>NC_141878.1:261133006-263633006 GCF_056163025.1 Triticum urartu | reverse complement strand
AAGTGAGCCCCATCGGCCGTCGGCTGCCTCCTTGCTTCACCACCTTTCTATCTCTCGCTCCCTAACCTCTCTTGCTCTTCTGGAACAGCAGACTCGTCGGATCTTCGCCGGAGCAGAAGCTCCATGACCATGCCCGCCTGATGCTCAAGCCACCACCAACAACTGCTCCATCACCACGAGTTCCGGCATCCAGGACCTCCCCCGCAACCATCCAACTTGTGCCCGGCCTCCTCGCTGTGCTCTGTCGTCCTCTGCCCGGCGACCCACACAGCCGCAACCTCCATGGCCGAGTTCGTGCCCGGCACCAAGCTCCAGATCCTTAGCCACTGCCTCACCTGCCGCCACGGATCATCTTCGCGCCATCCCCACGGTCGGATCCACGCCATCCACGGCCTCCCCGCCTCGTCCTTTCGCCGGAGTCGCGGCAAGTCCGTCGACCGAGCCCCCGCTGCTGGCTCTGCTTAACCTGAACCGGGATCCTCGTTCTGCTTGACCCCGCGCCAAGTCCCCTGCCGCCATGGACGTCCCGACGCAGGAGCTCGCCGTCGACCGCGCCCGACGTCGCCAGCCTCCGGATCCGTCAAGCCCAGGTCTCTCTGGCCTCTCCGTCGTGGGATTCTTCGCGTCCTCCGGTTCATCCTGTTGCCGCCTTCATCGAGCGGGACAACCCCGCGTTGACCCCGTGCTCGATTTGGCAGCAAAGCCGCTCGCTCCGCTTCGACTGCACGCACCTGGGCCGCCTCCCCTTCGGCTGTTGACCAAGGCCCATCAACACCAGGTCACCCAAGGCCTAGTGTGAGCAGCCCCTGGCCTATCCTCTGATGGGCCTCCTGTTCAGATGCGGCCCACATAATGTTTTTCCCAGTCCTGCGAATTTGTCTATTAATCCAGCATTTTTCCTGTTTTGCAGAATACCCCCTGTTCTTCATGCATTTCATTACTCACAAACGGTGCATCACATGTAAAAACTTTATATCTGAAAAATGCTTAAAATTATGTCTAGTTTCATAATTTCCAACTTTCATCTATGTTTGAAATGTTTAAAATGTTGTTTGTTTAAATTTTGCCTATTGCCATGCTAAAATGATTTATTCCATAACTAAATAACCGTAGCTCCGAATTTAATAAACTTTATATGTAAATGGGGTGGGAAAATGCTTAGTTTAACATGGTGTACTTGTTTTGCATGTTTAATAACTCTAAATTTGTGTTTAGGGCAGAACAGTACCAAACCAAATATATGCACATGAGGAGTTTCCGGACTTGTTGTTTTGTTGTTCCGGCCTCATTTAAACTTGCCTAGATAGATAGTTTCATTATGCTTCATCTCTTGCCATGTTTAACAACATTTAATATTGTTGGGTACATAAACAAGATCGAAACTAAATAACTTGAATGTGGTGTTTCGTCAATATGCAACAGAGTTGCATAATGAGCTCCACTTAATTTGTAGGATCATTTGAGCACTTTGCCATGCCATGCCTCATTAAGCCGGACATGCATCATACTTGTTTGCGCATCGTGCCATGATTATGTGATGGTTGTTTACTATGTTGTGTGTTTCTTTCTGGTGTTGCTTCTTCGAGTTGGTTCCGATAACGCCACGTTTCTGAGGATCCGTTCGTCTACATCCGTTTTTCTTCTTCATGGACTCGTTCTTCTTCCTTGCGGGATTTCAGGCAAGATGACCATACCCTCGAAATCACTTCTATATTTGCTTGCTAGTTGCTCGCTCTTTTGCTATGCCTATGCTGCGATACCTACCACTTGCTTATCATGCCTCCCATATTGTTGAACCAAGCCTCTAACCCACCAAGGCCTAGCAAACCGTTGTTTGGCTATGTTACCGCTTTGCTCAGCCCCTCTTATAGCGTTGTTAGTTGCAGGTGAAGATTGGAGCTTGTTCCATGTTTGGAACATGGATATTTTGTTGGGATATCACAATATCTCTTATTTTATTAATGCATCTATATACTTGGTAAAGGGTGGAAGGCTCGGCATTATGCCTGGTGTTTTGTTCCACTCTTGTAATCCTAGTTTCTGTCATATCGGTGTTATGTTCCCGGATTTTGTGTTCCTTATGCGGCTGGGTTATAATGGGAACCCCTTGACAGTTCGCTTTGAATAAAACTCCTCCAGCAATGCCCAACATTGGTTTTACCATTCGCCACCTAGCCTTTTCTTTCCCTTGGGTTCTGCAGACTGAAGGGTCATCTTTATTTTAACCCCCCCGGGGCCAGTGCTCCTCTTAGTGTTGGTCCGACCGAGTACACTGCGGGGCCACCTCGGGGCAACTTGAGGGTTGGTTTTACTCGTAGGATGTCTCATCTGAGTGTGCCCTAAGAACAAGATATGTGCAGATTCTATCGGGATTTGTCGGCACATTCGGGCGGTGTTGCTGGACTTGTTTTACCATTGTCGAGGACGTCTTGTAACCGGGATTCCGAGTCTGATCGGGTCTTCCCGCTAGAAGGAATATCCTTCGTTGACTGTGAGAGCTTGTGATGGGCTAAGTTGGGACACCCTTGCAGGGATTTGAACTTTCGAAAGCCGTGCCCGCGGTTATGGGCAGATGGGAATTTGTTAATGTCCGGTTGTAGAAAACCTGAAGTTGACCTTAATTAAAATACATCAACCGTGTGTGTAACCGTGATGGTCTCTTTCCGACGGAGTCCGGGAAGTGAACACGGTGTTGGAGTTATGCTTGACGTAGGTTGTTCTAGGATCACTTCTTGATCATAGTTTTCTCGATCGTGCTTTGCCTTCTCTTCTCGCTCTCTTTTGCGTATATGTAGCCACCAAATATGCTAGTCGCTATTGCAGCTCCACCTCATACCTTTACCTTACCCATAAGCTTAAATAGTCTTGATCGCGAGGGTGTAAGATTGCTGAGTCCCCGTGACTCACAAATACTTCCAAAACCAGCTTGCAGGTGCCGTTGAACCGTGCAGATGATGCAACCAAGCTCAAGGAGGAGCTCGATGAAGATCTTGTCCTTTGTGTTGTTTCGTTCTAGTTGATCAGTAGTGGAGCCCAGTCGGGACGATCGGGGATCTGTGTAGCATTTGGGGTAGTCTTCTTTCATTTTGGTTCCGTAGTCGGACCTCGATTGTATCTGCATGATGTAATGCTTTTATTCATGTAATTGTGTGAAGTGGCGATTGTAAGCCAACTATGTTTCTCTCTTTCCCTTATGTATTACATGGGTTGTGTGAAGATTACCTCACTTGCGACATTGCTTTCAATGCGGTTATGCCTCTAAGTCGTGCTTCGACACGTGGGAGATATAGCTGCATCGAGGGCGTTACAATGTGTGTGTGTGCCTTCATGGGAGATCGACCTAAAGAAAAAAGATTGCATGTGTGCGATGGATAATGCCGACTGGTAGTGTGTGTGCATGCATGCACGAGAGAAAGTTAGTGGTACAATTATAAAGAGAAGACCAATGTGTGGGTGTAAAAGACTAGGTGAGGTCATAATCAATGTAATGTTGAATTCAAATATTTGAATAAGAGATCATGATGTTTGAAACCCATGCATGCATGAATATAATGGAGATCTCCGCGGTGTGGTTTGGAAACGAGCATGTTGTAATGTATACACATCGTCTGGCCACATTGCATCCGTGCATGGACACACCCCTTTATATTTTTATATAGTGTGCGGATAACTTTAGCTTTGAAAGACGGTCGTTGGATGAGGCCAATCCGATGGTGCAGAGCTGGCAAATTTGAGCACCACTGGCCATTGTATATCATCTAGAATCCACCAGATTTTGCCACATGTACAGTCTAGAAGACTCTATGGCTGAACTTAAGCATAATGCACAAACCTTAAAACACAAGCACTTCTTCTTTGTTCTAGAATCTTCCGTATCAGAATTGCCCAAACGTTTTTCTACATGATTTGTTTTTACTTTATGCCTTACAACGCACAATTCCATGAATCTTAAAATAGATTAGCTTTCTTAAAAAAACTAGATGATTTTGAATGAAATGAACTATAAGAATTAAACAAACATCTACATCATGCATATATGACTCGAAACTTACATGCTATAATGTGGTATTTATTCATAATTTGGTTGCCAAATATCATGCGTGCGATGCACGTGTACCTTACTAGTCTAAATGGTGTGTGTGTGTGTTGTGTGTGTTAAACACATTGTACATAGTATATCATACTAGTCTAAATTGTCTTTTTTCTTTTGGGTACACTTAAGCTTGTTCTCCTGAAATTTCAAGCCGCACCTTGTTGTGCCGAAATTTCAAGCTAGCGTCTTTGTCTATCGTGCTGCGAAACTCCCGCCTCTTCAACCCGCGCCTTGCTATTCCAAAATTACAATGCGCGCGAAAACTCCCACCTCCTGTGAAATCCCAACACACGAAATGCCCGTGATACCCCTGAACCAAAAGAACCGCCTCAAATCGGTGAGGGTACTTTCGTAACTTACCCCACATTTCGGACAAGCGCGTCCCTAAGCCATGGTTCCCCCACTCCCATCCCATCCACCCACCCATTCATACACCGAGGCCGGCAAAACCCACGAAGCCCCATACCCTCCTCCGTCCGCCACCCATCTGGAGCCTCTTCCCCGACGACGTCATCCATAGCAACACCTCGACGTCCCTCATCCATCATACCGAACGAGGATCTGTTGTCGATCTGGTCGTCCCGCCGGTTCAGCCACCCCGTCCTCCACCTCCACGGAGCTGCCCCGACGTTCCCCTCGTATTTCGCGCCACCTCCATTCCCACACCGCCGTCTTCACCAGCACCACCAGAAGAGCATCATCATCACCATTTCCTTGGATGAAGTTGCGGCCTAATCGGCGCCACCAAAGAGGTTGTACACTAATCGCCGCATTTTCTTCTTGATTCGATCTCACGGTGCTGCCGGCACTCAGTCCCGAGCCGACACTACGTGGCTCCATCCACGATGGCGTCGCCGGCCACTTCCTCCACGGCGTCGCTCCCTTGGCGTCGACGTCCACATCAGTAGGAGCTACTGCTGCTTTAGCTCTCGCTCGCGCTGCTGCTCTGCTCTTGCTCTCGGCCCCCTTCCTGGTCTGCTCTTGCTCGCTCTGCTGCTCTTGCTCTTGCTTGCGATGCTGCTCCGATTTAGCTACTCTTCAGTCGACTGAATCGACTTCTGGGTCAGTCGATTTTCAGGGGGTGGGGGGCTCGCCGGATTTAAGGAAGAACCAGCCGCAGCGGGGAGGGGGCTCGCTGGAGAGGTACCCCACTATCTATCTTAGGGTTCAAGGTGGGGGCAGTGGTCGCCGGTGGTGGTGGGGCGATGGCGTGGGGATCGCTGGAGAAAAAGCTCGGCACGGGGGGCCTATAGGGATGGCCGAGCGGCGGCGGACCGGCGGTAGGGAGTGTTTTCGGGGCGGGCGGGGCGGCGCACCGCCGGCCGCGGGTGGCAGGGGGGCGGCTGTTTGGCCGGTGCTGGCTGGCGGCTCAGGGTGGTGGAGGTTGAAGATGAACTGCAGGCCCTTGATTTCGTATCCAACGGCTGCAAAATCGACTGACCAGAGATGAAAAAGTCTGTCGACTGATGTGTAGCCTCACCTCTAGTGCGTTCAGTTTCGATAGTAAAATTCATTTTGGACAGCAAAATTCAATTTCGACAGATAAGTTCAGTTTCGACAGTTAAATTCAGTTTCGACAGTTAAGATCAGAGATGAGCGGCTGATGTATACATCTAGCACTTTGTGGTTATGTATTTTACGTCATCTATTGGATATGCTAATAGAATTCCACTCAGGTTAACGTTGTCTCTCTTGTCCTGCTTCAGCCTCGGCGTCGTACAACTCACCGGAGCTGCTCCAACGACGAAACCCTCCATCACAGCGGAGCAGTACCTCGTGCTCCATCTCTAGATGCCTAAGATCTTCTTCCCCTCCTCCGACAGTCAAGTTAGCCGGAGCATCCTCTCCGGCCAACCCAATCACGCTGAGATCGACATGGCTTCGCCAAAGAGGTTGTACACTTCTTGTGGTTTGACTTAATCTCACCATGCTTCTTTGCATTTTGTGATCTTCCAATTCTTGTGAACCAAACACCCAGATTGGCAGAAATCCTGTGTTTTTAAATTCTCTATTTTGCACATGCATTCCTATCCTATTCCTGTCTATTTCCTATCCCTGCATTGTTAGAATCCTCAAATTCAAACAAGCCCTTACACAATTACTTATGTTACAGATATGTGTGAAAGAAAACCTTGTGTGGTTTGTCCTGCTCCTGCGGTGCTGTGTTCCACCCCAGCTCAGCTGCTCCAACGACGGAAGGGTTCACCACAGCAGCGATCCGCTCTCCAGACTATCTTTCGCCGCCTCAGATCTTCTTCCCCGCCGCCGGCAGCCACAACAACTGCATTACCATCGTCAACTAAGTAGATGACCTTGAGAACTACATGGGTCCGCAAGAGAGGTCGCACTCTTCCGTGTCTGCTTACATTATGCATTGCTTAATATGATGACATGCTACTTTATCGTCGTCTTCACCTATTAGACTCCGACTCAGGTCCAAACTTATGCTGAAACTTGAGTTTTTAAATGGTTGTGGGGTACATATTGGGGCAACAATCAGTACTATCTGTCTACTATGAGTTTCATGTTGGGTGCAAACAAACATTAAAGGAGCCATTATGTGTATTTTTTAACTAAAGCTATTATCTGCCTGCTATATTTGTTTTGGGTCTATCCACAGTTTGCTACCATCACTCTGGATTTGTGCATGCACTCCTTACATAATCTCACTATGTTTTATTCCTATGCATGTCAGTTATTATACACAATGGAACTGAACATGTAGAGCAAAAGATACGAGCCTTGCGTGGCAATAAAATTGCATGCATACGTCGCTCCATGGTGGGCGCAAAGGCAGCCCCCCTGCACCCATTTTGGATTGTAATCAAGAAGAAGATAACTGTTCTGAGGGGGATTCAAAAGAAGAAGACCACTCCTATTTACCCCATGAGGTCTTCGCTCTAACTTGTCATGCTGATGTTGGTAAAATCATGCATATGGTGCCTTGCAGTGCTTACTGTATACATCAAAGATGTCATCTTCTTAGTTTAGACATGCTTTGTGTCAATGCCATCTGTTTAGTTTCTTTATCGTATATGTGAATCATGCAATGCCATCTTGTTTAGCCAGGCATCATATATGTGAATTTTGCAATGCCACCCTGGTTAGCCAGTCATCTTATATGTGAATTATATCATGACATCATTTTTTTATTACGTGTTAAATTTGTCAACAATTTTAGTACATTCAATTACTCTTCCTGTGCATCAGCCATTCGGCACGGTCATGGAAAAATCTGGAGTGGAAGCAAGGTCTTCAGAGCAGACAATGCTATCTGACGAAGCACATGTCTTTCTGGTTATAGATAGCTCCTTAAAGGAGGATTCAGAGACAGATGACCAGTCCTATCCCCCCCCCCCCGAGGTGCATGCTCTAACTTGGCAGGGTTATGTTGTTCATATCATGCGTATGGTATCTTGCATTGCTATGTCATTTGCTTAGTTTATACATGCTTACCTGAATGCCACCTATTTAGTGTCTAATTACCATATATGTGAATTATGCAATGCCATCTTGTTGCAAGACATTATATATGTGAATTATGCAATGCTATCTTGTTGCAAGGCATTATATATGTGAATTATGCAATGCCATGCTGTTTAGCCAAGCGTCATATATGTGAATTATAGCATGCCGTCTTTTTTTGTATTTCTCATTGCTTTTGTCGACAATGTTTGTATATTCATCTGCTCTTCCTGTGCATCAGCCATTTGAATTGGTGATGGAGAAATCTGGAGTGAAAACAAGGTCTTCAGAGCAGACAATGCTACCTGGTGAAGCAGATATCTTGTTGGTTACACATAGCTCTTTAGAGGAGAATTCAGAGGCATATGATCAGTCCTATTATCCCCCTGGGGTGTATGCTCAAACTTGGCAGGGTTATATTACTCATATCATGCATATGTTGTATTGCAATTCTTAGTTTTTACATCATATACACGATATTGAATGCCATCTCCTTAGTTGACACATCATATATGCGATTGCCCTCTGCTCACTTCCTTAGTATATAAATCATATATTTTAATTATATCATGCCATGATGTTTACAAAGACAACATGTATCTGAATTATGGCATGCCAACCCATTTTCTCAAGACATAATATAGTTATATCATCTCATCCTGTTCACACTTCACATAGTCATCATATTTTGAATGATGTCATTCTATTCGTGAATTATATCATGCCATCATGTTTCCATCGATGGCATGTTTGTGATTTATGTCATGCCAACCACTTTAATAGACACATCGTATAGTTATATCATGTCATCTTGTTTACATAGTCATCATATTTTGAAGTATGTCATTCTATCCTGTTTAGTTAGCCATCATACATGTGAAATTTTGTCATGCTATCCTGTTTAATTAGCCATCATATATGTGAAATTATGTCCTGCTATTCTGTTTGGTTAGACAACATAAATGTGCATTATTTCATGCCCTGTTTTCTTCCCTACTATCCATTGCACCTGTCTATCTTACAATGTCTGTACATTCAATTACTTTTCTTTTTTATCATCCATTTCAATTGGAGGGGGTGATGGCAGTATCTGTGGGAATAAAAACACGGTCTTCAGAAAAGATCGTGCTACCTGTCGATGGAGATAGAACCACGGTTGTACTTGCCCAAGAACCAGCCCCACCACACATAACCCAGACTCACGCAGATTGTACCCCTATCCAGTTGGACAGAGAACCAGCTACACCCCTTCTAACCCCAACCCTAGCAGATAGTAACCCAGTTCCCATTGACACAGCACCGTCTCCACCACAGAGCACCCAAACACGAGCAGTTAGTAAGGCAACTGCAGTGCCCAAAGCACGAGGACCACCACTCCGAACCCCAAGTCAACACTTAAAGCAGAAGAAGAATTGTTCTCAGGTCAGGTTCCGTAGCTATGGTTCATACTACTTTGCTCTTGCATCACTGTATTTACTCATACCAACTAATTTCAAATTTGAAGGATGCAATTGAAACTCCAATGGCGCAACAGGTATGTTTTAAACCTGTTTCTTTAACGTGTTTGCTGTTGTAACTTGCTCTATGTTGATTTCAGTTTCAGTTGAATAAACAGTTATATTCTCATGCCATACACCTTACAAGTGTTGTTATTGCTGTGTAGTTTCCCACACTTATATTCTGTCTAAGCTGCTTTGTCTTAAATAGATATGATTCGAACGATATCTATCTTGATTTGGCAACATAAACTAGAATGATATACACCATACAGTGACCATACTACATAGATATATGTTTGTTTCATGTTGTTATCCTGTCCACCTTACTATTGAACTAGTTTACCAAAATGAGTTTCATATACTACATTGTAAACCTGTGATGTGTTTGTTTGTTTCTCTTTTAGAATGCGGATAAAATATTGGAGAAGAGTACCCCATTATGCAATGGTACGGTAAGTAATGCAGATAAGGTTCAAGATAGTGAGACATCCCTGTTGGTCTATGTAAGTGCATCTAGTGCCACCCCTAGTTGGTTTTGGAGTATTGACGACAAACCTAGTTGAGGGACTAATGTGTTTGTGAGGATTGCAGGATAACATAGGTAGAAGTCCCTCGTTGATTCGGTTTTCCTACTAGAGATGACCCCTAAAAATGTATGAAGACATTGAAGTCAAAGGTGGTATATGAAGATATTCACATTGAAGACTATGACAAGAGAAGACACCACATGAAGCCTATGGAGCTCGAAGACTTAGATCTTTCGTAGTTATTTTTCTTTTGTGTTGAGTCATAGGAACCACCGTACTGTTAAGTGGGGTCCAAGAGAACCAGTCAGAATGACTGAAGTGATGCCTAACCAAAAACCTATGTCTTCGAGTGAAGACTATGAGAGCGAATCTTGTCCAGAGTCGGACAAGTCAGCTTTGCTTGTAGCCCAAGTAAAGTTGTCGTGTGAGTTTGAAATCTGACTGTTGGAAAACGTGTCAGTTCCTTAGTGACCCAGGGTCATTTCGGACAAATCAGGTCGGGTTGCCAAGTGGCTATAAATAGCCCACCCCCTACAACCATAAACTGTTGGCTGCTCAGATTGAGAGTACGGCTTTTGTCGTTTGAGAGCAACCCACCTCGAAGCCTTTGAGAGAGAATTCCTTGCGAGGATAAAGCCCTAACCACCCAGAGCCAAAGAGAATTAGGCATCACTTAAGTCTTCTTGTCTGTGTGATCTGAAGACTTATTACACTTGAGGATTGTGCATCCTCCAGCCGGTTAGGCGTCGCGTTCTGAGCATCCAAGAGACATTGTGGATTGCCGGTGAACAAAGTCTGTGAAGGTTTGGGAGTCTACCTTGAAGACTTACCAGAGTGATTGGGCGAGGTCTGTGTGACCTTAGCTCAAGGGGAATACAGTGAGGACTGGGTGTCCTGAGCTGCGTGTTCAGGACTGTGTGTCCTAAGGTTTAAATACCTAGCCGCCCTAACCAGACGTACAGTTGTCACAGCAACTGGAACTGGTCCAACAAATCATTGTCTTCAACGAGTCACTGGTTTCATCTTCCCTTCCCTTTACTTACTGTTACTCCTTGTGAAGTCATTGTATGTTTGCACTATCTTTTGTCTTCACTGAGTGACTGCGTGTTCTGTCTGGCTTCACAATATCTTCCTACCTGATCCTTACTACATTGCTGCTATTAGTCATTGTGCTTTCACTCTATTGAATACTTGACTATGGCCTGCCTAGTGTAGTCTACCTTCCACTGCAGGGTATTAGGTTTATTTCTATCGTTTGTCTTCATAACTACCACGTTTTGAAGACTTTCATAAAAATCGCCTATTCAACCCCCCTCTAGTCGATATAACGCACTTTCAATTGGTATCAGAGCAAGGTGCTCCCTTGTTCTGTGTGATTCGGTTTAACCACCTGGAGTTTTAGCTATGTCGACTGCAGGGATAATTAAAGTCTCCGTTGCGTGCCCCGTCTTCGATGGAACTGAATATCCCTACTGGAAGAATAAGATGCGCATGCATCTTGAAGCCATTGACGTCGACCTATGGTATGTCGTCGAGAACGGCGTTCCCAAGGCTGTAGAAGGTGTCACTGCTACTGATGTCAAGAAATTCGTTCAACTGGACTCTATTGCCAAGAACATCATCTGTGGTCATCTGACCAAAGGACAGTATGGCCGTGTGAGTGCTTTGAAAACATCTAAGCTGGTCTGGGACTAGCTCTCCAAGGTCAATGAAGGCATCTCAACCCAGAGAGATTAGAGAATCAGTGTCCTTCGCAACCTCTTCAACCGCTTCAAGCGAAATGACAATGAGAATGTCCAGCTCACATTTGACCGACTCACTGACATCACAAATGAGCTTCAAGCCCTCGGCGCTACTAAAATCACCAAACATGAAGTCGTCAAGACACTACTGAGATCACTTGATAGTTCGTTCGACACCCTAGCCCTGATGATTCAAGAACGTCCTGATTTCAAGACACTCGATCCGTCTGACATACTTGAGAGGCTCAACACACATGAGTTTCAGATTTCTGAGAAAAGAGATATCTACGGCCAAACTATGGGCGAACTCGTGCCTTGAAGGCAAAAGCTGTCTCCTCATCTGAAGAAGAATCTGACAGCAGTTCTGATGATCCTGAAGACATTGGAAGGGAACTTGCTATGCTTGTCAAGAAGTTCCAAAAATTCACCAAGAAGAAAGGCTTTAGAAAGTCTTCCCGATCAAGCTCAAGGAATGATGAAGCTTCTGCTCATGACTACAAGAAGAAAACATGTCACAAGTGCAAGAAACTTGGCCACTTCATCTCTGAGTGTCCACAGTGGGACAATGAGAACAAAAATAAGAAGAAGAGCAAGGAATATGACTCTGACGACAAGAAGAAGAAGAAGAAATACTCAAAGTCTTCTTCCAAGTCTTCCTCAAAGTCTTCATCACACAAGAAGATCTCATCTGGCAAGGCACGTGCGTTTGTTGGCAAGGAAATGGATTCAGAGGAGGAGTCTGCTTCTGAGGAGGCGGAGGTGGAGTCTGAGGAGGAGTCTGATTCAAGCGTCGCAAGTCTGGCTACAGCATACGTTGCCAAGTCCATCTTCAACACTGAAGACAATGACTTCATCACCGACACCGATGCAAATGACAAGGACTACTCCGCTTCTACCTACTGCTTCATGGCACGCGGTGCCAAGGTAAACTCACGCACTACTCACTATCAAACATCTAGTGACGATGACTCTGATTGTGGTTCAAAACCCAGCTACAAAACACTTGCTAAAATTGCAACTAAACAACAGAAAGCTATGGAACATATTCAAAAACTGTTAGACAGAAGCGATGATCTGTTAGGTGCTGAAATGACTCGATCTGAATCCTTAATTGAAGACATAAAAAATCTTCACGTTAAGTATCAGGAACTTGAAAGTCGTCATGAAACTCTCTCAACAACTCATGAAAAGCTTTCCTATGATTATCTTCAAAGGAAGCAAGATCTTGAGAAATTGAGAGCGGCTCATGAAGATCTTCAAAAGGAAAGCGAGTCACTTCGTGCCAAACAGATCAGTTCCGCTCAGGAAGGATTTGAACCACCATGTCTTAAATGCATTGAGCGTGATAATGCTACTTCTATTGCTGAATGTTCTACTGCTACTGCTGTTGCAATATCTTCAACTGTTGATATGGTAACTAACCCCTCTGCTGAGGATACCACCGCTATTGCTGATGAGAATGCTAGGTTGAAGACATTGCTTGAAACAGGGATGTACAAAAGTCTTAAAGGACATCAGACACTATGTGATGTCCTCAAAAAGCAGATTCTGAACCTAAACCCTAGGAAAGAGGGTGTTGGGTTCATAAGGAAAATGAATGCTCATGGCTCTTACTAGAAACCTGAGCAGTACCCCAAAACCACGTGGGTTGCTGCAAAGGAACCTTCAGCAGATCCATCCAATCTATCTGGCTTCACTTGTGCTAACCCCATTATCATTGATGAATCTCTTGATGCAAACTATAAACTGTTTAAGAATCAGAATGGTGAAGTGTTTGCCAGGTACATTGGTACTAACTGTAGGAATGGACCGTCTATGAAGAAGATCTGGGTTCCAAAAAAGTGTCTGGAGAATCTTCCTGTGAATGTCATCATGACACCTCACATGAAGAAGACAAACCTCAGACCAAAGGCTTCATATGGTCCAAAGGCTTCATACAGATAGAGGACTCACCTGAGTCGCACTAACGCAAATGTTTTGCCGGGAAACCATACTCAGGCATATGAATATGAGAGCGGTTCGTCAAACCACCAAGTTCATAAGAGCAAGAACTATTCTGCTTATTCTTATGAGTACTATTGTCCGCCTGCAAAACTGTTTGCTAGGGCTCCAAAGCCAAAATTCTCAGATGCTACACTTAGACTTATTGCTTCTAAGCCACCCTTGAAGATGTGGGTGGCTAAGAAAGCTTAACTCTCTCTTGCAGGGAAAGGTCTCCAGCAGAAAACCAAAATCATCTAACGCTATTGCTGGGGACCTTAATCATCTTGTAGGGCGCAAGATCAAATGCCCGAATGGTCTTACTATGTACTTCGTTCCTGAATCACTTGCTACTCTCCCTATTAGTCCTAATCTTGATCTAAGCTTTCATAACCCATTGGTTCGTCAAATGTTTTTGCTTCACAATGCTCTTGGTGAAGCCTATCCCCCTAACTGCACTGTAGGGTACGACACCAGCGTCTTCAGAATGGATTATTGATAGTGGGTGTACAAATCACATGACTGGCAAAAGAAGCCTTCTTATGGACTTAACCTTACGTCCATCCGACAAGAGCCACATCACATTTGCTGACACTGGTAAAAGTAAGGTATTGGGTCTAGGTAGAGTTGCAATCTCAAGGGATCAACACATGGATAAAGTCATGCTTGTTGAATCCCTTGGCTTCAACTTAATGTCTGTCTCAATGCTTTGCGATTTGAACATGTCGTAATATTTGGAAAATATCGTTGCCTTGTACTAATGGAATCTGACAAGTCTCTAGTATTTGAAGGGTATCAAAAAGATGACTTGTACGTGGTAGATTTCTCAGTAGGACCACAGCTTGCCGTATGTCTTCTAGAAAGCTTCAGAATGCTGGCTCTAGCATCGGAGGCTAGGGCATGCTGGCATGAGGAACCTCCGCACCCTTGCAAAGAAGAAGCATGTCATAGGCATCGAGGGCGTCAAGTTCAAGAAAGATCACTTATGCGGTGCCTGTGAAGCAGGGAAGATGACGAGGGCCAAACATCCCTCGAAGACAATCATGACCACTACTCGACCCTTCGAACTTCTTCACATGGATCTTTTCGTTCCCACTCATTACTCAACTCTTACTACTACTGCTTGTCTCTATGGCTTTGTCATTGTTGATGATTATTCTAGATATACTTGGGTGCACATAATCCTTTACAAGACTGAAGTGCAGGATGTCTTCAGACGCTTCGCCAATCGAGCTATGAACAATTATGGCACCAAGATAAAGCACATCAGAAGTGACAATGGCACTGAATTCAAGAACACTGGCCTTGATACATATCTTGATACCTTGGGCATCACACATGAATTCTCAGCCCCGTACACGCCACAGCAGAATGGCGTAGTCAAACGAAAGAACAGAACACTCATTGAGATGGCCAGAACGATGCTAGATGAATACAAGACTCCAAGAAAATTCTGGCCTGAAGCCATTGATACTGCATGCCATACAATCAATCGTGTTTATCTTCACAAGCTTCTGAACAAGACATCTTATGAGCTCCTTACTGGCAAGAAGCTAAATGTCAGTTACTTCAGAGTATTTGGCGCAAGGTGCTGGATCAAGGACCCACATCACACCTCAAAGTTTGCACCAAAAGCACATGAGGGTTTTATGCTTGAAGATGGAAAGGATTCGCACTCCTACAGAGTCTTCAATCTCTTTCATTACAAAGTGGTTGAAACAGTGGATGTGCGGTTCGATGAGACCAATGGTTCACAAAGAGAGCAACTGCCAAATGTGCTAGATGAAGTTCCATCCAGTGAATCAATCAAGCTAATGGGAACTGGATAAATTATACCTTCTGAACCTCATCCTGAAGAAGAACTTATCATCTCAGCACCTGATCAACATGAAGACAATGCTCAGCCTGAAGACGTTCCTTCTAACAACGACAATGATCAGCAAGAGCAAAATCTTCGCCCTGTACATCCTCGCGCTGCCAATGAAGTGCAGATTGAAAGAATACTTGATAGCATGAATGCTCCTGGTCCACTCACTCGTTCAAGGGCAACTCAGCTAGCAAATTTCTGTGGGCACTTCGCATTCGTCTCAATTACAGAACCTGAATGGATTCAAGCTATGCAAGAAGAGCTTCAACAATTTGAGCTGAATAATGTATGGGAACTGGTTAAGCATCCTGATCCACGGAAGCACAATATAATAGGCACCAAATGGATATACTGCAACAAGCAAGAGGAGCATGGTCAAGTTGTCAGAAACAAAGCTCGTCTCGTTGCTCAAGGATATACTCAAGTGGAAGGCATTGACTTCGATGAAACATTTGCTCCTGTGGCTAGACCTGAAGCCATACGCATAATGCTAGCCTATGCAAATCATCATAACATACTTCTATATCAAATGGATGTGAAGAGTGCTTTTCTCAATGGCAAGATTGAAGAAGAAGTGTATGTTGCGCAACCGCCTGGCTTTGAAGATCCAAAACATCCTGACATGGTATACAAGCTCAACAAGGCACTCCCCACTCTCTTCACGAAGACATATGATGGTGAACTGTTTGTGTGCCAAATATATGTGGATGACATTATCTTCGGCTGCACCAATCAGAAGTACAGTGAAGAGTTTGGATATATGATGCAAGAGCAATATCAGATGTCTATGATGGGAGAGCTGAAGTTCTTCCTCGGTCTTCAAATACGACAACAACGCAACGGCATCTTCATATCTCAAGAGAAGTATCTCAAAGATTGCCTGAAGAAGTTCGGTATGCAAGACTGCAAAGGCTTCACGACACCAATGCCAGCCAAACATCATCTGGGTCCCGACGAAAATGGTAAAGAGTTCGATCAAAAGGTATACCGCTCCATGATTGGTTCTTTACTTTATCTATGTGCATCTAGGCCAGATATTATGCTTAGTGTTTGCATGTGTGCTCGATTTCAAGCGGCACCAAAGGAGTCGCATCACTTAGCTGTGAAGCGAATTCTTCGATATTTGGCTCACACCCCAACTCTAGGATTATGGTATCCAAAGGGCTCAGAGTTTGATCTGGTTGGATTCTCGGATGCTGATTATGCTGGTGACAAAGTTGATCGCAAGTCTACATCAGGCACATGTCACTTTCTGGGACGATCACTAGTATGTTGGTCTTCAAAGAAGCAGAATTATGTATCTCTCTCCACTGCTGAATCTGAATACATTGCTGCTGGATCTTGCTGCGCTCAGCTTCTGTGGATGAAGCAAACACTCAAGGACTATGGCATTCATCTGAAGCAAGTGCCACTTTACTGCGACAACGAAAGCGCCATTAAGATTGCCAACAACCCAGTTCAGCACTCGAAGACAAAGCACATTGAAATTCGTCATCACTTTCTCAGAGATCATGTTGTGAAGGAAGATATTGATATCATACACGTCAACACTGAAGAGAAATTGGCAGATATCTTCACCAAGCCCTTGGATGACAAGAGATTTTGCAAGTTACGGTGTGAGCTAAATATCCTGGAATCCTCAAATATCCTGTGATCAGGCACACATCCTAACCCTTATGCATATTGATGACTTAGTTGTGCGACACACGAAGTAAAGTATATCTTCAATCAATGAAGACATACATTCTAAGTGTGAATACATTAATGTGGAATTTGACTTTGGAGCGCCACGATAATTGTGCGCCGTGTCTGGGTCTAATAGTTCCTATACGGTGGGTAACGCCACCACCAAACGTTCTATTTTGAAGTGTTTCACTCATGGCGTTACCTTGCAATGTCTTCACATTTGGTTTGGCTTCGATCTCAACATATCTTCATGATTATCTTCACTATGTTGATTATAGAGATATATATATATATATATTAGTGTTTTGTCCTCTACAACATTCACTTATAGCTATGTCTTCTTGTTGAATGTTTTGAACTAAGTGAATGTGATCGGACCCTGACCTCTCTATGCTTTCTATCTCAAATTCTATCTCTCCAAATCATATGCATTCTATTGAAACTGTCGAATGTCTTCTCTGCGTCCTTGTGAGCAGAAGATACAGAGACAACCATTAAGTCCATTTTGAATGCTCATTCCTCCACATGAAACCCGGAGAAGTAGGAACGACCACCCGACAATCCAGGCGTGCGTGGGACGTGGAACAAACCCCAAAATTCCGCATAATGGCCACGTGTTCCTCAGATGCGAATCACCAGGGGCACCTGTGTAATAGCACAGTGCCGCCCATGTACCTATAAATACACACTTCACAGCGGTCATTATCTCTTCTTCCACTCTCGCACGAACCCTAGCGCCACCGCTAGCCCTCGACGACGCCGGCGACGAAGCGCTTCGCTGCCGCAACCTCTCCGACACCGTCTTCACACCGACCGCGGACATCGTCCTCTCCGCTGTCGCCGTAGGTGTCCTCCGTCGCCAAGTTAGGGCACGGAAGATCGAATTGCTCGGCCTCATCTTCCACTCCGTCTAGCAGTTCTTAGTGTGGTAAATAAAACTTCCTTTTTACAGCACCGTTGATCCTATGGATTTGTCACTTTCTACCACAAGCAGTTTCTATTCACACAAGTTAGATTTCTCTCATACTGCATCTCATAACATGCCTAGTATATTCACTTGTGCTTCACAAAGTAGTTAGATTCCTCACTTGTACCGATCTGTGGATTCGTACAAATCTGGAAGCAACTCCTTATCTATGAGTGAATGTCTTCGCACGATGAGGTCAATGTCTTCTAAACTGATTTATCTTCAAAATCTTCTGAGAATGCATATGACCTCTTCCCCTTCCCTCACACCTTAATGCTTTCACAGGTACATGTCCATGGGAGAATCCTTTGGTTCTCATAGTCTGCATTCATTTGCAGAATTCTTACAGCATCACATAAATTCTCCCGAAGCCAGTTCATGTTGGTCCAGCAAGCGAAAACCTTTGAAGCCTTTGAACGTGTTGAAACCTTTCAAGTTAAAGTTTATGGCTTCAGAGAAAACAGCAAGGAAGGGTGGCAGAAAGCATCATGGAGAAACATCCAGAGATCTGCCAGATGACCTCTCAGAACTGTACAAGACAGATCTTGAAGAGGATTACAATCAGCGCAAGACCCGAATCCAATGGATTCGAAGATATTGGGCAGAACAATGGTTCAAATACCGATTTGTAACCTAGGAATATGCTGAGAAAAACGCCATCAAGAGACCGTGGGGAGACATCCTATACAAGAATCTTCTACCCAGATCCAGAGATGAAGCCATTGAACAGGGCTTCTATCCCTGCATGGTCTGTGGGCCACAGCCTGCTGATGCACACCCATCATCACTACTATGGTGTCGTGACGACAATCTGTTCAAGCGCAACTTCCTATTTGCCCAGAACTCAGCGAAGTAGAACAAGAAGACTTTGGGGTTAGACTTCAACCCTGGTCCCTTAGCACCAAGGGCAGATGGCACACGAGATGCAGAACCAAATGTCATCGGTCCTTTCTACAACCTTGAAGGCCTCATCACCCACATCTTGGTTCAAGGGACTGGAGTGAATGAGCCTGCAGCTGACGCTGAATCAGATGAAGTGCCTGCAGTGCCGAAGCCAAAGCAGTTAAAGAAGCCTAAAGCTTCAAAGCCTGCCCCTTCACCAAAAATCTCATGGGCGAAGCCACTGGCAACTGCACCTCCTGAAGACAGTGTGCAGTCCGAAGACTTATCACGCATCTCCAAGCCCCAGAAGGTCAAAATACCTCTGCCTCACACCGGCTAAGAGCTAACTGCTGCTGCCATTCTGCGCAATGATGCCATTGATCTGTCAAGTGATGAAGATCTAGTAGATGACGCTCTTGAGCAACTCATCAAGAGCAAAGAAGAAGCAGAAATCTTCAATGATCTGCCTCTCTTTGATGTGACAATCATCCACAACTTCATTGATGAGTGGTTTGACACGGCAAACATCAGCTTCGAAGATCTGCAGCTACCCATTGGCCTTAGTGTCGCCTTCCAAGGCGCCATTGCTTCAGAGCTAGCTGTCGCCCAACGCATTGTTGAACTGAAGCAAAAGATTGACTATGAAAAGGCTCAGTTCAAGAAGCATATGGCCAAGCTCAGTGTGCAAGAAGTGAAGAACTTCAAGATCATGATGCACGAGCTCAAGGAAGCCTTTCTGAAGAAACGTGCAGAAGCTCAGGGCTCGCGTGAGTGCATGAAGGCTCTGGCTGACAGATGTGTGCAAGCCTACAATGAGGCTGAGAAGCGCAAGGCCCTTGGGCGTCCTGGCATCGACCCCAGGATGGCCGCAAAGAAGAAGAAGAAGCCTGCTACGGCTAAACCCGACGCACCAAGGCAGGAAGCAGTTCCTATTGTCTTCCCAACAAGAATGACTGGCTCGAAGCCAAAAAGTTGGTTAACCGCTTCAGAGCTCAAGAAGACGAGGATTTCTGAGGCTGAAGCCAGGAAGAGGAAACATCCTGAAGCCTCTCCTACTGCCCCCTCCAAGAAGAAGAGGAAGACCAAGAAAGATCGGGCTGCTCCCACAGAGCCCTTGATAGTTGAACCCATTTCTATGGTCTATCCTGAAGTTGAACGCCAACTGACTATCCATGAGCCTGCTTCCACAGAGGCTCATCAAGCTGAAGACTTTCCAGTAGCTAACCCCATCGCTGCTGAAGACATTGGTCAACATGACCATGTAGAAGATGGTGCAGTCCTTCCTCAGCTTGAGAACAGCGAACTCATCAGCATTGGTCATCCACTGACGCCAATTGCACAGGATGCTTCATGGGCGGATCGCCCACAAGAGGAAGAAGACTATGAGGCCCAGCCCACTCCAACTCCACAGGCGTCGCCCGGGTTGCGCAGGCTTCGCAAAGGTCCAAGGCCTCAAGTCTCTGCTGAAGACAATCCGGCTGCATCAGCCGCGGAAGAAGAAGTCCCACAAGTTCCCACTCCCCTGTCCCACCAAGAAGCAGTTCTCAAGGAGAACGTGCTTGTGTCCGACCCTCCAGCTCGTCAAGTGGAGGATGAAAATCTTGAGGCTGCCACAACCACCAATGAAGCTAATGTGGAGCCCTCCCCAACAAAAGCTTCAGAAGACAGCGAAGCCACTGATCCTGCCACTTTTGTTCCTGAGTCTGCTACCGGTCCCTAGTTCGACTATCATGTTGAGCACAGGCCTCAGGTACAGAAGCCAATCCCAAGATTGCCAAGGTTCCCAGGTCCTGCATCAGCACCTGGCTCCTTCAATATCAATGGCTTCAGAGCAGACAACACATTCTTCGATAGCTCCAGGAACCCCTACTCAAGGGAAAGGATATCATCTGATCGGTTCTGGAGCTATCCGCAGCGAAGCTATTACTCATGCATTCTTTACAACCAAGGTCGCATCTTCCCACACAAGCGCCTTGACATTGAAGCTATAGCTGGTCTGCCCTGTCTGGAAGAAGCTTTGGATTGCTTCAAGGAAGTTGGACTGCTGCCGTTCGTTACTGACCAAGAGCATTGGAATGAAGAGTTGCTGCTCCAATTCTATGCCACACTTCACATCCGCGGGTATAGCAGAGATCCGAAGACTTGGTCCTGGAGTGGATGACCGGAAACGTTCATCACGAAGCCAATGCATTTGACATCATTGAGCTCACTAGTTTGCCCACTCCTAGCGATCTCTACGAGCATGGCTGTCAGCTGCATAGTGAAGCTATTGAGAGCATCTTTCAGAAGCCGGAACCTGATATGAGTCAGATGCTCGGCATGATGAAGCCATTGCCCCAAGATGCTGCTTATCCCACGGAGTTCTTTGTTGAAGACCTTGAGTATCTGCCAAGAACCATTTATCACATCATCAGGCGAACTCTCTGGCCCATCAAAGGGCACTCTCCAAATGCCAAGCTTGAGGGTGCAATGAAGACTTTGGTCTTCTATATTCTTCATGGAAAATGCTTCAATGCACAGGACTTCTTCATTCGCCAACTTGCTGCATCAGGCTCTGATCTGTTTGGCTTGAAGTTCTATGCCCCATGGGTAATGCGGCTAATCAAACTTCACTCTGATATCTCATATCAGCCATCTGCTCGCAATCATCGGATTTTTCTGCCTGATGTGGATATCTCTATTGAAGCCATCTATCCTGAGCCTGCCAAGGAACCTCTAAGTCTTCATAATGCAGAGCATCAGAGTTTCTCTCAGAACATTGAAGGAGTTGAAGCAGTCACTCGGGTGTATCCTTTGGCTGGCACTACACGTGCACCACACCCTGCTTCCACTAAAGCCACTGATAGTACAACTGCTCCACGACCCAAGAAGCGCACTCGTGTTCTCAACGACCGAGAGCTTCTTGTGGCTCTTCATCAGAAACAGGATAGGCATCATGACTGGCTGAAGCGTCAGATGAAAAGCCTCTTGGTGGATGTTAATCGCATTCGCAATCTTGCCACCAAGAATGCTTTCGTTGCCCATTGAACATGTCGCCACACATGGAAAGGGCTAACGATGATGTGTTCTGAAGATGATCTTCAAGAGGATGGCTTCACTGAGCGATTCAAGTTTGACTCCGCACCTCCTCGAAGGGCTGTGCTGCTGGGAACTCCATCCCTTGAAGACTCTGAGTTCTCTTCCTCTGCTGCAATAGTGACTGCCAGAGTTATCGAGGATGAAGACGATGCTACTTCACCGCCACCTCCTTCAGCACGCTTCAACTCTGCTCCAAGCTCTTCAGCACCGCCAAACACCACCAACGACCCGGCTACTTCACCTACTCCTCATGGGAACGAGTAGATGCTCTATGTCTTCAAACCTTTTTGGTCCTTACTGACAAAAGGGGGAGAAGCATATGAGGTTGATAATCTTCAAGCGGGTTCATATGGGCGGGTGCTTTATATTTTGCTTCGTGCTTACAACTCTCGTTTTGCTACATTTGGTTCTTTGAGTTGTAACACTTAAACTCGATGGTCGTCTACTACTTATCTGCCACCTTGTTTTGCGATGATAAATTCTGCATGTGCGACGATAAATTCCGCACTTAGATCATTCTGCAGACGTCCATTTTCCATTATGCATGTCATTATCTTCATATACTTTCACATGCATAGTGGATTGTCATCATAAGTTGAAGTGGATCTCCATAAGTACATCTTGCCATGTGCATTTGCATTCCAAAAGCAAATTACTTATATGCACATCTTCAGGGGGAGCCCTTGCAACTTATGAAGACAATTCCTTATCCTTTACAATTTCACAAATTATATTCCCCGTTGAAAACTTCAACTAGTTTGTCATCAATCACCATAAAGGGGGAGATTGTAAGTGCATCTAGTGCCACCCCTAGTTGGTTTTGGAGTATTGACGACAAACCTAGTTGAAGGACTAATGTGTTTGTGAGGATTGCAGGATAACACAGGTAGAAGTCCCTCATTGATTCGGTTTTCCTACCAGAGATGACCCCTAAAAATGTATGAAGACATTGAAGTCAAAGGTGGTATATGAAGATATTCACATTGAAGACTATGACAAGAGAAGACACCACATGAAGCCTATGGAGCTCGAAGACTTAGATCTTTCGTAGTTCTTTTTCTTTTGTGTTGAGTCATAGGAACCACCGTACTGTTAAGTGGGGTCCAAGAGAACCAGTCAGAATGACTGAAGTGATGCCTAACCAAAAACCTATGTCTTCGAGTGAAGACTATGAGAGCGAATCTTGTCCGAGTCGGACAAGTCAGCTTTGCTTGTAGCCCAAGTAAAGTTGCCGTGTGAGTTTGAAATCTGACTGTTGGAACACGTGTCAGTTCCTTAGTGACCCAGGGTCCTTTCGGACAAATCAGGTCGGGTTGCCAAGTGGCTATAAATAGCCCACCCCCTACAACCATAAACTGTTGGCTGCTCAGATTGAGAGTACGGCTTTTGTCGTTTGAGAGCAACCCACCTCGAAGCCTTTGAGAGAGAATTCCTTGCGAGGATGAAGCCCTAACCACCCAGAGCCAAAGAGAATTAGGCATCACTTAAGTCTTCTTGTCTGTGTGATCTGAAGACTTATTACACTTGAGGATTGTGCATCCTCCAGCCGGTTAGGCGTCGCGTTCTGAGCATCCAAGAGACATTGTGGATTGCCGGTGAACGAAGTCTGTGAAGGTTTGGGAGTCTACCTTGAAGACTTACCAGAGTGATTGGGCGAGGTCTGTGTGACCTTAGCTCAAGGGGAATACGGTGAGGACTGGGTGTCCTGAGCTGCGTGTTCAGGACTGGGTGTCCGGGACTGTGTGTCCTAAGGTTTAAATACCTAGCCGCCCTAACCAGACGTACAGTTGTCACAGCAACTAGAACTGGTCCAACAAATCATTGTCTTCAACGAGTCACTGGTTTCATCTTCCCTTCCCTTTACTTATTGTTACTCCTTGTGAACTCATTGTATGTTTGCACTATCTTTTGTCTTCACTGAGTGACTGCGTGTTCTGTCTGGCTTCACAATATCTTCCTACCTGATCCTTACTACATTGCTGCTATTAGTCATTGTGCTTTCACTCTATTGAATACTTGACTATGGCCTTCCTAGTGTAGTCTACCTTCCGCTGCAGGGTATTAGGTTTATTTCTATCGTTTGTCTTCATAACTCCCACGTTTTGAAGACTTTCATAAAAATCGCCTATTCACCCCCCCCCCCTCTAGTCGATATAACGCACTTTCAGTCTCCAAGAAAGCTGATAAAAAATATATTGAAGACACTGAGACAACCCCAAAGTTATGTCTAGATGTAGTGTTCGAGTTACTGGCTACTACTGCTGGCACCAGCTCTTCGAACTCGCTGCCTGAATCAGTTCGGCTTCTTGAGTCTCAACTTCAAGTTGAAAGACATCAATCAGATGTTATGCGACAGGAAGCCGAAGGACTGAGGAAGTCCCTGCAGAATTCAGATGCATACTTTCTGGTGCAACAGCAAGTGCTGGAGGATTTAAGCGCCAAACAAGAGAAAGTTAATAAGCTTGCTAAGCATCTTGTCAGCATTATGGGTACCAAGGATATTGTTTCTTGAGCTCTTCTGAAGTGGTTTTAGTTCTGGACTTGTTTTTCTGCGGCGTTTATATGCTGCTTTGTTCCCTATATTTGCACTGGTGGCAAACTTTGATGCCTAGTGGATGTAATATGTGTAATAGCCATGATAGCCTAGCGTAAGTTCCTTGCCTGTTTATTTCCTTATTGTCTTGTTTATTTGTTTTCTTGTAGTCAGTGCAGTTCTTTTTCCGTGGTTTGCTAGTGGCCACAATAACCTATTTTTTAAAACTAGGCCACATTAACCATGGGCTACATATTTACTATAGTTAACATGGGCCTCGTATAGGCCTTAGAAACAATGGGCCTTCTAAGGGCCGTAGAAACAATGAGCCTTCTACGGGGCATAGAAACCATGGGCCTTATATGGGCCGTCGACACAATGGGCCTTCTATGGGCCGTATCATCAATGGGCCTTCTACGGGCTGTCTGATCAGTTGGCCAAACATGGGCCAATAACAGACCACATTTATGGCCGTAAATGGGCTAGAGTTGAAATCGTCCGTTCATGGGCCTACCATAACGTGCCGTCGTTAATCGGCCGTACTTGATGACGCTATGAAAACGGCCCAACGTATTAACGGGCCACAAACAGGCCGACTGTAACCATAGGATGAATTTGGCACACAAGCATAAAATGACAGTAACGGGCCGAAAGTAAACGAATGCTGGAAATGAGCCCAAGAATAAATGGGCCCTGAGAAGGCCAAAAGTTAACATGGGCGAGAAATGGGCCAACTGAATAATGGGCCATTAATGGGTATAAAGTGATACACTATTCATTACGGGCCAGTTTTACCACGGGCCGTTAATGGGCCGAGGGTTACTAAGGGCCTCATATGGGCCGAAAGACATCATGGGCCATACATGGGCCGGAAGTTAAAACGGGCTGGAATTATATTGGATGGCCCAGATGACGCTACTGGGCCTAATTCGGATAGGCCGTAAACGGGCCCTGGGTTAGCGGGCTGTAAATGGGCTATATGCGAACATGCCGTTAACAGGCTTGCCGTGGGCCGGCCCGCCACCTTTTGACCAAGTCAAACGGGCCGCCCTTTTCACAGGAATGGGCCTCTGTTGGGCCGTGCCACGTGTCGACGTATCATAGGTACTTTAGGTCAATTAATGGACGACATCTGTCCCAACGGCGAGCCGACACGTGTTCCCTCCAGCTAATGATGATTTTACACGTGGAAAATCCCCATTGGTCGGGGCTGTTAACGGGTTATCGTATCCAAAACTGGACCCGATAGCTTAACGGCGTTCCGTTACGGTGGATGCCACATGTCGGTCACCCTTGACGAAAGCACTTATGTGAAGCGCGAGTTATCGTCATGGAAGTGGACACTTCCGTGATGATAATTTTGATAATGTCATGGAACACTTCTACCACAACAGAGGTATGACTATCTTGATTCTGTCATAAAATTGTCATGGATGTACATGCATGACATAAAACGTGACCTACTGTGACAAACACGTATCATCACGGAAGTGTATTTTTTGTAGTATGATCGAGGTGGTTTATGGTGGAGGGGGCACCGCACACGGCTAAGGGATCAATGATCAACTTGTGTGTTCTAGGGTGCCCCCCTGCCCCGTATATAAAGGAGCAAGGGGGAGGCCCGCCGGCCCTCCTAGGGCGCGCCAGGAGGAGGAGTCCTGCTCCTAGTAGGAGCAGGACTCCCCTTTCCTACTCCTACTAGGAGGAGGAAAGGAAGGGGGAAGGGGAGAAGGAAGGAGAGGGAGGAAAGGAGGAAAGGGGGTGCTACGTCTTGAGCATGCGTTGGTTTTCCCCGAAGAGGAAGGGATGATGCAGCAGAGTAGCGTAAGTATTTCCCTCAGTTTTTGAGAACCACGGTATCAATCCAGTAGGAGCCCACACTCAAGTCCCTCGTACCTGCAGAAAGCGATAGCTACTCGCAACCAACGCGATTAGGGGTTGTCAAGCCCTTCACGGTCACTTACTAGAGTGAGATCTGATAGATATAATATTTTTTGGTATTTTTGGTATAAAGATGCAAAGTAAAAAGTAAAAGCAAAGCAAAAAGCAAAGCAAGATTAAAGTAATGGATATTGATATGATGAGAATAGACCCGGGGGCCATAGGTTTCACTAGTGGCTTCTCTCAAGAGCATAAGTATTCTACGGTGGGTGAACAAATTACTGTTGAGCAATTGATAGAATTGAGCATAATTATGAGAATATCTAGGCATGATCATGTATATAGGCATCACGTCCGTGACAAGTAGATCGAAACGATTCTGCATCTACTACTATTACTCCACTCATCGACTGCTATCCAGCATGCATCTAGAGTATTAAGTTAAAAACAGAGTAATGCCTTAAGCAAGATGACATGATGTAGAGAGATAAATTCATGCAATATGAAATAAATCCCATCTTGTTATCCTCGATGGCAACGATACAATATGTGCCTTGATGCCCCTTCTGTCACTGGGTAAGGACACCGCAAGATCGAACCCAAAGCTAAGCACTTCTCCCATGGCAAGAACTACCAATCTAGTTGTCCAAACCAAACGGATAATTCGAAGAGACTTGCAAAGATAACCAATCATACATAAAAGAATTCAGAGAAGATTCAAATATTATTCATAGATAGAATTGATCATAAACCCACAATTCATCGGAATCAACAAACACACCGCAAAAAGAAGATTACATCGAATAGATCTCCACAAGGGAGGGGGAGAACTTTGTATTGAGATTCAAAGAGAGAGAAGAAGCCATCTAGCTACTAACTATGGACCCGAAGGTCTGACGTAAACTACTCACACTTCATCGGAGGGGCTAGGATGATGTAGAAGCCCTCTGTGATGATGGCCCTCTTCCAGCGGAGCTCCGGAACAGTCCCCAAGATGGGATCTCGTGGATACAAAAAGTTGTGGCGGTGGAATTAGGTTTTTGGCTCCTGTTCTGATCGTTTGGGGGTACGTGGGTATATATAGGAGGAAGGAGTAAGTCGGTGGAGCACCGAGGGGCCCACAAGGCAGGCGGCGCGCCCCCCACCCTCGTGACCTCCTCTTTGATCCCTTGCAGTAGGGTCCAAGTCTCCTGGATCACGTTCAGTGAGAAAATCACGTTCCCGAAGATTTTATTCCATTTGGACTCCGTTTGATATTCTGTTTATCCGAAACACTGAAATAGGTAAAAAAAACAGCAATTCTGGGCTGGGCCTCCGGTTAATAGGTTAGTCCCAAAAATAATATAAAAGTGGAAAATAAAGCCCAATATAGTCCAAAACAGTAGATAATATAGCATGGAGCAATCAAAAATTATAGATACATTGGAGACGTATCAGGCATCCCCAAGCTTAATTCCTGCTCGTCCTTGAGTAGGTAAATGATAAAAAGAGAATTTTTGATGCGGAGTGCTACTTGGCATAATTTCAATGCAAATCTTCTTAATTGTGGTATGAATATTCAGATTAGAAAGATTCAAGACAAAAGTTTATATTGACATAGAAAATAATAATACTTCAAGCATACTAATAAAGAAATTATGTCTTCTCAAAATAACATGGCCAAAGAAAGTTATCCCTACAAAATCATATAGTCTGGCTATGCTCCATCTTCCCCACACAAAGTATTTAAATCATGCACACCCCCGATGACAAGCCAAGCAATTGTTGCATACTCTAACTTTTTCAAAACTTTTTCCATCTTCACGCAATACATGAGCGTGAGCCATGGATATAGCACTATATGTGGAATAGAATGGTGGTTGTGGAGAAGACAAAAAGGAGAAGATAGTCTCACATCAACTAGGCGTATCAACGGGCTATGGAGATGCCCATCAATAGATATCAATGTGAGTGAGTAGGGATTGCCATGCAACGGATGCACTAGAGCTATAAATGTATGAAAGCTCAACAAAAGAAACTAGTGGGTGTGCATCCAACTTGCTTGCTCACGAAGACCTAGGGCAATTTGAGGAAGCCCATCATTGGAATATACAAGCCAAGTTCTATAACATAAAATTCCCACTAGTATATGAAAGTGACAACATATGAGACTCTCTATATGAAGAACATGGTGCTACTTTGAAGCACAATATATGAGACTCGTTATATCATGGTGCTACTTTGACGCACAAGTGTGGAAAAAAGGATAGTAGCATTGCCCCCTTTTTTGGGCCTTCTCTTTTTCTTTGGCCTTTTTTTGGGACAATGCTCTGTTGAATGATGATCATCACACTTCTATTTATTTACAACTCAATGATTACAACTCGATACTAAAACAAAGTGTGACTCTATATGAATGCCTCCGGCGATGTACCGGGATATGCAATGAATCAAGAGTGAGAAGTATGAAAGAATTATGAACGGTGGCTTTGCCACAAATACTATGTCAACTACATGATCATGCTAAGCAATATGACAATGATGGATGTGTCATGATGAACTAGACGGTGGAAAGTTGCATGGCAATATATCTCGGAATGGCTATGGAAATGCCATAATAGGTAGGTATGGTGGCTGTTTTGAGGAAGGTATATGGTAGGTGTATGATACCGGCGAAAGTTGCGCGGTATTAGAGAGGCTAGCAAGGGTGGAAGGGTGGGAGTGCGTATGATCCATGGACTCAACATTAGTCATAAAGAACTCATATACTTATTGCACAAATCTAGAAGTGATCAAAGCAAAGTATTACGCGCATGCTCCTAGGGGGATAGATTGGTAGGAAAAGACCATCGCTCGTCCCCGACCGCCACTAATAAGGAAGACAATCAATAAATAAATCATGCTCCGACTTCATCACATAACGGTTCACCATACATGCATGCTATGGGAATCACAAACTTCAACACAAGTATTCTTTAAATTCACAACTACTCAACTAGCATGACTTTAATATTATCACCTCCATATCTCAAAACAATTATCATGCTTCAATATTTTCTTAGTATTCAACACACTCAAAAGAAAGTTTCACAAATCTTGAATACCAAGCATATTATTATTAAGCAAATTACCATGCTATTAAGAGACTCTCAAATTAATTTAAGTGAAGCATGAGAGATCAATAGTTTCTTTAAAATGAATCCACCACCGTGCTCTGAAAGATTTAAGTGAATCACAAAGAGCAAAATTATCTAGATCAAAGGATATAAGTGAAGCACATAGAGCAAAATTACCTAGCTCAAAAGATATAAGTGAAGCACATAGAGCAAAATTACCTAGCTCAAAAGATATAAGTGAAGCACATAGAGTATTCTATCAAATTTTAATTCATGTATGGCTCTCTCAAAAGGTGTGTACAGAAAGTATGATTGTGGCATACTAACAAACAAAGACACAAATAATACAAGACGCTCCAAGCAAAACACATATCATGTTGGTGAATAAAAATATAGCTCCAAGTAAATTACCGATGGAAGTGGATGAAAGAGGGGATGCCTTCCGGGGCATCCCCAAGCTTTGAATTTTTGGTTTCCTTGGATTATCTTGGGGGTGCCATGGGCATCCCCAAGCTTAGGCTCTTACCACTCCTTGTTCCATGATCCATCAAAAGAATTCACCCAAAACATGAAAACTTCACAACATAAAACTCAAAATAGAAAACTCGTGAGCTCCGTTAGCGAAAGAAAACAAAATACCACTTCAAGGTACTGTAATGAACTCATTATTTTTTATATTGGTGTTAAACCTAATGTATTCCAACTTCTCTATGGATTATAAACTATTTTACTAGCCATAGATTCATCAAAATAAGCAAACAACACACGAAAAACAGAATCTGTCAAAAACAGAACAGTCTGTAGTAATCTGTAGCTAGCGCAAGATCTGGAACCCCAAAAATTCTAAAATAAATTGATGGACGTGAGTAATTTATATATTAATCATATGCAAAAAGAATTAACTAAATATTACTCTTCAAATAAAAATTACAGCAGTTCTCGTGAGCGCTAAAGTTTCTGTTTTTTACAGCAAGTTCAACAAGACTTTCCCCAAGTCTTCCCAACGGTTCTACTTGGCACAAACACTAATTAAACACAAAAAAACACACACAAAAAGAGGATAAATAATTTATTTATTACTAAACAGGGGCAAAAATCAAGGAATAAAAATAAAATTGGGTTGCCTCCCAACAAGCGCTATCGTTTAACACCCCTAGCTAGGCATAACAAGCAAGGATAGATCTAAGTATTGCCATCTTTGGTAGGCAATCCATAAGTGTCTCTCATGATAGTTTCATATGGTAATTTTATTTTCTTTCTTGGAAAGTGTTCCATGCCCTTTTTTAATGGAAATTGAAATATAGTATTCCCTTCCTTCATATCAATAATCGCACCAACCGTTCTAAGGAAAGGTCTACCAAGAATAATAGGGCAAGAAGGATTGCAATCTATATCAAGAACAATGAAATCTACGGGCACATAATTCCTATTTGCAACAATAAGAACATCATTAATTCTTCCCATAGGTTTCTTAATAGTGGAATCCGCAAGATGCAAGTTTAGAGAGCAATCATCAAAGTTACGGAAATCTAGTAAATCACACAAAGTCTTGGGAATAGTAGAGACACTAGCACCCAAATCACACAAAGCATAAAACTCATGATCTTTAATTTTAATTTTAATAGTTGGTTCCCACTCATCATAGAGTTTTCTAGGGATAGAAACTTTCAACTCAAGTTTTTCTTCAAAAGATTGCATCAAGGCATCAACAATATGTTCGGTGAAGGCTTTATTTCGACTATAAGCATGTGGAGAATTTAGCACGGATTGCAACAAGGAAATACAATCAATCAAAGAGAAACTTTCATAATTAAATTCCTTGAAATCCAATATAGTGGGTTTAGCAACATCTAGATTTTTATTTCTTTCAATCCCACTTTCATCAATTTCATCATTAAGATCTAAACACTCCGAATTTTTAGAACGCCTTACAGGTAAAGGAAGATCATATTCAGTTTCATCAAGATTCATATTGCAAAATAAAGATTTAATTGGAGACACATCAATAACTTTTAGATCTTCATCTTCATTTTCATAGGAATTGGAAGAACACGCTTTAATAAAGGCATCTTTGGAAGCACGCATCCTAGCTGTTCTTTCTTTACACTCATCAATTGAAATTCCCATGGCTTTTAGAGACTCATTGATATCATGCTTAGGTGGAATAGATCTAAGTTTCAAAGCATCAACATCAAGAGCAATTCTATCAATGTTCCTAGCCAAATCATCAATCTTAAGCAATTTTTCTTCAATCATAGCATTAAAATTCTTTTGCGAAGAAATAAATTATTTAATATTAGATTCAAAATCAAAGGGCATCTTATTATAATTTCCATAAGATTTGTTGTAGGAATTCCCATAATTATTAGAAGGATTACTAGGATATGGCCTAGGATTAAAGTTCCCTCTATAAGAGTTGTTACCAAAATTATTCCTACCAACAAAATACACATCCATAGATTCATTGTTATTATCAATCAAAGTAGACAAAGGCATATCATTAGGATCAGAAGAAACACTCTTAGTAGCAAATAATTTCATAAGTTCATCCATCTTTCCACTCAACACATTAATTTCTACTATCGCATGCACTTTTTTATTAGAAGTTCTTTCAGTATGCCACTGAGAATAATTAACCATAATATTATCTAGGAGTTTAGTAGCATCTCCTAAAGTGATTTCCATAAAAGTGCCTCCCGTGGCCGAATCTAAAAGATTTCTAGAAGAAATATTCAATCCGGCATAAAATTTTTGTATAATCATCCACAAATTCAGACCATGAGTAGGGCAATTACGTATCATTAATTTCATTCTCTCACAAGCTTGTGCAACATGTTCATGATCAAGTTGTTTAAAGTTCATTATATCGTTTCTAAGAGAGATGATCTTAGCGGGAGGAAAATACTTAGAGATAAAAGCATCTTTGCACTTGTTCCATGAATCAATACTATTCTTAGGCAAAGACGAAAACCAAGCTTTAGCACGATCTCTAAGAAAAAAAGGAAATAGCTTCAATTTAACGACATCATTATTGACATCTTTTTTCTTTTGCATATCACATAAATCAATGAAGCTATTCAGATGAGTAGCGACATCTTCGCTAGGAAGGCCGGCGAATTGATCTTTCATAACAAGATTCAACAAAGCAGTATTAATTTCACAAGATTCAGCATCGGTAAGAGGAGCAATCGGAGTGGTAAGGAAATCATTATTATTGCTATTGGTGAAGTCACACAATTTAGTAGTATCTTGAGCCATCGCGACAAACAAGCAATCTAACATACAAGCAAACAAAAGACAAGCGGGAAAAAAGAGGCAAATAGAGAGGGAGGATAGGGAGAGAGGACGAATAAAACGGCAAGGGAGAATTGGGGGGAGAGGAAAACGAGAGGCAAATGGCAAATAATGTAATGCGAGAGATAGGGATTGTGATGGGTACTTGGTATATTGACTTTTTGCGTAGACTCCCCGGCAACGGCGCCAGAAATCCTTCTTGCTACGTCTTGAGCTTGCGTTGGTTTTCGCCGAAGAGGAAGGGATGATGCAGCAGAGTAGCGTAAGTATTTCCCTTAGTTTTTGAGAACCAAGGTATCAATCCAGTAGGAGCCCACGCTCAAGTCCCTCATACCTGCACAAAGCGATCGCTACTCGCAACCAACGCGATTAGGGGTTATCAATCCCTTCACTGTCAGTTACGAGAGTGAGATCTGATAGATATAATATTTTTGGTATAAAGATGCAAAGTAAAAAAGTAAAAGCAAAGCAAGATTAAAGTAATGGATATTGATATGATGAGAATAGACCCGGGGGCCATAGGTTTCACTAGTGGCTTCTCTCAAGAGCATACGTATTCTACGGTGGGTGAACAAATTACTGTTGAGCAATTGATAGAATTGAGCATAATTATGAGAATATCTAGGCATGATCATGTATATAGGCATCACGTCCGTGACAAGTAGATCGAAACGATTCTGCATCTACTACTATTACTCCACTCATCGACCGCTATCCAGCATGCATCTAGAGTATTAAGTTAAAAACAGAGTAATGCCTTAAGCAAGATGACATGATGTAGAGAGATAAATTCATGCAATATGAAATAAATCCCATCTTGTTATCCTCGATGGCAACGATACAATATGTGCCTTGATGCCCCTTCTGTCACTGGGTAAGGACACCGCAAGATCGAACCCAAAGCTAAGCACTTCTCCCATGGCAAGAACTACCAATCTAGTTGTCCAAACCAAACGGATAATTCGAAGAGACTTGCAAGGATAACCAATCATACATAAAAGAATTCAGAGAAGATTCAAATATTATTCATAGATAGAATTGATCATAAACCCACAATTCATCGGAATCAACAAACACACCGCAAAAAGAAGATTACATCGAATAGATCTCCACAAGGGAGGGGGAGAACTTTGTATTGAGATTCAAAGAGAGAGAAGAAGCCATCTAGCTACTAACTATGGACCCGAAGGTTTGAGGTAAACTACTCACACTTCATCGGAGGGGCTAGGATGATGTAGAAGCCCTCCGTGATGACGGCCCTCTTCCGGCGGAGCTCCGGAACAGGCCCCAAGATGGGATCTCGTGGATACAGAAAGTTGCGGCGGTGGAATTAGGTTTTTGGCTCCTGTTCTGATCGTTTGGGGGTACGTGTGTATATATAGGAGGAAGGAGTACGTCGGTGGAGCACTGAGGGGCCCACGAGGCAGGGGGAGCGCCCTAGGGGGGGCGCCCCCCACCCTCGTGACCTCCTCTTTGATCCCTTGCAGTAGGGTCCAAGTCTCCTGGATCACGTTCGGTGAGAAAATCACGTTCCCAAAGATTTTATTCCGTTTGGACTCCGTTTGATATTCTATTTTTCCGAAACACTGAAATAGGCAAAAAAACAGCAATTCTGGGCTGGGCCTCTGGTTAATAGGTTAGTCCCAAAAATAATATAAAAGTGGAAAATAAAGCCCAATATAGTCCAAAACAGTAGATAATATAGCATGGAGCAATCAAAAATTATAGATACATTGGAGACGTATCAGGGGGGTCGGCCCCCTAGTCCAATTTGGTTTGTTCTAGGGGGGCTGCGCGCCCTGCCTCCTATCTTCCACCACTTGGCCCATGAGGCCCAATACTTCTTCCCCGTATTCCCGTAACTCCCCGATACTCCAAAAAATACCTGAATCACCAGGAACCTTTCCGATGTCCGAATATTGTCGTCCAATATATCGATCTTTACGTCTCAACCATTTCGAGACTCCTCGTCAGGTCCCCGATCTCATCCGGGACTCCGAACTACCTTCGGTACATGAAATCACATAAACTCATAATACCGATCGTCACCGAACGTTAAGCGTGCGGACCCTACGAGTTCGAGAACTATGTAGACATGACCGAGGCGCGTCTCCGGTCAATAACCAATAGAGGAACTTGGATTTTCATATTGGCTCCTACATACTCTATGAAGATCTTTATCGGTCAAACTGCATAACAACATATGTTGTTCCCTTTGTCATCGGTATGTTACTTGCCCGAGATTCGATCGTCGGTATCTCTATACCTAGTTCAATCTCGTTACCGGCAAGTCTCTTTACTCGTTTCGTAATGCGTCATCCTACAACTAACTCATTAGTCACATTGCTTGCAAGGCTTATAGTGATGTGCATTACCGAGAGGGCCCAGAGATACCTCTCCGACAATCGGAGTGACAAATCCTAATCTCGATCTATGCCAACTCAACAAGTACCATCGGAGACACCTGTAGAGCACCTTTAAAATCACCCAGTTATGTTGTGACGTTTGGTAACACACAAAGTGTTCCTCCGGTATTCGGGAGTTGCATAATCTCATAGTCAGAGGAAAATGTATAAGTCATGAAGAAAGCTGTAGCAACAAACTAAACGATCATCGTGCTAAGCTAACGGAATGGGTCAAGTCAATCACATCATTCTCTAATGATGTGATCCCGTTAATCAAATGACAACTCGTGTCTATGGCTAGGAAACTTAACCATCTTTGATTCAACGAGCAAGTCAAGTAGAGGCATACTAGTGACACTTTGTTTGTCTATGTATTCACACATGTACTAAGTTTCCGGTTAATACAATTCTAGCATGAATAATAAACATTTACCATGATATAAGGAAATAAATAATAACTTTATTATTGCCTCTAGGGCATATTTCCTTCAGTCTCCCACTTGCACTAGAGTCAATAATCTAGTTCACATCTTTATGTGATTAGTTCACATATCCATGTGAATAATACCCAAAGGGTTTACTAGAGTCAATTATCTAGTTCACATCGCTATGTGATTAACACCCAAAGAGTGATCATGTTTTGCATGTGAGAGAAGTTTAGCCTATGGGTCTGCAACATTCAGATCCATATGTATTTTGCAAATTTCTATGTCTACAATGCTCTGCATGGAGCTACTCTAGCTTATTGCTCCCACTTTCAATATTTATCCAGATCGAGACTTAGAGCCATCTAGATCGATGTAAAAAGCTTGCATCGACGTAACTCTTTACGACGAACTCTTTTATCATCTCCATAACCGAGAAATATTTCCTTAGTCCTCTAAGGATAATTTTGACCGATGTCCAGTGATCTTCTCCTAGATCACTATTGTACTCCCTTGCCAGAAACATGCTAAGGTATACAATAGGACCGGCAAACAGCATAGCATACTTTATAGAACCTATGACTGAGACATAGGGAATGATTTTTTATTCTCTTTCTATTTTCTGTTGTGGTCGGGTTTTGAGTCTTTACTCAACTTCACAACTTGCAACACAGGCAAGAACTCCTTCTTTGACTGTTCCATTTTAAACTACTTCAAAATCTTGTCAAGGTATGTACTCATTGAAAAACCTTATCAAGCGTCTTGATCTCTCTCTATAGATCTTGATGCTCAATGTGTAAGCAGCTTCATTGAGGTCTTTCTTTGAAAAACTCTTTTCAAACACTCCTTTATGCTTTCGAGAAAATTCTACATTATTTCCGATCAACAATATGTCATTCACATATACTTATCAGAAATGTTGTAGTGCTCGCACTCACTTTCTTGTAAATACAGGCTTCACCGCAAGTATGTATAAAACCATATGCTTTGATCACTTTACCAAAGCATATATTCCAACTCTGATATGCTTGCACCAGTCCATAGATGGATCGCTGGAGCTTGCTCACTTTGTTAGCACCTTTAGGATCGGCAAACCCTTCTTGTTGCATCATATACAACTCTTCTTTAAGAAGTCCATTAAGGAATGCAGTTTTGACATCCATTTGCTAGATTTCATAAAATGTGGCAATTTCTAACATGATTCGGACAGACTTAAGCATCGCTACGAGTGAGAAAATCTCATCGTAGTCAACATCTTGAACTTGTCGAAAACCTTTTGCGACAATTCGAGCTTTGTAGATAGTAACACTACTATCAGTGTTCGTCTTCCTCTTGAAAATCCATTTATTCTTAATGACTCGCTGATCATCGGGCAAGTCAATTGTAACATCCCAAAATTCTAAATTTTGGAATGTTATATTAAATAAATTATTATGATTGTTTGTTTGATTGATTGTTGTGTGATTGATTGTGTGAAATTGAGTGAAAATTGAAGACTTTTTGAAAGTTGAATGAGAGGGAATAAAAGGACTTTCCCAAAACCTTCATCTCGCATTTTGATCTCCATGAATTCAAATTCATTCATCACAAAACTCTAGAGTGAAGATAATATGACTTCTTCCATTTAACGAAATGAAAAGGGGTTTTGAAGTTGATTTGAATTCCATTTGAACAATAGTCCAACTCAGAAACTCTTTGCCACTCAAGGATTTTCATGAGAGAGGATAATAGGACTTCTTTAGAATATATGAAATAGAGTGGGAGGTGATGAGGAGCACTTTTGAATTTCATTTGGTTCATTTTTGGAAAGTTTTCCGTTTTGAGTTTCAAAACATTTCCATTCATTCAAATAAAATAAAGAGAGAAGGAAATATGACTCCTTCAATTATCAGAAAGAAAATGGAAATGGATTACGAAACCAATAGATGATTATTTAAAATAATATTTGAAACCATTTGCATCTCATGATTTATGGTATTTTGGAGTTTTCGCGAATGTTCAAATATTATTTTCCACTCAAGAAAACTGAATGAGAGGGGATAAGATGACTTCCTCAAAGTATAAAAGAGGTGGGAATTTCATTTGAATATTATTTGGAGTTTTTAGAACTTATTTGGTATTTATTCAACTTGCAAAAAGTGCATTAAATGCATTAGGAAAATATTTTCAAATTCTTCTATGCTTGATTAAATGTTCACTGTGTTACAGATATTCAGAGATAATTTTAGAAATTATCGCGGTATTTTTTTAGGATTTTGTTTGGTTTTGTTTGGCCTTGGAAAGTTTTTGTAAAAAAAACAACACACGCACACCCGCGCGCAGGCCCAGCCAGCCATGCACTTCAGCCCGCGGCCTGCTCCCAACGCCCGAAGGCCACCGCTCGCTCGCCTGACCCGCCTCTCTCTCTCGCTCGCATGCAGCTGTCGCTGCCAGGAGGGCCCACCCCCGTCGTCCCCAACCTCCCATCTCTCACGCTCGGGATAGAGCACGAGCCCGCCGCCCGCAACCACCGCACCTCGCCTTCGGGGATAAGGCTTATCCCGCCACCCTGAGCACCCCTCTCCGCGCCTATAAAAGCCTCGGAGCCCCCTCTCTCCATCCTGCCCACTTGCTCGTCCTCTCGCCACTCCTATCTGTCGCCATCATCGAGTGCATCTCGTCGGAGCCGAGCTCCTCACCGGACGAATTCATCACCGGTAACTTTTTTTGATCCCTATCTCCGTGCTCATCCGGACCCCCGTGCTCCTCCGCGTCTTTGTGACGTTTTTCTTGTCGCCTAGGTCGCCCGGAGAAGCCGCCCCGATGACGCGTGCCCCCGCCGGAGCACGGAGCTCCATCGTCCTCGCACCGCCCATCCGGACGCCCCGAGGATCCTCGCCACCACCACCGCGACGCCCGCGCCACGCCTCACCCCCTCCGTCCACTTCGCCGCTGTCGAAGCCCGCCGGAACCGCCGCCCCGTCGATGCCGAGGTGCTGGCCAAAGCCGGCGCCGCCGCAGTTGCCCTCTGTGAGCCGCCCCGCCTCCTCGTTCTTTTCAAACACTAGGTCTTTTTTTGAATTGTTACACGAAAAACAAAACCACCGGTTTTATTTTTAAACCGGTCGGTTCACTTAATTAGTTTAGCCGCGGTTAACCCTGGTTTTTATTTTAAAAACCACTGGTCGGTTTTTGTTAGTTAGCCGCGCGTTTGCGTTTTAATTAAATACCGGCCGTTCGCCGTATAGCTTCTATAGCGAATGCTGCTCAGCCAGTCACGAGCTGCCACGTGGCCATGGGCCTGTTTGCAATTATTTCTTTTCTGTTTAGTCCCTGAGTTTTCAGATTAGTCCCTGAACTTCGAATGGCTGTATCTTTTTTACCGTAACTCCAAATTCGACGAAACCAGCGGCAAAATGTTCATCTTGAATAGCTTTATCCAGAGAACCAACTTTGAAAACTTTTCGCCAATTTCAAATTTGAATTTATTGAGATTTGAATTCAAACTTCAACTGGCCATATCTCCTAAACCGTAGCTCTGATTCATGTGATTCTTTTTGCACCGTGTCACTGTAGCCAAACCCTATCACCTAGACCTTTCTCAAAATATTTTCACACACCTAGAATCTGTCCATGATAGTTTTATTACTATGCCAAGTATGCACGATAGATCACATCATGGTTTTGCACCTTATGTCACTTATTGTTAGCACCTAGAATTATTTGCATGCAAGTTATGTGTGTTGGGTTTCTATTTGGTTTTCCGAGTCTTTTGTGTTGCATGTTATTGCTCTCTGGAATGATTTCTTATATATGTTATTTTACTTTGACGATAGACTGTCCGAAGTGCGAAGCCGAGTACTATCGATCTCTAGAATTCAACTACCAGTATCAAGGCAAGTTCACATTTGACCATTCTTCCAATTACCTATGTTTTATATTATGCACTTAGTCCTTTTGTGGTAGGATTGCATGGTAGGATTTATTGTTGCCAGATGGCTATGCCGTTACCTAGTACTTCATTTGAGGTAGGTCTGATCTATACATCCTTGTCACCGTCATGTAAGTTTATTATTGCCTCGCTAAATGTAGACGTGGTTTGGGAAGCGAACATGGTGAGACATGAGTGACAAAGTACTAATCAGGACCAAGACATGTAAATGAACTACCTGGGCGGTATTTGGTTTGAATGGTGGCGAAGTACAGTGGGAGCATGCATGGTTAATCCATGGAGGTGCACCACTAGTGGTCGGCCGCCCAGGCTCAAAGAGATCAATCGTATTCTCATGTCTAGAAGCTTACGTGTGCAGCCACAAGCCAATATGGGCTCTGGCTTAGTTGAGTAGTTAGTGTGACCCCTTCCGGGATGGGCTAGCAGATGTAGAATGAGTAGGTGTACCGGCCTATCCGTGGGTTAAGGGGAAATACTTTCGAAAGACTATGTCTCGGTCATCCTATTCTCAAACACCAGGCAGTGCGAGAATTTCAAGGGAGGCGATCGAGTCCTGTGGGGAAAAGTGCGCAAACCTCTGCAGAGTGTTAAAAACCTAATCGATTAGCCGTGTCCCCGGTTACGGACAACTTGAGCATCTAGTAGTGGAAATGCTGGGAGATCTCATCACTCTTAATTAAACAGTTGGGTTTTAAATGAAACTTTGGGAATGGATTAAGTTGGGTTTACCAACTCATCCTATGCTATACTGTAGTGGTAGAATAATATCTTTTATTCTAGGGAAAAACTAGCTTTATGCAAAAACTAAACTTAGAGCTTTCCACCAGCCAAATTGCATGTGCAATAGGTTCATTATTCTTATGATGTGACTTGCCAGTACATTCAATGTACTGACCTACAGGGCTGCAACGTCTTATGTTGCAGGAATTTTCTACGATGAGTAAGAGTTACGTTGTAGGGTTACGGTCTACACTCAACTTGCCGTTGGCGTTGATGGACTCCACACCCTTATGTTTGTTTCCACTGAGACTTATGAGGTAGATATCAGTTTTACATTATTTATACATGTGATTGCACTTTGATATATACATTGATGTACTGTGTGTGCCAACATACCGATCCAGGGATGGCACGGATACACAGAGGCTTCACCGACTGAGGTCGGGTCGCTACATCAATCAAAGTCCATACTTTGTTCTCATACATGGACCCCATCTCAGATTTCATGGCCTCAAGCCATTTCGCGGAATCTGGGCTCATCATCGCTTCCTCATAGTTCGTAGGTTCGTCATGGTCTAGTAACATGACTTCTAGAAAGGATTACCATACCACTCTGGTGCGGACCATACTCTGGTTGTCCTACGAGGTTCGGTAGTAACTTGATCTGAAGTTTCATGATCATCATCATTAGCTTCCTCACTAATTGGTGTAGATATCACTAGAACTGATTTCTGTGATGAACTACTTTCCTATTCGGGAGAAGGTACAATTACCTCATCAAGTTCTACACCTCCCACTCACTTCTTTTGAGAGAAACTTCTTCTCTAGAAAGGATCCACTCTTTAGCAACAAAGATATTCCCTTTCGGATCTGTGATAGAAGGTGTACCCAACAGTTTCTTTTGGGTATCCTATGAAGACGCACTTTTCTGATTTAGGTTTGTGCTTATCAGGCTGAAACTTTTTCACATAAGCATCACAACCCCAAACTTTAAGAAACGACAACTTAGGTTTCTTGCTAAACCACAGTTCATACGTTGTCATCTCAACGGATTTAGATAGTGCCCTTTTAACGTGAATGTAGTTGTCTCTAATGCATAACCCCAAAACGATAGTGGTAAATCGATAAGAGACATCATAGATTGCACTATATCCAATAAAGTACGGTTATGATGTTCGGACACACCATTATGCTGTGGTGTTCCAGGTGGCATGAATTTTGTGAAACTATTCCACATTGTTTTAATTGAAGACCAAACTCGTAACTCAAATATTCGTCTTCGTGATCAGATCGTACAAACTTTATTTTCTTTTCACGATGATTTTCCACTTCACTCTGAAATTCTTTGAACTTTTCAAATGTTTCAGACTTATGTTTCATCAAGTAGATATACCCATATCTGCTTAAATCATCTGTGAAGGTCATAAAATAATGATACCCACCGCGAGCCTCAACACTTATCGGATCGCATACATCAGTATGTATTATTTCCAATAAGTCGGTTGCTTGCTCCATTGTTCCGGAGAACGGAGTCTTAGTCATCTTGCCTATGAGGCATGGTTTCAAGCATCAACTGATTCATAATCAAGTGATTCCAAAAGCCCATCAGCATGGATTTTCTTATGCGCTTTACACCAATATGACCTAAATGGCAGTGCCACAAATAAGTTGCACTATCATTATTAACTTTGCATCTTTTGGCTTCAATATTATGAATATGTGTATCACTACGATCAAGATTCAATAAACCATTCACCTTGGGTGTATGACCATTGAAGGTTTTATTCATGCAGACAGAACAACAAGTATTCTCTGACTTTAAATGAATAAGTGTATTGCAATAAACTTGATCAAATCATATTCATGCTTAACGCAAACACCAAATAACATTTATTTAGGTTTAACACTAATCCCGAAAGTATAGGGATTGTGCGATGATGATCATATCAATGTTGGAACCACTTCCAACACACATCGTCACTTCACCCTTAACTAGTCTCTGTTCATTCTGCAACTCCCGTTTCGAGTTACTAATCTCAGCAACTGAACTAGTATCAAATACTGAGGGGTTTCTATAAACACTAGTAAAGTACACATCAATAACATGTATATGAAATATACCTTTGTTCACTTTGCCATCCTTCTTATCCGCAAATACTTGGGGCAGTTCCGCTTCCAGTGACCAGTCCCTTTGCAGTAGAAGCACTTAGTCTCAGGTTTAGGTCTAGACTTTGGCTTCTTCACTTGAGCAGCAACTTGCTTGCCATTCTTCTTGAAGTGCCCCATCTTCCCTTTGCCCTTTTCCTGAAACTAGTGGTCTTCTCAACCATCAACACTTGATGCTTTTTCTTGATTTCTACCTTCGGTGATTTCTGCATCACGAAGAGCTTGGGAATCGTTTTCGTTATCCCTTGCATATTATAGTTCATCACTAAGTTCTAGTAACTTGGTCATAGTGACTACAGAACTTTGTCAATTACTATCTTATCTGGAAAATTAACTCCCACTTGATTCAAGCAATTGCAGTACCCAGACAATCTGAGAACATGCTCACTGGTTGAGCTATTCTCCTCCATATTTGTAGGCAAAGTACTGTTAGAGGTCTCCTACCTCTCGACACAGGCATGAGTATGAAATACTAATTTCAACTCTTGGAACATCTTATATGTTTGTGGCATTCAAAACATTTTTGAAGTCCCGGTTCTAAGCCGTAAAGCATGGTGCACTAAACTATCAAGTAGTCATCATACCGAGCTTTGCCAAATGTTCATAACGTCTTCATATGCTCCTGCAATAGGTCCGTCACCTAGCGGTGCATCAAGGACATAATTATTCTGTGCAGCAATGAGGATAATCCTCATATCACGGATCCAATTCGCATCATTGCTACTAACATCTTTTAATTTATCTTTCTATAGGAACATATCAAAAATAAATGGGGAATCTATGTGCGAGCTATTGATCTACAACATAGATATGCAAACACTATCAGGACTAAGTTCATGATAAATTTAAGTTCAATTAATCATATTACTTAAGAACTCCCACTTAGATAGACATCCCTCTAGTCATCTAAATGATCACGTGATCCAAATCAACTAAACCATGTACGATCATCACGTGAGATGGAGTAGTTTTCAATGGTGAACATCACTATGTTCATCATATCTACTATATGATTCACGCTCGACCTTTCGGTCTTAGTGTTCCGAGGCCATATCTGCATATTCTAGGCTCGTCAAGTTTAACCCGAGTATTTCTGCGTGTGCAAAACTGTCTTACACCCGTTGTAGATGAACGTTGAGCTTAACACACCCGATCATCACGTGGTGTCTCGGCACGACGAACTTTGGCAATGGTGCATACTCAGGGAGAACACTTTTACCTTGAAATTTAGTGAGATATCATCTTATAAAGCTACCGCCGAACTAAGCAAAATAAGATGTATAAAAGATAAACATCACATGCAACCAAAAATATGTGACATGATATGGCCATCATCATCTTGTGCCTTCGATCTCTCCAGAGTACTGTCATGATCTCCATTGTTACCGGCATGACACCATGATCTCCATCATCTTGATCTTTTATCAACGTGTCATCATATGGTCGTCTCACCAGCTATTGCTTTTGCAACTATTGCTATCACATAGCGATAAAGTAAAGCAATTACATGGCACTTGCATCTTATGCAATAAAGAGACAACAATAAGGCTCCTGCCAGTTGTCGATAAGTTTAACAAAACATGATCATTTCATACAACAATTTGTATCTCATCATGTCTTGACCATATCACATCACAACATGCCCTGCAAAGACAAGTTAGACGTCCTCTATTTTGTTGTTGCAAGTTTTACGTGGCTGCTACGGGCTAAGCAAGAACCATTCTTACCTACGCATCAAAACCACAATGATATTTCATCAAGTTGGTGATGTTTTAACCTTCAACAAGGACCGGGCGTAGTCACACTCGGTTCAACTAAAGTTGGAGAAACTGACACCCCCTAGCCACTTGTGTGCAAAACACGTCGGTAAAACCAGTCTCGCATAAGCGTATGTGTAATGTTGGTCCGGGCCGCTTCATCCAACAATACCACCGAACCAAAGTATGACATGCTGGTAAGCAGTATGACTTGTATCGCCCACAACTCACTTGTGTTCTACTCGTGCATACAACATCTACGCATAAACCTGGCTTGGATGCCACTGCTGGGGAACATAGTAATTTCAAAAAAAAATTCCTACGCACACGCAAGATCATGGTGATGCATAGCAACGAGAGGGGAGAGTGTTGTCCACGTACCCTCGTAGGCCATAAGCAGAAGCGTTATGAGAACGCGGTCAATGTAGTCGTACGTCTTCATGATCCGACCGATCCAAGTACCAAATGTATGGCACCTCCGAGTTCAGCACATGTTTAGCTCGATGACGTCCCACGAACTTCGACCCAGCAGAGCTTCACGGGAGAGTTCCGTCAGCACGACGGCGTGATGACGGTGATGATGTTGCTACCGACGCAGGGCTTCTCCTAAGCACCGCTACGATATGACTGAGGTGGTTTATGGTGGAGGGGGGCACCGCACACGGCTAAGGGATCGATGATCAACCTGTGTGTTCTAGGGTGCCCCCTGCCCTCGTATATAAAGGACCAGGAGGGAGGCCGGCCGGCCCTCCTAGGGCGCGCCAGGAGGAGGAGTCCTCCTCCTAGTAGGAGTAGGACTCCCCTTTCCTACTCCTACTAGGAGGAGGAAAGGAAGGGGGAAGGGGAGAAGGAAGGAGAGGGAGGAAAGGAGGAAAGGGGGGGTCGCCCCCCTAGTCCAATTCGGTTTGGATTAGGGGGGCCGCGCGCCCTGCCTCCACTCTTCCACCATTTGTCCCATGAGGCCCAATACTTTTTCCCCGTATTCCTGTAACTCCCCGGTACTCCAAAAAAAATACCTGAATCACTCGGAACCTTTCTGATGTACGAATATTGTCGTCCAATATATCGATCTTTACGTCTCGACCATTTTGAGACTCCTCGTCAGGTCCCCAATCTCATCCGGGACTGCGAACTACCTTCGGTACATCAAATCACATAAACTCATAATACCGATTGTCACTGAACGTTAAGCGTGCGGACCCTACGGGTTCGAGAACTATGTAGACATGACCGAGGCACGTCTCCGGTCAATAACCAATAGCAGAACCTGGATTTTCATATTGGCTCCTACATATTCTACGAAGATCTTTATCAGTCAAACCGCATAACAACATACTTTGTTCCCTTTGTCATCGGTATTTTACTTGCCCGAGATTCGATCGTCGGTATCTCAATACATAGTTCAATCTCATTGCCGGCAAGTCTCTTTACTCATTTCGTAATGCATCATCCCGCAACTAAATCATTAGTCACATTGCTTGCAAGGCTGATAGTGATGTGCATTACCGAGAGGGCCCAGAGATACCTCTCCGACAATCGGAGTGACAAATCCTAATCTCGATCTATACCAACTCAACAAGTACCATCGGAGACACCTGTTGAGAACCTTTATAATCACCCAGTTACGTTATGACGTTTGGTAGCACACAAAGTGTTCCTCCGGTATTCGGGAGTTACATAATCTCATAGTCAGAGGAAGATGTATAAGTCATGAAGAAAGCAGTAGCAACAAACCAAACGATCGCGTGCTAAGCTAACAGAATGGGTCAAGTCAATCACATCATTCTCTAATGATGTGATCCCGTTAATCAAATGACAACTCATGTCTATGGCAAGGAAACTTAACCATCTTTGATTCAACGAGCTAGTCAAGTAGAGGCATACTAGTGACACTCAGTTTGTCTATGTATTCACACATGTACTAAGTTTCCGGTCAATACAATTCTAGCATGAATAATAAACATTTATCATGATATAAGGAAATAAATAACAACTTTATTATTGCCTCTAGGGCATATTTCCTTCATCTACAATATTCTCCAAAGTTGATTAGCGTAGTGGATACCATCAAATTCGTATGAAATTGGGAGATGAATGGAAAACAACATTTAAAACTAAGTTTGGATTATATGAGTGGTTAGTCATGCCTTTTGGGTTAACTAATGCACCTAGTACTTTCATGAGATTAATGAACGAAGTTTTACGTGCTTTCATTGGACGATTTGTGGTAGTTTATTTTGATGACATATTGATTTATAGCAAATCTTTGGAGGAACATTTGGAACATTTACGTGTTGTTTTTATTGCTCTACGTGATGCACGTTTGTTTGGTAAGCTTGGGAAGTGCACCTTTTGCACCGACCGAGTATCTTTTCTTGGCTATGTTGTTACTCCACAGGGAATTGAAGTTGATAAAGCCAAGATTGAATCTATTGAGAGTTGGCCGCAACCCAAAATGGTCACACAAGTGAGGAGTTTCCTTGGCCTCGCTGGTTTCTATAGGTGTTTTGTGAGAGATTTCAGCACCATTGCTGCACCTCTCAACGAGCTTACAAAGAAGGATGTGCCTTTTGTTTGGGGTACCGCACAGGAAGAAGCCTTCCTGGTATTGAAAGATAAGTTGACACATGCTCCTTTACTCCAACTTCCTGATTTTAATAAGACATTTGAGCTTGAATGTGATGCTACTGGAATTGGATTAGGAGGTGTGTTATTACAAGATGGCAAACCTGTTGTATACTTTTCTGAAAAATTGAGTGGGCCTAGTCTGAATTATTCTACTTATGATAAAGAATTATATGCTCTTGTTCGGACTTTAGAGACATGGCAACATTATTTATGGCCCAAAGAATTTGTTATACATTCTGATCATGAATCTTTGAAACATATTGAAAGTCCAGCTAAACTGAATCGTAGACATGCTAAATGGGTTGAATTCATTGAGACTTTCCCTTATGTTATTAAACACAAGAAGGGTAAAGAAAATGTTATTGCTCATGCATTGTCTCGTTGCTATACTATGCTTTCACAACTTGACTTCAAAATATTTGGTTTGGAGACCATCAAAGATCAAAATGTGCATGATGCTGATTTTAAAGATGTAATGCAGAGTTGTAAAGAAGGAAGAACATGGAACAAGTTCGTCATTAATGATGGATTTGTGTTCCGTGCTAACAAGCTATCAATTCCAGATAGCTCCGTTCTTCTCTTGTTGTTGCAGGAGGCACATGGAGGAGGACTAATGTGACACTTTGGCATGAAGAAGATGGAGGACGCACTTGCTACACATTTCTTTTGTCCAAAGATGAGACGGGATGTTGAGCGTTTTGTTGCTCGCTGCACTACATGTCAATAAGCTAAGTCACGACTCAATCCTCATAGTTTATATATGCCTTTGCCTGTACCTAGTGTTCCTTGGGAGGATGTATCTATATATTTTGTTTTAGGTTTACCTCGAACAAAGAAGGGGATGGATAGCATATTTGTTGTCGTGGATAGGTTCTCGAAAATGGCAAACTTTATACCATGTCATAAAAGCGATGATGTTGTTACTGTTGCTGATTTGTTCTTTCGTGAAATTATTCGCCTGCATGGTGTGCCAAATACTATTGTTTCAGATCGTGATACTAAATTTCTTAGCCACTCTTCGAGATGTTTATGGGCTAAGTTGGGGACTAAACTTCTTTTTAGTACTACTTGTCACCCCCAAACTGATGGACAAACTAAAGTAGTCAATAGAACATTGTCTACTATGCTTAGGGTTATTTTGAAGAATATTAAGAAAATGTGGGAAGAATGCTTGCCTCATATTGAATTTTCTTATAATCGTTCATTGCATTCTACTACTAAGATGTGCCCTTTTGAAATTGTGTATGGTTTCCTACCTCGTGCACCTATTGATTTGTTGCCTCTTCCATCTTCGGAGAAGGTTAATTTTGATGCTAAAGAACGTGTTGAATTGATTTTAAAAATGCATGAGTTAACTAAGGAAAACATTGAGCGTATGAATGCTAAATATAAACTTGCTGGAGATAAGGGTAGAAAACATGTTGTGTTTGCACCTGGAGATCTTGTTTGGTTATATTTGCGTAAGGATAGATTTCCTAATTTGCGCAAATCAAAGCTAATGCCACGTGCTGATGGTCCTTTTAAGGTGTTAGAGAAAATAAATGATAATGCATATAAACTTGAGCTGTCTGCAGATTTTGGGGTTAGTCCCACTTTTAGCATTGCAGATTTGAAGCCTTATTTGGGAGAGGAAGATGAGCTTTCATCGAGGGCGACTTCATTTCTAGAAGGGGAGGACGATGAGGACATCAATACCATTGTTACACCCACAGCCCATGCTCCTATACATACTGGACCAATTACTAGAGCTCATGCACGCCAATTGAATTATCAGGTACTTTCGTTTCTTGGTAAAGTTTCTAATGTTCACGAGAATATGATTCTGCCTAAATTGGATACATTTGTTTTGCTTACAAATGAAGGGCCTAGCTTGGACAAGAAAGATGAACCTTGGAGCAAGTTCAAGCATGGAGATGATGGCATGTGCAAGGGGAACAAGAAGGAGTTACAAGTGATGATTCCAGGACTTTGAAGCCACCATAATGAGTGCATGAAGCCTTGGATGAAATATACAAGATGCCACTTCATAAATTTCGTTCAGAGGCTATTCTAGGTGCTGCATCACCTTATTTTTGGGTCGGGCCCATGTAATTTCGAGATACTTGATTATAGGCAGTTTTTAGAGTCCGTATGTGTGGGGAAACAAGAGTTAGGGTTGGTTTCGGACCCCTCCTCCAAGGGCCACGAAATTCCCCCTCTCTCCTCCATATATACAGCCCTTAGGGCAGGAAACAGACCTTCGTGATCAGGTTGATCGTGCTCCGGCGTGGTCAATTACCCTTGGAAGTTGGTTTAGGGATTGCTAAGGCGTGACGTCTCGCACGTTCGTAGTCGGATGGCCAAGGTCGACTCCCAATGAAAACGATAGCCACCATCTCATCGAAACATCGGGACACCTTCGCCTCTATCAAGTGGTATCGCATTTCCAGGTTGCTTGGTGAGATTTTACAATTTTTCGAAGTTTAGATCGAGTCTGTTCTTCATACCTACAGTCCACGAAAAAAGCCAAAAAATTTAGGGTTAATTCATCATATCTGAACCAGTCTGAGCCTTTGCATAGTTTTTTCAGTATTTTGCTTTGTTGAATTTGCGGTTGCATCACCGTGTCTAGTTGTTGGTCTAAGAGTCTAGTCTTTTAGAGTTTCAAGTACTGGTCATAAGTTGTCACGCCACCGCCGCCGCACCATCATCATCGTCCCTGCCATCTACCACCACCGCTTATCCGCCACCGATCCGTCTCCATATACCATCACCGATCCGTATCCATATACCACCACCAATCCGTATCCATATACCACCACCGCTGCCATATCCTACCACCATATATCCACCACCAATCTGAGTTCCTTTCATATTAGGTTTGTTTTTTAGATCCGTCTATTTACCGATTCGTGTTTCCTTGCCTGAGTAGGTTTCGGGAAAAAAAGTCTGGAGACCCCCGAGCAGTTTTTAGGCAAAAAAATTTGCAGGCAAAAATATTTTTCCCTATCCTATTTTTAGGCTTTTCGGAGTCTTTTGAGACATGTGCCATCATAGTGATTTTTTGTCGCACTTTTTCGTCGTCGCTGCCCTGATTTCTGGAAAAAAAATTCGTGCCCATCCTGTCAGTTTGACCTGGGAAGAGTTTTGAGACACTCACCATTATAGTGATTTTTCGCAAAAAAAAGAGGAGCACCAAGAAAACGAGCAAAAAAAATTCCAGAGTGTGCTTTTCCCTTGTTTACGTGCAGCACCGTGATTTTGTTAGTGTTCTAGGCTCGCGTCTCTAGCACGGTCTAGCCTAGGACCAGCACAGTACCGTCGTTGAGCGTTTATTCAACTTTGCATCTCTGAATTGATTATTGTTAATCTTTTTGCTACCATATTATAAGCCTTCCTAGCTCCACATAAATCTATGTCGTGCGTTTGACTCTCTCTGGTAATCTCTCTATCCAAGCTTTCAGAGTTTTGACTACATCGGTTGCCGATCACCGCTTGCTGCTGGGTAAGAACTGGTAAGAATTTGAGATTTGCATGACGGATTTGTGACACCCACCACCACCACCATTTGTTAGTAGTCTGTAGGATCATATTCTTGTGTGTTTCTATTGCTGCTAACCATGGCAGGATCACAAGCCGACGAGACTGGCTGGGAGAACATGATGAATAAGGAGTTGCATGATAAATTTCAGTAAATGATGAGTGGACAGGTGCAAGATGTGCTAAACAGATTTGAAGAGGACATGGAGAAGATAGATGGCATGGAGAAGACGTTTGAAACAAAGCTCGACAACAAGTTTAGTTAATTGCTCACGTGTCTTCCACCACCACCACCGGCTGCACCTAACGCACCTCTACAACAACAACAACAACAACAACAACAACAACAACAACAACAACAATAACAACAACAACGTCGCCTTCCAAATCAAGTGGGACGAGCAAAGCGCGTTCCCATTGACCCTGGGCAAAATTCTGGTGCCGTTGTTGATGCTTCTGTAGCTCCTGCTGCTACTGCAGAGGTGGAGGACCATTACTAGGATGAGGTTGATCAAAATCAGAACTATGTGCAACCATCAGCACCACCACCACTAGGTCGTCCTCAGGTATATCATCGCAACGGTAGGGCTGCACCACCACCTGAGGTACAAGATCATGACCTTTTTCCTAAACTGAAGTAGAATATTCCACCATTTGAGGGTAGATATGTTCCTGACATATATCTTACTTGGTAGTTAGAAACTGAACAACATTTTACATGTTTACAATATCCCGAGGAGAGACGTGTTCCTGCTGCTGTTTGTGCTTTCACTAGTTTTGCATGTGTTTGGTGGTCTGAACATTGTAGATTATATCCTATTCCAGCTACTTGGGCAGCTTTGAAAACTGCTATGCGTACTCGTTGGGTTCCACCATATAATCAACGTGAATTACTTCAAAAATTGCAGCGTTTAAGATAAGGAAAAAATTCTGTAGAAGAATATTATCAGGAATTACAAATTGGCATGATTAGATGTGGTATTGTTGAGGAGAATGAAGCTAGGCTTGCACATTTTATGGGTTGATTAAATAGAGAGATTCAGACCATTCTTGAGTATAAGGAGTATAATAATATCACTTGTTTATTCCATCTTGCTTGTAAAGCTGAACGTGAAGTGCAGGATCGACAGGCATTGGCGCGAACTAAATTTTCTGCAGGTCGATCTTCATCATGGACACGACGTGCATCCTCTACTTCCACTACACCAGCACCTCCATCAGGTGCCACCTCCAGCCGTGATACAAGAAAGCAGGCACAACCATCACTATCTTCCAAGAGCACACCTGTCGGGCCTACGCAGAGCTCTTCTTCTTCCATGGCATCAACAGGGCACACAAGTGATATTATTTGTCGTCGTTGTAAGGGAAGAGGACATTTTGTGAGAGAATGCAAATCTCAGCGCGTTATGATTGCTACTGAGGATGGTGGGTATGAGTCCGCAAGTGACTATGATGAGGAGACTTTGTCTCTTATTACACATGAAGATCACGGTGGAGATGATTCTGATCATGAGACGCAATACATGGCTGCTGAAGATGCTGACAGGTATGAATGTTTAGTTGCTCAACGTGTTTTGAGTGTGAAGGTTACACAAGCTAAGAAAAATCAGAGGCATAATTTGTTCCATACAAAGGGAGTTGTGAAGGAATGTTCTGTTCGCGTCATCATAGATGGAGGGAGCTGCAACAACTTGGCTAGCATGGAGATGGTGGACAAGCTGTCTATCACCACAAGACCACATCCACATCCTTACTACATCCAATGGTTCAACAATAGCGGCAAGGTTAAGGTAACACGTACTATTCGTGTGCATTTTAGTATCTCTACATATGCTGATTATGTCGACTATGATGTGGTACCCATGCAAGCATGTTCCTTATTACTTGGTAGACCATGGCAATTTGATAAAAATTATGTACACCATGGTAGAAACAATCAGTATACTCTTGTTTGTAAGGACAAAAATATTAATTTTCTTCCTATGACTCCTGATTCCATTTTGAAAGATGATATTAATAGAGCTAATAAAGCAAAATAGGAGCAAAATAAGAGTGAAAACCATATTGTGGCAAAAGAATTTGAGCAACAAATGAAGCCTAATAATAAACCATCTAGTGTTGCTTCTGAAATTAAATTGAAAAGTGCATGTTTACTTGCCACCAAATCTGATATTGATGATCTAGATTTTAGCAAATCTGTTTGCTATGCTTTTGTGTGAAAAGAGGCATTATTTTCATTCGAGGACGTGCCTTCCTCTTTGCCTCCTGCTGTCACTAACATTTTGCAAGAGTTCGCTAACGTCTTTCCACAAAACGTGCCACCGGGATTACCACCTATTCGAGGGATTGAGCATCAAATTGACTTAATTCCCGGTGCATCATTACCCAACCGTGCACCATACCATACCAATCCAGAGGAGACGAAGGAGATTATGCGTCAAGTACAAGAGCTGCTCGACAAAGGTTATATACACGAATCCCTTAGTTCTTGTGTTGTTCCTATCATTTTAGTGCCGAAAAATGATGGTACGTCGCGTATGTGCATTGATTGTAGAGGCATTAATAATATTACTATTTGGTATCATCATCCTATTCCTAGGCTAGATGATATGCTTGATGAATTGAGTGGCTCTACAACATTCTCCAAAGTTAATTTGCGTAGTGGATACCATCAAATTCGTATGAAATTGGGAGATGAATGGAAAACAACATTTAAAACTAAGTTTGGATTATATGAGTGGTTAGTCATGCCTTTTGGGTTAACTAATGCACCTAGTACTTTCATGAGATTAATGAACGAAGTTTTACGTGCTTTCATTGGACGATTTGTGGTAGTTTACTTTCATGACATATTGATTTATAGAAAATCTTTGGAGGAACATTTGGAACATTTACGTGTTGTTTTTATTGCTCTGCGTGATGCATGTTTGTTTGGTAACCTTGGAAAGTGCACCTTTTGCATCGATCGAGTATCTTTTCTTGGCTATGTTGTTACTCCACAGGGAATTGAAGTTGATAAAGCCAAGATGGAAGCTATTGAGAGTTGGACGCAGCCCAAAACGGTCACACAAGTGAGGAGTTTCCTTGGCCTCGCTGGTTTCTATAGGCGTTTTGTGAGAGATTTCAGCACCATTGCTGCACCTCTCAACGAGCTTACAAAGAAGGATGTGCCTTTTGTTTGGGGTACCGAACAGGAAGAAGCCTTCACGGTATTGAAAGATAAGTTGACACTTGCTCCTCTACTCCAACTTCCTGATTTTAATAAGACTTTTGAGCTTGAATGTGATGCTAGTGGAATTGGATTAGGAGGTGTGTTATTACAAGATGGCAAACCTGTTGCATATTTTTCTGAAAAATTGAGTTGGTCTAGTCTGAATTATTCTACTTATGATAAAGAATTATATGCTCTTGTTCGGACTTTAGAGACATGGCAACATTATTTATGGCCCAAAGAATTTGTTATACATTCTGATCATGAATCTTTGGAACATATTAAAAGTCAAGCTAAACTGAATCACATACATGCTAAATGGGTTGAATTCATTAAGACTTTCCCTTATGTTATTAACACAAGAAGGGTAAAGAAAATGTTATTGTTGATGCATTGTCTCGTCGCTATACTATGCTTTCACAACTTGACTTCAAAATATTTGGTTTGGAGACCATCAAAGATCAATATGTGCATGATGCTAATTTTAAAGATGTAATGCATAATTGTAAAGAAGGAAGAACGTGGAACAAGTTCGTCATTAATGATGGATTTGTTTTCCGTGCTAACAAGCTATGCATTCCAGCTAGCTCCGTTCGTCTCTTGTTGTTGCAGGAGGCGCATGGAGGAGGACTAATGGGACACTTTGGCGTGAAGAAGACGGTGGATGTACTTGCTACACATTTCTTTTGGCCAAAGATGAGATGCGATGTTTAGCGTTTTGTTGCTCGCTGCACTACATGTCAAAAAGCTAAGTCACGACTCAATCCTCATGGTTTATATATGCCCTTGCCTGTACCTTGAGTTCCTTGGGAGGATATATCTATGGACTTTGTTTTAGGTTTACCTTGAATAAAGAAGGGTAGGGATAGCATATTTTTTGTCGTGGATAGGTTCTCGAAAATGGCACACTTTATACCATGTCATAAAAGCGACGATGATGTTAATGTTGCTGATTTGTTCTTTCGTGAAATTATTCGCTTGCATGGTGTGTCAAATACTATTGTTTCAGATCGCGATACAAAATTTCTTAGCCACTTTTGGAGATTTTTATGGGCTAAGTTGGGGACTAAACTGCTTTTTAGTACTACTTGTCACCCCCAAACTGATGGAGAAACTGAAGTAGTCAATAGAACATTGTCTACTATGCTTACGGCTGCTTTGAAGAATAATAAGAAAATGTTGGAAGAATGCTTGCCTCATATTGAATTTGCTTATAATCGTTCATTGCATTCTACTACTAAGATGTGCCCTTTTGAAATTGTGTATGGTTTCCTACCTCGTGCACCTATTGATTTGTTGCCTCTTCCATCTTCGGAGAAGGTTAATTTTGATGTTAAAGAACTTGCTGAATTAATTTCAAAATGCATGAGTTAACTAAGGAAAACATTGAGCGTATGAATGCTAAATGTAAACTTGTTGGAGATAAGGGTAGAAAACATGTTGTGTTTGCACTTGGAGATCTTGTTTGGTTACATTTGCATAAGGATAGATTTCCTAATTTGCGAAAATCAAAGCTAATGCCACGTGCTGATGGTCCTTTTAAGGTGTTAGAGAAAATAAATGATAATGCATATAAACTTGAGCTGCCTGCAGATTTTGGGGTTAGTCCCACTTTTAACATTGCAGATTTGAAGCCTTATTTGGGAGAGGAAGTTGAGCTTTCGTCGAGGACGACTTCATTTCTAGAAGGGGAGGATGATGAGGACATCAATACCATTGTTACACCCACAGCCCCTGCTGCTATACATATTGACCAATTACTAGAGATCGCGCACGCCAACTGAATTATCAGGTACTTTCGTTTCTTGGTAACGATTCTAATGTTCATGAGAATATGATGCTGCCTAAATTGGATACGTTTGTTTTGCTTACAAATGAAGGGCCTAGCTTGGACAAGAAAGATGAACCTTGGAGCAAGTTCAAGCATGGAGATGATGGCATGCGCAAGGGGAACAAGAACGGAGTTACAAGTGATGATTCCAGGACTTAGAAGCCACCATAATGAGTGCATGAAGCCTTGGACGAAATATACAATATGCCACTTCATAAATTTCATCCAGAGGCTATTCTAGGTGCTGCGTCACCTTATTTTTGAGCCAGACCCATGTAATTTCAAAATACTTGATTATAGGCAGTTTTTAGAGTCCGTGTGTGTGGGGAAACAAGAGTTAGGTTTGTTTTCGGACCCCTCCTCCAAGGGCCACGAAATTCCCCCTCTCTCCTCGATATATATAGCCCTTAGGGCATCGTTTAGACTTTGGGTTTTGTTTAGATTAAAGTTCACCATAGCTGCAACTTCGCGTACTTCGTTTGTGTTCAACGACCAAACAAAGGCGTCACAGAACCCCACCTTGATCAATAAAGCTTTCCTCTTATATTCGCAATATCCAGATTGCAATCTCAGTTTCTTGCTTGTTCTTTGTTTGCCTGTAGGAAACAGACCTTCATGGTCAGGTTGATCATGCTCCGGCGTGGTCAATAACCCTCAGAAGTTGGTTTAGTGATTGCTAAGGCGTGACGTCTCACACGTTCGTAGTCAGATCGCCAAGGTCGACTCCCACTGAAAACGATAGCCACCATCTCATCGAAACATCGGGACACCTTCGCCTCTATCACTTCATATCTCAAAACAATCATCAAGTATCAAACTTCTCATAGTATTCAATGCACTTTATATGAAAGTTTTTATTATACCCATCATGGATGCCTATCATATTAGGACTAGATTCATAACCAAAGCAAAATACCATGCTGTTCTAAAGACTCTCCAAATAATATAAGTGAAGTAGGAGAGTTCATCTATTTGTTCAAAATAAAACCACCACCGTGCTCTAAAAGATATAAGTGAAGCACTAGAGCAAATGACAAACTACTCCGGAAGATATAAGTGAGGATCAATGAGTAGTTGAATAATTAAGCAACTATGTGAAGACTCTCTAACATTTAAGAATTTTAGATCTTGGTATTTTATTCAAACAGCAAGCAAAACAAAATAAAATAAAATGATGCTCCAAGCAAAACACATATCATGTGGTGAATAAAAATATAGCACCAAGTAAAGTTACCAATGAATGACGACGAAAGAGGGGATGCCATATGGGGCATCCCCAAGCTTAGGCTCTTGGTTGTCCTTGAATATTACCTTGGGGTTCCTTGGGCATTCCCAAGCTTAGGCTCTTGCCACTCCTTATTCCATAGTCCATCGAATCTTTACCCAAAACATGAAAACTCCACAACACAAAAACTTAAAAGAAAACTTGTAAGCCCCATTAGTATAAGAAAATAAATCACCAGTTAGGTACTGTTTTAAACTCATTCTAAATTCATATTGGTGTAACATCTACTGTATTCCAACTTCTATATGGTTCATACCCTCCGATACTACTCATAGATTCATCAAAATAAGCAAACAACACAATAAAAACAGAATCTGTCAAAAACAGAACAGTCTGTAGCAATCTGTATCAAACGTATACTTCTGTAACCCCAAAAATTCTGAAATAAATTTTTGGACGTGAGTAATTTTTCTATTAATTATCTGCAAAAAAGAATCAACTTAAACACGCTCTCCAGTAAAAAATGGCAGCTAATCTCGTGAGCCCAAAAGTTTCTGTTTTTTACAGCAAGATCGCAAAGACTTCACCCAAGTCTTCCCATAGGTTCTACTTGGCACAAACACTAATTAAAACATAAAAACACAATCATAATAGAGGATAGATGAATTATTTATTACTAAACAGGAACACAAAGCAAAGAGAAAAAATAAAATCGGGTTGCCTCCCAACAAGCGCTATCATTTAACGCCCCTAGCTAGGCATGATGATTTCAATGATGCTCGCATAAAAGATAAGAATTGAAACATAAAAAGAGCATCATGAAGAATATGACAAACACATTTAAGCCTAACCCACTTCCTATGCATATGGATTTTGTGAGCAAACAACTTATGGGGACAATAATCAACTAGCATAGGAAGGCAAAACAAGCATAGCTTCAAGATTTTCAACATGTAGAGAGGAAACTTGATATTATTGCAATTCCTACAAGCATATATTCCTCCATAATTAAAAAATTTCAGTAGCATCATGAATGAATTCAACAATATAACTATCACATAAAGCATTCTTTTCATGTGCCACAACCATTGGATTTTTGTTACTCTCCACATAAGCAAAATTCTTCTCATTCGGAATAGTGGGAGCATCATAAGAAAATCGAATACTATAAATTGTTTCCACATTAAAAGAGTAATGTTGAGAAAAAGGGTAATCATAATAATGACAAGTTTTATAAATATAATCATCACTACTTTTTATAGCGTAGGTGTCATCACAATAATCATCATAAATAGGAGGCATGCTATCATCATAATAAATTTGCTCATCAAAACTTGGGAGACTAAAAATATCATATTCATTAAACATAGCATCCCCAAGCTTGGGACAAACATTAATTTCAGCAAATACATTCTCAAACATATCATTCTCGTCAAACATAGCAACCCCAAGCTTGGGCCTTTTCATATCATAAGCATAATCACTCTCATCATTAACAGTATGGATAGCACCAATAGTATAGCAATTATCATCATCACAATGAGTAATAGGAGTGACATCATTTGGGAGGGGTACCTTTTTACCATTGCTTCTCTGTCTTTTCTTTCTCTTCTTCACATCATGTGTGGGTTTAATCCTTTTTTCGGAGCTCCTTATTAATGAGATTGGTTGAATAGAAGGCTCATCCTCGTTACCTAATTCATCATAAGAAATAATAGGACGATATTGGGAAGTCTCTTCCCTTTCATTAGTATTCTATTCATCTTCTAATTGTTTTATTGACTTTATGTACTTGGTAATATAAGGATTTTCAATGCAATTCACTGCACAATACATATAAATTTCCTCTAGATCAAACTCAAGAACTTTATCAAGGGCAAATTCTGGAACATCCTTAGTTATATGTTTCATTTCTTCATAACCCAGGAGCAAACTAAGTTCATTATGATGCGCAAGGGAAATCAAGTCATCACAATTTTTGGACACGATTCGATCATGAAACAATTTGCATTGGATATTTAAATGACCACGTTCACTGCACAGTTCACAAGGGTGTCTAAGAAAATTTAAATTTTCAGCACAAACACCCAGCCTTTCTTGCAACCATTTAGTTTCTAGATACTTATGCCTCTTGCAAAATCTATCTTCCCTATTTGGTGTGTACTTGCAAACCCTATGCACTCCACAAAAATTGACCTGCTTATAAGAGACATTTTCATCATGACTAGTGCAATCATCATTAGTACTATGGATATTCAAAGATTTCGTACTAACAACATTGCAATCATGCTCATCATTCAAAGATTTAGTGCCAAACATTCTAATGCATTCTTCTTCTAACACTTTGGCACAATTATCGGAATCCTTATTTTCATGAAAGACATTAAAAATATGAAGCATATGAGGTATCCTCAATTCCATTTTTTTATAAATTTCTTTTATAAACTAAACTAGTGATAAAACAAGAAACTAAAAGATTCGATTGCAAGATCTAAAGATATACCTTCAAGCGCTAACCTCCCCGGCAACGGCGCTAGAAAAGAGCTTGATGTCTACTACACAACCTTCTTCTTGTAGACGTTGTTGGGCCTCCAAGTGGAGAGGTTTGTAGGACAGTAGCAAATTTCCCTCAAGTGGATGACCTAAGGTTTATCAATCCGTGGGAGGCATAGGATGAAGATGGTCTCTCTCAGACAACCCTGCAACCAAATAACAAAGAGTCTCTTGTGTCCCCAACACACCCAATACAATGGTAAATTGTATAGGTGCACTAGTTTGGCAAAGAGATGGTGATACAAGTGCAATATGGATGGTAGATAAAGGTTTTTGTAATATGAAAATATAAAAACAGCAAGGTAACAAGTGGTAAAAGTGAGCGAAAACGGTATTGCAATGCGTTGAAACAAGGCCTATGGTTCATACTTTCACTAGTGCAAGTTCTCTCAACAATAATAACATAATTGGATCATATAACAATCCCTCAACATGCAACAAAGAGTCACTCCAAAGTCACTAATATCGGAGCACAAACGAAGAGATTATTGTAGGGTACGAAACCACCTCAAAGTTATCCTTTCTGATCGATCTATTCAAGAGTCCGTAGTAAAATAATAAGAAGCTATTCTTTCCGTTCAATCTATCATAGAGTTCGTACTAGAATAACACCTTAAGACACAAATCAACGAAAACCCTAATGTCACCTAGATACTCCAATGTCACCTCAAGTATCCATGGGTATGATTATACGATATGCATCACACAATCTCAGATTCATCTATTCAACCAACACAAAGAACTTCAAAGAGTGCCCCAAAGTTTCTACCGGAGAGTCAAGACGGAAACGTGTGTCAACCCCTATGGATAAGTTCACGAGGTCATGGAACTCGTAAGTTGATCACCAAAACATACATCAAGTGGATCACGTGATATCCCATTGTTACCACAGATAAGCACATGCAAGACATACATCAAGTGTTCTCAAATCCTTAAAGACTCAATCCGATAAGATAACTTCAAAGGGAAAACTCAATCCATCACAAGAGAGTGGAGGGGGAGAAGCATCATAAGATCCAACTATAATAGCAAAGCTCGCGGTACATCAAGATCGTGCCGAATCAAGAACACGAGAGAGAGAGAGAGAGAGAGATCAAACACATAGCTACTGGTACATACCCTCAGCCCTGAGGGAGAACTATTCCCTCCTCGTCATGGAGAGCGCCGGGATGATGAAGATGGCCACCTGAGAGGGATCCCCCCTCCGGCAGGGTACCGGAACGGGTCTAGATTGGTTTTCGGTGGCTATAGAGGCTTGCGGCGGCGGAACTCCTGATCTAGGTTTCTTTCTGGAAGTTTGGGTATATATAGGACGTGTTGGAGTAGGGAACAAGTCAGGGGGTCCCTGAGGCGGCCACGAGGTAGGGGCGTGCCCAGGGGGGTAGGGCGCGCCCCCCACCCTCGTGGGTGCCTCGGGACACTTCTGGCCCATCTTTGATACTTCGTGGGCTTCTTCTGGTCCAAAAATATTCTCCTTGAAATTTCAGGTCAATTGGACTCCGTTTGGTTTTCCTTTTCTACGATACTCAAAAACAAGGAAAAAAACAAAAACTGGCACTTGGCTCTAGTTTAATAGGTTAGTCCCAAAAATCATATAAAATAGCATATAAATGCATATAAAACATTCTAGATGGATAATATAATAGCATGGAACAATCAAAAATTATAGATACATTGGAGACGTATCAGCATCATATTCTCATGAACTTCAGAAACATTACCAAGAAACGAAAGTACCTAATAATATAACTGGCTTGTGCGATCTATACTAATCGATCCAATAGATATAGTAGTAGGGGTTGTGGGTGTAACTATGGCCTCCATGTCCTCATCATCCTCCCCTTCTTGAAAACAAAGCCATCCTCGACATTGGCTAACCTGAAATGTGGCTAACAAAAGAGACAAGTGTACACGTTGTATATGTATATGTCATTCATTTTTACTGACTTCAGTTGTGGCACATTATAACATCCCAAATTTTCAATTTGGAATGTTATACATAGGTCATCATTGCATATCATATTTTATTGCATTTTGGTTGATGCTAGAAATTCTAAGCAACTCAAGGACCCACAGAGAGAGTTGGGAATTTCATTATTTTCATATTTGAGTTTTTCTCAAATTTTGAAAAGAGGATCATTTCGTTTTAATTATTTTTATCTTCAAATATTTCTAATATGAAAAATAAAATAGAGGGGATAAAATGACTTCTCCAAATAAAGGAATATTGGAGGAAAAATATTAAAATCAAATAAGTATTTTATTTGGACTTTCATTGCTATTTTATTTGCATTAGGAAAAATATGCGTTTTTCAAAATTGCATTAGAGGCCCAAATAAATGTTCACTTTGTCCGCAATATTATTAGAGGACCGCGAAAAATTATTTCAGGATTTTTGGACTCCGTTTAGTATTTCTTTTATTAGTTTTTCCGCGTCGAGATTATTTTAAAAAAAAGTAAACCGACCTAACGGGCTGTGTCCATCCCAGACACCTCGCCCCGGCCGGCCCTTTAAAGGCAGAGGCCTCGCCCCGCCAGCCCAGCCGCCCCGCCCCCCCCCCCCCCAAACCCTAGCGTCGCCGTCGCCGTTCCCCACCGCCGCCGCGACGCCACCGCCACGCGGAGCTGCCGCCCATCGCCGCCGCCACCCCGTCGCCTCGCCGTCGCCGTTCCCCGCCGCCGGAGCCGCTGCTCGCCGCCACCGATCCTGCCGTTGCCGAGGTAGCCGCCGGCGCCGACTCGGTTTTCTCGAGAAAACCGTCGGTTTTTTTCAAAACCCTAGATCTAGTTTTTTAGTTTCGGTTCGTTTTTTCGGTTTAGTTAAATAGCAGACATTCGTACGTACGTTCGTTTTAACGATCGCTGATCGTCAGTTAGCCGCAGACAGTGAACGTTCATTCGTTAGCCTATTCGTCTCATTTTGTTTCCAGGGTTTTTCCGCAATTATTTTCGATCGTGATTTCTGCCCTGATCTTCGTTTTAGTTTATCTTTTCGCTCGTTTATCCAAATCAGGTGAAACAAGCGCCTAGATCTTCGTCTCGAAGCCCTCTTTCTGTTTAACCAACTTGAACTAGATTTTGGTACTGTAAAATTTGACTTTAGTCCAGATTAGTAAACGGATCTTGTTTCTTTCGTAGTTTGAGTTTCGTTGCTCCGTTTGATTTGATTCTTTTTGCAAACCGGAGTTCTTGAGTTGAACTTTCTGGTTAGATCTTCTTATTTGAGTTTTATCCGTGCTTTAAGTTGAATGCTTATGTATTCTATTGTTTGTTTGCGATAGAATTCCCGGAGTGCGAAGCGTGCTACTACGAGTCTCTAGGTTTTGCGGATCGTCAGCAAGGCAGGTAACACTTTGATCATATCCCTTTTACCCAGTTTTTATGCATTAGTTTCAACCCTCAAACATTGCATGAGTAGGATCTCTTAACTTGTGGGTTTGGGAAGTAGATGATGAGGTAGAACCTATTACCCTTCTATTATCAAACCCTGGGAGTTACTTCTACGTTATGCTACTTATTGCCATGCTATGCTCGTAGACGTGGTTTGGGTTTGAGAGTATCCATGACAAATGTGAGATTATTAATTAATGGTTTACTTAAGGTGGCTACTTAAATACACATCTGGGTGGATTGGTTGCGGGCACCTGGAGAATCCAGTGCTGTCCTAGGATATCCCAGAGTACCCATGTGATCATCCTACGGTTCGCCACCCAGGCTCAAAGGGATCATAAGATTATTCATGCTAGAAACTTTCGTGTGCAGCCACAAGCTATTATGGGCTCTAGCATAGTTGAGTAGGTTGCATGACCTCTTCCAGTGGTAGGCTAGCAGATGTAGGGGATGTAGGTTGGTACTGTCTACCCAGGGTTAGAGTTAATGCTTCCGAATGACTGTGTCTCGGTCATCCATTTCTCAAACACCATGTAGTGCGAGAAATCCAACGGAGGAGATCGAGTCTTGTGGGGAAAAGTGTGCAAACCTCTGCAGAGTGTACAAACTAATCATGGTTATCCGTGTCCCCGGTTATGGACAACTTGAGTATCTGGTACTTGAATTATTGAGTTGATCTCATCACTCTAAATTAATTTGTTGGGTTGATAATGATTACATTAATTGGGATTGAGTTGGAGGAACCTTCTCAATGTTTCAACCACCATGATAGTTAAATAAATATATTCCTTTGTTGTAGGAAAAAGTTGGCTTTTAGCAAAAACCATTATAACCATAGTGTCTGCACCAGCCATATATGCATGTAGTGATAGCATTTATCTGTTCATTGCTCTACTGTGTTATATTGCCAGCATATTCCATGTGCTGACCCGTTTTGGGCTGCAACGCATCATGTTGTAGACTTTTCAGACGAAGAGTAAGGTGCGCTAGGTCGTTTGTCGTGCACTCAGCTATGCCATTGGAGTTGATGGACTCACTTTATCGTCCAAGCTTTCCGCTGTTATCTTACTTAGATGGCCTTAAGCCATGTTTATTGTAGTAAGTTCTCTCTTTGAGACTATCGATGTAATAAGTGTGTGATTGCTACTCTGTTATAAAACCATTCGAGTACTGTGTGTGTCAGCATTACCGATCCAGGGATGACACTGAAGCACAGAGACTTGATCGTCTAAGGTCAGGTCGCTACAAACATGTGACACAGTTATACAATAGCACCATTCAAAAGTCATGAAATATAAAGCCAATATATTATCACAAGAAATCAAAGGCATGAAAATATTGCAACTCAGTTTGCACATATAAGTGAAATTTTTATTCATATCAAAAGATTGACAATGATTATCATTAAACCATCCCAACATTGGTGAATAAACTTTAATTGATTCAGAATTATATGCTACCACGTGCTTAAATAAGCAAACATGCTAGAATTTATTCGACACGAAATCATCACCAAGATTGGAGGTCATATCAAAATGATTGAACATTGGCAAAATTATTTTTAAATGTATTTGATCCAAATCTGATTTATTCTCTAGTTCACATGGTTCTTTCGCATCAATAGGTAATTCAACGGGCTCACGCAAAATTGTTTTATCACATGGCAAAGTCAAATCATCAACATAGTCCTCTAAAATAGCTGGTGTGATCAAAGTAGTAGGTAGCTCATCACATGGTGCATCTAAATTGGCAAGACATTCATCATACTCATGTGGAGGTGGAAGATCGGTACCTTTGTCATTACCTCTTATGATCAACTCAGATGATGTAGGCACTCTCGGTGGTGATGTGTCACATGGTGGAGGTGATGTAGTCCTCACAACAACTGATGTGGTTGTCATAGTATGCCTAGTAGTTGAAGGGCAACCATATCAACTCTTGGAATGTGAAACTAGCGATTGTTCTCCTTGTGTCCAACACATTGTTTTATTTCCTGTTCATCTTTGCAAGCAAGATGAAACAAACGGTCCATAGAATAACACTCTTCATGCATTAGTATCTCCCAAATATCATGTTTTAACCCTCCCCAAAATCTATCCATAAAATCATCTTCAGTTTCCTCTAAAAAGGAGTGCAACAAGGTAGTTTGTAAATCATCATAATATTTTGTTACGGTGTCACTACCTTGTTTTAAATATTATAGTTTTTTAATCATGCCACAAGTATAATATACATCGACAACTCTATCTCTCATGACAAGTTTTAAATCATCCCAAGTATTAGGTACATAATCAGGGTATAACCGACAATGTTCACTCCACCAAACAGTAGCAAGACTAGTGAATGTACCAATCACGAGCTTAACTTTTTTATGCTCAGAAAAATTATGGGAAGCAAATATAGCATTTATTTTGAACTCCCATTCAATGTATAAATTAGGCTTAAAACGACCATTAAAAGGTGGCATGGAAACAGAACCTGATTGTGTGCATTCTGATGTCTTTGTACCTCTTGTGATGGCGGTTGTATTTTTTAGGTGATGGCACATCTCCGACGATCGATGAAGCCCAACTGACTATGGAACCTGTCATGATTAGTAGAAACAAGAAACAAAATCCAAGAATAATGTCCCTATGAATCTACTGGGATGTGGTGGTAAAACGCTCACAGCAGAGCAAGATTCAAATTTTTGCAAGTTCCTACCATGCAGCAGGTGGTGACCGGCAACAAACGGTGTCAAATAACTCCAAAAGTTGGTAAAGCGATTACCAGGTAAACGTATGTATGCACGGTGTAGAAATATGTGGAGCTGGTTGGCTTTAAATATGTGGAGAAAAATGCTATAACCACGTTAATTAATGCAAGCAGAAAATTTGCTCAAAGTGGACGAGTACTGCTCCTAGGCTAGACTGCACTAGAGACGCGAGCCTAAGACACAAATGAAATTCACGTGACAGCGGACTAATGAAACTGAACACTTGCGTAGTCCAAAGGTATTGTATGGTGTTCAAAACAAATGCTCAACTGTCAAGAAAACTGGTACTAGTACTTGTCACATAATCTTTGAAAACTGCCAATCATGGCACGCAAGGACACGGTCCCTTCAGTATTGTAAACTTGTAGGGCTGCTCTTCTCCTTTTTTCAATATAACACTACTCACGATTTGCAAGGGAATCAATCCCAACAGCTATATGCAGTTTTTTTCCAAACGCGCAACCTTTTTTTAACCGACCCTACCTTCACACGTAGAATCTCTCAACCACCAAACTTTTTTTTTACTAGTCCCACTCTCTTAACTCCATGGTTGGCTCTGCGTGCCAACCAAGATATTCTGGTTTGAAAACAGCACCAAGATTGGAAACTTAAACCAGTAGGATTTCCAACGAAAAAGAAACACAACCAACACTTTCCTTTTCTTCTAATTTCGTTGGGAAACCCAAACTTGCCAACAAAACTGATGTGTTCCTCCAAAATACGTATCTTTCCTTCCCTAAATATCTCTCTTAATAATTTTTTAGTAAATCTCCACGGATCTGATTCTCAGGACCACAAACACAATCTTTCCAAACCAACTCAATTGACCAGCTTTCAATAACTTTTTTTACCAACGAAATCTCCCCAGCCAAAAAAGGAACTTCTTATTTTGGGACCCAGCCAATATTTCTTTCCTTTTCCTTCTGAATTTTTTTTGCTCAACAACCACGTGAACTAATTGACTTGCAAAAGGAAAGAACCACGTCAGGGATCAGACCCCTAAATCCGCACCATGTTATTTCATGGTCAACACTTTCCAATCTCCACAATATCACAAAATTAATTGATGCCTGTATATGGAAAACTGGTTCACAAAAAAATCTTCCAAATAGCACTTTCCTAATTGCGTGATTCACCTTCCAAACAGCTCACTTGATCTCTTTCATTCTAAACTGACAAGAAGATCACATCAGAAGTCAGAAGTCAATCGGCCTATTTCTTTGGCCGAACCAAAACTTGCTATCAATCTGTAACGTTTGCTGCTATTGTTCGTCTTTAAAAAAAATTCTCCTTTATTTTCGCCAAGGAAACTTCCAGAGTATAGAAACCACCAACCGAACCTTATTTTCTCCTGAAAAAAATCAGGGATATATGAAACAGATCAGCACTTTTCCTTTTTTTCACGTTGGCTGCTCCCTTATTCTGAGGAAACCGAATCAAACTTCCCTTTTTATCTCCACGTTGGCTGCTTCCTTTTTTTAGGGACGTCGATAACTACCACACGTGTGGCAGGAAGGGAGACACATCACACGTCCCTAATGCAAATAGATTATCACGTCATCGCATGCATGCATGCGAGAATCTTTTTAAATTTTCAGTTTTTAAAATGTTTTATCTCTTAAACAAAAATTTCGATTAAAGATACGTTTTCACCATTAAATCCCTCGCGACGAGATCTTCAAAACTAGATCTCATATCAATATATTTCGACGAATTTTTTTTAGGTTAAAAGTTGCCATGTCTATTGCACATGAATTGCCATGGTGTTTACACTGAAGTTGCCATGATATGTTTCAGTTATTTTCTTTTACATTTAAAAGTATTTTTTGACATATTATAAACGAGGAATTAAGAAACTAGACTTGCCATGCACCATAAACTAAAATTGTCATGATATATGCACTTAAAATTGTCATGGTTCATACAAAAAAATATTTTCATGATCAAAGTACTTGAATTGCCATCATCAAAAAACTAAAATTGCCATGATCTACAAACTAAAATTGCCACATGGCAACTTTAGTTTAAACACTATGGCAACTACAGTGTAAACATCATGGCAACTTCTGGGCAAAAAAAAATCGTCGAAACATATCAACATAGGGTCTAGTTTTGAAGATCTCGTCGTGACGGATTTAATGATGAAAAAGGATTTTTAATTCGATTTTTTAGTTAAGAGATAAAACATTTTTAAGCTGAAAACCAAAAAGATTTCCGCTGATGTCATCTATTCATACGTGGCAAAATGAGTGGTGATGGAGGCGTGTGGGCGATGTGCAAAAGCCCACACGTGTGGGCGTTAGTTTTTCCGTTGTTTAGTTAATCTCCAAACTGTCTAGCTGAAGGAAAGAAACAAATCTGTTTTTTATTCTTCCTCGCGTGCCTTTGGAAACCGAACCAAGATCTCCAATCCAAGTAGTACTTCGTGGGAAAGTATTATTTTGATTTTTGTTTTCAATTATCTCTCTCTTAGAAAACCTACAGGATCAACACTTCTCTTCTTGTTATTTTGGCCGACCTAACCATGCCTCCAAAGCTCTCTGTCCCTCAACTTTTTCTCTCCACAAGATGAATGGTGCTCCAAGAGGGGGATGAACGACAACAATGGATGGATGGTGGTGATGGCGGCAATGGCAGCGGAATATCACAATGAGGTGGATGACGGTGTATGTGGATACGGCGTGAACAAAACGTGACTAGAACTCGAAACTCTAAAAGACTAGACACAAAACTAGCAGCTCGACACACGATGCAACCAAAATTCAACAATTCAAAAACTAAGTGGCAACTTGGCACACGATGCTCAGACTGTCTGGGATATGATGAACTAATCTACCTTTTTGGTGGCTTTTTCTTGGACTCTAGGTATGAGGAACAAATATGATCTAAACTATGAAAAATTGGAAAATCTCACCGAGCAACCTGTAAAACTGATACCACTTGATAGAGGTGAAGGTGTCCCGATCTTTCGATGAGATGATAATTATCGATTTGGTGGAGACGACTTTGACGATCCGACTACAAACGTGCACGACGTTGCGCCTTAGCAATCGCTAAACCATCTCCGATAGGTTGTTGACCATGCTGGAGCACGATCAACCTGACCATGAAGGTCTATTCCTGCAATCAATCAAAGAACAAGCAAGCATATGATTAAGCAATCTGAATATTGTGAGTATGGACAAAGTATTGATAAAAGTGGGGTTTCATAAGCGGTCTTGGTCTGGTCGTTGGACACAAACAAAGTACACGAAGTTGCAGTGATGGCTAACTTTTAACTAAATCAAACCCAAGTCTAAACGATGCCTTAAGGGCTATATTTATAAGGGAAAATAGAGGGGATTTCATCCACCCTTGGCAAGGTGGGACTAAAATACCTCCCGGTTCGTTTCCCCTACAATATGGACTCTACAATAGCCTATGAAGTAGTATTTTGGAATTACATGGGCCTGGCCCAAAAATAAGGTGGCACGACACCAATAATAAGCTATGGACAAAATTTATAAAAGGCCATGTTGTATATTTTGTCCATCTTGTATGTCATCGTGGCGACTTCAAAGTGCGGAAATCTCCACTACAAACTCTGTTCTCGTTCTCTTCGCACGCGCCTTCATCTTCATGCTTGATAATGCTCCAATGTTCATCCTTCTTGTCCATGCTAGGTCCTTCAACTGTAAGCAACAAAAATGTATCGAAGTTAGGCAGCATCATATTCTCATGAACTTCAGAAAAATTACCAAGAAATGAAAGTACCTGATAATATAACTGGCTTGCGCGATCTATACTAATTGATCCAATAGGTATAGTAGTAGGGGTTGTGTGTGTAACTATGGCCTCCATGTCCTCATTATATTCCAACATCTATTGTAGGGTATTCAGGATGGATACTATTGTGGTAGCGCCAACACCTTCTCCCTAGTTTAGTATTGATACTCTTGGAGGAAACTGGCTCTTCCTTGGACAAAACTATCCAATGATGGTGAAAGGCGATCCAGTAGCTGTTGACACAATGTTACTATCATTTATGAGAAGCAATTGTATCTATACCTCGAACGTGTCTATGGTTCCCTACCGTGGCTATCACAATATGCGTCCTGACATAGGCCGCTCCAGCCTGGATGATCGGTCCTGCGTTGGTCTCGAGATTGACAATAGCTGGTCCTTCCCAAAGAACCACTTCTCATTCAAAGCAAGCGTTTCCAACGCCGACGAGTGGTTGAGCTGAAGTTCATTTCATTGCTTGTTATTTGTTGTGTGATGAAAAGTTTAGTATTTATAATGTACCCTTGTTGTCGTTGTGGGTTGATGACCTGTTGTATGTAATGCTAAATGATATGCCTATGATAAACTTACTAAATTTATGAATGGCTTCGAGTTGCTTCTTTTAGTGGGTGTTGCGACGAGGCAAAAAAATATTTTCTGAATACAATTGTACATGCATTGCAACAGGTTATCGGATGAGTCCAATCAAAAATAGTACTACTATTTGTACTAGCTTCACATGCTTTGCGCGTCGGGCGGGTGTTTTTACTGTAGCTGCGAATCGCATCATCCTAGGTCCTCGGATGAGTCCAGTAGAAATTGCATTATCATGTTTGGGTTCAGACTTTCAAAACTGCTGCACTGTGTCTACGTCTACGTATACATAATACAACAAGTTTTAAAATTGAGACCAGCCACCCACCCTCATAAAGAACACTTTTTAACCTAGCACGGACTCAAGGAAATTTGGCCACAGTGTGAGGTGGGCCATATGTTAATGTGTTCGCTATATGTAACCAGCACCTCGAATCCTTGATATATAGTAGGGTGTCATGGGCCAGAACAAGCATTAACGTCCAGGAGTATCACACACGCCACCAGCACGATTTCCATCTGACACCATATTTCTTGGAGTCCGTGCTACAACTATCTCTTCAACCTCCTCGTTTCTCTAACTCAGCCATCACGCATCGGGCGAGGTGGGGGTTTGCCGATAGTCGGTTTCCTCAACTGCGGTCCCACTTGTAAGGCCAACTCCAACGCACGACCCAAAATGGACGTTCGTTTTGCCCGGATTCTGTCCGTTTGGACAGGTCAATGGGGTCGTGTCCGGGCCATTTCTCAGACGCGGTGGCCGTGTGCCCAATGTGCGGACGCATCCCGGCCGCGTACATTTTTCTTTGCAAACACATATCTTTTTTTCATGATCGATTTTTGGTACATGGAAATACATCACCAAATTTTGACTAGAAAAGCAAGACCAAATAAAACAAGAACAACGAGAATACATTTTAGAAGATATCCAACTTCCATAACTGCTCCTGTAAGTTGAATTAGTGCCTTCGTGATGCATTCATTGTTGATCTGCGGTGGCTCGATCTTGCGTGCTTCTTTCTTGTTCGAGTGTAAAGAAGTAGACATTGCTTCCTCTCATCTAGTCTCATGTCTAGCCTCTATTCTATCAACAAGTGCACTAGGCTCATATCTAGCCTCTATGCTAGCTAAAACTGCTAGAACATCTATTAAATTGTGCTCTATCAATATATCGATGTACTCTTCTTCCCAATACCAAAACTTGCATCCATTCTACACAATAAAATTTTAAGTTAGCACAACTAGTCTAATCCGAGAGCACAACCGAAGCTAAAGTAGTACATACCCCATCGGTTGAGCACTTGATGAACACCAATCGTGGATGTTCCGGCGTTGTAGACACACGGTGCAAGACCTTATTTGGGCAGTCGTCGCACGTAATGAGTGGCAAAGGTGCGCCGATGAGCTTTTGGGCCAGCACCGAGCCCGACCGACCACCATTCATGTGTCTGCCAGCGGACCGCCGGCGGTGTAGATCCGAGCGGCTAGAGGAGGAGTCAGTACCTGCATGCGGCCTTGCGGCCTTGTCTGACAGGACGACCTTGTCGTTAGTGTGTGACCTCTGTGGCAACCGTCCGCTCCCCACTAACCTCTTCAGTGAGACGACGGCGAGTCCTTTTGTACAATTTCCGAATGGATGTTTATGTAGGCTGGGGCACCTCTTCATGTACCGTGGCAACCGTCCACCGCCTCTTCGCCTTTCCCTCTCGATTTGGAATTGCTGTCGCATGCTCTTCCTCCCTCCTCCATTTGCCTTCACCCTTCCTTCTGCCATTGTTCGATCATCTTCTCCATGGAGGGAACGGGTCGGAAACGACCCCGTTATTCTTGCCCCGATCTGAAAGATGACGTGGTGGAGGAACTCACTGATCGGTGCAACGTCATCACCTTGGCCTGCATGGCAGGTTGGTTCAAGAACATTCTCGACTCAACTAATAACATCATTACAAAGAACCCAAGGGTCTAGGAGCGGTTTGATGTCCCCTATCTTCTTCACTATGACCCTAATCACTGGTGCGCGGACGACGCAAGCCTCACCTTGTGCAAGTTGATGCCGCTTGATAATGATACATGTGATGTTAAGATGCCATTGCTTGAGGGTAAGGCTTGGGCAGGCGCAAATGGAGATTGGGTTGTTTATATTGGGTACAACTATGAGTGGGAACTTGGGAATGTGCACACTCATCACTGGGTTCCACTTCCAAAAGTCTTAGACTGCCCAGAGGTTGAGCACACCGGTATTCGACGTACATTCAACTACGATCGTGGTGACTGTCGTCTACAGAAGATAGCAATTTGTCGAGTTCCCCACTGCTCTTGGGGTTATAGGATTGCTTGTGTTGTCGCTATCTTCGACAAGCTTGTTGTCGTCCTTCATACTTCGACTGGATGGATATTGCTCAAAAATCAGTTTCTATACATGGATGTGTACTGTGATGCAATTCAATACGAGGGTCTTGTGTTTGCTGCCACCACTCGTGGCACTGTTTTTGCATGGAATCCTGGTGCTTTCGGTACGTTTGTCTTCCACCGTAATTATAATTGTTTCATCCACATGCATGCGGGTTAGCTAGTTTCCCTTTACTAATTAACCTTCTTGTGTTTCCAAGGTCCTGTGAACATTCCACCTATAACCAAGGGGGAGATGACGATGATGATGATCACGAGCATGAGGACCCATATACTCAGTGGCGCCTGGCTACTTATTCTGATGGATCACCTCTTCTTGTCTGTATACAGGGCACTGCTGATGTTACTAAGGAAGCAGGTGTTGTCTCCCATGGTCGCACTCTCCATACCTATTCCAACATCCGTTGCAGGGTATTCGGGATGGATACTACTGTGCTAGCGCCAACACCTTCTCCCTGGTTTAGTATTGATACTCTTGGAGGAAACGTGCTCTTCCTTGGACAAAACTATCCAATGATAGTGAAAGGCGATCAAGCTGCTGTTGACACATTGTTACTACCATTTATGAGAAGCAACTGTATCTATACCTCGGACACTGCTATGCTTCCCTACCGTGGCTATCACAATATGGGTCATGAAATAGGCAGTTTCAGCCTGGATGATCAGTCCTGCGTTGGTCTCGAGATTGACAGTAGCTGGCCCTTCCCAGAGAAACTCTTCTAGTTCAAAGCAAGCATTTCCAATGCCAAGGATTGGTTGAGCTGAAGGTCATTTCATTGCTTGTTATTTGTTGTGTGATGAAAACTTCAGTATTTATTAGAATGTTTTGTTGGAACTAATATATAATCCAACATATATCCTCGTTGTCATTGTGTGTTAATGACTTGTTGTATGTAATGAATGGTACATTTGCATATGCTTGTCATAAACTCAATTTATGAATGGTTTTCGACTCACTTCTTGTAGTGTTAGTGCCGTAGTAGTATACCCAGCATCCGGTTATATGAAGTTGCCACATCACATAGAGCCAACTAATATTGAAGTATGCTAGCACAATAGTTAGTTCTAGTTAGATCAAATAGAGCTAGGTGTCGCACGGAGGCCGAGAAATATGGTGATAGTGTGGCTACGTGAGGTGGGCTTGTACGTAGTATGATGTAGGCATAGGGCTTACTGTGTTTCCTACTCCTCCAGTCTAAATGTGGAGAATATTTGGTCGAGTTCGTTCTTGTTTTGCCGACACGTGGGACATCCAACATCCAGGTCGTGTCATGCAATAAAATGGAGTGCTAGTTGAAGCCACGTGATGTGCATCTTGGGTTAAATTGTAAATAGAGTCTTACTACTCTTGAGTAACTCCAAAAGCGGCCACCGAAGATCTTTATTGGATTTGTTTTTCATCACCAGCACGTCGAGGTGAAAGATGTGAAGGTTCAGTGGGTCCTCTTGCATTTTCACTGACATGTGGGACCGCATGTGAGCAAACAGACGATGGGCTCCGCGCGTTTGCTGGTTGGCTGAGAAGAGAGATAGAGGAGGGCTGAGCATGGAGTACAGGAAATTCTTTCTATGTAACCAGCACCTCGTTATAGGCTCGATATAGTGGTGGCATGGGCCATAACTAGCATTCACGTCGAGCAGCACGGCACACGCCACCCACACGAGTCTCATCGGACACCAATTTTCTTGGAGTTCGTGCTACATCCATCTCTTCTCCCTCCTATTTTTTCAGCCATCGCGCGGTGGGCGAGGTGGGGGTTTGCCGATAGTCGGTTTTCTCAACAACGATCCCACTTGTAAGTGAAAATGCAACACAACACACATTCCCCCTTGAGCGGCGTGGCAGACCAACCGTGTGGGGGTGCGACGCGAACACGGTAGGCTTTTCGTTTTGAACTTGTAACTTGTAAACTTTGGTTCTGCTCCATGGCACGATTGATAGATAGGAATAACGATTTTCCCTAGAGTAATGAGAAGTTTGGTTCTGGCACGGTTCACGCATGGAGTATGTACGAAAATTATGAAGTTGATGCGAAAGGGAAGATAATTACTAGTAGTACCATATACTACTACATGGATTTGACTGAAAGATAAAGATACATACGGATCCATCAACGACATCCTCACGCCCTAGTGCGCCAGGTCACCAACCGATGTGTGAGGAGCAGTGGCGTTGGCGGCAAGCTCAATGTGCTTATGAACAATGCCGTCCAAGGTTGCCCTGCGGTCCAAGAAGGCCAGTGACCAATCGTCCTCCTGTTGCACGTAGTAGTCCTTGTGGACGATTTGCGCGTAGACGTGGGTGATTATGTCGATGGTGTCTTGCTGCGCCAGGCGCTCCGCGGCGAGTGTGACCTCGAGGTGGACATTCTCCGGTGTGACGGTGGGCAGTCGCAGGGCCACTAGTACGTCGAAGAGGTTGTCACCATAGAGGCCGTTGAGGGTGCCGGGCATCGCAGAGCCTGGGCGCGTGGGCTGGAGGCATACATCAAGGTCGTCCGCGAGCTTCTTGACGATGGTGAACTTGCCGAGGAAGCCGACAAGGACCTCGTCGAACAAGGAGACGAAGTTGTCGTCCAAGCAGCCTCTCGCCCTGGCGGCCTCAAGCATGACCTGGAGATGTTCCTTGGTGTCGGGCCACAGGTCGGCGTCGTGGACCATCTGGCACAGCAGGCTGATGCTCGCGCTCATCGCCTCCATGGGTCTAGCTTCTAGTCAACAGATCTTGCGACATGTGTGTTGGCCATCTACTCCTCGGCCCTCTACTGCACCTGCCTTCGGCTGTGTGACAGGTGGGCTAGCCACTAGTTGGGCCCACCTGTCATTCACCAAAGGCAGGTGCAGTAACTCAATGATGTTGCGTCCCTGTGGGACTGAGCTCCGGTGCCTTAACTGCACCTGCCTTTGGCTATATGACAGGTGGGCCAGCCACATGTTGGGCCCACATGTCATACACCCAAAGACAGGTGTAGTAAGTCAATGAAGCTGCGTCACCCTCCGTGCCGGTGTAGTATAGTCATCTCACCGAACCTCTAGTTGGGGCCAAACGAGAGAACTTTGATGTTTACTGATTTATTGGTCCCCTTTGCATTTTGCGCCAAGTTTTGACCTTTGATTTAACTAATAAAATGTTAATGCATGTAACCAAAAATGTTGTGCTAAGGCTAGTCATAGTGGGAGTAACTTAGCAAGTAACATACCGGAGTCCAAGACAAGTTTGCTTATGTGGCATGTATTTAATGAGGAGAGATGTGTTTAGAGTAACATAATATGTTACTGTAACATAGCGTTTTCCAAGAAAAGATGAGTCTACAAGCTAATAAATGAAGTCATCAATGACACTACTACTATGTTACTTTGCACAATGAAGGTATTCCATAACTTAGACTAGTGTCGTATGCATGACACTAGTATAAGTTCATTGCATGTAATGCTATTAATTAGCAAAAGGACATGAAGTTCTCTCGCTTTCCCCTTTGTCTTAGTCATAGTGCACAACCTAAGAGCATGGTTAATAGTATAGCCAGCTACTGGCTATATGATGTTGCCATGTCATATAGAGCCATCACTTGTAGCCACTCATACAATAAGGTTAGCTATAAGGCTGGCTATAAGACTAGTACTTTTTCTCATATTCTCTCTCTCTCTTTCTTCATATTTATTGTATCGGCCTAGGAATCCGCATATAGCTAGGCTCTTGCATGAGGGCCCACTCCTCTTTTTCACTTGCTCTAAGATGACTTATACACCTAGACGGAGGGAGTAGTCTCAAGTCATTGGATGCATACGCACCCCACGTCTCGTATTGGGTGATTTCTTTTTTCATGGCAAAAAACTGGAAATGAGGTGGGTAGTTACCGCACCGCACCTAAAAGTTTTGGGATTACTATTTGGTTTTCATAATGTGACTAATGCACCAGTACGGAGGAAGTACAGTAGTAGTCTTTGATTGCAATTTTTTGTTGGTAGCTTACCAAGCTGAGCGCTTGGTGAGTACAACAGTAGTCTGATTGATGAGACTTCAGATTTGAGCCATCTACCGGAAGGAATAAAACAATACACCATGTATTTATTTACAGAGTAGTACACTTTTTGTGACATGCATTACTATATATTGCTAGTCAAATACTAAATCCAGATGGATGTGGTAGTACTACTAAATCTAGACGGTGGTGCTAGTACTAGTTGTAGTACTACCAATGTAGTAGTATTGTACTACCCGTTGGTCAAATTATTACGTGCTGCTCCTCACAGTGAAGTGACAAGACCCTGCACTGGAGATGACAACTGAGTGTACGAGCCGTGTTCGGCAAACCATAGTCAGCCTCGCCATCTGCAGTCACTATCATCATGGTTGTAGAGCTAGCCTGCTTACAACTAGCTGTGTTCGACATAATTTCCCATGCGTCGATGCCCGTGCATTGCACGGAACACCAAGATTGGGGGTGGACGGCGCCGACAGCAGCCATCGCACCAGCTTTTTCCATGGCCTTCTAGATGTGGTGGTGAGGAGATAAGACTGATTGTGAGAGACAAGGAGTTTTTTGTAAATAGGGAACAAGGGCGGGCATCTTTTTGCAAAACTGCAGAAGTTTGGTTTGTATGCGTCAGATCTAGATCCAACGGCTATTTGTGAAAGATGGCAGGCACAACATCGTCACCAACTCAGGACCTCTTTGATTCGCAGTATTTTGAAAATGCAGGAATAGGACACGGCAATATTACAAGTTTCAAACTGATATTACAAATATTAGGAGTAATGCTACACCTGCAAAGAGGAAATTACTAGGAAGTTTACGTAAGAACTTTCATTACTTTAGGTGGATGCAACATTATCGTACAAGCTAAAATCCACCGCCCTAACAAGTCACTAATGGGCAAATAAATTTTCGAGTCTGTGTCCACTTGATGTTTCAAAAACAAATCCAGCTTCTGTGGAGAGTTTGTCATTTAGGCTTAGACGCTTGCGGTGATCAGCACACCATTCATTGTTGCGCCAGAGAACGCCAAACCTCATTACCTTGAGCACACTTTCCTCCAGAACAAAGAACCTGGCCAATTTAATGTCAGATGTGATGCCTCGGTAGTCGATCAAATCAATTTCTGTAAGATGGAGATCAAGGCATTCGATGAGATTGTTATAGTGTAGCACATTTTTCAGTTTCGGGTCTTTTTTTATCTACAAAAGAAGAGAACATATTAGTGCAGCTGGTTGTATAAGATTGTCGTGTCATCAAGAGGTACCAATATCATTCGCTCATACGATAGGGTTGGCTGGCTAGTGATATTTTTCACTCTCTCTCTCTCTTTCTCTTTCCTCTCATTTACCTAGGAGCATGTAAAGAGCTTGGGCATTTGTTGCCTTCCACTATGTGGTTGATGCCATATTTCTCAAAAGTATGCCACATAATACGCATCGATGTCAAATCAAAATATTTTGGCACCGCTCTCGCGGATTGATAAACCTTAGGTCATCCACTTGAGGGAAAATTTCTACTGTCCTACAAAACTCTACGCTTGGAGGCCCAACACGTGTCTACAAGAATAAAGTTGCGTAGTAGACATCAAGCTCTTTTCTGGCAACACTGTTGTTGGGGAGGTGAGTGCATGAAGGTATATCTTTAGATCTTGCAGTCGAATCTTTTTGTTTCTTGTTTTATCACTAGTTTGGTTTATAAAAAGAAAACTACAAAAAAATGGAATTGAGGTTGCATCATATTATTGATCATCTTTATAATATATTTCTTGAAAATGATGGTTCGGAAAATTGTGCTCAATTGTTAGAAGAAGTCAATGAAATGTTTGGCATAAAATATTTGAATGATGAGCATGATTGCAATGTTATTAGATTGAATTATTTGAATATCCATGATGCTAATGATATGCAAAGCCTTATAGCTTGGGGATGCTATGTTTGATGAAGATGATATTTTTAGTCCCCCAAGATTTGATGTGAAAATTTGTTATAATGATTGCATGCCTCCTATTTATGATGATTATAATGATGAAAGTGGATTTGGAGAGGTCATGACTTTATTTAGTGATGAATCCACCATTTTGGATGAGGCTTCAATTGACTATGAGGACAAGGTTGCTATCTATGATGATTATGGTGATGACATGTATGCTATATTGAATAACGATAACCATGAAACTTGTCATCATGATTTCAATTTTCAATCACATGAGAGTTATTTTGTTGAGTTTGCTCCCACAATTATTGATGAGAATAAATTTGCTTACGTGGAGAGTAATACAATTTCTATGCTTGTGAATCATGGAAAGAATGCTTTATGTGATAGCTATATTGTTGAATTCATTCATGATGCTACTGAAAATTATTATGAGAGAGGAACATATGCTTGTAGGTATTGTAATAATATCAAGTTTCCTCTCTATGTGTTGAAAATCTTGAAGTTTTGCTTGTTTTGCCTTCCTATGCTAGTTGATTCTTGCTCCCATAAATTGTTTGCTCACAAAATCCCTATGCATAGGAAGTGGGTTTGACTTAAATGTGCTTGTCATGCGCTTCATGATGCTCTCTTTATGTTTCAATTCTTATCTTTTATGCGAGCATCATCGAAATCATCATGCCTAGCTAAAAGGCATTAAAGAAAATCGCTTGTTGGGAGACAACCCAACACTTTTACCTATTGTTTTTGTGTGTTCACATGATTAGGCTACTGTAGTAATCATGTTTTATTGGTTTTGTTTCAATAAAGTGCCAAGTAAGACCTTTGGGATGGCTTACGGTGATAGTTGATTTGATCTTGCTGAAAAACAGAAACTTTTGCGCTTAGTAAAACAATTGTTATTTTTAACAGAAGCGTGATAAAATGATGATTCTTTTTGCATAAGATTAATAGATAAATTTCCCAGGATTTCCTGATTGATCCGAATTTTTGGAGTAGCAAAAGTATGGTTTGGGTATAGATTACTACAGACTGTTCTGTTTTTGACAGATTCTGTTTTCAAGGCATAGTTTGCTTGTTTTCTAGTTTCTATGGCTTATATTGCTCAATATAGATTGTATAAATGATATGATACAGTAGGCATTGTGTGAGAAAAAATATGAATCTTTTCATTGGTAGTACCAAAAGTGGAATGGTTTGCTCTTTATCATACTAATCTATCCCACAAAGTTTCGTTAAGTTTTGTGTGATTGAAGTTTTCAAGTTTTGGGTGAGATATCGATATGACGAGAATAAGGAGTGATAAGAACCTAAGCTTGGGGATTCCCAAGGCACCCTCAAGGAAATATTCAAGGAAGATCCAAGCAACTAAGCTTGGGGATGCCCCGGAAGGCATCCCCTCTTTCGTCTTCAACATTATCGGTGACCTCACTTGGAGCTATGTTTTCATTCGTCACATGATATGTGTTTTGCTTGGGGCATCAATTTATTTTGTTAGGATTTTCTTTCTGTTATTTATAATAATGTTTTGCATATTTTATTTCAATGGAAGTGGCAATGATAGCCTTTGCCACACTTATTTTGCAAGTATACATGTTGATGTTTGAAAACAGAAAGTTTACCGCTGTTGCAAAAATTCCCTAGAAAAGTCAGAATGTGATAAAATATTGAAACATTTTGTAAAATGAGCTCTGATAATTTTTCTATAGTGTGGTAAATTTTCATAAATTTTGGAGTTAGGGAAGTTTGATACTCTTGCATTCTTTACAGACTGTACTATTTTGGCAGATTCTTGCTATGTTTGCATATGTTTGCTTGTTTAATGATTCTATTTGCGGATAGGAGTATTAAAATGTAGAGGAATTTAGTATGAAATGTTGAATAATTTTTTTAGTGATTTGCTTCAGTAGAGAATGATAAGGTTTTTGCATTATTTTATACTAACTTATCTCACGAGTTCTTGTTGAGTTTTGTGTGGATGAAGCTTTTGAGATTTAGGAAAACCGTGATATGATAAGAATTAAGGAGACACAAAAGTTCAAGCTTGGGGATTCCCAAGGCACCCCAAGATAATATTTCAAGAGTTCTCAAGCATCTAAGCTTGGGGATGGCCCGATAGGCATCCCACCTTTCTCTTCAGCAATTATCGGTTAGTATCGGTTGAGCCTAAGTTTTTTCTTCTTCACATGAGTTGTGTTATTCTTAGAATGTCATTTTATTTTGTTTTGCTTGCTGTTTTAATAAATACTTAGATCTGAAAGTTTTAAATAAAATAAAGTCCTCAAACAATTGCCAAGGATGCTTAGTAAGCATCATTCACATCCTGTCAACGAAGCTCTTTCCTATGTCATTTACTCTTGTGCTTTACTTATATCCTACGAGTAAATTGTTGAATAAATTGAATGTCATGAAGTTGAAATCATATCATACCTAGTGGTAGCTTCACATTGGGTTTAGAAAGTGAAATCTTTTGAGGCTTGACAATCACAATATTGGTCATACAAGCAATTCACGAATAATTAGTATAAGGAAGAGAACTTTCACATGCAAATACACTATCATAGAAATCTTTTGTGATTGTGATATCCCATCAAAATATTGTATGCCAAAATTGTTGACGTAGGACAAGGAAGACAACATAATGGTTTATGTTTGTTCATATTCACATAGAAATTATATTGTCATAGATCCTTCAACATGTGGTACTTGCCCCCCATCTTTGCTAGCCAAAAATTCCGCACCAAGTAGAGATACTACTTGTGCATCCAAAAACCCTTAAACCAAAATCTTGTTTTCAAGAGTCCACCATACCTACCTATATGCGGTATTCTTTTGCCATTCTAAGCAAATTTGTATGTGCCATCTCTAATTTCCAAAATAAATTTCTCTTTTGTGTGCTCGTACCGCTCGCGAGGCGGTGAGGGGTGGCCAATATTTTCCATGCTGGATGTGTTATTCTCACGATGAGTGTTTATTCACTTGTCATTGCACGAGAGTAAGGCAACGGTATTAGGGATGCCCAGTCCCGAAATGAAAAATGAGTTTACTTTATGTTATCAAATAATAAATTCCTTGGAAAGTGTTGGTATGCAGGGCACCCGTGGATACAGTTAGCCATGGAAAGTGAAAGTATGGTGGAAAAAGGAATAAACTTTATTTTCTGTTTGGGAACCGCCTATGATATATCTAGCATGGAAAGTGTTGGGAGCTCTAGGTCGTTTTCGTTGGTGGGAAAAGTATGCCTCTCAAAATGTTTTTATCTCTCAATTTTTGCTTTGAGATCTGGCACTTCTACAAATCCCTACTTCCCTCTGTGAAGGGCCTATCTTTTACTTTTCAGTATTTACTTTTATGCAAAGAGTCAAAGTATTCCTCTCTATTCCTTTTTATTTTCTCTTTTGGTAAGCATCATGTGGTGAGGAAAGATCTTGGCACATATGTCCAGGTTAATATGGGTAGCATTAGTTATTAATGTTGACATCACCCTTGAGGTGAATACATTGGGGGGCAAAACAATAAGCCCCTATCTTTCTATGTGTCAGGTTGAAACGTTTTGCTCATCTGTACAAGGTGAGTGTTAGCAATCATAGAAGACTATATGATGGTTGAGTATGTGGAGCTCTTACTTAAACTCTGTTGAATAAGTTGAATTGCAATTGCTTGGTGACTAACAACATAGGTTGTTGGGTTTCAAGAGAATTCATTGTTTGAACCTTAACATGTGAATTGGTTGCTACTATAACGTGAGAAGTTTCATAAGAAAGAATTGCTATTATGATGCTAGGAAAAGTGATTGAAATTATCATTTATTAAACTTGTGCACTTTTCTAGCATTCACACTTCATAAATTATTTCTTTTATCATTTACCTACTTGAGGACAAGTAGGAATTAAGCTTGGGGATGCTGATACGTCTCCAACATATCTATAATTTATGAATTATTCATGCCAATATATTATCATTCTTGGATGTTTTACAATCATTTTGTAGCAACTTTATATCATTTTTTGGGACTAAGCTATTGACCCAGTGCCTAGTGCCAGTTGCTGTTTTTTGCTTGTTTTTTACATCGAAGAAAATCAATATTAAATGGAGTCCAAACACCGCAAAACTTTTTGTGGATTTTTTATGGACCGGAAGGAACCCAATGGGCCAGAGCTCCACCAGGGGGTGCCCCAAGGGGGGCACAACCCAGCAGGGCGCGCCATGCCCCCTAGCGCCCAGGTGGGTTGTGCCCACCTCGTCGGCCTCCCGTACCCCTTCTTTGTACTATAAATTCCCAAATATTTCGAAACCCTTCGGGGAAAACCTAGATCAGAAGTTCCGCCGCCGCAGGGCTCCGTAGCTACCGAAAACCAATCTAGACCCATTCCGGCACCCTGCCGGAGGGGGGTATCATCTCCGGTGGCCATCTTCATCATCCCAACGACTACCATGATGAGGAGGGAGTAGTCCACCCTCGGGGCTGAGGGTTTGTACCAGTAGCTATGTGTTTAATCTCTCTCTCTCGCTTCTGGTCCATATCATGGGCTTTGTTAATATAGTCGGATCATATGATGTTTCTACCCGCTATACTCTTGTTATGATGAATTGAATCTTTACCCTTTGAGGTTTTGTCTTGTCGGATCGAATATTCAGAGATGAGAACACATGATATATATCTTGCGGTATGAATACTTGAGGTGACAATTGGGGTATCTTATAGATTCACTTGATATATGTTATGGCATTCAACTCGCGGATTCTCGTGTGATATTGGGGTAATCTATGCATAGGGGTTGATGCACGTTTTTCTCCGACGGAAACTTTGGGGTCTGTTTATAGTTCTGTGTGTGGATTGAGTATTATGAATATAAATTTGCTTTGCTGTTATTCTAGTACGAACTCTAGGATAGATCGAATGGAAACAATAACTTTGTGTTATTTTAGTACGAACTCTTGAATAGATCGAACGGAAAGAATAGCTTTGAGGTAGTCTCGTACCCTACAAACAATTTCTATCTTTTGTTCTCTGCAAATAGGAACTCGGGAGTGATTCTTTTCTGCACTTTGAGGGATAATCATATGATCCAACTATGTTAGCACTGTTGAGAGATTGCACTAGCGAAAGTACGGACCCTAGGACTTGTTTTTAAGCATTGCAACACCATTTTTGTGCCCGTTTACTGTTAGTTACCTTGTTGTTTTTATAATTTCAGATTACAAAAACCAATATCTACTCTCCATATTACACTTTTATCACCATCTGTTCGCCGAACTAGTGCACTTGTACAATTTGCCATTGTATTGGGTGTGTTGGGGACACAAGAGATTTCTTGTATTTGGTTGCAGGGTCGTTTGAGAGAGACCATCTTCATCCTACACCTCTCACAGATTGATAAACCTTAGGTCATCCACTTGAGGAAAAATTGCTACTGTCCTACCAAACTCTGCGCTTGGAGGCCCAACACGTGTCTACAAGAATAAAGTTGCGTAGTAGACATCAGGGGGGCCACTAGGTGGGCACAACCCACCTGGCCGTGCCAGACCCCCTGGCGCGCTCTGGTAGGTTGTGGCCTCCTCGGCCCACCTCCGGTGCCCATCTTTTGGTATATAAGTGGTTTTGACCTAGAAAAAATAAGGAGAGGACTTTCAGGACGAAGCGCCGCTGCCTCGAGGCGGAACTTGGGCAGGAGCACTTTTGCACCCCGGCGGAGCGATTCTCACGGGGGAACTTCCCTCCCGGAGGGGGAAATCATCGTCATCATCACCAACAACTCTCCCATCTTGGGGAGGGAAATATCCATCAACATCTTCACCAGCACCATCCCATCTCAAACCCTAGTTCATCTCTTATATTCAATCTTGTTACCGGAACTATAGATTGTTGCTAGGGGTGACTAGTACTATTGATTACATCTTGTAGTTGATTACTATATGGTTTATTTGGTGGCAGATTATATGTTAAGATATTTTCATAGTATGTATGTTGTGTCTCCCTTAGTGGTGTCATGTGAACATCGAATACATGACACTTCACCATATTTGGGCCTAAGGGAATGCATTGTGGAGTAGTAAATAGATGGTGGTTTGCGAGAGTGACAGAAACTTAAACCCCAGTTTATGCACTATTCCGTAAGGGACCGATTGGATCCTAGAGTTTAATGCTATGGTTTGAATTTATTCTTAATACTTTTCTCGTAGTTGCGGATGCTTGCGGGAGGGTAATCATAAGTAGGAGGTTTGTTCAAGTAATAACAACACCTAAGCACCGGTCCATCCACATATCAAATTATCAAAGTAGCGAGCACAAATCAAACCAATATGATGAAAGTGACTAGATGAAATTCCCATGTACCTCAAGAATGCTTTGCTCATTATAAGAAAACACTGTGGCCTGTCCTTTGCGTCAAAAGGATTGGGCTACCTTGCTGCATACTTGAAAATTATCGTTACTTGCTCGTTACAAATTACTTTGCTATCAAACTACTCGCTACTTAGAATTTCAGCAGTTGCAGACGCTACCTTACTGAAAACTACTTGTCATTTCCTTCTGCTCCTCGTTGGGTTCGACACTCTTACTTATCGAAAAGAGCTACAATTGATCCCCTATACTATTTTCTGGTGTCGTGGACGAAGAGTGAAGCGCCTTTGGTAAGTGGAATTTGGTAAGGAAACATTTATATAGTGTGCTGAAATTTATTGTCACTAGTTACTATGGAAAACAATCCTTTGAGGGGTATGTTCGGGGTATCCTCACCTCGTCTGGAACCACAATTAATTGCCCCTCAACCTACAACACCTATTGAAAATATTGAATATGAAATTCCTTCGGGTATGATAGAACAACTGCTAGCTAATCCTTATGCAGGAGATGGAACTGAACATCCTGATATGCACTTGATATATGTGGAACAAATTTGTGGATTGTTTAAGCTTGCAGGTTTACCCGGAGATGAGGTGATGTGAAAGGTTTTCCCTTTATCTTTGAAGAGAAAATCATCAGCATGGTATAGGCTATGTGATGATATTGGATCATGGAATTGGAATCGTTTGAAATTGGAGTTTCACCAAAAAATTATCCTATGCATCTAGTTCATCGTGATCGGAATTATATATATAATTTTTGGCCTCGTGAAGGAGAAAGTATTGCTCTAGCTTGGGGGAGGACTAAGTCAATGTTATATTCATGCCCCAATCATGAGCTCTCAAGAGAAATTATTATCTAGAATTTCTATGCTCGCCTTTCTCGTAATGATCAAACCATGCTTGATACTTCTTGTGCTCGTTCTTTCATGAAGAATACTATTGAATTCCGGTGGGATCTTTTGGAAAGAATTAAACGCAACTCTGAAGATTGGGAACTCGACGAAGGTAAAGAGTCAGGTATCAAACTTAAGTATGATTGTGTTAAATCTTTTATGGATACCGATGCTTTTCAAAAGTTTAGCACTAAATATGGACTTGACTCTGAGATAGTAGCATCCTTTTGTGAATCTTTTGCTACTCATGTTGAACTCCCCAAGGAGAAGTGGATTAGATATCAACCACCTATTAAAGAAGAAATTAAAGAACCGGTACTAGTTAAAGAAGAAACTATACTTTATAATGTTGATCCAGTTGTTCCTATTGCTTATTTGAGAAACCCCTTTTCCTGTTAGGATAAAGGAACGTGCTAAAGTTTCAACTGTGGTTAACAAAAGCTCTGTTAGAACACCTAAACCATATGAACAAATTAGAGTTGAACCTAATATTGCTACAGTTAAAGATCTCTTGGAAGAAGGTGTGGATGGGCATGTTATCTACATCTGTGAAGAAGCTGCTAGAATTGCTAAACCTGATGGAAAAGATAAACATAGACCTGTTGTTGGCATGCCTGTTATTTCAGTTAAAATAGGAGATCTCTGTTATCATGGTTTATGTGACATGGGTGCTAGTGTGAGTGCTATTCCTTACAAGTTATATCAGGAAATTAGGGAAGACATAGCACCTACAGAGTTAGAAGACATATATGTCACTATTAAACTTGCAAATGGAGACACCATATCACCTTGTGGGATTATTAGAGATGTTGAAGTCTTGTGCAGGAAAATAAAATCCCCTACTGATTTTCTTGTTCTTGGTTCCCCACAAGATGACTTTTGTCCCATTATCTTTGGTAGACATTTCTTGAACACTGTTAATGCTACGATAGATTGTTAGAAACAAATTGTGGGTGTTAGCTTTGGTGATGAGTCTCATGAGTTTAATTTTTCCAAGTTTAGTAGGAACCATCATGAAAGACAATTGCCTAGTAAGGATGAATTAATTGGTCTTGCTTCTATTGCTGTGCCACCTACTGATCCTTTAGAACAATATTTGCTAGACCATGAGAATGATGTACATATGCACGAAAGAAATGAAATAGATAATATTTTCTTTGAAGAACGTCCTCTGCTTAAACACAATTTGCCTACTGAAACTCTTGGAGGTCCTCCTCCACCTAAGGGTGATCTTGTGTTTGAATTAAAACAATTGCCAGACACTTTGAAATATGCTTATCTTGATGAATAAGATATATCTTGTTATTATCAGTGCTAACCTTTCAAAACATGAAGAAGAAAGGTTATTGAAAGTTCTAAGGAAGCACCGGGCTGCTATTGGATATACTCTTGATGATTTAAAGGGCATTAGTCCCACTCTATGTCAACACAAAATTAATATGGAACCTGATGCTAAACCCGTTGTTGATCACCAACATCGGTTGAATCCAAAAATGAAAGAGGTGGTATGGACGGAAATATTAAAACTTCTGGAAGCAGGTATAATTTATCCAATAGCTGATAGTAGATGGGTAAGTCATGTTCATTGTGTCCCTAAGAAGGGAGGTATAACTATTGTTCCTAATGATAAGAATGAACTTATTCCACGAAGAATTGTTACAGGCTATAGAATGGTAATAGATTACAGAAAATTAAATAAAGCAACTAGGAAAGATCATTACCCTTTGCCTTTTATGGATCAAATGCTTGAGAGACTATCTAAGCACACAAACTTTTGCTTCCTTGATGGATATTCTGGCTTTTCACAAATACCTGTTTCTCAACCCGATCAAGAAAAGACCACTTTTACCTATCCGTTTGGAATCTATGCTTATAGACGTATGCCTCTTGGTTTATGTAATGCACCTGCTACCTTTCAAAGATGTATGACTGCTATATTCTCTGAATTTTTTGAAAATATTGTTGAGGTTTTCATGGATGACTTCTCTATTTATGGGAAGTCTTTTGATGATTGTTTAAGCAATCTTGGTCGAGTTTTGCAGAGATGTGAACAAACAAATCTTGCCTTGAATTGGGAGAAATTCCACTTTATGGTTAATGAAGACATTGTCTTGGGTCATAAAATTTCTGAAAGAGGTATTGAAGTGGACCAAGCTAAGGTTGATGCTATCGAGAAAATGCCAAGTCCTAAGGACATCAAAGGTATTCGTAGTTTCCTAGGTCATGCTAGTTTCTATAGGAGATTTATTAAAGACTTTTCTAAAATTTCTAGGCCTCTTTATAGTCTCTTGCAAAAGGATATTCCTTTTGTTTCGGATGATGATTGTCTGGAAGCCTTTGAAACACTCTAGAAAGAATTAATTTCTGCACCTATTGTTCAACCACCTGATTGGAACTTGCCCTTTGAAATTATGTTGATGCTAGTGATTATGCTATTGGTGTTGTTCTAGGACAAAGAGTTGATAAGAAATTGAATGTTATTCATTATGCTAGCAAAACTCTAGACAGTGCCCAAATAAATTATGCTACTACTGAAAAAGAATTGTTAGAAGCAGTGTTTTCTTGTGATAAGTTTAGACCTTATATTGTTGATTACAAAGTAACTGTTCACATAGACCATGCTGCCATTAAATATCTTATGGAAAAGAAAGATGCTATACCTAGACTTATTCATTGGGTTCTCTTGTTACAAGAATTTGATTTGCATATTATTGATAGACAAGGAGTCGAGAACCCCGTGGCTGATAACTTGTCTAGGCTTGAAAATGTGCTTGATGACCCACTTCCTATTGATGATAGTTTTCCTGATGAGCAGTTAGCCGCAATAAATGTTGCTAATGGTACTCCTTGGTATGCTGACTATGCTAATTACATTATTGCTAAATATTTGCCACCTAGCTTTACATATCAACAAAACAAAAAATTCTTCTATGATTTAAGACATTACTTTTGGGATGACCCACATCTTTATAAAGGAGTAGATGGTATTATTAGACGTTGTGTACCTGAGCATGAACATGGACAAATCCTACGAAAATGTCACTCCGAGGCTTATGCAGGGCATCATGCTGGGGATGGAACTACTCACAAGGTATTGCAATCTGGATTTTATTGGCCTACTCTCTTCAAGGATGCCCGTAAGTTTGTCTCATCATGTGATGAATGTCAAAGAATAGGTAATATCGGTAAGCGTGAAGAAATGACCATAAATTATTCACTTGTTGTTGAACCTTTTGGTGTTTGGGGATTTGATTACATGGGACCTTTTCCTTCATCTAACGGGTATACACATATTTTTGTTGTTGTTGTTGATTATGTTACTAAATGGGTAGAAGATATTCCAACTAGTAGTGCTGATTGATGAAGCTATGTACCTAGGGTAGGGTCATGGACCTGTCCAGCATACCCTCCCCGAGGACATCTTTACAAAGAATCAGAAGCAGTCGAAGAGAAAATATCATCCACTAGACCATGAAGATGTGCTCACTCGACTTCCTTGAAGACACTCGACCACCTTGAAGACACTCGACCACCAGAAGACGAGAAGCCCTCCATTCTGCAACGGTCGCGACTTAAACCATAGCATTATGGGCATTTATAACACTTTATTGTAGACGTTACCAGTAACATCCCACCTTTATGAACATTGAACCCTGTGTAACGGAGGGGAGCTGGGGTCTTGGAGCACTCTATATAAGCCACCCCCCTCCTCTGGGACAGGGGTTCGCACTTTTGTAAACACACACACACACGTATAATCCAGTCGACCGCCTCAGGGCACCGAGACGTAGAGCTGTTACTTCCTCCGAGAAGGGCCTGAACTCGTAAAACTCGTGTGTACAACTACTCCGTAGCTAGGATCTTGCCTCCTCATACCTACCCCCCATTCTACTGTCAGTCTTAGATCCACGACAGTTGGCGTCCACCTTGGGGCAGGTGTCTTAGCGACTTATTGGAGAAGTTGCATTTTTTTCGATCCCCGTCATCATGGTTCCAGGCGGAGGTTTGGCTGTGGGCCGCGAGATCCCTCTCGGCGCGCTCGTGTTTGTCGCCGACGACTCCGCTTGGCTTCAGGAGGCACCACTCGACGTTGATGCGCTCCCCGCCCGCGGGGTGACGCACTTTCATGTGTGCATCCGCGGCGTCCTCCTGTGGCAACCGTCAACCCAGTACCAGTCGACTCCTACGGCTTTCCCCCTCCCTACGTGATGAGGACATCAATACCATTGTTACACCCACAGCCCCTACTGTTACATATAATGGACCAATTACTAGAGCTCGCGCACGCCAATTAAATTACCAGGTACTTCCGTTTCTTGGTAATGATTCTAATGTTCATGAGATTATGATGCTGCCTAAACTGGATACATTTGTTTTGCTTACAAATGAAGGACCTAGCTTGGAGAAGGATGAACATTGGAGCAAGAACACGCATGGAGTTGATGGCATGCGCAAGGGGATCAAGAACGGAGTTACAAGTGATGATTTCAGGACTTTGAAGCCGCCATAAGGAGTGCATGAAGCCTTGGACGAAATATACAAGATGCCACTTCATAATATTCGTCCATAGGCTATTCTAGGTGCTGCGTCACCTTATTAATGGGCCAGGCCCATGTAATTTCGAAATACTTAAGTATAGGCTATTTTTAGAGTCCGTATGTGTGGGGAAACAAGAGTTAGGGTTGGTTTCGGACCCCACCCTCAAGGGCCACGAAATCCCCCACTCTTCCTCCATATATACAGCCCTTAGGGCGTCGTTTAGACTTTGGGTTTTGTTTAGAATAAAAGTTCGCCATAGCTGCAACTTCACGTACTTCGTTTGTGTCCAACGACCAGACCAAGATGTCACAGAACCCCACCTTGATCAATAAAGCTTTCATCTTATATTCGCAATATCCCGATTGCAATCTCAGTTTCTTGCTTGTTCTTCGTTTTCTCGTAGGAAACATACCCTCGTGGTCAGGTTGATCGTGCTCCGGCGTGGTCAATAACCCTCGGAAGTTGGTTTAGCGATTGCTAAGGCGCGACGTCTTGCACGTTCGTAGTCGGATCGTCAAGGTCGACTCCCACAGAAAACGATAGCCACCATCTCATCGAAACATCGGGACACCTCAGCCTCTATCAAGTGGTATCAGATTTCCAGGTTGCTCGGTGAGATTTTTACAGTTTTTCGTAGATTAGATCGAGTCTGTTCTTCATACCTACAGTCCACGAAAAAGCCACAAAAAAATTTAGGGTTAGTTCATCATATCCGAACCAATCTGAGCCTTTGCATAATCTTTTTAGGGTTTTTGCTTTGTTGAATTTGCGGTTGCATCGTCGTGTCAAGTTGCTGGTCTTAGAGTCTAGTCTTTTAGAGTTTTGAGTTCTGGTCATAAGTTGTCACGCCGCCGCCGCACCATCATCATCGCCCATCTACCACTTTTGCTTATCCGCCACCGCTCTGAATCCATATCCATATACCACCACCAATCCGTATCCATATACCACCACCAATCTGTATCCATATACCACCACCGCTACCATATACCACGACCGCTGCCATATACCACAACCATATATCCACCACCAATCCGAGTTCTTCTCATATTAGGTTTGTTCTTGAGACCAATCTAAATTCCGATTCGTGTTTCCTTGCCTGCGTAGGTCTCGGAAAAAAAAAGGAAAAAAAAGAGTCTGGAGACCCCCGGGCAGTTTTTAGGCCAAAATTTTCACGGGCAAATTTTTTTTTCCCTATCCTATTTTTAGGCTTTTCTGAGTCTTTTGAGCCACGTGCCATCATAGTGATTTTTTGTCGCACTTTTTCGTCGTCGCTGCCCTGATTTCCGAAAAAAAAGTGAAAAAAAAATTCGTTCCCATCCTATCAGTTTGACGAGGGAAGAGTTTTGAGACACTCGCCATTATAGTGATTTTTCGCAAAAAAAAGAGGAGCGCAAAAAAAAGGAGCGCAAAAAAAAGAGAGCGAAAAAAAAGAGTTCCAGAGTGTGCTTTTCCCTTATTTACGTGCAGTGCCGTGATTTTGTTAGTGTTCTAGGCTCGCGTCTCTAGCACGGTCTAGCCTAGGACCAGCACAGTACCGTCGTTGAGCGTTTATTCAACTTTGCATCTCTGAATTGATTATTGCTGACCCTTTTTGCTACCATACTATAAGCCTTCCCAGCTCCACATACATCTACGTCGTGCGTTTGACTCTCCCTGGCAATCGCTCTATCCAAGCTTTTGAGAGTTTCGACTATAACGGTTGCCGATCACCGCCTGCTGCTGGGTAAGAACTGGTAAGAATTTGAGATTTGCTTGACGGATTTGTGACACCCGCCACCACCACCACTTGTTCGTAGTCTGTAGGATCATATTCTTGTGTGTTTCTATTGCTGCTAACCATGCCAGGATCACAATCCGACGAGACTGACTGGGAGAACTTGACGAACAAGGAGCTTCATGATACGTTTCAGCAAATGATGAGTGTACAGGTGCAAGATGTGATAAACAGATTTGAAGAGGCCATGGAGAAGATAGATGGCATGGAGAAGACGTTTGAAACAAAGCTCGATAACAAGTTTGCTGAATTGCTTTCGCGTTTTCCACCACCACCATCGGCTGCTCCTGCCGCACCTCTGCAACAGCAGCAACAACACCGACTACCTCCACGTCGGGAAACAGCCCTCCGCCGAGCGAGCTGTGTCCCTCTTCAGTCGGGCCAAACTGCTGGTGCTGCTGTTGATACTTCTGTGGCTCCTACTGCTGATGTGGAGGAGGATCCTTATGTGGGAGATTATGAGGATGAGGTTGATCAAAATCAGAACTACGTGCCACCAACAGCACAGCAACCACCAGGTCGTCCACATGCAAATAATGGCAATGGTAGGGCTCACCCTCAGGTACGAGATCATGACCATCTCCCTAAACTAAAATTGAATATTCCACCATTTGAGGGTAGATATGTTCCTGATATATATCTTACTTGGGAGTTAGAAACTGAACAACGATTTACATGTTTACAATTTCCCGAGCAGAGACGTGTTCCTGCTGCTGTTTGTGCTTTCACTAGTTTTGCATGTGTTTGGTGGTCTGAGCATTGTAGATTATATCCTATTCCGGCTACTTGGGCTGCTTTGAAAACTGCTATGCATACTCGTTGGGTTCCACCATATTATCAACGTGAATTACTTCAAAAATTGCAGCGCTTAAGACAGGGAAAAAATTCTGTAGAAGAATATTATCAGGAATTACAAACTGGCATGATTAGATGTGGTATTGTTGAGGAGAATGAAGCTATGCTTGCACGTTTTATGGGTGGATTAAATAGAGAGATTCAGACGATTCTAGAGTATAAGGAGTATACTAATATCACTCGTTTATTCCATCTTGCTTGTAAAGCTGAACGTGAAGTGCAGGATCGACAGGCATTGGCGCGGACTAACTTTTCTGCAGGTCGACCTTCATCATGGACACCACGTGCATCATCTACTTCCACACGTTCTGCTACACCGGCGCCTCCGTCGGCTACCACCTCCAACTGTGATACAATAAAACAGGCACAATCACCACTATCTGCCAAGAGCACACCTTCTGGGCCTGCAAAGAGCTCTTCTTCATCCATGGCATCAATAGGGCAAACACATGATATTATTTGTCGACGTTGCAAGGGTGGAGGTCATTATGCGAGAGAATGCCCATCTAAGCGTGTGATGATTGTTACTGAGGATGGTGGGTATGAGTCCGCTAGTGACTATGATGAGGAGACTTTGGCTCTTATTACATGTGACGAACACGGTGGAGACGATTCTGATCATGAGACGCAATACATGGCTCCTGAAGATGCTGACAGGTATGAATGTTTAGTTGCTCAACGTGTTTTGAGTGTGCAGGTTACACAAGCTGAGCAAAATCAGAGGCATAATTTGTTCTATACAAAGGGAGTTGTGAAGGAACGTTCTGTTCGCGTGATCATAGATGGAGGGAGCTGCAATAACTTGGCTAGCATGGAGATGGTGGAGAAGCTATCTCTCACCACAAGACCACATCCACATCCTTACTACATCCAATGGTTCAACAACAGCGTCAAGGTTAAGGTAACACGTACTGTTCGTGTGCATTTTAGTATCTCTACATATGCTGATTATGTTGATTGTGATGTGGTACCTATGCAAGCATGTTCCTTATTACTTGGTAGACCATGGAAATTTGATAAAAATTCTGTACACCATGGTAGAAACAATCAGTATACTCTTGTTCATAACGATAAAAATATTACTTTGCTTCCTATGACTCCTGATTCCATTTTGAAAGATGATATTAATAGAGCTAATAAAGCAAAACAGGAGACAAATAAGAGTGAAAATCAGATTGTGGCAAAAGAATTTGAGCACCAAATGAAGCCTAATAATAAACCATCTACTGTTGTTTCTGAAATTAAATTGAAAAGTGCATGTTTACTTGCCACCAAATCTGATATTGATGAGCTAGATTTCAGCACATCTGTTTCCTATGCTTTTGTGTGCAAAGAGGCATTATTTTCATTCGAGGACGTGCCTTCCTCTTTGCCCCCTACTGTCACTAACATTTTGCAGGAGTTCGCTGATGTCTTTCCACAAGACGTGCCACCGGGATTACCACCTATTCGAGGGATTGAGCATCAAATTGACTTAATTCCCGGTGCTTCGCTACCCAACCGTGCACCATACCGTACCAATCCAGAGGAGACGAAGGAGATTATGCGTCAAGTACAAGAACTGCTCGACAAAGGTTATATACGCGAATCCCTTAGTCCTTGTGCTGTTCCTATCATTTTAGTGCCGAAAAAGGATGGTACGTCGTGTATGTGCATTGATTGTAGAGGCATTAATAATATTACTATTCATTATCGTCATCCTGTTCCTAGGCTAGATGATATGCTTGATGAATAGAGTGGCTCTACAATATCCTCCAAAGTTGATTTGCGTAGTGGATACCATCAAATTCGTATGAAATTGGGTGATGAATGGAAAACAGCATTTAAAACTAAGTTTGGATTATATGAGTGGTTAGTCATGCCTTTTGGGTTAACTAATGCACCTAGTACTTTCATGAGGTTAATGAACGAAGTTTTACGTGCTTTCATTGGACGATTTGTGGTAGTTTATTTTGATGACATATTGATTTATAGCAAATCTTTGGAGGAACATTTGGAACATTTACGTGCTGTTTTTATTGCTCTACGTGATGCACGTTTGTTTGGAAACCTTGGAAAGTGCACCTTTTGCACCGACCGAGTATCTTTTCTTGGCTATGTTGTTACTCCACAGGGAATTGAAGTTGATAAAGCCAAGATTGAAGCTATTGAGAGTTGGCCGCAGCCCAAAACGGTCACACAAGTGAGGAGTTTCCTTGGCCTCGCTGGTTTCTATAGGCGTTTTGTGAGAGATTTCAGCACCATTGCTGCACCTCTCAATGAGCTTACAAAGAAGGATGTGCCTTTTGTTTGGGGTACCGCAGAGGAAGAAGCCTTCACGGTTTTGAAAGATAAGTTGACACATGCTCCTTTACTCCAACTTCCTAATTTCAATAAGACTTTTGAGCATGAATGTGATGCTAGTGGAATTGGATTAGGAGGTGTGTTATTACAAGATGGAAAACCTGTTGCATACTTTTCAGAAAAATTGAGCGGGCCTAGTCTGAACTATTCTACTTATGATAAAGAATTATATGCTCTTGTTCGGACCTTAGAAACATGGCAACATTATTTATGGCCCAAGGAATTTGTTATACATTCTGATCATGAATCTTTGAAACACATTAAAAGTCAAGCAAAACTGAACCGTAGACATGCTAAATGGGTTGAATTCATTGAGACTTTCCCTTATGTCATTAAACACAAGAAGGGTAAAGAAAATGTTATTGCTGATGCCTTGTCTCCTCGTTATACTATGCTTTCACAACTTGACTTTAAAATATTTGGTTTGGAGACCATCAAAGATCAATATGTTCATGATGCTGAATTTAAAGATGTATTGCAGAATTGTAAGGAAGGGAGAACTTGGAACAAGTTCGTTCTTAACGATGGATTTGTGTTTAGCTATGCATTCCAGCTAGCTCCGTTCGTCTTTTGTTGTTGCAGGAGGCGCATGGAGGAGGATTAATGGGACACTTTGGCATCAAGAAGACGGAGGATATACTTGCTACACATTTCTGTTGGCCAAAGATGAGATGGGATGTTGAGCGTTTTGTTGCTCGCTGCACTACATGTCAAAGAGCTAAGTCACGACTCAATCCTCATGGTTTATATATGCCTTTGCCAGTACCTAGTGTTCCTTGGGAGGATATATCTATGGACTTTGTTTTAGGTTTACCTCGAACAAAGAAGGGGAGGGATAGCATATTTGTTGTCATGGATAGGTTCTCGAAAATGGCACACTTTATACCATGTCATAAAAGCGATGATGCTGTTAATGTTGCTGATTTGTTCTTTCGTGAAATTATTCGCTTACATGGTGTGCCAAATACTATTGTTTCAGATCGTGATACTAAATTTCTTAGCCACTTTTGGAGATGTTTATGGGCTAAGTTGGGGACTAAGCTGCTTTTTAGTACTACTTGTCACCCCCAAACTGATGGACAAACTGAAGTAGTCAATAGAACATTGTCTACTATGCTTAGGGCTGTTTTGAAGAATAACAAGAAAATGTGGGAAGAATGCTTGCCTCATATTGAATTTGCTTATAATCGCTCATTGCATTCTACTACTAAGATGTGCCCTTTTGAAATTGTGTATGGTTTCCTACCTCGTGCACCTATTGATTTGTTGCCTCTTCCATCTTCAGAGAAGGTTAATTTTGATGCTAAAGAACATTCTGAATTGATTTTAAAAATGCATGAGTTAACTAAGGAAAACATTGAGCGTATGAATGCTAAATATAAACTTGCTGGAGATAAGGGTAGAAAACATGTTGTGTTTGCGCCTGGAGATCTTGTTTGGTTACATTTGCGTAAAGATAGATTTCCTAATCTGTGCAAATCAAAGCTAATGCCACGCGCTGATGGTCCTTTTAAGGTGTTAGAGAAAATAAATGATAATGCATATAAACTTGAGCTACCTATAGATTTTGGGGTTAGTCCCACTTTTAACATTGCAGATTTGAAGCCTTATTTGGGTGAGGAAGATGCGCTTCCATCGAGGACGACTTCATTTCAAGAACGGGAGGATGATGAGGACATCAATACCATTGTTACACCCACAGCCCCTACTGTTACATATAATGGACCAATTACTAGAGCTCGCGCACGCCAATTAAATTACCAGGTACTTTCGTTTCTTGGTAATGATTCTAATGTTCATGAGATTATGATGCTGCCTAAATTGGATACATTTGTTTTGCTTACAAATGAAGGGCCTAGCTTGGAGAAGGATGAACATTGGAGCAAGAACACGCATGGAGTTGATGGCATGCGCAAGGGGATCAAGAACAGAGTTACAAGTGATGATTTCAGGACTTTGAAGCCGCCATAAGGAGTGCATGAAGCCTTGGACGAAATATACAAGATGCCACTTCATAATATTCGTCCATAGGCTATTCTAGGTGCTGCGTCACCTTATTAATGGGCCAGGCCCATGTAATTTCGAAATACTTAAGTATAGGCTATTTTTAGAGTCCGTATGTGTGGGGAAACAAGAGTTAGGGTTGGTTTCGGACCCCACCCTCAAGGGCCACGAAATTCCCCCCTCTTCCTCCATATATACAGCCCTTAGGGCGTCGTTTAGATTAAAAGTTCGCCATAGTTGCAACTTCGCGTACTTCGTTTGTGTCCAACGACCAGACCAAGACGTCACAGAACCCCACCTTGATCAATAAAGCTTTCATCTTATATTCGCAATATCCCGATTGCAATCTCAGTTTCTTGCTTGTTCTTCGTTTGCTCGCAGAAAACAGACCCTCGTGGTCAGGTTGATCGTGCTCCGGCGTGGTCAATAACCCTCGGAAGTTGGTTTAGCGATTGCTAAGGCGCGACGTCTCGCACGTTCGTAGTCGGATCGTCAAGGTCGACTCCCACAGAAAACGATAGCCACCATCTCATCGAAACATCGGGACACCTTAGCCTCTATCAGGTGAGACCGAAAAGTTACGAAAGGGAAACAGAGAGTTTGCAATCCCATCTCGGTGAGACCGAGATCCCTATCGGTAGAACTGAATTGCTAGGGTTTGGCAGTGGCTTATGACAAGTGAAACTCGGTGGCGCCGGATAGAAAGAATCGGTATGACCGAGTTTGGCTTAGGGTTTAGGTCATATGTGGATATGGGAAAGTAGTTGAGGGTTTTGGAGCATATCACTAAGCACATGAAGCAAGAGGCTCATTAAGCAACACCTCATCCCTCCTTGATAGTATTGGCTTTTCCTAAAGACTCAATGTGATCTTGGATCACTAAAATATAAAATGAAGAGTCTTGAGCTTTTGAGCTTGAGCCAATCCTTTGTCCTTAGCATTTTGAGGGTTCCACTTTCACATCCATGCCATGCCAATCATTGAGCTTTCCTGAAATAGTCATCTTGGAATAGCATTAGCTCAATGAGCTATATGTTGTTATGAATTACCAAAACCACCTAGGGATAGTTGCACTTTCAGTAGCACACAAAGTGTTCCTCCGGCAAACGGGAGTTGCATAATCTCATAGTCATAGAAACATGTATAAGTCATGAAGAAAGCAATAGCAACATACTAAACGATCGGATGCTAAGCTAATGTAATGAGTCATGTCAATCAGATCATTCACCTAATGATGTGATCCCGTTAATCAAATAACAACTCTTTGTTCATGGTTAGGAAACATAACCATCTTTGATTAACGAGCTAGTCTAGTAGAGGCATACTAGTGACACTCTGTTTGTCTATGTATTCACACATGTATTATGTTTCCGGTTAATACAATTCTAGCATGAATAATAAACATTTATCATGATATAAGGAAATAAATAATAACTTTATTATTGCCTCTAGGGCATATTTCCTTCAGTCTCCCACTTGCACTAGAGTCAATAATCTAGATTACACAGCTTTGGTGCTGATCATGTTTTGCTCGTGGAAGAGGCTTAGTCAACGGGTCTGCTACATTCAGATCCGTATGTATCTTGAAAATCTCTATGTCTCCCACCTGGACTAGATCCCGGATGGAATTGAAGCGTCTCTTGATGTGCTTGGTTCTCTTGTGAAATCTAGATTCCTTTGCCAAGGCAATTGCACCAGTATTGTCGCAAAAGATTTTCATTAGACCCGATGCACTAGGTATGACACCTAGATCAGATATGAACTCCTTCATCCAGACTCCTTCATTTGCTGCTTCCGAAGCAGCTATGTATTCCGCCTCACATGTAGATCCCGCCACGATGCTTTGTTTAGAACTGCACCAACTGACAGCTCCACCGTTTAATGTAAATACATATCCGGTTTGCGATTTAGAATCGTCCGGATCAGTGTCAAAGCTTGCATCGACGTAACCAGTTACGATTAGCTCTTTGTCACCTCCATAAACGAGAAACATATCCTTAGTCCTCTTCAGGTATTTCAGGATGTTCTTGACCGCTGTCCAGTGATCCACTCCTGGATTACTTTGGTACCTTCCTGCTAGACTTATAGCAAGGCACACATCAGGTCTGGTACAGAGCATTGCATACATGATAGAGCCTATGGCTGAAGCATAGGGAACATCTTTCATTTTCTCTCTATCTTCTGCAGTGGTCGGGCATTGAGTCTGACTCAACTTCACACCTTGTAACACAGGCAAGAACCCTTTCTTTGCTTGATCCATTTTGAACTTCTTCAAAACTTTGTCAAGGTATGTGCTTTGTGAAAGTCCAATTAAGCGTCGATCTATCTCTATAGATCTTTATGCCTAATATGTAAGCAGCTTCACCGAGGTCTTTCATTGAAAAACTCTTATTCAAGTATCCCTTTATGCTATCCAGAAATTCTATATCATTTCCAATCAGTAATATGTCATCCACATATAATATCAGAAATGCTACAGAGCTCCCACTCACTTTCTTGTAAATACAGGCTTCTCCAAAAGTCTGTATAAAACCAAATGTTTTGATCACACTATCAAAGTGTTTATTCCAACTCCGAGAAGCTTGCACCAGTCCATATATGGATCGCTGGAGCTTGCACACTTTGTTAGCTCCCTTTGGATCGACAAAACCTTCTGGTTGTATCATATACAACTCTTCTTCCAGAAATCCATTCAGGAATGCAGTTTTGACATCCATCTGCCAAATGTCATAATCATAAAATGCGGCAATTGCTAACATGATTCGGACAGACTTAAGCATCGCTACGAGTGAGAAGGTCTCATCATAGTCAATCCCTTGAACTTGCCGAAAACCTTTTGCGACAAGTCGAGCATTGTAGACAGTAATATTACCGTCAGCGTCATTCTTCTTCTTGAAGATCCATTTATTCTCAATTGCTTGCCGATCATTGGGCAAGTCAACCAAAGTCCATACTTTGTTCTCATACATGGATCCCATCTCAGATTTCATGGCTTCAAGCCATTTTGCGGAATCTGGGATCACCATCGCTTCTTGATAGTTCGTAGGTTCATCATGATCAAGTAGCATGAATTCCAGAACAGGATTACCGTACCACTCTGGCGCGGATCTCACTCTGGTTGATCTACGAGGTTCAGTAGTATCCTGTTCTAAAGTTTCATGATCATTATCATTAGCTTCCTCACTAATTGGTGTAGGTGTCACAGAAACAGGTTTCTGTGATGTACTACTTTCCAATAAGGGAGTAGGTACAGTTACCTCATCAAGTTCAACTTTCCTCCCACTCACTTCTTTCGAGAGAAACTCCTTCTCCAGAAAGTTTCCGAATTTAGCAACAAAAGTCTTGCCTTCGGATCTGTGATAGAAGGTGTATCCAATAGTTTCCTTTGGATATCCTATGAAGACACATTTCTCCGATTTGGGTTCGAGCTTATCAGGTTGAAGCTTTTTCACATAAGCATCGCAGCCCCAAACTTTCAGAAACGACAACTTTGGTTTCTTGCCAAACCACAGTTCATAAGGCGTCGTATCAATGGATTTTGATGGTGCCCTATTTAACGTGAATGCGGCCGTCTCTAGAGCGTATCCCCAAAATGATAGCGGTAAATCAGTAAGATACATAATAGATCGTACCATATCTAGTAAAGTACGATTACGACATTCGGACACACCATTACGCTGTGGTGTACACCCTGTGGCATGAGTTGCGAAACTATTCCACATTGTTTCAAATGTACACCAAACTCGTAACTCAAATATTCTCCTCCACGATCAGATCGTAGAATTTTACTTTCTTGTTACGATGATTTTCAACTTCACTCTGAAATTCTTTGAACTTTTCAAACGTTTCAGACTTGTGTTTCATTAAGTAGATATACCCATATCTGCTGAAGTCATCTGTGAAGGTGAGAAAATAACGATATCCGCTACGAGCCTCAACATTCATCGGACCACATACATCTGTATGTATGATTTCTAACAAATCTGTTGCTCTCTCCATAGTACCGGAGAACGGTGTTTTTGTCATCTTACCCATAAGGCACGGTTCGCAAGTACCAAGTGATTCATAATCAAGTGGTTCCAAAAGCCCATCAGTATGGAGTTTCTTCATGCGCTTTATACCGATATGACCTAAACGGCAGTGCCACAAATATGTTGCACTATCATTATCAACTCTGCATCTTTTGGTTTCAACACTATGAATATGTGTGTCACTACTATCGAGATTTAATAAGAATAGACCACTCTTTAAGGGTGCATGACCATAAAAGATATTACTCATGTAAATAGAACAACCATTATCCTCTGATTTAAATGAATAATTGTCTCGCATCAAAAAAGATCCGGATATAATGTTCATGCTTAACGCTGGCACCAAATAACAATTATTTAGGTCTAATATTAACCCCGAAGGTAGATGTAGAGGTAGCGCGCCGACTGCGATCACATCGACTTTGGAACCGTTTCCCACGCGCATCATCACCTCATCCTTAGCCAATCTTCACTTAATCCGTAGTACCTGTTTCGAGTTGCAAATATTAGCAACAGAACCAGTATCAAATACCTAGGTGCTACTGCGAGCATTAGTAAGGTACACATCAATAACATGTATATCACATATACCTTTGTTCACCTTGCCATCCTTCTTATCCGCCAAATACCTGAGGCAGTTCCGCTTTCAGTGACCAGTCTGCTTGCAGTAGAAGCACTCAGTTTTAGGCTTAGGTCCAGGTTTGGGTTTCTTCTCTTGAGTAGCAACTTGCTTGCTGTTCTTTTTGAAGTTCCCCTTCTTCTTCCCTTTTCCCTTTTTCTTGAAACTAGTGGTCTTGTTGACCATCAACACTTGATTCTCCTTCTTGATTTCTACCTCCGCAGCTTTCAGCATTGCGAAGAGCTCGGGAATAGTCTTATTCATCCCTTGCATATTATAGTTCATCACGAAGCTCTTGTAGCTTGGTGGCAGTGATTGGAGAATTCTGTCAATGACGCAATCATCTGGAAGATTAACTCCCAATTGAATCAAGTGATTATTATACCCAGACATTTTGAGTATATGCTCACTGACAGAACTGTTCTCCTCCATCTTGCAGCTATAGAACTTATTGGAGACTTCATATCTCTCAATCCGGGCATTTGCTTGAAATATTAACTTCAACTCCTGGAACATCTCATATGCTCCATGACGTTCAAAACGTCGTTGAAGTCCCGATTCTAAGCCGTAAAGCATGGCACACTAAACTATCGAGTAGTCATCAGCTTTGCTCTGCCAGACGTTCATAACATCTGGTGTTGCTCCAGCAGCAGGCCTGGCACCCAGCGGTGCTTCCAGGACGTAATTCTTCTATGCAGCAATGAGGATAATCCTCAAGTTACGGACCCAGTCCGTGTAATTGCTACCATCATCTTTCAACTTTGCTTTCTCAAGGAACGCATTAAAATTCAATGGAACAATAGCACGGGCCATCTATCTACAATCAAACATAGACAAGCAAGATACTATCAGGTACTAAGTTCATGATAAATTTAGGTTCAATTAATCATATTACTTAAGAACTCCCACTTAGATAGACATCCCTCTAATCCTCTAAGTGATTACGTGATCCAAATCAACTAAACCATGTCCGATCATCACGTGAGATGGAGTAGTTTCATTGGTGAACATCGGTATGTTGATCATATCTGCTATATGATTCACGCTCGACCTTTCGGTCTCCGTGTTCCGAGGCCATATCTGCATATGCTTGGCTCGTCAAGTATAACCTGAGTATTCCGCGTGTGCAACTGTTTTGCACCCGTTGTATTTGAACGTAGAGCCTATCACACCCGATCATCACGTGGTGTCTCAGCACGAAGAACATTCGCAACGGTGCATACTCAGGGAGAACACTTCTTGATAATTAGTGAGAGATCATCTTATAATGCTACCGTCAATCAAAGCAAGATAAGATGCATAAAAGATAAACATCACATGCAATCAATATAAGTGATATGATATGGCCATCATCATCTTGTGCTTGTGATCTCCATCTTCGAAGCACCGTCGTGATCACCATCGTCACTGGCGCGACACCTTGATCTCCATCGTAGCATCGTTGCCGTCTCGCCAATCTTATGCTTCCACGACTATCGCTACCGCTTAGTGATAAAGTAAAGCATTACAGCGCGATTGCATTGCATACAATAAAGCGACAACCATATGGCTCCTGCCAGTTGCCGATAACTCGGTTCCAAAACATGATCATCTCATACAATAAAATTTAGCATCATGTCTTGACCATATCACATCACAACATGCCCTGCAAAAACAAGTTAGACGCCCTCTACTTTGTTGTTGCAAGTTTTTACGTGGCTGCTATGGGCTTAAGCAAGAACCAATCTTACCTATGCATCAAAACCACAACGATAATTTGTCAAGTTGGTTCTGTTTTAACCTTCGCAAGGACCGGGCGTAGCCACACTCGGTTCAACTAAAGTTGGAGAAACTGTCACCCGCTCGCCACCTTTGTGCAAAGCACGTCGGGAGAACCGGTCTCGCGTAAGCGTACGCGTAATGTCGGTCTGGGCCGCTTCGTCCAACAATACCGCCGAACCAAAGTATGACATGCTGGTAAGCAGTATGACTTATATCGCCCACAACTCACTTGTGTTCTACTCGTGCATATAACATCAACACATAAAACCTAGGCTCTGATACCACTGATGGGTTTCGTAGTAATTTCAAAAAAATTCCTACGCACACGCAAGATCATGGTGATGCATAGCAACGAGAGGGGAGAGTGTGATCTACATACCCTTGTAGATCAACAACGGAAGCGTTAGCACAACGTGGTTGATGTAGTCGTACGTCTTCACGGCCCGACCGATCAAGCACCGAAACTACGGCACCTCCGAGTTCTAGCACACGTTCAGCTCGATGACGATCCCCGGACTCCGATCCAGCAAAATGTCAGGGAAGAGTTCCATCAGCACGATGGCGTGGTGACAATCTTGATGTACCACCGTCGCAGGGCTTCGCCTAAGCACTGCTATGATATTATCGAGGACTATGGTGGAAGGGGGCACCACACACGGCTAAGAATATGATCACGTGGATCAACTTGTGTGTCTATGCGGTGCCCCCTTGCCCCCGTATATAAAGGATCAAGGGGAGGAGGCCGGCCGGCCCCTATGGCGCGCCAAGGAGGAGTCCTCCTCCTAGTAGGAGTAGGACTCCTACTAGGAGGGGGAAAGAAGTGGGGAGGGAGAAGGAAAGGGGGGCGCCGCCCCCCTCTCCTAGTCCAATTCGGACCAGGGGGAGGAGGCGCGCGGCCCACCCTGGCTGCCCCTCTCTCTCTCCACTAAGGCCCATATGGCCCATTACTTCTCCCGGGGGGGTTCCGATAACCCTCCGGCTCTCCGGTTTTCTCCGAAATCACCCGGAACACTTCCGGTGTCCGAATATAGCCGTCCAATATATCAATCTTTATGTCTCGACCATTTCGAGACTCCTCGTCATGTCCGTGATCACATCCGGGACTCCGAACTAACTTCGGTACATCAAAACTCATAAACTCATAATATAACTATCATCGAAACCTTAAGCGTGCGGACCCTACGGGTTCGAGAACAATGTAGACATGACCGAGACACGTCTCCGGTCAATAACCAATAGCGGAACCTGGATGCTCATATTGGCTCCTACATATTCTATGAAGATCTTTTATCGGTCAGACCGCATAACAACATACGTTGTTCCCTTTGTCATCGGTATGTTACTTGCCCGAGATTCGATCGTCGGTATCTCAAATACCTAGTTCAATCTCGTTACCGGCAAGTCTCTTTACTCGTTTCGTAATACATCATCTTGCAACTAACTCATTAGTTGTAATGCTTGCAAGGCTTATGTGATGTGCATTACCGAGAGGGCCCAGAGATACCTCTCCGACAATCGGAGTGACAAATCCTAATCTCGAAATACGCCAACCCAACATCTACCTTTGGAGACACCTGTAGAGCTCCTTTATAATCATCCAGTTACGTTGTGACGTTTGGTAGCACACAAAGTGTTCCTCCGGCAAACGGGAGTTGCATAATCTCATAGTCATAGGAACATGTATAAGTCATGAAGAAAGCAATAGCAACATACTAAACGATCGGGTGCTAAGCTAATGTAATGGGTCATGTCAATCAGATCATTCACCTAATGATGTGATCCCGTTAATCAAATAACAACTCTTTGTTCATGGTTAGGAAACATAACCATCTTTGATTAACGAGCTAGTCTAGTAGAGGCATACTAGTGACACTCTGTTTGTCTATGTATTCACACATGTATTATGTTTCCGGTTAATGCAATTCTAGCATGAATAATAAACATTCATCATGATATAAGGAAATAAATAATAACTTTATTATTGCCTCTAGGGCATATTTCCTTCACATTCGTCAGCAAGTCTATCTTCAACTCTGAAGAAAATGACCTCACCAACAAGGCTGATGAAGGCAATGATGACTACGCTCCCACCTATTGCTTCATGGCAAAGGGTGCCAAGGTACTCAAATACACCTCCTCTGAATCTAGTGAGAATGAATCTGATGAAAACCTCAAGCCCAGTTATTCTAAACTTGCTAAGATTGCTGTAAAACAATAAAGGGCTTTTTAAAAGGTTCAAAACATGCTAGACAAAAGTGATGATATGTTGGGTGAAGAAATGGATCGCACTAAAGCCTTGACTGAAAATCTTCAGAGACTTCAGACTAGGTTTGACAACCTTCAAGGTCACCATAACACTCTCTTATCTGATCATGAGAAGCTTTCTTATGAATTTCTTCAAAGAAAGCAAGATCATGAGAAGCTAAGTGTGAGTTATGAAGTTATAATTCTTTGGTTTCATGCGATTCGAAATGAGTTTGTTAACAAGACTTGAGAAGCTAAGAGTGGGTTATGAGGTAACTTAGTGTTATTCGACAATTCTTCAGTTTCATGCGATTCAGAATGAGTTTGTTAACAAGACTTGATCAACCTTGTTAGTGGATTCCTTTTGATGAGCATGAGATGGATGAAGTTAGAAAGCACAACTCTCTGTACCCTCCTTTTACTTTATGTTATTTAGATTAAATAAAGAAAAATAGTATTTTTTGTCTGTTTTCTGAATTATCATTGCAATAAAAAAATACATCGAAAATTAAAGTTCTCCAAATACCCTGAAAATTTTAGACGATTTTTTGTAGAATATTTAAGAATTATTGGCACTGAGAACACACCTGGGGGCCTCACCACCTGGCCACGAGGGTCCCGGGCGCGCCCCCTGCCTCGTGGACCCACGTGGCCCCTCTCCACTTATTCCTGCACCCACACACTTCGTCTTCCTCCAGAAAAATCCTCCCATTGCTCAAACCCGTGTTCTAGCTCATCTTGCTGCGATTTTTGATCTCCTTGCTTGAAGCTCCACTCACAAAACTGCTTTGGGGGATTGCCCTTCGGTATGTGACTCCTCCAATGGTCCAATTAGTTTTTGTTCTAGTGCTTTATTTATTGCAAAATTTTGCTACTTAGGTGACCCTTTTCTTGAGCTTGCATGTCAAATATATATGGTCCCAAGTAGTTCTAATGTATGATATAGCCTCTAGGCACTTGTGGGAGTAGTTGCTATCGATTTTGTTGAGTTTGGTTCACTTTTATTTTGAGTCACTAAAAATTTCAGAATTTTTTCAGAGAAAGAAAATGATGAAGAGATTGTTGAGGGGCTCTTCGAGCCGAAGCTCGAAGGATAAGCAAAGTGAAGAGAATAAGAAGCCCAAATATATCTCCCTCGCACTACGAAGGTTCGGCCGTACGAATGGCCTTGTGATGAGTTCTTGAGAGCAGCCGGGATTCATGATGACTTTTATAATTTGGCTGAGAATGCATGCCTTGTCGACTTCCTCCGCGACCAGCGCGAACAGTATCTCCTCCTCACTAATATTTTCGTGCAAAATGTTTACTTTCATGCTAAGAAAGCACCACCTTTGGTGGAATTTCACTTATATGATGAGGTTAAGGAGATGTCACTATATGAGTTTTGTCAGGTCTGTGAGATACCCTTCGCGGGAAGCATAGAGGAACCACATTGTAATGATGTGGAGGGATTTATTAATATGATTGCTGTAGGGGAAACGAGGAAAGTTTTCGATGCAAGAAATACTAGCATAAATTTTCCTGTTCTACGTTACTTTGCAATATTTGCTAGTAGATGCTTAATTGGTCACGGGAATAGTGGAAATCTCAGTGCTCCTGATATTGTTATTTTGCACCATGCTTTGTTTCGTGATACCACTTTCAGTTTAGGCGCTATAGTTGCTAAACGGTTAAATCTGAACCGTACAAAGGGCCCCATCTTTGGAGGCATCTTTTCTTCATGCCTTGCAGCACGTTTTAGGATACCTATTAGGCATTATGAGAAAGAGGGAAAGTTGTTGCCCCCTATTTTTCTAGATTATAAGAGTATGGTAGCACATGATTTTATTGTTAAGGATAAGAAGAAGATGCTTAAATATAGATTGATATTTGATAAAAACTACTATGAAATTATTACCTTGTCTGTTCCCTCTTTGTTTAACATATTTTCAGGCACGCACCTTGTTTTCCCGGAGGCCGTTCATGCATACTGGAGCCTGACATCAGTCCCAGAGCCTGAGCCGGAGCCACCACTTGATCCCTACCGTCAGTCTGTTTATTAGTGGGACCCGGAGGAGATTGCCAACCAGTGGCACCCAAAGGACACTCCTCCGTACACCGGAGAGGGCAGCGTTGAGCCGTGGCCATAGACCAACTTAGCCCAAAAGCCTAAGCTTGGGGGAGTACGTATTCCTCACCGACATTACATTCATGTTCACGCACTCATGCCAGTTGTCGGTGCTCATACTTTTTCATTGTACTAACCATGCTAGTTTAATTTCTTTTTAAGCCTTCTTCTTGTGTGTTTCAAAAACCTTAAGAAAAACCAAAAAAATTAGTTGTAGCTTTTAGCTATCTTACTTTCCATGCCTGTAGTAGTAGAAATTAAAATAAAACCCAAAAAGATTTCTTGTTCTTCTTTGGCTTGTTGGGAGCATTCTTGTGTAAATTGTTTTATTTATTTTCTTTTCTTTGGGGGTCGAGAGGAGAAGACCATGATGAAAATGTTAAGTGGCTCTTATATGCATTATTGTTGATTTAACAAAGAGCCCATGTTACCTTGTCTTCTCCCATGAGAGAAGCTGGTATGAACTCGACCTATCTTGTTTTTGTAATATGATTAGTTCATCATTCCTGATTTAGCCTATTATGAATGAAACATGTTTGCAATGACAATTAGAGATTATAGTTGCTCATGCCATGCTTAATTAGCTAGGAGCTTATAATGGTTTACCTTGCGGGCCAACATGCTATTAAAATGGTTGTGATGTGGTATGATAGGGTGGTATCCTCCTTTGAATGATTCAAGTGGCTTGACTTGGCACATGTTCACGCATGTAGTTGAAATAAAATCAACATAGCCTCAATGATATTTATCTTCATGGTGAATTATATCCTACTCATGCTTGCACTCAGTGTTGATTAATTTTAATGTATGTTCATGATTGTTGTCGCTCTCTAGCTGGTCCCTTCCCAGTCTCTTTCTAGCCTTCACTTGTACTAAGCGGGAATACTGCTTGTGCATCCACTTCCATAAACCCCAAAAGTTATTCCATATGAGTCCACCATACCTTCCTAGATGTGGTATCTACCTGCCGTTCCAAGTAAATTTGTATGTGCTAAACTCTAAACCTTCAAATGAAATTCCGTTCTGTATGCTCGAATAGCTCATGTATCAACTAGGGCTGTCTATATCTTCCATGCTAGGCAGGTTATTCTCAAGAGGAGTGGACCCCGCTCCTCATTCATAAGAAAATTGCTGGTAACCGGGATGCCCAGTCCCATGCTTAACTTAAAATAATTGCAAACAAAACTTCCCCAGGTTTGTTGTTAGTTGGAGGCACCCGTTGTTTCTAACAAGCCATGGATTGATGTTTGTTGGTGGTAGGGGGAGTATAAACCTTACCATTCTGTTTGGGAACCGCCTATAATATGTGTAGCATGGAAGATATCGAGATCTCTCGGTTGTTATGTTGACAATGAAAGTATACCACTCAAAATATTATTCATCTCTATTTCAAAATCGAGCTCTGGCACCTCTACAAATCCCTGCTTCCCTCTGAGAAGGGCCTATCCATTTACTTTTATGCTGAGTCATCATCCTCTTATTAAAAAGCACCAGTTGGAGAGCACCACTGTCATTTGCATGCAGTACTATTAGTTTACATTGAGTATGACTGGATTTCTTTTACCATGAATTACAATGTTTAGTCAGTCCTTGAACTTCAGGGTGCTCTGTATTTATGTTTTGTGGGCTCAGGAAGGGCTAGCGAGATACCATCTTGTTATATCATATTATGATTGTTTTGAGAAAGTGTTGTCATCTGAGATTTATTATTATTGCTCGCTAGTTGATTATGCTATTGATATGAGTAAACATGAGACCTAAGTGTTATTGTGAATATGGTTAGTTCATAATCTTTGCTAAAAACTTGAATGTTGGCTCTACATATTTACAACAACAAGATCAAATAGAGTTTGTAAAAGTTTTTCTTTATCACTTTCAGTTGGTCAACTGAATTGCTTGAGGACAAGCAAAGGTTCAAGCTTGGGGGAGTTGATACGTCTCCATCATATCTACTTTTCCAAACACTTTTGACCTTGTTTTGGACTCTAACTCGCATGATTTGAATGGAACTAACCCGGACTGACGCTGTTTTCAACAGAATTGCCATGGTGTTAATTTTGTGCAGAAATAAAAGTTCTCGAAATGACCTGAAACTTCACGGAGAATATTTTTGGAATATATAAAAAATACTGGCGAAAGAATCAACACCAGGGGGCCCACACCGTGTCCACGAGGGTGGGGGTGCGCCCCTACCTTAACTCCAACTCTATATATTCACGTTCGGGGAGGAAAAATTAGAGAGAAGGATTCATCGTGTTTTATGATACGGAGCAGCCGCCAAGCCCTAATCTCTCTCGGGAGGGCTGATCTGGAGTCCATCCAGGGCACCGTAGAGGGGAATCCGTCGCCATCGTCATCATCAAGCTTCCTCCATCACCAATTTCATGATGCTCACCGCCGTGCGTGAGTAATTCCATCGCAGGCTTGCTGGACGGTGATGGGTTGGATGAGATTTATCATGTAATCGAGTTAGTTTTGTTAGGGTTTGATCCCTGGTATCCATTATGTTCTGAGATTGATGTTGCTATGACTTTGCTATGCTTAATGCTTGTCACTTGGGCCCGAGTGCCATGATTTCAGATCTGAACCTATTATGTTTCCATGAATATATGTGAGTTCTTGATCCTATTTTGCAAGTCAATAGTCACCTACTATGCGTTATGATCCGGTAACCCCGAAGTGACAATAATCAGGACCACTCCCGGTGATGACCGTAGTTTGAGGAGTTCATGTATTCACTAAGTGTTAATGCTTTGCTCCGGTACTCTATTAAAAGGAGGCATTAATCTCCCTTAGTTTCCAATAGGACCCCGCTGCCACAGGAAGGTAGGACAAAATATTTCATGCAAGTTCTTTTCCATAAGCACGTATGACTATATTCGGAATACATGCCTACATTACATTGATGAACTAGAGCTAGTTCTCTGTCACCCTATGTTATAACTGTTGCATGAGGAATCGCATCCAACATAATTATCCATCACTGATCCATTGCCTACGAGCTTTTCGCATATTGATCTTTGCTTAGTTACTTTTCCGTTGCCACTGTTACAATCACTACAAAACCAATACTGTTACTTTTGCCACCGTTACTGTTACTTTGATATTACTTTGCTACTAAAAACTTTGCTGCAAATATTAAGTCTTTCAGGTGCGGTTGAATTGAAAAATCAATTGTTAATACTTGAGAATATTCTTTGGCTCCCCTTGTGTCGAATCAATAAATTTGGGTTGAATACTCTACCCTCAAAAACTGTTGCGATCCCTATACTTGTGGGTTATCAGGACCCACCTGGTCGATGCGTACATACCGTTGTCTGTCTTGTCGCGAACGTGTACATACATATTGGTCGATCTGTCGCTCTGCAACGATCCACCGTGGCCGAGTAAGTAGCAGCACATGTCATAGTAGAGGCCCCCACGTAGCAGTTCAGGCTGTCCTGTCTAATTCATGTACACGTACATACAACCACACGCCAAAAATACGGCCACGTATGTACATACGGGAGGGGTCTCGAACGCCTACTCACGCATACGTATGGCCAGGGCTCGTGTACATGGAGAGGCAGCGACGACATCGTGTTCATCGACAGCCAACTGGCTGGGTCGGAACGGAGAAACTGCATCGTCATGTTCATCGGGAGGCAACGAAACACGTCGTGTTCATTGGGAGCCAACCGGCTTGGACGGAATAGCCGATCGAAACGAGGCTGGCGTACCATAGAATGGAGGAAACGGCCTTTTGTTCGACCGGCCATGGTCGAAACGGGATCCTATTCATCGGGAGGGGTCTAGTGTACCGCAAAACAGAGAAAACAGACTTCTCTTGGACCTCCTACGGTCAAAACGGGGTCCTATTGATCGGGAGGGGTGTGGCGTATGCTACCTCTTGAGCACTGCGTTGGTTTTCCCCGAAGAGGAAGGGATGATGCAGCAAAGTAGCGTAAGTATTTCCAGTAGGAAGATCCGCCAGTTTTGAGAACCAAGGTATCAATCCAGTAGGAGGCTATGCGCCAGTCCCTCGTACCTACACAAAACAAATAAATCCTCGCAACCAACGCGATAAGGGGTTGTCAATCCTTATGTCGGTGTCAAAACCGGTGGATCTCGGGTAGGGGGTCCCGAACTGTGCGTCTAAGGCGGATGGTAACAGGAGGCAGGGGACACGATGTTTACCCAGGTTCGGGCCCTCTCGATGGAGGTAAAACCCTACGTCCTGCTTGATTGTTCTTGATGATATGAGTATTACAAGAGTTGATCTACCACGAGATCAGAGAGGCTAAACCCTAGAAGCTAGCCTATGGTATGATTGTCTGTTGTCCTACGGACTAAAACCCTCCGGTTTATATAGACACCGGAGGGGCCTAGGGTTACACATGGTCGGTTACAAAGGAGGAGATATGCATATCCGTATTGCCTAGCTTGCCTTCCATGCCAAGTAGAGTCCCATCCGGACACGGGACAAAGTCTTCAATCTTGCATCTTCATAGTCCAACAGTCCGGCTGTCCGGAGACCCCCTAATCTAGGACTCCCTCAGTAGCCCCTGAACCAGGCTTCAATGACGATGAGTCCGACGCGCAGTGTTGTCTTCGGGGTCACCTAAGCAGCAAAAATTTGCAATGAATAAAGCACTAGAACAAAAACTAATTGGACCAATGGAGGAGTACATACCAAGGAACAATCTCCCCAAGCAGTTTTGTGAGAGGTGCTTTGAGCAAGGAGATCGAAAATGGCAGCAAAACGAGCTTGGACTCGGGTTTGAGTTGGTTTTTCGTGTTTGGGGAATGAAGATGAAGTGTGTGGCTGAAAGAATAAGTGGAGGAGGGCCATCGTGGGCCCACGAGGCAGGGGGCGCACCCTAGGGGGGTGGGCGGGCCCTCCACCCTCGTGGCAAGGTGGTTGGCCCCCCTGATGTGTTCTTTGTTCCATAAATCCTCAAATATTCTATAAAAAATCATATTTAATTTTCAGAGCATTTGGAGAACTTTTATTTTTGAGGTATTTTTATATTGCACGGAAAATCAGATAACAGACAGAAAATTATTTATTTTTAATTTATTTCAACTAAATAACATAAAGTAAAAGTGGGGTACACAAGGTTGTGCTTCTAGTGTCATCCATCTCATGCTCACTAAAAGGAATCCACTAACAAGGTTGATCAAGTCTTGTTAACAAACTCATTCCGATTAACATGAAACCGGAGAAATTTCAAATAACACTAGGTAACCTCAACGGGGATATGCACATCCCCAATAATAAGTATATCATATTTCTTCTTGACAGTAGGAAGAGGAAATTCAAAACCTCCAAATAGAATCGATGGAATTTTTCCGATAGAATTGATACTATGAACTTGAGGTTGTTTCCTTGGAAACTGTACCGTATGCTCATTACCATTAACATGAAAAGTGACATTTCCTTTGTTGCAATCAATAACAGCCCTTGCAGTATTAAGAAAAGGTCTTCCAAGAATAATAGACATAGTACCGTCCTCTGGAATATCAAGAATAACAAAGTCCATTAAAATAGTAACGTTTGCAACCACAACAAGCACATCCTCGCAAATACCGACAGGTATAGCAGTTGGTTTATCAGCCATTTGCAAAGATATTTCAGTAGGTGTCAACTTATTCAAATCAAGTCTATGATATAAAGAGAGAGGCATAACACTAACACCGGCTCCAAGATCACATAAAGCAGTTTTAACATAGTTTCTTTTAATTGAGCATGGTATAGTAGGTACTCCTGGATCTCAAAGTTTCTTTGGTATTCCACCCTTAAAAGTATAATTAGCAAGCATGGTGGAAATTTCAGCTTCCGGTATCTTTCTTTTATTTGTAATAATATCTTTCATGTACTTAGCATAAGGATTGGTTTTGAGTATATCAGTTAATCGCATACGTAAAAAGATAGGTCTAATCATTTCAGCAAAGCGCTCAAAATCCTCATCATCCTTTTTCTTGGATGGTTTGGGAGGAAAAGGCATGGGTTTCTGAACCCAAGGTTCTCTTTCTTTACCATGTTTCCTAGCAACAAAGTCTTTCTTATCATAATGTTGATTCTTTGATTGTGGGTTATCAAGATCAATAGCAGGTTCAATTTCTACATCATTATCATTACTAGGTTGAGCATTATTATGAACATCATCATTAACATTTTCATTAGGTTCATGTTCATTACCAGATTGAGTTTCAGCATCAGACATAGATATATCATTTGGATAATCAGGTGGTTCAACAATAGGTTCACTAGAAGTTTGCACAGTTCTATCATTTTTCTTTTTCTTCTTTTTAGAAGAACAAGGTGCATCAATTTTATTTATCTGAGAATCTTGCTCAATTCTCTTAGGGTGGCCTTCAGGATACAAAGGTTCCTGAGTCATTCTACCAGTTCTAGTAGCCACTTTAACAGTATAATTATTTTTCTTACTATTCATCTCATTGAGCAATTCCTTTTGAGCTTTAAGTACTTGTTCTACTTGAGTGGTAACCATAGAAGCATGTTTGCTCACAAGTTTAAGTTCACCTCTAATATTAGCCATATAATCACCCAAGTATTTAATCATATCAGCATCTTGTTTTAATTGTCTACCAAAATAAGCATTGAAGTCTTCTTGCTTGATCATAAAATTATCAAACTCATCCCAGCATTGACTAGCAATTCTAGCAGGAGGGATTTCAGCTTTATCATATCTATAGAGGAAATTTACCTTTACTACCTGTGTCGGGTTATCGAGGTCTGGAGGTTCTTCAATAAATAAAGGATTAAGATCATATGTTTCTTCAATAGGCGGTAAATTAAGACCATGTATTTCTTCAATAGGAGGTAAATTCTTAACATCTTCAGCTTTAATACCTTTTTCTTTCATAGATTTCTTTGCCTCTTGCATATCTTCGGGACTGAGAAATAGAATACCCCTCTTGTTTGGAGTTGGTTTAGGAATAGGATCGTTAATTGGGGCAGGAGCTGGCTCAGGAGGTGCCCAATTATTTTCATTTGTCAACATATTATTCAATAAGATTTCAGCTTCATCTGGTGTTCTTTCCCTGAAAAGAGAACCAGCACAACTATCCAGGTAATCTCTGGAAGCATCGGTTAGTCCATTATAAAAGATATCAAGTATTACATTTTTCTTAAGAGGATGATCAGGCAAAGCATTAAGTAACTTGGGAAGCCTCCCCCAAGCTTGTGGGAGACTCTCTTCTTTAATTTGCACAAAGTTGTATATTTCCTTTAAAGCAGCTTGTTTCTTATGAGCAGGGAAATATTTAGCAGAGAAGTAATAAATCATATCCTGGGGACTACGCACACAACCAGGATCAAGAGAATTAAACCATATCTTAGCATCACCCTTTAATGAGAACGGAAATATTTTAAGGATATAAAAGTAGCGAGATCTCTCATCATTAGTGAACAGGGTGGCTATATCATTTAATTTAGTAAGATGTGCTACAACAGTTTCAGATTCATAGCCATGAAAAGGATCAGATTCAACCAAAGTAATTATATAAGGATCAATAGAGAATTCATATTCCTTATCAGCAACACATATAGGTGAAGTAGCAAAAGCAGGGTCAGGTCTCATCCTAGCATTTGGAGATTGCTTATTCCATTTAGCTAATAACCTTTTGAGTTCATATCTATCTTTGCAAGCTAAAATAGCTAAAGAAGCATCTTGATCAAATAAATAACTCTTAGGAATAACAAGTGATTCTTCATCATCACTTTCATCTTCATAATCAGATTCAATATTTTCAATCTCACTAGCCCTAGCAAGTCGTTCCTCTAGAAAATCACTAAGTGGCATAGTAGTATCAAGCATAGAGGTAGTTTCATCATAAGTATCATGCATAGCAGAAGTAGCATCATCAACAACATGCGACATATTAGAACGAATAGCAGAAGCAGGTGTAGGTGTCGCAAGCTTACTCATAATAGAAGGTGAATCAAGTCCAGAGCTAGATGGCAGTTCCTTACCTCCCCTCGTAGTTGAGGGATAGATCTTGGTTTTTGGATCTCTCAAGTTCTTCATAGTGTCCAGCAAATAAAAATCCCAAGTGACTCAAAGAATAGAGCTATGCTCCACGGCAACAGCGCCAGAAATTGGTCTTGATAACCCACAAGTATAGGGGATTGCAACAGCTTTCGAGGGTAGAGTATTCAACCCAAATTTATTGATTCGACACAAGGGGAGCCTTCTCAAGTATTAGCAGCTGAGTTGTCAATTCAACCACACCTGGAAACTTAGTATCTGCAGCAAAGTGTTTAGTAGCAAAGTAATATGATAGTGATGGTAACAGTAAAAAAAGAGTAATGAAAGCAAAGTAATGTTTTTGGTGTTTTGTAGTGATTGTAACAATAGCAATGGGAAAGTAAATAAGCGTAAACCAGTATATAGAAAGCTCGTAGGCATCGGATCAATGTTGGATAATTATGCCGGATGCGGTTCATCATGTGAAAGTCATAACATAGGGTGACACAGAACTAGCTCCAATTCGTCAATGTAATGTAGGCATGTATTCCGAATATAGTCATACGTGCTTATGGAAAAGAACTTGTATGACATCTTTTGTCCTACCCTCCCATGCCAGCGGGGTCCTAATGGAAACTAAGGGATATTAAGGCCTCCTTTTAATAAAGAACCGGAACAAAGCATTAGCACATAGTGACTACATGAACTCCTCAAACTACGGTCATCACTGGTAAGTATCCCGATTATTGTCACTTCGGGGTTAACGGATCATAACACATAATAGGTGACTATAGACTTGCAAGATAGGATCTAGAACTCTCATATATTGATGAAAACATAATAGGTTCAGATCTGAAATCATGTCACTCGGGCCCTAGTGACAAGCATTAAGCATAGCAAAGTCATAGCAACATCAATCTCAGAACATAATGGATACTAGGGATCAAACCCTAACAAAACTAACTTGATTACATGGTGAATCTCATCCAACCGATCACCGTCCAGCAAGCCTACGATGGAATTACTCACGCGCGACGGTGAGCATCATGAAATTGGTGATGGAGGATGGTTGATGATGACGACGGCGACGAATCCCCCTCTCCGGAGCACCGAACGGACTCCAGATTAGGTCTTCCGAGAGGTTTTAGGGCTTGGTGGCGGCTTCGTATCGTAAAACGCGATGATTTCTTCTCTCCTATTTTTTTTCTCCCCGAAAGCAGTTATATAGAGTTGGAGTTGGAGTCGGGGGGTCTCCAGGTGGCCCACGAGGTAGGGGCGCGCCCTAGCGGGGGCGCCTCCCACCCTCATGAGAAGGGTGTGGGCCCCCTGGTCTTCATCTTTGGCAAGGATTTTTTATTATTTATTGTAAGATATCCCATGGAGTTTCAGGTCATTCCGAGAACTTTTGTTTTCTGCACATAAAACAACATCATGGCAATTCTGCTAAAAACAACGTCAGTCCGGGTTAGTTCCATTCAAATCATACAAGTTAGAGTCCAAAACAAGGGCAAAAGTGTTTGGAAAAGTAGATACGACGGAGACGTATCACTGAACAGGCTGCTTTGTGCCTCTGCTGCAAGGTCCGCAGTGTGCTCTTCCGTACGGAGCGAGCGTTCTGTGTTTCCATTTACTGTTATGACCCCGCGAGGTCCTGGCATCTTGATCTTGAGGTATGCGTAATGTGGCACTGCATTGAATTTTGCAAATGTTGTCCGTCCGAGCAGTGCATGATAGCCACTACTGATAGAGGCAAAGGTGTCCCGTCTTTCGATGAGATGGTGGCTATCATTTTGGAGAAATCGACTTTGACGATCCGACTACGAACGTGCGAGGACGTCGCGCCTTAGCAATCGCTAAACCAACTCCGAGAGGTTATTGACCACGCAGGAACATGATCAACCTGACCACGAAGGCCTGTTTCCTGCAGGCAAATGAAGAACAAGCAAGAAACTAAGATTGCAATCTGGATATTGCGAATATAAGAGGAAAGCTTTATTGATCAAGGTGGGGTTCTGTGACGCCTTGTTCTGGTCGTTGAACACAAACGAAGTACGCGAAGTTGCAACTATGGCGAACTTTTGATCTAAACAAAACCCAAAGTCTAAACGGTGCCCTAAGGGCTGTATATATGGAGGAAGAGGGGGGGGGGATTTCGTGGCCCTTGGGGAAGGGGTCCGAAACCAACCTATCTCTTGTTTCCCCACACATACGGACTCTAAAAACAGCCTATACTTATGTATTTCGAAATTACATGGGCGTGGCCCAATAATAAGGTGACACAGCACCTAGAATAGCCTCTGGACGAAGTTTATGAAGTGGCATCTTGTATATTTCGTCCAAGGCTTCATGCACTCATTATGGTGGCTTCAATGTCCTGAAATCATAACTTGTAACTCCGTTCTTGTTCCCCTTGAGCATGCCATCAACTCCATGCTTGTTCTTGCTCCAATGTTCATCACTCTTATCCATGCCAGGCCCTTCATTTGTAAGCAAAACAAATGTATCCAATTTAGGCAGCATCATATTCTCATGAACATTAGAATCATTACCAAGAAACGAAAGTACCTGATAATTTAATTGGCGTGCGCGAGCTCTAGTAATTGGTCTAGTATAGGTAGTAGTAGGGGCTGTGGGTGTAACAATGGTATTGATGTCCTCATCATCCTCCCCTTCTTGAAATGAAGTCGTCCTCGATGGAAGCTCATCTTCCTCACCCAAATAAGGCTTCAAATCTGCAATGTTAAAAGTGGGACTAACCCCAAAATCTTCAGGCAGCTCATGTATGCATTATCATTTATTTTCTCTAACACCTTAAAAGGACCATCAACACGTGGCATTAGCTTTGATTTGCACAAATTAGGAAACCTATCCTTACACAAATGTAACCAAACAAGATCTCCAGGTGCAAAGACAACATGTTTTCTGCCCTTATCTCCAGCAAGTTTATATTTAGCATTCATACGCTCAATGTTGTCCTTAGTTAACTCATGCATTTTTAAAATCAATTCAGCCCGTTGTTTAGCATCAAAATTAACCTTCTCCGAAGATGGAAGAGGCAACAAATCAATGGGTGCACGAGGTAGGAAACCATACACAATTTCAAAAGGGCACATCTTAGTAGTAGAATGCAACGAACGATTATAAGCAAATTCAATATGAGGCAAGCATTCTTCCCACATTTTCTTATTATTCTTCAAAACAGCCCTGAGCATAGTAGACAATGTTCTATTGACTACTTCAGTTTGACCATCCGTTTGGGGGTGACAAGTAGTACTAAAAAGCAGTTTAGTCCCCAACTTAGCCCATAAACATCTACAAAAGTGGCTAAGAAATTTAGTATCATGATCTGAAACAATAGTATTTGGCACACCATGCAAGCGAATAATTTCACGAAAGAACAAATCAGCAACATTAACAACATCATCGCTTTTATGACATGGTATAAAGTGTGACATTTTCGAGAATCTATCGACGACAACAAATATGCTATCCCTCCCCTTCTTTGTTCGAGGTAATCCTAAAACAAAGTCCATAGATATATCCTCCCAAGGAACACTAGGCACAGGCAAAGGCATATATAACCCATGAGGATTGAGTCGTGACTTAGCTTTTTGACATGTAGTGCAGCGAGAAACAAAATGCTCAACATCCCGTCTCATCTTTGGCCAAAAGAAATGTGTAGCAAGTACGTCATCTGTCTTCTTCATGCCAAAGTGTCCCATTAATCCTCCTCCATGTGCCTCCTGCAACAACAAAAGACGAACAGAGCTAGCAGGAATGCATAGCTTGTTAGCACGGAACACAAAGCCATCATTAATAACGAACTTGTTCCATGTTCTTCCTTCTTTACAATTCTGCATTACATCTTTAAAATCAGCATCATGCACATATTGATCTTTGATGGTCTCCAAACCAAAAATTTTGAAGTCAAGTTGTGAAAGCATAGTATAGCGACAAGACAAAGCATCAGCAATAACATTTTCTTTACCCTTCTTGTGTTTAATGACATAAGGGAAAGTCTCAATGAATTCAACCCATTTAGCATGTCTACGATTCAGTTTAGCTTGACTTTAGTATGTTGCAAAGATTCATGATCAGAATGTATAACAAATTCTTTGGGCCATAAATAATGTTGCCATGTCTCTAAACTCCGAACAAGAGCATATAATTCTTTATCATAAGTAGAATAGTTCAGACTAGGCCCACTCAATTTTTTAGAAAAGTATGCAACAGGTTTGCCATCTTGTAATAACACACCTCCTAATCCAATTCCACTAGCATCACATTCAAGCTCAAAAGTCTTATTAAAGTCGGGAAGTTGGAGTAAAGGAGCATGTGTTAACTTATCTTTCAATACTATGAAGGCTTCTTCCTGTGCGGTACCCCAAACAAAAGGCACATCTTTCTTTGTAAGCTCATTGAGAGGTGCAGCAATGGTGCTAAAATCTCTCACAAAACGCCTATAGAAACCAGCGAGTCCAAGAAAACTCCTCACTTGTGTGACCGTTTTGGGCTGCGGCCAACTCTCAATAGCTTCAATCTAGGCTTTATCAACTTGAATTCCCCATGGAGTAACAATATAGCCAAGAAAAGATACTCGGTCGGTGCAAAAGGTGCACTTCCCAAGGTTACCAAACAAACGTGCATCACGTAGAGCATTAAAAACAGCACGTAAATGTTCCAAATGTTCTTCCAAAGATTTGCTATAAATCAGTATATCATCAAAATAAACTACCACAAATCATCCAATGAAAGCACGTAAAACTTCGTTCATTAGTCTCATGAAAGTACTAGGTGCATTAGTTAACCCAAAAGGCATGACTAACCACTCATATAAAATCAAACTTAGTTTTAAATGTTGTTTTCCATTCATCTCCCATTTTCATACGAATTTGATGGTATACACTACGCAAATCAACTTTGGAGAATATTGTAGAGCCACTCAATTCATCAAGCATATCATCTAGCCTAGGAATAGGATGACGATAACGAATAGTAATATTATTAATGCCTCTACAATCAACACACATACGTGACATACCATCCTTTTTAGGCACTAGTATAATAGGAACAGCACAAGGACTAAGAGATTCGCGTATATAACCTTTGTCGAGCAGCTCATGTACTTGACGCATATTCTCCTTCATCTCCTCTGGATTGGTATGGTATGGTGCACGGTTGGGTAGCGATGCACCGGGAATTAAGTCAATTTGATGCTCAATCCCTCGAATAGGTGGTAATCCCGGTGGCACGTCTTGTGGGAAGACGTCAGCGAACTCCTGCAAAATGTTAGTGACAGCAGGGGGCAAATAGGAAGGCACGTCCTCGAATGAAAATAATGCCTCTTTGCACACAAAAGCATAGCAAACAGATTTGCTAGAATCTAGCTCATCAATATCAAATTTTGTGGCAAGTAAACATGCACCTTTCAATTTAATTTCTGAAGCAACGGTAGATGGTTTATTATTAGGCTTCATTTGTTGCTCAAATTCTTTTGCCACAATCTGATTTTCACTCTTATTTTTCTCCTGTTTTGCTTTATTAGCTCTATTAATATCATCTTTCAAAATGGAATCAGGAGTCATAGGAAGCAAAGTAATATTTTTATCCTTATGAACAAGAGTATACTGATTGTTTCTACCATGGTGTACAGAATTTTTATCAAATTGCCATGGTCTACCAAGTAATAAGGAACATGCTTGCATAGGTACCACATCACAATCAACATAATCAGCATATGTAGAGATACTAAAATGCACACGAACAGTACGTGTTACCTTAACCTTGCCGCTATTGTTGAACCATTGGATGTAGTAAGGATGTGGATGTGGTCTTGTGGTGAGAGATAGCTTCTCCACCGTCTCCATGCTAGCAAAGTTGTTGCAGCTCCCTCCATCTATGATGACGCGAATAGAACGTTCCTTCACAACTCCCTTTGTATGGAACAAATTATGCCTCTGATTTTGCTCAGCTTGTGTAACCTGCACACTCAAAACACATTGAGCAACTAAACATTCATACCTGTCAGCAGATTTAGCAGCCATGTATTGCGTCTGATGATCAGAATCATCTCCACCGTGTTCTTCATGTGTAATAAGAGCCAAAGTCTCCTCATCATAGTCACTAGCGGACTCATACCCACCATCCTCAGTAGCAATCATCACACGCTTAGATGGGCATTCTCTCGCATAATAACCTCCAACCTTGCAACGTCGACAAATAATATCATGTGTTTGCCCTGTTGATGCCATGGATGAAGAAGAACTCTTTGCAGGCCCAGAAGGTGTGCTCTGGGCAGATAGTGGTGATTGTGCCTGCTTTATTGTATCATGGTTGGAGGTGGCAGCCGACGGAGGTGCTGGTGTAGCAAAACGTGTGGAAGTAGATGATGCACGTGGTGTCCATGATGAAGGTCGACCTGTAGAAAAGTTAGTCCGTGCCAATGCCTGCCGATCCTGCACTTCGCGTTCAGCTTTACAAGCAAGATGGAATAAACGAGTGATATTATTATAATCCTTATAGTCTAGAATGGTCTGAATCTCTCTATTTAATCCACCCGGAAAACATGCAAGCATAGCTTCATTCTCCTCAACAATACCACATCTAATCAAGCCAGTTTGTAATTCCTGATAATATTCTTCTACCGAATTTTTTCCTTGTCTTAAGCGCTGCAATTTTTGAAGTAATTCACGTTGATAATATGGTGGAACCCAACGAGTACGCATAGCAGTTTTCAAAGCAGCCCAAGTAGCTGGAACAGGATATAATCGACAATGTTCAGACCACCAAACACATGCAAAGCTAGTGAAAGCACAAACAGCAGTAGGAACACGTCTCTCCTCAGGATATTGTAAACATGTAAATCGTTGTTCAGTTTCTAACTCCCAAGTAAGATATATATCAGGAACATATCTACCCTCAAATAGTAGAATATTCAATTTCAGTTTAGGGAGATGGTCATGATCTCGTACCTGAGGGGAGCCCTAACATTGCCATTATTTGCATGTGGATGACCTAGTGGTTGTGGTGCTGGTGGTTGCACGTAGTTATGATTTTGATCAACCTCATCCTCGTAATCTCCCACATAACCCTCCTCCTCCACATCAGCAGCAGGAGGCACAGAAGTATCAACAGCAGCACCAGTAGTTTGGCGAGGCTGAAGGGGGACACGGCTCACTCGACGGAGGGCTGTTTCCCGACATGGAGGTAGTCGTTGTTGTTGTTGTTGCAGAGGTGCGGCAGGTGCAGCCGGTGGTGGTGGTGGAAAACGCGAAAGCAATTCAGCAAACTTGTTATCGAGCTTTGTTTCAAACGTCTTCTCCATGCCATCTATCTTCTCCATGGCCTCGTCAAATCTGTTTAGCACATCTTGCACCTGTCCACTCATCATTTGCTGAAACTTATCATGAAGCTCCTTGTTCGTCAAGTTCACCCAGTCAGGCTCGTCGGCTTGTGATCCTGGCATGGTTAGAAGCAATAGAAACACACAAGAATATGATCCTATGGACTATTAATAAGTGGTGGTGGTGGCGGGTGTCACAAATTCGTCAAGCAAATCTCAAATTCTTACCAGTTCTTACCCAGCAGCAGGCGGTGATCGGCAACCGATGTAGTCAAAACTCTCAAAGCTTGGATAGAGCGATTACCAGGGAGAGTCAAACTCATGATGTAGATGTATGTGGAGATGGGAAGGCTTATAATATGGTAGCAAAAAGGGTCAGCAATAATCAATTAAGAGATGCAAAGTTGAATAAACGCTCAACGACGATACTGTGCTGGTCCTAGGCTAGACCGTACTAGAGACCCGAGCCTAGAACACTAACAAAATCAGGCGCTGCACGTAAACAAGGGAGGAGCACACTCTGAATTTTTTTTTATTTTTTTTTCACTTTTTCCTCTTTTTTTTTTACTTTTTTTCCTCTTTTTGTTTTGCTCCGCAACAAATTTTTTTTCAAAAAAGTCTACAAATGTCCTAAAAACTGCCTAGCCAGAATTTTCCAGACTTAGTTTTTTTCGAAACTGGAACTATTTTTCTTCTGCGAATGGCTTGGAAGTTGGGGAGTCCTTCTCTGTCACGACTCGGAGTATGGCATGATATGGAAATCCAAAACAGAGTAACAAAATACTGGACTCGGAATAGCACTGGTGGCGGAGATGAATCTGGTGGAACTCGGACTGGTGGCGGATATATGTTGCAGGTGGACTCAGATTGGTGTGATGGCGGCGGATATGTGGTGGTGTATATGGACTCGGATTGGCGGTGAATATGTGGTATATGGCAGCAGCGATGATGATGATGCGGTGGTGATATATGGCAGCAGCGACGTGACAACCTGTGAACAGAACTCGAAACTCTAAAGGACTAGATGCTAAAACCAGCAACTTGACACGACGATGCAACAGCAAATTCAACAAAGCAAATACAGAAAAGATTATGCAAAGGCTCAGATTGGTTCGGATGGGATGAACTAACCCTAATTTTTTCTGGCTTTTTCGTGGACTATAGGTATGAAGAACAGACTCGATCTAAACTACGAAAAACTGTAAAATCTCATCGAGAAACCTGGAAATCTGATACCAGTTGATAGAGGCAAAGGTGTCCCATCTTTCGATGAGATGGTGGCTATCGTTTTGGAGGAATTTGACTTTGACGATCCTACTACGAACGTGCGAGGACGTCGTGCCTTAGCATTCGCTAAACCAACTCCGAGAGGTTATTGACCACACCGGAGCATAATCAACCTGACCACGAAGGTCTGTTTCCTACAGGCAAACGAAGAACAAGCAAGAAATTAAGATTGCAATCTGGATATTACGAATATAAGAGGAAAGCTTTATTGATCAAGGTGGGGTTCTGTGATGCCTTGGTCTGGTCGTTGAACACAAATGAAGTACGCGAAGTTGCAACTATGGCGAACTTTTGATCTAAACAAAACCCAAAGTCTAAACGGTGCCCTAAGGGCTGTATATATGGAGGAAGAGGGGGGGGGATTTCGTGGCCCTTGGGGAAGGGGTCCGAAACCAACCCTATCTCTTGTTTCCCCACACATACGGACTCTAAAAACAGCCTATACTTATGTATTTCGAAATTACATAGGCCTGGCCCAATAATAAGGTGATGCAGCACCTAGAATAGCCTCTGGACGAAGTTTATGATGTGGCATCTTGTATATTTCGTCCAAGGCTTCATGCACTCATTATGGTTGCTTCAATGTCCTGAAATCATCACTTGTAACTCCGTTCTTGTTCCCCTTGTGCATGCCATCAACTCCATGCTTGTTCTTGCTCCAATGTTCATCACTCTTATCCATGCCAGGCCCTTCATTTGTAAGCAAAACAAATGTATCCAATTTAGGCAGCATCATATTCTCATGAACATTAGAATCATTACCAAGAAACGAAAGTACCTGATAATTTAATTGGCGTGCGCGAGCTCTAGTAATTGGTCCAGTATAGGTAGTAGTAGGGGCTGTGGGTGTAACAATGGTATTGATGTCCTCATCAACTACGAAACCAGACGATGCGGAAGATTAACTCTTCGCTTCGGAAGTTATCCGGTGATCCGAAGACCACTTCCAGTGTGCTTGAGCCTGTACAATGGGCCTCTACACCTGGGATGACGCCTTTAAAGGTGGTTTTGCTGGGTTTTATCCTTGAGGGATCGATACCCATTTTTCGCATTGTATCCAGATAAAGCAGGTTCAGGTTGCTGCCGCTGTCCATAAGGACTCGAGTGAGGTGAAATCCGTCAATGATGGGGTCTAGGACCAGTGCGGCGGATCCGCCATGACGGATTCTAGTGGGGTGGTCCCTGCGATCGAAGGTGATCGGACAAGCAGACCATGGATTGAACTTTGGGGCGACGGGCTCCATCGCATAGACGTCCCTTAGTGCACACTTCCGCTCCCTCTTGGGAATGTGGGTTGCGTATATCATGTTCACCGTCCTCACTTGGGGGGAGGGGGGAACCCCTTCTGTCCCCCTATGTTCGGTGGTCGGGGCTCTTACTCGTCCTTGCTATGCAGCCCCTTGTCCTTATTCTCGACATTTAACTTGCCGGCCTGCTTGAACACCCAATATTCTCTGTTGGTGTGATTGGCTGGCTTGTCGGGGTGCCGTGGATTTGACACGAGCGATCCAATATGCGATCCAGACTGGACGGAGCCGGAGTATTTCTTTTGAATGGGTTTTTCCGCCGACCGGATCTAGAGCCTCTGAATCTGGCATTGACTGCCGTATCTTCGGTGTTATCGCCGTTATTGTGGCGCTTTGGTCTATTACGACGTTGCCTACCATTGACATCTTTGGTATCCAAGGTATCCGGATTCCTTGATGTGTTGTTGCTGTGAGCCAGCCAGCTGTCCTTGCCCGCGTAAAAGCGGGTCATGAGTGTTGTGAGGGCTGCCATAGATTTCGGCTTCTCCTGGCCAAGGTGGCGGGCGAGCCACTCGTCGTGGATGTTATGCTTGAATGCCGCTAGGGCTTCTACATCCGGACAGTCTACAATTTCATTTTTCTTAGTCAGGAACCATGTCCAGAATTGTGTGGCCGATTCCCCTGGCTGCAGGGTTATGTGGCTCAAGTCATCAGCATCCGATGGCCACACATAAGTGCCCTGGAAGTTGTCAAGAAATGCATCTTCCAAATCCTCCCGACTGCCGACGGAATCTGCTGGCAAGCTATTCAGCCAATGTCGAGTTGGTCCTTTGAGTTTTAGTGGGAGGTACTTGATGGCATGTAGATCGTCACCGCGAGCCATGTGGATGTGAAGGAGGAAATCCTCAATCCATACAGCGGGATCTGTTGTAACGTCGTATGATTCGATATTTACGGGTTTGAAACCCTCCGGGAATTCATGATTCATAACTTCATCAATGAAGCATAGGGGGTGTGCGGCGCCTCTGTGCCGGGCTATATCCTGACGTAGTTCATATGACTCTTATCTACTATATTCGGCCCGGCCGGATTTACACTTGGTGTATCCGACGCAACGATCATCGTCCCGTGTGGGCGCACGTGTTTGTGTCCCGTATATTGACCTTGCGATTTTTGCCTTACTGTCCAAGATGTCTCGCAGGTCCTCTATGTTGCCCCAGGCCTTAGTATCTTTGACTGAGTGGCGACGGGGTGCGGACTGAACTTTAGGCTGAAACGCCTCTCTGGCTCGGCCGCGTAGTGGCTGGTCAGCCGCATCGTACACTGGTGAATGAGGTTTCAATGCTTCCTCCTCGAGGTGAGGTAGCAACCTGCGTTTTGGATAACTCTTGGACGGGTGCTCGAGTTCATGCTCCTTAGCCGCAAGGACTTCGGTCCATCTGTCTGCTAGCAAGTCTTGATCAGCTTGAAGCTATTGTTGTTTCTTCTTTAGGCTATTTGCCGTGGCCATAAGCCGGCGCTTGAAGCGCTCTTGATCGACGGGGTCCTCAGGCACGATATACTCATCGTCGCTGAGGCTCGCCTCGTCTTCGGAGAGAGGCATGAAATTGTCCTCCTCCGGTTCTCCATCTGCTGCCTGCTCTAGAGGGCTAGCTTGTTCGTCCTCTAGCTCTGCATCGTGCTGGAGGGGATTGTTGTTGTCTTCGGCGCTACCTCGACTGTTATTATCTTCTGTGCCGGTATCACTGCTCTTGCTGTGGCGGGACTTAGAGCGGCGCTGCTGACGTCGGCGCTTGGGTTGCTTCTTAAAGGGGTCATCCTCCGCTGTCTCGTCGCCATTGGCTTCTTTGGGGGTGTCCACCATGTATATATCATATGATGAGGTGGCGGTCCATTGCCCCGAGGGCAGTGGATCCTGTTTGTCTCCGGCTTCGTCGTCCATACCGTCGAAGTCTTTGAAGCCGAAGTCGAGCATGTCGGTTAAGTCGTCGACAGTGGCTACTAAGTGGGTGGTGGGTGGGCAGCGAATTTCTTCATCGTCCGCATCCCATTCTAGCCGGACATAGTTCAGCCAAGGTTCTCCTGACAGGGAGAGAGACCTTAATGAATTTAGCACATCTCCGAAAGGTGAGTGCTGAAAGATATCCGCGGAGGTGAACTCCATGATCGGTGCCCCGTCGGTTTCGACAGGAACAAATGTAGGCGGCTCGGAGTCCGTGGCCGGGGATAAATCCAGTGGTTCGGCGACACGGCTCTCGTACGAGGTGAAGTTAGTGTCCAGCTCTATCGCCACTGAGAGTGCGGCCTCCATGGCGGGGTCCATCCCTCTGCTCTCGGATGGCGCGACTTGCTCCGGATTAAAGGCCGGAGTAGCTGCGGATGCGATCTCCCGAACACTGTCCGACGATAGAGTTATGTCTTGCTCGCCGTGACTGCGCGGCGCGTCCGGCACGGGCTCGAATCCGTCGAAGATCAAGTCTCAGCGGATATCGGCCATGTAATTCAAGTTTCCAAATCTGACCTGATGGCCAGGGGCGTAGCTCTCAATCTGCTCCAGATGGCCAAGCGAATTGGCCCGCAGTGCAAAGCCGCCGAATACGAAGATCTGTCCGGGGAGGAAAGCCTCACCCTGGACCGCATCGCTAGCGATGATCTAAGGAGCCATCAAGCCTTATGGTGACAACATAGTGGAACTCTCAATGAAAGCACCAATGTCTGTGTCAAAACCGGCGGATCTCGGGTAGGGGGTCCCGAACTGTGCATCTAAGGCAAATGGTAACAGGAGGCAGGGGACACGATGTTTACCCAGGTTCGGGCCCTCTCGATGGAGGTAAAACCCTACGTCCTTCTTGATTGTTCTTGATGATATGAGTATTACAAGAGTTGATCTACCACGAGATCAGAGAGGCTAAACCCTAGAAGCTAGCCTATGGTATGATTGTCTGTTGTCCTACGGACTAAAACCCTCCAGTTTATATAGACACCGGAGGGGGCTAGGGTTACACAAGGTCGGTTACAAAGGAGGAGATATGCATATCCGTATTGCCTAGCTTGCCTTCCACGCCAAGTAGTGTCCCATCCGGACACGGGACAAAGTCTTCAATCTTGCATCTTCATAGTCCAACAGTCCAGCCAAAGGATATAGTCCGGCTGTCCGGAGACCCCCTAATCCAGGACTCCCTCACCCCACACGGCCACTTACGAGAGTGAGATCTGATACATATGATAAGATAATATTTTTGGTATTTTTATGATAAAGATTCAAAGTAAAATAAAAGCAAAGGAAAAAAGCAAAGGAAATAACTAAGTATTGGGAGATTAATATGATAAAGATAGACCCGGGGGCCATAGGTTTGACTAGTGGCTTCTCTCGAGAGCATAAGTATTATACGGTGGGTGAACAAATTACTATTGAGCAATTAACAGAACTGAGCATAGTTATGAGAATATCTAGGTATGATCATGTATATAGGCATCACGTCTGAGACAAGTAGACCGACTCCTGCCTGCATCTACTACTATTACTCCACTCATCGACCGCTATCCAGCATGCATCTAGAGTATTAAGTTAATGAAAACAGTGTAACGCCTTAAGCAAGATGACATGATGTAGAGGGATAAACTCATGCAATATGATGAAGACCCCATCTTTTTATCCTCGATGGCAACAATACAATACGTGCCTTGCTGCCCCTACTGTCACTGGGGAAGGACACCGCAAGATTGATCCCAAAGCTAAGCACTTCTCCTATTACAAGAAAGATCAATCTAGTAGGCCAAACCTAACTGATAATTCGAAGAGACTTGCAAAGATAACCAATCATACATAAAAGAATTTAGAGAAGATTCAAATATTGTTCATAGACAGACTTGATCATAAACCCACAATTCATTGGTATCAACAAACACACCGCAAAAAGAAGATTACATCGAATAGTTCTCCACAAGAGAGGGGGAGAACATTGTATTGAGATCCAAAAAGAGAGAATAAGCCATCTAGCTACTAACTATGGACCTGTAGGTCTGAGGTAAACTACTCACACTTCATCGGAGGGGCTATGGTGTTGATGTAGAAGCCCTCCGTGATCGATGCCCCCTCCGGCGGAGCTCCGGAACAGGCCCCAAGATGGGATATCGTGGATAAAGAAACTTACGGTGATGGAATTAGGGTTTTGGCTCCGTATCTGATCGTTTGGGGGTACGTAGGTATATATAGGAGGAAGGAGTACGTCGGTGGAGCAACAGGGGGCCCACGAGGGTGGAGGGCATGCCTGGGGGGGTAGGCGCGCCCCCTACCTCGTGGCCTCCTCTTTTGTGTCCTGACATAGGGTCCAAGTCTCCTGGGTCTTGTTCATTGAGAAAATCATGTTCCCGAAGGTTTCATTCCGCTTGGACTCCGTTTGATATTCCTTTTCTTCGAAACCCTAAAACAGGCAAAAAACAACAATTCTGGGCTAGGCCTCCGGTTAATAGGTTAGTCCCAAAAATAATATAAAAGTGGATAATAAATCCCAATAATGTCCAAAACAGTAGATAATATAGCATGGAGCAATCAAAAATTATAGAACGTTGGAGACGTATCAAGCATCCCCAAGCTTAATTCCTGCTCATCTTCGAGTTGGTAAATTATAAAAACAAATTTTTTGATGCGGAGTGCTACTTGGCATAATTTTAATGTAATTCTTCTTAATTGTGGTATGAATATTCAGATCCGAAAGATTCAAGACAAAAGTTTAATATTGACATAAAAATAATAATATTTCAAGCATACTAACAAAGCAATCATGTCTTCTCAAAATAGCATGGCCAAAGAAAGTTATCCCTACAAAATCATATAGTCTGGCTATGCTCCATCTTCACCACACAAAATATTTAAATCATGCACAACCCCAATAACAAGCCAAGCAATTGTTTCATACTTTTGGTGTTCTCAAACTTTTTCAATCTTCACGCAATACATGAGCGTGAGCCATGGATATAGAACTATAAGTGGAATAGAATGTTGGTTGTGGAGAAGACAAAAAGGGTGAAGATAGTCTCACATCAACTAGGCGTATCAACAGGCCATGGAGATGCCCATCAATAGATATCAATGTGAGTGAGTAGGGATTGCCATGCAACGGATGCACTAGAGCTATAAGTAAATGAAAGCTCAACAAAATAAACTAAGTGGGTGTGCATCCAACTTTCTTGCTCATGAAGACCTAGGGCATTTGAGGAAGCCCATCATTGGAATATACAAACCAAGTCTATAATGAAAAATTCCCACTAGTATATGAAAGTGACAAAACAAGACTCTCTATCATGAAGATCATGGTGCTACTTTGAAGCACAAGTGTGGTAAAAGGATAGTAACATTGTCCCTTCTCTCTTTTTCTCTCATTTTATTTTATTTTATTTTTTTATTTGGGCCTTTTCTCTCTCTCTCTTTTTATGGCCTCTTTTCTTTCTTTTTCTTTTTTTCATCCGGAGTCTCATCCCGACTTGTGGGGGAATCATAGTCTCCATCATCCTTTCCTCACTGGGACAATACTCTAATAATGATGATCATCACACTTTTATTTTTCTTACAACTCAACAATTACAACTCGATACTTAGAACAAAATATGACTCTATATGAATGCCTCCGGTGGTGTACCGGGATGTGCAATGAATCAAGAGTGACACATATGAAAGAATTATGAATGGTGGCTTTGCCACAAATATGATGTCAACTACATGATCATGCTAAGCAATATGACAAGGATGGAGTGTGTTATAATAAACGGAACGGTGGAAAGTTGCATGGCAATATATCTAGGAATGGCTACGGAAATGCCATAATAGGTAGGTATGGTGGCTGTTTTGAGGAAGGTATATGGTGGGTGTATGATACCGGCGAAAGGTACGCGGTATTAGAGAAGCTAGCAAAGGTGGAAGGGTGAGAAAAGTGCGTATAATCCATGAACTCAACCTTAGTCATAAAGAACTCATATACTTATTGCAAAAATCTACAAGTTATCAAAGGAAAGTATTACGCGCATGCTCCTAGGGGGATAGATTGGTAGGAAAAGACCATCGCTCGTCCCCGACCGCCACTCATAAGGAAGACAATCAAAAAATAAATCATGCTCTGACTTCATCACATAACGGTTCACCATACGTGCATGCTACGGGAATCACAAACTTTAACACAAGTATTTATCAAATTCACAACTACTCAACTAGCATAACTCTAATATCACCATCTTCATATCTCAAAACAATTATCAAGCATCAAACTTCTCATAGCATTCAACACACTCATAAGGAAGTTCTTTTATTATTCTTGAATTCCAAGCATATTAGGATTATTTAAGCAAATTACCATGCTATTTAAGTCTCTCAAAATAATCTAAGTGAATCATGAGATACCAATAGTTTCTATAAAACAAATCCACCACCGTGCTCTAAAAGATATAAGTGAAGTACTAGAGCAAAACTATATAACTCAAACGATATAAGCGAAGCACATAGAGTATTCTAGCAAATTCCAAATCATGTATGGCTCTCTCAAAAGGTGTGTACAGCAAGTATGATTGTTGTAAACTAAAAAGTAAAGACTCAAATCATACAAGACGCTCCAAGAAAAACACATATCATGTGGCGAATAAAAATATAGCTCCAAGTAAAGTTACCGATAGAAGTAGACGAAAGAGGGGATGCCTTCCGGGGCATCCCCAAGCTTTGGCTTTTAGGTGTCCTTAGATTATCCTGAGGGTGCCATGGGCATCCCCAATCTTAGGCTCTTGCCACTCCTTGTTCCATAATCCATCAAATCTTTACCCAAAACTTGAAAACTTCACAACACAAAACTCAAAGTAGAAAATCTCATGAGCTCCGTTAGCGAAAGAAAACAAAAGACCACTTCAAGGTACTGTAATTAACTCATTATTTATTTATATTGGTGTTAAAACTACTGTATTCCAACTTCTCTATGGTTTATAAACTATTTTACTAGCCATAGATTCATCAAAATAAGCAAACAACACACGAAAAACAGAATCTGTCAAAAACAGAACAGTTTGTAGTAATCTGTAGCTAGCGCAAGATCTGGAACCCCAAAAATTCTAAAATAATTTTATGGACATGAGGAAGTTATCTATTAATCATCTTCAAAAATAATTAACTAAATATCACTTTCCAAATAAAAATGGCAGCAGTTCTCGTGAGGGCTAAAGTTTCTGTTTTTTACAGCAAGTGTAACAAGACTTCCCCAAGTCTTCCCAACGGTTCTACTTGGCACAAACACTAATTAAACACAAAAAACACAAAAAAATCAGAGTCTAGATAATTTATTTATTACTAAACAGGAGCAAAAAGCAATAAATAAAAATAAAATTGGATTGCCTCTTAACAAGCGCTATCGTTTAACGCCCCTAGCTAGGCATAACAAGCAAGGATAGATCTAGGTATTGCCATCTTTGGTAGGAAGTCCACAAGTGGCTCTCATAATAGATTCATAAGGTAATTTAATTTTCTTTCTAGTAAAGTGTTACATGCCTTCCTTAATGGAAATTGGAATCTAATATTTCCTTCCTTCATATCAATAATTGCACCAATCGTTCTAAGGAAAGGTCTACTAAGAATAATAGGACATGAAGGATTGCAATCTATGTCAAGAACAATAAAATCTACGGGCACATAATTCCTATTTGCAACAATAAGAACATCATTAATTCTTCTCATAGGTTTCTTAATAGTGGAATCCACAAGGTGCAAGTTTAGAGAGCAATCATCAAGATCACGAAAACCTAACAAATCACACAAAGTCTTTGGAATCGTGGAAACACTAGCACCCAAATCACATAAAGCATAGCATTCATGATATTTAATTTTAATTTTAATAGTAGGTTCCCACTCATCATAGAGTTTTCTAGGGATAGAAACTTCCAATTCAAGTTTTTCCTCATAAGATTGCATCAAGGCATCAACGATATGTTTAGTAAACGCTTTATTTTGACTATAAGCGTGAGGAGAATTTAGCACGGATTGCAACAAGGAAATACAATCAATCAAAGAGCAATTTTCATAGTTAAATTCCTTGAAATCCATAATAGTGGGTTTAGCAACATCTAGGGTTTTAATTTCTTCAATCCCACTTTTATCAATTTTAGCATCAAGATCAAAAAAATTCCGAATTCTTGGAACACCTTCTAGATAAAGGTGGATCATATTCAGTCCCATCATTATCAAGATTCATATTGCAAAACAAAGATTTAATAGGGGACACATCAATAACTTTTAGATCTTCATCTTTATTTTCATAGCAATCCGGTTTAGCGGCCATCCTATTAACTAAGGTAGCCTGCCTATCCGAAATTTCAGCAGTCAATTTCTCAAGACGAGCAATCTGGGATCTTAAACCATCGAATTCTTTAGACATATCATCAAGCTCTTTGTTCATAAAACTTTTCTGTTCCTTAAGCTCGTTTCTGAAGAAACTATTATGTTCAAATTGCAAAACCATAAAACTCCTGGCATTGCTCTCGATCTCTTCTAACCTTTTAAGGTGAAGATCACCAAATTTAGGTAGAGCCATAGTGGCAAGCAAGCAAACTAACACACAAGCAAAGAAAAAGCAAGCGGGCAAAAAGAGGAAAATCGAGAAAGAGAGGGAGGATAGAGAGAGAGGGCGAATAAAACGGCAAGGGTGAAGTGGGGGAGAGGAAAACGAGAGGCAAATGGCAAATAATGTAATGCGGGAGATAAGGGTATGTGGTCGGTACTTGGTATATTGACTTTTGCGTAGACCTCCCCGGCAACAGCGCCAGAAATCCTTCTTGCTACCTCTTGAGCACTGCGTTGGTTTTCCCCGAAGAGGAAGGGATGATGCAGCAAAGTAGCGTAAGTATTTCCCTCAGTTTTTGAGAACCAAGGTATCAATCCAGTAGGAGGCTACACACCAGTCCCTCGTAACTGCACAAAACAAATAAATCCTCGCAGCCAACGCGATAAGGGGTTGTCAATCCCTACATGGCCATTTACAAGAGTGAGATCTGATAGACATGATAAGATAATATTTTTGGTATTTTTATGATAAAGATGCAAAGTAAAATAAAAGAAAAGTAAAAAAGCAAAGGAAATAACTAAGTATTGGGAGATTAATATGATGAAGATAGACTCGGGGCCATAGGTTTCACTAGTGGCTTCTCTCGAGAGCATAAGTATTCTACGGTGGGTGAACAAATTACTATTGAGCAATTGACAGAATTGAGCATAGTTATGAGAATATCTAGGTATGATCATGTATATAGGCATCACGTCCGAGACAAGTAGACCGACTCCTGCCTGCATCTACTACTGTTACTCCACTCATCGACCGCTATCCAGCATGCATCTAGAGTATTAAGTTAATGAAAACAGTGTAACGCCTTAAGCAAGATGACATGATGTAGAGGGATAAACTCATGCAATATGATGAAGACCCCATCTTTTTATCCTCGATGGCAACAATACAATACGTGCCTTGCTGCCCCTACTGTCACTGGGAAAGGACACCGCAAGATTGATCCCAAAGCTAAGCACTTCTCCTATTACAAGAAAGATCAATCTAGTAGGCCAAACCTAACTGATAATTCGAAGAGACTTGCAAAGATAACCAATCATACATAAAAGAATTCAGAGAAGATTCAAATATTGTTCATAGACAGACTTGATCATAAACCCACAATTCATTGGTATCAACAAACACACCGCAAAAAGAAGATTACATCGAATAGTTCTCCACAAGAGAGGGGGAGAACATTGTATTGAGATCCAAAAAGAGAGAATAAGCCATCTAGCTACTAACTATGGACCTGTAGGTCTGAGGTAAACTACTCACACTTCATCGGAGGGGCTATGGTGTTGATGTAGAAGCCCTCCGTGATCGATGCCCCCTCCGGCGGAGCTCCGGAACAGGCCCCAAGATGGGATCTCGTGGATACAGAAAGTTACGGTGATGGAATTAGGGTTTTGGCTCCGTATCTGATCGTTTGGGGGTACGTAGGTATATATAGGAGCAAGGAGTACGTCGGTGGAGCAACAGGGGGCCCACGAGGGGGGAGGGCGCGCCTGGGGGGGTAGGCGCGCCCCCTACCACGTGGCCTCCTCTTTTGTGTCTTGACGTAGGGTCCAAGTCTCCTGGGTCTTGTTCGTTGAGAAAATCACGTTCCCGAAGGTTTCATTCCGTTTGGACTCCATTTGATATTCCTTTTCTTCGAAACCCTAAAACAGGCAAAAAATAGCAATTCTGGGCTGGGCCTCCGGTTAATAGGTTAGTCCCAAAGATAATATAAAGTTGGATAATAAAGCCCAATAATGTCCAAAACAGTAGATAATATAGCATGGAGCAATCAAAAATTATAGATACATTGGATACGTATCAGCGTACCGCAAAATAGAGGAAGCGGACTTGTGTTGGAGTGCTACGTTCGAAACGGGGGTCCTGTTGATCAGGAGGGGTGTGGCGTACCGCAAAACGGAGGAAATGGACTTGTGTTGGAGCGCTATGGTCGAAACAGTGGTCCTGTTCATTGGGAGGGGTGTGGCGTACCGCAAAACGGGACTCCATGGGCTATTGTTCATCTCCACCGTCGACCTCCTCTAGCCTCCACGGGCTACTGTTCATCCACCGTCGACCTCCTCCAGCCTCCACCAGCCACTGTTCATCCACGGGCTCCTATTCATCCAGCCTCCGCCGCTCCTCCAGCGGCTACTGTTCAACCAACCCTCTCCTCGGGGTCCTGTTCAACCACCCCTCCACGGGCTACTGTTCATCTAGCACTCCACCGGCTACTGTTCAACCAGCCCTCCACGGGGTCGTCCTGTTCATCTAGCCCTCCACGGGGTCCTGTTCATCCACCCCCAACCAGCTCGATCGATCGGGGTCCTGTTCATCCAGCCGCACCGACCTCTACTACCACGGGGTCCTGTTCATCCAACCCCCCCACTGGGAACTGTTCATCCAACCCCCCAACAACGCTCACTGTTCATCAAGAGGCAGCAGGTTCTATCGGCTTCAGTTAGCAGCAGTAGCGAAGGAATCGCTAGATCGGGTTCAGTTAACAGCCAGATCGATAAATCGCCCGGGTTTAGTAATGAGTAGCCTGCAGTACAATCGCTCGGGTTCAGCAGGCGGATGCCTCGCTCGGGTTTAGTTAGAGCCCAACGCCTCGCACCCACGCGCGTATGTGTACGAGGGAAACGCACATCGCTCGGCCCCCGACCACCCTCCGTAACCGGGAACTCTCCGATATTTTCCTCGCCCTCGCTTCTACCATGGTTTTTTCTGTCATGGGCGGCCCAAAGAATGTCATGCAGCTACGTCTCCGGCCCGCCCAGGACGAAAAGCCCATTTTCTGTCATGATTTTTTGTCCTAGAAGTAGGATCCCACCACATCTATGATGATACCGGGTTTTGTCACAATTATCGTCATAGAAGTGTCATAAGCATGACATAATTTTTTTCATTCGGCCCAAAATGTCATAGATGTGTCTTTTTAAGTAGTGAGAAGACATCCAATGGGCCGGAGAAGCGCCTGGGGGTGCTCCAAGGGGAGCACAACCCACCAGGGCGCGATATTCCAGAAACCCTTGGGCGTCGACGAAAATCAATTCCAGTCGCCGCAGAGTCCAGAACCACCAGATCCAGCCTAGACACCATCATGGAGTGGTTCACCACTTCCATTGGTGCCTCTCCAATGATGCGTGAGTAGTTGTTTGTAGACCTTCGGGTCCGTAGTTACTAGCTAGATGGCTTCCTCTCTCTTGTTTGATTCTCAATACAATGGTCTCTTGGAGATCCATATGATGTAACTCTTTTGCGGTGTGTTTGTTGGGATTCGATGAACTTTGAGTTTATGATCAGATCTATCTCTTTTTATCCATGAAAGTTATTTTAGTTTCTTTGATCTCTTATATGCATGATTGCTTATAGCCTCGTATTTCTTCTTTGATATTTGGGTTTTGTTTGGCCAACTTGATCTATTTATCTTGCAATGGAAAGATGTGCTTTGTAGTGGGTTCGATCTTACGATGATTGATCCCAATGACAGAAGGGGAACCGACATGTATGTATCGTTGCTACTAAGGATAAAATGATGGGGTCTATTTATTCATAAATAGATCTTGTCTACATCATGGCACCGTTCTTATTGCATTACTACATTTCTCCATGAACTTAATACACTAGATGCATGCTGGATAGTGGTCGATGTGTGGAGTAATAGTAGTAGATGCAGGAGGAGTCGGTCTACTAATCTTGGACGTGATGCCTATATAATGATAATTGCCTCGATATCGTTAGGATTATTTGAAGTTCTATCAATTGCCCAACAGTAATTTGTATACCCACCGTTTGCTATTTTTCTCGAGAGAAGCCACTAGTGAAATCTATGGCCCCGAGGTCTCTTTCTCATATTATTTGCCTTTATGATCTATTTTATTTGCCTTTTATTTTCAGATCTATTAAAGCAAAAAATACAAAAATACCTTTCTACACTTTATTTTATTTGGCGTTCGATCTATCAATCTACTACAATTTATTCACGTCCATTTGCCAATTTCTGGCGCCGTTACCCGAAAGGGATTGACAAACCCTTTAATACGTCGGGTTGCGAGTATTTGTTATTTGTGTGCAGGTGCCATTTACATATTGTTGCTTGGTTCTCCTACTGGTTCGATAACCTTGGTCTCATCACTGAGGGAAATACCTACCGTCGCTGTGCTGCATCATCCCTTCCTCTTTGGGGAAATACCGATGTAGCATCAAGACACATCACCTATCCAAGCACGACACCGTCCCGAGAGTGAACATGCCACTCCCGTCACTAGTAATGCGGGTATCAATGATAGCACGAACTAGGTAATTAATAATGCCCTTTCCCACATAAGGGTAGAGTGGTTGCGCATGTTTGGCTGGAGTAATGGTCGCAACTTAAACCAATCCGTTTTCGAAAACAACACACTCACTTGCCTCGGTACACCACTTCGTCATCAAGTGGTTACTTAGCTCAACATCTCCCTCAGGCATTAGTGGCACCAACGGGGTTTTCATAAAGTCTTTTAAAAATATTTTTGTCTCCAGCACCATGCATATACCCGTCCTTTTTTGCGTAGCAACTACTTTGGCATCCTCTCTACTCCCACCCGCATAACCCTCATAGGAAGGCAGGGTCATGCAGAATGAAAATATCAACAAGGGAGTAACGAAGGCAACCCAAAAAATTGGATACCATCGCATCAAGATTCTGATGCAACAATAATAAAGTGCTATATGACATGCATAAAAGGGTTTAAAGACATGGTCAAAGGGATGCTTGCCTGGCTTAGCAAAGTCTTCAACTCCTCTGGTCCATCTCCAAGCATTCCATCTACTTCGTCAACTATCGTCGAAAGAAATCATAATAAGCAACACTACACAACAGAAAATAAAAGTTCTCTGAAAATATGAATTTGACTTCTCTAGGACACCCTAGTTGTATGGAAAATAACCAGAGTGGTTTCATTGGAATTAGATCAATGGGTATTTTTGAACATTTCAATATGATGGAATCAAGGGATTTAATGATTTGCAAGAAGTGTACAGAAACATTTTTTTTGAAAAATGAGCAAAGGCACCCATTTAACAAGGAATGATTATAGAAGTACCTAGGAGTTGGTTTCACTAGATTTGGAGTTGTAATGATTTTCGTAGGGATTTGTAAAGTTGGCTATACATGAATAATTGGACCATTATTTGATGTGGCACATAAAATATTAGGAAAAAATGTTCATAAACTAAGCTATGAACTTATATGCATCCGGAAATTTGGATCATGGCATTTGGATCAAAAATGGGCTCTCTGTGAGTTTCTAAAGTTTACCACAGAAATGGAAAAACAGGATTTAATAAATAATTGTGAAGGAAATATCTCTCAAAAAATGTGCAAATTAGCGCCATGTGATAGAGCATGAATTCAGAAACTACTGGAAATTTGAATCATCAAATTTGGAGTTCTAATGAATTGATTATGGATTTTACAACATTCCTGGAAAAACAAAAGGAAGAAAGGAATCAACCTTATAATGCGTACTGGGCGAAGCCCAGCTAAACGGCGCCCACTGGGCACAGCCCAGTGGCTCAGCTGCACGAGGGAGGTGGTGACGCCGAAGGCGCCTTTGATATGCTACGCCTTCGCCTCGGGGAGGCGACTTTGTGTGGTATGTCTCCACTTAAACGTGTGAGGCCTATTGCCGGGGTCGCTGACCTGTGGGGACCACACACAGGGTCGTCTGCCTCCTCCCGCCCACGACGAAGGAGGCAGAGGCCTCATCGGTGGGAGATTGCCGGCGCCCCCGGCCACCACTCCGGCGCCGGAGGCACAGGCGGATTTACCAAGCCATGCCGCGTCCGGTGGTTGTTGAAGGACCCACCGGTGAGCTAGACCGCGAGCTCCATATAGTACGGGGTGGAAGGGGCGGAGGCGAGGTTGAAACCGGCGGTCCGGTGTTGTAGATGACGAATTGGAGGGAGGAGCAGCTTCTTGGTGGTCGTGGGATTCTTCGGGAGTGGTCAGTGGGAGCGGGGAAGCACCGGTGGCTTGGGTATGCCCAAGGGCACGGTGGCTGCACTCCGGCCATGGAGGTGGTCAGAGGGCATGAGGTGGAGAGAGGGAGTGCCTGAGAGGCTAATCGGAGAGAGGGGGTTCCAACTGTGGCGAGAGAGAGCTCTGGGTGGCTTATATGGGGGAGGCGTCGGTGCACCACGGGCAGCGTCCACAGACACGTTCGGGTGAGCTCGCGGAGGGGAGAGGAGAGAGGTTTAGGAGGGGACCGACTGTGTAGCATGGTGCGGACGTAGAGGCTCCTCGGCAGGCGCGCGAGGGAGAGCCAAGGTGGCCGGAGGCATCGGACAGAGGGCGGCTACAGTGCTTTGGTGCAATGTAGCGCACTCTAGAGCGTGCATATGGCTGGCATGACCATTTTAAAAGGTCAGGGGCATGTCCACTTGTGTCCTGGAGCTTCCTTGGATGCTCTAGAGTGGTCAGGAGCTAGGTGGGGTGCTATATATAGAAATGGGAGAGAGAGGGGATGTTTCCATGGTGAACAGAGAGAGAAAGAGATGGGTTTTACCCCCAAATAATTGAGCTGTTGAAGGAGGAGAATTACTAGAGGTACGAGGTGATCAGGGGCAGCTGTGGTAAAAAAAAAACTTAGCTCATGGAGAATAGTGGAAGGGGTCAAAATGGTGATTCTAGCAAAATGGCAGAAGGTGTTTGACGGTGATTTGGGCTAGTAGCACAAATCTCCTTCTTGTGCCACTTGATATAGGTGATGACCATGATCATGTGACAATGTGGTAAAATTTGGAGCTCATTTGGAGAAAGTTTCCAATGTAACTTCTCCAAACCCTAGAAATCAACAGAAATGGGTTTTCTATGATTTCTCATGCAAATCTATTCTCCTTGATGCACCACTTGGTGTAGTGTCATACTTTGGAGATTATAGCATGCCCACAAAAATTGAGATCAAAAGGATAAAGTTGGCAATGTAGAGTCACTCAAATTTGGATCTGAACATGGATGGTTTTGGGGCACTTTTGTGAACCAAAACTACTTTGATTAGAATAAAACTCTACAAGATCATCACACTAGACATATGTGACGCGCTAGAATTTTCTTAGATTTATTTTACAATATTTCTCGCATAAATATTTCAAATACTTGAATTATGCAGAAATGCTTTTGGAGGGTTTTGTCCAATATTTTGAACATGACCATGTGTTGAAACTCTTATATATGGACAATATATGTCCACTAAGATTCCCTAATTTTTCGCAAATATTTTTGAAACATTAAAATAATTTTAACCTATTAAAGACCATTTCTGGCCTAAAGAAAAAACCTTCAAATAAAATAGGAAAATAAGTTTTAAAATTATATTTTTTGTGGTTTATGGGATTCCTATATATAATAGGAGTCAAATATAGCTTTGAAAGATTTTTCATACCCTACATTGAGTACTTATAGTTCAAGTCTCAATTTAGGGGGTTTTTGAAAAACCTAATTTATAAAATAACTTTTGGCCACATTATTTTTTTAAGAAAATACTATTCAGTCCTATACACATGGCATGATCATTTGGCAAAGTTTTGGATCAAGAGAAGGAGTATAAGAGTTGGAGGATTTATTTGATTTTAGAGCACTTGCAAACAACAGACAAAAATCCAATCAAGCAAAGTCCAAAACACTCAAAAGTTTTTGTCAACCCACATTTTATCATGATTTATTAGCTTAAGTGTTGTGGCATAAACACCAGGGTGTGATAGACCTACCACCTTACAAGAATCTCGTCCCTGAGATTCCCAAACTGGGCGCGAAAAGGAATACGAAAACTTAGATCTAGGGTAGTCTTCACGTCCTCATACTGCTTCTGCTTTCGTGTGGTAATCCATTGAACCTTGAAGTACTTGGTGGTGTTGCTTCGTGTATAACGTTCCACTTGATCCAGGTTGCAAATGGATCTCTTGTGTAGGTCAGGTCGGGCTGGGGGTCGATGGCTCGGTGATCGATGTCCTTGTAGAGATCAAGATAGTTAGGAAGTTAGAAGTTTTTCTAGAGGTGTGACGTCTGGAAAATGTTGTGCACATCGGGTAACTCATGTGGCAACTCCAGCTGGTAACAGTCTTTTCTTCGTCTCATAGCTATCTCGGAGGGGGTCGATAAAGCTTGGTATGAGCTTTCCCCTGACATAGAAATGCTTGGTTCCTTTGAGAGGAGTGGCTTGCATATACACATGGTCTTCAACGTGGAAGTTTACTTCTTGACGATGGTGGTTGGTATAGTTCTTCCTCCTTGACATGGCGGTATTCAGTTGTTCTCTAACCAGCTGAACGGCTCTTCTTCCATCTTCGTGTAGACAAGTAGGTCACCAAATAATGATGACACCCAACTTGTCCAAGTAATCCATGATGACTTGCCCACGTGGTACATAAAGTACGCTGGGGCATTGGTGGTGGTCATGGCTGAGTATTGGCCAAGGTCTTCTCAACCTATCGCCAAAGCTCATGGTCATGATGTGACCATGCTGTGGCTCGGTAAAGCTTAAGGGTTTCAAGGAGTCTAGGGTGCGAGTGAACCTTTATCATCTCATCCTTAAGCACATTTTCTGGGATACCAATTGCTCTATCTAATCTTCTAAACAAAATCACCATACACCATCGAAAACATCATTTCGTATAGGTCAACTCCAATCATTACTCCTATTATTCATATCCCCATGACTCGCGAAAGGAGGTCTAAACAAAATCATACATTTCATCTATCCCCAAACTCATATGTATGGTTACCATCATGTAAAAATACCTACAAGCTGCTAGGCTTGAACTAAACATCACAATCCAAGTACTAACTTATTCATCCAGGGTCCATGGTAGTGCGCCTATATCCTAAGGAAACACGTCGTATACCAAATCCAAAATCTTGTTTCTTTTCCTATGAATCAACTCCAATGTCCCATTAATTATATCAATTACTACAGGTTCCATCAATTCTAGAAATCTAATGTCTATGGTGTTCCTCATGATCTTCTAATGTCCTATAATCCCCAAATACTTGAAAAGGCTATCCTTACTATAGTAAGTCCACCAATTTCCATTATCGGGATCAAGTAATCTCCATGTCAAGCTTATATAGATCCCTAAATCAGTTATTGATAACAATCCAATTTTCCTAGCTTATCGCCCATCGAGAAACATGGTATCATGATCGAGATCATCAGTCTAAATCCAATCTGCTCTGAATCATATAGTCCCATTTATCATTAGGATCACCTATCCAAATCTCATGCCTAACGAGAATTTCTACTATTCCTCCAAGTCATTTTTGTATCATCACCAATTTCCTATCAATATCCCCAGGTTAAGTCAAATCCTTATACTTCTAAGAATTTCAGCTTGTGATCATAACTGTCCTACTAAATCCAATTTACTCAGGGGTAATGAAAGCTATGCTACTCTATTAACATGATCCCACCAAGTTCCTCTACCGACATGAAAGCCTCATAATCCACGAAAGAGACTCAAGTATTTCCTCAAGGTTACTCGCATAGCCTATACCCTCAAATTGGTCTTCCCTATGGCATCGTCAGTTCTGGTGCTATCTTAGGATGGTAATGTGCTTGTTCAGTATGTCCACTAGTTCCACAATGAACCCAGTGATGAGCAAAGGTTACGGAAGCTTATTTGGTTCTCTTGCAATTCCGTAGGTTAGGCACATGGTTAAGGATTCGAGCTAGGTTATCTCATGAAGTCCTGAAGGTTCTAGGGATGGGTTTCTAGTATGGAGGGGCAAACATAATTCTACAGGGTTGCACTTGGCCGAGGAGGCTGTAGCAAAAGTCCTCAGTGCTAGTTGTTTGCTGAGGTGGAAGCCTTGGTGCATCTTGTCTTGCTGGTCTTCAGTTGATGAGAGAGATGAGAGGGAAAAGTAGCATAGAGGAGGGGGATGCCTAAAGGGGGTTCTATAGAGCAAGTTCAAACAAACACGTGTCGAAAGGGCCAAACATAAGTATTAAAAATAAGGTAGGTGACATAGTCATGTACTTGTTCCCTAAGCCGAAATGGCGACTTATATCAAAACACAAACAGATAAGAACAAGTAACACCACAACATGGTCTCATTTGAACCATTATATGGACTTGACATCGCATGGGAAATACATGACTAAGCCTACCCTAGGGGTTCTCGGACTTAGTAGTCATGCTTGCTTCGTGTCTCGTGCAGTCTTATGGGGTTTCCTCAGGTGTCGCTACGTCTCTTTTAGTTGTTCGATGAAACAATCGGGTTGGGCCTGAAGAATCTTCATCAACTTCTCGCCTGATGAGCTAACGGGATGAAGGTGGTTCCTCATGGCTGGCATTGGCTCAGTCTTCTGTTGTCTTCTTAATCATGACGATTACCCTTTTCCTTCTAAGGTGTCGAGGGTACCAGGTAGGCAATCCTTTATGCAATGACATTAATAAGGCATACTAGAGGTCCAACCTGTCAGTTATGTTGATGACAACATCGACACCAAGAGCGGGGGGTGGGTGAAGAGAACCATTTTTCTGCTCACTATAGTGAGGCGGACCAAATGGCGAGGTTCTCATCCATCGGTGGTTGCTGATACAACAACAGTAAGGACAGGGTTGCTCTATTAGCGATGTATATCATGATCTTGCATATCTTACACCCTGGTCGTTGTAGGACAAGGTTGCATCATCCTGGGGCAGTGTCAAGGGTGTCACCATCTTCGAGTCTTGGTATCCTCACTCCTTGAGAAGGTGTCTTCTATCTTTTCCTGGCGTTGCCAAACTTGTCTTCAGAAGATGTGGGTGAATGTTTGGCAAGGTGTCTTCCTTCTAGATTATCCATGAGGATTACAAGGAATCCCGTGGTCAGGGGCATGAGTTTTCTAGCGACCTTTTGCAAAAAAATGAAGGGGAAGAGGTCAATAAAGAAAATATATCTTAGTTTTCGAAAAACTCATAAGGGAAGAGAAGTATAGATTGTTTCTAAAAATTAGTGATAGTCTTGAAAATAGTTTTACCCTAACTAATGACCATGCTAACTAAGGCTTCCTATAGTCAGGATGGCTCTGATACCAGCTCTTTGGGGAACCCGACTCATAAGTCATGATCACCGAATGCACGTGTATAGTGATCCTAGAGATGAATGCTTGCTGAACACACAGAAACTGAATATCAAGAGTCTTACATCCAATACATACCATTTTACTCATATATGACCTTTATGGCCAAGTCTTCATAGACTCGCAGCGAAAATCTTCAATGATAGTGTGAACCCATGCCATCTGCTTAACCCTACATGCATTCTGACTGGGAAGCGTCCTCGCTCGTATGTTCGTCATGGAGGTACTCTTCATTATATCTTGTTTCTTTCATGCCTGGACAATAAAATAACCAGTGGCAAGCTAATGAGTACTTTGAATGTTGTAACATCCCAAAATTCTAAATTTTGGAATGTTATAATAAATAGATAGATTGGATGGATTGTTTGATTGATTGACTGAAAGTGAGTGAATTCGAACTTTTTGAAAGTTAAATGAGAGGGAATAAAAGGACTTTCCCAAACTTTCATTTTTGCATTTTATGATCTCCATGAATTCAAATTCTTTTCACCAAAAAACCCTGGAGAGAAGATGACATGACTTCTTCCATTTATTTAAATGACAAGGGGTGTTGAAAATATTTGAATTTCATTTGGAAAATATTTCCAATTCTGAAACTTTATGCAACTCAATGATTTTCATGAGAGAAGATAACATGACTTCTTCAAATTATATGAAATATGAGTTGGGAGTTTCAAAGAATTAAATTCAAAGTTCTTTTGAATTTATTTTCAATTTGGAGTTATTTGAGTTTTACTCAAATTATTTTTCTCCAAAAATAAACTATATGGAAATTAGGGTAACATGATTCCCTGCATTAGAAAATTGGAGAAAAATTAATTTGAAATCATTTTGGTATTTTAAAAAATGATTTTTTGTTGGATTTTAATAGACCAGTAGCACTCTTTGAATTATTAGAATTTGTGTGTATTTTATTTAATGCTAGAAAAATGTTCATGTCGTAGAAAATCTTTTTCTGAAAATTTTGATATATAATATGCCTATATAAAGTTTTATTTTATTTTCGTTTTTCAGTTTATCACATTCTGTAAAAAAGAAAAAAAAACCGCGCGGCCGGCCGGAAAAAAAAAAGAAACTGCACCGCGCGGCCGGCCGAAAGCCTTTAGGCCCATCACCTCTTTTCTTCTCTGTTTCGTATATTTTCGTCTACGTTTAGTCCCACATTGCCTAGCCTTTGACCCCTAAGCCTCTTTTCCACCAATAAATATAGATCCATAGAGCCTCCAAAAATCATCCAATTCGGGTTAAATCAATATTTTGGTTTGACTAGATTTATTTAAGAAAAATATATTTTTTTCTCTCCGGCGCGACTTCTGGAAGTTGTCTCCACTCTCCAAAGTTGTCTTTTCTCTGTCTTATAAAGGTATCTTTCTTTATTTATTTTTCTTCTTATACTTCCGTAGTTTATTATTTTTAGACTAATACGATAGAATACTTAGATTATCAATTAGTCTACGTATTTATACATTAGACCCTAGCCCATAGCTATTTTTTTTTTCTTCCGTAAAACAGCTTGGCCCTGATTTTTCAAATAGCCATAACTTTTTACTCGTTAGTCCAAATCCAACGAAACCAACGCCCACTTCTTCATTATGATATCCTCTATCCAGTAATCCAACTCAAACATGTTTTTGAAAAGTTTAAAATTTGAATTAGATCATATTTGAATTCAAACTTCATTTAATCATAACTTGAGTTTCGTAGCTCCGTTTGAGTTGATTCTTTTTGCAAATCGAAGCTCTTGACCTAAACATTCCGATAAGGCCAAATTCACATAATTTTGGTACTGTTAGAAATTGTTTTATGTTGCAAGAGCTATTTGTTTGGTTTTGATGTTTTCCGAATCGTCTTCTTCAATCTTTCTGATCTTTTGAGTGATTGCTTATGTGTGGTTACTATTGCTTGCTTACGATAGATTGAGCGGAGTGTGACGAGTAGAACTATCAAGAGTTTTGAGTGCGAATCATCTTCATCAACATTGCAGGCAAGTTCACACTTTGATCATATCCCCTTCCATACCCAGTTTTTTTGCATTAGATCAATCTTCACACATTGCATGATTAGGATCTAATTAAACTGTGGGATGGGAAGTAGATGAGGTAGTACCTATTACCTGTTTATTATCAAACCTTTGGGAGTTACTTCTATGTTTGCTTATTATGCCATGCTATGCTAGTAGACGTGGATTGGGTTTTGAGAGTATCCATGATAGTTGTGAGATTGTTAATTAATGGTTTACTTAAGGTGGCAACTTAAACACACATCTGGGTGGATTGAGGCACCTGGTTATTCTAGGATTGCCTGTCTAGGCACCTGGGTAATCCAGGACTTGCCTGTTTTCTTTTGGACCGCCACCCAGGCTCAAAGGGATCATGAGATTTTTCAAACTAGAAACTTTCGTGTGCAGCCACAAGCCATTATGGGCTCTGGCATAGTTGAGTAAGTCGTGCGAACTCTTACAGGGTAGACTAGCAGATGTAGGGGAAAGTAGGTGTACCGGTCTATCCAACGTAAGGTGCTAGCGCTTCTGAAAGACTGTGTCTTGGTCATCCGTTTCTCAAACACCATGTAGTGCGAGAAATCCAACGGAGGCGATCGGGTCTTGTGGGGAAAAGTGCGCAAACCTCTGCAGAGTGTATAAACTAATCATGATTAGCCGTGTCCCCGGTTATGGACATCTTGAGTATCTAGTTCTTGGATTATCCTGTTGATCTCATCACGTTACTTTAAATGAATATTGTTGGGTTTAATGATGTTACTTAATTGGGATTGAGAATGCTGTCAACCATTCTCAATGTTCAACAACCACCATGATAGTTAAATAAAATTTATTCCTTTGCAGTAGGGAAAAATTGGCTTTACGCAAAAACCTTATAACCATAGAGCTTTTCCACCAGCCATATATGCATGTAGTGATAGCTATTGTTCATCATTCTCTATGGTGTGAATTTGCCAGTACATTCAATGTACTGACCCTTTGTGGCTGCAACGTCTCATGTTGCAGGATTTCTTACGACGAGTAAGTGATACGTTAGGGTTACGATTTCTACACTCAACTTTGCCGTTGGTGTTGATGGGAATCCACAACCTTGTTACTTCCGCTATTTTGGATTTGAGGTAATAGTATTTATGTTACTTTTACATGTGATTTACCTCTGTTATAAATCCTCGAGTACTGTGTGTGTCAGCATACCGATCCAGGGATGACACTTAAGCACAGAGACTTGACCCATTCGGGTTGGGTCGCTACAAGATGGTATCAGAGCACATGTTGACTGTAGGACGTGACCCTAGAAACTGGCAAGCCCATAGCAAAGATTTTTCTCTACAACTTTCCCTTTCAAAAAGATCTTTTACCTCTCTTCTCTTCTGAGCTTATTCAAAAAATTCCCTTTAGTGAGACCATACCCTTTTCCCCTTTTTGACCACACAAAGATTCGACTGATGAGACCACTCCAAGAAGTACAAGATATCAGACAACTAAGACCACTACGGAATGAAGAGTATTTTCCGTGCATCTGAATAATGGAAACTACAACGGTTGAAGACCGAAGACTAGGAGAATTTGAAGGCTCTGAAGAATTCCCAGATTTATATGACCTAGGAAGGCTACCCTTATGGAACTTGGCAGACTATGGAAGTTGTCAATACCCGAGATCAAGGTGTATTGGAGAAAGACCAAAACATGGAGAGTTGAGAGCTCAAAGTTTTGTCAAGAAAACCCTAAGGCAGGATATATCAACTGGCAAGATAGCTCATGGCAATGACAAGGGCAGAAACACGGTTATCCGTGATGTCATCACCATTGATACTGTGGTCACCGAGCTGAGCTAAGCATGCATTCCTTCGGAAGGATTGGATGGTAGAAGGCTGATGGAGCATCTATCAGCAAAGGATGCAGTTTTAAACTTAGCTGGTGTATCACCAAGATCTGGAGTAGTACATCAAGAAGTTTAAGGTGGAGCTCTAGGAAGTCGTATTAGACAAGGAAGTATTTCATGAGGAACTCAGGATCCTGAAGATGAGAATAGCCAAGCTGGAGGAGCTACAACCTCGAGATACCGGAGAATTGTCAAGAACTGAAGGACAGTTTCCATGGTTCATGTGAAGGATGTTGAAACCAGAAGTTTGAAATGCAACTCCAGAATATTAAAGGATGTCACGAGAGATTTCACGTCAACAGAGATTGATCTGGCAAAAGAACTTGAGAAAGACAAGCATGATCGGAAGAAGCCATTGGAGGCATGAACAAGGCTTGAAGAGTTTGGAGACGTTGAAGATTTATCGACCTTAGAATACCAAACCCCTGTTATATACCTACGTTAGGTGCGACGTCTGTGAGCTGTCATTTGTTTGATGTTTTTCTGACAGCCACAATAAAATCTGTCTTTTCAAAACTTTTGTTTGTATTGTGTGCATCCCTCTTGATCTCTCTTATCTCACCCCAAAACCCATGGACCCAATAGAGGATGAATGGAGATGAGCTTGTATTTTCGGGACCAATGAGTCAATTGGAGATAGACCGATGGATTCAGAACATGGAGGATCATATGGAGAACAACCCTATAGTCGGAAAGGATATGGCCCAGCATGCTCTTCAATGCTTTGAAAGAGGTGCTGCTACTTGGTGGAGGATGTACCAAACCATCAATGGATGGCAAGGAGTAACCACTTGGAAAGAATTTAAGTTGACTTTGCTAAAGTCTTAGTTTGTGTCCCAGAAATTGAAGCCTTATGGAAAGGATATGAAAAAAACTTGTGCATGCAAGCTTTGTGGAGAAATAGGACACAACCATAAAGAACACAAGGATGAATGCCCTAATTGTGAAGTAAGTCACCCAGCTGAAGAATGCCCAACTAGGCAGATCACTTGTTTCTTGTGTGAAGGGACTACCCACTACCCTGCTCAGTGTCACATTTACCCCATGGTACAAAGAACCATCCAGCAGAAGAAAGAACCAACGAGAGGAGCCCTTATGGAAAGTTTAGAAGGACCTGTGATGAAGGAAGATGTGGAGGACACACCCAAAGAAGAGCCAATTAAACCCTGCACCAAGTCATGCTATTCATGTGGAGAAGAAGGACACATCTCCCAGAATTGTTTGAATGGGGATTTACTAGAATTCTCGACAGAGGAAGTAGAGTATGACCCACTGGAAATAGAAGCTCTGATGGGAATGGAAAAGTCCAGAAAGAGAAGTAGATTGGATTCCAGGAAGGATCTGAGTCATGTCACCTGTTATAAGTGCAAGGAGTCAGGGCACTACCTCAGCAATTGCCCAAAAAGGAAGCCAAGGACCCAAGTAGGCTACGTAATCACAAGGAAACCTCGAAACTTGTCAGAAGTAATATGTTTTAGTTGTAAAGGAGCAGGGCACTTTGCTAGAGAATGCCCCAAGGAGAAGGAAACTTGTGCTAGATAGTTGAGTTTGCAACAAAAGAAATGGAGTAGTAGAAGTGAGACCATTTTTCTTTTATATTGAGGTGTTGAGTTGAGACATGTAATGGAGAAGCGAGAGATTGTAAACATTTGAGAATGAATAAAGTAGCATCGTTGGTACTGATATGGATTTCAGGAGTTGTTACTCTATGAAGAAGGATTTTGACCATTTTTGAGGATAAAAGAAATATGGTCTATGGAAGATAACATGACTTCTTCAAATTATATGAAATATGAGTTGAGAGTTTCAAAGAATTAAATTCAAAGTTCTTTTGAATTTATTTTCAATTTAGAGTTATTTGAGTTTTACTCAAATTATTTTTCTCCAAAAATAAACTATATGGAAATTAGGGTAACATGATTCCCTACATTAGAAAATTGGAGAAAAATTAATTTGAAATCATTTTGGTATTTTTAAAAATGATTTTTGTTGGATTTTAATAGACCAGTAGCACTCTTTGAATTATTAGAATTTGTGTGTATTTTATTTAATGCTAGAAAAATGTTCATGTCGTAGAAAATCTTTTTATGAAAATTTTGATATATAATATGCCTATATAAAGTTTTATTTTATTTTCGTTTTTCAGTTTATCGCATTCTGTAAAAAAAACCGCGCGGCCGGCCGGAAAAAAAAAAGAAACTGCACCGCACGGCCGGCCGAAGGCCTTTAGGCCCATCGCCTCTTTTCTTCTCTGTTTCGTATATTTTCGTCTACGTTTAGTCCCACATTGCTTAGCCTTTGACCCCTAAGCCTCTTTTCCACCAATAAATATAGATCCATAGAGCCTCCAAAAATCATCCAATTCGAGTTAAATCAATATTTTTGTTTGACTAGATTTATTTAAGAAAAATATATTTTTTCTCTCCGGCGCGACTTCTGGAAGTTGTCTCCACTCTCCAAAGTTGTCTTTTCTCTGTCTTATAAAGGTATCTTTCTTTATTTTTTTCTTCTTATACTTCCGTAGTTTATTATTTTTAGACTAATACGGTAGAATACTTAGATTATCAATTAGTCTATGTATTTATACATTAGACCCTAGCCCGTAGCTATTTTTTTTCTTCCGTAAAACAGCTTGGCCCTGATTTTTCAAATAGCCATAACTTTTTACTCGTTAGTGCAAATCCAACGAAACCAACGCCCACTTCTTCGTTATGATATCCTCTATCCAGTAATCCAGCTCAAACATGTTTTTGAAAAGTTTAAAATTTGAATTAGATCAGATTTGAATTCAAACTTCATTTAATCATAACTTGAGTTTCGTAGCTCCGTTTGAGTTGATTCTTTTTGCAAATAGAAGCTCTTGACCTAAACATTCCGATAAGGCCAAATTCACATAATTTTGGTACTGTTAGAAATTGTTTTATGTTGCAAGAGCTATTTGTTTGGTTTTGATGTTTTCCGAATCGTCTTCTTCAATCTTTCTGATCTTTTGAGTGATTGCTTATGTGTGGTTACTATTACTTGCTTACGATAGATTGACCAGAGTGTGACGAGTAGAACTATCAAGAGTTTTGAGTGTGAATCATCTTCATCAACATTGCAGGCAAGTTCACACTTTGATCATATCCCCTTCCATACCCAGTTTTTTTGCATTAGATCAATCTTCACACATTGCATGATTAGGATCTAATTAAACTGTGGGATGGGAAGTAGATGAGGTAGTACCTATTACTTGTTTATTATCAAACCTTTGGGAGTTACTTCTACGTTTGCTTATTATGCCATGCTATGCTAGTAGACGTGGATTGGGTTTTGAGAGTATCCATGACAGTTGTGAGATTGTTAATTAATGGTTTACTTAAGGTGGCAACTTAAACACACATCTGGGTGGATTGAGGCACCTGGTTATTCTAGGATTGCCTGTCTAGGCACCTGGGTAATCCAGGACTTGCCTGTTTTCTTTTGGACCGCCACCCAGGCTCAAAGGGATCATGAGATTTTTCAAACTAGAAACTTCCGTGTGCAGCCACAAGCCATTATGGGCTCTGGCATAGTTGAGTAAGTCGTGCGAACTCTTACAGGGTAGACTAGCAGATGTAGGGGAAAGTAGGTGTACCGGTCTATCCAACGTAAGGTGCTAGCGCTTTTGAAAGACTGTGTCTCGGTCATCCGTTTCTTAAACACCATGTAGTGCGAGAAATCCAACGGAGGCGATCGGGTCTTGTGGGGAAAAGTGCGCAAACCTCTGCAGAGTGTATAAACCAATCATGATTAGCCGTGTCCCAGGTTATGGACATCTTGAGTATCTAGTTCTTGGATTATCCTGTTGATCTCATCACGTTACTTTAAATGAATATTGTTGGGTTTAATGATGTTACTTAATTGGGATTGAGAATGCTGTCAACCATTCTCAATGTTCAACAACCACCATGATAGTTAAATAAAATTTATTCCTTTGCAGTAGGGAAAATTGGCTTTATGCAAAAACCTTATAACCATAGAGCTTTTCCACCAGCCATATATGCATGTAGTGATAGCTATTGTTCATCATTCTCTATGGTGTGAATTTGCCAGTACATTCAATGTACTGACCCTTTGTGGCTGCAACGTCTCATGTTGCAGGATTTCTTATGACGAGTAAGTGATACGTTAGGGTTACGATTTCTACACTCAACTTTGCCGTTGGTGTTGATGGGAATCCACAACCTTGTTACTTCCGCTATTTTGGATTTGAGGTAATAGTATTTACGTTACTTTTACATGTGATTTACCTCTGTTATAAATCCTCGAGTACTATGTGTGTCAGCATACCGATCCAGGGATGACACTTAAGCACAGAGACTTGACCCATTCTGGTCGGGTCGCTACAAATGTACTCGCAAGCAACCCATGTTTTGAAACAAGGTACAACAATGCATGATATAGCACTAAGTAGGTAATTTTGCAGAAAGCTAGTTCTGAGTGTAATGACATGTCCTAACAACTTTGTAAAGCATGCATCATAAGTATTCAGATCTCCATGTGAACAGGTTATAGGTATCAACATAAACAGAGTTTGGATCAACTCCAGCTTAATCAACATGTCAAGTCATTAAACTTGACTCAAGTAGCTTTCACCCACACACACATGCACTAGGTCTTGTATACAATGGACGTAGCCCAAGAGCGGTTATCCAACTGTCCTTGACCGTGGACATGGCTATTCGAATAGTTTGACACTCTGTAGAGGTTGCACACCTTACCCACAAGATCCGCAGAACTTTCGTGTCATCCACGACCCGCAATACCTCAAGTACCCGGGGTAAGTACCCGATCACTACCTTTCCCTAGCCATGACTAACATAGAGTCCACTCGGTTGGTAATAGCCCCCATGCAAAACATTGTCACATAATAAACTTTGTGGAGCCACGCTCCCATATTAATCATATAACACAAGCAAGGGGGTACCAACGGTGTGTCTGGTGCCCTATGGAAACAGTCATGGCCGCCTATCCAAGCACGACCCCGTCCCGAGAGTGACCACACCACTCCCGTCACTAGTAATGCGGGCATCCATGCTAGCACGAACTAGGTAATCAATAATGCCCTTTCCCATATAAGGGTAGAGTGGTTGCACATGTTTTGTTGGAGTAGCGGTCGCAACGTAAACACATATGTTTTTGAAAACAACACACTCACTTGCCTCGGTACACCACTTCATCATCAAGTGGTTACTTAGCTCAGCATCTCCCTTGGGCATTGGTGGCACCCGACGGGGTTTTCAAAAAGTCTTTAAAAAATATTTTTGTCTCCAGCACCATGCATATACCCGTCACTTTTTGTTAGCAACTACTTTGGCATCCTATCTACTCCCACCTGCATAACCCTCATAGGAAGGTAGGGTCGTGCACAATGCAAATAGCAACAAGGGAGTAACGAAGGCAACCCACCAAAGTGGATAACATCTCATCAAGATTCTGATGCAACAATTATAAAGTGCTATATGACATGCATAAAACGGTTTCATAGACATGGTCAAAGGGTTGCTTGCCTGGCTTAGCAAAGTCTTCAACTCCTCTGGTCCATCTCCAAGCATTCCGTCTACTTTGTCAACTATCGTCGAAAGCATTCACAATAAGCAACACAACATCGCAGAAAATAGAAGTGCTCTAAAAATATGAATTTGACTTTTCTAGGACATACATGGTTGTATGGAAAATAACCAGAGTTGTTTCATTGGAATTGGATCAATGGGTATTTTTGAACATTTCAATATGATGGAATCAAGGGATTTAATGATTTGCAAGAAGTGTACAGAAAGATATTTTTTTTGAAAAATGAGCAAAGGCACCCATTTAACAAGGAATGATTTTATAAGTACCTAGGAGTTGGTTTCACTGGATTTGGAGTTGTAATAATTTTCCTAGGGATTTGTAAAGTTGGCTAGACATGAAGAAATGGACCATTATTCGATGTGGCACAAAAAGTATTAGGAAAAATGTTCATAAACTAAGTACGAACTTATATGCATCTAAAAATTTGAATCATGGCATTTGGATCAAAAATAGGCTCTTTGTGATTTTCTAAAGTTTACCACAGAAATGAAAAAATAGGATTTAATAAATAATTGTGAAGGAAATGCTTCTGGAAAATTATGCAAATAGCACCATGTGATAGAGCATGAACTTAGGAACTACTAGAAATTTAAATCATCAAATTTGGAGTTATAATGAATTTATTATGGATTTTACATCATTCCTGAAAAAATAAAAGGAAGAAAGAAATCAACCTTATAACACGAACCGGGCGAAGCCTAGCTAAACGGTGCCCACTGGGCTCAGTCCAGTGGCTCAGCTACGCAAGGGAGGTGGTGACGCTGAAGGCGCCTTTGGGGCAGTGCACCTTCGCATTGGGGAGGCGACTTTGGGTGGTACCTCTCAACTTAAATGGGCGGGGCCCGCTATAGGACCGTCTCCCTCCTCCTGCCCACGACAGAGGAGGCAGAGGACTCGTCGGTGGGAGATTGCCAGTGCCCCCGGCCACCACTTCGGGCGCCGAAGACACAGGTGGCTTCACCGAGCCACGCCACGTCCGGTGGTGGTCGAAGGACCCACTGGCAAGCTCGACCGCGAGCTCCATATTCTCCAGGGTGGAAGGGGCGGAGGCGAGGTTGAAACCGGTGGTCCGGCATTTTGGAGCACGAATTGGAGGGAGGCGCGGCTTCTCGGTGGTCGTGGGAGTCCTCGGGAGTGGTCAGTGGGAGTGGGGAAGCAACGGAGGCTTGGGTATGCCTGAGGGCACAGCAACGGCACTTCGGCAATGGAGGTGGTCAGAGGGCACGACGGGGAGAGAGGGAGTGTCTGAGAGGCTCATGTGAGAGAGGGGGTTCCAACCGAGTCGAGAGAGAGCTCGGGGTGGCTTATATGGGGGAAGCGCCGGTGTACCGTGGGCAGCGCCTACGGACGCGCTCGGGTGAGATCGTGAAGGTTTACGAGGGGGCCGACCGTGTAGCGTGTTGCGGACGGCGAGGGTCCTTGACAGGCACGCGCGGGATAGCTGAGGTGGCCGGAGGCATCGGGGAGAGGGCGGCTATAGTGCTTTGGTGCACTGTAGCATGCTCCAGAGTGTGCATATGGCCGGCATGGCCATTTTAAAATGTCAGGGGCATGTCCTGATGAGGACATGACTACCTTGGATACGACCAAAAATATTGCATCCATGCATATTTGTCAGGTGATTTCTAGTGCAAACTATTCAATAATCTATTTATGTTATCCAGAACAAAAATACTTCACACACTTTTGTGTTTTGTTTAATTGTAGGTGTATGGGACATTTGTACAATCCACATATGAAGATAAGGGAAAGGAGAAGTTTAAGTTCTGTTCAAAAAGTTCTCTCACATCACTTTTGGGCCAAGAGAAGATAGAGTCCAAGTCTCTCACGTTACAGATTCAGATTCGGACTGCACAGACATACCTGACTCAAAACGTCAACAACTTTTTCATACGGACTCCAAATTGGGTGCTTCTTTTTTTGTTAAAAACTAGATTTCGTAATCTTTCCAACCCAATTGGAATAACCTTCACATTTGTCCGGAGCATTGAGATATCGGCGAAACAATCTGACGTTGCAGCAGAATCTGAGTCAAACAACAAGTCCAAAGGTGTTGCACCACCTCCACTTGGGCCCATGGGCCTTGTACGACCTAGGGTTAGTTTTAGGCTGCCTTGGGACGTCCTCCCACCTCCTTGGCCGCCACCCCTTGCCCCTATATAAGTAGATCCATCTAGTAGCTTTTTCCTTGGGATTTGTTTAATTAAAAGTTAGCCATTGCAACTTCGTGTACTTCGTTTGTGTCCAACGACCAGACCAAGACCGCTTACGGATCCCCACCATTATCAATACTTCATATACATTCGCAATATTCAGATTGCAATATCATATTCTTGCTTGTTCTTCGATTGCTTGCAGGAATAGACCTTCGTGGTCAGGCTGACCGTGCTTCCGGCATCGTCGGTAACCTCAGGAGACTGGTTTAGCGATTGCTAAGGCGCAACGTCGTGCATGTTTGTACTCGGATCGTCAAAGTCGTCTCCGCCAAATCGATAGTTATCATCTCATTGAAAGATCGGGACCCTCGCCTCTATCAAGTGGTATCAGTTTTCAGGTTGCTCGGTGAGAATTTCTAGTTGTTCCTAGATTAGATTTATTTTCTTACCTATTGTCCAAGAAAAAGCCACAAAAAGTTAGATCTATTCATCCTTTGTCCAAGCCAGTCTGAGCCTTTGCAATTTTCCTTTCATTGCTTGCATAGTTGAATTATTGGTTGCATCGTCGTGTCGAGTTGCTCGTCTTAGTGTCTAGTTCGTTTAGAGTTTCAAGTTCTGTTCACATTAGTCACGCCGCCGCTGCATCGTTATCCCTTCCATTGTCCATCACCCATCCATCAATTTCCACCACATGCTACCCATCGTTCATTGTCATAATCATAGTTGAGATCGTTCACATCTTCGCTTGATCCAATCTGCATCTTATCTAGTTTGTTTTGGAAAGAGGGAGAGAGAAAAAAGACAGAAAAAAGAGAGAAAGAAAAAAAAGTGTGAGGAAAAAAGAGAGAAAAAAATGTGGATCTATCTAGACTCAATCTCGTAGTTGAATTCGGATTGGAATCTCTTTTGTGCGCTGTTCAGTAAAACAGGCATAACTTCCTCATACGAAGTCCGTTTTGGCTCCGTGAGTACTCAAATGAAAGCTAGCGACGAGCCGCATCTAAATAGTTGCAGAAGTTTGTTCAATATTTGGCACCAGGGAAGCATCGCCTCGGAAGCCATGGCTACCTTGGCAAAAGGCCCATAAAGGATAAGGAGGACGCGGAACATGAAGCCGCGGGTCTCCCAGACCCCTTCGCGAAGTTCACTGATGACCCACAAGTGTAGGGGATCTATTGTAGTCCTGTCGATAAGTAAGAGTGCCGAAACCAACGAGGAGCAGAAGGAAATGACAAGCGGTTTTCAGCAAGGTATTCTCTGCAAGCACTGAAAATATCGGTAACATATAGTTTTGTGATAAGATAAATTGTAACGGGTAAAAACTAAATAAAGTAATAAGGTGCAGCAAGGTGGCCCAATCTCTTTTTTAGCAAAGGACAAGCCTGGACGAACTCTTATATAAATCAAAGCGCTCCCGAGGACACATGGGAATTGTTGTCAAGTTAGTTATCATCATGCTCATATTATTCGCGTTCGTTACTTTGATAATTTGATATGGGGGTGGACTGGTGCTTGGGTGCTGCCATTCCTTGGATAAGCCTCCCACTTATGATTAACCCCTCTTGCAAGCGATGATGCCTCTTAGGATACGATTCTCGTCCTCGAGCTTATTAATTTGCTGCTTAAGATCCATTACTTCCTTGCGATGTTTACCCGTGACAGCTAGAGATCCATCAACCCATGGATGTTTCGTTGCCGCGGGAGAAAAAGCAACACTCTTTTTCATATTTTCATAAGAGAGAAATCTAGCATTGGGAACAATAACCGAATTTGGTATTGCTGAGCTCTAAAGTTCCTCCAGCATGAATCTGGTTTGAAGACGAGAGGTAACTTCTTGATCCTCCTCCATGGCATCTGCTCTTTTCAAGTCATCCTGCATCTCTTCCTTCATTGCTGGCCCAAAGTGGTTAGCATCTTTGTATGCTCTTGGGCCTGGTGCCAGGTGAGATATCCGACTCTCCCCGACCGACTCTTGCAAAGACATCTTGCTCCAAATCTGCTGCAGAAACAACTCAAAACAAAACAAAGGATTTTGCCGTGGTGCGGTGGTCAAAACCTTCGGGAGATTATATAATGAATGTTTACCAACCAAAAGAAGTATCGTGCAAGAAAACGGAGTCCGGAGGGCACACGAGGTGGCCACATGGTCGGGGTGCGCCTAGGGGGTAGAGCGCGCCCTCCACCCTTGTGGTGACCTCGTGTCTCTTTCAGACTACATTTAATTTTCCTAATTTTTTAAATATTCCAAAACGGAGAAAAATATCATTGGAAACGTTTTGGAGTCGGTTTACTTACCGTACCACATACCTATTCCTTTTCGAAGTCTGAAACGTTCTGGAAAGTGTCCCTTATGTACTCCTCCGGGGTTACTGTATCAATTATATTGGTCTCAACATTTATGGGAGTATCTGAGATGTAATGTTTGATTCTTTGACCGTTTACTGATAATCCCCAAGTGCAAGGAATCATCGTAGCAATTTCCAAAGGTGGAAGTGATAAGTATGGAGTGTCGAACCCACAAGGAGCTAAAGGTAAGATCAATATTCTCTCAAGCCCTATCTGCCACTAATACGACTCTACGTGCACCGAACGTTTGCTTCGAACTAGCAACGAGAAAGAAAACTATGTTGTGGGTATGGAGAGGATAACTTTGTATCATATCGGAGAGCTAAAATATAAAAGTAGGTGCTGTTATCATGAAGTTAGAATATATTACTAAATATTATAAATAGCGAGTGTGGAATAATGGTGGATCGTTGTGCGGAATTGTCCTAGGCAATCGTTAATAAGACCGGTAATCAGTATTGAAGTTTCGTATGAGGGAGATGCATAAGCTAACATACTTTCTCTACTGTTTTCATATGCACTTATGATTGGAACTCTAGCAAGCATCTACAACTACTAAAGATCATTAAGGTAAAAACCCAACCATAGCATTAAAGCATCAAGTCCTCTTTATCCCATACGCAACAACCCCCTTACTCGGGTTTGTGCTTTAGTCACTCATGCAACCCACTATAAGAGAATCATAAACGTATTGCAACACCCTACATCGGGAATCCCTCACGCTTGCGTGCCGCGGAGGGCACCATAGGACAGCACCAAAGTAAAACATACAACTCATACCAATCTAGATCATCAATCAACCCAAAGACAAAGGATATCTACTCAAAACATCATAGGATGGCAACACATCATTCGATCATAATATGTGGCATAAAGCACCATGTTCAAGTAGGGATTATAGCGGGGTGCGGGAGAGTGGACCGCGTAAAAGAGATGAGGATGGTGATGATGATGGTGATGTTGATGAAGACGATCACCGCGGCGATGATTCCCCTCTCGATGGCACTCCGGTGCCACCAAGAGAGAGGAGGAGAGGTTCTCCCCCTTGTGCTTCCTCCTCCATGGCCTCCCCCCTAGATGGGGAGAGGTTCTCCCTCTGGTCCTTGGCCTTCATGGTGATGATGGCCCCTTCGGGATCCTCCTCCATGCCCTCCGGTGATGATGGCCCCCTCCGGCAGGGTGCCAGAGAGGGCCTAGATTGGTTTTCGGTGCCTACGGAGGCTTCTGGTGGCAGAACTCCCGATCTAGGTTAATTTTCCGAGGTTTCTATATTTATAGGAATTTTTGGCATCGGTCCCACGTCAAGGAGGTGCCCGAGGCGTCCACGAGGCAGGCCCACGCGCCTGGGGGCGGGGGTGGGCGCGCCCCCACCCTCGTGGGTGCCCTGGGACTCTCCTGTCCCAACTCTTTTACTCCGGGGTCTTCTTTTGGTCCATAAAAAATCGTCAAAAATTGGCACATTAATTGGACTCCGTTTGATATTCCTTTTCTGTAAAACTCAAAAACAAGGAAAAACAGAAACTGGCACTGGGCTCTAGGTTAATAGGTTAGTCCCAAAAACCATATAAAATAGCATATAAATGCATATAAAACATCCAAGGTTGATAATATAATAGCATGAATACTTCATAAATTATAGATATGTTGGAGACGTATAAGCATCCCCAAGCTTAATTCCTGCTCGTCCTCGAGTAGGTAAATGATAAAAGAAATAATTTATGAAGTGTGAATGCTAGCAAGTGCATAAGTTTCATCAATGATAGTTCCAATCACTTTTTCTAGCATCATTATATATCATAACAGTAGCTTATTTTCATAAACCTTTTCATGATCAAGTAACAATCTATTCACATATTAAAGTATATATCATAAACTCTCTTGAAACTAACAAACTATATTCTGAGTCATCAAACAATTGCAATTCATCTTATTTTCAGGAAGGGTCTATGTCAGAGCTTTGATTTAGCAGACTCCACATACTCAACTATCATTTAGTCTTTCACAATTGCTAACACTCACGTGATATTTATGGGTTCAAAGTTTTAATCGGACACAGAGAAAGATAGGGGCTTATAGATTCGCCTCCCAACTTTTACCTCAAGGGTAATGTCAACAATAATAGTTCATGATAACTTACTTCCAATTGGATATATATATATATATATCAGGATCTTTCCAACACAATGTGCTTGCTAAAGGATAAAATGTAAAAAGGAAAGGTGAAGATCACCATGACTCTTGCATAAGGTAGAAGATAAAAGTAAAAAATAGGCCCTTCGCAGAGGGAAGCAGAGGTTGTAATGCGCTTTTATGGTTGGATGCACAAAATCTTAATGCAAAAGAACGTCACTTTATATTGCCACTTGTGATATGGACCTTTATTATGCAGTCCGTCGCTTTTATTTCTTCCACATCACAAGATCGTATAAATCTTATTTTCTCCAGATTAATAGATCATACATATTTAGAGGGTAATTTTTATTGCATGCACCGATGACAACTTACTTGAAGGATCTTACTCAATCCATAGGTAGGTATGGTGGACTCTCATGGCAAAACTGGTTTAAGGAATGTTTGGAAGCACAAGTAGTATCTCTACTTGGTGCAAAGAATTTGGCTAGCATGAGGGGGAAAAGCAAGCTCAACATGTTGGATGATCCCAGGCAATATACTTTATTTCAGATATAAGAACACATAACCCATTACGTTGTCTTCCTTGTCCGACATCAACCTTTTAGCATGTCATATTTTAATGAGTGCTCACAATTACAAAAAATGTCCAAGATAGTATATTTATATGTGAAATCTCTCTTCCTTCAATATTCTTTCATGAATTGTTCAAGTGACCAATTCTACGTTTGCTAACTTTCAATAAGTTTACTACCTATACTTATTCTATGTGAAGTCATTACTCCCCATGGTATAAGCATATGAAACATATATAAATTCAGATTAATGATATTCAATTATTCAACCATTTACTCATAGGATATACGTGAAGCACGTGAGTAAATGACAAACTACTCCAAAAGATAATAGTGAAGGACACTGAGTAGCCAAATAATTCACTAGCCATGGGAGGATTCTTTTTCATTTAATAATTCAGATCCAATGATTTTATTCAAACATCAAGTAGAATTGAAAATACTCTCCAAGCAAAACACATATCATGTGACGAATAAAAATATAGCTCCGAGTAAGGTATACCGATAGTTTTGAAGACGAAAGAGGGGATGCCTTCCGGGGCATCCCCAAGCTTAGGCGCTTGAGTCTTCCTTGAATATTACCTTGGGGTGCCTCGGGCATCCCCAAGCTTAGGTTCTTTCCACTCCTTATTCTCCTCATATCGATGTCTCACCCAAAGCTTGAAAACTTCAATCACACAAAACTTAACGGAACTTCGTGAGATAGGTTAGTATGATAAAGAGCAAACCATTCACTTTGGTACTGTCAAAGACAAGGTTCATAATTTTTCTCAAACAATGCCTACTATACCATATAATTTCTACAATTTATATTGAGAAATATAAGTCATAGAAACTAGAAAACAAGAAAACTATGCAATGAAAACAGAATCTTGTCAGAAACAGAACAGTCTGTAATGGTCTGAACACTAACCATACTTCTGCTACTCAATAAATTGGTGGACGTGAGAAATTTGTCTATTAATCTTCTACAAAAAGAATCAACCTAATCGCACTCTCCAATAAAAAAATGGCAGCAAATCTCGTGAGCGTAAAGTTTCGGTTTTTTACAGCAAGATCACATTAATTTTCACCCAAGTCTTCCCAAAGGTCTTACTTGGCACTTTATTGAAGCAAAAGCTATAATACATGATTAATACAGTAGCTTAATCATGAGAACACACAAAAACATTAAGGTTAAATATTGGGTTGTCTCCCAACAAGCGCTTTTCTTTAATGCCTTTTAGCTAGGCATGATGATTTCAACGATGCTCACATAAAAGATAAGAATTGAAACATAAAGAGAGCATCATGAAGAATATGACTAGAAAATTTAAACCTAACCCACTTCCTATGCCTAGGGATTTTGTGAGTACACAACTTATGGGAACAAGAATCAACTAGCATAGGAAGGAAAAACAAGGATAACTTCAAAACTTTAAGCACATAGAGAGGAAACTTGATATTATTGCAACTCCTACAAGCATATATTCCTCCCTCATTATAATTTTCAGTAGCATCATGAATGAATTCAACAACATAACCATCACATAAAGCATTCTTTTCATGATCTACAAGCATAGAAATTTTTCTAATCTCCACATAAGCAAAATTCTTCTCATCCGGAATAGCGGGATCACTAGTTCCTAGAGTGACACTCTTCCAAACCCGCTTTAGATGATAGTATTATTCATACTCCAAAAGATATAAGTAAAGTTCATGGAGCATTCTACAATTATATAAACTAACCAATGTCCAAGCTCAAAATGTATAAGTGAAGCACACGAAGCATTCTATAAAACCATACTCAAAAATTTAAGTGAAGCACACAAAGCATTCTCTAAAACCATACTCAAAAATTTAAGTGAAGAGCACAAAGCATTCTCTAAAACCATACTCAAAAGATTTAAGTGAAGCACAAAGAGCAATTCTATAAGATCATACATAAAAGATATAAGTGAAGCACATGAAGCATTCTATAAATCAATGAAGGGCTATCTCATACTAGCATGTTTCATAAAGGAAGAACAAAAAAACAAAGGACACAAATCATGTGAACGAAACAAAAATCGAGGTATACCGGTAATTGTTGAAGAAGAAAGATGGGATGCCAACCAGGGCATCCCCAAGCTTAGATGCTTGAGTGTCCTTAGAATATTTACTTGGGGTGCCTTGGTAATCCCCGAGCTTGAACTCTTGCCTCTCTTTATTCTTCTCACATCGGTAACTCCTCATTCTTTGAACACTTCATCCACACAAAACTTTAACAAAAACTTTGTGAGATCCTTTAGTATAATAAAGCAAATCACTACCTTTAGGTACTGTTGCAAACTCAAATATTAGAACTATATCTACTATATTACAACTGCACCATGGTTCATACCCCCCAATACTACCCATAGATTCATCAAATAACCAAACAACACACGAAAAACAGAATCTGTCTAAAACAGGACAGTCTGTAGTAATCTAAAGGTTTAGTAACTTCTGTAACTCCAACAGTTATGAAATAAATTTTACAACTTGAACAATTTATACATAAGTAATGTTCAAAAAGTTTCAGACCCATTTGACTTTCCATTAAAAAATGTAAAATCACGCGCTACAGACAAAGTTTCTGTTTTTGTTCTGCACATAGTAAACAAGCAATCTAATCGTCCTAAAACCAAAGATTGGCACATTATTTTTATAATACAATGGATACATATATAAGGGGATAATTATTTACAGAGACACTTCCATTAAAAATTCTACATTGTTTCCATGAGCATGAACACGAGTGCTCAAGGTCGACCGTCACTCTTCCATGCATAACTTTCCAATCGCTTCTCTTTTTGAAAAACTTTTTTGGCATGAGAGGCAAGTAAATTTTTTTATTCTTTCAAATTTTTTTGTATGTTTCACCCACAACTAAACATAAACAAAATCTATTTAGTGAAGGAAAGCAAACAAGCACACAGGAGAATATCAACCCCACGCTATTGCTCCCCGGCAACGGCGCTAGAAAAGAGCTTGATAATCCCCAAGTGCAAGGAATCATCGTTGCAATTTCCAAAGGTGGAAGCGATAAGTATGGAGTGTCGAACCCACAAGGAGCTAAAGGTAAGATCAATATTCTCTCAAGCCCTATCTGCCACTGATACGACTCTGCGTACACCGAACGTTTGCTTCCAACTAGCAACGAGAAATAAAACTATGTTGTGGGTATGAAGAGGATAACTTTGTATGATATGGGAGAGCTAAAATATAAAAGTAGGTGTTGTTATCATGAAGTTAGAATATATTACTAAATATTGTAAATAGCGAGTGTGGAATAATGGTGGATCGGTGTGCGGAATTGTCCTAGGCAATTGTTAACAAGACCGATAATCACTATTGTAGTTTCATATGAGGGAGAGGCATAAGCTAACATACTTTGTCTACTTGGATCATATGCACTTATGATTGGAACTCTAGCAAGCATCCACAAGTACTAAAGATCATTAAGGTAAAAACCCAACCATAGCATTAAAGCATCAAGTCCTCTTTATCCCATACGCAACAACCCCCTTACTCGGGTTTGTGTTTCAGTCACTCACGCAACCCACTATAAGCGAATCATAAACGTATTGCAACACCCTACAGCGGGGATCCCTCACGCTTGCGCGACGCGGAGGGCACCATAGGATAGCACCAAAGTAAAACATACAACTCATACTAATATAGATCATCAATCAATCCAAAGACAGAGGATATCTACTGAAAACATCATAGGATGGCAACACATCATTGGATCATAATATGTGGCATAAAGCACCATGTTCAAGTAGGGATTACATCGGGGTGCGGGAGAGTGGATCGCGTAAAAGATATGAGGATGGTGATGATGATGGTGATGTTGATGAATACGATCACCGCGGCGATGATTCCCCTCTCGATGGCACTCCGGTGCCACCAAGAGAGAGGAGGAGAGGTTATCCCCCTTGTGCTTCCTCCTCCATGGCCTCCCCTGGATGGGGAGAGGTTCTCCCTCTGGTCCTTGGCCTTCATGGTGATGATGGCCCCTCCGGGATCCTCCTCCATGCCCTCCGGTGATGATGGCCCCCTACGGCAGGGTGCCAGAGAGGGCCTAGATTGTTATTCGGTGGCTACGGAGGCTTCTGGCAACGGAACTCCCGATCTAGGTTAATTTTCCGACGTCTCTATATTTATAGGAATTTTTGGTGTCGGTCTCACATCAAGGAGGTGCCCGAGGCATCCACGAGGCAAGCCCACGCGCCTGGGGGGGGAGCTAGGCGCGCCCCCACCCTCATGGACGCCCTGGGACTCTCCTGTCCCAACTCTTTTACTCTGGGGTCTTCTTTTGGTCCATAAAAAATCGTCAAAAATTGGCACATCAATTGGACTCCGTTTGATATTCCTTTTATTTAAAACTCAAAAACAAGGAAAAACAGAAACTGGCACTGAGCTCTAGGTTAATTGGTTAGTCCCTAAAACCATATAAAATAGCATATAAATGCATATAAAACATCCAAGGTTGATAATATAATAGCATGAATACTTCATAAATTATAGATACGTTGCAGACATATCATTTACCACCTTCGGCATTGTTGATTTTTATGGCGCCTGAACGATAGGCCTCCTCGATAATGTAAGGACCTTCCCATTTAGGGAGAAGCTTTCATGCAAAAAAATCTTAAACGAGAGTTGTATAGCAAAACATGATCACCTACATTAAACTCACACATTTGTATGGTTTTATCATGCAATCTTTTAACCTTTTCTTTAAACAACTTGGCATTCTCATAGGCTTGGGTTCTCCATTCATCAAGTGAGCTAATGTCAAATAACCTCTTATCACCGGCAAGTTTGAAATCAAAATTGAGCTTTTGAATAGCCCAATATGCCTTGTGTTCTAGTTTAAGAGGCAAGTGACATGCTTTTCCATAAACCATTTTATACGGAGGCATACCCATAGGATTCTTATGAGTAGTTCTATAAGCCCATGGTGCATCATAAAGTTTCTTAGACCAATTCTTTCTAGATCTATTAACAGTCTTTTGCAAAATTAATTTGATCTCTCTATTGCTCAATTATACTTGACCACTAGACTGAGGATGGTATGGAGATGCAATTCTATGGTTAACATCATACTTAGAAAGCATTTTACAGAAAGCACCATGAATAAAATGTGAACCACCATCAGTCATTAAATATCTAGGGACTCCAAACCTCGGAAATGTAACTTCTTTGAGCATCTTAATAGAAGTGTTATGATCAGCACTACTAGTTGGAATAGCTTCTACCCACTTAGTAACATAATCAACAACAACTAAAATATGTGTATACCCATTAGAGGAAGGAAAAGGTCCCATATAATCAAAGCCCCAAACATCAAATGGTTGAATAACAAGTGAATAGTTCATAGGCATTTCCCGACGTCTACTAATATTACCAATCCTTTGACATTGATCACAAGACAAGACCAACTTACGAGCATCCTTGAAGAGAGTAGGCCAATAGAAACCGGATTGCAATACCTTATGTGCAGTTCTATCTCCAGCGTGCTGTCCTCCATAAAAATTGGAGTTGCACTTGCATAGGATTTGTTCCTGTTCATGCTCAGGTACACAACGTCTAATAACACCATCTACTCCTTCTTTATAAAGGTGTGGGTCATGCCAAAAGTAATGTCTTAAATCATAGAAAAACTTTTTATTTTGCTGGTATGTGAAACTAGGTGGTATAAATTTAGCAACAATTGAGTTTCTTATCAACTCCTTGTCCTAGAACAGCACCAACAGCATAATCACTAGCATCACACATAATTTCAAAGGGTAAATTCCAATCAGGTGGTTGAACAATAGGTGCAAAAATCAAGGCTTTCTTAAGTATTTCAAATGCTTCTACACAATCATCATCAAAAGCAAAAGGAACATATTTTTGTAAGATATTAGTGAGAGGCCTAGAAATTTTAGAGAAGTCTTAATAAACCTCCTATGGAAACCGACATGACCAAGGAAACTTCCTATACCTTTGATATCTTCAGGACACAACATGTTTTCAATATCATCTACTTTAGCTTTATCAACTCCAATACCTCTTTCAGAAATTTTATGCCCCAAGACAATACATTCATTAACCATAAAGTGACACTTCTTACAATTCAATACAAGATTAGTTTCTTCACATCTCTGCAAAACTCGATCAAGGTTGCTTAAGCAATCACCAAAAGAAGTTCCGTAAATGAAGAAATCATCCATGTAAACCTCAACAATCTTTTCACAAAAGTCAGAGAATATAGAAGTCATACATCTTTGAAAGGTAGCAGGTGCATTACATAAACCAAAAGGCATACATCTATAAGCAAAGGTACCGAAAGGGCAAGTAAAAGTGGTTTTCTCTTGATCATCTTTTGTCACAGGTATTTGAGAAAAACCAGAATAACCATCCAAAAAGAAAAAATGCGTATGTTTGGATAATCTTTCTAGCATTTGCTCAATAAAAGGTAGAGGGTAATGATCTTTTCTAGTAGCTTTATTTAATTTGCGGAAATAAATGACCATTCTATACCATGTAACGATTCTTTGTGGAATCAATTCATTCTTATCATTAGGAACAATAGTAATACCACCCTTCTTAGGGACACAATTGTGACGCCCCCGATTTAATCGTACACTAATCATACACGCAAACGTGTACGATCAAGATCAGGGACTCACGGGAAGATACCACAACACAACTCTACAAATAAAATAAGTCATACAAGCATCATATTACAAGCCAGGGGCCTCGAAGGCTCGAATACAAGAGCTCGATCATAGACGAGTCAGCGGAAGCAACAATATCTGAGTACAGACATAAGTTAAACAAGTGTTCCTTAAGAAGGCTAGCACAAACTGGGATACAGATCGAAAGAGGCGTAGGCCTCCTGCCTGGGATCCTCCTAACTACTCCTAGTCGCCGTCAGCAGGCTGCACGTAGTAGTAGCCACCTCCCGAGTAGTAGTAGTCATCGTCGATGGTGGCGTCTGGATCCTAGGCTCCAACATCTGGTTGCGACAACCAGGTAGAAGGGATAGGGGAAAAAGAGGGAGAAAGCAGCCGTGAGTACTCATCCAAAGTACTCGCAAGCAAGGAGCTATACTACATATGTATGCATTGGTATCAACTGGAATAGGGCTATTATATGTGGACTAAACTGCAGAATGCCAGAATAAGAGGGGGATAGCTAATCCTGTCGAAGACTACGCTTCTGGCAGCCTCCGTCTTGCAGCATGTAGAAGAGAGTAGACTGAAGTCCTCCAAGTAACATCGCATAGCATAACCCTAACCGATGATCCTCCCCTCGTCGCCCTGTGAGAGAGCGATCACCGGTTGTATCTGGCACTTGGAAGGGTGTGTTTTATTAAGTATCCGGTTCTAGTTGTCATAAGGTCAAGGTACAACTCCAAGTCGTCCTATTACCGAAGATCACGGCTATTCGAATAGATTAACTTCCCTGCAGGGGTGCACCACATATCCCAACACGCTCGATCCCATTTGGCCGGACACACTTTCCTGGGTCATGCCCGGCCTCGGAAGATCAACACGTCGCAGCCCTACCTAGGCACAATAGAGTGGTCAGCACGCCGGTCTAAATCCTATGGCGCAGGGGTTTGGGCCCATCGCCCATTACACACCTGCACGTTGCGTACGCGGCCGGAAGCAGAACTACCCCCCTTAATACAAGAGCAGGCTTACGGTCCAATCCGGCGCACGCCACTCAGTCGCTGACGTCACGAAGGCTTCGGCTGATACCATGACGTCGAGTGCCCACAACTGTTCCCGCATAGATGGTTAGTGCGTATAGGCCAGTAGCCAGACTCAGATCAAATACCAAGATCTCATTAAACGTGTTAAGTATCCACGAACGCCGACCAGGGCCAGGCCCACCTCTCTCCTAGGTGGTCTCAACCTGCCCTATCGCTCCGCCACAAGTAATAGTCGAGGGCCGTCGGGAACCCAGGCCCACCTCTACCGGGATGGAGCCACCTGCCCCTTCAGCCCCCAACTCCGAATAGTACCACAGGTAATGTAACAGTGTAAAGTATATAGTATATGCCCGTGATCACCTCCCGAAGTGATCACGGCCCAGTAGTATAGCATGGCAGACGGACAAGAGTGTAGGGCCACTGATGGAACACTAGCATCCTATACTAAGCAGTAGGATAGCAGGTAAAGGTAACAACAATAGTAGCAAGGACAGGCTATGCAACAGGATAGGATTAACGGAAAGCAGTAACATGCTACACTACTCTAATGCAAGCAGTAGAGAGAAGAGTAGGCGATATCTGGTGATCGAAGGGGGGGCTTGCCTGGTTGCTCTGGCAAGAAGGACGTGTCGTCAACACTGTAGTCGAACTAGGGGTCGCCGGCAGTCCCTGGGTCTACGGAAATAAGTAACGGAGGGGAAACACAATAAATAACAGAGCAATCAAAGTATCACAAAGTGAGACGCGTCAATACGTTGTGCTAGGTGTGACCTAACGCATGGATAGGTGATACGGGCAAAGGGGAAAAATATCCAGAAAAGTATTCCCGACGTTTCGCGTTTTCGGACAAACGAACCGGAGGGGGAAAGTTGCGGGTTTGCTATGCTAGGGATGTGTGGTGGACGAACGGGCTGCGTATTCGGATTCGCCTCGCTTTTTTGAGCAACTTTCATATATAAAGTATTTTCATCCAAGTTATGTATTATTTTATATTAATTTTCTAAAGTTTTAAAAATATTCTAGAATTATTATATTTAGCTTAAACCGAATTGACCGAGTCAATTTGACTAGTCAAAAGGATAGGTGTGGCCCACATGCCATAGACTATAAACCTAAAAAATAAATAAACCTAACTTATTTAAAAGGGGGCCTACATGTCATCTACTACTAAAGTAACCTAGCACTAATAAAAGGCCCTAATAAAACTAGCTAGACAGTGATGAGGACATCAATACCATTGTTACACCCACAGCCCCTACTGTTACATATACTGGACCAATTACTAGAGCTCGCGCACGCCAATTAAATTACCAGGTACTTTCGTTTCTTGGTAATGATTCTAATGTTCATGAGATTATGATGCTGCCTAAATTGGATACATTTGTTTTGCTTACAAATGAAGGGCCTAGCTTGGAGAAGGATGAACATTGGAGCAAGAACACACATGGAGTTGATGGCATGCGCAAGGGGATCAAGAACGGAGTTACAAGTGATGATTTCAGGACTTTAAAGCCGCCATAAGGAGTGCATGAAGCCTTGGACGAAATATACAAGATGCCACTTCATAATATTCGTCCATAGGCTATTCTAGGTGCTGTGTCACCTTATTAATGGGCCAGGCCCATGTAATTTCGAAATACTTAAGTATAGGTTATTTTTAGAGTCCGTATGTGTGGGGAAACAAGAGTTAGGGTTGGTTTCGGGCCCCACCCTCAAGGGCCACGAAATCCCCCCCTCTTCCTCCATATATACAACCCTTAGGGCATCGTTTAGACTTCGGGTTTTGTTTAGATTAAAAGTTCGCCATAGCTGCACCTTCGCGTACTTCATTTGTGTCCAACGACCAGACCAAGACGTCACAGAACCCCACCTTGATCAATAAAGCTTTCATCTTATATTCGCAATATCCAGATTGCAATCTCAGTTTCTTGCTTGTTCTTCATTTGCTCGCAGGAAACAGACCCTCGTGGTCAGGTTGATCGTGCTCCGGCGTGGTCAATAACCCTCGGAAGTTGGTTTAGCGATTGCTAAGGCGCGACGTCTCGCACGTTCGTAGTCGGATCGTCAAGGTCGACTCCCACAGAAAACGATAGCCACCATCTCATCGAAAGATCGGGACACCTTAGCCTCTATCAAGTGGTATCAGATTTCCAGGTTGCTCGGTGAGATTTTACAGTTTTTCGTAGATTAGATCGAGTCTGTTCTTCATACCTACAGTCCACGAAAAAGCCACAAAAAAATTTAGGGTTAGTTCATCATATCCGAACCAATCTGAGCCTTTGCATAATCTTTTTAGGGTTTTTGCTTTGTTGAATTTGCGGTTGCATCGTCGTGTCAAGTTGCTGGTCTTAGAGTCTAGTCTTTTAGAGTTTTGAGTTCTGGTCATAAGTTGTCACGCCGCCGCCGCACCATCATCATCGCCCATCTACCACTTTTGCTTATCCGCCACCGCTCTGAATCCATATCCATATACCACCACCAATCCGTATCCATATACCACCACCAATCTGTATCCATATACCACCACCGCTACCATATACCACGACCGCTGCCATATACCACAACCATATATCCACCACCAATCCGAGTTCTTCTCATATTAGGTTTGTTCTTGAGACCAATCTAAATTCCGATTCGTGTTTCCTTGCCTGCGTAGGTCTCGGAAAAAAAAGGAAAAAAAAGAGTCTGGAGACCCCCGGGCAGTTTTTAGGCCAAAATTTTCACGGGCAAATTTTTTTTTCCCTATCCTATTTTTAGGCTTTTCTGAGTCTTTTGAGCCACGTGCCATCATAGTGATTTTTTGTCGCACTTTTTCGTCGTCGCTGCCCTGATTTCCGAAAAAAAAGTGAAAAAAAAAATTCGTTCCCATCCTATCAGTTTGACGAGGGAAGAGTTTTGAGACACTCGCCATTATAGTGATTTTTCGCAAAAAAAAGAGGAGCGCAAAAAAAAGGAGCGCAAAAAAAAGAGAGCGAAAAAAAAGAGTTCCAGAGTGTGCTTTTCCCTTATTTACGTGCAGTGCCGTGATTTTGTTAGTGTTCTAGGCTCGCGTCTCTAGCACGGTCTAGCCTAGGACCAGCACAGTACCGTCGTTGAGCGTTTATTCAACTTTGCATCTCTGAATTGATTATTGCTGACCCTTTTTGCTACCATACTATAAGCCTTCCCAGCTCCACATACATCTACGTCGTGCGTTTGACTCTCCCTGGCAATCGCTCTATCCAAGCTTTTGAGAGTTTCGACTATAACGGTTGCCGATCACCGCCTGCTGCTGGGTAAGAACTGGTAAGAATTTGAGATTTGCTTGACGGATTTGTGACACCCGCCACCACCACCACTTGTTCGTAGTCTGTAGGATCATATTCTTGTGTGTTTCTATTGCTGCTAACCATGCCAGGATCACAATCCGACGAGACTGACTGGGAGAACTTGACGAACAAGGAGCTTCATGATACGTTTCAGCAAATGATGAGTGTACAGGTGCAAGATGTGATAAACAGATTTGAAGAGGCCATGGAGAAGATAGATGGCATGGAGAAGACGTTTGAAACAAAGCTCGATAACAAGTTTGCTGAATTGCTTTCGCGTTTTCCACCACCACCACCGGCTGCTCCTGCCGCACCTCTGCAACAGCAGCAACAACACCGACTACCTCCACGTCGGGAAACAGCCCTCCGCCGAGCGAGCCGTGTCCCTCTTCAGTCGGGCCAAACTGCTGGTGCTGCTGTTGATACTTCTGTGGCTCCTACTGCTGATGTGGAGGAGGATGATTATGTGGGAGATTATGAGGATGAGGTTGATCAAAATCAGAACTACGTGCCACCACCAGCACAGCAACCACCAGGTCGTCCACATGCAAATAATGGCAATGGTAGGGCTCACCCTCAGGTACGAGATCATGACCATCTCCCTAAACTAAAATTGAATATTCCACCATTTGAGGGTAGATATATTCCTGATATATATCTTACTTGGGAGTTAGAAACTGAACAACGATTTACATGTTTACAATATCCCGAGGAGAGACGTGTTCCTGCTGCTGTTTGTGCATTCACTAGTTTTGCATGTGTTTGGTGGTCTGAGCATTGTAGATTATATCCTATTCCGGCTACTTGGGCTGCCTTGAAAACTGCTATGCGTACTCGTTGGGTTCCACCATATTATCAACGTGAATTACTTCAAAAATTGCAGCGCTTAAGACAGGGAAAAAATTCTGTAGAAGAATATTATCAGGAATTACAAACTGGCATGATTAGATGTGGTATTGTTGAGGAGAATGAAGCTATGCTTGCACATTTTATGGGTGGATTAAATAAAGAGATTCAGACGATTCTAGAGTATAAGGACTATACTAATATCACTCGTTTATTCCATATTGCTTGTAAAGCTGAACGTGAAGTGCAGGATCGACAGGCATTGGCGCGGACTAACTTTTCTGCAGGTCGACCTTCCTCATGGACACCACATGCATCATCTACTTCCACGTGTTCTGCTACACCGGTGCCTCCGTCGGCTGCCACCTCCAACCGTGATACAATAAAGCAGGCACAATCACCACTATCTGCCAAGAGCACACCTTCTGGGCCTGCAAAGAGCTCTTCTTCATCCATGGCATCAACAGGGCAAACACATGATATTATTTGTCGACGTTGCAAGGGTGGAGGTCATTATGCGAGAGAATGCCCATCTAAGCGTGTGATGATTGTTACTGAGGATGGTGGGTATGAGTCCGCTAGTGACTATGATGAGGAGACTTTGGCTCTTATTACACGTGAAGAACACGGTGGAGACGATTCTGATCATGAGACGCAATACATGGCTCTTGAAGATGCTGACAGGTATGAATGTTTAGTTGCTCAACGTGTTTTGAGTGTGCAGGTTACACAAGCTGAGCAAAATCAGAGGCATAATTTGTTCCATACAAAGGGAGTTGTGAAGGAACGTTCTGTTCGGGTGATCATAGATGGAGAGAGCTGCAATAACTTGGCTAGCATGGAGATGGTGGAGAAGCTATCTCTCACCACAAGACCACATCCACATCCTTACTACATCCAATGGTTCAACAACAGCGGCAAGGTTAAGGTAACACGTACTGTTCGTGTGCATTTTAGTATCTCTACATATGCTGATTATGTTGATTGTGATGTGGTACCTATGCAAGCATGTTCCTTATTACTTGGTAGACCATGGCAATTTGATAAAAATTTTGTACACCATGGTAGAAACAATCAGTATACTCTTGTTCATAACGATAAAAATATTACTTTGCTTCCTATGACTCCTGATTCCATTTTAAAAGATGATATTAATAGAGCTAATAAAGCAAAACAGGAGACAAATAAGAGTGAAAATCAGATTGTGGCAAAAGAATTTGATAACAAAATGAAGCCTAATAATAAACCATCTACTGTTGTTTCTGAAATTAAATTGAAAAGTGCATGTTTACTTGCCACCAAATCTGATATTGATGAGCTAGATTTCAGCAAATCTGTTTGCTATGCTTTTGTGTGCAAAGAGGCATTATTTTCATTCGACGACGTGCCTTCCTCTTTGCCCCCTGCTGTCACTAACATTTTGCAGGAGTTCGCTGACGTTTTTCCACAAGACATGCCACCGGGATTACCACCTATTCGAGGGATTGAGCATCAAATTGACTTAATTCCCGGTGCTTCGCTACCCAACCGTGCACCATACCGTACCAATCTAGAGGAGACGAAGGAGATTATGCGTCAAGTACAAGAACTTCTCGACAAAGGTTATATACGCGAATCCCTTAGTCCTTGTGTTGTTCCTATCATTTTAGTGCCGAAAAAGGATGGTACGTCGCGTATGTGCGTTGATTGTAGAGGCATAAATAATATTACTATTCGTTATCGTCATCCTATTCCTAGGCTAGATGATATGCTTGATGAATTGAGTGGCTCTACAATATTCTCCAAAGTTGATTTGCGTAGTGGATACCATCAAATTCGTATGAAATTGGGAGATGAATGGAAAACAACATTTAAAACTAAGTTTGGATTATATGAGTGGTTAGTCATGCCTTTTGGGTTAACTAATGCACCTAGTACTTTCATGAGGTTAATGAACGAAGTTTTACGTGCTTTCATTGGACGATTTGTGGTAGTTTACTTTGATGACATATTGATTTATAGCAAATCTTTGGAGGAACATTTGGAACATTTACGTGCTGTTTTTATTGCTCTACGTGATGCACGTTTGTTTGGAAACCTTGGAAAGTGCACCTTTTGCACCGACCGAGTATATTTTCTTGGCTATGTTGTTACTCCACAGGGAATTGAAGTTGATAAAGCCAAGATTGAAGCTATTGAGAGTTGGCTGCAGCCCAAAACGGTCACACAAGTGAGGAGTTTCCTTGGCCTCGCTGGTTTCTATAGGCGTTTTGTGAGAGATTTCAGCACCATTGCTGCACCTCTCAATGAGCTTACAAAGAAGGATGTGCCTTTTGTTTGGGGTATCGCACAGGAAGAAGCCTTCACGGTATTGAAAGATAAGTTGACACATGCTCCTTTACTCCAACTTCCTAATTTCAATAAGACTTTTGAGCTTGAATGTGATGCTAGTGGAATTGGATTAGGAGGTGTGTTATTACAAGATGGAAAACCTGTTGCATACTTTTCTGAAAAATTGAGTGGGCCTAGTCTGAACTATTCTACTTATGATAAAGAATTATATGCTCTTGTTCGGACCTTAGAAACATGGCAACATTATTTATGTCCCAAGGAATTTGTTGTACATTCTGATCATGAATCTTTGAAACACATTAAAAGTCAAGCAAAACTGAACCGTAGATATGCTAAATGGGTTGAATTCATTGAGACTTTCCCTTATGTCATTAAACACAAGAAGGGTAAAGAAAATGTTATTGCTGATGCCTTGTCTCGTCGTTATACTATGCTTTCACAACTTGACTTTAAAATATTTGGTTTGGAGACCATCAAAGATCAATATGTTCATGATGCTGAATTTAAAGATGTATTGAAGAATTGTAAGGAAGGAAGAACTTGGAACAAGTTCGTTCTTAACGATGGATTTGTGTTTCGTGCTAACAAGCTATGCATTCCAGCTAGCTCCGTTCGTCTTTTTTTGTTGCAGGAGGCGCGTGGAGGAGGATTAATGGGACACTTTGGCATCAAGAAGACGGAGGATATACTTGCTACACATTTCTTTTGGCCAAAGATGAGACGGGATGTTGAGCGTTTTGTTGCTCGCTGCACTACATGTCAAAGAGCTAAGTCACGACTCAATCCGCATGGTTTATATATGCCTTTGCCTGTACCTAGTGTTCCTTGGGAGGATATATCTATGGACTTTGTTTTAGGTTTACCTCGAACAAAGAAGGGGAGGGATAGCATATTTGTTGTCGTGGATAGGTTCTCGAAAATGGCACACTTTATACCATGTCATAAAAGCGATGATGCTGTTAATGTTGCTGATTTGTTCTTTCGTGAAATTATTCGCTTACATGGTGTGCCAAATACTATTGTTTCAGATCGTGATACTAAATTTCTTAGCCACTTTTGGAGATGTTTATGGGCTAAGTTGGGGACTAAGCTGCTTTTTAGTACTACTTGTCACCCCCAAACTGATGGACAAACTGAAGTAGTCAATAGAACATTGTCTACTATGCTTAGGGCTGTTTTGAAGAATAACAAGAAAATGTGGGAAGAATGCTTGCCTCATATTGAATTTGCTTATAATCGTTCATTGCATTCTACTACTTAGATGTGCCTTTTTGAAATTGTGTATGGTTTCCTACCTCGTGCACCTATTGATTTGTTGCCTCTTCCATCTTCAGAGAAGGTTAATTTTGATGCTAAAGAACGTTCTGAATTGATTTTAAAATGCATGAGTTAACTAAGGAAAACATTGAGCGTATGAATGCTAAATATAAACTTGCTGGAGATAAGGGTAGAAAACATGTTGTGTTTGCGCCTGGAGATCTTGTTTGGTTACATTTGCGTAAAGATAGATTTCCTAATCTGCGCAAATCAAAGCTAATGCCACGTGCTGATGGTCCTTTTAAGGTGTTAGAGAAAATAAATGATAATGCATATAAACTTGAGCTACCTGTAGATTTAGGGGTTAGTCCCACTTTTAACATTGCAGATTTGAAGCCTTATTTGGGTGAGGAAGATGCGCTTCCGTCGAGGACGACTTCATTTCAAGAAGGGGAGGATGATGAGGACATCAATACCATTGTTACACCCACAGCCCCTACTGTTACATATACTGGACCAATTACTAGAGCTCGCGCACGCCAATTAAATTACCAGGTACTTTCGTTTCTTGGTAATGATTCTAATGTTCATGAGATTATGATGCTGCCTAAATTGGATACATTTGTTTTGCTTACAAATGAAGGGCCTAGCTTGGAGAAGGATGAACATTGGAGCAAGAACACACATGGAGTTGATGGCATGCGCAAGGGGATCAAGAACGGAGTTACAAGTGATGATTTCAGGACTTTAAAGCCGCCATAAGGAGTGCATGAAGCCTTGGACGAAATATACAAGATGCCACTTCATAATATTCGTCCATAGGCTATTCTAGGTGCTGTGTCACCTTATTAATGGGCCAGGCCCATGTAATTTCGAAATACTTAAGTATAGGTTATTTTTAAAGTCCGTATGTGTGGGGAAACAAGAGTTAGGGTTGGTTTCGGGCCCCACCCTCAAGGGCCACGAAATCCCCCCCTCTTCCTCCATATATACAACCCTTACGGCGTCGTTTAGACTTTGGGTTTTGTTTAGATTAAAAGTTCGCCATAGCTGCAACTTCGCGTACTTCGTTTGTGTCCAACGACCAGACCAAGACGTCACAGAACCCCACCTTGATCAATAAAGCTTTCATCTTATATTCGCAATATCCAGATTGCAATCTCAGTTTCTTGCTTGTTCTTCGTTTACTCGCAGGAAACAGACCCTCGTGGTCAGGTTGATCGTGCTCCGGCGTGGTCAATAACCCTCGGAAGTTGGTTTAGCGATTGCTAAGGCGCGACGTCTCGCACGTTCGTAGTCAGATCGTCAAGGTCGACTCCCACAGGAAACGATAGCCACCATCTCATCGAAAGATCGGGACACCTTAGCCTCTATCAGACAGCAAAAATAATCCTAGAACTAATCCACCTAATTAAATTAGACCTAGACTAATTTTGGGGCAGCCCCACGCACTTGGCACATCGGCCACACACACTCACACGCTGCACACACATCACACACACACACACCTACACAGCACACACACGCTGCTATGGAGGTAAAATCTGTTTTCTATTAAGAAAAGATGGACTTTTGTGATTTTCACAGGAATTAATCCATGCATCAAATTGATTTGGTTCAATGGAAACATTTGAGCTTTGACAAGTGTACTACCTACCAATATTATTCTTACTCCTGTTAACAGTTGTTTAGCTGCTGTTTAGGGGCAGTCCAGGGGGTTACTTGGTGTAAAATTCACAAAGCTAGCCATAGCTACAGTAATTAGTAGTGCAGAGGAGAGCCGGGGCACGCGTGGTTGGTCGTGGCGGGCGTAGGCGGGGCAGCCGCAGCAGCAAGCAAAACCATATGCGGACGAGCGCGAGCGGAGCGCAGCACGGCAGCAGCAAGGGAACCAACGGGCGCGGGCAGAGGCGCAGCGGGGCCAGCGACGCGGCCGCGTTGGCGGCGCAGTGGCTCGCCGAGGCAAGCGCGGGGCGGCGAGCTTGAGCCAAGGCCGGGCTGGGCAAGGTAGCCAGAAGGCACGCAAGCTTGAGCCAAGGCCGGGCTGGGCAAGGTAGCCAGCAGGTGCGCGAGCTGCACGTAGGAGAGGAGCGGGCCTACACGCGCGCGGATGGAGCAGTGCAGTAGTAGCGACCAGCATGGGCGCGTGCATGCGGCAGCGGGCGGTCGGCGGGCAGCAGGGGGCTACGCGGCCATAGAGCGGCAGAGCAAGCGCGGGGGTGGCTCGGGCGCGGCCGGCACGAGGACTAGGCGGCAGCGGCGGGTGTGGGCCGCAGCAGCAGCAGCGTCGCAAGCAAAGCAGCGCAGTAGCTGCACACATGTACACGTATGCGAGAGTTCGGGCACGACGGTGATGGCGGCCTACGGCATGCAAACGAAGGGGAGGGACATAGGGGTTGGACGGGCGGCTCACCGGGATCCCGTAGGGGTGCAAAGGTGGGCTCGGAGAGGATCGACATCGCCGGAGTCATTGACGAACGGCGACGTCCGAAGGATGAAGGAGAGCTCGATCCCCACGATGTGGGGCTCTCCATCTTGGTCTCGTGGTTCCAGGCGATGAAGCAGACCATGGCGGGGCGGAGGGACATGTCATCAGGCACCGGGGAGGAGGGTAGCCACGCCGGCGAGGGCAACCATGGCGACGACGGTGTCGGACGCGGTTGGATCTGGAGGAGGGGTGTAGCGAGAGGGGGAGAGAGGAGGAGGGGGAGCGCGAGGGCAAGTGGGGAGGGGACAAGGGGAGCCCGAGGCATCGCCCTTATCCCCTCCGGCGTCGTCAGCGAGGCGGTTCGACGGGAGCGCCCTCGGTGGCTCGGTCGCTGCAGCAGTGTGAGCAGGGAGCGTTTGGACTTTCTGCTGGGCCTCTGGCTCGGATTGTCTAAGGCCCAGAGGCGCGGGGGGATTGTTTACCTCTTATTTAATTTGTTATTTTTCTTTTTACAATTCTAGTTTTCTTTTGTTTTTGAATAGCTATTAACATTATAAAATATAGGAACAACACCTAAATTGGTTTTACTAATTATACCACTGCCACATTTAGTTCGAGGTTCAAATAAAATAGTTTAGTATTTTTATTATTTAAAAAGCATTAAATAATTATTTTTAGCCACTGTTATATTCACAAAAGAGCATTAAAATACTTTACCAAAGTGTTGGGTCACCAACATAATTAGTTATGGAATATTTTCCACACTTTGAACATTTTATTTTGCGTGTTTGAGAAATTTCAATTCTGGGCTTTAATTTGAGTTTGAGTTTGAACTAAGATTTGATCAGGCGAGGATTAGCAACAGTAATGTGATGACCTGGCATCATTAGTAGGGGATTACTGTAGTTTAATTATCGGGGCGTCACAAATCTCCTCCACTACAAGAAATCTCGTCCCGAGATTTAAGAGGTGGAGTAAGGGGGAAATAGTTGGTTATGATATTCTAACGAGTCTTCTCGTTCCTGGCTGCTCTTCTCGAAGAAGGTGATCCCTTTCATTGGTGTTTTCATTTCTCTGCTTCATATCGTCGTGATGAAGTCGTCATCCTTTCTTCAGAAACTCTGTCGTACTTACGAATAGGTAACGGGGCAGATCGGCAACGACATAATGCTATAAGGGTAATAATCTGGGATTAACCGATGAATGAGCATATGAGTACCTCTCGAGTTGAACAAATAAAACATGTCGAGAATAAAGTTCGAAGGAACAATAAAAAGTTTCAAGAAGCCAAGCAATCATTTAATGCCTAGTCAGAAACGTGAATAAGTATTGCGTTTGATACCAGAATAGATCACTAGGAATGTGGCTCGTGAATTGCATACGAAGCCAAGCGCGATGATTAACTTTGGAAACAGGGTGTACATGTGAGTCAGGTTTTGATCCTGTGGAACTGTGGGTTATGGGCCCACCATGTGGGTTAAAAGTTGGAAGGGCGGTGACATCTTGCACGATCATGTAAGCAAGGGATGTCAGAGGATAGCCTGTCGGTTATGTCGGCAACAACATCGGTACCAAGGGCAAGGGACAAAGAGAACCATTTTCCTGCTCGTTGAACGAGGCGGACCAATAGGCAAAGTTCCCGTCCATCGGTGGTCACCGAAATGTCATCAACAATGGTAACAGGGTCTTGCTAACAGAGTTGTACACCGAGGTGTTTACATAAGCAGTAGAGTAATACTGCTTAGATTATATAGACCTCAAGAAAGGTTAAACCAAACAATGGAAAGGACATATGATTATCAGATTAATCCGGTGATGGAAAGGAAAAATGTGTTTTAGTCATATAATTCAGGGATATATCCTTCCCAAGGACAAGCAGAGCATGGTATCCGTGGCAGGATATCATGTAGAAAACCCTTTTGGTAAGGGGAGAGAAATTTCATGACACTACGCATACAACGGTGTTTAGATAATTTAGCAAGAAACATTTAGCATTGGCTTCAAATGTTCTTGTTGAAATTCGGAGTACCACAGACAAGCTTCGAGATAGCATTGACATGGTCACTGGGTAAAGATCAGACATTGGATACACAAAGGATCCATCAGGAACAACTTATAGAATAAGCCTTACAATTTCCTCATGGAAGAATGGCTAACCTTGCTAAAAAGGAAACTAAAACAATAGGCCCTCCAGGCAGGTGTGTTAGGATGACATCACCTTATTGGATTAAAGTCCAATGTTATAACTCTTGGGAATATGTTCCAACCATCATATCTGACCAAGATTCAGGTCCGATTTGTGTCAGGATACCCCAGACTCAGGATGCCTGAGAAGAAAAGGTGCAACTCAAATTGACGAGATGACATTGTAAGATGATCAGGAAATGAACTATGGAAGCAAGTTCTGAATCATGAGTTCATCATTAAACCAAGGAGAGGATGAGGAGGTGGCTGATGAACTCAGCGACAATGAGTCTAGATTTCCAAAAGATGGATTCCCACCAGTATTCGAACAAGGAGATAACATTTGTCAGATCAAATGATATAATGAGGTATGCTCGAGGAAAACATACACAGTTAATCATTGATTGAAAGGTGCACCCGAAATATGGGCTTAGGTAGCATGATCAATGTTAGAATGGTGATTCGATAACCAATTTTCTAAGAATGAAATATCGACCATTAACTTCAAAGCAATAGGGTTGCTAGAAGTTTTGAAGTCGCACATCATAGTTCAATTGTCGGTTTTCCAGTTAGAAACAACACGGGGACCAAGGAATGAACGGATATGGCAAGAAGTATCACCTGTATCAAGATCTCTTAAGAGGTGGTGAAATTCTCACGACTTTCTTGACATAAAAGATGGTAATACTTCCAAGGTAATGAAGAACAACTGTTGGGTAGCAAGGATCTCAAGGTATAACACAAAACACGAACAAGTTTGTGTTGAACGGCAGGCAATAAAGTGGTCGATGATAACATGAATCATCAAGAGGCAAGTATGGTATTTCTAGCCGTGAATTCACTTGACATCTCTGAAGAAGCCAAAGTGCTGACGGTGATCACGACAAATTTTGTCGAGAGACTCAATGAAGATGCCATCGAGCAGAAAAGGAAGGAAGAAGTGAAAGGCTATGAGAACCATGGATTTGACACAAGCTCGAAGTCAAGCTTGTTGTTCGAGGTGAAATGATAAGATGAGGAAGATCGACGTAAGCTTAGCTCGTCGTCGAAAGTTGCTCCGGGCATAAGGACCAGGTAGCACAATTAAAAGTTGACACGATAAAAATATAGCCGATCAGGCTAGGAATGATGTGATGGGGTATAAAACTTCCTAACATCATGTACTAGGTGTAATGCCTGAAGGTAAATCGGAGTAGAGGTTGGACAGGGGAAATGATTTGCAGAGGATAAGTATTTTAACTTATCTGGTAAATGGAATCAAGGAGGAAATATGGTCGGGACCATGATTACAAAGGATCAATTCATAGATACAAGATGATCTTGTACCAAAGAAATAATTATTTTTATGAGCAGCTTCCATGATAAGTTCTACATCGGGTCCATGGGCATGAACACAAGGGTTCAAGGTCGACTCCCACTTCTTCAATGCATAACCTTTCATTCACTCCTTGTTTTCAAAGAAATCGTAGTGTAGATTATTTATTTGGTGAAGTACCAGAAGAGTAAGACTCGTGAGAACTCTCGGGTTCACACGGATTATGGAAGGCATAAGTTCAACCCATCGGGGCATTTTTACGAATCTATACAACCATCAACCAAGCAAAAGATACGAGTTCAAAAGCAGAGTATTGGAGTCAAAGCAGATGATACCATTTACCGAAGGTATTTTGTAACAGGGAAAAACTCACAAGATTTTGGATGTGAAGGACACTATGGATATTAACCCAGCAATGGATCTGGCGATTCACGACAGAGTTGATGTGAGTATCGGTAATCAATCAGATGAAGAAGGGGATGCGAAGGCATCGGCTTATAGAAACGTTTGAATGATTCAATGCTTGGGTACAAAGGAATTATGATTTCAAGACGAAGGATCAGAAGCAGAGGCTCTGATCAAAAGATGAGTAAGTTGAATAGACTTAGAGTTGTACCCGATCAAATCTGGATTGGGCAAGAACCGGCTCATATTTGAAAGGATGTCTGAGCCAGAAAGAAAATTTCCAAGGATTAATTGATGATTGCGAGTATTCGCGCACACGCTGAATCCATAGGAACAGAATGTCAATCACAAAGAATTTTAAAGAATATTGCTAGACATATGGAATTAATCCTAATGCAAGCAGACAAGGAGAATCAAGAGCAATAGGCCACAAAGGATTTTGAAAGATTAGATAGCATTTTCAGGTATTTTGGAAAGCATATGAACAGATGTGGACGAACGAACCCCAGTTAAGTGAATTATCCGCACTGCGAAAAGAAGCTCCATAGAAAAAGGCACAAAGGATTCTTAGAACAACGGAGAGTACTAGGTGTATCTTGTAATAACAGGAGCAACTGGGGATGAAGGTACAAGCGGTAAGGATGTTATTCACGGGGATTATCGGTGGTTAGGAACTGCAAGGCACTTGGCACAGTGTCTCGAGAAACATCGAGGAGTATCTGCAGAATCTTGTGGCGAAGCAAGCGATCATCGATAATTTCGGGGCTCTCCGAGAGGAAGTGGTTACGAGATCCTAGAGTCAGAGTTAGCAAAATCATTTAACCCGAATAGAAGAGAGTTCAGAGTCCTAGAGTAAGGATCGAGGAGTAAAAGATCCTAATACCACCCAGATGGCGACGTGGGCCCGTAAGGCACACAGCCATGTTAGTAAAAGTTTTTGTAATGTCTAGACTCAACTTCGGCCAAGGAGTGTGGAAGGGGGATTCCTACAGGCAGTCGTCTCTGATACCAACTTGTGACGCCCCCGATTTAATCGTACACTAATCATACACGCAAACGTGTACGATCAAGATCAGGGACTCACGGGAAGATACCACAACACAACTCTACAAATAAAATAAGTCATACAAGCATCATATTACAAGCCAGGGGCCTCGAAGGCTCGAATACAAGAGCTCGATCATAGACGAGTCAGCGGAAGCAACAATATCTGAGTACAGACATAAGTTAAACAAGTGTGCCTTAAGAAGGCTAGCACAAACTGGGATACAGATCGAAAGAGGCGTAGGCCTCCTGCCTGGGATCCTCCTAACTACTCCTGGTCGCCGTCAGCGGGCTGCACGTAGTAGTAGGCACCTCCCGAGTAGTAGTAGTCGTCGTCGACTGTGGCGTCTGGATCCTGAGCTCCAACATCTGGTTGCGACAACTAGGTAGAAGGGATAGGGGGAAAAGAGGGAGAAAGCAGCCGTGAGTACTCATCCAAAGTACTCGCAAGCAAGGAGCTATACTACATATGTATGCATTGGTATCAACTGGAATAAGGCTATTATATGTGGACTGAACTGCAGAATGCCAGAATAAGAGGGGGATAGCTAATCCTGTCGAAGACTACGCTTCTGGCAGCCTCCGTCTTGCAGCATGTAGAAGAGAGTAGACTGAAGTCCTCCAAGTAACATCGCATAGCATAACCCTAACCGATGATCCTCCCCTCGTCGCCCTGTGAGAGAGTGATCACCGGTTGTATCTGGCACCTGGAAGGGTGTGTTTTATTAAGTATCCGGTTCTAGTTGTCATAAGGTCAAGATACAACTCCAAGTCGTCCTGTTACCGAAGATCCCGGCTATTCGAATAGATTAACTTCCCTGCAGGGGTGCACCACATATCCCAACACGCTCGATCCCATTTGGCCGAACACACTTTCCTGGGTCATGCTCGGCCTCGGAAGATCAACACGTCGCAGCCCTACCTAGGCACAACAGAGAGGTCAGCACGCCGGTCTAAAACCTATGGCACAGGGGTCTGGGCCCATCGCCCATTGCACACCTGCATGTTGCGTACGCGGCCGGAAGCAGAACTACCCCCTTAATACAAGAGCAGGCTTACGGTCCAATCCGGCGCGCGCCACTCAGTCGCTGACATCACGAAGGCTTCGGCTGATACCACGACGTCGAGTGCCCATAACTGTTCCCGCGTAGATGGTTAGTGTGTATAGGCCAGTAGCCAGACTCAGATCAAATACCAAGATCTCGTTAAACGTGTTAAGTATCCGCGAACGCCGACCAGGGCCAGGCCCACCTCTCTCCTAGGTGGTCTCAACCTGCCCTGTCGCTCCGCCACAAGTAATAGTCGAGGGCCGTCGGGAACCCAGGCCCACCTCTACTGGGATGGAGCCACCTGCCCCTTCAGCCCCTAACTCCGAACAGTACCACAGGTAATGTAACTGTGTAAAGTATATAGTATATGCCCGTGATCACCTCCCGAAGTGATCACGGCCCAGTAGTATAGCATGGCAGACGGACAAGAGTGTAGGGCCACTGATGGAACACTAGCATCCTATACTAAGCAGTAGGATAGCAGGTAAAGGTAACAACAATAGTAGCAAGGACAGGCTATGCAACAGGATAGGATTAACGGAAAGCAGTAACATGCTACACTACTCTAATGCAAGCAGTAGAGAGAAGAGTAGGCGATATCTGGTGATCGAAGGGGGGGCTTGCCTGGTTGCTCTGGCAAGAAGGACGTGTCGTCAACACCGTAGTCGAACTAGGGGTCGCCGGCAGTCCCGGGGTCTACCGGAAAGAAGTAACGGAGGGGAAACACAATAAATAACAGAGCAATCAAAGTATCACAAAGTGAGACGCGTCAATACGTTGTGCTAGGTGTGACCTAACGCATGGATAGGTGATACGGGCAAAGGGGAAAAATATCCAGAAAAGTATTCCTGATGTTTCGCGTTTTCGGACAAACGAACCGGAGGGGAAAAGTTGCGGGTTTGCTATGCTAGGGATGTGTGGTGGACGAACAGGCTGCGTATTTGGATTCGCCTCGCTTTTCTGAGCAACTTTCATATATAAAGTATTTTCATCCAAGTTACGTATTATTTTATATTAATTTTCTAAAGTTTTAAAAATATTCTAGAATTATTATATTTAGCTTAAACCGAATTGACCGAGTCAATTTGACTAGTCAAAAGGATAGGTATGGCCCACATGCCATGGACTATAAACCTAAACAAATAAATAAACCTAACTTATTTAAAAGGGGGCCTACATGTCATCTACTACTAAATTAACCTAGCACTAATAAAAGGCCCTAATAAAACTAGCTAGACAGCAAAAATAATCCTAAAACTAATCCACCTAATTAAATTAGACCTAGACTAATTTGGGGGCAGCCCCACGCACTTGGCACATCGGCCACACACACTCACACGCTGCACACACATCACACACACACACACACACCTACACATCACACACACGCTGCTATGGGGGTAAAATCTGTTTTCTATTAAGAAAAGATGGACTTTTGTGATTTTCATAGGAATTAATCCATGCATCAAATTGATTTGGTTCAATGGAAACATTTGAGCTTTGACAAGTGTACTACCTACCAATATTATTCTTACTCCTGTTAACAGTTGTTTAGCTGCTGTTTAGGGGCAGTCCAGGGGGTTACTTGGTGTAAAATTCGCAAAGCTAGCCATAGCTACAGTAATTAGTAGTCCAGAGGAGAGCCGGGGCACGCGTGGTTGGTCGTGGCGGGCGTAGGCGGGGCAGCCGCAGCAGCAAGCGAAACCATATGCGGACGAGCGCGAGCGGAGCGCAGCACGGCAGCAGCAAGGGAACCAACGGGCGCGGGCAGAGGCGCAGCGGGGCCAGCGACGCGGCCGCGTTGGCGGCGCAGTGGCTCGCCGAGGCAAGCGCGGGGCGGCAAGCTTGAGCCAAGGCCGGGCTGGGCAAGGTAGCCAGAAGGCGCGCAAGCTTGAGCCAAGGCCGGGCTGGGCAAGGTAGCCAGCAGGTGCGCGAGCTGCACGTAGGAGAGGAGCGGGCCTACACACGCGCGGGTGGAGCGGCGCAGTAGTAACGACCAACACGGGCGCGTGCATGCGGCAGCGGGCGGTCGGCGGGCAGCAGGGGGCTACGCGGCCACAGAGCGGCAGAGCAAGCGCGGGGGTGGCTCGGGCGCGGCCGGCACGAGGACTAGGCGGCAGCGGCGGGTGCGGGCCGCAGCAGCAGCAGCGTCGCAAGCAAAGCAACGCAGTAGCTGCACGCATGTACACGTACGCGAGAGTTTGGGCACGACGGTGATGGCGGCCTACGGCATGCAAACGAAGGGGAGGGACATAGGGGTTGGACGGGCGGCTCACCGGGATCCCGTAGGGGTGCAAAGGTGGGCTCGGACAGGATCGACATCGCCGGAGTCATTGACGAACGGCGACGTCCGAAGGATGAAGGAGAGCTCGATCCCCGTGATGTGGGGCTCTCCATCTTGGTCTCGTGGTTCCAGGCGATGAAGCACACCATGGCGGGGCGGAGGGACATGTCATCAGGCACCGGGGAGGAGGGTAGCCACGCCGGCGAGGGCAACCATGGCGACGACGGTGTCGGACGCGGTTGGATCTGGAGGAGGGGTGTAGCGAGAGGGGGAGAGAGGAGGAGGGGGAGCGCGAGGGCAAGTGGGGAGGGGACAAGGGGAGCCCGAGGCGTCGCCCTTATCCCCTCCGGCGTCGTCGGCGAGGCGGTTCAACGGGAGCGCCCTCGGTGGCTCGGTCGCTGCAGCAGTGTGAGCAGGGAGCGTTTGGACGTTCGGCTGGGCCTCTGGCTCGGATGGGCTAAGGCCCAGAGGGGCGGGGGGATTGTTTACCTCTTATTTAATTTGTTATTTTTCTTTTTACAGTTCTAGTTTTCTTTTGTTTTTGAATAGGTATTAGCATTATAAAATATAGGAACAACACCTAAATTGGCTTTACTAATTATACTACTGCCACATTTAGTTCGAGGTTCAAATAAAATAGTTTAGTATTTTTATTATTTAAAAAGCATTAAATAGTTATTTTTAGCCACTGTTATATTCACAAAAGAGCATTAAAATACTTTACCAAAGTGTTGGGTCACCAACATAATTAGTTATGGAATATTTTCCACACTTTGAACATTTTATTTTGCGTGTTTGAGAAATTTCAATTCTGGGCTTTAATTTGAGTTTGAGTTTGAACTAAGATTTGATCAGGCGAGGATTAGCAACAGTAATGTGATGACCTGGCATCATTAGTAGGGGATTACTGTAGTTTAATTATCGGGGCGTCACAACAATGAACAGGGCTTACCCATTGACTATCAGGAATATAATAAATTATACATGCCTCCAAAAGCTTTAGCATTTCATTTCTTACCACTTCTTTCATATTAGGATTTAATCGTCCTTGATGATCAACAAACGGTTTAGCATCTTTCTCCAATTAAGTTTTGTGCTGACATAGAGTGGGACTAATGCCCTTAAGATCATCGAGAGTATATCCAATAGCGGCACGGTGCTTCTTCAGAGTTTTCAATAATTTCTTTTCTTCATGCTCTAAAAGGTTAGCACTAATAATAATAGGATATATCTTATTTTCATCAAGATAAGCATATTTCAGAGTATCAAGTAATTGTTTAAGCTCAAAAACGGATTCACCCTTAGGTGGAGGAGGATCCCCAAGGATTTCAACACACAAATTATGTTTCAAAATAGGTCCTTGATTAAAGAATACTTCATCTATTTCCCTTCTTTCATTAATAAACATATCATTTTCATGGTCTAACAAAAATTGTTCTAAAGGATCAGCGGGACGCATGACAATAGAAGCTAGACCAATAATTTCATCCTTACTAGGAAATTCTTTACCATTGGGGTTGTCTACGAAATTTGGAGAAATTAAAATCATGAGACATATCCCCTGAACCAACAATAACAATGTCTTTCTTGTAGTCTATCTTAGCATTAATGGTATTCAAGAAAGGTCTACCAAATATAATGGGACAAAAATTATCTTGTGGGAAACAAGAACAAGAAAATCGGTAGGATATTTTATCTTCCAAAACAAGACTTGAATATCTCTAGCAATCCCAATTGGTGATATAGTTTCTCTATTAGCAAGCTTAATAGTAGCATCAATATCTTCGATCTCAACAGGTGCAATATCATTCATAATTTCTTTATATAAGGTATAAGGAATTACACTCACACTAGCACCCACATCACATAAGCCATGATAACAATGGTCTCCCATTTTAACAGAAACAATAGGCATGCCAAGAAAAGGTGTATGTTTATCTTTAGTATCGGGTTTGGCAATTCTAGCAGCTTCACAGAAATAAATAACATGCCCATCAATATTATCAACCAAGAGATCTTTAAACATAGCAATACTAGGTTCAAATTTAATTTGTTCAGAGGGTTTGGCTGCTCTAATATTACTTTTGTTAGCCACAGTTGAAGCTTTAGCATGATCCTTTATTCTAACAGGGAAAGGTGGTTTCTCAATATAAGCAGTTAGAACAATAGGATCAACATTATAAGTAATAGTTTCTTCTTCAACTTTAATAGGTTCTACTACTTTAACTTCAATGGGAGGATGATATTTAAACCACTTCTCCTTAGGGAGATTAATATGAGTAGCAAAAGATTCACAAAAAGAAGCTACTATCTCAGAGTCAAGTCCATATTTAGTGCTAAAATCATGAAAAGCATCGGTATCCATAAAAGATTTAACACAATCAAACTTAAGGTTTATAGCTGACTCCTTACCTTCGTTGAGATCCAAATCTTCAGAGTTGCGTTTAATTCTTTCTAATAAATCCCATTTGAATTCAATATCCTTCTTCATATAGGAACCAGTACAAGAAGTATCGAGCATGGGTCGATCATTATGAGAAAGCCGAGCATAAAAATTTTGAATAATAATTTCTCTTGAGAGCTCATGATTGGGCATGAATATAACATTAACTTAAGCCTCCCCAAAGCTTGAGCGATACTTTCTCCTTCACGAGGCTAAAAATTATATATATAATTCCGATCACGATGAACCAGATGCATAGGATAAAACTTCTGATGAAATTCCAATTTCAATTGGTTGTAGTTCCATGATCCAATACCATCCAATAGCCTATACCATGTCAGTGCCATTCCCTTCAAAGATAAAGGGAAGCCCTTCTTCTTGACAACATCCTCGGGCATACCTGCAAGCTTAAATAATCCACAAACTTCATCCACATAGATTAGGTGCATATCAGGGTGTAATGTTCCATCTCCTGCATAAGGATTAGCTAGCAGTTTCTCTATCATACCTAAAGGGATTTCATAATAAATATTTTCAGTAGGTGCAGTAGGTTGAGGAGTAGCTAATTGTGGTTCCGGTCGAGGTGAAGATACCCCGAACAAACCCCTCAAAGGATTATTTTCCATAGTAACAAGTGACTGTAAATTTTATCACACTATATAAATGTTTCCTTACCAAATTCCACTTACCAAAGGCGCTTCACTCCCCGGCAACGGCGCCAGAGAAGAGTCTTGATGACCCAAAAGTATAGGGGATCTATCGTAGTACTTTCGATAAGTAAGAGTGTCGAACCCAACAAGGAGCAGAAGGAAATGACAAGCGATTTTCAACAAGGTATTCTCTGCAAGCACTGAAATTGTCGGTAACAGAGAGTTTTGTGATATGATAAATTTTAATGGGTAACAAGTAAATAAAGTACCTAAGGTGCAGCAAGGTGGCCCAATCCTTTTTGTAGCAAAGGACAGGCCTCGACGAACTATTATATAAATCAAAGAGCTCCCGAGGACACTTGGGAATTGTTGTCAACTTAGTTTTCATCATGCTCATATGATTCATGTTCGTTACATTCATAATTTAGTATGTGGGTGGACCGGTGCTTTGGGTGCTATCCTTCCTTGGACAAGCCTCCCACTTATGATTAACCCCTCTCGCAAGCATCCGCAACTATGAAAGAAGTATTAAGGTAAACCTAACCATAGCATCAAACATATGGATCCAAATCAGCCCCATACGAAGCAACGCATAAACTAGGGTTTACGCTTCTGTCACTCTAGCAACCCATCATCTACTTATTACCAATGCCTTCTCCTAGGCCCAAATGATGGTGAAGTGTCATGTTGTCGATGTTCACATAACACCACTAGAGGAGAGACAAAATACATCTCATCAAAATATCTAACGAATACCAAATTCACATGATTACTTATAACACGACTTCTCTCATGTCCTCAGGAACAAACGTAACTACTCACAAAGCATATTCATAATCAAGATTAGAGTTGTATTAATTATCATTTAGGATCTGAAAATATAATCTTCCACCGGATAAACCAACTAGCATCAACTACAAGGAGTAATCAACACTACTAGCAACCCACTGGTACCAATCTGAGGTTTTGGGACCAAGACTGAATACAAGAGATGAACTAGTGTTTGGGAGGAGATGGTGCTAGTGAAGATGTTGATGGAGATTGACCCCCTCTCGATAAGAGGATCGATGGTGATGACGATGGCGGTGTTTCCCCCCTTCCGAAGGGATGTTTCCCCGGCAGAACAGCTCCGCTAGAGCCCTAGATTGGTTCTGCCTAGGTTCCGCCTTGAGACGGCGGCGCTTCGTCCCGAAAGCTTATTCTTGATTTTTGTTCTAGGGTGAAAGATACCATATAGCCAAAGATGGGCATCGGAGGCCTACCAGGGGGCCCACAAGGTCGGGGGGCGTACCCTCCACCCTTGTGGCTGGCTGGTGGCCCCCCTCTGGTACTTTCTTCGCCCAATATTTTTTATATATTCCAAAAACATGCTCCGTGAAGTCTCAGGACTTTTGGAGTTGTGCATAATAGGTCTCTAATATTTCCTCCTTTCCCAGTCCAGAATTCCAGCTACCAAGGAGAAGGTGAAGCTTGCGTTCGAGAAAAAAAAGTAGCCGAGGATGCGAAAAAAGCAGCCGAGGAGAAAAATGAGTTGCTACAGCAGGCAGTCGATGCAACTGTACATGCGTGTAGAAATGATTTCCCTACTAACTTGATCCCTGCTATCATCAACTAGACGTAGGAAAATCCAAACAAGACGGTAGATGATTTCCCCATGCCCAGTTTCGTCGGGAGCAACTCGGTGAACAACACCACCACACCATGACCTTCTCACGCAACCGTGCCTGCTCCCGCACCCACACCCCCATCAGCACACACTCATAGCAGCCCATCCTCATTCTCTGGCACGCTAGGCGGGACTTCATCTTTGGCTGAGCTCGATGCCCTCATGGTAATTACATGTCGCACCAACATATATCTAGAATATTCCATTTTCATTGCCTTTCGGAAGTTTTTCGCCGCAGACATGTGTTGGCAGGCCGATGAAACCCCGTGCACCGTACTCTACTTGATCAAAGGCTAAAAGGTGGATGTGGGAAAGGCGGTGATAACGAAGCCCTTAGAACTCACGTTTCATGGCCAGACGATGTCTGGTGGGCACTTCAGGGTTACCTTGTCAAGTGTGAAATCGGGGCACAAGGATTTTCCTCTTTCCGTATGGCTAGGGGGAGAGGACGATGAGACCCCACTATGGATTGGAAACTGCAAGGATTGGCTGCTGCTATGGCCGAAGAATCTTCTTCGTCTGGAGCTGGCCGAGAGCACACCAATTGTCGACGTTCTGGGAACGGGGGTCCCCAGACTTGCCTGCCTGCGACCCGCGGCGTGGCTCCACCAGCGGCCCTGTATGGCCCATCTTCACCAGCAAACACTCAAGACCCCCGTGAGGGGCCAAGCCTCGCGAGGAGGACGATGCAAGACCTCCTCAGGAGCGGCCTCACCAGGCTGGCTCGCGAGGGGCGGAGAGATCAAGGCAAGGGACACCTCGCGAGGTTTGTGTGACGCAAGCCATGACGACTGGAGCCAACCAGCGCCAGCGCGCGCAGTGTCCTTGTTTCCTCTTTGGTGCTAAAGAGGCAAGCACAGGCGAGGAGTCCCGAGGCATCAAGCAAAGGTTTCCATATCGGTGCACCAAGACCAAGACTAGCAGGATAGCAGGACGGAGGTCACCGTCGAGCCTAAGACGGTGTCACCACCAGAGCCTTTGGAAGACGAAGACTACTTTTGTCAGCTTGTACTAGCTGTCCCCCTTCAAATTGGCCGTTGTGGGATCCCTTCCCGCCTAATATTTGGGAAGAGGACCCGGGCCTCTATATATAGGACTAGCCACCACCGTAGAGGGGAGATCTAAGAACCTCATCTTGGACCAGATCCATTCCACCAAAGCCACCACACTCACCAAGCACAAGGGCACCTCTCCTCAGGAGGGTGTTCTTCCCTTGTAACTGTTCATCCTCAGCCCAAGAGGCAATCCACCACACCACACTGGAGTAGGGTATTACACCACATCAGTGGCCCGAACCAGTATAAACTCTTGTGTCTCGTGTTCTTTGGGTTCGTCGAGCTAGGCCATGAGATCATGGTATGTGCGAACTAGAGGGGGAGAGATCTTCGTGCGCACCCCAGTGTTCGAACCTCAAGGGTTCTGCCAGAACCCGAAATCTGATATTTGGCGCGCCAGGTAGGGGTGCGCTAAAGCCTTTCGCTTTGTCAATCCGCGCTTCACCACTGCGCCGAGTTCATGGCCGACGCTCGCCGGGCCCGCGCCGAGCACGGCGCCGCCCTCGCCACCCGTGTCGCTCAGACAGCCCTTGTCAGCGGGCCTCCTCGTCGTTCTTTGTCACCCGCCGCCAACGCCGCCACCGGCCCGACAGCAAACGAGCAGCAAGCTTCCTCACTGCACCCCTCCGTGCGGCTTGACGGCCGCACCGCCACCCCGTTGCTGACTCTGGCCGGCTCATCGTCTCACGCTCGCCGTGCACCCACCGACGCGCAGGACGCACTGCTCATGGCACATGAGCTCCTACGCTACCACCCGGTGGACGACCTCTACGAGGACTGGTTGGACCGCATCGCCGAGCTCGTCAGCGCCACGGGGGGCTCTCCTGCACCATCCATCTCGCTGCCTCGCCTGCCCCCAACTACGGGCGATGTGGCTCACGGAGCGCCTCTGCCCCCTCCGCACCAAGATGGCGCCCTCGCGCCGAGACGTGCGGCTCATGGAGCGCCTCCGCCTCCTCCGCGTCAAGACGCATCCTCGGTCCAAGGTGCGCGGTCCCGCGGCGTGATCCACCGAGCCGTGTGCCCGTGCATGAATAAAGAAGCTGCCAAGAGGTTCCCCGTTCGCAAGAAAACGCTCCACCACTCCCAGCACCGCCATGTCAGGACTGCTTGCCGCGGCAGCTCCATGCGCCACTTTCCATGGCGGCGCAGGGACACCAGGATCAAGCTCCGCCTCCATGACAAACCCCGGTGGCCACGACAGGCTGCCACACCTTCACTCCTGAGCTGCGTAGCATCGTTTGGCCAGGCAAGTTCAAGCCGGACTTGCCTCCTCGCCACGACGGCACCCCCGACCCCGCGGAGTTCTTGCAGCTCTACGAGCGGAGCATCGAGGCGGCCAACGGCGACGAAAAGGTCATGGCGCACTGGTTTCCCATGGTTCTTAAGGACGGAGCTTGCTCGTGGCTCCTGAACCTGCCCCCGGTATCGACCTCTTACTGGGATGAGATGCGCAATGACCGGGGCTACGACTGAGGAGGTGGACGAGGTGGAGGACGTTGGGACGACCGTGGGCCACACCAGGAGTGGCGCGGCCAGCCTCGCGAGGACTGCTGGTAGGATTAGCCTCGTGAGGGCGCCTGGAGGGATCAGGCTCGCGAGGATCGTCCTTAGGGTAACCTTGGTCTCCCTTCGCTGCCGCCGCCACCAAGGAGAAACGACGACCCCCAGCAGGACGAAGGCGCTGGGGGCTTCCAGGAGCCGCGCGCCATCGCCTGCATCTTGGGTGGCGCTCAAGCCTCAGCTTCCCAACGCGTCTTCAAGAAGTTCTCTCGCGAGGTGAATGCAACCCTCCCCAAGCTCGGGGCCACGCACCTGGGCACTCCCTCAAGCTTGGCAGTTGCCAAGGGGAGTGCCCATACCCATGTATTTAGATCTCTTTCTTCGGAGGTGGTGATGTGATATTCTTGGCGATGATGCCTCTGAGGATATGATTCTCTTCCTCGAGCTTATTCATTTGCTGCTTAAGATCCATTACTTCCTTGCGAAGTTTACCCGTGACAGCTAGAGCTCCATCAACCCAGGGATGTTTCTTGCTGCGGGAGAAAAAGCAACACTCTTTTTCATATTTTCATAAGAGAGAAATCTAGCATTGGGAGGAATAACCGAATTTGGTATTGCTGAGCTCTGAAGTTCCTCCAGCATGAATCTGGTTTGAAGAGGAGAGGTAACTTCTTGATCCTCCTCCATGGCATCCACTCTTTTCAAGTCAGCCTCCATCTCTTCCTCCGTTGCTGGCCCAAAGTGGTTAGCATCGTTGTATGCTCTTGGGCCTGGTGCCGGGTGAGATACCCGACTCTCCCCGACCAAATCTTGCAAAGACATCTTGCTCCAAATCTGCTGCTAAAACAACTCAAAACAAAAACAGACGATTTTGCTGTGGTATGGTGGTCAAAACCTTCAGGGGATTATATGATGAATTTTTACTGACCAAAAGAAGTATCGTGCAAGAAAACGGAGTCCGGAGGGCACACGAGGTGGCCACAAGGTCGGGGGCGCTCCAGGGGGTTAGGGCGCGCCCTCCACCCTTGTGGTGGCCTCATGTCTCTTTCAGACTACTTTCAATTTTCCTAATTTTTTAAATATTCCAAAACGGAGAAAAATTGTCATTGGAAACGTTTTTGAGTCAGTCTACTTACCGTACCACACACCTATTCCTTTTCAGAGTCTGAAACGTTCTGCAAAGTGTCCCTTATGTACTCCTCCAGGGTTACGGTTTCAATTATATTGGTCTCAAAATTTATGGGAGTACCTGAGATGTAATGTTTGATTCTTTGACCATTTACCACCTTCGGATTTGTGCCTTCTACATTGTTGATTTTTATGGTGCCTGAATGATAGACCTCCTTGATAATGTAAGGACTTTCCCATTTAGAGAGAAGCTTTCCTGCAAAAAAAATCTGAAACGAGAGTTTTATAGCAAAACATGATCACCTACGTTAAACTCACGCTTTTGTATCCATTTATCATGCAATCTTTTAACCTTTTCTTTAAACAACTTGGCATTCTCATAGGCTTGGGTTCTCCATTCATCAAGTGATCTAATGTCAAATAACCTCTTTCTCACCGGCATGTTTGAAATCATAATTGAGCTCTTGAATAGACCAATATGCCTTGTGTTCTAGTTCAAGAGGCAAGTGACATGCTTTTCAATAAACCATTTTATACGGAGACATACCCATAGGATTCTTATGAGTAGTTCTATAATCCCATAGTGCATCATCAAGTTTCTTAGACCAATTCTTTCTAGATCTATTGACAGTCTTTTGCAAAATTAATTTGATCTCTCTATTGCTCAATTATACTTGACCAGTAGACTGAGGATGATATGGAGATGCAATTCTATGGTTAACATCATACTTAGCAAGCATTTTTACAGAAAGCACCATGAATAAAATGTGAACCACCATCAGTCATTAAACATCTAGGGACTCCAAACCTCGGAAATATAACTTCTTTGAGCATCTTAATAGAAGTGTTATGATCAGCACTACTAGTTGGAATAGCTTCTACCCACTTAGTAACATAATCAACAACAACTAAAATATGTGTATACCCATTAGAGGAAGGAAAAGGTCCCATATAATCAAAGCCCCAAACATCAAATGGTTGAATAAAAAGTGAATAGTTCATAGGCATTTCCCGATGTCTACTAATATTACTAATCCTTTGACATTGATCACAAGACAAGACCAACTTACGAGCATCCTTGAACAGAGCAGGCCAATAGAAACAGGATTGCAATACCTTATGTGCAGTTCTATCTCCAGCGTGGTGTCCTCCATAAAAATCAGAGTGGCACTTGCATAGGATTCGTTCATGTTCATGCTCACGTACACAACGTCTAATAACACCATCTACTCCTTCTTTATAAAGGTGTGGGTCATCCCAAAAGTAATGTCTTAAATCATAGAAAAACTTTTTCTTTTGCTGGTATGTGAAACTAGGTGGTATAAATTTAGCAACAATATAATTTAGCAACAATTTAATTTCTTATCAACTCCTTGTCCTAGAACAGCACAATCACTAGCATCACACATAATTTCAAGGGGTAAATTCCAATCAGGTGGCTGAACAATAGGTGCAGAAATCAAGGCTTTCTTAAGTATTTCAAATGCTTCTACACAATCAAATGCTTCTACACAAGTCCTTAATAAACCTCCTATGGAAACCGACATGACCAAGGCAACTTCCTATACCTTTGATATCTTTAGGACACAACATCTTTTCAACAGCATCTACTTTAGCTTTATCAACTTCAATACCTATTTCAGAAATTTTATGCCCCAAGACAATACCTTCATTAACCATAAAATGGCACTTCTCCCAATCAATAGAACATTAGTTTCTTCACATCTCTGCAGAACTTGATCAATGTTGCTTAAGCAATCATCAAAAGAAGTTCCATAAATAGAGAAATCATCCATGTAAACCTCAACAATCTTTTCACAAAAGTTGGAGAATAAAGCAGTCATACATATTTGAAAGGTAGTAGGTGTGTTACATAAACCAAATGGCATACATCTATAAGCAAAGGTACCGAAAGGGCAAGTAAAAGTGGTTTTCTCTTGATCATCTTTTGACACATGTATTTGAGAGAAACCAGAATAACCATCTAGACAGCAAAAATGTGTATGTTTGGATAATCTTTCTAGCATTTGCTCAATAAAAGGTAGAGGGTAATGATCTTTTGTAGTAGCTTTATTTAATTTACGGAAATCAATGACCATTCTATAACCTGTAACGATTCTTTGTGGAATCAATTCATTCTTATCATTAGGAACAATAGTAGTACCTTCCTTCTTAGGGACACAATGAATAGGGCTTACCCATTGACTATCAGCATTAGGATAAATTATACCTGCCTCCAGAAGCTTTAATATTTCATTTCTTACCACTTCTTTCATATTAGGATTTAATCGTCGTTGATGATCAACAACCTGTTTAGCATCTTTCTCCAATTTAGTTTTGTGCTGACATAGAGTGGGAGTAATGCCCTTCAGATCATCGAGAGTATATCCAATAGCGGCACCGTGCTTCTTCAGAGTTTTCAATAATTTCTTTTCTTCATGCTCTGAAAGGTTAGCACTAATAATAACATGATATACCTTCTTTTCATCAAGATAAGCATATTTCAGAGTATCATGTAATTGTTTAAGCTCAAACAAGGGATCACCCTTAGGTGGAGGAGGATCCCCAAGGATTTCAATAGGCAAATTATGTTTCAAAATAGGTCCTTGATTAAAGAATACTTCATCTATTTCCCTTCTTTCATTCATAAACATATCATTTTCATGGTCTGACAAATATTGTTCTAAAGGATCAGTAGGAGGCACGACAATAGAAGCAAGACCAATAATTTCATCCTTACTAGGAAATTCTTTATCATGGGGTTGTCTATGAAAATTAGAGAAATTATAATCATGAGACATATCCCCTAAACCAACAGTAACAATGTCTTTCTCGCAGTCTATCTTAGCATTAATGGTATTCAAGAAAGGTCTACCAAATATAATGGGACAAAAATTATCTTGTGGGAACCAAGAACAAGATAATCAGTAGGATATTTTATCTTCCCACACAAGACTTCAACATCTCTAACAATCCCAATTGGTGATATAGTTTCTCTATTAGCAAGCTTAATAGTAACATCAGTATCTTCTATCTTAGCAGGTGCAATATCATTCATAATTTCTTTATATAAGGTATACATAATTTCAATCACACTAGCGCCAACATCACATAAGCCACGATAACAATGGTCTCCTATTTTAACAGAAACAATAGGCATGCCAACGACAGGTCTATGTTTATCTTTAGTATCGGGTTTGGCAATTCTAGCAGCTTCATCACAGAAATAAATAACATGCCCATCAATATTATCAACCAAGAGATCTTTAACCATAGCAATACTAGGTTCAACTTTAATTTGTTTAGAGGGTTTGGGTGCTCTAATATTACTTTTGTTAACCACAGTTTAAGCTTTAACATGATCCTTTATTCTAACAGGGAAAGGTGGTTTCTCAATATAAGCAGTTGGAACAATAGGATCAACATTATAAGTAATAGTTTCTTCTTCAACTTTAATAGGTTCTACTACTTTAACTTCAATGGGAGGATGATATTTAAACCACTTCTCCTTAGGGAGATCAACATGAGTAGTAAAAGATTCACAAAAAGAAGCTATTGTCTCAGAGTCAAGTCCATATTTAGTGCTAAAATCACGAAAAACATCTGTATCCATAAAAGATTTAACACAATCGAACTTAAGGTTTATACCCGACTCCTTACCTTCGTCGAGATCCCAATCTTGAGAGTTGCGTTTAATTCTTTCCAATAGATCCCATTTGAATTCAATATCCTTCTTCATATAGGAACCAGTACAAGAAGTATCGAGCATGGATTTATCATAATAAATATTTTCAGTAGGTCCAGTAGGTTGAGGAGTAGCTAATTGTGGTTCAGGTAGAGGTGAAGATACCCCGAACAAACTCCTCAAAGGATTATTTTCCATAGTAACAAGTGACCGTAAATTTCAGCACACTATATAAATGTTTCCTTACCAAATTCCACTTACAAAAGGCACTTCACTCCCCGGCAACAGCGCTAGAAAAGAGTCTTGATGACCCACAAGTATAGGGGATCTATCGTAGTCCTTTCGATAAGTAAGAACGTCAAACCCAACGAGGAGCAAAAGGAAATGAGAAGCGGTTTTCAGCAAGGTATACTCTGCAAGCACTGAAGTTATCGGTAAGAAATAGTTTTGTGATAAGATAAATTGTAATGGGTAACAAGTAAATAAAGTAACTAAGGTGTGGCAAGGTGGACCAATCCTTTTTGTAGGAAAGGACAAGCTTGGATGAATTCTTATGTAAAGCAAAGCGGTCCCGAGGACACATGGGAATTGTAGTCAAGTTAGTTTTCATCATGAAAATATGATTCGCATTTGTTACTTTCATAATTTGATATGTGGGTGGATCGGTGCATTGGGTGCGGCCCTTCCTTTGAGAAGCCTCCCACTTATGAACAACCCCTCTCGCAAGCATCCGCCACTACGAAAGAAGTATTAAGGTAAACCTAACCATAGCATGAAACATATGGATCCAAATCAGCCCCTTATGAAACAATGCATAAACTAGGGTTTAAGCTTCTATCACTCTAGCAACCCATCATCTACTTATTACTTCCCAATGAGTTCCCGTAGGCCCAAATAATGGTGAAGTGTCATGTAGTCAACGTTCACATAACACCAATAGAGGAGAGACAACATTCATCTCATCAAAATATCGAACGAATACCAAATTCACATGATTACTTATAACAAGACTTCTCCCATGTCCTCAGGAACAAACGTAACTACTCACAAAGCATATTCATAATCAAGATCAGAGGAGTATTAATTATCATTAAGGATATGGAAATATAATCTTCCACCGGATAAACCAACTAGCATCGACTACAAGGACTAATCAACACTACTAGCAACACATAGATACCAATCTAAGGTTTTGGGACCAAGATCGAATACAAGAGATGAACTAGGATTTGGGAGGATATGGTGCTAGTGAAGATGTTGATGGAGGTTGACCCCCTCTCGATGAGAGGATCGATGTCGATGACGATGGCGATGATTTCCCCCTCCCGGAGGGATGTTTCCCCGGCAGAACAGCTTCGCCGGAGCCCTAGATTGGTTCTGCCCAGGTTCCACCTAGAGACGGCGGCACTTCATCCCGAAAGCTTCTTCTTGATTTTTTTTCAAGGGTGAAAGACACCATATAGCCAAAGATGGGCACTGGAGGCCTGCCAGGGGGCCCACAATGTTGGGGGCGCGCCAAGGGGGGGAGGTACGGCGCACCCTCCACCCTTGTGGCTGGCTGGTGGCCCCCCTCTGGTACTTTCTTCGCCCAATATTTTTTATATATTCTAAAAACATGCTCCGTGAAGTTTCAGGACTTTGGGTGTTGTGCAGAATAGGTCTCTAATATTTGCTCCTTTTCCAGTCCATAATTCCAGCTACCGAGGAAAAGGTGAAGCTTGCGTTCGAGAAAATAGCAGCTGAGGACGCGAAAAAGCAGCCGAGGAGAAAAATGAGTTGCTAATGCAGGCAGTCGATGCAACTGTACATGCTTGCAAAAATGATTTCGCTACTAACTTGGTCTCAGCTATCATCAACTGGACGAAGGAAAATCCAGACAGCATGGTAGATGATTTCCCCATGCCCAGTTTCCTCGGGAGCAACTCGGTGAACAACACCACCACACCATCACCTGCTCACACAACCACACCTGCTCCCGCACCCGCACCCCCATCAGTACCTTCTCATAGCAACCCGTCCTCATTCTCTTGCACTCTAGGCAGGCCTTCGTCTTTAGCTGAGCTCGATGCCCTCACAGTAATTACATGTCGCACCAACATATATCTAGAATATTCCATTTTCATTGCCTTTCGGATGTTTTACGCCACATACATGTGCTTGCAGGCCGACGAAACCCCATGCACCGTACCCTACTTAATTAAAGGCCAGAAGGTGGACGTGGGAAAGGCGGTGATAACGAAGCCCTTAGAACTCACGTTCCATGGCTAGCCAATGCCTGGTGGGCACTTCAGGGTTACCTTGTCGAGTGCAAAATCGGGGCACGAGGATTTGCCTTTTACAGTACGGCTAGGGGGCAGGACGATGCGACCCTGCCATGGATTGGAAACTACAAGGGTTGGTGCTGCTATGGCCGAAGAATCTCCTTTGTCTAGAGCCGACCGAGAGCACACCAATAACCACACATCAACAAGCAGGTACGAACACCACCACCCCGCCTATGAAATTACCAGCGCCTGTAGTGCTGGGTGAGAGCGGCGGACGACGTGATGAAGGGGGTCCAATGTGGCTGATGTAATCGCCCCTGTAGAACAAAGTATGCATGATGAGATGGAGGAGGACCCTCTTCGGTTCCTCAATACAGGTGCCTATGACGGTGACCTAAATATGATGAGTCGACCATATGACGACTCGGGCTATCAGCATGATGATGAGGATATGGGTGATCTGCTCGAGCAGGAACATCCTAGCAGGGACTGCAAGAAGTCTCTCTTCATGCAATCCTCACAGGACATGCCTGAAGATGCCGCCTCAACACATGCTCAACTAGCCGATGGTCGTACAGTGCTTAGCCCGACAACACTGGGCATGGTTTAAGGAAGGGTCTGGAAGGTCATCCTAAGAAAAAGGAGAGGAAGAGACCGGGGAAGAGAGGCTCGACTGCCTACAAACAATCCAGGGCACATAGCAGCGAGGCAGCGGATTTTGAAGAGCATGTACGTGTCAAAGGTGCGGCCATGTTCCATCTCACGGGCGAGCCAATGCTACCGCCAAAACCAATGCAGGCAATATCAGGGGATCTAACGAGACTGCACGACCATGTTTTGTCGACTGAGAAAAGCCTACTAGCCCTGAAGGATCCAGGATATCCGACATGCGCGGCTCGTGTGCCCGAGGGGAAGTGCTACGTCGACACATGGCCCGCGAGGTGTTCTTCTTGCGGTTTGAGTATATCTTCGAGATGTTTCTGACAAGGCGGCTCGATTGTACAATCGTCCGCCTTTTTGTGCTACATATGAGCTCGGTCATGAAGAGAGAAGAAGTCTCGCAAATCTGTGTGGCGGATCCATTCTACATGCACGAGTCCTTCTTGAGTCTCGGCTACTTTGAGTGTAAAACTGCTAGGGAGTACCTCGAAAACTTCATGGTACAGAATAAGGACCAGGAAATTGTCCTCCTGCCTTATCATCCAAAGTAAGTCAGTGTAGGACAAATCTTTCATACATTTCAATCATTCCTTCTCGCTCATATGGAGAATAATTTGAGGTGTTTTTTCCCCACAGCAACGGGCGCACCTTCCTTATCGTTCTTTAGCCGCGAGTCTCCCATGCCGTGTATTTCGACCCTACCAGAAACTACAAGAAGGACTACACCCACGTAATGAATATTCTAGACGATGCTCTCCAAGGCTTGAGCTTAAGGGGAGGCCACCTGCAGATCAGGAAACAAAGGAACAGGAAGACGGGTTTCTCACATAAAACTAACTTATGTTGCATCCATATCCCAAAACCAAGCAAGAACGATGGATTCTACCTCCTCCATCTCAAGATGGAGTTCAGAATGGATCACCAAAAGCTTCGCATGACAAGCACAAATGATGATCATATCCGCAAGTGGGTAGAATCTCATGGAGAAGTGGATTATAAACTTAGAGATGACTTCTTTCGCATCCAGAGGGACATTGCGATGATCATCATGAAAGAAGTCGTCGAAGAGAAGGGGATGTTCCACCATGGCCCTATATCGCGAGCTGACATCCGAACTCGCATAGGCATGCAACGTCAGGACCTCACATCGTTCGAGAAGCTAGGGTCCATCCTCGATGATATGGAAGGATGGAACTTCTAGTGATTTACGATGCTGATGATGATGATGATATGTGTCGGTTGAACTTGTATAGTTTTTGTAGCTATGAAACTTTGAGATGTCCGCGGTCCCCGCCAATCTTGTGTAACGCTACTTTCTATTAGTATGGGTACGATGACCTGTTTACCTCTAGTTAATTAGTTTGCATACAATGAAACTGCATTGATTATTTGTATGTTTACCATATGTTGCATCTAGTTGTTAACCCTTTCTTTTTCGTGTTCCTCAAGTATATTTTGTTGCATATGATTTTACATTCTATTGATGAAGGCGCATCTGTAACAGGTACCTAGATTCTCGATGGCGAAGAAGCAGTGATATGTCGTGTACAAAGGGAAGGTTTCGGGAGTGTGCGACGAGTGGCCTGATTGTCAGGCGCAAGTGGAGGGGGTCTCGGGCGCCAGCCATAAAGGCTTCAAAAGCAGACAAGAAGCAAAAGCTAGTTACTTGAGGTTCACGCTAGCGCCAGAGAGGAATCATAACCGCCACCTCATGTACTGCATAGTTACGCTCTCACTCATAGTGATAGCTCTTCTCACGTGTATCATTGTTTAGATGGATGACGATGTAGTTGCAAGTATTCAGGACTTGTATCGCTATTTTCGAGATGATGACGAGAGACCACTTTGTGTTGGATGATGATTATGATGATGACATGATTTGATGAGACTATTTGTATGTATATGCTATGATTACATTTGTATGTGTATGATAATGACATTTGTATGTGCTAAAGATTATTGTATAAAGCCTATTAAAATACAAAACAAATATGCAGAAAAAAAATCAAAAACTAATAAAACTAGCAGTAGCGAGGGGAGAAAAGTTAGCAGCAGCACGCCCTTACCAGTAGCGCGGCCTAATTCAAAGCGCTGTAACTATTAGCAGTAGTGCGTTGCTGTAATGCTTGCTACTGCTACGCATGTATATCAGTAGCGCGGGCCAACAAGCGCTACTACTACAGGTTAGCTGTAGTGCCGTATCAGTAGTGTGGGAGCCCTCGCTACTGATATACCTAACACCCGCGCTACTGCTAGGATTTTCGCTAGCAGTGTCATGGGCCATTAACAGATGGGCTCTAAGCAATGCGAGCTGCAATTAGTCCCAACTGTTACACGGGCCATTAACAGGGCGATAAGCCAAGTTGGGCTAAAATTTATCCACGAAGACTATAGGCCGTTAAGAGGCCAAAAGTTACTTCGGACAAGAAATAGCCCAATTTCTGCATGGGCCGTTAAATGTCCTAAAGTGAAACCGGGCCGACAACATCCCAGATGCACCACGGGCCGCTAACAAGCCGAAACTATTATCGGGCTGAACTAGTAATGGGCATTTAACAGGCTGAAATACAAACCCGGCTTAGAATGGGCCCAAAAGAATAGTGGCCTGTTAACAAGCCTGATCTGATATGGGTCGTAATTTGGCCCAAAACACGACAGGTTGTGAACGGGCCTGATAAGATATGGGTGTCAATTTGACCCGAAACATGGCAGGCTGTTAATGGGCTAGCCCACTAGTGTGTGAAAAAATATTATGGGCCTTTAGCTGGGCTGGCCTTTTTACCTTAAATGGGCCACTATTGGGCTGTGCCATGTTTCGACATATCATTGGTGTCTTTCGTCCATTGTAGGGATGACATCTATCCCAATGATGAGCTGACACGTGCATTATCTGGCGAATGAGAATTTTACACGTGGAAAATCCCCATTGGTCGGGGCTGTTAACATGTTATCAGATCTAAACCGGAACCCAAGAGCTTAACGGCGACCCGTTACGGTGCATGCCACGTGTCGATTACCCTTGACGAAAGCACTTCTATGACGCGCGATTTATCGTCAAGGAAGTGGACACTTTCGTGATGATAATTTTGATAATGTCATGCAACACTTCTACGACAGCACATGTATGACTATCTTGATTCTGTCATAAAATCGTCATGAATGTACATGCATGACAGGAAACGTGACCTACTGTGACAAACACGTATCATCACAGAAGTGTTTTTTGTAGTGTTATACACAACTGGCATGGTAACTTGTGTAGCGCATGTGTGGTAACTTTGCACTAAAACAGTCATCGAAACATACCAATATGGGATCTAGTTTCGAATATCTCATCACAACAAATAATTTATGTGAACATGATTACTTATAACAAGACTTCTCCCATGTCCTCAGGAACAAACATAACTGCTCACAAAGCATATTCATAATCAAATCAGAGTAGTATTAATTATCATTAAGGATCTAAAAATATAATCTTCCATCGGATAAACCAACTGGCATCGACTACAAGGAGTAATCAACACTACTAGCAACCCACAGGTACCAATCTGAGGTTTTGGGACCAAGATCGAATATAAGAGATGAACTAGGGTTTGGGAGGAGATGGTACTGGTGAAGATGTTGAAGGAGATTGACCCCCTCTCGATGAGAGGATCGATGGTGATGACGATGGCGATGATTTCCCCCTCTCGGGAGGATTTTTCCCCGGCAGAACAGCTCCGCCGGATCCCTAGATTGGTTCTTCCTAGCTTTTGCCTCGAGACGGTGGCGCTTCGTCCCGAAGCTTCTTCTTGATTTTTTCCAGGATGAAAGACACCATATAGCCAAAGATGGGCACCGGAGGCCTGACAGGGGGCCCATAAGGTCGGGGGGTGCCCAGGGGGTAGGGTGTGCCCTCCACCCTTGTGGCTGGCTGGTGGCCCCCTCTGGTACTTTCTTCGCCCAATATTTTTTATATATTCCAAAAACATGCTCCGTGAAGTCTCAGGACTTTTGGAGTTGTGCAGAATAGCTCTCTAATATTTGCTCCTTTTTAGTCCAGAATTCCAACTGCCGAGGAGAAGGTGAAGCTTGCGTTCGAAAAAAAGCAGTTGAGGACGCAAACAAAGTAGTCGAGGAGAAAAATGAGTTGCTACAGCAGGCAGTCGATACAACTATACATGCCTGCAGAAATGATTTCGCTACTAACTTGATCCCGGCTATCATCAATTGGATGAAGGAAAATCCAGACAAGATGGTAGATGATTTCCCCATGCCCTGTTTCGTCGGGAGTAACTCGATGAACAGCACCACCACAGCATCTCCTGCTCACTCAACCGCGCCTGCTCCCGCACCCGCACCCCCATCAGCACCCGCTCATAGCAGCCCGTCCTCATTCTATGCCACGCTAGGCGGGCCTTCGTCTTCGGCTGAGCTCATTGCCCTCACGGTAATAACATGTCGCACCAATATATATCTAGAATGTTCCATCTTCATTGCCTTTCGGATGTTTTACGCCGCAGACATGTGTTTGCAGGCCGACGAAACCACGTGCGGCATACTCTACTTGATCAAAGGCTAGAAGGTGGACGTGGGAAACACGGTGATAATGAAGCCCTTAGAACTCACGTTCCATGGCCAGCCGATGCCCGGTGGGCACTTCAGGGTTACCTTGTCGAGTGCGAAATCGGGGCACGAGGATTTGCCTCTTCCAATATGGCTAGGGGGAGAGGACGATGAGACCCCGCCGTGGATTGGAAACTGCAAGGATTGGGTGCTTCTACGGACGAAGAATCTTTTTCGCTGAGAGCACACCAATAACCACACATCAACAAGCAGGTATGAACACCACCACCCCGCCTACGCAATTACTAGTGCCTGTAGTGTCGGGTGAGAGTGGCGGACGATGTGATGAAGGGGGTCCAATAGTGGCTGATGTAATCACCCCCGTAGAACAAAGTATGCATAATGAGATGGATGAGGACCCTCTTCGGTTCCTCAATAGAGGCGCCTATGACGGTGACTTAAATATGATGAGTCAACCATATGACGACTTGGGCTACCAACATGCTGATGAGGATTTGGATGATCTGCCCAGGCAGGAACGTCCTAGCAGCGATTGCAAGAAGCCTCTCTTCATGCAATCCTCACAGGACACGCTGAAGATGCCGCCTCAACACATGCTCAACTAGCCGAGGGTTGTACAGTGCTTAGCCCGAAAACACTAGGGCAGGGGTTAAGGAAGGGTCTGGAACGTCAGCTCCAAGAAAAAGGAGAGGAAGAGACTGGGGAAGAGAGGCTCTGCTGCCTACAAACAAGCTAGAGCACATAGCAGCCAGGCGGCGAATTTTGAAGAGCCTGTACCTGTCAAAGGTGCAGCCATGTTCCATGTCACGGGCGAGCTGGTGCTACCGCCGAAACTGCTGGAGGCAATATCAGGGCATCTTAGGAGACTGCACGACCATATGCTGTCAACTGAGAAAAGCATACTAACCTCGAAGGATCCAGGATATCCGACATACGCGGCTCGTGTGCCTGTGAGGAAGTGCTACATCGACACACGGCCACGGAGGTGTTCTTCCTATGGTTTGAGCATATCTACGAGATGTTTCTGATAAGGGGGCTTGATTTTACAATCGTCCGCCTTTTTGTGCTACATATGAACTCTGTCATGAAGAGAGAAGAAGTCTCGCAAATCTGTGTGGCGGATCCATACTACATGCACGAGTCCTTCCTGAGTCTCAGCGACTTTGAGCGTAAAACTGCTAGGGAGTACCTTGAAAACTTCATGGTAGAGAATAAGGACCAGGAAATTGTCCTCCTGCCTTATCATCCAAACTAAGTCAATGCCGGACAACCCTTTCGTACATTTCAATCATTCCTTCTCGCTCAAATGGAGAATAATTTGAGGTGTTTTTCCCCGCAGCAACGGGCACGCCGTCCTTATCGTTCTTTACCCGCGAGGTTCCCACTCCGTGTATTTCGACCCTACTAGAAACTATGAGAATAAGGACTACACCCAAGTAATGAATATTTGAGATGATGCTCTCCAAGGCTTCAGCTTGAGGGGTGGCCACCTGCAGATCAGGAAACAAAGGAACAAGAAGACGGGTTTCTCTCCAAGGCTTCAGCTTGAGGGGTGGCCACCTGCAGATCAGGAAACAAAGGAACAAGAAGACGGGTTTCTCGCAGAAAACTAACTTATGTTGCATCAATGTCCCAAAACCAATCAAGAACGATGGATTTTACCTCCTCCATCTCATGATGGAGTTCAGAATGGATCACCAAAAGCTTCGCATGACAAGCAAAAACGATGATCATATCCGCAAGTGGGTAGAATCTCATGGAGAAGTGGATTATAAACTTAGAGATGACTTCTTTTGCATCCAGAGGGACATTGTGACGATCATCATGAAAGAAGTCATCGAAGAGAAGGGGATGTTCCACCATGGCCCTATACCGCGAGCTGACGTCCGAACTCGCATATGCGTGCAACGTTATGACCTCACATCGTTCAAGAAGCTAGGGTCCATCCTCGATGATATGGAAGGATGGAACTTCTTGTGATCTACGATGCCGATGATGATGATATGTGTCGGTTGAACTTGTATAGTTTCTGTAGCGATGAAACTTTGGGATGTCCACAGTCCCAGCCGAACTTGCGTAACGCTACTTTTTGTTAGTTTGGGTATGATGACCTGCGTACCTCTAGTTAATTAGTTTGCGTGCGATGAAACTGCGTTGATTGTTTGTATTTTACTATATGTTGCATCTAGTTGCTAACCCTTTCTTTTTCGTGTTGCTCAAGTATATTTCGTTGCATATGATTGTACATTCTCTTGATGAAGATGCATCTCTAACAGGTACCTAGATTCTGGATGGCGAAGAAGCACTGATATGTCGTTTACAAAGGGAAGGTTCCGGGAGTGTACGATGAGTGACCTGAGTGTCAGGCGCAAGTGGAGGGGGTCTCGGGCAACGGCCATAAAGGCTTCAAAAGCAGACATGAAGCAAAAGCTAGTTACTTGAGGTTCACGCTAGCACGAGAGAGGAATCATAACCGTCACCTCATGTACTACATAGTTCCGCTCGCACGCATAGTGATAGCTTTTCTCGCGTATATCATTGTTTAGAAGGATGACAATGTAGTTGCATGTATTCGATGCTTGTATCGCTATTTTCGAGATGATGACGAGAGACCACTTTGTGTTGGATGATGATTATGATGATGACATGATTTGATGAGACTATTTGTAGTATATCCTATTATTACATTTGTATGTGTATGATAATGACATTTGTATATGCTAAAGATTATTGTATAAAGCGTGTTCAAATACCAAACAAATATGCATAAAAAACAGAAACTAATAAAACTAGCAGTAGCAAGGGGAGAAAGTTAGCAGCAGCGTGCTCTCCAAGGCTTCAACTTGAGGGGTGGCCACCTGCAGATCAGGAAACAAAGGAACAAGAAGACGTGTTTCTCTCCAAGGCTTCAGCTTGAGGGGTGGCCACGTGCATATCAGGAAACAAAGGAACAACAAGACAGGTTTCTCGCAGAAAACTAACTTATGTTGCATCCATGTCCCAAAACCAATAAAGAACGATGGATTCTACCTCCTCCATCTCATGATGGAGTTCAGAATGGATCACCAAAAGCTTCACATGACAAGCAAAAACGATGATCATATCCGCGAGTGGGTAGAATCTCATGGAGAAGTGGATTATAAACTTAGAGATGACTTCTTTTGCATCCAGAGGGACATTGTGACGATCATCATGAAAGAAGTCATCGAAGAGAAGGGGATGTTCCACCATGGCCCTATATCGCGAGCTGACGTCCGAACTCGCATATGCGTGCAACGTTATGACCTCACATCGTTCAAGAAGCTAGGGTCCATCCTCGATGATATGGAAGGATGGAACTTCTTGTGATCTACGATGCCGATGATGATGATATGTGTCGGTTGAACTTGTATAGTTTCTGTAGCGATGAAACTTTGGGATGTCCACAGTCCCAGCCGAACTTGCGTAACGCTACTTTTTGTTAGTTTGGGTATGATGACCTGCGTACCTCTAGTTAATTAGTTTGCGTGCGATGAAACTGCGTTGATTGTTTGTATTTTACTATATGTTGCATCTAGTTGCTAACCCTTTCTTTTTCGTGTTGCTCAAGTATATTTCGTTGCATATGATTGTACATTCTCTTGATGAAGATGCATCTCTAACAGGTACCTAGATTCTGGATGGCGAAGAAGCACTGATATGTCGTTTACAAAGGGAAGGTTCCGGGAGTGTACGATGAGTGACCTGAGTGTCAGGCGCAAGTGGAGGGGGTCTCGGGCAACGGCCATAAAGGCTTCAAAAGCAGACATGAAGCAAAAGCTAGTTACTTGAGGTTCACGCTAGCACGAGAGAGGAATCATAACCGTCACCTCATGTACTACATAGTTCCGCTCGCACGCATAGTGATAGCTTTTCTCGCGTATATCATTGTTTAGAAGGATGACAATGTAGTTGCATGTATTCGATGCTTGTATCGCTATTTTCGAGATGATGACGAGAGACCACTTTGTGTTGGATGATGATTATGATGATGACATGATTTGATGAGACTATTTGTAGTATATCCTATTATTACATTTGTATGTGTATGATAATGACATTTGTATATGCTAAAGATTATTGTATAAAGCGTGTTCAAATACCAAACAAATATGCATAAAAAACAGAAACTAATAAAACTAGCAGTAGCGAGGGGAGAAAGTTAGCAGCAGCGTGCTCTCCAAGGCTTCAACTTGAGGGGTGGCCACCTGCAGATCAGGAAACAAAGGAACAAGAAGACGTGTTTCTCTCCAAGGCTTCAGCTTGAGGGGTGGCCACCTGCATATCAGGAAACAAAGGAACAACAAGACAAGTTTCTCGCAGAAAACTAACTTATGTTGCATCCATGTCCCAAAACCAATAAAGAACGATGGATTCTACCTCCTCCATCTCATGATGGAGTTCAGAATGGATCACCAAAAGCTTCGCATGACAAGCAAAAACGATGATCATATCCGCGAGTGGGTAGAATCTCATGGAGAAGCGGATTATAAACTTAGAGATGACTTCTTTCGCATCCAGAGGGACATTGCGACGATCATCATGAAAGAAGTCATCAAAGAGAAGGGGATGTTCCACCATGGCCCTATATCGCGAGCTGACGTCCGAACTCGCATATGCATGCAACGTTATGACCTCACATCGTTCAAGAAGCTAGGGTCCATCCTCGATGATATGGAAGGATGGAACTTCTTGTGATTTTACGATGCCGATCATGATGATATGTGTCGGTTGAACTTGTATAGTTTCTGTAGCGATGAAACTTTGGGATGTCCACGGTCCCTGCCGAACTTGCGTAACACTACTTTTTGTTAGTTTGGGTACGATGACCTGCGTACCTCTAGTTAATTAGTTTGCGTGCGATGGAACTGCGTTGATTGTTTGTACTATATGTTGCATCTAGTTGCTAACCCTTTCTTTTCCGTGTTGCTCAAGTATATTTCATTGCATATGATTGTACATTCTCTTGATGAAGATGCATCTCTAACAGGTACCTAGATTCTTGATGGCGAAGAAGCAGTGATATGTTTTGTACAAAGGGAAGGTTCCGGGAGTGTACGACAAGTGACCTGAGTGTCAGGCGCAAGTGGAGGGGGTCTTGGGCAACGGCCATAAAGGCTTCAAAAGCAGACATGAAGGAAAAGCTAGTTACTTGAGGTTCACGCTAGCACGAGAGAGGAATCTTAACAGTCACCTCATGTACTACATAGTTCCGCTCGCATGCATAGTGATAGCTTTTCTCGCGTATATCATTGTTTAGAAGGATGACGATTTATTTGCAAGTATTCGATACTTGTATCGCTATTTTCGAGATGATGACGAGAGACCACTTTGTGTTGGATGATGATTATGATGATGACATGATTTGATGAGACTATTTGTAGTATATCCTATGATTACATTTGTATGTGTATGATAATGAAATTTGTATATGCTAAAGATTATTGTATAAAACATGTTCAAATACAAAACAAAAATGCAGAAAAAATCAGAAACTAATAAAACTAGCAGTAGCGAGGGGAGAAAGTTAGCAGCAGCGCGCCCTTACTAGTAGCGCGGCCTAATTCAAAGCTATGCAGCTATTAGCAGCAGTGCGTTGTTGTAATGCTCGCTATTGCTACACATGTATAGCAGTAGAGCGGGCCAACACACGCTACTGCTATGCATGTATAGCAATAGCGCGGGCCAACACGCGCTATTGCTACAGGTTAGCTGTAGCGCCGTATCAGTAGCGTTGGAGCCCGCGCTACTGATATACCTAATACCTGTGCTACTGCTAGGGTTTTCCCTAGTAGTGTCACGGGCCATTAACACATGGGCTTTAAGCAATGCAGGCTATAATTAGGCCCAACTGTTACACGGGCCATTAACATGCCTATAGGCCAAGTTGGGCTGAAATTTATGCACGGAGACTACAGGCCGTTAACAGGCCTAAAGTTACTTCGGACAATAAATAGCCCAGTTTCTGCATGGGCCGTTAAATGGCCTAAAGTGAAACCGGGCCGACAACGTCCCAGATGCACCATGGGCCGCTAACAGGCCGAAACTATTATCGGGCCGAACTGGTAAACGGGCATTTAACAGGCTGAAATACAAACCCATCTTAGAATGGGCCCAAAAGAACAGTGGTCTGTTAACGGGCCTGATCTGATATGGGTCGTAATTTGGCCCAAAACATGACAGGCTATGAACGGGCCTGATCTGATAAATTTGACCCAAAACATGGCAGGCTGTTCACGGGCCAGCCCACTAGTGTGTGAAAAAATATGATGGGCCTTTAGTTGTGCCAGCCTTTTCCCCTTAAATGGGCCACTATTGGGCTGTGCCACGTGTCGACATATCATTGGCGTCTTCCGTCCAGTAGGGATGACATCTATCCCAATGATGAGCTGACATGTGCATTATCCGACGAATGAGAATTTTACACGTGGAAAATCCCCATTGGTCGGGGCTGTAAACGGGTTATCGGATCCAAACCGGAAGCCAATAGCTTAACGGTTACCCGTTTCGGTGGATGCCACATGTCGATTACCCTTGACAAAAGCACTTCTATGACGCGTGATTTATCCTCATGGAAGTGGACACTTCCGTGATGATAATTTTTGTAATGCCATGCAACACTTCTACGCCAGCACATGTATGACTATCTTGATTCTGTCATAAAATCGTCATGAATGTACATACATGACAGAAAATGTGACCTATTGTGCCAAACACGTATCATCACGGAAGTGTATTTTTTTGTAGTGTTATACACAATTGGCATGATAACTTGTGTAGCACACGCTTGGTAACTTTGCACTAAAAAACAGTCGTCGAAACATACCAACATGGGATCTTGTTTCGAATGTCTCTGTCGCGGGATATCCATGGCCACCTAAGGGACCAGGAGGCCCCTTGCTCGTTCGGCAGGGGGACGTCGCGTTGCACAAAGAGCAAACCAGCGCGTGGCAGCACGGCAGAGTGCACACAAGCAATTTACCCAGGTTCGGGCCACTGGCCCTATTCCTGCTTTGGCCGATTGATGGTGGAATGTGGATAATGCAACAGAGTACACTTGCTCAGCAGGGGTCACCGTATGGCAGCAACGACTACACGCGTATGTGGTGCGGGTTCCTTAACTTTTCCAGCCCCTCCTACGGGTGCCATGGGCCTCCTTTTATAGATTAAGGGGTCACCACAATGGCAAAGTGGTCATTATCAACAGGTATGATAGAAAATAGTGCTATCATACCTAACTCTACAGGCTGACAGGGTGCATTAAATACACCGCTTAGTGTCGCATCACTGGTTGCCCGACAAGGCTTGCCGCGCTATCTCGCCAGCTCCGCGCTTTTTCTATTGACAGTCGTAGGACGGGTCTCATCTGTATGTTCCTTCTGTAGGAAATGGCCGCCATGTGGCGAATGGCTGCCACTTAATCACCTTGTGGCTTGACACCGCACTGATTGGTGACATGGGTCACACTCGAGTGGTTGGTGGGGTGGTTTTGCCTCCGCGAGCCATGGCAGGCCCTGCCGGGGCGTCTTGGTTGCTTGCCTCTGGTGGTGGCCTTGCCCCTTGCCGCGCTCGCCTGCCCGACAAGGGAGGCCCTCCTCTTGCTGATATACTGCTCCTCTGGCTTGATCTTGATCCCTCTGAGCTGCATGTTGGTTCTTCAAATCTCTTGGTCCTTCAATCTCTGACTCCAGCTGATGCTTCAATTCTGTTCTTGTGCCTGCGCATAGTCTGGGCAATGGACCCAGGGCCTGTTGCACCGACAGAAGCCCCTGGCCCTGCCCCGAACGCGCTGCTGAGCGTCGTCGTGGTAGGGCCTAATAAGTACACAGGCAGGGTTGCTGAAGGGGTTGGCCCCTTGAGATTTCCATTACTGCTTCATTAGCTTTGATTTTGGGCCAGCATCCGGATTCCCCACGCGTGGCGTAAAGCTGATAGTGGTGGGGCTGCTCCAGTAATGGCACTGATACGTCTCCGTCGTATCTACTTTTCAAAACACTTTTGCCCTTGTTTGGAACTCTAACTTGCATGATTTGAATGGAACTAACTCGGACTGACACTGTTTTCAGCAGAATTGCCATGGTATTATTTATGTGCAGAAACAAGAGTTCTCGGAATGACCTGAAACTCCACGGACCATATTTTTGGAAATAATAAAAAATACTGGCAAAAGATCAAGACCAGGGGCCCACACCCTAGCCACGAGGGTGGGGGGCGCGCCTACCCCCCTGGGCGCGCCCCCCTGCCTCGTGGCCCCCCTGGAGCTCCTCTGACCTCAACTCCAACTCTATATATTCACTTTCTGGGAGAAAAAAATAAAGGAGAAGGATTTATCGCATTTTACTATACGGAGCCGCCGCCAAGCCCTAAAACCTCTCGGGAGGGCTGATCAGGAGTCCGTTCGGGGCTCCGGAGAGGGGAATCCGTCGCCGTCGTCATCATCAACCATCCTCCATCACCAATTTCATGATGCTCACCGCCGTTCGTGAGTAATTCCATCGTAGGCTTGCTGGACGGTGATGGGTTGGATGAGATTTATCATGTAATCGAGTTAGTTTTGTTAGGGTTTGATCCCTAGTGTCCACTATGTTCTGAGATTGATGTTGCTATGACTTTGCTATGCTTAATGCTTGTCACTAGGGCCCGAGTGTCATGATTTCAGATCTGAACCTATTATGTTTTCATGAATATATGTGAGTTCTTGATCCTATCTTGCAAGTCTATAGTCACCTACTATGTGTTATGATCCGGCAACCCCGAAGTGACAATAATCGGGACCACTCCCGATGATGACCGTAGTTTGAGGAGTTCATGTATTCACTACGTGTTAATGCTTTGGTCTGGTACTCTATTAAAAGGAGGCCTTAATATCCCTTAGTTCCCGCTAGGTCCCCGCTGCCACGGGAGGGTAGGACAAAAGATGTCATGCAAGTTCTTTTCCATAAGCACGTATGACTATATTCGGAATACATGCCTACATTACATTGATGAATTGGAGCTAGTTCTGTGTCACCCTGTATTATGACTGTTACATGATGAACCACATCCGGCATAATTCTCTATCACCGATCCATTGCCTATGAGCTTTCCATATATTGTTCTCAGCTTATTTAATTTTCCGTTGCTATTGTTACAATCACTACAAAATACCAAAAACATTACTTTTGTTATCATTACCTTTTGCTACCGTTACCACTACTTTCATATTACTTTGCTACTAAATACTTTGCTGCAGATATTAAGTTTCAGGTGTGGTTGAATTCACAACTCAGCTGCTAATACTTGAGAATATTCTTTGGCTCCCCTTGTGTCGAATCAATAAATTTGGGTTGCATACTCGACCCTAAAAAACGGTTGCGATCCCCTATACTTGTGGGTTATCAGGCCCGTGAACGACTTTATCGCACGGTGTAGAAACTGCCAATTTACTCTTCCCACTGCGTGCTCTTATCCTTGGCCACGTATGCCGCATGCATCTCACAGGGTAGGTAACGGAGGCGCGTGGCGTAGGAGAGCATCTTGGAGAGGGCCCGCCCGCCTTGAATTGGTGGAGGAAATGGTGGCCGCCCATCGATGGAGCTGCTTCCCTTCTCCGCCCGGCCTATAAAGGGGAGGGGCGCAGGAGGCCGGAGTCATCCACCTTCGCATTCCTCCTCTTCTTCCTTTGTTCTCTGCTTCTGCTGGTGATGTTGGAGAGAAGATCCCGGAGCCAGCCCCCAGGCTCCTGCTTGGGGCCATTATTGCCCTATGCTGGTGCTAATGCTCGGGGAGTGAGCATGGTCCTTGGTGTGGCGAATCTCTTGATATCTTCAAGGCTCGGCTGGGACACGGGGCTGGAGGTCCCTGGCAATCCCAGCATTGCCCTTCCTGGAAGTCTTGAGGTTGTTGTCGATGAGAGGCGCGCCGCCAAGGTGGGGCGCGGCGTACCTCGAGTCTTTTGGCCGTTCCGGCCACTCGCTGTCTTCCCAAGGGGGGTTGAGGAAGTCCTGGATTAGGGGGGTCTCCAGACAGCCAGACTATATTCTTTGGCCGGACTATTAGACTATGAAGATACAAGATTGAAGACTTCTTCTCGTGTCCGGATGGGACTCTACTTGGCGCGGAAGGCAAGCTAGGCAATACGGATATGTGTATCTCCTCCTTTGTAACCGACCTTGTGTAACCCTAACCTCTCCAGTGTCTATATAAACCGGAGGATTTTAGTCCGTAGGACAACATACAATCATACCATAGGCTAGCTTCTAGGGTTTAGCCTCTCTGATCTCGTGGTAGATCTACTCTTGTACTACCCATATCATCAATATTAATCAAGCAGGACGTAGGGTTTTACCTCCATCAAGAGGGCCCGAACCTGGGTAACTGCATCCTGTTACCATCCACCTTAGACGCACAGTTCGGGACCCGCTACCCGAGATCTGCCGGTTTTGACACCGACATTAGTGCTTTCATTGAGAGTTCCTCTGTGTCGTCGCCGTCAGGCTTGATGGCTCCTACTATCATCGATAGCGATGCAGTCCAGGGTGAGACTTTTCTCCCCGGACAGAACTTCATGTTTGGCGGCTTTGCACTGCAGGCCAATTCGCTTGGCCATCTGGAGCAGATTGAAAGTTACGCCCCTGGCCACTAGGTCAGGTTTGGAAGCTTAAACTACACGGCCGATATCCGTGGAGACTTGATCTTCAACGGAATCGAGCCTCTGCCTTATGCGTCACGCGGTCACGATGAGTACGATTTAGCTCTACCATCGGATAGTTTTCAAGAGATCGCACAGGCAGCCGCTCCGACCCTCAATTCGGAGCCAGTTGCGCCGTCCATGGACGGGTGGATGGACCCCGCCACGGAGGCCTTACCCTCAGCGGCGATCGAGCCAAACATCGACCTTACCTTGCACGAGAGCCGTATTGTTAAACTGCCGGATCCTTCTTCGGCCACAGACCCCGAGCCGCCTGCGCCCGTTCCTATCGAATCCGATTGGGTGCCAATCATGGAGTTTACCTCTGCGGATATTTTTCAGCACTCGCCCTTTGGCGACATACTGAACTCATTAAGGTCTCTCTCCTTGTCAGGAGGATCCTGGCTGAACTATGACCGGCAGGTTTGGGATGCGGATGACGAAGAAATTCGCCGCCCACCCACCACCCACTTAGTAGCCACTATCGATGACTTAACCGACATGCTCGACCTTGACTCCGAAGACATCAACGGTATGGACGACGATGCAGGAGACGAACAGGAACCACTGCCCCCAGGGCACTGGACGCCCACTTCACCACATGACGTATACATGGTGGACACACCAAAGGAAAACGACGATGAGGAACGGAAGGACGCAACAAAGGGTTGTTCCCTCGAGAAGCAGTCAAAACGGCGGCGTAAGCGCCGCCCCAAATCCCGCCTCGGCAGAAACAATGATCATACAGACCCAGCGTTAGAGCAGGAGGAACCATTGCCGGACCACGGCAACACGGAGAATCAAGCTGAACAACCTGACTCTGTCAAAGATAATAGTCTAAATGACCTCACATCGGACAGACACCCGGAGCAACAGAATGCCCGTCAAAGGCTTGTTGCCACCGCGAGGAGTCTAAAAAATCAGAAGCAAAGACCCAAGGCTGCACAAGACACACTCGGAATCAGATGGAGCAAAGTACTCAACGTAGCAGCGAAGTACGGCGGTAATCGCCCCACCAAGAGCTACCTGAAGCAGAAGTTGCTACCCGAATTCGATGAGGAGGCCTTGGATCCCCCGCAACCAAAAATCAAAACGGCCGCCTGGCTGGATAGACATCCTCATGACCAACATAAAGCGGTAAACAACGCGACACATAAGCCAATACGTGATCCATGCGAGGGCCTGCATCAAGGGGACGGCGCAACCAGATCCATCTATGAACCACGCAAACGCGCTCCAACATACGATGCAACACAACAAACATCCGAAGAACGCGGTACACCCAGATACAGGGGTGCCGCACACCCCCTATGTTTCATCGATGAGGTGCTGGACCATGAATTTCCAGAGGGATTCAAACCCGTAAACATAGAGGCATACGACGGAACAATAGACCCTGGGGTCTGGATCGAGGACTATATCCTCCATATCCATATGGCTCGAGGAGATGATCTCCACGCCATCAAGTACTTACCCCTTAAGCTCAAAGGGCCAGCTCAGCACTGGCTTAAAAGCCTCCCCGAAAACTCCATTGGAAGCTGGGAAGAGCTCAAAGATGCTTTTCGGGCAAATTTTCAAGGGACTTATGTCCGACCTCCGGATGCGGACGATTTGAGTCATATAACTCAACAGCCCGGAGAGTCAGCCCGAAAGCTTTGCAATAGGTTTCTTACTAAGAAAGAACCAAATAGTCGACTGTTCGGACGCCGAAGCCTTGGCAGCTTTTAAGCATAGCGTCCGCGACGAATGGCTTGCCAGACACCTCGGCCAAGAAAAGCCGAGAACAATGGCAGCATTAACAAGCCTCATGACCCACTTTTGCGTGGGTGAGGACAGCTGGCTAGCCAGATGCAGGACCAGCGACCCAAGTACATCCGAAGTTAGAGATGAAAACGGGAAATCATGACACAGCAAAAATAATAAGCGTCGGAATAAAGAAGACAGCACGAAGAGCATGGCAGTAAACGCCAGATTCAAAAGCTCTTGGCCAAGTCAGCAAAAGCCGCCCTCTAAAGGCGCCAGAGACGAACTGTCTAGCCTAAATAAAATTCTAGACCAAGTATGTCAAATCCATAGCACCCCTGGTAAACCCACTAATCATACCCACTGAGAATGTTGGGTCTTCAAGCAGTCCGGCAAGCTCAACACCGTACACAAGTAGGAGGATACACCAAGCGAAGACGAGGATGAGCCTCCCAAGCAAGACACTGGGGAACAAAAGAAGTTTCTACTAGAAGTCAAAACAGTCAACATGTTACACATGATCAAAGGGAGAAACAAAACGGCACTCCCAGAAAAATATGCCGAAGGGCCTATCACCGCGGAGTCCTGCCACTGGTCGTCTCAACCGATCACTTTCGACCATTGTGATTACTCAGCAAGTATCCAGCGTGCAGGATGGGCTCCCCTGGTATTAGACCCAATAATTGACGGATACCACTTTACACGAGTCCTGATGGACGGTTGCGGCAGTTTAAACCTGATATACCAGGATATAATCCGAAAAATGGGGATAGACCCAGGGAAAATTTGCCACAGCAACACTACCCTTAAAGGAGTAACACCAGGCCCAGGGGCTCATTGCACGGGCTCCCTGCTACTAGAGGTTATATTCGGATTCCCCGATAACTTCCGTAGCGAAAATTTAACATTCCACATTGCTCCATTCCAAAGTGGCTTTCAAGCACTACTTGGACGCGAAGCTTTCGCTCGCTTTAATGCAATACCGCATTACGCCTCCCTTACGCTTAAGATGCCCGGTGCACGTGGCAACATTACAGTGAATGGAAATATTAAGCGATCCCTGCGCGCCGAAGAGAGTGCGACTGCCTTGGCAGCCGCACACTAAAAAGGGCCTCACCAGCTAAAGCATTTGATAGGTCGTCAAGACCACGGACACGGTTAGATGAGTCCGGCGCAGCTATATGTAACTCACACAGGTTTGATAAGCCACACCCCTATTACAAATACAAGGGGCTCAACGCGCGTAGACAAGTGGCAATTTTTACTCATCTTGAATTATACATGGTTTCTTCAAACCTACCTTTTTGCACGACAACTTTTCACCTAAGTTTCTCTATTTTACAGATGACCATCGTGCTACACCCGTCCAGGATATGGCACAACGAAGACACATGCGCAGATGTGCAGCAGGGACCCGTCCCAAGGATTCTTTTTAGATTAAGACCCTGCGTCAACCTTTTTTACTGTCTCTTGTTGATACACATCCCTTGGATTCTCAGTACAATTGAGAAGGATGCTGGCGTCTTGGCATGTCGCCACGTCAGAATAATGCACGTACCTGGACACCAGGGGCTTCTTACAAAGGGCACTATTTAGGCCCGGTTTATACCATAAAGAACGAATACCTTAGGGAGTGTTCGGCGTCGCGAGTTTGGCCTTATATGCATCAGCTCCGAATCATGTCTTTGGTCAAATGTTGGGTTTGCCCGGCTCCTATGTTTTGGTACCTTACGTTCCGCTCTATCGGCTAAGGTAGCACTAGGAGAACTACTGCGATTGTGCCCCGGGTCATCCGGACGAGCACCTTAGTAGAGAAAGCCGAAAACTAACTGTCATGATATAGCGTGAGACTGGTCAACCACTCGATGACCTATCGGAATGTTAGAATTCCTCCGCCTTAATGAAGGGCCGTTTCCCTGCCAGGCATGTACGCACCCTGAATTCGGGAGAATGTGGAGCGAACAGGGGCTATATAGTAGCCCCACCGTCAAACTCCTATGGCTAAGTGAAAGTGTTAAAGCATTATAGTCCGGTTGCCTCGTTCGCTGCCCTATCACCTCCTTAATAGGACCAAGACGTTGGGTTAAGTGTGAACACGCATCTTCTGCGAACACCTCCGCATTATATGCGTGGGGGCTGAAGCCGACGACTGCAATCTTTTAGGTTATACACATGTATACATAAATGGCCGCACAGGAGGCATCATATTATTTTCAGGCAAAAGTTAAACACAGCCTTAATAAATTTCATAAAAACATTGTGTTTACAATGGGAATACATGTCACTCAAACATAATATTCTTCGAGCACTGGGCCTCTATCAAACGAGCACCCTCGAGAACCTCTTCGAAATAGTGCTCGGCAGCCACTCGGCCTATGGCCGAACCCTGCGCCGCAACAGTGGTAGCATCCATCTCCGCCCAGTATGCTTTAACACGGGCAAGGGCCATCCGCGAGCCTTCTATGCACGCCGACCTCTTCATCGCATTGATGCGCGGCACCGCACCAAGGAACTGCTGCACTATAAGCTGAAATAGCTGTTCGGCTTCGACTTTTCCGGCCACAGCTGATCCACGACAGACCTCATGGCGAGTCTGGACAACCTATTTAGTTCGGCCCATTCGGCTAGCTGATCAGTCAATGGAAGCGGACGCTCTGGAACATTGAATTGTGACCAGAATAGTTTGTCAACTTCACGATCTGTTTGACCTTGGAAGTATTTGGCCACATCGGCAGCGCTCATCTGCTGAACTCCACAGCCGATCCAGAGGGGCATACCGTGGATCTCCGAACTTTCTCTATAGCATGAAGGGCTTCCCAGCCGCAATATCCCCGGCTTCACGCAGCTCCTCCTTCTTCGCTCTCATAGCAGAGAGGGTGTCTTTGTTCGCCATCGTGGCCTTTTCAAGGTCCGTTGCCTTCGCTCGGTTTTCTTTTTCAAGGAACTGGCAACGGTCGGTAGTGTCTTTTAACTTTACGGCCATCTTGGCCATCTTCTCTTTGCTCTCGCAATGTGCGGCCTTCTCAGCTTTCAACTCTTTGGCCGCCTTCAAAACAGCCGCATTACTAATCCTTGCTTGTTCTTTGGCTCGGGCAAGTTCCGCCCGCAGGGTTTCCACGGTGGCAGCTCCATCTGCAGTCACAACATATTAAAGATACTGGCATCATGCTGCTCTTACTATGTGGCATTCACCAGAAAATAGCACTTACCCTGTGCCTCGTCAAGCCTCTTGTTAACAAGCTCGATGTCGGGATCCGCCGCATCCAGTTGCCTCTTCAGTTCGGCAAACTCATGAGTCTGGCTAGCCACCGAAGCTCCCACTACCTGCACATTAAAGCGGTATGGTTATTGCCTGGGACTACGATCCTCTGTTTGCCGCCGTTCTCGGCGACAACCAGAGTCTCAGGGGCTACTATCTACACAAGGCACACCTAAAAATGTGCGGTACCATCACAAATGTACATCATTTTACGTACCTCAAAGCCCGTCAGTAGACTCATAAAGGCATCATGCAACCCGCTTTCGGCGGATGAGATCCTTTCCATCACCGTACCCATCAATGTATGGTGTTCTTCTGAGATGGCCGCTCGCTCCAACAGCTCTCTCAGTACGTCCGCCCGCATACCAGTTGGTGCTGGACTCTTCTGTTTGCTCTCTTCGAGAGCCAGACGCTGGGGACTTCGGGTGACTATGGGTTTATCTTCTGGCCTCACTGGATCTGGAGAGGCCCTCCGTGACGACACTTCAAGGTCGCCTGCTTCTTGAGTGGAGGAGTCCGGGGGAGGCGTTTTGCTCTCCATCATCTCCGGAAGAAGATTCCCCGAAGACGAGCTCTTCTCAAAAGGGCAAAGATCCAAACTGCAAGATAAATAATTTGGTTATTTTCCTCAGAGGTAAGGTAATATATCTTCACCATTAAAGTACTTTTTAATTACTTATAGCTCGTTAGAGGGCTGATCCCCGCGCGGACTTAGTGCGGCAAGAGCACCCTCCAAAGCAGGACCCTCTGGTGGAGATTTCTTCTCCCGCTTGGAAACCTTGGTTTCTGGATCTTCAGAGGTAGTCCTCTTCCTCCCCCGGGGTGAGAGAATGTCCGATTCCTCCCCTCGATTATCCCCCTCACGGAGGCGCTCGTTCCCTCGGTCAGAATAGGTAGCGATGGAGGCCCGCTTTCGCCCTCATTATTCCCCCCTTTGTCTTCCTTTGAGGGCTCCGGGCAAGGTGCTAGCTCGAGCATCTTTTCCAGTACCGGATTTTCCAAACACTCAGGAAGGGGGGCCGAACACCGAATCATCTTCGCCTTTGTTATCCATTCCTGGTCAAAGAGCGATTTCTCAGAATAACGTCATGATAAATGAAAGTCAGTGTGTTCGGCTAGAGGATAACTTACTTGGTCGGCGGTGCGGTTGCTGCTCAGGCCCACATCCTCGGTAGTATCCGAACACTTTATCTAGGGTCCGAAGAATGATCTATACATCTCCTCGTGCATCAGGCCGAGGAAATCCTGAATAGCGTGAGGTCCTTCTGGGTTGAACTCCCACATGCGAAGAGGCCGGCGTTTGCATGGCTGGATTCGTCGAACCAGCATGACTTGCATTACCATAATCAAACTGAAATCTCCTTTGAAGAGATTTTGAATGCGGCTTTGCAGTACAGGCACGTCCTTGGCAGGACCCCAGCTCAGCCCTCTGCTAATCCATGACATCAGTTGTGGTGGAGGGCCTGAGCGAAAAGCAGGGGCAGCCACCCACTTGGCACTTTCTGGGAGCTGTGATGTAAAACCACTCCCGTTGCCATAATCCGGACACCTCTGGAATAGAACCCTTTGGCCATGGAGCTCCAGTAATCGTGCTTATTGATGCGCCTCCGCACGCTACATGCTGCCCCTCGACCATCTTCGGCTTCACGTCAAAGGTCTTGAGCCATAGGCCGAAGTGAGGGGTAATGTGGAGGAAGGCCTCACATACGACAATAAATGATGAGATGTGGAGAAAGGAGTCCGGGGCCAGATCGTGGAAATCTAGCCCGTAATAAAACATCAGCCCCCTAATGAAGGGGTCCAGAGTGAGGCCTGGACCTCGGAGGAAGTGGGAGATGAACACGACGTCTTCGTTGGGTTCAGGAGTAGGGACGACCTTCCCTCGAGCAGGCAGCCGATGCGAAACCTCGGCGGTCAGGTATCTGGCCTCCCTCAGCTTCTTGATGTCTTCTTCCGCAACGGAGGAGGGCATCCACCGGCCTTGAAGGCTAGATCCGGACATGATTGAAGATCCGGAGCACCTGACCTGGGCTTTGGGTGTTAGAACTCAAGCGGGGGAAGGATTCGATTGAGCACGGGAGGGAAAAAAGTAAAAGCCTTGTCCCTTTATAAGGAGGGTGAATATCAAGCGTCCTCTTCGTAGCTGTTTGTGACTTGCCTATAATCTAGGAGTCCTAGATACGGTTGGGTTACCCACGACCGTATTGATGAGAATCCCGTAATTAGGGGAGCACGATCTCTGCTTTGACAAGATGTGTCAAGAAACCACCTTGCGTTATGTGTGAGGCTGGTTGAAGAAAAACGGTTCGAATAATTATGGGGCCGTGGCATAATGTCGTGTTGCCGAAACGTGTCAGCAGATTAGATTTGTGGAAATATTATTCTCTCTACGGTGGTATGTGGAACTTGTTTTGAAGGTTCGGACACTATCCTTGTATTCAAATCCTTCCATGATGTATTCGGAGGAGGAACCCGCCTTGCAATGCCGAAGACAATACTGCGCGCCGAACTCATCGTCATTGAAGCCTGGTTCAGGGGCTATTGAGGGAGTCCTGGATTAGGGGGTCTCCGGACAGCCTTACTATATTCTTTGGCCGGACTTTTAGACTATGAAGATACAATATTGAAGACTTCGTCTCGTGTCCGGATGGGACTCTACTTGGCGTGGAAGGCAATCTAGGCAATACAGATATGTGTATCTCCTCCTTTGTAACCGACCTTGTGTAACCCTAACCTCTCTGATGTCTATATAAACCAGAGGATTTTAGTCCGTAGGACAACATACAATCATACCATAGGCTAGCTTCTAGGATTTAGCCTCTCTGATCTCGTGGTAGATCTACTCTTGTACTACCCATATCATCAATATTAATCAAGAAGGACGTAGGGTTTTACCTCCATCAAGAGGGCCCGAACCTGGGTAAAACATTGTGTCCCCTGCCTCCTGTTACCATCCGCCTTAGACGCATAGTTCGGGACCCCCTACCCGAGATCCGCCGGTTTTGACACCGACAGGGGTGCTGGACTAGAGCCTCGGCTTTCCTCCGGGATGGTGTGGATGGAGATAAAGCCTGGGGGAAGGAGAAGACGGGAGGCAGGCCGTCCTGCAGGAGTACAACCACATCGATGCGCTCATCTTGTACTGGCGACCTGTTGCCCGTCTGCCTGGATCTTCCCCCTTTTTTCCTAACGCCATCATCACTGTTCCTTCTGGCTGCCGGGAAAAAGCTCGTCCCCCTGGTTCTTCCACTTCCTTTTGGGGCCTTCTGGCTGGGCTCCAGCACCCTCCTCTGCCGGTGCCTGTGATGGAGCTCCCCTTTCAGTCCTGGGGGCGGTGACCAGGGGGTCGTCATGGTGCTCCGTACTTCTTCCTCCTTCGCAGCCTCGCCATTCCCGATCTTGTCAGGTTGGGGTTGCCAGTTCTTGACAAGGATCGGGGTGGCGTTGAGCCGACGCAGCGCCCGTCCTTTCCTCTTCCCACCGCAATACCTGGGATAAGGGGATAGGGAGAGGAGTTTACAGAGCACTTATATTTTTTCAATCTTAAATTTGTAGGCAATCGCCAAATTTTAATTCAAATAATGTAATCTCTCGAGTCCATTTTTGTGTTCTATAATGCTTGTACTTGTATCAGCATATGAATGAAAAAGATAAACTCTACCGGGAACCTGTGCATGTGTATGTCCATGCAGAGGTGGAATGCCTCTTTAATGTAAATAAACGAGTTTTCCCCAGTAGGATATCCTGCCAGCACCCTCTTTGTCTGCCGGAGTGCTATGTCTGCCGGGGAATAGACAGAGGGGCCAGCCCCCCGCTAGCTCCCTTTTTACGAGAGGCTACTACGACCATCCTGACTGAAGCAACCGTTCGAGTCATGAATGGGAGCACCTAAGTTACAAAGGAGGGGCAGCGTTTTCTCATGCTAATTCATAGCTTTATAGAACACTAATGGACAAGAGATAAAACTTATCTATTTGGCCTTGCCGGGGATCACTGTGCCGTGCAATCTTCTCGCCCTTTGTCAAAGCCAAGTTCACGGCAGGAACCTTCAACTTCATATAGATGAGAATGAATGCAGGATGCAATCCTATCTATATGCATATGCAAATGCTCATGAGATGCTTATGCAATGATCTTGGTGTGCTCGTGCATGCATGCAATCTTAGTTGGGGACCCCCTCTACAACGCTTCTTTATTTTCTATTGCACAGGGTCATCGCCCCGGTTTTGTACAAGGGGTTACATGCAGCTGAGGCAAGGCCTGTACAAAAGGATGGCTGACGGGCAGTTCCCGACAGCCTCGCACCTTATGGGTAGTACTTGCAGAGATGCTCAATATTCCATGAGTTTTGCAACTGGGTGCCATCTCCGGTCTCCCGATGGACTGCACTAGGTCTGGTGACTCGTACCATCCGGTAAGGGCCTTCCCACTTTGGTGACAGCTTGTTTGTACCCTTGGCGGACTACACGCGTCTAAGGACATGGTCACCTTCCTCAAAACATCGGGCATGAACCCTATGGTTGTGATAGCGATGCAGGGCCTGCTGGTAGCATGCAGCACGCGTAGCAGCCCAGAGACGGTTCTCCTCGAGTAGCACAGCATCGTCACGCCGGTGCTGATCTTGCACTACTTTATCGTAGGCAAGCACTCGAGGAGACCCGTAAATGAGTTCCGTGAGGATAACTGCTTCTGCCCCGTAGACGAGGGAGAAGGGAGTCTGCCCGGTAGCTCAATTAGGTGTCGTACTGAGGGACCAGATAACTATCGGCAGCTCCTCGATCCACCACCTGTCGTGCTTCTATGGCGTATCGAAAGTTCTTGTCTTGGGTCCGTCGGTGTCAAAACCGGCGGATCTCGGGTAGGGGGTCCCGAACTGTGCGTCTAAGGTCGATGGTAATAGGAGGCAGGGGACATGATGTTTTACCCAGGTTCGGGCCCTCTTGACGGAGGTAATACCCTATGTCCTGCTTGATTGATCTTGATGAACATGAGGATTATAAGAGTTGATCTACCACGAGATCGTTGTAGCTAAACTCTAGAAGTCTAGCCTGTATGATTATGATTGCCTCTATGGACTAAACCCTCCGATTTATATAGACACCGGAGGGGCCTAGGGTTATACAAAGTCAGTTACAGAGAAAGGAAATAATACATCCGGACGCTTTAGCTTGCCTTCCATGCAAAGGAGAGTCCCAACCGGACACAGGAGGAAGTCTTCTATCTTGTATCTTCATGGCCCAATAGTCCGGCCCATGTCACATAGGCCGAACGCCCGAGGACCTCTTAATCCAGGACTCCCTCAGTAGCCCCAGAACCAGGCTTCAATGATGATGTGTCCGGCGCGCTGATAATCTTCGGCATTGCAAGGCAGGTTCTTCCTCCGAACACTTCAAAGCATTTGATCCAAAGAGTCATACTCGGCTTTCCATTTAATGTCGTACCCATTGGCTTCTGCGTCTCCACCGCTTCGGCTTCCATGTGTCAAGCGAACACGAAAGGTCAAAGTACTTTTTGCACATACCACATTGGCCATGTAAGAAGGGCATCTATTTAAAGGGACTGGATCTCAAATCCCATTCCACATCGAGCGGAAAATCCTTAGAGCTTGCTAGGAGAAACCATTCCAGCATGGCTAGCGTTCCCAGTTCTTCCTCCCGCCCCCATGGCTCCAAAAAAGGCGATTGGGGGAAATGCTCAGTATCCCACAGGCAGCTAAGAAAGCTTCAAACGCAGCGATTCCTCCCCCCCCCCCCCCCCCCCCCGCGGATCTAGTCCCTGTCCGGGCAGGATTAACCTCTTTTATGGGTGAAGCCCTAGCGGAAAATTTCCCCCATCCAGCCGGCGGGGAGCGAGTGTGCTTTACATCCTTCTTGATAGGAGGCATTGGATTTCCAATACACCCCTTCCTCCAAGGTCTTCTGGAGTACTACGGCCTCCAATTGCACAATCTCACGCCGGGTTCCATTCTACACATCGCGGGCTAGTTTGCTCTTTGCGAGCTATTCCTGGGCTGCGAGGCCCATTTCGAGCTATGGAGGAAACTGTTCAGCCTCATCCCTTGCTCCCAAAGGGATCTATATTCGAGGTGGGCGGCCCCGAAATATGGTGCATAGCCGGGACCGGATACTTATCCGGCACGCCGAAGAAGGCGTCCGAAGAGTGGCCCTTAGAATGGTTATATATTGAGGACGTCGCTCTCCCTGACCCAGTCCGAATGGGCCTTCCTGAATTTACCAGTGCTCCATTGAAGAAACGCCCAGCTGGCGCCCTTGGAGCCTCTAGGAGGAAGATAGTCAGAAGTCCAACAATTAATGGGCAAGACAAGGACACTCACCCAGTCCGGATTATCAATAATCGATGTAATGGCCATTTCCATAGTGCGACGTGTCCAGCCGCTCCAATTCAGGGGGCTTCCCATGTGGCACTACAATGGGGAAGGCGATGCCTCGCGTTGTGGATGAAAGGGTCCGGATTCCCTTACCGCCCTGGCCACAATACTGGCCGACCTGTATAAAGGGGAGAAAGAGGAGTTCATCCATCTTACACTTCAGGAAGGATTTTCTATGTACAATCCTCCTAGCTAGGTGAGTTCTAATCCCATGACTCTACTCAATCCTCTCCCCAAGTCAGGCTTAATTTGGCATTAACCCTTCCATCTGTAAGAGGAATGGCGGAAGGTTATAGCGGGGATCTATAGCCCCGCTCCACAGCCGGAGAACCGTAATCGGGACCTTGATCCCGGATATGAAGAGGATCCGGACATATTTGTAGAGATCGAGGAGGGAGTATTCTAACAGGCGAGCTATGATGGCATAGTAGTGCCAATCGTGGCCGACTATCCCGGCCTCCTTGCTGCCTCACATGTAAGTAATCAGGAGACATCTCCTCCGAAAGAGCTTCCTTACTGTACCTCAACCACCGCACTGTCTCATGCTTCAAAGGGGAGGCGCTCGGCGCGCCATGCTACACCAGAGGCGCTTCAGAAGAACGCGGCACCCGCGCCGAACAAGTCGTCAAAGAGGAAGGCCGACGATAACACGACCAAACCTTCATCGAAGAGGTACGGCTTTGTTTTGTAAATATGCCTCTTGGTCGTCACATCGAATTGTGATATTATCCGCTGCATTTTATCAGGAAGAGCGTTCGCCGGACTATGTCCGGGGATCCTGCCTGTCGCGCCTCCACTAGTCAGATTCTAGACACTGCCCTAAGGATGGGGGCTGACACGGGAGTGACGCCGGATTGCCCTTCCATAGAGGATTCAGATGATATGTCCGTCACGAACTCTGAAGTGGAGAGTGTCATGAATCATCGGCGCCGGAGGGCCGCTCTCCACGACCTCGGTTTTTCGAAAGAGGCATTCAATGCCTTCAGCTCAGCCGATGCATATATCCGAGCTGCTTGGGATGGACTTGCCAGAGCCACAGACCAGCATTTAAAAGATATGCGGGTAAGTGTTGATTTGATAATCATATACTAGTAGCCCCCGAGACTTGAAACAGTTGATACAACTGATTTAAGGATCATTGTATAATCAGGTACTCACGGAGAAGAATATCCTGCTGTCTCAAGAGCTGGAAAAGTGTCGAACCTAGCTAGCTACGACTACCACCAAATTGGAGAAATCCAAGGAGGCACCGCCTGATAATGTTTCCCCCCATCAGAAAAAGTATAATCATATACCAGTAATATTAATATTGTTGTGTTTCCGCTGACAGGATCAGTAGATCAACTAAGGGAAAAACTGAAAATCGCCCAGGCTGGTGAATAGGAGGCCAAAAGGCAACATGCAGCAGGCGAACGTGTGCGGATGTAGGTCAGGGATGAAAAGAAGAAGCTACAGGATTCCAATACCCTGCTGGGCAAAGAACTAAAAGATGTGCGAGCCCGGCTAGCTCACGTCATCAAGGAGAATAGGAGGCTACAAGGCGGCATATTCAGTATGTTTTTGGCCTTACCTTTATGCAATTCAGCAAAGAAATGATCTGACAAATTTATGTCTGCAGGTATGCTAACTGGCCATCCCGAAGAGGAAATGTCCGACTCTCGAGGCGACCTTCTGCAAGAACTGTCCCAACTGCACGAGCGAGCTCGGCAAGCAATGCGGAGCATTGCCAAAGCTTTGTGGACATCCGCCTCTCTTCCAGGAAGTATGAAGGAGCTTGTGAAGCTATTCCAGGGAGCTCGGCGACACTTCCGATTATGAAAGATGTCGACATGCCGAGAAGGTGAGCGAGAGGCCTTGGCCATGGTAGAAACATGATACACCGAGCTTGATCCGAATCATATGGCCCGGGTCGGACCTTAGGGGTCAGATGGAAAAAAAAATTCCAGTTAGTCTGGTGTATGACCAGGTGAAGATAGCCGCCTAGTATTCCCAACGGGATTGTAAGCTAGATAACCTGTTAGATGGCATAGAGGAAAAAGTTTTTGAGTCCAAGTGACTATGTACTTCAATTGACAAATTTGTCCCTAGCCGGATTGTAAAACGATTGTCATGGCAGACCTTTTCACTTCGACCTCTGGACCCGAAGGCTCGGAGTGTTTCCGAATACCCGCTCAGTAATATAGACCGGGGCATGCGTGGAAACCAGGCATAGGGGTCATAGTTTCTTGAACATAAAAGTTGTATACGGCAAGCTATGTTATATTACATGTTTATTGTAAGAAACATCTTCCAGGGAGAATAGTTCCATTAAGGGTTCCTTTCCCTGGGCGGATATGCACTAGTATGCATGTCTGAACTGTGATTGAAAAATCACAGTATACGTAACATCTGGGGGTTCATGGTGTGATGAAGGTAAAATGTCTTTAGTTCGCCGACCGAATATTCCCTTAAGAATGCTAGCTTTCGGCTTCACCCAGTCTGAGGTACAAGTCTGGATGACCCGGCTGTAACAATCGCAGAGGTGCTCCCTTTATGCCCTAGCCGAACAAATGGGAACGTAGGGCATAAGCACAGGAGCCAGGCTTCTTGGAGACCTATTCGATGTAATACTCTTTTGCGGTGTGTTTGGCGAGATCCGATGAATTGTGGGTTTATGAACAAGATTATCTATGAATATTATTTGGTTCTTCTCTGAATTCTTATATGCATGATTTAATATCTCTGCAAGTCTCTTCAAATTATCGGTTTAGTTTGGCCTACTAGATTGATCTTTCTTCCAATGGGAGAAGTGTTAGCTTTGGGTTCAATCTTGCGGTGTCCTTTCCCAGTGACAGTAGGGGCAGCAAGGCACGTATTGTATTGTTGCCATCAAGGATAAAAAGATGGGGTTTACATCATATTGCTTGAGTTTATCCCTCTACATCATGTCATCTTGCTTAAAGCGTTACTTTGTTCTTATAAACTTAATACTCTAGATCCATGTTGGATAGCGGTCGATGTGTGGAGTAATTGTAGTAGATGCAGAATCATTTCGATCTACTTGACACAGACGTGATGCCTATATTCATGATCATTGCCTTATATATTCTCATAATTATGCACTTTTCTATCAATTGCTCGGCAGTAATTTGTTCACCCACCGTAATACATGCTATCTTGAGAGAAGCCACTAGTGAAACCTATGGCCCCCAGGTCTCTTTCTTATTATATTGCGTCTCTTTTATTTACATCGCATCTCATTTACTATTTTGCAATCTTTACTTTCCAATCTATACAGCAAAAATACCAAAAATATTTACTTTACTATCTTTATCAGATCTCACTTTTGCGAGTGACCATGAAGGGATTGACAACCCCTTTATCGCATTGGTTGCAAGGTTCTTGATTGTTTGTGTAGGTACTAGGTGACTTGTGCGTTGTTTCCTACTGGATTGATACCTTGGTTCTCAAAACTGAGGGAAATACTTATGCTATTTTGCTTCATCACCCTTTCCTCTTCAAGGGAAAACCAACGCATGCTCAAGAGGTAGCACACACTTTGACAGGTGATCAACTATGCTGTTTACCGCACGGGGTACATGCTCTGTTTGCAACCCGTCAAAGTGCTCCTCCAATCTCCTCACTTCCTCGACATATGCTTCCATCAATGGGCTTTGATAATCCTTGTTGACTTGTCTCACCACAAGTTGCGAATCTCCTCATATGATCAACTTCTTGATTCCCAATTCTGCTGGAATCCTGAGCCCGGCAAGGAGCCCTTCATACTCAGTTGTATCGTTGGTGGGTTCTTCCCGGGCAAAGTGCATTTGGATGACGTAGTTCAAGTGCTCCCCGAAGAGGGCAACAAGAAGCACACTAGACCCTGCACCTTGTAGGTAAAAAGCACCATCAAAATACATAATCCATTCTTGGGGCAATTCCTTGCCAGGGATAGCTGTCTGTGTCACTTCCTCATCAAGGGTTGGCCTCCATTCTGCAACAAACTCCGCCAACGCCCTGCTCTGAATGGTCGATGTGCTCTCAAACTTCAGACCAAAGCTGGACAACTCCAAAGCCCACTCCACTATTCTGTCGGTAGCCTCAGGGTTTCGAAGTATCCTTTGCCGTGGGAAACGAGTAACAACCGTGATCTCATGGGCTTGGAAGTAGTGGCGCAGTTTCCTTAAGGCCATAATGAGACCAAAAATCAACTTTTGCATGCCATAGTACCACGATCTAGCCCCCTGCAACAAGGAGCTGACAAAGTACACTGGGCGCTGCACCACCTTCTTCCTTGTTGTGTCCATGGGGTTGTTCTCATTGCCATGCTCATGCTGCTCTGATCCTTTTCTGACTCTGTCGTTATCTGTGCACTTCCTGCCTCATCCACTTCTCATTGTGCTACCAAGGCCGCACTGACCACTTGGTTGGTTGCCGTCAAGTACATCAACAACAACTCTTGGGGTTTGGGTGCAACCATGGTAGGCACAGACGACAGGTAGGCCTTCAACTCCTACAGAGCTGCATCTGCTTCTAGGGTCCACTTCATAGGCCATGCCTTCTTCGAAATTTTGAAGAACGGCAGGGCATGCTCGGAAGACTTGGAAATGAATCTACTTAGTGCAGCAACGCGTGCCATCAAGCATCTCACATCCTTAACTGTCCTTGGTTCTTGGATTTGCTCGATGGCGTTGATCTTGTCGGGGTTAGCTTTGATCCCCCGATGGGACATGAAGAAACCAAGTAGGTTGCCGGAGGGGACTCCAAAAACACACTTCTTCGGATTAAGCTTCAAGTTGATCTTGCATAGATTAGCAAACGTCTCCTCCAAATCCAGGATAAGAGTGGTATTATCCTTGGTCTTGACCATGATATCATCCATATAAGCTTCTATGTGTCTGTCTAACTGTGGCTCAAAACCAATCTGAACCCCCCTTGCAAAAGTGGACCCGGCACTCTTTAGTTCGAACAGCATGCGGGCAAAGCAGTACGTACCACATGGGGTGATGAATGATGTCTTCTCTTCATCTTGTTTGGACATGAAGATCTGGTGATATCCGGAGTATGCGTCTAGGAAGGAGAGCAAATCACACCCGGAGGTGGAATCCACAATCTGATCGATACGCGGCAAGGGAAATGGGTCCTTCGGGCAAGCCTTGTTGAGGTCTGTGAAGTCAATGCAAAGCCTCCATTTCCCATTAGCCTTCCGGACCAACACTGGATTTGCTAACCATGTTGGATGCAGTACTCCTCTGACTAAACCAGTTGCCTCCAATTTCTTGATTTCCTCGGCAATGAACTGCTGCCTCTCCAAGGCCTGCTTCCGGACTTTCTGCTTGATAGGTCTGGCGTGTGGGCACACAGCAAGGTGGTGCTCGATTACCTCCCTGGGAACACCGGGGATATCAGATGGTTGCCAGGCAAACACATCAATATTCGCCCGCAAGAAGGCAACGAGCGTGTTTTCCTATTTGTCATCAAGGGTGGCGCTGATGGTGAAAGTACCATCAACGCTAGCCAGCCCTGCCGGGACCTTCTTCACTTGGGGTGCATCAACCTTGGATCTCTTGCTGTTGGAACACTCTGGCACGTCGTCAACGGGTGCCATGCACTCGGAGGGGCCACGCTTCCCGAATTCCTTGCCAGAGGTCCTACAATCCCTTTTCTTTCCTTTACTTTCCTTGACGGGAACCGTTGCTGCCGCAGCCTCTGCTGCGACTACATCCCGGTACATCTTGTCCATGCAGATAATTGCATCCTTCTCATTTGACGGGATAGTGATGACTCCGAGTGGCCCAGGCATCTTCAGAGTGTTATAAGCATAGTGGGATGCTACCATGAACTTGGCTAGGGTCGGGCGCCCTACATCCCATTGTATGGCAGGGGGAGACCAACCACGTCAAACACAACCTTCTCTGTCCGGTAGTTTAGTTCTCCCCCAAACATCACCTGCAACGTAATCTTCCCTTTAGGATGACTCCTGCCAAGGTTAACTCCTTGAAACGTGCCGGTAACCTCTATCTCTTCCTCTCCTATTTGAAGCCTGCTGATGACTGCTGGGGACATCAGATTCAGACCGGCCCCGCCATCCACTAACATCTTTGTAACCATGAGGTTGCGAATTGTCGGGGAGACAAACAAAGGCAAGCATCCTACCATGATGGTGCGGTTAGGGTGATCCTCCACATCAAAGATGATTGGCGTGCGGGACCATTTGAGCGGTTTCCGGGCCTCTGGCGCTGGCTCCACAACATTGATCTCTCATGCCCATCACTTGAGCTGGCGGTGGGAGGTGTGAAAATATGCACCCCCATCAACACATAGGTCGTAAGTGGCCTTCTGAAATTCCTGCTTACTGGTTTCCTCTCCATTCCCTTCATCACTCCCATCATCACAAACTTCCTTCTCTTGACCCCTAGTGGGTTTTCCTTGGTTCCGATAGGGCTTGCCGGGGTGATTTGCTTTGCCGCTTCGCCGCCTTGGCCCTTTCCACCAGTAGCATTCTGACCTTTTTCCTTATCACACATGTCATATTCTGCCCTCTATTTCTTGACAAGCTGCTCAACTTGGTAACATTCCTGAAGATCATGACCCTTGGTCTGGTGGATCTTGCAGTACGGGCCATCGCCTTTCCTAGCTTTCTCAGCAGCAGCGGCTTCCTGGTAGGTTGTGCAAGCGGTAAATTTCTTGCCGGGCCCCTCAGCCTTAGCCTTCTTGCTGGTACTAGGTGTGCCCAAACCTTCTACGGTCATCACTGCTTCATCCCTTGGCTTCTTATTGCACTTTTTGCCCTTCCTTTGGATTGCTGATTCATCTTCATCCTCTGAAGCAACGTTGATGCAATCCTCCTCTCCGAGAAAGTTCCTTCCTTCCCCCATCCGAGCACACTTATCTACCAGCGTGTATAGCTCCTTCACAGTCTTGGGCAACGGCACATTCCTCTTGGAATGAATACGACGGTTGCTCACATTGACTGGAAGGTTGCTATAACGGCTGCCAGATGGATATTTGGAATATTCCTATGAACTTTACTAAATATCTATAAATACTTACGGAGAGTTTCTCCTTCTTTCTGCTGGAGAAGTTGCGGGTCGCTGGGTTTGCCGGGCTCTTGGTGGTCACCGGTGAAGGCACCGATGAACTAGTGGCACATGACCGCCCAAGACGAAATGGATTTCTCTGGCAGGTGCATCAGCCAAGACCTCACGTTGGACTTGAGGGCCAATGGGAAGTAGTTGGCGAACACCTTCTCATCTCTTCCCCCGGCAGCTTGAATAGCGATGGTGTAGATGCTTAGGAACTCTGCCGGGTTTAGCCTTCCGTCGTCTTCTCAGGTATCTCTAGCTTGAATGTGCGAATGGACGGCCAATGGACTTGCCTCAGCTCTCGTGTAAAGGCAGGGCAGCCAACCTCAAAAGGTAGGCACCCGCCAACACCGAGCGCAGGTTCGTCGACGTCGAGGCCACCGCACCCGTCGGTCTGGCGGAGGTCGTCGTGGCGTCGATTTATGTCGACGTGCATATCTCCCCGTCGCCTATCCTCTGGGGCTCGACGTTGGTCTGGACGTGCTCGAGGGTCGGAAGAGGCCATCGACACATCATCGGGGTCTTGATTCAGCTGCGCCTGCGTTGGCTGCCGTGGTGGGGACTGCACCGTGGGGACAACCCCCTCCGCTCGGCCAGCAGTACGGGTGGTTGCCGTTGGTTGGGGAGGCCCTGGCAGGCGGACTCGTCGTGAGCCCCCAGCTTCGGCAAAACCGAGCAGGCTCTGGATGGTGGCATGCCATTCATCCATCTGCTTGGCCGTGAGTGGAAACCTTAGCAGCAACTGAGCTCGCGCCATAGCCTCTGTGGCGGTGCTTGGCATGGATGTCGATGACGTCAGCTGCATCATTGCCTGGCTCCTGATGGTGCCAGCAGCAGCGACGGCGGTGGTGCCGCGTCCATGCAGTTACGGGGCGACTGTCTGGGCCGCGGGGTCATGTGGCGGTGGTGCTCGACGGTCAGTAGCTCCGCTGAGCGCAACAGTTTGGTCGACTCGTCTGGGAGGAGACACATGGTCCGCGGTTGCTCCCACGATGGGTGCAGCCGGAGGGTAATGGCTCACCCTGGACCGAGCGCCGTTGTTGCGGCTATGTCCGTTAGTGGGAGGAGAGGGCGCAGACGGAGCGACCCCCTTGCCCACACCTTGTCGATTGTGACCGCCGAGGCGTTGTTGATGCAGTTCTCCTCCGACATCTCCAGCCCCCGTGTTGGCCGCAGGGGGAGTGGCAATGGTGCCACCTACTCCAACCACGCCCCCAGCAGCATTCACGTCTTCGCTCGCCTCCGAATCCTCTGAAGCGCCCGAGGCTGCAGGCGGCGGAGCCTTTGAGGTGGACGGATGGGCCGAAGGGCCGGACTTCTACTTCTTAGGCGCCATGGTCAAGGGCGCCATCGAAGACAAAGATGGTGATGAAGATGACGTGCTGCACACACTTTCAGGTTCGAGCAAGCGATCCCCCTACCTAGCGCGCCAAAGATGTCGCGGGATATCCACGACCACCTATGGGACCAGGAGGCCCCTTGCTGGTTCGGCAGGGGGACATCGTGTTGCACAAAGAGCAGACCAGCGCGCGGCAGCACGGTAGAGAGCAGACAAGCAATTTACCCAGGTTCGGGCCGCCGCGAGGCGTAAAACCCTACTCCTGCTTTGGTGGATTGATGGCGGAATGTGGATAATGCAACGCAGTACGCTTGCCCGGTAAGGGTCTGATGACCCACAAGTATAGGGTATCAATTTTAGCTCTTTTTGATAACTAAGAGTGTCGAACCCAACAAGGAGCAGAAGGAAATGACAAGTAGTTTTCAGTAAGGTAATGTCTGCAAGTGCTGAAACTGTAAGTAGTTGAGTAGTTTGATAGCAAGATAATTTGTAACTTGCAAGTAACGATAGTAGTAACAAAAGTGCAGCAAGGTAGCCCAATTCTTTTGAGGCCAAGGACAGGCCAAAGCGGTCTCTTATGATAAGCAAAGCGTTCTTGAGGGTACACGAGAATTTCTTCTAGTCACTTTCATCATGTTGGTTCGATTTGGGTTCGCTACTTTGATATGTGGGTGGACCGGTGCTTAGGTGATGTTCTTACTTGAACAAACCTCCTACTTATGATTAACCCTCCAGCAAGCATCCGCAACTACGAGAAAAGTATTAAGAATAAATTCTAACCATAGCATTAAACTTTTGGATCCAATCGGTGCCTTACGGAATATCGCATAAACTGGGGTTTAAGCTTCTGTCACTCTCGCAACCCACCATCTAATTGCTACTCCACAATGCATTCCCTTAGGCCCAAATATGGTGAAGTTTCATGTAGTCGACGTTCACATGACACCACCGAGGGAATAACAACATACATACTATCAAAATATCGACCACATATCAAGTTCACATGATTACTTGCAACATGATTTCTCCCGTAACCTCAAGAACAAAGGTAACTAATCACAAATAAAAATCATGCTCAAGATCAGAGGGGTATTAAATAGCATAATGGATCTGAACATATAATCTTCCACCAAATAAACCATATAGTAATCAACTACAAGATGTAATCAACACTACTAGTCACCCACAAGTACCAATCTATAGTTTCGGTAGCAAGATTGAACACAAGAGATGAACTAGGGTTTGATAGGAGATGGTGTTGTTGAAGATGTTGATGGAGATTGCCCTCCCCAAGATGGGAGAGTTGTTGGTTATAAGGATGACGATGATTTCCCCCTCCGGGAGGGAAGTTCCCCCGGCAGAATCGCTCCGCTGGAAGGCAAAAGTACTTCTTCCCAATCCGCCTCGAGACGGCGGCGCTCCGTCCCGAAAGCTTTCTCCTTATTTTTTCTAGGTCAAAATCGCTCAAGCTTGGGGGAAGCTTAAGTCAATGTTATATTCATCCCCCAATCATGAGCTCTCAAGAGAAATTATTATTCAAAAAATTTATGCTCGGGTTTCTCTCAATAATCGCTCCATGCTTGATACTTCTTGTACTGGTTCTTTTATGATGAAGACTATTGAATTCAAATGGGATTTATTGGAAAGAATTAAACGGAACTCTGAAGATTGGGGACTCGACGAAGGTAAGGAGTCAGGTATGACACCTAAGTTTGATTGTGTAAAATCTTTTATGGATATCGTTGCTTTCCATGAATTTAGCACTAAATATGGACTTGACTCTGAGATAGTAGCTTCTTTGTATGAATCATTTGCCACTCATGTTGATCTCCCTAAGGAGAACTGGCTTAAATATCATCCTCCCATTGAAGTAAAAGTAGTTGAACCTATTAAAGTTCAAGAAAAGACTATCACTTATAATGTTGATCCTATTGTTCCTACCGCTTATATTGAGAAACCACCTTTCCCTGTTAGAATAAAGGATCATGCTAAAGCTTCAACTGTGGTTTAAGAGTAATGCTAGAACACCTACACCCCCTGAGCAAATTAGAGTTGAACCTAGTGTTGCTATGGCTAAAGATCTCTTGGTCGATAATATTGATGGGCATGTTATTTACTTTTGTGATGAAGCTGCTAGAATTGCTAGATCCGATACTAAAGATAAACATAGACCTGTTGTAGGCATGCCTGTTGTTTCTGTTAAAATAGGAGATCATTGCTATCATGGCTTATGTGACATGGGTGCTAGTGCGAGTGCAATACCTCATTCTTTATATGAAGAAATTATGCATGATATTGCACCGGCTGATATAGAAGGTATTGATGTTACAATTAAGCTAGCCAATAGAGATACTATTTCACCAGTTGGGATTGTTAGAGATGTTGAAGTCTTGTGTGGGAAAGTTAAATATCCTAATGATTTTCTTGTTCTTGGTTCTCCACAACATGACTTTTGTTCCATTATATTTGGTAGACCCTTCTTAAATACTGTTAATGCTAAGATAGACTGCAAAAAAGATATTGTTTCTATTGGTTTAGGGGATATGTCTCGTGATTTTAATTTTGCTAAATTTCGTAGACAACCCCATGATAAAGAATTGCCTAGTAAAGATGAAATTATTGGTCTTGCTTCTATTGGCGTGCCTCCTAATGATCCTTTAGAACAATATTTGCTAGACCATGAAAATGATATGTTTATGAATGAAAGAAGGGACATAGATGAAGTATTCGTTAAACAGGGACATATTTTGAAACACAACTTGCCTGATGATAGTCAGTGGGTAAGTCATGTCCATTGTGTCCCTAAGAAGGGAGGTATTACTGTTGTTCCCAATGAGAAAGATGAATTGATCCCACAAAGAATTGCTACAGGTTATAGAATGGTAATTGATTTCTGCAAATTAAATAAAGCTACTAGAAAGGATCATTACCCTTTACCTTTTATTGATCAAATGCTAGAAAATTTATCCAAAGATACACATTTTTGCTTTCTAGATGGTTATTCTGGTTTCTCTCAAATACATATGTCGAAAGAGGATCAGGAAAAGACCACTTTTACTTGCCCTTTTGGTACCTTTGCTTATAGACATATGCCTTTTGGTTTATGTAATGCACCTGCTACCTTTCAAAGTTGTAAGTCTGCTATATTGTCTGACTTTTGTGAAAAGATTGTTAAGGTTTTCATGGATGATTTCTTCATGTATGGAACTTCTTTTGATGATTGCTTCAGCAACCTTAATCAAGTTTTGTAGAGATGTGAAGAAACTAATCTTGTCTTGAATTGGGAGAGGTGCCACTTTATGGTTAATGAAGGTATTGTCTTGGGGCATAAAGTTTCTGAAAGAGGTATTGAATTTGATAAAGCTAAAGTTGATGCTATCGAAAAGATGCCATGTCCAAAAGACATTAAAGGTATAAGAAGTTTCCTTGTCATGCCGGTTTTTATAGGAGGTTCATTAAAGACTTCTCAAAAATTTCTAGGCCTCTGACTAATCTCTTACAAAAATATGTTCCTTTTCTCTTTGATGATGATTGTGTAGAAGCATTTGAAATACTTCAGAAGGCCTTGATTTCTGCACCTATTGTTCAGCCACCTGATTGGAATTTACCCTTTGAAATTATGTGTGATGGTAGTGATTATGTTGTAGGTGTTGTTCTAGGACAAAGAGTTGATAAGAAATTAAATGTTATCCAATATGCTAGTAAAACTCTAGACAGTGCCCAGAGAAATTATGCTACTAGTAAAAAAGAATTTTTAGCAGTTGTATTTGCCTGTGATAAGTTCAGACCTTATATTGTTGATTCTAAAGTAACTGTTCACACTGATCATGCTGCTATTAAATATCTTATGGAAAAGAAAGATGCTAAACCTAGACTTATCAGATGGGTTCTCTTGCTACAAGAATTTGATTTGCATATTATTGATAGAAAGGGAGCTAAGAACCCCGTTGCAGACAACTTGTCTAGGTTAGAAAATGTTCTTGATGACCCACTACCTATAGATGATAGTTTTCCTGATGAACAATTAGATGTCATAAATGCTTCTCATACTGCTCCATGATATGCTAATTATGCTAATTACATTGTTGCTAAATTTATACCACCTAGTTTCACATACCAGCAAAAGAAAAAAGTTTTTCTATGATTTAAGACATTACTTCTGGGATAATCCACACCTTTATAAAGAAGGAGTGGATGGTGTTATTAGACGTTGTGTACCTGAGCATGAACAGGAACAGATCCTTCGCAAGTGTCACTCCGAGGCTTATGGAGGACACCACGCTGGAGATAGAACTGCACATAAGGTATTGCAATCCGGTTTTTATTGGCCTACTCTTTTCAAAGATGCCCGTAAGTTTGTCTTGTCTTGTGATGAATGTCAAAGAATTGGTAATATTAGTAGACGTCAAGAAATGCCTATGAACTATTCACTTGTTATTGAACCATTTGATGTTTGGGCTTTGATTATATGGGATTGTTTCCTTCCTCTAATGGGTATACACATATTTTAGTTGCTATTGATTACGTTACTAAGTGGGTAGAAGCTATTCCAACCAGTAGTGCTGATCATAACACTTCTATTAAGATGCTTAAAGAAGTTATTTTTTTGAGGTTTGGAGTCCCTAGATATTTAATGACTGATGGTGGTTCACATTTTATTCATGGTGCTTTTCGTAAAATGCTTGCTAAGTATGATGTTAATCATAGAATTGCATCTGCATATCACCCACAGTATAGTGGTCAAATAGAACTGAGTAATAGAGAGCTTAAATTAATTTTGCAAAAGACTTTTAATAGGTCTAGAAAGAATTGGTCCTAGAAAATTGATGATGCATTATGGGCCTATAGAACTGCATACAAAAATCCTATGGGTATGTCTCCATATAAAATGGTTTATGGAAAAGCATGTCACTTACCTCTCGAACTAGAACATAAGGCATATTGGGCCATTAAAGAGCTCAATTATGATTTCAAACTTGCCAGTGAGAAGAGACTATTTGACATTAGCTCACTTGATGAGTGGAGAACCCAGGCCTATGAGAATGCCAAACTGTTTAAAGAAAAAGTTAAAAGATGGCATGACAAAAGGATACAAAAGCGTGAGTTCAATGTAGGTGATTATGTTCTGTTATACAACTCTTGTTTAGGATTTTTTGCAGGAAAACTCCTCTCTAAATGGGAAGGTCCTTACGTTATTGAGGAGGTCTATCATTCCGGTGCCAGAAAAATCCACAACTTTGAAGGCACAAATCCGATGGTGGTGAACGGTCAAAGAATCAAACATTATATCTCAGGTAATCCCATAAATGTTGAAACCAATGTTATTGACACCGTAACCCCAGAAGAGTACATAAGAGACACTTTCCAGAATTTTTCAAACTCCGAAAAGGAATAGGTATGTCGTACGGTAAGTAAACCGACTGCAAAACAGTTCTAATAGCAATTTTCCTCCGTATTGGAATATGTAAGAAAATAGGAAAATAAGTAGTCCGAAAAGGACACGAGGCATCCACGAGGGTGGAGGGCGCGCCCCCTAGCTCATGGGCACTTCTTTTATTCAGTAAAAGTTCATTATATAATCTCCCGAAGGTTTTTACCATCGTACCACGCAAATATCTCCTGTTCTTGTTATGAGCTGTTTTCTGTCAGAGTTTTCAAGGCCAGGCATCATGTCGTCCCCCTCCTCCAACAACGTGGGCAGTGATGCTTGGCTAATGAAGATAGAGATGAGGCGAGAGGAAATTGGGGAAATTAAGGAAGGTGACAAGATCAAGGAGGTCGCAAAGGAGCAAGTCCCGATAGTAGAAGAAGAAGGCTCCTCTCAACCTTACTACAACCATCTCACCCCAACTGAGATTGAAGCTTTCAAGATGATTGAGCTAGCTCGCATACAAAATAAGTATCTCAGACGTGAAAATCTTTTGTTGTGAGAGCATATCACCGCACTCAAGGGCATTATCCGCAAGTTGGAGGATCTCCTATGCTCGATGTGCGACACTACATCATCAACAACTCCATCATCACTATCACCTCCGGAGAACTTAGTATCAGGTATGGGCACTCCCCTTGGCAACTACCAAGCTTGGGGTAGTGCCTCGGTATCGTATCACCATCACACCTCTATCTTTACCGTTTTTCTTAGTTCAATCATTTTGGTTATATCTTGATCTAGTAGAATAGAGTTTACTAAGATCTAGCTTTGAATTTTGTGTTGATCCTTATTTATGTAATCGAGTCCCTGAGCTATATATAATAAAGATTAGTTTTCGGCCAAGGGCTTTGTTATCTTGCTATGATCTTGAGGAAAAAAATATAAAATAAAAGTAAGAATAAAAAGAAATAAAGAGATCATATTGATCTTATGGAGAGTAATGACTTCACATATAAAGAGTATGATGAATAAAAGTTGTTGAGAGTTGGCAAACATAGTTTTGGTCATCGTTGCAGTTAATAGGAAGTAATAAAGAAAGAGAGGTTTAAACATATAAATATACTATCTTGGACATCTTTTATGATTGTGAGCACTGATTAAAATATGACATGCTAAAAAGTTGATGTTGGACAAGGAAGACAACGTAATGGGTTATGCTTTCTTATATCCGAAATAAATTATATTATCATGGATCATCCAACATGTTGAGCTTGCCTTTCCCCTTCATGCTAGACAAGTTCTTTGCACCAAGTAGAGATACTACTTGTGCTTCCAAATATCTTTAAACCCAGTTTTGCCATGAGAGTCCACCATATCTACCTATCGACTGAGGAAGATCCTTCAAGTAAGTTGTCATTGTTGCAAGCAACAAAAATTGCTCTCTAAATATGTATGATTTATTAGTGAGGAGAAAATAAGCTTTATACGATCTTGTGATATGGAAGAAATAAAAGCGACGGACTTCATAAAAACGGTCCATATAACAAGTGGCAATATAAAGTCACGTTCTTTTGCATTAAGATTTTGTGCATCCAACCATAAAAGCACATGACAACCTCTGATTCCCTCTGCGAAGGGCCTATCTTTTATTTTTGTCTTAGACCTTATATAAGAGTCATGGTGCTCTTCACCTTTCCTTTATACATTTTATCCTTTGGCAAGCACTATGTGTTGGAAAGATCCTGATATATATAGCTAATTGGATGTGGGTCTTCATAAAGCATTATTGTTGACATTACCCTTGAGGTAAAAGGTTGGGAGGCAAAACTATAAGCCCCTATCTTTCTCTGTGTCTGATTAAAACTTCATACCCATAAGTATTGCGTGAGTGTTAGCAATTGTGAAAGACTAAATGATAGTTGAGTATGCGGACTTACTGAAAAGCTCTTATATCGACTCTTTCTGATGTTATGATAAATTGCAATTGCTTCAATGACTGAGATTATAGTTTGCTAGTTTTCAATGAAGTTTCTGATTCATACTTTACATTGTGAATAAGATTGTTACTTTAGCATAAAAAATCATATGACTATATTTATGTTGTTGTTCTAAGAATGATCATGATGCCATCATGTCCGTATTTTATTTCATCGACACCTCTACCTCTAAACATGTGGACATATTTTTCGATATTGGCTTCCGCTTGAGGACAAGCGAGGTCTAAGCTTGGGGGAGTTGATACGTCCATTTAGCATCGTGCTTTTATATCAATATTTATCACATTATGGGCTGTTATTACACATTATGTCACAATAGTTATGCATTTTGTCTCTTATTTCACAAGGTTTACATGAAGAGGGAGAATGCCGGCAACTGGAATTCTGGGCTGGAAAAGGAGCAAATATTAGAGATCTATTCTGCACAACTCCAAAAGTCCTGAAACTCCATGAAAGTCAGTTTTGGAATATATTAAAAATATTGGGCGAAGAAAGCACCAGAAGGGAGCCAGCCACCGTCCACGAGGGTGCGGGGCACGCCCTACCCCCTGGGCGCGCCCCCCTACCTGTGGGCCACCTGGCAGGCCCCGATGCCCATCTTCTGGTATAAGGTGTCTTTTGCCCTGGAAAAAATAAGAAGGAAGCTTTCGGGACGAAGCGCCGCCGTCTCGAAGCGGAACCTTGCCGGAACCAATCTAGGGCTCCGGCTGAGCTGTTCTGCCGGGGAAACATCCCTCCGGGAGGGGGAAATCGTCACCATCGTCATGACCATCGATCCTATAATCGGGAGGGGGTCAATCTCCATCAACATCTTCACCAACACCATCTCCTCTCAAACCCTAGTTCATCTCTTGTATCCGATCTTTGTCTCAAAACCTCAGATTGGTACCTGTGGGTTCTAGTAGTGTTGATTACTACTTGTAGTTGATGCTAGTTCGTTTATTCGGTGGAAGATTATATGTTCAGATCCCTTATGCACATTAATAACCCTCTGATTATGAACATGAATATGATTTGAGTAGTTACATTTGTTCATGAGGACATGGGAGAAGTCTTGTTATAAGTAGTCATGTGAATTAGGTATTCATTCGATATTTTGATGAGATGTATGTGTCATTCCTCTAGTGGTGTTATGTGAACGTCGACTACATGACACTTCACCATTGTTTTGGCCTAGGGGAAGGCATTGGGAAGTAATAAATAGATGATGGGTTGCTAAAGTGACAGAAGCTTAAACCCTAGTGTCGGTGTACTAGAGTAGGGGTACCCTAGTATCCCGAACTTGTGCACGGGCAGTCGCAGCATCCCGCGGCAAGGCTTGCCGAGTGACCGCCAAGACCCTCCGCGGCTACTTTGAAGACCATTCAAGAGCAAAGTAATCAAACCAAGGCCCCGGCAAGAGGAGCTGGCCGGGAAGGAAACAAAACCCCGGCAAGAGGAGCTTGCCGGGAAGGCCAACCAAGGCATACCAAGAAAACTTGCCGCGACGCGCCACGCGTCCCGACAAGGCCCGGTGAGCGACAAGCTCCCAAACACGACAAGACGACGACCGCGGCAAGGAGCTTGCCGCGGGAAACCCCCACTTCGTGCCCGCGCTCCAGCACATCCGCCAACGTGTCGCTCTAGGACCCTCCCAAGCACACGTGGCAGGAGGCCGTGCAGCTAGGGGTGCGCGGTGGCAAGCAGGCGCTGACAAGATAACCATCGTGGCAAACGGTGGCGTCCCTAGCGGTCCCTTTCGGTACTGTTTAGGCGACACAGACGGGCAATTAATGCCCTTGTCCCCTGCCGCCAGGGTTAGGTATGATACACTGTAACAGGTAGCTGTACCTACCACAGCACCTTTCCTTTTTTGCCCTTTACCTCCGTTGCCACCTGTCGGTAACCCCTTGAGCATATAAAAGGAGGCCCGTGTGCAACGTAGAGGAGGGGGTGAGCCAGTTCGAACACTCACGCTCGGTCCTGCTAGCCGCTGGTGTGTACTGTAGCACTCCGCGCTCCCGAGCTAGAAATCAATACAAAACCACAAAGCAGGAGTAGGGTTTTACGCATCCGTGCGGCCCGAACCTGGGTAAATCGCTCGCGTGCTTCGCCTCGATCTGCTCTTTGCGCGACCTCCGCCCCCGCCGAACCGAAAGGGACCCGGTCCGCCGGTCCCATAGGTGCCCGTGGATCAGCACCCCGGCATCTTTGGCGCGCCAGGTAGGGGGCGTCGAAGTTGTGTGAACCAGATCCGGCGTTCTCGCGAGCTAGATCTTCATCATCTTTATCAACATGCCCCCGAAGAAGAAAGTTTCGGAGGCAGCTGCTCCGTCCGCGCCGAGCCAGCCACCGCCGGAGCAAACGGTTGGTGGGGCAGGCACCGGCGGAAGGACACGCATCGACGAGGGAACTCACGGTGCTGCCAGGTCCCAGGACAAGGCTGCGCTGCCCATCGGCGGCGTAGCCGGCTCCCACAATGACCGAGCACACTCCAAGACCTCGGCGTCCGTGCAAGCACCGCGCCCATCTCAGGAGGCGCGGGACCGGCAGCGTCATGGTACTCACGGTACCATGCGTTCGCTAGATCAAGATCGAGCTGGTGGATCTCGGAGCGCTCAGGGCCACCATGCACGTCAACCTGCTGGCGCGAGCGAGACAAGGTCGCCTGGACGAGATACTGCTCCTTCTAACGTAGTTAGAAGTCCGAGCATATCCCGCTCCTCGCACCGTTCGCCACCGCCACCCGCCACCGCAGCAGAAGCTCCCGGCAAGCTTGTCGGGGAACGTCAAGCTCCGGCAGAGACACAGCTTCTCGCCGTAGAAGCGGATATTCCCGCAGCAGTCTCCAAGATCAACACCAAGAGCGCTGAGGAGCAAGATGCTCCGGCAAGCCCTAGGGTTTGTTCCGTTGAAGCAGAGGCTCCGGCAAGCTTGTCGGGGAACGTCAAGCTCCGGCAGAACCGCAGGTTCTTGCCGTGGAAGCGGATGTTCCCGCAGCAGCAGATCTGCCTTTAGTCCTTGTTGTCGAGCCACAAGCTCCAGCATGGGCACAGCAGATTGTCCATTTCCTTCAGACAGGAGGACTTCTCGAAGAGCAAGAAGAAGCGGAGAGAGTAGCCTGGCAGTCAAGTATGTACCAGTTTGTCGACAAGACACTGTACAGAAGAAGACTCAACGGTGTGAAATTGAAGTGTATTCCCCGGGAAGATGGACAAAAGCTGTTGGCAGAAATACATGGAGGCATATGTGGTCACCACATTGGCGCAAGAGCACTTGTCGGTAAAGCTTTCCGGCAAGGTTTCTTCTGGCCAACAGCCCTCCAGGATGCAACTGCACAAGTAACCAAGTGTGAAGCGTGTCAGTTTCATTCCAAGCAGATACACCAACCAGCTCAAGCTCTCCAGAAGATCCCTTTATCCTGGCCATTTTCGGTCTGGGGGCTCGACATCCTCGGCCCCTTTCCCCGAGCTGTCGGGGGCTTTGAGTACTTGTACGTTGCAATCGACAAGTTCACAAAGTGGCCGGAAGTGGAACCAGTGAGGAAGGTGACAGCACAGTCAGTCGTCAAGTTCTTCAGGTCGATTGTTTGCCGCTTCGGGATCCCTAACAGGGTAATCACCGACAACGGTACGCAATTTACGAGCCGCACCTTCACGCAGTACGTCCAAGATCTTGGCGCCAAGGTCTGCTTCGCTTCTGTTGCTCACCCGAGAAGCAACGGTCAAGCGGAGAGGGCAAATGCTGAAGTGCTGCGCGGGCTCAAGACCAGAACTTTCGACAAGCTGCACAAGTGCGGAAGAAACTGGATCGAGGAGCTGCCGGTGGTTCTTTGGTCGATCAGAACAACGCCAAATCGAGCCACTGGACAAACACCTTTTGCTCTAGTCTATGGAGCAGAAGCAGTTATCCCCACGGAACTCGTATACGGGTCACCTCGAGTGCTCGCTTATGATGAGCTCGAGCAAGAGCGGCTGCAACAAGATGACGCGCTGCTCCTTGAGGAAGACCGTCTTCAGGCTGCTGTGCGAGCTGCTCGCTACCAGCAAGCTTTGCGCCGCTACCATAGCCGCAAAGTTAACGCCAGAAGTCTCGAGGAAGGCAACCTTGTTCTTCGGCGCGTTCAGTCTGCCAAGAATTCCAACAAGTTGACGCCGAAGTGGGAAGGCCCTTACCGGGTGAAGCGAGTCACAAGGCCTGGCGCTGTCCGCCTTGAGACCGAAGATGGCGTACCAGTGAGCAACTCCTGGAACATCGAGCATCTTCGTAAGTTTTACCCGTAAGGCGCGGTTGTCGGACCCTGTCTGGCAACCACCCTTTTGTACAAGTCTTGCCGCTGTTGCATGTGATCCTTTGTACAAAGCCGGGCGCAGATCCCGCGCATGAGTAAAGCTCATGTGCTCCGCACATTTTGTCAATTTTATGCTTCCTATTTTCTGGCATATATGATCTGACACTTTGTGCAGCACCTACTCCTCGGTAGGCAATAACGAGCCGTAAAGCTCCATATCTGTATTGTCTTTTCTTCCTTTTGAAAGCAAGGTTCCCCTCGCCCACAAGTTTGCCGGGGGGGAAAGGAGAAGACGATGGATGGTATGGGCCAGGCGTCGTTCAAGAAAGTTTCGCCTTGCCGGGAAGCAAACAACAGAAAAGCTAAGTTGCCAAAGTTTGAGCAATCAAATTTTTTAAATTTTAAGTTATCTCCCTTGAACGACCACACTTTGTATGGGAAACCTGTGCGCAGAGAAACCAACTCGTAGCTAGTTGCGCCCTTACTTTGTTTCGAGTCCGCTCAACAACTTAAGTGAGCTGCTAGCGCCCTTACTTTGCTTCGAGTCCGCTCAGCAACTTAAGTGAGCCGCTAGCGCCCTTACTTTGTTTCGAGTTCGCTCAGCAACTTAAGTGAGCTGCAACTAGTTTCGACAAGGTTTCTTGCCGGTAGCGGCACCGCCAGCAGGCTGCTGACGTTCCGCACTCAGCGCTCGCGGCTCAGGTGCCTGCACCGGCAAGTTCCCTAAAAGCGTAGGGCAAAAACATACAAAGGGAGGAATCAAGTAAAGGGAGTAACGTTGCAATCATTTCCCAGAATCAAGTTACATTACAAAGATAGCTTGCCGCAGCTCTAACAGATTGTTTTCATGACATGATGGGCAGCGACAAGAAAAGAAGAAATGGGCGGCCTAATCTACGCGATCGCCTTCGACCCGCCTGATCCCGCTCACCTTGTCCACAATTGGTGCGACAAGGGCCTTGAGCTCCTCCAGATCAGCTTCTGGCGGCAAGGACCTGAGGATGTTGGTGAGGCGGAGGCCCGGATTGCGGAAGGCCACCTTCATCAACACTTTCTCGAGGGCTCCTGCGCAGATCTCGCGCGACTCGTCAGCTAGTTGCTTGGGGATCCTCTCTCGGAGTCGCTGAAGGGCCGTCGCCACGCCCTTGAAGAATAGGACGAGCTTGGCGCTGGGCTGGAGGTTGTCGTCGGAGGGATACCCAAGATCTTCCATCCCCAGCTGCGCCAGCTCCTTGTCGATATCTGTGGCGGCGTTCGCCAAACTCTCTGTCCAGTGCGTCACAGTCTCCCTGAAGGTGTTCTGGGCGGTGGCAGCGCTCTCCAGCAGCGCCTTGTCGGCCTTGATTTCCTCCTTCAAGGCCGCCTCGTGCTTCTTGGCGCTGTCCAGAGTCTTGGTCAAAGTGGTTAGCTTCAACTCAAGATCCACGTTGGAGACCTTGGCGGCGCTGAGCTCCTTGCCCTTCTCGGAGAGATCGGCCTCCAGCCGCGCCACCTTCGTCTTCAAATCCTCCTTGGCGGCCTCAGCGGCGGCGGCAGCGTCCTCCGCTTGCTTGAGGGCTCCGCCAAGCTTCTCCTCGCGTGAGGCAAGCTCCTCCTCGTGGGCGTCGAGATTGACCTTCCGCTGCGCCAGCTCGCCCTCTTCCACGGCTAGCTTCACAGCGGCAAGTCGCTGGCGCTCTTCGGCTTCAGCCTTCTCGAGGAGAAAGACCTTCCGTGCTTCAGCGAGCTGCTCCCGCTCCTCCGCCAGGGATCGGAGGGCTTCCTGGTGGAAACCCCCGAGCTCTTCCGCGCGCTTTTCAATGTCTGCTCCCGCCTTCGCGACAAGCGCCTCGCGGGACTCCAGCTTGGCTTGTCGCGCGCGGTAGAGCGACATCAACCTGCGCAGCAGTCGCTCTTCTTCGGGCTCGTTGCTGCTGCTGCTTGGCGCGTCGACCAGCTTCAGCCCCGCGGAGGCGAGCACTTCTCCGTCGAAGACCTCCCCCTCGACCGGCTCTCTGGAGCTTGATGCCCAGGGAAGATTGATGAAGACGTCGTCGCCGGCCTTCAAATAAACGCTCGGCTGGGGATCCTTGGAACTTGGCGCTGCGGCTTCGGCGGATGGGTCAACGGTCGGCGTAGCGCCTGGCACTCCTGCGGCCTCTGGGCCGTCAGTACGATCGCCAGATTCCTCGCCAGTTGCTGCGGCGTCAGCCTTGGCGGCCTCTGTGCCGGTGGCGTCTCCAGCACCGGCAGCTTCGTCGGCGGCGACCTCTGTCTCCATCTGCTCCGCAGCGGATGGATCTGACGGCCGGAAAAGGGGAGAAGAGTCAAACAGAATCCAGCAGAAACTCATAAAGATCAAGAAAAGAAGGATCCAGGAGAAGTTTTGAAGCAAGGGGAGTACCTGCACCAGGCTCTGCGGTTGTGGTCTCCGTGGTCGGGGGGCCGCTGGCGCTGTCCCTCGCCGGAGAACCCTCCCTTGCCGGAGACTTCTCCCTCACCGGGAAGCCTTCCCTTGCCGGAGAATTCTCCCTTGTCGGGGGATTCTCCCTTGGCTCTTGGTGGGGCTGCTCGGCTCCTACACAAGTCAACAAGCAGATGTCAGCAAAGACAAGTACCCATGCGCGCCTCGCCGCGGAAAATAATTCACACACTTACGCTGGGGGCTGCCATGGAGGAAAGTCGGCAGCTCCGGCAAGGTTGTCTCGGGCGCGCCACCTGTTGTCACAGTGGGCTCGTCCTCAATGATGTTCACCGGGGCCTTAGCTCTCTTTGCCGCTCTCTGGGCCAGAGTCCTAAAGAGGAACAGATTCAGGGAAAAGCAAGTGAGAAACAAGACCAACAGCAAGAGTTGAAGAAATGCAAGTACAACAAGAGCAGCTTACTCTTCTTCTTCTTCCTCGTCGGAGCTTAACGCGGAGAAGTCGAAGCCTGGCGCGCGCCCGGCGCGAGGAGGCGGAGGAAAAGCTTCCCTTAGCCGCTTGGAGGGAGCAGTGGCGGCGGTCTGAGACGACCCCGCTCCGGCTGTTGGCACGGCGTGAGTAGCGGCAGGGACTGAAGCGGTGGTCCGGCTAGACTCCGCTCCAGTTGCCGTCGTAGCATGAGGTGCTCCCGCGGCAACGGTGTTTGCCGTGGTCGAGCGTGTCATGCGGCGTGGCGACTGTTGACCCGCTTGCTGCTCCGCCACATCACCAACCTTGCGGAGGCGCCTTCTTGGTGGGGATGGAGGCTCTGCTTCTGGTGAGCCGTCTGAAGACGAGGTGGAAGAAGAGTCGATTTGCAACGAGCCGCTCGTGTCCTTGGCGGGCTCGCTCGGCTCGGTGTCTTGCCCGGCAAGCCCCTTCTTGCCGGCAGGCTCCCCTCGCTCGGCACGGCTTGCCGCTTCTGCTGCATCGGCCTCCTCCGCAGTGAACCCGAACTCGCCCCCGGCTGCGGCTGCCGCTGCCTCCTCCAGCCTAGTGGCGATAAGCGCCATCTCCGCATCCGTGGTGTCGCGGGTGAGGCCGTCCTTCTCGTCGAGGCGGATTGGCACTTCTACCAAGTCGTCGAAGAATTGATGCACGACCTCGTCTGCAGGCTCCTGCCAAGTTGGCACAATCCCGTGCGAGTCGCACTCCGGCATCATTGCACGGATGTGGTCGAGCGCGGAATTGTTGCACAAAGGCACGACGCCCCCCGGCAACCTGAACACCTCGGGATGCTAGGGGTCATATTTGAACAACTCCTGCAGCATCGCGTTGAGCTCCAGGATTGTGAAGTTGTAATTGAGGCCTGGTCGCAGCCTCATGATGTCTGCCGCGTTCTTGAACTCCCAAGTGGGCCTCCCCCGTTCCTGCAGGGGGGCGATGCGGCGGCGAAGGAAGTCTGCGCCAACAGCGCCAACAGTAAGCCCGGCAAGCCTCAGGCGCAGGATCCTGGTGACGGCAATCTTCAGCCTGGCGTCCTCCAGAGCCATGTCACTCCAATCGCTGCCGCGTGCTACTGGGGTTCGGCGTCGGATGGTAAATGGCTGCGGGCTCTCCTCGTCAATCTAGCACCAATCAGCTCTCCACTCCTCCCACTTGCCGCGGAATTCTCCCTCCAGATAGGTCTCTTTCTTGCCGGGCCTTGAGATCCAGGCAATCCCGCCGGATAGAGGCTCTCCTCTCTCTACTCGGGGTATGAAAAAGTGGCGGAAGAGGGCTACGTTGGGAAGGACTCCGACAAAGTTTTCGCAAAGATGTGCGAAAACTGCCATTGTCAGGACGGCGTTGGGAGTGAAGTCAAGGAGATGGAATCCATAGGTGTTCATGATGTCGCAGAAGAAATCAGAGAAGGGCGGGCAGAGCCTGCAATAGAAGAACAATGCGAAGAAGGGGTACCCATTCGGAGCCTTCTTCCAAGTGGCGGCGGGGAGAACCTTTGTGCGCGGATGCGCGCGCGTCTCCGCCGACCAGAACAAATAGTAGTTCTCCCTCAGCTCCTTCGCGCCGAGCTTGGGGGGGAAAACGGACAGCTCCTTCCGCAGCGCCGCGAGCCGCTGCGCCTCGGTCGTCTTCGCGGTCTTCCCCTTGTCGGCTTTTGGAGCCATGGCGGAAGTAGTGGAGGAGGTCGATGGCGTTGGTGGTGCTAGTGGCGATGGGGGGCGGAGCGTTGCTCTCTCTCTCTCTCAGCTTTGGGGAGGCAAGGGAGCGGCGGAGATTTCTGAGAATTGGGAACGGCAACGGGCGAGTGGGCCAACTGCCCCTGTTTCCCCTGCTTATAAAGGAGGAGGGGGCGGACGTTCCGCATTTCCGAATAAAGAAACCCCCACGACCTCTCCCACGACGCCGCGTTTGACGCGTGCCGTTCTGGGCGTGCACGGTGGAAGCGGAGAGATATGCGGCGTGACCTAGGCCACGCGTGCCCGTGCACTGTTTTGGGCCTGGCCCAACAGCACTCGGCAACGTGTATGGCCCAGGCCCGGGGGCTCCTGTCGGTGTACTAGAGTAGGGGTACCCTAGTATCCCGAACTTGTGCACGGGCAGTCGCAGCATCCCGCGGCAAGGCTTGCCGAGTGACCGCCAAGACCCTCCGCGGCTACTTTGAAGACCATTCAAGAGCAAAGTACTCAAACCAAGGCCCCGGCAAGAGGAGCTGGCCGGGAAGGAAACAAAACCCCGGCAAGAGGAGCTTGCCGGGAAGGCCAACCAAGGCATACCAAGAAAACTTGCCGCGACACGCCACGCGTCCCGACAAGGCCCGGTGAGCGACAAGCTCCCGAACACGACAAGACGACGACCGCGGCAAGGAGCTTGCCGCGGGAAACCCCCACTTCGTGCCCGCGCTCCAGCACATCCGCCAACGTGTCGCTCTAGGACCCTCCCAAGCACACGTGGCAGGAGGCCGTGCAGCTAGGGGTGCACGGTGGCAAGCAGGCGCTGACAAGATAACCATCGTGGCAAACGGTGGCGTCCCTAGCGGTCCCTTTCGGTACTGTTTAGGCGACACAGACGGGCAATTAATGCCCTTGTCCCCTGCCGCCAGGGTTAGGTATGATACACTGTAACAGGTAGCTGTACCTACCATAGCACCTTTCCATTTTTGCCCTTTACCTCCGTTGCCACCTGTCGGTAACCCCTTGAGCATATAAAAGGAGGCCCGTGTGCAACGTAGAGGAGGGGGGTGAGCCAGTTCGAACACTCATGCTCGGTCCTGCTAGCCGCTGGTGTGTACTGTAGCACTCCGCGCTCCCGAGCTAGAAATCAATACAAAACCACAAAGCAGGAGTAGGGTTTTACGCATCCGTGCGGCCCGAACCTGGGTAAATCGCTCGCGTGCTTCGCCTCGATCTGCTCTTTGCGCGACCTCCGCCCCCGCCGAACCGAAAGGGACCCGGTCCGCCGGTCCCATAGGTGCCCGTGGATCAGCACCCCGGCACCTAGTTATGCGTTGCTTCGTAAGGGGCTGATTTGGATCCATATGTTTCAAGCTATGGTTAGGTTTACCTTAATTCTTCTTTCGTAGTTGCGGATGCTTGTGAAGGGGGTTAATCATAAGTAGGATGCTTGTCCAAGGAAGGGCAGTACCCATGCACCGGTCCACCCACATATCAAATTATCAAAGTAACGAACACGAATCTGTAACATCCCAAATTTTCAATTTGGAATGTTATACATAGGTCACCATATGCATATCATATTTTATTTGCATTTTGGATTTGTGATCCCAAAATCCTAAGCAACTAACGGACCCACGGAGAGAGTTGGGGGTTTTATGGTTTTCATATTTGAATTTTCTCAAATAATGAAAAGTGGATCAATTTGATTTTATTATTTTTCTCTCCAAAAATATTTCAAATTAAAAATATATGACTTCTCAAATTAAAAATATTTTAGATAATATGACTTCTCCAAAGTAATAGAAATATTGGAGGAAAATTATTAAAACCAAATAAATTATTTCATTTGGATTTAAAATTAGAAAAACCAATTAGGAAATGTTCACTTTGTTCTAAATATTCTATTTAGACGGTGAAAAAGTTGTTTTGGTATTTTTAGATTTTTATTTCATTTTCTAGGATTTTTCCGGCGAAGTCTGTTTTAAAAAAACGTGAACCGCCTTAACGGGCCGTGTCTGAACAGCACACTGCCGCCTGGGCCTTTATAAGGCGAGGCGAGGCCGCCCCAGCCCACCCAGCCGCTACGTGCCCGCCCAAACCCTAGCCGCCGCCCGCGCCACCGCCAGAGCCGCCGCCGTTGACCAGTCGTTTTTTTAGTTTAACCCGGTTTTTTAGTTTCGCGATTTATTTTATTAGATCGGTTTTTCGTCGGATTATTTACTTAACGAACGTTCGTTTGTTTAGATCTGTTAGTGAACGGTTTTCCCTAGATTGGTTCTGTTAGCGAACGTTCGTTCGTTAGTCTTTTTCTTTTTATTTTATTTTCGGCCAGGGACCTATCCGCGATTATTTTATCATGGATTAGCCCCTATCTTCAAACCCTCGTAACTTTTTAACCGTTTGTCCAAATCCAGTGAAACCAACGCCAAAATCTTCGTCTCGAAACCCTCTTTCTGTTTAATCAACTTGAACAAGGTTTTGATAATTTAAGATTCGGTTTCAAGCAGATTTGTTTTCGAAATTTTTTTACCGTAGCTACGATTCGATTGATTCTTTTTGCAGATCGAATCTCTTCAGTTGAATTTTCAGATTCGATCTTCTTACTTGAAGTTTTCCCCTTGCATCTATGCTTGAGTGCTTATGTATGCTATTTGTTTGTTTGCGCTAGAATTCCCGGAGTGCGCAGCGTGCTACTACGAGTCACTAGGTTTTGTGGATCATCAGCAAGGCAAGTAACACTTTGATCATATCCCCTTTTACCCAGTTTTTATGCATTAGTTTCAACCCTCAAACATTGCATGAGTAGGATCTCTTAACTTGTGAGTTTGGGAAGTAGATGATGAGGTAGAACCTATTGCCCTTTTATTATCAAACTGTAACATCCCAAAATTCTAAATTTTGGAATGTTATATTAAATAAATAGTTTTGATTGTTTGTTTGATTGTTGTGTGAATGATTGGGTGAAATTGAGTGCAATTTGAAACTTTTTGAAAGTTGAATGAGAGGGAATAAAAGGACTTTCCCAAAAGTGTTTCCATCTGAAATGATTTGAAACCTCATTTGAAAGTAATACAAACTTCATGCCACTCAAGGACTTTCAAGAGAGGAGATGAAATGACTTCTTCAAAGTTTAAATGAAAGAGAGTGGGGAGTTAAACCACTTTTGAAATTCCATTTGGAATCCCTCCCATTTGAATAGTTTCAAATTCCTCTGACCCATTGGAAAATAAAGAGACGAGTAATATGACACTCCAAACCAGGGGCAAATTTGAAATATATTTGAATGAGGAAAAACAGAAAAGATTTGGAAGTGGTTTGAATTTCAATTTCAAAACCATTTAGGAGTTATTTGACTTTTAATCAAATTATGTTTCTCCTAAAATTAAATAAATGGAAATAAGGGTAAAATGATTCCCTTCAATGGAAAATTAGGAGAAAATAATTTTGAAGTCATTTTGGTATTTTAAAATTGATTTTTGTTGGGTTTTAATGCAACAATACCACTATTTGCTTTAATTGAATTTTTGTAGATTTTATTTGCCTTTGAAAATGTGTTCATGTTTTAGAAAAAAAATCTGAAACTTATGATATATTATATACCTATATAGTATTTCATTTATTTTGTTTGTTTTATTTTCCTTCTAATTTGTTTACAAAAGGAAATGGCCGAAGCCCAGCGCTAGCCGCCGGCCCAGCACACCGAAATGGCCCAGGGCCTCTTCCCCCCCCCCCCCGAAAACCCTTCGCCCCGGCTGCCCGACCCGCTCTCCCCCTCCCGCGGTCGCTGACACCGGACCCCACCACCATATTCCTCCTCCGCATGCAACCGCCGCAGCAGGATCGCGCCGCCGCCGCCGTATCCCGGAGATCGCGGGATCCTCTCCCCGATTCGCCCCCTCTCCCAAGTTGGCCTCCCCTCTATAAATACCCCCTCTGCTCTCTGTTCCGCCCCTAAAGATGCCTCGAACCTCTCTCCCTCGCCGCCTATAGCTCGCCGGAGCTTCGCCTCCGCCACCGCGCCATTGTCGCCCTAGCCACTCCCTCCGTCGTCCCCGAGCCGCACCACCTCCAGCAATCGCCTCGACCCCGTCCACCGCACCTCCCCGAGGACTCGCCCGAGCTTCTGCACCCTTGGAACGCCACCGCCGCCGACCACCCGAACGTCACCGCCACCCCGAGCACGCCGCCATCCTCCTCCGACGTCCCTCGAGCTCCATCAAGGCCACAACCGTGATCGCCTTCGTCCGATGTATCCTCCCGACGAGTTCACCGAGCTCGCCGATGACCGGAGCGCCGTCCCCGTCGACCATCAAAGCCGGAGCACCTCGCCAGAGTTCATCGCCGCCGCGGTGAGCTTCTCCTCCCTCCGATCCTTTTTCAACGTCTTAGATTAGATCTCTGTATGGTTAGGTTTTATTTTATTAGATCGGTCTTAGTGCGGTTTATTTACGGTTAGTTCAGTTTATATCTAAACCGGTTCACTGGTTTTCCTTTATGCGTACGCGTGTTAGCGGTTTAGTTATATATCGCCCGAGCGCGGTTTAGCGTTGGATCGCCCACCGTTTAGCCCACTAGCAGCCTGACACGTGCACTTGCCTGTTTAGTTTTTTTTCGTTTCTGTTTCAAAAACAAAATAGTTTCTGTTTTTAGATTGCTTATATCGTTTAGGTTTTAGAGCCAAATTGAGTGATTCTTTTTGCTCCATGTCACAAATTTGTAGAAGTTCCTGTTTGTGCCTTTAGTTTTCAATTTTGAGTAGTTTAAATTTGAGTTTGTTGAAATTTATTCAAATTACTATTTTGGCCGTATCGTGAGTTTTATAAAATATTTTTTGATTGATTCTTTTTGCTACGGTTTTGTTATTATTTTGTCTATCCAGAGTCATATAGTGATTTAACTTTAGTTATTTTAAATTAAGTTTTTAGCAAAACAATACCGTTTTAGTTATAGTTTTGTTTTAGTCTTTTCTTTATTGTTTTTATTAGTTTCAAATTATTTCTTTTTGTCACTCTTGAAAAATGTAGTTTTGTTTCTGTTAGTCAACAAAAGAAAATTTTGTTTTTATTTTAAAAACTTATTTTACTTAGTTTTGTATGAAAACTTGTTTAGGTCATAGTTAGTGTTTCATAAAAGCCTTTTATTTGTTTCATTTTGCTATTAAAAGATTATGAAAAATACTTTTTGTTAAAATTAGTTGTTTTATATTTTCTTTTCTGTTTATCTATTATATTAGTATTTTCTTTGTTGTTAAATTTTACTTAGGACAAAGCTATTTTGGGTTATGTCTTAGAATTTTCTTTGTAGTTTTCTTGTGTAGTTTTCATTGGTTTATTATTTTGTGTTCTTTGTGAATTGCATTTTATTTGTTGATTTTTTGTGAGTGTTAGAAATTGCTTGCTAGTATGTTTGCTTATGTGAATACTATGTTTTACTATATAGATTTTCATCGAAGAGTTGAATATAGTGCTATCAAGTTTTCCGAGAGCGTTATTATCTTCATCAAGTAATACCAGGCAAGTTCACTTTGACCATGTTTTCCATACCTTTGTTTATTTGCATGTAGTAGCACCCTTTCAACAATCCCTCCAATAGTGTTATTTAATCTTATAGTTGAGTAGAATGCATGAGGTAGAAACCCATCTCCCTGTTACCAAACCCGGGACATTATATATTTTTAATGCTACGCTATAGTAGACGGGGTTTGGTATGAGTGCACGAGAGTGGTGTGAAGAAGGAGGACTCTACGTCAATGGCGACAACTTCATGATGGCAGCGGCAAGGACTGCATCTTCAGGACTCCTCAAGATTTTGAGACTCGAGACAAGAATTCAATACACACTACTGGGTGAAGGACGGTTGACGGTCACCCTAGAGAAACCAGTGGTTGGCCGGGATGCATGGAGAAGTGCCATGACATCTTGCGGAAAGCTTCACCCAGACTCAAAGAGACGGAAGAATACTTCATGCCCGGAAGCTTACCTGTGCAACCGCAAGTCATTATGGGCTCTGGCTTGGTTGACCTTAGTTGTGACTCTGGCTAGGATGGTGCTAGGAGATGTAGAACTATGGTAGGATTGGATGAGCACCGGATAGTGGTCAAGGGAACTCTTCGGAAGACCATGTTTCAGTCGTCTTGTTCTCAAACAACCTGGAGTGCGAGAATGTAAAAAGAGGGATCGAATCTTGTGGGCAAAGTGTACAAACCTCTGCAGAGGGTTAAAACCTAATTGATTAGCCGTGTCCCCGGTTACGGACAATTTGAGCCTCTGGACTTGGATCTATCTCGAAACTCTCAACACCGGACTGATAATTTAATTGTGGGCAACTTATGATGATTTGGGCTATAAGAAATCGGTTGGCGGAACCACGTCATGATAGAGAACTCCGTAGTACAGACTCCGGATAATTCCTTTGTTGTAGGGAAAATAAAACCGGCTTTTACGCAAACAAAACTCAGACCCAGAGCCGCAAAGCCATATTGCATATAGAATAGTTTTATCAATCTGCTTTCTCTTATTGTGATCTTGCCGGTACACTCAATGTACTGACCTACACGGCTGCAATGTCTCATGTTGCAGAAATGTTTCTTCCGACGAGTATGAGTACAGTACAGGGTTACGGTCTACACTCAACCTGCCGATGGCGTTGATGGGACTGGACACCCGTTGGTTGTTTCCGCTGAGACTTATAAGGTATATATCAATTTTACGTTATTTATACATGTGATTGCACTTTGATATATACATTGATGTACTGTGTGTGCCAGCATACCGATCCAGGGATGGCACAGATACATAGAGGCTTTACCGTCTGAGGTCGGGTCGCTACACAAACCCTTGGGAGTTACTTCTACGTTATGCTTATATTGCCATGCTATGCTCATAGACGTGGTTTGGGTTTGAGTGTATCCATGACAGATGTGAGATTCTTAATTAATGGTTTACTTAAGGTGGCTACTTAAATACACATCTGGGTGGATTGGTTGCGGGCACCTGGAGAATCCAGTGTTGTCCTAGGATATCCCGGAGTACCCGTGTGATCATCCTATGGTTCGCCACCCAGGCTCAAAGGGATCATAAGATTATTCATGCTATAAACTTCCGTATGCAGCCACAAGCTAATATGGGCTCTAGCATAGTTGAGTATGTTGCATGACCTCTTTCAGTGGTGGGCTAGCAGATGTAGGGGAAAGCAGGTGTAACTGTCCACCCAGAGTAAAGAGTTAATGTTTCTGAAAGACTGTGTCGCGGTCATCCATTTCTCAAACACCATGCAGTGCGAGAAATACAACGGAGGAGATCGAGTCTTGTGGGGAAAAGTGCACAAACCTCTCTAGAGTGTACAAACTAATCATGGTTAGCAGTGTCCCCAGTTATGGACATCTTGAGTATCTGGTTCTTGGATTATCATGTTGATCTCATCACTCTAAATTAATATGTTGGGTTGTTAATACTTCTTAATGGGGATTGAGTTGGAGGAACCTTCTCAATGTTTAACAACTACCATGATAGTTAAATAAAATGTATTCCTTTGTTGTAGGGGAAAATTGGCTTTTCGCAAAAACATTACAACCATAGAGCCTCCACCAGCCATATATTCATGTAGTGATAGCATTTACTTGTTCACTGCTCTACTGTGTTATCTTGCCAGCATATTCCATGTGCTGACCCATTTTCCGGGCTGCAACGTATCATGTTGCAGACTTTTTAGACGAAGAGGAAGGTGCGCTAGGTCGTTTGTCGTGCACTCAGCTATGCCGTTGGAGTTGATGGACTTACTTTATCTTCCAAGGCTTCCGCTGTTATCTTACTTAGATGGCCTTAAGCCATACTTATAGTAATAAGTTCTCTTTATGATACATTCGATGTAATAAGTGTGTGATAGCTACTCTATTATAAATCCTTCAAGTACTGTGTGTGTCAACATTACCGATCCAGGGATGACACTTATGCACAGAGATTTGACCGCTTGAGGTCGGATCGCTACAGAATCATATGAGCATGATGAAAACTAGCTTGACGATAATTCCCATGTGTCCTCGGGAGTGCTTTCCTTTATATAAGAGTTTGTCTAGGCTTGTCCTTTGATACAAAAAGGATTGGGCCACCTTGCTGCACATTGTTTACTTTTGTTACTTGTTACCCGTTACGAATTACCTTATCACAAAACTATCGATTACTGATAATTTTCAGTGCTTGCAGAGAATACCTTACTGAAAACCGCTTGTCATTTCCTTCTGCTCCTCATTGGGTTCGACACTCTTACTTATCGAAAGGACTACGATAGATCCCCTATACTTGTGGGTCATCAGCTCCTTTTCTATCAATGATATGTAAATCAAATTCTTGTAACAAGAGAACCCAACGAATAAGTCTAGGTTTAGCATCTTTATTTTCCATAAGATATTTAATAGCATCATGGTCTGTGTGAACGGTTACTTTGGAATCAACAATATAAGGTCTAAATTTATCACAAGAAAACACCACTGTTAAGAATTCTTTTTCAGTAGTAGCATAATTTCTTTGAGCACTATCTAGAGTTTTACTAGCATAATGAATAACATTCAATTTCTTATCAACTCTTTGTCCTAGAACAAAACCAACAGCATAATCACTAGCATCACACATAATTTCAAAAGGCAAGTTCCAATCAGGTGGTTGAATAATAGGTGCAGAAATTAAAGGTTTCTTGAGTGTTTCAAAGGCTTCAAGACAATCATCATCAAAAACAAAAGGAATATCCTTTTGCAAAATATTAGTAAGAGGCCTAGAAATTTTAGAAAAGTCTTTGATAAATCTTCTATAGAAACCAGCATGACCTAGGAAACTACGAATACCTTTGATGTCCTTAGGACATGGCATTTTCTTAATGGCATCAACCTTAGCTTGGTCCACTTCAATACCTCTTTCAGAAATTTTATGACCCAACATAGTGCCTTCATTAACCATAAAGTGGCACTTCTCCCAATTCAAGAAAAGATTTGTTTGTTTGCATCTCTGCAAAACTTGATCAAGATTGCTTAAACAATCACCCAAAGACTTCCAATAGACAGAGAAGTTATCCATGAAAACCTCAACAATCTTTTCACAAAAGTCAGAGAATATAGCAGTCATACATCTTTGAAAGGTAGCGGGTGCATTACATAAACCAAAAGGCATACGTCTATAAGCATTAGTTCCAAAGGGACAAGTAAAAGTGGTGTTTTCTTGATCAGGTTGAGATACAGGTATTTGTGAAAACCCAGAATATCCATCAAGGAAGCAAAAGTGTGTGTGCTTAGATAATCTTTCAAGCATTTGATCAGTAAAAGGCAGAGGGTAATGATCTTTTCTAGTTGCTTTATTTAATTTTCTAAAATCAATTACCATTCTATAGCCTGTAATAATTCTTTGTGGAATAACTTCATTCTTATCATTAGGAACAACAGTAATACCTCCTTTCTTAGGAACACAATGAACATGACTTAACCATCTACTATCAGCTATGGGATAGATTATACATGCTTCCACAAGTTTTAATATTTTCGTTCTTACCACCTCTTTCATCTTCGAATTTAAGCGACGTTGGTGATCAACAACTGGTTTAGCATCAGGTTCCATATTAATTTTGTGCTGACATAGAGTGGTACTAATGCCCTTTAAATCATCCAGAGTATATCCAATAGCAGCCCGGTGCCTCCTTAGAACTTTCAATAATCTTTCTTCTTCATGTTCTGAAAGGTTAGCACTGATAATAACATGATATATTTTCTTTTCATCAAGATAAGCATATTTCGAAGTGACTGGCAATTTTTTTAATTCAAACACAAGTTCACCTTTAGGTGGAGGAGGACCTCCAAGAGTTTCAATAGGCAAATTGTGTTTAAGTAAAGGACGTTGTTCAAATAAAATATTATCTATTTCATTTCTTTCATGCATATGTGAATCATTTTCATGGTCTAGCCAATATTGTTCTAAAGGATCAGTAGGTCGCACAGCAATAGAAGCAAGACCAATTAATTCATCCTTACTAGGCAGCTCTTTTTCATGAATATTTATACTAAACTTGGAAAAATAAACTCATGAGACTCATCACCAAAGCTGACACCGACAGTTTGTTTCTTACAATCTATCTTAGCATTAACTGTGTTCAAGAAAGGTCTAACAAAGATAATGTGATGAGGACATCAATACCATTGTTACACCCACAGCCCCTACTGTTGCATATACTGGACCAATTACTAGAGCTCGCGCACGCCAATTAAATTACCAGGTACTTTCGTTTCTTGGTAATGATTCTAATGTTCATGAGATTATGATGCTGCCTAAATTGGATACATTTGTTTTGCTTTCAAATGAAGGGCCTAGCTTGGAGAAGGATGAACATTGGAGCAAGAACACGCATGAAGTTGATGGCATGCGCAAGGGGATCAAGAACAGAGTTACAAGTGATGATTTCAGGACTTTGAAGCCGCCATAAGGAGTGCATGAAGCCATGGACGAAATATACAAGATGCCGCTTCATAATATTCGTCCATAGGCTATTCTAGGTGCTGCGTCACCTTATTAATGGGCCAGGCCCATGTAATTTCGAAATACTTAAGTATAGGCTATTTTTAGAGTCCGTATGTGTGGGGAAACAAGAGTTAGGGTTGGTTTCGGACCCCACCCTCAAGGGCCACGAAATTCCCCTCTCTTCCTCCATATATACAGCCCTTAGGGCGTCGTTTAGACTTTGGGTTTTGTTTAGATTAAAAGTTCGCCATAGCTGCAACTTCGCGTACTTCGTTTGTGTCCAACGACCAGACCAAGACGTCACAGAACCCCACCTTGATCAATAAAGCTTTCATCTTATATTCGCAATATCCAGATTGCAATCTTAGTTTCTTGCTTGTTCTTCGTTTGCTCGCAGGAAACAGGCCCTCGTGGTCAGGTTGATCGCGCTCCGGCGTGGTCAATAACCCCTCGGAAGTTGGTTTAGCGATTGCTAAGGCGCGACGTCTCGCACGTTCGTAGTCGGATCGTCAAGGTCGACTCCCACAGAAAACGATAGCCACCATCTCATCGAAACATCGGGACACCTTTGCCTCTATCAAGTGGTATCAGATTTCCAGGTTGCTCGGTGAGATTTTACAGTTTTTCGTAGATTAGATCGAGTCTGTTCTTCATACCTACAGTCCACGAAAAAGCCACACAAAAAAAAATTAGGGTTAGTTCATCATATCCGAACCAATCTGAGCCTTTGCATAATCTTTTTAGGGTTTTTGCTTTGTTGAATTTGCGGTTGCATCGTCGTGTCAAGTTGCTGGTCTTAGAGTCTAGTCTTTTAGAGTTTCGAGTTCTGGTCACAAGTTGTCACGCCGCCGCCGCACCATCATCATCGCCCGTCTACCACTTTTGCTTATCCGCCACCGCTCTGAATCCATATCCATATACCACCACCAATCCGTATCCATATACCACCATCAATCTCTATCCATATACCACCACCGCTACCATATACCACCACCGCTGCCATATACCACCACCATATATCCACCACCAATCCGAGTTCTTCTCATATTAGGTTTGTTCTTGAGATCAATCTCAATTCCGATTCGTGTTTTCTTGCCTGCGTAGGTCTCGAAAAAAAAAAGAGTCTGGAGACCCCCGGGCAGTTTTTAGGCCAAAATTTTCACGGGCAAAAATATTTTTTCCCTATCCTATTTTTAGGCTTTTCTGAGTCTTTTGAGCCACGTGCCATCATAGTGATTTTTTGTCGCACTTTTTCGTCGTCGCTGCCCTGATTTCCGAAAAAAAAAAGTGAAAAAAATTCCGTGCCCATCCTATCAGTTTGACGAGGGAAGAGTTTTGAGACACTCGCCATTATAGTAATTTTTCGAAAAAAAAATAAAAAAAGAGGAGCGCAAAAAAAAAGAGGAGCGCAAAAAAAAAGCAAAAAAAAAAGTTCCAGAGTGTGCTTTTCCCTTATTTACGTGCAGCGCCGTGATTTTGTTAGTGTTCTAGGCTCGCGTCTCTAGCACGGTCTAGCCTAGGACCAGCACAGTACCGTCGTTGAGCGTTTATTCAACTTTGCATCTCTGAATTGATTATTGCTGACCCTTTTTGCTACCATACTATAAGCCTTCCCAGCTCCACATACCTCTACGTCGTGCGTTTGACTCTCCCTGGCAATCGCTCTATCCAAGCTTTTGAGAGTTTTGACTACAACGGTTGCCGATCACCGCCTGCTGCTGGGTAAGAACTGGTAAGAATTTGAGATTTGCTTGACGGATTTGTGACACCCGCCACCACCACCTCTTGTTAGTATTCTGTAGGATCATATTCTTGTGTGTTTTCTATTGTTGCTAACCATGGCAGGATCACAAGCCGACGAGACTGACTGGGAGAACATGACGAATCAGGAGTTGCATGATAAATTTCAGCAAATGATGAATGGACAGGTGCAGGATGTGCTAAACAGATTTGAAGAGGCCATGGAGAAGATAGATGACATGGAGAAGACGTTCGAAACAAAGCTCGATAACAGGTTTAATGAATTGCTCGCGCGTCTTCCACCACCACCACCGGCTGCACCTAACGCACCTCTACAACAACAACAACGACGACTACCTACACATCGTGAAACAGCCCTCCGCCGAGCGAGCCGTCTCCCTCTTGCACCTGGCCAAACTGTTGGTGCTGCTGTTGCTACTTCTGTGGCTCCTGCTGCTGATGCGGAGGAGGATGATTTTGCTAGCGATTACGAGGATGAGGTTGATCAAAATCAGAACTACGTGCCACCACCAGCACAGCAACCATCAGGTCGTCCACATGCAAATAATGGCAATGGTAGGGCTCATCCTCAGGTACGAGATCATGACCATCTCCCTAAACTAAAATTGAATATTCCACCATTTGAGGGTAGATATGTTCCTGATATATATCTTACTTGGGAGTTAGAAACTGAACAACGATTTACATGTTTACAATATCCCGAGGAGAGACGTGTTCCTGCTGCTGTTTGTGCATTCACTAGTTTTGCATGTGTTTGGTGGTCTGAGCATTGTAGATTATATCCCATTCCTGCTACTTGGGCTGCTTTGAAAACTGCTATGCGTACTCGTTGGGTTCCACCATATTATCAACGTGAATTACTTCAAAAATTGCAGCGCTTAAGACAGGGAAAAAATTCTGTAGAAGAATATTATCAGGAATTACAAACTGGCATGATTAGATGTGGTATTGTTGAGGAGAATGAAGCTATGCTTGCACGTTTTATGGGTGGATTAAATAGAGAGATTCAGACGATTCTAGAGTATAAGAAGTATACTAATATCACTCGTTTATTCCATCTTGCTTGTAAAGCTGAACGTGAAGTGCAGGATCGACAGGCATTGGCGCGGACTAACTTTTCTGCAGGTCGACCTTCTTCATGGACACCACGTGCATCATCTACTTCCACACGTTCTGCTACACCGGCGCCTCCGTCGGCTGCCACCTCCAACTGTGATACAATAAAGCAGGCACAATCACCACTATCTGCCAAGAGCACACCTTCTGGGCCTGCAAAGAGCTCTTCTTCATCCATGGCATCAACAGGGCAAACACATGATATTATTTGTCGACGTTGCAAGGGTGGAGGTCATTATGCGAGAGAATGCCCATCTAAGCGTGTGATGATTGTTACTGAGGATGGTGGGTATGAGTCCGCTAGTGACTATGATGAGGAGACTTTGGCTCTTATTACACGTGACGAACACGGTGGAGACGATTCTGATCATGAGACGCAATACATGGCTCCTGAAGATGCTGACAGGTATGAATGTTTAGTTGCTCAACGTGTTTTGAGTGTGCAGGTTACACAAGCTGAGCAAAATCAGAGGCATAATTTGTTCCATACAAAGGGAGTTGTGAAGGAACGTTCTGTTCGCGTGATCATAGATGGAGGGAGTTGCAATAACTTGGCTAGCATCGAGATGGTGGAGAAGCTATCTCTCACCACCAGACCACATCCACATCCTTACTACATCCAATGGTTCAACAACAGCGGCAAGGTTAAGGTAACACGTACTGTTCGTGTGCATTTTAGTATCTCTACATATGCTGATTATGTTGATTGTGATGTGGTACCGATGCAAGCATGTTCCTTATTACTTGGTAGACCATGGCAATTTGATAAAAATTCTATTCACCATGGTAGAAACAATCAGTATACTCTTGTTCATAAGGATAAAAATATTACTTTGCTTCCTATGACTCCTGATTCCATTTTGAAAGATGATATTAATAGAGCTAATAAAGCAAAACAGGAGAAAACTAAGAGTGAAAATCAGATTGTGGCAAAAGAATTTGAGCAACAAATGCAGCCTAATAATAATAAACAATCTAGTGTTGCTTCTGAAATTAAATTGAAAAGTGCATGTTTACTTGCCACCAAATCTGATATTGATGATCTAGATTTTAGCAAATCTGTTTGCTATGCTTTTGTGTGCAAAGAGGCATTATTTTCATTCGAGGACGTGCCTTCCTCTTTGCCTCCTGCTGTAACTAACATTTTGCAGGAGTTCGCCGACGTCTTTCCACAAGACGTGCCACCGGGATTACCACCTATTCGCGGGATTGAGCATCAAATTGACTTAATTCCCGGTGCATCATTACCCAACCGGGCACCATACCGTACCAATCCAGAGGAGACGAAGGAGATTATGCGTCAAGTACAAGAACTGCTCGACAAAGGTTATATACACGAATCCCTTAGTCCTTGTGCCGTTCCTATCATTTTAGTGCCGAAAAAGGATGGTACGTCGCGTATGTGCGTTGATTGTAGAGGCATTAATAATATTACTATTCGTTATCGTCATCCTATTCCTAGGCTAGATGATATGCTTGATGAATTGAGTGGCTCTACAATATTCTCCAAAGTTGATTTGCGTAGTGGTTACCATCAAATTCGTATGAAATTGGGAGATGAATGGAAAACAGCATTTAAAACTAAGTTTGGATTATATGAGTGGTTAGTCATGCCTTTTGGGTTAACTAATGCACCTAGTACTTTCATGAGGTTAATGAACGAAGTTTTACGTGCTTTCATTGGACGATTTGTGGTAGTTTACTTTGATGACATATTGATTTATAGCAAATCTTTGGAGGAACATTTGGAACATTTACGTGCTGTTTTTATTGCTCTACGTGATGCACGTTTGTTTGGTAACCTTGGAAAGTGCACCTTTTGCACCGACCGAGTATCTTTTCTTGGCTATGTTGTTACTCCACAGGGAATTGAAGTTGATAAAGCCAAGATTGAAGCTATTGAGAGTTGGCCGCAGCCCAAAACGGTCACACAAGTGAGGAGTTTCCTTGGCCTCGCTGGTTTCTATAGGCGTTTTGTGAGAGATTTCAGCACCATTGCTGCACCTCTCAACGAGCTTACAAAGAAGGATGTACCTTTTGTTTGGGGTACCGCACAGGAAGAAGCCTTCACGGTATTGAAAGATAAGTTGACACATGCTCCTTTACTCCAACTTCCTAATTTCAATAAGACTTTTGAGCTTGAATGTGATGCTAGTGGAATTGGATTAGGAGGTGTGTTATTACAAGATGGAAAACCTGTTGCATACTTTTCTGAAAAATTGAGTGGGCCTAGTCTGAACTATTCTACTTATGATAAAGAATTATATGCTCTTGTTCGGACCTTAGAAACATGGCAACATTATTTATGGCCCAAGGAATTTGTTATACATTCTGATCAAGAATCTTTGAAACACATTAAAAGTCAAGCAAAACTGAACCGTCGACATGCTAAATGGGTTGAATTCATTGAGACTTTCCCTTATGTGATTAAACACAAGAAGGGTAAAGAAAATGTTATTGCTGATGCCTTGTCTCGTCGTTATACTATGCTTTCACAACTTGACTTTAAAATATTTGGTTTGGAGACCATCAAGGATCAATATGTTAATGATGCTGAATTTAAAGATGTATTGCAGAATTGTAAGGAAGGGAGAACTTGGAACAAGTTCGTTCTTAACGATGGATTTGTGTTTCGTGCTAACAAGCTATGCATTCCAGCTAGCTCCGTTCGTCTTTTGTTGTTGCAGGAGGCGCATGGAGGAGGATTAATGGGACACTTTGGCGTCAAGAAGACGGAGGATATACTTGCTACACATTTCTTTTGGCCAAAGATGAGACGGGATGTTGAGCGTTTTGTTGCTCGCTGCACTACATGTCAACGAGCTAAGTCACGACTCAATCCTCATGGTTTATATATGCCTTTGCCTGTACCTAGTGTTCCTTGGGAGGATATATCTATGGACTTTGTTTTAGGTTTACCTCGAACAAAGAAGGGGAGGGATAGCATATTTGTTGTCGTGGATAGGTTCTCGAAAATGGCACACTTTATACCATGTCATAAAAGCGATGATGCTGTTAATGTTGCTGATTTGTTCTTTCGTGAAATTATTCGCTTACATGGTGTGCCAAATACTATTGTTTCAGATCGTGATACTAAATTTCTTAGCCACTTTTGGAGATGTTTATGGGCTAAGTTGGGGACTAAGCTGCTTTTTAGTACTACTTGTCACCCCCAAACTGATGGACAAACTGAAGTAGTCAATAGAACATTGTCTACTATGCTTAGGGCTGTTTTGAAGAATAACAAGAAAATGTGGGAAGAATGCTTGCCTCATATTGAATTTGCTTATAATCGTTCATTGCATTCTACTACGAAGATGTGCCCTTTTGAAATTGTGTATGGTTTCCTACCTCGTGCACCTATTGATTTGTTGCCTCTTCCATCTTCGGAGAAGGTTAATTTTGATGCTAAAGAACGTTCTGAATTGATTTTAAAAATGCATGAGTTAACTAAGGAAAACATTGAGCGTATGAATGCTAAATATAAACTTGCTGGAGATAAGGGTAGAAAACATGTTGTGTTTGCACCTGGAGATCTTGTTTGGTTACATTTGCGTAAAGATAGATTTCCTAATCTGCGCAAATCAAAGCTAATGCCACGTGCTGATGGTCCTTTTAAGGTTTTAGAAAAAATAAATGATAATGCATATAAACTTGAGCTACCTGCAGATTTTGGGGTTAGTCCCACTTTTAATATTGCAGATTTGAAGCCTTATCTGGGTGAGGAAGATGAGCTTCCGTCGAGGACGACTTCATTTCAAGAAGGGGAGGCTGATGAGGACATCAATACCATTGTTACACCCACAGCCCCTACTGTTGCATATACTGGACCAATTACTAGAGCTCGCGCACGCCAATTAAATTACCAGGTACTTTCGTTTCTTGGTAATGATTCTAATGTTCATGAGATTATGATGCTGTCTAAATTGGATACATTTGTTTTGCTTTCAAATGAAGGGCCTAGCTTGGAGAAGGATGAACATTGGAGCAAGAACACGCATGAAGTTGATGGCATGCGCAAGGGGATCAAGAACGGAGTTACAAGTGATGATTTCAGGACTTTGAAGCCGCCATAAGGAGTGCATGAAGCCATGGACGAAATATACAAGATGCCGCTTCATAATATTCGTCCATAGGCTATTCTAGGTGCTGCGTCACCTTATTAATGGGCCAGGCCCATGTAATTTCGAAATACTTAAGTATAGGCTATTTTTAGAGTCCGTATGTGTGGGGAAACAAGAGTTAGGGTTGGTTTCGGACCCCACCCTCAAGGGCCACGAAATTCCCCTCTCTTCCTCCATATATACAGCCCTTAGGGCGTCGTTTAGACTTTGGGTTTTGTTTAGATTAAAAGTTCGCCATAGCTGCAACTTCGCGTACTTCGTTTGTGTCCAACGACCAGACCAAGACGTCACAGAACCCCACCTTGATCAATAAAGCTTTCATCTTATATTCGCAATATCCAGATTGCAATCTCAGTTTCTTGCTTGTTCTTCGTTTGCTCGCAGGAAACAGGCCCTCGTGGTCAGGTTGATCGTGCTCCGGCGTGGTCAATAACCCCTCGGAAGTTGGTTTAGCGATTGCTAAGGCGCGACGTCTCGCACGTTCGTAGTCAGATCGTCAAGGTCGACTCCCACAGAAAACGATAGCCACCATCTCATCGAAACATCGGGACACCTTTGCCTCTATCATAATGGGACAAAAGACATCTTGGGGGGGAACCAAGAACAAGAAAATCCGTAGGGTATTTTATTTTTCCACACAAGACTTCAACATCTCTAACAATCCCAATTGGTGATATAGTGTCTCTATTAGCATGTTTAATAGTAACATATATTTCTTCTATCTCAGCAGGTGCTATGTCTTTCATAATTTCTTCATATAAAGTGTAAGGAATAACACTCACACTAGCACCCATGTCACATGAACCATGATAACATTGATCTCCTATTTTAATTGAGATGACAGGCATGCCAACAAGAGGTCTATGTTTATCTTTTCTATCAGGTTTAGCAATTCTAGCAGCTTCTTCACAGAAGTAAATAACATGCCCATCCATATCTTCTTTTAAGAGATCCTTAACCATAGAAATGCTAGGTTCTACTTTAATTTTTTCATCAGGTTTAGGTACTCTAATATAGCTTTTGTTAACCACAGTTAAAACTTTAGCATGTTCCTTTGTCCTAACAGGGAAAGGTGGTTTCTCAATATAAGCACCAAGAACAACTGGATCAACATAATAAAGTATAGTTTCTTCTTCAACCGGTACCAGTTCTTTAATTTCATCTTTAATAGGTGGGTGATATTTAAACCACTTCTCTTTGGGGAGTTCAACATGAGTAGCAAATGATTCACAAAAGGAGGCTACTATCTCAAAGTCAAGTCCATATTTATTGCTAATGTTTTGAAAAGCATCAATATCCATAAAAGATTTAACACAATCATACTTAAGCTTAATACCTGACTCTTTACCTTCGTCGAGTTCCCAATCTTCAGAGTTGCGTATAATTCTTTCCAATAGATCCCACTGAAATTCAATAGTCTTCTTCATAAAAGAACCAGCACAAGAAGTATCAAGCATGGTTTGGTCTTTACGAGAAAGCCGAGCATAAAATTTTTGGATAATAATTTCTCTTGAATGCTCATGATTGGGACATGAATATAACATTGACTTAAGCCTACCCCAAGCTAGAGCGATACTTTCTCCTTCACGAGGCCAAAAATTATATATATAATTCCGATCATGATGAACTAGATGCATAGGATGAATTTTTTGGTGAAACTCCAATTTCAAATGATTCCAATTCCATGATCCAATATCATTGCATAGCCTATACCATGCCAATGCTTTTCCCTTCAAAGATAAAGGGAAAAACTTTTTCATCACCTCACCTCTGGGTAAACCTGCAAGCTTAAACAATCCATAAATTTGTTCCACGTATATCAGGTGCATATTGGGATGTTCGGTTCCATCTCCTGCATAAGGATTAGCTAGCAGTTGTTCTATCATACCCGAAGGAATTTTATATTCAATATTTTTAGTAGGTGCAGTAGGTTGAGGGTAACTAATTATGGTTCCGTATGAGGTGAAGATACCCCGAACAAACCACTCAAAGTATTGTTTTCCATAGTAACAAGTGACAGTAAATTTCAGTACACCATATAAATGTTTCCTTACCAAATTCCACATACCAAAGGCGCTTCACTCCCTGGCAACAGTGCCAGAAAATAGCCTTGATGACCCACAAGTATAGGGGATCAATTCTAGATCTTTTTGATAAGTAAGAGTGTCGAACCCAACAAGGAGCAGAAGGAAATGACAAGTAGTTTTTAGTAAGGTAATGTCTGCAAGTTTTGAAATTGTAAGTAGTTGAGTAGTTTGATAGCAAGATAATTTGTAACGAGAAAGTAACGAGAGTAGCCACAAAAGTGCAGCAAGGTAGCTCAATCCTTTTGAGGAAAAGGACATGCTAAAACGGTCTCTTATGATAAGCAAAGCGTTCTTGAGGGTACACGGGAATTTCATCTAGTCACTTTCATCAAGTTGGTTCGATTTGTTCGCTACTTTGATAATTTGATATGTGGGTGGACCGGTGCTTAGGTGTTGTTCTTACTTGAACAAACCTCCTACTTATGATTAACCCTCCCGCAAGCATCTGCAGCTATGAGAAAAGTATTAAGAATAAATTATAACCATAGCATTAAACTTTTGGATCCAATCGGTCCCTTACGGAATATCGCATAAACTAGGGTTTAAGCATCTGTCACTCACGCAACCCACAATCTAATTGCAACTCCACAATGCATTCCCTTAGGCCCAAATATGGTGAAGTGTCATGTAGTTGACGTTCACATGACACTACTAAGGGAATAACCATATACATACTATCAAAATATCGAGCACATATCAAGTTCACATGATTACTTGCAACATGATTTCTCCCGTGACCTCAAGAACAAAGGTAACTACTCACAAATAATAATCATGCTCAAGATTAGAGGGGTATTAAATAGCATAATGGATCGGAACATATAATCTTCCACCAAATAAACCATATAGTAATCAACTACAAGATGTAATCAACAATACTAGTCACCCACAAGTACCAATCTATAGTTCTGGTAACAAGATTGAACACAAGAGATGAACTAGGGTTTGAGAGGAGATGGTGTCATTGAATATGTTGATGGAGATTCCCTCCCCAAGATGGGAGAGTTGTTGGTGATGATGATGATGATGATGATGAGTTCCCCCTCCGGGAGGGAAGTTCCCCCGGCGGAATCGCTCCACCGGAGCGCAAAAGTGCTCCTGCCCAAGTTCCGCCTTGAGACGGCGGTCCTCCATCCCGAAAGCCTTCTCCTTATTTTTTTTCTAGGTCAAAATCACTTATATACTAGAAGATGGGCACTGGAGGTGGGCCGAGGCGGCCACAACCCACCAGGGCGCGCCTGGCGCGCCAAGGTGGGTTGTGCCCACCTGGTGGCCCTCCTCTAGTGGTTATTGGCTCCAGTATTTCTTAATTATTCCATAAAAATCTCGGTGAAGTTTTAGCTTATTTGGAGTTGTGTAGAATAGGTAGCCTGACGTGGCTTTTTGAGGTCCAGATTTCCAGCTGCCGGAATTCCCCCTCTTGGTGTGTTCCTTGTAAATTATGAGAGAAAATGCATTAGAATTACTCGAAAAAGAATTATTTTGGATAAAAACACTATAAATAACAGTAGGAAAACATGATGCAAGATGGACGTATCAGGGTCGCCGTATGGTAGTAGCGACTACGCGCGTATAGGGTGCGGGTTCCTCAACTTTTCCAACCCCTCCTACGGGTGCCATGGGCCTCCTTTTATAGATTAAGGGGTCACCACAATGGCAAAGTGGTCATTATCCACTGATATGATAGCAAATAGTGCTATCGTACCTAACTCTGCGGGCTGACAGGGTGCATTAAATGCACCGCTTAGTGTCACATCACTAGTTGCCCCACAAGGCTTGTCGGGCTATCTTGCCAACTCCGCACTTGTTATATTGACACGTCGTAGGACGGGTGTCATCTGTATGTTCATTCTATAGGAAATGGCCGCCATGTGGTGAATGGCTGCCACTTAATCACCTTGCGGCTTGACACCATACTGATTGGTGACATGGGTCGTGCTCGAGTGGTTGGTGGGGTGGTTTTGCCTCCGCGAGCCCCGGCAGGCCCTACTGGGGTGCCTTGGTTGCTTGCCTCTGGTGGTGGCCTTGCCCCTTGCCAGGCTCGCCTTCCCGGCAAGGGAGGCCCTCCTCTTGCCGATATACTACTCCTCTGGCTTGATCTTGATCCCTCTGAGCTGCATGTTGGTTCTTCAAATCTCTTGGTCTTTCAATCTCTGACTCCAGTTGATGCTTCAATTCTGTTCTTGTGCCCGTGCATAGTCCGGGCAATGGACCCAAGTTCTGTTGCACCGACAGTCTCATCACGACGAATCTTTTATCTGAAAACAATTTTTCAATCGGAGCGACGGTTTGAGCTACAAAACATTTTGAATTATAATTTTAGATGGAATCTTTGCTGACATCAGCTATTTTGTTTTTACTACATGCATTGTTGTGTTTCTCTATATGTATGTAATTAGGTGCTTCTACTTTTACTACCTACTTGTGAACATGCACGAAGCTACAGTGGGATATCTGCATGCATGCAAGTTTAAGGCGTCCGTATGTGTTGCTATATTCCGGTCGATCCGACATTGGCACAGTCCATAATAAAAATCATGGGACAACTTGCAATTATTTCATGTAACTCACTTTGGAGTATCTTATATATAGTATATGAACATAATTAAAATGATAAAGTAGAATATATATATATATACTACCACATGGTACTATATGAGTCATGTGGGGTAACTACCCCAAGTGATAGGATGTATTTCTCTCTCTCTCTATGTATATATATAGGGTCGCGCTATTCGTCACCCTGGGTGAGGAATAGTTATTCTTCACCCCCCTCTATTTTACCATCAATGCATCGTAATTTTACGTTCCATAAGTTTTGTCTTATTTCCGACGCAAAAAGAGACCGTAAGAAAATATATAATCGCCATAAAAAATATTTTATGTTATGTAAAATTACAAACGTAAAAACATAGTCTAAAATACACATAAACTGCAAATTTTCTTGTCTTATGACCTATATTTTTATTTTTTTATGTCAAACTTTACGTAGTGAATCAATAGGAATGTAACTATTTGAATTTGAAACATAATTTAATTACGAAATGATGGTAAGATTACCTCAGGTGAAGAATAACTTATTCTGCACCCTGGGTGATGAATAGTAACACTATATATATATATATTCTGATAACACTTCCGCACTGCATGCTCAACGCGAGGGCACTGCACTTTCTTTAGCTAGAGCACTGCATTACACAGACTAGTGAACTTCGTGTCGTAAAAAACTGTACGCAATGTTTTTTCGGTACTGTTTTTGCTCTAGTTTTTAACCGTTTATTGGAATGAGGTGTATGATATACCGTTGGAAAGCTATGGATTAGGCGCGCCTTTGCCATGTTGAACACTTTTCGAGATTCCTCACGGTTTAAGAGCAGTTTTAAAAATGGTGCGGCCCACAACGAGTGGTAGCGAGCGTTTTTTCGCATTTTTTCTAAACCGCTCGTCGGAATGAAGCAAATGATACACCGTTGGATACATATCGTCGAGGCGCATCTTTTTCATATCTATTTCTTTCTCTAATTCGTTACGGTTTAAGAGCAGTTTCAAATTTACTGAATCACGGAATTCTGTTTTTCAAAAAAATTCAAATTTTCGGTACGGTTTTCGCTCTAGTTTTTTAACCGTTTATAGAAACGAGGCGTGTAATATGTCGTTGGAAAACTATGGAAAAGGCGCAACTTTCATATGTAAAAATGGTTTTGAGATTCTTTACGGTTTTTAGTTAATTTTAAAAATCGGGCGGCTGATGACGAGAGGCAGCGGCCGTTTTTCACGAAATTTTTACAAACCGCTGGTCGGAATGATTCAAACAATACGCCATTGGAAAGATATCGACGAGACGCAACTTTTTCATGTAGAAAACTCTCTCTAATTCTTTACGGTTTAAGTGGAATTTCGATTTTACCGAAATGCGGACACTCTGTTTTTCGCGACACCTAAATCGACGTGGGTACTTCATCCGACTGAAAACCGCACTGCTTTAGACGAAAATCCGTACTGCATCAGACGGGTAAGAGAACTGCTTGGTTTCTTTTATTCAGACGTAAATTTTTCAAGGACGAGAAAGTAGAGTGCACTTCACATCTGGTGTAAATGAACCTCAACACTACCAAGAAGTGAACCGCATTACTTTTCTTCGCTTCCCTAACAGTTTTTTTGCACTTACGAGATGGACAACATCATATGGCCGACCGCACTGCTTCAAAATGAAAACCGCACTGCATCGTACTTGCAAGCGAGCTGCATAATTTCTTTTGTCGCACGTTATTTTTCTCATATGAGTTTTTGTTGTGTTTTTTTAAACTTTTTTTATGAACAAGAGTGCACCGCAAAGACGAGGGCAAGTGAACCTCAACATATATCAAAGTGAACCGCATTACTATTTTTGTCGTTTCCCTAATGATTTAGTTTTTTGCGCTTCATCCCGGGTGCAAGTGAACCACACCACTACTGAAAATGCACTGTATCACTCTTAGAAGTGAACCAGACTAATTTTTGCTAGTAAACCTCAAATCCATATTTTTTCGATCGTCCCACAATAACAATCTTCATCTCGGGTGCAAGTGAAACACACCATTATTGAAAATGCACTGTAACACTCAGAAGTGAACCACGTTAATTTTTGCTAGTGAACCTCAAATCCATATTTTTCGATCGTCCCACAAAAACAATCTTCATTCGAAAAAGAAGTGAACCTCTCACGTGAATTTCTTTTTCTCCCTTCTGACAAAGTAAACTACCAACCACCACATAATGGACCACGTCATGTTTTCTCGAAGTAAAAAAATAACATCAGTGCTTCAGAATGCTCAACACACAAATTCATATTTTTTTACACACCCGTACAAGTATATACTGTATCAGAGCACCCCAAGCAGAGAAACTCATGTCGCACTGCACAGTATAATCTGAAATGGCACAAGGTCAAACTCCAACGGGACATCCAACCGAAATGCACCACTTTCTTTCCTGCAAAAAATAAGTAAAGGAAGGAAGGGGTTGCAGTACTGGGCGATCTGGGGTGCAGCTATGTGTCCACCCGAGAGGAGACGCAAAACTGCATCACACACGCCACTATGCGACCTAAAACTACAACACAGGTTCAGCGATGAATTACACCACTATGCGACCTGTACTACACGCATGGCCGATGGACTACATGCACATGTGCTCCGCACCGCATGGGCGCATCGCCTGAAACTGCACGTGGACAGGAACCGAGATCGCCCTCCTCTTCTCGCTTGGAGAAGAGTGTCTGCTCAGCTGACTGCACCTGTCGCGTCACCAAGCTACACGACAAAAGCACCGAGGTGATGAAGCTCGTGCTTAGATTAACCACAAGCAGAGGAAAAGCAAACCTCACCTGGCCAGCCACTGAGCTGTACCACAACGGCCACCAGAGTGCACCACGGCAACTACCGGAGTGCACTGCGTTGATGCCATCGTCGCCGACGCGCTCATGAACTACACCCACAGGAGCACTGAACCACATCTCATGCCTGCGAGCTACACGTCCGTGGTCGTCGGACTGCACGGGGAACCATCAGTGAGCAGAAACAAAAATATATGTTTCCACCTGAGCGCACTGCTTTCACAGACGTGAGCACCATCGAGGCTTCACCTCCATGGATCTTGAGCTAGAGGAGTGGTTCCGCTGGGGCCGGAGTGGAGCTGCCGGAGGGGAGGAAGATACGAGCACGAGGGGAGCCGCGACCTGATCCGGTAGATGGGAGGGTGTGGGCGGCGTGGGGAGGAGTGGACTGCTGCGCCGCGCAGAGCCAGTGCTGGAGGCACGCCAGCGGGGCGCTCGGGCTGGTGGAGGTAAGGGTGTGCACCGCCCGCCGGATCCATGTTGCTGCTCGGGGGGCAAGGACGAGGGGAGTTGGAGGGGGTTGGGGGCAGTCGCCGGGACAACGGTGGGGAACGGCGACGCTCGACCCCGGCGCCTGGGCGGTGCAGCGGGGCTGGATCCGTCGCCTGACCGCCGCGGCATGGCCGGATCCATGGCCCGGGCGGCGAGGAGGCGCACGGGTCGCGAGGGCACTGGGGAGACGGCTGCGCGGGTGCGCGAGGGCGGCGGCGCTGCAGCGGGGGCGCGGGGAGGGAGGCGGCGGCGCCATGGGATGGAGGAGCACGGGGGAGAGAGGTGTGGGTGGGGCAGGTCGTGGGATGGAGGAGCACGGGGGGAGAGATGAGTGGGGTGGGTAGCACCGTGGTTGGGATAAGGTTAGGTTAGTTTTTTTGTGTGCGCAGTTCGGACTTCGGAAGGTGTTAGCAGAATAAGGCTCTAGTATTATTAGAATAAGGGTCTTAAGGGTGTTATTAGAATAGACCCATCTTTTATATATATATATATATATATATATATATATATATATATATATATAACCCACTGTTACCTGTTTGCCCTAAAAGTAGTCATCGATCTAAAATCCATGAGAAAAAGATCCTGCATTCATTAATAAAAGGGAAAACTTTGTTTTTGCACTCTAACTTGTATCAATTTTGCTTATGCCACTCTAGAATTTCACATCTCACTGTTGCCACTCTTAGCTTTTGATAATACATCACAAATGCCATTCCATGGCAAAAACAATAATTTTTCATTTCACTTTTGCCACTCTTAGCTTTTGACAATGTATCACAATTGCCATTCTATTTTTTTCCTTTTGCCACAAAATGGCAGAAGTAATATATTGTCAAAAGCTAAGAGTGGAAAAAGTGAAATGTCAAATTCTAGAGTGGCATAAGCAAAGCGGGCAAAAACTAGAGTGGCAAAAACAAAATTTACCCTTAATAAAATTCTCTCAATCTAAAATCCATGAAAAAAAATTCCTGCATCCATAAATAAAATTCTCCCGGACCCCTCTTTTTCACAGGCAGCAACTCGAATGGCGTTAACATTGACCCCCGGGCCCCGGCTCAGAGCACCGTAACCGCGTGGTGCACACAAGATGCCTTTTTCTCAAGGCGAGAAGAGCTCTGTTTTTACCAATCCGTAACATGAGTTTTACAATTAAGGATTACATGCTCTCTAATCAACTCAGGAAATGTGTTCAAACTCCCCGTGCAAACTCTCACTCCATGCTCTAGCATGTCTAGCCAGTGAGTCGGCAGCCTTGTTGCATTTTTTTCTCTTAGTATGTACTACATGGCACTCTTCTAGACAGAGCAAACCTGTCTTTGTTTCTTTGTCAATTCCACACTACTTCGTTTTGTCCAGATTTTTCGAACGGAGAGCATTATTGCCGATTGTAGCAGTCAGTTTCCAGGATGATCCGTCCAGGCTAGTTATCAATCATTAATTTGACACTCAAAAACGCCGCTTTAGCCTCAACTTCCTCTGACTCAGAGCAGTTCTGGATGGAGTTGCAGGTAGCCAACATAACCGATCCTTCAGGTGCTTGGGATGACAGTGATGTTGGATGTTTCCGAAGCTGTGTAGGCGTTGTTGGTTTCTGTGTTGCCGACAATCGTGTTTTTGCCTTCGCTGAGCAGCATGAAGTCCATGCCAGTTTGTTGATGTCGGCCATGCGACTAGTGAATAATTGGAGTATAAGAAGCTCGAGGGTCGATGAGGTGCAACACATAGGTGTACTGGACGAAGTGGCCCGGAGGGCGTCCCGCATGTACCACTCAGACTCGAATTACCAGGTCAGGTTGATGGACGAAGGAAATGATGGACTATAGTTTCACTAGGACACTTGGGAATTGTTGTCAAGTTAATTTTCATCATGCTCATATGATTCACGTTTGTTACTTTGATAATTTGATATGTGGGTGGACCGGTGCTTGGGTGCCGCCCTTCCTTGGACAAGCCTCCCACTTATGATTAACCCCTCTCTTAAGCATCCGCAACTACGAAAGAAGTATTAAGGTAAACCTAACCATAGCATGAAACATCTGGACCTAAATCGGCTCCTTACGAAGCAACGCATTGATACGTCCATTTTGCATCATGTTTTCTTACTATTATTTATAATGTTTTTCTCCATAATAATGCTTTTTGGAGTAATTCTAATGCCTTTTCTCTCATAATTTGCAAGGAACACACCAAGAGGGATAATTCTAGCAGTTGGAAATCAGGACCTGGAAAAGCTACGTCAGGCCACCTATTCTGCACAACTCCAAATGAGCTGAAACTTCACGTAGATATTTATGGATTATTTAAGAAATACTGGAGCCAATAACCACCAGAGTGGGGACACCAGGTGGGCACAACCCACCTGGGCGCGCCAGGCCCCCCCCCCCCCAGGCACGCCCTGGTGGGTTGTGACCTCCTCGGCCCACCTCTGGTGCCCATCTTTTGGTATATAAGTCATGGGAGAAAAATAAGAGGAGGACTTTTAGGACGAAGCGCCGCCGCCTCGAGGCGGAACTTGGGCAGGAGCACTTTTGCCCTCCAGCGGAGCGATTCCGTTGGGGGAACTTCCCTCCCGGAGGGGGAAATCATCGTCATCATCATCACCAACAACTCTCCCATCTCGGGGAGGGCAATCTCCACCAACATCTTCAACAGCACTATCTCCTCTCAAACCCTAGTTCATCTCTTGTGTTCAATCTTGTTACCGAAACTATAGATTGGTACTTGTGGGTGACGAGTAGTGTTGATTACATCTTGTAGTTGATTACTATATGGTTTATTTGGTGGAAGATTATATGTGCATATCCATTATGCTATTTAATATTCCTCTGATCATGAACATATTTATCATTTTTGAGTAGTTACTTTTGTTCTTGAGGTCACGGAAGAAATCATGTTGCAAGTAATCATGTGAACTTGATATGTGTTTGATATTTTGATAGTATGAATGTTGTTATTCCCTTAGTGGTGTCATGTAAACATCGACTGCATGACACTTCACCGTATTTGGGACTAAGGGAATGCATTGTGGAGTAGCAATTAGATGGTGGGTTGCGAGAGTGACAGAAGCTTAAACCCCAGTTTATGCGCTATTCCGTAAGGGACCGATTGGATCCAAAAGTTTAATGCTATGGTTAGAATTTATTCTTAGTACTTTTCTCATAGTTGCGGATGCTTGCAGGAGGGTTAATCATAAGTAGGAGGTTTGTTCAAGTAAGAATAGCACCTAAGCATCGGTCCACCCACATATCAAATTATCAAAGTACTGAATACAAATCAAACCAACATGATGAAAGTGACTAGATGAAATTCCCGTGTACCCTCAAGAATGCTTTGCTTATCATAAGAGACCGTTTTGGCCTGTCCTTTGCCTCAAAAGGATTGGGCTACCTTGTTGGGGAACGTAGTAATTTCAAAAAAATTCCCACGCACACGCAAGATCATGGTGATGCATAGCAACAATAGGGGAGAGTGTTGTACACGTACCCTCGTAGACCGAAAGCGGAAGCGTTAGCACAACGCTGTTGATGTAGTCGTACGTCTTCACGGCCTGACCGATCAAGCACCGAAACTATGGCACCTCCGAGTTCTAGCACACATTCAGCTCGATGACGATCCCCGGACTCCGATCCAGCAGAATGTCGGGGAAGAGTTCCGTCAGCACGATGGTGTGGTGACGATCTTGATGTTCTACTGTTGCAGGGCTTCGCCTAAGCACCACTACAATATTATCGAGGACTATGGTGGAGGGGGGCACCGCACATGGCTAAGAGATCAATGATCAACTATTGTATCTCTGGGGTGCCCCCTTGCCCCCGTATATAAAGGAGTGGAGGAGGGGGCCGGCCAAGGAGGGTGGCGCGCCCAAGAGGGGAGTCCAACTCCCACCAGGAGTAGGACTCCCCTTTTTCCTATTAGGAGTAAGAGAGGGAAGGAAGAGGAAGGAGGGAGGAAGGAAAGGGGGGCCGGCCCCCCTCCCAATTCGGATTGGGCTTGGGGGGGTGCCCCTTCCCTTGCTCCTTTCCCCTCCTTTCCACTAAGGCCCAATAAGGCCCATATACCTCCCGGGGGGTTCCGGCAACCTCCCGGTGATCCGGTATTGTCCCAATCTTACCCGGAACCTTTCCGGTGTCCAAATATAGTCGTCCAATATATCGATCTTTATGTCTCGACCATTTCGAGACTCCTCGTCAAGTCCGCGATCACATCCGGGACTCCGAACAACCTTCGGTACATCAAAATATATAAACTCATAATGAAACTGTCATCGTAACGTTAAGCGTGCGGACCCTACGGGTTCGAGAACAATGTAGACATGACCGAGACACGTCTCCGGTCAATAACCAATAGCGGAACCTGGATGCTCATATTGGCTCCTACATATTCTACGAAGGTCTTTATCGGTCAGACCGCATAACAACATACGTTGTTCCCTTTGTCATCGGTATGTTACTTGTCCGAGATTCGATCGTCGGTATCTCAATACCTAGTTCAATCTCATTACCGGCAAGTCTGTTTACTCGTTCCATAATACATCATCTTGCAACTAACTTATTAGTTGCATTGCTTGCAAGGCTTAAGTGATGTGTATTACCGAGAGGGCCCAGAGATACCTCTCCGACAATCGGAGCGACAAATCCTAATCTCGAAATACGCCAACCCAACATGTACCTTTGGAGACACTTGTAGAGCACCTTTATAATCACCCAGTTACGTTGTGACATTTGGTAGCACACAAAGTGTTCCTTCGGTAAACGGGAGTTGCATAATCTCATAGTCATAGGAACATGTATAAGTCATGAAGAAAGCAATAGCAACATACTAAACTATCGGGTGCTAAGCTAATGGAATGGGTCATGTCAATCACATCATTCTCCTAATGATGTGATCCCGTTAATCAAATGACAACTCGTGTCTATGGTTAGGAAACATAACCATCTTCGATTAACGAGCTAGTCAAGTAGAGGCATACTAGTGACACTTTGTTTGTCTATGTATTCACACAAGTATTACGTTTCCGGTTAATACAATTCTAGCATGAATAATAAACATTTATCATGATATAAGGAAATAAATAATAACTTTATTATTGCCTTTAGGGCATATTTCCTTCAGTCTCCCACTTGCACTAGAGTCAATAATCTAGATCACATTGCCATGTGATTTAACATCAATAGTTCACATCATCATGTGACCAACACCCGCAGGGTTTACTAGAGTCAATAATCTAGTTCACATCGCTATGTGATTAATACCCAAATAGTACTAAGGTGTGATCATGTTTTGCTTATGAGGGAAGTTTAGTCAACGGGTCTGCCACATTCAGATCCGTATGTATTTTGCAAATTTCTATGTCAACAATGCTCTGCACGGAGCTACTCTAGCTAATTGCTCCCACTTTCAATATGTATCCAGATTGAGACTTTAAGTCATCTGGATCAGTGTCAAAACTTGCATCGACGTAACCCTTTACGACGAACCTTTTGTCACCTCCATAATCGAGAAACATATCCTTATTCCACTAAGGATAATTTTGACCAATGTCCAGTGATCTACTCCTAGATCACTATTGTACTCCCTTGCCAAACACAGGGCAGGGTATACAATAGGTCTGGTACACAGCATGGCATACTTTATAGAACCTATGGCTGAGGCATAGGGAATGACTTTCATTCTCTCTCTATCTTCTGTCGTGGTCGGGTTTTGAGTCTTACTCAACTTCACACCTTGTAACATAGGCAAGAACTCTTTCTTTGACTGTTCTATTTTGAACTACTTCAAAATCTTGTCAAGGTATGTACTCATTGAAAAAATTATCAAGCGTCTTGCTCTATCTCTATAGATCTTGATGCTCAATATGTAATCAGCTTTGCCGAGGTCTTTCTTTGAAAAACTCCTTTCAAACACTCCTTTATGCTTTGCAGAATAATTCTACATTATCTCCAATCAACAATATGTTATTCACATATACTTATCAGAAATGCTGTAGTGCTCCCACTCACTTTCTTGTAAATACAGGCTTCACTACAAGTCTGTATAAAACTATATGCTTTGATCAACTTATCAAAGCATATATTCCAACTCCGAGATGCTTGCACCAGTCCAAAGATGGATCGCTGGAGCTTGCATATTTTGTTAGCACCTTTAGGATCGACAAAACTTTCTTGTTGCATCATATACAACTCTTCTTTAATAAATCTATTAAGGAATGCAGTTTTGTTTATCCACTTGCCAGATTTCATAAAATGCGGCAATTGCTAACATGATTCGGACAGACTTAAGCATAGATACGAGTGAGAAACTCTCATCGTAGTCAACACCTTGAACTTGTCGAAAACCTTTTTGTGACAATTCTAGCTTTTGTAGATAGTGGCACTACTATCAGCGTCCGTCTTCCTCTTGAAGATCCATTTAATATCAATGGCTCATCGATCAATGGGCAAGTCAATCAAAGTCCATACTTTGTTCTCATACATGGATCTCATCTCAGATTTCATGGCCTCAAGCCATTTCGCGGAATCTGGGCTCATCATCGCTTCCTCATAGTTCGTAGGCTCGTCATGGTCAAGTAACATGACCCCCAGAACAGGATTACCATACCACTCTGGTGCGGATCTCACTCTGGTTTACCTACGAGGTTCGGTAGTAACTTGATCTGAAGTTACATGATCATCATCATTAGCTTCCTCACTAATTGGTGTAGTAATCACATGAACAGATTTCTGTGATGAACTACTTTCCAATAAGGGAGTAGGTACAGTTACCTCATCAAGTTCTACTTTCCTCCCACTCACTTCTTTCGAGAGAAACTCCTTTTCTAGAAAGGATCCATTCAAAGCAACGAATATATTGCCTTCGGATCTGTGATAGAATGTGTACCCAACATTTTCTTTTGGGTATCCTATGAAGACGCACTTCTCCGATTTGGGTTAGAGCTTATCAGGTTGAAACTTTTTCACATAAGCATTGCAACCTCAAACTTTAAGAAACGACAGCTTAGGTTTCTTGCCAAACCATAGTTCATACGGTGTCATCTCCACGGATTTAGATGGTGCCCTATTTAACATGAATGCAGCTGTCTCTAATGCATAACCCCAAAACGATAGTGGTAGATCGGTAAGAGACATCATAGATCGCACCATATCTAATAAAGTACGTTTATGACATTCGGACACACCATTATGCTGTGGTGTTCCAGGCGGCGTGAGTAGTAACATTTCACATTGTTTTTAACTGAAGGCCAAACTCGTAACTCAAATATTTTACTTATGCGATCATATCGTAGAAACTTTTATTTTTGTTACGATGATTCTCCACTTCACTCTGAAATTCTTTGAACTTTTCAAATGTTTCAGACTTGTGTTTCATCAAGTAGATATACTCATATCTGCTCAAATCATCTGTGAAGATCAGAAAATAATGATACCTGCCGCGAGCTTCAATATTCATCGCACCACATACATCAGTATGCATGATTTCCAACAAATCTATTTCTTGCTGCATTGTTCCGGAGAACGGAGTCTTAGTCATCTTGCCCATGAGGCATGGATCGCAAGCATCAACTGATTCATAATCAAGTGATTCCAAAAGTCCATCAGCATGGAGTTTCTTCATGCGCTTTACACCAATATGACCTAAACGGCAGTGCCACAAATAAGTTGCACTATCATTATTAACTTTGCATCTTTTGGTTTTAATATTATGAATATGTGTATCACTATGATCGAGATCCAACGAACCATTTTCATTGGGTGTGTAACCATATATGTAAATAGAATAACAATTTATTCTCTTACTTAAATGAATAACCGTATTGCAATAAACATGATCAAATCATATTCATGCTCAATGCAAACACCAAATAACACTTATTTAGGTTTAACACTAATCCCTAAAGTATATGGAGTGTGCGATGATGATCATATCAATCTTGGAACCACTTCCAACACACATCGTCACTTCACCCTTAACTAGTCTCTGTTCATTCTGCAACTCCCGTTTTGAGTTACTACTCTTAGCAACTGAACCAGTATCAAATACCAAGGGGTTGCTACGAACACTAGTAAAATACACATCAATAATCTGTATATCAAATATACCTTTGTTCACTTTGCCATCCTTCTTATCCGCCAAATACTTGGGGTAGTTCCGCTTCTAGTGTCCAGTCCCTTTGCAGTAGAAGCACTTAGTCTCAGGCTTAGGATCAGACTTGGGCTTCTTCACTTGAGCAGCAACTTGCTTGCCGTTCTTCTTGAAGTTCCCCTTCTTCCCTTTACCCTTTTCTTGAAACTAGTGGCCTTGTCTACCATCAACACTTGATATTTTTCTTGATTTCTACCTTCGTCGATTTCAACATTACGAAGAGCTTGGGAATCATTTCCGTTATCCCTTGCATCTCATAGTTCATCACGAAGTTCTACTAACTTGGTGATGGTGACTAGAGAATTCTGTCAATCACTATTTTATCTGGAAGATTAACTCCCACTTGATTCAAGCGATTGTAGTACCCAGACAATCTGAGCACATGCTCATTGCTTGAGCTATTCTCCTCCATCTTTTAGCTATAGAACTTGTTGGAGACTTCATATCTCTCAACTCGGGTATTTACTTGAAATATTAACTTCAACTCCTGGAACATCTCATATGGTCCATGACATTCAAAACGTCTTTGAAATCCCGATTCTAAGCTGTTAAGCATGGTGCATTAAACTATCAAGTAGTCATCATATTGAGCTAGCCAAACGTTCATAACGTCTGCATCTGCTCCTGCAATAGGTTAGTCACCTAGCGGTGCATCAAGGACATAATTCTTCTATTCAGCAATAAGGATAAACCTCAGATCACGGATCCAATCCGCATCATTGCTACTAACACTTTTCAACTTAGTTTTCTCTAGGAACATATAAAAATTAAACGGGGAGCAAGATCGCGAGCTATTGATCTACAATATAGATATGCTAATACTACCAGGACTAAGTTCATGATAAATTAAAGTTCAATTAATCATATTACTTAAGAACTCCCACTTAGATAGACATCCCTCTAATCATCTAAGTGATCACATGATCCAAATCAACTAAACCATAACCGATCATCACGTGAAATGGAGTAGCTTTGAATGGTGAACATCATTATGTTGATCATATCTACTATATGATTCACGCTCGACCTTTCGGTCTCCAGTGTTCCGAGGCCATATCTGCATATGGTAGGCTCGTCAAGTTTAACCCGAGTATTCTGCGTGTGCAAAACTGGCTTGCACCCGTTGTAGATGGATGTAGAGCTTATCACACCCGATCATCACGTGGTGTCTGGGCACGGCGAACTTTGGCAACGGTGCATACTCAGGGAGAACACTTTTATCTTGAAATTTAGTGAGAGATCATCTTATAATGCTACCGTCAATTAAAGCAAGATAAGATGCATAAAAGATAAACATCACATGCAATCATAATATGTGACATGATATGGCCATCATCATCTTGTGCCTTTGATCTCCATCTCCAAAACATCGTCATGATTTCCATCGTCACCAGCATGACACCATGATCTCCATCATCTTGATCTATATCAATGTGTTGTCATATGGTTGTCTCGCCAACAATTGCTGTTGCAACTATTGCTATCGCATAGCGATAAAGTAAAGTAATTATTTGGCGCTTGCATCTTATGCAATAGAGAGATAACCATGAGGCTTTTGCCAGTTGCCGATAACTTCAACAGAACATGATCATCTTATACAACAACTTATATCTCATCATGTCTTGACCATATCACATCACAACATGCCCTGCAAAAACAAGTTAGATGTCCTCTACTTTGTTGTTGCAAGTTTTACGTGGCTGCTACGGGCTTAGCAAGAACCGTTCTTACCTATGCATAAAAACCACAACGATAGTTTGTCAAGTTGGTGCTGTTTTAACCTTCTCAAGGACCGGGCGTAGCCACACTCGGTTCAACTAAAGTTGGAGAAACTAACACCCGCTAGTCACCTGTGTGCATAGCACGGCGGTAAAACCAGTCTCGCGTAAGCGTACGTGTAATGTCGGTCCGGGCCGCTTCATCCAACAATATCGCCGAACCAAAGTGTGACATGCTGGTAAGCAGTATGACTTATATCGCCCACAACTCACTTGTGTTCTACTCGTGCATATAACATCAACACATAAAACCTAGGCTCTGATACCACTGTTGGGGAACGTAGTAATTTCAAAAAAATTCCTACGCACACGTAAGATCATGGTGATGCATAGCAACGAGAGGGGAGAGTGTTGTCCACGTACCCTCGTAGACCGAAAGCGGAAGCGTTAGCACAACGCGGTTGATGTAGTCGTACGTCTTCACGGCCCGACCGATCAAGCACCGAAACTACGACACCTCCGAGTTCTAGCACACGTTCAGCTCGATGACGATCCCCAGACTCTGATCCAGCAGAATGTCGGGGAAGAGTTCCGTCAGCACGACGGCGTGGTGACGATCTTGATGTTCTACTGTTGCAGGGCTTCTCCTAAGCACCACTACAATATTATCGAGGACTATGGTGGAGGGGGGCACCGCACACGGCTAAGAGATCAATGATCAACTGTTGTATCTCTAGGGTGCCCCCTTGCCCCCGTATATAAAGGAGTGGAGGAGGGGGCCGACCAAGGAGGGTGGCGCACCCAAGGGGGGGAGTCCAACTCCCACCGGGAGTAGGACTCCCCTTTTTCCTATTAGGAGTAGGAGAGGGAAGGAAGAGGAAGGAGGGAGGAAGGAAAGGGGGGCCGGCCCCCCTCCCAATTTGGATTGGGCTTGGGGGGCGCCCCTTCCCTCGCTCCTTTCCCCTCCTTTCCACTAAGTCCCAATAAGGCCCATATACCTCCCGGGGGGTTCCGATAACCTCCCGGTGATCCAGTATTGTCCCAATCTTACCCGGAACATTTCCGGTGTCCAAATATAGTCGTCCAATATATCGATCTTTATGTCTTGACCATTTCGAGACTCCTCGTCAAGTCCGTGATCACATCCGGGACTCCGAACAACCCTCGGTACATCAAAATATATAAACTCATAATGAAACTATCATCGTAACGTTAAGCATGTGGACCCTACGGGTTCGAGAACAATGTAGACATGACCGAGACACGTCTCCGGTCAATAACCAATAGCGGAACCTGGATGCTCATATTGGCTCCTACATATTTTACGAAGATCTTTATCGGTCAGACCGCATAACAACATACGTTGTTCCCTTTGTCATCGATATGTTACTTGCCCGAGATTCGATCGTCGGTATCTCAATACCTAGTTCAATCTCGTTACCGGCAAGTCTCTTTACTCGTTCCGTAATACATCATCTTGCAACTAAATTATTAGTTGCATTGCTTGCAAGGCTTAAGTGATGTGTATTACCGAGAGAGCCCAGAGATACCTCTCCAACAATCGGAGCGACAAATCCTAATCTCGAAATACGCCAACCCAACATGTACCTTTGGAGACACCTGTAGAGCACCTTTATAATCACCCAGTTACGTTGTGACGTTTGGTAGCACACAAAGTGTTCCTCCGGTAAACGGGAGTTGCATAATCTCATAGTCATAGGAACATGTATAAGTCATGAAGAAAGCAATAGCAACATACTAAACGATCGGGTGCTAAGCTAATGGAATGGGTCATGTCAATCACATCATTCTCCTAATGATGTGATCCCGTTAATCAAATGACAACTCATGTCTATGGTTAGGAAACATAACCATCTTCGATTAACGAGCTAGTCAAGTAGAGGCATACTAGTGACACTTTGTTTGTCTATGTATTCACACAAGTATTACGTTTCCGGTTAATACAATTCTAGCATGAATAATAAACATTTATCATGATATAAGGAAATAAATAATAACTTTATTATTGCCTCTAGGGCATATTTCCTTCATACCTTGCTGCACTTTTGTTACTATTATTGTTACTAGCACAAATGCCCGTGCGTTGCAACGGGAGAAAACTTTGACATGGAATCAAATTTAATGAGAGTTGTAAAATGTGGCTCATTTTACAAATCTTCTCGGTGTGCCACTTCTGACAAATCCGAATTTTGTATAATCATTAAACTGGTCCTCTTTTTTGATTTCGACTTCTTGGTTTTATTTCTTTTTGTAACGGAAAGAATCATAGTTTTTTTAATAAACATTGTGCATTTTTAAAATTTGAACTTCAAGGTTTTTTAACAAAATCATGAAAATCCCCTTTTTATTCTAGCAACCTAAAAAAAAAGTTCTAGCAAATTAAAATTGCACACATAACAATTAAAATACCACTAGCAGCAACTTGCAATTTTTTTAATGAATCAATCGGTGTCTCTTTTTGCGCAACCATTTTTATTGACCTTCTCTACGATGCGATCCTGAACTTTTCAAAAAGAAAATTGTAAGTGAATTCCCTATGGTTACTTTGTCAGACAAATCGTCAAAAGAACAATTTTTAATGATGCTTTTGTGTTCTTGGTTTTTCTGAGCTTTGACTTTGCATTCTATATGTCAGAACAGTTGGCATAACTATAGTCTGCTGATCTATTTTCCATCATGTATATTTTCTAAATCTAAAATCATATTGGTCAACTCGGCCATAAATCAACTTCTTTTGGGCCCAACTTATCTCTTATCACCCATGGCCCAGCTTAAATCAATATGTTTTGAAGCTAGCGGCCGGTACAACATAGGGTGATTAAGGCCACTAATTGTCTCCACATAAACTTGAGATTTTTTGCCTAAACAAGAGTTGATCTCTCTTAGCACAATATATCTCATCATGTTTTTAGGAATAGCTAGTTATTGAAGATAAGGCTAAGAGATGACCCATTGTAGACATACTTTTTTATATCTCTAAATCACATGCAAGACTTAAGATAAGACTATCTTATCAATCATTGTACATGCCCTTATATACACGTGACAATCAGACTAACATTCTTAAGTTTTGCGTCATAACTATGAAACAGTATCCTAATATCCCACAAATATATATATGTGAAATCACTAAGTAATCGTATTTATTTTGCATGGTTTGTATGGATCTAGGAGGTGAAATATGAGGTACTCAGGTGCATAGCATCAAGTATGCCGTATAACCGGTCGGGCACGTCCAGAGGCGTTTGAGGGGTCGGATTTGGTGTCGGCTGCCGTAGAAGCTCTAAACCTCATGGCTGGCCAATCGGTCATGTACCCTTGTTCTCTGCCTGCCATTGTGATGCACGTGAGATGGCCATGCTAGTCCAACTAAAAAAAGGGGAAGATGTCTGCTTGCTAGGGTACTGAGTGAGCGAAGGTTAGCTATATTATCTTCTTCCCATCCCACGCATGCGCCGTGGCTCTCGACGTCGGCGGTGAGCTAGCTACTCGACGGGGAGCACGTACGCCTATAAGAATACTCGGATCGGGTGATGCATGCTAGCTAGTGTAGGCAGCAGCTAGCGTTTAATTTGATGCTCCATAGTATTGAAACAAAACGGCGATCGAACACATGGTGATGAGCGGTGTTTGCTCGTTGCGCTGCTCAATCGTCATGTATGGTACAGTACATGCTGGTGGAAGCCGTACGTTGGACGGGCCGGGCCGGGGCCGATGTGCCGAACGATAGAGGCTCACACGTGGACGTGGCAGGCGGCGGTCGTGAGAGCGCTGACGTTGGTAAGCTCCAGCTTGAAGCTCAGTCCGTCCGAGGGGAGCAGCCGAGGTGGGTGTCGCCGTTGGTGGTGAGCACCTCGAAAATGTCGCCATCGAGGGCGAGGATGTCGACGGTGACGCGGCCGATTGAGGTCCAACACCATCATGTTTCTCTCCTTTCTGCCGGCCACCTTGTGGAGGCCATAGGCGATGATGGACTGGCGCCAGCAGGCTCATTGATGAGGCGGTCGGCGGGCGTCCCTGGTGGCCTGTCGCTGCGGCCGGGTCGTTGAAGAAGGCCGGCATGCATGCATGGTGATCTATCACAGCGTCCCGGAGCTTGAGCGCCTTCGAGGTAAGCCTCGGCCGTCTCTCCTTGATCCTGGTGAGGATGGACGATTGCACTCACCTCCTCCCTCCGCCTTCGGGTTGAGGTTGAGTGTCCGGAAGGACGTAACCGGCCTTGGCCTCCACCTAGACGAGGACGACCTTGAACGGCAGCTAGCTAGCAGCTTCATGCATGTCCCGCTAGCTGCAACTCGGCGTTATAGACGTTGCCGCAGGGTGCGGGTTGATGGCCCTCGCCGGAGTCGGTGAAGGCGCCCCGGGCAGGAGGGGGTGATGAGCTAGGTTTGCCCTGGTCATTGGTGACGATGTCAACACGTGCGGCCGTTCCGGTACACGACCACGTACACGCAGACGCAGGAGTAGGTGGTGCCCAGGGGCCCAGGCCAGGTCGATGCGGATCACCGGCCGGAGCCCTTCTCCTTGGCAGCCGCCGATCGAGCGAGCTGGCGATGGCAGCGGCCGCTTGTGTTGTGTTGGTGGATGATGCGATGGACGCAGGAAGAGTAGGCCTGGTCCGTCCAACAGCTATCTTCCTTAGGTTGGCGATGTAATGACAGAACGGCCGCGGAGCAATAGTGCCACCTCGGATGTAGAAACTAATATAGGTGAAAAGAACTAAAAGCATAAATTCACGGAAAGAAGCGTATTGTGACGGTAAACCCGAGAGACTCAACCCGTGCTTTATTATTAGAGAAAGACTAGGAAAATGGCCCGTGCGTTGCACCGGGATAAAAATTCATCGGACTCCTCCAACACTCCTAATTTAATCACTATGTTGTAAGCTGGCCATCTTTGCAAAAATAAAGCCCAATAAATGATGCATTGATCTTTTCTTTTGAGATGGGAAATGCCTTCATTGTTGGACTTGCGGGTTGTGCTTCGGTAATGAGTAAACATCAGAATGAGGAATTACCATTCGCGTCCAGTTGAATGTACGTGTTATTGTTAAAGTTATTAATATATGCATCATAACTTTTTATCTCAATTGGCTAAAGCAACCCATTTTGAAACTTTCCTTCAAATATGAACACTTTTTTAAATAAAATAAAAGCAAAACACTAACCAGTACAGCCAAATTATATTTGTTGAGGTAACCCACCAATGAGCAACGTGCATGTTCTTCTCTTTGATCATATGTATGAGCAATGCTGATCCTTCAACCATAACTTGATTGAAGCACGTCCACCTTCAGGGATGTTAAGCATGGCACACATTTTCTTGTCCAGAACAACAACTTCACGGAGATCAGACTCTATGACCATGACTTCTAAATGACTATGTTTTGGCAACAAAGGTTTATAACGCAGTCATGTATCTAGGTGGGATCAGGTGCGCCTAGAAATAAATTGTTTTGTATTCTGCTTTCGTATGTAAATCTTCGTTGTATACTTCATAGCATGTTTATGTATATATGCTTCCTGTGTGTGTGGTAGCATGTGTATACATGTTATTTCAACATTCTGTAATCCTAACTAGATTGATGTCCATTTCCTTTCCTTCTTTTGCGTAGTAGTATAATAGCAGTCTATGAAGTTAGATAAAAAAAATAGTAGCAGTCTGTAAAGGACATAAACAATCATCCAACTTCAGTTAAAAATGATCAACAGCAAAATATTCTAGTCCTCTTATATTTTTTCTATTTTTTTCTTCATCAATCAGGGTCATAATCACCAATTGTTAGAATAAATCCGAGGCATACCATTGATCATCCGAGAACCAAGCAATCACACGAGCACAACACCGAGATTTGTTAACGAGGTTCACCGATATGGCTACATCCCCAGGGCTTGACTATGGGCGCTCCTCCTCATGACACCGCTACAATACCGCACCCGGTCATCCTGGACACCGGCACATGCCGCCGGCTTCCCCTGCGTTCCGGTACTATTATGTTGGCATAGGTTACATCGTGTGTCTACCCCCGCTATATAAGAGAGGCCTAGGATATAAGTGTCCTATTAGGACACAACTCCACATCCTATGTAAACACAATACAACTCCTAATCCAACTGTAACCTACCTTGTACACAATATTCGACACAACTCTAACAAACTTCACCTTGGTGAATATTTTCTACCACCTTGAATTTGTCAATGCGTCAAACTTCCATGTACATTGGACTTGAGCTTATCCCATAAGTACCGTTGCTACTCCAAAGACTTCATATGACTCCACCTGCAACTTGTAGTCCCTTCTTTTCTTGACCAGAGTCAACACTCGAGCAAAATTAAGTTCCTTGTTACTCTAGTTTGTGCTCCCAACTTCCAGAGTATCCATCCAACGTCATCACACACTGATCACTGACCTGCGTGAAAGTGAACAACTCACATATTGGGTGTCACACATAAGAGTTACCTGAACTCAATATCACCGCTCCTTTCTTGACCGCTTGTCTGAAACTTGAAGGAATTTCACCGTTGCTTGTAGTCATCCCGAGTCAAATTCGCAGTTGTCTCACCACATGTATGACCACCAGAGCCCTGGCCCGTCTCCATGCCCCGTGCATACCGCACGTCTTGCCGCTATTACCGCGTCAAGTCTCCGCTGTCCCGGTCGAGTCTCAAGGGTCGCGAACCCACACCACTCAACCCCCACTGCAGAGTACCACTGATCATCACCGACCGATGACAAGTTTCACGCTTTCATCAGACCACTGGGCGCCAGTCCGAACTGCATGTCACTCGCTTTTCCCCCTTACTGAATAGGCTTCGATTCCCTGGATCCTTACACCGTAGCCCCTCAATCCAGCTCCACCTTCAACATGACTCCATGGTAGATGATCAGTCCACCCCTGCACCTCATCGACTTCAAGCTTCGTGTATACACTGTCTTGAATCAACCCCACGCCATAGTCTTGTCGAAGCCACACAAGCCCTCGGGGCCTGCGCCACGTGTTTCCACGCCCAGAAAACGGTCACCACCGGCATCACGCTCCTATGTCGTCGTCGCCGATCCCACCACCGTCTTCTGTACCAACCGATTTCCGTCGATCCGTCAGACTGCCTAGTCTGACCCAACCGAACTTGTCCGACTGCAACGACACGCTCAAGGCTCCTAAATCGTCTTCACGAATTTCCATCCATCACATGATAATTCCATCTCAGCTGACATGACTTCCCGCAACGCCTTCAAGCATCCCCATTGTGCTAACAAATCTTTCACCTTTGTCTGGCATAACCCAAGATTTTCAGTTCCATGAACTTCTTCACCTCAAACTTGGTACCCGATGACGCCACAGTTCTTTGTACAGCTGACCCTGCGAAAAATTATCCATCCAAGCTTCCAAACATGATGCCCTGCAATCCGGATGCACATAACAAAACACAAACTCCCTGTACACTTCTCGTGTGCAAGCAGCAGAAAAACCAGATCAAAGATTGATTGAATTTTGCTACTCACGAGAGCTTCTGGACTAGTACTTGATGCTTCACCAAAAAACTTTTGGAGTGCTGCTTCGATTTCTGCCTGGGGGCATGAACTAATGCTAGCTTTGCTTTGCCCTGCTCTATTCGATGGCTCCGTATCATGATGGTCTTTTTCTTCCCGATTCGATCTGCCTCCGTCCGTGTCGCACGAGGACTCGGTCCTCTTTTGGTCCAAAACAAATCACATGCACACACCACGTAATCTCTGCCTTGCCTGCAGCTCCGGACCTGAACCACGGTCTAGCCGGCCACGCTACCGCACAAGCACCTTAGGCCGGCCTGCTGCCAGCCCATCCAAGCACCTGCTGCTAGCCCATCCCAGCTTTGGCGCCTGCTGCTCCAACTGCTGTTGCCGCACGTCTCGGCATCGTCCTCATAGCTTTCCGAATAGATCCTGCTGCCACCGTTCCGATCCGCCGACAAACTTTCTTTGGTCTGCAGCTCGCTTTCAACTCCACAGCTAAAATCTGTCGGCTCTGCTTTTTCTAGATCAACAATCCGTTATCTCCAGACAACCTAGCTCTGATACCATTTGTTAGAATAAACTCGAGGCATATCGTTGATCATCCGAGAATCAAGCAACCACACGAGCACAACACCGAGATTTGTTAACGAGGTTCATCGATATGGCTACATCCTCGGGGCTTGACTATAGGCGCTCCTTCCCATGACACCGCTACAATACCGCACCCGGTCGCCCTGAACGCCGGCACATGCTGCCGGCTTCCCCTGCATTCCGGTGCTATTATGTTGGCATAGGTTACATCGTGTGTCTACCCCCGCTATATAAGAGAGGCCTAGGATACAAGTGTCCTATTAGGACACAACTCCACATCCTATGTAAACACAATACAACTCCTAGTCCATCTGTAACCTACCTTGTACACAATATTCGACACAACTCTAACACCAATGTCAATGTCTTATGCAGCGCATCACTTCATTATTTTTTTGTCGTTAAAGTATATGCAACAGCGCAAATAGCCCATCCCACATATAGAATCGTTAGCTTTTTCTTCTTCTTTACTTCTTGTGTAATTAGCTCTTTCCTTCTTTATTTCTTCTCTAATTAGCCTCTCTTTCCTTCCTCATTTATCTGTGTGATCTCCGAGAGATTTTCTGATACACAGGAAATTAAGGTCGTATATAAATGAGATAGATTGGTTATAGGGAAGCAAGGTGAGACTATTTCTGGGAGTATTTGAATCAACCTTCTCATGTATCAAATGTACAAAACAAAGGAGGGGTTTCTCTTTTGCAAAGAGCCTACACGTGTGTGTTTCTAGTGTCTTCCGTTGGATTTGCATGTGGCATGTACTCAGATACGTATCGTCGACAGCATATATAGTGGCAGGTGCCCACTACGATAGCATCACCTAGTTCTCTCGTGATCATTATCTTCCTTGGCAGATGTTGCCATCACTCTGGCTTATGAGCGGCTTCACCAGCCGCCGCCTCCAACTAAGATCGGCCGGTCATCTGTGTCCATCCCATCGAACCTCCCAATCAATGTGGGGCATAGTTCATCCTCATCTGCTCTGACCACCTCGGCGACATCTCTGAGCACGATCCCCTGCCCCCATCTAGACCATCTCAAACCTTCCCTTCTCCTTCCCAAGAAGGCCACGGTGATGGGCGACCACTTCAGCGCTGCTTTCGCGTAGGTGTGGTCAGGGTGGTGCTAGTGCGACCTTGGCGAGCAGCTGCTTACCCACTTATGCGCAGGTCTTAGTGCGGGACTCCACCAACGCCATTGAAGGTCAAGGTGGGAGGTTGGCGTCGTTGCCTTGTCAGGAGGGGCACCGTTGCGCAGGAGGTCGCGACGGTACAGACCGGCGGGGAGCGACGGGATGTGCAGCCCGGTGGGAGGGTCGTTATTGAGGCACTTTGGGGAGGGGTGCCAGCACGGATGACGGGGATGGTGATAGAAGCTGTAGCATGGCCTCGCGCCTCCTCGAAGCGACCAGCCAAAAATAACGCGTTGCCCTTCCTTCCTCGTCGGCCTGCCTTGTCAGCGAATCGATGGGCTAAACTGGTTCCTAATGGCAACCGTCCGAGCAGGATGACTCTCTCGATCGAGTTAAGTCGACATGACTTTTTTTCAGAAATCGTCTCGACGTGACTTGTACCCTGACGAATTAAACCGTGGGATCACCCTCGCTTGCGTACAATTCGGCTGCTCCTCCGCTCCACGGATCCACCCTCCCCACCTCTTCTCTCTCTCTCACGAGCCAATACTTATGGGAGACGACAGAAAAGGCGGCGACCGATAGACCGTGTTGTAAGGGATCACGAGAAAAAACAACAACTAGATGGGTAGTTTAGTTTCCAAGAAATCTGGGGAAGCAATGTGAAGGTTCGTGTGCGTGTATGTATGAAACAGACACGAACATTTATGTCTTCGATGGGTTGAGGCAGAACACGATTGAACCGGTCAACTAAAATCTAGCCAAAAATAAATGACCGACCCAGATCAAACGTGCCTCTATCTTTTAATATTTAGGTAAATATAAAGATAGGCACGTAAAATAGTACCACCTTGGATGTAGAAAATAGTATAGGTGGAAAAAACTGAAAACATAGATTCACAGGAAGAAGCGTATTATGACGGTGAACCCGACAAAGTCAATCCGTACTTTACTATTAGGGAAAGATTATTATTATTATTATTATTATTATTATTATTATTATTATAGCACACATGCCCGTGCGTTGCAACGGGAGGAAAACAATCCAAATGCCCTCCAATACACATGTTCAAGACTCCACAGGTCCACTTCCATTCTTTGAAAGTGGAAGCATGAGTGAAACGGGGTGGATAGGGGATAGAAGATTGACAAGTAAAAAAAATTCCTCGTTTTACCACCATTCCTAACAAAATGATCTATAGATAAAATTGTACAGTATTCTAAAAAAGTGTATAGCTACAAAGGAAATGACCATAGTAGAATACATACATTATCTAGCCAACAATTTTATAATGATATGGTCACAAACTTTAGTTGTATTATTACTGGCTCATGTATCATTCTCTCCCATAGAAATCATACAGCAAAAAGATTCAGAACGCAAATGACCAACATACTCTGAGTCAGTTCTCATACATACACTAATATGAATCCAGACCATATACTTTCAGTTTCTATGAGAAAGAAATTGTAGCAAGGAATGCTGCATTGGTCGGTCCGTCCATGAGAAAATGCAGCAGAAGGCCTCCATCCTAAAAGCCAAGACCACCACAGTCATCTTGTCATGGTCGCTTTGTAACCAGAAGAAGGAGCGCACGCTCAGCAACCACAAGTTCGTGGCTGCCACGTTATCATCAGCAGATCATTGGCTGAGGTCGAGAGCCTTGAAGGTGTCTGAGCAGAGGACGAGCGCGTGCATGCAGCATATGCCGACTCCTCAGCAAAAATGGGAAAAAAACTCAACTTTGTCAGCCCAGTGAAAGGTGCCATGTTAGTTCAATATGTGCCACTTCCTGGTGTAAAAACATGGAGCAATGACACATGTATGCTCAGGAAGCTATCTATAACATTGTAATGGGATTAAAATTAGCTATCTAGTATCGTATGTCTGCAATCTTGTCATCTTAATTATGCAAAAACAGAAATCTGAAGCTAGCTGAGCATAAATGGTTTTTTGGGTTGTTTTCTTGTCCTAAAATAACATGGAGGAGGTACCAAGGGTTCTGCATTGAGCTCTGATTTATCTTCGTTATCGACGTGATACTGATGTTTGTGATGAACTAAATAGACAATTTGTGGTGCTGGGATGATTCATGATGGATTGATAAGATGAGCTTCGCAGCAACTACCATCATGCATTAGCATGGGTAACATCCAAAATTTCCCAAAGCAACCATGTATTTATGTGTATTCTGTTGGCTTATTTCCCTCTGAAAATTGACAAACATTCACACTTCTAGTATTATATCCCTCTGAAAATCTATTAAACATCCACAAATCTGCTTTTGGTGTAAGAAATTATAACCCATAAATAAGAAATTTTTAACTTAATTAGTCTTACCAATCTACATAAAAAAATTTGATTTATCCATTACCGATTAACTGTAACAACAAAAAAATCAAGTCACACACTCACACCTCAAATCTTGGGGCATATGCAGTCTGTTGAAGCCACAAACATAGACCCATATCATGTGAATTTCCAACAGAAAATTAGGACTCCATTTGCCTGTTTGATCCTTACCAGTTTATTACTTCCGTTTCTATCAATTCCATGATCTCCCATAATGCTTCCAACTGATTCATAACTCATGTCGGTCCCTCGAGCTGCAAATTTTCATGCTGAAATGCAACAAAATTTATACCATGCATTAAGTCATGCAAAAATACCAACCTAACATATGCCAGTATAGTTTGACATAGATTCAAATTACCATCCTTCTCAGTAGCATGTGAAAACACCAAAAGGCATCTGTATCATCCTCGTATAAAACAACAAAAGGGGAAAGCAGATCGCTCATACCTACAATCAACTTATACCAATTAGGCAGTTTAAATAATTGAAGCAAAACTATGCAATGCTCCATTGATATGCAAACCTTGACAGTATCCAGTGGAAGGATCAACCCATGCATAAACTGCAAGTATATCTGACAAACCATCATGGCAGCCGCCGCTTGAACCCCGCTGGTCGCTGCCCACGGAGCCGCTCGTCGCTGCAGCCCCTTTGGAATCGCCAGATCCACCCGCCTACGCTCTATTCCCAGCGCCGGCCCTCGCGAGCTGCTCCCCTCGTTCTCTTGCATCAACCAGAGCCGCCATGGATGGTCGCTGCCCACGGAGCCGCTCGTCGCTGCAGCCCCTTTGGAATCGCCAGATCCACCCGCCTACGCTCTATTCCCAGCGCCGGCCCTCGCGAGCTGCTCCCCTCGTTCTCTTGCATCAACCAGAGCCGCCATGGATGGCCGCTGCGTACGCATATGCCCCCCCCCCCCCCCCCCCCCTCTCACCCGGGCAGTGTGCCGCCCGTGCCCTTTATGTGCTTGCCGCCGCCGTCCTGCTCCTGATCGGATCGGCAGCCCGCCGCTCGATCTGCAGCCAAAAAGAATCTTGAAGCGTTTTTTTCTTAACTCACCTGTGTATTGCAACGGGAGAAAAAATAAAACTTCAGACTGAAAATGTTTCACAATGAACAAGCCAAATCCTGCAATGCCTATATGATAGCAAAAATCAAGCAAAACACAAAACAATGGCAATCTCCATTAACAAAGAATGGTGCCAAACTAAAAAAAATAAATTTGGTCCCATACTATAAATAATTCACAATACAACAACAACAACAACTTATCAGGTCAAGGATACAAATGACTTGTAGTGAAGTGCAGAACCCATGGGTAATCGACCTTTAAGTAATTTTAATGAAAGATGGCATAATGTGAGAATTTGCTTTTCTTTTCCATATGCACAACACCTCCTGAACTTGAGCACTATATTTTTGTTTAAAAGTGCAGTCTAGGCACCGGATCCTCTCTACCTGGTAGCAACGTTGCAAGGTTCAGAAAAAGCCAAAGCAACAACAATTGCTTACCAAGTGGGTTCAGAAAGGCATTGAGACGAATAGGAACTCTGCTATCAGCTGGATGCAACTAAGACGGATGACCTGCACAAGCCGAAAACTGCCCACGATGCCGCTCCTCTGCTAAAAGACAAATGCTTCAAAGCTCACACCCAATTCACCCAACAGTTTCATGTTCCTATTTTCTTCTTCAGCTCTTTGAGAATACCGTGGCATGTGAAGGATCCTAGGACTTGGACATGCGGAAGAAGAGAGGATGAACGACCTAGCAAATCAGAAACATTTTAATTCATCTCATCAATAGCTTATGTGCTAGGTGATGCAGCGGTGTTGTGAGAGCACACACACGCCATGTCAGACCCTGGCCTGCAAGACCATGCCCCTCGCCGACCTCCATATCTATTCCGTCGTCAATGGAGACCACCAGAGTCCAACACTAGGGGCTGATGGCGACCATGTGCGCGGGTAGGGCGGCGGGCACCCGGGACGCGGCGACCACTGCCCCACCACCCCTCCTGCTCTTCCCAGAGCAGGTACCAGCATGAGGTTCGCGGTGCGACACTCCCCTCCCCCCATCAGGCACCACGTTGCCGCTGCCAGCCCACCACCTGCCCCTTCGATTGCCTCTGCCTCCAGCCACCACCACCGATGCGTCCACCCTGCCAAGTTAGACCATGTTGCTCCCCCACACTCCATGGACGTCACGGGCGACCGGCTGGATTTGACGATGCTTCCGAGTTCCGACTGTGGGCTGCCTCCTCCCCACGTATGGGATTCTTCAATGGCATAGGGGACGGCCCCAGGTGGCGCAGGGGTTGGGTAAGATCTGGGAGGAGCGCCGCCAGAGGTCGAGGTAGGATGTGATGTCTCCTTGCCTCCGCGGCCTCTGGTTCCCCACGGCCTCTTCCCCGAGGAGGTGCGCGTCGTCTGCCACGACCGCGCTGAACAGAGGAGGATTGAAGGTGGGAGGAGATTCGAAAAAAAGGTGGGAGGAGGGTTGGACGTGGCGGCGCGTAGCGGCCGGCGGCGAACAGTGAGTAATAAAAAAAGAACAACATTGATAGACCAAACGGACGTAGGAAAACACGGACGAATTTTTTGGACGTGCGATAGGCGAACCAGGTCGGACGGACGGACGAACATGCTATTAGTCCCACCTCATTTATATTATGATTTTGTCTGTATGAATCGTAAAAGCGTATTACGACTGGGCGGAAGCGTATTGTGACGGTGAACCCGACAAAATCAATCCGTGCTTTATTATTATTAGGGAAAGACTTGCTCGTTACAAATTATCTTGCTATCAAACTACTCGTTACTTACAATTTCAGCACTTGCAGACAATACCTTACTGAAAACCACTTGTCATTTCCTTCTGCTCCTTGTTGGGTTCGACACTCTTACTTATCTAAAAGAGCTACAATTGATCCCCTATTCTTGTGGGTCATCAAGGCTATTTTCTGGCGCCGTTGCCAGGGAGTGAAGCGCCTTTGGTAAGGAAACATTTATATAGTGTGCTGAAATTTATTATCACTTGTTACTATGGAAAACAATCCTTTGAGGAGTTTGTTCGGGGTATCTTCACCTCGTCCGAAACCACAATTAGCAACCCCTCGACCTACTGCACCTACTTAAAATATTGAATATGAAATTCCTTCGGGTATGATAGAACAACTGCTAGCTAATCCTTATACAGGAGATGGAACTGAACATCCTGATATGCACTTGATATATGTGGAACAAATTTGTGGATTGTTTAAGCTTGCAGGTTTACCCAGGGATGAAGTTATGAAAATGTTTTCCCTTTATCATTGAAGGGAAAAACATTGGCATAATATAGGCTATTTGATGATATTGGATCATGGAATTGGAATTGTTTGAAATTGGAGTTCCACCAAAAAATTATCCTATGCATCTAGTTCATTGTGATCGGAATTATATATATAATTTTTTGCCTCGTGAAGGAGAAAGTATCACTCTAGCTTGGGGGAGGCTTAAGTCAATGTTATATTCATGCCCTAATCATGAGCTCTCAAGAGAAATTATTATCCAGAATTTTTATGCTTGGCTTTCTCGTAATGATCAAACCATGCTTGATATCTCTTGTGCTGGTTCATTTATGAAAGAGACTATTGAATTCTAGTGGGATCTTTTGGAAAGAATTAAACGCAACTCTGAATATCGGGAACTCGATGAAGGTAAAGAGTCGGGTATTAAACTTAAGCATGATTGTGTTAAATCCGTTATGGATACAGATGCTTTGCAAAAGTTTAGCACTAAATATGGACTTGAATATGAGATAGTAGCCTCCTTTTGTGAATCATTTGCTACTCATGTTGAACTCCCTAAGGAGAAGTGGTTTAAGTATCACCTACCTATTAAAGAAGAAATTAAAGAACCATTACCAGTTAAAGAAGAAACTATACTTTATAATTGTAACACCCCGGATGTAACTTTCCCAATTTGTACTCCAACTCTTGCCGTTTCCGGCGTTAAGTTATATTTATTTCTTGGGTTCGGGTCTTTGTCTCCGTGTGTTGTTTTCTTTGTCATGCATCTCATATCATGTCATCATGTGCATTGCATTCGCATACGTGTTCATCTCATGCATTCGAGCATTTTCCCCGTTGTCCGTTTTGCATTCCGGCGCTTCGTTCTCCTCCGATGGTCATTTCTAGCTTTCTTTCGTGTGTGGGGATTAAACATTTCCGGATTGGACCGAGACTTACCAAGCGGCCTTGGTTTACTACCGGTAGACCGCCTGTCAAGTTTCATATCATTTGGACTTCGTTTGATACTCCAACGGTTAACCGAGGGATCGAAAAGGCCTCGTGTGTGTTGCAGTCCAACACCCCTCCAATTTGGCCCAAAACCCACCAAACTCTGCTCCATGTCCTAGAGCGTTGATCACGATCGCGTGGCCGAAAACCGCACCTCATTTGGACTCTCCTAGCTCCCTCTATGCCTATATATACACCCCCCCGTTTTCGGATCTCTCTCCCTCTCGAAACCCTAGTCTAAAAAAAAACATCTCCGCCGCCGCCGGACGTGTCCGCACAAGCCGGACAACGTCCGGATCCACCCGCCTCCGCCACGTCAGCACCCGCGAGCCCCACTTCGCCGCCGCCGTCAGGGCCCGCGGGGCCCATCGCCAGCCCTCCCGGCCCGAGGAGACGAGCCGCCGCCCGCCGCCCTTCTCCTCCATCGCCGGCCGCCCGCGCCACCGCACCGCCGCCCTTCTCCTCCATCGCCGGCCGCCCGCGCCACCGCACCGCCACCGCGCCGGACCGTGCCACCGCGGCCGCCTCTCCGCCGCCCGGCCCGGCCGCCGCCTCCACGCCGCCGTCTCGCCGCCACCGGCCGGCGCCGCCGCCCCCGTCCTCCGGCCTCCCTCGCACTCCGGCAAGCCGCCGCCTCCTCCCCCGTCGTCGCCGGTGAACAGGAGCACGATTCCGGCGAACTCAGATCTGACCTCGGTTCGCGTGCCGAGGAACCCCAGATCTGGACGCGGTTGATTTTCCCCCTCTCCCTTATAATTTTTGTGCATACTTTCACCGTCCGTATCTCCGCATCCATAGCTCCAATTTGGGCATATAATATATCAAAATGTTCGCCTCGACGAGTACATCATTTCATTCCATTGAATCATTTTCATTTGAGTTCATCTTGATGCCCTAAATGCTGTTAGAAGGAGGCTTCATGAGTTAATTGTCAGATCTGCTAGTTCGTCTTAGACTTTTGTCATTTTTGCCATGATTAATGTGTGCATACTATGCCTGTGAGTCCTTCATATGTTTTGTTAAGCATTTTGTCTTCTTTCCAGAGGTGCAAACCATGAATTTTTAGGATGTGTGTGGTGACTTGTGCATGCTTGCAAAGTGAGGCACTCGGTAAATCTGTTTTCAGGGACTTAGTTGTTTTCACTAAGTCTGGAATTATTTAGTTCATGATGCCATATGTTCGGCTTGATTCCTAGTGATCCGTGCCTCTTTTGAGGATGATCAGTAAAGGAGTTTTGTTAATCATGTTATGCTCTATCCATCCATGTCTTTGTTTGCAATTATGGAGCACCCTAGCTTGAGTCAATCGAGCTCTACTTTTGCTTCGTGGTGAATCTGGGCAGATCGTCAACTCGTTTGCGATTTTGCCGGTGTTGTTGTAGTTGATCCGTGCATGTTATGCCATTGTTCTTGCCATGTCTAGCTAGTATTTTGTGCCTTCTTAATGGATGTATGCCTGCCTTGCCATGACTTGCACCGTGGTGAGTGCATCGAGCTCGTTTACATGCCTTCGTGAGTTATATTTCAGCATGTCTCAGTTTTCACTAAGTCTGAAAACTGATTGTGTTTTAGCTATGTTCGTGTGCCCGTTAATATATTTTGTGATCCCTTTTGTCCCCAGGTCACTTTGGGACTTTTGTTAAGCTTGTTGAGTAGCTCCATGCCATGTTCTTACTTGTCTTAATAAGGTCATGTATCATGTTGTTTTGCTGCTCCGAAGAGGGCTTCGTGATCTGAAATTTCAGACAAGTGTTAATTTCACTAAGTCTGGAATCTGTTTTGCATTTGCGTTTTTGCCATGCTTGTTTGAACCTCATAATGGATGAATTGGCCGTAGCTCAGTGCTAGTATTTTGTTAAGAATCTTGTGTGAATCCCTGCCATGTATTTTGTTGTCATGTTTGGTGGCTGTAGCATGTTCATCTCATTGCATTTAGATGCCTACTTGCTGTAAATCGCAGACCGGTGTCATTTTTGAAACGCTTGCCATTTCCAAACCGTAACTCCGATTCCGGCGTTCTTTATATCGTTTTCAAGCGATTTCATCCCCTCTTTTCAGTGGCACCCTTGGAATTCCAAGTTGAGGCCAGGTTCATGCATTTCCTGTCATATCTTGCATTTTGCATCCCGCATCGCATCCCGCATAGCATATCATCATTTCATCATATTGCTTGGTCTTGCACGTGGTTGATTGTATCCTTGTTGCTTGTTTGTCTTGTTTGGGTAGAGCCGGGAGACGAGTTCGCTACCGAGGAGCCCGTTGAGTTTGCTTGTGAGGATCCAGTCAACTCTGACCACTGTGCAGGCAAGATGATTATACCCTCGAAATCACTACTATCTTTGCTATACTAGTTTGCTCGCTCTTGCTATGCCAATGCTAGGATGCCTACCTTTTGCTTGTCAGCCTCCCAATTGCCATGTTGAACCCCTAACCCACCATGTCCTAGCAAACCGTTGATTGGCTGTGTTACCGCTTTGCTCAGCCCCTCTTATAGCGTTGCTAGTTGCAGGTGAAGATTGGAGGCCGTTCCTTGTTGGAACATCTTTTATTTACTTGTTGGGATATCATTATATTGCTATGTTATCTTAATGCATCTATATACTTGGTAAAGGGTGGAAGGCTCGGCCTCTCGCCTAGTGTTTTGTTCCACTCTTACCGCCCTAGTTTCCGTCATATCGGTGTTATGTTCCCGGATTTTGCGTTCCTTACGCGGTTGGGTTATAATGGGAACCCCTTGATAGTTCGCCTTGATTAAAGATTTTCCAGCAATGCCCAACATTGGTTTTACCATTAGCCACCTAGCATTTTCTTTCCCTTGGGTTCTGCAGACTCAAGGGTCATCTTATTTTAACCCCCCCGGGCCAGTGCTCCTCTGAGTGTTGGTCCAACCAAGCGATGTCCGGGGCTACTAGGGGCAACTCTGGGCTGGCCTACCCGTCGTCTTGCTCATCTGAGTGTGCCCTGAGAAAGAGATATGTGCAGCTCCTATCGGGATTTGTCGGCACATTCGGGCGGTGTTGCTGGTCTTGTTTTAACCTGTCGAAGTGTCTTGAGTTACCGAGATACCGAGTCTGATCGGAACGTCTTGGGAGGAGGTCTATTCCTTCGTTGACCGTGAGAGCTTGTCATGGGCTAAGTTGGGACTCCCCTGTAGGGATTGAACTTTCGAAAGCCGTGCCCGCGGTTATGGGCAGATGGGAATTTGTTAATGTCCGGTTGTAGATAACTTGAACCTTAACTAATTAAAATGAATCAACCAAGTGTGTTACCGTGATGGCCTCTTCTCGGCGGAGTCCGGGAAGTGGACACGGTGTTGGAGTTATGTTTGCGCAGGTTGCTCTCTAGTTTTCTCGCTCGTGCCTTGCCTCCTCTTCTCGCTCTCTTTTGCGAATAAGATAGCCACCATATATGCTAGTCGCTTGCTGCAGCTCCACACATAATTGCCTTACCCTTCCTATAAGCTTAAATAGTCTTGATCGCGAGGGTGTGAGATTGCTGAGTCCCCGTGGCTCATAGATACTATAATTCCAGATGCAGGTCCAGGTGATTTCGCTCCAGGTGACGAGTACGAGCTCAAGTGGGAGTTCGACGAGGACTCTCAGCGTTATTATGTTTCCTTTCCTGATGATCAATAGTGGTGCCTAGTTGGGGTTTGATTCAGGGCCTTGTCGCTTGTTGGGGTTTTCTTCTATTTTGGCGCCGTAGTCGGTCCATGAGTGTTTGTATGATGGATGTTATTTATGTACTTTGATGTGACGTGGCGAGTGTAAGCCAACTATGTATCTCCCCCTTTTATTATATACTACATGGGATGTTGTAATGATTGCCTGACTTGCGACATTGCTTTCAATGCGGTTATGTCTCTAAGTCGTGCCTCGACACGTGGGAGCTATAGCCGCATCGAGGGCGTTACAATAATGTTGATCCTGTTGGAAATATGCCCTAGAGGCAATAATAAAAGCATTATTATTATATTTCCTTGTTCATGATAATTGTCTTTATTCATGCTATAATTGTGTTATCCAAAAATAATAATACATGTGTGAATAATAGACACCAACATGTCCCTAGTAAGCCTCTAGTTGACTAGCTCGTTGATCAACAGATAGTCATGGTTTCCTGACTATGGACATTGGATGTCATTGATAACGAGATCACATCATTAGGAGAATGATGTGATGGACAAGACCCAATCCTAAACATAGCTTAAAGATCGTATAGTTCGTTTGCTAGAGTTTTTCCAATGTCAAAGTATCTTTTCCTTAGACCATGAGATCGTGTAACTCCCGGATACCGTAGGAGTGCTTTGGGTGTATCAAATGTCACAACGTAACTGGGTGACTATAAAGGTATGCTACGGGTATCTCCGAAGTGTCTGTTGGGTTGACACGGATCAAGACTGGGATTTGTCACTCCGTATGACGGAGAGGTATCACTGGGCCCACTCGGTAATGCATCATCATAATGAGCTCAAAGTAACCAAGTGTCTGGTCACGGGATCATGCATTACGGTACGAGTAAAGTGACTTGCCGGTAACGAGATTGAACGAGGTATTGGGATACCGACGATCGAATCTCGGGCAAGTAACATACCGATTGACAAAGGGAATTGTATACGGGGTTGCTTGAATCCTCGACATCGTGGTTCATCCGATGAGATCATCGAGGAGCATGTGGGAGCCAACATGGGTATCCAGATCCCGCTGTTGGTTATTGACCGGAGAGTCGTCTCGGTCATGTCTGCATGTCTCCCGAACCCGTAGGGTGTACACACTTAAGGTTCGGTGACGCTAGGGTTGTAGGGATATGTATATGCAGTAACCCGAATGTTTTTCGGAGTCCCAGATGAGATCTCGGACGTCACGAGGAGTTCCGGAATGGTCCGGAGGTAAAGAATTATATATAGGAAGTGCTATTTCGGTCATCGGGACAAGTTTTGGGGTTATCGGTATTGTACCGGGACCACCGGAAGGGTCCCGGGGGTCCACCGGGTGGGTCCACCTGCCCCCGGGGGCCACATGGGCTGTAGGGGGTGCGCCTTGGCCTACATGGGCCAAGGGAACCAGCCCCAAGAGGCCCATGCGCCTAGGGTTCACAAAAGGGAAGAGTCCCACTAGTGGAAGGCACCTCCTAGGTGCCTTGGGGGGGAGGGAAACCTCCCTTGGCCGCTGGCCCCTAGGAGATTGGATCTCCTAGGGCCGGCGCCCCCCCTTGGCCCTCCTATATATAGTGGGGGAAGGAGGGCTTTTCCTCCACGCCTTTGGTTGCCTCCTTCTCCCTCTCCAACACCTCCTCCTCCTCCATAGTGCTTGGCGAAGCCCTGACGGAGTACTGCAGCTCCATCACCACCAAGCCGTCGTGCTGCTGCTGGAGCCATCTTCCTCAACCTCTCCTTCCCTCTTGCTGGATCAAGAAGAAGGATACGTTACGCTGACCGTACGTGTGTTGAACGCGGAGGTGCCGTCCGTTCGGTGCTAGGATCTCCGGTGATTTGGATCACGTCGTGTTCGACTACCTCATCCCCATTCTTTGAACGCTTCCGCTCACGATCTACAAAGGTATGTAGATGCATCCGATCACTCATTGCTAGATGAACTCATAGATGGATCTTGGTGAAACCGTAGGAAAATTTTTGTTTTCTGCAACGTTCCCCAACAGTGGCATCATGAGCTAGGTCTATGCGTAGTTCTTCTTGCGCGAGTAGAACACAATTTGTTGTGGGCGTAGATGTTGTCAACTTTCTTGCCATTACTAGTCTTATCTTGCTTCAACGGTATTGTGGGATGAAGCGGCCCGGACCAACCTTACACGTACGCTTACGTGAGACCGGTTCCACCGACTAACATGCACAAGTTGCATAAGGTGGCTGGCGGGTGTCTGTCTCTCCTACTTTAGTTGGAGCGGATTTGATGAAAAGGGTCCTTATGAAGGGTAAATATAAGTTGACAAATCACGTTGTGGCTTTCACGTAGGTAAGAAAACGTTCTTGCTAGAACCCTACTTCAGCCATGTAAAACTTGCAACAACAATTAGAGGACGTCTAACTTGTTTTTGCAGCAAGTGCTTTGTGATATGATATGGCCAAAGTTGTGATGAATGATGAATGATCTATATGTAATGTATGAGATGTTCATGCTATTGTAATAGGAATCACGACTTGCATGTCGATAAGTATGACAACCGGCAGGAGCCATAGGAGTTGTCTTTATTTTTTGTATGACCTGCGTGTCATTGAGAAACGCCATGTAAATTACTTTACTTTATTGCTAAACGCGTTAGCCATAGTAGTAGAAGTAATAGTTGGCGAGCAACTTCATGGAGACACAATGATGGAGATCATGATGATGGAGATCATGGTGTCATGCCGGTGACAAGATGATCATGGAGCCCCAAGATGGAGATCAAAGGAGCTATGTGATATTGGCCATATCATGTCACTATTATTATTTGATTGCATGTGATGTTTATCATGTTTAGCATCTTGTTTACTTAGAACGACGGTAGTAAATAAGATGATCCCTCATAATAATTTCAAGAAAGTGTTCCCCCTAACTGTGCACCGTTGCGATAGTTCGTTGTTTCGAAGCACCACGTGATGATCGGGTGTGATAGATTCTAACGTTCACATACAACGGGTGTAAGACAGATTTACACATGCAAACACTTAGATTGACTTGACGAGTCTAGCATGTGTATAGACATGTCCTCGGAACACAGAAGACCGAAAGGTCGAGCATGAGTCGTATAGAAGATACGATCAACATGAAGATGTTCACCGACGTTGACTAGTCCGTCTCACGTGATGATCGGACACGGCCTAGTTGACTCGGATCATGTTATACTTAGATGACTAGAATAGGGATGTCTATCTAAGTGGGAGTTCATTGAATAATTTGATTAGATGAACTTAATTATCATGAACTTAGTCTAAAATCTTTACAATATGTCTTGTAGATCAAATGGCCAACGTAGTCCTCAACTTCAACGCGTTCCTAGAGAAAACCAAGCTGAAAGACGATGGCAACAACTATACGGACTGGGTCCGGAACCTGAGGATCATCCTCATAGCTGCCAAGAAAGATTATGTCCTACAAGCACCGCTAGGTGATCCACCCGTCCCACAGAACCAAGACGTTATGAACGCTTGGCAGACACGTGCTGATGACTACTCCCTCGTTCAGTGCGGCATGCTTTACAGCTTAGAGCCGGGGCTCCAAAAGCGTTTTGAGAGACATGGAGCATATGAGATGTTCGAAGAGCTGCAAATGGTTTTTCAAGCTCATGCCCGAATCGAGAGATATGAGGTCTCCGACAAGTTCTTCAGCTGTAAGATGGAGGAAAATAGTTCTGTCAGTGAGCACATACTCACTATGTCTGGGTTACATAACCGCTTGACTCAGCTGGGAGTTAATCTCCCAGATGACGCGGTCATTGACAGAATCCTTCAGTCGCTTCCACCAAGCTACACGAGCTTTGTGATGAACTTCAATATGCAGGGGATGGAAAATACCATTCCTGAAGTATTTGCTATGCTGAAATCAGCAGAGGTAGAAGTCAAGAAGGAACATCAAGTGTTGATGGTCAATAAAACCACTAAGTTCAAGAAGGGCAAGGGTAAAAAGAACTCCAAGAAGGACGGCAAGGAAGTTGCCGTGCCTGGCAAGAAAGCTGCCGGGAAGAAGCCAAAGAATGGACCCAAGCCCGAGACTGAGTGCTTTTATTGCAAGGGAAGTGGTCACTGGAAGCGGAACTGCCCCAAATACTTAGCGGACAAGAAGGCCGGCAAAACAAAAGGTATATGTGATATACATGTAATTGATGTGTACCTTACCAGTACTCGTAGTAGCTCTTGGGTATTTGATACCGGTGCAGTTGCTCACATTTGTAACTCAAAGCAGGAGCTGCGGAATAAGCGGAGACTGGCGAAGGACGAGGTGACGATGCGCGTCGGGAATGGTTCCAAGGTCGATGTGATCGCCGTCGGCACGCTGCCTCTACATTTACCTACGGGATTAGTTTTAAACCTCAATAATTGTTATTTAGTGCCAACTTTGAGCATGAACATTGTATCGGGATCTCGTTTAATTCGAGATGGCTACTCATTTAAATCCGAGAATAATGGTTGTTCCATTTATATGAGAGATATGTTTTATGGTCATGCTCCGATAGTCAATGGTTTATTCTTAATGAATCTCGAGCGTAATGCTACACATATTCATAGTGTGAGTACCAAAAGATGTAAGGTTGATAATGATAGTCCCACATACTTGTGGCACTGCCGCCTTGGTCACATAGGTATCAAACGCATGAAGAAGCTCCATGCAGATGGACTTTTAGAGTCTCTTGATTATGAATCATTTGACACGTGCAAACCATGCCTCATGGGTAAAATGACCAAGACTCCGTTCTCAGAAACAATGGAGCGAGCAACCAACTTATTGGAAATCATACATACTGATGTGTGCGGTCCAATGAGTGTTGAGGCTCGCGGTGGCTATCGTTATGTTCTCACCCTCACTGATGACTTGAGTAGATATGGGTATGTCTACTTAATGAAACACAAGTCTGAAACCTTTGAAAAGTTCAAGGAATTTCAGAGTGAAGTTGAGAATCAACGTGACAGAAAAATCAAGTTTCTACGATCAGATCGTGCAGGAGAATACTTGAGTCACGAATTTGGCACACACTTAAGAAAATGTGGAATAGTTTCACAACTCACGCCGCCTGGAACACCTCAGCGTAATGGTGTGTCCGAACGTCGTAATCGCACTCTATTAGATATGGTGCGATCTATGATGTCTCTTACCGATTTACCGCTATCTTTTTGGGGCTATGCTTTAGAGACTGCCGCATTCACTTTAAATAGGGCTCCGTCGAAATCCTTGAGACGACACCGTTTGAATTATGGTTTGGTAAGAAACCTAAATTGTCATTTCTAAAAGTTTGGGGATGCGATGCTTATGTCAAGAAACTTCAACCTGAAAAGCTCGAACCCAAGTCGGAAAAATGCGTCTTCATAGGATACCCTAAAGAAACTGTTGGGTATACCTTCTACCTCAGATCCGAAGGCAAGATCTTTGTTGCCAAGAATGGATCCTTTCTAGAGAAGGAGTTTCTCTCGAAAGAAGCAAGTGGGAGGAAAGTAGAACTTGATGAAGTATTACCTCTTGAACCGGAAAATGGCACAACTCAAGAAAATGTTCCTGAGGTGCCTGCACCAACTAGAGAGGAAGTTATTGATGATGATCAAGATACTTCTGATCAAGCTCCTACTGAAATTCGAAGGTCCACAAGGACACGTTCCGCACCAGAGTGGTACGGCAACCCTGTCTTGGAAATCATGTTGTTAGACAACGGTGAACCTTCGAACTATGAAGAAGCGATGGCGGGCCCGGATTCCGACAAATGGCTAGAAGCCATGAAATCCGAGATAGGATCCATGTATGAAAACGAAGTATGGACTTTGACTGACTTGCCTGTTGAACAGCGAGCCATAGAAAATAAATGGATCTTTAAGAAGAAGACAGACACGGATGGTAATGTGACCATCTATAAAGCTCGGCTTGTCGCTAAGGGTTATCGACAAATTCAAGGGGTTGACTACGATGAGACTTTCTCACCGGTAGCGAAGCTAAAGTCCGTCCGAATCATGTTAGCAATTGCCGCTTTCTACGATTATGAGATATGGCAAATGGACGTCAAAATGGCATTCCTTAATGGTTTCCTTAAGGAAGAATTGTATATGATGCAGCCGGAAGGTTTTGTCGATCCTAAGAATGCTGACAAGGTGTGCAAGCTCCAACGCTCGATTTATGGGCTGGTGCAAGCATCTCGGAGTTGGAACATTCGCTTTGATGAGATGATCAAAGCATTTGGGTTTACGCAGACTTATGGAGAAGCCTGCGTTTACAAGAAAGTGAGTGGGAGCTCTGTAGCATTTCTCATATTATATGTAGATGACATACTTTTGATGGGAAATGATATAGAACCCTTGGATAGCATCAAGGCCTACTTGAATAAGAGTTTTTCAATGAAGGACCTTGGAGAAGCTGCTTATATATTAGGAATCAAGATCTATAGAGATAGATCGAGACGCCTCATAGGTCTTTCACAAAGCACATACCTTGATAAGATATTGAAGAAGTTCAATATGGATCAGTCTAAGAAGGGGTTCTTGCCTGTGCTGCAAGGTGTGAAATTGAGCTCAGCTCAATGTTCGACCACGGCAGAAGATATAGAAGAGATGAGTGTCATCCCCTATGCCTCAGCCATAGGTTCTATTATGTATGCCATGCTGTGTACCAGACCTGATGTAAACCTTGCCGTAAGTTTGGTAGGAAGGTACCAAAGTAATCCCGACAAGGAACACTGGACAGCGGTCAAGAATATCCTGAAGTACCTGAAAAGGACTAAGGAAATGTTTCTCGTTTATGGAGGTGACGAAGAGCTCGTCGTAAAGGGTTACGTCGATGCTAGCTTCGACACAGATCTGGATGGCTCTAAGTCACAGACCGGATACGTGTATATTTTGAATGGTGGGGCAGTAAGCTGGTGTAGTTGCAAGCAGAGCATCGTGGCGGGATCTACATGTGAAGCGGAGTACATGGCAGCCTCGGAGGCAGCACATGAAGCAATATGGGTGAAGGAGTTCATCACCGACCTAGGAGTCATACCCAATGCGTCGGGGCCGATCAAGCTCTTCTGTGACAACACTGGAGCTATTGCTCTTGCTAAGGAGCCCAGGTTTCACAAGAAGACAAGGCACATCAAGCGTCGCTTCAACTCCATTCGTGAAAATGTTCAAGATGGAGACATAGATATTTGTAAAGTGCACACGGACCTGAATGTAGCAGATCCGTTGACTAAACCTCTCCCTAGAGCAAAACATGATCAACACCAGAATTCCATGGGTGATCGATTCATCACAATGTAACTAGATTATTGACTCTAGTGCAAGTGGGAGACTGTTGGAAATATGCCCTAGAGGCAATAATAAAAGCATTATTATTATATTTCCTTGTTCATGATAATTGTCTTTATTCATCTATAATTGTGTTATCCGGAAATCATAATACATGTGTGAATAATAGACACCAACATGTCCCTAGTAAGCCTCTAGTTGACTAGCTCGTTGATCAACAGATAGTCATGGTTTCCTGACTATGGACATTGGATGTCATTGATAACGAGATCACATCATTAGGAGAATGATGTGATGGACAAGACCCAATCCTAAACATAGCTTAAAGATCGTATAGTTCGTTTGCTAGAGTTTTTCCAATGTCAAAGTATCTTTTCCTTAGACCATGAGATCGTATAACTCCCGGATACCGTAGGAGTGCTTTGGGTGTATCAAACGTCACAACGTAACTGGGTGACTATAAAGGTATGCTACGGGTATCTCCGAAAGTGTCTGTTGGGTTGACACGGATCAAGACTGGGATTTGTCACTCCGTATGACGGAGAGGTATCACTGGGCCCACTCGGTAATGCATCATCATAATGAGCTCAAAGTAACCAAGTGTCTGGTCACGGGATCATGCATTACGGTACGAGTAAAGTGACTTGCCGGTAACGAGATTGAACGAGGTATTGGGATACCGACGATCAAATCTCGGGCAAGTAACATACCGATTGACAAAGGGAATTGTATACGGGGTTGCTTGAATCCTCGACATCGTGGTTCATCCGATGAGATCATCGAGGAGCAAGTGGGAGCCAACATGGGTATCCAGATCCCGCTGTTGGTTATTGATCGGAGAGTTGTCTCGGTCATGTCTGCATGTCTCCCGAACCCGTAGGGTCTACACACTTAAGGTTCGGTGACGCTAGGGTTGTAGGGATATGTATATGTAGTAACCCTAATGTTGTTCGGAGTCCTAGATGAGATCCCGAACGTCACGAGTAGTTCCGGAATGGTCCGGAGGTAAAGAATTATATATAGGAAGTGCTATTTCGGCCATCGGGACAAGTTTCGGGGTTATCGGTATTGTACCGGGACCACCGGAAGGGTCCCGGGGGTCCACCTGCCCCCGGGGGCCACATGGGATGTAGGGGGTGCGCCTTGGCCTACATGGGCCAAGGGCACCAGCCCCAAGAGGCCCATGCGCCTAGGGTTCACAAAAGGGAAGAGTCCCATTAGTGGAAGGCACCTCCTAGGTGCCTTGGGGGGGTGGGGGTGGAGGGAAACCTCCCTTGGCCGCCGCCCCCCTAGGAGATTGGATCTCCTAGGGCCGGTGCCCCCCTGGCCCTCCTATATATAGTGGGGGAAGGAGGGCTTTTCCTCCACGCCTTTGGTTGCCTCCTTCTCCCTCTCCAACACCTCCTCCTCCTCCATAGTGCTTGGCGAAGCCCTGACGGAGTACTGCAGCTCCATCACCACCACGCCGTCGTGCTGCTGCTGGAGCCATCTTCCTCAACCTCTCCTTCCCTCTTGCTGGATCAAGAAGAAGGAGACGTTACGCTGACCGTACGTGTGTTGAACGCGGAGGTGCCGTCCGTTCGGTGCTAGGATCTCCGGTGATTTGGATCACGTCGTGTTCGACTACCTCATCCCCGTTCTTTGAACGCTCCCGCTCGCGATCTACAAAGGTATGTAGATGCATCTGATCACTCATTGCTAGATGAACTCATAGATGGATCTTGGTGAAACCGTAGGAAAATTTTTTGTTTTCTGCAACGTTCTCCAACAGATCCAATTGTTCCTTCTTCTTATATTGAGAAACCAACTTTCCCTGTTAGCATAAAGGAACATGCTAAAGTTTCAACTGTGGTCAACAAAATCTACATTAGAACACCTAAACCTGATGAAAAAAATTTAAAGTTGAACCTAGTATTGCTATGGTTAAAGATCTCTTGGAAGAAGATATGGATGGGCATGTTATTTACTTCTATGAAGATGTTGCTAGAATTGCTAAACCTGATAAAAAGATAAACATAGACCTGTTGTTGGCATGCCTGTTATTTTAGTTAAAAAAGGAGATCACTGTTATCATGGTTTATGTGACATGGGTGCTACTGTGAGTGCTATTACTTACACTTTATATGAAGAAATTATGAAAAACATAGCACCTGCTGAGATAGAAGAAATAGATGTTACTATTAAACTTGCTAATAGAGACACTATATCACCAATTAGGATTCTTTGAAATGTTGACGTCTTGTGTGGGAAAATAAAATACCCTACTGATTTTCTTGTTCTTGGTTCCCCACAAGATGACTTTTGTCCCATTATCTTTGGTAGACCTTTCTTGAATACAGTTAATGCTAAGATATATTGTAAGAAACAAATTGTTGGTGTTAACTTTGGTGATGAGTCTCATGAGTTTAATTTTTCCAAGTTTAGTAGGAATCATCATGAAAAAGAATTGCCTAGTAAGGATGAATTAATTGGTCTTGCTTCTATTGTTGTTCCACCTACTAATCCTTTAGAACAATATTTGCTAGACCATGAAAATGATTTACATATGCTTGAAATAAATGAAATAGATAAGGTTTTCTTTGAACTACGTCCTCTGCTTAAACATAATTTGCCTAATGAAACTCTAGGAGGTCCTCCTGCACCTAAAGGTGATCCTATGTTTGAATTAAAACAATTGCCAGACACTTTGAAATATTCTTATCTCGATGAAAAGAAGATACATCCTGTTATTATTAGTGCTAACCTTTCAGAACATGAAGAAGAAAGATTATTAAAAGTTCTAAGGAAGCACCGGGCTGCTATTGGATATACTCTTGATGATTTAAAGGGCATTAGTCCCACTCTATGTTAGCACAAAATTAATATGGAACCTGATGCTAAACCCGTTGTTAATCACCAACGTCGGTTGAATCCGAAAATGAAGGAAGTGGTAAGAACGGAAATCTTAAAACTTCTGGAAGCAGGTATAATCTATCCTATAGCTGATAGTGGATGGGTAGGTCCTGTTCATTGTGTCCCTAAGAAAGGAGGTATTACTGTTGTTCCTAATTATAAGAATGAACTTATTCCACAAAGAATTGTTACAGGCTATAGAATGGTAATTGATTACAGAAAATTAAACAAAGCAACTAGAAAAGATCATCACCCCTTGCCTTTTATAGATCAAATGCTTGAAAGATTATCTAAGCACACACACTTTTGCTTTCTAGATGGATACTCTGGCTTTTCACAAATACATGTTTCTCAACCTGATCAAGAAAAGACTACTTTTAGTTCTCCCTTTGGAACTTATGCTTATAGACGTATGCCTTTTGGTTTATGTAATGCACCCGCTACCTTTCAAAGATGTGTGGCTGCTATATTTTCTGACTTTTGTGAAAAGATTGTTGAGGTTTTCATGGATGACTTTTTTGTTTATGGGAAGTCTTTTGATGATTGTTTAAGCAATCTTGAGTGAGTTTTGCAGAGATGTGAACAAACAAATCTTGTCTTGAATTGGGAGAAGTGCCACTTTATGGTTAATGAATGCATTGTCTTGGGTCATAACATTTCTGAAAGAGATATTGAAGTGGACCAAGCTATGGTTGATGCAATTGAGAAAATGCCATGTCCTAAGGACGTCAAAGGTATTCATACTTTCCTAGGTCATGCTGGTTTCTATAGGAGATTTATCAAAGACTTCTCTAAAATTGCTAGGCCTCTTATGAATCTTTTGCAAAAGGATATTCCTTTTGTTTTTTATGATGATTGTTTAGAAGCCTTTGAAACAATCAAGAAAGCCTTAACATCTACACCTATTGTTCAACCACCTGATTGGAACTTGCCTTTTGAAATTATGTGTGATGCTAGTGATTATGTGGTTGGTGCTATTCTAGGACAATGAGTTGATAAGAAACTTAATGTTATTCATTATGCTAGTAGAACTCTAGACAGTGCTCAAAGAAATTATGCTACTACTGAAAAAGAATTCTTAGCTATGGTGTTTGCTTGTGATAAATTTAGATCTTATATTGTTGACTCCAAGGTAACCGTTTGCACAGACCATGCTGCTATTAAATATCTTATGGAGAAGAAAGATGCTAAACCTAGACTTATTCAATGGGTTCTCTTGTTACAAGAATTTGAATTACATATCATTGATAGAAAAGGAGGTGAGAACCCCATAGCTGATAATTGTTGGGGAACGTTGCAGAAAACAAAATTTTTCCTACTCGTTTCACCAAGATCCATCTAGGAGTTCATCTAGCAACGAGTGATTAGATGCATCTACATACCTTTGTAGATCGCGAGCGGAAGCGTTCGAAGAACGGGGTTGATGTAGTCGAACATGACGTGATTCAAATCACCGGAGATCCTAGCACCGAACGGACGGTACCTCCGCGTTCAACACACGTATGGAGCGGATGACGTCTCTTCCTTTCTTGATCCAGCAAGGGGGGAGGAGAGGTTGATGAAGATCCAGCAGCACGACGGCGTGGTGGTGGATGCAGGGCGTCACAGTAGCAGGGCTTCGCCGTGTACTACGAGGGAGAGATGTAACAGGGGAGAGGGAAGCACCAAAGGCTGAGGTATGAAGTCCTCCCTCTCCCCAACTATATATAGGAGGGCCAAGGGGGGTGGTGCGCCAGCCTAGGAGATCCAATCTCCTAGGTGCGGCAGCCAAGGGGAGGTTTCCCTCCCCCCCAAGGCACCTAGAGGTGCCTTCCACCATTGGGACTCTTCCCTTAAGTGGAACCCTAGGCGCATGGGCTTTTGGGGCTGGTGCCCTTGGCCCATCTAGGCCAAGGCGCACCCCCTACAGCCCATGTGCCCCCCCGGGACAGGTGGCCCCACCCGGTGGGCCCCCGGGACCCCTCCGGTGGTCCCGATACAATACCGATAACCCCGAAACTTGTCCCGATGGCCGAAACAGCACTTCCTATATATAATTCTTTACCTATGGACCATTCCGGAACTCCTCGTGACGTCCGGGATCTCATCCGGGACTCCGAAAAACATTCGGGTTACTGCATACACATATCTTCACAACCCTAGCGTCACCGAACCTTAAGTGTGTAGACCCTACGGGTTCGGGAGACATGCAGACATGACCGGGATGACTCTCCGGTCAATAACCAACAGAGGGATCTGGATACCCATGTTGGCTCCCACATGCTCCACGATGATCTCATCGGATGAACCACGATGTCGAGGATTAAACAACCCCGTATACAATTCCCTTTGTCAATCGGTATGTTACTTGCCCGAGACTCGATCGTCGGTATCCCAATACCTTGTTCAGTCTCGTTACTGGCATGTCACTTTACTCGTACCGTAATGCATGATCCCGTGATCAACCACTTGGTCACCTTGAGCTCATAATGATGATGCATTACCGAGTGGGCCCAGTGATACCTCTCCGTTATATGGAGTGACAAATCCCAGTCTCGATCCGTGTCAACCCAACAGACACTTTCGGAAATACCTGTAGTGCACCTTTATAGTCACCCAGTTACGTTGTGACGTTTGATACACCCAAAGCACTCTTACGGTATCCGGGAGTTACACGATCTCATGGTCAAAGGAAAAGATACTTGACATTGGAAAAGCTCTAGCAAACGAACTACACGATCTTGTGCTATGCTTAGGATTAGGTCTTGTCCATCACATCATTCTCCTAATGATGTGATCCCGTTATCAATGACATCCAATGTCCATAGCCAGGAAACCATGACTATCTGTTGATCAACGAGCTAGTCAACTAGAGGCTTACTAGGGACATATTATGGTCTATGTATTCACACGTGTATTATGATTTCCGGATAATACAGTTATAGCATGAATAAAGACAATTATCATGAACAAAGAAATATAATAATAATACTTTTATTATTGCCTCTAGGGCATATTTCCAACAGTCTCCCACTTGCACTAGAGTCAATAATCTAGTTACATTGTGATGAATCGAACACCCATGGAATTCTGGTGTTGATCATGTTTTGCCCTAGGGAGAGGTTTAGTCAACGGATCTGCTATATTCAGGTCCGTATGTACTTTACAAATCTCTATGTCTCCATCTTGAACATTTTCACGAATGGAGTTGAAGCGACGCTTGATGTGCCTTGTCTTCTTGTGAAACCTGGGCTCCTTGGCTAGTGCAATAGCCCCAGTGTTGTCACAAAAGAGTTTGATTGGCCCCGACGTATTGGGTATGACTCCTAGGTCGGTGATGAACTCCTTCACCCATATTGCTTCATGTGCTGCCTCTGAGGCTGCCATGTACTCCGCTTCACATGTAGATCCCGCCACCACGCTCTGCTTGCAGCTGCACCAGCTCACTACTCCACCATTCAACATATACACGTATCCGGTTTGTGACTTAGAGTCATCCAGATCTGTGTCGAAGCTAGCGTCGATGTAACCCTTTACGACGAGCTCTTCGTCACCTCCATAAACGAGAAACATTTCCTTAGTCCTTTTCAGGTACTTCAGGATATTCTTGACCGCTGTCCAGTGTTCCTTGCCGGGATTACTTTGGTACCTTCCTACCAAACTTACGGCAAGGTTTACACCAGGTCTGGTACACAACATGGCATACATAATAGAACCTATGGCTGAGGCATAGGGGATGACACTCATCTCTTCTATATCTTCTGCCGTGGTCGGGCATTGAGCCGAGCTCAATTTCATACCTTGCAAAACAGGCAAGAGCCCTTTCTTGGACTGATCCATTTTGAACTTCTTCAAAATCTTATCAAGGTACGTGCTTTGTGAAAGACCTATGAGGCGTCTCGATCTATCCCTATAGATCTTGATGCCTAATATATAAGCAGCTTCTCCAAGGTCCTTCATTGAAAAACTCTTATTCAAGTAGGCCTTGATGCTGTCCAAGAGTTCTATATCATTTCCCATCAAAAGTATGTCATCTACATATAGTATGAGGAATGCTACAGAGCTCCCACTCACTTTCTTGTAAACGCAGGCTTCTCCATAAGTCTGCGTAAACCCAAACGCTTTGATCATCTCATCAAAGTGAATGTTCCAACTCCGAGATGCTTGCACCAGCCCATAAATCGAGCGTTGGAGCTTGCACACCTTGTCAGCATTCTTAGGATCGACAAAACCTTCCGGCTGCATGATATACAATTCTTCCTTAAGGAAACCATTAAGGAATGCCGTTTGACGTCCATTTGCCATATTTCATAATCGTAGAATGCGGCAATTGCTAACATGATTCGGACAGACTTTAGCTTCGCTACCGGTGAGAAAGTCTCATCGTAGTCAACCCCTTGAACTTGTCGATAACCCTTAGTGACAAGCCGAGCTTTATAGATGGTCACATTACCATCCGCGTCTGTCTTCTTCTTAAAGATCGATTTATTTTCTATGGATCGCCGTTCAACGGGCAAGTCAGTCAAAGTCCATACTTCGTTTTCATACATGGATCCTATCTCGGATTTCATGGCTTCTAGCCATTTGTCGGAATCCGGTCCCGCCATCGCTTCTTCATAGTTCGAAGGTTCACCGTTGTCTAACAACATGATTTCCAAGACAGGGTTGCCGTACCACTCTGGTGCGGAACGTATTCTTGTGGACCTTCGAATTTCAGTAGGAGCTTGATCAGAATTATCTTGATCATCATGAATAACTTCCTCTCTAGTCGGTGCAGGCACCTCAGGAACATTTTCTTGAGTTGCGCCATTTACCGGTTCTAGAGGCAATACTTCATCAAGTTCTACTTTCCTCCCACTTACTTCTTTCGAGAGAAACTCTTTCCCTAGAAAGGATCCATTCCTGGCAATAAAGATCTTGCCTTCGGATCTGAGGTAGAAGATATACCCAGCAGTTTCTTTAGGGTATCCTATGAAGACGCATTTTTCCGACTTGGGTTCGAGCTTTTCAGGTTGAAGTTTCCTGACATAAGCATCGCATCCCCAAACTTTTAGAAACGATAGCTTAGGTTTCTTCCCAAACCATAATTCATACGGTGTCGTCTCAACGGATTTCGACGGAGCCCTATTTAAAGTGAATGCGGCAGTCTCTAAAGCATAGCCCCAAAAAGATAGCGGTAAATCGGTAAGAGACATCATAGATCGTACCATATCTAATAGAGTGCGATTACGACGTTCGGACACACCATTACGCTGAGGTGTTCCAGGCGGCGTGAGTTGTGAAACTATTCCATATTTTCTTAAGTGTGTGCCAAATTCGTGACTCAAGTATTCTCCTCCACGATCTGATCGTAGAAACTTGATTTTCCTGTCACGTTGATTCTCAACCTCACTCTGGAATTCCTTGAAATTTTCAAAGGTTTCAGACTTGTGTTTCATTAAGTAGACATACCCATATCTACTCAAGTCATCAGTGAGGGTGAGAACATAACGATAGCCACCGCGAGCCTCAACACTCATTGGACCGCACACATCAGTATGTATGATTTCCAACAAGTTGGTTGCTCGCTCCATTGTTCCTGAGAATGGAGTCTTGGTCATTTTTCCCATGAGGCATGGTTCGCACGTGTCAAATGATTCATAATCAAGAGACTCTAAAAGTCCATCTGCATGGAGCTTCTTCATGCGTTTGACACCTATGTGACCAAGGCGGCAGTGCCACAAGTATGTGGGACTATCATTATCAACCTTACATCTTTTGGTACTCACACTATGAATATGTGTAGTAATACGCTCGAGATTCATTAAGAATAAACCATTGACTATCGGAGCATGACCATAAAACATGTCTCTCATATAAATAGAACAACCATTATTCTCGGATTTAAATGAGTAGCCATCTCGTATTAAACAAGATCCTGGTACAATGTTCATGCTCAAACATGGAACTAAATAACAATTATTGAGGTTTATAACTAATCTCATAGGTAAATGTAGAGGTAGCGTGCCGACGGCGATCACATCGACCTTGGAACCATTCCCGACGCGCATCGTCACCTCGTCCTTCGCCAGTCTCCGTTTATTCCGTAGCTCCTGCTGTGAGTTACAAATATGAGCAACGGCACCGGTATCAAATACCCAGGAGTTACTACGAGCACTGGTAAGGTACACATCAATTACATGTATATCAAATATACCTTTGGTGTTGCCGGCCTTCTTGTCCGCTAAGTATTTGGGGCAGTTCCGCTTCCAGTGACCCTTCCCTTTGCAATAAAAGCACTCTGTCTCAGGCTTGGGTCCATTCTTTGACTTCTTCCCGACAGCTTGCTTGCCGGGCGCAGCAACTTCCTTGCCGTCCTTCTTGAAGTTCTTTTTACCCTTGCCCTTCTTGAACTTAGTGGTTTTATTCATCATCAACACTTGATGTTCCTTCTTGACTTCTACCTCTGCTGATTTCAGCATAGCAAATACTTCAGGAATGGTCTATACCATCCCCTGCATATTGAAGTTCATCACAAAGCTCTTGTAGCTTGGTGGAAGCGACTGGAGGATTCTGTCAATGACCGCGTCATCCGGGAGATTAACTCCCAGCTGAGTCAAGCGGTTATGTAACCCAGACATAGTGAGTATGTGCTCACTGACAGAACTATTTTCCTCCATCTTCCAGCTGAAGAACTTATCGGTGACTTCATATCTCTCGATCCGCGCATGAGCTTGAAAAACCATTTTTAGCTCTTCGAACATCTCATATGCTCCATGTCTCTCAAAACGCTTTTGGAGCCCCGGCTCTAAGCTGTAAAGCATGCCGCACTGAACGAGGGAGTAGTCATCAGTACGTGTCTGCCAAGCGTTCATAGCGTCTTGGTTCTGTGGGACGGGTGGATCACCTAGCGGTGCTTGTAGGACATAATCTTTCTTGGCAGCTATGAGGATGATCCTCAGGTTCCGGACCCAGTCCGTATAGTTGCTGCCATCGTCTTTCAGCTTGGTTTTCTCTAGGAACGCGTTGAAATTGAATACGACGTTGGCCATTTGATCTACAAGACATATTGTAAAGATTTTAGACTAAGTTCATGATAATTAAGTTCATCTAATCAAATTATTAATGAACTCCCACTCAGATTAGACATCCCTCTAGTCATCTAAGTGTTAAATGATCTGAGTCGACTAGGCCGTGTCCGATTAATACGTGAGACGGACTAGTCATCGCCGGTGAACATCTTCATGTTGATCGTATCTTCCATACGACTCGTGTTCGACCTTTCGGTCTCTGTGTTTCGAGGCCCTGTCTGTACATGCTAGGCTCGTCAAGTTAACCCTAAGTGTTTTTGCATGTGTAAAACTGTCTTACACCCGTTGTATGTGAATGTAAGGATCTATCACACCCGATTAACACGTGGTGCTTCGAAACGACGAACTGTAGCAACGGTGCACAGTTAGGGGAGAACACTTCTTGAAATTTTTGTAAGGGATCATCTTATTTACTACCGTCGTTCCAAGTAAACAAGATGCAAAACATGATAAACATTGCATGCAATCAAATAATAATAGTGACATGATATGGCCAATATCACATAGCTCCTTTGATCTCCATCTTGGGGCTTCATGATCATCCTGTCACCGTCATACTCATCGACATGTAAGTTGTGATTCCTTGTACAATAGCATGAACATCTCATACATCACATATAGATCATTCATCATTCATCACAACTTTGGCCATATCATATCACAAAGCACTTGCTGCAAAAACAAGTTAGACGTCCTCTAATTGTTGTTGCAGATTTTACGTGGCTGAAGTAGGGTTCTAAAAAGAACGTTTTCTTACCTACGTGAAAGCCACAACGTGATTTGTCAACTTCTATTTACCCTTCATAAGGACCCTGTTCATCGAATCTGCTCCAACTAAAGTAGGAGAGACAGACACCCGCCAGCCACCTTATGCAACTTGTGCATGTTAGTTGGTGGAACAGGTCTCACGTAAGCATACGTGTAAGGTTGGTCCGGGCCACTTCATCCCACAATACCGTTGAAGCAAGATAAGACTAGTAGCGGCAAGAAAGTTGACAACATCTACGCCCACAACAAATTGTGTTCTACTCGCGCAAGAGAACTACGCATAGACCTAGCTCATGATGCCACTGTTGGGGAACGTTGCAGAAAACAAAATTTTTCCTACTCGTTTCACCAAGATCCATCTAGGAGTTCATCTAGCAACGAGTGATTAGATGCATCTACATACCTTTGTAGATCGCGAGCGGAAGCGTTCGAAGAACGGGGTTGATGTAGTCGAACACGATGTGATTCAAATCACCGGAGATCCTAGCACCGAACGGACGGTACCTCCGCGTTCAACACACGTACGGAGCGGATGACGTCTCCTCCTTTCTTGATCCAGCAAGGGGGGAGGAGAGGTTGATGAAGATCCAGCAGCACGACGGCGTGGTGGTGGATGCAGGGCGTCACAGTAGCAGGGCTTCGCCGTGTACTACGAGGGAGAGATGTAACAGGGGAGAGGGAAGCACCAAAGGCTGAGGTATGAAGTCCTCCCTCTCCCCAACTATATATAGGAGGGCCAAGGGGGGTGGTGCGCCAGCCTAGGAGATCCAATCTCCTAGGTGCGGCAGCCAAGGGGAGGTTTCCATCCCCCCCAAGGCACCTAGAGGTGCCTTCCACCATTGGGACTCTTCCCTTAAGTGGAACCCTAGGCGCATGGGCTTTTGGGGCTGGTGCCCTTGGCCCATCTAGGCCAAGGCGCACCCCCTACAGCCCATGTGCCCCCCCGGGACAGGTGGCCCCACCCGGTGGGCCCCCGGGACCCCTCCGGTGGTCCCGATACAATACCGATAACCCCGAAACTTGTCCCGATGGCCGAAACAGCACTTCCTATATATAATTCTTTACCTCCGGACCATTCTGGAACTCCTCGTGACGTCCGGGATCTCATTCGGGACTCCGAACAACATTCGGGTTACTGCATACACATATCTTCACAACCCTAGCGTCACCGAACCTTAAGTGTGTAGACCCTACGGGTTCGGGAGACATGCAGACATGACCGGGACGACTCTCCGGTCAATAACCAACAGCGGGATCTGGATACCCATGTTGGCTCCCACATGCTCCACGATGATCTCATCGGATGAACCACGATGTCGAGGATTAAACAACCCCGTATACAATTCCCTTTGTCAATCGGTATGTTACTTGCCCGAGACTCGATCGTCGGTATCCCAATACCTTGTTCAGTCTCGTTACCGGCAAGTCACTTTACTCGTACCATAATGCATGATCCCGTGATCAACCACGTGGTCACCTTGAGCTCATAATGATGATGCATTACCGAGTGGGCCCAGTGATACCTCTCCGTTATATGGAGTGACAAATCCCAGTCTCGATCCGTGTCAACCCAACAGACACTTTTGGAAATACCTGTAGTGCACCTTTATAGTCACCCAGTTACGTTGTGACGTTTGATACACCCAAAGCACTCTGACGGTATCCGGGAGTTACATGATCTCATGGTCAAAGGAAAAGATACTTGACATTGGAAAAGCTCTAGCAAACGAACTACACGATCTTGTGCTATGCTTAGGATTAGGTCTTGTCCATCACATCATTCTCCTAATGATGTGATCCCGTTATCAATGACATCCAATGTCCATAGCCAGGAAACCATGGCTATCTGTTGATCAACGAGCTAGTCAACTAGAGGCTTACTAGGGACATATTATGGTCTATGTATTCACACGTGTATTACGATTTCCGGATAATACAGTTATAGCATGAATAAAGAAAATTATCATGAACAAAGAAATATAATAATAATACTTTTATTATTGCCTCTAGGGCATATTTCCAACAATAATTTGTCTAGGCTTGAAAATGTGCTTGATGACCCACTACCTATCAATGATAGTTTTCCTGATGAGCAGCTAGGTGCAATAAATGTTTCTCATAGTACTCCTTGGTATGCTCACTATGCTAATTACATTGTTGCTAAATATTTACCACCAAGCTTTACATACCAGCAAAAAAAATTCTTCTATAATTTAAGACATTACTTTTGGGATGACCCACATCTTTATAAAGAAGGAGTAGATGGTATTATTAGATGTTGTGTACCTGAGCATGAACATGGACAAATCCTACGGAAATGTCACTCCGAAGCTTATGGAGGGCATCATGCTGAATACAGAACTGCTCATAAGGTATTGCAATCTGGATTTTATTGGCCTACTCTCTTCAAGGATGCATGTAAGTTTGTCTCTTCTTGTGATTAATGTCAAAGAATAGGTAATATCGGTAAGCGTCAAGAAATGCCTATGAATTATTCACTTGTTGTTGAACCATTTGATGTTTGGGGATTTGATTACATGGGACCTTTTCCTTCCTCTAATGGGTAAAAGCTATTCCAACCAGTAGTGTTGATCAAAACACCTCTATTAAAATGCTTAAGGAAGTTATTTTCCCAAGGTTTGGAGTCCCTAGATATTTAATGACTGATGGTGGTTCACACTTTATTCATGGTGCTTTCCGCAAGATGCTTGCTAAGTATGATGTTAACCATAGAATTGCATCACCCTATCATCCTCAGTCTAGTGGTCAAGTTGAACTTAGCAATAGAGAAATAAAATTAATTTTGCAAAAGACTGTTAATAGTCCCAGGAAGAATTGGTCTAAGAAATTAGATGATGCACTTTGGGTTTATAGAATAGCATATAAAAATTCTATGGGTGTGTCTCCTTATAAAATGGCTTATGGGAAAGCTTGTTATTTTCATCTTGAGTTAGAACACAAAGCTTATTGGGTAGTTAAAGAACTTAACTATGATTTCAAACTTGCTGGTGAAAAGAGCACTACTAGGAAAAGGGCTATAGATGATATGGACATTAATGGCGCACTGTGTATATGGTGCGCCACTACTATATAGCAGTGGCGCACCAGATACAGGTGCGCCATTAGTAATATATTAAGATGGCGCACCTGGTGTGTGGTGCGCTATTAGTAGTTTTGAAAAAAAATTGTTAGTAATGTGGCACCATGGGATAGTGCGCCATTACTAATTGACATAGTAATGGCACACCACACCCACCGTGCGCCATTAGTAGTTTTGAAAAAAAATAAAACAAATTTGTTATTAATGGCGTACCATGGGATAGTGCGCCATCACTAGTAAATTACTAACAAAACTAGTAATGGTGCACTGTCCACTGGTGCGCCATTACTAACAAATTTTTTTATTTTTTTTTCAAAACTACTAATGGCGCACCACACATCAGGTGCGCCATTAGTAACTCTGGTGCTAAATGCACCCACCTGGTGGACTGCCTTTTCAGTTTTTAAAAAAATAAGAGAAAATGATGGAAATGTCAAAAAAATAAAAGAAAATAAGTTTCCCATGTGATGTGTGTTCTAGTTGTTGGGAAAATTTACAAATATGAATTTCGACTTTATTTGCAAAATCTCTCTCGAATTTAGTAAAATGGGCATAACTTTTGCATACGAACTCAGATTAAAAAGTTTTTATATGAAAAATTATCTACTCAAAAAGTTACATACGAATTGAATGAAAGATACAGGGCTTTTAAGATCTAGAGGGAGAAAATGGGAAAAAAATCAAACTTACTTGTGGCGCACCATTTGCTAGGTGCGCCACTAGTAACAGAAAAAAATTGGTTTCAAAAAAAATATTTTTTTGGATTTTATTTTCAAAATATGATACGTAATATGACCGGGAAGTTTGAAATATTTTTTCAAAATTTCATCACACTCATGAACATGAACAAAGTCCTAGACATCAACAAAGTTTAATAGGATTGATATGATAGATGTATCAACAAGTGCCTGTGAAGTGAGCTGGTGCTGGGGTTGGATAGAACTGCGAAGTTAAGCGTGCTCGGGCTGGAGTAGTGTGAGGATGGGTGACCTTTCGGGGAGTTTGACCATAGAGTGCGATTTGACTTGAGATTAAGCATATTGACCTGAGATTAAGCCATAGTGACTCGAGATTAAGGAAAAAACGAAAAAAATGAAAAAAAATTGTTAGTAATGGCGCACTTCTATGTGGTGCGCCATTACTAAGCCAGATAGTAATGGCGCACCGTGGTATATACTAATGGCGCACTCCGTGGTGCGCCATTAGTTAAAAATCCCAGATAGTAATGGCGCACCGTGGTATATACTAATGGCGCACTCCGTGGTGCGCCATTAGTTAAAAATCCCAATGGCGTGATGCTAGTGGCGCACCTGTAGTGCGCCATTAGTAGCCAAAACAGGTCCGCACTAGCATGCCTTTTCCTAGTAGTGGAGGTTATTTGATATAAGGTCCTTTGATGAATGGAGAACCCAAGCTTATGAGAATGCAACGTTATTCGAAGGAAAAGTTAAAAGATGGCATGACAAAAGAATCCAAAAGCGTGAGTTTAAAGTTGGAGAATATGTTCTTTTGTACAACTCTCGTTTTAGATTTTCTGCAGGGAAGCTCCTCTCGAAATGGGAAGGCCCATATGTCATCGAGGAGGTTTTTCGATCTGGAGCCATCAAAATAAATAACTTTGAAGGTACTAACCCGAAGGTTGTCAATGGGCAACGAATAAAGCACCATATCTCAAGTACGCCTATTAATGTTGAAAGTAATATTATCCAAACTTTGACACCGGAAAAGCACATAAAAGAGTCCTTTCGAAACACTCTAGAATCGTGAAAATAAAGAGGTGCATGATACGATGTAACGCCCTCGATGCGGCTATATCTCCCACGTGTCGAAGCACGACTTAGAGGCATAACCGCATTGAAAGCAATGTCGCAGGTGAGGTAATCTTCACACAACCCATGTAATACATAAGGGAAAGAGATACATAGTTGGCTTACACTCGCCACTTCACACAATTACATGAATAAAGCATTACATCAACCAAATACAATTACGGTCCGACTACAGAACCAAAATAAAAGAAGACTACCCCAAATGCTACACAGATCCCCGATCAACCCCAACTGGGCTCCACTACTGATCAACTAGAACGAAACAACACAAAGGACAAGATCTTCATTGAGCTCCTCCTTGAGCTCGGTTGCGTCATCTGCACGGTATCATCGGCACCTGCAAACTGGTTTTGGAAGTATCTGTGAGTCACGGGGACTCAGCAATCTCACACCCTCGCGATCAAGACTATTTAAGCTTATAGGAAGGGTAAAAGGTATGAGGTGGAGCTGCAGCAAGCGTCTAGCATATATGGTGGCTAAACATATTCGCAAAAGAGAGCGAGAAGAGAAGGCAAAAGCACAGTCGAACAACTAATGATCAAGAAGTGATCCTAGAACAACCTACGTCAAGCATTACTCCAACACCGTGTTCACTTCCCGGACTCCGCCGAGAAGAGACCATCACGGTTACACACGCGGTTGATGTATTTTAATTAAGATCAACTTCAGGTTTTCTATAACCGGACATTAACAAATTCCCATCTGGCCATAACCACGGGCACGGCTTTCGAAAGTTCAAATCCCTGCAGGGGAGTCCCAACTTAGCCCATCACAAGCTCTCACGGTCAACGAAGGATATTCCTTCTAGCGGGAAGACCCGATCAAACTCGGAATCCCGGTTACAAGACATTTCGACAATGGTAAAACAAGTCCAGCAACACCGCCCGAATGTGCCGACAAATCCCGATAGGAGCTGCACATATCTCGTTCTCAGGGCACACTCAGATGAGACTAGCTACGAGTAAAACCAAACCTCAAGTTTCCCCGAGGTGGCCCCGCAGGCAGCTTGGTCGGACCAACACTCAGAGGAGCACTGGCCCAGGGGGGTTTAAATAAGATGACCCTCAGGAGCGCGACTCCCAAGGGAAAAGAAAAGGCTAGGTGGCAAATGGTAAAACCAATGTTGGGCATTGCTGGAGGAATTTTATTCAAGGCGAACTGTCAAGGGGTTCCCATAATAGCCCAACCGCGTAAGGAACGCAAAATCCGGGAACATAACACCGATATGACGGAAACTAGGGCGGCAAGAGTGGAACAAAACACCAGGCATAAGGCCGAGCCTTCCACCCTTTACCAAGTATATAGATGTATTAATTAAATAAGAGATATTGTGATATCCCAACAAGTAAATATGTTCCAACAAGGAACAACATCTCCATGTTCCAACAAGGAACAAACTTCAATCTTCACCTACAACTAACAACGCTATAAGAGGGGCTGAGCAAAGCGGTAACATAGACAAACAACGGTTTGCTAGGACAAGGTGGGTTAGAGGCTTGGTACAACAATATGGGAGGCATGATACGCAAGTGGTAGGTATCGTAGCATAGGCATAGCAAAAGAGCGAGCAACTAGCAAGCAAAGATAGAAGTGATTTCGAGGGTACGGTCATCTTGCCTGAGATCCGCAAGGAAGAAGAACGAGTCCATGAAGAAGACAAAAGGACGAAGTCGAACGGATCCTCACAAATGCGACATTATCGGAACTAACCCGAAGAAGCAACACCAGTAAGAAGCACACAACATAGTAAACAACAACCACATAAGCATGGCATGATCCACAACCAAGTATGACGCATGTCCGGTTTAAATATGCATGGCATGGCAAGGGGCACAAACAACACTACAAGTTAAGTGGAGCTCAATATGCATCGGGATGCATATTGACAAAACACCACATTCCATTATTTAGTTCACTCCCGGTTAGGTACTAAACAATATTAAATGTTGTTAAACATGGCAAGAAGTGAGGCATAACAAAACTACACTATCTAAACAATTTAAATGGGGCCGGATATAACAAACAACAAATCCGGAAAATCCCCATATGCATTTAGCAAATTAATGCAAACAACAATTTAAACCATCTTAATGTTGTTAACATGATGCGGATGCCATGTTCAAGTTTATGCAATTTTTTGAAAATGTTGGCATGAGCATATTATGAAGCATTTGTCAAAGTGGCGGAAAATGAAAGGGCCGCCACGACAACGAATCTGAAAATGATGCCACGGCAACATCTAGGTTTCCGGTAACTCGATTGAGATGCCGGTTCAAAAGGAAGTGTGACGGGAGCATGTCGTGCAAGATGGTGGGGTGATCCCGGTAACCGGGTTCCCCACGAATTGGCGGCAGAAGAGGAGGACCGAGCAAGTGACAACTCGGGCACGGTGCAAACATAGGGTGTAACTCATACAACACATGCAAACGTTCTCGGACGGTCGTCTTGGGGTTATACCTTCGAAGCGTATCGGTTCGGTGCAAAGTAGAGGAAGTAGACGTTCTCGCCACGTTCGTAGTGGTAGTAGTTGTACTCATGCCGTAGTGGAAGTAGTGGTTCGCGTCGATGGTAGTGGTACATAGCAATCGTGGACGAACTTGAGGGTCATCGTTAGACGTTCACGGTTCTTCGACGATGGTTGTGGTACAACTACTACTACCATTAGTAGTATACGTTTCGAAGGTTCGACGATGGTTCCGTAGATGTTCGGGCGGCAGTAGTAGTATACGTTTCGAAGGCGTTCGAGCCATCGGTAGCGATACTTGGTGAATCCTGAAACGGTCTTGGCATCTTCGCGCGTAGGGGTACTTGGTGTTTTCGTGTAGTCGAACTTCAGGGGTCTCGACATCGTGGTACTTGGCACAATCCGCATAGTCGTGCACTTGTCGGAGAGGATCTTGGTGTCTCCAAAGCGAAGTAGCAAAAAAAAAGCCTCGGGTCTTGGCGTGGCTGACAGCAGGCCATGTGGCCCACGTGCGAACAACAAGGGCGAGGAGGCAGCCCTAGGCACGGTCGATGCGGGCGTCCTTGCTACGCTCCTGTACCTGTTCGATGCAGAGAGCTTCGGGACGGCGCCTGCAGCAACTGGAGGTCGATGGCGGAGCAGTAGCAAGACGAAGAGATCGACGGCCTGGACTCGCCGGTCAGAGACGGGACGCTCGCAGCAGGGAGCTCAGCGGCCGGAGCTGATGGTCAACGCAGCCGCAGGGTCGCGGGGATGAGGGCTCGGTGATGCTCCTGTTGCCGCTCACGACGAAGAAGGGAGGACCATGGGCGCGCGAGGGGACACTGCCTCGCGGCTGGATGGACTTGGTGCTGCGGAGGTCGGCAGCGGTAGCGGTGGCCGGCGAACTTGGAGCTCCGGGCGAGGCGGAGAAGCGGTGGCGCGGGCGCTGTCCACGAGATGGTGCGGGGCGGCGGCCTGGTTCTGCGGGATCCATGGCAGCAACGGACGGGATCCGGCAACGCAGCTATGGCTGCTCGATGCAGGGGCGCGCCGGGGGAGGCTCGGTCGTCTCTGGTGGCTTGGAGGGGATTGGATGCTGGGGCTCCTCCCTTGGCTCGAGTCGGACGAGAGGAGAGGGAGATGAGGGGAGGAAGGGCGAGGGAAACAGGCTCCTGTCGCTGCGAGCGCGTGCGAGAACGAAGGAGGAAGAGATTGAGCGGGGAGAGAGATGGGCATCGGGGAGGAATCGAGGGAGATGGTGAGGAGGCGCTGGTGAAAGGAGGAAGGGAGCGAGGGGGATCGAGGAGGTGGCGCTCTGGCGGCGCGAGGAGGAAACACAGGAGAGGAGGGGATCGATCGGGATGGGGGGTTCGCTCGGGCCTAGGGTTAGGAGGGTAGGTGGGCCAAAAGGCCGGCCCAGTGGGGAGGGCGCCGGCTGGGCATGAGGAGAGCAAGGCTGCAAGGCTGGGTTGGGCTCTCTTTCCCTCTCACTCTAAAGAAAAGAAGAAAAACAAAAACAAAGATAAGAAAAAAAGGAGGGGTTAGAGAAAGAATTTGGGCATGCGGTTAAATCTCCCGGACTCATAAAAATGAGTTAGTTCCGAGGAAATGCATTTGGCACCGCTTGAAAGGATTGCATTCAAACACATTTGAATGCAATTCAAATAAGTTTGAATTAGAAAAAAACATTTTTGGAGAGTCCAAAAATGTTCGGAATTTTTGTGGAGATTGGGAAAGCGATGAAAGAAAATATGGGCAAAGTTTGAGGACCAAACTTGAAGCGGGAAAAAGGCATGGGAATTAAATTGCAAGTGTGTTAAGGTGAATTCCAAAAGAATGGAAAAAAATATATTATAATAGCTCCCTAATATCGGGAGGATATGTTATAAAGAGAATCACCATGTGAATTCCCTCAGTTTAAATGGACCGAAGATCCATACGGTTTATTTATTTGAGTTACAAAAGATTTATGAGAAGATGGCATGACGACATGATGCAATGCACATGATGCAATGATGAATGCAACGAACCAAACAAAACACACGACGAAAACCCGGAAACCCTGGAAGGCATCTGAAGCTCCGGTCTTAGGGCGTCACAACACTCCACCACTAAGAGAGGATCTCGTCCCGAGATCTAGAATGGCACCGGAGGAAAAAACTGAAGAGAAAGAGAAGAGGTGAAACTAAGTTGCTTCTTTGACAAACGAGTGAAACCGATGAACCTTGAAAGGTTAAGCCATTTCGAGAAAAGAATACAACTGAGATGAACGAAGTTAAAAACACTCCGTTAGAAGAGAGGAACAAAGAACATTGCGAAAAACCTTGAGGTTGAAGGGCAAGATATGTATTGAAACCACTCCGGTTAAAACAAGATAGAGAAGGATTAAGAATGATATAATTTGGACAGCACTCCGACTGCAAATGGAAGGAATTAACAAGAACTTGACAAGATGAGAGGATGCTTGATGAGATCAACAACATACTGCCTTCAGAACTAATGAAAGAATGGCACAATGGGTAAGAACGATTTCAGACGTCACTACGGTTGAAAAGGGGCAAAAGTTGATAAAATGGGAAGAACTTGAAAAGAGGGCATGACACTCTGGTTAAATGGATAAGCAAAGGAAAGAACATGATCTTCACAATCCGAGATGATGAGTGAAGAGAGCAACATCACAAAGCTTCTGGAACAAAAGAATAGAAGCTAGATTGTTGGTATAAAGGGACAGAGAAGAAAGCGACAATTTCTGCCAGAAATGAGCTTGAAGAAACATCTTTAGGAGAAGGGTCGAATGGAGTTGTTGGAAAACCAACAACACAAGATATGATTTCCAATGGTCTTAAGGAAAACATCCCCAAATTATGAGTTGAAGACCATACACTAATGAAATCAATAGATTGGATTGAGATGAACAAGGAGACAAGAAACTTATTCACCGGAAGGATAAATCAAGAACTTGGATCATTTATAAGCACCATAGATAGTAACAATCCTTAGGGAAGGCTTTAGGTGAAACATGACACAAGATAACTCCAACGAAGAGATTGATGGATTTAAAATACCTCATTCTTAACAACATGTGAATCATGAAAGATGAACTCAAATGATCAAGAATGACATAATACCACCTCCAATGATACGGAAGAAAGAATTGCACTCCGAATTGCAAGATGAAGAATACTTGAGCTCCTTAGAAAAAAATCTTGATGAAAACTCCGAGAAGGAATTAAATCCTTTATGAACCATCATGTAGAACCTCCATGAAGAACTCCGGTAAACAAAATGATGATCAAACAACAAGAAGGATGAAAAGAATAAGATTGAAGCCTTGCAATGATTAGATGAAGCTTTGCGACGAGATAAAGTGAAAGTTTGGAACTCTGGAATGAAAGATAAAGCATCTCGAACCGAGAATTTGATGAGCCTACGGAATAAAGAATCAAAAGCTTGGATGAAATGAGAATAAGAATTACATTATGCTTATCCTTCACCAATTAAATTGATGATAAGCAATGGATCGCATACGACTTATTCTCGTAGAAAGGATTTAAGATAGATATATCACAAAGTTGAGAAAGGTCTTCAACAAACCACCGGGAGGGTTGGAAAGAAAAAGTCAATTGAGATTATAATGAAGGAAGAAGAATCTTGGAAGAGCCACTGGTAGAATTGAAAAATGCACGAAGTAAAGGGATGAGTCACCGGGTAAGAATTGAAAAAAACGATTAAAACATGAAGAAACACCGGGAAGAGTTAGCCATTAAACGAAGATGCTTGAGAGAATTTAGATCGATGAGAACGAAGAGATTACGAGCTGATTAGAGCATCCTTGATTTAAGCACCGGTATGATTTAGAGTATGAGAGCTGAAAGCTGGAATGAATAAATCTTAGATGGTGGGCTCCGGATAATCAAACTGAAAAGACTCCTGAATTACTCTGGATGGGTGAAAAGAAATTCTCACAACCGAAACAATTATGGGAGAATGGCAGAGAATGGGGCAAGATTTAAAAGAAACTCTTCTTCGGCCTTCAAAATCTGAGAATGGCGATGAGAAACACCACCAAATTGTTGAGACACTCCAGAATGATTAAAAGAGGAGAGGTTGAGCCAACGATGAAAAGAATTTGAAAGAATTTGGAGAAAACATATGACTGATGATGAATCATTCGTACGTCAAACTTTGAAAAAAATTTGAGGATAGCTTTGGGAAAATAAGAAGAGTCAGGTAAGATCCTGGAAAAAAGACCTGTGGGTTAGGGCCCACTCAAAAGAAAACACCATTGATATGATTACTTGAAAAAGGAGATAGCACCGGTTGAATTAAAAGACTTGAATGAGATAACAGACTCGAGATATCTTGAACACTGCAGAACAATTGAATAGCGAGAAGTGGATGATTAAGAGGTGCACCGGCATGAGAAAGCATTTGAAACAAGGAAAGAATATGATCAACAAAGTTTGAATTGAATCCACTGTAGAAGAAAACGAGTGAAGAGTGATGAACTTGAAGCTCCGTTAGAATCTTCATGAGAATCACCGGGTAAGAACATGAAGGAAAAGAATGGAGAGGCTTCACATGAATCAAAGGATACTTGATTAAGAAATCTGAGTCCTTGAAGAAAAAGGGTGGGTGGGTGGGAAAAACAAAGACAACTAGGGATGGATGAAACGAACAACGTTGAGAAAGCTGAGATTGAATCTTGCGGATGTTGAAAATGAACGGATCCGCTTGAAGAGAAAACACACTGGTTGAACAGGATTTACATGACAATCTCGATTGTCAAGAAGGATTAGTATTCACATAGTAATATGAGAACACCACTTAGGAAAGGTATGGAATCAACATTTGACTTCGAAGCAACTCGAATATCTCAACTCAAAACAAGGATTGGCTTGCAGAATAAGCCGGAACAAACATATGATAGAGATTTCGTCTGAAGTTTTCGTGGTGGGGCCTACACGGGCTCGATCGTACAGCACCATCATGTACAAGGCAATGCACATGACATACGAAGCGTCCCCGAGTCGGCATAGCCAAGGACTCTTTAAGACACAATGAGACCACTGTAAAACCAACCGTGAATAGGCGGACGACTAGACGTCGAACCTCAATTTCATATCATACATCTGACGGAAAGATATCCTATGAGCTACTTGAATTCCCACTTATAAACTCCCGAAACTTTCTGGTTATGCAATCAGGTGTTGGGGATATAGGGGAAGCATAATATCTCACCCAAAACTAGCAAATCCTACATCCAGCTGTATCCATCCTTCAACACATAACCAAGAAACTTTCGGAAATCGTCTACCTCAACCTTCGAAAAGCATCCGTTATACGAGTTATGGCAATACTCCCGAACTCCCGCCCCAGTACTGGGTGGCGTCGAGGTTATCTCACCAACAACTGCATAAAAAAGATTTTTGATGTCGGCGAAACAAATCTTAGGTATTCCAGAACTACAACGATAAAATTGTGATGACAACACCTTGGAGCTCAACTCCCCGGGACACTGCCACAACCCTTAAATGAGAGGAGGCACCAAGAACAATGTTCTCGTCACAAATCGATCAGAACAATTCCAAGATACCCGCGTGATCCTAAAAACAATTAGTGAAATTTGAGAAGAGAAGAGTCAAAACTCTATGTCAGGATGCCTCACCAGAGCGATGAAGGGACTGAGGAGTAAAAAGAATTCCTAAACTCTCCGATATATAATTCCTAAATGACTTAAAACATTTCTCTAGACCCAACTCGTCAGCTAATTCGATCAAGCAGTGGGGGCTCCTAAGGTCGGGGAAGGCTCTGATTACCAACTTGTAACGCCCTCAATGCGGCTATATCTCCCACGTGTCAAAGCACGACTTAGAGGCATAACCGCATTGAAAGCAATGTCGCAAGTGAGGTAATCTTCACACAGCCCATGTAATAGATAAGGGAAAGAGATACATAGTTGGCTTACACTTGCCACTTCACACAATTACATGAATAAAGCGTTACATCAACCAGATACAATGACGGTCCGACTACGAAACCAAAATAAAAGAAGACTACCCCAAATGCTACACAGATCCCCGATCAACCCCAACTGGGCTCCACTACTGATCAACTAGAATGAAACAACACAAAGGAAAAGATCTTCATTGCGCTCCTCCTTGAGCTCGATTGCGTCATCTGCACGGTATCATCGGCACCTGCAAACTGGTTTTGGAAGTATCTGTGAGTCACGGGGACTCAGCAATCTCACACCCTCGCGATCAAGACTATTTAAGCTTATAGGAAGGGTAAAAGGTATGAGGTGGAGCTGCAGCAAGCGTCTAGCATATATGGTGGCTAAACATATTCGCAAAAGAGAGCGAGAAGAGAAGGCAAAAGCACGGTCGAACAACTAATGATCAAGAAGTGATCCTAGAACAACCTACGTGAAGCATTACTCCAACACCATGTTCACTTCCCGGACTCCGTCGAGAAGAGACCATCACGGTTACACACGCGGTTGATGTATTTTAATTAAGATCAACTTCAGGTTTTCTACAACCGGACGTTAACAAATTCCCATCTGCCCATAATCGCGGGCACGGCTTTCGAAAGTTCAAATCCCTGCAGGGGAGTCCCAACTTATCCCATCACAAGATCTCACGATCAACGAAGGATATTCCTTCTAGCGGGAAGACCCGATCAAACTCGGAATCCCGGTTACAAGACATTTCGACAATGGTAAAACAAGTCCAGCAACACCGCCCGAATGTGCCGACAAATCCTGATAGGAGCTGCACATATCTCGTTCTCAGGGCACACTCAGATGAGACTAGCTACGAGTAAAACCAAACCTCAAGTTTCCCCGAGGTGGCCCCGCAGGCAACTCGGTCGGACCAACACTCAGAGGAGCACTGGCCCATGGGGTTTAAATAAGATGACCCTCAGGAGCGCGACTCCCAAGGGAAAAGAAAAGGCTAGGTGGCAAATGGTAAAACCAATGTTGGGCATTGCTGGAGGAGTTTTATTCAAGGCGAACTGTCAAGGGGTTCGCATAATAGCCCAACCGCGTAAGGAACGCAAAATCCGGGAACATAACACCGATATGACAGAAACTAGGGCGGCAAGAGTGGAACGAAACACCAGGCATAAGGCCGAGCCTTCCACCCTTTACCAAGTATATAGATGTATTAACTAAATAAGAGATATTGTGATATCACAACAAGTAAATATGTTCCAAGAAGGAACAACATCTCCATGTTCCAACAAGGAACAAACTTCAATCTTCACCTGCAACTAACAATGCTATAAGAGGGGCTGAGCAAAGCGGTAACATAGCCAAACAACGGTTTCCTAGGAGAAGGGGGGTTAGAGGCTTGGTACAACAATATGGGAGGCATGATAAGCAAGTGGTAGGTATCGTAGCATAGGCATAGCAAAAGAGCGAGCAACTAGCAAGCAAAGATAGAAGTGATTTTGAGGGTATGGTCATCTTGCCTGAGATCCGCAAGGAAGAAGAACGAGTCCATGAAGAAGACAAAAGGACGAAGTCGAACGGATCCTCACAAACGCGATGTTATCGGAACCAACCCGAAGAAGCAACACCGGAAAGAAGCACACAACATAGTAAACAACCACCACATAAGCATGGCATGATGCACAACTGAAAGGATCGATATGGTTGACTAGAGGGGGGTGAATAGGCAACTACCAATTTTTAGCTTTTCTTTACCAAATTAAACTTTGCATCAAAGTAGGTTGTCTAGATGTGCAACTAGGTGAGCAACCTATATGATGCAATATCAACAAGCATACAAGCATGCAAGGGTAGAAACACTAAAGAGCTTGCACAAGTAAAGGTGAGAGATAAACAAGAGTGGATCCGGTGGAGACGAGGATGTGTTACCAAAGTTCCTTCCTTTTGAGGGGAAGTGCGTCTCCGTTGGAGCGGTGTGGAGGCACAATGCTCCCCAAGAAGCCACTAGGGCCACCGTATTCTCCTCACGCCCTCACACAATGCGAGATGTCGTGATTCCACTATTGGTGCCCTTCAAGGCGGCGACCGAACCTTTACAAACAAGGTTGGGGCAATCTCCACAACTTAATCGGAGGCTCCCAACAAGACCACGAAGCTTCACCATAATGGAATATGGCTCCGAGGTGACCTCAACCGTCTAGGGTGCTCAAACACCCAAGAGTAACAAGATCCGCTAGGGATGAGTGGGGGAATCGAAAATCCCTTGGTGGAAGTGTAGATCGGAGCCTTCTCAACCACTCCCGAGCAAATCAACAAGTTTGATTGGCTAGGGAGATAGATCGGGCAAAATGAAGCTTGGAGTATTTAATGGAGCTTGAGAAATAAATGGAGCTTTGGGGGAGGAAGAGGTAAGTGAGAAGGAGGAAGGGGACTCCCTTTTATAGTGGGGGCAACAATCCCGTTGCCCCCCACCAACCAGCCCCGCACAGGGCGGTACTATCGCTGAGAGGGGGCGGTACTACCGCCAGGCGACGGTACTACCGTGCCACCCTGCGGTACTGCCGCGCTGAGGAGACTTAGTAGGGAACGGACCCCAATAGCGGTACTACCGCGGTGGTAGGGCGGACTACCGCTCCTGGAACGGTACTACCGCCACTACAACCGTGACTAGTGCCGCAAAACCCGACACGAGAAAAAGACCTCTCGAATCGAGGCGGTAGGAGCCAGACTACCCAGCGGTACTACGGTAGTGGGGTCAAGGGCGGTAGTACCGCTGTGGAGCGGTACTGCCGCTTGTGACCCTTCGGCCGTAGTACCGCAGGCAGTGCGGTACTACCGCTGGGGCGCACGCGAGAGAGAGAAGGGATCTCTCAAAAATGCTGAGGACACGGCGGATGTGCCAGGCCCCCAGCGGTACTACTGCTGTGGAGCCACAACGGTACTACCGCTGCGAAGAGGTACTGCCGCTTGTGGCTTCTCAGCGGTACTACCGCTGGGTGCGCGGTACTGCCGCTTAGACCCAGACAGAACAAGGAAGAGAGGAGAGATCTCTTCAATGGACAGGAAAAGCTCGGAGGGTGAGAAGCTGATGTGTACGTGATGATTCCACCCATGCATAACCCCAGCGGACCCCCTCTTGATAGTACGGTGCCCTCTATGCAACTAGTCCACCGAGAAAGAAACAAAAGAGCTACACCGTCTTGAAATACACCCCGAGGGGAAGAAAGCGTCTCGTGCCAGGGGAGAATCTGTGAATTATTCAAAGCACAAGATTAGTCCGCAAACATGTTGTCATGAATCACCAAAACTACCTTGAGAGAGATATGCCGTAACAATCTCCCCCTTTTTGGTGGATTGATGACAACTAGGGATTTGCGCAAGGAAAAGAAATAAAACGAAGAAAGCTAAGAACTACAAAATATAGACGGGCTCCCCCAGAATGTGTGCACCAAGAGATGGCACGACCCACACATTCGGATCAAAACTCCGCCTATATTTTATAGTCCAACAATACTAAGCACAAGATATATGAGAGAATTGAATAAACAGGACAAGCATGCATCTCACAATAAACTACAGTACTCAGACATGACATAAGTAATAAGGTAGCGATAGGGAGCATATGTCTCACACCATATGTCTAGAGCTTAGGGCTCACACCAAACCAAACCAAAGAAGGACACCAAGAGAACACACAAGAAACCACAAGACGACACAAAACACGACACAAGAGGCAAATCCCTACACTCTCTCCCCCTTTGGCAGCGAGACACCAAAAAGGGCATAGAGTGACACTATGACTCCAGGTGATGGGAGGTGGAAGAGCTCGAACATCACATCTCTGCATCTTCATCGTGGGTCGAGAACTGCTCGGCATCGGAGTCGGTCCAATGGCAATTCTGATGAATCTAGTCCTCCTCTTCAGTGATCTGACCCTCAGACCCACTGGCAACTGTTGCTCCCATCTGACGCATGAGCTCCTTGTGGCGCGTCCTGGCATGCTTCTCCGCCACATGAGTCATGTACTGACCATGAGACTCCATGCAGAAAAGCTTCTTCATCTTGCGCTTAAGCTTCTGTGCCCATGAAGGTTTAGCACTAGTGGAACCAAAATCCTCCTCATGAGCACCAGTAGCAGCCTCACCCTCGGTCCCCATGGCAGCAGCAGCAGACGGACCCCATGGGGCAGCAGTAGCAGATGGACCCCCTGTGTGAGGCGCTGTCCAGTTGTCCTTCTTCCTCAGACGCTTGATCTCATGAGAAACCAAGTCTCCAGTCTCTATCAGCACTCTGGGATAAGTCTGTGCCCAGGCCCTCTCAATGAGCCTCATGATGAATGAACCATAGATAGGACACTTGCGCTCAGACACGGCAGATAGAAGTTCACACCACATGACATGAGAGATATCCAGGCTCTCTCCAGTGCTTGCTTCCTTCTCATGCTGACAGAAAAGGAGCATGTCCACGAGGTAAGAGTGGACCATATCCAGATTCCCAATCCAAGGGAAGAGAGTCTCACGGAATATGCGATGAAGAATGTCCAGATACGGATACAGCTCATAGGTCTTCTTCTCAGTTACTGGGTGAACCTTCACAGTGCAGTAGGGCCAAAGGGCTTGCTTGTGGGTGGATGTAGCATTGCGGTGAGGACGGAAACCGACAGGAGTCTCAAGCCCGGTATCCACCACATCAAGTAACTCCATGAAAGCCTTCCACTTGACAGAAAGCAGCTTGCCATTGGTCATCCATGTCAGAGTCCTGTCGACATCCGTCCCAAGATGGACGGTGGCATAGAATGGAGCTACCAAATCCGCATCAAAGTCCTTGTTGAATTGCATTATCCTGAGAATGTTCAGCTGAGTGCACATCTAAAGAGCTTCGCCAAAGTACTCCTGATCCTTCTCCATAGCATCAGTGTCAATGGAGCGAACATCAACAAAAAGATTCTTCTTGGCCTTGATCACATCAAAGTAGATGGAAAACTGAAAACGGTTCCAGAACGGGCAGTTGACCAAAGTGGGTTCTTGGTCCACCACATAGGAGTTGCGGCGATGCTTCTCCCAAAACTCCTTGTTGGTCATCTCAGTCACAGTCTTCCCTTTTGGCTTGTTGGCGGCTCGCTTCGATTGCTGAGGAGGTGGAGGAGCACATGCAGAAGCACTTGCTGGAGGTGGTTGGGTGCTCGAGGAACCACCGGCAGGCTCTGAGGTGCGGTAGCGTTTTGATGTGGCACGCCCGGGGTTGATACGGGGACCTTGCTGCTTGGAATGGTCATCACCTGGAGCCAAACACAAGAACAACGTGAAACAACCAGAAAGAACGAGCATAAGCCAACAACACAACAAAAGATCAAGGTAAGGCAGGAGAATGATGGAAATTGGCATGCAGCGGTAGTACCGTGACCTGCCCGCGGTAGTACCGCCCCAAAGGGAGCGGTAGTACCGCTCTAGGTCAAGCGGTAGTACCGCTCCAAAGGGAGCGGTAGTACGGCTTGAGGCGGATAAACAGTAGTTTCAAAGCACAAGACGGTGAAACAGTGGTTTCCTACTACCGTGGTCAGATTCGGCACTACCGGCCTACCAAATTCAAAAATAATCCTACCAAACTCTAATCTAGATAGTCTAGTTGCCTTCTCCAATCAACTCAAGCCTAGATTTCGCCAAAAATCTAGAGATGCAACCACCATTGCCCCTAAGAAACAAGAACTAAAAGGAGACAAAACGAAAGAAAGAACGGGGGCAATACCGGCATCCATGGCAAGAGGACGTGGTGGGGATCGACTCCACCAAAGGAAATGGAGAGGGACGCCCCGAAGACGAAGATCTACCGGAGCACTCCCGCAGCGAGAGGAGGCTGGAGAGAGGAAGAGAAAAGAGGGGCGAAGTGAATGGGTATGGGGGAGAAGAAACCTCCCCCTGCCCCCGACTTAACCCCCTGTTCTCGTCCCCCAGCGGTAGTACCATGCTGGGGGGCGGTAGTACCTCTCACGAGCGGCAGTACCGTGCACCACCAGTGGTAGTACCGCCCAGCGCGCCACGATAACTAAACAGACACGGCTTAGCTCGACGAAACGGAAAAAAACGGCAAACACACCAGCAAACGACCAAGACACGCCTCTTCACAAGAGGGTGGTGGCCGAGGCCACCTATGTTTGAGTCAAAAGATATGGCACCGCGAAGATTTTAACCTTGGACCCATGACCAAAACTCGTCTTTTAAGCACAAGTGGCATCAACAATGGCTAACGTGAAAGACTTGATCAATTTATGCATAATGGGGGGAGGGAGAGTTCATTGAGAGAACAACACTCCCCCTATGTCCATGCCTACACCTAAACTAGACAACAAATTGAGCGTGGTAGGGTGTGCAAGGGTTCAAGCCACATTGCTTGAATCAATGATATTTAACTCATGCCTTAACTCGCAAAATCTTGCTTCATCCAAGGGCTTCGTGAAAATATCTGCAAGGTTGTCATGAGTGTTGACATAGTTGAGCTCGATCTCTCCTCGCCTAATGTGATCCCGGATGAAGTGATACCGAATCTCAATATGCTTCGTCTTGAAGTGTTGCACCGGGTTGAGAGAAATCTTGATGGAACTTCATTGTCACACCAAAGAGGCACTTTGTCACAAGTGACACCGTAATCCTTTAAAGTTTGCCTCATCCATAGAAGTTGTGCACAACAACTACCGGTGGCAACATACTTCGCCTCAGTGGACGAGAGAGACACACAACTTTGCTTTTTGGAAGACCAACTTACCAAAGAGCAACCAAGGAATTGGCACCCTCCGGAAGTGGACTTCCTATCCACTTTGTCTCCCGCCCAATCGGAATCCGAGTACCCTACACGCTTGAAGTTTGATCCTCTTGGGTACCATAAGCCAAAGTTTGGGGTATGAGCCAAATATCGAAAGATTCGTTTGACCGCCACATAGTGACTTTCCTTAGGTGCGGCTTGAAACCGTGCACAAATTCCCACACTCAACATGATGTCCGGTCTAGATGCACAAAGGTAAAGCAAGGAACCAATCATGGAACGATATACCTTTTGATCCACCACTTTACCATTGGGATCTAAGTCAAGTTGGCACTTGGTGGGCATTGGAGTGGAGGCCGGCTTGACGTCACTTAGCTTGAATCTCTTGAGCATGTCTTGGGTGTATTTGGATTGATTAATGAAGGTTCCTTCTCTTCTTTGCTTCACTTCGAACCCTAGAAAGAACTTCAACTCTCCCATGGAGGACATCTCGAACTTTGAGGTCATGAGAGCGGCAAATTCCTCATTGAAAGCTTTGTTAGGAGAACCAAAGATAATATCATCAACATATAATTAGCACACAAACAACTCCCCTTTGACCTTCTTAGTAAAAAGAGTGGGGTCGATTAACCCAACTTCAAAACCAAGATCTTGTAACAACTCGGTAAGGTGGTCATACCACGCACGTGGGGCTTGTTTAAGGCCATAGAGTGCCTTATCGAGTTGATACACATGACCGGGAAAGTAGGGATCCTCGAACCCAGGGGGTTGCTTGACGTAAACCAATTCATTAATGGGACCATTAAGAAAAGCACTCTTCACATCCATTTGTTATAACTTAAATTTATGATGAGAAGCATATGCAATCAACATGCGAATGGATTCAAGACGAGCAACGAGAGCAAAGGTTTCACCGTAGTCGATACCCTTGACTTGGGAGTAGCCTTGTGCTACCAAACGGGCCTTGTTGCGAATGATAATCCCATGGGCATCTTGCTTGTTCTTGAATATCCACTTGGTTCCAATGACATTATGGTTCCCCGTTGGCCTTGGCACCAATCTCCACACTTTGTTGCGCTCGAAGTTGTTGAGTTCTTCGTGCATGGCATTGAGCCAATCCGGATCTTCTAGCGCCTCATAGACCTTGTGGGGTTCCACACAAGAGACAAACGCGTGATGCTCACAATAATTTGCTAATTGTCTACGAGTGCTTACCCCCTTTCTTAAGCTTCCAAGCACATTTGTCATGAGATGATCGTTGGTGGAGAGCTTGGAAGCAACCTTGGCGGCATGACGCTCTAATTCCTCCTTGGTGGTGAGTTGAGGAGCGGTTTGATCATCTTGAGCCTCGTCATGAACTTGTTCTTGGTATTGAACTTGCTCTTGGGAGAGAACTTGACCTTGGGCATCACTTGGTGTGTCAACACCGTCTTGAGTATGATCTTGCCCTTGGTCTTGTTCAAGAGGTTGAGGGCCTTCACTTTGTTCTTCGGAAGCGTGTGGGCCTTGGGTTGGTGATGGCTCCACTTGAGTGGAGCATTGTCCTTCTCCTTCGGCCACAAGGGGTTCCTCAATGGGTAGGATGAAACCTACACCCATTCTTCTTATGGCTTGAGGAGGAATTTCATCACCTACATCACAAGTGGCACTTTGCTCCACTTGGGAGCCGTTATTCTCATCAAACTCCACGTTACACGTCTCCTCAATAAGTCCCGTGGATTTATTGAGGACACGGTAAGCATGAGAGTTTGTAGCATAACCAATGAATATGCCCTCATAAGCTCTAGCCTCAAATTTAGACAACCGGACACCTTTCTTGAGAATGAAACACTTACACCTGAATACCCGGAAGTACTTGAGATTGGGCTTGTTACCGGTGAGTATCTCATATGGAGTCTTATTCAAGCCCTTGCGGAGGTAGAGCCGATTGGATGCATGACACGCGGTGTTGATGGCTTCGGCCCAAAAGTTGTACGGAGACATGAACTCCGCCATCATGGTCCTTGCCGCATCCATCAATGTCCGGTTCTTCCTCTCCGCAACACCGTTTTGTTGAGGGGTGTATGGTGCGGAATATTGATGCTTGATTCCCTCATCACTAAGAAATTCATCCAAGGTGTAGTTCTTGAACTCGGTGCCGTTGTCACTTCTTATTGTCAAGATCTTTGCATTATGTTGACGTTGTGCTTCATTTGCAAAGTCAATGACGGTTTGTTGGGTCTCGCTCTTCCTCTTGAAGAAATACACCTGCGTGTACCTTGAGTAGTCATCCACAATCACCAAGCAATACTTTCTACCTCCAAGACTATCGAAGGATGGGGGCCCAAAAAGATCCATGTGAAGGAGCTCCAAGGGCCTCTTTGAATAAATGATAGTTGTGGGAGGGTGAGCCTTCTCATGTAGCTTTCCTTCGATACAGGCACTGCAAGCACGATCTTTAACAAAACTAACATTCGTTAGTCCACGGACATGGTCCCCCTTGAGAAGACTTTGCAAAGATCTCATATTGACATGGGCTAAACGGCGATGCCAAAGCCATCCCACATCAACTTTAGCCATTAGACATGTCGCGATCTTAGTGGGTCGCTTCGAAAAGTTAATCACATATAGACCGTTCTCGACATGCCCAACAAAAGCTACTTTAAGAGTCTTGCTCCACAAGTTGACGAACCGAAAGTAAATTGTATGCAAGGGACTCAACAAGCATGACCTTCTCGATCGTGAGATCATGAGAGATGACCACCTTGCCAAGTACCAATACCTTAGAGGATGAGGCGTCACCCCACTCGACATTGGTGGGCATAGATGGAACTTTGTGCATGTCCACCACCAAGTCCTTGCTTCCGGTCATATGATTTGTAGCTCCGCTATCGAGCAACCATGATCCACTTCCGGAAGCAAACACCTACAAGAGATCAATGCTTGGTTTTAGGTACCCATTTTGTAATGGGTCCTCTGATGTTAGTAACAAGGGTCTTAGGAACCCAAATAGACCATTCAATGTACTCATGAAGATAACCAACAAATTTGGCATAAACGTGCCCATCACTAGCACGGCATAACACATAAGAAGGATTAAAATCGCCGGCTTTGTTGGGAGGGATGACATTGCCCTTCTTGACATTGTTCTTCTTCTTCTCCTCGGGGGCACTCTCTCCCTCCCTCACAAAGGTTTGCATGAGGGGAGGAGGTCGTTTGGTCTTGTCATTCTTCTTCTTGTTCTTGGAGTCGGGCACGTACCCAACCCCTTCCTTGGCCACACCTCCCTTTTGGTTGATCAAGAGATCGTTGAGGTTCTTCTTGCCTTGTATGCAAGTCGCAAGACCTCTCTCAAGTTGCTCCTTCAACTTAGCATTTTCCTCAACAAGATGTATATGCTCACAACACGGGTTAGTAGCATTTGCATTATCAATTAAGACCATATGAGGAAAAGTTGCTTTCTCCTTAGTTAGCTTCACTTGGAGTTGATCATGAGACTCCTTGAGACTAGCATGAATACCCTTCAAGGCCTTGTGGGCCTTGTCAAGTATATCAAACTCCTCTTTGAGTCTAGCAAGATCAACCCCGAGTTTGGCCTTCTCGGAATTTAGCACACGAGAAACAATGAGGGCATGATCATAATCTTTTTTTAACTTAGCATGATCAACGTTGTGTGACTCCTCAAGAGCCAAACGAAGACCACGCTCTTCCTCAAGAGCATTGGAAAGATCCGAAATCTCATCGGCATAGTCATGACTATGCCCTTCCATCTTAGAGATGGTATCTTCGTGAGCCTCGATCATGTCATTGGCCTCACCAAGTTGTTCCAAGAGAGCAACAAAGTGCTTCTTGGATTTTCCCTTGAGTTTGCCCATAAAAGCCTCAAACTCGTTAGCCTCCACATTAGCTCCCTCAAGTTCATTAATGCTATCCGTTGGGGAAGGATGATTAATGATGGTAGTTTTGATGTTGGAGGTTACCTTGTTGGTGGCTTTAGCCATGAGGCATTTGGCGGTGATGCTCTCGTTGGGTGAGTCGAAGAGAGACACCCGTGACGTTGTTGCAATGGCAACTGAGGCCATGGCAACCGACTCATCATCTTCATCATTGTCATCATCCTCATTGTACTCTTCTTGCACAACCAAAGCCTTGGGAGGAGTCTTCTTGGTGAAGTTGTTCTTGTTGGGGAACGACTTGGCCTTGTCCTTTCGGATGAGTTTGCCACCATTGTCTTCCCTCTTCTCATACGGGCATTCCGCAACGAAATGACTCACGTTGCCGCAATCGTAGCAAGTTCTTACACGTTGCTTGCCCCTTGTGCCACTCGAGTTGTTTTTGCTAAAGTTGGGCCTCAAGTTTTTCTTGCTCCAAAATTGCCTTGAAGCAAGTTCCATGTGTTCATGATATCCATACTTCGTATCTTCGGGGTTGCTCTCCTCTTCTTCCTCTTCTTCTTCTTCCACGGTGAGCTTGGCCTTCAATGCAAGGTTAGGCTTCTTTGCCCGTTGAGAACGGAGCACCGCATTGTTGGCGGTCTTGTCCAAAATGTTCATGGCCACAAACTCATCCAACACTTCGCTTGAGGTCAAAGTGTGGAAGTCCGGTCTTTGACGAATGACGGAGGACATGGCCTTGTGGTAGGGCATCATTGCCTTGAGGAATTTGCGCTTGATCCAATTGTCATCCGTGTCCTTGCTCCCGTGATCTCGTAGTGAGACCGCGAGTTTGATTACTCTCCGATAAAGCTCACGAGGTTCTTCATCTTCCTTCATTGCAAACTCACCGGCCTCATCTTGTACCACTTCATAGTTGGACCGTTGAATGCTTGCACTTCCCCGGTAGAGAGACACGACACAATGCCATGCATCTTTGGCCAAGGCGAAGGGACGAAGATGAGGTAGGTCTTCGGGTGGAATTGCATCTTGAATGATGAAGAGAGCATTCTCATTGAATTGATTGTCCGCGGCTTCTCGAGGAGTGAAGTTGCTTGGATCATGTGGATAGAAACCTTCTTCAATGATTCTCCAAAGGTTAGTGTTCACATGATTTAAATGACGTTTAAAGCGGTAAACCCAAGAATCAAAATCCTCATTTTTCACAATCTTAGGGGGAGGACCGGCATGATTCAAATGAGTGGAGGGAACCGGTCCACCATAAACAAGTGGTGGTTCCACATGGGCAAAGATGCCGGTGCCATTCTTGCCACTAGAAGAAGGAGCCTTTTCACTACTAGCTTCCCCCTTGTCGGGGATAGCATCTGACACCTTGTTGGCGGGATCACGCACTTTCAACGGTGCGGTGGAAAGTTTAAGCCCCTCAAGAAATTTAGTAAACATGCTTTCAACTTCGGTCGTCATGGAGGTTTTCAATGTCTCCAAGGCCACATTGAACTCCTCACGAGAGACCGAAGTTCCCCCATCTCCCGTAGACGAGATCGGATTCACACCGGAGTGTTCCTCCACACCGTCTACGGTATCAACCATACTCTTTGGATGGTAAAGTCCTTAATAAAGAGACGAAGCTCTGATACCAATTGAAAGGATCGATATGGTTGACTAGAGGGGGGGGGTGAATAGGCAACTACCAATTTTTAGCTTTTCTTTACCAAATTAAACTTTGCATCAAAGTAGGTTGTCTAGATGTGCAACTAGGTGAGCAACCTATATTATGCAATATCAACAAGCATACAAGCAAGCAAGGGTAGAAACACTAAAGAGCTTGCACAAGTAAAGGTAAGAGATAACCAAGAGTGGATCCGGTGGAGACGAGGATGTGTTACCGAAGTTCCTTCCTTTTGAGGGGAAGTACGTCTCCGTTGGAGTGGTGTGGAGGCACAATGCTCCCCAAGAAGCCACTAGGGCCACCGTATTCTCCTCACGCCCTCACACAATGCAAGATGCCGTGATTCCACTATTGGTGCCCTTTAAGGCGGCGACCGAACCTTTACAAACAAGGTTGGGGCAATCTCCACAACTTAATCGGAGGCTCCCAACAAGACCACGAAGCTTCACCACAATGGAATATGGCTCCGAGGTGACCTCAACCGTCTAGGGTGCTCAAACACCCAAGAGTAACAAGATCCGCTAGGGATGAGTGGGGGAATCGAAAATCCCTTGGTGGAAGTGTAGATCGGAGCCTTCTCAACCACTCCCAAGCAAATTAACAAGTTTGATTGGCTAGGGAGATAGATCGGGCAAAATGAAGCTTGGAGTATTTAATGGAGCTCGAGAAATAAATGGAGCTTTGGGGGAGGAAGAGGTAAGTGAGAAGGAGGAAGGGGACTCCCTTTTATAGTGGGGGCAACAATCCCGTTGCCCCCCCACCAACTAGCCCCGCACAGGGCGGTACTACCGCTGAGAGGGGGCGGTACTACCACCAGGCGACGGTACTGCCGCGCCACCCTGCGGTACTGCCGCGCTGAGGAGACTTAGTAGGGAACGGACCCCAATAGCAGTACTACCGCGGTGGTAGGGCGGTACTACCGCCCCTGGAATGGTAGTACCGCCACTACAACCATGACTAGTGCCGCAAAACCCGACACGAGAAAAAGACCTCTCGAATCGAGGCGGTAGGAGCCAGACTACCCAGCGGTACTACGGTAGTGGGGTCAAGGGCGGTAGTACCGCTGTGGAGCGGTACTGCCGCTTGTGACCCTTCGGCCGTAGTACCGCAGGTAGTGCGGTACTGCCGCTGGGGCGCGCGCGCGAGAGAGAAGGGATCTCTCAAAAATGCTGAGGACACGGCGGATGTGCCAGGCCCCCAGTGGTACTACTGCTGTGGAGCCACAGCGGTACTACCGCTGCGAAGCGGTACTGCCGCTTGTGGCTTCTCAGCGGTACTACCGCTGGGTGCGAGGTACTGCCGCTTAGACCCAGACAGAACAAGGAAGAGAGGAGTGATCTCTTCAATGGACAGGAAAAGCTCGGAGGGTGAGAAGCTGATGTGTACGTGATGATTCCACCCATGCAAAACCCCAGCGGACCCCCTCTTGATAGTACGGTGCCCTCTACGCAACTAGTCCACCGAGAAAGAAACAAAAGAGCTACACCGTCTCGAAATACACTCCGAGGAGAAGAAAGCGTCTTGTGCCAGGGGAGAATCTGTGAATTATTCAAAGCACAAGATTAGTCCGCAAACATGTTGTCATCAATCACCAAAACTACCTTGAGAGAGATATGCCGTAACAACAACCAAGTATGATGCATGTCCGGTTTAAATATGCATGGCATGGCAAGGGGCACAAACAACACTACAAGTTAAGTGGAGCTCAACATGCATCGGGATGCATATTGACAAAACACCACATTCCATTATTTAGTTCACTCCCGGTTAGGTACTCAACAATATTAAATGTTGTTAAACATGGCAAGAAGTGAGGCATAACAAAACTACACTATCTAAACAATTTAAATGGGGCCGGATATAACAAACAACAAATCCGGAAAATCCCCATATGCATTTAGCAAATTAATGCAAACAACAATTTAAACCATCTTAATGTTGTTAACATGATGTGGATGCCATGTTCAAGTTTATGCAATTTTTTGAAAATGTTGGCATGAGCATATTATGAAGCATTTGTCAAAGTGGCGGAAAACGAAAGGGGTGCCACGACAACGAATACGAAAATGATGCCACAGCAACATCTCAATTTCCGGTAACTCGATTGAGATGCTGGTGCAAAAGGAAGTGTGACAGGAGCGTGTCGTGCAAGATGGTGGGGTGATCCCAGTAACTGGGTTCCCCACGAATTGGCGGCAGAAGAGGAGGACCGAGCAAGTGACAACTCGGGCACGGTGCAAACATAGGGTGCAACTCATACAACACATGCAAACGTTCTCGGACGGTCGTCTTGGGGTTATACCTTCGAAGCGTATCAGTTCGGTGCAAAGTAGAGGAAGTAGACGTTCTCGCCACGTTCGTAGTGGTAGTAGTTGTACTCATGCCGTAGTGGAAGTAGTGGTTCGCGTCGATGGTAGTGGTACATAGAAATCGTGGACGAACTTGAGGGTCATCGTTAGACGTTCACGGTTCTTCGGCGATGGTTGAGGTACATGTTCCGTAGATGTTCGGGCGGCAGTAGTGGTATACGTTTCGAAGGCGTTCGAGCCATCGGTAGCGGTACTTGGTGAATCCCGAAATGGTCTTGGCATCTTCGCGTGTAGGGGTACTTGGCGTTTTCGTGTAGTCGAACTTGAGGGGTCTTGACATCGTGGTACTTGGCACAATCCGCATAGTCGTGCACTTGTCGGAGAGGATCTTGGTGTCTCCAAAGCGAAGAAGCAAAAAAAGCCTCGGGTCTTGGCGTGGCTGACAGCAGGCCGTGTGGCCCATGTGCGAACAACAAGGGCGAGGAGGCAGCCCTAGGCGTGGTCGATGCGGGCGTCCTCGCTACGCTCCTGTACCTGTTCGATGCAGAGAGCTTCGGGACGGCGCCTGCAGCAACTGGAGGTCGATGGCGGAGCAGCAGCAAGACGAAGAGATCGGCGGCCTAGACTCGCCGGTCGGAGACGGGACGCGCGCAGCAGGGAGCTCAGCGGCCGGAGCTGATGGTCAATGCAGCCGCAGGGTCGCAGGCATGAGGGCTCGGCGATGCTCCTGTTGCCGCTCACGACGAAGAAGGGAGGACCATGGGCGTGCGAGGGGGCACTGTCTCGCGGCTGGATGGACTTGGTGCTGCGGAGGTCGGCAGCGGCAGCGGTGGCCGGCGAACTTGGAGCTCCGGGCGAGGCGGAGAAGCGGTGGCGCAAGCGCGGTCCACGAGATGGTGCGGGGCGGCGGCCTGGTTCTGCGGGATCCATGGCGGCATCGGACGGGATCCGGCGACGCAGCTGTGGCTGCTCGATGCAGGGGCGCGCCGGGGGAGGCTCGGTCGTCTCTGGCGGCTTGGAGGGGATTGGGCGCTGGGGCTCCTCCCTTGGCTCGAGTCGGACAAGAGGAGAGGGAGACGAGGGGAGGAAGGGCGAGGGAAACGGGCTCCTGTCGCTGCGAGCGCGTGCGGGAACAAAGGAGGAAGAGATCGAGCGGGGAGAGAGATGGGCATCGGGGAGGAATCGAGGGAGATGGTGAGGAGGCGCTGGTGAAAGGAGGAAGGGAGCGAGGGGGGTCGAGGAGGTGGCGCTCTGGTGGCGCGAGGAGGAAACACAGGAGAGAAGGGGATCGATCGGGATGGGGGGTTTCACTCGGGCCTAGGGTTAGGAGGGTAGGTGGGCCAAAAGGCCAGCCCAGTGGGGAGGGTGCCGGCTGGGCATGAGGAGAGCAAGGCTGGGTTGAGCTGTCTTTCGCTCTCACTCTAAAGAAAAGAAGAAAAACAAAAACAAAGATAAGAAAGAAAAGAAAAAAAGGAGGGGTTAGAGAAAGAATGTGGGCATGCGGTTAAATCTCCCGGAGTCATCAAAATGAGTTAGTTCCGAGGAAATGCATTTGGCACCGCTTGAAAGGATTGCATTCAAACACATTTGAATGCAATTCAAATAAGTTTGAATTAGAGAAAAACATTTTTGGAGAGTCGAAAAATGTTCGGAATTTTTGTGGAGATCGGGAAAGCGATGAAAGAAAATATGGGCAAATTTTGAGGACCAAACTTGAAGCGGGAAAAAGGCATGGGAATTAAATTGCAAGTGTGTTAAGGTGAATTCCAAAAGAATGGAAAAAAATTATAATAGCTCCCTAATATCGGGAGGATATGTTATAAAGAGAATCACCATGTGAATTCCCTCGATTTAAATGGACCGAAGATCCATACGGTTTATTTATTTGAGTTACAAAAGATTTATGAGAAGATGGCATGACGACATGATGCAATGCACATGATGCAATGATGAATGCAACGAACCAAACAAAACACATGACGAAAACCCGGAAACCCTGGAAGGCATCTGAAGCTCCGGTCTTAGGGCGTCACATACGATAAGTAAACGGACTCCGAAAAATCTGCAAAAATATTTTTTATCGGTTTTGGAATATTTTAAAATTTTGGAAATAAAGAAACTTCCAGGAAGCGTCCCCTGGTGGGCACAAGACACCAGGGCGCGCCAGGCAAGCCTAGCACGCCCAGTTGGGTAGTACCTACCTGGGACACCTTTCATACTCCGTTTTTCTTCCATATACTTGTCCACCAAGATTTAAAAAATCTATATATACTTCCCGAACCTGTTGATCACTGTATCAGGGAGAAATCCTCTGTTCTCTTTTCTTGTTGTTTCCTGCGCAGTTTTGAAAATATGTCGTCCCAAGACTCCGATGATGAGAGCTATGTTTGACATCTCATTGTTTACTCAAAGACCTATGGGGACCTATCTCCTTGTGGTCGAACTATGGATGACGAGGAGGATGCTCACTTGATGAGGATCGATGATTCAAGCTCGAAGGAGGAGGATATTCCTCTACCTCAACCTAGGGATATGCATAAAATTCAAGAAGTCCAGTCTTCCTAAGAGGGCTAACTGGTCTAATAACCGATCTATTCCTTCTCGTTTTCAGTAGAAAAGCAAAGGAGATTTATGTGACAAGATCTTGAAGCTGGAGTTGGAGGTCGATGATTTAATAGAGGAAATTGCTCTCCTCAACTACAATATGAAAAAGTTGAAGGCACAGTTGTCCTCACCACCACCATCTTATTCGCCACCAAAGGAGAACTGAGTTTCGGGTATGGGCACTCCCCTTGGCTTCCGCCAAGCTTGGGGGAGGTGCCCCGGCATCGTATCATCCCACTATCTTTTCTGTTTTTACTTATTTTAGTTCGATAATTTTCTTTTAGATGAAATAAAGTTTAGTTTGATCCTTTCTTCTTTAAGATTTTGCTTAGTGATCTATCCTTGTAATCGTGTACAAGTTATATAAGAAAGTAAATTTTATTTTTTGCTTTCTTTACATTCATGTTGCAAATAAAGAAAGAAAAAGAGAAAGGAAATAAATGAAGATAGGAAATAAATCAATGAGATTATATACTAATTCTATGGTAGGTGATGGCACCACATAAGGAAAAGTATAAGTAGAAAATTTTATGAGAGATTGACAAACATAGCATTAGTCAATGATGCAACTCATGAACGAATTAATAAGGGAAGAGAAGATTCACATACAGATATACTATCTTAGAAATCTTTTATGATTGTGAGCCCTCATCAAAATATTATATGCCAAGATTGTTGAGTGGACAAGGAAGACAACTTAATGATTTATGTTTGTTTATATTCACATAGAAGTCATATTGGCATAGATCCTTTAACATGTGATGCTTGCCAAAAATTCTGTACTAAGTAGACATACTACTTGTGCATCCAAAAATCCTTAAACCCAAATATTTTTCAAGTGTCCACCATATCTACCTAGGGATTGAGCAAGATCCCTCAAGTAAGTCGTCATCGGTGCAAAAAGGCAATAAAAATTGCTTCCAAAAGTGTGAGATCATTTAGTGTAAGGGAAAATTGAGTGTTGTATGAACTTGGATCACAAAGAATAAAAGCGACAGACTGCATAATAAAGGTTGTCATCTTAAGGGGCAATACAACATGACGTTCTCTTGCACTAAGGGATTGAGCATACAAACAAATAAGCGCATGGCAACCTCTGCTTCCCTCTGCGAAGGGCCTATCTTTTACTTTTATGCAAAGAGTCAAAGTATTTATCTCTATTCCTTTTATTTTTATCCTTTGACAAGCATCGTGTGGTGAGGAAAGATCTAGGAACATATGTCCAGTTGAATATAGATGGCATGAGTTATTATTGTTGACATCACCCTTGAGGTGAGTATGTTGGGAGGCGAAACTATAAGCCCCTATCTTTCTATGTGTCCGGTTGAAACGTTTTGCTCATGTGTACGAGGTGAGTGTTAGCAATCATAGAAGACTATATGATGGTTGAGTATGTGGACTTGCCTAAAGGCTTAGATACGTGACCCTTCCTGAAAAGTTGATGAATTGTAGTTCCAAAGTTAACTGAGAACATAGTTTGTTGGTTTCTAATAGAGTTTCTGTTTTATAGTTCGATTGTGTGATGAACTATTACTTATTCATGAGAAGTATATGATATGAGTTCTATGATAAAATTCCTATGTTTAATTTTGTTGTTGTTATAATAATCAACATGATACTTCGATGTCCGTATTTTGTTTTATCGACACCTCTCTCTCAAAGCATGTGGACATGTTTTCAGTTTCGGTTTTCGCTTGAGGACAAGCGAGGTCTAAGCTTGGGGGAGTTGATTTGTCCATTTTTCATCATGTTTTCTTACTGTTATTTATAATGTTTTTATCCATAATAATGCTTTTTGGAGTAATTCTAATGCCTTTTCTCTCATAATTTGCAAGGAACACACCAAGAGGGAGAATTCCGGCAGCTAGAAATCTGTACCTGGAAAAGCTGCGTCAGGCCACCTATTCTGCACAACTCCAAATGAGCTGAAACTTCACGGAGAGTTTTTATGCATTATTTAAGAAATAGTAGAGCCAATAAACACCAGAGGGGGGGCACGTGACCCTTCTTGAAAAGTTGATGAATTGTAGTTGCAAAGTTAACTGAGAACATAGTTTGTTGGTTTCTAATAGAGTTTTTGTTTTATACTTCGATTGTGTGATGAACTATTACTTATTCATGAGAAGTATATGATAGAAGTTCTACGATAAAAGTCCTATGTTTAATTTTGTTGCTGTTAAATAATCAACATGATGCTTCTATGTCCGTATTTTGTTTTATCGACACCTCTCTCTCAAAGCATGTGGACATGTTTTCGGTTTTGGTTTTCGCTTGAGGACAAGCGAAGTCTAAGCTTGGGGGAGTTGATATGTCCATTTTGCATCATGTTTTCTTACTGTTATTTATAATGCTTTTATCCATAATACTGCTTTTTGTAGTAATTCTAATGCCTTTTCTCTCATAATTTGCAAGGAACACACCAAGAGGGAGAATTCCGGCAGCTAGAAATCTGGACCTAGAAAAGCTACGTCAGGCCACCTATTCTGCACAACTCCAAATGAGCTGAAACTTCACGGAGAGTTTTAATGGATTATTTAAGAAATACTGGAGCTAATAAACACTAGAAGGGGCCACTAGGTAGGCACAACCCACCTAGGTGCGCCAGGCCCCCCAAGCGCGCCCTGGTGGGTTGTGGCCTCCTCGGCCCACCTTCAATGCCCATCTTCTGGTATATAAGTCATTTTGACCTAGAAAGAAAATAAGAGGAGTACTTTCAAGATGAAGCGCTGCCGCCTCGAGGCGGAACTTGGGCAGGAGCACTTTTGCCCTCCGGCAGAGCGATTCCGCCGGGGGAACTTCCCTCCCGGAGGGGGAAATCATCGTCATCATCATCGCCAACAACTCTCCCATCTTGGGGAGGGAAATCTCCATCAACATGTTCAACAACACCATCTCCTCTCAAACCCTAGTTCATCTCTTGTGTTCAATCTTGTTACCGGAACTATAGATTGGTACTTGTGGGTGACTAGTAGTGTTGATAACATCTTGTAGTTGATTACTATATGGTTTATTTGGTGGAAGATTATATGTTCAGATCCATTATGCTATTTAATACTCCTGTGATCATGAACATGTTTATCATTTGTGAGTAGGTACTTTTGTTCTTGAGGTCACAAGAGAAATCATGTTGCAAGTAATCATGTGAACTTGATATGTGTTTGATATTTCGATAGTATGCATGTTGTTATTCCCTTAGTGGTGTCATGTGAATGTCGACTACTTGACACTTCACCATATTTGGGACTAAGGGGATGCATTGTGGAGTAGCAATTAGATGGTGGGTTGCGAGAGTGACAGAAGCTTAAACCCCAGTTTATGCGCTATTCTATAAGGGAACGATTGGATCCAAAAGTTTAATGCTATGGTTAGAATTTATTCTTAATATTTTTCTCGTAGTTGCGGATGCTTGCGGGAGGGTTAATCATAAGTAGGAGGTTTGTTCAAGTAAGAACATCACCTAAGCACCGGTCCACCCACATAGCAAATTATCAAAGTGGTGAACACAAATCAAACCAACATGATGAAAGTGACTAGATGAAATTCCCGTGTACCCTCAAGAACGCTTTGCTTGTCATAAGAGACTGTTTTGGCCTGTCCTTTGCCTCAAAAGTATTGGGCTACCTTGCTGAACTTTTGTTACTATTATCGTTACTTGCTCATTACAAATTATCTTGCTATCAAACTACTCGCTACTTACAATTTCAGCACTTGTAGACAATACCTTACTGAAAACCACTTGCCATTTCCTTCTGCTCCTCATTGGGTTCGACAATCTTACTTATCGAAAAGAGCTACAATTGATCCCCTATACTTGTGGGTCATCACGCATAAACTAGGGTTTAAGCTTCTATCACTCTAGCAACCCATCATCTACTTATTACTTCCCAATGCCTTCCCCTAGGCCCAAATAATGGTGAAGTGTCATGTAGTCGACGTTCACATAACACCACTAGAGGAGAGACAACATACATCTCATCAAAATATCAAATGAAGAATACCAATTTCATATGATTACTTATAACAAGACTTCTCCCACTGAGGAAGTCCTGGATTAGGGGGTCCTCGGGTGTCCAGGCTGTGTGATATGGGCCGGACTGATGGGCCGTGAAGATACAAGGTAGAAGACCTTCCCCCGTGTCCGGATAGGACTCTCCTATGCGTGGGTGGCAAGATTGGCGTCTGGATATGTAATTTCCTTCTTCTGCAAACCGACTCTGTACAACCCTAGGCCCCTCCGGTGTGTATATACCAGAGGGTTTAGTCCGTAGAGGCTATCAGAATTCATATAGGCTAGACATCGGTTTTAACCATTACAATCTCGAGGTAGATCGACTCTTCTAATCCCTATATTCATCAAATAAAATCAAGCAGGACATAGGGTTTTACCTCCATTAAGAGGGCCCGAACCTGGGTAAACATTGTGTTCCCTGTGTCCCTTATTACCTTCGATCCTCAGATGCACAGTTCGGGACCCCCTACCCGAGATCGGCCGGTTTTGACATCGACACCCATGTCCAAACGTAACTACTCACAAAGAATATTCATAATGAAGATCAGAGGAGTATTAATTATCATTAAGGATCTGAAAATATAATCTGAGTGGATATATATATCTGGATCTCTCCAACACATAGACCTTGCCAAAAGAAAAAAGTATAAAAATGAAAGGTGATGATCACCATGACTCTTGTATAAGGGTAGAAGATGAAAGTCAGAGATAGCCCCTTCGCAGAGGGAAGCAGAGGTTGTCATGCGCTTTTATGGTTGGATGTATAAAATCTTAGTGCAATAGAACGTCACTTTATATTGCCACTTGTGATAAGGATGTTTATTATGCAGTCTGTCGCTTTTATTTCCTCCATATCACAAGTTCGTATAAAGCTTATTTCTTCACACTAATAAATCATACTTGTTTAAAGAGCAATTTTTATTGATTGCACCGATGACAAGTTACTTGAAGGATCTTACTCAATCCATAGGTAGGTATGGTGGACTCTCATGGCAAAACTAGGTTTAGGGATGTTTGGAAGCACAAGTATTATCTCTACTTGGTGCAAAGAATTTGGCTAGCACGAGAGGGAAAGGCAAGATCAACATGTTGGATGGTCCATGACAATATAACTTCTATTCGGATATAAGAAAATATAACCCATTATGTCATCTTCCATGTCCAACATCCTCTTTTTAGCTTGTCATATTTTAATGAGTGCTCACAATTACAAAAACATGTTCAAGATATGTAACATCCCAAATTTCCAATTTGGAATGTTATGCATTAGATCATCATTGCATATCATATTTCTTTGCATTTTGGCTTGATCCTAGAAATTCTATGCAACTCAAGGACCCACAGAGAGAGTTGGGGATTTCATTTTTTTCATATTTGAGTTTTCTCAAATTTTGAAAACAGGATCGTTTGATTTTAATTATTTTCTCTTCAAATATTTCTTTTATAAAAATAAAAAGAGAGGGGATAAAATGACTTCCCCAAAATAAAGAAATATTGGGGACTAAATGTTAAAATCAAATAATATTTTATTCGGAGCTTTTATCGCTATTTTATTTGAATTAGGAAAAATATGCGTTTTTCAAAAGTACATTAGAAGACCAAATAAATGTTCACCTTGTCCGCTAGATTTTTAGAGGACGAGGAATATTTATTTCAGGATTTTTGGAGTCCGTTTAGTATTTCTTTTCTTTATTTTTCCAAGCGGAATTATTTAAAAAAAAGTCAACCGACCTAACCGGGTCGTGCCCGACCTGGACACTAGCTCGGCCGACCTTTAAAGGCGCGAGGCCCGAGCGACCGAGCCACCTGAAACCCTAGAGCCAGCCCCGCCCCGCCCCGGAGCCGCCACTGCCGCCGCCACACGCCGCTGCCGCCGCCGCTGCTGCCATCCGCCGCCACGCGCCGCTCGCCACCGCCCCCCCGCCCACCGGAGTTGCCGCCCTACAGGCGGAGTTCCTGCTGCCGCCGTCATCACGAACGCCGAGGTAGCCGCCGGTTATTTTAAACCGACCGGTTTTATTTCGAAAACCAAGATTCGTTTTTTTGTTTAGATCGGTTCGGTTTTTCCGTCGGTTATATAATTTAGCGAACGCCCGTTAATACGGTCATTTTAACGAATGGTTTTCACCCGCTAACCGCAGACAACGAACGTTCGTTCGTTAGCCTGTTCGTCAGTTTTCTTTTTTCCAGGGTTTTTTCGCGATTATTTTCGATCGTGATTTCTGCCCTAATCTTCGTTCTAGTATAACTTTTCGCTCGTTAGTCGGAATCAGGCGATTCAAGCGCCTAGATCTTTGTCTCGAAGCCCTCTTTCTGTTTAACCAACTTGAACAAGTTTTTGCTACTATAAAATTTGAGTTTAGTTCAGATTAGTAAATGGATCTTGTTTCTTTCGCAGTTTGAGTTTTGTTGCTTCGTTTGATTTGATTCTTTTTTAAACTGGAGTTCTTAAGTTGAACTTTCTGGTTAGATCTCTTATTTGAGTTTTACCCGTGCTTCTAATTGAGTGCTTATTGTAAGCTTGTTTGTTTGCGATAGAGTACCCGGAGTGCGAAGAGTGCTACTACGAGTCTCTAGGTTTCACGGAACATTAGCAAGGCAAGTAACACTTTGATCATACCTCTTTACTACCCAGTTTTATTGCATTAGATCAATCCCCAAACAATTGCATGATTAGGATCTGATTAAATTGTGCGTTTTGGGAAGTAGTTGAGGTAGTACCTATTCACCTGTTTATTTTCAATCCCTAGGAGTTACTTCTACGTTGCTTATATTGCTATGCTATGCTTGTAGACGTGGATTGGGTTTGAGAGTATTCATGATAGATGTGAGTTTGCTAATTAATGGTTCGACTTAAGGTGGCAACTTGAATACACATTTGGGTGGATTGCTTGTGGGCACCTGGAGAACCCAGTGTTGTCCTAGGATATCCCTGAGGACCCGTGTGATCATCCTACGGCCCGCCACCTAGGCTCAAAGGGATCATAAGATTATTCATGCTAGAAACTTCCGTGTGCAACCACAAGCTATTATGGGCTCTAGCATAGTTGAGTAAGTTGCGTGAAGCTCTTCAAGAGGTAGACTAGCAGATGTAGTGGGTTGTAGGAGGTATAGTCTACCCAGAGTAGAGAGTTAATGCTTCAGAAAGACTGTGTCTTGAATCTCTGACCATGGATGTATTCGATTCTTGTGGGGAAAAGTGCGCAAACCTCTGCAGAGTGTATAAACTAATCATGGTTAGCCGTGTCCCCGGTTATGGATATCTTGAGTATCTAGTTCTTGGATTATCATGATTGATCTCATCACTCTTAATATAATTTGATGGGGTTTAATGATGATGATTAATTGGGATTGAGTTGGAGGAACCTTTTGAATGATTAAAAACTACCATGATAGTTAAATAAATTTATTCCGTTGTTGTAGGAAAAAATGGCTTTTTGCAAAAACTTATTAACCATACAGCCTCCACCAGCCAAATATGCATGTAGCGATAGCAATTATTTTGTTCATTATTCCTCTTGTGTTTCTTTGCCAGCATATTCCATGTGATGACCTGTTTCGGGCTGCAACGTTCATGTTGCAGACTTTTCAGACGACGAGTAAGGAGCCATAGGTCGTTGTCTTTCACTCAGTGATGCCGTTGGAGTTGATGGACTCACTTTATCTTCCAAGCCTTCCGCTGTTATCTATTTAGATGGCCTTAAGCCGTATTTATTGTTTTATATTCTCTTTTGAGACATTCGATGTAATAAGTGTGTGATTGCTACTCTGTTATAAATCCTCAAGTGCTGTGTGTGTCAGCATTACTGATCCAGGGATGACACTAATGCATAGAGATCAGACTGTTTGAGGTTTGGTTGCTACAAGATGGTATCAGAGCACACGCTAACTGTACGACACGACCACTAAGCTAAAACCCTAGACGACCACTCTCTTCTCATTTCTGACTCCTCTCCCTTTTCTACTCTTTAGGATGGCGGACACGAGGAACAAGTTTGCACAATCGGATGAGGACACACCCTTTGGACGACCCTTGAAGGAAGTCACTAAGCACCTGAACATTGGAATACCAAGATTCACCGGGACCTACAACGCCACTTTACCAGAAGAGGAGCGCTGGATGATCCAAGTGCAAGTTCCGGGAAGGACGTTCATGCCAGTCACTGAGCCCATAGAGTTTTCCTTTGATGCACCCACTTGGAGCCTGGGCAAGAGCATGGCATCCCACATCACCATGGGACACATTGGAGAAGTTTACCACAAGGATCTCACGGATACTATCTACCAGATTTGTGGGCGCCGAGATGATCAATGGGAGATGATCAGCACCAGGAAGGATAGATCTATTGCAGCCTTCATCCAGGAGTTAAACCAGCACATTCGTCGCCAGGAGAACAAGATGTGCGCATGCATGATAGATCTAAAGAAGGCAATGACCAGGATCACCGAGCTTGAAGGGGAACTTAAGGCTACACGCGATGATTACGAGGAGGAAATAACTGTGCTAGTGGAGAAGAATGATGATCTGAAAAGGAAGCTAGGAGTATTCATGGGAGACCCTGCACCAGGAGGCGAAGATGACAATTCCACTTGCCCAGAGAACTACATCATCACCGACGACACCGACTCAGACCCTAACTATAGCGATGATGATTTTGTTGATGAAGCTGGAGCAGATATTATGGAGTCTTCCACCGATCAATATTTCTAGTCGACCACCATATCAGTAGTAGAATTCCACCATGTAAATAGTATAGTACGAGCACTTTTGTAATGATAGTTAGACCGATTGTACGCCCTTGTTTGAATAGATTGAAGTGATATGATTGTGTTTGTCTCATGTGCATATGGGTAGTGTTTTCCCCCTAGACCCCATTCTACTCTATTTTCTCATCTTTTATAAAAGCATCAGATGCCTCCGAGACGCGACAATGGATTTGCTTTCCCACCGGAGCTCACCTAGTTGATCCAGCAGCAGAATGCATTGATGTAGATACTAGTCTAGAATCAGAATTAGGGGAACAACAACAATAACAACAACCCGCCACCACCACCTGTTGTTCACTTAGCCCGTTTTCTAAGGCTAAATCCGCCGGTGTTCTCCAGTAGCACCGAGCCGATAGTTGTAGATGATTGGCTTCGCAAGATTGGAAGGGAGTTGACCACTGCAGGATGCACCGATGTGGAAAGAGTGTGTTTTGCCTCACATCAGCTTGATGGACCCGCAGCAGCATGGTGGGAGAATTACACTGTCACATATCCCATCAACACGGTTACATGGGACCAGTTTCAGCAAGCCTTTCGCACTGCCCATGTATCAGCAGGATCTATGGCCATGAAGAAGTGCGAGTTTTGCAACTTACGCCAAGGAGGACGCACCGTTGGCCAGTATGTGGATGACTTTAGTAACCTAGCATGTTATGCCTAGATGACGTTACTACGGATGCAGCTAAACAGGAGAAGTTTCTGGAAGGACTGAATGATGAGCTGAGCATGCAGTTTATGGTAGCAACTTTTAATAACAACCAACAGTTGGTAGATAGAGCTCTCATGATTGAAGGGAAGCAGCAGCAAATTGACAACCGTAAGAGGAAGTATGGACACAGGAAGTATAATTCTAGAGCTCAGCAGAGACCCCGTTTTACCCCAAACTCGGGGGACCCCTTCAACATAACCATGGAGGTCACAACCACAATGGAGGGATTTCACACAACCATAGTGGCCCTAGGACTGGAAATGGTAATGGAGGAACAAACGGCCAAAACTGTACCAACCCAGCAACGCCCGCCAAGAAGGATCTAAGTCACGTTACTTGTTTCAAGTGCGGGAAGAATGGACATTATGCCACAGAATGTTCTGAAGCAAACAATGGAAATGGCAATGGAAGCTCTGGGAAGAAGCCCAACCCTTTCAACAGGGGACAACTGAACCATGTTAGCGTGGAGGAGATTGAAGCGCAACCCGATGTAGTAATAGGTAAGTTTATGATTAAGTCATTTACTGCAATCGTTCTTTTTGATACTGGTGCGTCGCATTCATACATATCAAGGGGATTTGTGGGTAGTTTAAACTGCCAACCCAAACCCTTAGGACACCCATGTTAGTAACCTCGCTAGGAGCGGAGTATATGGCTAGTCTTTGGTGTGATCGGTTACCATTAAGGATTGGTAACTACCTGTTTCCCTCAGACCTAATAGTATTGGAGTCACAAGTACTGGATGTGATATTAGGCATGGATTGGTTATCGAAGTATGGCGGGAACATTGACTGCGCCAGTAAGTCGATTTCTCTTACCACCCCAGAAGGAAGAAGGATCAAGTATGTATCTAGGCATGTGCCGAATAGGACTCAAGTGAATTCCTTATCAGGGGTTGTACAGGAGGAAGTACCAGTGGTGACGGATTTCCCGGATGTATTTCCAGAAGAGTTGTCAAGCATGCCACCGGATAGGGACATTAAGTTTTTGATTGAGCTTTTGCCAGGCACAGGGCCAATATCTAAGAGACCGTACCGGATGCCCGCAAAGGATTTAGAGGAAATTAAGAAGAAGATCAACGAGTTACTGGATAAAGGTTATATTCGCCCAAGCTCGTCACCTTGGGGATCACCATTACTTCTAGTGCAGAAGAAGGATGGATCGTTGAGGATGGTTGTTGATTATCGAGGATTGAATGAGGTGACGATCAAGAACAAGTAACCACTACCGATGATCAATGATTTGTTTGACCAGCTGCAAGGAGCTAAGGTGTTTTCCAAGACCGATCCGCGATCAGGGTACCACCAGCTGAAGATTAGAGAGCAGGATATACCTAAGACAGCTTTTACCACAAGGTACAAGCTATATGAGTATACCTTTATGTCATTTGGTCTGCCTAACGCACCTGCCTATTTTATGAACATGATGAACAAGGTGTTTATGGAGTTTTTGGATAAGTTCGTCGTGGTGTTCATTGATGATATTTTGGTCTACTCGAAGAATGAAGAGGAGCATAAGGAGCATTTGCGTTTGGTACTTGGAAAGCTCAAAGAACATTAGCTATACTCCAAGTTCAGCAAGTGTGAGTTTTTGTTGAAGGAAGTTGGGTTCCTCGGACATGTTATATCCGGAGAAGGAATAGCCGTAGATCCTACCAAGGTCATCACCGTGACAAATTGGGAAGCACCCACATCAGTTGGAGAGATCCAGAGTTTTCTTGGATTCGCAGGATACTACCGGAGGTTCATTGAGAATTTCTCAAAGATTGCAAAGCCCATGACGGAGTTGTTGAAGAAGGACACCAAGTTCAAATAGACTGAGGAATGTGAGGCCAGTTTTCAGGAGTTGAAGAAACGCTTGGTTACATCTCCAATGTTGATTCTTCCAAATCAGCGCAAGGATTACCAGATGTATTGCGACGCTTCTCGTCGAGGACTTGGAGCAGTGCTTATGCAGGAAGGAAGAGTTGTATCTGATGCCTCACGACAGCTTAAACCCCATGAGTTGAATTATGCTACCCATGATTTGGAGTTAGCAGCCGTGGTGCATGCGTTGAAGACATGGAGACATTTTCTCATCGAAAACCATTGTGAGGTGTACACAGATCACAAGAGTTTGAAGTATATCTCCATGTAGAAGGAGTTGAATCTCAGGTAAGGGAGATGGTTGGAGCTCATCAAGGATTATGATATGAAGTTACATTATCATCCCGGAAAGGCTAACGTAGTAGCCGATGTGTTGAGCCGCAAGAGTCATGTCAATACACTCATGACCGGAGAGTTACCCAAGGAGTTAGCAGAGGATCTTCGTGAGCTATGTTTGGAAATAGTTTTTAGAGGTTATGTAACAACATTGGAGATTCAGTCTACCTTGATGGATAAGATAAGGGAAGCTCAGAAGACGGACAAGGAGATTGCCGAGATAAAAGAGAGGATGAAGCCACCTAGGAACGAGAGGAAGACCTACGGAAGGATCACCCTCACCTATTTTCTAGCCAACCCGAATCTCGAGGGCGAGATTCATCTTAAGGGGGGTAGGTTTGTAACATCCCAAATTTCCAATTTGGAAGGTTATGCATTAGATCATCATTGCATACCATATTTCTTTGCATTTTGGCTTGATCCTAGAAATTCTACGCAACTCAAGGACCCACGGAGAGTTGGGGATTTTTTTATTTTCATATTTGAGTTTTCTCAAATTTTGAAAAGAGGATAGTTTGATTTTAATTATTTTCTCTTCAAATATTTATTTTATAAAAATAAAAAGAGAGGGGATAAAATTACTTCCCCAAAATATAGAAATATTGGGGATTTAATGTTAAAATCAAATAAGATTTTATTCGGAGCTTTTATTGCTATTTTATTTGAATTAGGAAAAATATGTTTTTTTTCAAAAGTACATTAGAGGCCCAAATAAATGTTCACCTTGTTCGCTAGATTTTTAGAGGACGGGGAAAATTTATTTCAGGATTTTTGGAGTCCGTTTAGTATTTCTTTTCTTTGTTTTTCTGAGCGGATTTTTTTTTTAAAAAGTCAACCCACCTAACTGGGCCGTGTCCGACCTGGACACTAGCCCGGCCGGCCTTTAAAGCCATGAGGCCCGAGTGCCCGAGCCACCTGAAACCCTAACGCCAGCCCCGCCCCGCCCTGGAGCCACCGCCGCCGCTGCCAACCGCCGACGCCGCCGCCACGCTCCGTTGCCCTCGCCGCCGCCGCCCCGCTGCCCACCGGAGTTGCCGCCTCACCGCCGGAGTTCCCGCCACCGCCGTCGTCACGAACGCCGAGGTAGCTGCTGGTTTTTTAAAACCGACCGGTTTTATTTCGAAAATCTAGATTCATTTTTTAGATCGATTCAGTTTTTTTATCGGTTTATTTATTTAGTGAACGCCCGTTCATACGTTTGTTTTAATGAACGGTTTTCACCCGTTAACCATAGACAACGAACGTTCGTTCGTTAGCCTGTTCGTCAGTTTTCTTTTTTCCAGGGTTTTTCCGCGATTATTTTCGATCGCGATTTCTGCCCTATTCTTTGTTGTAGTATAACTTTTCGCTCGTTAGTCGGAATCAGGCGATTCAAGCGCCTAGATCTTCATCTCGAAGCCCTCTTTCTGTTTAACCAACTTGAACAAGTTTTTGCTACTATAAAATTTGAGTTTAGTTCAGATTAGTAAATGGATCTTGTTTCTTTCGCAGTTTGAGTTTTGTTGCTTCGTTTGATTTGATTCTTTTTTAAACTGGAGTTCTTAAGTTGAACTTTCTGGTTAGATCTCTTATTTGAGTTTTACCCGTGCTTCTAATTGAGTGCTTATTGTAAGCTTGTTTGTTTGCGATAGAGTACCCGGAGTGCGAAGAGTGCTACTACGAGTCTCTAGGTTTCACGGAACATTAGCAAGGCAAGTAACACTTTGATCATACCTCTTTACTACCCAGTTTTATTGCATTAGATCAATCCCCAAACAATTGCATGATTAGGATCTGATTAAATTGTGCGTTTTGGGAAGTAGTTGAGGTAGTACCTATTCACCTGTTTATTTTCAATCCCTGGGAGTTACTTCTACGTTGCTTATATTGCTATGCTATGCTTGTAGATGTGGATTGGGTTTGAGAGTATTCATGACAGATGTGAGTTTGCTAATTAATGGTTCGACTTAAGGTGGCAACTTGAATACACATCTATGTGGATTGCTTGTGGGCACCTGGAGAACCCAGTGTTGTCCTAGGATATCCCTGAGGACCCGTGTGATCATCCTACGGCCCGCCACCCAGGATCAAAGGGATCATAAGATTATTCATGATAGAAACTTCCGTGTGCAGCCACAAGCTATTATGGGCTCTAGCATAGTTGAGTAAGTTGCGTGAAGGTCTTGAAGAGGTAGACTAGCAGATGTAGTGGGTTGTAGGTGGTATAGTCTACCTAGAGTAGAGAGTTAATGCTTCAGAAAGACTGTGTCTTGAATCTCCGACCATGGATGTATTCGAGTCTTGTGGGGAAAAGTGCGCAAACCTCTACAGAGTGTATAAACTAATCATGGTTAGCCGTGTCCCCGGTTATGGACATCTTGAGTATCTGGTTCTTGGATTATCATGATTGATCTCATCACTCCTAATATAATTTGATTGGGTTTAATGACGATGATTAATTGGGATTGAGTTGGAGGAACCTTCTCAATGATTAACAACTACCATGATAGTTAAATAAGTTTATTCCTTTGTTGTAGGGAAAAATTGGCTTTTCGCAAAAACTTATTAACCATACAGCCTCCACCAACCAAATATGCATGTAGTGATAGCAATTATTCTGTTCATTATTCCTCTTGTGTTACTTTGCCAGCATATTCCATGTGCTGACCCATTTCGGGCTGCAACATTCATGTTGCAGACTTTTCAGACAACGAGTAAGGAGCCATAGGTCGTTGTCTTTCACTCAGTGATGCCGTTGGAGTTGATGGACTCACTTTATCTTCCAAGCCTTCCGCTGTTATCAATTTAGATGGCCTTAAACCATATTTATTGTTTTATGTTCTCTTTTGAGACATTCGATGTAATAAGTGTGTGATTGCTGCTCTGTTATAAATCCTCAAGTACTGTGCGTGTCAACATTACCGATCCAGGGATGACACTGATGCACAGAGATCAGACTGTTTGAGGTCTGGTCGCTACAAGATAGTATATTTATATGGGAAGCCTCTCTTTATTTATTACTTCCTATTAATTGCAACAATGGCCAAAACTATGTTTGTCAACTCTCAACAACTTTTATTCATCATACTCTTTATATGTGAAGTCATTACTCTCCATAAGATCAATATATGATCTTTTTATTTCTTTTTATTTATTCTTTTATTTAATTCCCTCAAGATCATAGCAATAAAGCAAAGCCCTTATCTCAAAACTACTCTTTATTATATATCTCATGGACTCGATTACATAGAGGGAACAAAGAAAAACTCAAAGCTAGATCATACTAAAACTTTATTATACTAGATCAAGACAAAACCAAAAGGATCAAACTAAGAAAAGCGATAAAGATAAAGATGTGATAGTGATACGATACCGGGGCACTTCCCCAAGCTTTGCAGTTGCCAAGGGGAGTGCCCATACCCATGTATGTAGATCTCTTTCTTTGGAGGTGGTGATGTGATATTCTTGGCGATGATGACTCTTAGGATATGACTAGCAAATATGCCCATGCGTTGCAACGGAAGAAGAAAGAAAATCACATTGCTTTAACTTATGGTTCAAGATGTCACAGGTCCACGCCATTTATTTTCAATACGGCGCGGAAACAACAATAGGCATCACTGTTCTCAGCATAGGAGGAGACAAACATGGAGCCGAGTGTGTTGCCTAGGTACTGTTGTGTGTGAGTGAGGGGTGGGGGTTGAGAAGGAAGTCAGAGCAAGTCCAACATCTCTCCTCAAATCACTCTCTAATTCTCTATATAGGTACTCCCTTATAAGGATTCTCCCTAGTTTTTTAAACACCAGTGGCACCACTATACTTTAGTATTCCATATTTTATTAATTTTATGTATTCATCAGTGTAATACCCTACATTTTCAGTTCAATGATCAAATTATTGCTAGGTTACAGGACTAAAAAATAAAATAAACAACCAACCAAAAAAATATATGTTGACATACGAAAGAAATAGCCAAGAATAACATTTTCTGCAGCAGTGCATACATATTTTTCTTCTAGAAGAACCTCGTTCGAGGACAGGGTTCCTGCAGTTCATTAAGAAGAAGGGAAATTCCCTGTTTATAAGAAAAGCCAGACCAAAAACTAAAAATTTTCATTTTATTAGAAAACCCAAGCGAAAACCTAAAACCTAAAAACACAAAAGAACACACATCTAGCAAGTAGTGGTTACTAAACAAAATCTAGCATTGAGAAATGAATAGTATTTTTCTCACAATCAAACCCTACATAAATATCTACGACAACCAAGTATAATCAGTCAGAAACACGAATAATAGCAGGCTCCCGATCTCTCTCACTCTCTCTACTACTCTCTTATTTTCTCTCCCAAGACAACACGCAACAACAGCAGCATATGCATGCACATAGTAGCAGCATCCTCAATTTCCCTCCTTCTATTGACCCTGACTACTACTCTCTACAGCAGCAAACCTTGAATTGTTGGCCACCACATCCAACGTCAATCATGGCTAGCTGCACATCTCGCTGTCTAGTCTGACCGCTACACACTTGCACCACCGTCCTGCCTCTCTCTCCACCGCCTCTCTCTCCCGCAGGCACTCGCACATCGTTGCACCAACTTCTCCCCGTCGCACACACATCTAGCAGATCAACTATCTATAGAAAATCAAGATTCTTGGAGCTCACACAACATTAAGCTTATCTGGCGAATTAGAAGCAGCAAACATTGGAAGCATGTTGCGTGTTCAGGCCCTTCCCTGTGTGACAATTGACATTAAAAATCATGATCTATTCAACCAATATCCCTAAATCGTATACCTTAAGAAAATTCCGTAAATCAGGATCATGAGGGACTTTGGATTCTACTCAATATCCATAAGGACCAGCACAAAGAGCAACATGTGAAGGCATTGAACGGCATACCTTGGGTCATTGGGTGTACTAGAGTTTCTGCAAAGTCACCATAATGGAGATATTGAATGCTTCGGCCATGGCAATGTCGAGAGCGCGAACTTGCAATTAACCTGGGATTTCGGTCAAGGTTTTCAAACTTTTTACATGTGTCCTACACTTGAAGAATAGGCGGAGTGCATGTCGAGCATGTGAGCGTGCGTGAGCAGAGATCCTGTCTAAATAGACAAGGGATGACCTACAGCGCTAGCGCTAGCGATCAGCAAGTGAGGTAAGACACGGAGGCTTCATGGTGACGCGACCAGCAAAGTGATGTGTTGCACTTTGCCCTTTTTCTGTCTCTCATCGTCGGATGTACGGACGTTTATGGTAGCAAGCGGCATTGCATCACACTTTGCTTGGTCGATATGTGCGTGGGTGCATATTTTTGTAGGTCATGCATGGAGTGTAAAGCATGTTAGGTCAAAACGTTGGCGTGCGTGGAGTATAGACCGCGCTTGGAGGCCCTGTGAATTTTTACACCGGCATATGATTTCAATTGTATAATATTGGACACAAGTAAAATACGTCTGGATTACCTTTTCCGCCATGACGCCATGCTTGGATCAGAAACCTGGACCAGGACTTGTTTGCAAGACGCAAGATAAAAAACCGATCTCAGCAAACCAGGCGATGAACGACAAGCTCGAGATCAGGAAAGCCATTGACCTGATCTCATGAAAACGAGATGAATCTTTCCTCGGCTCCTCGCCGCCGGCGAGATTAATCCCGTCCACCAATCCGGGTGCCCCCAGGAGCAGCCGCCGACACCATTAACAGGCTAGATCTGAGGTGCCTCCGGACTCAATGTCCATGTCGATGGTGGTGGGCGAGGCCGACCATGAGGCCGGCGGAAGACCCTGTCGCCTGGTAGTCAGCCTCCCTCATATCTATCGCCCTCTCCTTTTCCTTTTTTCTTGTGTTTGAACGCTGGCTGATCGCTAGGGAGTCAGTTTTTTAGCGAGATGAGATCGATCAGAAGCCGATACGAACGGGAAGCTGGAATTGTCGTATTAGTGTGGGACTTTGTCCCGCAACAGTTTCTTCCTTACATGTGAAGATCTTTTTTTTCAAATCTCAACCGTCAATCTTTAAGGTTTACATAGAATTGACAGACATAAACCGATGACGTACGGAGAACTATGAAAGCTTCCTCCCTTTAATATTAGGTAATAGATTCTCTTCCTCGAGCTTATCAATTTGCTGCTTAAGATCCATTACTTCTTTGCAAAGTCTATCGGTGAAAGATAGAGCTCCATCAACCCATGGATGTTTCCTTGTCGCGGGAGAAAAGGAAACACCCTTTTTCATATTTTCGTAAGAGAGAAATCTAGCATTGGGAGGAATAACCGAATTTGGTATTGCTGAGCTCTGAAGTTCCTCCAGCATGAATCTGGTTTGAAGACAAGAGGTAACTTCTTAATCCTCCTCCATGGCATCCACTCTTTTCAAGTCATCCTCCATCTCTTCCTCTGTTGCTGGCCCAAAGTGGTTAGCAGCGTTGTATGCTCTTGGGCCTGGTGCCGAGTGAGATACCCGACTCTCCCCGATCGACTCTTGCGAAGACATCTTGCTCCAAATCTGATGCAGAAACAACTCAAAACAAAAATAGAAGATTTTGCCGTCATACGGTGATCAAAACCTTCAGGAGATTATATAATGAATTTTTACCGACCAAAAGTAGTATCGTGCAAGAAAATGGAGTCCGGAGGGCACATGAGGTGGCCACAAGGTCGGGGGGCACGCCCAGGGGTGTAGGGCGCACCCTCCACCCTTGTGGTGGCCTCGTGTCTCTTTCGTACTACTTTTAATTTTCCTAATTTTTTAAGTATTCCAAAAAGGAGAAAAATTATCATTGGAAACGTTTTGGAGTCAGTTTACTTTATGTACCACATACCTATTCCTTTTTGGAGTGTGAAACATTCTGTAAAGTGTCCCTTATGTACTCCTCCGGTGTTACGGTCTCAATTATATTGGTCTTAACATTTATGCGAGTACCTGAGATGTAATGTTTGATTCTTTGATCGTTTACCACCCTCGGATTTGTGCCTTTGGCATTGTTGATTTTTATGATGCCGGAATGATAGACCTCCTCAATAATGTAAGGACCTTCCCATTTAGAGAGAAGCTTTCCTGCAAAAAACTTAAACGTGAGTTGTATAGCAAAACATGATCACCTACATTAAACTCACGCTTTTGTATCCTTTTATCATGCAATCTTTTAACCTTTTCTTTAAGCAACTTGGCATTCTCATAGGATTGGGTTCTCCATTCATCAAGTGAGCTAATTTCAAATAAACTCTTCTCACCGGCAAGTTTGAAATCATAATTGTGCTCTTTAATAGCCCAATATGCCTTATGTTCTAGTTCAAGAGGTAAGTGACATGCTTTTCCATAAACCATTTTATACGGAGACATACCCATAGGATTCTTATGAGTAGTTCTATAAGCCCATAATGCATCATCAAGTTTCTTAGACCAATTCTTTCTAAATCTATTAACACTCTTTTGAAAAATTAATTTGATCTCTGTGTTGCTCAATTCTACTTGACCACTAGACTGAGGATGATATGGAGATGCAATTCTATGGTTAACATCATGCTTAGCAAGCATTTTATGGAAAGCACCATGAATAAAATGTGAACCACCATCAGTCATTAAATATCTTCTACCCACTTAGTAATGTAATCAATAGCAACTAAAATATGTGTATACCCATTAGAGGAAGGAAAAGGTCCCATATAATGAAAGCCCCAAACATCAAATGGTTCAATAACAAGTGAATAGTTCATAGGCATTTCCCGACCTCTACTAATATTACCAATCCTTTGACATTGATCACAAGACAAGACCAACTTACGAGCATCCTTGAAGAGAGTAGGCCAATAGAAACCGGATTACAATACCTTATGTGTAGTTCTATCTCCAGCGTGGTGTCCTCCGTAAGACTCAGAGTGGCACTTGTGTAGGATCTGTTCCTGTTCATGCTCAGGTACACAACGTCTAATAACATCATCTACTCCTTCTTTATAAAGGTGTGGGTCATCCCAAAAGTAATGTATTAAATCATAGAAAAACTTTTTCTTTTGCTGGTATGTGAAACTAGGTGGTATAAATTTAGCAACAATATAATTTGCATAGTCATCATACCATGGAGTATTAAGAGAAGCATTTATGACATTTAGTTGCTCATCAAGAAAGCTATCATCAATAGGTAGTGGGTCATCAAGAACATTCTCTAACCTAGACAAGTTGTCTGCAATGGGGTTCTCAGCTCCTTTTCTATCAATAATATGCAAATCAAATTCTTGTAGCAAGAGAACACATCTAATAAGTCTAGGTTTACCATCTTTCTTTTTCATAAGATATCTAATGGCAGCATGATTAGTGTGAACAATTACTTTGGAATCAATAATATAAGGTCTGAACTTATCACTTGCAAATACAACTGCTAAAAATTATTTTTTAGTGGTAGCATAATTTCTCTGGGCACTGTCTAGAGTTTTACTATGATACTGAATAACATTTAATTTCTAATCAACTCTTTGTCCTAGAACAACACCAACAGCATAATCACTAGCATCGCACATAATTTCAAAGGGTAAATTCCAATCAGGTGGCTGAACAATAGGTGCATAAATCAAGGTTTTCTTAAGTATTTCAAATGCTTCTACACAATCATCATGAAAAACAAAAGGAACATCTTTTTGTAAGATATTAGTGAGAGGCCTAGAAATTTTAGAGAAGTCCTTAATAAACCTCCTATGGAAACTGGCTTGACTGAGGAAACTTCCTATACATTTGATATCTTTAGGACACAACATCTTTTCAATAGCATCTACTTTACCTTTATCAACTTCAAAGCCTCTTTCAGAAATTTTATGCCCCAAGACAATACCTTCATTAACCATAAAGTGGCACTTCTCCCAATTGAATACAAGATTAGTTTCTTCACATCTCTACAAAACTCGATCAAGATTGCTTAAGAAATCATCAAAAGAAGTTCCGTAAACGGAGAAATCATACATGAAAACCTCAACAATCTTTTCACAAAAGTCAGAGAATATAGCAGTCATACATCTTTGAAACGTAGCAGGTGCATTACATAAACCAAAAGGCATATGTCTATATACAAATGTACCAAAAGGGCAAGTAAAAGTGGTTTTCTCTTGATCATCTTTTGACACGGGTATTTGAGAGAAACCATAATAACCATCTAGAAAGCAAAAAATGCATACATTTGGATAATCTTTCTAGCATTTGCTCAATAAAAGGTAGAGGGTAATGATCTTTTCTAGTTGCTTTATTTAATTTGCAGAAATCAATGACCATTCTATAACCTGTAACAATTATTTGTGGAATCAATTAATTCTTATCATTAGGAACAACATCAATACCTCCCTTCTTAGGGACACAATGAATAGGGCTTACCCATTGACTATCAGCAATAGGATAAATTATACATGCCTCTAGAAGCTTTAGTATTTCATTTCTTACCACTTCTTTCATCTTAGGATTTAATCATCATTGATGATCAACAACCAGTTTAGCATCTTTCTCCAATTTAGTTTTGTGCTGACATAGAGTGGGACTAATGCCCTTAAGATCACCGGGAGTATATCCAATAGCGACATGGTGCTTCCTCAGAGTTTTCAATAATTTCTTTTCTTCATGCTCTGAAAGGTTAGCACTAATAATAACAGGATATATCTTCTTTTCATCAAGATAAGCATATTTCAGAGTATCAGGTAATTGTTTAAGCTCAAACACGGGATCAGCCTTAGGTGGAGGAGGATCCCTAAGGATTTCAACGGGCGAATTATGTTTCAAAATAGGTTCTTGATTAAATAATACTTCATCTATTTCCCTTCTTTCATTCATAAACATATAGTTTTCATGGTCTAACAAATATTGTTCTAAAGGATCAGCAGGAGGCGCGGAAATAGAAGCAAGACCAATAATTTCATACTTACTAGGCAATTCTTTATTATGGGGTTGTCTATGAAATTTAGAGAAATTAAAATCACGTGGCATATCCCCTAAACCAATAGTAATAATGTCTTTCTGGCAGTGTATCTTTGCATTAACGGTATTCAAGAAAGGTCTACCAAATATAATGGGACAAAAATTATCTTGTGGGAACCAAGAACAAGAAAATCAGCTGGATATTTTATCTTCCCACACAAGACTTCAATATCTCTAACAATCCCAATTGGTGATATAGTTTCTCTATTAGCAGGCTTAATAGTAACATCAATATCTTCTATCTCAGCAGGTGCAATATCATTCATAATTTATTTATATAAGGTATACGGAATTGCACTCACACTAGCACCCATATCACATAAGCCATGATAACAATGGTCTCCTATTTTAACAGAAACAACTGGCATGCCAACAATAGGTCTATGTTTATCTTTACTATCGGGTTTGGCAATTCTAGCAGCTTCATCACAGAAATAAATAACAAGCCCATCAAAATTATCAACCAAGAGTTATTTAACCATAGAAATACTAGGTTCAACTTTAATTTGTTCAGAGGGTTTGGGTGCTCTAATATTACTTTTGTTAACCACAGTTGAAGCTTTAGCATGATCCTTTATTCTAACACGGAAAGGTGGTTTCTCAATATAAGCAATTGGAACAATAGGATCAACATTATAAGTAATAGTTTCTTCTTCAACTTTAATAGGTTCTACTACATTAAATTCAATGGGAGGATGATATTTAAGCCACTTCTCCTTAGGGAGATCAACATGAGTAGCAAAAGATTCACAAAAGAAGCTACTATTTCAGAGTCAAGTCCATATTTAGTGCTAAAATCATGAAAAGCATCGGTATCCACAAAAGATTTAACACAATCGAACTTAAGGTTTATACCTGATTCCTTACCTTTGTCGAGATCCCAATCTTCAGAGTTGCGTTTAATTCTTTCCAATAAATCCCATTTGAATTCAATATCCTTCTTCATATAGGAACCAGTACAAGAACTATCGAGCATGGGTCAATCACTATGAGAAAGCCGAGCGTAAACTTTTTGAATAATAATTTCCCTTGAGAGCTCATGATTGGGGCATGAATATAACATTAACTTAAGCCTCCCCCAAGCTTGAGCGATACTTTCTCCTTCACGAGTCCAAAAATTATATATATAATTCCGATCATGATGAACCAGATGCATAGGATAAAACTTCTGATATCAGTTGTCGTTCCATGATCCAATACCATCCAATAGTCCTATACCATGTCAATGCATTTCCCTTCAAAGATAAAGGGAATACCTTCTTCTTGACAACATCCTCGGGCATACCAGCAAGCTTAAATAATCCACACACTTCATCCACATAGATTAGGTGCATATCAGGGTGTAATGTTCCATCTCCTACATAAGGATTAGCAAGCAGTTTCTCTATCATACCCGAAGGGGTTTCATAATAAATATTGTCAGTAGGTGCAGTAGGTTGAGGAGTAGCTAATTGTGGTTCCGTTCGTGGTGAATATACCCCGAACAAACCCTACAAAGGATTACTTTCCATAGTAACAAGTGACCGTAAATTCCAGCACACTATATAAATGTTTCCTTACCAAATTCCACTTAACAAAGGTGCTTCACTCCCTGGCAACAGCGCCAGAAAAGAGTCTTGATGACCCACAAGTATAGGGGATCTATCGTAGTACTTTCGATAAGTAAGAGTGTGGATCCCAACGAGGAGCAGAAGGAAATGACAAGCGGTTTTCAGCAAGGTATTCTCTGCAAGCACTGAATTTATCAGTAACAGATAGTTTTGAGATAAGATAAATTGTAACGGGTAACAAGTAAATAAAGTAACTAAGGTGTAGCAAGGTGTCCCAATCCTTTTTGTAGCAAAGGACAATCCTGGATGAACTCTTATATAAAGCAAAGCGCTCCTGAGGAAACATGGGAATTGTTGTCAAGTTAGTTTTCGTCATGCTCATATGATTCACGTTCGTTACTTTCATAATTTGATATGTGGGTGGACCGGTGCTTTGGGTGCTTCCCTTCCTTGTACAACGCTCCACTTATGATTAACCCCACTCGCAAGCATCTGCAACTACGAAAGAAGTATTAAGGTAAACCTAACCATAGCATGAAACATATGGATCCAAATCAGCCCCTTACGACACAACACATAAACTAGGGTTTAAGCTTCTGCCACTCTAGCAACCCATCATCTACTTATTACTTCCAAATGCCTTCCCCTAGGCCCAAATAATGGTTAAGTGTCATGTAGTCAACGTTCACATAACACCACTAGAGGAGAGACAACATACATCTCATCAAAATATCCAACGAATACCAAATTCACATGATTACTTATAATAAGACTTCTCCCATGTCCTCAGGAACAAACGTAACCACTCACAAAGCATATTCATAATCAAGATTAGAGTAATTATCATTAAGGATCTGAAAATATAATCTTCCACTGGATAAACCAACTGGCATCGACTACAAGGAGTAATCAACACTACTAGCAACCCACAGGTACCAATCTGAGGTTTTGGGACCAAGATCGAATACAAGAGATGAACTAGGGTTTGGGAGGAGATGGTGCTGGTGAAGATGTTGAAGGAGATTGACCCCCTGTCGATGAGAGGATCGATGGTGATGACTATGGCGATGATTTCCCCCTCTCGGGAGGATGTTTCCCCGGCAGAACAGCTCCGCCGGATCCCTAGATTGGTTCTTCCTAGCTTTCGCCTCGAGACGGTGGCGCTTCGTCCCGAAAACTTCTTCTTGATTTTTTCAGGATGAAAGACACCATATAGCCAAAGATGGGCACCGGAGGCCTGCCAGGGGGCCCATATGGTCGGGGGGGGTCCCCAGGGGGTAGGGCGTGCCCTCCACCCTTGTGGCTGGCTGGTGGCCCCCCTCTGGTACTTTCTTTGCCCAGTATTTCTTATATATTCCAAAAACATGCTCCGTGAAGTTTCAGGACTTTTGGAGTTGTGCAGAATAGGTCTCTAATATTTGCTCCTTTTTAGTCCAGAATTCCAACTACCGAGGAGAAGGTGAAGCTTGCGTTTGAAAAAAGCAGTTGAGGACGCAAAAAAGCAGCCGAGGAGAAAAATGAGTTGCTACAGTAGGCAGTCGATACAACTATACATGCCTGCAGAAATGATTTCGCTACTAACATGATCCCGGCTATTATCAACTGGATGAAGGAAAATCCAGAAAAGACGATAGATGATTTCCCCATGCCTAGTTTCGTCGGGAGCAACTCGGTGAACAACACCACCACACCACACCTGCTCACGCAACCGTGCCTGCTCCTGCACCCGCACCCCCATCAGCACCCGCTTATAGCAGCCCATCCTCATTCTCTGGTGCGCTAGGCGGGCCTTCATCTTTGGCTGAGCTTGATGCCCTCACGGTAATTACATGTCGCACCAACATATATCTAGAATGTTCCATTTTCATTGCCTTTCGGATGTTTTACACCGCAGACATGTGTTTGCAGGCCAACGAAACCTCGCGCACCATACAATACTTGATCAAAGGCCAGAAGGTGGATGTGGGAAGGGCGATGATAATGAAGCCCTTAGAACTCATGTTCCATGGCCAGCCAATGCTCGGTGGGCACTTCAGGGTTACCTTGTCGAGTGTGAAATTGGGGCATGAGGATTTTCCTCTTCCAGTACGGCTAGGGGGAGAGGACGATGAGACCCCACCGTGGATTGGAAACTGTAAGGGTTGGGTGCTGCTATGGCCGAAGAATCTTCTTCGTCTGGAGCCGGCCGAGGGCACACCAATAACCACATATCAACAAGTAGGTATGAACACCAGCACCCCGCCTACGCAATTACCAGTGTGTGTAGTGCCGAGTCAGAGCAGTGGACAACGTGATGAAGGGGGTCCAATAGTGGCTGATGTAATCTCCCCCGTAGAACAAAGTATTTATGATGAGATGGAGGAGGACCCTCTTTGATTCCTCAATACAGGCGCCTATGACGGTGACATAAATATGATGTGTCAACCATATGATGACTCGGGCTATCAGCATGTTGATGAGGATATGGATGATCTGCCCATGCGGGAACGTCCTAGCAGGGATTGCAAGAAGTCTCTCTTCATGCAATCCTCACAGGACACGCCTGAAGATGCCGCCTCAACACATGCTCAACTAGCCGAGGGTCATACAGTTCTTAGCCCGACAACACTGGGGCAGGGGTTAAGGAAGGGTCTGGAAGGTCAGCCCAAGAAAAAGGAGAGGAAGAGATAGGGGAAGAGAGGCTCTCCTGCCTACAAACAAGCCAGAGCACATAGAATCCAGACGGCGGATTTTTAAGAGCGTGTACCTGTCAAAGGTGCGGCCATGTTCCATGTCACGGGCGAGCCGATGCTACTGCTGAAACCGCTGGGGGCAATATCAGGGGATCTCGGGGGACTGCAGGACCATGTGCTGTCGACTGAGAAAAGCCTACTAGCCTCGAAGGATCCAGGATATCCGACATACGTGGCTCGTGTGCCTGAGGGGAAATGCTATGTCGACACACGGCCCGCGGAGGTGTTCTTCCTGTGGTTTGAGCATATCTTCGAGATATTTCTGACAAGGCGCTACATATGAGATCCGTCATGAAGAGAGAAGAAGTCTCGCAAATTTGTGTGGCGGATCCATACTACATGCATGAGTCCTTGAGTCTCGGCGACTTTGAGCGTAAAACTGCTAGGGAGTACCTCAAAAACTTCATGGTACAGAATAAGGACCAGGGAATTGTCCTCCTGCCTTATCATCCAAAGTAAGTCAGTGTTGGAAAACCCTTTCATACATTTCAATCATTCCTTCTCGCTCATATGGAGAATAATTTGAGGTGTTTTTCCCCGCAGCAACGAGCGCGCCATCCTTATCGTTCTTTACACGCGAGTCTCCCACATCGTGTATTTTGACCCTACTAGAAACTACGAGAAGAAGGACTACACCCACGTAATGAACATTCTAGATGATGCTCTCCAAGGCTTCAGCTTGAGGGCTGGTCACCTGTAGATCCGGAAACAAAGGAACAAGAAGATGGGTTTCTCGCATAAAACTAACTTCTGCTACATCCATGTCGCAAAACAAAGCAAGAACGATGATTCTACCTCCTCCATGTCATGATGGAGTTTAGAATGGATCACCAAAAGCTTCACATGACAAGCAGAACGATGATCATATCCACAAGTGGGTAGAATCTCATGGAGATGCAGATTATAAACTTAGAGATGACTTCTTTTGCATCCAGAGGGACATTGCGACGATCGTCATGAAAGAAGTCGTCGAAGAGAAGGGGATGTTCCACCATGGCCCTATATCGCAAGCTGACGTCCGAACTCGCATAGGCATGCAACATCGGGACCTCATGTCGTTCAAGAAGCTAGGGTCCATCCTCGATGATATGGAAGGATGGAACTTCTAGTGATTTACAATGCCGATGATGATGATACGTGTCGGTTGAACTTGTATAGTTTCTGTAGGGATGAAACTTTGAGATGTCCATGGTCCCTGCCGAACTTGTGTAACGCTACTTTTTGTTAGTTTGGGTACTGATACGTCTCCAACATATCTATAATTTTTGATTGTTCCATGCTATATTATCTACTGTTTTGGACATTATTGGGTTTTATTATCCACTTTTATATTATTTTTGGGACTAACCTATAAACCTGAGGCCCAGCCCAGAATTGTTCTTTTTTTGCCTATTTTAGGGTTTTGAAGAAAAGGAATACCAAACGTAGTCCAAACAGAATGAAACCTTCGGGAACGTGATTCTTGGAACGAACAAGATCCAGGAGACTTGGATCCTACGTCAAGCAACCAACATGGAGGCCACGAGCTAGGGGGCGCGCCTACCCCCCCAGCGCGCCCTCCACCCTCGTGGGCCCCCTGTTTCTCCACCGACGTACTTCTTCGTCCTATATATACCTACGTACCCCAAACGATCAGATATGGAGCGAAAACCCTAATTCCATCGCCGTAACTTTCTGTATCCACGAGATCCCGTCTTGGGGCCTGTTTCGGAGCTCCACCGGAGGGGGCATCGATCACGAAGGGCTCTAGATCAACACCATAGCCTCTCCGATGAAGTATGAGTAGTTTACCTCAGACCTTCGGGTCCATAGTTATTAGCTAGATGGCTTCTTCTCTATTTTTGGATCTCAATACAAAGTTCCCCCCTCTCTTGTGGAGATCTTTTCGATGTAATCTTCTTGCGGTGTGTTTGTTGAGACCGATGAATTGTGGGTTTATGATCAAGTTTATCTATGAACAATATTTGAATCTTCTCTGAATTCTTTTATGTATGATTGATTATCTTTGCAAGTCTCTTCGAATTATCAGTTTGGTTTGGCCTACTAGATTGATCTTTCTTGCAATGGGAGAAGTGCTTAGCTTTGGGTTCAATCTTGCGGTGTCCTTTCCCAGTGACAGTAGGGGCAGCAAGGCACGTATTGTATTGTTGCCATCGAGGATAACAAGATGGGGTTTTCATCATATTGCATGAGTTTATCCCTCTACATCATGTCATCTTGCTTAAGGCGTTACTCTGTTCTTATGAACTTAATACTCTAGATGCATGCTGGATAGCGGTCGATGTGTGGAGTAATAGTAGTAGATGCAGGCAGGAGTCGATCTACTTGTCTTGGACGTGATGGATATATACATGATCATACCTAGATATTCTCATAACTATGCTCAATTCTGTCAATTGCTCAACAGTAATTTGTTCACCTGCCGTAAAATAATTATGCTCTTGAGAGAAGCCACCAGTGAAACCTATGGCCCCCAGGTCTATCTTCATCATATTAATCTTCCAATACTTAGTTATTTTCATTGATTTTATTTTACATTGCATCTTTATCATAAAAATACCAAAAATATTATCTTATCACATCTCACTCTCGTAAGTGACCGTGTAGGGATTAACAACCCCTTATCGCGTTGGTTGCGAGGATTTATTTGTTTTGTGTAGGTACAAGGGACTTGCGCGTAGCCTCCTACTGGATTGATACCTTGGTTCTCAAAAACTGAGGGAAATACTTATGCTACTTTGCTGCACCACCCTTTCCTCTTCAAGGGAAAACCAACGCAAGTGCTTAAGAGGTAGCAAGAAGGATTTCTGGCGCCGTTGCCAGGGAGGTTCGCGCAAGTCAAGATTTGACTCCCGACAACGAGCCATTTCTAGGGCCGTTGACGGGGAGGTCTATGCAAAAGTCAACATACCAAGTACCCATCACAAACCCTTATCTCCTGCATTACATTACTTGCCATTTCCCTCTCATTTTCCTCTTCCCCACGTCACCCTTTCCATTTTATTCGCACCCCTCTCTCTCTATCTTCCCTCTCTTCCTCTATTTGCCTCTTTTTGCCTGTTTCATGTTTGTTTGTGTGTTGGATTGCTTGCTTGTCATGATGGCTCAAGATAACACTAAATTGTGTGACTTTACCAATACCAACAACAATGATTTTATTAGAACTCCGATTGCTCCTCTTACCGGTGCGGAATCTTGTGAAATTAATGCTGCCTTGCTGAATCTTGTCACGAAAGATCCATTTTCCGGCCTTCCTAGTGAAGATGCCGCTACCCATCTAAATAGCTTCGTTGATTTGTGTGATATGCAAAAGAAGAAAGATGTGGATAATGATATTGTTAAATTGAAGCTATTTCCTTTTTCGCTTAGAGATCGTGCTAAAGCTTGGTTTTCGTCTTTGCCTAAAAATAGTATTGATTCGTGGAATAAGTGCAAAGATGTTTTTATCTCTAAGTATTTTCCTCCCGCTAAGATCAACTCTCTTAGAAATGATATTATGAATTTTAAGCAACTTGATCATGAACATATTGCACAAGCTTGGGAGAGGATGCAATTAATGATACATAATTGCCCAACACATGGTTTGAATTTGTGGATGATTATACAAATTTTTTATGCTGGATTGAATTTTGCTTCTAGAAATCTCTTAGATTCGGCCGCGGGAGGCACTATTATGGAAATCACTTTAGGAGAAGCTACTAAACTCCTAGATAATATTATGGTTAATTATTCTCAATGGCACACTGAAAGATCTACTAATAAGAAAGTGCATGCGATAGAAGTAATTAATGTTTTGAGTGGAAATATGGATGAACTTATGAAATTATTTGCTAATAAAAGTGTTTCTTCTGATCCTAATGATATGCCATTGTCTACTTTGATTGAGAACAATAATGAATCTATGGATGTGAATTTTGTTTGTAGGAACAATTTTGGTAACAACGCGTATAGAGGAAACTTTAATCCTAGGCCTTATCCTAGTAATTTGATAGAGGCGAAGGTGTCCCGATGTTTCGCTGAGATGGTGGCTATCGTTTCTGTGGGAGTCGAACTTGGCGATCCGACTACGAACGTGCGAGACGTCGCGCCATAGCAATCGCTAAACCAACTTCCGAGGGGTTATTGACCACGCCGGAGCACGATCAACCTGACCACGAGGTTCTGTTTCCTGCGAGAAAATGAAGAACAAGCAAGAAACTGAGATTGCAATATGGATATTGCAAATATAAGATGAAAGCTTTATTGATCAAGGTGGGGTTTTGTGACGTCTTGGTCTGGTCGTTGGACACAAATGAAGTACGCGAACTTTTAATCTAAACAAAACCCAAAGTCTAAACGACGCCCTAAGGGTTGTATATATAGAGGAAGAGGGGGGATTTCATGGCCCTTAGAGGAGGGGTCCGAAACCAACCCTAACTCTTGTTTCCCCACACATACGGACTCTAAAAACAGCCTATACTTAAGTATTTCAAAAATACATGGGCCTGACCCAATAATAAGGTGACACAGCACCTAAAATAGCCTCTGAACGAAATTTATGAAGTGGCATCTTGTATATTTCGTCCAAGGCTTCATGCACTCCTTATGGTGGCTTCAAAGTCTTGAAATCATCACTTGTAACTCCGTTCTTGATCCCCTTGCGCATGCCATCATCTCCATGCTTGAACTTGTTCCAAGGTTCATCTTTCTTGTCCAAGCTAGGCCCTTCATTTGTAAGCAAAACAAATGTATCCAATTTAGGCAGCATCATATTCTCATGAACATTAGAATCGTTACCAAGAAACGAAAGTACCTGATAATTCAATTGGCATGCGTGAGCTCTAGTAATTGGTCCAATATGTATACCAGCAGGGGCTGTGGGTGTAACAATGGTATTGATGTCCTCATCATCCTCCCCTTCTTGGAATGAAGTCATCCTCGACGAAAGTTCATCGTCCTCACCAAAATAAGGCTTCAAATCTGCAATGTTAAAAGTGGTACTAACCCCAAAATCTGCAGGCAGCTCAAGTTCATATGCATTATCATTTATTTTCTCTAACACCTTAAAAGGACCATCAACACGTGGCATTAGCTTTGATTTGCGCAAATTAGGAAATCTATCCTTACGCAAATGTAACCAAACAAGATCTCTAGGTGCAAACACAACATGTTTTCTACCCTTATCTCCAACAAGTTTATATTTAGCATTCATACGCTCAATGTTTTCCTTAGTTAACTCATGCATTTTTAAAATCAATTCAGCACGTTCTTTATCATCAAAATTAAACTTCTCCGAAGATGGAAGAGGCAACAAATCAATAGGTGCACGAGGTAGGAAACCATACACAATTTCAAAGGGGCACATCTTAGTAGTAGAATGCAATGAACGATTATAACCAAATTCAATATGAGGCAAGCATTCTTCCCACATTTTCTTGTTATTCTTCAAAACAGCCCTAAGCATAGTAGACAATGTTCTATTGACTACTTCAGTTTGTCCATCAGTTTGGTGGTGACAAGTAGTACTAAAAAGCAGTTTAGTCCCCAACTTAGAGCATAAACATCTCCAAAAGTGGCTAAGAAATTTAGTATCACAGTCTGAAACAATAGTATTTGGCACACCATGCAAGCGAATAATTTCACGAAAGAACAAATCAGCAACATTAACAACATCATCGCTTTTATGACATGGTATAAAGTGTGCCATTTTCGAGAAGATATCCACGACAACAAATATGCTATCCCTCCCCTTCTTTGTTCAAGGTAAACCAAAAACAAAGTCCATAGATATATCCTCCCAAGGAACACTAGGTACAGGCAAAGGCTTATATAAACCATGAGGATTGAGGCGTGACTTAGCTTTTTGACATGTAGTGTAGCGAGCAACAAAATGCTCAACATCCCGTCTCATCTTTGGCCAAAAGAAATGTGTAGCAAGTATATCCTCCGTCGTCTTGACGCCAAAGTGTCCCATTAATCCTCCTCCATGTGCCTCCTCCAACAATAAAAGACGAACGGAGCTAGCTGAAATGCATAGCTTGTTAGCACGAAACACAAATCCATCGTTAAGAACGAACTTGTTCCAAGTTCTCCCTTCCTTACAATTCTTCAATACATCTTTAAATTCAGCATCATGCACATATTGATGTTTGATGGTCTCCAAACCAAATATTTTAAAGTCCAGTTGTGAAAGCATAGTATAACAACGAGACAATGCATCAGTAATAACATTTTCTTTACCCTTCTTGTGTTTAATGAGATAAGGGAAAGTCTCAATGAATTCAACCCATTTAGCATGTCTACGGTTCAGTTTTGCTTGACTTGTAATGTGTTTCAAAGATTCATGATCAGAATGTATAACAAATTCCTTTGGCCATAAATAATGTTGCCATGTTTCTAAGGTCCGAACAAGAGCATATAATTATTTATCACAAGTAGAATAGTTTAGACTAGGCCCACTCAATTTTTCAGAAAAGTATGCAACAGGTTTGCCATCTTGTAATAACACACCTCCTAATCCAATTCCACTAGTATCACATTAAAGCTCAAAAGTCTTATTAAAATCAGGAAGTTGGAGTAAAGGAGCATGTATCAACTTATCTTTCAATGCCGTGAAGGCTTCTTCTTGTGCGGTACCCCAAACAAAAGGCACATCCTTCTTTGTAAGCTCGTTGAGAGGTGCAGCAATGGTGCTGAAATCTCTCACAAAACGCCTATAGAAACCAGCGAGGCCAAGGAAACTCCTCACTTGTCTGACCATTTTGGGCTACAGCCAACTCTCAATAGCTTCAATCTTGGCTTTATCAACTTCAATTCCCTGTGGGGTAACAACATAGCCAAGAAAAGATACTCGGTCGGTGCAAAAGGTGCACTTTCCAAGGTTACCAAACAACCGTGCATCACGTAGAGCAATAAAAACATCACGTAAATGTTCCAAAAGTTCCTGTAACATCCCAAAATTTCTAAATTTTGGAATGTTATAATAAATAGATAGAATTGATTGATTGTTTGATTGATTGCGTGAAATTGAGTGAAATTCGAATTCTTTTTGAAAGTTAAATGAGAGGGAATAAAAGGACTTTCCCAAACTTTCATATTTGCTTTCTGATCTCCATGAATTCAAATTCTTTTCAAATGCAAAACTCTTGAGTGAAGATGATATGACTTCTTCCATTTAAATTAAATGAAAGGGGTATTTGAAAATAATTGAATTTCATTTGGAAATATTTCAATTCATAAACTTCATGCATCTCAATAATTTTCATGAGAGAAGATAAAATGACTTCTTCAAATTATATGAAATATGAGTTGGGAGTTCAAAGAATTAAATTCAAAGTTCTTTTGAATTTATTTGGAGTTATTTGAGTTTTATTCAAATTATTTTTCTCCAAAAATAAAATATATGGAAATTAGGGTAACATGATTCCCTACAATAGAAAATTGGAGAAAAAATTAATTTGAAATCATTTTGGTATTTTTAAAATGATTTTTGTTGGATTTTAATAGACCAGTAGCACTCTTTGAATTATTAGAATTTGTGTGTATTTTATTTAATGCTAGAAAAATGTTCATGTCATAGAAAATCTTTTTTTGAAAATTTTGATATATAATATGCCTATATAATATTTTTAGTTATTTTGCTTTTATTCTTTTGGAACGAAAATGTTTATATAAAGAAAAACTCTTCGAACAGTGCCAGGCCGAAGCCCAGCACTGCTCTCTCTCTCTCTCTCTCTCTCTCTCTCCGCGCCAGGCCAGCCGGCCCAACAGGCCGTGGCCCAGCCCGCGTCGCCCCGTCTTCGAGCTCGGGACTTCGTCCCGAGTGTGGCCGACTCCGCCGCCGCCGTCGAGTCCCAGCCGGGCACGCCTCCCCTTGCCCCTCCTCCACGCCTCCCGAGACCTCCCCTCCCTGCCTATATAAGCTGAGGCCCCGGGCCCCGTCTCTCCTCTCGCCGCCGCCGCACAACCGCGCTGCCGCCGCATCTGCTGCTGCCGTTGCCGCGCCGCCGCTGCACCGCGCGCCGCGCCGCTCGCCGCCTCGCCGCGTCGTTCGCCGCCGTTGCCTGCGCTGCCGCCCGCGCTTTGCCCTGCCGCCACGTGGAGCTGCCGCCCCGCGCCATTGCCCTCCGCGACCACCGGAGCCGCCGCCGTCGTCCTCCCGACTCCGGCGATCGCCGCGGTAACCGCCGCTGCCGGAAAACGCCATCGCCGGTTTTCAAAAGAAAACCCCCGAACCGGTAATAAAACCGCCCGGTCCGGTTTATTTTTTAGAGTTAGGTTTTCTTTAAGAAAAACGCTAGATCGGTTTTGTTATAAAACCGGTTTTGTTTAGGTTTATTTATTTAATGAACGTTCATTAGTTAGCTTCTTTATCGAACGGTTTTCGTCGTATAGGTTCTATAGCGAGCGTTCGCTCGATAGATTTTTCCTTTTTCTTATTTATTTCGGCCAGGGACCTATATGTGAGGATTTTCTTTACAGTTTAGCCCCTGTTCTTCAAACAATCACAACTTTTTGCTCGTTAGTCGGAATTCAACGAAACCAACGCTCACATCTTCGTTACGATCTCATCTATCCTTTAATCCAACTCAAACATGTTTTTGAAAAGTTTAAAATTTAAATTAGATCAGATTTGAATTCAAACTTCGTTTGATCATAACTTGAGTTTCGTAGCTCCGTTTGAGTTGATTCTTTTTGCAAATCGAAGCTCTTGACCTAAACATTCTAATAAGGCCAAATTCACATAATTTTGGTACTGTTAGAAATTGTTTTATGTTGCAGGAGTTATTTGCTTGGTTTTGATGTTTTCCGAATTGTCTTCTTTGATCTTTTTGATCTTTTGAGTGATTGCTTATGTGTGGTTACTATTGCTTGCTTACGATAGATTGACCGGAGTGTGACGAGTAGATCTATCAAGAGTTTTGAGTGCGAATCATCTTCATCAACATTGCAGGCAAGTAACACTTTGATCATGCCTTTTTCTACAACCTAGTTTTATTGCATTAGATCAACCTTCACACATTGCATGATTAGGATCTAATTAAATTGTGGGATGGGAAGTAGATGAGGTAGTACCTATTACCTATTTATTATCAAACCTTTGGGAGTTACTTCTAAGTTTACTTATTATGCCATGCTATGCTAGTAGACGTGGATTGGGTGAGTGATATCCATGACAGATGTGAGATTGTTAACTAAGGGTTTATCTAAGGTGGCAACCTAAACACACATCTGGGTGGATTGAGGCACCTGGCTATCCCAGGACTTGCCTGTTTTTCTTTTGGACCGCCACCCAGGCTCAAAGGGATCATGAGATTTCATACTAGAAACTTCCGTGTGCAGCCACAAGCCATTATGGGCTCTGGCATAGTTGATTAAGTTGTGCGAACTCTTACAGTGGTAGACTAGCAGATGTAGGGGATGTAGGTGGTACGGTCTACCCGATCGTAAGGTGCTAGCGCTTCTGAAAGACTATGTCTCGGTCTTCCGTTTCTCAAACACCATGTAGTGCGAGAAATCCAACGGAGGCGATCGAGTCTTGTGGGGAAAAGTGCAAACCTCTGCAGAGTGTATAAACTAATCATGATTAGCCGTGTCCCCGGTTATGGACATCTTGAGTATCTAGTTCTTGGATTATCCTGTTGATCTCATCACGTTACTTTAAATGAAAATTGTTGGGTTTTAATGATGATGCTTAATTGGGATTGAGAATGCTGTCAACCATTCTCAATGTTCAACAACCACCATGATAGTTAATTAAAATTTATTCCTTTGCAGTAGGGAAAAATTGGCTTTACGCAAAAACCTTATAACCATAGAGCTTTTCCACCAGCCATATATGCATATAGTGATAGCCTTTATTCATCATTCTCTATGGTGTGAATTTGCCAGTACATTCAATGTACTGACCCGTTTCGGGCTGCAACGTCTCATGTTGCAGGTTTCTTACGACGAGTAAGTGATACGTTAGGGTTACGATTTCTACACTCAACTTTGCCGTTGGTGTTGATGGGAATCCACAACCTTGTTGCTTCCGCTATATGGATTGAGGTAATAGTATTTACGTTACTTTTACATGTGATTTACCTCTGCTATAAATCCTCGAGTACTGTGTGTGTCAGCATACCGATCCAGGGATGACACTTAAGCACAGAGACTTGACCCATTCGGGTTGGGTCGCTACAGTTCCTCCAAAGATTTGCTATAAATCAATATGTCATCAAAGTAAACTACCACAAATCGTCCACTGAAAGCACGTAAAACTTCGTTCATTAACCTCATGAAAGTACTAGGTGCATTAGTTAACCCAAAATGCATGACTAACCACTCATATAATCCAAACATAGTTTAAAATGCTGATTTCCATTCATCTCCCAATTTCATACGAATTTGATGGTATCCACTACGCAAATCAACTTTGGAGAATATTGTAGAGCCACTTAATTCATCAAGCATATCATCGGATGATGATAATGAATAGTAATATTATTAATGCCTCTACAATCAACGCACATACGCGACGTACCATCCTTTTTCGGCACTAAAATGATAGGAACAGCACAAGGACTAAGGGATTCGCGTATATAACCTTTGTCGAGTAGTTATTGTAATTGACACATAATCCCCTTCGTCTCCTCTGGATTGGTACGGTATGGTGCACGGTTGGGTAATGATGCACCGGGAATTTAAGTCAATTTGATGCTCAATCCCTTGAATAGGTGGTAATCCCGGTGGTACATCTTGTGGAAAGACGTCAGCGAACTCCTGCAAAATGTTAGTTACAGCAGGAGGCAAAGAGGAAGGCACGTCCTCGAATGAAAATAATGCCTCTTTGCACACAAAAGCATAGCAAACAGATTTGCTAAAATCTAAATCATCAATATCAGATTTGCTGGCAAGTAAACATTTACTTTTCAATTTAATTTTAGAAGCAACACTAGGTGGTTTATAATTAGGCTGCATTTGTTGCTGAAATTCTTTTGCCACAATCTGATTTTCACTTTTATTTTTCTCCTGTTTTGCTTTATTAGCTCTATTAATATCATCTTTTAAAATGGAATCAGGAGTCATAGGAAGCAAAGTAATACTTTTATCCTTATGAACAAGAGTGTACTGATTGTTTCTACCATGGTGTACAAATTTTTTATCAAATTGCCATGGTCTACCAAGTAATAAGGAACATGCTTGCATAGGCACCACATCACAATAAACATAATAATCATATGTAGAGATACTAAAATGCACACGAACAATACGTGTTACTTTAACCTTGCCGCTGTTGTTGAACCATTGGATGTAGTAAGGATGTGGATGTGGTCTTGTGGTGAGAGATAGCTTCTCCACCATGTCCATGCTAGACAAGTTATTGCAGATCCCTCCATCTATGATGGCGCGAACAGAACGTTCCTTCACCACTCCCTTTGTATGGAACAGATTATGCCTCTGATTTTGCTCAGCTTGTGTAACCTGCGCACTCAAAACACGTTGAGCAACTAAACATTCATACCTGTCAGCATCTTCAACAGCCATGTATTGCGACTCATGATCAGAATCCTCTCCACCGTGTTCTTCATGTGTAATAAGAGCCAAAGTCTCCTCATCATAGTCACTAGCGGACTCATACCCACCATCCTCAGTAGCAATCATCACACGCTGAGATTGGCATTCTCTCGCAAAATGTCCTCTTCCCTTACAACGACGACAAATAATATCACTTGTGTGCCATGTTGATGCCATGGAAGAAGAAGAGCTTTGCGCAGGTCCAGCAGGTGTCCTCTTGGTAGATAGTGGTGGTTGTGCCTGCTTTCTTGTATCATGGCTGGAGGTGGCACCTGTTGGAGGTGTTGGTGCAGTGGAAGTAGAGGATGCACGTGGTGTCCATCATGAAGATCGACCTGCAGAAAAGTTAGTTCGCGACAATGCCTGTCGATCCTGCCCTTCACGTTCAGCTTTACAAGTAAGATGGAATAAACGAGTGATATTAGTATACTCCTTATACTCTAGAATGGTCTGAATCTCTCTATTTAATCCACCCATAAAACGTGTAAGCATAGCTTCATTCTCCTCAACAATACCACATCTAATCAAGCCAGTTTGTAATTCCTGATAATATTCTTCTACATAATTTTTTCCTTGTCTTAAACGCTGCAATTTCTGACGTAATTCACGTTGATAATATGGTGGAACCCAACGAGTACGCATAGCAGTTTTGAAAGCAGCCCAAGTAGCTGGAATAGGATATAATCTACAATGTTCAGACCACCAAACACATGCAAAGCTAGTGAAAGCACAAATAGCAGTAGGAACACGTCTCTCCTCAGGATATTGTAAATATGTAAATCGTTGTTCAGTTTCTAACTACCAGGTCAGATATATATCAGGAACATATCTACCCTCATATGGTGAAATATTCAATTTTAGTTTAGGAAGATGGTCATGTACCTCAGGTGGTGGTGCAGCCCTACCGTTGCGATGATATGCATGAGGACGACCTGGTGGTGGTGGTGTTGGTGGTTGCACATAGTTCTAATTTTGGTCAACCTCATCCTTGTAATGGTCCTCCACTTCTGCAGTAGCAGCAGGAGCGGCAGAAACATCAACATCGGCACCAAAATTTTGCCCATTGTCAATGGGAACGCGCTGTGCTCGTCCCACTTGATTTGGAAAGCGACGTTGTTGTTGTTGTTGTTGTTGTTGTTGTTGTTGTTGTTGTTGTTGTAGAGGTGCGTTAGGGGCAGCCGGTGGTGGTGGTGGAAGACGCGCGAGCAATTCATTAAACTTGTTATCGAGCTTTGTTTCGAACGTCTTCTCCATGCCATCTATCTTCTCCATGGCCTCTTCAAATCTGTTTAGCACATCTTGCACCTATCCACTCATCATTTGCTGAAATTTATCATGCAACTCCTTATTCATCATGTTCTTCCAGTCAGTCTCGTCGGCTTGTGTTCCTGCCATGGTTAGCAGCAATAGAAACACACAAGAATATGATCCTACAGACTACTAACAAGAGGTGGTGGTGGATGTCACAAATCCATCAAGCAAATCTCAAATTCTTACCAGTTCTTACCCAGCAGCAGGCGGTGATCGGCAACCGTCGTAGTCAAAACTCTCAAAGCTTGGATAGAGCGATTACCAGGGAGAGTCAAACACACGAAGTAGATGTATGTGGAGCTGGGAAGGCTTATAATATGGTAGCAAAAAGGGTCAGCAATAATCAATTCAGAGATGCAAAGTTGAATAAATGCTCAACGACGGTACTGTGCTGGTCCTAGGCTAGACCGTGCTAGAGACGCGAGCCTAGAACACTAACAACAATCACGGCGCTGCACGTAAACAAGGGAAAAGCACACTCTGGAACTTTTTTTCCGCCCTTTTTTTGGCGCTCCTCTTTTTTTGCGCTCCTCGTTTTTTGTGAAAACTCACTATAATGGCGAGTGTCTCAAAACTCTTCCCTCGTCAAACTGACAAGATGGGCATGAAATATTTTTTTGACTTTTTTTTTCCAAAATCAGGGCAGCAACGACAAAAAATCACTATGATGGCACATGGCTCAAAAGACTCAGAAAAGCCTAAAAATAGGATAGGGAAAAATATTTTTACCTGTGAAAATTTTGGCCTAAAAACTTCCCGAGGGTCTCCAGACTCTTTTTTCTGAAACCTACTCAGGCAAGGAAATACGAATCGGATATTAGACGGACCTCGAAAACAAACCTAATATGAAAGGAACTCGGATTGGTGGTGGATATATGATGGTAGGATATGGCAGCGGTGGTGGTATATGGATACAGATTGGTGGTGGTATATGGATACAGATTGGTGATCGTATATGGAGACAGATTGGTGGTGGTATATGGATACAGATTGGTGATGGTATATGGAGAAGGATTGGTGGTGGTATATGGATGATAGAGGCAAAGGTGTCCCGATGTTTCGATGAGATGGTGGCTATCGTTTCTGTGGGAGTCGACCTTGACGATCCGACTACGAACGTGCGAGACGTCGCGCCTTAGCAATCGCTAAACCAACTTCCGAGGGGTTATTGACCACGCCGGAGCATGATCAACCTGACCATGAGGGTCTGTTTCCTGCGAGAAAACGAAGAACAAGCAAGATACTGATATTGCAATCTGGATATTGCGAATATCAGATGAAAGCTTTATTGATCAAGGTGGGGTTCTGTGACGTCTTGGTCTGGTCGTTGGACACAAACGAAGTACGCGAAGTTGCAGCTATGGCGAACTTTCAATCTAAACAAAACCCAAAGTCTAAACGATGCCCTAAGGGTTGTATATATGGAGGAAGAGGGGAGGATTTCATGGCCCTTGGAGGAGGGGTCCGAAACCAACCGTAACTCTTGTTTCCCCATACATACGGACTCTAAAAATATGCTATACTTAAGTATTTCGAAAATACATGGGCCTGTCCCAATAATAAGGTGACGCAGCACCTAAAATAGCATCTGGACGAAATTTATGAAGTGGCATCTTGTATATTTCGTCCAAGGTTTCATGCACTCCTTATGGTGGCTTCAAAGTCGTGAAATCATCACTTGTAACTCTGTTCTCGATCCCCTTGCGCATGCCATCATCTCCATGTTTGAACTTGTTCCAAGGTTCATCTTTCTTGTCCAGGCTAGGCCCTTCATTTGTAAGCAAAACAAATGTATCCAATTTAGGCAGCATCATATTCTAATGAACATTAGAATCGTTACCAAGAAACGAAAGTACCTGATAATTCAATTGACGTGCGCAAGCTCTAGTAATTGGTCCAATATGTATAGCAGCAGGGGCTGTGGGTCTAACAATGGTATTGATGTCCTGATCATCCTTCCCTTCTTGAAATGAAGTCGTCCTCGATGAAAGTTCATCGTCCTCACCCAAATAATGCTTCAAATCTGCAATGTTAAAAGTGGACTAACCCCAAAATCTGCATGCAGCTCAAGTTTATATGCATGATCATTTGTTTTCTCTAACACATTAAACGGACCATCAACACATGGCATTAGCTTTGATTTGCGAAAGTTAGGAAATCTATCCTTACACAAATGTAACCAAACAAGATCTCCAGGTGCAAACACAATATGTTTTCTACCCGTATTTCCAGCAAGATTATATTTAGCATTCATACGCTCAATGTTTTCCTTAGTTAACTCATGCATTTTTAAAATCAATTCAACATGTTCTTTAGCATCAAAATTAACCTTCTCCGAAGATGGAAGAGGCAACAAATCAATAGGTGCACGAGGTAGGAAACCCTACACAATTTCAGAAGGGCACATCTTAGTAGTAGAATGCAATGAAAGATTATAAGCAAGTTCAATATTAGGCAAGCATTCTTCCCACATTTTCTTGTTATTCTTCAAAACAGCCCTAAGCATAGTAGACAATGTTCTATTGACTACTTCAGTTTGTCCATCAGTTTGGGGGTGCAAGTAGTACTAAAAAGCAGTTTAGTCCCCAACTTAGCCCATAAACATCTCCAAAAGAGGCTAAGAAATTTAGTATCACGATCTGAAACAATAGTATTTGGCACACCATGCAAGCGAACAATTTCACGAAAGAACAAATCAGCAACATTAATAGCATCATCGCTTTCCTGACATGGTATAAAATGTGCCATTTTCGAGAAGCTATCCACGACAAAAAATATGCTATCCCTCCCCTTCTTTGTTCGAGGTAAACCTAAAACAAAGTCCATAGATATATCCTCCCAAGGAACACTAGGTACAGGCAAAGGCATATATAAACCATGAGGATTGAGTCGTGACTTAGCTTTTTGACAAGTAGTGCAGCGAGCAACAAAACGCTCAACATCCCGTCTCATCTTTGGCCAAAAGAAATGTGTAGCAAGTATATCCTCCGTCTTCTTGACGCCAAAGTGTCCCATTAATCCTCCTCCATGCGCCTCCTACAACAACAAGAGACGAACGGAGCTAGCTGGAATGCATAGCTTGTTAGCACGAAACACAAATCCATCGTTAAGAATGAACTTGTTCCAAGTTCTCCCTTCCTTACAATTCCGCAATACATCCTTAAATTCAGCATCATGCACATATTGATCTTTGATGGTCTCCAAACCAAATATTTTAAAGTCAAGTTGTGAAAGCATAGTATAACGACGAGACAATGCATCAGTAATAACATTTTCTTTACCCTTCTTGTGTTTAATGACATAAGGGAAAGTCTCAATGAATTCAACCCATTTAGCATGTCTACGGTTCAGTTTTGCTTGACTTTTAATGTGTTTCAAAGATTCATGATCAGAATGTATAACAAATTCCTTTGGCCATAAATAATGTTGCCATGTTTCTAAGGTCCAAACAAGAGCATATAATTATTTATCATAAGTAGAATAGTTTAGACTAGGCCCACTCAATTTTTCAGAAAAGTATGCAACAGGTTTGCCATCTTGTAATAACACACCTCCTAATCCAATTCCACTAGTATCACATTCAAACTCAAAAGTCTTATTAAAATCAGGAAGTTGGAGTAAAGGAGCATGTGTCAACTTATCTTTCAATGCCGTGAAGGCTTCTTCTTGTGCGGTACCCCAAACAAAAGGCACATCCTTCTTTGTAAGCTCGTTGAGAGGTGCAGCAATGGTGCTGAAATCTCTCACAAAACGCCTATAGAAACCAGCGAGGCCAAGGAAACTCCTCACTTGTCTGACCGTTTTGGGCTGCAGCCAACTCTCAATAGCTTCAATCTTGGCTTTATCAACTTCAATTCCCTGTGGGGTAACAACATAGCCAAGAAAAGATACTCGGTCGGTGCAAAAGGTGCACTTTCCAAGGTTACCAAACAACCGTGCATCACGTAGAGCAATAGAAACATAACGTAAATGTTCCAAATGTTCCTCCAAAGATTTTCTATAAATCAATATGTCGTCAAAGTAAACTACCACAAATCGTCCAATGAAAGCACGTAAAACTTCGTTCATTAACCTCATGAAAGTACTAGGTGCATTAGTTAACCCAAAAGGCATGACTAGCCACTCATATAATCGAAACTTAGTTTTAAATGTTGTTTTACATTCATCTCCCAAATTCATACGAATTTGATGGTATCCACTACACAAATCAACTTTGGAGAATATTGTAGAGCCACTCAATTCATCAAGCATATCATCTAGCCTAGGAATAGGATGACGATAACAAATAGTAATATTATTAATGCCTCTACAATCAACGCACATATGTGACGTACCATCCTTTTTCGGCACTAAAATGATAGGAACAGCAAAAGGACTAAGGGATTCGCGTATATAACCTTTGTCGAGCAGTTCTTGTACTTGACGCATAATCTCCTTCGTCTCCTCTGGATTGGTACGGTATGGTGCACGGTTGGGTAATGATGCATCGGGAAGTAAGTCAATTTGATGCTCAATCCCCCGAATAGGTGGTAATCCCGGTGGCACGTCTTGTGGAAAGACATCAGCGAACTCCTACAAAATGTTAGTGACAGCAGGAGGCAAAGAGGAAGGCATGTCCTCGAATGAAAATAATGCATCTTTGCACACAAAAGCATAGCAAACAGAGTTGCTAAAATCTAAATCATCAATATCAGATTTGGTGGCAAGTAAACATGCACTTTTCAATTTAATTTCATAAGCAACACTAGATGGTTTATTATTAGGCTGCATTTGTTGCTCAAATTCTTTTGCCACAATCTGATTTTCACTTTTATTTTTCTCCCGTTTTGCTTTATTAGCTCTATTAATATCATCTTTCAAAATGGAATCAGGAGTCATAGGAAGCAAAGTAATACTTTTATCCTTATGAACAAGAGTATACTGATTGTTTCTACCATGGTGTACAGAATTTTTATCAAATTGCCATGGTCTACCAAGTAATAAGAAACATGCTTGCATTGGTACCACATCACAATCAACATAATCAACATATGTAGAGATACTAAAATGCACATGAGTAGTACGTGTTACCTTAACCTTGCCGCTATTGTTGAACCATTAGATGTAGTAAGGATGTGGATGTGGTCTTGTGGTGAGAGATAGCTTCTCCACCATCTCCATGCTAGCCAAGTTATTGCAGCTCCCTCCATCTATGATAACGCGAACAGAACGTTCGTTCACAACTCCCTTTGTATGGAACAAATTATGCCTCTGATTTTTCTCAAATTGTGTAACCTGCACACTCAGAACACGTCGAGCAACTAAACATTCATACCTGTCAGCATCTTCAGCAGCCATGTATTGCGTCTCATGATCAGAATCCTCTCCACCGTGTTCTTCATGTGTAATAAGAGCCAAAGTCTCCTCATCATAGTCACTAGCGGACTCATACCCACCATCCTCAGTAGCAATCATCACATGCTGAGATTGGCATTCTCTCGCAAAATGTCCTCTTACCTTACAATGACGACAAATAATATCACTTGTGTGCCCTGTTGATGCCATGGAAGAAAAAGAGCCTTGCGCAGGTCCGGCAGGTGTGCTCTTGGCAGATAATGGTGGTTGTGCCTGCTTTCTTGTATCACGGCTGGAGGTGGCACCGGATGGAGGTGCTGGTGGAGTGGAAGTTGAGGATGCACGTGGTGTCCATGATGAAGATCGACCTGCAGAAAAGTTAGTTCACGCCAATGCCTGTCGATCCTGCGCTTCATGTTCAACTTTACAAGCAAGATGGAATAAACGAGTGATATTAGTATACTCCTTATACTCCAGAATGGTCTAAATCTCTCTATTCAATCCACCCATAAAACGTGGAAGCATAGCTTCATTCTCCTCAACAATACCACATCTAATCATGCCAGTTTGTGATTCCTGATAATATTCTTCTACAGAATTTTTTCCTTATCTTAAACGTTGCAATTTTTGAAGTAATTCACGTTGATAATATGGTGGAACCCGACGAGTACGCATAGCAGTTTTCAAAGCAGCCCAAGTAGTTGGAATAGGATAATCTACAATGTTCAGACCACCAAACACATGCAAAGCTAGTGAAAGCACAAACAGCAGCAGGAACACGTCTTTCCTCAGGATATTGTAAACATGTAAATCGTTGTTTAGTTTCTAACTCCCAAGTAAGATATATATCAGGAACATATCTACCCTCAAATGGTTAAATACTCAATTTTAGTTTAGGAAGATGGTCATGTACCTCAGGTGGTGGTGCAGCCCTACCGTTGCGATGATATGCATGAGGACGACCTGGTGGTGGTGGTGTTGGTGGTTGCACATAGTTCTGATTTTGGTCAACCTCTTCCTCGTAATTGTCCTCCACCTCTCCAGTAGCAGCAGGAGCGGCAGAAACATCAACATCGGCACCAAAATTTTGCCCATTGTCAATGGGAACGCGCTGTGCTCGTCCCACTTGATTTGGATAGCGACGTTGTTGTTGTTGTTGTTGTTGTTTTAGAGGTGCGTTAGGGGCAGCCAGTGGTGGTGGTGGAAGACGCGCGAGCAATTCATTAAACTTGTTATCGAGCTTTGTTTCGAACGTCTTCTCCATGCCATCTATCTTCTCCATGGCCTTTTCAAATCTGTTTAGCACGTCTTGCACCTGTCCACTCATCATTTGTTGAAATTTATCATGCAACTCCTTATTCGTCATGTTCTCCCAGTCAGTCTCTGTAGCGACTAGACCTCAAACAGTCTGATCTTTGTGCTCCGGTGTCATCCCTGGATCAGTAATGCTGACACCACACAGTACTCAGAGGATTTATAGCAGAGTAGCAATCACACACTTATTACATCGAGTGTCTCAAAAGAGAACTTATTACAATAAATATGGCTTAAGGCCATCTAATAACGATAACAGCGGAAGGCTTGGAAGATAAGTGAGTCCATCAACTCCAACGGCATCACTGAGTATAGAAGCACGACCTAAAATTCCTCAATCGTCGTCTGAAAAGTCTGCAACATTAACGTTGCAGCCCGAAAACGGGTCAGCACATGGAATATGCTGGCAAGGTAACACATAGAGAGTAATGGAATGCAACAGCTATACTATATGCATATATGGCTGGTGGAAAGCTCTATGGTTACAGTTTTTGCGTAAAGCCAATTTTTCCCTACTTCAACGGAATAAAATTAATTACTATCATGGTGGTTGTTAAACATTGAGAATGGTTGACAGCATCCTCAATCCCAATTAAGTAACATCATTAAAATCCCACAAAATTAATTTTAGAGTAACATGTTGAGATTCACATGATAATCTAAGTACTAGACACTCAAGATGTCCATAACCGGGGACACGGCTAATCATGATTAGTTTATTACACTCTGTAGAGGTTTGCGCACTTTTCCCCACAAGACTCGATCGCCTCCGTTTGGTTTCTCGCACTGCAGGGTGTTTGAGAAGACGGATGACCGAGACACGGTCTTTCAGAAGCGCTAGCACCTTACGACGAGTAGACCGGTACACCTACTTTCCCCTACATCTGCTAGTCTACCACTGTAAGAGTTCGCACAACTTAGTCAACTATGCCAGAGCCCATATTGGTTTGTGGCTGCACACGGAAGTTTCTAGTATGAATAATCTCATGATCCCTTTGAGCCTGGGTGGCGGTCCAAAAGAAAACAGGCAAGTCCTGGTAACCCCAGGTGCCTCAATCCACCCAGATGTGTGTTAGGTTGCCACCTTAGATAAACCCTTAATTATAAATCTCACATCTGTCATGGATATCACTCACCCAATCCACGTCTACTGGCATAGCATGGCATAATAAGCAAACGTAGAAGTAACTCCCAAAGGTTTGATAATAAACAGGTAATAGGTACTACCTCATCTACTTCCCATCCCACAATTTAATTAGATCCTAATCATGCAATGTGTGAGGATTGATCTAATGCAATAAAATGGGTTGTAGAAAAGGTATGATCAAAGTGTTACTTGCCTTGCTGATGATCCGCGAAACCTAGAGATTCGAAGTAACAGGCGGCGCACTCCGGGTATTCTATCGCAGACAAACATCAAGCATACAATAAGTACTCATCTAATGCACAGGTAAAACTCAAATAGAAGATCTAACCAGAAAGTTCAACTTAAGAACCCTGGTTGGCAAAAAGAATCAAATCAAACGAAGCAAAAGAAATCAAACGGCGAAAGAAAACAACTTTGTTCTAGTAATCTGGATCTAGGGCAAATTTTACAGTAGTAAAAACTTGTTTAAGTTGATTATTCGGAAAGAGGGTTTCGAGACGAAACTCCAGGCGCTTGAATCGCCTGATTCCGATAAACGAGCGAAAAGTTATACTAAAATGAAAATCGGATCAGAAATCGCGATCTGAAAATAACCGCGGAAAATCCAATGAAAAAGAAAAACGACGAACAGATTTTTTTTAAAAACTGCATGGAAAACGAGGCGGTGGCGAACCTCGAAAGGCGCGCGCTCCGGCGAGTCGGCGGCTGCGGCGGGCGGCGGCGGCGGCGGGCGGCTAGGGTTAGGTCGGGCGCTGGCGGCTGGGCTCTCCTCGGGCCGGGGCGACGGCTTATATAGCCTAGGCCGGCGGAGTCCAGGCCGAATAATGCCCGTAGTCGGTTCGCGTTTTTTTAAGTCCGCTCGGAAGAAAAATAAAAAGAAATACTAAACGGACTCCAAAAATCACGAAATAAATTTTGCCGGGTTCCTAGAATCAAGCCCGAGAAAGTGAACATTTATCTGGGCCCAAACTACAACTTTGAAAAATGCGCATTTTTCCTAAATTCAAATGAAAATACCGAAAAAACTCCGAAATAAAACTTATTTGATTTTTTTATTAAATCCTCAATATTTCTATATTTTGGGAAAGTCATTTTATTCCCTCTCTCATATTTTTGTAATAGAAATAATTGATGATAAAATAAATAAAATCAAATGATCCTGTTTACATAATTTAAGAAAACTCAAATACGTAAATAACGAAATCCCCAACTCTCTCTGTGGGTCCTTGAGTTGCTTAGGATTTTCTAGGATCAAAACCAAAAGCAGAATAAAATATGATATGCATGATGACCTAATGTATAACATTCCAAATTGAAAATTTGGGATTTTACAAACCTACCCCCCTTAAGATGAATCTCGCCCTCGAGATTCGGGTTGGCTAGAAAATAGGTGAGGGTGGTCTTTGAGCAAATCTTCCTCTCGCTCCCAGGTGGCTTCATCCTCCGTGTGGTGGCTCCACTGAACTTTGCAAAACTTGATAACCTTGCTACGAGTAACTCGACTGGCAAAATCGAGGATCTTGACTGGTTTCTCCTCATAGGTCAAATTGTTATCCAACTGAATTGCTTCTAATGGCACTGTGTCTCTCAATGGTATGTCAACCATCTCCGCGTGACACTTCTTTAACTGAGAAACGTGAAACACATCATGCACTCCGGCCAATCCTTCTGGCAATTCCAACTTGTAGGCCACTTCTCCCATACGCTCCAAAACTCGATATGGTCCTACAAATCGTGGCGCTAACTTCCCCTTAACTCCTAAACGCTTAATCCCTCGAAGTGGGGATACTCGAAGATAAGCTTTATCTCCGACTTCGTAAACTGTCTCCTTTCGTTTAGAATCTGCGTAGCTCTTCTGCCTGGACTGGGCTACCTTGAGCCTATCGCGAATCAACTTCACCTTCCGTTCAGACTCCTTAATCAAATCTGGTCCAAACAACTGGCGGTCTCCAACGGTGTCCTGCACCTCCTTCCGTACAAAGCTTCGAAAGGGGCCATCTTCAAACTGGTCTGATAGCTATTATTGTAACAAAACTCCGCATATGGCAAATTATCGTCCCAACTAGATCCATAATCTAGCGCACAAGCTCTCAGCATATCCTCCAAAATCTGATTGACTCTCTCAGTCTGTCCATCTGTCTGCGGGTGAAAAGCTGTACTAAATTCTAGCCTAGTACCCAAAGTCTCATGCAACTGCTTCCAGAACTTTGAGGTAAACTGGGTTCCTCTATCTGATACGATACTCCTCGGAACTCCATGCAAACATATGATCCTGGTCATGTATATCTTTGCCAACTTAGCACTTGTGTAAGTGGTCTTTACTGGGATGAAATGTGCTACCTTCGTCAATCGATCAACTACAACCCAAATCGAGTCATAGCCTGAATGAGTCCTTGGTAATCCCGTGATAAAATCCATGCCTAGCTTATCCCACTTCCATTCGGGTATCGGCAATGGTTGCAACAATCCTGTTGGCTTCTGATGCTCTGCCTTTACTCTCTGACATACATCACAAACTGCTACATACTCCGCAATATCCTTCTTCATCCCGGTCCACCAGAAAATATCCTTCAAATCCAAATACATCTTGGTATTTCCTGGGTGAATCAAATACGGTGAATCATGTGCCTCTTGCAAAATCAACTTCCTGATCTCCGGGTTGTTGGGCACGTAAACACGGTCTTCAAACCATAGGGTATCGTGCTCATCCTCACGAAATCCTTTAGCTTTTACTTTGCTCAGTTTCTCCTTTATAGCGGCAATCTCTTTGTCAGTTTTCTAAGCTTCTCTGATTCTATCCATCAAATTTGACTGAATTTCCAATGCTGCTACATAGCCTCTCAGAACTATTTCCATGCATAGTTCACGAAAATTTTCTGCTAACTCCTTGGGTATTTCTCCCGTCATTACTCTATTGACATGACTCTTACGACTTAATGCATCAGCTACTACATTAGCCTTCCCGGGATGATAATGCAATCTCATATCATAATCCTTGATGAGCTCCAACCATCTCCTTTGTCTGAGATTCAACTCCTTCTGCGTGAAAATGTACTTCAAACTCTTATGATCCGTGTACACCTCACAATGATTTCCGATGAGGAAATGTCTCCATGTCTTCAATGCATGCACTACGGCTGCTAACTCCAAATTATGCATGGCATAATTTAATTCGTGGGGCTTCAGTTGTCGTGAAGCATACGAAACAACTCTTCCTTCCTGCATAAGCACTGCTCCAAGTCCTCGACGTGAAGCGTGGCAATACACCTCATAATCCTTGGTTTGATCTGGCAAAATCAACACTGGTGAGGTAACCAAACGTTTCTTCAACTCCTGGAAACTAGCCTCACACTCATCAGTCCATTTGAACTTAGTATCCTTCTTCAGCAACTCCGTCATAGGTTTTGCAATCTTTGAGAAATTCTCAATAAATCTCCGGTAGTATCCTGCGAGTCCAAGAAAACTCCGGATCTCTCCAACTGTTGTTGGTGCTTCCCACTTGGTCACGGTTTCAACTTTAGCGGGATCTACTGCTATACCTTCTCCAGATATAACGTGTCCGAGGAATCCTACTTCCTTCAACCAAAATTCACATTTGCTGAACTTGGCATATAATTGGTGTTCTCTGAGCTTTCCAAGTACCAAACGCAAATGCTCCTTATGTTCCTCTTCATTCTTCGAATATACCAGGATATCACCAATGAACACTACGACAAACTTATCCAAAAACTCCATAAACACTTTGTTCATCATGTTCATAAAATAGGCAGGCGCGTTAGTCAGTCCAAATGACATAACGGTATACTCATACAGCCCATACCTGGTGGTAAAAGCTGTCTTAGGAATATCCTGTTCTCGAATCTTCAACTGGTGGTATCCTGATTGCAAATCGATCTTGGAAAACACTTTAGCTCCTTGCAATCGATCAAACAGATCGTTGATCATTGGTAGTGGGTACTTGTTCTTGATCGTTACTTCGTTCAATCCTCGATAATCAACAACCATTCTTAACGATCCATCCTTCTTCTCCACTAGAAGTACTGGCGATCCCCAAGGCGAAGAACTTGGGCGAATATATCCCTTATCCAGTAACTCCTTAATCTGCTTCTTAATTTCCACCAAATCTTTTGCTGGCATCCTATATGGTCTCTTCGATATTGGCCCAGTGCCTGGCAAAAGCTCAATCAAAAACTCAATGTCTCTATCCGGTGGCATGCCTGGCAACTCTTCGGGAAATACATCAGGAAAATCCTTTACCACTGGTACTTTCTCCTGCACAACTCCTGATAATGAATTTACTTGTGTCCTGTTTGGCGCATGTCGAGATACATACTTGATCCTTTTTTCCTTCTGGCGTTGTGAGCAAAATTGTCTTACTGGCGCAATCGATGTTTCCCCCATACATCGACAGCCAATCCATACCAAGAATCACATCCAGACCTTGGGATTCCAAAATAATTAAATCCGTTGGGAAAACATGCCTTCCTATACTTAATGGCACTTGAAAACATCCTTGACTGGCCATGTACTCCGCTCCTGGTGAGCTTACTAGCATAGGTGTTTTAAGAATCCTAGTGGGCAAACTATACTTTTCCACAAATCCCCTTGATATGTATGAATGCGATGCACCAGTATCAAAAAGAACGAGTGCAGTAAATGACTTAACCAAAAACTTACCTATTACTGCATCGGACTGAGCTTCAACCTCCTCCACATTAACGTGGTTCACCTCTCCCCTGTTGAAAGGGTTCGGCTTCTTTCCAGAGCTTCCATTGCCATTTTGTCCTTCATGACAGTCATTTGCATAATGTCCTGGCTTCGAACACTTATAGCAAGTGACGTGGCTCAAGTCCTTCTTGGCTGGGGTTGATGGGGTGCTGCGGTTCTGTCCATTGCTTCCTCCATTCCTGTTACAATTCTTGGTGCCATTGTGATTGTGCGAGCTACCTACTCCATGGGTATGCTGAAAATGTCCTCCTGGCCTAGGGGTAAAACGAGGTTTCTGCTGAACTCCTGAATTATACTTTCCTTGTCCATACTTCCTCTTGCGGTTCTCAATTTGCTGCTGCTTCCCTTCAATCATAAGAGCACGATCTACCAACTCCTGGTAGTTGTTGAAGGTGGCTACCATCAACTGCATACTCAACTCATCATTCAGTCCTTCCAGGAATTTCTCCTGCTTAGCTGCATCCGTAGCAACGTCATCTGGGGCATAACGTGCTAGCTTACTAAACTCCTCCACATACTGGCCAATTGTCCATCCTCCTTGGCGCAAGTTACAAAACTCACGCTTCTTCATGGCCATTGCTCCTGCTGAAACATGGGCGGTACGAAAAGCCTGCTGAAACTGGTCCCATGTGACAGTGTCGATTGGGAAGGTGGCTGTGAAATTCTCCCACCAAGATGCTGCGGGTCCTTCTAACTGATGTGCGGCAAACTTAACCTTCTCCACATCTGTGCATCCTACTGTGGTCAACTCCCTAGCTATCTTGCGGAGCCAATCATCTGCTACTATCGGCTCGGTGCTACTGGAAAACACCGGTGGATTCAGCCTAAGAAAACGGGCTAAGTGGTCAACAGGTGGTGGTGGTGGTGGGTTGTTGTTGTTGTTCCCCTGATTCTGATTCTGAACTAGCAACTGCATCAAGGTGTTCTGCTGCTGGATCAACTGGGTGAGCTCTGGCGGAAAGGCAAATCCGGGGTCACGTCTCGGAGGCATCTGAGGGTTTAGAAAAGATGAGATGTAAGAATAGAGGGGATCTAAAGGGAAAACACTACCCATATGCACATGAGGCAAAAGCACACAATTCACTTCAATCAATCAAACAAGACATACAATCGATCTAACTATCGCAAAAAGTGCTCGGACTACTATATTTACATGGTGGACTACCACTACTGATGAGGTGGTCTACTAGAAATATTCTACGGTTGGAGACTCCATGATATCTGCTCCTGCTTCATCAACATAGTCATCATCGCTACTATCTTGTTCCGAGTCGGTTCCGAGTCGGTGGCGTCAATGATGATGTAGTCCTCCGAGCTAATCTCCTTGGGTTCCTCGTCTTCATCTACTGGTGTCGGGCCTCCCATAAATATTCCAATCTTCTTGATCAGATCGTCATTCTTCTCCACCAGTACTTCAATTTCTTCTTCATAACCTTCGCGTGTAGCCTTGAGTTCTTCCTCTAGTTCCTTAATTCTAGTCCTAGCCTTCTTCAGATCTATCATGTCGGCGCACATCTGATTCTCCTGGCGTCGAATGTGCTGATTTAACTCCTGAATAAAAGCTGCAATTGATATATCTTTCCTGGTGCTGATCATCTCCCAGTGTTCATCTCGGCGCCCGCAAATCTGGTAGATAGTATCCTTAAGATCCTTGCGGTAGACTTCTCCAATGCGTCCCATGGCGATGTGAGCTGCCATGCTCTTTCCTAGACTCCAAGTTGGGGCATCAAAAGAAAACTCTATGGGCTCAGTGACTGGCATGAACGTCCTTCCTGGAACTTGAACTTGAATCATCCAGCGCTCCTCTTCAGGTAAAGTGGCGTTGTAGGTTCCCGTGAAGCTGGGTATTCCTATGTTCAGGTATCTAGTGACTTCCTTCAAGTGGCGTCCAAAGGGTGTATCTTCATCCGGTTGTGTGAACTTGTTCCTTGCATCCGCCATCCTAAAGAGTAGAAAAGATGAGAAGTCATAAGAGAAGAGAGTGAGTAGTGATCTAGGTCTTTAGCTTAGTGGTCGTGTCCTACAGTCAGCGTGTGCTCTGATACCATCTCTGTAGCGACCAGACCTCAAACAGTCTGATCTCTGTGCTCCGGTGTCATCCCTGGATCAGTAATGCTGACACCACACAGTACTCGGAGGATTTATAGTAGAGTAGCAATCACACACTTATTACATCGAGTGTCTCAAAAGAGAACTTATTACAATAAATATGGCTTAAGGCCATCTAATAACGATAACAGCGGAAGGCTTGGAAGATAAGTGAGTCCATCAACTCCAACGGCATCATTGAGTATAGAACCACGACCTAAAATTCCTCAATCGTCGTCTGAAAAGTCTGCAACATTAACATTGCAGCCCGAAAACGGGTCAGCACATGGAATATGCTGGCAAGGTAACACATAGAGAGTAATGGAATGCAACAGCTATACTATATGCATATATGGCTGGTGGAAAGCTCTATGGTTACAGTTTTTGCGTAAAGCCAATTTTCCCTACTTCAACGGAATAAAATTAATTACTATCATGGTGGTTGTTAAACATTGAGAATGGTTGACAGCATCCTCAATCCCAATTAAGTAACATCATTAAAATCCCACAGAATTAATTTTAGAGTAACATGTTGAGATTCACATGATAATCCAAGTACTAGACACTCAAGATGTCCATAATCGGGGACACGACTAATCATGATTAGTTTATTACACTCTGCAGAGGTTTGCGCACTTTTCCCCACAAGACTCGATCGCCTCCATTTGTTTTCTCGCACTGCAGGGTGTTTGAGAAGACGGATGACCGAGACACAGTCTTTCAGAAGCGCTAGCACCTTACGACGGGTAGACCGGTACACCTACTTTCCCCTACATCTGCTAGTCTACCACTGTAAGAGTTCGCACAACTTAGTCAACTATGCCAGAGCCCATATTGGCTTGTGGCTGCACACAGAAGTTTCTAGTATGAATAATCTCATGATCCCTTTGAGCCTGGGTGGCGGTCCAAAAGAAAACAGGCAAGTCCTGGTAACCCCAGGTGCCTCAATCCACCCAGATGTGTGTTAGGTTGCCACCTTAAATAAACCCTTAATTATAAATCTCACATCTGTCATGGATATCACTCACCCAATCCACGTCTACTGGCATAGCATGGCATAATAAGCAAACGTAGAAGTAACTCCCAAAGGTTTGATAATAAACAGGTAATAGGTACTACCTCATCTACTTCCCATCCCACAATTTAATTAGATCCTAATCATGCAATGTGTGAGGATTGATCTAATGAAATAAAACTGGGTTGTAGAAAAGGTATGATCAAATGTTACTTTCCTTGCTGATGATCCGCGAAACCTAGAGATTCGAAGTAACAGGCGGCGCACTCCGGGTATTCTATCGCAGATAAACATCAAGCATACAATAAGTACTCATCTAATGCTCAGGTAAAACTCAAATAGAAGATCTAACCAGAAAGTTCAACTTAAGAACCCTGGTTGGCAAAAAGAATCAAATTGAACGAAGCAAAAGAAATCAAACGACGAAAGAAAACAACTTCGTTCTAGTAATCTGGATCTAGGGCAAATTTTACAGTAGTAAAAACTTGTTTAAGTTGATTATTCGGAAAGAGGGTTTCGAGACGAAACTCCAGGCGCTTGAATTGCCTGATTCCGATAAACGAGCGAAAAGTTATACTAAAACAAAAATTGGATCAGAAATCACGATCAGAAAATAATCGTGGAAATTCCGACGAAAAAGAAAAACGACGAATAGATTTTTTTTAAAAAAAAACTGCACGGAAAACGAGGCGGCGGCGAACCTCGAAAGGCGCGCGCTCCGGCGAGTCGGCGGCGGCGGGCGGCTAGGGTTAGGTCGGGCGCTGGCTGCTGGGCTCTCCTCGGGCCGGGGCGGCGGCTTATATAGCCTAGGCCGGCGGAGTCCAGGCCGAATACGGCCCGTAGTCGGTTCGCGTTTTTTTAAATCCGCTCGGAAGAAAAATAAAAAGAAATACTAAACGGACTCCAAAAATGACGAAATAAATTTTGCCGGGTTCCTAAAATCAAGCCCGATAAAGTGAAGATTTATCTGGGCCCAAACTACAACTTTGAAAAACGCACATTTTTCCTAAATTCAAATAAAAATACCGAAAAAACTCCGAAATAAAACTTATTTGATTTTTTATTAAATCCTCAATATTTCTATATTTTGGGAAAGTCATTTTATTCCCTCTCTCATATTTTTGTAATAGAAATAATTGATGATAAAATAAATAAAATCAAATGATCCTGTTTACATAATTTGAGAAAACTCAAATACGTAAATAACGAAATCCCCAACTCTCTCCGTGGGTCCTTGAGTTGCTTAGGATTTTCTAGGATCAAAACCAAAAGCAGAATAAAATATGATATGCATGATGACCTAATGTATAACATTCCAAATTGAAAATTTGGGATGTTACAGTCTCGTCGGCTTGTGATCCTGCCATGGTTAGCAGCAATAGAAACACACAAGAATATGATCCTACAGACTACTAATAAGAGGTGGTGGTGGATGTCACAAATCTTTTCAAGCAAATATCAAATGCTTACCAGTTCTTACCCAGCAGCAGGCGGTGATCGGCAACTATCGTAGTGAAAACTCTCAAAGCTTGGATAGAGCGATTACCAGGGAGAGTCAAACGCACAATGTAGATGTATGTGGAGCTGGGAAGGCTTATAATATGGTAGAAAAAAGGGTCAGCAATAATCAATTCAGAGATGCAAAGTTGAATAAACGCTCAACGACGGTACTGTGCTGGTCATAGGCTAGACCGTGCTAGAGACGCGAGCCTAGAACACTAACAAAATCATGGCGCTGCATGTAAACAACGGAAAAGCACACTCTGGAACTTTGTTTTTCACTCTTTTTTTGGCGCTCCTCTTTTTTTGGCGCTCCTTTTTTTGCGAAAAATCACTATAATGGCGAGTGTCTCAAAACTCTTCCCTCGTCAAACTAACAGGATGGGCACAAAATTGTTTTTGACTTTTTTTTTGGAAATCAAGGCAGCGATGATGAAAAAGTGCGACAAAAAATCACTATGATGGCACGTGGCTCAAAAGACTCAGAAAAGCCTAAAAATAGGATAGGGAAAAACTATTTTTGCCTCTGAAAATTTTGGCCTAAAAATTGCCCGGGGGTCTCCATACTTTTTTTTTCGAAACCTACTCAGGCAAGGAAACACGAATCGGAAATTAGACGGACCTCGAAAACAAACCTAATATGAAAGGAACTCGAAATGGTGGTGGATATATGATGGTAGGATATGGCATCGGTGGTGGTATGTGGATACGGATTGGTGATGGTATATGGCGGCGGCGTGACAACTTATGACCAGAACTCGAAACTCTAAAAGACTAGACTCTAAGACCAGCAACTAGACACGACGATGCAAACGCAAATTCAACAAAGCAAAATACTGAAAAGACTATGCAAAGGCTCAGATTGGTTCGGATATGATGAACTAACCCTAATTTTTTGTTGGCTTTTTTCGTGGACTGTAGGTATGAAGAACAGACTCGATCTAAACTACGAAAAACAGTAAAATCTCACTGAGCAACCTGGAAATCAGATACCACTTGATAGAGGCAAAGGTGTTCTGATGTTTCGATGAGATGGTGGCTATCGTTTCTGTGGGAGTCGACCTTGACGATCCGAGTATGAACGTGCGAGACGTCGCTCCTTATCAATCGCTAACCAACTTCCGAGGGGTTATTGACCACGCCGGAGCACGATCAACCTGACCACGAGGGTCTGTTTCCTGCGAGCAAACGAAGAACAAGCAAGAAACTGAGATTGCAATCTGGATATTGTGAATATAAGATGAAAGCTTTATTGATCAAGGTGGGGTTCTATGACGCCTTTGTCTGGTCGTTGAACACAAACGAAGTACGCGAAGTTGCAGCTATGGCGAACTTTTAATCTAAACAAAACCCAAAGTCTAAACTACGCCCTAAGGGATGTATATATGGAGGAAGAGGGGAGGTTTTCGTGGCCCTTGGAGGAGGGGTCCGAAACCAACCCTAACTCTTGTTTCCCCACACATACGGACTCTAAAAACAACCTATACTTAAGTATTTCGAAAATACATGGGCCTGGCCCAATAATAAGGTGACGCAGCACCTAAAATAGCCTCTGGACGAAATTTATGAAGTGGCATCTTGTATATTTCATCCAAGGCTTCATGCACTCCTTATGGTGGCTTCAAAGTCCTGAAATCATCACTTGTAACTCTGTTCTGGATCCCCTTGCGCATGCCATCATCTCCATGCTTGAACTTGTTCCAAGGTTCATCTTTCTTCTCCAAGCTAGGCCCTTCATTTGTAAGCAAAACAAATGTATCCAATTTAGGTAGCATCATATTCTTATGAACATTAGAATCGTTACCAAGAAACGAAAGTACCTGATAATTCAATTGGCGTGCGCAAGCTCTAGTAATTGGTCCAGTATGTATAGCAGCAGGGGTTGTGAGTGTAACAATGGTATTGATGTCCTCATCAATGGATACAGATTGGTGATGGTATATGGAGACGAATCGGTGGTGGTATATGGATACGGATTGGTGATGGTATATGGAGACGTTTCGATGGTAGATAAGCAGTGGTGGTAGAAGGCAGGGGCGATGATGATGGTGCGGCGACGGCGTCACAACTTATGACCAGAACTCGAAACACTAAAAGACTAGACTCTAAGACCAGCAACTAGACACGACGATGCAATCGCAAATTCAACAAAGCAAAATACTAAAAAGACTATGCAAAGGCTCAGATTCATTCGGATATGATGAAATAACACTAATTTTTTGGCTTTTTTTAAACTATGAAAAACTATATAATCTCACCGAGCAACCTGGAAATCTGATACCACTTTATAGAGGCGAAGGTGTCCCGATGTTTCGATGAGATGGTGGCTATCGTTTCTGTGGGAGTCGACCTTGGCGATCCGACTACGAACGTGCGAGACATCGCGCCTTAGCAATCGCTAAACCAACTTCCAAGGGGTTATTGACCACGCCGGAGCACGATCAACCTGACCACGAGGGTCTGTTTCCTGCGAGAAAACGAAGAACAAGCAAGATACTGATATTGCAATCTGGATATTGTGAATATCAGATGAAAGCTTTATTGATCAAGGTGGGGTTCTGTGACGTCTTGGTCTGGTCGTTGGACACAAACGAAGTACGCGAAGTTGTAGCTATGGCAAACTTTTAATCTAAACAAAACCCGAAGTCTAAACGACGCCCTAAGGGTTGTATATATGTAGGAAGAGGGGGGGGGGATTTCATGGCCCTTGGAGGAGGGGTCCGAAACCAACCCTAACTCTTGTTTCCCCACACATACGGACTCTAAAAACAACCTATACTTAAGTATTTCAAAAATACATGGGCCTAACCCAATAATAAGGTGACGCATCACCTAAAATAGCCTCTGAACGAAATTTATGAAGTGGCATCTTGTATATTTCGTCCAAGGCTTCATGCAGTCCTTATGGTGGCTTCAAAGTCCTGAAATCATCACTTGTAACTCCGTTCTTGATGCCCTTGCGCATGCCATCATCTCCATGCTTGAACTTGTTGCAAGGTTCATCTTTCTTGTCCAAGCTAGGCCCTTCATTTGTAATCAAAACAAATGTATCCAATTTAGGCAGCATCATATTCTCATGAACATTAGAATCGTTACCAAGAAACGAAAGTACCGGATAATTCAATTGGGGTGCGCGAGCTCTAGTAATTGGTCCAGTATGTATAGCAGCAGGGGCTGTGGGTGTAACAATGGTATTGATGTCCTCATCATAATTCCTCTAATAATTATGGTAATTCCTACAACAATTCTTATGGAAATTATAATAAGATTCCCTCTGATTTTGAATCTAATATTAAAGAATTTATTACTTCGCAAAAGAATTCCAATGCTTTGATTGAAGAAAAATTGCTTAAGATTGATGAGTTGGCTAGGAACGTTGATAGAATTTCTCTTGATGTTGATTCTTTGAAACATAGATCTATTCCACCTAAGCACGATATCAATGAGTTTCTCAAAGCCATGAGAATTTCCATTGATGAGTGCAAAGAAAGAACCGCTAGGATGCGTGCTAAGAAAGATTCGTTTATAAGAGCGTGTTCTTCTAGTTTCCATGATAATAAAGATGAAGATCTAAAAGTTATTGATGTGTCCCGTATTAAATCTTTGTTTTGCAATATGAATCTTGATAATAATGGGACTGAATATGATCCACCTTTACCTAGAAGGTGTTCCAAAAATTCGGAGTTTTTAGATCATGATGCTAAATTTGGTAATAGTGGGATTGAAGAGATCAAAACTCTAGATGTTAATGAACCTACTATTTTGGATTTCAAGGAATTTAATTATAATATCTGCTCTTTGATAGATTGTATTTACTTTTTGCAATCTGTGCTAAATTCTCCTCATGCTTATAGTCAAAATAAAGCTTTTACCAAACATATCGTTGATGCTTTGATGCAATCTTATGAAGAAAAACTTAAGTTGGAAGTTTCTATCCCTAGAAAACTTTATGATGAGTGGGAACCAACTATTAAAATTAAAATTAAAGATCATGAATGCTATGCTTTGTGTGATTTGGGTGCTAGTGTTTCCACGATTCCAAAGACTTTGTGTGATTTGTTAGGTTTCCGTGATTTTGATGATTGCTCTCTAAACATGCACCTTGTGGATTCCAGTATTAAGAAACCTATGGGAAGAATTAATGATGTTATGTTCTTATTGTTGTAAATAGTAATTATGTGCCCGTAGATTTTATCGTTCTTGATATAGATTGCAATCCTTCATGTCCTATTATTCTTGGTAGACCTTTCCTTAGAACGATTGGCGCAATTATTGATATGAAGGAAGGAATATTAGATTCCAATTTCCGTTAAGGAAAGGCATGGAACACTTTCCTAGAAAGAAAATTAAATTACCTTATGAATCTATTATGAGAGCCACTTATGGATTTCCTACCAAAGATGGCAATACCTAGATCTATCCTTGCTTTTTAAGCCTAGCTAGGGGCGTTAAACGATAGCGCTTGTTGGGAGGCAACCCAATTTTATTTTTATTCCTTGCTTTTTGCTCCTGTTTAGTAATAAATAATTTGTCTAGACTCTGTTTTGGTTGTGTTTTTTGTGTTTAATTAGTGTTTGTGCCAAGTAGAACCATTGGGAAGACTTGGGGAAAGTCTTTTTAATCTTGCTGTAAAAAACAGAAACTTTAGCGCTCATGAGAACTGCTGCCATTTTTATTTGGGAAGTTCTATTTAGTTAATTATTTTTGAAAATGATTAATATATAAATTCCTCACGTCCATAAATTTGTTTTAGAATGTTTGGGGTTCCAGATCTTGCGCTAGCTATAGATTACTACAGACTGTTCTGTTTTTGACAGATTCTGTTTTTCGTGTGTTGTTTGCTTATTTTGGTGAATCTATGGCTAGTAAAATAGTTTATAAACCATAGAGAAGTTGGAATACAGTAGGTTTAGCACCAATATAAATAAATAATGAGTTCATTACAGTACCTTGAAGTGGTGTTTTGTTTTCTTTCGCTAACGGAGCTCACGAGATTTTCTACTTTAAGTTTTGTGTTGTGAAGTTTTCAAGTTTTGGGTAAAGATTTGATGGATTATGGAACAAGGACTGGTAAGATCCTAAGCTTGGGGATGCCCATGGCACCCCCAAGATAATCTAAGGATAACTAAAAGCCAAAGCTTGGGGATGCCCCGGATGGCATCCCCTCTTTCGTCTACTTCTATCGGTAACTTTACTTGGAGCTATATTTTTATTCACCACATGATATGTGCTTTGCTTGGAGCGTCTTGTATGATTTGAGTGTTTAATTTTTAGTTTACCACAATCATCTTTGATGTACACACATTTTTAGAGAGACATACATGATTCGGAAATTATTAGAATACTCTATGTGCTTCACTTATATCTTTTGAGTTATATAGTTTTGCTCTAGTGCTTCACTTATATCTTTTAGAGCACGGTGGTAGATTTGTTTTATAGAAACTATTGATCTCTCATGCTTCACTTAGATTATTTTGAGAGTCTTAAATAGCATGGTATTTGCTTAAATAATCCTATATGCTAGGTATACAAGATTAATAATAAAATTCTCTTATGAGTGTGTTGAATACTATGAGAAGTTTGATACTTGATAATTGTTTTGAGATATGGCGATGGTGACATTAGACTCATGCTAGTTGAGTAGTTGTGAATTTGAGAAATACTTGTGTTAAAGTTTGTGATTCCCGTATCATGCACGTATGGTGAACCGTTATGTGATGAAGTCGGAGCATGATTTGTTTATTGATTGTCTTCCTTATGAGTGGCGGTCAGGGACGAGCGATGGTCTTTTCCTACCAATCTATCCCCCCTAGGAGCATGCGCTTAATACTTTTCTTTGATAACTTGTAGATTTTTGCAATAAGTATATGAGTTCTTTATGACTAATGTTGAGTCCATGGATCCTACGCACTCTCACCCTTCCACCATTGCTAGCCTCTCTAATACCGCGCACCTTTCGCCGGTATCATACACCCACCATATACCTTCCTCAAAACAGCCACCATACCTACCTATCATGGCATTTCCATAGCCATTCCGAGATATATTGCCATGCAACTTTCCACCGTTCCGTTTACTATGAAACGCTCCATCATTGTCATATTGCTTTGCATGATCATGTAGTTGACATTGTATTTGTGGCAAAGCCACCATTCATAATTCTTTCATACATGTCACTCATGAGTCATTGCATATCCCGGTACACCGCCGGATGCATTCATATAGAGTCATATTTTGTTCTAACTATCGAGTTGTAATTCTTGAGTTGTAAGAAAATAGTAGTGTGATGATAATCATTATTAGAGCATTGTCCCAGTGAGGAAAGGATGATGGAGACTATGATTCCCCCACAAGTCGGGATGAGACTCCGGACAAAAAAAAAGATGCCATAAAAAAGAGAAGGCCCAAATAAAAAATGAGAGAAAAAGAGAGAAGGGACAATGCTACTATCCTTTTACCACACTTGTGCTTCAAAGTAGCACCATGATCTTCATGATAGAGAGTCTCCTTTGTTATCACTTTCATATACTAGTGGGAATTTTTCATTATAGAACTTGGCTTGTATATTCCAATGATGGGCTTCCTCAAAATGCCTTAGGTCTTCGTGAGCAAGCAAGTTGGATGCACACCCACTTAGTTTCTTTTTGAGCTTTCATATACTTATAGCTTTAGCGCATCCGTTGCATGGCAATCCCTACTCACTCACATTGATATCTATTGATGGGCATCTCCATAGCCTGTTAATACGCCTAGTTGATGTGAGACTATCTTCTCCCTTTTTGTCTTCTCCACAACCATCATTCTATTCCACCTAAAGTGCTATGTCCATGGCTCACGCTCATGTATTGCGTGAAGATTGAAAAAGTTTGAGAACACCAAAAGTATGAAACAATTGCTTGGCTTGTCATCCGGGTTGTGCATGATTTAAATACTTTGTGTGGTGAAGATAGAGCATAGCCAGACTATATGATTTTGTAGGGATAACTTTCTTTGGCCATGTTATTTTGAGAAGACATAATTGCTTAGTTAGTATGCTTGAAATATTATTATTTCTATGTCCATATTGAACTTTTGTCTTGAATCTTTCGGATCTGAATATTCATACCACAATTAAGAAGAATTACATTGAAATTATGCCAAGTAGCATTCCACATCAAAAATTCTGTTTTTATCATTTACCTACTCGAGGACGAGCAGGAATTAAGCTTGGGGGTGCTTGATACGTCTCCGATGTATCTATAATTTTTGATTGCTCCATGCTATATTATCTACTATTTTGGACATTATTGGGCTTTAATATCCACTTTTATATTATTTTGGGACTAACGTATTAACCAGAGGCCCAGCCCAGAATTGTTGTTTTTGCCTATTTTAGGGTTTCGAAGAAAAGGAATACCAAATGGAGTCCAAACGGAATGAAACCTTCGGGAACGTGATTTTTGGAACGAACAAGATCCAGGAGACTTGGACCCTACGTCAAGCAACCAACAGGGAGGCCACGAGGTAGGGGGCGCGCCTACCCCCCAGGCGTGCCCTCCACCCTCATGGGCCCCCTGTTGCTCCACCGATGTACTTCTTCCTCCACCGTAACTTTCTGTATCCACGAGATCCCATCTTGGGGCCTGTTCCGGAGCTCCGCCGGAGGGGGCATCGATCACGGAGGGCTTCTACATCAACACCATAGCCTCTCCGATGAAGTGTGAGTATTTTACCTTAGACCTTCGGGTCCATAGTTATTAGCTAGATGGCTTCTTCTCTCTTTTTGGATCTCAATACAAAGTTCTCCCCCTCTCTTGTGGAGATCTTTTTGATGTAATCTTCTTTTGCGGTTTGTTTGTTGAGACTGATGAATTGTGGGTTTATGATCAAGCTTATCTATGAACAATATTTGAATCTTCTCTGAATTCTTTTGTGTATGATTGGTTATCTTTGCAAGTCTCTTCGAATTATCAGTTTGGTTTGGCCTACTAGATTGATCTTTCTTGCAATGGGAGAAGTGCTTAGCTTTGGGTTCAATCTTGCAGTGTCCTTTCCAAGTGACAGTAGGGGCAACAAGGAACGTATTGTATTGTTGCCATCGAGGATAACAAGATGGGGTTTTCATCATATTGCATGAGTTTATCCCTCTACATCATGTCATCTTGCTTAAGGCGTTACTCTATTCTTATGAACTTAATACTCTAGATTCATGCTGGATAGCGGTCGATGTGTGGAGTAATAGTAGTAGATGCAGGCAGGAGTCGGTCTACTTGTCTTGGACGTGATGCCTATATACATGATCATACCTAGATATTCTCATAAATATGCTCAATTCTGTCAATTGCTCAACAGTAATTTGTTCACCCGCCGTAAAATACTTATGCTCTTGAGAGAAGCCACTAGTGAAACCTATGGATCCCGGGTCTATCTTCATCATATTAATCTTCCAATACTTAGTTATTTTCATTGCTTTTATTTTAGTTTGCATCTTTATCATAAAAATACCAAAAATATTATCTTATCATATCTATCAGATCTCACTCTCGTAAGTGACCGTGTAGGGATTAACAACCCCTTATCGCGTTGGTTGCGAGGATTTGTTTGTTTTGTGTAGGTATGAGGGACTCGCGCGTAGCCTCCTACTGGATTGATACCTTGGTTCTCAAAAACTGAGGGAAATAGTTACGCTACTTTGTTGCACCACCCTTTCCTCTTCAAGGGAAAACCAACGCAAGTTCTTAAGAGGTAGCAGGTACGATGACCTGTGTACCTCTAGTTAATTAGTTTGCGTATGATGAAACTGCGTTGATTATTTGTATGTTTACTATAAGTTGCATCTAGTTGCTAACCCTTTCTTTTTCGTGTTGCTCAAGTATATTTTGTTGCATATGATTGTGCATTCTCTTGATGAAGATGCATCTCTAACAGGTACCTAGATTCTTGATGGCGAAGAAGTAGTGATATGTCGTTTACAAAGGGAAGGTTCCGGGAGTGTACGACGTGTGGCCTGAGTGTCAGGCGCAAGTGGAGGGGGTCTCGGACGCCAGCCATAAAGGCTTCAAAAGCAGACAAGAAGCAAAAGCTAGTTACTTGAGGTTCACGCCAGTGCGAGAGAGGAATCATAACCGTCACCTCATGTACTGCATAGTTCTGCTCTCACTCATAGTGATAGCTCTTCTCGCGTATATCATTGTTTAGATGGATGACGATGTAGTTGAAAGTATTCGAGACTTGTATCACTATTTTAGAGATGATGACAAGAGACCACTTTGTGTTGGATGATGATTATGATGATGACATGATTTGATGAGACTATTGGTATGTATATGCTATGATTACATTCGTATGTGTATGATAATGACATTTGTATGTGCTAAAGATTATTGTATAAAGCATGTTAAAATACAAAACAAATATGCAGAAAAAAAAATCAGAAACTAATAAAACTGGCAGTAGCGTGGGGAGAAAAGTTAGTAGCAGCGCGCCCTTGCCAGTAGCGCAGCCTAATTCAGAGTGCTGCAGCTATTAGCAGTAGCACGTTGCTATAATGCTCGCTGTTGCTCCGCATGTATAGCAGTAGCGCGGGCCAACACACGCTACTTTGGCCCGCGCTACTGCTACAGGTTAGATGTAGCGCCGTATCAGTAGCGCGGGAGCCCGCGCTACTGATATAACTAATTCTAGCGCTACCGCTAGGGTTTTCCCTAGTAGTGTCACGGGCCATTAACAGATGGGCTGTAAGCAATGCGGGCTGTAACTAGGCCCAACTGTTACACGAGCCATTAATAGGCCGATAGGCCAAGTTGGGCTGAAATTTATCCACGAAGACTACGGGCCGTTAAGAGGCCCAAAGTTACTTCAGACAAGAAATAGCCCAGTTTCTGCATGGGCCGTTAAAATGGCCTAAAGTGAAACCGGGCCGACAACGTCCTAGATGCACCACGGGCCACTAACAGGCCGAAACTATTATCGGGCCGAACTAGTATACGGGCATTTAACAGACTGAAATACAAACCCGGCTTAGAATGGGCCCGAAAGAACAGTGGCCTATTTAACGGGCCTGATCTGATAAGGGCTGTAATTTGGCCCAAAACACGACAGGCTGTGAATGGGCCTAGCCTGATATGGGCCTCAATTTGACCCTAAACATGGTAGGCTGTTAACGGGCCAGCCCACTAGTGTCTGAAAAAATATGATGGGCCTTTAGCTAGGCCGGCCTTTTTACCTTAAATGGGCCACTATTGGGCCGTGCCATGTGTCGACATATCATTGGCGTCTTCCGTCCATTGTAGGGATGACATCTATCCCAACGATGAGCTCACACGTGCATTATCCTGCGAATGCGAATTTTAACCGTGGAAAATCCCCATTGGTCGGAGCTGTTAACAGGTTATCGGATCCAAACCGGAACCTGATAGCTTAACGACGACCCGTTACAGTGGATGCCACATGACGGTTACCCTTGATGAAAGCACTTCTATGACGAGCGGTTTATCGTCATGGAAGTGGACACTTCCGTGACGATAATTTTGGTATGACTATCTTGATTCTGTCATAAAATCGTCATGAATGTACATGCATGACAGAAAACATGACCTATTGTGACAAACACGTATCATCACGGAAGTGTATTTTTTTTGTAGTGTTATACACAACTGGCATGATAACTTGTGTAGTACACGCGTGGTAACTTTGCACTAAAAACAATCGTCGAAACATACCAACGTCGGATCTAGTTTCGAATGTCTCGTCAAGACGAATCTTTTATGTGAAAACAAATTTTCAATCGGAGCGACGGTTGGAGCTACATAACATTTTGAATTATAATTTTAGATGGAATCTTTGTTGACATCAGCTATTTTATTTTTACTGCATGCATTGTTGTTTTTCTCTGTATGTATGTAATTAGGCGCTTCTAATTAGACTACCTACTTGTGAACATGCATGAAACTACAACGGGATATCTGCATGCATGCAAGTTTAAGGCATCCGTATCTGTTTCTATATTCCGATCGATCGGACGTTAGCACAGTCCATAATAAAAATCATGGGCCAACTTGTAATTTTTTCATGTAAATCACTTTGGAGTATCTTATATATAGTATATGAACATACTTAAAATGATAATGTAGAATATATATATATATACTACCACATGGTACTATATGAGACATGTGGGGTAACTACCCAGGCGATAGGATGTATTTCTCTCTATATATATAAAGTAGACCCATCATTACCTGTTTGCCCCAAAAGTAGCCATCGATCTAAAATCCATGAGAAAAAGATCATGCATCCATTAATAAAAGGGAAAACTTTGTTTTTGCCACTCTAGCTTGTGCCAATTTTGCTTATGCCACTCTCGAATTTGACATCTCACTTTTGCCACTCTTAGCTTTTGATAATACATCACAAATGCCATTCCATGGCAAAAACAATAATTTTTCATATCACTTTTGCCACTCTTAGCTTCTGACAATGTATCACAATTGCCATTCTAATTTTTTTTGCTTTTGCCACGAAATGGCAAAAGTAATATATTGTCAAAAGCTAAGAGTGGAAAAAGTGAAATGTCAAATTCTAGAGTGGCATCAGCAAAGTGGGCAAAAACTAAAGTGGCAAAAACAAAATTTACCCTTAATAAAATTCTCTCAATCTAAAATCCATGAAAAAATTCCTGCATCATAACTAAAGTTCTCCCAGACCCCTCTTTTTCACAGGCAGCAACTCAACTGGCGTTAACATTGACCCCCGGGCCCTGGCCCAGAGCACCGTAACCGCGTGGTGCACACTAGATCCCTTTTTTCTCAAGGCGAAAAGAGCTCTATTTTTATCAATGGGTAACATGAGTTTTACAATCAAGGATTACGTGCTCTCTAATCAACTCAGGAAATGTGTTCCAGACTCCTCGTGCAAACTCTCCCTCCATGCTCTAGCATGTCTAGCAAGTGAGTCGGCAGCCTTGTTGCATTTTTTCTCTTAGTCTGTACTACATGGCACTCTTCTAGACAGAGCAAACCTGTCTTTGTTTCTTCGTCAATTCCACACTACTTCATTTTGTCCAGATTTTTCGAACGGAGAGCATTATTGTCGACCGTAGTAGTCAATTTCCAGGATGATCCGTCCAGGCCAGTTAGCAATCATTAATTGGACACTCAGAAACGCCGCTTTAGCCTCAACTTCCTCAGCCTCAAAGCAGTTCTGGATGGAGTTGCAGGCAGCCAACACAACCAATTCGTTAGGTGCTCGGGATGACAGTGATGTTGGATGTTGCCGAAGCTGTGTAGACGTTGTTGGTTTCCGCATTGCCAACAATCATGTTTTTGCGTTCCCTAAGCAGCATGAAGTCCATGCCAGTTTGTTGATGTCAGCCATGCGACCAGTGAATAGTTGGGGTATAAGAAGCTCGAGGGTCGATGAGGTGCAACACGTAGGTGTATGGGAGGAAGCGGCCCAAAGGGCGTCTGTAGCGACGCGACCTCAGACGGTCAAGTCTGTGTGCTTCAGTGTCATCCCTGGATCGGTAATGCTGAGACACACAATACTCGAATGGTTTTATAACATAGTAGCAATCACACACTTATTACATCGATAGTCTCAAAGAGAGAACTTATTACAATAAATATGGCTTAAGGCCATCTAAGTAAGATAACAGCAGAAGGCTTGGAAGATAAAGTGAGTCCATTAACTCCAACGGCATAGCTGAGTGCATGACAAACGACCTAGTGCACCTTACTCTTCGTCTGAAGAGTCTGCAACATGATACATTGCAGCCCGAAACGGGTCAGCACATGGAATATGCTAGCAATATAACACAATAGAGCAATGAACAGATAAATGCAATCACTACATGCATATATGGCTGGTGGAGGCTCTATGGTTATAATGTTTTTGCGAAAAGCCAATTTTCCCCTACAACAAAGGAATATATATTTATTTAACTATCATGGTGGTTGAAACATTGAGAAGGTTCCTCCAACTCAATCCCAATTAAAGTAATCATTATCAACCCAACAAATTAATTTAGAGTGATGATATCAAATCAATAATTCAAGTACCAGATACTCAAGTTGTCCATAACAGGGACACGGCTAACCATGATTAGTTTGTACACTCTGCAGAGGTTTGCACACTTTTCCCCACAAGACTCGATCTCCTCCGTTGGATTTCTCGCACTACATGGTGTTTGAGAAACGGATGACCGAGACACAGTCTTTCGGAAGCATTAACTCTAACCCTGGGTAGACAGTACCAACCTACATCCACTACATCTGCTAGCCTACCACTGGAAGAGGTCATGCAGCCTACTCAACTATGCTAGAGCCCATAATAGCTTGTGGCTGCACACGAAAGTTTCTAGGATGAATAATCTTATGATCCATTTGAGCCTGGGTGGCGAACCGTAGGATGATCACACGGGTACTCCGGGATATCCTAGGACAAAACTGGATTCTCCAGGTGCCTGCAACCAATCCACCCAGATGTGTATTTAAGTAGCCACCTTAAGTAAACAATTAATTAATAATCTCACATCTATCATGGATACTCTCAAACCCAAACCACGTCTACGAGCATAGCATGGCAATAAGTAGCATAATGTAGAAGTAACTCCCCGGGTTTGATAATAAAAGGGTAGTAGGTTCTACCTCATCATCTACTTCCCAAACCCACAAGTTAATAGATCCTAATCATGCAATGTTTGAGGGTTGAAACTAATGCATAAAAACTGGGTAAAGGGATATGATCAAAGTGTTACTTGCCTTGATGACGATCTGCAAAACCTAGAGACTCGTAGTAGCACGCTTCGCACTCCGGGAATTCTATCGCAAACAAACAATAGCATACATAAGCACTCAACTAAAAGCACAGATAAAACTCAAATAACAAGATCTAACTAGAAAGTTCAACTGAAGAACTCCGGTTTGCAAAAAGAATCAAATCAAACGGAGCAACGAAACTCAAACTACGAAAGAAACAAGATCCGTTTACTAATCTGGACTAAAGTCAAATTTTACAGTACAAAATCTTGTTCAAGTTGGTTAAACAGAAAGTGGGCTTCGAGACGAAGATCTAGGCACTTGTTTCACCTAATTTGGATAAACAAACGAAACGATAAACTAAAACGAAGATCAGGGCAGATATTGCGATCGAAAATAATTGCGGAAAAACCCTGGAAAAAAATGAGACGAATAGGATAACGAACGAATGTTCGCTGTCTGTGGCTAACTGACAAACAACGTTCATTAAAACGAACGTACAGACGAACGTCCGCTATTTAACTAAACCGAAAAAACCAAACCGAAACTAAAAAAACTGGATCTATGGTTTCAAAAAACCAATGGTTTTCTCGAGAAAACTGAGTCGGCGGCAGCGGCTATCTCGGCAACGGCGGGATCGGTGGCGGCGGGAAACGGCGGTGGCGAGGCGACGCGGTGGCGGCGGCGACGGGCGGCGGCTCCGCGGGGCGACGACGTCGCGGCGGCGGTGGTGGGGAATGGCGGCGGCGGCGCTAGGGTTTGCGGGGGCAGGGCGGTAGGGCTGGCATGGCGAGGCCTCGGCCTTTAAAGGGCCGGGCGGGGCGAGGTGTCCGGGACGGACACGGCCCGTTAGGTCGGTTTACTTTTTTTTCTTAAATAATCTAGACACAGAAAAACTAATAATATAAATACTAAACGGAGTCCAAAAATCCTGAAATAAATTTTCACGGTCCTCTAATAATATTGCGGACAAAGTGAACATTTATTTGGGCCTCTAATGCAATTTTGAAAAACGCATATTTTCCTAATTCAAATAAAATAGAAATAAAAGTCCAAATAAAATACTTATTTGATTTTAATACGTTTCCTCCAATATTTCTTTATTTGGAGAAGTCATTTTATCCCCTCTCTTTTATTTTTCAAATTAGAAATATTTGAAGAGAAAAATAATTAAAACCAAATGATCCTCTTTTCAAAATTTGATAAAAACTCAAATATGAAAATAACGAAATTCCCAACTCTCTCCGTGGGTCCTTGAGTTGCTTAAAATTTCTAGGATCAACCAAAATGCAATAAAATATGATATGCAATGATGACCTATGTATAACATTCCAAATTGAAATTTTGGTATGTTACAGCGTCCAACATGTACCACTCAGACTCAAATTACCAGGTCAGGTTGATGGACGAGGGAAACGATGGACTATAGTTTCACCAGGACACATGGAATTATTGTCAAGTTAGTTTTCATCATGCTCATAAGATTCACGTTTGTTACTTTGATAATTTGATAAGTGAGTTGACTGGTGCTTGGGTGCTTGTGATGCCCAGATAATTAAGCTACAGCGATCCCCCGCTAATGATGCCACGTCACCTCAGTTACTGTTGGTAAACTCTCGATAATTCAAAACCGAAACAAATTCAAAATTTAATTAAAAGGCAAATAGTAAAAGTTTTTAAATATTAAAACCAATATATTCGGAGTGAACCAAATATTGCATAGGTAATTATGATGGAGAAACCACACATTTATAAAATGTTTAAGTATTATAAGATGAATAAAACAGAAGTAAAAACAATTATTTAAATACCTTTTCTAATTAATAAAATGTCAAACTAATTTATCTGAGGACTAGACTTTTTGTGACTGACTAAGTTGAAATACTAATTTAGATGCTACGTGTATATTTTACTAAAACTAAAATAATAGGAAACAAAGAGAAAACAGAAAAGAAGAAATAAAAGAAAATAGAAAATAGAAAGAACAGTAACTAAACTAAAACAAGAGAAAGAAAACTCCCCTCCCCTGCTGGGCCATGGCTCAGCTGGCCCCTGCCAGGCAGGCCGGCCCACCTACTCCCGTCTCCCCTTTCCTCTGTTCACAGAACAGAGGCGTGGCAAACATCCATGGCGCTGCCTCCACGTCGCCCCTCTGGTCTTATAAGCACGCCCCCGCGAAACCCTAGACCGCTCTCGTCCATTCCCCCAGGATCCCCCATCGGCCCCCTCCTCTTCCGCTCGATTTCGAGGTCGATTTGCTCCGCGGTCACCACTGCCTCGTCATCTTGCCGCGGCCACCATCGTCGCCGTCGCTCGGGAACACGCCCTGGAGGATCTCCGCATTTGGCTTCATCCGTTCAGGGGACCATCTTGAGCCGAGGAGCTGTGTAGCCGACGCCATCGCCGTCTTCTTCAACTGGCTGCCACCAAGTCGCAATCGATGCCGTCGCTCCGGTCCACCCCAACCCTCCCCGAGCACGCCGACGAACTCACAGTGAGCTCCTCCCTCGGATCCCTGTCCCCCCTTTCGTCTTAGACGCCGTAGGCCGCCTTCACCATCGTGCCTGATCTTGCGTGTACGCGTACGTATGTGCGTGTGTGCTCTGTGCTGTTGCTATGCCTTGCACTACTACTGCTTTGGGCTGCTGCTTCGTTGCTACTCTAGTTGTTGGCCGTTGCATGCAGCTGCTCCTAGGCGGCGCCGCTGCTGTTCTATCTGCTGTTGCTTCTTGTGTCGCTGCTGCTTGCACGCTGCTCGCCTTGCCTGCTGTTCCGCCTGGCCGCGCCTGGCCAGCACAGCCGTCTCCCGCACGCGCACTCGCCTTCCCCTGGCCGCGCACCGCGGGTGCACGCGCGCCCGCGTGCTTGCCTCTGCTGCTGGCTGCTGATGCTTCTTGCTCTGCTACGCGACGCTGCTCGTGCCGCTTACTGCTGCTACTTACTGCTCATCCGCTAACTGCTACCGATGCTTGGCCATGGAAACTTTTGCTATGCCCCCGTGCGTGCTGTGTTGGCCATGGGAACACATCCACTCGATGTGAGCCACCCCCCGTTCAATCAGTATTGGGTTAATTAGTAGTTTGGTTAAGGTACTAGCATATGACATGTGGACCCCATTAATTAGGTTAACATTTATTTATTTATTTAGGTATAGCGTATGACATGGGGTTCCACTTTTACTATTCACATTTTGACAAGTCAATGTTGATTGGGTCAACCCAGCTCCCTGGCCCCCACATGTCCTTGACTGTGGTTGGCCCATCACCATGTAATAATTGTATTTCTGTCAAAATTCGAATTAATAAATAAATTCAGAATATTGTTAAATCTTTGGAAAATCATAGAAAATAAACCATAATTCTGATGAAAATAATTTGTACATGAAAGTTGCTCAGAACGACGAGACGATTCTAGATACGTGGCCCGTTCGTCCGTTACGCGTCCCTAGCATAGCGAACATGCAACTTTTCCCCTCCAATTCATCTGTCCGAAAACGCGAAACACCGGGGATATTTTCCCGGATGTTTCCCCCCTTCACCGGTATCACCTAATACTGCGTTAGGGCACACCTAGCATCACGCTTTGTCATGTCATGCATAGTCATGCATCTGTTTGCTTAATATTTATTGTTTCTACCCCATCTTCTGTTGCTAGACACCGAGATCGACGCCGCTGCTACCCAGTACGACTATGGTGTTGACGACCCCTCTCTCTTGTCAGAGCAACCAGGAAAGCCCCCCGTTGATCACCAGATATCGCCTATTCTTCTCTCTACTGCTTGCATTAGAGTAGTGTAGCATGTTACTGCTTTCCGTTAATCCTATTCTGATGCATAGCCTATCCTTGCTACTACTGTTGTTACCTTTACATGCTATCCTAATGCTTAGTATAGGATGCTAGTGTTCCATTAGTGGCCCTACACTCTTGTCCGTCTGCCATGCTATACTACTGGGCCGTGATCACTTCGGGAGGTGATCACGGGCATATGCTATATACTTTATACTGATACATTACTTATGATACTATTCGGAGATGGGGGCTGAAGGGGCAGGTGGCTCCATCCCGGTAGAGGTGGGCCTGGGTTCCCGACGGCCCCCGACTGTTACCTTGTGGTGGAGCGACAGGGCAGGTTGAGACCACCTAGGAGAGAGGTGGGCCTGGCCCTGGTCGGCGTTCGCGGATACTTAACACGTTTAACGAGATCTTGGTATTTGATCTGAGTCTGGCCACTGGCCTATACGCACTAACCATCTATGCGGGGACAGTTATGGGCACTCGACGTCGTGGTATCAGCCGAAGCCTTCGTAACGTCAGCGACTGAGCGACATGCACCAGATTGGACCGTAAGCCTGCTCTTGTATTAAGGGGGCTACTTCTGCTTCCGGCCGCGTTCGCAACGTGCAGGTGTGCAAAGGGTGATGGGCCCAGACCCCTGCGCCATAGGATTTAGACCGGCGTGCTGACCTCTCTGTTGTGCCTAGGTAGGGCTGCGACGTGTTGATCTTCCAAGGCCGGGCATGACCCAGAAAAGTGTGTCCGGACAAAGGGGATCGAGCGTGTTGGGAAATGTGGTGCACCACTACAGGGAAGTTAATCTATTCGAATAGCCGTGATCTTCAGTAAAAGGACGACTTGGAGTTGTACCTTGACATTATGACAACTAGAACCGGATACTTAATAAAACATACCCTTCCAAGTGCCAGATATAACTCGGTGATCGCTCTCTAATAGGGCGACAAGGGGAGGATCGCCGGGTAGGATTATGCTACACGATGCTACTTGGTGAACTTACCTTCTATTCTCTTCTACATGCTGCAAGATGGAGGTGGCCAAAAGCGTAGTCTTTGACATGACTAGCTATCCCCCTCTTATTCCAGCATTCCGCAGTTCAGTCCACATATGATCCCCCTTTTCCATTTGATACCAATGCATACTTATGTAGTGTAGCTCCTTGCTTGCGAGTACTTTGGATGAGTACTCACGGTTTCTTTGCTCCCCTTTTCCCCCCTTCCCACCTGATTGCTGCGACCAGACGAGGGAGTCCAGGAGCCAGACGCCACTGTCGATGACGACTACTACTACTCAGGAGGTGCCTACTACTACGTGCAGCCCGCTGACGACGACCAGTAGTAGTTTAGGAGGATCCCAGGTAGGAGGCCTGTGCCTCTTTCGATCTGTATCCCAGTTTGTGCTAGCCTCCTTAAGGCAAACTTGTTTAACTTATGTCTGTACTCAGATATTGTTGCTTTCGCTGACTCGTCTATGACCGAGCTCTTGTATTCGAGCCCTCGAGACCCTGGTTTGTAATATGATGGTTGTATGACTTCTTTTTATTTGTAGAGTTGTGTTGTGATATCTTCCCGTGAGTCCCTGATCTTGATCATACACGTTTGTGTGTATGATTAGTGTACGATTGAATCGGGGGCGTCACAAGTTGGTATCAGAGCCGACTGCCTGTAGGAATCCCCCTTCCACACTCCTCGGCCGAAGTTGAGTCTAGTAATTACAAAACTTTTACTAACATGGTTGTGTGGCTTACGGGCCCACGTCGCCATCGGGTGGTATTAGGATCTTTTATTCCTCGTCTATACTCTGGGACTCTGATCTCTCCTCTATTCAGATTAAAATGGTTTTACTAAATCTAACTTTAGGTTCTCGATAATACTTTCTCCCGGAGAGCCCCTCATTCCAGATGATCGCCTGCTGCACCAGAAGATTCTAAAGATACTCTATGATGTTCTCTCGAGACTTGTGCCATCGCTTTTGCAAATCCCATTCATCGATAAACCCTTGTGGATAACTACTTACACTTGTCGTTCATATCTTCATCCCCAGTTGCCCTTGAAATTACTTGATACCCTGAAAAATTCTCCGAAAGTCTGAGAATCCCTTGTGCCTACCGCCTTGCATTTCTTTACCACCTGAATACCCCTACGGATAATTTCTCGTACTTATCGAGTATCCGTTCATCCCTAGTGGATACATGTATTTCACGAAAGTCTTCGAAATACCCTTCGATCTTCGAAAATCCTTAACAACCTACTGCTCTTGAAATTCTTGTTTGCTTGCATTATGATTAACCTCATAAGTCCGGTAATCTTATCGGCATCCCTTGTTATTATCATTCTAAGTCTGTTGATTCAATAAGTTGTGAATGCTCGCAATCCTCAATCAGATCCTAGAATTCATCCTTCCAGCTCAGACATCATTTTAAACATGAGCTGGATCTCGATCAATCAAATTGCCATCGATTGTAACCCTAAGGCTATTCAACTTATCTATCCCTAATCAGAGCATTGCTTGTGATCCCTTGTCTTGGAATTCATAATTTCTTTGCAACTGAGCTTTGAGTTGGTCAGTTGTTTCTATAATCCGATCTCCTTGCATTCTTTCTTCTTCTGGATGAGTACCGATGCTCACATCAGATCCCGTATGGACCACCAGATCCTTTATTGGATTTTGTCCGGCACCGTTCTTCATATTCATTAACCTTGTGAGCCTTTCATCGGATACATAACGCCTTTGGTAAATTCTATCCCCTGCTATTGTCAACCATGCTTGCTCTCGAGCTGGAGATATTTACTCTTGAAGCTTGTGGTATATGTTTCTAAAATTCCCCGATGGGTTGAACCTATGCCTTCCTTAATCCGTGTGAACCCGAAAGTTTTCACGAGTCATAATCTTCTGGTGCTTCGCCAGATAAAATTTCAAGACTACAACTTCTTCGTAAACGAGAAGTGAATGGAAGGTTATGCATTGAAGAAGTGGGAGTCGACCTTGAACTTAGTGTTCATGCCCATGGACCCGATGTGGAACTTATCATGGAAGCTTCTTGCCGAACTTCTAATCAGTGGGATAATTCTTCCGGTGTCTTTGAATTGGATCCCTTGCAACTATGGTTTCAGCGATATTGATATTCCTTGATTCCTTTCTCGGACAAGTTAAAGTACTTGTCTTATGTAGATCAATACACTTGTCAACCATCTATTTTTCCCTACCTCCGAGTATTACCCTCTGGTATCTCGAGATTATCACAGAACTGCGTAAGTTCTTATGAGTTCTCCATCAAGTACTACATTCTCACTGATTACAATTTTTTTTCATGGGCTCTGAGTCATTAAACACTCAAGAACACCGATAACTGAATCGAGTCCGCATCGCGATTAAACAACTATTAGTAATCTTCTTTACTTACGAGTTTGTACTCGACCACGTCATTTCTAGCATGATCGGCTATATCAGTATCATGCTGATTTTAACTGTGCTACCTGGTCCTTCTTCCCGGAATATAATTTTTCGACGATGAGCTAAGCTTATGTTGATCTTCCTCATAATTTCATTTCGCCTTGAACAACAAACTTGGTTTGGAGTTTGTGTCTTACCCTTGGTTCCAATAACCTTTCGCTTCACCATTCATTTGACTCGATGTCATCACCGATCGATTACATCCTGAAATCTCTCGACAAATGTGTCATGATCATCATCAACATTCTGAGATCTTCCAAGATAACTATTGAATTCTTTATGAGAAATACCACCCTTGCCCCTCGATGATCTCTGTTATCCTCGACAACATTATTGCCTCCCTCCGGCACAAAATTGATCATGTTATGGAGCTCCTTGCTATCCATCTTATGTTATGTTCTACCTTGGGTACCACTATCTTTTATGTCAAGAATGTCGCGAGAATTTCACCACCCCTTAAGAATTCTTGATGTAAATGATATTTATTACCATCACCTTTCCTTTCTTGGTCCTCGTGATGTTTCTAACCGGAATACCGACAAATGGTCTGTGATGTGTAAATTCAATACTTCTAGCAACCCTATTGCTTTGACTTTAATGGTCGATAGCTCCATTCTAAGTCTATTTCTTATTGAATCATCATTCGAACATTGATCGGGCTACTTATTCCAGATTTCCGGGTGCACCTTTCTATCATTGTTCAATTTTGTATGTTTTCATCGAACATAAATCATTATATCATTTGATCTGACTAATGTTATCTCCTTGTTCACATAATTGTGGAAATCATCTTTTGTTAATCTCGATGAATTGTTGCTGACTCCATCAGCCACCTCCTCACCCTCTCCTTCATTTAGTGGTGAACTCTCGTTTCAGAACTCGCTTCCATTGTTCATTTTCCAAGGATCTTACAATGTCATCTCATCAATTTGTGTTGCATCTTTTCTTCTCAGGCATCCCGAGTCTGAGTTATCCCGACACCAATCAGATTTGCATCTCGGTCAGATATGATAGTTGGAACATATTCCCAAGAGTTATAACATTGGTCCTTAACCCGATAAGGTGATGTCATCCTAACACACTTGCCCAGAGGGCCTATTGTTATAGTTTCCTTTCTAGCAAGGTTAGTCATTCTTCCATGAGTAAATTGTAAAGACTTATTCTATATGTTGTTCCTGATGAATCCTTTGTGTATCCAAGTTCGATCCTTGCTTGAAGACCATGTCAATGCTATCTCGAAGCATGTCTGCGGTACTCCAATTTTCAACAAGAACATTTGAAGCCCAATGCTAAATGTTTCCTGCTCAATTATCCAAACACCGTTGTATGGGTAATGCCAGGAAATTTCTCTCCCCGTACCTAAAGAGTTTTCTACATTATATCATGTCATGGATATCATGCTCTGCTTGTCCTTGGGATGGATATACCCTTGAAATATGTGTTTAAACACATTTCCCTTTCCATTGTTCTGTTTAATCTGATAATCATATTTTTCTCTCCATTGTTTGGTTTAACCTTTCTTGCGATCTATATGATCTAAGCAGTAATATTCTCCTGCTTATGTAAACACCTCGTTGTACAATTATGTCAGCAAGACCCTGTTACTATTGTTGATGACATTTCGGTTGCCACCGATGGACGAGAACTTTGCCTATAGGTCCGCCTCGTTCAACAAGCAGGAAAATGGTTCTCTTCGTCCCTCGCCCTTGGTACCAACGATGTTGCCAACATAATTGACTGGTTATTCTCTGACATGCCTTGCTTGCATGATCGTGCAAGACGTCACCCCTCTTCCTACTATTATCCCACATGGTGAGCCCATAACCCACAGTTCCACATGATCGAAACCTGACTCTCCTGTACACCCCCTGTTCGCAAGGTTGTGCCTCGTGCGTGGCCTCATATATAATTCACGGACCACCTTCCTAGTGATCTAATTTGGTAACACACGCAATACTTGTTCTCGTTGCTCTGGACCCCTTTCACACTTTGTTTGAGGTTTCGAACGATTGCCTACCCATTCGAAACTTCTCATGAAACCTTCTTATTTTGCTCTCGATGTTTTTCTTAAGTTCAATTCGAGAGATACTTTCTGCCGTATACCCTGAACTATCTACCAGATAATCATCCTTCTAAGGTTCGTTTTTTTCGAAGTTATCCCTTGACCCTTCGTAAGTACGGTGAAGGTTCGGAAGGAAGGACAACAACTTCATCATGAAGCATTGATACCGAGAAATGAAGACATCAATGCTATGGATCAACCTCTTCGAGAAGAGCAACCAAGACCAAGATGAATCATTAGAATTTCGTAATGTATTCTTCCACCTTACGTCTCTTAAATCGCGGGGTGAGATTTCTCGTAGTGGAGGAGAATTGTGACGCCCGGATAATTAAGCTACAGTGATCCCCCGCTAATGATGCCACGTCACCTCGATTACTCTCGATAATTCAAAACCGAAACAAATTCAAAATTTAATTAAAAGGAAAATAGTAAAAGTTTTTAAATATTAAAACCAAAATATTCGGAGTGAACCAAATATTGCATAGGTAATATGGTGGAGAAACCACACATTTATAAAATGTTTAAGTATTATAAGATGAATAAAACAACAGTAAACCAATTATTTAAATACCTTTTCTAATTCATAAAATGTCAAACTAATTTATCTGAGGACTAGACTTTTTGTGACTATGGACTAAGTTGAAATACTAATTTAGATGCTACGTGTATATTTTACTAAAACTAAAATAATAGGAAACAAAGAGAAAACAAAAAAAAGAAATAAAAGAAAATAGAAAATAGAAAGAACAGTAACTAAACTAAAACAAGAGAGAGAAAACTCCCCTCCCCTGCTGGGCCATGGCTCAGCTGGCCCCTGCCAGGCAGGCCGGCCCACCTACTCCCGTCTCCCCTTTCCTCTGTTCACAGAACAGAGGCGTGGCAAACATCCATGGCGCCCTGGCCATGGATGGCCTCCACGTCGCCCCTCTGGTCCTATAAGCACACCCCCACAAAACCCTAGACCGCTCTCGTCCATCCCCCCCCAGGATCCCCCATCGTCCCCCTCCTCTTCCGCTCGATTTGCTCCGCGGTCACCACTGCCTCGTCCTCTTGCCGCGGCCACCGTCGTCGTCGTCGCTCGGGAACACGTCCTGGAGGATCTCCGTGTTTGGCTTCATCCGTTCAGGTTACCATCTTGAGTCGAGGAGTTGTGTAGCCGATGCCATCACCGTCTTCTTCAACTGGCCGCCACCAAGTTGTAGTCAATGTCGTCGCTCCGGTCCACCCCAACCCTCCCCGAGCACGCCGACGAACTCACAGTGAGCTCCTCCCTTGGATCCCCCTTCCCCCCTTTCGTTTTGGACGCCGTAGGCCGCCTTCACCATCGTGCCCGATTTCGCGTGTACGCGTACGTATGTGCGTGTGTGCTCTGTGCTGTTGCTATGCCATGCACTACTGCTGCTTTGGGTTGCTGCTTTGTTGCTACTCTAGTTGCTGGCCGTTACGTGCTGCTGCTCCTAGGCGCCACCCCTGCTGTTCTATCTGCTGTTGCTGCTTGTGTCGCTACTGCTCGCGTGCCGCTCGCCTTGCCTGCTGTTCCGCCCGGCCGCGCCTGACCACCACAGCCATCGCCCGCACGCACGCTCGCCTTCCCCTGGCCACGCACCGCGGGTGCATGCGCGCCCGCGTGCTTGCCTCTGCTGCTGGCTGCTGATGCTTCTTGCTCTGCTACGCGACGCTACTCATGCCGCTTACTGCTGCTACTTACTGCTCATCGGCTAACTGCTGCTGATGCTTGGCCATGGCCACTTTTGCAATGCCCCCGTGCGTGCTGTGTTGGCCATGGGAACACACCCACTTGATGTGAGGCCACCCCCCCGTTCAATCAGTATTGGGTTAATTAGTAGTTCGTTTAAGGTATTAGCAGATGACATGTGGACCCCATTAATTAGGTTAGCATTTATTTATTTAGGTATAGCATATGACATGCAGGTTCCACTTTTACTATTCACATTTTGACAAGTCAATGTTGGCTGGGTCGACCCAGCTCCCTGGCCCCCACATGTCCTTGACTGTGGTTAGCCCATCACTATGTAATAATTGTATTTCTGTCAAAATTCAAATTAATAAATAAATTTAGAATATTGTTAAATCTTTGGAAAATCATAGAAAATAAACCATAACTCCGATGAAAATAATTTGTACATGAAAGTTGCTCAAAATGATGAGACGATTCCGGATACGCGGCCCGTTCGTCCGTCACGCGTCCCTAGCATAGCGAACATGCAACTTTTCCCCTCCGATTCATCTGTCCGAAAACGCAAAACACCGGGGATATTTTCCCGGATGTTGCCCCCCCCTTCACCGGTATCACCTCATACAGTGTTAGGGCACACCTAGCATCACGCTTTGTCATGTCATGCATCGTCATGCATCTGTTTGCTTAATATTTATTGTTTCTTCCCCCTCTTCTCTCGCTAGACACCGAGACCGACGCCGCTGCTACCCAGTACGACTACGGTGTTGACGACCCCTCTCTCTTGTCAGAGCAACCAGGCAAGCCCCCCTGATCACCAGATATCGCCTATTCTTCTCTCTACTGCTTGCATTAGAGTAGTATAGCATGTTACTGCTTTCCGTTAATCCTATTCTGATGCATAGCATGTCCTTGCTACTACTGTTGTTACCTTTACCTGCTATCCTAATGCTTAGTATAGGATGCTAGTGTTCCATCTGTGGCCCTACACTCTTGTCCGTCTGCCATGCTATACTACTGGGCCGTGATCACTTTGGGAGGTGATCACGGGCATATGCTATATACTTTATACTGATACATTACTTATGATACTATTCGGAGATGGGGGCTGAAGGGGCAGGTGGCTCCATCCTGGTAGAGGTGGGCCTGGGTTCCCGACGGCCCCCAACTGTTACCTTGTGGCAGAGCGACAGGGCAGGTTGAGACCACCTAGGAGAGAGGTGGGCCTGGCCCTAGTCGGCGTTCGCGGATACTTAACACGTTTAACGAGATCTTGGTATTTGATCTGAGTCTGGCCATTGGCCTATATGCACTAACCATCTACGCGGGGACAGTTATGGGCACTCGACGTCGTGGTATCAGCCGAAGCCTTCGTGACGTCAGCGACTGAGCGGCACGCGCCGGATTGGATCGTAAGCCTGCTCTTGTATTAAGGGGGCTAGTTTTGCTTCCGGCCGCGTTCGCAACGTGCAGGTGTGCAAAGGGCGATGGGCCCAGACCCCTGCGCCATAGGATTTAGACCGGCGTGCTGACCTCTCTGTTGTGCCTTGGTAGGGCTGCGACGTGTTGATCTTTCGAGGCCGGGCATGACCCCGAAAAGTGTGTCCGGACAAAGGGGATCGAGCATGTTGGGAAATGTGGTGCACCCCTGCAGGGAAGTTAATCTATTCGAATAGCCGTGATCTTTGGTAACAGGACGACTTGGAGTTGTACCTTGACCTTATGACAACTAGAACCGGATACTTAATAAAACACACCCTTCCAAGTGCCAGATATAACCCGATGATTGCTCTCTAATAGGGCGACGAGGGGAGGATCGCCGGGTAGGATTATGCTACACGATGCTACTTGGTGAACTTACCTTCTATTCTCTTCTACATGCTGCAAGATGGAGGTGGCTAGAAGCGTAGTATTCGACAGGAATAGCTACCCCCCTCTTATTCCGGCATTCTGCAGTTCAGTCCACATATGATCCCCCTTTTCCATTTGATACCAATGCATACATATGTAGTGTAGCTCCTTGCTTGCGAGTACTTTGGATGAGTACTCACGGTTGCTTTGCTCCCCTTTTCCCCCCTTCCCACCTGATTGCTGCGACCAGACGAGGGAGTCCAGGAGCCAGACGCCACTGTCGATGACGACTACTACTACTCAGGAGGTGCCTACTACTACGTGCAGCCCGCTGACGACGACCAGTAGTAGTTTAGGAGGATCCCAGGTAGGAGGCCTGTGCCTCTTTCGATCTGTATCCCAGTTTGTGCTAGCCTCCTTAAGGCAAACTTGTTTAACTTATGTCTGTACTCAGATATTGTTGCTTTCGCTGACTCGTCTATGACCGAGCTCTTGTATTCGAGCCCTTGAGGCCCCTGGCTTGTAATATGTTGCTTGTATGACTTCTTTTTATTTGTAGAGTTGTGTTGTGATATCTTCCCGTGAGTCCCTGATCTTGATCGTACACGTTTGCGTGTATGATTAGTGTACGATTGAATCGGGGGCGTCACAGTGCTGCCCTTCCTTGGACAAGCCTCCCACTTATGATTAACCCCTCTCGCAAGCATCTGCAACTATGAAAGAAGGATTAAGGTAAACCTAACCATAGCATGAAACATATGGGTCCAAATCAGCCCCTTATGAAGCAACACATAAACTAGGGTCTAAGCTTATGTCACTCTACCAACCCATCATCTACTTATTACCTCCCAATGCCTTCCCCTAGGCCCAAATAATGGTGAAGTGTCATGTAGTCGACGTTCACATAACACCACTAGAGGAGCGATAACATACATCTCATCAAAATATTGAACGAATACCAAATTCACATGATTACTTATAACATGACTTCTCCCATGTCCTCAGCAACAAATGTAACTACTCACAAACCATATTCATAATCAAGATCGGAGGAGTATTAATTATCATTAAGGATCTGAAAATAAAATCTTCCACCGTATAGACCAACTAGCATCAACTACAAGGAATAATCAACACTACTAGCAACCGATAGTTACCAATCTAAGGTTTTGGGACCAAGATCAAATACAAGAGATGAACTAGGGTTTGGGAGGAGATGGTACTAGTGAAGATGTTGATGGAGATTGACCCCCTCTCGATAGAGGATCGATGGTGATGACGATGGCGACGATTTCCCCCTCGTGAAGGGATGTTTCCCTGGCAGAATAGCTCCACCGGAGCCCTAGATTGGTTCTGCCCAGGTTCTGCCTCGAGACTGCGGCACTTCGTCCCGAAAGCTTCTTCTTGATTTTTTCTAGGGTGAAAGACACCATATAGCCAAAGATGGGCACCGGAGGCCTGCCATGGGGCCCAAAAGGTCGGGGGCGCGCCCTACCCCCCTGGGCGCGCCCTCCACCCTTGTGGCTGGTTGGTGGCCCCCCTCTGTTACTTTCTTCACCCAATATTTTTATATATTCCAAAAACATGCTCCATGAAGTTTCAGGACTTTTGGATTTGTGCAGAATAGGTCTCTAATATTTCCTCCTTTTCCAGTCTAGAATTCCAGCTGCCGGCATTCTCCCTCTTCATGTAAACCTTGTAAAATAAGAGAGAATAAGCATAAGTATTGTGATATAATGTGTAATAACATCCCATAATGCAATAAATATAAATATAAAAGCATGATGGAAAATGGACGTATCAACTCCCCCAAGCTTAGACCTCGCTTGTCCTCAAGCGAAAGCCGATATCGATAAATATGTCCACATGTTTAGAGATAGAGGTGTCGATAAAAATAAAATACGGACATGAGGGGATCACGATCATCTTTAGAACAACAACATATAATGCCATATAATTTCTTATGCTAAAGTAACAATTTGTTCACAAGGTAAAGTATGAATCAGAAACTTCATTGAAAACAAACAAACTATGATCTCAGTCATTGAAGAAATTGTAATTTATCATAATACCAGAAATAGTCAATTAAAGAGATTTTCAGCAAGTCCACATACTCAACTATCATTTAGTCTTCACAATTGATAACACTCACGCGATACTTATGGGTTCAAAGTTTCAATCGGACATAGAGAAAGATAGGGGCTTATAGTTTCGCCTCCCAACCTTTTACCTCAAGGGTAATGCCAACAATAATACTTTATGAAAACCTACATCTGAGTGGATATATATATATCCGAATCTCTCCAACACATAGAGCTTGCCAAAATAAAAAGTATAAAAAGGAAAGGTGATCATCACCATGACTCTTGTATAAGGGTAGAAGATGGAAGTCAAAGATAGGCCCTTCGCCGAGGGAAGTAAAGGTTGTCATGCGCTTTTATGGTTGGATGTATAAAATCCTAGTGCAATAGAACATCACTTTATATTTCCACTTGTGATAAGGACCTTTATTATGCATTCTGTCGCTTTTATTGCTTCCATATGAAAAGTTCGTATAAAGCTTATTTTCTTCACACTAATAAATCATACATGTTTAAAGAGCAATTTTTATTGCTTGCACCGATGACAACTTACTTGAAGGATCTTACTCAATCCATAGGTAGGTATGGTGGACTCTCATGGCAAAACTAGGATTAGGGATGTTTGGAAGCACAAGTATTATCTCTACTTGGTGCAAAGAATTTGGCTAGCATGAGAGGAAAAGGCAAGCTCAACATGTTGGATGATCCATTTAAAAATAATTTCTATTCGGATATAAGAAAACATAGCCCATTAATGTTGTCTTCCTTGTCCAACATTGTTGTAGGGTGGAGACCCTAAGCGCAGATCTTTCACAAATTGGAGTGGAATCCATGAAGAACACGGAGAACAAGAGGGGGAAAACACAAGAGGAAAACACTCAAGAACAAGTCCAATCACACATCCACTAGACTCACAACCACACAAGATCCACAAAGGTACAAGAACAACAAAGGGAAGGATACAAGTTAAAGTTCATCCCAAATCCAAAGGAGATGAGGTCTTGATGATCCTATGATGGGGATCCTTCTCCAAGAGGAGGCATTGATATCCACAAGAGGATCTTCTCCAAGAGGAGGGCTTGATGTCCAAGAGGAGCTTCTCCAAGAGGAGGTCTAGATCTCCAAGAGGAGGAAGATGAGCAAATCTCTCTCTTTGTCTACCAAATACTTTGCTAACCCTAAAAACTAAGAGGAGCAAGAAATATATAGTCTAGGGGAGAAGGGGTATGGGCCTCGGTGGTTACATGGGCTTTTCAGCCCAATTCATAGTGAAACTGGGCCTACCAGATAGTCCCGTGGTAAGGACCAGACAGTCCGGTGAGGACAGATGCATTTTCGTGTGCCACCGGACTGCCGCTGTGGGGACCGAACTGTCTGGTAGTGCAATTTCAGTGTGACCGGACTATCCAGTAGTGCAATTTCTGCACGCTTCCTTTTCTTCATCTTGACGCTTCCGGCCAGCTCTTGGGTCTTGGGGTCCTTCTCCTTGGCCTCCGGGAAGCATCCTAGCTGCTTGGTGGTGGTTGCCCTTGTACCTAATGATGAACAACGTTCCATGGTGAGGTAGCACCCAAGTCCAATGGATATTCATGTAAATCTCAAAGAGTAATGGGTTCACCTTAAGTCCGGTAGGTCCACTTGGGGCTTGAGGGGCTATGAAGGTGTACATGGAGATCACCGTAGGATGCTCCACATCATACCATCCCCCTTTGGAAAGATCCGACCTCGGATCGAAAACCAAAACACCATGGGAAAGAGATGGCTTCGTCGTGTAGGAGTTGACGATCACCCAATACTCATCATCTTCAAGCTTGGAATGGGCACGCTCCAATGTTGCACCATCTGGTGATTCCTTCAAAAGGAGCAAAAACAACAAACACTTGAAAAACAAATGTGGTTAGCGTTAGGGAAAAACCAAGCATTCAAGAGGTGATTCACCACACAAGTGTCGTTATCAAGCATAGCATATGGTTTGACAAAGGATTGTGACATGGCATGTAAGCATATCAATCGAGCACAAGAAAAGATATCATGGGGACAAGCATGTAAATGTGAGGTTGTGACGCAAATATGTGTGACAAGATAATAAGCATCTACCTCAAGGTCATAGCAAGCATTCAAAAATTGCTCAATGAAAGGTCTATGGTAGGCATATGTATCATTCACAAAACCAAAGAAGATGAGATGTCTAAACACATGGGTCAAGTGCAAGACAATCCAAGCATAACGTGCATAGGGTGTAGTGAATATAGAGTGGCACTCAGCACAATAAAAAGAGAAATTGTTCATCATGTGTGAGGTAATCAAGGCAAGCATGTAGCAATCAATGGGACATCGCATATGTGAAGAAATGATATTTTTGCAACTAAACATATGATAGGAGCAAGTAATCCAAGAATTGGATGCAATACACACGGCATATATATCACGATGCATGGAACAGTAAAAATGACAAGTCGAAGCAAGATCTCTAACATGTGTGCAAGCAAGTGGTCCAAGATGAACAATAAGTCTCATGGTGCAAGCAACACAAGTAGTATGATCTGTCATATCCATGCTCAAGAAAGATGTCACCTTGAAGGCGTGTCCTTGTGCATTCTTCACAAAGCCGAAGCACACACAAGTGCGATGTAGAAGCGAGTCGTGGTAGAATGTATGAGGCTCGCTCTCAAGAGCTCGAATGGTCAACTCACGTGAAGTGGAAGTGGACACGAAGTCCAAGTATCCTACACATGCACAAAACAAAACAAAGAAAGTATGGGCATGGTATATAAGTACATCATCCATCATGATTGTTCTCTTCTTTTGCACATAACCACTAGAAGCACAAGTGCATGCATAATATGATGCAACAATGGCTATATTCATGGCACTAGGTATATGGTGCAAAGAGGTAAGACAAGCATACTTCTCAAGGAACATGTCAAATTCTCCAAATATATGCGAGAATGCTATGGGGGTAATCTCATTAGCAAGACTAAAATCATTGTTGCACTCAATACATGGCAAATCATCTAGCATGAGAGAGGCAACACATGGAGATATATGACAAGAAGCAATAACAATCATGTGCAAAGCATGTAGATGGTTGTAATTAACCGCATAAAATAAGCAAGTATGAATCATTGGTGATGCAACAAGGCACACAATCATAGAAATCATCTCGTGCAAACTAGTGGAGCAAAGATGCAACACACTAGAGGAAATCATGGCAATCATGTCATGTGTGCAAATAATAGGCATAGACAATGCACATGACATATCACAAGAATGAACACAAAGCAAGATCATAGTATAATCATAGACATGGGGCACAAAGAAAACATGGCAATAACAAGTGATATCTCCACCAAGCTTGCAAATACACATACAAGTACTAGAATCAATCATCATGTGTAATGCAAAGCATGGGTCACAAATGCATGGCAAAGGCATAGGAATGAGCATATCATGCAAAGTGAACATGGAAAGATGGGCATATAATATGTAATGGGCAATAACCCAAAGCCAAGTGAGGGCCATGTAGAAGAAATGCGCGAAGTCTTTGCGCGAAGAGAGTGGTGGTAAAGACAATCCGTGGGATCCCAAGTCATCATTGCTCTCTAGAGCTCATTTTGTCAACTCATGGGATTGTGAGGTTGACAAGTATTCATGGGTACCTACACAAAAGAGACACAAACCAAAGAAATTGTGCGTGTGGTAAATGTACACATCATCCATCATGATGTGTATCTGCACATAAGAGTTAGCACAAGAAAAGAATCGCTCAAAGAAATTTGATGCGTGGTATAAGAACATGTCATCCATCATGAAAGAATAGTTATTATGTATGACACGATGGTGATGCAAATTTAGCATACAAGTATATGGCACATCAATAACATGTTTATTCATGGGGAGCATATTGTGCATACAAGTGTTGGGATCATGCAATGCATGGGATGAATCAAAATCTCCTAAAATGTATGAGGAAACTATGGGGGGTCTGTAACGCCCTCGATGCGGCTATATCTCCCACGTGTCGAAGCACCGCTTAGAGGCATAACCGCATTGAAAGCAATGTCGCAAGTGAGGTAATCTTCACACAACCCATGTAATACATAAGGGAAAGAGATACATAGTTGGCTTACAATCGCCACTTCACACAATTACATGAATAAAAGGATGCTTGATTACGAAATCTGAGTCCTTGAAGAAACAAGGGTGGGTGCGACTGGGAAGTTGCTCCCGGGTGCGCACGAGTGAGGACAAAGTGCGCAGAAAAGACTAGTATTGATCTGTGGGGGCCAGTCTAGATCCCGCCAGGAGTAACGACCACCGACGGGTGTGTCCAGGGCGTTACAATTTGGTATCAAAGCCGACCCTCGCGGTTACACGGATGGTTGCGGACAGGTGTGCGGTCATGTTGTTCATGGCGTTTGTGACCCATCGTGGCACCCGGCATGACACATGTACCGGAGTGGATGCACAGACGTATGTGCCAAGAGGGAACGTTCCTGTGGCCCAACGAGGACGTCGGTTCCTCTGAGTGGGGGTGTATGTGATAGCCTGGCTTATTAGAGATGATAGACTACTCATATCAATAAGGAATTCCTTCTTTTTCGGGAGCCCATTCGGACAGAACTCCAAAGTTAAGCGTGCTCAGCTTGGAGTAGTGTCAGGATGGGTGACCGACCGGGAAGTTTCTCCCGGGTGCGCACGAGTGAGGACAAAGTGCGCAGAAAAGACTAGTATTGATCTGTGGGGCCAGTCTAGATCCCGCCAGGAGTAACGACAATTGGCGGGTGTGTCCGGGGCGTTACAGGGTCTCCTCATGAGCAATATTGGAAACATCATATGGAGAAAATGGACAACTTCCAAAACAATGCATATCCGAAGCTAGGTTTTCATGGCATGGCATATAAGGTAAATAATGCAAAGGAAGCATATCAATATCATCACAAGAAAAACAAATGCCAATAACCATGGGCCTGTCATCTATGTCGTATGTGCAAATTGGGTCTATTTTTATGGCATATGCATAGTCACTACGATGAGATTGCAAATATGACATATTGTTGATCTCATGCATAGCATATGGCAAGTCAAGCGGATTGTCCAAATTGACGTGACCTAAAGAATTATCACAAGATATCCTATGTAACATGGCATCACAACTAATAGACTCCACATGGAAATAATCGTACTCATCATAAATGGGTAAATCATCGCATGGGGAAATCGCACTAGCATGAAGCATGGAAATAGGTTGATCAACATCATGCAAGCAATCAATGTCAAGAATGTCCACTGGTGGGACTAGAGCATCACCATCACCTATGTTACCGTTTTCATTCCACTCAAGTGGTGTAGGTGAGGTGGTAAAGACCAAATGGTGGTCATCTTCATCTTGATGGAACCATGTGGGGGTGCATCATATTCCACCATGGCCATCATCTTGTCCAAAGGAAGGACGAAGTCGTCGAGGATCGGCGTGTCATCATATATGGGACCTAGCACCAAATGAGAAGACACAATAGAGGTAGGGGTCAAGTTGTTAGAAATGTAAATGGCCCCATGAGACCTATCAACTATCACACACTCTCTATGTGGTGGTCCACTCACTCGCTCAAGGTAGGTGCACTCAATCTCACGTATGGTGTAGGCACTCATCTCACTCAAGTGGAGGGGGTTGTGGCTCTCCTCACATGAGAATTGGGGCAACACGGCATATATGGGTCTAGTGGTGAATTCACTCACATCCTCAATATGGTGGTACAAGTCACTCAAGTCATGATACGTCGCCGTGGTCGAAGGAAACATCCCATACTCAACCATCTTGTTCTCGTTGTTGTGGATGAAGGCCGAAGATGGCACATTATCACTCTTTCCTCCAAAGATGGAAGCATCATCCTTGCTCGCCACCTTGTCGCTCGCCTGCAAAGCTTGGTACTTGAGGGTCTCCGTAGTCGTACTCGTCGCCGCACCGTCTTGACAAAGAGTCGAAGTAGAGTCGGCATCATCAATGCCACAAAGAGGGATGGCGGTGAAGTCAAACTTCGGAGCATCGTCTTGGAGCTCGTCGGGCTTGGACATCTTGGTGGTACTATCCTCATGCTCGATCGCATGGAGCTTGGTCACCGAGAGTGTGCTTGGGGTGAAGAAGCCTTGGCCTTCATGAGTTCTCGTTCCGCCTTGAGAGCACCAATGTAGTAGTCGTCAAGGGACTTGTAGTTCTCGAGGAAGATAGTCTTGGAGATTTCATTGTGTAATCCCATCATGAAGTGGAACTTCAGTGAAATGGGGTCTTCCATGCCGGCTCGTCGCAAGGCAATCTTCATCTCCTTGAAGTACGCGTCGATGGACTTGGATCCTTGGAAGGTGTACTCCAATTGGCGTAGAAGTTGTTCCATGTAGGTTGGGGGCACGAACTCTCGCCGCAAAGCTCTCTTCGTCTTGGGACAACTCATGTCATAGCTCTCTGAATGTGTGTGAAGCCACCATGCCGACGCATAGTCGTGGAAGTTCGTTGTGGCGCACTTCACTTGATCTTCAGGAGGAACTTCATGTAGCTTGAGGTAGTCATCCATGAGGCGCTCCCACTCAAGATACACCTCGGGTTCTTGAGTCCCATAGAAAGGAATCTTGTGGTCGGTCTCGAGGTCATAGTAGCTCGTGGAAGTCGCGGACTTGAGCTTGGGGAGCTTCTCTTGAGTGTAGTTTTGGGATTCTTGTTGGAGAAGATGCCGTATGTCCGTAGGCGAAGATGCCTTGAAGTTTCTTTGAGAAGATGCCAAGGGAGATGGTGAAGTCAGTGAGCAGTTGTTGGTGTTGAGCTCTTGACCTTCATGTTCTTGTCGTTTATCGTGTCGATGCCGATGTGATCTTGCCGCAGATGGTAGCTCGGAACCATCTGCTCTTGAGCGTCTTCTCGAAAATGAGGAAGACCACTTGTAGCCCTTGATGAGGGCATTGATCTCCTCCATTTGAGCATCCATCTTGGCATCCAAGTTATTTTTGATGGCATCAAACTCGTCGTTGTTGTTGTAGACCGAAGGTGGAATGCCTTGCCTATCCATCACAAGACTAGAGTAGAGGTGAGTAGGAAATGATATAAACAATACCAAGTTACCTTTTCCCAAAGTTGAAGATGTATCTTGTTTCACTCAATGTGAAATGAAAGAATAGTGGAATTGGTACTGGACTTGTTCACTCACACCTATCAACTAAAGCTTATGGAGTAGCTCGGTGAGGATAGTGGCACAAAAATTTGATGCAAAATGTTAGCAAGAGTCAATAATGTTGAAAGAGATTCACAAATTCGCAAGTGAAACAAGTAGACCAATAACAAAGAATCGCACACGGAAAGACACACATGGATAGATAAATGGGGTCGTGCAACCAAGGAATGAGCACAAAATGTGGAATCCACGGAAAACACTCGTGTTGCACAACTTAAGAGAGACGCTAGCACGATTGCTCAATAGGTGGATACGACACTTGTGCACAACCTATAAGATGCAAAATGGATAAACTTTCTATCCCAAGTATGCTATTATGTATGGTTCCCGGTGTTTCGCACACAATGATCCAAGATGGTCAATATGGTAGTATGATATGCAATGTGGTGATGCTATGGCTATTGCTTACAAGCTCTTTGTTTTCTATTTGCTTAAAAGCTTATTCTATTTTTTTGTATGGCCACTATGCAAAATGCACAAACCAAGATAGCAATTGTGTATATGCAGGAACAATCTTGTGACACAAGAGATGATATGATGATACCAAGATGATGTGGTATGTATGCAATGGAAGGTGCAGAACAATAATTTGCACAAGTAAAGTTGCCGACAATACTCAAATGGCTAATCTCAATAGGCAAGTGACGCAAAATGGATAAGGGTTAACAAAGCAATGGCAAGAAAGAATGTACAATGATGGGATACCACGATACCAAGATGATATAGAGGTTACTGTTGCTGCTTACGGTTAGGGTGTCAAAATGGTGAAGGTGGACGATATCGAATCCTTGTTGAAGTTGAGTGGCGGTGTTGTCGATGTTGAACCATTCCTAGTTAGCCGAAACACCCTAGGAAACGGAAAAACCGCAAACTCAAAATCTCAAACGGAAAATGTCAAATGGTGATAGCGGAATGCGGTGGTGGTTCCGGAGTTGACAATGCAGAAGTGGTGGTGGTGGTTGATGAAGGAACAACCGTCCCTAAGTAGCTGAAACACCTTAGGAGACTCAAGTCACCAATCAAGCAACCACAAATGCTATATGGATCAAAATGGGTTAGGTTGCGGAAAGCTATGGTGGTTTTGTGGATGATATGGTGGAGGGCCTAGGCAAAGATGCCAAAATTTCAAAACATTTATGGAGTCAAATGATGTTGGAACATATCTAGATGGATGGGGAGTGTCAATAGCTACTCAACGAGCTAAAAACGTCAAAATTGGACTCCGGATGTGGAAGATATGGCCGAAACAAGAAATTAGCCAAAGCAGTTTTTGAACTAGCGAACAGTCCGGTCCTGGGTAGCGGACAGTCCGGTCTTCATCTGAAAACCTTCTGATTCAAGTGGACAGTCCGGTATTCGGGAGCGGGTAGTCCGGTATTCGGGAGCGAACAGTCCGGTCCAAGAGGATTTTCCTCATGATGCGAGCGGACAGTCCGCTACGGGGGTGCGGACAGTCCAGTGCGGGCTCGAAAAGGACGAACTCAAAACTTTAGGTGGAAAATGGATGATTTTAGGGTCAAAGTTGAGTAGATTTCGTGGATGGAAGGTGGGGAAACTTGTGGGGAAGCTAGATCCACTCAAAACACAACGAATCCATGGATCAAAATCAACAAAACATCATCAAACCAACCAATCCCAAAAAATTGGGGCTATTTTTGATGGGGATTTTCGTATTTTAGGACGAAATCAAGCAAAACCAGGCTAGAAAAGGGTGGGGGAGACTCCAAATTCGTGATCAACGTGGCTCATGATATGAAGATGTTGTAGGGTGGAGACCCTAAGCGTAGATCTTTCACGAATTGGAGTGGAATCCACGAAGAACACGGAGAACAAGAGGGGGGAAACACAAGAGGAAAACACTCAAGAACAAGTCCAATCACACATCCACTAGACTCACAACCAGACAAGATCCACAAAGGTACAAGAACAACAAAGGGAAAGATACAAGGTAAAGTACATCCCAAATCCAAAGGAGATGAGGTCTTGATGATCCTATGATGGGGATCCTTCTGCAAGAGGAGGCCTTGATATCCACAAGAGGATCTTCTCCAAGAGGAGGGCTTGATCTCCACAGGAGGTCTAGATCTCCAAGAGGAGGAAGATGAGCAAAGCTCTCTCTTTGTCTATCAAATACATTGCTAACCCTAAAAGCTGAGAGGACCACAAAATATATAGTCTAGGGGCGAAGGGGTATGTGCCTCGGTGGTTACATGGGCTTTTTAGCCCAATTCATAGTGAAACTGGGACAGTCCGGTGGTAAGGGCTGGACAGTCTGGTGAGGACAGATGCATTTTCGTGTGCCACCGGGTTGTCTACTGTCGGGACTAGACTGTCCGGTAGTGCAATTTCAGTGTGACCGAACTGTCCGCTGTGGGGACCGGACTGTCCGGTAGTGCAATTTCTGCACGCTTCCTTTTCTTCATCTTGACGCTTCCGGTCAGCTCTTAGGTCTTGGGGTCCTTCTCCTTGGCTTCCAGGAAGCTTCCTAGTTGCTTGGTGGTGGTTGCCCTTGTACCTAATGATGCACAACGTTCCATGGTGAGGTAGCACCCAAGTCCAGTGGATATTCATGTAAATCTCAAAGAGGAGCGGGTTCACCTTAAGTCCGGTAGGTCCACTTGGGGCTTGAGGGGCTATGAAGGTGTACATGGAGATCACCGTAGGATGCTCCTCATCAAACATCCTCTTTTTAGCATGTCATATTTTAATGAGTGCTCACAATTACAAAAGATGTCCAAGATAGTATATTTATATGTGAATCCTCTCTTTATTTATTACTTCCTATTAATTGCAACAATGACCAAAACTATGTTTGTCAACTTTCAACCATTTTTATTCATCATACTCTTTATATGTGAAGTCATTACTCTCCATAGGATCAATATATGATCTTTTTATTTCTTTTCATTTATTCTTTTATTTAATTCCCTCAAGATCATAGCAAGAAAGCAAAGCCCTTATCTCAAAACTACTCTTTATTATATATCTCATGGACTCGATTACATAGGGGGAACAAAGAAAAACTCAAAGCTAGATCATACTAAAACTTTATTATACTAGATCAAGACAAAACCAAAAGGATCGAACTAAAAAAAGCGACAAAAATAAAGATGTGATGGTGATACGATACCGGGGCACTCTCCCAAGCTTGGCAGTTGCCAAGGGGAGTGCCCATACCCATGTATTTAGATCTCTTTCTTCGAAGGTGGTGATGTGACATTCTTGGCGATGATGCCTCTTAGGATACGGTTCTCTTCTTCGAGCTTATTAATTTGCTGCTTAAGATCCATTACTTCCTTGCGAAGTTTACCCGTGCCAGCAAGAGCTCCACCACCCCATGGATGTTTCCTTGCTGCTGGAGAAAAAGTGACACTCTTTTTCATATTTTCATAAGAGAGAAATCTAGCATTGGGAGGAATAACCAAATTTGGTATTGTTGAGCTCTGAATTTCCTCCAGCATGAATCTGGTTTGAAGACGATAGGTAACTTCTTGATCCTCCTCCACGGCATCCACTCTTTTCAAGTCAGCCTCAATCTCTTCCTCCGTTGCTGGCCCAATGTGGTTAGCATCGTTGTATGCTCTTGGGCCTAGTGCCGGGTGAGATACCCGACTCTCCACGACCAACTCTTGCGAAGACACCTTGCTCCAAATCTGCTGCAGAAACAACTCAAAACAAAAACAGAGGATTTTGCTGTGGTATGGTGATCAAATCCTTCGGGATATTATATAATGATTTTTTACCGACCAAAAGAAGTATCGTGCAAGAAAACGGAGTCTGGAGGGTACACGAGCTCGCCACAAGGTCGGGGCGCGCGCCCAGGGGGTAGGGCGCGCCCTCCACCCTTGTGGTTGCCTCGTGTCTCTTTCGGACTACTTTTAATTTTCCTAATTTTTTAAATATTACAAAACAGAGAAAAAATATCATTGGACACGTTTTAGAGTTGGTTTACTTACCGTGCCACATACCTACTCCTTTTCGGAGTCTGAAACGTCTGGAAAGTGTCCCTTATGTACTCCTCCGGGGTTACGACATCAATTATATTGGTCTCAACATTTATGGGGGTACCTGAGATGTAATGTTTGATTCTTTGACCGTTTACCACCTTCGGATTTGTGCCTTCAGCATTGTTGATTTTAATGGCACTGGAACGATAGACCTCCTCGATAATGTAAGGACCTTCCCATTTAGAGAGAAGCTTTCCTGCAGAAAATCTTAAATGAGAGTTGTATAGCAAAACATGATCACCTACATTTAACTCACGCTTTTGTATCCTTTTATCATGCAATCTTTTAACCTTTTCTTTAGACAACTTGGCATTCTCATAGGCTTGAGTTCTCCATTCATCAAGTGAGATAATGTCAAATAACCTCTTCTCACCGGGAAGTTTGAAATCATAATTGAGCTCTTTAATAGCCCAATATGCCTTATGTTCTAGTTCAAGAGGTAAGTGACATGCTTTTGCATAAACCATTTTATACAGAGGCATACCCATAGGATTCTTATGAACAGATCTATAAGCCCATAATGCATCATCAAGTTTCTTAGAACAATTCTTTCTAGATCTATTAATAGTCTTTTGCAAAATGAATTTGATCTCTCTATTGCACAATTCTACTTGACCACTAGACTGAGGATGATATGGAGATGCAATTATGGTTAACATCATGGTTAGCAAGCATTTTATGGATAGCACCATGAATGAAATGTGAACCACCATCAGCCATTAAATATCTAGGGACTCTAAACCTCGGAAAAAGAACTTCTTTAAGCATCCTAATAGAAGTGTTATGATCAACACTACTAGTTGGAATAGTTTCTACCCACTTAGTAATGTAATCAACAACAACTAAAATATGTGTATACCCATTAGAGGAAGGAAAAGGTCCCATATAATCAAAGCCCCAAACATCAAATGGTTCAATAACAAGTGAATAGTTCATAGGCATTTCCTGACGTCTACTAATATTACCAATCCTTTGACATTGACCACAAGACAAGACCAATTTACGAGCATCCTTGAAGAGAGTGGGCCAATAGAAACCAGATTGCAATACCTTATGTGGAGTTCTATCTCCTGCGTGGTGTCCTCCATAAGACTAAGAGTGGCACTTGGGTAGGATCTATTCCTATTCATGCTTAGGTACACAATGTCTAATAACACCATCTACTCCTTCTTTATAAAGGTGTGGGTCATCCCAAAAGAAATGTCTTAAATCATAGAAAAACTTTTTCTTTGCTGGTATGTGAAACTAGGTGGTATAAATTTAGCAACAATACAATTTGCATAGTCAGCATACCATGGAGTATTACGAGAAGCATTTATGACATTTAATTGCTCATTAGGAAAACTATCATCGATAGGTAGTGGGTCATCAAGAACATTCTCTAACCTAGACAAGTTGTCTGCAACGGGGTTCTCAGCTCCTTTTCTATCAATAATATGCAAATCAAATTCTTGTAGCAAGAGAACCCATCTAATAAGTCTAGGTTTAGCATCTTTCTTTTTCATAAGATATTTAATAGCAGCATGATCAGTGTGAATAGTTACTTTGGAATCAACAATATAAGGTCTGAACTTAACACATGCAAATACAATTGCTAAAATTATTTTTCAGTGGTAGCATAATTTCTCTGGGCACCCGCAACTCTTGTTCGTCCAGGTAATCGAAATAATGATTTGCTGCCTCGACGGGGTCTTCTTCGAGGCGACCAGAACCCCTATCTTCGGCGTGGCTAGACATGTTTCCTATTCAATAATTGTAAATAAAAGATATAACGAAGAGAAAAAAGGGGCCTATATTTGGTCGGAATGTTGATTCATTCCCCTTCCGGCAAATCCCGAGCACTTCATATGTCCTAGTTTCTAGCACAAATCACAGAAATTTTCAGCATGACCTTTGCTAAAAAGTGGACATATGGGCCGCCTAAAATTTGCCGGAATGGAAATGAATCAACATTCCGGCAAAACATAGGCCACTCAGGTATTCTTCGACATTCAACCAAGATTACAATATCATATAACATCAATGACATATGAGCATCACATGAGCACATATATAAAGCAAGTACACATAGTGAAATGACCTCACTAAACATTGAAAAATGGTGGTCTTTTCAAAAACCAAAATCCTTTGCAAAATGACATCACTAAACATTTGCTACTATTTTTTTATTTATAGCTAAACAAGTCCACTATTTTATTTATAGCTAAAAGTCCACCGATTTTACAGTTTTTGGGAGCTACTGTTTTTGCTAAATTGCCTAGCTATAAATTATTTGCTACTGTTTCTGATAAATTGCCTAACTACAAATAATTTGCTACCATTTTTTATTTACAGCTAAAAAATTTGCTACTATCCTAACCAACATAGTTATAGCTATTTTATATACCCTAAACTAAATTGCCCTATATAAATTTGCTATATTGCCCTAAATTAAATTGCCCTAAACTAATTTGCTACTGTTTTTTTCTAAATGCTCTCTCTCCACTACTGCCCTACACAATAATTTGCTACTGTTTTTTATTTGTAGGTATTTTATATACCCTAAACTAAATTTCCCTCAACAAATTTGCTAAATTGCCCTAAACTAAATTTCTCTCTCTCTCTACTACATCTCCTAGGGTTCATACATCCAACTCCTAGCTAGGCTAGGGTTCATATTAGAGACAGAGAGAGTAGAGAGTAGAGAGAGCACACACACACACAGAGAGAGAGAGAGAGAGAGAGAGAAAGAGAGAGAGGAGGGTAGGTGAGAGGAGAGGGAGAGGCTTACGGGGTGGCGGCGAGGTCGTGGGCGGGGGAGAAGGCGGCAACGGCGAGGTCAAGGGCAGGGGAGAGGGCAGCAGCAGCGAGGTCGAGGGCGGGCCCGCCCGGCGACGGTGAGGTTGAGGGAGGTTGAGGGGGCAGCCAGCTTCGAGGTCGATGGCGGCCAGGGGCGACGGCCGGTGACAGAGTGGGGGAGAGGTGGAGGAGGGGGGAATGACTTGGTGAAACTTTGAGCCTGCGCGGCTGGGGGTTAGCTAAAAATAGCAGTAGCGCTGTTAGCTATTGCGCTGGATCCTAATCCAGCGCTACTGCTAATTATTCCATTTGTTAGTTTTTTTAATTCTAAAATACAAATAGCAGTAGCGCTAGATTAGGATCCAGTGCTATAGCTAACTTAGCTATAGCGCTAGTTCCCAATCCAGCGCTACTACTATTTTTCTTTTCTTTTTATTATTTTCCTTTTCTAGTTTTTAGTTTTCTTTTTATTATTTCCTTTTCTTTTCTATTTACCTTACTTTTGTATTGCTTTATCCCTTTTATTTTTTCTATTTTTCTCCCGATGACAGCGTATCCCTCCCACACTACGCAAATATCACCGGAACCATGCATGTGGTGGTAATTGAAGGGGATACAATGTATACATCATTTGACCAGTAATGGTTACTTAAGTGCGTACACAAAATAGATAAATATATATATATATATATATATAAATGATGGTTACTCAGCTGCATCGACATGTTTCACATTGAGCTTCTTGCCTTTCTTGTTTGTTGTCGAATAATTGAGCCCCTCCTTGTGACTTTTCCGGCACCATGGAGTACAATCTTTCTTAGGTAATGTAGCATTGATTCTTCTTTTCACGTATGTTTCATCGTGATCATCATCTTCCCTCATCGGGTTGCCATATTGGTCGTAGTCTTCCTTGTTGGCAACTCCATGCATTCCAACAATGCTCCTTTTGCCTCTCCTCATGACAACACAGTTGGGATTGGTTGGGTCGGTTATGAAGAAGCATTGTGTCACGTGCTTAGCGTGTAACCATAGCTGAGTTTTGGAGATGACGTTCACATTCATGGTAATGCTCTTCGCATTGGGTATAGACATGGTAGTGAAATACTTGTTTTGTCTTACGACGTCCTTAGCCCATCCGACACCGAATATCGTCACATCGTGCATTCCAGCATAGTCAAGCTCCTAGATCTCTTTGACCCTTCCGTAGAATCTTTCAGTTGTGCCGTTGGCGTTGGTCACACATTCAATCGTCACCCCTGAGTTCTGGTAATCACTGTCCATGTCTTTGGCCTCCGTGTATAACGTATCCCCGTTGATATCGTATGCCTGATAGGTCGCGAGTTTGGCCGCGGGGCCATATGCTAAGGCGTGCATGAGCAATCCGTCGGAACTGCCCTCTTCTAGGGGATTAGCAAGAACTTGCTCTTTGTAACAACGCAAGAAAGTTGCGTTGTGCTCTACAGTAACTTCGTCGTCCGTCTTGTGCATCCCCTGATCACGGGACTTCTTTGCGATGGTTTCTTTGTGCAGTGTCACATAATCATCTAACACATCTAGGTGTTGTAGCACTACTAAGTTAGCCATGTCAAAGTCGTTCCATCAATCCGAGTAGTCCACATGCAATTCCCTCCGGCCGTTGTTGTGACCTTCTCCTCCAAGCCTCCCGTCGTGCTTCTTGATGGGCAAACCAACAATAGGGTCTCTGACGCCTATATAATTCTCACAAAAGGAGATGCACTCATGCATCAGATACCCCTGGACGATGCTCCCATTGGGATGGGACATGTTACGAACGAATCCTTTGATGACCCCGTTCATCCTCTCGAACGCCATCATGATGTGAAGGAATGTTGGCCCGAGATCGATGATGTCATCCACGATGTGGACACGCAGATGCACCATGACGTCAAAGAATGCAGGCGTGAAGTAGATCTCAAGCTCACATAGTATGACAACGATATCTTCCTGTAGCCTTCGGAGCTGCTTCACACTGATGGACTTTCGAGAGATAACGTCAAAGAAGTTGTAGAGACCAGTAAGCATGTCATGGACGTGCTTGTCCACTATCTCTCTAATGGCAACTGGAGTATCTGCATCATCATCACGTGACAGTGATGAGACTTCATCCTGCTGAACCTTTTCTTCTTGGTGTCTAGAAATCTGCTTATCTTCCCACAGTAACTGGAACTGACTTTGATTCCCGTAAGGCACTTGATGAATTGATTGATCTCCTTCGCACTTAAGGTGAAGAAAGAAGGGGGGCAATAATTCTCCTCCTTCTTGTTGACTTTTCTGCCCCTTTCTCCCTTCTCGGTCTCCATCTCCGTCTCCTCCATCGACTTTTTATGGGGCGGCATGTGGAGATCTTTACTGATGTTCAAATCTTCCAAGTCTTCCCTAGCCTTCGGCCCAACCTTTGTCTTATCCGGCATGTTCATCAGTGTGCCAAGCATGCTCTCGAGGAAATTCTTCGTGATATGCATTTGATCAAGGCAATGAGGCGTGTCATGATTGGGCCAATACTCCAAGTCCTAGAAAACAGACCTCGTTTTCCATACGTTCAGCTGTGGCTCCGGTGCCTTCTTCATCTTTCCCGGCGCGGGGCACTGTTCTCATTTTTTCAATAGCTCGTTGATTTTGGCACCACTCTTCTTATGTGGAGGTCCTTGATGGTCAACCAAACCATTGAATTGATCTCCATGTTTTCTCCATGGGTCATCCTTCTCAAGCCATCTACGATGCCCCATGTACACGATTTTCCAGACCCATCATCTTTCATTGACGTAAGCTGCTGAGACGTTGTATCATCCATGCACCTCGTACATCTGTAGTATCCGTGGCACACCTGGCCTGAGGTGTACCCATAACCGAGATAGTCGTGCACCGTCGTCATCAGCACGGATCTCATATAGAAATACTCTCCTTTGCCGGCGTCCCATGTCCATGTCGGTGTTCTCAATAACGTTTATAGCTCCTCTTTCAGAAGCCCCATATACAGGTTAATATTATTTCCTGGTTTTTTTGGCCCTTGAATCAGCATGCTCATGTGTATGTACTTTGTCTTCATGAACTTCCATGGGGGGAGGTTGTACATCCATACAAAGACGGGCCATGTGTTGTGGTTGGTGTTCTGGTTTCCAAATGGATTCATGCCATGGTACTCGAACGAAGCATGATGTTCCTTGGATATTCTGCAGCAAATCCATATAGGGCATTGAATGCTCTCCACTGGCTAGCATCCGCGAGGTGTATCAGCTTTCGATCATATCCATCATCAGACTTCTTCCTCTTCATGTGCCAGCGCATGAGCTTTGCTTCCTTTGGATCTATGAAATACCGCTGCAGACGGGGACTGACCTGAAAGTACCACACAACATTCTGAGGAGCTTTCTTTCCTGTCTTCCTGTATGGAGAAGTATTGCACATTGGACAGCTGGTTTTTTCCCCGTGCTCCACCCAATAAATGATGAAATCGTTGATGCATGTGGTATCTAATGTGCGGCAAATCAAAAGGGCAAACGATTTTCTTGGCCTCCTCGACACTGGTAGGACACAGGTTCCCGGCGGGAAGAACTTTACTATGTAGATACTTCAAATGCTCATCGAGGCTTTTTTCCGTCCAGTTGTTTTTGGCCTTCGTCTTTAGAAGTTTGAGCATGAAACTCAAGCGGGTTACCTCGGGATCGCAACCGAAAAACAATAGTCTTCGAGTAAGTTGCGCCAGCTTGGCTCCTCTCTAGAAGCAGCTCTTTGGCTAGTCGTACTCTTGCGAAGGAGGTCTCGAACATGAGGGCCCTGCACGACTGCACTTAGTAGCATCGAAGACTGCGGCGTGACCACCGCCTCTTCTCTGCCATATCCGGACTCTTCTTCGCCGTGTCCGGAATCTTCTCCGCCGCCGCCATGTCCGGAATCTTCCCCATCGCCACGTCCGGTGCCATCGTCTTCGTGTCGATCGATCATCTCTTCATCTAGGCCCATGTCGTCATTCCCTGCCATGTGGACGTGCTCATCATCATCTTCACTTATCCACCGAGTATATCCATCCATGAAACCATTCGTTAGCAGGTGCGCCTTCAAGCAGCCACGATCAAAAGGGTCCAAAAGGAATCCTTCTTTGCATCTTATACATGGACATCTAATCCTCGTCCGATTATTTATATACATTTCCATCACCACGGATTGCAAGTATCGCTCCACCTTCCAGCCACTGACCTTCATGACCGACTAAATGGTATAACAATAAAAAGGGTAATAAACAAAATGCATGCATGCATCAAAGTCATATAAACATTTGGCATGACCTTGCCAAACAATAGGACATATCGATTTTGCTTGAAATTCACCAAAACGGAAATAAATTGACATTTCGGCAAAACATAAGCAACTCGGGGGCATGTCACCCGCACAAAATCTCTCCATGTCTCAAACACACTTATTCCCATTCTTGAAATGCACAACTTTTTACTCACCTATTTCCCGAGAGATTGAGCAAGGTTAGATGAGGCCGTCCTTCGCTACCTAGGAATGATCAAAACTGTGTGATGGCTAAATAGCTAGTTAGATCTAGTTGTTGGGAGGAGAGATGACTCTAGCTAACTAATGGAGAGGGAGAGAGATGAGCTATCTAGATATATATGTAAGGAGGGAGATCCAAATAATGAGGTAGCGAGATAGAGATGAGAGGCCATTTATGGACGACAATTATGGTGGAGGGGGGCATTAATGGCGAGAGAAGAGAGGTAGAGGGAAGATAGTAGAAGGGGAACAATGGTGGAGAACTAACTTAGAGAGGGGAGAGGGAAAAGGAGGGGGATAGGGCAAAGGGAGAGCAGGGGGAGGGGGAGAGGGCAAAGGGGGACAGGGGGAGGGGGGGTCAAAAGGTGGCACCAGCCATGCCTCGCGGTAGCGATGTTTTCCAAACAACGCTGCTGCTATCGTGCTTAGTAGTAGCGCTTTCCCGGAGAAGCGCTACTACTAAGTGGGGCTCATTAGAAGTAGCGGTGTTGTCAACGCAAGCGCTACTGCTAAATCTTAGCAGTAGCGTTGTATTTTGGGCCGCGCTGCTACTACAACTAACATCGGTGGGCTCGTTGGATCCCACTTAGTAGTAGCTCTTTTTCCATTTCCAATGCTACCTCTAAAGCATTACTTGTAGCGCTTCCCCGAACGAGTGGTACTACTAATTAGCATCAGCGCGTGTTATTTTCCACCGCTACTGCTGATGTCATACATTTAAGCATTTCCCTAGTAGTGTATGTGTACAATGTTTAGACGGGACTGTGTGAACTACTACGTCATGGGCTTTACTAAGACACGTGTCACTGCTTTCTCGGCCATGGTTCATCATTGTAGAGAGACCGATCGACTAGTATGTACATACACGTTGACGACCAGACATGCAACGCTACGTACGCTTCGACCGGGTGGGTCTAGCTGTCTGGCAGGATAAGAACACACTTCCTTCCGTGTGAGGATATAGCAGGTGGGTCCCAGCTGTCAGAGGGAGGAATCATTTTTTGGGTGTAATATGGAGGAACTTTGTAACAGCCTGGATTTTGGCCCTTTCCTTTTTCTTTTGATTTATCTGGTTTTTGCTGTGTTTTTCTTTTTGGAGTGGTTCTGTGGCCCTGTCACCTGGGAAATCAGCTTCATTTCCTCTCCCAAGTGGCTCATCATTCTCAAATTCATCCCAAAATCATGTCACTCCACTGCTTGACCAAACCCTAATTTATTTTTCTAGGGAAAATTCCTTTTTCTATTAAAGGAACAACCATGTCTGCCCTAGGTTGTGAAGCAACCTATATTTCTGTCCATCCATAAATTACCAAATAATTCTAATAATTTCTTTCGGTCATATGTTTCCTAAATATGCCCAAACATCACCATGGCTAGTTCAAAAATAATTCTCCAATATTCATTCTTCCATTCAGTCTAGAGTGGCACTTTGTGAAGGAAGTGTCATTCAGCCTATCTTGTTTGCTCCCGAACTTCTTGGGCATGTTATTTCATCCAAATAATTGCCACATGCCAAAATTAAACTTTATTTTCCTAGCCAATCTTCCTCGGTGATTTTTCAAAGTTTCTGTCAAACAGAAGCCACTTTGAAGGAAGTACTAGCTAGGAGCATCCAAATGAGTTGAAATTTTGCACAATCCTTAATGTGCTCATATATTTACACTCATCCAAATGTCAGCCCCATCCAATCATCTATGTGAGCACAGGATCAAATCGTTGCTTCTAGCAAAATTTTCAGGTTCTGAAGCAAGTGCATTTTATATTGATTCAAAAATCTTGATAAATTACCAAATCATTCTCCTACCTATATAACTTCTCTCCACCAAATTTGGCACCATTTCACCTAGCCAATATTTCTCCAAAATGCTTGCAAGATTCTGGTCAGTGAAGATAGCTGTGAAGGAAGTACCATTTTAGTAAATCCAATTGCTATGAAATTGTTACAGCCTCTTACTATGACCAAATCATTAGGGCTTGACAAATTTGAGCTCAAGTGGAATCACCATGTGAGTGCATCATCCAATTCTCACTTTTGGACCATTTTGGTCAGTTGCAAAGCAACTTATTAAACCTTGGTCCAAATCTCCTCAAAGTTACCAGGATGAAAGTCCTTCTTACCCTAATCCTCGCAAACAACTCCATTGCTCCCAATCATCTTCCTATTGATCACCAGTGCTCACTCAAGTTCACTGCAGTAAACTTCAGAGGGTGATTACCAGTTAACCATAGTAGTTTTAATTGATCTACCACCACGGTTGCAACCTCCCCTGGGTGGCCTACGCCCTAGACAATCTTTGCCAACCCTTGGCATCTTCTCCTCGCCAGTCTGCGCGGTGACCACCGCTTTGGTGAGCAATGGCCGCGTCCAGAATGACTTCTTGCTCGGGCCCCTCCTCTGCTCGGCGTTTCAGCGAGCACGAGCATGTCTAATAGATTTACCATGTCGTCGCCGTCCTCCTTGACCTCCCTCCCTCTTAGTAAAACCCCTTACCGATGCTCGCCACCGAACGCCCATGAGGGCACAGTGGTGGTTTGGCTCTGTTCGTCGCTGCCGTCATCCTCCCTGCGCTCCCTTGGCTGCCTCTTCCCCATGAGCTCTCCCTCCTGTTCCCCCTCGTCGCCTAACTCTGAGCGCATGCGCGTGCACACGCCTCCGTGGTGCCGCACATGCGTCCGCGGCGACGCTAGTGCGGCAGCCCCTACCCCTTGGCTATTTAAGCAGTCCCGGGGGCCCTCGACCTCGCCAAGCCACTCCTCCACCTCCCAGGACTCCTCCCAGCTACCCTCTAGAGCTCAAAGAGCTCTCTTCGCTGCCCATCACCGCCATGGCCGCCGCCGGCCACTTCTCAAATTCGAGCAAACCGCGTGTTTCCCCCTCGTCTAACCACCACCCGAAGACCACACCACCACCGTAGCACCTCCCCAACCCTTCGCCTCATCGCCGGAGTGTCGTATCCCCGAGTTCCACCTCTACCCGAAGCCGCCGTCCGCCACGGCTGCCGCCCTGCTCGTCCGAGCGCTCCCCGGAGTCCGGGTGTAGCCCATGCGAAGCGCGGGGTCTCCCTGATCATCCCGGTGGCCGGAGCGTTACCGGAGGTGGCCTGTGGCGCCAGAACGGCCGCCGGTGTTGAGATCCTCCCTCTGCTCCATGGGCGGTGTCGGGAAGGAGAAGAAGGCCCCGACCCCCCCTGCCAGCTGGCCGGTGGGCCTCGCGGTCCCACCCGTCAGCCGCACACCCTGCTGACCCCACCACCGCTGAGGTGGATAAGTGGAAGCGGTATCCCAAAAATATGTTTATTCCGATGAAAGCGTACTCTGGTGTTCTGCGGTCAGAAATACGCTTTTTCTTCACTGAAAGCGTGTTCTGTGGATTCCGCGTTCTATTTTTCCAGCCGAAGGCCTGTTTGTGATGATTTTATTACAGATAGGTCCCTGGCAGAAAAACTATCATAACTTTTCAACCACAACTCCAAATGAGGTGATTCCAAAGCCCATTTCTTCATATCGTCGAGCCCGTTCTATTGGTATAATTTTAATTATGTTTCAACATTCTAAAAATGACCATTTTTCCCTTGCGCTTAATCAGCCCCCTTCGAGAGAGAATGTTTCCGGTGATTCCTTCCGCGAGTTTTTCACACTTCTTCCCGGTGATTTCTTCTACCCCAGGAAAGCCACACGCTCCATTTGCATGATTGCAATGCATTGACATTGTTTATTTATTTGAACTTGTTTAAAATATTGCATTGTGTGGATGACATGTTGCCTTTGGATTCTTAGTGGCTATTATGATTATGTTCATGATGGTATTATTCTTTAGAGTATTACTTTGGATGACATGTTGCCTTTGGATTCTTAGTGGCTAGTGTTAGTTTCATCATGATGTTAGTTGATCTTATGTTTTGGAGTATGATGATGGAGATTGTGCTTGCATGTGGATCATAGTTGGATAGTTAGTTCTTGATATTTCAGTAGTGGTCTTATCATTCTTGGATTCATCATAGTAGTGTTATGTTGTCATCTAAGTATTTTGGAGAGACGATATTCAGCTTTGGATTATTTATTGGATATTGCAATGATTTGGATTATAGGAAAATAGATGATATCGGAGTATCACTCATTACTATTATATTTTGGGGATAAATTCCGCCATTAAGTTGGTCAGGTGCCACCGAACCGGGCTTTCTCCAGTGCAACCACATTTGCCTTTATGGGAAGGCCCTAATGCGTTCTATTGTCGTGCCTCTCGCCGGTGCCTCCAACGAGGGAAGGTTATGGGCGTGCGGTACCCTGGCCTGGTAAGCAGACATAACCTTGTGTGCCCATTGTTGTTGTTATGGATCTGGTCCCCGTGAGGGACGTTTTTGCCATGACAGTGGTTGTTGTGTCTTTGGTAGACATGGGGCCACCCAGGACTAGCCTAGTGGGGAGTGAGTCAGAGTGGCCGGGAGAGTGTCATGGCAGTAGATCGGTTTTGTCGGAACGCTGTTGGTCCACCCGAATGGGAGTGCGAGGCCATGGGTTCCGTGGTGTGGGTAAAGTGCGCTACCTCTGCAAAGTGTGTTTGTTTAAGCTATCGATAGCCGCGTCCTCGGTCATGGGAATGGGTTTGTACAAGGTCACACCGCTCAATCAAAACTCACATGATGGAATGACTTATAGGTGAATTCTATGTTGATATGTTGAGTAGTACAGATTGGCAGGATGTTGATGATGATGTTGGAGACCAAGTGTTGGTCGTGGTAGTGATTGCCCGAAAGATCACCATTTGAGACCAAGTGTTGGTCATGGTTGTGATCGCCGGAAAGATCACCGTTTGGTTTTGATCACGAGGTGATCAAGATGGTTTATTGCTTGGCCGGTTAGCCAAGAGTGATATGGTTATGTATATCTGAGATGGTGATTTATTATTATTATTCTATCAGTTTCATACCATGCTTGGTAGTTGTTTCATCATAATAGTTGTTAATTTAATTAACCTGTTAATGCTATGTTATTGTCTTGCCTTGATGTTTATGGCTGTCGTGATCTTGCAAGTACATTCAATGTATTGACCTGGCGTGTCATGCCAGATTGCAGGTGATGCCATGATTTCTTGATTGCTTGCCGATGGTTGAAGTGCGTGCGAGCTAGATCGTGTCCCAGCCAGAGTCCCTGCGGAGTGGAGTTCACCACGTTCGTCGTTGTTCCGCTGCTAGAAGTATTCCACTGCTACGAGTTGTTTCGCTGCTACATGGTTACCAAGTACGTCCTCGCCTCTGAGCTAGCCCAGGTTGCTACCTGACTAAGCTAGCACTTGGTCTAGCGCTGTTTACACCAATTCTTCCACACGTTTATTCATCCTCGTGCACATCGTCACGACATGCTAGATCGTAGAACCGGAGATCCCGTGAGATTGGTGTTCTTAAGTAGGCATGCATATTGTGTGACTAGCAATAATATGTGACAATGATTGTGCGTGAATTGATTGTTGTTGTGTGCTTTTGTTTAGTTGAGTTTTCTTTTTGCTTCTTTCTTTTTGGGCCCCGGTGTTACATTATTTTCCCCCTATAACGAGTTGCTCATCAACCGACACCGGATCCGAAGAATCAACAAGGAGTTTTATTTGGAAGCTCGGCTAAACAGAATGGAATTCTCAACCGACTGTAGTGAAAAGGGGAATATCTGATCTTGAGGCTGATAATCAATTTTGCATTAAGTGTGCACTCCTCACTACAGTACTAATAACTCAAGTCTACATCAGTACCTAATAACTCAAGTCTACATCAGTACAAAATACTCACAGTAGTAATGATCAAGTCAGCAGCAAGACAAGTCATGTACAAGATCAATGGTATATTTTCAGTCAAAGGTATGGAGCATATACAAAATTTTGGCCTAGAAATGCATGATGCTTGAAATATGTTATCATCCGAAATAAAGTCCAAATGTGGTATGCTCAAGGAAGACAGTCAAATAAATTTTCTCATGCAAATAATCAGCCACAGAATATTATGGACGTGTGTGTAGATTGCAGTCTGCATATTAGTATGCAGTTTTCGATGTAAGAAACTCAGTCTTCTTCCACAGGTTATCAGAAGAAATTTATGATGCAAGGCTCCTCAATTTTCCTCAGCATAAGATGTGAACAATGTCCGGTGCAAGAAATCCGGTCTTTCTCAGCAAGATACCTCGGTAAAAGCTTCTGACAAACGGAAATGAATTTTTCTCAACAAGCAAACTCGAGGAGAAGCTTCTCAAGTACGGAACTCAGGCTTCTCCAGCACAATAATCAGACCAAGCTTCGTGTATAAGCTATAGAGCCTTCTTCGACATGATACCCAGACAAAAGATTTGAGCAGAAGCTAACGAGTCTTCCTCAGCAAGCTATTCGGATGGCTTCTCTCGTAAGCCACTCAGTCCGCGCCAGTATCACACTAATGCATCATCCCCAGAGATTATATGACGAGTTGCAATATTTGATAGTGCAGTTCAAGGATCAGATTTGCAATAATTTTGTCAGAGGTACAATGTAGTCAAAACATATGCCTACCGCAAGGATCGAGTGTTCGGAGGCATATTCTTCTTACACATATGGTGAGCATGCGTCCCCAGCCATATCAGTCACTCATACGAGGTACGGGTCCAACAGATATACTTAAAGGAAAGAACGGATCCCACAACCTCATGAATCATGCAAAGGAAGATAAGCAGAGATACATCTGATGAATTACAAGGATCGACAAGATCTGGGGATGACATCACAGAATCCGCAGTGTTGCTAATGGTCATCAAGGTCATTATTCCCGCACCAGACAAGGTGATATCAGGAAACCTTGTCACCTTCTTGTATGATTGGCCTGAGCAATGAGCTCCGTACAGCTACAAAACCCCGAGTATATGTCATATATGTGCGGAAACAGGTCAGAAAAACAAGCACAAGGAATAATGTCAAAAATATTAATCACACCCATGGTCATAGGAAGAATCAAGGACAGGCATGGCCAAGTTATTTCAGTAAGGTATCCTGACAAAGAAAATCATAACCGTTAAAAGGTGAGACCAACAACAAAGGTATGACGATTTTGCACGACCATCAGGGTCCGAATACCCCAAGTCAGTTGGAGGCCATAATTCCATATGGATCCACAAAGACATACCCTCAGAGGCCTACTCTGCGTTACAAGAATTTCATATCCCGCTTAAAATAGTTAGTGTGGAAAAATCCAACTGGGTATACCGACAAAATGAGAAAATCAAAAAGCCGAACAATCAGCTCAGACCCGGTATGCTCATCGACGAAATCAATTACATGGTCAGTCTGACAGGAAAATCATTTGTATGTCAGCCCCTGTCGGGCAAAGTCTCAAGATGTAAATATTTGAGGTATGACATAGCTATAACTCCCTACACCGTTATATTGCTCTTGACAAAAGGCAGTCAGATCTTTGGTACATATCTCATGCTCGAGCCAAAGAAATAAATCAAGATCAGTACCACCTCAGTGCAGTCAGATCCTATCAGAAGATGGCTATGATGAATTCTCAGTATTTATTGAAACCAGAAGGCCTGTATTTATTTGAAGCAACCCCTGACAGAAGTAAAAAGGTTTCCATGACCAAAGGAAAATTTATGCGCAGATCCTTTGGATATCACCGCAGATATGAAAAAATCAATGTCAGCAAAAGGATTTGGTGTGTGAGCAAAAACTCGTCAGAATTTGGGGGAAAGGTGAAGCAAACCACCCCGAGCAAAGATAATCAAATCATCTAACATTCTTGGGGGAACAATAAATAAAGGAAAAAGGATACTCAAGTTGGAAACGGTATCCTCAAGTCATACTTGTTCCCAGAGCAACTAAATCTCGAGGACGAGATTTCTTTAAGGGGGTAAGAGTTGTAACAGCCTGGATTTTGGCCCTTTTCTTTTTCTTTTGATTTATCTGGTTTTTGCTCTGTTTTTCTTTTTGGAGTGGTTCTGTGGCCTTGTCAGCTGGGAAATCAGCTTCACTTCCTCTCCCAAGTGGCTCATCATTCTCAAATCCATCCCCAAATCATGTCACTCCACTACTTGACCAAACCCTAATTTTTTTCTAGGGAAAATTCCTTTTTCTATTAAAGGAATAACCCTCTCTGCCCTAGGTTGTGAAGCAACCTATATTTCTGCCCATCCATATATTCCCAAATAATTCTCATAATTTATTTGGGTCATATGTTGCTTAAATATGCCCAAACATCACCTTGGCCAGTTCAAAAATAATTGTCCAATATTCATTCTTCCATTCTGTCCAGAGTGGCACTTTGTGAAGGAAGTGTCATTCACCCTATCTTTTTTGCTCCCAAACTTCTTGGGCATGTTATTTCATCCAAATAATTGCCACATGCAAAAATTCAACTTTATTTGCCTAGCGAATCTTCCTGAGTGATTTTTCAAAGTTTCTGTCAAACAAAAGCCAATGTGAGGTATGTACTAGCTAGGAGCATCCCAATGAGTTGAAATTTTACACACTCCTTAATGTGCTCATGTATTTACACTCCTCCAAATTTAAGCCCCATACAAGCATCTATGTGAAAACAGGATCAAATCTTTGCTTCTGGCAAAATTTTCAGGTTGTGAAGCAAGTGCACTTTATATTGCTTCAAAAATCCTGATAAATTATAGGATCATTATCCTACCTATATAACTTCTCTCCACCAAATTTGGCAGCATGTCACCTAGCCAATATTTCTCCAGAATTCTTGCAAGATTCTGGTCAGTGAAGATAGCTGTGAAGAATACCCTACTTCCTGCTTGATTAATCTTGATGAATACGAGTATTACAAGAGTTGATCTACCACGAGATCGTAATGGCTAAACCCTAGATCCTATCGGTGTCTATATAAACCGAAGGGGGTAGTCCGGAAAGGATACCACATATACTCATACTCATCAAGCCAGGTTCATGGGCCTTCTTGTGTAACTCAAAGACAATCAGCACGCCGGACTACCCCCTTCGAAACCCGAGGGTTGGAACGCAGGTGTGGCCATTACGATCTCGTGGTAGATCAACTCTTGTAATGATCATATTCATCAAGATCAATCAAGCAGGAAGTAGGGTATTACCTCCATAGAGAGGGCCCGAACCTGGGTAAATATCATGTCCACCGTATCCTGTTACCATCGATCCTAGACGCACAGTTCGGGACCCCCTACCCGAGATCCGCCGGTTTTGACACCGACACCGGGCACCCGGGGCCATTTGTCCGGGCACGCGGGCTGCCACAGCCAATGCCAGGCAGAGGGGCCGGGAACCCGGGGTCGCCTAGGGCGTTCCCCATCCGGCGGCCGGGAACCCGGGGCCGTGGATGGCCGGGCACCCGGAGTGTCCAGGACCTCACCGTCCTCCTCTTTGCGTTTCCTTCTTCCTTCTTCTCCTCCCCGGCTGCTTGGGTCTCCCTCCTAGCTTCTTCGTGGTCATGTCCTTGGTACCTAAGAATGCATGATGTATCCATTTGAGGTAGGACCCCACTCTCACGTGAATTCGAATGAAGTTCGAAGAGGAAAGAGTTAACCTTAGTTTCGATGGCACGTGCGTGTGCTCTTGCCATTAGTTCCCTTCGTGCTTGTGGTGGTGATGGGACGCCCATGGGGATGGTCAAGGGATGCTCCGCATCATCTCCCCCCTTGGGAGAGATCCATCTACGGATCGTGATCTTCATCACTGTGGGAAAGAGAGGGCGTCGCCGTGTAGAAGTGGATGACCACCAAGCACTTATCATGTTGAAGCTTGAAATGGACATTCTCCAATATCGCACCTTTATGTGATTCCTTCAAAAGGACCAAGGACAACAAACACTTGGAAAAACAAATGTGGTTAGCGATAGTGCAAAACCAAGCATTCAAGATGATTCACCGAATAAGCACTAGTACAGCGAGGTGCTATACAAATGGTTTTTAACCCCTTTCCGCGATGGCATTTGAAACCGTTGCCAAGTGAGTGTGGGCGATAGGGGGATCCTTCCCACATGACCCAGAAACCGTCGGGGATATGCCCTCCTAGCACACACGCTCGGCAAAATGAGGTCGTGTGCGACCGGCGAGTGACCAAATACAGTTATACGTACAGTAGTGCTAAAAAATACAATTATACAGGCGAAATCATTTTCGGTCGTAAGTACGTCCCACACATTCAGTCCCCGCAAAATGTTTCCGTTCGTATATACATCCCACACAGTCGCTCCAAGCAAAACATTTCTGTTCGCATGTACATCACACACAATTTTCCCTGTTAAATCGTTTGTGATAGCGTTTCCATTGCACAGGGTATTAACAATTTTATCATTTGCGTTATTGAATGCATCACACACAGTGCTTAGAAGAAACTGTATGGCAAATGATGTCCATCACACATAGTTTTTATGTGGTAAACGTTTGCGCCAGGTGGCCTAACGCAAACAGTTTTCAAGAGTATGTCGTGTGTGATTGTTCATTAATCTAACACGGTTTATTCCTAGAAACCGTGTCTATTATTGAATGCATCACACATGGTGTTTTCTTAATAACCGTTTGCAATAGAAAAACCCAATTAGCAGGCTAATTATCCTATTATTAATGATCCATTTATTAATCTAATTGACATTTCATATTAAGCACACAATATATTCCTTTTTCATAGTTGAAATACATCAGAGTACAACATCATATACGTGAACACTCAGCTACCCCATTACACAACTGCACCAGCACCAAGTTTCACATGCAACATCTATAACATTTCGAAATTAGCATCATAGACGACACATAGACAGATGTATCTCATCTGGAAAACTACTAAAGCAGAAGGCGAATATTGAGCCTTCATTGATGTTGAAGGTCTTTGCAACTTTAGGCCAATGCCTATGGATGATTGACCGTCCATCCTTTGTCCTCTTTAGGAACACTTCAATATTGAACCGTGGGTGTTGTATGAATACCTTCCACGCCTCCTGACCATACTAGTGGTTTGAGAGGTAATCATCAGTGAACTACTTTGGAAAGGCCTGAAAACAAGGATGTGCATAAATATCTTCTCTATATTGGAAATGGGGCAAAGGAATAAAAAAGGCAATGTATAATTGTTAGTACCATCCTGTAGTGAAATGATGTCTTCTTCATTCTGCAGACAAAGATCTTGTTGTTTTTTGTCGCTAATTTCTTTATCCTAACAATCTTTCTGAGTTTCTTGACTTGGCTGATATTCATGGATAACTCATTTCCCCATATGCAAAAAGGGCCGAACAGCGGGTCAAAACCTCTGACAGCAGGACCTACATGTGCAAGACCAAATTGTTAAAAACCTAAATATTAGAATGGTTCCTGCAATTGCACAATAATGTGCCATTAGATAAAGGACCATGCATGTGCAAACCTCGATTGTAAACCTCAGTGCTTCCCATTGTTTCCCTGCAACACATATAAGGTAGTTAGTCATCAGGTTAAGTGAGGGTTCACATGCTATCAGTAAAATATATTGATGAAAAATAAGCACATTGCAGATTCATCAGATTAATTCAAGCCACACAAAAAACCCATTTATCCAAACCAAGCATGATTAAGAACTAGGAAATATAGCACTTGTATATTTTTCTCATGTATTAAGTGTAGGCAAATTCGATTTATTCCTCACATGCACAACAATACAAAATTCTACCCACGACAATTGGACATCGCATTGCAGAATTGAACCATGTAGTTAACTAAACACCACAACAAATGAACCAAACATTAGCTGAGCACCACATTGCATAATATAACATACTCCTAATAGAAGATCAGGCAGTTAACCAAACCAAGCATGCTTAACAACTTGGAAATATAGCAAATGTATTTGTTTATCATGTATTTAGTACAACCTAATTCAATTTATTCCTCACATGGTAAACAATAACAGAATGCACCCACAACAATTGAACATCGCATTGCAGAATTGAACCAAACAGTTAACTAAACACCACAACAAATGAACCAAACATTAACTAAGCACCACATTACACAATATAAGATACTCCTAATAGAAGATCAGACAGTTAACCAAACCAAGCATGCTTAACAACTTGGAAATATAGCAATTGTGTTTGTTTCTCATGTATTTAGTACAACCAAATTCGATTTATTTCTCACATGGTATACAATAACAGAATGCACCCACAATAATTGAACATCACATTGCAGAATTGAACCAAACAGCCAACCGCGTCGCGTCGTTGGCACGCGAGGTGTCGACAATGGCATCAATGACGAGGTGCTCCTCCAAGATCCGGGGATCGACACGAATGGCATCCATCGCGACCTCATCCGCGCATGCGGCCGCGATTTGCTTCTCCGCTGCCAAATGCTCATTGAGATCCTGGCTATACTGCGCAGGGCGGTGCTTATTTGGTGGAGGGGTCAGTGATTTGGGTGGAAGGTGTCGTGCCGGTGGTCGGGGCATGTGGGATGTGGAAGGAGGAGGAGGAGGATGGGGGTCGGGTGTGGATTACCTGCCTGGATAGATGAGTCCGAGCAGCGTGAAGGAGGGTCGCCAGCGAGGAGGCGGCACTGCAAGCAAGGAGTGAAGGTTTCAACTTGGAAAGGAAGGCAGAAACAGGGGAAATGTGGATTTTGGTAAGGGGGAGGGGCGGGGAGGTAGATATTTCCACAGAAGCCAAAAATTTGGAATCGCTTTAGCAAAAAAACTGGCGCGCAAAGTGTCATCAGACACGGTCCCTTATTCAGAACTGTGTACGATATGTGAACATCACAAACGATTCAGATAGCTTAATCCATATGTGATTAGTTTGAACAACAAAAATTTTGGTTCGAATTTCCCTGGTTACAGTGGTCATCCACGTCATTGCATAATTTGGGTACACAAAGGAGACTACAGCACACCCACACTTCCTAATCGAGCAAGTTCAATAATTAAACATAGCTAGCTAACCTAAACATTACTCTAACAAATTAAAGACCGGCATTTCAGGTGCATAATTCAAATTGGTTTTGTAGGAATTTCAGGTGCATAATTCAAATTTGAACTACATGCACATGCTCCAGTGCATATAAACGGGTTTAAAAATCAATTTTGTGTCCTTGGTTGCATGCTTAGGTCCCATGCAAGAAATGGGAATGAATGCCAAACACCCTGCCACTGTCACTCGGCCGCAAACATTGAGATACCTCGTTTTTAAATTCTAGTAAATCCAAAACTCTTCTGAAATTCATGAAACTTGGCATGCTATCATGGAGCGGCATCAACATGCAGTGGTAAAATTTTCGTCCCATTTGGGGTAGGTTTGGGTATAAGCTTCTCACAACAAGCGTGATGGTTTCCGTAGGGAACGTGACACCTTTGGGGACGAAACGATATCCGTTGGCTCATTGCTTTCAAAAAATTTCTAGTGTCAACATAGAAAAACATGAGTGTTGTGTTTAATTTTGGAATTTTGGGGTTCGTTTGGACATTTTTATACAATAACTGGGTTTTCTAGGCATTTTATGTGCATAATTCAAATTTGGACTACATGCACAAGCTCTAGTGCATATAAATTGGTTGAAAATCAAATTTGTGTCCTTGGTTGCATGCTTAGGTCCCATGCAAGAAATGAGAATGAATGTTAAACACCCTGCCACTGTCACTCTACCACAAACATTGAGACACCTGGTTTTAAATTCTAGTAAATGCAAAACTCATCTGAAATTCATTAAACTTGGCATGCTATCATGGAGCGGCATCAATATGCCGTGGTGAAATTTTTGTCCCATTTGGGGTAGGTTTGGGTATAATCTTCTCACAAACTAGGGAACGTGCCACCTTTGGGGATGAAACGATGTCCGTTGCCTCTTATTGCTTTCAAAAAATTTCTAGTGTCAACATAGAACAACAGGAGTGTTGTGTTTAATTTTGGAATTTTTTGGGGTTCATTTGGACATTTTTATACATTAACTGGGTTTTCTAGGCATTTATGTGCATAATTCAAATTTGAACTACATGCACATGCTCTAGTGCATATAAATTGGTTGAAAAATAAAATATGTGTCCTTCGGTGCTGCTACCTCTTGAGCACTGCGTGGGTTTTCCCTTGAAGAGGAAAGGGTGATGCAGTAAAGTAGCGTAAGTATTTCCCTTAGTTTTTGAGAACCAAGGTATCAATCCAGTAGGAGATCACGCTCGAGTCCCACGCACCTACACAAACAAATAAGAACCTCGCAACCAACGCGATAAAGGGGTTGTCAATCCCTTCACGGTCACTTACGAGTGTGAGATCTGATAGATATGATTAGATAATATTTTTGGTATTTTTATGATAAAGAGAAATAAAGATGCAAACTAAAATAAACGACAATAGAAATAGCTAAGTGTTGGAAGATTAATATGATGGAAGATAGACCTGGGGGCCATAGGTTTCACTAGTGGCTTCTCTCAAGAGCAAAAGTATTACGGTGGGTAAACGAATTACTGTCGTGCAATTGATAGAATTGAGCATAGTTATGAGAGTATCTAGTTATGATCATGTATATAGGCATCATGCCCGTGACAAGTAGACCGAAACGATTCTGCATCTACTACTATTACTCCATACATCGACCACTATCCAGCATGCATCTAGAGTATTAAGTTCATAAGAACAGAGTAATGCTTTAAGTAAGATGACATGATGTAGAGGGATAAACTCATGCAATATGATATAAACCCCATCTTTTTATCCTCGATGGCAACAATACAATACGTGTCGTTTCCCTTTCTGTCACTGGGATCGAGCACCGCAAGATTGAACCCAAAGCTAAGCACTTCTCCCATTGCAAGAAAGATTAATCTAGTAGGCCAAACCAAACTGATAATTCGAAGAGACTTGCAAAGATAAACCAATCATACATAAAAGAATTCAGAGAAGAATCAAATATTGTGTATAGATAATCTGGATCATAAACCCACAATTCATCGGATCTTGACAAACACACCGCAAAAGAAGATTACATCGAATAGATCTCCAAGAAGATCGACGAGAACTTTGTATTGAGATTCAAAGAGAGAGAAGAAGCCATCTAGCTAATAACTATGGACCCGGAGGTATGAAGTAAACTACTCACACATCACCGGAGAGGCCATGGAGTTGATGTAGAGGCCCTCCGTGAACAATGCCCCCTCCGGCGGAGCTCCGGAAAAGGCCCCAAGATGGCATCTCTCGGGTACAGAAGGTTGTGGCGTTGGAATTAGGTTTTCGTGGTGCTCCTGGATATTTGCGGGGTACGTGGATTTATATAGGAGGAAGAAGTAGGTCGGTGGAGCAACGAGGGGCCCACGAGGGTGGAGGGCGCGCCCCTGCCTCGTGGCCTCCTCGATTGTTTCTTGACGCCCTCTCCAAGTCTTCTGGATCGTGTTTGTTGAGAAAATCACGTTCCCGAAGGTTTTATTCCGTTAGGACTTCGTTTGATATTCCTTTTCTGCGAAACACTAAAATAGGCAAAAAAACAGCAATTTGGGCTGGGCCTCCGGTTAATAGGTTAGTCCCAAAAATGATATAAAAGTGTAAAATAAAGCCCATTAACATCCAAAACAGATAATATAATAGCATGGAGCAATCAAAAATTATAGATACATTGGAGACGTATCAGGTGCATGCTTAGGTCCCATGCAAGAAATGGAAATGAATTTCAAACACCCTGCCACTGTCACTCGGCCCCAAACATTGAGATACCTGGTTTTAAAACTCTAGTAAGTCCAAAACTCATCTGAAATTCATGAAACTTGGCATGCTATCATGGAGTGGCATCAACATGCCGCAGTAAATTTTTTTGTCCCATTTGGGGCATGATACGTCTCCAACGTATCTATAATTTTTTATTATTCCATGCTATTATATTATCCATCTAGGATGTTTTATATGCATTTATATGCTATTTTATATGATTTTTGGGACTAACCTATTAACTTAGAGCCCAGTGCCAGTGCCAGTTTCTGTTTTTTCCTTGTTTTTGATTTTTACAAAAAAGAAATACTAAACGGAGTCCAATTGACGTGCCAATTTTTGATGATTTTTATGGACTAAAAGAAGCCCCCGGAGTAAAAGAGTTGGGCAAGAAGAGTCCCGGGACGTCCACGAGGGTGGGGGGCGCACCCTGCCCCCCGGGCGTGCCGCCCTATCTCATGGATGACTCGGGGACCCCCTGACTTGTTCTCGATGCCAAAATTCCTATAAATACATAAACCTCCAGAAAATAACCTAGATCGGGAGTTCCGGCGCCGCAAGCCTCTATAGCCACCAAAAACCATTCAGGACCATGTCCCGGCACCCTGCCGGAGGGGGGAATCCATCTCCGGTGGCCATCTTCATCATCTCGGCGCTTTCCATGACGAGGAGGGAGTAGTTCACCCTCGGGGCTGAGGGTATGTACCAATAGCTATGTGTTTGATCTCTCTCTCTCTCTCTCTCTCTCGTGTTCTTGATTTGGCACGATCTTGATGTATCGCGAGCTTTGCTATTATAGTTGGATCTTATGATGTTTCTCCCCCTCTACTCTCTTGTAATGGATTGAGTTTTCCCTTTGAAGTTATCTTATCGGATTGAGTCTTTAAGGATTTGAGAACACTTGATATATGTCTTGCATGTGCTTATCTGTGGTGATAATGGGATATTCACGTGATCTACTTGATGTATGTTTTGGTGATCAACTTGTGGGTTCCGTGACCTCGTGAACTTATGCATAGGGGTTGGCACACGTTCTCATCTTGACTCTCCGGTAGAAACTTTGGGGCACTCTTTGAAGTTCTTTGTGTTGGTTGAATAGATGAATCTGAGATTGTGTGATGCATATCGTATAATCATACCCACGAATACTTGAGGTGACATTGGAGTATCTAGGTGACATTAGGGTTTTGGTTGATTTGTGTCTTAAGGTGTTATTCTAGTACGAACTCTAGGATAGATTGAACGGAAAGAATAGCTTCGTGTTATTTTACTACGGACTCTTAAATAGATCGATCAGAAAGGATAACTTTGAGGTGGTTTCGTACCCTACAATAATCTGTTCGTTTGTTCCCGCTATTAGTGACTTTGGAGTGATTCTTTGTTGCATGTGGAGGGATAGTTATATGATCCAGTTATATTATTATTGTTGAGAGAACTTGCACTAGTGAAAGTATGAACCATACGCCTTGTTTCAATGCATTGCAATACCGTTCTAGCTCACATTTATCATTAGTTACCTTGCTGTTTTTATATTTTCAGATTACAAAAACCTATATCTACCATCAATATTTCACTTGTACCACCATCTCTTCGCCGAACTAGTGCACCTATACAATTTACCATTGTATTGGGTGTGTTGGGGACACAAGAGACTCTTTGTTATTTGGTTGGAGGGTTGTTTGAGAGAGACCATCTTCATCCTACGCCTCCAACAGATTGATAAACCTTAGGTCATCCACTTGAGGGAAATTTGCTACTATCCTACAAACCTTTGCACTTGGAGGCCCAACAACGTCTACAAGAAGAAGGTTGTGTAGTAGACATCAAGCTCTTTTCTGGCGCCGTTGTCGGGGATGTTAGCGCTTGAAGGTATATCATTAGATCTTGCAATTGAATCTTTTAGTTTGTTGTTTTATCACTAGTATAGTCTATAAAAGAAAGCTACAAAAAAATGGAATTAAGGTTGCCTCATATGCTTCATCTTTTTAATGTCTTTCATGAAAATAAGGATTCCGATAATTGTGCCAAAGTGTTAGAAGAAGAATGTATTAAAATGTTGGGCACTAAATCTTTGGATGATGAGAAGTTTTTAATATGAATTCTTTGAATATCCATGATGCCAATGATATGCAAAGCCACAAGCTTGGGGATGCTATGTTTAATGAAGATGATATTTTTTGTCCCCCAAGTTTTGATGAGCAAATTTATTATGATGAAAGCATCCCTCCTATCTATGATAATTATTGTGATGACACGTATGCTATAAAGAACAATGAGAAACATGAAACTTCTCATCTTGATTTTAATTTTTAATTGGATTATGCCTCACATGATAGTTATTTTGTTAAGTTTTCTCCCACTACTATTTATGAGAAGAAATTTGCTTATGTGGAGAGTAATAAAATTTCTATGCTTGTGCATCATGAAAATAATACTTTATGTGATGGTTATATTGTTGAATTAATTCATGATGCTACTGAAAATTATTATGAGGGAGGAAGATATGCTTGTAGTAATTGCAATAATATCAAGTTTCCTCTCTATGTGCTTAAAGTTTTAAATTTGTGCTTGTTTTGCCTTCCTATGCTAGTTGATTATTGTTCCCATAAGTTGTTTGCTCACAAAATCCCTATGCATAGGAAGTGAGTTAGACTTAAATGTGCTAGTCATATTCTTCATGATGCTCTCTTTATGTTTCAATTCTTATCTTTTATGTGAGCATCATTGAAATCATCATGCCTAGCTAAGGGCGTTAAGCGATAGCGCTTGTTGGGAGGCAACCCAATTTTATTATTGCTCTTTGCTTTTTGCTCCTGTTTAGTAATAAATAATTCATCTAGCATCTGTTTAGATGTGGTCTTATGTTTTAATTAGTGTTTGTGCCAAGTAGAACCTTTGGGAAGACTTGGGTGAAGTCTTTGCGATCTTGCTGTAAAAACAGAAACTTTTGCGCTCATGAGATTAGCTGCCATTTTTTAATGGAGAGTGAGTTTATGTTGATTCTTTTTGAACATGATTAATAGACAAATTCCTAAGGTCCACCAATTTATTTCATAATTTTTGGAGTGACAGAAGTATTCGAATGATACAGATTACTACAATCTGTTCTGTTTTTGACAGATTCTGTTTTTGATGAATCTATGAGTAGTATCGGATGGTATGAACCATAGAGAAGTTGTAATACAGTAGATATTACACCAATATGAATTTAGAATGAGTTCACAACAGTACCCAAAGTGGTGATTTATTTTCTTATACTAACGGAGCTTACGAGTTTTCTGTTAAGTTTTGTGTTGTGAAGTTTTCAAGTTTTGGGTAAAGATTCGATAGACTATGGAATAAGGAGTGGCAAGAGCCTAAGATTGGGGATACCCAAGGCACCCCAAGGTAATATTCAAGGACAACCAAGAGCCTAATCTTGGGGATGCCCCAGATGGCATCCCCTCTTTCGTCTTCGTTCATTGGTAACTTTACTTGAGGCTATATTTTTATTCACCACATGATATGTGTTTTGCTTGGAGCGTCATTTTATTTTATTTTGTTTTGCTTGCTGTTTGAATAATATCCCAAGATATGAAATTATTAAATGTTAGAGAGTCTTCACATAGTTACATAATTATTCAACTACTCATTGATCCTCACTTATATCTTTCGGAGTAGTTTGTCGTTTGCTCTAGTGCTTCACTTATATCTTTTTAGAGCACGACGATGGTTTTATTTTGAAGAAATAGATGAAATATCATGATTCACTTATATTATTTTGAGAGTCTTTTAGAACAGCATGGTAATTTTCTTTGGCTATAAAATTAGTCCTAATATGATAGGCATCAAAGATGGGTATAATAAAAACTTCCATATAGAGTGCATTGAATACTATGAGAAGTTTGATACTTGATGATTGTTTTGAGATATGAAGATGGTGATATTAGAGTCATGCTAGTTAAGTATTTGTGAATTTGAGAAATACTTGTGTTGAAGTTTACAAGTCTTGTAGCATGCATGTATGGTAACCGTTGTGTGACAAATTTGAAGCATGAGGTGTTCTTTGACTGCTTTCCTTATGAGTGGCGGTCGGGGACGAGCGATGATCTTCTCCTACCAATCTATCCCCCTAGGAGCATGCGCGTAGTGCTTGGTTTTTGATGACTTGTAGAATTTTTCAATAAGTATGTGAGTTCATTATGACTAATATTGAGTGCATGGATTATACGCACTCTCAGCCTTCCATCATTGCTAGCCTCTTTGATACTGTGCATTGCCCTTTCTCACCACGAGAGCTGGTGCAAACTTCACCGGTGCATCCAAACCCCATGATATGATACGCTCTACCACACATAAGCCTCTTTATATCTTCCTCAAAACAGCCACCATACCTACCTATTATGGCATTTCCGTAGCCATTCCGAGATATAATGCGATGCAACTTTCCACCGTTCCATTTTTTATGACACGCTCCATCATTGTCATATTGCCTTGCATGATCATGTAGTTGACATCGTATTTGTGGCAAAGCCACCGCTCATAATTTTTATACATGTCACTCTTGAATCATTACACATCCCAGTACACCGCCGATGCATTCATATAGAGTCATATTTTGTTCTAAGTATCGAGTTGTAATTCTTGAGTTGTAAGTAAATAAAAGTGTGATGATCTTCATTATTAGATCATTTTCCCATGTGAGAAAAAAAGAGAAAGGCCAAAAAAAGGGAATGGACAAAACAAAGAGAGAAAGGCTCAATAAAAAAAGGGAAGGCCCAAAAAAATGAGAGAAAAAGAGAGAAGGGGCAATGCTACTATCCTTTTTCCACACTTGTGCTTCAAAGTAGAACCATGATCTTCATGACAAAGTATCTTATTTTGTCACTTTCATATACTAGTGGGAATTTTACATTATAGAACTTGGCTTGTATATTCCAATGATGGGCTTCCTCAAAATGACCTAGGTTTTTGTGGGCAAGAAAGTTGGATGCACACCCACTTAGTTTCTTTTGTTGAGCTTTCATACACTTATAGCTCTAGTGCATCCGTTGCATGGCAATCCCTACTCCTCGCATTGACATCAATTGATGGGCATCTCCATAGCCTGTTGATTAGCCGCGTCAATGTGAGACTTTCTCCTTTTTGTCTTCTCCACACAACCTCCATCATCATATTCTGTTCCACCTGTAGTGCTATGTCCATGGCTCGCACTCATGTATTGCGTGAAAGTTGAAAAAGTTTGAGAATACTAAAATATGAAACAATTGCTTGGCTTGTCATCGGGGTTGTGCATGATGGGAGCATTTTTTGTGACGAAAATGAAGCATGGCAAAACTATATGATTTTGTAGGGATGAGCTTTCTTTGGCTATGTTATTTTGAGAGGACATAATTGCTTGGTTAGTATGCTTAAAGTATTATTGTTTTTATGTCAATATTAAACTTTCGTCTTGAATCTTATGGATCTGAATATTCTTGCCACAATAAAGAAAATTACATTGATGAATATGTTAGGTAGCATTCCACATCAAAAATTCTATTTTTATCATTTGCCTACTCGAGGACGAGCGGGAATTAAGCTTGGGAATGCTTGATATGTCTCCAACGTATCTATAAATTTTGATTGTTCCATGCTATTATATTATCCATCTAGGATGTTTTATATGCATTTATATGCCATTTTATATGATTTTTGGGACTAACATATTAAATTAGAGCCCAGTGCCAGTTTATGTTTTTTTACTTGTTTTTGAGTTTTACAGAAAAGGAATACCAAATGGAGTCCAGTTGATGTGCCATTTTTTGATGATTTTTTATGGACCAAAAGAAGCCCCCGGAGTAAAAGAGTTGGGCCAGAAGAGTCCCGGGCCGTCCACGAGGGTGGGGGCGCGCCCTACCCCCTGGTGCACAGCCCTATCTCGTGGACGACTCGGGGACCCCCCTGACTTGTTCCCGACGCCAAAAATTCCTATAAATACAGAAACCTCCAGAAAATAACCTAGATCGAGAGTTCCGCCGCCACAAGCCTTTGTACCCACCAAAAACCAATCAGGACCCTGTTCCGGCACCCTGCCAGAGGGGGAATCCCTCTCCGGTGGCCATCTTCATCATCCCGGCGCTCTCCTTGACGAGGAGGGAGTAGTTCACCCTCGGGGCTGAGGGTATGTACCAATAGCTGTGTGTTTGATCTCTCTCTCTCTCTTGTGTTCTTGATTTGGCACGATCTTGATGTATCGCGAGCTTCGCTATTATAGTTGGATCTTATGATGTTTCTCCCCCTCTACTCTCTTGTAATGGATTGAGTTTTCCCTTTGAAGTTATCTTATCGGATTGAGTCTTTAAGGATTTGAGAACACTTGATGTATGTCTTGCATGTGCTTAGGTGTGGTGACAATGGGATATTCACGAGATCTACTTGATGTATGTTTTGGTGATCAACTTGCGGGTTCCATGACCTCGTGAACTTTTGCATAAGGGTTGGCACACATTTTCGTCTTGACTCTCCGGTAGAAACTTTGGGGCACTCTTTGAAGTTCTTTGTGTTGGTGGAATAGATGAATCTGAAATTGTGTGATGCATATCGTATAATCATCCCCACGGATACTTGAGGTGACATTGGAGTATCTAGGTGACATTAGGGTTTTGGTTGAATTGTGTCTTACGGTGTTATTCTAGTATGAACTCTAGGATAGATTGAACGGAAAGAATACCTTCGTGTTATTTTACTACGGACTCTTGAATAGATCGATCAGAAAAGATAACTTTGAGGTGGTTTCATACCCTACAATAATCTCTTCGTTTGTTCTCCGGTATTAGTGACTTTGTTGTGATTCTTTGTTTCATGTTGAGGGATAGTTATATGATCAAATTATGTTATTATTGTTGAGAGAACTTGCACTAGTGAAACTATGAACCCTAGGCCTTGTTTCGAAGCATTGCAATACCGTTTGTGCTCACTTTTATCATTAGTTACATTGCTGTTTTTATATTTTTCAGATTACAAAAACCTATACCTACCATCCATATTGTACTTGTATCACCATCTCTCTGCCGAACTAGTGCACCTATACAATTTACCATTGTATTGGGTGTGTTGGGGACACAAGGGACTCTTTGTTATTTGGTTGCAGGGTTGTTTGAGATAGACCATCTTCATCCTACGCCTCCCACAGATTGATAAACCTTAGGTCATCCAGTTGAGGGAAATTTGCTACTGTCCTACAAACCTCTGCACTTGGAGGCCCAACAACGTCTACAAGAAGAAGGTTGTGTAGTAGACATCAGGGCAGGTTTGGGTCCAAGATTAGTAGGCCGACTCCTACCTGTATCTACTACTATTACTCCACACATCGACCGCTATCCAGCATGCATCTAGTGTATTAAGTTCATGGAGGAGCGGAGTAATGCAATAAGAACGATGCCATGATGTAGACTAGATCTATCTATGTAGAGATAGACCCCATCGTTTTATCCTTAGTAGCAATGATACAGACGTGTCAGTTCCCCTTCTGTCACTGGGATCAAGCATCGTAAGACCGAACCCACTACAAAGCAACTCTCCCCATTGCAACATAAATAGATCAAGTTGGCCAAACATAACCCAAATATCGGAGAAGAAATACGAGGCTATAAGCAATCATGCATAAAAGAGATCAAAGAAACTCAAATACTTTCATGGATATAAAAAGATAGATCTGATCATAAACTCAAAGTTCATCCAATCCCAACAAAGACACCGCAAAAAGTGTTACATCATATGGATCTCCAAGAGACCATTGTATTGAGAATCAAACGAGAGAGAGGAAGCCATCTAGCTACTAACTACGGACCCGAAGGTCTATAAAGAACTACTCACGCATCATCTGAGAGGCAGCAACGGAGGTGTTGAACCCCATCCGTGATGGTGTCTAGATTGATCTGGTGTTTCTGGACTCTGCGGCGGCTGGAATTGATTTTCGTCGACTCCCCTAGGGTTTCTATAATATTGGGGTATTTATAGAGCAAAGAGGCGGTCCGGGGGCACCTGAGGTGGGCAGAACCCACCAGGGCGGACCTGGACCTCCTGGCTTGCCCTAGTGGGTTGTGCTCTCCTCGGAGCACCCCAGGCATAGCCTTGGCCCATTATGTAACACCCACGATGCGGCTATATCTCCCACGTGTCAGAGCACGACTTAGAGGCATAACCGCATAGTAGGCATGTCGTAAGAGGGGTAATCTTTACACATCCCATGTACTGAATAAGAGAGGGATAAAGAGTTGGCTTACAATCGCCACTTCACACAATACATAAATATAGCATTACATCATCCAGAATACAATCAAGGTCCGACTACAGAACCAAATAAAGAAAGACAACCCCAAATGCTAGTTCCCCGATCGCCCCAACTGGGCTCCACTACTAATCAACATGAAACGAAACAACACAACGAACAAGATCTTCATCGAGCTCCCACTTGAGCTGGGTTGCATCACCTGCACTGGTATCATCAGCACCAGCAGCTGTTTTGAAGTAATCTGTGAGTCACGGGGACTCAGCAATCTCACACCCTCGCGATCAAGACTATTTAAGCTTAAAGGTAGGAAAGGGTAGTGAGGTGAAGCTGTAGCAAGCACTAGCATATATGGTGGCTAACTTACGCAAATGAGAGCAAGAAGAGAAGCAAAGCATGGTCGAGAGGCTAAAATGATCAAGAAGTGATCCTGAAACTACTTATGTTCAAGCATAACACGAAACCGTGTTCACTTCCCGGACTCCGCCGAAAAGAGACCATCACGGCTACACATGTAGTTGATGCATTTTAATTAAGTTTAGTGTCAAGTTCTCTACACCCGGACATTAACAAATTCCCATCTACCCATAACCGCAGGCACGACTTTCGAAAGTTCAAAACCCTGCAGGGGTGTCCCAACTTAGCCCATCACAAGCTCTCACGGTCAACGAAGGACATTCCTTCTCCCAGGAAGACCCGATCAGACTCGGAATCCTAGTTACAAGACATTTCGACAATGGTAAAACAAGACCAGCGAAGCCGCCCGAATGTGCCGACAAATCCCGATAGGAGCTACACATATCTCGTTCTTAGGGCACACCGTATTGTCCAAACTTCCAGTAGGCCAACCTAGAGTTGCCCCTGGTGGTCACTGGCGGCTGACAGGTTGGACCAATACTCAGAGGAGCACTGGCCCGGGGGTTTAAAATAAAGATGACCCTTGAGTCTGTAGAACCCAAGGGAAAAAGGCTTAGGTGGCAAATGGTAAAACCAAGGTTGGGCCTTGCTGGAGGAGGTTTATTCAAAGCAAACTGTCAAGGGGTTCCCATAACACCCAACCGCGTAAGGAACGCAAAATCAAGGAACGTAACACCGGTATGACGGAAACTAGGGCGGCAAGAGTGGAACAAAACACCAGGCATAAGGTCGAGCCTTCCACACTTTACCAAGTATATAGATGCATTGAAGTAAACAAGATATAATAATGATATCCCAACAATATCCATGTTCCAACATGGAACAAACTTCAACTTCACCTGCAACTAGCAACGCTATAAGCGGGGCTGAGCAAAGCGGTAACATAGCCAAACGACGGTTTGCTAGGAAGGTGGGTTAGAGGCTTGACATGGCAATATGGGAGGCATGATATAGCAAGTGGTAGGTATTGCAGCATAGCAAAAGAGCGAGCAACTAGCAAGCAAGTATAGAAGTGATTTCGAGGGTATGGTCATCTTGCGTACAAAGTTCTCCGAGTTGATGAAAGCTTGATCCTCGTAAGCATACTCAATGAGTTCCTCGACCACGCACTCGTCTCCCGGCTCTACCCAAAGCAAGAACACAAGCAAAGGACCAACAATCAATCACGGTGCAATGCGCAAGCAACATGATGCAAAACATGGCATGATATGCGGGATGAGGTACGCAATGCATATGCGTGCTCTAGAAGGGAAATATTGAACAAGGCATCAAATTGGCAATCCAAGTGCGCCGCTCGAAAGATGAGTTGATTTTGGTCGAAATCGATATAAAGATCACCAGAATCGGATGCACGGTTTGCAAATGGCAAGCAAAACAAGAATGGCACAATTCTGCGATTAACAGCACGATGCCATCTGGAATGCAACAAGAAACTAAGCTACAACACTCCAGCATAACAACAAAGCACATGGAAGTGATCTACTCAAGATGCTTGACAAAAGATGAAAACTGAGCTACGGCTAGTTCACACAATAGCAGGTTCAAACAACCATGGCAAAAGTGCAAAAGATATCAGCATCACAGACTTAGTGAAAATAACAACATGCCAGGAATTAACATCAGGACGACGTGTTTAGAGCAAGCTAACAACATGCTATAGGAACATATCATAGCAAGACAAGGCATGGCTTGAATATACTCAAAGCATAGAACAAAAGTCCCTTACTGATCATAAGCCAAAAAGGATCAGAAGATATGATGGCACCCATGTAAACATAACAAGTTTCGTTAATAGATTCAGACTTGGCAGAAAACTGGGCAAGGCATAAACATAGTTATGAAGGCATCTTTGCGAGCTCAATTTACTCAACACAAGGCATTACATAACAAGATAAGCATATAACCATCAAGAAAACATGTTCATGAAGTTAATTATGGCAAGGAAAAGTTTAAAGCATGCTTGGATCAACCACAACAACCATGGCAAAATTGATAAACATGTAAACAATTTGCCAGGAACATTTTATAGAAAAAGTAGAGCAAGATTAAGTCATACTAGGGCACTCCATAATTGCAAATAGGGGCATGAATGGATAGAGCATAACCATATGTTAAAATCATCCTTACTGAACATACTCAAAAGAAACATGGATCTCACTGTAGCATCATGGATACATGGCATAAAAATAACAGCAGAGCAATGACTTGGTGAAATTCTAAGTCCCTGAAATCAGCAATATCACGAGAGCTACTTTGCATGCTTGTGCTAGTCACCACATTGATCACAAAAATACATGGCTACCCCCTGTAAACATGGCATGGCATAAACCAAAACACATGTAGAGCTCATGCCCATATGCAGCACATAATAATTGTAGCAAAAATGACAAATGCTCATACTCTGATAAGAATCAGCATCTAACATTTTATAGCACTCTTGCATCAGTCATTTGGGCATCAAGATGGACTCAAACAAGCATGGCACAATGGAACAAAATGAAGAGCACATCATGATGAACATTTCGACATATCATATGCAAAAAACGGACCACCGAGCACAAAGTTATGGCATGATGAAGGGAGCATCATAATGCAAATATTTTCGGGAGTTGGTGAAAAATCGGGGCAACCTCGTGTTGATCTGGATTTGGGCGCGGATTGCGAGGCAGAGCCGGGCTCGCCGAAGTTGGAGCCGCAGATGAAGAAGGAAGGCGGCGGCGGGGCGAGGCGGCGCTCTCCCACGAGGCATGGCGGCGCCGGTGGCAAGGTTCGCCGGTGGGAGGAGCGGGGTGCGCCGGCGAGGCGCGCGGCGCCAGCAGAGCGCCTACCGGAGCAGCTGCGGCACGGAGCACGAGGCCGGGGCGGAGGCGGGAGGCGGCCGGCGCCAGAGTGGAGGCGCACCGGCGACCTCGGGCGCGGGCGGTGGAGCACTCCCGCAGACTCGGGCGCAGGCGTCCCGCGGGCGGGCCGGCGGCGGTAGATCGGGCTGGGCGGGCCAGACCTAGGTTTGCGAGCCCGGCGGCTGCGGGGGAGCTGGCGAGGTGACGTGGAGCGCTCCGGTAGGCTGAGGGCGGCGATGGAGGTGATGTGGCGCGACGCCATTGGTCGGAGCGACGTGGAGGGGCGCGATGGACATGTCCGGCGTGGCGCAGACGCGTCCGGATGCGCGGTGGAGGAAGAAGACTAGGGTTAGACCGCGAATTTTGGAGGGAGACACATATATATAGGTAGAGGGAGGTAGGTATGTCCAAATGGACTACGGTATTCGGCCACACGATCGTGATCAAACGGCCGAGAGGATGGAGGGGGTTTGGATGGGTTATTGGGCCACTTTGGAGGGGTGTAGGGCTACAACACACATGATGCCTTTACGGTTCCCCGGTTAACCGTTGGAGTATGAAACAGACTCCAAATGGCATGAAACTTGATAGGCGGTCTACCGGTGGTGTACCAAGGCTGCTTGGCAAATCTCGGTCCATTCTGAGAAAGTTTAACACCCACTCACGAAAAGAGACAAAAGAGGGTGCCGGAGGACGTAGGAGTGTTAGATTGAGAAACGGAGAACGGGGAAAATGCTCGGATGCATGATACGAACACGTATGCAAATGAGATGCCCATGATGACATGATATGAAATCCATGACATGGACAAAAGCAAAATAAATACAAAACCCAACCACGAAGGGAATCTCACAACACCTCTCCGATAAAGGCAAGAGTCGGAGTTACAAATATGGAAAGTTGTATTCGGGGTGTTACACATTAGGTGTCTTCTGGTCCATAAAAGATCTCCGTATAGTTTCCTTGCATTTGGAATCCGTTTGGTATTGATTTTCCGTGATGTAAAAAACATGCAAAAAATAGCATTTGGCACTATGTCAATAGGTTAGTACCAAAAAATATATAAAATGACAATAAAATGATTATAAAACATCCAAGATTGATAATATAATAGCATGGAATAATCAAAAATTATAGATACGTTGGAGACGTATCACGCTCCCACTCGAGATACTCCTCGGGGTCTTGAGCCCCATAGAAAGGAAGCTCGTGGTCAGTGTCGAGGTCGCAGTAGCTCATGGAAGTCGCGGACTTGAGCTTGTGGAGCTTCTCTTGTGCGTATTCTTGAGGTTCTTGTCGGCGAAGATGCTGAATGTCCAAAGGCGAAGATGCCAAGGTAGATGGTGAAGTCGTTGAGCGGCTGTTGGTGTTGAGCTCTTGACCTTCACGTTCATGTTGGTGATGGTGTCGATGCTGATGTGACCTTGTGGGAGATGGTAGCTTGGAAGGATGTGCACTAGGGCATCTTCTCGAAGATGTGGAAGATCTCTTGTAGGACTTGATGAGGGCTTTGATCTCCTCCGTTTGTGCATCCATCTTGGCATCCAAGTTGTTGTTCATGGCACCAAACTCGTTGTTGTTGTAGACCGAAGGAATTGTGCTTTTCTTATCCATCACAAGTCTCGAGCGAAGGTTAGTAGGAAATGAGAGAACAAAACTTTCCGAAGATTGCGGATGTATCGAGTATCACTCAATGTAATGCTACAATAGTAGAATTGGTACCGGGTTTGTTTCTCACACCTACACACGTAAAGCTTATGGAGGAGCTTGGTTAGGATGGGTGGCACAAAATTTCAAGCAAAATGTTAGTCAAGATATCGATAATGTTGAGAAGGTTCACAAAATTGCAAGTAAAGCAAGTAGACCAATAGCAAAGAATGGCACACGGAAACACACACACAGATAGATAAATGGGGTTGTGCAAGCAAGAGTAAATTGCGCAAAACCACCACTTTGAAGGCGAGGTTTGCAAAAACCAATACAATACATTTTTTTTGCAGAAAACACCATCTCTTCTGTAATCTTTTTGCAGAAAGCACTGATCGGCGGATCGGGGTCAGTTAAGCTTGTTTATGACAGGTGGTGCCCTTTTTTTGCGTACGTGGCACCGTCGGTCGTCCTGACAGCCGTTAGACGGCGTTTGATGGCGCCGTATGCCTCCATCCCCCATCCGTTCGTTTCTCCCCCTCTTCTGGTGCCGCCGCTCTCTCCCTCCTCGCGTCTGCCTTCTTCCCCACTCTCCTGCCACTCTCTCCCCTCCTCTCGTCGCGTAGGCAGATGGCTACTCCGGCGAAAGCAGGCGGTGTTGGCGGCGGCGGTCCTCCCGGCAGTGGCGCAGGCGACGCGGATCCCGACCCAGGCGGTGAGCTCTGCGGGAGCTCGAACCCTAGCAAGGCGACGCGAGATGCGGAGGTGCAGTATTCGGTGGAATACGTGGCGGCTAGATCTTTCGCCGCGGCGGTGAAGGCGAATCCCAATGGAAGCCACCACATCGCCTCATCCTTCGGCGGTGTATAGTGAGATCCCCTTCCCTTATCCATTATTCTGTGAACTTATCTGATCCGTTTCTAGGGCTAGGGCTAGGGCTAGGGTTAGCGTGTAGTGATATCCCCTTCCCCATCTCCATTGCATATTGTTGGCCCTATGATTGTTATTACGACGATTTCTTTCTGAAATTAACTGATTATGTTTAAATTAGCTGTTCTATGTGTCTTATTTAGTTGAAATAAGCTATGGTTATATAGTTGGAATTATTTGATGTGTTGATCTGTATTGCAATAGAGCTTAATTAACCAAAGCTAGGGTTATTGCAGTTTTTTTTTGCTTTGTACTACATTGGTTACTTAAGCAACCCAAAGCTATGTATTGATGTTGTCCTGCTTTTTCATAAGTGTTATAAATTGAACACTTATACAACACTATGTTTGTTTATAAATTTGTAGTCTGGATGATGAGGTTTGGGAATTAAGGATGCATTTTCATGACAGAGATAATCCTGAGAGAACTATGATGTTGTCAGACATCACTTTTTACAATCTAGTTGCACTGATAGAGACTGAAGGATATGGGGTGAGGGATTACATGTACTATGTGAAGGATCCTGGCCTAGGGATAGAAGGAATGCAAGAAATAGAGGATGATGACATGCTGGAGGAAATTCTAGACCACATAGTAAAGCAGAAGCAGAAGATTTTCAATGTGACAGTTGTTAGGGCCAGTTCCCCCAAACCTGCACATATAAATTGCAGTGCTAATGTTATTGAGCAGGATATACCTCTGCAGGAAATTGGAGAGCCCCAACTGTATCAGGTAGATGAAGAAGGAGTGTTGTTCAATGCACATCCTAGTTCAGTTTCAAACACAGCAGCAGTAGTACCAGTAGAAGAACCAAGACTAATACAGTTTCAAACATAGCAGAGCACAAACAATTCAGAGGAGCAACTGCAAATAGAAAAAGTTATGGAGGAGAGAAGGAGAAAGGAAATTGCAATGTTTAGGAAGAATGAGAAAGAAAAAGAGAAGGCCACTCATTTGAAAAGGAAAGCTGCAGTTATGGACAATGAAGATGATAGTGATGATGATAATTTATCAGAATATGGGGATATCCTTGCTAGGCTTGAGGAAATGAAAAAACAGAGGGATGATCCATTACTGCATTATGAAGGGGACACAGATGTTGAGGAGATGTGGGATACATATGAGGAGGAGGAACTGTATGAGCCATCAGGTGAAGAAGAGGATGATGATGATTAAGAGGAGGAGGAATTGGAGGAATTGGAGGAAGTGGTGCAAGGGGAGCAACACAATGAAGAGGAGCAAGAGAGTGGTCAACATATTCAGAAGAATAATAAGGCCAAGAGAGATAGAAAAGGGCCAACTAGCAGATCACATGGAAGTGTAGAGCAAATGTTTGAGGATGACTGGATACCATCAGATGATGAGGACAAAAAACCATTAGACCTGGGTTTGGAAGATGATGATGGTGCTGGGGCAATGGCTTATGTGTTGCCCAATGCTGAGGACAGAGCTGACCCACAAGACCAATTTGTGAAGCATGTTTGTTTCATTGATGTGTACCAGTTCAAAACTGCACTCCAAACCCTGCACATATCACAGAATAGGAACTATGAGTACCACAGAAACTGCAGTGACAAGGTTATAGCATAGTGCATAGATGATCAATGCCCTTTTTATATAGAAGCTTCTCAGATTGCAAATGAGAACACATTTACCATTAGAAAGCTGTATTTGGTGCACACATACCCTTCTGTGTCAGAGAGCACCAAAGTCACTGCCAAGTGGGTTGCAAAACATTGTGAGGAGGCAGTGAGGAATGACCCTAACACAACAATAACAACAATAATTAACACTGCAAAGGGCAAGTATGGAGTTGATATTTCAACCCGCATGGCCTATAGGGCTAGGAAGGCAGCAAAGAATGTTGTTTTAGGAGATCAAAAGGCCCAATACACCAGGATTAGGGATTATTTAGAGGATGTCCTAGACACCAATCCAGGTTCTAGATGTATTGTGACAACAAAACATATTAGGGAGCATCCTAGCAAGAACCCTAGGTTTCATGGACTTTTCATCTGCCTGAATGGATGCAAAGAAGGTTTCCTCAATGGCTGCAGACCATTCATAGGTAATTGCATTGTATTGTTGTTTATGCCACTTGTATGTTCTTTGAAGTACTAATCATTTGTGCTTAACTTGTAGGTTTGGATGGATGCTTCATAAAGCTCACTACTGGTTAACAAATCCTAGCTGCTACTGGAAGAGATGGGAACAACAACATTTTTCCCATTTCTTTTGGAATTGTAGACAAGGAGGACACTAATTCCTGGACCTGGTTTCTATACCAGCTGAGGGAGGCAATAGGTGGGCAATCTGGCCAGTTTGGACAGTACACAATCATTTCAGATAGGCAAAAGGTAATATATTTAGTTACTTTCATGTAGTTGTAGTTACTTTCATGTAGTTGTAGTTACTTTCATGTAGTTGTAGTCACTTAGTTGTGCTTGTTTCGTACAGGGTCTTTTGAAAGCCATAAATAGAGTCTTCCCCAATTGCCCACAAAGGTTTTGCCTTAGGCATATCTACCAGAACTTTCAGATTGCTAGGTTTAGAGGGCCAGAATTAAAAAAATACATGGATGCAGCAAGTTACTCATATACTGAACATGGTTTTCAAGTTGCAATGGATGAGTTAAAGTCAGAGTGTGAAGCAGCTTGGGTGTGGCTTAGCAAAATACCCAAACACACTTGGGCCAGACATGCCATGGATGTGAACTGCAAGACTGACTTAGTTGTTAATAATCTAAGTGAGGTTTTCAATAGGTGGGTCCTAGATGTTAGGGCTAAGCCAATAAGGACCATGGTTGATGGAATTAAGACAAAGTTGATGGTCAAATTCAATGCAAATAGAACAAAAGTTGATACTGTCAAATGGGAGATTTGTCCTACATATGTAGAGAAACTAGAAGAAGCAAAGAAGTGGTCTAGGAACTGCCAATCCTTGATGGCTGGACCACATCTTTACCAAGTGACAAGTGCAGAGAAAACATATGCTGTTAACCTGCAGAAAAACACTTGTGGGTGTAGGAAGTGGGATATGACAGCAGTGCCTTGCCATCATGTTGTCTCTGCCATTCACAAAGCTAAGCTACAGCCAGAGGACTTTGTTCATGATTTTTTCAAAAAACCAATGTACAAGGCTGCATACAGTCCCATAATCTATCCAGTACCTGGCCCTGACATGTGGCCAAAGACAGACAGTAGGGACATTGACCCTCCAGTCTTCAAAGAACACAAAGGTAGAGCACAAACTAAGAGAAGAAAGGGCAGGCATGAGAAGCCAGCTCCAAAGGACACTTCAAGGATGGCCTCAATCACTTGTTCCAACTGTAGCAAAGTTGGCCATAGGTACACAAACTGCCATGTTCCTTTGAAGCCTGCACTAGCCATGAGAAAGAACAGGCATGAGGTACAAACAATGCAAAACATGCTAACTTACTTGTGTTCTCTATGCTTGTAACAAAAATGCTGAATTACTTGTGTTCTTTTTGCAGCCAAGCAGCTCTTCTTACCCACCTGATGCTGCTACTGCTGCCTCCTCTGCTGCACCAGCAAGAAGGGCTGCATCTACTGCCACTGCACCAGCACCAGCAAGGAGGACTGCTTCTACTGCCACTGCACCAGCACCAGCAAGGAGGACTGCTTCTACTGCCACTGCACCAGCACCAGCAAGGAGGACTGCTTCTACTACCACTACACCATCAACAAGAACTGCTACTGCTGCTGCAAAGGGTAAGGCTCCACAAACTAGAGCTTCAACTGCTGCAAAGGGAGCAAGGGCAACTTTCTTGCCTCCAAGACCAAACAGTGGTTCCCAGAGAGTCAGAAAGCCAACCCAAAAGATAAAGGACTACCTGACTGCTTCTGGTGCAGCATGGGATTGATGTTGTGATCCAAACTATGCTTTATCATGTTGTGATACTGCTTCTATTTTGATGACCAAGTGATCATCAAGTTATGTTTTGGTACTGTAATGGCCAACTTAGGTTCTGGTACTGTTATGATCCTTCTGTCAAAATATGGCATTCTAGTAGTCCTGTGATGATCAACTGGGATGATGAACTAATCTAGTGCTACTCTAGTTATGATGATGGTGCTACTCTTGTGATGATAATGTTGTGCCAATGACCAAGAAGCCAGAAACCCATAACTTACCCTTGTGATGTTAGTCTTCATGCCTCAACGTCGATAAAAAGCCAAAAAGCTTACTTGATGCCTCGAGGTCGATAAAAAGCCTAAAAACCCTAAGTGACCCTACTTGATACCTCGAGGTCGATAAAAAACCTAAAAACCCTAATTGAGCCTAGTTGATGCTTCGAGGTCGATAAAAAGCCTAAAAACCCTAAGTGAGCCTACTTGATACCTCGAGGTCGATAAAAAGCCTAAAAACCCTAATTGAGCATAGTTGATGCCTCGAGGTCGATAAAAAGCCTAAAACCCCTAATTGAGCCTAATTGATGCCTCGAGGTTGATAAAAAGCCTAAAAACCCTAAGTGAGCCTACTTGATGCCTCGAGGTCGATAAAAAGCCTAAAAACCCTAATTGATCCTAGTTGATGCCTCGAGGTTGGTAAAAAGCCAAAAAACCCTAAGTGAGCCTAGTTGATGCCTCAAGGTCGATAAAAAGCCAAAAAACCCTAAGTGAGCCTAGTTGATGCCTCGAGGTCGATAAAAAGTCAAAAAACCCTAAGTGAGCCTACTTGATGCCTAGAGGTCGATAAAAAGCCAAAAAACAGTAAGTGAGCCTAGTTGATGCCTCGCGGTCCATAAAAAGCCAAAAAAAAACCTAATTGAGCCTACTTGATGCCTCGGGGTCGATAAAAAGCCAATAAACCTAAGTGAGCCTACTTGATGCCTCGACGTCGATAAAAAGCCAAAAAAGCTTACTTGATGCCTCGAGGTCGATAAAAAGCCTAAAACCCCTAAGTGAGCCTAGTTGATACCTCGAGGTCGATAAAAAGCCTAAAAACCCTAATTGAGCCTAGTTGATGCCTCGAGGTCGATAAAAAGCGTAAAAACCCTAAGTGAGCTTACTTGATGCCTCGAGGTCGATAAAAAGCCTAAAAACCCTAAGTGAGCCTAGTTGATGCCTCGAGGTCGATAAAAAGCCAAAAAACCCTAAGTGAGCCTACTTGATGCCTCGAGGTCGATAAAAAGCCAAAAAACCCTAAGTGAGCCTACTTGATGCCTCGAGGTCGATAAAAAGCCAAAAAAACAGTAAGTGAGCCTAGTTGATGCCTCGGGGTCCATAAAAAGCCAAAAAACCTAATTGAGCCTAGTTGATGCCTCGAGGTCGATAAAAAGCCAATAAACCTAAGTGAGCCTACTTGATGCCTCGAGGTCGATAAAAAACACCAGTTGCACAGAAACATACTTAAGATCACAATCATCAATTTGCAAGCATCTTACTTAAGATCACATTCAACACCTCCAAATATCACCACATTTCGCAATAGTTCAAATCCATACATAATTATAGTTGAAGATTACTACATTACATCACCATAGTTCAGAAGTACTCATAGTTCAGAGAATTTAATCTACCATCATTACAGCAAATGCCAAACCACACTCTGCAAAAGGTCAGCAAATGCCAAATGATATTGCCCATTCTTCTCTTCCAGAACCACCTGCTTATCCATTTATGATGGCCTTCACTCCCTGCAGCTTCACATTGCTCTCTTCAACTGTCTTCTTCAACTCATCAATGTGGTTCTGCAAGTTCTTCCTCTCTTCAGCTAGCTTGAGCTTCATGTTCCTAATGACATTTTGTAGGATCTAGAAGTAGATGTGTCTAGAGGGGGGTGATTAGACACTTAGTGCTAAAGTTGCAATTTTTAAGCTTTTACGGTTTAAGTGGAGTTTAGGCACAATTTCAATACACACAATACATATCAAGCAAGCATGCAAAGAGTATATGAGCAGCGGAATGTAAAGCATGCAACTTGCAAGAATGTAAAGGGAAGGGTTTGGAGAGATCAAACGCAATTGGAGACACGGATGTTTTTCCCGTGGTTCGGATAGGTGGTGCTATCCTACATCCACGTTGATGGAGACTTCAACCCACGAAGGGTAACGGTTGCGCGAGTCCACACAGGGCTCCACCCAAGGGCAACGGTTGCGCGAGTCCACACAGGGCTCCACCCACGAAGGGTCCACGAAGAAGCAACCACCCACAAAGGGTCCACGAAGAAGCAACCTTGTCTATCCCACCATGGCCATCGCCCACGAAGGACTTGCCTCACTAGCGGTAGATCTTCACGAAGTAGGCGATCTCCTTGCCCTTACAAACTCCTTGGTTCAACTCCACAATCTTGTCGGAGGCTCCCAAGTGACACCTAGCCAATCTAGGAGACACCACTCTCCAAGAAGTAACAAATGGTGTGTTGATGATGAACTCCTTGCTCTTGTGCTTCAAATGATAGTCTCCCCAACACTCAACTCTCTCTCATAGGATTTGGATTTGGTGGAAAGAAGATTTGAGTGGAAAGCAACTTGGGAAGTCTAGAGATCAAGATTCATATGGTAGGAATGGAATGTCTTGGTTCTCAACACATGAGTAGGTGGTTCTCTCTTAGAACAAATGAGTTGGAATGGTGTGTGTGTTCTGATGGCTCTCTCTTGGAATGAGAAGGAGGTGGAGGGGTATATATAGCCTCCACACAAAATCCAACCGTTACACAGTTTTCCAATCTCGGTGGGACCGAATCAATAAACTCGGTCGGACCGAAAATGTAAACCTAGTGATCGTTAGTGATTTCGGTGGGACCAACTGGATCAACTCGGTGGGACCGATGTGCTAGGGTTAGGGTAAATCCAAAACTCGGTTTGACCGATTACTCAAACTCGGTGGGACCGATTTGGGTAATAAGTGAAACTGAGATTTGGTCAAGCAAACTCGGTGGGACCGATTGCATATCTCGGTGGTACCGAGAATATTGCAATGGGTAACAGAGAGTTTGCAAGCCCATCTCGGTGAGACCGAGATCTCATCGGTGAGACCGAACTGATTAGGGTTTGGCAGTGGCTTATGACAAGTGAAACTCGGTGGCGCCGGATAGGAAGAATCGGTAGGACCGAGTTTGGCTTAGGGTTTAGGTCATATGTGGAAGTGGGAAAGTAGTTGAGGATTTTGGAGCATATCATTAAGCACATGAAGCAAGAGGCTCATTAAGCAACACCTCATCCCTCCTTGATAGTATTGGCTTTTCCTATGGACTCAATGTGATCTTGGATCACTAAAATGTAAAAGTGAAGAGTCTTGAGCTTGAAGCTTTAGCCAATCCCTTGTCCTTAGCATCTTGAAGGAGTTCCCACAACCTTTAGTCCATGCCACTCCATTGTTGAACTTATCTGAAACATGCTAGATAGAAGTGTTAGTCCAACAAGAGATATGTTGTCATCAATTATCAAAACCACCTAGGGAGCACTTGTGCTTTCAATCTCCCCCTTTTTGGTAATTGATGGCAACATACATCAAAGCTTTAGATAAAGATATAAAGAACAGCAAGTAAAGCTTTGGAAGGACATGTAGCAAGCATAGGCTCCCCCTACATGTATGCACTCATGTAAATATGAAATATAGAGGCATGTGAGAGCATAATCATGACAGAGTAGGCAATGCGTTACATGTATCTTGTCCATATGCATTAGAGCAAAAAATTATCAAGAAAAATACCTTCATGCTCATGAGTCCTTCTTGCAAATAGTATGTACATAAGCAAGAACTCCTCATACTCATGATTTTGATGCATATACTTACCTTATGGTCTCGAGTTGGCTTAGGATGGAATGAACCTGCACAAACAAGGTTAGATAACACAGATACGTCCACTAGCCAGAGCAAACAAAAGAAACCACAAGAATGCCAAGACTGGGATGACATGTAGAGAGTGAGTACAAGGTACCACATTGGATTCAACATGTCCCCAAGAATAAAGATATGCAATGAATTTGGCTGATTTCTTTTCCCTTAGGTGTCTTGCTCCCCCTGAATCTTACATGGGATATTGGGAGAAGATAGGAAACAAAAAATTAGAGCTGAAGGATATGAATAGAACTTAATTCAAATGAGTTCATATGAACATGTCTTTCCCCCCAAAAAGACATGTGGCATCTCTCCTCTTGAACATCAAGCATCTGGGATCCTTGAGACTTTCTCTCCCCCTTGAGGTCTCTCTCTCCCCCTTAATACTTTCTCTCTTGTAGGTTTGGTCCTTGAGACTGTTTCTCTCCCTGATGTGATCTCTTTCTCCTACAAGCTTTGATGTGATCTCTCTCTCCCCCTTTGACATCAATTTCCAAGAAGGTTTTTCCTGGAATCCGTCGAATAGGTTTGGTCCTTGAGATTCAGCACAAGGTAGAGGATAAAATTGTGATGCTTGTGGAGGACAAGATTCATTGAGTGGAGCTGGATCAGAAGAAATGTAGAACAAGTGGCAAACTGTTTTTCTGATTGCAAAGTCGGTGGCACCGAGTGGCATATTTCGGTGGTACCGAAAAGATTCAGTTGGACCGAGATTTGCAAGTGGGTGAAACCGAGTTTACACAGAGAAAAACACTTGTCACCTCAGCTCACTAGTCAAGAAGATCTCACAAAGATTTGCAATGAATTTGATGCAGAAATATGCAGAACAAGAACAAAAAGGAAAAGAGTGAAAGTTTCTAGACGAAGTTTTTTTTTGTTTTGTTTGAGAAAAGAAGGAAACAAATATGCAAGGGACCAATGCAATAACTCAGAAAAGAACACAAGAGAACTTCATCTAGAATTGGGCGGTGACATAGTCACCTATGTTAGAGTACATTGACTTAGGAGTCAAGTGAGGACACTTGATCATAGGTCATACTCATCGTTTAAGCTCAAAATGGGGTTACATTTTTCGTTTAAGCATCTTGATGTATTTACATCTTGTTGAGTTGCTTTGACTCATGTCTTGGAGTAAAGCTTCTCTAAGATGGAATAACATACCTTGGATAGTGATGTAGTTCTTGCTCATGTAGTTGAACTTGTGTGGGTGCTCAAGGTTGATGTAGTTCATCAAGAGTTGGGAGCACCACTTGGAGTTCGAGTTCATCTACCTACATGGGTTAGTTCTTGCAAGGAAGAGCACTTGTGTATCCAAAAATGACAATTATGAAGCTTAATATAGAATTTTTCAAAGGATATGTTTGAATGGTTTTGTGCTTCCTTGTCTTCAACCACTATTGTGTAGAGTCTTAGTCTTGTAGAGATTGCTCAAGATGTGAGTGAGTCGCAATCTCATGGAATTAGATTCAACCAAGCACCTGCATGGGTTAGACAACATGCAAGGTGCAAGTATATCCAAGACATAAGATAGTTATCATAAGAGATACATCATGGATTAGTCATAAGCTCATGTCTTGCATGTATCCAGTGGAGTTTCTACTCCAAGTTCGAAGCATCAATGATGTTCAATTCTCCTCTCAACCTGCAAAACACTTTCTCATCAAGCGGTTTAGTGAATATATCCGCTAATTGCTTATCGGTGCGAACATGCTTAAGATTGATGTCACCCTTAGCAACATGATCTCGAATGAAATGATGACGAACTTCAATATGCTTAGTTCAAGAATGTTGTACAGGATTATGACCAATTTTGATAGCACTTTCATTGTCACAAAGCAGTGGAACATGTTTCACATAAATCCCATAATCTTTAAGAGTTTGGGTCATCCAAAGTAATTGAGCACAACATGAACCAGCGGCAATGTATTCCGCTTTGGTGGTGGATAAGGATACCGAGTTTTGTTTCTTGGAAGACCAAGACACAAGAGATCTACCAAGAAATTGACAAGTACCCGAAGTGGACTTTCTATCAACCTTGTCTCCGGCATAATCCGAGTCGGAATAGCCAACAAGATCAAAAGAAGACCTCTTAGGATACCAAATGCCAAAATTTGGTGTATGGATTAAATATCTCACTATCCTTTTCACAGCCTTAAGATGAAAATCTTTAGGAGCAGCTTGATATCGTGCACACATGCACACACTTAGCATAATATCGGGACGTGAAGCACATAGGTATAACAATGAACCAATCATAGAGCGATAAACCTTTTGATCAACAGGTTCACCATCTTTGGTCAAATCATTATGTCCACTAGTAGGCATGGGTGTAGACATACCTTTGCATTCTTGCATATTGAACTTCTTGAATAAGTCCTTGGTGTACTTTGTTTGAGAGACAAATGTACATTCCTTAGTTTGCTTGATTTGCAACCCGAGAAAGAATTTGAGTTCACTCATCATAGACATCTCAAACTTCTCTGGCATTAGCTTTCCAAACTTTTCACTAAAGAGGGGGTTGGTTGAACCAAATATGATGTCATCAACATAAATTTGGCATACAAATAGTTCTCCATTAACCCTTTTAGTAAAAAGAGTAGAATCAATTTTACCAATCTCAAAACCACTTGTAGTAAGGAACTTGGTCAAGCATTTATACCATGCTCTAGGAGCTTGTTTAAGACCATAAAGAGCTTTGTGAAGTTTGTAAACATGATTTGGTTTCTTAGGATTGAAAAAACCGGGAGGTTGTTTGACATAAACTTCCTCCTCTATTTCTCCATTTAGAAAAGCACTTTTAATGTCCATTTGGTACAAGGTGATATTATGGTGATTAGCATAGGCAAGTAAGATGCGAATGGACTCAAGTCTAGCAACGGGAGCATACGTCTCACCATAGTCCATACCTTCGACTTGTGTGTATCCTTGGGCGACGAGACGTGCTTTGTTGCGGACCACTTGTCCATCTTCATCTTGCTTGTTGCGAAACACCCATTTGGTACCAATGATGTTGTGGTTGTTGTCGGGCTTCCCAACCAATGTCCAAACTTGGTTTCTCTCAAAATTATGTAGCTCTTCATGCATAGCGTTTATCCAATCCGGATCTTCCAATGCTTCTTCAACCTTCATTGGTTCAATGCTAGAGATGAATGAATAGTTTTCACAAAAGTTAGCTAAACGAGTTTTTGAGCGAGTGATTCTCCCGGTTTGTATATCATTGAGGATTTGCTCGACGGGATGATCTTTGCCAATTCTTGCTCGAACTCGTGAGAGCTTTTGCTTGGGTCTTTGTTGAACATCTTCTTCATCTTGTTCTTCTTCTTGGCCTTCTTCATTGTTGACGTTGTCGTTCTCTTGTCGTGGTGGAGAAGGAGGTTGTTGATGTTCATCTTGACGTACTTCCTCGTTTTCTTCATCTTGGTGTGTCCCACTTGTGGATGCTTCCGTGTCGATTCTTGGTTCACCTTGTTGTGAAGTAGAAGATTCCACTTGAATGGATGAAGTACTCTCCTTCACCTCCGTTGGACGAATTTTGCCAATGGACAAGTCTTGAATTGCTTCTGAAGGGTCTTTATCTCCTACATCAATTGGCAATTGCTCTACTTGCGAGCCATTAGATTCATCAAACTTCACATCTACCGTCTCTTCAACCTTTCGGGTGAAATTGTTGTAGACACGGTAAGCGTGAGAGTTTGATCCATAACCAAGTAGAAAACCTTCATGAGATTTAGGAGCAAACTTTGAACGACGATGCTTATCAAGAATGTAGCACTTTGAGCCGAATACTCGAAAGTATCCAACTTGAGGCTTGTTACCGCTGAGGAGCTCGTATGCCGTCTTGCCGAGTAGCTTGTGAAGGTATAAGCGATTTGTTGCGTGACAAGCTGTCTCAACTGCTTCTGCCCAAAAGTTCTTTGGCGTCTTGTATTCATCAAGCATTGTTCTTGCCATTTCGATGAGCGTCCGGTTCTTCCTCTCAACAACTCCATTTTGTTGAGGTGTGTATGTAGCCGAGAACTCGTGTGAAATCCCTTCTTCGTCAAGAAAGGTGTCCACATTTGCGTTCTTGAATTCCGTTCCGTTGTCACTCCGAACCTTCTTGATCTTCACATCAAACTGATTTTGGGCTTTCCTAGCGAAGTTTCTGAAGATCTTTTGGACCTGCGACTTGTCATTAAGAAAGAACACCCACGTAAATCTTGAAAAATCATCAACTATAACTAGACCAAAAGAATTTCCACCGAGACTCTTGTAGGCATTGGGACCAAAAAGATCCATGTGAAGCAGCTCGAGTGGCCTCCTTGTGGTCATAATGTTCTTCCGATGTCTTCCTCCAACCTGTTTACCTGCTTGACAAGCACTGCAAAGTCTATCCTTATCAAATATGACATCGTTAACTCCAAGGATATGATTTCCTTTAATAAGCTTGTCAAGGTTTCTCATGCCAACGTGACCTAGTCGTCTATGCCACAACCAACCTTTTGAGGATTTAGCAACAAAGCAAGTTTTAGGTTGTGCCTTTTTAGAGAAATCGACAATGTAAAGATCACCTCTACGCATACCCGTAAAGACCATTTTATGATTGTCTCGATGAAATACTTGGCAATCTACCTCAGTAAATAGGACATTCAAACCGAAATCAGCAAGTCTAGATACTGAAAGTAAGTTGTAGCCAAGAGATTCAACGAGCATGACATTTTGAATGGAACTATCATGTGAGATGGCCACCTTACCAAGGCCAACCACTTTACCCTTTGAATTATCACCAAAGGTGACATATTTTCGAGGGCCGTTGTTTTCAGCAAGCTCACGAAACATCTCTTCATCTCCGGTCATATGATCAGTGCATCCACTATCAAGAACCCATTCCTTTCCTCCTGATTCATATCCCCGAAGATTTGCCATAAGGCCAAAATGTCTCATTACATCATCAAGATCGGAGTCACTATCATCATCATCATAATATTTGTGTTCATCATGATCTTGTGACTCATCATTTCCTAGAGAGGGTAATTCATTAGATAAATGATCAAAGTGGTTACTTTTATGAATTCTTATAGCTTTGAGTATGATATCATTAATGATTCCAACATCTCCTTTAGCATGCTTAAGATTGGCAGTTCAAGAAGACATTTACCAAAACTAGGATCACTAGAGTTCATCTTACTCAAGGCAATAGATTTATGGAGAATTTCATCCAAAGTTTTCAAGGAATGATTGGGAAACCGTTCCTCAAGAAATTTCCATATAGTATAGGCGCAATTTTGAGTAGGCAAACTAGCAATCAAATCTTTGGGCAATCCTCTAATGATGAGCTCAATGGTTCTAAGATTGCGAATCATGTCAATATCTTCATCTAGGGTAGGATGCAAGGGATCAATATGGGGTGCACAAGGGCTAGCAATATACTTGTTCAAATGATATTGATTGAAGATTACAAGCATCTCATTTTTCCACTCATGAAAATACTTTCCATCAAGAATAGGCACTCCATGTCTAAGACTCCCTAGAGTAGACACATCCATCTTCCTCCAATGGTGATTAAACCAAGGCAATGGAGACCAAGGCTCTGATACCACTTGTAGGATCTAGAAGTAGATGTGTCTAGAGGGGGGTGATTAGACACTTAGTGCTAAAGTTGCAATTTTTAAGCTTTTACGGTTTAAGTGGAGTTTAGGCACAATTTCAATACACACAATACATATCAAGCAAGCATGCAAAGAGTATATGAGCAGCGGAATGTAAAGCATGCAACTTGCAAGAATGTAAAGGGAAGGGTTTGGAGAGATCAAACGCAATTGGAGACACGGATGTTTTTCCCGTGGTTCGGATAGGTGGTGCTATCCTACATCCACGTTGATGGAGACTTCAACCCACGAAGGGTAACAGTTGCGCGAGTCCACACAGGGCTCCACCCAAGGGCAACGGTTGCGCGAGTCCACACAGGGCTCCACCCACGAAGGGTCCACGAAGAAGCAACCACCCACAAAGGGTCCACGAAGAAGCAACCTTGTCTATCCCACCATGGCCATCGCCCACGAAGGACTTGCCTCACTAGCGGTAGATCTTCACGAAGTAGGCAATCTCCTTTCCCTTACAAACTCCTTGGTTCAACTCCACAATCTTGTCGGAGGATCCCAAGTGACACCTAGCCAATCTAGGAGACACCACTCTCCAAGAAGTAACAAATGGTGTGTTGATGATGAACTCCTTGCTCTTGTGCCTCAAATGATAGTCTCCCCAACACTCAACTCTCTCTCATAGGATTTGGATTTGGTGGAAAGAAGATTTGAGTGGAAAGCAACTTGGGAAGTCTAGAGATCAAGATTCATATGGTAGGAATGGAATGTCTTGGTCTCAACACATGAGTAGGTGGTTCTCTCTCAGAACAAATGAGTTGGAATGGTGTGTGTGTTCTGATGGCTCTCTCTTGGAATGAGAAGGAGGTGGAGGGGTATATATAGCCTCCACACAAAATCCAACCGTTACACAGTTTTCCAATCTCGGTGGGACCGAATCAATAAACTCGGTCGGACCGAAAATGTAAACCTAGTGACCGTTAGTGATTTCGGTGGGACCAACTAGGTCAACTCGATGGGACCGATGTGCTAGGGTTAGGGTAAATCCAAAACTCGGTTTGACCGATTACTCAAACTCTGTGGGTCCGATTTGGGTAATAAGTGAAACTGAGATTTGGTCAAGCAAACTCGGTGGGACCGATTGCATATCTCGGTGGTACCGAGAATATTGCAATGGGTAACAGAGAGTTTGCAAGCCCATCTCGGTGAGACCGAGATCCCATCAGTGAGACCGAGATCCCATCGGTGAGACCGAACTGATTAGGGTTTGGCAGTGGCTTATGACAAGTGAAACTCGGTGGCGCCGGATAGGAAGAATCGGTAGGACCGAGTTTGGCTTAGGGTTTAGGTCATATGTGGAAGTGGGAAAGTAGTTGAGGATTTTGGAGCATATCATTAAGCACATGAAGCAAGAGGCTCATTAAGCAACACCTCATCCCTCCTTGATAGTATTGGCTTTTCCTATGGACTCAATGTGATCTTGGATCACTAAAATGTAAAAGTGAAGAGTCTTGAGCTTGAAGCTTTAGCCAATCCCTTGTCCTTAGCATCTTGAAGGAGTTCCCACAACCTTTAGTCCATGCCACTCCATTGTTGAACTTATCTGAAACATGCTAGATAGAAGTGTTAGTCCAACAAGAGATATGTTGTCATCAATTATGAAAACCACCTAGGGAGCACTTGTGCTTTCACATTTGCTTGAGCAGCTGCTAGGTTCTTAACCATGTCATACTTCTCCTAAGGCTTGTTGGTTTCAAGATCTTTACTTTCTACCTCTGACCTCCTTTCCTGAGCATCCAAAAGTCCATTCACATCTTCAACCAACTTCTCATAGCTCTCCGGCAGCTTCTTCTTCTCTTGTGTCAAGTCATGAACAACAAATGAATGCAAAAGATTTTCCTCAGTCCTGTCTCTCCTACTTTGTTCATACATAAACCATAACTTGGCTAATGCATTCTCAAGGGTGTTGGGCCAAGCTGGATTAATCCATTCAACTAATCCACAGTTTCTACCTTCCTGAACAAAATCCGAATTAATATAAACAAAAACATTAGAATGCTTCCAAGAAACACTATTTAATTACTATCATCAAATTCAGAGCATGAGCTTGCTACTTAAACATGTCCTCATGCTACTTAAACAATGTTGTCCTGCTATAAAGTAAACATAATCAATCAAATGACCTATCATGTCATACTAAACAAGTTGCATCCTCTGTCCTGCTCCAGTAACCCATGCATATTCTGTCTTCAATTATTTATAGCATGCTACACTAAACAAAGTGACCTAACTTAACAATGTTGCCAGACCAAGGGGAAAAGATGCTTCCAGAGTAAGCAATTGCTTCTGATCCACTTTCCTAACTAAACAATACAACTAAACCTAACACTAAACTGCAATGCCTGCCACCACAGTACAGATCCAGAGAAAACAAAGGCACAACACAAACAAAGGAAGATCCAGAGAAAACAAATCACAATATACCTTCTCAGCACAGCAAAGAAACCTCCTGCTAGTGTGGATTCCTTCGAAAGCAACACGCCTTTCTACGGCCTTCCCATGTTCATTGCAGAGAACAAGCAACTCCGTTTCAGGTCCCTCGAAATCGGAGTCTTCAGTGGTAGTAGGGATCTGTAGTGCATAGGAATACCAGAGATTTGATCCACATGTCAGCAAACAAGCTCATTCAAGAAATCCCCCAAATCACAGACCCTAACCCTAAAAATCTGAACTTACCTTAATTCTGTTGTCGTCAGAACCAGAGCTGACGTACTCCACGGTATGCTCGCTGCTATCGGACCCATCGCTCGAGGACACCATGGCGACGCGGCGGCCGGTGCGGCGACGCGGCTGCGGGTGCGGCGAGAAAAGCAGAGGAGCAAGACAGAGGAGGAGTGAGCAAGAGAGCAGCGAGACAGAGTGGGGAGTGGGGAGTGGGGGCAGCACCGACCGGTCTTTTGACCGGTCCATCAAACAGAGGCATACGGCGCCGTCAAACGCTGTCTAACAGCTGTCGGGACGGCCGACGGTGCCACGTACGCAAAATAAGGGCCCCACCTATCATAAACAAGCTTAACTGACCCCGATCTGCCGATCAGTGCTTCCTGCAAAAAGATTACGGAAGAGATGGTGTTTTCTACAAAAAAAATGTATTGTAGTGGCTTTCGCAAACCTTTCCTTCAAAGTGGTGGTTTTGTGCAATTTACTCTGGAAGCAAGGAATGAGCTCAAAATGTGGAATCCACGAAAAATGCTCGCGTTGCACAACTCTAGAGAGATGCTGGCATGATTGCGCAATAGGCGGGTACGCTACTTGTGCACAACCTATGAGATGCAATATGTATCAACTTTCTATCCCAAGTATGCTATATATGTATGATGTTCTGGTGTTTCGCACACGATGATCCAAGATGATCAATATGGTAGTATGATATGCAATGTGGCGATGCTATGGCTATTGCTTACAAGCTATTTGTTTTTCTCCTTTTTGCTTAAAATCTCTTTTTTCGTTTGGCCACTTCTGCAAAAATGTTCGAACCAAGATAGCACTCGTGTATGCGGGAACAAACTTGTGACACAATAGATGATATGATGATACCAAGATGTGGTATGTATGCAATGGTAGGTTTGTATCGAATATCACTAAATTGCACAAGTAGTGTGGCCCGGCAATACTCAAATGGCTAGTCTCGATAGGAAAGTGACGCAAAATGGGCTAGGGGTTAACAAAGCAATGGCAAGAATGAAATGATGGGATACCACAATACCAAGATGTTATAGAGGTTACCGTTCTTGCCTACGGTTAGGTGTCAAAATTGAAGGTGGCCGATGTTGAATCCTTGGCGAAGTTGAGCGGCGGTGTTGATGATCTCGAACCATTCCTAGTTAGCCGAAAGACCCTAGGAAACGGAAAAACCATAAACTCAAAATATCAAAAGGAAAATATCAAATAGTGATTGATGACCCACAAGTATAGGGGATCAATTGTATCTCTTTTCGATAGGTAGGAGTGTCGAACCCAACGAGGAGCAGAAGGAAATGACAAGTAGTTTTCAGTAAGATATTGTCTACAAGTGCTGAAATTCTAAGTAGTTGAGTAGTTTGATAGCAAGATAATTTGTAACGAGCAAGTAACGATAGTAGTAACAAAATTGTAGCAAGGTAGCCCAATCCTTTTGAGGCAAATGACATGCCAAAACGGTCTCTTATGATAAGCAAAGCGTTCTTGAGGGTACACGAGAATTTCATCTAGTCACTTTCATCATGTTGGTTCGATTTGTGTTCGCTACTTGGATAATTTGATATGTGGGTGGGCCGGTGCTTAGGTGCCGTTCTTACTTGAACAAACCTCCTACTTATGATTAACCCTCCCGCAAGCATCCGCAACTACGAGAAAAGTATTAATAATAATTTGTAACCATACCATTAAACTTTTGGATCCAATCAATCCCTTAAGGATTAGCGCATAAACTGGGGTTTAAGCTTCCATCACACTCACAACCCACCATCCAATTGCTACTCCACAATGAATTCCCTTAGGCCCAAATATGGTGAAGTTTCATGTAGTCGATGTTCACATGACACCACTAAGGGAATAACAACATACATACTATCAAAATATCAAACACATATCAAGTTCACATGATTACTTGCAACATGATTTCTCCCGTGACCTCAAGAACAAAGGTAACTACTCACAAATAATAATCATGCTCAAGATTAGAGGGGTATTAAATAGCATAATGGATTTGAACATATAATCTTCCACGAAATAAACCATATAGTAATCAACTACAAGATGTCATCAACACTACTAGTCACCCACAAGTACCAACCTATAGTTCCTATAATGAGATTGAGCACAAGAGATGAACTAGGGTTTGAGAGGAGATGGTGCTATTGAAGATGTTGATGGAGATTGCCCTCCCCAAGATGGGAGAGTTGTTGGTGATGATGATGACGATGATTTCCCCCTCTGGGAGGGAAGTTCCCCCGACGGAATCGCTCCGCCGGATGGCAAAAGTGCTCCTGCCCAAGTTCCGCCTCGAGACGGTGGCGCCCTTTCCTAAAAGCCTTCTCCTTATTTTTTCTAGGTCAAAATCACTTACATACGAAAAGATGGGCACCGGAGGTGGGCCGAGGAGGCCACAACCCACCAGGGCGCGCCTGGGGGGCCTGGCACGCCCAGGTGGGCTGTGCCCACCTGGTGCCCCCCTCTGGTGGTTATTCGCTACAATATTTATTAAATATTCCATAAAAAATGTCTGTGAAGTTTCAGCTTATTTGGAGTTGGACAGAATAGGTAGCCTGACGTAGCTTTTTCAGGTCCAGATTTCCAGCTGCAGGAATTCTCCCTCTTGGTGTGTTCCTTGTAAATTATGAGAGAAAAGGCATTATAATTACTCCAAAAAGTATTATTATGGATAAAAACATTATAAATAACAATAAGAAAATATGATGCAAAATGGACGTACCAACTCCCCCAAGTTTAGGGCTCGCTTGTCCTAAAGCGAAAACCGAAATCGGAAAACATGTCTACATGCTTTGAGAGAGAGAGAGAGGTGTCGATAAAAATAAAATATGAACATAGAAGCATCATGTTGATTATTGTGACAGCAACAAAATTAAACATATGACTTTTATCATAGAACTTGCATCATATACTTCTCATGAATAAGTAATAGTTCATCACACAATCGAAGTATAAAGAAAAAACTCTATTAGAAACCAACAAACTATGTTCTCAGTCAACTTTGCAACTGCAATTCATCATCTTTTCAGGAAGGGTCACGTGTCAGAGCCTTTAGGCAAGTACACATACTCAACCATCATAGTCTTCTATGATTGCTAACACTCACCTCGTACCCGTGAGCAAAACGTTTCAACCGGACACATAGAAATATAGGGTTCGCCTCCCAACATACTCACCTCCAGGGTGATGTCAAGAATAATAACTCATGCTATCTATATTCAACTGGACATATGTGCCTAGATCTTTCCTCACCAAATGATGCTTGCCAAAGGAGAAAAATAAAAGGAATAGAGAGAACAACTTTGACTCTTTGCATAAAAGTAAAAGATAGGCCCTTCACGAAGGGAAGCAGAGGTTGCCACGCGCTTATTTGTTTGTATGCTCAATACCTTAGTGCAAGAGAACGTCACGTTGTATTGCCCCTCTAGATGACAACCTTTATTATGCATTCTGTCACTTTTATTCTTTGTCATCCAAGTTCGTACAACGCTCAATTTTCTCTTTCACTAAATGATCTCACACTTTTAAAAGCAATTTTTATTGCCTATTTGCATCGATGACAACTTACTTGAGGGATCTTGATCAATCCTTAGGTAGGCATGGTGGACACTTGAAAAAGATTTGGGTTTAAGGGTTTTTGGATGCACATGTAGTATCTCTACTTAGTGCGGAATTTTTGGCTAGCAAAGATAGGGGGCAAGCATCACATGTTAAAGGATCTATGACAATATGAGTTCTATGTGAATATAAACAAACATAAATCATTAAGTTGTCTTCCTTGTCCAATGTCAACAATTTTGGCATATAATATTTTGATGAGGGCTCACAATCACAAAAGATTTCTAGGATAGTATATCTATATGTGAATCTTCTGTTCCCTTATTAATTCTTTCATGAGTTGCATCATTGACTAATGCTATGTTTGTCAATCTCTAATAAAATTTTCTACTTCTACTTTTCTTATGTGGTGCTATCACCTATCATAGGATTACTATATAATCTTATTGATTTATTTCCTTCCTCTTTTTATTTCTTATTTCTTCTCTTTATTTGCAACATGAAAGTGAAGAAAGCAAAACTCAAACTAAACTTCATTATATAACTTGCACACGATTACAATGATAGATCACTAAGCAAACTCTTGAAGAAGAAAGATAAAACTAAACTTTTATTTCATCTAGAAGGAAAAGATCGAACTAGGATAAGTAAAAGCAAAAAGCTAGTGGGATGGTACGATACCAGGGCACCTCACCAAGCTTGGCGGAAGCCAAGGGGAGTGCCCATACCCGATACTCAATTCTCCTTTAGTGATGAAGACAGTGATGGTGATGAAGAAGCAATCCTATCTTTAAGGATTAGAAGATTGTCCAATTCTCCTTTATTTTGTATGCAAACTATTTCAATGATGCGGAAGGCTTCAACCTCAGCAGGAGTAAGATGAGTAAGGTAGGGTTTAAGGATATCTTCCTCCTCCTCGTCAGCTGGCAGGGCTTGTTCGAAGACCGGAGGCTGGTCTACGGTAACTGTCATGGGAACAATTCCGACAATAATAAGGGATACGGTAAAGGAGCATGATCTATCGAGATGCAAATGGGTGACACGGTGGTTTTAGCGAGTTCGGGCCTCTCACGGTGGAGATAACAACCCTACGTCTCATGCTCTGGAGAGGCTTTCTTTTATCTATCATGAACAAAGAGTTACATGGTGTATTTTAGAGAGAGGGGGGAGCGGATCCCATGCTTGAGCTATGTCCTGAGACTAATGGCGAGAGAGAGAACTAAGAGGAGAAGAATCAGGGCCTGCCCCCAACTCTAGTGGTGGGGATGGCTTATATAGAGTGCACCACCCCTCACCTCCTATGTTACAAAGTGGGGCATTGATGTCATAATGTCAGCCTGCTACTAAGATGATGCTTTGATTGCCTTGTCGACTTTTGGTCTTTGCATATCCGAGTGAGTCGTACGGTCGAGTGGTGAACTGTCATCCGAGTGGATAGTATGCTGCTTGTCCGAGTGGATAATATATCTATATGAAATTTATCTGGACCCACATGCTGTGTGGACCCCATACTTTATGATATTTCGACCCTTTGTGGGCCTACCTGTTATGGGTATCCCCAACATTAGCCCCCAAATCGATTGCAATTTTGCAGAACAAGTTTTTGAAAGAAACAATTTGGTCCGAGTGATTACGGAAATACTCGGTACTAGTCATCGTGCTTTCAGACGACCAAGGTTTGAACAAAATATCAATGGATTCCGGCACTGCGCTTCCCGACTGATCTGGGGTAAGTGCCCGCGAGGAGCAACTTGGTGACATTCATCATCTCTCGGAAGAGGTTAACTCATGATTAGAGTATGGGTGTATCATTAAATCTGGGCAACAAGATTGACGCATGGACTACTCTCTCAGAGAGATGCCATTCTTATCCCAAAGGAATGCCCATACGAGTCGGTCCGAGATCCGGAATTATGAGTTTCACGCTTTGAGTCCTAGAAGAAGGCTCAAAACAGGTCCACCGAGGAGCGTTAATCTTGCCTTATAGCAAATTTTTTGGTAGCCGACGGGAGCCTTAGAACTTGTTAGTTTGTTGTTCTTCACTCGGACTGGTCAGGCTGTACCGAGTGGAGATTACTCCAGTGGGGGCACGCTGAGTGCACCCACTGGGTGTAGTCCCCGAGACCGCCCCCGACTGTGGGCAGTCGACGGGGGTCTGAGAGAATTAAAAATCTTCTTAGCTGGTACTGATCGAACTTGTTCCTCTCCGACTCGGAGGTCGACTAGTACTTGATGATCTGGTATTGGTCTAGCTTGTTTCTCCTTGACTCAGAAGTCGAGTAGTACTTGAGTCATCTGGAGCTGGTCTTGCACCAAGCAAAATGTTTCTTCCCGAGTTCTCTTCCAGTGGGGGCACACTGAGTGCACCCACTGGGTGTAGTCCCCGAGCCTCTGTCAGACTAGATGAGTCCGACAGAGGGTTTAAGTCTCCTGGTAATCCCCCATGCCGTCGACATGGTAAATATCTTTTAGTCTTAAATTGGGTCAATCAGATGCATCTTCAGGTGCCTGACATGGTAAACAAGCTCAGCCTGGAGCTGAGTCAGTCGGACTGATCTTCGTGCACTTGGCATAGAATAAATTCATCTTGGAACTCGGTCAAGCAGGTGAATCTTCATGCTCTCGGCAAGGTGAATGAATTCGGCTTTGAAACTGCCGATTGAAGAAAAAAGCTAGACACTCCAGGGAGTAATCATTCTAGGAGTACTTCTTATATTGACCGTTAGATTTTGCGTGAAAGGGGTATTTGTCCGAGTGGGCTTGCTTCCCGACAGATCGAGGTATGTTGACTACAAGGAAAAACTTGGTGGCACTCGTATGTCTCCCGGAGGAGATAGACTAGTGGTTTGACATGGACGTGCCGTGAACCCCGAGTGGCGAGGCTAGTATGTGGGATGACTCTTCGGAGAGAGGCCACTCATTATCCCGGGGGAACACCAGCACATGCCATCTCAGAGTCCAAGTTTTTGAAACTAACGCCTTGGAGCCTAGGGTAAGGGCCAAGTGTATCCGTAGAGGAGCGTCGTTTTCACCCTTTTGTAGTCCTAAAGATGACTTCAAGAAATGATTTGGGCGATCCTCCGAGTGGACAGTACTACCCTTATAGATTTTCCACGGAACAAGGATGTATGGTCAGAAAGATATTCCCGATGTGATCAATGGGTTGATCGAGTGGGCGTAACCCCTGAGGGAGGCATGGCTAACGACTATGCGTAGCCCCCGAGTGATGCTCGGAAGAGGTAAGCTTGCTATAGAGTGTGATATGAGGTTTGATCATATGAGTAACTTAGTCGTTCCCGTGCTGGGGGTGTAGAGGTAAAGACATGTCCAACTGATGGTGACACGCGAGGCGGCCGAGGGGCGATGATATGTACAACCGAGTGGCGACGCACGGGGCGGCCGAGTGGTGAAGACATGCACAACCGAGTGGCAATGCGCGGGCCTGTCGAGTGGTGAAGATGTGCACAACCGAGTGGCGATGCACGGGGCAACTGAGTGGCGAAGACGTGCATAACCGAGTGGCGACGTGCGGGGCGGTCGAGTGGTGAAGACGTGCACAACCAAGAGGCTACGCGTGGGGCGGCCGAGAGGTGAAGACGCGCACAACCGAGTGGTGACGCGCGGGGTGTCCAAGTGAGGATGTGCGAAGTGGCCAAGTGAAAGATTGCGTGTCTAGCCAAATGGCAAAAATGGTCCTCGAAGGAGTTAGCCAGATGTTGTCGAAGCTGATGTAGCGATGAAGTCGGTGTAGTGTGGTTGCAACGCAACAAGACCGACACAACAACTGAGTCTGAGTGATTATGCAACTTGTCAAAGTGGTGGATCCGAATGCACTTGTTGAAGTGAAGGATCTAACTGGTGATGAAGTACTCAACCACTCAGGAGAGCGTGATTCCGAATGAGTTGTAGCCCCCGAGCGTACTACAGGATCGAAGGTGGACCTGTCGGAATACGAGAAATATAGTTTTGAATAGGTAAATTGTAATTCGTCGAGTCAGGCTCGGGTAAAGGTGAGGAGGAGCTTCAGAGTGATGCTGGAAAGAGGCAAACTCTCAAAGGAGTGAAGAGTGAAGTTTAATTATAAAAGGGACTTATCTGTATCATGCCTGACGAGTTCTATATCATTGATACGATGAAGAGGATTCCACAGAGGGGTTGGCCGAATGTGTTTGAAGTCAACAGAATACTGTCAAGGTCGGTGCTGTGGTGCACTAAGACCGGTATGGTGACCGAGTCTGAGTAGCGATGAAGTTGGCGCATAGGGCCGTCGAATGGTCGCATAACTTGTGTATGAAAAATAGCACAAGCCAACGTAATAATTTCTCAAGGAAATTTGATGTCTGCTGAAATAAATTGTGTGAATAACACCCATAGGCACCTGCTGGGAGTGCAAGGGGCTTGCTGGTTAACCAGCAAGAGTCCGAAAGAGCGAAGGATCTGTTCAAACTTGTCGAAGTGAAGGATCCGACTGAACTCGTTGGAGTACTGGCTCAAATAAAACGTAAGTGTAGTGTTCCGACTGAGTTGCAGCCCCGGAGGACCGATGCAAACTCGAAATAAAGAACACATGGCGTTCGTGAATGATGTATGCAATAAAATGGAAGTTGGACAAGGGTGAAAATAGGCAGCCGAGCGTAGAGGTACACTCGGTGGCGTGGCCTCCCAGTGAATGTGATGTGTGAATTACATGATACTTGGGAACGCGGATATAACAGAATGTAGTGCATCGACTTAGCTGCCTAAAGACGCGCGAGTGGCCGAGTGGTGATGAGGTGACCAACCGAGTGGCGACGCGCGGAGTGGCCGAATGGTTACGAGGTGACCAACCGAGTGGCGACGCGCGAAGCGGCCGGACGGTTATGAGGTGACCAACCGGGCGGCAACGCGCGGAGCGGCCGAATGGTGATGAGGTGACCAACCGAGTGGCGACGCGCGCGACGACCGAGTGGTGATGAGGTGACCAACCGAGTGGAGACACGTGGGGCGGCCGAGTGGTGATAAGGTGACCAACCGAGTGGCGACGCGCGGGGCGGCCGAGTGGTGATGAGGTGACCAATCGATGCCGACGCGCGGGCGGCCGAGTGGTGATGAGGTGACCAACTGAGTGGTGATGAGGTGACCAACCGAGTGGCGACGCGCGGGGCGGCCGAGTGTTGATGAGGTGACCAACCGATGGCGACGTGCAGGGTGGCCGAGTGGTGATGAGGTGACCAACCGATGGCAATGCGCGAGACGGCCGATTGGTGATGAGGTGACCAACCGAGTGGCGATGCGTGGGGCAGGCGAGTGGTGATGAGGTGACCAACCGAGAGGCGACACGTGGGGCGGCCGAGTGGTGATGGTGACCAACCGATGGCGACACGTAGGGCGGCCGAGTGATGATGAGGTGACCAACCGAGTTGCGACGCGCGGGGCGGCCGAGTGGTGATGAGGTGACAAACCGATGGCGACGCACGGGGCGGCTAAGTGGTGTTGAGGTGACCAACCGAGTGGCAACGTGCGGGGCGGCCGAGTGGTGATGAGGTGACCTACCGACTGGCGACGCACATGGCGGCCTAGTGGTGATGAGGTGACCAACCGATGGCGACGCGCGGGGCGGCCGAGTGGTGATGAGGTGACCAATCGAGTGGCGACGCGCGGGACAGCCCAGTGGTGATGAGGTGACCAACCGATGGCGACGCGCGGGGCGGCCGAGTGGTGATGAGGTGATGAACCAAGTGGGGATGCGCGGGGCGGCCGAGTGGTGATGAGGTGACCAACCGAGAGGCAACGCGGGGGCGGCCGAGTGGTGATGAGGTGACCAACCGAGTGGCGGCGCGCGCGGCGGCCGAGTGGTGATGAGGTGACCAACCGAGTGGTGACGCGTGGGGCGGCCGAGTGGTGATGAGGTGACCAACTGATGGCGACGCACAGGGCGGCCGAGTTGTGATGAGGTTACCAATGGATGGCGACGCGTGGGGCAGCCGAGTGGTGATGAGGTGACCAACCGAGTGGTGACGGGCGGGGCGGCCGAGTGACGTAGACGCGTCCCGCAGAGTGGCAACGCACGGGGCATCCAGGTGTTGTAGACGCTTGCTGCAGAGTGACGATGCGCGGGGCATCTGGGTGAAGTATACGCGTCCTGCGGAGTGATGATGCGCGGGATGTTTGAGTGAAGTAGACGCGTCCCGTGTAGTGACGATGGGCGGGGCGTCTGGACGATGTAGACGTGTCTCGCAAAGTGACGATGAGCGGGACGTCCAAGTGACGTAGATGCGTCCCACAGAATGGCAACGCGCGGGGTGTCCGAGTGATGTAGACGCGTCCTGCAGAGTTGCGACGCGTGGAGCGCCCGAGTAATATAGACGCATCCTGTGGAATGGCGATGCCCGGAACGGCCAAATGATGAAGATGCGTCTCATTGAGTGGCGACACACGGAGCGGCCGAGTCAGGTAAGACAACGAAATGTGTCTAGCAGAGTGACCACATGCGGGGCGGCCGAGTCACTGCACGTTAGTCGTCTGGATGCAAACTCCATCTGAGTTATCCTGCATATTAGTAGTTCGAGTGAATTTGGGTTCGTGACCAAGTGAACTTGAGTCTGTGTCCGAGTGGATTCATCTATCTGAACTATGAGCAAATCTAGTTCGCAACTGTCTAAGTGAAAGATCCATCAGGTGACCCTGCAAGTTGGCACTAGCAAATACGGTCACGAAGTTGAAGGCTGGATGGTCATACATGCATGCATGCACGAATTAACTGGCGCGGAACCTGTGAAAGTCGTGGAAACAGCTGCCTAGTTTTGGCCACATCAATTAAGTGGCGTTAGTAATCCTCATCAATTGGCCGCTTAATTAGGCACCCAATTAATCTGACATTGAAGATCACCATGTCCTTCTGTTTCCTATACTTGCTCGCATTTACCTGCATGCAGGTAATCAAGGAGAAGGTGGCACACTCACCTTGCATGGTTAAAGGAAAAGGGCCATGGCCAGCAAACGGCGACGGACGAAGAACCGCCGCGCTCGGAGGCGTGACCGGCATCCTATTTCCGCGCCGCACGGGGTCTGCGCGTACGCCGCAACGACCATGCCCAAGAAGCTGATGAGGGAGGAGCGCATCACGCCTGCGACATCGGCGGGAGAGGCACCTCCACTTGAGATCACTGCCGAGCGGGCAACCGGACCGAGGAGTTCCGTGTTGCCGGCCAGGCTTGTGTCTCTGCTGAGCAGAAAGGGAGGAGTGCTGCACCATCGCATTATGTCAGCCGCGCGACTCAGGAATGCCACTGGAGGTGCGGTTCTGGAGTAGATGGACGCACCAGAGGTCGGTGAAGCCGGACGGGCGGCGGTTGACTTGGTAGACTGGCCATGTCGGGAGCTCGGCCTCCATGCCGCTGTTCTTCGCGCTTTCTGGTTGATGTGAAGAAGATGACGCATCCATCCCCCTCATGAGTACATGTACATACAGAAGAAAAACAACCGTTGTTAGATTAAAGATCGACTGTAAAGAATAAGATAGTATGGAATGGGACTTCCTGATCCCTTTGTACGAAGAGTATAATGACTCGTGAATGGAGTGATGTCTGAAACATCCTCGATCAGATCCTCCATTGATGATTGTTGATCGGCGGACGAACATTGAAGAAATAAAACTATTTGCATCATGGCTCGATAAACGCCATGCCCCAAGGTGGGCGCCAACTATCATGGGAACGATTCCAACAATAATAAGGGATAGGGTAAATGAGCATGATCTATCGAGATGCAAATGGGTGACACTGTGGTTTTAGCGAGTTCGAGCCTCTCATGGTGGAGATAACAACCCTAAGTCTCATGCTCTAGAGAGGCTTTCTTTTATCTGTCATGAACATAGAGTGACATGGTGTATTTTATAGAGAGAGGGAGGAGCGGATCCCATGCCTGAGCTCTGTCCTAAGACTAATGACGAGAGAGAGAACTAAGAGGAGAACAATCAGGGCCTGCCCCCAAGTCTAGTGGTGGGGGGTGGCTTATATAGAGTGCGCCACCCCCTCACCTCCTATGTTACAAAGTGGGGCATTGATGTCATAATGTTAGCCTGCTACTAAGATGATGTTTTGATTTCCTTGTCGACTGTTGGTCTTCGCATATCCGAGTGAGTCTTACGGTCGAGTGGTGAACTGTCATCCGAGTGGATAGTATGCTGCTTGTCCGAGTGGATAATATGTCTGTATGAAATTTATCTGAACCCACATGCTGTGTGGACCCCATACTTTATGATATTTCGACCCTTCGTGGGCCTACTCGTTATGTGTATCCCCAGCAGTAACCTCCTTGCTCTCATCTCCTCCGATAGCTCCCGCGGGCTCTTCTCTCTCCAGCTCAATCTTCATCAACCAAACATCCTCTTCCACATGGTTGGAGGAAGAAGAAGACATGATTCCTGGCCCAAAAGATCTGACATAAAATAGCAAGAAAAGAGAACAGAGGATTTCTCCGCGATACGGTGGTTAACAAGTTCGGGAAGTATATATAGATTTTTTATGTTGGAGGACAAGTATATGGTAGAAAACGGAGTAGAGGAGGTGTCCCAGGTGGGCACAAGACACCAGGGCCCCAACAGGGGACGCTTCCTGGAAGTTTCTTTATTTCCAAAATTCTAAAATATTCCAAAATTGATAAAAAATATTTTTTCGGATTTTTCATAGTCCGTTTACTTACCGTATCACGTACCTCCTTATTTTCACGATTCTGGAGTGTTTCGGAAGGACTCTTTTATGTGTTCTTCCGGTGTCAAAGTTTGGATAACATTACTTTCAACATTAATAGGCGTACCTGAGATATAATGCTTTATTCGTTGCCCATTGACAACCTTCGGGTTAGCACCTTTAGAATTATTTATTTTGATGGCACCAGACCGATAAACCTCCTCGATGACATATGGGCCTTCCCATTTTAAGAGGAGCTTCCCTACAAAAAATCTAAAGCAAGAGTTGTACAAAAGAACATATTCTTCAACTTTAAACTCACACTTTTGGATTCTTTTGTCATGCTATCTTTTAACTTTTTCGTTGAATAACTTTGCATTTTCATATGCTTGGGTTCTCCATTCATCTAAAGAGCTAATATCAAATAACCTCTTTTCACCAGCAAGTTTGAAATCATAATTGAGCTCTTTGACTGCCCAAAAAGCTTTATGTTCTAACTCCAGAGGCAAATGACAAGCTTTTCTGTAAACCATTTTATAAGGAGAGGTTAATCTTTCAAGCATTTGATCAATAAAAGGCAGAGGGTAATGATCTTTTCTAGTTTCTTTATTTAATTTTCTAAAATCAATTAGCATTCTATAGCCTATAATAATTCTTTGTGGAATAAGTTCATTCTTATCATTAGGAACAACATTAATACCTCCTTTCTTAGGAACACAATGAACAAGACTTACCTATCTACTATCAGCTATGGGATAGATCATACGTGCTTCCAGAAGATTTAATATTTCCGTTCTTATCACCTCTTTCATCTTGGATTTAACCGACGTTGGTGATCAACAACTGGTTTAGCATTAGGTTCCATATTAATTTTGTGCTAACATAGAGTGGGACTAATTCCCTTTAAATCATCGAGAGTATATCCAATAGAAGGCCAGTGCTTCCTTAGAACTTTGAATAATCTTTCTTATTCATGTTCTGAAAGGTTAGCACTGATAATAACAGGATATATTTACTTTTCATCAAGATAAGCATATTTCAAAGTGTCTGGCAATTGTTTTAATTCAAACATAGGATCACCTTTAGGTGGAGGAGGACCTCCAAGAGTTTCAATAGGCAAATTGTGAGGACATTGTTCAAATAGATTTTTATCTATTTCATTTCTTTCCTGCATATGTAAATCATTTTTGTGGTCTAGAAAATATTGTTCTAAAGGATCAGTAGGTGGCACGACAATAGCAGGAAGTCCAGTTAGTTCATCCTTACTAGGAAATTCTGTTTCATGAAGATTTCTACTAAACTTGGAAAAATTAAACTCATGAGACTCATCACCAAAGCTGACACCGATAGTTTGTTTCTTACAATCTATCTTAGCATTAACTGTGTTCAAGAAAGGTCTACCAAAGATAATGGGACAAAAGTCATCCTGTGGGGAACAAAGAACGAGAAAATTAGAGGTTATTTTATTTTCCCACACAAGACTTCAACATCTCTAACAATCCCAATTGGTGATATAGTGTCTCTATTAGCAAGTTTAATAGTAACATCTATTTCTTCTATCTCAGCAGGTGCTATGTCTTTCATAATTTCTTCATATAAAGTGTAAGTAATAGCACTCGCACTAGCACCCATGTCACATAAACCTTGATAACAGTGATCTCCTATTTTAACTGAGATGGTAGGCATGCCAACAACAGGTCTATGTTTATCTTTTCTATCAGGTTTAGCAATTCTAGCAACTTGTTCATAGAAGTAAATAACATGCCCATTCATATCTTCTTGTAAGAGATCCTTAACCATAGCAATGGTAGGTTCTACTTTAATTTGTTCATCAAGTTTAGGTGTTCTAATATAGCTTTTGTTAACCACAGTTGAAACTTTAGCATGTTCCTTTATCCTAACAGGGAAAGGTGGTTTCTCAATATAAGCAGCATGAACAACTGGATCAACATTATAAAGTATAATTTCTTGTTTAACCGGTACCGGTTCATTAATTTATTCTTTAATAGGTGGGTGATATTTAAACCACTTCTCTTTGCGGAGTTCAACATGAGTAGCAAATGATTCACAAAAGGAGGCTACTATCTCAGAGTCAAGTCCATATTTATTGCTAAACTTTTGAAAACCATCGGTATCCATAAAAGATTTAACACAATCATACTTAAGCTTAATACCTGACACTTTACCTTCGTCGAGTTTCCAATCTTCAGAGTTGCATTTAATTCTTTCCATAAGATCCCACTGGAATTCAATAGTCTTCTTCATAAAAGAACCAACACAAGAAGTATCAAGCATGGTTTGGTCATTACGAGAAAGCCGAGCACAAAAATTCTGGATAATAATTTCTTTTGAGAGCTCATGATTGGGGCATGAATATAACATTGACTTAAGCCTCCCACAAGCTAGAGCGATACTCTCTCCTTCACAAGGCCAAAAATTATATATATAATTCGGATCACGATGAACTAGATGCATAGGATAAATTTTTTTGTGGAACTCCAATTTCAAACGATTCCAATTCCATGATCCAATATCATCGCATAGCCTATACAATGCCAATGCTTTTCCCTTCAAAGATAAAGGGAAAACCTTTTTCATCACCTCATCTCCGGGTAAACCTGCAAGCTTAAACAATCCACAAATTTGTTCCACATATATCAGGTGCATATCGGGATGTTCGGTTCCATCTCCTGCATAAGGATTAGCTAGTAGTTGTTCTATCATACGTGAAGGAATTTCATATTCAATATTTTCAGTAGGTGTAGTAGGTTGAGGGGTAACTAATTATGGTTACGGATGAGGTGAAGATACCCCGAACAAACCCTTCAAAGGATTGTTCTCCATAGTAACAAGTGACAATAAATTTCAGCACACTATATAAATGTTTCCCTACCAAATTCCACTTACTAAAGGCGCTTCACTCCCCGACAACGGTGTCAGAAAGTAGCCTTGATGACCCACAAGTATAGGGGATCAATTATAGCTCTTTTCGATAAGTAAGAGTGTCGAATCCAACGAGGAGCAGAAGGAAATGACAAGTACTTTTCAGTAAGGTAATGTCTGCAAGTGCTGAAATTGTAAGTAGTTGAGTAGTTTGATTGCAAGATAATTTGTAACGAGCAAGTAACGATAGTAGTAAAAAAAGTGCAGCAAGGTATCCCAATCCTTTTTAGGCAAAGGACATGCCAAAACGTCCTCTTATGATAAGCAAAGCTTTCTTGAGGGTACACGGGAATTTCATCTAGTCACTTTCACCATGTTGGTTCGATTTGTGTTCGCTACTTTGATAATTTGATATGTGGGTGGACCAGTGCTTAGGTGCTGTTCTTACTTGAAAAAACCTCCTACTTATGATTAACCCTCCCACAAGCATCCTCAACTACGAGAAAAGTATTAAGAATAAATTCTAACCATAACATTAAACTTTTGGATCTAATCGGTCCCTTACGGAATAGTGCATAAACCGGGGTTTAAGCTTCTATCACTCTCGCAGCCCATCATCTAATTTCTACTCCACAATGCATTCCCTTAGGAAAAATATGGTGAAGTGTCATGTAGTCGACGTTCACATGACACCACTAAGGGAATCACAACATACATACTATCAAAATATCGAACACATATCAAGTTCACATGATTACTTGCAACATGATTTCTCCTGTGACCTCAAGAACAAAAGTAACTTCTCACAAATGATACACATGCTCATAATCAGAGGGGTATTAAATAGCATGTTGGATCTGAACATACAATCTCCCACCAAATAAACCATATAGTAATCAACTACAAGATGTAATCAACACTACTAGTCACCCACAAGAACCAATCTATAGTTCCGGTAACAAGATTGAACACAAGAGATGAACTAGGGTTTGAGAGGAGATGGTGTTGTTGAAGATGTTGATGGAGATTGCCCTCCCCCAGATGGAATAGTTGTTGGTGATGATGATGATGATTTCCCCCTCCGGGAGGGAAGTTCCCCCGGCGGAATCGCTCCGTCGGAGGGCAAAAGTGCTCCTGCCCAAGTTCCGCCTCGAGACGGCGGCGCTCTGTCCCGAAAGCCTTCTCCTTCTTTTTTCTAGGTCAAAATAACTTATATACCAAAAGATGGGCACTGGAGGTGGGCCGAGGAGGCCAGAACCGACCAGGGCACGCCTGGGGGGCCTGGCGCGCCCAGGTGGGTTGTGCCCACCTGGTGGCCCCCTCTGGTGGTTATTGGCTCTATTATTTCTTTAATATTCCATAAGAAATCTCCGTGAAGTTTCAGCTTATTTGGAGTTGTGCAGAATAGGTAGCTTGACGTAGCTTTTTCAGGTCCAGATTTCTAGCTGCCAGAATTCTCCCTCCTGGTGTGTTCCTTGCAAATTATGAGAGAAAAGGCATTAGAATTACTCCAAAAAGCATTATTATGGATAAAAACATTATCAATAACAGTAAGAAAAGATGATGCAAAATGGACGTATCAGTGATAGCGGAATGCGTTGATGGTTTCAGAGTTGGCAATCCGGAAGTGGTGGTGGTGGTTGATGAAGAAGCAACCGTTCCTAAGTAGCGGAAACACCTTAAGAGACTCAAGTCACCACTCAAACAACCACAAATGCTATAAGGATAAAAAAGGGTTAGATTGGGAGAGCTATGGTGGTTTTGCGGATGATATGGTGGTTGGCCTAGGCAAAGATGCCAAAATGCCAAAATTTTAATGGAGTCAAATTATGTTGGAACCTATCTAGATGGATGTTGGATGTCAATAGCTACTCAAGAGCTATAGAACGTCAAAATTGGACTCCCGGAGTGAAAGTTAAGGCCGAAACGGTGTTGTTGGTGGGCTAATTCGGGGGGGTGCGGGTGCCCGGGGTGGTCAGCGGGGTTGGGCAAAATTTTCCTGGGGTGCGGGCACCCGGTGGTGGCCGAAATTGGGCGAAAATCATGGAAAATGGATGAAATTGGTGGATTTCATGGTGGGGGAGGTGGGGATGGATGGGGGAAGGCTAGATCCACTTGCCAAACAAAAAATCCATGACCAAAACAACAAAATCTCACAAGAACCAACAAATTGAAGAAACAATTTTGGGCTATTTTTTGTGTGGGGATTTTCAAATTGGTACCAAAAAGCAACGAAATTAGGCTAGCAAATGGGGGGGTAGGACTCCAAGATGTGAATCAACTTTGCTCATGATACCAAGATGTTGTAGGGTGAAACCCTAGGGGAGGATGTTTTCACACTTGAAAGGGAAAAGAGCAAGAACAGAAGAACACAAGAGGGGAAACACTCAAAGAAACCACCATCACACATCCACTAGAGTAGCATACAAGAGATCCACAAGCATAGAAGATCAATCCAAGGAAAATAACAACTAAGGTAAAGGTCTTCCCAAATCCACAAGGGAGATGAGGTCTTGATGATCCTATGATGGGGATCCTTCTCCAAGAGGAGGCCTTGAAATCCACAAGAGGATCTTCTCCCTTAGGAGGTCATGATCTCCAATAGGAGGAAGATGAGCAAAGCTCTCTCTTTGTCCATCCAATACTTTGATATCCCCACAAAAGAGCTAGGGAAAGAGTTTATATAGGCTAGGGATGAGTTGGGGAAAACATGGGGTTACAAGGGTCATTTTTGTCCCGTAAACCGCGTAGCCATGGAGGAAGGCCCGGGCACCCGGAGTGAAGGGGTCCGGGAACCCGGGGCGCGCCTGGGAAGGTGGGCCAGGTCCCCGGGGGTGTGAGGCCCGGGCACCCATGGCGTATAGGGAGTCAGGCGGCTGAGGGGACCGAGCCTCCGGGGCCATTTGGCCGGGCACCCGGGGCTGTCAGGGAGCCGGCCGGCGGGCGACTGAAGGGGCCTGGCACCCGGGCTGCCACAGCCAGCGCCAGGCAGAGGGGCTGGGCACCCGGGGTGGCTAGGGGCGTTCCCCAGCCAGCGGCCAGGAACCCGGGGCCATGGATGGCCGGGCACCCGAAGTGACCAGGACCTCCCCGTCCTCCTTCTTCGCGTTTCCTTCTTCCTTCTTCTCCTTCCCGGCTGCTTGGGTCTCCCTCCTAGCTTCTTCGTGGTCATGTACTTGGTACCTAAGAATGCACAATGTATCCATTTGAGGTAGGACCCCACTCTCATGTGAATCCGAATGAAGTTCGAAGAGCAAAGAGTTAACCTCGGTTTCAATGGCACCCGTGTGTGCTCTTGCCATTGGTTCTCTTCGTGCTTGTGGTGGTGATGGGACGTCCATGGGGATGGTCAAGGGATGCTCCACATCATCTCCCCCCTTGGGAGAGATCTGTCCACGGATCATGATCTTCATCACCATGGGAAAGAGAGGGCATCGCCTTGTAGAAGTGGACGACCACCAAGCACTTATCATATTGAAGCTCGAAATGGGCATTCTCCAATATCGCACCGTCTTGTGATTCCTTCAAAATGAGCAAGGACAACAAACAATTAGAAAAACAAATGTGGTTAGCGGTAGTGCAAAACCAACCATTCAAGTGGTGATTCACTGAACAAGCACTAGTACAGTGAGGTGCTATACAAACGGTTTTTAACCCCTTTCCGCGATGGCATTTGGAACCGTCGCCAAGTGAGTGTGGTCAATAGGGGTGTCCTTCCCACACGACCCAGAAACCGCCGGGCATATGCCCTCCTGGCACACATGCTCGGCAAAATGAGATCATGTGCGACCGACGAGTGACCAAATACGGTTATACGTACAGTAGTGCTAAAAAAATACAATTATACAGGGGAAATCATATTCGGTCGTAAGTACATCCCACACGGCCAGTCCCCGCAAAACGTTTCGTTCATATATACATCCCACATAGTCGCTCCAAGGAAAACATCGCAGGTACATCACACACAATTTTCCCCGTTAAATCATTTGTGATAGTGTTTCCATTGCACGCGGTATCAAGAATTTTATCATTTGCATTATTGAATGCATCACACATGGTGCGTAGAAGAAACTGTGTGGCAAAGGCTGTCCATCACACATAGTTTTTATGTGGTAAACGTTTGCGCCAGGTGGCCTAACGCAAACAGTTTTCAAGAGTATGTCATGTGTGATTGTTCATTAATCTAACAGGGTTTATTCCTAGAAACTGGGTGCGTTATTGAATGCATCACACACGGTGTTTTCTCAATAACCGTTTGCAATAGGAAAACCCAATTAGCGGGCTAATTATCCTATTATTAGTAATCCATTTGTTAATCTAATTGACATTTCATATTAAGCACACAATATATTTCATTTTCATGATTGAAATACATTATAGTACAACATCATATAGCTTCAACACTCAGCTACCCCATTACACAACTGCACCAGCACCAGCACCAAGTTTTACATGCAACATCTATAACCTTTCGAAATTAGCATCATAGATGGTACATAGATAGATGTATCTCATCTGGAAAACTGCTGAAGCAGAAGGCGAATATTGAGCCTTCATTGATGTTGAAGGTCTTTGCAACTTTAGGCCAATGCTTGTGGATGATTGACCGTCCATCCTTCGTCTTCTTTAGGAACACTTCAATATTGAACCGTGGGTGTTGTATGAATATCTTCCTCGCCTCCTTCTTCGCGTTTCCTTCTTCCTTCTTCTCCTTCCCGGCTGCTTGGGTCTCCCTCCTAGCTTCTTCGTGGTCATGTCCTTGGTACCTAAGAATGCATGATGTATCCATTTGAGGTAGGACCCCACTCTCACGTGAATCTGAATGAAGTTCGAAGAGGAAAGTGTTAACCCCGATTTTGGGAGCACGTGCGTGTGCTCTTGCCATTGGTTCTCTTCGTGCTTGTGGTGGTGACGGGACGTCCATGGCGATGGTCGAGGGATGCTCTGCATCATTAACCCATTGCTTGTCCTCAAGCAATTCAGTTGACAAACTTAAAGTGACAAACAAAAACTTTTACAAACTCTGTTTGATCTTGTTGTTGGAAATATGTCTAGCCAACATTCAGGTTTTTAGCAAAGATTAAGAACTAACCATATTCACAATAACATTTAGGTCTCACATTTACTCATATCAATGGCATAATCAACTAGCAAGCAATAATGATAAATCTTGGATGACAACACTTTTTCAAAACAATCATGATATGATATGATAAATTGGTATCTCGCTTGCCCTTTCCGAGACTGCAAAACATAAATGCAGAGCACCCCTGAGGATCAAGGACTGACTAGACATTATAATTCATGGCAAAAGAGCTCCAGTCACACTCATACTCAATATCAATTAATAACAAAGCATGCAAATGACGGTGGTGCTCTGTAACTGGTGCTTTTTATAAGAGGATGGTGACTCAGCAATAAAAGTAAATAGATAGGCCCTTCATAGAGGAAGCATGGATTTGCAGAGGTGCCAGAGCTCAAGCTCTTAAAACATAGATGAATATAATTTTGAACAATATGCTTTCATTGTCAACATAACAACCAAGAGATCTCGGTATCTTCCATGCTAGATACATTATAGGTGGTTCCCAAACAGAATGGTAAAGTTTTTACTCCCCTCTACCAACAAACACACTCCACAGCCAACTGAATCCACGGGTACCGTCCATACCAACAACAGTCCTGGGGGAGTTTTGTTTGATATTTATATTTTGATTTGATTTCGAGAATGGAACTGGGCATCCCGATTACCATCCACTTTCTCGTGGATGACAAGTGAATAAACACTCATCGTGAGAAAAACCCACCTAGCATGGAAGATACTGACAGCCTCCAGTCGTTACATGATCGATTCGGGCATACAAAACAGATTATTATTTGAAGGTTTAGAGTTTGGCACATGTAAATTTACTTGGAACAGCAGGTAAATACCGCATATAGGTAGGTATGGTGGACTCATATGGAACGACTTTGAGTTTAAGGAAGTGCTTGCACAAGCAGTATTCCCGCTTAGTACAAGTGAAGGCTAGCAAAAGATTGAGGAGCGACCAACTAGAGAGCGACAACGGTCATAAACCTGCATTGAGATTAACCAACATTGACTGCAAGCATGAGTAGGATATAAATCACCATGAACATAAATATCGTGGAGGCTATGTTGATTTTGATTGAACTACATGTGTGAACATGTGCCAAGTCAAGCCACTTAAATCATTCAAAGGAGGATACCATCCTATCATACCACATCATGACCATTTTAAAAGCATGTTGGCACACAAGGTAAACCATTATCAACTCCTAGATAATTAAGCATGACATGAGTAACTATAATCTCTAATTATCATTGCAAACATGTTTCATTCATAATAGGCTGAATCAGGAATGATGAGCTAATCATATTTACAAAAGCAAAATGGTCAAGTTCGTACCAGCTTTTCTCCATCTCAATCATTTCATCAAATATCGTCATTATTTCCTTTCACTTGCATGACCGAACGGTGTGAATAATAATAAGAGTGCACGTGCATTGGACTACGCTAGAATCTGCAAACATTTATTCAAAAGGAGAAGACAAAGTAATATGGGCTCTCTGTTAGATCAACAATAATGCATATGAGAGCCACTCAATATTTTCATCGTCATCTTCTCCTTACGACCCAAAGAAAAGAAAAAGAATTTCAAATAAACACATTGAAACATTTTTTTTGATTTTTTGTTTTTATGAAGAAAGTAAAACAAGAATGAGAAAAACTATTTACACGGGAAAGCTCCCAACAAGCAAAAGAAGAACGACAAATCTTTCTGGGTTTTCTTTTAATACTACTACTAAATAAACTAAAAAGAAGCAAGAACTAATTTTTTTGGATTTTCTCAAAGTTTAAACACACGAGAAGAAAGCAAGAAAAATAAACTAGCATGGATAATACAATGAAAAAGTATGAACACCGACAACTGAAATGAGTGTGTGACAATGAATGCAATGTCGGTGAGAAATACGTACTCCCCCAAGCTTAGGCTTTTGGCCTAAGTTGGTCTATGGCCACGGCTCAAAATAACCCTCTACTCGACACTCCGGAGGGTCCTAAGGGTTCCACTGGTTGGCGAACTCTTGTGGCTCCCACTTATAAACAAGTTCTTGCTACGGATCTGGTGATGGTGCTGGCTCGGGAACTGGGAATCGCTTTCGCTCCCAGTATGCATAAATGTCCTCGGGCATAATAAGGAACCTGCCTGAATGAATATCGAACAAAGAAGGTGCAGGGAAAGTAATAATCTGACAAGTATCTTGACTAAATAATAGGTTTGTAAAGGAGCCTTTTGTCATCATCTTTCATAATAAAATCGTGTGCTACTATACTTTTATAATTCAAATATTTAGTGGGTAGCAGCATCTCCTCCTCCTCCTCCTCCTCATGCCTAATAGGTAACTCAAAGTGTCTAGCAAGGCGGGAGGCGTAGATACCTCCAAAGATGGGACCCTTCGTGCGGTTTGTGTTTAATCGACGAGCAACAATGGCGCCCAAACTAAAAGTTCTATCACAATATAAAGCATGGCGTAAAATAGCAAGGTTCGGGGCACTAAGGCCTCCACTCTCCCCACGACCAATCAAACATCTCCCAGCAAATAGTGAATAATAGCGTAAAACAGGAAAATGTAAGCTAGCCACTCTTGCTTCCGACACCCCTCTCTCTTCCCCCACAGTAGTTTCAACAATAAAGTCCTCCACGTCTCTAGGACGTGGTTCACTAACGCTGCCCTCATAAGCTAATTTGCAAACCTCGCAAAAATCATAAAGCGTCATCTCCTTATGCTCATCATATAAATAAAACTCTACCGTGGGTGGTGACTTCCTAGAATAGAAGTGAAAATTTTGCACGAAGGTGTTAGTGAGCAAAAGTTATTGTTCACACTTATCTTGGAGGAAGTCGGTGATGCCTGCATTCTCCGCCAAATAATAGAAATCGTCATAAATTTCGACTGCCCACAAGAATGTATCGCTTAGTCATTCACATGGCCGAACCTCCGCCGCACGCGGAAGATTGTACTTGGGCTTCTTCTTCTCATTTTCATTTTCATCTGAATTCCGGCTTGAAGAACCCCTTAACCATCTCTTCATCATTTCTTTCCTTTTCTCTGAAAATTTCTAAAAAATTTAGTGACTCAAAATAAAAGTGAACAAAACCCAACAAGATTGATAGAAACTACTCCCACAAGTTCCTAGAGGCTATATCATGCATCAAAACTACTTTGGACCATATAAATTTGACATGCAAGCTTAAGAACAAGGTACCACAGCAACAAAAAATTTCAATATATAAAGCACTAGGAAAAAAACTAATTGGACCATTGGAGGAGTCACATACCGATGAACAAATCCTCAAAACAGTTTCGGGAACGGAGTTCCAAGCAAGGAGATCGAAAATGGCAGCAAAAGGAGAAAGAACACGGGTTTGAGCAATGGTGGGATTTTTTCTGGAGGAAGATGAAGTGAATGGGTGCTAGAATAAGTGGGGGACCCACGTGGGATCCACAAGCCCTCTAGGCGCGCCCACAGGTGGTGGGCGTGCCCTGTGGGCTTGTGGCCCACTGGTGCTGCCCCTGGTGTGTTTTCCGTGCCTAAAATTCTCAAATATTCTGAAAAAACATACTAAATTTTCAGGGCATTTGGAGAACTTTTATTTTTAGGACATTTTTTATTGCACGGATAATTCCAAAAACAGACAAATAATAGTATTTTTGCTTTATTTACTCTAAATAAAGAAAGTAAAAATGGGTACAAAAAGTTGTGTTTACTAAATTCATTTATCTCATGCCCATCAAATGGAATCCATTGACAAGGTTGATCAAGTCTTATTTACAAACTTCTTCTGAATGACATGAAACCAGAGAAATTTCGTATAACACTAAGAATATGCATGTCCCCAACAATAATTTTATCATATTTCTTTTTGACTGTAGGAATAGGGAATTCAAAACCTCCAATAGCAATAGTCGAAATTTTTCCAATAGAATTGATGCTATTAACTTGAGGTTGTTTCTTCGAAAAGTGTACCGTATGCTCATTACCACTAACATGAAAAGTGACATTGCCCTCGTTGCAATCAATAACAACCCCTATAGTATTCAAAAAGGGTCTACCAAGGATGATCGACATACTATCGTCCTCGAGAATATCAAGAATAAAAAGGCTGTTAAGATAGTAACGTTTGCAACTACGACAGGTACATCCTCACAAATACCGATGGGTATAGAAGTCGATTGATCCGCCATTTGCAAAGAGATTTCAGTTGGTGTGTAACATCCCAAAATTCTAAATTTTGGAATGTTATATTAAATAGATAGTTTGTTTGATTGACTAAAAGTGAGTGAATTTGAATCCCTTTGAAAGTTAAATGAGAGGGAATAAAATGACTTTCCCAAAACTTTCACTTTGCTTTCTGATCTTCGTGAATTCAAATAATTTAAATCACAAAACCCAGGAGAGAAGATGACATGACTTCTTCCATTTATTTAAATGAAAAGGGGTGTTGAGAATATTTGAATTTCATTTGAAAATATTTGAATTTCATTTGAAAATATTTCAAATTCTGAAACTTTATGCAACTCAATGATTTTCACGAGAGAAGATAAAATAACTTCTTCAAAATATATGAAATATGAGTTGGAAGTTAAAAGGATCAATTCAAAGTCCTTTTGGAAATTATTTTTCAATTTGGAGTTATTTGCGTTTTATTCAAATTATTTTTCTCCAAAAACAAAATACATGGAAAATAGGGTAACATGATTCCCTACATCATAAAATTGGAGATAAATAAATTTGAAGTCATTTTGGTATTCTTAAAATGATGTTTATTGGATTATAGTAGGGCAGTCACACTCTTTGAATTATCTGAATTTGTGTGAATTTTATTTAATGCTAGGAAATTGTTCACGTTGTAGACAATCTTTTTCTGAAAATTTCGATATATTATATGCCTATAGTTTGTTTTTATTTCATTATCGTTTTATTATTTCTTTTGTCTGCTAAACGTTTTAAAAAAGGAAACCCTTCCCTCCGACTGGGCCGGCCCAGTTCCCAGGCCAGGCCGCGGCCCAGCCCACCACCTCGTCGCCCCCGAGCTCGGGACGAAGTCCCGAGCCAGCATGCCAGCGCCACCTCCATGCTCCGCCCGGCCTCTCCCCGCCGCCTCGACCCCGCCCCCTCCTCCAAGCCTCCGGCGCCTATAAATAGCGCCGCCCGGAGCCCCGCCTCGCCTCCTCTCGCTTCGCGCCGCCCGCGCCGCCTGCCGCACCACCCCGCCGCCCGCGCCGCCATAGTCGTCGCTTGCCGCGGCCGCGCCGCCGCTCCCCGCGCCTCGCCCTACCCGCGTGCCGCCTTCGCCGATCTGCCGCTGCCACCGGAAACCGCCACCGACGGTTTTTCGAAGAAAACCGCCCCGACCGGTATAAACCGCCGAAAACCCGTCCCGGTTCTTTTTGTTTTTAGTCTCGATTTAGATCAGTTTAATCTTTTTAGGTTAAGTTTGTTTAGCGAACATTCGCTACTTGTCTCTCCGCAATGAACTAATCCGTTCATTAGGTTTTCATAGTGAACGTTCGTTCGTTAGGATTTTTTCTTTTATTTTAGTTTTCTGCCAAGGCCTCGTTTGTGAATATTTTTATTTATAGATTGGCCCCTGTTTTTCAAACAACCACATCTTTTTGCTCGTTAGTCCAAATCCAACGAAACTAATGCCCACTTCTTCATTATGATCCCCTCTATCCAGTTAATTTTAACATCCCTAGCCTTGCCATGCACTTGGACCAGCTTGGTTGCTGCATCATGTCTAAATTTCTTTTAAACTTGAAATGGGGATTGTTCAAACCCTAGCACCAGATCAAATCAAATAGGTTCAACCTAAAATAATATTCAATGAACCCAAAATGCCTTTGGAAATGTTCATGATTTTTGATAAAGGTGAAAACCTCTGCCAAAAATGATGAGCATATTTCTTGGCCATTTATGGATTTTTGAATTAACTCATATTGTATTTGAATTGGGGCATTTAAGTTCTATAAATATTTTAAATGCTCTAATAATTCTGAAAAGTAGTTGAGGGCAGTTGGGAATAATCCAGTATGTGCCCACAATTTATTTCAGGATTTTATAAAGTGGTTTAGTATTTTAGTAAATCCAAAACAAACAAAGACAGAAAATAGAAAACATAAATAAAAGAGTAAGAGAGAAGGACTCACCTAGTCTCACCTGCAGCCCACCTGACCGGCCCAGTCGGCCAGCCCAGCCCAGCCATCTGGCCTAGCCCACCTCCTCCTATCGTCTTCCTCTTGCCAGAGGGACGGGCGCGCGTGGCCGATGCACGCAGGCGCGCCCCGGCCACCTCCTGCTTCGCCGTGTCGATGCCTCCTTCCCCTCAACCCCGCGCCCAGGAGACGTGGATGAGGCCGTGCTGCCCCCCCTTGTTCCATGGCCATTTTCCCCTCTTCCTCTTCGTTCTTTGCCTGAACAGAGAGCCGTCGTCGCCGCCGCTCGCTGCCAACGCGCCCACCGAGCTCGCCTGACCTTCCCACCGTATCCCTAGGCTCCGCCGTGGCTCGCACGTCGACGAGAAGAACAAAACAAGCCTGGGAGCCCTTCAACCTCGCCATCGCGTCATCCCCGAGCTCATCCTCAACCTCCGACCGCCGGCTACCTCGCCGTAGATTCGGGAGCTACCGGGCGTCCCCGACCTCCCCCTCGCGCTCATTAGCCTCGCTGTGAGCCTCCGCACCGAACCCCTCTCTTCTCTCTGCAATTTCCTCCTCTAACCATGGGCTCTGTTGAGCCCGAGCGCTCCTCGCCGCCGGCCATGTCGCCGCCGTCATCACAGCCGCTTGAGCTCGATTCGGAGCGCGTCACCGTGCTCAGTAAGCCACCAGGAGCCTAACGCACACTCTAACTCGCCCTCACGTGCACCACAACGCCAACCCCGCACTCACCCGAACTCCGGCGCCGCCGCGAGCTCACTTCCGGCGAGCTCCGACCACCCCGCAAACTCCCACCTGCTCTGTTGGATGCGCGTGAGCGAGGGCCTCCTCCTTGTGCCCTTCTCTCGCCCAGCCCCCTCCTATAGCGTCGTCCCGTGTGGACTCCGCCGCGCGGGAAGGTCGCCGGCGGCTTAACTCCGGCGACTGCCGATGTGGCATGCTTAATTAGTGCTAATGATCCAACTAATCAACCCTAGAGCCACTGACTAGTGGGCCCCATGCCTTAACTAACCCCAGAATTATTTTCTGTTTAATTTAGATTAAGACAGCCGGCCCCACACATCAGTTGACCATGCCACATCAACGTTGACCTGGCCCCACAGGTCAGCCTCTATTCCTGCCCAGTTACACTGACACGCGGGTCCCACTGGTCAGGTTTGACCAGGGGCAGCCCAGTTGACCTGCTGACCGCAGGTTTATGTCATACTGACGCAATAAGCTATTTCTGGATTAAATCTAATTCAGGAAATTCTAGAAATAACCAAAACTTCAAAAATTCATAATATATCAACCGTAACTCCGAATGAAATAAATTATATATGAAAAATTATCAGAAAAATTCAAGGAATCCATCTGTACTAGTTTCATGCATGTTAGAACAATTTAACCTTGCTGTTTAGGTGAAACAAGTTAATGCACTAATATGACTTCAAAAAATGGGTTTGCATTTGAATCTTTGGTTCAACTGGACTCATTTCAATATGTTCTAGCTTGCATTAGCCCAAAACACATTCATATTGCCATGTCATAGCATGCATCATATTGTTGCATATCGTCATGTGTTGATTGTGTTCTTTCTTAGTTGCCAATGTTTGTCCCCCCTCAGTAGACGTTGATTGAGCGATGAATTCGATGACACCGATGAAGAGCTATACTATCTTGAGAAGTGTCGGGCAAGCAAAACCCCCTTGTTCATTCCGATACAATCCCACTCTCCCGCTCCTGCTCTCTTTTACTGCATTAGGACAACACCGATTCAACTGTTGCATGTTGCGGTAGTTGAACCCTTTCCTCTTCATGACCTGTCATTGCCACAGTAAATAGATGAAACCCACTAGCATTAGTAGGAGTTGTTTGAGCCCTGTTGTGCCTACTCATTCATGCTTGTTTGTCATGCCTGCTACTTCTTAGAGTTGAGTCAGGTCTGATTCATCGGGAATGAATTGGAACGTGGTGAACATGTCCTACCGTTGAGAGCTAAGTATGTGAACACGATTTGGTAAAGGTAGCGGTGAGAGGCCATGTAGGAGTACATGGTGGGTTGTCTCATTGCAGCCATTCTCAGGAACTGAGTTCTGTGTTTGTGATCCATGCACAGTTACTACCACACATTGGGCTCCGGGCGCTCCAAGCTCTCTCGACTTATTAATCAACTCGATCTCTGTCCAGGAGTTGCAACTAGTTTCTGGTGTATGTAGGTAGTGCTAGTAGTCTACCAAATGGCACCCGGTACAGGTGGGCTTGGGACAGACTAGGCACAGTGGCCCGGTGTACCAAGTGGCACCTGGATGGTGGGCTTGGGAACCCTGTACACATCGTTTGGGGCCGTGAGCGACACCCCGGCCGGATCTCCTTACGGATGGAATCCGAATAGGCGATAAACCTGGACTAGAGACTTGTTGGTTAGTCAGGTCGTGGCCGACTCCCTCGCCAGGCTTCCGCTTGAAGGTTGCCGAGATACACGACGTGTACATGGTGGTAAGTGGCGAGAGCGTGTGTGAATAAGTACACCCCTGCAGGGTTATCATTACCTATTTGAATAGCCGGATTCCTCGGATATGGAAACTTGGACCCCTTGCATATTTCATAGACAAGTGAAAGTGGATACTCTAAAATGCGCAAGATAAGCGTGAGTGCTATGGATGGCGTTCTCGTAGGGAGACGGGAGCGGATCCATGGTGGTGTATTGATATGGTGAATTTGTGGACTCGTGTGCGCCACCTCAAAAGAGTTACTTGCAGTCGTAGTTCAGGTTAGCCACTGAGTCAAAGCTGGCTTGCTGCAGTTAAACTCCACCACCCCTTTGTTGATACAGATGCATATGTAGTTAGTTCTGATGTAAGTCTTGCTGGGTACATTTGTACTCACGTTTTCTTATTTTATGTTTTGCAGAGAGACTTCAGTCTCGCTAGTAGTTCCACGTGGACTTCGACGTTTAGCTTGTTACCTCAGCTACGATCTTGTACCTTGGGAGGGTCTGGTAGATAGTCAGGCTCCTCAGCCTTCTTCATTTTTAGTTGTCTGAACTCAAACAAGTTAAGCTTCCGCATGTGCTTGTTGCTTGTATGCTCTGTATGTTGGGTCATGAGACCCATGTTTGTAATATCTCGCTCCTCGGAGCCTAATGAATAAATACTTGAGTCGTAGAGTTATGTTGTGATGCCATGTTGTATTTACACATATCGAGCATATTGTGTGTATGATTGAAACGCTTGGTATGTGTGGGATCCGACAACCTAGTTGTTTATCCTTGGTAGCCTCTCTAATGGGGAAATGTAGTCTTGTGCTTCCATGAGCCATAGTAGTCCGCTACAGCCCGGTTCACCAGAGTCCTGCTAGCCCAGCACTACTACTCCGGAACACTTGACTGGCCGGCATGTGATTCACTTCGTTCCTGTGTCTGTCCCTTCGGGGAAATGTCATGTGGTGACATACGGAGTCCTGCCTAGCCTGCTACAGCCCGGTTCACCGGAGTCCTGTTAGCCAAGTGCTACAGCCCGGATTCGCACGCTACTGACCGACATGCTCGATATTGATTCATGTATGCCTGTCTCCATAAGTTAGTGCCACTTTGGGTCCACGACTAGTCATGTCGGCCCGGGTTCTCTATCATATGGATGCTAGCGACACTATCATATATGTGAGCCAAAAGGCGCAAACGGTTCCGGGCCATGGTAATGCGACACCATGGGAATACCGTGCGTGAGGCCGCAAAGTGATATGAGGTATTACAGGCTAGATCGGTGTGACTTAGAATCGGGGTCCTGACATTAATCAACTTAAACATGTTTTTGAAAGTTTAAAATTTGATTAGACCAGTTTTGAATTCAAACTTCGTTTGATCATAACTTGAGTTTCGTAACTCCGTTTGAGTTGATTCTTTTTGCAAATCGAAGCTCTTGACCTAAACTTTCTGATAAGGCCAAATTCACATAATTTTGGTACTGTTAGAAATTGTTTTATGTTGCTAGAGTTATTTGCTTGGTTTTGACGTTTTCCGAATTGTCTTCCTCGTTCTTTCCGATCTTTTGAGTGATTGCTTATGTGTGGTTACTATTGATTGCTTACGATAGATTGACTGGAGTGTGACGAGTAGACCTATCTAGAGTTATGAGTGCGAAACATCTTTGTCAACATTGCAGGAAAGTTCGCACTTTGATCATACCTCTTTACTACCCAGTTCTTATTGCATTAGATCAATCCTCAAACAATTGCATGATTAGGAATCTGATTAATATGTGGGATTTGGGAAGTAGATGAGGTAGTACCTATTACCTATTTTATTATCAAACCCTTGGGAGTTATTTCTACATTTGCTTATTATGCCATGCTATGCTAGTAGACGTGGATTGGGTGAGTGTATCCATGACAGATGTGAGATTGTTAATTAATGGTTTACTTAAGGTGGCAACTTTAACACACATCTGGGTGGAATGAGGCACCTGGGTATTCCAGCGATTGCCTGTTTTTCTTTATGGACCGCCACCCAGGCTCAAAGGGATCATGAGATTATTCATACTAGAAACTTCTGTGTGCAGCCACAAGCTACTATGGGCTCTAGCATAGTTGACTAAGTCGTGCGAACTCTTACAGTGGTAGACTAGCAGATATAGGGGATGTAGGTTGGCACTGCCTACCCGATCGTAAGGTGCTAGCGCTTCTGAAAAACTATGTCTCGGTCATCTGATTCTCAAACACCATGTAGTGCGAGAAATCCAACAGAGGAGATCGAGTCTTGTGGGGAAAAGTGTGCAAACCTCTGCAGAGTTATAAACTAATCATGATAGCCGTGTCCCCGGTTATGGACGTCTTGAGTATCTAGTACTTGGATTATCATGTGAATCTCATCATGTGACTTTAATTAATCTTGTTGGGTTTTAATGATGATGTTTAATTGGGATTGAGAGGGTGTCTACACTCTCAATGTTTAACAACCACCTTGATAGTTAAATAAAATATATTCCTTTGCAGTAGGGAAAAATTGGCTTTTCGCAAAAACCTTATAACCATAGAGCTTTTCCACCAGCCATATATGCATGTAGTTATAGCCATTGTTCATCAATTCTCTATGGTGTGAATTTGCTAGTACATTCAATGTACTGACCCTTTGTGGCTGCAACGTCTCATGTTGCAGGATTCTTACGACGAGTAAGTGATACGTTAGGGTTACGATTTCTACACTCAACTTTGCCGTTGGTGTTGATGGGAATCCACAACCTTGTTACTTCCACTATTTGTATTGAGGTAATACTATTTTACGTTACTTTATACATGTGATTTACCTCTGTTATAAATCCTTCGAGTACTGTGTGTGTCAGCATACCGATCCAGGGATGACACTTAAGCACAGAGACTTGATCCATTTGGGTCGGGTCGCTACAAGATGGTATCAGAGCACATGTTGACTGTAGGACGTGACCCTAGAAATTGGCGAGCCCATAGGAAAGATTTTCTCCACAACTTCATTTTCAAAAGATCTTTTACCTCTCTTCTCTTCTGAGCTTATTCAAATATCTCCTTTTAGTGAGACCATACCCCCTTTTCCCTTTTGACCACACGAAGATTCGATTGATGAGACCACTCCAAGAAGTACAAGATATCGGACAACCGAGACCATTCAGAATGAAGAGGATTTTACCATACATTATGATAATGGAAACTACCACGGTTGAAGACTCCGAAGACTAGGAGAATTTGAAGGCCCTGTAGAATTTTCCAGATTTGTATGACCTAGGAAGGCACCCCTTATGGAACTTGGCAGACTATGGAAGCTGTCAATACCGAGATCAAGGTGTATCGGAGAAAGACTGAAACAAGGAGCATGAGAACTCGAAGTTTTGTCAAGAAAACCCTAAGGCAGGAGATATCAACTATGAAAGATAGCTCATGGCAATGACAAGGGCAGAAACACGATTATCCGTGATGTCATCTCTACTGATACTATGGTCACTGAGTTGAGCTAAGCATGCATTTTTTCGGAAGGATTGGATGGTAGAAGGCTGATGGACCATCTATCAGCAAAAGATGAAGTTTTAACCTTAGCCGGTGTATCACCAGGATCTGGAGTAGTACATCAAGAAGTTTAAAATGGAGCTCCAGGAAGCCGTATTAGACAAGGAATAATTTCGTGAAGAACTCAGGAACCAGAAGCTAAAAGTAGCCAAGATGGAGGAGCTACAACCTCAAGAATACCGGAGATTTGTCAGGAACTGAAGGACAATAGGACCATGGTTCATGCGAAGGATGTTGAAACCAGAAGTTCGGAACACAACTCCAGAATATTAAAGGACGTCACGAGAGACTTCGCGTCAACAGGAATGATCTGGCAAAAGAACTTGAGAAGGACAAGCACGATCGAAAGAAGCCATCGGAGACATGAACAAGACTCGTAGAGCTTGATGACTTTGAAGATTTATTGACCTTAGAAGACCCAACCCCTGTTATATGCCTACGCTAGATGCGACGTTTGTGAGCTGTCATTTGTTTGATGTTTTTCTGACAGCCACAAATAAAATCTGTCTTTTCAAAACCATTGTTTGTATTGTGTGCATCCCTCTCTATCTCTCTTATCTCACCCCAAACCCTTGGACCCAATAGAGGATGATTGAAGATGAGCCTGTATTTTCTGGACCGTTGAGTCAATTGGGGACAGACCGATGGATTCAGAACATGGAGGATCACATGGAGAATAACCCTATAGTTGGAAATGATATGACCCAGCATGCTCTTCAGAGTTTTGAAAGAGGTGCTGCTACTTGGTGGAGGATGTACCAAACCATGAAAGGATGGCAAGGAGTAACCACTTGGAAAGAATTTAAGTTGACTCTAAAAAGATCTCATCTTGTGTCCCAGAAGTTGAAGCCTTATGGAAAGGATATGAAGAAACCTTGTGCATGCATGATTTGGGGAGAAATAGGACACACCCACAAAGAACGCAAGGATGGATGCCCTAATTGTGAAGGAAGTCACCCAGCTGAAGAATGCCCAACTAGGCAGATTACTTGTTTCTTGTGAGAAGGGACTACCCACTATCCTACTCAGTGTCATATTTACCCCATGGTACGAAGAACCGTACAACAGAAGAAAGAAGTAAAGAAAGGAGCCCTTATGGAAATTTTAGAAGAACCCATGACGAAGGAAGATATGGAGGACACACCTAAATAGGACCCGAGTAAACCCTGCACTAAGTCTTGCTATTCATGTGGAGAAGAAGGACACATCTCCCAAAATTGTTTGAATGGGGATCTAGTAGAATTCCCGACAGAGGAAGTAGAATATGACCCACAAGAAATAGAATCCATGATTGGAACGGAAAAGTCCAGGAAGAGAAGTAGATTGGATACCAGGAAGGACCTGAGTCATATCACCTATTACAGGTGCAAGGAGTCAGGGCACTACCTCAGCAGTTGCCCAAAAAGGAAACCTCGAGACTTTTCAGAAGTAATATGTTTTCGTTGTAATAGATCAGGGCACTTTGCTAGAGGATGCCCCAAGGAGAAGGAGACTTGTGCTAGATAGTGAGTTTGCAACAAAAGAAATGGAGTAGTACAAGTGAGAACATTTTCTTTTATATTGAGGTGTTGAGTTGAGGCATGTAATGGAAAAGTGAGAGATTGTCATCAATTGAGAGTGAATAAAGTTAGCATCGTTGGTACTGATATGGATTTTATGAGTTGTTACTCTATGAAGAAGGATTTTGACCATTTCTGAGGATATGAGAAATATGGTCTATGGAAGATTTGTGCATTTTAAGGCTGGCAGTACCCTGTAAGAACCCTTGACCCCTGGAAAAGATAAGGATACTGCACTGAGTGGATTTCGGACAAAATGAATACAAGTTGTGTCTCGATATGTGTGATACCCCAAGAGTATGTGGGATGAAGTTGGAGACCGTCAGTTGTTTGGACCAAATGTGATCAAGGAGTCAGAAGAGAATGTTAAGTTGATTCGAGATAGACTGAAGGTAGCTCAGTCCAGGCAAAAGAGTTATGCAGACTAAAAAACACAAGGAGGTAGTCTATGAAATTGGAGACAGAGCATGTCTTCGTGTGTCCCCTCTGCGAGGAGTCAAACGAATTGGAGTTAAGGGAAAGTTAGCCCCGAGATTTGTAGGACCATACCGAGTTTTGAAGCGTATGGGAGAAGTGGCCAACAAGTTGGAGTCACCCGAAGGACTGTCAGGAGTTCAGGATGTGTTTCACGTTTCCCAGTTGAAGAAGTGCCATGCAGAGATGGCCAATATTCCCATGTAAGGATGCTTGACCCTGGAAAGGATAATGATGTTCCACGAAGTGGAGTATGGACTTCATAAGTATAAGTTTTTATCTCGGTATGTGGATAACCCATGAGGATGAAGAGATGAATTACTATTGGATATAAAGGAGGTATGATGTTGGTATTATGGAACGATTATAACTCCATGATGAGTCCGAGTAATCACGTCCTAGTTTGGTGCCAATAGAAGGAAGGAAGACATTACAATTGGATGGATTTAAGAATACTAGGAAGTTGGAAGTTGGAATAATGATTAGTTGCCCGATGATAAGTTCAAGGACTACAAGTGATGAGATGAGCCATAACCCACAGGCCCCAGGACCTGCCAAGAAGCAAGCACATTCGTGCTGAAGGAATAACCCTGGAAGAAGGAGTTACGTTTATCAACCGACGATTTTATAGGAGTTTTATGCAAAACCTGAGAGTTGTGAAGGAACGATAGATGTTTGTTTGGCTTGCAGAATCGATGGATTTATCCGAACCTTGGTTCGTCGACAAGAGAAATTCTGCAATGCTTGTGAGGATGACCGGGTGTTAGAATGCGAGATTCGCTAAACCATATACAAAGTAATGATTTGGGTGCGGGATGGATTGATCACCATACCGACTTACTCTTATTATTCGCCTTGCTATATGGGATGGTAAATCTGAGTGACTTACCTATAGTAGAGAGACGACGATATTAAACCTTGTTTAAACCTTAGAATGGTATAATCATTTTCCCTTGTACAAGGCAGTTGTTTCTAGTCGTAGGACATACGGTGAGAAAGAAGCCTAGACCCATTCCCTGCAGGAGAAACCATAAATGGATGACCGCCATGAGATGTCGATAGTTGTTTAGTTTTTGCGCCAGACTCGTCAGCTAAGAAGACCCAATCTCAGAATAACCTTACCAAGATGAAAGGACAGAAGTATTATGGTAAAGGTTATGCCGCTACCAGAAGAGCCCAGCGAAGGAATTATCTTGAAGATCTGAGAAGACCGACACTGTTAACAATATGGATGAAGTATATGAGTTTCGATGGAACCGTAACCATGCTTCTTAGGGTGGTAGCACCCTAGATCCCCTCCTGCGACAATTGATGGATTTTGAGGAGACCCCCAAACCCTAACCTTTTCTTGCTAGCCTCTCCGAATCTCGAGGACGAGATTCATTTTAAGGGTGGTAGGTTTGTAACATCCCAAAATTCTAAATTTTGGAATGTTATATTAAATAGATAGTTTGTTTGATTGACTAAAAGTGAGTGAATTTGAATCCTTTTGAAAGTTAAATGAGAGGGAATAAAATGACTTTCCCAAAACTTTCACTTTGCTTTCTGATCTTCGTGAATTCAAATACTTTTCATCACAAAACCCCAGAGAGAAGATGACATGACTTCTTCCATTTCTTTAAATGAAAAGGGGTGTTGAACATATTTACATTTCATTTGAAAATATTTCAAATTCTGAAACTTTATGCAACTCAATGATTTTCACGAGAGAAGATAAAATGACTTCTTCAAAATATATGAAATATGAGTTGGAAGTTAAAAGGATCAATTCAAAGTCCTTTTGGAAATTATTTTTCAATTTGGAGTTATTTGGGTTTTATTCAAATTATTTTTCTCCAAAAACAAAATACATGGAAAATAGGGTAACATGATTCCCTACATCAGAAAATTGGAGATAAATAAACTTGAAGTCATTTTGGTATTCTTAAAATGATGTTTATTGGATTATAGTAGGGCAGTAGCACTCTTTGAATTATCTGAATTTGTGTGAATTTTATTTAATGCTAGGAAAATGTTTACGTTGTAGACAATCTTTTTCTGGAAATTTCGATATATTATATGCCTATAGTTTGTTTTTATTTCATTATCATTTTATTATTTCTTTTGTCTGCTAAACATTTTAAAAAAAGGAAACCCTTCCCTCCGACTGGGCCGGCCCAGCCCACCACCTCGTCGCCCCCGAGCTCGAGACGAAGTCCCGAGCCAGCATGCCAGCGCCGCCGCCGTGCTCCGCCCAGCCTCTCCACGCCGCCTCGACCCCGCCCCCTCCTCCACGCCTCCCGCGCCTATAAATAGCGCCGCCCGGAGCCCCGCCTCGCCTCCTCTCGCTTTGCGCCGCCCGCGCCGCCTGCCGCACCACCCCGCCACCCGCGCCACCATAGCCGCCGCTCGCCGTTGCCGCGCCGCCGCTCCCCATGCCTCGCCCTGCCTGCACATTGCCGTCGCCGATCTACCGCTGCCGCCGGAAACTGCGGCCGACGGTTTTTCGAAGAAAACCGCCCCGACCGGTATAAACTGCCGAAAACCTGTCCTAGTTCTTTTTGTTTTTAGTCTCGGTTTAGATCGGTTTAATCTTTTTAGGTTAAGTTTGTTTAGCAAACGTTCGCTGCTTATCTCTCTGCAACAAACGAATCCGTTCATTAGGTTTTCGTAGTGAACGTTCGTTCGGTAGGATTTTTTTTCTTTTATTGTAGTTTTCCGCCAGGGACTCGTTTGTGAATATTTTTATTTATAGATTGGCCCCTGTTTTTCAAACAACCACATCTTTTTGCTCGTTAGTCCAAATCCAACGAAACCAACGCCCACTTCTTCGTTATGATCCCCTCTAACCAGTTAATCAACTTAAACATGTTTTTGAAAGTTTAAAATTTGATTAGACCAGTTTTTAATTCAACCTTTGTTTGATCGTAACTTGAGTTCCGTAACTCCGTTTGAGTTGTTTCTTTTTGCAGATCGAAGCTCTTGACCTAAACTTTCTGATAAGGCCAAATTCACATAATTTTGGTACTGTTAGTAATTGTTTATGTTGCAAGAGTTATTTTCTTGGTTTTGATGTTTTCCGAATTGTCTTCCTCGTTCTATCCGATCTTTTGAGTGATTGCTTATGTGTGGTTACTATTGATTACTTACGATAGATTGACCGGAGTGTGACGAGTAGACCTATCAAGAGTTATGAGTGTGAATCATCTTCATCAACATTGCATGCAAGTTCACACTTTGATCATACCTCTTTACTACCCAGTTTTTATTGCATTAGATCAATCCTCAAACAATTGCATGATTAGGATCTGATTAATATGTGGGATTTGGGAAGTAGATGAGGTAGTATGTATTACCTGTTTTATTATCAAACCCTTGGGAGTTACTTCTACGTTTGCTTATGATAGAGGCGCAGGTGTCCCGATGTTTCGATGAGATGGTGGCTATCGTTTCTGTGGGAGTCTACCTTGACGATCCGACTACGAACGTGCGAGACGTCGCGCCTTAGCAATCGCTAAACCAACTTCCGAGGGGTTATTAACCACGCCGGAGCACGATCAACCTGACCACGAGGGTTTGTTTCTTGTGATCAAACGAAGAACAAGTAAGAAACTGAGATTGCAATCTGGATATTGCGAATATAAGATGAAAGCTTTATTGATCAATGTGGGGTTCTGTGACGTCTTGGTCTGGTCGTTGGACACAAACGAAGTACGCGAAGTTGCAGCTATGGTGAACTTTTAATCTAAACAAAACCCAAAGTCTAAACGATGCCCTAAGGGCTGTATATATGGAGGAGAGAGGGGGAATTTCGTGGCCCTTGGAGGAGGGGTCCGAAACCAACCCTAACTCTTGTTTCCCCACACATACAGACTCTAAAAATAGCCTATACTTAAGTATTTCGAAAATACATGGGCCTAGCCCAATAATAAGCTGACGCAGCACCTAGAATAGCCTCTGGACGAAATTTATGAAGTGACATCTTGTATATTTCGTCTAAGGCTTCAGGCACTCCTTATGGTGGCTTCAAAGTCCTCAAATCATCACTTATAACTCTATTCTTTATCCCCTTGCGCATGCCATCATCTCCATGCTTGAACTTGCTCCAAGGTTCATCTTTCTTGTCCAAGCTAGGCCCTTCATTTGTAAGTAAAAAAATGTATCCAATTTAGGCAGCATCATATTCTCATGAGCATTATAATCGTTACCAAGAAACGAAAGTACCTGATAATTCAATTGGCGTGCGCGAGCTCTAGTAATTAGTCCAGTATGTATAGCAGCAGGGGTTGTGGGTGTAACAATGGTATTGATGTCCTCATGATCCTCCCCTTCTTGAAATGAAGTCGTCCTCGACGAAAGCTCATCTTCCTCACCCAAATAAGGCTTCAAATCTCCAATGTTAAAAGTGGGACTAACCCCAAAATCTGCAGGTAGCTCAAGTTTATATGCATTATCATTTATTTTCTCTAACACCTTAAAAGGACCATCAGCACGTGGCATTAGCTTTGATTTGCGCAAATTAGGAAATCTATCCTTGTGCAAATGTAACCAAACAAGATCTCTAGGTGCAAACATAACATGTTTTCTACCCTTATCTCCAGCAAGTTTATATTTAGCATTCATACGCTCAATGTTTTCCTTAGTTAACTCATGCATTTTTAAAATCAATTTAGCACGTTCTTTAGCATCAAAATTAACCTTCTCCGAAGATGGAAGAGGCAACAAGTGAATAGGTGCACGAGGTAGGAAACCATACACAATTTCAAAAGGGCACATCTTAGTAGTAGAATGCAATGAATGGTTATAAGAAAATTCAATATGAGGCAAGCATTCTTCCCACATTTTCTTATTATTCTTCAAAACAGCCCTAAGCATAGTAGACAATGTTCTATTGACTACCTCAGTTTGTCCATCAGTTTGGGGGTGACAAGTAGTACTAAAAAGTAGTTTAGTCCCCAACTTAGCCCATAAACATCTTCAAAAGTGGCTAAGAAATTTAGCATCACGATCTGAAACAATAGTATTTGGCACACCATGCAAGCGAATAATTTCACAAAAGAACAAATCAGCAACATTAACAGCATCATCGCTTTTATGACATGGTATAAAGTGTGCCATTTTCGAGAACCTATCCACGACAACAAATATGCTATCCCTCCCCTTCTTTGTTCGAGGTAAACCTAAAACAAAGTCCATAGATATATCCTCCCAAGGAACACTAGGTACAGGAAAAGGCATATATAAACCATGAGGATTGAGTCATGACTTAGCTTTTTGACATGTAGTGCAGCGAGCAACAAAACGCTCAACATCCCGTCTCATCTTTGGCCAAAAGAAATGTGTAGCAAGTATATCCTCCGTCTTCTTGATGCCGAAGTGTCCCATTAATCCTCCTCCATGCGCCTCCTGCAACAACAAAAGACGAACAGAGCTAGCTGGAATGCATAGCTTGTTAGCACGAAACACAAATCCATCATTAAGAACGAACTTGTTCCAAGTTCTCTGTTCCTTACAATTTTGCAATACATCTTTAAATTCAGCATCATGCATATATTGATCTTTGATTGTCTCCAAACCAAATATTTTAAAGTCAAGTTGTGAAAGCATAGTATAACGACGAGACAAAGCATCAGTAATTACATTTTCTTTACCCTTTTTGTGCTTAAAGACATAAGGGAAAGTCTCAATGAATTCAACCCATTTAGCATGTCTACGGTTCAGTTTTGCTTGACTTTTAATGTGTTTGAAAGATTCATGATCAGAATGTATAACAAATTCCTTGGGCCATAAATAATGTTGCCATGTTTCTAAGGTCCGAACAAGAGCACATAATTCTTTATCATAAGTAGAATAGTTTAGACTAGGCCCACTCAATTTTTTAGAAAAGTATGCAACAGGGTTGCCATCTTGTAATAACACACCTCCTAATCCAATTCCACTAGCATCACATTCAAGCTCAAAAGTCTTATGAAAATCAGGAAGTTGGAGTAAAGGAGCATGTGTCAACTTATCTTTCAATATCGTGAAGGATTCTTCCTGTGCGGTATCCCAAACAAAAGGCACATCCTTCTTTGTAAGCTCGTTGAGAGGTGCAGCAATGGTGCTGAAATCTCTCACAAAACGCTTATAGAAACCAGCGAGACCAAGGAAACTCCTCACTTGTGTGACCATTTTGGGCTGCGGCCAACTCTCAATAGCTTCAATCTTGGCTTTATCAACTTCAATTCCCTGTGGAGTAACAACATAGCCAAGAAAAGATACTCGGTCGATGCAAAAGGTGCACTTTTCCAAGGTTACCAAACAAACGTGCATCACGTAGAGCAATAAAAACAGCACATAAATGTTCCAAATGTTCCTCTAGAGATTTACTATAAATCAGTATATCATCAAAATAGACTACCACAAATCGTCCAATGAAAGCACGTAAAACTTCGTTCATTAACCTCATGAAAGTACTAGGTGCATTAGTTAACCCAAAAGGCATGACTAACCACTCATATAATCCAAACTTAGTTTTAAATTTTCCATTCATCTCCCAATTTCATACGAATTTGATGGTATCCACTACGCAAATCAACTTTGGAGAATATTGTAGAGCCACTCAATTCATCAAGCATGTCGTCTAGCCTAGGAATAGGGTGACGATAAAAAATAGTAATATTATTAATGCCTCGACAATCAACACACATACGCGACGTACCATCCTTTTTCGGCACTAAAATGATAGGAACAACACAAGGACTAAGGGACTCTCGTATATAACCTTTGTCGAGAAGCTCCTGTACTTTATGCATAATCTTCTTCGTCTCCTCTCATTGGTACGGTATGGCGCACGGTTGGGTAATGATGCACTAGGAATTAAGTCAATTTGATGCTCAATCCCTCGAATAGGTGGTAATCCCGGTGGCACGTCTTGTGGAAAGACGTCAGCGAACTCCTGCAAAATGTTAGTGACCACAGGAGGCAAAGAGGAAGGCACGTCCTCGAATGAAAATAATGCCTCTTTGCACACAAAAGCATAGCAAACAGATTTGCTAAAATCCAGATCATCAATATCAGATTGGGTGGCAAGTAAACATGAACTTTTCAATTTAATTTCAGAAGCAACACTAGATGGTTTATTATTAGGCTTCATTTGTTGCTCAAATTATTTTGCCACAATCTGATTTTCACTCTTATGTTTCTCATGTTTTGCTTTATTAGCTCTATTAATATCATCTTTCAAAATGGAATCAGGAGTCATGGGAAGTAAAGTAATATTTTTATCCTTATGAACAAGAGTATACTGGTTGTTTCTACCATGGTGTACAAATTTTTTATCAAATTGCCATGGTCTACCAAGTAATAAGGAACATGCTTGCATAGGTACCACATCACAATAAACATAATCAAGATACGTAGAGATACTAAAATGCACACGAACAGTATGTGTTACCTTAACCTTGCCGCTGTTGTTGAACCATTGGATGTAGTAAGGATGTGGATGTGGTCTTGTGGTGAGAGATAACTTCTCCACCATCTCCATGCTAGCTGAGTTGTTGCAGCTCCCTCCATCTATGATGACGCAAACAGAACGTTCCTTCACAACTCCCTTTTTATGGAACAAATTATGCCTCTGATTTTTCTCAGCTTGTGTGACCTGCACACTCAAAACACGTTGAGCAACTAAACATTCATACCCGTCAGCATCTTTCGGAGCCATGTATTGCGTCTCATGATCAGAATCATCTCGACCGTGTTCTTCATGTGTAATAAGAGCCAAAGTCTCCTCATCATAGTCACTAGCGGACTCATACCCACCGTCCTCAGTAGCAATCATCACACGCTGAGATTGGCATTCTCTCGCAAAATGTCCTCTTCCCTTACAACGATGACAAATAATATCACTTGTGTGCCCTGTTGATGCCATGGAAGAAGAAGAGCTCTGCGTAGGCCCGGCAGGTGTGCTCTTGGCAGATAGTGGTGGTTGTTCCTGCTTTCTTCAATCATGGCTAGAGGTGGCACCTGATGGAGGTGCTGGTGGAGTGGAAGTAGAGGATGCACGTGGTGTCCATGATGAAGATCGACCTCCAGAAAAGTTAGTTCGCGCCAATGCCTGTCGTTCCTGCACTTCACGTTCAGCTTTACAAGCAAGATGGAACAAACGAGTGATATTAGTATACTCCTGTACTCTAGAATGGTCTGAATCTCTCTATTTAATCCACCCATAAAATGTGCAAGCATAGCTTCATTCTCCTCAACAATACCACATCTAATCATCCCAGTTTGTAATTCCTGATAATATTCTTCTACAGAGTTTTTCCTTGTCTTAAGCACTGCAATTTTTGAAGTAATTCATGTTGATAATATGGTGGAATCCAACGAGTACGCATAGCAGTTTTCAAAGCAGCCCAAGTAGCTGGAATAGGATATAATGTACAATGTTCAGACCACCAAACACATGCAAAGCTAGTGAAAGCACAAACAATAGCAGGAACACGTCTCTCCTCAGGATATTGTAAACATGTAAATCGTTGTTCAGTTTCTAACTCCCAAGTAAGATATATATCAGGAACATATCTACCCTCAAATGGTGGAATATTCAATTTTAGTTTAGGAAGATGGTCATGTACCTCAGGTGGTGGTGCAGCCCTAACGTTGCAATGATATGCATGAGGACGATCTGGTGGTGGTGGTTGCACGTAGTTCTGATTTTGATCAACCTCATCCTCGTAATGGTCCTCCACCTCTGCAGTAGCAGGAGGAGCGACAGAAGCACCAATAGTAGGTACAACAGCACCAGAAGTTTGACCAGGCTCAATGGGAACGCGTTGTGCTCGTCCCACTTGATTTGGAAGATGTTGTTGTTGTTGTAGAGGTGCGACAGGTGCAGTGGGCGGTGGAAGATGCGTGAGCAATTCATTAAACTTGTTATCGACTTTGTTTCAACGCCTTCTCAATGCCATCTATCTTCTCCATGGCCTCTTCAAATCTGTTTAACACATCTTCCACCTGTCCACTCATCATTTGCTGAAACTTATCATGTAACTCTTTGTTCGTCATGTTCTCCCAGTCAACCGCGTCGGGTTGTGATCCTGCCATGGTTAGCAGCAATAGAAACACACAAGAATATGATCCTACAGACTACTAGAAAATGGCGGTGGTGGAGTATCACAAATCCGTGAAGCAAATCTCAAATTCTTACCAGTTCTTACCCAGCAGCAGGCAGTGATCGGCAATCGTCGTAGTCAAAACTCTCAAAGCTTGGATAGAGCGATTACCAGGGAGAGTCAAACGCACGACGTAGATGTATGTGGAGCTGGGAAGGCTTAAAATACGGTAGGAAAAAGGGTCAGCAATAATCAATTCAGAGATGCAAAGTTGAATAAACGCTCAACGACGGTACTGTGCTGGTCCTAGGCTAGACCGTACTAGAGACGCGAGCCTAGAACACTAACAAAATCACGGCGCTGCACGTAAACAAGGGAGGAGCACGTTGTGTACTTTTTTTCTTTTTTTTCACTTTTTTGCACCTTTTTCCTCTTTTTTTTGCTCCGCAACAATTTCTCTCTCGAAAAAGTCTACAAATGGTCTAAAAACTGCCTAGCCAGAATTTTCCAAACTTAGTTTTTTTAGTTTGGAACTATTTTTCTTCTGCGGGTAGCACGGAAACTCAGGAGTCCTACTCTGTCACGACTTGAAGTATCGCGTGATCTGGAAATCGAAAACAAAGCAACAATTACTGGACTCGGACTATGACTGGTGGCGGAGAGGAATCTGGTGGAATCTCGGACTGTTGGTGGCGATGAATCTGGTGGAAATCGGACTGGTGGCGGATATATGTTGCAGGTGGACTCGGATTGGCGTGATGGCGGTGGATTTGTGGTGGCATATATGGACTCAGATTGGTGGTGAATATGTGGTGGTGAATATGGCAGCGGCGATGAAGTTGGTGTGGTGGTGGTATATGGCAGCAGCGATGATGATGATGCGGTGGTGATATATGGCAGTGGCGACGTGACAACCTGTGAACAGAACTCGAAACTCTAAAGGACTAGACGCTAAGACCAGCAACTTGACACGACGATGCAACCGCAAATTCAACAAAACAAATACAGAAAAGATTATGAAAAGGCTCATATTGGTTCGATAGGATGAACTAACCCTAATTTTTTGGCTTTTTCGTGGACTATAGGTACGAAGAAAAGACTCGAACTAAACTACAAAAAACTATAAAATCTCACCGAGCAACCTGAAAATTTGATACCACTTGATAGAGGCGAAGGTGTCCTGATGTTTCGATGAGATGGTGGCTATCGTTTCTGTGGGAGTCGACCTTGACGATCCAACTACGAACGTGCGAGACGTCGCGCCTTAGCAATCGCTAAACCAACTTCTGAGGGGTTATTGACCACGTCGGAGCATGATCAACCTGACCACGAGGGTCTGTTTCCTGTGAGCAAACAAAGAACAAGCAAGAAACTGAGATTGCAATCTGGATATTGCGAATATAAGATGAAAGCTTTATTGATCAAGGTGGGGTTCTGTGACGTCTTGGTCTGGTCGTTGAACACAAACGAAGTACGCGAAGTTGCAGCTATGGCGAACTTTTAATCTAAACAAAACCCAAAGTCTAAACGATGCCCTAAGGGCTGTATATATGATGGAGAGAGGGGAATTTCGTGGCCCTTGGAGGAGGGGTCCGAAACCAACCCTAACTCTTGTTTCCCCATACATACGGACTCTAAAAACAGCCTATACTTAAGTATTTCGAAAATACATGGGCCTGGCCCAATAATACGGTGACGCAGCACCTAGAATAGCCTCTGGATGAAATTTATGAAGTGACATCTTGTATATTTCGTCCAAGGCTTCAGGCACTCCTTATGGTGGCTTCAAAGTCCTGAAATCATCACTTGTAACTCCGTTCTTTATCCCCTTGCGGATGTCATCATCTCCATGCTTGAACTTGCTCCAAGGTTCATCTTTCTTGTCCAAGCTAGGCCCTTTATTTGTAAGCAAAACAAATGTATCCAATTTCGGCAGCATCATATTCTCATGAGCATTAGAATCGTTACCAAGAAACGAAAGTACTTGATAATTCAATTGGCGTGCGCGAGCTCTAGTAATTGGTCCAGTATGTATAGTAGCAGGGGCTGTGGGTGTAACAATGGTATTGATGTCCTCATCAGCTTATTATGCCATGCTATGCTAGTAGACATGGATTGGGTGAGTGTATACATGACAGATGTGAGATTGTTAATTAATGGTTTACTTAAGGTGGCAACTTTAACACACATCTGGGTGGAATGAGGCACCTGGGTATTCCAGCGATTGCTTGTTTAGGCACCTGGGTATTCCAGCGATTGCCTATTTTTCTTTATGGACCGCCACCCAGGATCAAAGGGATCATGAGATTATTCGTACTATAAACTTCCGTGTGCAGCCACAAGCTACTATGGGCTCTAGCATAGTTGACTAAGTCGTGTGAACTCTTACTATGGTAGACTAGCAGATGTAGGGGATGTAGGTTGGCACTGTCTACCCGATCGTAAGGTGCTAGCGCTTCTGAAAGACTATGTCTCGGTCATCCGATTCTCAAACACCATGTAGTGCGATAAATCCCACGGAGGAGATCGAGTCTTGTGGGGAAAAGTGCGCAAACCTCTGCAGAGTGTATAAACTAATCATGATTAGCCGTGTCCCCGGTTATGGACGTCTTGAGTATCTAGTACTTGTATTATCATGTGAATCTCATCATGTGACTTCAATTAATCTTGTTGGGTTTTAATGATGATGTTTAATTGGGATTGAGAGGGTGTCTACACTCTCAATGTTTAACAACAACCTTGATAGTTAAATAAAATATATTCCTTTGCAGTAGGGAAAAATTAGCTTTTCGCAAAAACCTTATAACCATAGAGCTTTTCCACCAGCCATATATGCATGTAGTGATAGCCATTGTTCATCATTTCTCTATGGTGTGAATTTGCCAATACATTCATTGTACTGACCCTTTGTGGCTGCAACGTCTCATGTTGTAGGATTCTTACGACGAGTAAGTGATACGTTAGGGTTACGATTTCTACACTCAACTTTGGCGTTGGTGTTGATGGGAATCCACAACCTTGTTACTTCTGCTATTTGGATTGAGGTAATACTATTTTACGTTACTTTATACATGTGATTTACCTCTCTTATAAATCCTTCGAGTACTGTGTGTGTCAGCATACCGATCCAGGGATGACACTTAAGCACAGAGACTTGATCCATTCTGGTCGGGTCGCTACATGGTGTCAACTTATTCAAATCAAGTCTACAATATAAAGAGAAAGGCATAACACTAACACCGGATCCCAAATCACATAAAGCAGTTTTAATATAGTTTCTTTTAATGGAGCATGATATAGTTGGTATTCCTGGATCTCCTAGTTTCTTTGGTATTCCTCCCTTAAAAGTGGAATTAGCAAGCATGGTGGAAATTTTAGCTTCTGGTATCTTTCTTTTATTTGTAACAATATCTTTCATATACTTAGCATAAGGAGACATTTTCAGAATATCCGTTAAAAAGATAGGTCTAGGCATTTCAAGGAAGCGATCAAAATCCTCATCATCCTTTTTCTTGGATGGTTTAGGAGGAAAGGGCATGAGTTTCTGAACACATGGTTCTCTGTCTTTACCATGTTTCCTAGCAGTGAAGTCTCTTATCATATTTTTTATTCCTAGGTTGTGGGTTATCAAGATCAACAGCAGGTTCTATCTCCACATCATTATCATTACTAGGTTGAGCATCAACATTAACATCATCATTAACATTATCACTAGGTTCATGTTCATCACTAGATTGTGTTTCAACATCAGAAATAGAAATATCATTTGGATTCTCAGGTGTGTCTATAACAGGTTCACTAGAAGCATGCAAAGTCCTATCATTTTTCTTTTTCTTTTTAGAAGGACTAGGTGCATCAGTATTAATTCTTTGAGAGTCTTGTTCCACTCTCTTAGGATGGCCCTCGGGATACAAAGGTTCCTGAGTCATTTTACCTCCTCTAGTCATAACTCTAACAACATGATCATTGTTCTTCTTATTCAACTCATTCAACAAATCATTATGTGCCTTGAGAACTTGCTCTACTTGAGTTCTTACCATGGAAGCATGTTTACTAATAATCTTGAGATCGTTAACAGTTCTACACATATAATCACCCAAGGAGTCAAGCATATAAGCATTATGTTTCAATATACGTTTGCATTGAAGTTTTCTTGTTTAACAATAAAATTATCAAATTCATCCAAGCATTGACTAGAAGTCTTATTATGAGGAATATCACCTTCATCAAATCAATAGAGAGAATTTACCTCTACTACCTGTGTCGGGTTATCAAGACCATGTATTTCTTCAATAGGTGTAAATTCTTAACATCTTCAGCTTTAATGCCTTTTTCCTTCATAGATTTCTTTGCCTCTTGCATATCTTCAAGACTGAGAAATAGAATACCCCTTTTCTTCGAAGTTGTCTTAGGAGGTGGTTCGAGAAGAGTCCAATCATTATCATTACTCAATATATTATTCAATAGCACTTCAGCTTGTTCAACAGTTTGTTCCCTGAAAACACAACCAGCACAACTATGTAGGTGGTCCCTAGAAGCATCGGTTAGTCCATTATAAGATATCAAGTATTTCATTTTTCTTGAGAGGGTGATCAGGTAAAGCATTAAGTAATTGGGAAGCCTCCCCCAAGCTTGTGGGAGACTCTCTTCTTCCGTTTGCACAAAGTTAAAATATTTCATGTAAAACAACTTGTTTCTTATGAGCAAGGAAATTTTTCAGAGAAGTAGTAAATCATATCCTCAGGACTACGCACACAACCATGAGCAAGGGAATTAAACCATACCTTGGCATCACCCTTTAACGAGAAAGGAAACAACTTAAGAATATAGTAATAGCGAATTTTTTCCTCATGAGCAAATAGGGTGGCTATGTCATTCAGTTTAGTAAGATGTGCCACAATAGTTTCAGATTCATAACCATGGAAAGGATCAGATTCGACGAAAGTAATTAACTCAGGATTGACATATAATTCATAATCCTTGTCAGTAACAAAGATAGGTGAAGTAGCAAACTTAGGGTCATATTGCATTGTAGCATTCAAAGATTTTTCTTTCCACTTGCATAATAATTTCTTAAGATCATCTCTATCCTTACAAGCAAGAAAGTCCCTAGCTACCTCTCCATCCATAACATAACCCTCAGGCATAACAGGCAATTCATATCTAGGAGAGCTAGGTTTAACATGTGTTTCAAAGTGTCCAGTTTCAATAATTTCATCAGTTTCAGAAATATTATCATCTTCAGCGTACTCAATAGTTCTAGCTCTAACAAGTTGTTCATGTAGAAATTCACCCAGTGGCATAGTATTATCAAGTAGAGTAGTAGCATCATAAGCATCATTCATAGCAGAAGTAGCATCATCAATAACATGCGACATATCGGAATCAATAGCAGGTGTAGGTGTGGCAAGCTTAGTCAAAACAGAAGGTGAATCAAGTGCAGAGATATATGGCAGTTCCTAACCCCCCTTGTAGTGGAGGAAAAAAACTTGGTTCTGGTATCTTTTAGATTCCTCATAGTGATCAACAGATATAAATCCCAAGAGACACAAAGAATAGAGCTATGCTCCCCAGCAACGGCACTAGAAAAAGGTCTTGATAACCCACAAGTATAGGGGATCGCAACAGTTTTCGAGGGTAGAGTATTCAACCCAAATTTATTGATTTGACACAAGGGGAGCCAAAGAATATTCTCAAGTATTAGCAGCTGAGTTGTCAATTCAACCGAACCTGAAAGACTTAATATCTGCAGCAAAGTATTTAGTAGCAAAGTAATATGGAAGTAATGGTAACGGTGGCAAAAGTAACAGTAGCAGTATTGTAGTGATTGTAACAACAACAGTAATGAAAGTAACTTGGCAAAGATCAATATGTGAAAAGATCATAGGCAATGGATCGGCAATGACAATTGTGACAGATGATATTCATCATGTAGAAGTTATAACCTAGGGTGACACAAAACTAACTCCAATTCATCAATATAATGCAGGCATGTATTTTGTATATAGTCATACGTGCTTATGGAAAAGAACTTGCATGACATCTTTTGTCCTACCCTCCCGTGGCAGCGTGCTCCTAATGGAAACTAAGGGATATTAAGACCTCCTTTTAATAGAGAACCGTACCAAAGCATTAGCACTTAGAAAGCGCGTTCGAGCCGAGATAGAAAAAAAACGTTATGTCCGAGAGTTATAGATATGGTTTTTTCCCGCAAAAAGAAACAAGCCGCTTGCACTTGGCTAGTTTGCATAAATGAGCGTGTGATTGTATTTGTGTCTCCTAAACTCCAAAAGAAGTAGCTAAAGCGTCAAAAGTAAGTGTTCTTCTGCTCCCAAACTCAAATGCACATGTCATGGACAGTAAAGTGGTAAAAATGAACTAGATTTTTTCTTTGCAACAAACATTGTTGACTATTTTATGTACATGCAAATTTTCGGGAAGACAAAATACTCTTAACTCTCTAGACAAAAAAGATAAACCAATGCTTTAAAATACTTTCAAAAATATTTTTCCGAGCATTGGTTTTTTCCATAGCATTAGGGCATGCTTGGAAGCCCCGCAAATTTTACAAGGGATGAATCCCTCACAGGCGTATAATACTGGAGACATGTAAAATACAAATGTATATTTTCCTCTATAAATCCGATGTTTGGCTAAAACTATATCTATCTTTTCATCTATAATACTGGAGACCGGCCATGCCATTTGCAGAACATGGGCGAGTTTAGGGAGCCGGATCCGAAGATTCTCTGCAGGTTTGTGGCCACAAGAGAAAAGTGGCGGCCAGCGGCTACCTCGAGGCTTCTACGGCGAGCGCGCACTAGTGGCACAAGGTTGACCAACATGAACACCCAATGCCTCCGGCAATGAGCCTAGATGCCACTCTGATGCTAGACGACGCTGACGACCACCATCAGCCATGACTCGTGCCTGATGATGCAGAAGGAGAAGCCGCGACCAATCCGTGGGTTAGTGCAAGAATTGTCGCTCGTTTCCTTTCGCCGGTATTTTCTTGAGAGGCCTCAGATGGCCTGTATACTTTATGTGTGTAAACAGGCTCAATACCGTCGGTTTGCAAGTGGAAAACTGATGGAGGTGGAATAAAAATGTAAACAGACCCGCCGGTTTACAAGCAGAAAACTGATGAAGGTGGAATAAAAATGATAATCCAAGCAATTGGTGGCAATTAGCATTGGTATTACTAGCCCACATGTATAGGGGATCTATCATAGTCCTTTTGATAAGTAAGAGTGTCGAACCAAACGAGGAGCACAAGGAAATGACAAGCGGTTTTCAGCAAGGTATTCTCTACAAGCACTGAAATTATCGATAACGGATAGTTGTATGATAAGATAATTTGTAACGGCTAACAAGTAACAAATGTAACTAAGGTGCAACAAGGTAGCCCAATCCTTTTTGTAGAAAAGGACAAGCCTGGACGAACTCTTATATAAAGCAAAGCGCTCTCGAGGACACATGGGAATTATTGTCAAGTTAGTTTTCATCATGCTCATATGATTCGCGTTTGTTACTTTGATAATTTGATATGTGGGTGGACCGGTGCTTGGGTGCTATCCTTACTTGGACAAGCCTCCCACTTATGATTAACCCCTCTCGCAAGCATCCTCAACTACGAAAAAAGAATTAAGATAAATCTAACCATAGCATGAAATATGTGGATCCAAATAAGCCCCTTACGAAGCAACACATAAACTAGGGTTTAAGCTTCTGTCACTCTAGAAACCAATTATCTACTTATTACTTCCCAATTCCTTCCCCTAGGGCCAAATCATGGTGAAGTGTCATGTAGTCGACGTTCACATAACACCACTAGAGGAAAGACAACATACATCTCATCAAAATATCGAACGAATACCAAATTCACATGATTACTTATAACAAGACTTCTCCCATGTCCTCAAAAACAAACATAAAAACTCACAAAGCATATTATTGTTCATAATTGGAGGGGTATTAAATATCATTAAGGATCTGAACATATGAACTTCCATCGAATAAACCAACTAGCATCAACTACAAGGAGTAATCAACACTACTAGCAACCCACACGTTCCAATCTGAGGTTCTGAGACAAAGATCGGATATACGAGATGAACTAGGGTTTGAGAGCAGATGGTGTTGGTGAAGATATTGATGGAGATTGAACCCATATCGATGAGAGGATCGTTGGTGATGCCGATGGCTTTGATTTCCCCCTCCAAGAGGGAAGTTTTCCCGGCAGAACAACTCCACCGGAGCCTCAGATTACTTCTGCCCAGGTTCCCCCTCAAGACGGCGGCGCTTCATTCTGAAAGCTCCCTTTTGATTTTTTTTCTAGGTCAAAACCCCCCATATAGCACAAGATGGGCACTGGAGGCCTTCCAGGGGGCCCACAAGTCCTAGGGGCACGCCTGGGGGGGGGCGAGGGGGTAGGCGCGCCCCTAGGCTTGTGGCCACCTGCTGGGCCCCCTATGGTATTTTCTTCACCCAATATATTTTATATATTCCAAAACAATTCTTCATAAATTTTCAGGACTTTTGGAGTTGTGCAGAATAGGTCTTTGAGATTTGCTCCTTTCCGGTCTAGAATTCCAGCTGTCGGCATTCTCCCTCTTCATGTAAATCTTGTAAAATAAGAGAGAAAATGCACAAGTATTGTACCATAATGTGTAATAACAGCCCATAATGCAATAAATATCAATATAAAATCATGATGCAAAATGGACATATCAACTCCCGCAAGCTTAGACTTCGCTTGTCCACAAGCGGAAGCCGAAATCGATAAATATGTCCACATGTTTAGAGATAGAAGTGTCGATAAAATAATATACGGACATGAGGGAATCATGATCATCTTTAGAACAGCAACATATATTGTCATATAATCTCTTATGCTAAAGTATTAATTCGTTCACAAGGTAAAGTATGAATCAGAAACTTTTATTGAAAATGAACTAACTATGATCTCAGTCATTGAAGCAATTGCAATTTATCATAATATCGGAAAGAGTCAATGCGAGAGCTTTTGTATAGAAAGTTGACGTACTCAACCATCTTTTAGTCTTTCACATTTGCTAACACTAATGCGATACTTATGAGTTCAAAACCTCAGGCGAACACAGACAAAGATAGGGGCTTATAATTTTGCCTCCAAACCTTTTACGTCGAGGGTAATGCCAACAATAATACTTTATGATAATCTACATCCGAGTGGATATATATATCTGGATCTTTCTCCAACACATAGTGCTTGCCAAAAAGAAAAAGTGTAAAAAGTAAAGGTGAAGATCACCATGACTCCTGTATAAGGTTACAAGGTAAAAGTAAAAGATTAACCCTTCATAGAGGGAAGCAGAGGTTGTCATGCGGTTTTATGGTTGGATGCACAAAATCTTAATGCAAAAGAATGTCACTTTATATTGCCGCTTTTGATAAAGAACTTTATTATGCAGTCCATTGCTTTTACTTCTTCCATATCACAAGTTCGTATAAAGCTTATTTTATCCACACTAAAAGATAATACATATTTAGAGAGCATTTTTTATTGCTTGCACCGATGACAACTTACTAGAAGGATCTTACTCAATCCATAGGTACGTATAGTGGACTCTCATGGAAAAATTGGTTTAAGGGATGTTTGGATGCACAAGTAGCATCTCTACTTGGTGCGAAAGATTTGGCTAGCATGGGATGGGAAGCAAGCTCAACATGTTGGAGGATCCTAATGAGGACATCAATACCATTGTTACACCCACAGCCCGTGCTGCTATACATACTGGACCAATTACTAGAGCTCACGCACGCCAATGGAATTATCAGGTACTTTAGTTTCTTGGTAACGATTCTAATGTTCATGAGAATATGATGCTGCCTAAATTGGATACATTTGTCTTGCTTACAAATGAAGGGCCTAGCTTGGACAAGAAAGATGAACCTTGGAGCAGGTTCAAGCATGGAGATGATGGCATGCGCAAGGGGAACAAGAACGGAGTTACAAGTGATGATTCCTGGACTTTGAAGCCACCATAATGAGTGCATGAAGCCTTGGACAAAATATACAAGATGCCACTTCATAAATTTCGTCCAGAGGCTATTCTAGGTGCTGCGTCACCTTATTTTTGGGCTAGGCCCATGTAATTTTGAAATACTTGATTATAGACAGTTTTTAGAGTCCGTATGTGTGGGGAAACAAGAGTTAGGGTTGGTTTCGGACCCCTCCTCCAAGGGCCACAAAATTCCCCCCTCTCTCCTCCATATATACAGCCCTTAGGGCATCAACGACCAGACTAAGACGTCACAGAACCCCACCTTGATCAATAAAGCTTTCCTCTTATATTCGCAATATCCAGATTGCAATCTTAGTTTCTTGCTTGTTCTTCGTCTGCCTGCAGGAAATAGACCTTCGTGGTCAGGTTGATCATGCTCCAGCATGGTCAATAACCTCTCGGAGTTGGTTTAGCGATTGCTAATGCGCGACGTCCTCGCACGTTCGTAGTCGGATCGTCAAAGTCGGCTTCCTCCAAAATGATAGACACCATCTCGTTGAAAGACTGGACACCTTTGCCTCTATCAAGTGGTATTAGATTTCCAGGTTGCTCGGTGGGATTTTACAGTTTTTCGTAGTTTAGATCGAGTCTGTTCTTCAAACCTACAGTCCACGAAAAAGCCAAAAAAATTAGGGTTAGTTCATCATATCCGAACCATTCTAAGCCTTTGCATAGTCTTTTCAGTATTTTGCTTTGTTGAATTTGCGGTTGCATCGTCGTGTCTAGTTGCTGGTCTTAAAGTCTAGTCTTTTAGAGTTTCGAGTTCTGGTCATAAGTTGTCACGCCGCCGCCGCACCATCATCATCGCCCCTGCCATCTACCACCACCGCTTATCCACCACCAATCCGTATCCATATACCACCACCGCTACCATATCCTACCACCATATATCCACCACCAATCCGAGTTCCTTTCATATTAGGTTTGTTTTGAGATTTGTCTAATTTCCGATTCGTGTTTCCTTCCCTGAGTAGGTTTTGGAAGAAAAAGAGAGTCTGGAGACCCCTGAGCAGTTTTTAGGCCAAAATTTTTGTAGGCAAATTTTTTTGTCCCTATCCTATTTTTAGGCTTTTCAGAGTCTTTTGAGCCACATGCCATCATAGTGATTTTTTGTCGCACTTTTCGTCGTGGCTGCCCTGATTTCCGCAAAAAAAGTCAAAAAAAAACTTCGTGCCCATCCTGTCAGTTTGACCTGGGAAGAGTTTTGAGACACTCGCTGAGGGAGTCCTGGATCAGGGGGTGTTCGGATAGCCGAACTGTACCTTCAGCCGGACTCCTGGACTATGAAGATACAAGATTGAAGACTCCGTCCCGTGTCCGGAAGGGACTTTCCTTGGCGTGGAAGGCAAGCTTGGCGATACGGATGTTCAGATCTCCTACCATTGTAACCGACTCTATGTAACCCTAACCCTCTCCGGTGTCTATATAAACCGGGGGGTTTTAGTCCGTAGGACAACATACACATCAACAATCATACCATAGGCTAGCTTCTAGGGTTTAGCCTCTCTGATCTCGTGGTAGATCTACTCTTGTACTACCCATATCATCAATATTAATCAAGCAGGACGTAGCGTTTTACCTCCATCGAGAGGGCCCGAACCTGGGTAAAACTTCGTGTCCCTTGCCTCCTATTACCATCCGGCCTAGACGCACAGTTCGGGACCCCCTACCCGAGATCTGCCGGTCTTGACACCGACATTGGTGCTTTCATTGAGAGTTCCTCTGTGCCGTCGCTGTCAGGCCCGATGGCTCCTACGATCATCAATGGCGATGCAGTCCAGGGTGAGACCTTCCTCCCCGGACAGATCTTCATCTTTGGCGGCTTCGCACTGCGGGCCAATTCACTTGGCCATCTAGAGCAGATCGAAAGCTACGCCCCTGGCCGTCAGGTCAGATTCGGAAATTTAAACTACACGGCTGACATCCGCGGGGACTTGATCTTCGGCGGATTCGAACCACCGCCAAGCGCGCCGCACTGTCATGACGAGCATGATCTAGCTCTGCCGCTGAACAGTGCCCTGGAGGCCGCACCCGCGTCGGCTCCGACCCTTAGTTCGGAGCCAACCGCGCCGATCGAGGATGGGTGGTTGGACGCCACTTCGGGGGCTGTGATCCCAACGGCGGTTGGGCCGAACACCAGCCCCGTACTCTGCGAGACTCGTGACTCCATGGAGCCGGATTCTTCTCCGGACTCCGAACCCTCCGCGCCCCTGCCGATCGAATACGATTGGGCGCCGATCATGGAGTTCACGGCCGCGGACGTCTTTCAGCACTCGCCTTTCGGCGATATCCTGAAGTCACTGAAGTCTCTCTCTTTATCAGGAGAGCCCTGGCCGGACTACAGTCAGCATGGTTGGGGTACGGACGATGAAGAAATTCAAATCCCACCCACCACCCACTTTGTAGCCACTGTCGACGACTTAACCGACATGCTCGACTTCGACTCCGAAGACATCGACGGTATGGACGCCGATGAAGGAGATGATGAAGAACAAGCGCCTACTAGGCCCTGGAAAGCCACCTCGTCATATGACATATACATGGTGGACACCTAAAAGAGGGAGAGGGCGATGGAATAGCGGAGGATGACCCCTCCAAGAAACAGCCCAAGCGCCGGCGTCAGCGGCGCCGCTCAAAATCCCGCCAACACAAAAATGGTGATTCCAGCACGGGAGATAATAATACTCCGGAGAGTGCCGAAGAAAACCCCCTCCAGCAAGGTTTAGCACAAGAGGATGGAGAAACCAGCCCTCATGAGAGAGCGACAGACAGAGAGGTCGAGGACGATAATTATATGCCTCCCTCCGAAGACGAGGCAAGCCTCGACGACGACGAATTCGTCGTGCTAGAGGATCCCGTTGAGCAAAAGCATTTCCAACGTAGGCTTATGGCCACGGCAAGAAGCCTCAAGAAAAAACAGCAACAGCTCCGAGCTGATCAAGATTTGCTGGTTGACAGATGGACCGAAGTCCTTGCGGACGAAGAGCACAAACTCGAACGCCCCTCCAAGATTAACCCAAAGCGCAGGTTGCTACCCCAATTAGAGGAGGAAGCACTTGATGCGGCCGAACGGCCACCTCGTGGCTGCGACAGAGAGGCCTCCCGGCCCTCCACTCAAGCCGCACCCCGTACCAAGGCACGTGAATATGCGCCGGACTTACGAGACATGTTGGAGGACAAGGCAAGGCAAACACGATCGATCTACGGATCGCGTGGGCACCCCACGGCTCGAGACAGTAACCGTCACGCCGGCCACAAATTCGGCAGGGTCGAACACAGTAGACAAAACTCATTGGATCTATGTCATGATATCGCCCAGTACAGAGGCGCTACACACCCATTGTGCTTTACAGATGAAATAATGGATCATCAAATCCCCGAGGGTTTCAAACCTGTAAACATCGAATCATATGATGGCACAACAGACCCTGCGGTATGGATCGAGGATTGTCTCCTTCATATCCACATGGCCCGCGGCAAGGATTTTCACGCCATCAAATACCTCCCACTCAAGCTTAAAGGACCAGCTCGGCATTGGCTCAACAGCTTGCCAACAGGATCAATCAGTTGTTGGGAGGACCTGGAAGCTGCATTCCTCGATAATTTCCAGGGCACTTATGTGCGACCCCCAGATGCCGATGACCTAAGTCACGTAATTCAGCAGCCAGAGGAATCGGGCAGGCAATTCTGGACACGGTTCCTAACCAAGAAAAATCAAATAGTCGACTGTCTGGACGCTGAGGCCCTAGCAGCCTTCAAGCACAATATCCGTGACGAGTGGCTGGCCCGACACCTTGGATAGGAAAAACCGAAATCTATGGCAGCACTCACGACACTGATGACCCGCTTTTGTGCGGGAGAAGACAGCTGGCTTTCTCGTAGCAACAATATGACCAAGAACCCTGGTAGTTCGGACACCAGGGACATTAGTGGCAGGTCACGTCGCAACAAGCAGAAGCGCCGCATTAATGGCGACAATGCTGAGGATACGACAGTTAATGCCGGATTCAGAGGCTCTAAATCCGGTCAGCGGAAAAAGCCATTCAAAAGGAATCCTAGGGGCCCGTCCAGCATGGACCGAATACTCGACCGCTTGTGCCAAATACATGGAACCCCCGAAAATCCGGCCAATCACACCAACAGGTATTGTTGGGTGTTCAAGCAGGTAGGCAAGTTAAGCGCCGACAATGAAGACAAGGGGCTGCATAGCGATGACGACGAGGAGCCCCGGCTGCCGAACAACAATGGACAGAAGGGTTTTCCCCCACAAGTGCGGACGGTGAACATGATATACGCCACCCACGTCCCAAAAAGGGAGCGGAAGCGCGCGTTAAGGGATGTATACGCGGGATAGCCAGTCGCCCCAAAGTTCAACCCATGGTCCTCCTACCCGATCACCTTTGATCGAAGAGACCATCCCACTAGCATCCGTCATGGCGGATTTGCCGCATTGGTTCTAGACCCAATTATTGACGGATTTCATCTCACTAGAGTCCTCATGGACGGCGGCAGCAGCCTGAACCTGCTTTACCAGGATACAGTGTGAAAAATGGGCATTGATCCCTCGAGGATTAAGCCCACCAAAACGACCTTTAAAGGCATAATACCAGGTGTAGAGGCCAACTGTACAGGCTTAGTCACACTTGAAGTGGTCTTCGGATCCCGGGATAATTTCCGAAGCGAGGAATTGGTGTTCGACATAGTCCCATTTTGCAGAGGCTATCATGCACTGCTCGGACGAACCGCATTCGCCAAATTCAATGCGGTACCACACTACGCATACCTTAAGCTCAAGATGCCAGGCCCTCATGGAGTAATTACGGTCAACGGAAACACCGAACACTCCCTCCGAACGGAGGAGCACACGGCGGCCCTTGCAGCGGAAGTACAAAGCAGCCTCTCTAGGCAGTTCTCCAGTCCGGCCATTAAACGTCCGAACACCGTCAAGCGCGCCCGGAGTAACCTACAACAAGACCGCCTGGCACGTTCCGAGCAGGCATAGCAATACGGCCCCAACCCCAACCCTAGCAAAAAGGCAACGCCAGTACTTCGCGTTCATAATTACGCTCTAGAAATACCATGGGCATAGGGGGAGGGGCACCATCATGGCACGCCCAAAACACGGCTTAAACCGCACCAGGGGCTGCCGATTTTTTACTTTTCTCTTACTTCCAGGACTCTACTCTTCGGAAGGCCTGTTCGGCAGTTCAATTTCCGCACAAACGATGCAAGAACCAGGGAAGCAGACAAGCCATGCCGCATTACGGAAATCCTAGCTGGTCTCTGTCACGAGCAGTATACCTGTTTCGCATACTATTCCGCAGCTTGCCCCTGGAGCAGACATGTTAAATAGTCCAACTTTTCGTTTATCGCATTACTTGTATCGTTCTGCTTTGATCGCAGCTATTTTTAATAAACAATGCAAAGCTTTTGTCTATTTTTGCACTATCTTTTCATAAATAAATGTTCCTTAACGACATGTCGCACCCATACAACTTGGTACGGCCAAATTACGCCAGGGGCTTTTAGCACCCCTCAATATGGTGTATGAAGTCCGAACACTTTCACAAGTGCGGCACCCCGAACTTATAGCATTATATGCATCGGCTCCGAATCATGTCTTGGGTCAATAGTTGGGTTTGCCCGGCTCCTATGTTTTGGTGCCTTACGTTCCGCTATATCGGCTAAGGTAGAACTAGGAGAACCACTGCGATTGTGCCCTAGTTGAGCTGGGCCGAGCACCTCAGTGGAGAAAGCTAAAACTGACCGTCATGATGAAGCGAGAGCTGGTCGCTGTTCGAGAGATTTTTTTTCGAGTCCCTAAAGACTTATGCCGCTTAGGGCGACGAGTCAGCTCTGTCCGGCCAAGGCGTGGATAGCGCCCCGAACTCGGTCTTCCGAATACTAGGGGCTTCGCCGAAATTTAAAATTATAGAATTCGATGGCTAAGTGAGTGTGTTCACGCATTATGGTCTGATTGCCTCGTTTGTCAGGCTGAGCGCCTCCCTCGAAGGACCCAAACATGGGAAAAAGAGCGCCCAGATTTATCCCCGAACACCCCAGCACTAGTGGCAAAGGGGCAGAAGCCGACGACTCGCCATCTCTCAGTATTAATAAACAGCCGCACAGAAGGTAATATTTTAAATTCAAGCAGCATTTCTCAGCGCATATGAACAAGTTTTCAGCGCACAAGACAAAAATGAGCGAGTTTTACACAAAAAATACATCCCTAGTACATTCATCCGCCACAAGGCGGGCACCCTTCAGAACATCCTTATAGTAATTTTCGGGCTTGCGATGCTCTTTCCCCGCTGGTGGCCCGTCCTTCACAGGCTTCTCCGCATCCAGCCTGCCCCAGTGCACCTTAGCGCGGGCAAAGGCCCTACGGGCACCTTCAATACAGACGGAGCGCTTGATGACTTCGAGCCTTGGACAGGCCTCCACCAGCCGCCGCACCAGCCCAAAATAGCTCCCAGGCAGAGCCTCTCCAGGCCACAACCGAACTAGGAGGCCCTTCATGGCCTGTTCGGCCGCCTTGTGGAGCTCGACCAGTTGCTTCAGCTGGTCGCTCAGGGGCACGGGGTGTCCGGCCTCAGCATACTGAGACCAGAACACCTTCTCCATCGAGCTGCCCTCCTCGGCTCGATAGAATGCGACGGCATCGGATACACTCCGGGGAAGATCTGCAAATGCCCCTGGAGAGCTCCGGATTCGGGTAAGTATCAAGTAACTCACGTTTATGTGTTTACTTTGCATAAAGAATGCCTTACCCGCCGCTATTTTCTTCACCTCATCCAACTCCTGGAGGGTCTTCTGGGATTCGGCCTTGGCAGACTTGGCATTTTCAATAGCCGTCGCGAGCTCGGACGCTCGCGTCTTTGAGTCAAGCTCCAAACTCTCATGTTTCTTCATGAGAACCTGGAGCTCTTGCCGCACCTTGCCAACCTCGGCCTCATACCTCTCCTGCTCGGTGCGCTCCGCGGCCGCACTCTTCTCGGCCGCGAGCAGCGCTTGCTTAAGGTCGCCAGCTCAGATGTGGCCCCTATAATAGCCATGTTAATCTTGTCATTTCTTGCAATTGCACCTTTTTATATACATATTCAACCAAGGTATTTCTTACCTTCCTTCTCCTCGAGCTACTTCTTGGCACGCCCAAGCTCTTGCTCGGACTTCTCAAGGCTCTGCTTCAGCGTGTCCACTTCCGCAATGAGTACGGCGGACGCCAGCAGAGAAGCCTGCACACACATATTGACTCCTTTTGTTAGACTCCTGCGAATTTTTTGATCCTCTATTCGGCTTTTCTTCCCAAACGCCCAACAAAGCATCAGGGGCTACTGTCTATGCGGTAATATTATTTACACATTATTTACTTACCTCAAAGCCTGTCAAAAGGCTAGTACAAGCTTCGGTCAGTCCGCTCTTGGCGGACTGAACCTTCTGGACCACCGCACTCATAATAGCGCGGTGCTCCTCGTCGATGGAGGCGCCTTGGAGCGCCTCCAACATATTGTCCGGCGCCTCCGGGTGGACGGGGGTCGCCGGCACGGTGGACTTGCTCCTCTTGAAAGGAGGTCCCCCGCCAGACTCCGGAACCCTTGAAGGTTCCGGAGCGGTGTCCGGCCTAGAGCCAGACTTGGAGCCCTGGGGGGTTTCATCCCCTTTACTCCTGGAGTCCGGGAGGTCGCCTTGCGGCGCCTCCGGGACCACCTCCTCCCTGCTTGGAACCTGTTGGGACAACATCTCGGTGTCGTCCATAGGGCGGGGGGAGGAAGCCGTCCGAAGCGAGTTCACATCCGACGAGTCCAGTGAGCCGCTCGACGACGCGTCGAGCCGGTCTTTGGGTGGGCTGCATAAGCATATTCGACATAAGGGAAAGCTGTGCAATAAACGAATACTATGAATTACTCCGGTATCCGGATACTTACGATTTTGCCAGGGGCTTGGCCCTGGGCTGCCACTCCTCTCCGCCGTCGTCGGCGTCGTTGGAGTAGTCCGGAGGAAGGGTTTTCCCCTTCTTGGACCCTCCGGCCTCCTCAAAGAGGGCGGCCTTCCTTTTCTTCTCTCCTCCCGCTGGAGAGGGAGAGGTCTCTTCTTCTTCCTCCTCGTCTTCACGAGAGGAAGGCGCTTCGGGACCGTTGGATGATGAATCCGACACCTCCTGGCGCCGGGCACTCTTTCGAGTCCTCGTGGCCCTTTTCGTGGCCTTCTTTTCTGGCACCACATAGGGTGCCGGAACTAGCAGCTTCGCCAAGCGAGCGTCCGCTGGGCCTTCGGGCAAAGGAGCCAGACAGTTGATCTGTCCAGACGTCACCTCCCAATCTTGTCAAAGATAAGGGAGCTTAGATCCCGCATAGAGTCAAACTATGAAAAACTGATACCCTGTAAAAGGACAAAAATAGCTTGCCGCATGAGCGTGATGCTGAGTACTGAATTCGCGATCCTCGGTAGCGGATGCGGGAGCCTCGGCGCCTTTGAAAAGCATCATCCAGGCATCTTCATACGTTGTGTCGAAGAGCCTGTTTAGAGTTCGATGCTGCGCCAGCTCGAACTCCCACAGGTTGAAGGCCCGTCGTTGACACAGGAGGATCAGGCGAATGAGCATAACCTGGACTACGTTGACAAGCTTGAGTTTCTTGTCCACCAGGGTTTGGATGCATGTTTGGAGTCCGGTCAGCACTCCTTTTTTACCCCAAGACAGGCTTGTCTCCTTCCAGGAGGTGAGCCGCGTAGGGGGGCCGGATCGAAACTCAGGGGGTGTGACCCATTCGGCGTCGCGCGGCTCGGTGACATAAAACCACCATGATTGCCACCCCTTCAGGGTCTCCACAAAGGAGCCCTCGAGCCACAGGACGTTGGCCATCTTGCCAACTATGGCACCACCGCACTCCGCCTGGCTGCCGCGCACCACCTTTGGCTTGACGTTGAAAGTCTTAAGCCATAGGCCGAAATGGGGGCGGATGCGGAGGAACGCCTCGCACAAGACGATAAACACCGAGATGTTGAGGACGAAGTTTGGGGCCAGATCATGGAAATCCAGGCCGTAGTAGAACATGAGACCCCGGACAAATGGATGCAGAGGGAAGACCAGTCCGCGAAGGAAATGGGGGAGGAATACCACCCTCTCATGGGGCCTAGGAGTGGGGATGAGCTGCCCCTTTTCGGGAAGCCGGTGCGCGATGTCGCTAGCCAGATATCCGGCCTTCCTCAGCTTTTTGATGTGTCCCTCCGTAACAGAGGAGACCATCCACTTGCCTCCCGCTCTGGACATGACTGGAGAAGGTTGAGGTGGTAGTGCGAACTTGGCGCTGGAGCTCGAATGCGCAAGAATGGATAGGCAGAGGAGGAAGAAGGCGTGGGTGAAAAGGTGGATCCTTATCCCCTTATATGGGTGGACGCAACTACATGTCCCCACCAGCCTGGTACAACTCGCTTATCTCCAAGCGCCGTAATCAAAGGCGCGGTTGGGTTACCCACGCCCGTATTGATGAGAATCCCGGAATAAGGGGACACGATCTCTGCTTTGACAAGACGTGCCAAGGAAACCGCCTCGCATGACGCGCTGAGGTGGGATAATGAAACGACTCTGATAAAAGCTTGGCCGTGGTGTGTCACACTACGGAATACGTCAGCAGATTAGATTTGTGTAAATATTATTCTCTCTATGGCAATATGTGGAAAACTTATTTTGCAAAGCCGGACACTATCTTTGTGTTTAAAATCTTCTATAAAGAACTTGGAGGAGGAACCCGCCTTGCAATGCCGAAGACAATCTGCGTGCTGGACTCATCGTCATTGAAGCTTGGTTCAGGGGCTACTGAGGGAGTCCTGGATTAGGGGGTGTTCGGATAGCCGAACTATACCTTCAGCCGAACTCCTGGACTATGAAGATACAAGATTGAAGACTCTGTCCCGTGTCCGGAAGGGACTTTCCTTGGCGTGGAAGGCAAGCTTGGCGATACGGATGTTCAGATCTCCAACCATTGTAACCGACTCTATGTAAACCTAACCCTCTCCGGTGTCTATATAAACCGGGGGGTTTTAGTCCGTAGGACAACATACACATCAACAATCATACCATAGGCTAGCTTCTAGGGTTTAGCCTCTCTGATCTCGTGGTAGATCTACTCTTGTACTACCCATATCATCAATATTAATCAAGCAAGACGTAGGGTTTTACCTCCATCGAGAGGGCCCAAACCGAGGTAAAACTTCGTGTCCCTTGCCTCCTGTTACCATCCGGCCTAGACGCACAGTTCGGGACCCCCTACCCGAGATCCACTGGTTTTGACACGGACACTCGCCATTACAGTGATTTTTCGCAAAAAAATAGGAGCGCAAAAAAAGTGGAGTGCCAAAAAAAACAGAGTGATTTTTTCCAGAGTGTGCTTTTCCCTTGTTTACGTGCAGCACCATGATTTTGTTAGTGTTATAGGCTCACGTCTCTAGCACGGTCTAGCGTAGGACTAGCATAGTATCGTCGTTGAGCGTTTATTCAACTTTGCATCTCTGAATTGATTATTGCTAATCTTTTTGCTACCATATTATAAGCCTTCCCATCTCCACATAAATCTATGTCGTGAGTTTGACTCTCCCTGGTAATCGCTCTATCCAAGCTTTGAGAGTTTTGACTACATCGGTTGCCGATCACCGCCTGCTGCTGGGTAAGAACTGGTAAGAATTTGAGATTTGCTTGACAGATTTGTGACACGCACCAGCACCACTTGTTAGTAGTCTGTAGGATCATATTCTTGTGTGTTTCTGTTGCTACTAACCATGGCAGGATCACAAGCCGACGAGATTGACTGGGAGAACTTGACGAACAAGGAGCTTCATGATAAGTTTCAGCAAATGATGAGTGGACATGTGCAAGATGTGCTAAATAGATTTGGAGAGGCCATGGAGAAGATAGATGGCATGGAGACGACGTTCGAAACTAAGCTCGATAACAAGTTTACTGAACTGCTTTCTCGTTTTCCACCACCACCGCCAGCTACACCTGTCGCACCTCTACAACAACAACAACAACGCCGCCTTCCAAATCTAGTGGGACGAGCACAGCGCGTTCCCATTGACCCTGGAAAAATTCTGGTGCTGATGTTGATGCTTCTGTAGCTCATGTTGCTAGTGCAGAGGAGGAGGACCATTACGAGGATAAGGATGATCAAAATCAGAATTACGTGCAACCACCAGCACCACCACCACCAGGTCATCCTCGGGTATATCATCGCAACGGTAGGGCTGCACAACCACCTAAGGTACGAGATCATGACCTTTTTCCTAAACTATAATTGAATATTCCACCATTTGTGGGTAGATATGTTCCTGATATATATCTTACTTGGGAGTTAGAAACTAAACAATGTTTTACATGTTTACAATATCTCGAGGAGAGACGTGTTCCTGCTGCTGTTTGTGCTTTGACTAGTTTTGCATGTGTTTGGTGGTCTGAACATTGTAGATTATATCCTATTGCAGCTACTTGGGCTGCTTTGAAAACTGCTATGCATACTCATTGGGTTCCACCATATTATCAACGTGAATTACTTCAACAATTGCAACGCTTAAGACAAGGAAAAAATTCTCTAGAAGAATATTATCAGGAATTACAAACTGGCATGATTAGATGTGGTATTATTGAGGAGAATGAAGCTATGCTTGCACATTTTATGGGTCGATTAAATAGAGAGATTCAGACCATTCTATAGTATAAGGAGTATAATAATATCACTCGTTTATTCCATCTTGCTTGTAAAGCTGAACATGAAGTGTAGGACCGACAGGCATTGGCACGGACTAACTTTTCTGCAGGTCGACCATCATCATGGACACCGCGTGCATCCTCTACTTCCACACATTCTACTACACCGAAACCTCCATCAGCTGTTACCTCCAGCCGTGATACAAGGAAGCAGGCACAACCACCATTACCTGCCAAGAGCACACCTATCGGGCCTGCACAGAGTTCTTCTTCTTCTTCCATGGCATCAGCAGGGCACACAAGTGATATTCTTTGTCGTCGTTGTAAGGGAAGAGGACATTTGGCAAGAGAATGCAAATCTCGGCGTGTGATGATTGCTACCGAGGATGGTGGGTATGAGTCTACTAGTGACTATGATGAGGAGACTTTGGCTCTTATTACATGTGAAGAACACGGTGGAGATGATTCTGATCATGAGACGCAATACATGGCTCCTGAAGATGCTGACGGGTATGAATGTTTAGTTGCTCAACGTGTTTTGAGTGGGCAGGTCACACAAGTTGAGCAAAATGAGAGGCATAATTTGTTCCATACAAAGGAAGTTGTGAAGGAACGTGAAAGTGCAACTATCCCTGGGTGGTTTTGGTAATTCCTAACAACATATAGCTCATTGAGTTAATGATATTTTAAGATAAATAATTCAAGAAAGCTCAATGATTGGCATGGCATTGATTGGAAAGTGGACCCCTCGAAATGCTAAGGACAAAAGATTGGCTCAAGCTCAAAGCACAAGACTCTACATTTTACTTTTAGTGATCCAAGATCACATTGAGTCCATAAGAAAAGCCAATACTATTAAAAGGGGGTGAGGTGTTTCTTAATGAGTTACTTGCTCAAAATGCTTAGTGATATGCTCCAAAAACCCTCAACTACTTTCTCATATCCACATATGTCCCAAACCAAAAGCCAAACTCGGCCCCACCAAAATCTTCTATCCGGCGCCACTGAGTTCACTTGACATAGCCACTGCCACAAACCCTAGTCACTTCGGTCTCACCGATAGGGATCTCGGTCTCACCGAAATAGGATTGCAACCTCTCTATTTCCCTTCATAACGTTTCAGTCCAACCGGGATGAGCGATCGGTCCCATTGAGATTGCAATGCAAACTCTATTTCCCCTTAGTAACATTTCGGTCTAACTGAGATGAGCGAATCGGTCCCACCGAGTTTGCCTGACCAACTCTCTGTTTGTCTATTACCAAAATTGGTCGCACCGAGTTTGTGTAATCAGTCTCACCGAGATTACGTTATGCCCTAACCCTAATGAAATCGGTCCCACCGAGTTGACATGTCGGTCCCACTAAAAATCGTAATGTTCACATTTTGAACTACATCAGTTTGACTGAGTTTTATAATTCGGTCCCACCGAGTTTGGAGATTTGTGTTTAACGGTTAGATTTTGTGTGGAGGCTATATATACCCCTCCACCCACTCTTCATTCATGGAGAGAGCCATCAGAACATGCCTACACTTCCAACATACATTTTCTGAGACAGAACCACCTACACTTGTGTTGATGTCAAGATATTCCATTCCAACCACATAAATCTTGGTCTCTACCCTTCCCCAAGTTGCTTCCCACTCAAATAATCTTTCTACCAAATCCAATCCTATGAGAGAGAGAGTTGAGTGCTGGGGTGACTATCATTTGAAGCACAAGAGCAAGGAGTTCATCATCAACACACCATCTATTACCTTTTGGAGAGTGGTGTCTCCTAGATTGGTTAGGTGTCACTTGGGAGCCTCCGTCAAGATTGTGGAGTTGAACCAAGGAGTTTGTATGGGCAAGGAGATCGCCTACTTCGTGAAGATCTACCCTAGTGAGGCAAGTCCTTCGTGGGCGATGTCCATGGGGGGATAGACAAGGTTGCTTCTTCAGGGTCCCTTCGTGGGTGGAGCCCTCCGTGGACTCGCACAACCGTTACCCTTCGTAGGTTGAAGTCTCCATCAACGTGGATGTACGATAGCACCACCTATCGGAACCACGCCAAAAATCTCCGTGTCTACATTGCGTTTGCTCACTCCAAACTCCTCCCTTTACCTTCATATGCAATTGTTTTTACATTCCGCTGTTATACTCTTAGAATTGCATGTGTAGGTTGATTACTTGAATTGTGCTAAGTTGCTAAAATCTGCCAAGACTTAAAATTTGGAAAAGGCTAGATTTTTATTTGGTCAAGTAGTCTAATCACCCCCCTCTAGACATACTTTCGATCCTACAAGTGGTATCCGAGCTTTAGTTTCCATTTGCATTGATTTCATAGCTTTTGGTCATCATAGCCTCGGTTTCACAACCTAGGAGAGTATGGCGACTAGCGAGGGAAATTACCACCGTAGAGGTCCTTACTTTGCTGGTACTAATTTTTTCTAGTTGGAAGCATAAGATGAAAATTCATATTCTTGGACATAACCCCGCCGTTTGGGCTATTGTGTGTATTGGCTTGCAAGGTGAATTCTTTGATGGGAGAGAACCGAACCATGAAGCTACCGTGGAAGAGTTGAAGATGCTGCAATACAATGCTCAAGCTTATGATATTCTCTTCAACGGATTGTGCCCCGAAGAATTCAAGAAAATCAGCCGTCTTGAGAATGCAAAGGAAATTTGGGATACTTTGATTGATATGCATGAAGGTACCGACTCCGCCAAGAATCCAAATTGGATGTGCTTCAAAGTCAACTTGACAAGTTCAAAATGAAGGATGGTGAAGTTGTCGCTGAAATGTACTCTAGGCTTGCTCTCATCACAAATGAGATTGTCGGCTTAGGAAGTGAAGAGATGACCGATAGATTCATCATCAAGAAGACTCTAAGAGCCTTGGGTGGAAATTATGGTACCATGTGCACATTGTTCCAAATGATGCTCAATTACAAAGATCTCAAGTCAACGGAAGTCATTGGAAGAATTTTTGCTCATGAGATGTCACTCAAGGATAAGGAAGAGCTTCACAACAAGTCAGGTGGTGCTTAAAAATCCTCATGTGATGCTCCCACATCATCAAGTGAGAAACAAACCTTCAACGAAGAATTGAGCCTAATGGTGAAGAACTTCAACAAGTTTTAGAAGAGTAGAAGCAAGGAAAGAAGTTCCAAGTCAAGGTCCTACAATGACAAAATATCTTCTAGTCGTGAGCGTAATTGCTACAATTGTGGAAGACCCGAACACTATTCCAATGAGTGTACGGCTGTCGGTGTCAAAACTGGCGGATCTCGGGTAGGGGTCCCGAACTGTGCGTCTAAGGTGGATGGTAACTGGAGGCAGGGGACACGATGTTTACCCAGGTTCGGGCACTCTCGATGGAGGTAATACCCTACGTCCTGCTTGATTGATCTTGATGATATGAGTATTACAAGAGTTGATCTACCACGAGATTGTAGAGGCTTAACCCTAGAAGCTAGCCTATGGTATGATTGTTGTTGTCCTACGGACTAAACCCTCCAGTTTATATAGACACCGGAGGAGGCTAGGGTTACATAGAGTCGGTTATAAGGGAGGAGATCTACATATCCGTATTGCCAAGCTTGCCTTCCACGCCAAGGAAAGTCCCATCTAGACACGGGACGATGTCTTCAATCTTGTATCTTCATAGTCCAACAGTCCGGCCAAAGGATATAGTCCGGCTATCTGGAGACCCCCTAATCCAGGCCTCCCTCAGTAGCCCCTGAACTAGGCTTCAATGACGATGAGTCCGGCGCGCAGATTTGTCTTCGGCATTGCAAAGCGGGTTCTTCCTCCGAATACTCCATGGAAGATTTTGGAAACAAGGACAGTGTCCGGCTCTGCAAAACAAGCTCCACATACCACCGTAGAGAGAATAATATTTCCACAAATCTAATCTGTTGACATGCTTGACAGCATGACATCATACTGCGGCCCAGTCATTATTCGAACCGTTTTTCTCAACCAGCACTGCACATATCGTGGCGGCTTTCTTGACACGTCTTGTCAAAGCAGAGATTGTGTCCCCTTATCACGGGATTCTCATAAATACGGGTATGGGTAACCCAACCGTGCCATCAATTACGGCGTTCGGGGAATAAGCGATTTTACCAGGTAAGTGGGGAGGCGTATCGCCTCTTACACCCTTATAAAGGGACAAAGATTCACCCTTTTTACTCACGCCTTCTTCCTCCTTGCTTATCCATTCTCGCGCACTCGAGCTCCAGCGCCCAAGTTCGCGTCTTTCTTCTCAAACCACTCCAAGCATGTCCGGAGCGGGAGGCAAGTGGATGGTCTCCTCCGTCATGGAGGAGCACATCGCAAAGCTACGGGAAGCCGGATATCTGGCCGCGGACATCGTGCATCGGCTGCCTGATGCGGGGCAGATCATCCCTACGCCCGCACCCCATGAGAGGGTAGTTTTCCTTACCCACTTTGTCCGAGGACTGGGATTTCCCCTTCACCCGTTTGCCTGCAGGCTCATGTTCTACTACGGGCTGGATTTTCATGATCTGCCCCCCAATTTCATCCTCAACATCTCGGCGTTTTTCTCGTGTGCGAGGCTTTCATCCGCATCAGGACCCACTTCGGCCTATGGCTGAAGACCTTCAATGTTAAACCGAAGGTGGTGGTCGGCCAACAAGTGGAGTGCGGAGGCACCATGGTGGGCAAAATACCTAACGTCACCTGGCTCGAAGGCTCCTATGTGGAGACCATAAAGGGGTGGCAATCGGGGTGGTTCTACATCACCGAGCCGCGCGACACTAACTGGGTGGCGGCCCCCAAATTTCGATCCAGAATCCCCACGCGGCTCACTTCCTGGAAAGAGAAGGGCCTGTCCTGGGGTTCCCTGGTAGAGCTGACCGGACTCCAGACCGGCAATAGGAACATGATGAGAAAGAAAATCAAGCTCGTCAACATGGTCCAGGTCATGCTCTTCCGCCAGATTCTCCCGTGTCAACAACGGGCATTCAATTTGTGGGAGTTCGACCCGGCCAAGCACCAGACGCTGCAAGAGCTCTTCGACATGACCCACAAGGACGTCTGGAGGGTGCTGTTCAAGGGTGCTGAGGTACCTCCTCCACTTACCGAGGACCGCGGACTCAGCGCAAAGTGCCGTGCATATCCGATAAGTTTTTGTATCTCACAAGATATTTATTTGCCCCAGTTTAATCATGTGTGGGATCTAAGCTCCCATGCCATTAACAGGACTGGGTAGAGATAGCGGAGCAGGTCGATTGCCCAGCCCCCTGCCTGAAGATCCTGCTGATTCTCTCCTAACGGAGATGCTGGTTTCAGCGCCTTATGAGGTGCCGGTGAAGAAGGCCAAAAAGAAGGCCACGGGGACCCGAAAGGTTCTCTGGCGCCAGGTTATATCGTTGTCTGATAACTCCGAAGCACACTCCTCCCATGAAAACGAGGAGGAGGAAGAATAAAGTTCTCCCCCCCCAGCCGGAGGAGACAAGAAAAGGAAGGCCGACCCAACTGGGGAGGCCGAAGGGTCCAAGAAGGGAAGGACCCTCCTTCCGGACTGCTCCACGACGGCCGCCTATAGTGGTGATGAGGGGTTACCCAGGGAGAAGCCCCTGGAAAAGTCGTAAGTATCCAGATACCATAGTAATTCATGGTATGTTTTATTGCACTGCTTCTCATTATGCCAAATATGATTATGCAGTCCGTCCCGAGCCTGTCTCGACGTATCTTCGTCGGACGGTTCATTGGACTCGTCGGATATGAATAACTATTCACTTCCGACCGCCTCTACCCCTTGCCCTATGGACAACGTCGAGGTGTTGTCCCAAAAGGCACCGAGCCGAGGGGAGGCAGTCCTGGGGGCGCCTCGAGGCGACCTTCCGGACCCTAGGAGCAAAGGGAGCAAGATTCCCACGGGCTCCAAGTTCAGCCCCCAGACATGTGGCGCGCCATTAGTATATACTAATGGCGCACCATGTGTTGGTGCGCCATTAGTGTCCAAATACTAATGGCGCACCACATCCACGGTGCGCCATTAGTAACCATTTTTGTTTTAAATTTTCAAAACTACTAATGGCGCACCGTGGGAGCGGTGCGCCATTACTAGTTCAACTAGTAATGGCGCACCACTCCCACGGTGCGCCATTAGTAACTTGGCCAGCACTTCCACCGAATGCACCCCCCCCCCCCCCCCCGTGGACCGCCTTTTCAGTTAAAATAAAAATAAAAATAAATGATGGAAATGTCAAAAAAATAAAAGAAAATAAGTTTCCCATGTGATATGTGGTCTAGTTGTTGTGAAAATTTACAAATATGAATTTTGACTTTATTTGCGAAATCTCTCGAGAATTTGTAAAATGGGCATAACTTTTGCGTACGAACTCGGATGAAAAAGTTTTTTATATGAAAAATCATCTACTCAAAAAGTTAAATCCGAATTTAACGGGAGGAACCCCGCTAAACATTTTCAAAATCCCCAAAAACCTAACAGAAAAAAAGTTACGGGGCTTCTAAGATTCGGAGGCAAAAAAATTCAAAAAATTTCAAACTTACTAGTGGCGCACCGTATGCTAGGTGCGCCACTAGTAACAGAAAAAAAATTGGTTTTGAAAAAAAAATTGAATTATTTTTCAAAATATGATACGTAATATGATCGGGAAGTTTGAAATATTTTTTCAAAATTTCATCATACTCATGAACATGAACAAAGTCCTAGACATCAGCAAGGTTTAATAGGATTGATATGATAGATATATCAACAAGTGCCTGTGAAGTGAGGTGGTGCTGGGGTTGGATAGAATTATGAAGTTAAGCATGGTTGGGCTGGAGTAGTGTGAGGATGGGTGACTTTTCGGGAAGTTTGACCACAGATTGCGATTTGACCTGAGATTAACCATATTGACTTGAGATTAAGCCATAGTGACCCGAGATTAAGGAAAAAAATAAAAAAATTGTGCGCCATTACTAAGTCAGATAGTAATGGTGCACCTCTAGGCATACTAATGGCGCACTACTGGTGCGCCATTAGTATCTGGTATACTAATGGTGCACCAGTGGTGTGCCATTAGTAAAAAATACTAGTGACGTGCTACTAATGGCGCACCAGTAGTGCGCCATTAGTAGGCACAACTGGTGCGCCATTAGTAGGCCTTTTCCTAGTAGTGGTAGGATCATACTTCTCTTGTTGAGGAACAAACTTCGTCTTGTGGTATTGATCTTCTTCCCACTCAACTCCATTGGCATTGAACTTTCGTTCAAAACCAACACCTTGATTCTTCCGGTGTCTTCCTTGCTTGCATACAATTTCCTCAAATTTCTTGCTTCCGGCAAGACTCTTGTAAACACCTTTCTCTATAATTCCCTTCAATAAGCTATTTTCTTGCTCAAGTGTAACTTGGTTAAGAGAATCATTAGTGGAATCAAGAGAACTACTAGAAGCAACAACATTGGATTTAGCATGATTTTTGTTACTACTAGAGGAAGAATCTTTCTTGTTCTTGTTGCTAGATTTAACTTGTGGCATGTAAGTAGACAAGAGTAAATGCTTGGCAATGTAAGAAGAACTCTTCTTGTGAAGATCATCATTGATTGCTTTTAAGAACTCATGCTCTTGCTCAAGGTTGAGCTTTTCAAAGCATAGCTTCTCATGAGTGTTTAAAAGTTCTCGATGATCTTCCAAGGTAGTTTCATGAGCTAACTTAAGAGTGTTTAGTTCTTTAGTTGGACGCCCAATCTCCTTCTTATCATCATCATTCATTTTATCTTGGTTATCATGATTAATAGCAAGTTCATCATAGTTTTCATAACTAGAGTTGTCAACAAGTAAATCATCATCTCCTAGCAAATCATCTTCATCACTATTAAAATCAACATACTCGGGGTGTGTTACCTTTGGACCTTTAGTCATGAAGCATCTTCCAATTCCTTCATTTGGTGAGTCAAACATGTCGTAGGAGTTTGTTGACACAAGTGCTAGACCGGCAACACCTTCATCTTGAGTATATTCGGAGTCAGAGTGATAACTTCTTTCGGAGTGATTGTCGGAGTCGGGGCCAGATACCCATTCACCAACATGAGCTTGATGTCTTCTTTTTGTGTAGCTCTTTGATGATTTGTCCTTCCTCTCCGAATCCTTGCTTCTCCGAGATGTTCTTCGTTCATAATGGTCATCTCTACTCCTCTCTCTTGTCGGTGATTCTTCTCTCCTACTTCTTCTTTTGGGAGAATCTTCTCTTCTTTTGAAGGGAGTCGTTGAGGTAGTCCTGGATTAGGGGGTCTCCGGACAGCTAGACTATATCCTTTGGTCGGACTGTTGGACTATGAAGATACAAGATTGAAGACGTCGTCACGTGTCCGGATGGGGCTTTCCTTGGCGTGGAAGGCAAGCTTGGCAATACGGATATGTAGATCTCCTCCCTTATAACCGACTCTGTGTAAACCTAGCCCCCTCCGGTGTCTATATAAACCGGAGGGTTTAGCCCGTAGGACAACAACAATCATACCATAGGCTAGCTTCTAGAGTTTAGCCTCTACGATCTCGTGGTAGATCAACTCTTGTAATACTCATATCATCAAGATCAATCAAGAAGGACGTAGGGTATTACCTCCATCGAGAGGGCCCGAACCAGGGTAAACATCGTGTCCCCTGCCTCCTGTTACCATCCACCATAGACACACAGTTCGGGACCCCCTACCCAAGATCCGCCGGTTTTGACACCGACATTGGTGCTTTCATTGAGAGTTCCACTGTGCCGTCACCATATGGCTCGATGGCCCCTTCGATCATCGGTACCGATGCGGTCCAGGGTGGGGTTTTCCTCCCCGGACAGATCTTCGTATTCGGCGGCTTCGCACTATGGGCCAATTCGCTTGGCCATTTGGAGCAGATCGAGAGCTACGCCCCTGGCCATCAGGTCAGGTTCAGAAACTTAAACTACACTGCCGACATCCGCGGAGACTTGATCTTCGACGGATTCGAGCCCATGTCAGGTGCGCCGCACAATCACGACGAGCATGACGTAACTCTGCCGTCGGACAGTGTTCGTGAGATCGCATCTGCAACTACTCCGGCATTCAAACCGGAGCAAATTGCGCCATGCAAGGACGGAGGGATAGACCCCGCCATGGAGACCGCACTCTCAGTGGCGATGGAGCCGGATATTGACTTCACCCCTTATGAGAGCCGTGTTGCCGAACCACTGGATTCATCTCCGGCCACGGACTCCGAACCGCCTGCATCCGTGCCTATCGAATCCGATTGGGCGCCGATCATGGAGTTCACCTCCGTGGATATCTTTCAGCACTCGCCTTTCGTCGATGTGCTAAATTCATTAAGGTCTCTCTCCTTTTTAGGAGAACCATGGCCGAACTATGTCCGGCTAGAATGGGATGCGGACGACGAAGAAATTCGCTGCCCACCCACCACCCACTTAGTAGCCACTATTGACGATTTAACCGACATTCTCGACTTCGACTCCGAAGACATCGACGGTATGGACGACGATGCAGGAGACGAATAGGAACCACCTCCCACAGGGTGCTGGACTGCCACCTCATCATATGATATATACATGGTGGACACCCCCAAAGAAGGCAATGGCGACGAGACAGCGGAGGATGACCCCTCCAAGAAGCAACCCAAGCACCGACGTCAGCGGCGCCGCTCTAAGTCCTGCCATAGCAAAAGTAGTGATACCAGCACAAGAGACAATAACACTCCGGATAGTGCCGAAGATAACCACAATCCCCTCCAGCACGATGTAGAGCGGGAGGGTGAACAAGCTAGCCCTCCATAGCAGGAAGCAGATGGAGAATCGGAGGAGGACAATTACATTCCCCTCTCCGAAGACGAGGTGAGCCTCGACGATGAAGAATTTATCGTTCCTAAGGATCCCGTCGAGCAGGAGCGCTTCAAGCGCCGGCTTATAGCCACAACAAATAGCTTGAAGAAAAAGCAACAACAGCTTCAAGCTGATCAAGATCTACTAGCAGACAGATGGACCGAAGTCCTTGCGGCCGAGGAATACGAACTTGAGAGCCCCTCCAAGGGTTACCCAAAGCGCAGATTGCTACCTCACCTCGAGGAGGAAGCATTGAAACCTACATCACCAGTGTATGATGTGGCTGACCGGCCACCTCGTGGTCGAGCTAGAGAGGCGTATCAGCCCGAAGTTCAGCCTGCACCCCACCGCCACTCAAACAAAAATACCAAGGCCCATGGAAACACACGGGACCTGCGAGACGTATTGGACAGCAGGGCAAAACATGCAAGGTCGATATACGGGTCACGGGGGCGCGCGCCAATGCGGTACGATGACTGTCGCGCCGGATACACTAAAAGTAAATCCGGTCGGGCCGAATACAGCAGACAAGACTCATATGAACTGCGTCGTGATATAGCCTGTCACGGAGGCGCCGCACACCCCCTATGCTTCACTGATGAAGTTATGGATCACGAATTCCCGAAGGGTTTTAAACCCGTAAACATCGAATCGTATGATGGTACAACAGATCCCGCTATATGGATTGAGGATTTCCTCCTTCACATCCACATGGCTCGCGGTGATGATCTGCATGCCATCAAATACCTCCCACTAAAACTCAAAGGACCAGCTCGGCATTGACTAAATAGCTTGCCAGCAGACTCCATCGGCATTTGGGAGGATTTGGAAGTCGCATTTCTTGACAACTTCCAGGGCACTTATGTGCGACCACCGGATGCTGATGACTTGAGCCATATAACTCAGCAGCCAGGGGAATCGGCCAGGCAATTCTGGACACGGTTCCTAACTAAGAAAAAACAAATTGTCGACTATCCGGATGCAGAGGCCTTAGAGGCATTCAAGCATAACATCCGTGACGAGTGGCTCGCCCGGCACCTCGGCCAAGAGAAGCCGAAGTCTATGGCAGCCCTCATGACACTCATGACCCGCTTTTGCGCGGGCGAGGATAGCTGGCTGGCTCGCAGCAACAACACATCAAGGAATCCGTGCACTTTGGATACCAAAGATGCCAACGGCAGACCACGTCGTAACAGACAAAAGCACCGCAACAACGGCGATAACACTGATGATACGGCAGTCAATGCCAGATTCAGAGGCTATAGATCAGATCAGCGGAAAAGCCATTCAAAATAAGTACTTCGGGCCCGTCCAGTTTGGACCGCATACTCGATCGCTCGTGTCAAATCCACGGCACCCCCGATAAGCCAGCGAATCACACCAACAGACAATGTTGGGTGTTCAAGCAGGCCGGCAACTTGAATGTCGTAAACAAGGACAAGGGGTTGCATAGTGATGACGAGGAGGAGCCCCGGCCGCCGAACACTGGAGGACAGAAGAGGTTCCCCCCACAAGTGAAGATGGTGAACATGATATACGCAACCCACATTCCCAAGAGGGAGTGGAAGCGTGCACTAAGGGACGTCTATGCGATAGAGCCCGTCGCCCCAAAGTTCAACCCATGGTCCTCTTGTCCGATCACTTTCGATCGCAGGGACCACCCCACTAGTATCCGTCATGGCGAATCCGCTGCATTGGTCCTAGACCCCATCATCGACGGATTTCACCTCACTCGAGTCCTTATGGACGGCGGCAGCAGCCCGAACCTGCTCTATCAGGACACAGTGCGCAAAATGGGTATAGATCCCTCGAGGATCAAACCCAACAAAACCACCTTTAAGGGCGTCATCCCCGGTGTAGAGGCCCATTGCACGGGCTCAATCATACTGGAGGTGGTCTTCGGATCTCCGGACAACTTCCGAAGCGAGGAATTAATCTTCAATATCATCCCGTTCCACAGTGGCTATCATGCACTGCTCGGGCGAACCGCATTTGCAAAATTCAATGTGGCACCGCATTATGCATACCTCAAGCTCAAGATGCCAGGACCTAGGGGGGTCATAACAGTCAATGGAAATACAGAACGCTCGCTTCACACGAAAGAGCACAGTGTGGCCCTCGCAGCAGAAGCACAAAGCAGCCTTCTAAGGCAAACCGCCAATTCGGCGGTACAGCCCCCGGACACCGTCAAGCGAGTCCGGAGTAACCAGCAACAGGATCGCCTGGCACGTTTAGAGCTCTCCTAGCAATTCGGCCCCCGTCCTAGTCCCATTCAAGCGACGAAATCCGTGTCGCGCGTACATAATTACACACTGAAAATACCATGGGCATAGGCGGGGGAACGATCAGTGCACGTCCCGCAATGGGCTGCATACCTTTATCATTTTTTCTCTTTCAGGACCTTACTCTCTGGAACACCTTTCCGGCAGTAGGATTGCCGGATACATTATGGGAAGGAACAACCAAGGAGGCAAGAAACTAAGACGTACAGGGGAACCCCCAGGTGGTCTCTGATAATAATCGATATACCAGCTTTTTACTATCCTTACGCAGCTTGCCCTTGGATAGGACATGTCAAATAGTCCTATTTTTGCTTATTGCACTACTTGTATCATTACGCTTCGACGTATTATTTAAATAACAATGCATAACATTAGTCTATTAATTGCATTATCCATCCCTTTTTTCTTATATGTTCATTTACAACATCTTGCACCCATACATTCTGGTACGGTCAGTATGCCTGGGGCTTTCGTTTACCCCATAATATGGCATGAGAAGTCCGAACACTTTCGACAGTGCGGCACCCCAAACTTATAGCATTATATGCATCATATCCGAATCATGTCTTGGGTAAATAGTTGGGTTTGCCCGGCTCCCATGCTTTGGTACCTTACGTTCTGCCATATCGGCTAAGGTAGCGCTGGGAGAACTACTGCGATTGTGTCCCGGTTCTTCTGGACGAGCACCTCAGTAGAGAAAGCCGAAAACTGACTGTCATGATAAGGCGAGAGCTGGTCGCTATTCGAGAGGTCTCAAGTCCTTAAAGACTTTTTCCGCTTCAGGCGAGGAGTCGGCCTTGCCCGACTTACGTGTATATAGCGCCCCAAATTCACCAAAATTTAAAATTGTAGACTTCTATGGCTAAGTGAGAGCGATAAAGCCTTATAGTCTGATTGCCTGGTTCGTTGTGCTGAACACCTCCCTCGAAGGACCCAAAATTGGGAAAAAAAGACTGCTCAGGTTTATCCCGAACACCCCAGTACTAGTTACATGGGGGCAGAAGCCGAAGACTGGCCAACTCTTAGATTTTATAAACGGCCGAACAGAAGGTAATATTTTAAATTCAAAAAGCGTTGCATAGCGCAAATGAACTCGTTTCACATTATAGGATCACATGAACATGTTCATTCAAAAATTACATCCCTAGCACATTCATCTGCCACAAGGCGGGAGCCCTTCAGGACACTGTCATAATACATTTCGGGGCAGCGATGCTCCTTGCCCTCTGGCGGCCCCTCCTTCACCAGCTTCACGGCGTCCATCTTCGCCCAGTGCACGTTCGCCCAGGCAAAGGCCCTGCGTGCACCCTCAATGCAGACAGACCGCTTTATGACTTCAAGCCGTGGGCAGGCATCCACAAGCCGCCTCACCAGACCGAAGTAGCTGCTAGGCAGGGGATCACCAGGACACATCCGGACTATAAGACCCTTCATGGCCTGTTCGGCCACCTTGTGAAGCTCGACCAGTTGCTTCAGCTGGTCGCTCACGGGCATTGGGTGTTCGGTCCTAGTATACTGAGACCAGAACAACTTTTCCGTCGAGCTCCCCTCCTCAGCTCGGTAAAACTCCGTGGCATCCAGCACACTGCGGAGAAGATCTGCGAACGCTCCTGGAGAGCCTCGAACTCGCGTAAGTAAAAGAAAAGTTTCCTTCACATGCTTGCTTTGCATAATGAATGCCTTACCCGTTGCTATCTTCTTCACCGCATCCATCTCCTGGAGGGCCTTGTGGGCTTCAGCCTTGGCGCTCCGTGCGCTTTGGAGCGCCTTCGCAAGCTCGGACTCTCGCGTCTTAGAGTCAAGCTCCAAGGAGTCGTGCTTTTTTGCAAGAGCCTCGAGCTCTTGGTGCACCTCACCTACCCGGGCTTCTTGCTTTTCCCGCCTAATGCGCTCCTTGGCCGCTTTGTCTTCGGCCTCGGACAACGCCTTCTTCAAGGTCGCCACCTCGGTCGTGGCCCCTGGCAAATTCATAATGATCCTATTGCTTTACAACCGAGCTTCTTTTTTAATGTATAGACAAGGTATTGCTTACCTTTGCTCTCCTCGAGCTGCCTCTTGGTAAGGCCGAGCTCATCCTCGGACTGCTCCAGGTCCTGCTTCAGTGCAGCAACCTCTTGGTAAGGCCGAGCTCATCCTCGGCCAGTAACGAAGCCTGCACATGCACACAGACATATTCTGATTAGATTCCTGAGTCATTATTTGATCCTCTATTCGGCCTTTCTTCACGAACGCCAAACAGAGCATCAGGGGCTACTGTCTATATGGTAATATTTTCCTATATTTTGATTGCTTACCTGAAAGCCTGTTAGGAGGCTGGCACAAGCTTCGGTCAGTCCGTTCTTGGCTGACTGAACTTTCTCAATCACCGCACACATGATAGTGCAGTGCTCCTCGTCGATGGAAGCGCCGCGAAGTGCTTCCAGCAAGTTGTCCGGCGCCTCTGGATGGACAGAGGCCACCGGCATGGGTGGCCTGCCCCCCTTAACGGGGGATCGCCTGCCGGAATCCGGAACCATCGAAGGTTCCAGGGCAGTGTTCGGCTGGGGGCTGAACTTGGAGCCCGTGGGAGTCTTGCTCCCTTTGCTCCTAGGGTCCGAAAGGTCGCCTCAAGGCGCCCCCAGGACTGCCTCCCCTCGGCTCGGTGCCTTTTGGGACAACACCTCGACGTTGTCCATAGGGCAAGGGGTGGAGGCGGTCGGTGGAAGTGCTGGCCAAGTTACTAATGGCGCACCGTGGGAGTGGTGCGCCATTACTAGTTCAACTAGTAATGGCGCACCACTCCCACGGTGCGCCATTAGTAGTTTTGAAAAAAAAATTAATTTTTTTTACTAATGGCGCACCGTGGGAGCGGTGCGCCATTACTAGTTCAACTAGTAATGGTGCACCACTCCCACGGTGCGCCATTAGTAATTTTGAAAATTTAAAAAAAAATTGTTACTAATGGCGCACCGTGGATGTGGTGCGCCATTAGTATTTGGACACTAATGGCGCACCAACACATGGTGCGCCATTAGTATATACTAATGGCGCACCACATGTCTGGTGCGCCATTAGTGTCATTTCCATCTATAGCCCTTTTCCTAGTAGTGTACTTCTTTCCAAGGAACACAAGCTCAAGATGATCTTCCACCACAAGACCACAAGCTAAAAGGCAAGGACAAGCTTCAAGAGGAGATTGATGCATTTGAAGAAGCACCTAAGGCCTTGGTCAAGTGGGTTCCCAAGACTACATCAAGTTCCACTTCATCAAGTATGACTACAACTCCAAGGATTCCCATCAAGATGGTGTGGATCCCTAAGAAGAAGAACTAGAGAATTCTTGAGGGTGACTCCGCCAGCATACTTCACTCATATCATTTTGGCAAGGACAAGTGCAAACAACTTCCATATCTTGCACTAGTTCAAGGAGTCACAAACCCTCTTGTTGGTAAGAGAAGGGACAAGGTAACCTAATGCATTCATAGACATCGTCTCATGTGAATATCACTCTATGTCTATGGATATCCTTGTTTGTTCCTTGTGGGACTAACCTGTGTAGGTATTGAAAGTGCAACTCACTCCAAAGGATTGCTCCGAATGATCTACATCAACATTGAGCATCTACATCTTGAACACCTACATGAAGTCATGATCGACAAAACCCAAGGTTAGTTCATCCCTCTTAGGGGGGATATCACATCTAGGGGGAGCTTTACTCTAATCAATTGAGCTAAAGCAACTCTAATGATGTGACCACAACAATGCTTGATGTAAAAGTGGCAACCCCACTTGTGCTTAAATGATGAGTATGACCCATGATCAAATGTTCTCATTTGACTCCTAAGTCAATATACTCATATATAGATGACCTAGTCATCGCCAAATTGCTTGATAGATGCTAGAGTGATTCTGCATGCTTTGTCATTTTATTGTGTGAGCTTGTTGGATGCATATTTTACTCATTCGAGGACATCCATTTGTTGCTTTGATTGTTTGGCTTTTCTCTATTGCCAAATGGATGGACAAGAATGCCTAAGAACTCCCTCTAGCTATCTATGCTTTTCTCGTCCCAAACTCTATTCATGATACATCACAAAGTTTGATCAAGTCAGATTCGAACCACTCTGTGTGAGGAGCACTTGGAGTCCCCGATTCGTCATAGACTTAAACTTCCAAAACCTCTTTGTGCATTTCGGTATGACCGAGTCATCCATTTCGGTCACACCGAGATCACTAAGTTGATCTAGGTTTTCAATCTCGGTGCAACTGATTTGAACTTTTCGGTCACACCGGGTTGCAGTAACCTCTTGTGATTCTACATCTCGGTGCCACCGAGTTGTTCCACTCGGTCACACCGACAGGATCGGGATATATAAACCCATGGGTGAGATTTTGGAAATTTCTTCGAAACCTCTCAGCACGTGCATATCCTGCTCTGCCGCCTTGGCTCTCCGGATCGCCTTATCGCCGCCAGCGACCTACCACCGCTGGTTTCCATCATCGTCAACGGAATTCTTCCCCTCCGTTGCCGCCGTAGAGAACTCCTCCGAACTAGGGTACGAGTTCGATCCTTTGTGCTATTCTTTTAACTCTGATTCGTAGCACATTACTTTGCCATGATCATGACCACGTATGCAAACAATCCATCCACTGAAAACTTCCTTTAGATTAGATTGGATTTGAAAATTTAGGGTTAGGTCTCCACCAAACTCATCTCGGACCGAGAGAATTGTAGAAATCGGTCTCACCGATTTGGCTTAGGCCATTGCACTTGCACTTTCGGTCTGATCGAAAACTACAAATCGGTGTGACCGAGTTTGATTCTTTGTGAAACCCTAGCAGTCTCGGTGCCACCAAACTGTGACTCGGTCTGACCGAGTTCACTAGTTTAGGTTCCAAAAGCTGCTTCGGTATCACCAAGTTTACAAACCGGTAGCTCCGAAATGCTTTCTGTGGATAACTAAAACTATGTTTTGAAGTCATCTGTTTTGCAAAAAGTCTGCACTTTGTGATGCTCATCCACTCTACCTCATCTATATCTATTCACAGGGTCTGCTGTCAGTAAGTTTGCAGAGATGTCTGACCAGAGCGACAGCCAGAACAGGTCTGAAGAACAAGTGCAATTGAGTGAGGGCACTAGTCCCTCAAGCAGTTATGATGAGGGCAGCAGGAGCACAGCATGTAACTAGCCCAAAGCGGCCACCAGGTCAAGGAAGAAGAAAACCTTAGATTCTGAAGATGAGGACTATGTGGCTGTTGAGGAGGAAGTCAGCTCCAAGAAGAAGGTGCTAAAGAAGGAATATGGCACAGCTGCAAGAACTAAGCCTAGCTTGCACAAGAAGGCCCCTGCCAAGAGGGTGCCAACCTTAAAGGTTAGAGCCTCAACTACTGAAACCTCCAAGCCAACTGGAGAGGCCGTTGGAGAAGGAAAGAAGAGGAAGGAAAGGTTCAAGAAGACCACTGCCAGAGTGCTTGGTAGATCCTCCATTATGACAGATCCAGAAGAAGAGGAAGAGGATGTTGCACCAGCACCGAAAGCTCAGAAGCTTATGGGAGATGTTATAAAGACAGGGGCTGCTCCATCTAAGCCCAAGTCAGCTCCCAAATCTCTAGCTCATAAGCCTTCTGCACCCAAGAGAAACACCAGAAGTATTCCCGCAACGGAAAGGAAGGCACCAGTGCCTCAAGCTGAAGAAGAGGAAGATGATTCGCTTGTTTTCAGGAAGTTGAAGCCCAAAATTCCTGACCATAATGATGCTCATCCAGTAGCTGAAGACATGCGTATCAGAAAGGATGCTGGACTGAGATTGTGGAGACAGTCTGATCCTTATGATGTAAGGAGAAGGACAACAGTTGACTACAGGTTCCACACAAAAGAAAAACAAGACTTCTATAAGACAATGTTGCTCAACAAGAAGCCCATTGTCTGTGACATGAGATGGGTTGATTGAGAATGCATCCAGGAGAATGAAGATCACTTCCCAGGAGTTTATGACAGCTTCAAGGCATGTGGAGTAGATGAATTTGTTGGACAGAAGCTCACCAAATGGAATGATGAGCTGATCATGCAGTTTTACTCCACTGCCCACTTGGAAGGATAGTATGGATCTCTGAAGATACTAGGTACCAATCCACTGTTGAAGAATGGGCCAAGCTAATCAATGCCCTAGAGGAACATGAGGATGACTTGGATGTGTATGCCAAGAAGAAGAAATACCACAACTCCATGAAAAACATGTACAAAGAGATCCCTAATAAAGCTTTGGAGACTCACAAGCTTGGATCTGCACATTTCTTGTTGTCTGGTCTGCCTACCATCAACTGGATCCTAAGGCACACTCTGCTATCCAAGTCAGGAGATCACAAGATGACCAGAGGACACTCCATCAACATGCTGCAAATATTTGATGTCCCTCAGAAGTTCAAGGTCATGAGTCTGATTGTAGAGACAATCAAGAGGACTGCTGCTGACCAAAAGAGAAGTTGTGGGTATGCTCCACATATTCAGGAGCTCATCAATTCTAAGATTGGGACATGATTTATTTGCTGGAGAAGGAGCATCTACCCTTATATCCTGAATTTGAAGACAACACAGTAGTGATGAATGAGGAGGAACCATCATCAGCTCAAGTACAGGAGAAGAGAGCCAAAGCAAAGGCTGAGAAAGCTGCAAGGATGCCAAGTGCAGAAGAAGCATCTCAGGTGTTCCTCAAGTCAAAACAAGATCAATTAGGGGAGATTGAAAGTGCAACTATCCCTGGGTGGTTTTGGTAATTCCTAACAACATATAGCTCATTGAGCTAATGCTATTTTAAGATAAATATTTCAGGAAAGCTCAATGATTGGCATGGCATGGATTGGAAAGTGGACCCCTCAAAATACTAAGGAAAAAAGATTGGCTCAAGCTCAAAGCACAAGACTCTACATTTTACTTTTAGTGATCCAAGATCACATTGAGTCCATAAGAAAAGCCAATACTATTAAAAGGGGGTGATGTGTTGCTTAATGAGTTACTTGCTCAAAATGCTTAGTGATATGCTCCAAAAACCCTCAACTACTTTCTCATATCCACATATGTCCCAAACCAAAAGTCAAACTCGGCCCCACCGAAATCTTCTATCTGGCGCCGCCGAGTTCACTTGACATAGCCACTACCACAAACCCTAGTCACTTCGGTCTCACCGATAGGGATCTCGGTCTCACTGAGATGGGATTGCAACCTCTCTGTTTCCCTTCGTAACTTTTCGGTCCAACCGAGATGAGCGATCGGTCCCATCAAGATTGCAATGCAAACTCTCTGTTTCCCCTTCGTAACGTTTCGGTCTAACCGACATGAGCGAATCGGTCTGACCGAGTTTGCCTGACCAACTCTCTGTTTGTCTATTACCAAAATCGGTCCCACCAAGTTTGTGTAATCGGTCTCACCGAGATTATGTTATGCCCTAACCCTAATGAAATCGGTCCCACCGAAAATCCTAACATTCACATTTTGAACTAAATCGGTTTGACCGAGCTTTATAATTCGGTCCCATCGAGTTTGGAGATTTCTGTGTAACAGTTAGATTTTTGTGTGGAGGCTATATATACCACTCCACCCACTCTTCGTTCGTGGAGAGAGCCATCAGAACATGCCTACACTTCCAACATACATTTTCTGAGAGAGAACCACCTACACTTGTGTTGAGGTCAAGATATTCCATTCCAACCACATAAATCTTGATCTCTACCCTTCCCCAAGTTGCTTTCCACTCAAATCATCTTTCTACCAAATCCAATCCTATGAGAGAGAGTTGAGTGTTTGGGAGACTATCATTTGAAGCACAAGAGCAAGGAGTTCATCATCAACACACCATCTATTACCTTTTGGAGAGCCTAGATTGGTTAGGTGTCACTTGCGAGCCTCCGTCAAGATTGTCGAGTTGAGCCAAGGAGTTTGTACAGGCAAGGAGATCGCCTACTTCGTGAAGATCTACCCTAGTGAGGAAAGCCCTTCATGGGCGATGGCCATGGTGGGATATACAAGGTTGCTTCTTCGTGGACCCTTCGTGGGTGGAGCCCTCCGTGGACTCGCACAACCGTTACCCTTCCACCCACTCTTCATTCGTGTTTAATAGTTAGATTTTGTGTGGAGGCTATATATACCCCTCCACCCACTCTTCATTCGTGGAGAGAGCCATCAGAACATGCCTACACTTCCAACATACATTTTCTGAGACAGAACCACCTACACTTGTGTTGATGTCAAGATATTCCATTCCAACCACATAAATCTTGGTCTCTACCCTTCCCCAAGTTGCTTTCCACTCAAATAATCTTTCTACCAAATCCAATCCTATGAGAGAGAGAGTTGAGTGCTGGGGTGACTATCATTTGAAGCACAAGAGCAAGGAGTTCATCATCAACACACCATCTATTACCTTTTGGAGAGTGGTGTCTCCTAGATTGGTTAGGTGTCGCTTGGGAGCCTCCATCAAGATTGTGGAGTTGAACCAAGGAGTTTGTATGGGCAAGGAGATCGCCTACTTCGTGAAGATCTACCCTAGTGAGGCAAGTCCTTCGTGGGCGATGTCCATGGGGGGATAGACAAGGTTGCTTCTTCAGGGTCCCTTCATGGGTGGAGCCCTCCGTGGACTCGCACAACCGTTACCCTTCGTGGGTTGAAGTCTCCATCAATGTGGATGTACGATAGCACCACCTATAGGAACCACGCCAAAAATCTCCGTGTCTACATTGCGTTTGCTCCCTCCAAACTCCTCCCTTTACCTTCATATGCAATTGTTTTACATTCCGCTACTATACTCTTAGAATTCCATGTGTAGGTTGATTACTTGAATTGTGCTAAGACTTAAAATTGGGAAAAGGCTAGATTTTTATCTCGTCAAGTAGTCTAATCACCCCCCCTGTAGACATACTTTCGATCCTACAGAACGTTCTGTTCGCGTCATCATAGATGGAGGGAGCTGCAACAGCTTGGCTAGCATGGAAATGGTGAAGCTATCTCTCACCAGAGGACCACATCCACATCCTTACTACATCCAATGGTTCAACAATAGCGGCAAGGTCAAGGTAACACGTACTATTCGTGTGCATTTTAGTATCTCTACATATGCTGATTATGTTGATTGTGGTGTGGTACCCATGCAAGCATGTTCCTTATTACTTGGTAGACCATGGCAATTTGATAAAAATTCTGTACACCATGGTAGAAATAATCCGTATACTCTTGTTCATAAGGGTAGCCATATTACTTTCCTTCCTATGACTCCTATATCCATTTTGAAAGATGATATTAATAGAGATAATAAAGCAAAACATGAGAAAAATAAGAGTGAAAATCAGATTGTGTCAAAAGAATTTTAGAAACAAATGAAACCTAATAATAAACCATCTAGTGTTGCTTCTAAAATTAAATTGAAAAGTTCATGTTTACTTGCCACAAAATCTGATATTGATGAGCTAGATTTCAGCAAATATGTTTGCTATGCATTTGTGTGCAAAGAGGCATTATTTTCATTCCAGAACGTGCCTTCCTCTTTGCCCCCTGCTGTCACTAACATTTTGCAGGAGTTCGCTGACGTCTTCCCACAAGACGTGCCACCGGGATTACCACCTATTCGAGGGATTGAGCATCAAATTGACTTAATTCCCTGTGCATCGCTACCCAACCGTGCACCATACCATACCAATCCAGAGGATACGAAGGAGATTATGCGTCAAGTACAGGAGGTGCTCAACGAAGGTTACATACGCAAATCTCTTAGTCCTTGTGCTATTCCTATTGTACTATTGCCTAAAAAGGATAGTACGTCGCGTATGTGTGTTGATTGTAGAGGCATTAATAATATTACTATTCGTTATCGTCATCCTATTCCTAGGCTAGATGATATGCTTGATGAATTGAGTGGCTCTACAATTTTCTCCAACGTTGATTTGCGTAGTGGATACCATCAAATTCGTATGAAATTGGGAGATGAATGGAAAACAACATTTAAAACTAAGTTTGGTTTATATGAGTGGTTAGTCATCCCTTTTGGGTTCACTAATGCACCTACTACTTTCATGAGACTAATGAATGAAGTTTTACGTTCTTTCATTGGACGATTTGTGGTAGTCTATTTTGATGATATACTGATTTATAGCAGATCTTTGGAGGAACATTTGGAACATTTACGTGCTGTTTTTATTCCTCTACGTGATGCACGTTTGTTTGGTAACCTTAGGATGTTCACCTTCTACACTGACCGAGTATCTTTTCTTGGCTATGTTGTTACTCCACAGGGAATTGAAGTTGATAAAGCCAAGATTGAAGCTATTGAGAGTTGGCCGCAGCCCAAAACGGTCACACTAGTGAGGAGTTTTCTTGGCCTCCCTGGATTCTATTGGTGTTTTGTGAGAGATTTCAGCACCATTGCTTCACCTCTCAATGAGCTTATAAAGAAGGATGTGTCTTTTGTTTGGGGTACCGCACAGGAGGAAGCCTTCAGGGTATTGAAAGATAAATTGACACATGCTCCTTTACTCCAACTTCCTGATTTTAATAAGACTTTTGAGCTTGAATGTGATGCTAGTGGAATTGCATTAGGACGTGTGTTATTACAAGATGGCAAACATGTTGCATACTTTTCTAAAAAATTGAGTGGGCCTAGTCTGAATTATTCTACTTATGATAAAGAATTATATGCTCTTGTTCGAACTTTAGAAACATGGCAACATTATTTATGGCCCAAAGAATTTGTTATACATTCTGATCATGAATCTTTGAAACATATTACAAGTCAAGCAAAACTGAACCATAGACATGCTAAATGGGTTGAATTCATTGAGACTTTCCCTTATGTCATTGAACACAAGAAGGGTAAAGAAAATGTTATTGCTGATGGATTGTCTCGTCCCTATACTATGCTTTCACAACTTGACTTCAAAATATTTGGTTTGGAGACCATCAAAGATCAATATGTGCATGATGTTGATTTTAAAGATGTAATGAAAAATTGTAAAGAAGGAAGAACGTGTAACAAGTTTGTCATTAATGATGGATTTGTGTTTCATGCTAACAAGCTATGCATTCCAGCTAGCTCTGTTCGTCTTTTGTTGTTGCAGGAGGCACGTGGAGGAGGATTAATGGGACACTTTGGCGTGAAGAAGACGGAGGATATACTTGCTACACATTTCTTTTGGCCAAAGATGAGATGTGATGTTTAGCATTTTGTTGCTCCCTGCACTACAGTCAAAAAGCTAAGTCACGACTAAATCCTCATGGTTTATATATTCCTTTGCCTGTACCTAGTGTTCCTTGGGAGGATATATCTATGGACTTTGTTTTAGGTTTACCTCGATCAAAGAAGGGGAGGGATAGCATATTTGTTGTCGTGGATAGGTTTTCGAAAATGGTACACTTTATACCATGTCATAAAAGCGATGATGCTGTTAATGTTGCTGATTTGTTCTTTCGTGAAATTATTCGCTTGCTTGGTGTGCCAAATACTATTGTTTCAGATCGTGATACTAAATTTATTAGCCACTTTTGGAGATGTTTATGGGCTAAGTTGGGGACTAAACTGTGTTTTAGTACTACTTGTCACCCCCAAACTGATGGACAAACTGAAGTAGTCAATAGAACATTTTCTACTATGCTTAGGGCTGTTTTGAAGAATAATAAGAAAATATGGGAAGAATGCTTGCCTCATATTGAATTTTCTTATAACCGTTCATTGCATTCTACTACTAAGATGTGCCCTTTGAAATTGTGTATGGTTTCCTACCTCGTGCACCTATTGATTTGTTGCCTCTTCCATCTTCGGAGAAGGTTAATTTTGTTGATAAAGAAAGTGCTGAATTGATTTTAAAAATGCATCAGTTAACTAAGGAAAACATTGAGCGTATGAATGCTAAATATAAACTTGCTGGAGATAAGGGTAGAAAACATGTTGTGTTTGCACCTGGAGATCTTGTTTGGTTACATTTGTGTAAGGATAGATTTCCTAATTTGTGCAAATCAAAGCTAATGCCACGTGCCGATGGTCCTTTTAAGGTGTTAGAGAAAATAAATGATAATGCATATAAATTTGAGCTGCCTGCAGATTTTGGGGTTAGTCCCACTTTTAACATTGTAGATTTGAAGCCTTATTTGGGTGAGGAAGATGAGCTTTCATCGAGGACGACTTCATTTCAAGAAGGGGAGGATGGTGAGGACATCAATACCATTGTTACACCCACAACCCCTGCTGCTATACATACTGGACCAATTATTAGAGCTCACGCATGCCAATTGAATTATTAGGTACTTTCGTTTCTTGGTAACAATTCTAATGTTCATTAGAATATGATGCTGCCTAAATTGGATACATTTGTTTTGCTTACAAATGAAGGGCCTAACTTGGACAAGAAAGATGAACCTTGGAGCAAGTTCAAGCATGGAGATGATGGCATGTGCAAGGGGAACAAGAACGAAGTTACAAGTGATGATTCCAGGACTTTGAAGCCACCATAATGAGTGCATGATGCCTTGGATGAAATATACAAGATGCCACTTCATAAATTTCGTCCAGAGGCTATTCTAGGTGCCGCGTCACCTTATTTTTGGGCCAGGCCCATGTAATTTCGAAATACTTGATTATAGGCAGTTTTTAGAGTCCGTATGTGTGGGGAAACAAGAGTTGGCGTTGGTTTCGAACCCCTCCTCCAAGGGCCACGAAATTCCCCCCTCTCTCCTCCATATATACAGCCCTTAGGGCATCGTTTAGACTTTGGGTTTTGTTTAGTTTAAAAGTTCACCATACCTGCAACTTCATGTACTTCGTTTGTGTTCAACGACTAGACAAAGACGTCATAGAACCCCACCTTGATCAATAAAGCTTTCCTCTTATATTCGCAATATCCAGATTGCAATCTTAGTTTCTTGCTTGTTCTTCGTTTTCCTGCAGGAAACAGACCTTCGTGGTTAGGTTGATCATGCTCCGGCATGGTCAATAACCTCTCGGAGTTGGTTTAGTGATTGCTAAGGCGCGACGTCCTCACACGTTCGTAGTCGGATCGTCAAAGTCGACTTCCTCCAAAACGATAGCCACTATCTCATCGAAAGACGGGACACCTTTGCCTCTATCATATCCATGACAATATAACTTCTATTCAGATATAAGAAAACATGACCCATTATGTTGTCTTCTTTGTCCAACATCAACTTTTTAGCATGTAATATTTTAATGAGTGCTCACAATCACAAAAGGTGTCCAAGATAGTGTATTTATATATGAAACCTCTCTTTCTTTATTACTTCCTATTAATTGCAACAATGACCAAAACTTTGTTTGTCAAATCTCAACAAATTTTATTCATCATACTATTTATATGTGAAGTCATCACTCTCCATAAGATCATTATATGATCTTTTTATTCTTTCTTTTTCTTTTCCCTCAAGATCATAGCAAGAAAGCAAAGCCCTCAACTCAAAACTGCTCTTTATTATATAACTCATGGAGTCGATTACATAGATGGATCACAAAGCAAAACTCAAAGCTAGATCATACTATAAACTTTTATTCTACTAGATCAAGATATAACCAAAATGATCGGACTAAGAAAAACGATAAAGGTAAAGATGTCATGGTGATACGATATCGGGGCACCTCCCCCAAGCTTGGCAGTTGCCAAGGGGAGTGCCCATACCCATGTATTTAGATCTCTTTCTTCGGAGCTGGTGATGACGGAGTTGATGATGTTGTAGGCTTGTCCTTTTTCCTCAGCTTACGCTTGAGGATGGAATTTTCCTCCTTTAGGTCATCGACCTCCTGCTCTAGTACTAATATCTTTTTGCATAATTCTTGCTTGTTCTCCTGCAAAAGACAAAAAGGGATAAACTCAATCTTAGGTTTCTTTGCTTTATTAGGAAGACTTGACTTTTTGAACTCCACCTGCATGTCCCCAGGTTGGGGTAGTGGGACTTCCTCTTCATCTGAACTTGTCTCTTTCTTTCCTTTTGGATCGTAGTCTTCTTCTTCCTCCATGGTCCAACAATAATGCTCCACATCCCCGTAAACCTTGCGGTCTGCAATGAAATCAGCTACATAGCGCTCTCCCTCCGAATCTTGGGACAACATGCCTTTAGATCTGTTAGAAAAACAACTTGAAACGAAAACAAGGGATATTACCATGATACGATGGTCAAAACTTCGGGAGATTATATAATGAAGTTGTACCAACCAAAAGAAGTGTACTACAAGAAAACGGAGTCCAGAGGGCACACGAGGTGGCCGGAAGCTAAGGAGGCGCGCCCCCAGGGCTTGTCGCTTCTTCGTGTACTTTTCAAACTACTTTTTATATTCCTTCTTTTTTAAATATTCCAAAATAGAGTAAAATTGCTTTTGGAAAACTTTTAAAGTCAGTTTACTTACCGTACCACATACCAATTCCTTTTCGGAGTCTGAAACATTCTGGTAGATATCCCTTATGTACTCCTCTGGTGTTATGGTATTAATGAAAGTGCTAGTTATCGACTAGAGGGTGGTGAATAGGCGATTTTTATGAAAGTCTTCAAAACATGGAAGTTTCGAAGACAAACGATAGAAATGAACCTATTAACATGCATCGGAAGGTAGACTACACTAGGCAAGCCATAGTCAAGTATACAATACAGTGAAAGCACGAAGACTAATAGCAGCTAGGTAGTATGGATCAGGATGGAAGATAGTATGAAGCCAATCAGAACAAACAGTCACAAAGTGAAGACAAACAGATAATGCAAGCAGGCAATGACTTCACAAGGACCAACTGTAAATAAAGAGAAGGAAAGGATAGAACCAGTTACATGGTGAAGACGAGGGATTTGTTGGACCAGTTCCAGTTGCTATGACAACTGTACGTCTTGTTAGGGAGGCTGAGATTCAACTCAGAACACCGTGTCTTCACCTTATTCCCCTTGAGCTAAGGACACACAGTCCTCGCCCAATCACTCAGGTAAGTCTTCAAGGTAGGCTTCCAAACCTTCACAGACTTCGTTCACCGGCGATCCATAATGACTCTTGGATGCTCAGAACGCGACGCCTAACCGGCTGGAGGATTCACAGTCCTCAAGTGTAACAAGTCTTCAGATCACACAGACAGGAACACTTTAGTGACGCCTAACACTCTTTGGCTCTGGGTGTTTAGGGCTTTTTCCTCGCAAGGATTTCTCTCTCAAAGGCTTCGAGGTGGGTTGCTCTCAAATGACAAAAGCCGTGCACTAACTGTGAGCAGCCACCAATTTATGGTGTAGGGGGTGGGCTATTTATAGCCACTAGGCAACCTGACCTGATTTGTCCAAAATGACCCTGGGTCACTAAAGAACTGACACGTGTTCCAACGGTCAGATTTCAAACACACGCGACAACTTAACTTGGGCTACAAGTAAAGCTGACTTATCCAGCTCTGGATAAGATTTGCTCTCATTGTCTTCGCTCAAAGACTTAGGATTTGGTTGAGCATCACTTTAGTCATTCTGACTATGTTCACTTGGACCCCACTTAACAGTACGGTGGTTCCTATGACTCAACAAAGAAGAAGATGAAACTACGAAACAACTATGTCTTCGCGCTCCCAAGTCTTCATGCGATGTCTTCTCATGTCATAGTCTTCAATGTGAATATCTTCACATACCACCATAGTCTTCAATGTCTTCACACATTTTTAGGGGTCATCTCCGGTAGGTAAACCGAATCAATGAGGGACTACTACCTGTGTTATCTTGCAATTCTCACAAACACATTAATCCCTGAACCAGGTTTGTCGTCAATACTCCAAAACCAACTAGGGGTGGCACTAGATGCACTTACAATCTCCCCCATTTTGGTGATTGATGAAAAACTGGTTGAAGTTTTCAATGGGGATAAAAGTATGTGAAATTGTAAAGGATTGAGGTATTGTCTTCGTAAGTAGCAAAAAGGCTCCCCCTGAAGATGTGCATATAAGTATTTTTCTACTGAATGTAAATGCACATGACAGGTTGTACTTGTGGAGATCCTCTTCTACTTAAGAAGACAATTCATCATGCATGAAGAGATATAACGAAGATAATGACATGCATAATGAAAAATGGACGTCTGCAAGATGACTTCGTGCAGAATTTATCGTCACACATGCAGAATTTATCATCGCATCACATAGTTGACGAAAAGGTAGCAGATGACCATCAAGTTTAAGTGTTACAACTCAAAAGAACCAAATGTATCAAAAGCGAGAGTTGTAAGAACTTGGCAAATGTAGCAAAAGTATAGCAACCACCCATATGGACCCGCTTGAAGACTATTAACTCATATGCTTCTCCCCCTTTTGTCAGTAATGACCAAAAAGGTTTGAAGACATAGAGCTTTCTACTCGTTCCCATGAGGAGTAGGCAAAGCAGCAGGGTCGTCGTTGAGGTTTGGTGGTGCAGAAGAACTTGGTGCAGTGTCGATACGCGCCGAAGTTGGAGGTGTTGAAGTAGCATCATGTTGGTTATCAATGACTCTGGCATTAACAGTTGTAGCCGAGGAAGAATATTCAAAGTCTTTGAGTGAGGGAGTCCGACGCAAGTGAGCGTTCCGGGGAGGAGTTGAATCAAACTTGAATCTCTCCGTGAAGCCATCCTGTTGAAGATCATCTTCAAAGCTCAGCAGAGTCAGACTCTTCCACGATCGGTGACAGGTTTCATGAGTGACAAAGGCATTCTTGGTGGCAAGGTTGCGAATGCGATTGACATCCACCAAGAGGCTTTGCATCTGACGCTTGAGCCAGTCATGATGCTTATCCTGTTTCTAATGCAGAGCGACAAGAAGCTCTCGGTCATTAAGAACACGAGATCGATTACAAGGCCTTTGGGCAATTGTGCTTTCAGTGGCTTCAGTTCGGGTATGAGGGGCACGTGTGTTGCCAGCCAAAGGATAAACATGAGTGACGACCTGAACTCCTTCAATGGGCTGGGTGAAGCTTTGAGGATCGACATTGTGAAGATAAATTGGCTCCTTTGCGGGCTCTAGGTAAATGGCTTCGACAAACAGATGAACCTTTGGCAAGAATATAAGATGATTGCGCGCAGACGGCTGATAGCTGATAGAGTGAAGCTTGATGAGGCGCATTACCCATGGAGCATAGAACTTCAGACTAAAGATATCGGAGCCAGATGCAGCCAATTGTCTGATGAAGAAGTCTTAAGCATTGAAGCTGATGCCATTGAAGATATAGAAAATCAATGTCTTTATTGCTCCTTCAAGTTTCGCTGCATGAGAATGTCCTTTGACAGGCCATAGAGTTCACCTAATGATATGGTGAATAGTGCGGGGAAGATACTCTAGGTCTTCAACAAAGAACTCCTTGGCATAGTCAGCATCATGGGGCAGTGGCTTCATCATGCTCAGCATTTGGCTCATGTTAGGCTCTGGCTTCTGGAAGATGCTCTCCAAAGCATTCTGGTGTTGCTGACAACCTGGTTCATAATGTTCGCTAGGAGTGGGCAGGGCAGTAAGCTCAATGATGTCTTGGGCTTTAGCTTCATGGTGTACATCGCCTGTCATCCACTCAAGGATCCAAGTCTTCAGATCCCTATTGTAGCCGCGAATGTGGAGGGTAGCATAAAATTGTAGCAGAAGCTCTTCATTCCAATGTTCTTTGGCCAGCATCTCTGAAGCAGTCAAGGGCTTCTTCTAGGCAGGGCAGGCCAGCCATGGCTTCGCAGTCTAGACGCATATGAGGGAAAATGCGCCCCTGATTGTATAAGATGCATGAATAGTAACTGCGCTGCTGAAAACTCTAGAACCTATCAGATGATATTCTTGGCTTGGAATATGGGTTCTTGGCACTATCAAAGAAGGTGTTGTGTTCTATGAAGCCATTCACATTAAACGATCCTGGTGAAGTTGTAGTACCTGGAAACCTTGGTAGCCCTGGCTTTGGCTTCTAGACCTGTGGCCTCTGCTCCACATGATAGTCAAATTGCGGACCAGCAGCAGGTGGAGGAACCAGAATGGGCCAGCGGACGGTGGTAAGTTGATCTTGATAGAATGCTTGCTCAATGGTGTGTGGCCTAGGAGGTGGTACAGGAGCAGAGGCATTGTCTTCGAGCTGTGGATTTGCTTCAGGTGCAGCATTGGCTTCAGGTGCATTCACTTCTGGTGCCACATTAGCTTCAGGCGCCACATTTGCTTCGGCCATGACAAAGTCATTGGCTTCAGTATTGGTGTCTATGGCCACCTCAGTATTTTCAACCTCCACTCGAGTAGCTGGAGGGTCGGACACATTCTCCTCGAGAACAACTTCAGGGTTGGACGGGGGTGTAGCAACACGTTCTTCTTCTTGACTTGGTTCTTCTTGTTCATCGGCTGATGTAGCCGGAATGTCTTCAGCAGCTTTGGCTTCAGACTCTGAGATGTTCGCAGTAGGAGTGGCTTCAGGGAACACTTGGCGCGATACTGAGTGGTGCTCTTCTCCTTTTGGAACACTCGAAAGAGTGACTTGTGGCCTTGGTCCTTTGTGAATCCTGTGAAATGCTGGCGACGCCTTTGGAGAGGGAGTCGGCTGGTCCACAAAGTCAGCAGCTCATTAAAACTTTTCTCACAGTCCTCCGTCCATTCAAACTTCTTATCCTTTTTTAGCAGCTCTGTCATGGGTTTAGCAATCTTGGAAAACCCTTAAATGAATGACGGTAATATCCAGCTAATCCGAGAAAACTCCGGATCTTTGTCACTGTCGTGGGCGGCAACCAATCGAGCACATCTTTTACTTTGCTCGGGTCCATGGCTATACCCTCAGCGGATAGTACATGTCCGAGAAACCCAACTTGCTTGAGCCAAAACTCAAATTTACTGAATTTGGCGTAAAGCTGATGGTCGCAGAGTCGTTGTAGCACTGCTCGGAGGTGATCCTTGTGCTCGTCTTCACCCTTGGAGTAAATAAGGATGTCACCGATGAAGAATACCACGAATTTGTCGAGGAAGTCCATGAATACTTTGTTCATCATATGCATGAAGAAAGCAGGGGCATTGGTGAGACCAAAGGACATCACTATATATTCATAAAGACCGTACCGAGTAGTGAATGCGGTCTTAGGAATATCTTCCTTTTTAATTTTGAGCTAATGATATCCGATCCGTAAATCGATCTTAGAGAATACCTTAGCCCCACTGAGCTGATCAAACAAATCATCAATCCTTGGCAGCGGATATTTGTTTTTGATGGTGACCTCATTGAGCTGACGGTAATCTACGCACATGCGGAGGCTGCCATCCTTTTTGTCCACGAAAATAGCGGGTGATCCCCATGGTGAAGAGCTGGGACGAATATATCCTTTTTGAAGCAGTTCATCAAGCTGTTTCTTTAGCTCCACTAATTTTGATGAAGGCATCCGGTAATACTTCTTGTATAATGGTGCAGTTCCGGGCACAAGATCTATTGCAAATTCCAGTTCTCGGTCTGGTGGCATGCCTGGCAGTTCTTCTAGAAATACATCAGGGTACTCGCTGACCACAAAAATTAATTCCAACTCAGCCACAGCGGTGAAAACCAATTCTTGCTTGGATATATTCTTGCGAGCATAGAATTTGGTAGTTTTCCCATTTAGACTGGTCAAAGTGACTTCTCGTGTTGCGCAGTTTATACAAACTTGATATTGGGTCAGCTAATTCATACCCAATATAATATCCAACTTTTCAGACTCAATAATTATCAGAGAGGTTGGAAATTAGACTCCGTTGATATTGATTTCCAGATCACGGCAGACCATGTTGCTCTTGATTAGAGATCCCGGGGTTTGTACCAGCATATTTTTGCCCAAAAGTGTACAAGGAAATTGGTTTTGGGCAGCAAAACTTTGAGAAATAAAAGAATGGGAAGCCCCAGAGTCAAATAAAATTACGACAGGTATGTCATTAACAGAAAACATACCAATGAAGACTTCAGGGTTCTCTTGTGCTTCATCGGCTGAGAGATGATGCACGTGCCCAGTAATGTTTTGCTGGGTCGGGCATGACTCTATAAAGTTGACTTGTGGCCTGAATGGGGCATCCGCCTTGTTGTTCTTGGGGCACTGTTTGGCATAATGTCCGTTCTGCCCACAAATGAAGCACGAATTGTTGCGCTGATGCTCCTCACGTATTGGGTTGGTCACGACATTCTTGACTTGAGTGGTGGTATTGTTAACATTCTGTTGCTAATTGGGCTTGTATTCCACCTGAGGCTGTTTCCAGGTTTGAGACTTTTGCACTGGTTGCCCATCCTTCTTTGGCTCAAACTTACGCTTGTTGTCATTGTTGGCAGGCCTATTATCTGATAAAAGCTTGTGCTCCCGTTCAGCAATGAAAGCCTTGTTTACCAGAGTTTGGAAATCTAGGAAGTCAAACATACTGAGAGTACACCAGAGTTGTGGATTTAAGCCTCCAAGAAATCTGTCAATCTTCCTTTCTGTGGTGGTCACGTCATAAAGGGAGTAACGGGCCAGGTGATTGAATTTTTGCAAGTATTCACCCACAATCTGATTTCCTTGGACGAGTGCGAGAAATTCATGCTGCTTAACCTTCATAACTCCAGTAGGGATATGATGTTTCTGGAACTGATCCTTAGATTTTTCCCAGGTGATTTCTTCATCAGTAGGCCACATGGCTTTTGTATTTTCCCACCATATGGCAGCAGCGCCTTCAAGATAATGAGTTGCAAATGGAACTTTATCATTTTATTTAGTACGAGCAATCTCAAGCTTTTTCTCAATGGTACGCAACCAATCGTCTGCATCCAATGGGTCAACAATCTGACTGAAAATGGGTGGCTTGGTCTTTTGAAAATCTGACAGCTTTGAGTAATGACCATTCTGATTTCCATTCTGTCCAACCATAGCTTGCACACTTCTTAATATTTCAAGAAGATCATTGTTCCTTCTTTCCTCAAACATACGCAGAATTTGCTTGGTGGAGGGCGGATTTGGCGGTGGAGGCGGTGGCGGAACGTACGGCTCGGGAGAATGTCCTGCCTGTCGTGCGGAACGACGAACAGGAGTTCCCTCACGAACGTTGCTACTGCTGCCTCCCCGCGTCATCCTATTGTGGATTTTTCCCAAGACAACGCAATCGAGATGAGAAACATCCAAGAATAAATTTTGGGAAAAGCCAGTGACAAATCCCAGAAGAAAGCAAAAGAGCGAAGAAAATACGGCGAATAAAGTCCCAATATAATTATACATAGGTTCATACATGAAAGATAAATAACATGACAGGTTCAACTACTCTCATACATGCAACGAAACATCATGACTCATATGACTACATCCATACATCATCCGGATGACTACGAATACTCCGAGGTACTACTGCTCTGCTGGTGCTGCGGTGTCCTCCCCTGAAGCGGACTCGGATCCTGAACTAACGTGGTTAACGGAAACCTCCGAGTTAAAGGTAACACGACGATGCTGCCTTGAGGGCTCTCCCTCAGGGGCAGGGGCAGGATGAAGCATTGGGGCTACAGGAGTGGTGAGAAGTGAAGCCCACTCGGCAGGAGTACTGAGAGGGTTCACCGTCGAGGTGCCTGAGCTACTCGGGGGAGTAACTGGTGAAACAGGGGAACTAGAACTGGCTGGAATATAGGGAGTAAATCCCAGAGAAGATGGAGTGGTGGCAGATCTAGTAGTGACCAAAGCAGCAGCTAAAGCAGTACGGACACGAGTCAGCTCTCGAGCCAGCTCGTGGATCATAAGATGGCTAGCAGTGACATAACGAGTAAGGTGGCTAGCAACACTATCAAACTCCGGATCAATGATCTGGAAGCAGACACTACCATTGTCGTGCAGAGAAGGGTAGTAAAAGAAACCTGGATGGTTTTGCATTAGGATCTTGTTGTAGCGAAGCGCAACAAGGACCTCGAATGCAACAAACTGGACAGCCTGAGAAGCGGTAGAGGCGTAACCGCTCCGAGAAGTACGAGTGTAAGAGCCGGAATCGGACCTAGTGCGCAGAGTAACCACTGCGTGATACTCATACACTGAATCAGCTAGACGCTCCCAGTACACATGATAGACTGGATCATCTCCGAGGGGGTACAGCCGACGCCACACATCGCGAAGAAGGTGCGGTGACGTGTACGGCATCAGCTGCAACTAGCACGGATACGGCACCGGAGCCATCTACACTCACAACCATTAGCAGGTTAGCATAAAAATATAAATAAAGTGCATGCAATGCAACAATAAGCTACATTAGCTATTGACACTCAACTAAAACTCGTATCTAACGTCCAGTTAACACGTCGTAGTCTAGCGTGGCCTACAGTCAACGCGGTTCTGATACCAAGCATTGTGGCACCCCGGCTCAGAGCGACCGGGTTACCCTGCATTGCCAGCCCAGAAACCATGTCTTCTGGCAACACACAACATCTTGGTACAGAAAACAACCGCTTTATTGATGCTAGCGGGTCGGACTTTATATTACAACAGATGTCGAGGCTGAGCAGCACACACGGTGCAGCTGAACAATATGTACATTATTTTTTGAACATAATGGGGCCTTGATCATATCAACTATGCGGCAGCGGAGCAACGTCGTAGCGGTAACTCCATAGCACAGGGACACCGATGTGGAGATGATCTAGACTCGAGCAGTGCTCCTTTCCAACGTGACTTTCTTGAAAGTTGGCATGACACGCCAGGTCAGTACATTGAATGTACTTGCAAGCTCACAACAGGCATAATCATAATGACAAACAATATCATGATATTTAACCAATTAATAATGCAATAATGTTCCAAAATGATGTGCTCATGCTCTTGGGATAAACGTCCCTGGGGACCAACTTACCAACCGTGATCGTTCTCGGATCACAAAACAAACCACCATTGTGGTCTTAACTAGAGTAACTTGTGATCCTTACGGTGATCACCACCACACCACCATCATGGTCTTAACCAGAGTAACTCGTGATGCTTTCAGCGATCACCACCATCATGGTCTTAACCAAAGTAACTCGTGATCCTTTCGGCGATCACCACCACGACCCATATTGGGTCTCGAACAGCTCAATGGTCTTTCTGCCATCATAATTAGTGCAATGATCATAACTTAGTGTGCATGTTTATTAAACGTTGACTCATGGTGGGACCTACTACGAGTTGTCGATGACCGTGGACTCGGCTATCGATAGATTATACACTCTACAGAGGTAGCACACTGTACCCACACCATGGAACCCATGACCTCGCACTCCCATTCGGGTGGACCAACGACATTCCGACAAAACCCTTCCATTGCCATGACACTCTCCCGGCCACTCCGACCCAATCCCCAACGGGCTAGTCCCGGGTGGCCCCGTGTCTACCAAAGACACACCGACCACTGTCGTGGCCAAAACAATCCCACTCGGGGACCCGGTACCAAAATCTCAACAACGGGCACACAAGGTTATACCTGCTTATCGGGCCAGGGTAAGTACGCCCATAACCTTCCCTAGTTGGAGGCACCGACCAGAGAATGCCAATGGACCGAATCAAGGCCTTCCCACAAAGGCAAATGTGGTTGCACTGGGAAAATCTCGATTCAGCGGCACCATGACCCAGTCAACGATATATTCAAGTTGAGTTATATTCAGGTTCAACTTAAAATGAAAAAGTGTCATAGCATGCCATGAAATGCACTACTACACATGCATCATATAATACGAAAATGACTGATGTCAACCATGTTCATACTAAGCATAAGCATCAACAACTTATCTTACTTTCCTAGTCTCACTTTAACAATATATTTTTCAGCAAGTAACATTATTTTTCTCATGCAAGAAAATAACTTCGATTAATTCCTCATATGCATATCAAAGATTCTACCATCATCACCTCAAGCAAATCCTAATTTCTTTACCAATAAAGTTAGGTTCAAACATTCTGGAAATTAAGTAAAATGGCTACACCAACACTAAACAGGATATATTCTAGCAAATTTAACTATTTATTTATGCAAGAAAAGAACTTTAAGCAATTATTCATACACATAACAACTCATTTTTATCATTACCATAATTAGATCTTAGCCTCTTTACCAACTAACAGCATATAAAAAACATAATAGTTATTTAAAATGCATGGATTAATCATTCAATTCAAGTAAGAAATTCATCAATATTGAAATGGCACCATGAATATGTTGTCGTGGCTTGCCTTAGTGCAGATGAGGTTCACAAGCCTTCTGGTGATCCTCAAGACAAGCCTCACCCTCTGAAAATAATTTTAAACACAAGAAGAAAATATCAAGAACTCTTCTAAAAATCACCAGAAATTCTAGACAGCTCAGAAAAATCTCATTTTTGGTGAGCTGCTAGATTTCCTTGCAAAGAACATAATGCAAAAAGAATCAATTCATTTCGACTTATGGTTGAAAAGTTATGGCTGTTTGAAGCTCTCTGGAATTGAATGAAATTTGAATTTAAATAAACAGACTAGGTGGGTGACGTCGAAGGCGTAAAGCCTCAGGGCGCCACCACTCGTACCGCTTCGCGCGCGTACAGAGTGGCTGACTAGCAGGCCCCGCTAGTCAGGTGAGAAGGAGGGGAGAAGGAAATAGGGGAAGGTCGCGACTTTGCCAGAGCTCTCGCCAGTGACGAGGGCTCCTTGGCCAAAACCAGAGGGAGGGATCGAGAGAGGGGGTTGAGGCGCACCTGCCCGTACCCATAGCGTAGCTAGGGCGGTCGGACGACGTCGGAATCTTCTTTGCAAATGGAGGCAGAGGGCGGGGGTCACCGGAGATGAAGAAGACGGCGAGCAGAGGCAGCTCCAGGGGCTCCAGGGGGAAGGGATGGCTTCTACGGAGAGAGGTGGAGGCCCTGGAAGGATCGCCCTAGCCTGGGAGGGGCTGGAGCTACTACGGCGACTAGAGGGGATCGCCGGCGAGCTCGAGCTCGAGGGCGGCGGCCCGTGGCCTGCCCCGCCGGGCTACGGCTTCCTACGCGTTTGTGGGGTGTATGGGAGTGGTGGATGGTGCTCGAGGAGGCTGGGGCTGCTCCATTTATAGGCGAGCGGAGAGGGGGGTTCGGGCTCCACCGGTGGACACCTGTCCACGGCGCCCGGCGACGAGCGGCGTCAGTGAGAGGGGGAGAAGGCGACACAGCTCACGCGAGAACTGTGGGCGAGCGGGGACGAGCACAGGAACAAGGAGATGGCGACGAGCATAGTGCGCACCACACTGTTGGATTGGCCGGACCGTGCTCGTGCTCGCTGCAGCGAGCTCCGGCGTCGGTGAGCGCCAGGGAGGAGTAAATGGCGTTGAGACGATGATGGTGGCGAGGTTTGGCATGCTTAGGCAGGCGGGGAAGCGAGCACGCGAGCAACAGAGGCTTGGGCGCGTCGGCTGCATGCCAGCACGCCTGGACGAACGCGGTTACCGCGTGACCTATGACCTCATGTCGACCTAAGCCCAAAATCCATGTCTGGCACATTGTTCGTGGTAGTTTTGAATGTTACCATGACTTGGTTTGGCCCCGGGTGCAGTAGAGAAGATTTCACATGCCAGGTAAGCTTCTGATCAGTAACTTTGAGGTGTTACTAAGGTTAAATGGCTGGGAGTTGGGGGCTGTGCTTTGGAGGCTAGCCATCATCTACTAAGGTGATGATGCACAAGAAAATTCAGGCACAGGGGAGCAAGTAAAATCGTAGTTGCTGTAGAAACCACCATTTCTGTCCAGAACAGAAAATATTTTCTGTAGCAAAAATATTCCAAAAAGTGATGAAATATTTTTGCTCAGGAAGGTGCCCTAGGGTTCAAAGAATATTTGGGAATTTTCTCAGATTTTTGTGGGTCATAAAAAACGAGGGTTTCTTTGGAGCTCATTGAACTAGCAAGGGTTTTAGAGAAGAAAATGAATATTTTTCATTTAATAAAAATATTCCCAAGATTATTTTGAGATGGATCATAAGGGGAATGATGATTAGAGAGGGGAATGATGCAATTGGGTGAAAGCCAAGGGTACCCAAATGTTTAAGTCCATATGAAAAGATTCATAAACCCCAACTTTCAAAATAAATCCAAATGAAAATCAGGCAAATAAGAGAGGGCAAAATCAGGCTGTCACACCCGAGCTCCCAGACATCCGGCCTCTAGCCCAGAAATCCGGACCACGCCATTCCAGACAGCAACAAGGTTGGACCCTGCCAGCCCGGACATCCGGCGTCTTGGGAAGGCCCGAACATCCGGCCCGACGCCCGGACATCCGGCCCACCTGCCTGCGTGCAGCGCATCTGGGCCGCGGCCCATGTACCCTTCGCCCCTTAGACTATATATACTCCCCCTCCACCTATGTTTTAGGGTTAGCATTGTGTTAGCTCATTTGTGAGATAGAGCTTCGCTCATCCATATCGGATCTACTCCTTGAGAGAGACCACGGCCCCTCTTCGGAGAAGATCCACCTTGGATTCAAGACCCCTTTACGGGAAGATCCCCTTGTGGATTCAAGACCTCCTCATAGAGAAGAACCGGCTACCCTTTGTATCGTCCCTTGTTGACTTTGAATCTTTTATCTCCTCTCGTGTTTCGAGGATCTAGCACATGTGTGACTTAATCTTGTTGGTTTGAGTGTTTCTCTTTGTGCCCCTTTGTGATTTCCCCTCATGTTTCCCCTCGTGTTCATCGCGGGATCCGCTCCTTTCGTGAAAGATCGGCAATCTAGGGTTCCACCCTACATCACACCGAGGGGCATAGTTGTATTGACACATCTTCCTTGTATGGACTTGCCCCCAATATTTATCTTAGGGGGTGTGTGTGCGTGGGGGCCAGAATAACCGCACCGCGCCTGTCAAATGAGCACACTGCCGTGTTAGCGCGAGGCCGAGCCGGGGGAGGGGGGTCGAGACCACCTCCCCCATCCCAGCGAAGCCGAGCTAGAACGAGTCGTAGCAGGCGACGATGCAGCGTGCCGTGGCGTCGCATGCAGATGCGAGTCTGTAACATGACGTGCCCCAATATCTATATTTTTAGGGGGTATGGGTGCTTGGAGCGAATAGAATAACCACACTGCTCTTTTCAAATGAGCGAACTGCCGCGTTAGCGTGAGGCCAAGCCGCCTACCCCATCCCGGCGAGGCCGAGCCAGGAATGAGCCATAGCAGGCGACGAGGCGGTGTGCCGTGGCAACGCATGCTGAGGCAATTCTGTAACATAACTTGCCCCATTATCTATCTTTTTAGGGGTAAACCAGCACCGCACCGAGCGGCATAGTTGTGATGACACATCTTCCTTGGATGGACTTGCCCCCGTTATCTATCTTTTTAGGGGGGAAACTAGTGTCGCACCAAGGGGCATAGTTGTACTAACACATCTTGCTTGTATGGACTTGGCCCCAATATTTATCTTAGGTGGTGTTGGTGTGTGGGCGGAACAGAATAACTGCATTGCGCCTGTCAAATGAGCACACTGCCGCGTTAGCGCGAGGCCGAGCCGGGGAGGAGGGGGGAGGGATCCCCTCCCCCATCCCGGTGAGGCCGAGCAAGGAACGAGCTGTAGCAAGCGATGATGTGGTTTGTCGCGGCGTCGCATCCGGAGGCGAGTCAGTAACATGACTTGCCCCATTATCTATCTTTTTATGGGGTGTGGGTGCTTGGGGGAGGGAACAGAATAACCACAGTGTGCCTATCAAATGAGAGCACTGCCACGTTAGGGCGAGGCCGAGCCCCGCTCCCCCATCCTGGGAGGCCGAGCCAGGAATGATCCGTAGCAGGCAACGACGCGGCGTGCCACGACGTCGCATGAAGAGGCGAGTCTGTAACATGACTTGCCCCATTATCTTTCTTTTTAGGGGAAAACCAGCACCGCACCAAGGGGCATAGTTGTACTGACACATCTTCCTTGTATGGACCTGCCCCCATTATCTATCTTTTTAGGGGAAAACCAGCACCGCACCGCGGGGCATAGTTGTACTGACACATCTTCCTTGTATGGACTTGCCCCCATTATCTGTATTAGGGGTTGTGGGTGCGTGGGGGCGGAATAGAATAACCGCACAACTCCTGTCAATCAACCGCACTGCCACGTTAGCGGGAGTCCGAGCCGGGGGGGGACCACCCCCTCCCCTGTTGCAGCGAGGCCGAGCCAGGAACATGCCGTAACAGGCGATGACGCGGTGTGCTAGGGTGTCTCATGCGAAGGTGAAAGTGCAACAATCGCTGGGTGGTTTTGGTAATTACTAACGACATATAGCTCATTGAACTAATGCTATTTCAAGATGATCATTTCAGAAAGTTCAATGATTGGCATGGCATGGATTAGGAATGTGGACCCCTCAAAATTCTATGGACACATATTGGCTCAAGCTCAAGACTCTACCTTTTCATTTTAGTGATCCAAGATCACATTGAGTCCATAGGAAAAGCCAATAGTATTAAAAGGAGATGAGGTGTTGCTTAATGGATTTCTTGCTCAAAATGCTTAGTGATATGCTCCAAATGCCCTCAACCACTTTCTCATATCCACATATGTCCCAAACCAAAAGTCAAACTCGGCCCTACCTATTTGATCTATCCGGCGCCACCGAGTTCACTTGACATAGCCACTGCTAGAAACCCTAGTCACTTCGGCCTAACCGATAGGGATCTCGGTCTCACCGAGATGGGACTGCAAACTCTTTGTTTCCCTTCGTAACATTTCGGTGCAACCAAGATGAGCGATCGGTCCCACCGAGTTTGCACTGCAAACTATATGTTTCCCTTTTGTAACATTTCGGTTCTACCGAAACGAGCGAATCGGTCCCACCGAGTTTGCATGACCAACTCTCTGGTTAGCTTATTACCAAAATCGGTCCCACCGAGTTTGTGTAATTGGTCTCACCGAGACTACGTTATGCCCTAACCCTAATGAAATCGGTCCTACCGAGTTGACATGTCGGTCCCACCGAAAATCCTAACGTTCACATTTTGAACTAAATTGGTCTGATTGAGTTTCATAATTCGGTCCCACCGAGTTTGGTGATTTGTGTGTAACTGTTAGATTTTGTGTGGAGGCTATATATATCCCTCCACCCTTCCTTCATTAATATGGAGAGCCATCAGAATGTGCCTGCACTTCCAGCATTCATTTTCTGAGAGAGAACCACCTACTCATGTGTTGAGACCGAGATATTCCATTCCAACCATATGAATTATGAGGACATCAATACCATTGTTACACCCACACCCCCTGCTGCTATACATAATGGACCAATTACTAGAGCTCGCGCACGCCAATTGAATTATCAGGTACTTTCGTTTCTTGGTAACGATTCTAATGTTCATGAGAATATGATGCTGCCTAAATTGGATACATTTATTTTGCTTACAAATGAAGGGCCTAGCTTGGACAAGAAAGATGTACCTTGGAACAAGTTCAAGCGTGGGATGATGGCATGCGCAAGGGGATCCAGAACGGAGTTACAAGTGATGATTTCAGGAGTTTGAAGCCACCATAAGGAGTGGATGAAGCCTTGGACGAAATATACAAGATGCCACTTCATAAATTTCGTCCAGAGGCTATTTTAGGTGCTGCGTCACCTTATTATTGGGCCAGGCCCATGTATTTTCGAAATACTTAAGTATAGGTTGTTCTTAGAGTCCGTATGTGTGGGGAAACAAGAGTTAGGGTTGGTTTTGGACCCCTCCTCCAAGGGCCACGAAATTCCCCCCTCTTCCTCCATATATACAGTCCTTAGGGCGTCGTTTAGACTTTCGGTTTTGTTTAGATTAAAGTTTGCCATAGCTGCAACTTCCCGTACTTCGTTTGTGTTCAACGACCAGATAAAGACGTCACAGAACCCCACCTTCATCAATAAAGCTTTCATCTTATATTCGCAATATCCAGATTGCAATATCAGTTTCTTGCTTGTTCTTCGTTTGCTCGCAGGAAACAGACCCTCGTGGTCAGGTTGATCATGCTCTGGCGTGGTCAATAACCCCTTGGAAGTTGGTTTAGCGATTGCTAAGGCGCGACGTCTCGCACGTTCGTAGTCGGATCATCAAGGTCGACTCCCACAGAAAACGATAGTGACCATATCATTGAAACGTCGGGACACCTTTGCCTCTATCAAGTGGTATCAGATTTCCAGGTTGCTCGGTGAGATCTTACAGTTTTTCATAGTTTAGATCAAGTCTGTTCTTCATACCTACAGTCCACGGGGAAAAAAGCCAAAAAAATTAGGGTTAGTTCATCATATCCGAACCAATCTAAGCCTTTGCATAGTCTTTTTAGAGTTTTGCTTTGTTGAATTTGCGGTTGCATCGTCGTGTCAAGTTGCTGGTCTTAGCGTCTAGTCCCTTAGAGTTTCGAGTTCTGTTCACAGGTTGTCACGCCGCCGCCGCACCATCATCATCGCCCCTGCCATCTACCACCACCGCTTATCCGCCATCGATCCGTCTCCATATACCACCACCAATCCGTCTCCATATACCACCACAAATCCGTATCCTTATACCACCACCGCTGCCATATATCCACCACCAATCCGAGTTCCTTTCATATTAGGTTTGTTTTCGAGGTTCGTCTAATTTCCGAGTCGTGTTTCCTTGCATTAGTAGGTTTCAAAAAAAAGAGTCTGGAGACCCCCGGGCAGTTTTTAGGCCAAAATTTTCACAGGCAAAAATATTTTTCCCTATCCTATTTTTAGGCTTTTCTGAGTCTTTTGAGCCACGTGCCATCATAGTGCTTTTTTGTCGCACTTTTTCGTCGTCCCTGCCCTGATTTCCAAAAAAAAGTCAAAAAAAATTTCGTGCCCATCCTGTCAGTTTGACGAGGGAAGAGTTTTGAGACACTCGCCATTATAGTGATTTTTCGCAAAAAAAAGAGGAGCGCAAAAAAAGAGGAGCGCCAAAAAAAGAGCGGAAAAAAACTTTCAGAGTGTGCTTTTCCCTTGTTTACGTGCAGCACCGTGATTTTGTTAGTTTTCTAAGCTCGCGTCTCTAGCACGGTCTAGCCTAGGACCAGCACAGTACCGTCGTTGAGCGTTTATTCAAGTTTGCATCTCTAAATTGATTATTGCTGACCCTTTTTGCTACCATATTATAAGCCTTCCCAGCTCCACATACATCTATGTCGTGCGTTTGACTCTCCCTGGTAATCGCTCTATCCAATCTTTGAGAGTTTTGACTACGACGGTTGCCGATCACCGCTTGCTTCTAGGTAAGAACTGGTAAGAATTTGAGATTTGCTTGACGGATTTGTGACATCTACCACCACCTCTTGTTAGTAGTTTGTAGGATCACATTCTTGTGTGTTTCTATTGCTGCTAACCATGGCAGGATCACAAGCCGACGAGACTGACTGGGAGAACATGACGAATAAGGAGTTGCATGATAAATTTCAGCAAATGATGAGTGGACAGGTGCAAGATGTGCTAAACAGATTTGAAGAGGCCATGGAGAAGATAGATGGCATGGAGAAGACTTTCGAGACAAAGCTCGATAACAAGTTTAATGAATTGCTCGCGCGTCTTCCACCACCACCACCGGCTGCCCCTAACGCACCTCTACAACAACAACAACAACGTCGCTTTCCAAATCAAGTGGGACGAGCACAGCGTATTCCCATTGACCCTGGGCAAAATTCTGGTACCGTTGTTGATGCTTCTGCCGCTCCTGCTGCTACTGCAGAGGTGGAGGACCATTACGAGGATGAGGTTGACCAAAATCAGAACTACGTGCAACCACCAGCACCACCGCCACTAGGTCGTCCTCATGCATATCATCATAACGGTAGGGCTGCACCACCACCTGGGGTACATGATCATCTTCCTAAACTAAAATTGAGTATTTCACCATTTGAGGGTAGATATGTTCCTGATATATATCTTACTTGGGAGTTAGAAACTGAACAACGATTTACATGTTTAAAATATCCTGAGGAGAGACGTGCTCCTGCTGCTGTTTGTGCTTTCACTAGCTTTGCATGTGTTTGGTGGTCTGAATATTGTAGATTATATCCTATTCCAACTACTTGGGCTGCTTTGAAAACTGCTATGCGTACTCGTTGGGTTCCACCATATTATCAACGTGAATTACCTAAAAAATTGCAGCATTTAAGACAAGGAAAAAATTATGTAGAAGAATATTATCAAGAATTACAAAATGGCATGATTAGATGTGGTATTGTTGAGGAGAATGAAGCTATGCTTGCACGTTTTATGGGTGGATTGAATGGAGAGATTCAGACCATTCTAGAGTATAAGGAGTATACTAATATCACTCGTTTATTCCATCTTGCTTGTAAAGCTGAACGTGAAGTGCAGAATCGACAGGCATTGGCACAAACTAACTTTTTTGCAGGTCGATCTTCATCATGGACACAACGTGCATCCTCTACTTCCAGTCCACCAGCAACTCCATCAGGTGCCACCTCCAGCCGTGATACAAGAAAGCAGGCACAACCACCACTATCTGCCAAGAGCACACCTGCCGGACCTGCGCAAAGCTCTTCTTTTTCCATGGCATCAACAGGGCACACAAGTGATATTATTTGTCGTCGTTGTAAGGGAAGAGGACATTTTGCGAGAGAATGCCAATCTCAGCATGTGATGATTGCTACTGAGGATGGTGGGTATGAGTCCGCTCGTGACTATGATGAGGAGACTTTGGCTCTTATTACACATGAAGAACACGGTGGAGAGGATTCTTATCATGAGACGCAATACATGGCTGCTGAAGATGCTGACAGGTATGAATGTTTAGTTGCTCAACGTGTTCTGAGTGTGCAGGTTACACAAGCTGAGGAAAATCATAGGCATAATTTGTTCCATACAAAGGGAGTTGTGAAGGAACGTTCTGTTCGCGTCATCATAGATGGAGGGAGCTGTAATAACTTGGCTAGCATGGAGATGGTGGAGAAGCTATCTCTCACCACAAGACCACATCCACATCTTTACAACATTCAATGGTTCAACAACAGCGGCAAGGTTAAGGTAACACGTACTGTTCGTGTGCATTTTAGTATCTCTACATATGCTGATTATGTTGATTGTGATGTGGTACCTATGCAGGCATGTTCCTTATTACTTGGTAGACCATGGCAATTTGATAAAAATTCTGTACACCATGGTAGAAACAATCAGTATACTCTTGTTCATAAGGATAAAAATATTACCTTGCTTCCTATGACTCCTGATTCCATTTTGAAAGATGATATTAATAGAGCTAATAAAGCAAAACAGGAGAAAAATAAAAGTGAAAATCAGATTGTGGCAAAAGAATTTGAGCAACAAATGCAGCCTAATAATAAACCATCTAGTGTTGCTTCTGAAATTAAATTGAAAAGTGCATGTTTACTTGCCACCAAATCTGATATTGATGATTTAGATTTTAGCATATCTGTTTGCTATGCTTTTGTGTGCAAAGAGGCATTATTTTCCTTCGAGGACATGCCTTCCTCTTTGCCTCCTGCTGTCACTAACATTTTACAGGAGTTCGCTGACGTATTTCCACAAGACGTGCCACCGGTATTACCACCTATTCGGGGGATTGAGGATCAAATTGACTTAATTCCCGGTGCATCGTTACCCAACCGTGCACCATACCGTACCAATCCAGAGGAGACGAAGCAGATTATGTGTCAAGTACAAGAACTTCTCGACAAAGGTTATATACGCGAATCCCTGAGTCCTTGTGCTGTTCCTATCATTTTAGTGCCGAAAAAGGATGGTACGTCGCATATGTGCGTTGATTGTAGAGGCATTAATAATATTACTATTCGTTATCGTCATCCTATTCCTAGGCTAGATGATATGCTTGATGAATTGAGTGGCTCTACAATATTCTCCAAAGTTGATTTACGTAGTGGATACCATCAAATTCGTATGAAATTGGGAGATGAAAGGAAAACAACATTTAAAGTTAAGTTTGGATTATATGAGTGGTTAGTCATGCCTTTTGGGTTAACTAATGCACCTAGTACTTTCATGAGGTTAATGTACGAAGTTTTACGTGCTTTCATTGGACGATTTGTGGTAGTTTACTTTGATGACATATTGATTTATAGCAAATCTTTGGAGGAACATTTGGAACATTCACGTGCTGTTTTTATTGCTCTACGTGATGCACGTTTGTTTGGTAACCTTGGAAAGTGCACATTTTGCACTGACCGAGTATCTTTTCTTGGCTATGTTGTTACTCCACAGGGAATTGAAATTGATAAAGCCAAGATTGCAGCCTAAAATGGTCACACAAGTGAGGAGTTTCCTTGGCCCCGCTGGTTTCCATAGGCGTTTTGTGAGAGCTTTCAGCACCATTGCTGCACCTCCCAACGAGCTTACAAAGAAGGATCTTCCTTTTGCTTGGGGTACCGCACAGGAAGAAGCCTTCATGGTGTTGAAAGATAAGTTGACACATGCTCCTTTACTCCAACTTCCTGATTTCAATAAGACTTCTGAGCATGAATCTTTGAAGCACATTAAAAGTCAAGCAAAATTGAACCGTAGACATGCTAAATGGGTTGAATTCATTGAGACTTTCCCTTATGTCATTAAACACAAGAAGGGTAAAGAAAATGTTATTGCTGATGCATTATCTCGTCGTTATACGGTGCTTTCAAAAATTGACTTTAAAATATTTGGTTTGGAGACCATCAAAGATCAATATGTGCATGATGCTGAATTTAAAGATGTATTGCAGAATTGTAAGGAAGGGAGAACTTGGAACAAGTTCATTCTTAACGATGGATTTGTCTTTCGTGCTAACAAGCTATGCATTCCAGCTAGCTCCGTTCGTCTTTTGTTATTGCAGGAGGCACATGGAGGAGGATTAATGGGACACTTTGGCGTCAAGAAGATGGAGGATATACTTGCTACACATTTCTTTGGCCAAAGATGAGACGGGATGTTGAGCGTTTTGTTGCTCGCTGCACTACATGTCAAAAAGCTATGTCATGACTCAATCGTCATGGTTTATATATGCCTTTGCCTGTACCTAGTGTTCCTTGGGAGGATATATCTATGGAATTTGTTTTAGGTTTACCTCGAACAAAGAAGGGGAGGGATAGCATATTTGTTGTCGTGGATAGGTTCTCGAAAATGGCACACTTTATACCATGTCATAAAAGCGATGATGCTGTTAATGTTGCTAATTTGTTCTTTCATGAAATTATTCGCTTGCATGGTGTGCCAAATACTATTGTTTCAGATCATGATACTAAATTTCTTAGCCACTTTTGGAGATGTTTATGAGCTAAGTTGGGGACTAAACTGCTTTTTAGTACTACTTGTCACCCCCAAACTGATGGACAAACTGAAGTAGTCAATAGAACATTGTCTACTATGCTTAGGGCTGTTTTGAAGAATAACAAGAAAATGTGGGAAGAATGCTTGCCTCATATTGAATTTGCTTATAATCGTTCATTGCATTCTACTACTAAGATGTGCCCTTTTGAAATTGTGTATGGTTTCCTACCTCATGCACCTATTGATTTGTTGCCTCTTCCATCTTCGGAGAAGGTTAATTTTGATGCTAAAGAACATGTTGAATTGATTTTTAAAATGCATGAGTTAACTAAGGAAAAAATTGAGCATATGAATGCTAAATATAAACTTGCTGGAGATAAGGGTAGAAAACATGTTGTGTTTGCACCTGGAGATCTTGTTTGGTTACATTTGCGTAAGGATAGATTTCCTAATTTGCGCAAATCAAAGCTAATGCCACGTGCTAATGGTCCTTTTAAGGTGTTAGAGAAAATAAATGATAATGCATATAAACTTGAGCTGCCTGCAGATTTTGGGGTTAGTCCCACTTTTAACATTACAGATTTGAAGCCTTATTTGGGTGAGGACAATGAACTTTCGTCGAGGACGACTTCATTTCAAGAAGGGGATGATGAGGACATCAATACCATTGTTACACCCATAGCCCCTGCTGCTATACATATGAACCAATTACTAAAGCTCGCGCATGCCAATTGAATTATCAGGTACTTTCGTTTCTTGGTAACGATTCTAATGTTCATGAGAATATGATACTGCCTAAATTGTATACATTTGTTTTGCTTACAAATGAAGGGCCTAGCTTGGACAAGAAATACGAACCTTGAAACAAGTTCAAGCGTGGAGATGATGGCATGCACAAGGGGATCCAGAACGGAGTTACAAGTGATGATTTCAGGACTTTGAAGCCACCATAAGGAGTGCATGAAGCCTTGGACGAAATATACAGGATGCCACTTCATAAATTTCGTCCAGAGGCTATTTTAGGTGCTGCATCACCTTATTATTGGGCCAGACCCATGTATTTTTGAAATACTTAAGTATAGGATGTTTTTAGAGTCCATATGTGTGGGGAAACAAGAGTTAGGGTTGGTTTCGGACCCCTCCTCCAAGGGCCACGAAATCCCCCTCTTCCTCCATATATACAGCCCTTAGGGCGTCGTTTAGATTTTGGGTTTTGTTTAGATTAAAGTTTGGCATAGCTGCAACTTCGCGTACTTCGTTTGTGTTCAACGACCAGACAAAGAAGGAGTAGAGATGATCGTTATGAACAAAGAAGATCATGGAGAAGCAAGGATTCGGAAAGGAAGGACAAGTCATCAAGGAGCTACACAAAATGAAGACATCAAGCTCATGTTGGTGAATGGGTATCCGGCTCCGACTCCGACAACTACTCTGAGAGAAGTTATCACTCCGACTCTGAATATACTCAAGATGAAGGTGTTGCCGGTCTAGCACTTGTGTCAACCAACTCCTACGACATATTTGACTCACCAAATGAAGGAATTGGAAGATGCTTCATGGCTAAAGGCCCAAAGGTATCACACCCCGAGTATGTTGATTTCAATAGTGATGAAGATGATTTGCTAGGTGACGATGATTTACTTGTTGACAACTCTAGTGATGAAAATTGTGATGAACTTGCTATTAATCATGTTAATCAAGATAAAATGAATGATGATGATAAGAAGGAGATTGAGCATCTAACTAAAGAACTAAACACTCTTAAGTTATCTCATGAAACTACCTGGAAGATCATTGAGAACTTTAAAGACTCATGAGAAGTTACGCTTTGAAAAGCTCAACCTTGAGTAAGAGCATGGGTTCTTAAAAGCAATCAATGATGATCGTCGCAAGAAAAGTTCTTCTTACATTGCCAAGCGTTTACTCTTGTCTACTTGCATGCCACAAGTTAAATCTAGCAACAAGAGTAAGAAGGATTCGTTTTCTAGTAGTAACAATAATCATGTCAAATCCAATGTTGTTGCTTCTAGTAGTTCTCTTGATTCCACTAATGATTCTCTTAGCCAAGTTACACTTGAGCAAGAAAATAGCTTATTGAAGGGAATTATAGAGAAATGTGTTTATAAGAGCCTTGCTGGGACTAAGGAATTTGAGGAAATTGTACGCAAGCAAGGAAGGCACCGGAAGAATCAATGTATTTGTTTTGAACGAAAGTTCAATGCCAATGGAGTTGAGTGGGAAAAAGATCAATACCCCAAGACGAAGTTTGTTCCTCAACAAGAGAAGTATGATCCTAGTTCTTTCCAAGGGACACAAGCTCAGCATGATCTTCCACCACAAGACCATAAGCAAAAGGTCAAGGACAAGCTTCAAGAGGAGATTGATGCAATTGAAGAAGCTCTTAAGGCCTTGCTCAAGTGGGTTCCCAAGACTACATCAAGTTCTACTTCATCAAGTATGACTACAGCTCCAAGGATTCCCGTCAAGATGACATGGATCCTGAAGAAGAAGAACTAGAGAGTTCTTGAGGGTGACTCCGCCAACATACTTTACTCATATCATCTTGGAAAGGACAAGTGCAAACAACTTCCACATCTTGCACTAGTTCAAGGAGTCATAAACCCTCTTGTTGGTAAGAAAAGGGACAAGGTGACCTAATTCTTTCATGGACATCATATTGTGTGTATATCACTCTATGTCTATGGATGGGCTTGTTTGTTCCTTGTGGGACTAACCCGTGTAGGTATTGAAAGTGCAACTCACTCCAATGGATTGCTTCAAATGATCTACATCAACATTGAGCATCCACATCTTCAACATCTACATGAAGTCATCATCGACAAAACCCAAGGTTAGTTCATACCTCCTAGGGGGGATATCACATCTAGGGGGAGCTTTACTCTAACAATTTAGCTAAAGCAACTCTAATGGTGTGAACACAACAATGATTTATGTAAAAGTGGTAACCCCACTTGTGCTTAAACGATGACTATGACCTATGATCAAATGTCCTCATTTGACTCCTCAGTCAATATAGTCATATATAGATGACCTAGTCATTGCCAATTTCCTGATAGATGCTAGAGTGTTTGTGCATGCTTTGTCACATATTTCATTTGCCATTTTATTGTGTGAGCATGTTGATTGCATATTTTACTCATTCGAGAACGTGCACTTTTCGTTTTGATTGTTTGGCTCTTTCTCATTTGCCAAGTGATGGAAAAGAATGCCTAAGAACTTTCTCTAGCTATTTATGCTTTTCTCGTCTCAAACTCTATTCATGCTACATCACAAAGTTTGATCAAGTCAGATTCGAACCACTTTGCGTGAGGAGCACTCGGAGTCCCTGATTTGTCATAGACTTAAACTTCCAAAACCTCTCTGTGCATTTCAGTCTGACCGATTCATCCACTTCGGTCACACCGAGTTCACTGAGTTGATCTAGGTTTTCAATCTCGGTGCAACCGATTTCAACTTTTCGGTCAAACTGAGTTGAAGTAAACGCTTGCGATTCTGCATCTCGGTGCCACCGAGTTGTTCCACTCGGTCACACCGACAGGGTCAGGATATATAAGCCCACGGGTGAGATTTTGGAAATTTCTTGAGACCTCCTTAGGCTGCGCATGTCCTGCTCTGCCGCCTCAGGTCTCCAGATCATCCTCTCGTCGCTAGTGACCTCCTGCCGCTGGTTTCCGTTGCCGTCAATGGGATTCAACCCCACCATTGCCGCTGTAGCGAACTCACCGCCGAACTAGGGGATGAGTTTGACCTTTTGTGTTAATTCCTTACTGATAGAGGCGAAGGTGTCCCGATGTTTCGATGAGATGATGGCTATCGTTTCTGTGGGAGTCGACCTTGACGATTCGACTACGAACGTGTGAGACGTCGCGCCTTAGCAATCGCTAAACCAACTTCCGAGGGGTTATTGACCACGCCGGAGCACGATCAACCTGACCACGAGGGTCTGTTTCCTGTGAGCAAACAAAGAACAAGCAAGAAACTGATATTGCAATCTGGATATTGAGAATATAAGATGAAAGCTTTATTGATCAAGGTGGGGTTCTGTGACATCTTGGTCTGGTCATTGGACACAAACGAAGTACGCGAAGTTGCAGCTATGGCAAACTTTTAATCTAAACAAAACCCAAGGAAAAAGCTACTAGATGCATATACTTATATAGGAGCAAGGGGTGGCGACCAAGGAGGTGGGAGGACATCCCAAGGAAGCCTAAAACTAACCCTAGGTCGTACAAGGCTCATGGTCCCAAGTGGAGGTGATGCAACACCTTTGGGCTTGTAGTTTGACTCGGATTCTGCTACAACGTCAGATTGTTTCGTGCATAACTCAATGCTTCGGACGAATTTGAAGGTGAATCCAATTGGGTTGGAAAGAGCACGAAATCTAGTTTCCAACAAAAAAATGAATCACCCAATTTGGAGTCTGTATGAAAAAGTTGTTGGCGTTTTGAGTCAGGTATGTCTGTGCAGTCCAAATCTGAATCCAGAACGTGAGAGACTTGGAGTCTATCTTCTCTTGGTCCAAAAGTGACGTGACAAGACTTTTTGAATAGAACCTAAACTTCTTTTTTCCCCTTATCTTCATATGTGGATTGTACAAATGTTCCATACACCTGCAATTAGACAAAACACAAAAGTGTGTGAAGTATTTTTATTCTGGATAACATAAATAGATTATTGAATAGTTTGCATTAGAAATCACCTAACAAATATGCATGTATGAAATATTTTTGGTCGTATCCAAAGTAGTCATGTCCTCATCATCCTCCCCTTCTTGAAAACCAAGCCGTCCTCGGTGTTGCTTAATCTGAAATGTGGCTAACAAAAGAGACAAGGTGTACATGTTGTATATGTATATGTCATCCATTTTAACTTCCCTTGATTTTTGCACATATGACACATGTATACATGAGTAACTTTCATAGTTCATAAAATCTAAAGCCAAAAATTTATCACAAGAATTAGAAGGCATGAAAATATTGCAACTCAGTTTGCACAGATAAGTGAAGCTCTTATTTATTTCAAAAGATTGGCAATGTTCATCATTAAACCATCCTAAATTTGGTGAATAAACCTTACTTGCATCAAATTTACATGCTACAACATGCTTAAATAAGCAAACATGCAATAAGTCATTGGACACAGATTCATCACCAAGATTAGAGGTCATATCAAAATGATTAAACATTGGTTCTTTTGCATCAACAGTTAATTCAATGGGTGCACCCAAAATTGTTGATATTTCAGTTGTTCGATCACATGATGCATTCATGACAGTAACAAGATTCTCTAAAATAGGTGGTGTGCTCAAATCAACAGGTAACTCAACACATGATGCATTCAAGTTAACTAGGCATACATCATTCTCATGTGAAGTTATATCATCAATACGTTTACTGTTACCTTGTCGCAGAGATGTAGCTGATGTAGGTACGGACATTGACAATGTATCATACTCTTGAGATGATGTCGCGCTCACAATCCGAGGTGGGGCTGCTCTAGTAGGTGCAACGGTGGAGTAACCAACCGGCGGTGGTGAGCATGAACTGGAATAGTAGTTGTTGTAGTCACCCAATGCATTCTCCTGTATCTGTCTCGCAAAGGTACAAGCACGGACATACATACCAGTAATGCAACAAGGAATATACTGAAATCTTGCCTGAATATCATGGTTCAAACCACCAAAAAATCTATTCATTGTATCATCCTCAGATCCTTCTATGTCACAATGATGCATATAAGATTTGAACTCTTGGTAGTAAGCATGAACAGTGTTGTTGCCTTGTTTAAATTGTTCAAATTTGCGAAGCAATTCACGAGGATAGTAAGGAGGGAAAAATTGTTGTCTCATTACAACTTTCAAAACTTTCCAAGTTGTGGGTTGGTTATCAATGTTTTTCTTACAATGTACACTCCACCAAACAGAAGCAAAACCAGTAAATGCTCTAGTGGTAGCTCGTACTCTCTCAAGTTCAGAAAAATCATGGTGACTAAAAACTTGTTCAACTTCAAGCTCCCAAGCTAGATAAATAGAAGGATTAAATCTACCCTCAAATGATGGTAAAGAGATAACCTGACCATATGCTTGTGTGTGTTGTCCCAACTCTCATGATGGTGAAGATGTGTCTGTCATACAAGAACTTCTATCTCCAGAACCTCTCATGATTAGTAGAAACAAGAAACAAAATTCAAGAATAATGTTCCTATGAACTACTAGGGTATGGTGGTAAAACGCTCACAGTATAACAAATATCAATATCTTACAAGTTCTTACCATGCAGCAGGTGGTGACAGGCAACCAGCAGTGTCAAATAACTCTGAAGATTGTGTAAAGCGATTGCCAGTGGAACGTATGTATACATGGTGTAGAAATATGTGGAGCTGGGTTGGCTATATATGGTAGCAAAAGATTAGTAATAATCAATTCAAAGATGCAATGTTGAATAAACGCTCAACGACGGTACTGTGCTGGTCCTAGGCTAGACCGGACTAGAGACGCGAGCCTAGAACACTAATGAGGTCACGCCATAGCACAACTAGCATCAATAAAAGATAAGAAGTAGCTCTGGACAGCAAAATATAAGTGAAGATCACAATAGCCGTAAAGATAATGATGTGAAACAACAGCCAAGCAGGATATATCAACAACTTTGTCTCCAACTTTCCTCTGAAAAAGTTTGTGCCAATTTTTTGATATTTTTTTTCAAGAATGGTATTGACTCAAGCTTTCAAATGCAAAAGGAATCACTCAATTCCAAATTGATATGAGGAGTCAGAAAATTCGAAAATTGGCGTGAAAAACTGGAAGGTGTTCATGCACTTCGGAGAGCAAAAAGACCTATTTAGGAGCTGATTTTGAGGTGCCAAATATTGAACTTGCTTTTGCAACTATTTATATGCATCTCGTCGCTAGCTTTCATTTTAGTACTTGCAGAGCCAAAACGGACTTCGTATGAGGAAGTTATGCCTGTTTTACTGAACAGTGTACAAAACAGATTCCAATCCGAATTCAACTACGAGATTGAGTCTAGATATATCCGAATTTTTTTCTCCTCTCTTTGATTTCCTCACACTTTTTTTCTTTTTCTTTTTTTTTCTTTGACTTTTTTTCTCTCTCCCTCTTTCCAAAACAAACTAGATAAGATGTAAATTGGATCAAGCGAAGATGGGAACGATCTCAACTATGATTATGACAATGAACGATTGGTAGCACGTGGAGAAAATTGATGGATGGGTGGTGGACAGCGGAAGGGATAATGATGCAGCGGCGGCGTGACTAATATGCAGAGAACTCCAAACTCTAAACGAACTAGACACTAAGACCAGCAACTCGACACGACGATGCAACCGATAATTCAACTATGCAAGCAATGAAAAGAAAATTGTAAAGGCTCGGACTGGTTTGGGCAAAGGATGAATAGATCTAACTTTTTTGTGGATTTTTCTTGGACAATAGGTAAGAAAATAAATCTAATCTAGGAAAAACTGGAAATTCTCACCGAGCAACCTGAAAACTGATACCACTTGATAGAGGCGAAGGTGTCCCGATGTTTCGATGAGATGGTGGCTATCGTTTCTGTGGGAGTCGACCTTGACGATCCGACTACGAACGTGCGAGACGTCGCGCCTTAGCAATCGCTAAACCTACTTCCGAGGGGTTATTGACCACACCAGAGCACGATCAACCTGACCACGAGGGTCTGTTTCCTGCGAGAAAACGAAGAACAAGAAAGAAACTGAGATTGCAATCTGGATATTGCGAATATAATATGAAAGCTTTATTGATCAAGGTTGGGTTCTGTGACGTCTTGGTCTAGTCGTTGGACACAAACGAAGAGCGAAGTTGCAGCTATGGCGAACTTTTAATCTAAACAAAACCCAAGGAAAAGGCTACTAGATGGATCTACTTCTATAGGAGCAAGGGGTGGCGGCCAAGGAGGTGGGAGGACGTCCCAAGGCAGCCTAAAACTAACCCTAGGTCGTACAAGGCTGATGGGCTCAAGTGGAGGTGATGCAACAGCTTTGGGCTTGTAGTTTGACTCGGATTTTGCTGCAACGTCAGATTGTTTCGTCCATAACTCAACGCTCTGGACGAATTTGAAGGTGAATCCAATTGGGTTGGAAAGAGCACGAAATCTAGTTTCTAAGAAAAAAAGAATCACCCAATTCGGAGTCTGTTTGAAAAAGTTGTTGGCGTTTTGAGTCAGGTATGTCTAGCAGTCCGAATCTGAATCCAGAACATGAGGGACTTGGACTCTATCTTCTCTTGGTCCAAAAGTGACGTGAGAGGACTTTTTTAACAGAACCTAAACTTCTTATTTTTCCCTTATCTTCATATGTGGATTGTACAAATGTTCCATACACCTGCAATTAGCCGAAACACAAAAGTGTGTGAAGTATTTTTATTCTGGATAACATAAATAGATTATTGAATAGTTTGCATTAGAAATCACTTGACAAATATGCACGCATGCAATATTTTTTGTCGTATCCAAGGTAGTCATGTTCTCATCACTTACACCAATTCTTAGCACAATGCAATGTCATTTCTTTACCATGTCTGAAAACAATCCATCCAGAGAAAACTTCCTTTAGGTTAGGTTTGATTCAAAAATTTAGGTTTAGGTTTTTGCCGAACTCATCTTGGACCGACCGAGTTGTGGAAATCGGTCTCACTGATTTGGCTTAGGCCATTGCACTTGCACTTTTTGGTCTAACCGAAAGTTGCAAATCGGTGCTACCGAGTTCGACTCTGTGTGAAATCCTAGCAATCTCGGAGCCACCGAACTGTGACTCGGTCTGATCGAGTGCACTAGTTTAGACTCCAAAAGTTGCTTCAGTGTCACCGAGTATAACAAATCGGTAGCTCCGAAATGCTTTCTCTGGAGAACTAAAACTAAGTTTTTGATTCATCTATTTTGCAAAAACTCTGCATTTTGTGATGCTCATCCACTCTACCTCATCTATATCTATTCACAGGGTCTGCTGTCAGTTTGCTTGCCAGAATGTCTGACCAAAGCGATAGCCAGAACAAATAAGAAGAGCAAGTGCACATTAGTGAGGGCACTAATCCCTCAAGCAGCTATGATGATGGCAGTAGGAACACTCCAAGCAATTTGCCCAAGGCAGCCACCAGATCAAGGAAGAAGAAAATCTCAGATTCTGAGGATGAGGATTATGTGGCTGTTGAGGAAGAAGTGAGCTCCAAAAAGAAAGTGGTGAAGAAGGAAAATGGTACTACTTCTACAACAAAGCCTGGATTGCATAAGAAGGCCCCTGCCAAGAGGGTGCCAACTTTAAAGGCCAGGGTCTCAACTACAGAAACTTCTAAGCCAACTGAAGAGGCTGCTGGAGAGAGTAAGAAAAGGAAAGAAAGGGTCAAGAAGACCACTACCAGAGTCATTGGGAGATCCTCTATAATGAGAGATCCAGTTGAAGAAGATCAAGAGGAAGAGAATGCTGCACGAGCACCCAAGTCTCAAAACCTTATGGGGGATGCCATTAAGTCAGGGGCTGCTCCTTCAAAGCCGAAAACTTCCCCCAAAGCTACTGCTCAAGATCAAAAGACTTCTAAGCCCAAGAGAAGCACTAGGAACATTCCAGCTGAAGAGAACTAGAAGGCCCTAGTGCCTGAGATGGAAGAAGAAGATGCTGAAGCCCTAGTGCTTGGAAAGCTTAAACCAAAGATTCTAGATCACAATGACACACATCCAGTGGCACAAGATATGAACATCAGGACGGATGCAGGTCTGAGACTTTGGAGATAGTCTGATCCCTATGCTGTGAGGAGGAAGACTGCAGTGAACTATAGGTTCCACACCAAAGAACAACAAGATTTCTAAGACTATTTTGCTTGACAAGAAGCCTGTAGTCTGGGTTGATTGGGAATTCATTGATGAGAATGAAGACTATTTTCTCTGTGTACATGAGAGCTTCAGAGCATGTGGTGTTAACAAGTTTGTGGGTCAAGAGCTGACCAAATGGGATGACGAAATCATCATGCAATTTTACTCCACTGCTCATTTTTATCCTGATGGAAGAATAATTTGGATGTCCGAGGGTACATGGTACCAGTCAATTGTTGATGAGTGGGCCAAGATGATAAATGCCCCTGAAGAGCATAAGGATGATTTGGATGTGTATGCCAAGAAGAAGAAAGACCACAACTCTATGGCCAACATGTACAATGAGATCCCATACAAAGCTTTGGAAACACACAAGCTTGGATCTGTCCATTACCTATTGCCTGGTCTAGCAACAATCAACACAATCTTGAGGCATACATTGTTTCCCAAATCTGGAGATCACAACATGATCAGAGGCCATTAAATCAATTTGCTACAGATATTTGATGTGCCTCAGAAATTCAAGGTCATGAGTCTGATTGTTGATACAATCAAGAGGACAGCTGCTGATCAAAAGAGATCTTGTGGGTATGCTCCACACATTCAGGTGCTCATCAACTCCAAGATGGGCACATGCACTTATTTGTTGGACAAGTAGCACTTACCCTTGAGGACAGAATTTGAGGATAACACAGTTGTGATGAATGAGGATGATCCCACATCAGTGCAAGCACAAGAGAAGATAGCAAAAGCAAAGGCTGAGAAGGTTCTAAAAATGCCAACTGTTGAGGAGGCATCTCGAGTTTTTCTAAAGTCAAAACAAGATCAGCTTGCATATCTAATTCAAGCAACTTTGAGGATTGAGAAGGGCTTGGCCACCCTGAACAAGAAACAGGAGAGCTTGGAGAGGATCATCGAGACCAATTTTTTTATCTTGATCTTAAGGTAACTGAGATGCAGTCAGCTGTTGAGCAGCTCCAGGAGGAAGCAGAGGAGAGGAAATAGTAGGCTACCACAGATGGTTTTCAGTGAGTGCCTAGAGGTCAAAGATCTGCTGCAGTGCCAGTGCCTGACACTAGAGCAACTACTTCAGCACCAGCAGCAACAGTTTCAGCACCAGTAGCACTATGCATTTTCAAACTTTTGAGTAATTGTTGCCAAAGGGGGAGAAATGTATAGATCATAAGCTTCGAGAGAGAGAGAGTGTGTGTTTTGCTTCTTTGTCTCTCTTGCTATTTGGTTGATACTTTTTTGTGTGCTCATTTCATAATCTTTATGTCTGTGTGTGAGATACTTATATGTTCATGTGTTTGATCATATTCAACTTTAATGCTTGCTTGGATGATATTATCTTCTCTATCTCATGTATGATCGTTCGCTTTGCTTGGTGATGAGTGCATGTTTTAATTCCTATCATTTTGAGCGCCCCACCAAGATGTATGTGACATGGAAGAGTAACACATGATCCTGAACGATTGCGCATTTGCATTCAAACACAAATTTCAAATAATGCACTAATTGAGGGGAGCTCTTGCTTATCACATACTTCTCAAAGCGATGATGTATTTCAATCTTATTATCATTTGTCGAAGCTTTGATCTATATGTTGTCATCAATTACCAAAAAGGGGGAGATTAAAAGTGCAACTATCCCTGAGTGGTTTTGGTAATTACTAACAACATATAGCTCATTGAACTAATTCTATTTCAAGATGATCATTTCAGAAAGTTCAATGATTGGCATGGCATGGATTAGGAATGTGGACCCCTCAAAATGCTAAGGACACATATTGGCTCAAGCTCAAGACTCTACCTTTTCATTTTAGTGATCCAAGATCACATTGAGTCCATAGGAAAAGCCAATAGTATTAAAAGGAGATGAGGTGTTGCTTAATGGATTTCTTGCTCAAAATGCTTAGTGATATGCTCCAAATGCCCTCAACCACTTTCTCATATCCACATATGTCCCAAACCAAAAGTCAAACTCGGCCCTACCTATTTGATCTATCCGGCGCCACCGAGTTCACTTGACATAGCCACTGCTAGAAACCCTAGTCACTTCGGTCTAACCGATAGGGATCTCGGTCTCACCGAGATGGGACTGCAAACTCTTTGTTTCCCTTCGTAACATTTCGGTGCAACCAAGATGAGCGATCGGTCCCACCGAGTTTGCACTGCAAACTCTCTGTTTCCCTTTTGTAACATTTCGGTTCTACCGAAACGAGCGAATCGGTCCCACCGAGTTTGCATGACCAACTCTCTGGTTAGCTTATTACCAAAATCAGTCCCACCGAGTTTGTGTAATTGGTCTCACTGAGATCACGTTATTCCCTAACCCTAATGAAATCGGTCCCACCGAGTTGACATGTCGGTCCCACCGAAAATCCTAACGTTCACATTTTGAACTAAATCGGTCTGACCGAGTTTCATGATTCGGTCCCACCAAGTTTGGTGATTTGTGTGTAACTATTAGATTTTGTGTGGAGGCTATATATACCCCCACACCCTTCCTTCATTAATATGGAGAGCCATCAAAACGTGCCTACACTTCCAGCATTCATTTTCTGAGAGAGAACCACCTACTCATGTGTTGAGACCGAGATATTCCATTCCAACCATATGAATCTTGACCTCTAGCCTTCCCCAAGATGCTTTCCACTCAAATCATATTTCCACCAAATCCTAATCTGTGAGAGAGAGAGTTGAGTGTTGGGGAAACTATCATTTGAAGCACAAGAGCAAGGAGTTCATCATCAACACACCATCTATTACCTTTTGGAGAGTGGTGTCTTCCAGATTGGTTAGGTGTCACTTGGGAGCCTCCGAAAAAATTGTGGAGTTGAACCAAGGAGTTTGTACGGGGAAGGAGATCGCCTACTTCATGAAGATCTACCCTAGTGAGGCAAATTCTTCGTAGGCGATGGCCATGGTGGGATAGACAAGGTTGCTTCTTCGTGGACCCTTCGTGGGTGGAGCCCTCCGTGGATGTACGGTAGCACCACCTATCGAAACCACACAAAAAATCTCCATGTCTACATTGTGTTTGCTCCCTCCAAACCCTCCCTTTACCTTCATGTGCAATGTTTTACATTCTGCTGCTATACTATTAGACTTGCATGTGTATGTTGATTGCTTGACTTGTGCTAAGTTGCTAAAATCTGCCAAGACATAAAATTGGGAAAAGGATAGATTTTTATTTGGTCAAGTACTCTAATCACCCCCCCTCTAGAAATACTTTTGATCCTACAAAAGGCGATTATGTAACATGACTTGCCCCATTATCTGCCTTTTTATGGGGTGTGGGTGCGTGGGGGGGACAGAATAACCGTACTACACCTGTCTAACGAGCGCATTGCCGCGTTAGCGTGAGTTCGAGCTAGGGGGGTCGGGACCCCCCCCCCTAGGCCATGTCGGTGAGGCCGAGCCAGGAATGAGCCGTAGCAGGCGACGACGTGACGTGCTGTGGCGTCCCATGCGGAGGCTAGTCTATACATGACTTGCCCCATTATCTATCTTTTTAGGGGAAAACCAACACCGCACCGAGGGGCATAGTTGTACTGACACATCTTCCTTGTATGGACTTTCCCCCATTATCTATTTTAGGGGGTGTGGGTGTATGGGGGGAACAGAATAACCGCACCGTGCCTGTCAGACAAGCGCGCTGCCGCGTTAGCGCGAGGCCGAGCTAGGGGGGAAGGGGTCGGGACCCCACCTCCCCCATCCCGGCTAAGCCGAGCAAAGAACGATTCATAGCAGGCGATGACGCGGCGTGCCATTGCGTAGCATGCAGAGGCGACTCGGTAACATGACTTGCCCCATTATCTATCTTTTTAGGGGGAAAACCAGCACCGGACCGAGTGGCATATTTGTACTAACACATCTTCCATGTATGGACTTGACCCCATTATCTATCTTAGCGGGTGTGGGTGCATGGGGGGACAGAATAACCACACTGCGCCTGTCAAACGAGCGCACTGTCATGTTAGCGCGAGGCAGAGCCGGGGAGGAGGGGGTCGGGACCCCTCCTCCCCCATCGTGGCGAGGCCAAGCAAGGAACGAGCCGTAGCAGGCGACGACGCGACATGCCGCGGTGTCGCATGCGGAGGCGAGTCCGTAACATGACTTGCCCCGTTATCTATCTTTTTAGGGGGAAAACCAGCACCGCACCGAGGGGCATAGTTGTACTGACACATCTTCCTTGTATGGACTTGCCCCCATTATCTATCTTACGGGGTGTGCGTGCATGGGGGGCAGATTAACCACACTGCGCCTACCAAACGAGCGCACTATCGCGTTAACGTGATGCCGAGCCGGGGAGGAGGGGGTCGGGACCCCTCCTCCGCCATCCGGTGAGGCCGAGCCAGGAACGAGCCGTAGCTGGAGATGACGCGACGTTCCAAGGTGTCGCATGCGGAGGCGAGTCCATAACATGACTTGCCCCATTATCTATCATTATAGGGGAAAAACTAGCACCGCACCGAGCGGCATAGTTGTACTGACACATCTTCCTTGTATGGACTTGCCCCCATTATCTATCTTAGGGGGTGTGGGTGCATGGGGGGAACAGAATAACCGCACTATGCCTGTCAAACGAGCGCATTGTCGCTTTAGCCTGAGGCCGAGCCGGGGGGAAGGGTGTTGGGACCCCACCTCCCCCATCCCGGCGAAGTCGTGCCAGGAACAAGTTGTAGCAGGCGACGACGAGGCTTGTCGTGCCGTCGCATGCAGAGGGGCATAGTTGGACCAACACATCTTTCATGTATGGACTTGCCCCCATTATCTATCTTAGCGGGTGCGGGTGCGTGGGGGGACAAAATAACCACACTGTCCCTGTCAAACGAGCGCATAGTCGCGTTAGCGCGAGGCCAAGCCAGGGAGGAGGGGTGTCGAGACCCCTCCTCCCCCATCCCCGTGAGGCCGAGCAAGGAATGAGCCGTAGCAACCAAAGACGTGGCGTGCCGCGGTGTTGCATGCGGAGGCGAGTCCGCAACATGACTTGCCCCATTATCTAACTTTTTAGGTGGAAAACCAGCACTGCACCAAGGGGCATAGTTGTATTGACACATCTTCCATGTATGGACTTGCCCCCATTATCTATCTTACGGGGTGTGGGTGCATGGGGGGGGGGGGACAGATTAACCGCACTGCACCTGTCGAGCGAGCGTGCTATCGCTTTAGCACGAGGACGAGCCTGGGAGGAGGGGGGTCCGGACCCCTCCTCCCCCATCCCGACCCAGGAACGAGCCGTAGCAGGAGATGACGCGGCATGCCGCGGCGTCGCATACGGAGGCGAGTATGTAATGTGACTTGCCCCATCATCTATCTTTTTCGGGAAATCCAGCACCACACCGAGGGGCATAGTTGTACTGACACATCTTCCTTGTATGGACTTGCCCCTATTATCTATCTTTTTAGGGGATAACCAGCACCGCACCGACGGGAATAGTTGTACTGACACATCTTCCTTCTATGGACTTTCCCCCATTATCTATCTTAGGTGGTGTGAGTGTGTGTGTAGGGGGGGGACATAATAACCGCAGTACGCCTGTCAAACAAGCGCACTGTCGCATTAGCGCGAGGCCAAGCTGGGGGGCGGGGGGTCGGGATCCCCCCTCCCCCATCCCGGCGAGGCTGCGCCAGGAATGAGACATAGCAGGCGACAACGCGGCGTGCCGCGGTGTCGCATGCGGAGGCAAGTCCGAACATGACTTGCCCCATTATCTATCTTTTTAGGGGGAAAACCAGCACCGCACCGAGGGGCTTATTTGTACTGACACATCTTCCTTGTATGGACTTGCCCCCATTATCTATCTTTTTAGGGGGAAAACCATCACCGCATCGAGGGGCATAGTTGTACTAACACATCTTCCGTGTATGGACTTGCCCCCATTATCTATCTTAGGTGGTGTGGGTGCATGGTGTGGGGGACAAAATAACCGCATTGCACCTGTCAAACGAGTGCACTGCCATGTTAGACCGAGGCCGAGCCAGGAACGAGCCGTAGTAGGTGCCGACCTAGTGTGCCGTGTCGTTGCATGAGGATGCGAGTCCATAACATGACTTGCCCCATTATCTATGTTTTTAGGGGGTGTAGGTGCTTGGGGTGAACAGAATAACCGCACTGCGCCTGTCAAACGAGCGAACGGCCGCGTTAGCATGAGGCCGAGCCCCCCTTTCCCATCCCAGTGAGGCTCAGCCAGGAACGAGATGTTGCAGGAGACGACGCGGGGTTTCCAGGAATCATATGCGGAGGCGAGTCCATAACATGACTTGCACCATTATCTATCTATTTAGGGGGAAAACCAGCATCGCACCGAGGGGCATAATTATACTGACGCATCTTCCTTATATGGACTTGCCCCCATTATCTATCTTAGGGGGTGTGGGTGTGTGGGGTGGGGAACAGAATAACCGCACCGCGCCTGTCAAACGAGCGCACTGCCGCGTTAGCACGAGGCTGAGCCGGGGGGAAGGAGTCAGGACCCCACCTCCCCGATCCCAGCGAAGCCGAGCCAGGAACGAGTTGTAGCAAGAGATGACGCGGCGTGCTGTGGCGTCGCATGCAGAGGCGAGTCCATAACATGAATTTCCCCGTTATCTATCTTTTTAGGGGGAAAACCATCACCGCACCGAGGGGCATAGTTGTACTGACACATCTTCCTTGTATGGACTTGCCCCCATTATCTATCTTAGGTGGTGTGGGTGCATGGGGTGGGGGACAAAATAACCGCATTGCGCCTGTCAAACGAGTGCACTGTCATGTTAGAGAAAGGCCGAGCCAGGAACGAGCCATAGCAGGTGACGACCCAGTGTGCCATGGCATCGCATGAGGACGTGAGTCCATAAAATGACTTGCCCCATTATCTATGTTTTTAGGGGGTGTAGGTGCTTGGGGTGAACAGAATAACCGCACCGCGCCTGTCAAACGAGCGAACGGCCGCGTTAGCATGAGGCCGAGCCCCCCTTCCCCATCCCAGTGAGGCTCAGCTAGGAATGAGACGTAGCAGGCGATGATGCGAGGTTTCGAGGAATCGTATGCGGAGGTGAGTCCGTAACATGACTTGCACCATTATCTATCTTTTTAGGGGGAAAAGCAGCATCACACCGAGGGGCATAATTGTACTGACGCATCTTCCTTGTATGGACTTGCCCCCATTATCTATCTTAGGGGGTGTGGGTGTGTGGGGGGGAACAGAATAACCGCACTGCGCCTGTTAAATGAGCGCACTGTCACGTTAGCGCGAGGCCGAGCCGGGGGGGAAGGGGTCAGGACCCCACCTCCCCCATCCCGGCGAAGCCGAGCCAGGAACGAGTCGTAGCAAGAGATGACGCAGCGTGCTGTGGCGTCGCATGCAGAGGCGAGTCCATAACATGACTTGCCAAATTATCTATCTTTTTAGGGGGAAAACCAGCACCGCACCGAGGGGCATAGTTGTACTGACACATCTTCCATGTATGGACTTGCCCCCATTATCTATCTTAGCGGGTGTGGGTGCGTGGAGGACAGAATAACCACACTACGTCTGTCAAACAAGCACACCGCCACATTAGCGTGAGGCCGAGCCGGGAAGAAGGGGGTCAGGACCCCTCCTCCCCCATCCCGGCGAGGCCGAGCAAGGACCGAGCCATAGCACGCGATGACGCGGCGTGCCGTGGCATCGCATGCCGAGGCAAGTCTGTAACATGACTTGTCCCATTATCTATCTTTTTAGGGGGAAAACGAGCACCGCACCGAGGGGCATAGTTGTACTGACACATATTCCTTGTATGGACTTGCCCCCATTATCTATCTTACGGGGTGTGGGTGCGTGGGGTGACAGATTAACCGACTACGCATGTCAAACGAGCGCACTATCGCGTTAGCATGACCCGACCGCCTCCTCCCCCATCCCGGTGAGGTCGAGCCAGGAACGAGCCGTGGCAGGCGACGACGCGACGTTCCGCGGCACTGCATGCGGAGGCGAGTCCGTAACGTGACCTGCCCCATTATCTATCTTTTTAGGGCAACACAAGCACCGCACCGAGGGGCGTAGTTGTACTGACACATCTTTCTTGGATGGACTTTCCCCCATTATCTTTTTTTAGGGGGAAACCAGCACCGCACCGAGGGGCACAGTTGTACTGACACATCTTCCTTGTATGGACTTGCCCCCATTATCTATCTTAGGTGGTGTGGGTGCGTCGGCGGGATAGAATAACCGCATTCCGCCTGTCAAACAAGCGCGCTGCCGTGTTAGCGTGAGGCTGAGCCATGGGGAGGGCCCCCCCATCCCGGCGAGGCTGAGCCAGGAATGAGCCGAAGTAGGCGACGACCCGGCATGCCCCGACATCGCATGCGAACGCGAGTCCGTAACATGACTTGCCCTATTATCTATCTTTTTAGGGGGTGTGGGTGCTTGGGGGGAATAGAATAACCGCACTGTGCATGTCAAACGAGTGAACTGCTGCGTTAGCCTGAGGCTGAGCCCCCCTCCCCCATCCCGGCGAGGCCGATCTAGGAACGAGCCGTAGCAGGCGACGACGCAGCGTGCCGCAGCGTTGCATGCGGGCGCGAGTCTGTAACATGACTTGCCCCATCATCTATCTTTTTACGGGAAAAACCTGCACCGCACCGAGGGGCATAGTTGTACCGACACATCTTCCTTGTATGGACTTGCCCCCATTATCTATCTTTTTAGGGCATAACCAGCACCGCACCGAGGGTCATAGTTGTACTGACACATCTTCCTTGTATGGCTTGCCCCCATTATCTATCTTAGCTGGTGTGCGTGTGTGTGGGGGGTGGCAGAACAACCGCACCGCGCCTGTCAAACAAGCGCACTGCCACGTTAGCACGCGGCCGAGCTAGGGGGAGGGGGTTAGGAGCCCCCCTCCCCCATATCGGTGAGGCTGTGCTAGTAACGAGACGTAGCAGGCGACAACGGGGCGTGCCGGGGCATCGCATGCGGAGGCGAGTCCGTAACATGACTTGCCCAATTATCTATCTTTTTAGGGGAAACCGGCACCGCACCGAGGGGCATAGTTGTACTGACACATCTTCCTTGTATGTACTTAACCCCATTATCTATCTTTTAAGGGGGAAAACCAGCACTGCACCGAGCAGCACAGTTGTACTGACACATCTTTGTTGTATTGACTTGCCCCAATTATCTACCTTTTTAGGGGGAAAACCAGCACCGCACCGAGGGGCATAGTTGTACTAACACATCTTCCTTGTATGGACTTGCCCCCATTATCTATCTTAGGTGGTGTTGGTGCGTGGGGGGACAAAACAACCACATTGCTTCTGTCAAACGAGCGCACTGCCGTGTTAGTGCGAGGCCTGGCCAGGGGGGTCGGGCCCCCCTCCCCCATCCCGGCGAGGCTGAGCCAGGAACGAGCCGTAGTTGGCGACGAGCCAGCATGCCGTGGTGTCGCATGAGCATGCGAGTTGGTAACATCACTTGCCCCATTATCCATCTTTTTAGGGGGTGTGGGTGCTTGGTGTGCACAGAATAACTGCACTGCGCCTGTCAAATGAGCGAACTACCGCGTTAGCATGAGTCCGAGCTCCCCTCCCCCATCCCGGCGAGGCCGAGGCAGGAACGATCCGTAGCAGGCGACGATGTGGCATGTCGCGGCATCGCATGCGGAGGCGAGTCTGTAACATGACTTGCCCCATTATCTCTCTTTTTACGGGAAAAACCAACACCACACTGAGGGGCATAGTTGTACTGACACATCTTCCTTGTATGGACTTGCCCCCATTATATATATTTTTAGGGATAACCAGCAGCGCACCGAGGGGCATAGTTGTACTGACACATCTTCCTTGTATGGACTTGCCCCCGTTATCTATCTTAGGTGGTGTGGGTTTGTGCGGGGGGGGGGGGGCGGTGGGCAGAATAACCGCACTGCGCTTGTCAAACGAGCGCACTGCCGTGTTAGCGCGAGGCCGAGCCGGCGGGAGTGGGCTCGGGACCCCCCTCCCCCATCCCGGCGAGGCTGCGCCAGGAACGAGACGTAGGAGGCGATGACGTGGCGTGCCGCGGTGTCGCATTCAAAGATGAGTCCGTAACATGACTTGCCCCACTATCTATCTTTTTAGGGGAAAACTAGCACCGCACTGAGGAGCATAGTTGGACTGACACATCTTCCTTGTATGTTCTTGCCCCCATTATCTATCTTCATAAGGGGAAAACCAGCACCACACCGAGGGCCATAGTTGTACTGACACATCTTCCTTGTATGGACTTTCCCCCGTTATTTATCTTAGGTGGTGTTGGTGTGTGGGGGGAGGACAGAGTAACTGTATTGTGCCTGTCAAATGAGCGTAGTGCCGCGTTAGCGTGAGGCCGCGCCGGGGCGAGGGGGTCGGGACCCCCCTCCCCCAACCCGGCAAGGCCGAGCAAGGAACAAGCCGTAGCAGGCGATGACGCGGTATGTCGCGGCGTCGCATCCGAATGCGAGTCCGTAACATGACTTGCCCCATTATCTATCTTTTTATGGGGTGTGGGTGCTTGGGGGGGGGGGACAGAATAACCGCACTGCGCCTGTCAAACAAGAGCACTGCCGCGTTAGTGTCAGGCCAAGCCCCCCTCCCCCATCCTGGCGAGGCCGAGCCAGAAACGAGCCGTAGCAGGCGACAACGCGACGTGCCGCGGCATCGCATGCGGAGGCGAGTGTTTAACATGACTTGCCCCATTATCTATCTTTTTAGGGGGGAAACCAGCACCGTGCCAAGGGCTATAGTTGTACTGACACATCTTCCTTGTTTGGACTTGCCCCCATTACGTATATTTTTAGGGGTAAACCAGCAACGCACCGAGGGGCATAGTTCTACCGACACATCTTCCTTGTATGGACCTGCCCCCATTATCTATCTTAGGGGAAAACCAGCATGATCTCGCTCGTAGCTACGTCGGTATTTCCCCAAAGAGGAAGGGATGATACAGTACAGTGGCGGTAGGTGTTTCCCTCAGATATGAAACCAAGGTTATCGAACCAGTAGGAGAACCAAGCAACACAACAAACCGGCCCCTACACACAGATAACAAATCCTCGCAACCCGACGTGTAAAAGGGGTTGTCAATCCCTTTCGGGTAACGGTGCTAAAAATTGGTTCGATGATAGGAGAAAGTTGTAATAGATTGAATAAATAGATCGCATATAAAATAAAGTGCAGCAAAGTATTTTTGGGTTTTTGGTTTAGTAGTTCTGGCAATAAAAGAAAATAAAAATAGATCGCAAAGCAAATATATGAGAAAGAAGTCCCGGGGGCCGTAGGTTTCACTAGTGGCTTCTCTTGAAAAAAATAGGAAACGTGGGTAAACAAATTGCTGTTGGGCAACTGATAGAACCTCAAATAATTATGACGATATCCAGGAAACGATCATTATATAGGCATCACATCCAAGATTAGTAGACCGACTCCTGCCTGCATCTACTACTGTTACTCCACACATCGACCGCTATCCAACATGCATCTTGTGTATTAAGTTTATGGAAACAGAGTAATGCAATAAGAACAATGACATGATGTAGACAAGATCTATCTATGTAGAGATAGACCCCATTGTTTTATCCTTAGTAGCAACGATACATACGTGTCGTTTCCCTTTCTGTCACTGGGATCAAGCATCGTAAGATCGAACCCACTAGAAAGCACCTCTTCCCATTTCAAGATAAATAAATCAAGTTGGCCAAACAGAACCCAAATATCGGAGAAGAAATACAAGTCTATAAGCAATCATGCATATAAGAGATCATAGAAACTCAAATAACTTTCATGGATATAAAAAGATAGATCTGATCATAAACTCACAGTTCATCAGATCCCGACAAACACACCACAAAAGAGTTACATCATATGGATCTCCAAGAGACCACTATATTGAGAATCAAGAGAGAGAGAGATGAAGCCATCTAGATACTAACTACGGACCCGAAGTTCTACAAAGAACTACTCACGCATCATCGGAGAGGCACTAATGGAGGTGGTGAACCCCATCCGAGATGGTGTCTAGATTGGATCTCGTGGTTCTGGACTCTGCGGCGGCTGGATGAATATTTCGTCGACTCCCCTAGGGTTCTGTGATTTTTGGGGTATTTATAGAGCAAAGAGGCGGTCTGGGGGCACCAGAGGTGGGCACAACCCACCAGGGCGCGCCTGGGCCTCCTGGCACGCCCTGGTGGGTTGTGCCCCCCTCAGGGCACCCCCGAAGGCACAACCAGGGCCCGTTGTGTTCCATTTGGCCCATAAAAATTCTTCGTAAAGTTTCGTGGCATTTGGACTCCGTCTGATATTGATTTTCTGTGATGTAAAAAACACGAAAAAACAGGAACTGGCACTTGGCACTATGTCAATAGGTTAGTACCAAAAAATGATATTAAATGACTATAAAATGATTATAAAACATCCAAGATTGATAATAGAACAACATGGAACAATCGAAAGTTATAGATATGTTGGAGACATATCAGCATCCCCAAGCTTAACTCCTACTCGTCCTCGAGTAGGTAAATGATAAAAACAGAATTTTTGATGTGAAATGTTGTCTATCATGTCATATCATATTCTTTTCTTTATAACATGGACAATTGGACTTTTAGTTGTTCAAAGCAATAGTCTAGTTTGGACATGATAATTTAGATACTCGAGCATATCAACAAGCAACCATGTCTTTCAAGATATCAATGATAAAATAAGTTATCGCTAGCCCATCATGCTCAAACATTGATCCATTCATGAAACACACTCCAATATTAGCTACACCCAATACTTAAGTACGATCGTATTGCCTCCTAGTTGGTGCTTTTATAAGAGAAGATGGAGACTCAAAATAAAATTTGCATAAAGTAAAAGAAAGGCCCTTCGCAGAGGGAAGTAGGGATTTGTAGAGGTGCCAGAGCTCAAAGCGAAAAACTTAGAGATAGAAATTTTTTGAGGTGTATCCATGCCACCAACCAAATGACTTAGAGTTCCCAATACTTTCCATGCATAGATATATCATAGGCGGTTCCCAAATAGAAAACATAGTTTATTCCTTTTTCCACCATACTTACACTTTCCATGGCTAACCATATCCACGGGTGCCCTCCATACCAACACTTTCCAAGGAATTTATTATTTGACAACATAAAGTAAATTCATTTTTTTGCATTTCGGGACTGGGCATCCCTAATACCTTTGCCTTACTCTCGTGCAATAACAAGTGAATGAACACTCATCTTGAGAATAACACATCTAGCATGGAAAATATTAGCCACCCCTCACTGCTCCGCGAGCGAAACAAACACACAAAAGAGAAGTTTACGTTGAAAATTAGAGATGGCACATACAAATTTTCTTAGAATGGCAAAAGAATACCGCATATAGGTAGATATAGTGGACTCATGTGGCAAAACTGGGTTAAAGGTTTTTGGATGCACAACTAGTGATCATACTTAGTGCAAAATGAAGGCTAGCAAAAGATTGGGAAGCGACCAACTAAGAAATGAATAATCTCAAAAGCAAGCGTTAAGCAAAATTAACACCGATTAATGTACCATAAGTAGGATATAATTTCATTCCATGACTATTGACTTTCGTACTTGCATAGGGAATCACAAACCTTAACACCAATATTCTTACTAAAGCATAATTACTCACCAACATAACTCACATATCACATTATCATATCTCAAAACTATTACTAAGAATCAAGTTTATTTTGTCCAATGATCTTCATGAAAGTTTTTATTATATCCTTCTTGGATATCTATCTCTTTGGGACTAATTTTCATGTATTGCTTTTGACAAGCTCCAACAAATATAAGTGAAGATCATGAGCATAATATATTTTTTCTTTCTCTCAAATTAATTTAAGTGAAGCAAGAAAGAATTTCTTGAAAATTTTACCAACTCTCAAATAAATGTAAGTGAATCAAGAGAGCATTTCTTCAAAAATACTAAAGCACACCATGCTCTAAAAGATATAAGTGAAGCACTAGAGCAAGTCCATTGCTCATAAAAATTTAAGTGAAGCATAGAGAGCAATTCTAACAAGTCATGACATAATTTTCGCTATCTCAAATAGGTGTGTCCAGCAAGGATTGATGACTTAAAACACAAAAAAAAACAAGCAGACTCATATCATACAACATGCTCCAAGCAAAACACATATCATGTGACTAATAAAAATATAGTTTCAAGTAAAATACCGATGATTGTTGGAAGAAAGCGGGGATGCCAGTCGGGGGAATCCCCAAGCTTAGTTGGTTGCTCATTTTTGGATAATAGCTTGGGATGTCGGGGCATCCCCAAGCTTAGGCTCTTCCATCCTTCTTTCATCCATCGTAAGATAACCCAAAACTTGAAAACTTCAATCACACAAAACTCAACAAAACCTTCGTGAGATCCGTTAGTATAAGAATAATAAATCACTATTATAAGTACTATATCGAATCAAATCAATTCATATATATATTTGAATTATATCTACTATATTCCAACTTTTCAATGGTAAAAACACATCAAAAAATCCATAGAGCCATCAAAATAAGCACACAACACAAAGAAAACAGAATCTTTCAAAAGAGAATAGTCTGTAGAAATCTGACTATTTCGAATACTTCGGTAACTCCAAAAATTCTGAAAACTTAGGATGACCTGAGGAATTTTCATATTGATCTACTGCAAGTGGATTGGGTATTTTATCGCTCTCTGGTAAAAAATGAAAATTAATTTCATGAGCGTAAAAGTTTTTGTTTTTCAACAAGATCAAACAACTATCACCCAAGAAGATCCTAAAGGCCTTACTTGGCACAAACACTAATTAAAACATAAAAAAGAATCATAACAGTAGCATAATTGTGCTAACACTCAAGAATAGAAAGCAAAAAGAAAAAATAAAATTTATTCATTGGGTTGCCTCCCAACACGTGCTATAGTTTGACGCCCTTAGCTAGGCATAAATCATGGATCTATGTTTTGTCATCTTTGTCCAACTCTTCAATCAAACACTTTGAATCCTTCAGAGATTTAGCATAAAGATCTTCAATAACAATACTCCTAGGAATAAACTTAAAGATTTCATTCTTGCAAAAAGGATCTCTTATCACTTCAACAAAATCCGGGTGAACACTAATCATCTTAAGATCTCCATTATTACTATTACTAGAAGTTGCACCCTTATTCTTGGATCTACCCCTCGTTACAGGAGTTTTCTCGATAGGTTTAGCGGAAGCAAAAGAAGTGCTTAGATTACTAAAGATTTCTTCTAGTTTGATAGAGGCGAAGGTGTCCCGTCTTTCAATGAGATGGTGGCTATCGTTTTGGAGGAAGTCGAATTTGACGATCCGACTACGAACGTGCAAGGACGTCGCGCCTTAGCAATCGCTAAACCAACTCTGAGAGATTATTGACCACACCAGAGCAAGATCAACCTGACCAAGAAGGTCTGTTTTCTGTAGGCAAATGAAGAACAAGCAAGAAACTAAGATTGCAATCTGGATATTGGGAATATAAGAGGAAAGCTTTATTGATCAAGGTGGGGTTCTGTGACGCCTTTGTCTGGTCGTTGAACACAAACGAAGTACGTGAAGTTGTAGCTATGGCGAACTTTAATCTAAACAAAACCCAAAGTCTAAACGATGCGCTAAGGGCTGTATAAATGGAGGAGAGAGGGGGGAATTTTGTGGCCCTTGGAGGAGGGGTCCGAAACCAACCCTAACTCTTGTTTCCCCACACATACGGACTCTAAAAATAGCCTATAATCAAGTATTTTGAAATTACATGGGCCTGGCCCAAAAATAAGGTGACACAACACCTAGAATAGCCTCTGGACGAAATTTATGAAGTGGCATCTTGTATATTTCATCCAAGGCTTCATGCACTCATTATGGTGGCTTCAAAGTCCTGGAGTCATCACTTGTAACTCCGTTCTTGTTCCCCTTGCGCATGCCATCATCTCCGTGCTTGAACTTGCTCCAAGGTTCATCTTTCTTGTCCAAGCTAGGCCCTTCAATTGTAAGCAAAACAAATGTATCCAATTTAGGCAGCATCATATTCTCATGAACATTACAATCTTTACCAAGAAACGAAAGTACCTGGTAATTTAATTGGCGTGCGCGAGCTCTAGTAATTGGTCCAGTATGTATATGTAACACCCCGAGACCGATGTGCCAGGTGCCCTCCAGTTATTCGCTTTTGTTGCCTTGTCAATGCTTGCATGTCATGCATTGCATATCATGTCATCATGTGCATTTCATTTGCATACATGGTTGTCTCATGCATCCGAGCTTTTTCCCCGTTGTCCGTTTTGCAATCCGGCGCTCCTATGTCACCCGGTGTCCCTTTCTACCTCTTTTCATGTGCGGGTGTTAAACGTTTTCGGATTGGACCGAGAGTTTTCATGCGGCCTTGGTTTACTACCGGTAGACCGCCTGTCAAGTTTCGTGCCATTTGGACTTCGTTTGATACTCCAACGGTTAACCGAGGGACCAAAAATGCCTCGTGTGTGTTGCAGCCCAACACCTCTCCAAAGTGGCCCTAAACCCACCTAAACCCCCTCCATCATCTCGGCCGTTTGATCACGATCGCGTGGCCGAAAACCGCACCTCATTTGGAGCTTCCTAGCTCCCTCTACCTATAAATATGTGGCTCTCCCCGAATTTTCGCGCAGTCTAACCCTAACTTCGTCCTCCTCCCACAGCCGGACATGTCCGTCCCGCCGCCGGACGTGTCCACCGCGCCCTCCACCTCACTCCGGCCAATCCCGGCTCGCCACGTCAGCCGAGCCGCCTCCCGCGCCCAATCGCGCGATGCCACCTGTCCACCGCCGCCCTTCTCTCTCCTCCCTGCCGCCGCGGGGCCCATCCCATCGCCCCCGCCTGCCTGTGCCCTCACGAGTGCCCGAGCCGCCGCGCGCCGTTCCCCGCCGCCGTGGGCCCCGCTCGCCGGCCTCCCCGCGCCTCCTCGCCTGCTCCGTCGCCCGCACCGCGCCTCCTTGCCGAGCCGCCTCTGCCGCCTGCTCGCCAGCGACGAGCCGCATGCAATCACCGCCTTGCCGGACTTGGGCCGGAGCTCCTCCGCCCGCCGTCGCCCGCTCCGCCCGGAGACGCCATCGCCGTCCAACGCATCGCCGGCGCCGTCCCGCGAGTCCCTGGCCGGATCCACCTCGCCCCCAGCTCCGGCCTCCTTCTCCGGCGATGATGAACTACTCCGACGAACCTCGAGCTCCGCGCTGCTACAGTGCCTGGATCCAGATCTGAGATCCGGTTGACCTTTTTGACCTAATCCCCTTAATTTTTAGCATTTTTCCGCATGCCATAACTTTGCACCCGTTGCTCCAATTCGTGCGTGTAGCATATCAAAATGTTCGTCTCGACGAGTACATCATTTCATCTCACCGCATCATTTTCATTTGAGCTCATCTTTATGCCCGAAATGATGTTGGAAGAGGGCTATGTGATGATTATGTCAGATCTGTTTCAGCAAATGCCCTTTTGTCATTTTTGCCATGATTAATGTGTGCATGCTATGATCCTGAGCTCTACATGTGTTTTGTAGAATGCCATGCCATATTTACAGGGGTGTATGCCATGTATTTTTTGTGATCTTTGTGGTGACTAGCACAAGCATGCAAAGTAGCTTACTCGATGATGCTGATTTCAGGGACTTAGAATTTCACCAAGTCCTTGCCCTGTCATTATTTTTATGCCATATGTTCATGTTGTTTCCTAGTGATTCGTGCCTCTTTTGAGGATGATAAGTAAGGATGTTTTGTAGATATTGTGGTATATCCATCCATGTCTTTGTTTGAATTTATGGAGCACCCTAGCTTGAGTCAATCGAGCTCTACTTTTGCTATAAAATGTTCCTGGCAGATTGTTAACATGTTTAGCAATTTTGCCGAGCTTGTTGTAGTTGATCTGTGCATGCTATGTTGTTGTTCTTGCCATGTCTAGCTTCTATGACATGTCTTCTTGATGGGTGTATGCTTAGATTATCATGCCATGCTCTGTAGTGAGTGCATCGAGCTCGTAAACATGCCACCTCGTTAACTGTTTTGCATGCTCCAGTTTTTCACCAAGTCTGAATCTGCATATGTTTTTGCTATGTTCACATGCTTGCAATTGTATTTTCTGATCCCTTTTGGCTCATGGTCACTAAGGGACTTTTGTTATGTGCTTTGAGTAGCTTCATGCCATGCCTTGCTTTGCCATGATATGTTCCTGTAGCATATAGTTATCATGCTCTCAACATTGTTTCCTGATGATAAATTCCTGACTTGTGTTATTTTCTCTAAGTCTGAAACCTGTTATCTTTTGCACTTTTGCCATGCTTGTTTGAGCTTGCTAATGAGTGAATTAGCCGTAGCTCAGTGTTCATCTTTTGTCAAGCATCATGAGTGGATCCCTGCCATGTATTTTTTTGCTATGTTTGAGTGCTTTAGCTTATTTATCTTGATGCATTTAGATGGTGACTTGCTGTTAATCGCAGACCGGTGCCATATTTGTTTTGCTTGCCATTTCCAAACCGTGCATCTGATTCCGGTGATCTTTATATCGATTACGACCAAAATCAACTCCTCTTTCCAGTGGCACTCTTGGTTTTCCAAGTTGAGGCCAGGTTCAATCATTCCTTTCCAAATCTTGCATATGCATCACATATCGCATCCCGCATATCATGCCATGTTCATGTGTTGGTTGTTTACTATGTTGTGTGCTTCTTTCCGGTGTTGCTTCTTTGTGTTGGTTTCGATTACGTTGCGTTTGTGAGGACCCGTTCAACTATGTATGTTTTTCTTCTTCATGGACTCGTTCTTCTTCCTTGCGGGATTTCAGGCAAGATGACCATACCCTCGAAATCACTTTTATCTTTGCTTGCTAGTTGCTCGCTCTTTTGCTATGCCTATGCTGCGATACCTACCACTTGCTTATCATGCCTCCCAATTTGTTAAGTCAAGACACCCACCTTGTCCTGGCAAACCATTGTTTGGCTATGTTACCGCTTTGCTCAGCCCCTCTTATAGCGTTGTTAGTTGCAGGTGAAGATTGGAGTTTTATCCATGTCGGAACATGGATATTTTTGTTGGGATATCACAATATCTCTTATTTAATTAATGCATCTATATACTTGGTAAAGGGTGGAAGGCTCGGCCTTATGCCTGGTGTTTTGTTCCACTCTTGCCGCCCTAGTTTCCATCATATCGGTGTTATGTTCCCGGATTTTGCGTTCCTCACAGGGTTGGGTTATTATGGGAACCCCTTGACAGTTCGCCTTGAATAAAACTCCTCCAGCAAGGCCCAACATTGGTCTTACCATTCGCCACCTAGCCTCTCTTTCCCTTGGGTTAGGCCAGCCCAAGGGTCATCTTTATTTTAACACCCCCCGGGGGCCAATGCTTGTCTAAGTGTTGGTCCAAACTGAGCGATGTCTGGAGCTACCAGGGGCAACTCTGGGCTGGCCCACCCGACGTCTTGCTCATCCGGTGTTCCCTGAGAATGAGATATGTGCAGCTCCTATCGGGATTTGTCGGCACATCTGGGTGGTCTTGCTGGACTTGTTTTACCACTGTCGAGTATGTCTTGTAACCGGGATGCCAAGTCTGATCGGATTGTCTTGGGAGAAGGAATATCCTTCGTTGACCATGAGAGCTCGTGATGGGCTAAGTTGGGACACCCCTGCAGGGATTTGAACTTTTGAAAGCCGTGCCCGCGGTTACGGGCAGATGGGAATTTGTTAATGTTCGGTTGTAGAAAACCTAAAGTTTATCTTAATTAAAATGCATCAACCGTGTGTGTAACCGTGATGGTCTCTTCTCGGCAGAGTCCGGGAAGTGAACACGGTGTTGGTGTTATGCTTGACGTAGGTCGTTCTAGGATCACTTCTTGATCATAGTTTCTCGACCGTGATTTTGCCTTCTCTTCTCGCTCTCATTTGCGAATGTTAGCCACCATATATGCTAGTCGCTTTCTGCAGCTCCACCTCATACCTTTACCTTACCCATAAGCTTAAATAGTCTTGATCGTGAGGGTGTGAGATTGCTGAGTCCCCGTGACTCACAGATACTTCCAAAACCAGTTTGCAGGTGCCGATGAAACTATGCAGGTGACGCAATCGAGCTCAAGGAGGAGCTCGAGGAAGATCTTGTCCTTTGTGTTGTTTCGTTCTAGTTGATCAGTAGTGGAGCCCAGTTGGGACGATCGGGGATCTGTGTAGCTTTTGGGGTAGTCTTCTTTTATTTTGGTTCCGTAGTCGGACCTTGATTGTGTCTGGGTGATGTAATGCTTTATTCATGTATTGTGTGAAGTGGCGATTGTAAGCCAACTGTGTATCTCTTTCCCTTACTTATTACATGGGTTTTGTGAAAATTACCTCACTTGCGACATTGCTTTCAATGCGGTTATGCCTCTAAGTCGTGCTTCGACACGTGGGAGATATAGCCGCATCGAGGCGTTATAAGTTGGTAATCAGAGCCTTCCCCGACTTAGGAGCCCACTGCTTGATCGAATCGTTGGCGTTGTTGAGTCTAGAAAAATATTTTGAGTCTTTTAGGATTATATATATCGGAGAGTAGGACTTCTTTTTACTCTGTAGTCCCTTCGTCGCTCTGGTTAGACATCCTGACGTAGAGTTTTTACTCTTCTCGTCTCAAATTTCACTAAAAAAATTTAGGATCACGCGGGTATCTTGGAATCATTCCGATGGTTTTGTGACGAGAACATTGTTCTTGGTGCCTCCTGACATTTAGGGGTTGTGGCAGTGTCCCGAGGAGTTGAGCTCCGATGTGTTGTCGTCACAATTTTATCGTTGCAGTTCTGGAATACCTGAGCTCGCCGACATCGAAAATCTCTTTTATGCAGTTGTTGGTGAGATAACCTCGACGCCACCCAGTACTGGGGCGGGAGTTCGGGAGTATTGCCATAACTTGTATAACGGATGCTTTTCGAAGGTTGAGGTAAATGATTTTCGAAGGTTTCTTGGTTATGTGTTGAAGGATGGATACAGCTGGATGTAGGATTTGCTAGTTTTGGGTGAGATATTATGCTTCCCCTGTATCCCCAACACCTGATTGCATAACCGGAAAGTTTCCGGAGTTTATAAGTGGGAATTCAAGTAGATCTTAGGATATCTTTCCGACAGATGTATGATATGAAATTGGGGTTCGACGTCTAGTGGTCCGCCTATCCACAGTTGGTTTTACAGTGGTCTCGTTGTGTCTTAAAGAGTCCTTGGCTATGCTGACTTGGGGACGCTTCATATTTCATGTGCACTGCCTTGTACATGATGGTGTTGTACGATCGAGCCCGTGCAGGCCCCACCACGAAAACTTTGGACGAAATCTCTATCATATGTTTGTTCCGGCTTATTTTGCAAGCCAATCCTTTGTTTTGTTTGGAGCTGTGGTATTCGAGTTGCTTTGAAGTCAAGAGTTGATTCCATACCTTTCCGAACCGGTGTTCTCATACTCCTATGTGAATACCAATCCTTCATGATAATCGAGATTGTCATGTCAATCCTTTTCAACCGGCGTGTTTCTCTTCAAGTGGATCCAATCATTTCAACATTTGCAAGATCCAATCTCAGTTCTTCTCAACGGTGTTCATTTCATTCGTCCCAAATTGTCTTTGTTTTTTCCCACCCTCCCACCCTTGTTTCTTCAAGGACTCAGATTCCTTATTCAAGTATCCATCTTATTCATGTGAAGTCTCTCCATTCTTTTCAATCAACGTTCTTACCCGGTGGTTCTCCTGAAGATGCTCTACTCGTTCATCATTATTCATTCTCTTTCTTCTCCGGTGGAACCAAGAGAAGCTTTGTTGAATATACCTTTTCCTCATTTCAATGCCTTCTCATACTGGTGCACCTCATAATAATTCACTTCGCCCTATTCTTTTGTTCCAGAATACTGAAGTTATCTAGAAGATTCGTGTTTCCACTCTGTTTTCGTTCAAACTCTTTCGAGGATGTTACCTCATTCAAGCCATTTATTTCAACCGGTGCAATCTCCCTTCAAAATCATTTCAACGGTGTTTCTTTTGAGTGGGCCTTAACCCACAGGTCTTTTTCCCAGGATCTTACCTGACTCTTCTAATTTTTCCCAGAGATATTATCAAATTCTTTTCCAAGTTTGACATAAGAATGATTTATCATCAGTCAAATGTCTTTCTCCAAGATCTTTCAAATTCTTTTCATCGTTGGTTCAACCTTTCCAATTTTAATTCCAGAGTGCCTCAACAATTCATGGTGGTGTTTCTCGTCGTCATTCTCGGATTTTGAAGACCGAAGAAGAGTTTTTCCTCCATATCTTATCCGTTCTCTCAGAGATTCATGGTTCTAGCTTGATGCCATCCTCTCACAATTGTTGTCGATTGTGAGAATTCTTTTCATCCATCCAGAGCAATTCAAGATTCTTTTCAATTTGATTCTCTGAAGGCCATCTTTTCAAATATTTTTTCATTCTCAGCCATCAGCTATCATTCTCCAAATCTAACCGGTGCATCATTCAAGTATTCTCTTATCAGCTCTTGATCTCTTCGTTCTCTTGTATCTAAATTCTCTCAAACATCTTCGTTCATTTGCTAATTCTTCCCGGTGCTTCGATATCTTTGCTTTGATCATTCCCAATTCTTACGGTGGTTCGTTCAACATTTCTCTTCCTTTGTTATCCCTTCAATTTTTTTCGTTGGTTCATTCTACCAGTGGTTCATTGAAGACCTTCCCAAGATGGCGCGATATCTCTCTTAATCCTTTCTACGAGAATAAGTAGTATGCCAAATCCGTTGCTTGTCACCAATCTAATTTGGTGAAGGATACGCGTCACGTAATTCTTATTCTTGTTTTCTTTGAGTAAATTTAATTCCTTATTCCGGAGGTTCATTAAAATTCTTGATCTCAACTATTCATCTTTTCTTTTACTGGAGTTCCAAGCTCTCTCAACTATATCGTCGCGAAGATCCATCTAATGATTGCAAGGATTCAACTGGTGTTTTCAACTTCTCCTTCATTCCGTTTTGATCATCCTTTTGTTACCGGATTTCTTCATGGAGGTTCTACATAATGGTCCATCAAGGATTTAATTCCTTCTCCAACTTTTTCATCGAGATTCTTTCCTAAGAAGCTCAACCTTTCTTCATATTTTAATCCGGAGTGCAATTCTTTCTTCCGTATCATTGGAGATGGTATTTTGTCATTCTTGATAATCTGAGTTCATGCTTCATGATTCACATGTTGTTAAGAATGAGATATTTTAAATCCATCAACCTCTTCGTTGGAATTATCTTGGGTTATATTTCACATAAAGCCTTCCCTAAGGATTGTTGCCATCTATGGTGATTATAAATGATCCAAGTTCTTCATTTATCCTTACGGTGAAATAAGTTTCTCATCTCCTTCTTGTTCTTATCAATCCAATCAATTCTTTTCCTATGAGTGCTAGGTTGTCACCTCATAATTTGAGATGTATTCCATAAGACCATATCAAGCTTATTATTTTCGTTGTTGGTTTTTCCAACAACTCCGTTCTAGCATTTGTTGTAAGCGTGCTCTCTCAAGATCTTGTTTCCCTTCGTTCATTGCATTCCATTCTTACTTTTGTTCCGGAGGCACGGTGATGTTGCTCTCTTCAACCCATCTTCTTGTTTGGTCAGGATCGTGTTCTTTTCTCGGTTTATCCATTTAACCGGAGTGTTGTGCCCTCTGCTCAAGTTCTCTCATCTTATAAAGTTTCTTATCATTTTTCAACCAGAGTGCTGCCCGAATTTGTCTTCCTTGATCCCCTTCCCTACCGGAGTGCTTTCAACTTCGTTCTTCTCCGTTGCATTCTTTCTTCAATATGTTCATCATCTCAAGGTTCTTTGGTTTCACTCGTTTGTCGAAGAAGCAACTTAGTTTTACCTGTTCTCTTTCTCTTCCGTTTTTCCCTCCGGTGCCATTCTAGATCTCGGGACGAGATCCTCTCGTACTGGTGGAGTGTTGTAATACCCCGAGACCGATGTGCCCGGTGTCCTCCAGTTATTCGCTGTTGTTGCCTTGTCATTGCTTGCGTGTCATGCATTGCATATCATGTCATCATGTGCATTTCATTTGTATACATGGTCGTCTCATGCATTCGAGCTTTTTCCCTGTTGTCTGTTTTGCAATCCGGCGCTCCTATGTCACCCGGTGTCCCTTTCTACCTCTTTTCGTGTGCAGGTGTTAAATGTTTTCGGATTGGACCGAGACTTGTCATGGGGCCTTGGTTTACAACCGGTAGACTGCCTATCCAGTTTCGTGCCATTTGGACTTTGTTTGATACTCCAACGGTTAACCGAGGGACCGAAAAGGCCCTGTGTGTGTTGCAGCCCAACACCTCTCCAAAGTGGCCCAAAACCCACCTAAACCCCCTCCACCATCTCGTCCGTTCGATCATGATCGTGTGGCCGAAAACCGCACCTCATTTGGAGCTTCCTAGCTCCCTCTACCTATAAATATGTGGCTCTCCCCGAATTTTCGCACAGTCTAACCCTAACTTCGTCCTCCTCCCGTAGCCGGACATGTACGTCCCGCCGCCGGACGTGTCCACCGCGCCCTCCACCTCACTCCGGCCAATCCCGGCTCGCCACATCAACCGAGCCGCCTCCCGCGCCCAATCGCGCGATGCCACCTGTCCACCGCCGCCCTTCTCTCTCCTCCCCACCACCGCGGCCCGCAGAACCCGGATCGGGCCCGCAGGGCCCATCCCGTCGCCGCCGCCTTCCAGTGCCCTCCCGAGCGCCCGAGCCACCGCGCGTCGTTCCCCCCCGCCGCGCTCCCCACTCGCTGGCCGCCCCACACCACCTCGCCTGCTCCGCCGCCCGCACCGCGCCTCCTCACCGAGCCGCCTCCACCGCCTGCTCGCCGGCGACGAGCCGCGCGCCATCGCCGCCTTGCCGGACTTGGGCCGGAGCTCCTCCGCCCGCACCGCCCGGAGCCGCCATCGCCGTCAAATGCCTCGCCGGCGCCGCCCCGCGAGTCCCCGGCCGGATCCACCTCGCCCCCAGCTCGGGCTCCTTCTCCGGCGACGACGAACTACTCCGGTGAACCTCGAGCTCTGCGCTGCCACAGTGCCTGGATCCAGATCTGAGATCCGGTTGACCTTTTTGACCTAATTCCCGTAATTTTTAACATTTTTCCGCATGCCATAACTTTGCACCCGTTGCTCTGATTCGTGCGTGTAACATATCAAAATGTTCGTCTTGACGAGTACATCATTGCATCTCATTGCATCATTTTCATTTGAGCTCATCTTGATGCCCGAAATTCTGTTGGAAGAGGGCTATGTGATGATTATGTCAGATCTGTTTCAGCAAATGCCCTTTTGTCATTTTTGCCATGATTAATGTGTGCATGCTATGATCCTGAGCTCTACATGTGTTTTGTAGAATGACATGCCATCTTTACAGGGGTGTATGCCATGTATTTTTTGTGATCTTTGTGGTGACTAGCACAACCATGCAAAGTAGCTTACTCGATGATGCTGATTTCAGGGACTTAGAATTTCACTAAGTCCTTGCCCTGTCATTATTTTTATGCCATATGTTCATGTTGTTTCCTAGTGATCCGTGCCTCTTTTGAGGATGATAAGTAAGGATGTTTTGTAGATATTGTGGTGCTCTATCCATCCATGTCTTTGTTTGCATTTATGGAGCACCCTATCTTGAGTCAATCGAGCTCTACTTTTGCTATAAAATGTTCCTGGCAGATCGTTAACATGTTTAGCAATTTTGCCGAGCTTGTTGTAGTTGATCCGTGCATGCTATGTTGTTATTCTTCCCATGTCTATCTTCTATGCCTTGTCTTCTTGATGGGTGTATGCTTAGATTATCATGCCATGCTTTGTAGTGAGTGCATCGAGCTCGTAAACATGCCCACTCATTAACTGTTTTGCATGCTCCAGTTTTTCACTAAGTCTGAATCTGCATATGTTTTTGCTATGTTCACATGCTTGCAATTGTATTTTCTGATCCCTTTTGGCTCATGGTCACTAAGGGACTTTTGTTATGAGCTTTGAGTAGCTTCATGCCATGCCTTGATTTGCCATGATATGTTCCTGTAGCTTATAGTTATCATGCTCTCAACATTTCTTCCTGATGATAAATTCCTGACTTGTGTTATTTTCTTTAAGTCTGAAACTTGTTATCTTTTGCACTTTTGCCATGCTTGTTTGAGCTTGCTAATGAGTGAATTAGCCATAGCTCAGTGTTAATATTTTGTCAAGCATCATGAGTGGATCCCTGCCATGTATTTTTTTGTATGTTTGAGTGCTTTAGCTTATTTATCTTGATGCATTTAGATGGTGACTTGTTGTTAATCGCAGACCGGTGCCATATTTGTTTTGCTTGCCATTTCCAAACCGCGCATCCGATTCCGGTGATCTTTATATCGATTTCGATCGAAATCAACTCCTCTTTCAAGTGGCACTCTTGGTTTTCCAAGTTGAGGCCAGGTTCAATCATTCCTTTCCAAATCTTGCATATGCATCACATATCGCATCCCGCATATCATGCCATGTTCATGTGTTGGTTGTTTACTATGTTGTGTGCTTCTTTTCGGTGTTGCTTCTTCGGGCTGGTTCCGATTACGTCGCGTTTGTGAGGACCCGTTCGACTACGTCCGTTTGTCTTCTTCATGGACTCATTTTTCTTCCTTGCGGGATTTCAGGCAAGATGACCGTACCCTCGAAATCACTTTTATCTTTGCTCGCTAGTTGCTCGCTCTTTTGCTATGCCTATGTTGCGATACATACCACTTGCTTATCATGCCTCCCAATTTGTTAAGCCAAGCCTCTAACCCACCTTGTCCTGGCAAACCGTTGTTCGGCTATGTTACCGCTTTGCTCAGCCCCTCTTATAGCGTTGTTAGTTGCAGGTGAAGATTGGAGTTTGTTCCATGTTGGAACATGGATATTTTTGTTGGGATATCACAATATATCTTATTTAATTAATGCATCTATATACTTGGTAAAGGGTGGAAGGCTTGGCCTTATGCCTGGTGTTTTGTTCCACTCTTGCCGCCCTAGTTTCCGTCATATCGGTGTTATGTTCCCTGATTTTGCGTTCCTTACACGGTTGGGTTATTATGGGAACCCCTTGGTAGTTCGCCTTGAATAAAACTCCTCCAGCAAGGCCCAACATTGGTTTTACCATTCACCACCTAGCCTCTCTTTCCCTTGGGTTAGGCCAGCCCAAGGGTCATCTTTATTTTAAGCCCCCCGGACCAGTGCTTGTCTAAGTGTTGGTCCAAACTAAGCGATGTCTGGAGCTACCAGGGGCAACTCTGGGCTGGCCCACCCGACGTCTTGCTCATCCGGTGTTCCCTGAGAACGAGATATGTGCAGCTCCTATCGGGATTTGTTGGCACATCTGGGTGGTCTTGCTGGACTTGTTTTACCATTGTCGAGGATGTCTTGTAACCGGGATGCCAAGTCTGATCGGATTGTCTTGGGAGAAGGAATATCCTTCGTTTACCGTGAGAGCTTGTGATGGGCTAAGTTGGGACACCCCTGCAGGGATTTGAACTTTCGAAAGCCGTGCCCGCGGTTACGGGCAGATGGGAATTTGTTAATGTCCGGTTGTAGAAAACCTAAAGTTTATCTTAATTAAAATGCATCAACCGCGTGTGTAACCGTGATGGTCTCTTCTCGGCGGAGTCCGAGAAGTGAACACGGTGTTGGAGTTATGCTTGACGTAGGTCGTTCTAGGATCACTTCTTGATCATAGTTTCTCGACCGTGATTTTGCCTTCTCTTCTCGCTCTCATTTGCGAATGTTAGCCACCATATATGCTAGTCGCTTGCTGCAGCTCCACCTCATACCTTTACCTTACCCATAATCTTAAATAGTCTTGATCTCGAGGGTGTGAGATTGCTGAGTCCCCGTGACTCACAGATACTTCCAAAACCAGTTTGCAGGTGCTGATGAAACCGTGCAGGTGACGCAACTGAGCTCAAGGAGGAGCTCGAGGAAGATCTTGTCCTTTGTGTTGTTTCGTTCTAGTTGATCAGTAGTGGAGCCCAGTTGGGACGATCGGGGATCTGTGTGGCTTTTGGGGTAGTCTTCTTTTATTTTGGTTCCGTAGTCGGACCTTGATTGTATTTGGGTGATGTAACGCTTTATTCATGTGTTGTGTGAATTGGCGATTGTAAGCCAACTATGTATCACTTTCCCTTATGTATTACATGGGTTGTGTGAAGATTACCTCACTTGCGACATTGCTTTCAATGCGGTTATGCCTCTAAGTCGTGCTTCGACAGGTGGGAGATATAGCCGCATCGAGGGCATTACAGTATAGCAGCATGGGCTGTGGGTGTAACAATGGTATTGATGTCCTACCATCCTCCCTTCTTTAAATGAAGTCGTCCTCGACGGAAGCTCATCTTCGTCACCCAAATAAGGCTTCAAATCTGCAATGTTAGAAGCGGGACTAACCCCAAAATCTGCAGGCAGCTCAAGTTTATATGCATTACCATTTTTTTCTCTAACACCTTATAAGTACCATCAGCTCAAAGTTTTCCTTAGTTAACTCATGCATTTTTAAAATCAATTCAGCACGTTCTTTAGCATCAAAATTAACCTTCTCCGAAGATGGAAGAGGCAACAAATCAATAGGTGCATGAGGTAGGTAACCATACACAATTTCAAAAGGGCACATCTTAGTAGTAGAATGCAATGAACGATTATAAGCAAATTCAATATGAGGCAAGCATTTTTCCCATATTTTCTTATTATTCTTCAAAACAGCCCTAAGCATAGTAGACAATGTTCTATTTACTACTTCAGTTTGTCCATCAGTTTGGGGGTGACAAGTAGTACTAAAAAGCATTTTAGTCCCCAACTTAGCCCATAAACATCTCCAAAAGTGGCTAAGAAATTTAGTATCACGATCTGAAACAATAGTATTTGGCACACCATGCAAGCGAATAATTTCACGAAAGAACAAATCAGCAACAATAACAGCATCATCGCTTTTATGACATGGTATAAAGTGTGCCATTTTTGAGAATCTATCCATGACAACAAATATGCTATCCCTCCCCTTCTTTGTTCAAGGTAAACCTAAAACAAATTCCATAGATATATCCTCCCAAGGAACACTTGGTATAGGAAAAGGCATATATAAACCATAAGGATTGAGTCGTGACTTAGCTTTTTGACATGTAGTGCAGCGAGCAACAAAAAGCTCAACATCCCGTCTCATCTTTGGCCAAAAGAAATGTGTAGCAAGTACGTCCTCCGTCTTCTTCATGCCAAAGTGTCCAATTAATCCTCCTCCATGCGCCTCCTACAACAACAAAAGACGAACGGAGCTAGCTGGAATGCATAGCTTGTTAGCACGAAACACAAATTCATCATTAACGACAAACTTGTTCCATGTTTTTCCTTCTTTACAATTCTGCATTACATCTTTAAAATCAGCATCATGCACATATTGATCTTTGATGGTCTCCAAACCAAATCAAGTTGTGAAAGCATAGTATAGCAACGAGACAATGCATCAGCAATAACATTTTCTTTACCCTTCTTGTGTTTAATGACATAAGGGAAAGTCTCAATGAGTTCAACCCATTTAGCATGTCTACGATTCGGTTTAGCTTGACTTTTAATATGTTTCAACGATTCATGATCAGAATGTATAACAAATTCTTTGGGCCATAAATAATGTTGTCATGTTTCTAAAGTCCGAACAAGAGCATATAATTCTTTATCATAAGTAGAATAATTCGGACTAGGCGCACTTAATTTTTCAGAAAAGTATGCAACATGTTTGCCATCTTGTAATAACACACCTCCTAATCCAATTCCACTAGCATCACATTCAAGCTCAAAAGTCTTGTTAAAATCAGGAAGTTGGAGTAAAGGAGCATGTGTCAACTTATCTTTCAATACCGTGAAGGCTTCTTCCTGTGCGGTACCCCAAACAAAAGGTACATCCTTCTTTGTAAGATCATTGAGAGGTGCACCAATGGTGCTGAAATCTCTCACAAAACGCCTATAGAATCCAGCAAGGCCAAGAAAACTCCTCACTTGTGGGACCATTTTGGGTTGCAGCCAACTCTCAATAGTTTCAATCTTGGCTTCATCAACTTCAGTTCCCCGTGGAGTAACAACATAGCCAAGAAAAGATACTCGGTCGGTGCAGAAGGTGCACTTCCCAAGGATACCAAACAAATGTGCATCACGTAGAGCAATAAAAACAACACGTAAATGTTTCAAATGTTCCTCCAAAGATCTGCTATAAATTAGTATATCAATAAATAGACTACCACCAATCGTCTAATGAAAGCACGTAAAACTTCGTTCATTAATATCATGAAAGTACTAGGTGCATTAGTTAACCCAAAAGGCATGACTAACCACTCATATAATCCAAACTTAGTTTTAAATGTTGTTTTCCATTCATCTCCCAATTTTACACGAATTTGATGGTATCCACTATGCAAATCAACTTTGGAGAATATTATAGAGCCACTCAATTCATCAAGCATGTCGTCTAGCCTAGGAATAGGATGACGATAACGAATAGTAATATTATTAATGCCTCTACAATCAACACACATACGCGATGTACCATCCTTTGTCGGCACTAAAATGATAGGAACAACACAAGGACTAAGGGATTCACGTATATAACCTTTGTCGAGTAGGTCCTGTACTTAACGCATAATCTCCTTCGTCTCCTCTCAATTGGTACGGTGTGGCGCACTGTTGGGTAATGATGCACTGGTAATTAAGTCAATTTGATGCTCAATCCCTCGAATAGGTGGTAATCCCGGTGGCACGTCTTATGGAAAGACGTCAGGAAACTCCTACAAAATGTTAGTGACAGTAGGAGGCAAAGAGGAAGGCATGTCCTTGGAAGAAAATAACGCTTCTTTGCACACAAAAGCATAGCAAAAAGATTTGTTGAAATCTAGATCATCAATATCAGATTTGATGGCCAGTAAACATGCACTTTTCAATTTAATTTCAGAAGCAACACTAGATGGTTTATTATTAGGCTTCATTTGTTGCTCAAATTCTTTTGCCACAATCTGATTTTCACTCTTATGTTTCTCCTGTTTTGCTTTATTAGCTCTATTAATATCTGATGTAAGGTATGAACCCTAATCACCCCATCTTTCACGCAAGGAGCAAACCCCGTGATGGACACGAAGAACATGAGGAGGGAAACGAGGGGAAAATCAAAAGGGGAACCCAAGAGAACACTCAAACCAACAAGTATGATCACACATGCGCTAGATCCATGAATACAAAGGAAGATACAAGATCCAAAGTCAACAACGGACGATACAAAGGTAGCCGGTCTTCTCCGTGAGGAGGTGTTGATGTTCTTCTGCGCAAGGAGGTCTTGAATCCAAAGGGATCTTCTCCGAAGAGGGGCCGCGGTCTCTCTTGTGGAGTAGATCCGAAGTGGATGAGCAATGCTCTATGTCTAAAATGAGCTAAACCAATGCTAACCCTAGCTAGGAGGAGGGAGAGGTCTATTTATAGTCTTAGTGCAAATGGGGGGTGAAGTGAAGGGGTACATGGGCCTCAGCCCGCAACTGGACACAGCCAGGTGCCGGACGTCCGCTGGGGACCGGTCGTCCGGTGTCTCATGGGCGGCCGGACGTCCAATGGCTGCCGGTCGTACGCTCGTTCAGGCTCGAATGCTGGTGTAGCGGATTTCTGGAGGAGGCCGGTCGTCCAGTCGCCGGATGTCCGGTGGCACCGGTCGTCCGCTCGTTTGGCTCGGGTGTAGGGGCACCGATCGTCTGGTCCGGGTCAGACGTCCGCTCGCTGCGGTTCGGCTGGAGCTTCAGGCTAGGGACGTCTGGTCCCGACCGGTCATCCGGTGGCTGGGACTTCTTCTCCAGCTCTCCTTCTTCTCCGTCTTCACGTCCATCTACCTCTTCTGATCCTCCTTGCTCCTTGGCTTCTTCGTGGCCAACTCCTTGATACCTAAGTATGCACAATTGATGTGGAGCATCCTACGGACATCACCATATCAAGAGTCTGTTCGGCGAGTGACTGATACGTCTCCAACGTATCTATAATTTTTGATTGCTCCATGCTATATTATCTACTGTTTTGGACATTATTGGGCTTTATTATCCACCTTTATATTATTTTTCGGACTAACCTATTAACCGGAGGCCCAGCCCAGAATTGCTGTTTTTTTGCCTATTTTAGGGTTTCGAAGAAAAGGAATATCAAACGGAGTCCAAATGGAATGAAACCTTCGGGAACACGATTTTCTCAACAAACAAGACCCGGGAGACTTGGAACCTACATCAAGACACAAAAGACGAGGCCACGAGGTAGGGGGTGGGCCTACCCCCCCTAGGCGCGCCCTCCACTCTCGTGGGCCCCCTGTTGCTCCACCGACGTACTCCTTCCTCCTATATATACCTACGTACCGCCAAACGATCAGATACGGAGCCAAAAACCTAATTCCACCGCCGCAACTTTCTGTATCCACAAGACCCCATCTTGGGGCCTGTTTCGGAGCTCCGCGGGAGGGGGCATAGATCATGGAGGGCTTCTACATCAACACCATAGCCCCTCCGATGAAGTGTGAGTAGTTTACCTCAGACCTACGGGTCCATAGTTATTAGCTAGATGGTTTCTTCTCTCTTTTTGGATCTCAATACAATGTTCTCCCCCTCTCTTGTGGAGAACTATTCGATGTATCTTTTTGCGGTGTCCTTTCCTCAGACCTACGGGTCCATATTTGAATCTTCTCTAAATTCTTTTATGTATGATTGGTTATCTTTGCAAGTATCTTCGAATTATCAGTTTGGATTGGCCTACTAGATTGATATTTCTTGCAATGGGAGAAGTGCTTAGCTTTGGGTTCAATCTTGCGGTGTCCTTTCCCAGTGACAGCAGGGGCAGCAAGGCACGTATTGTATTGTTGCCATCGAGGATAACAAGATGGGTTTTTCATCATATTGCATGAGTTTATCCCTCTACATCATGTCATCTTCCTTAAGGCGTTACTCTATTTTTAACTTAATACTCTAGATGCGTGCTGGATAGCGGTCGATGAGTGGAGTAGTAGTAGTAGTAGTAGTAGTAGTAGTAGTAGTAGTAGTAGTAGTAGTAGTAGTAGTAGTAGTAGTAGATGCAGGCAGTAGTCGGTCTACTTGTCTCGGACGTGATGCCTATATACATGATCATGCCTAGATATTCTCAAAATTATGCTCAATTCTGTCAATTGCTCTACAGTAATTTGTTCACCCACCGTAGAATACTTATGCTCTCGAGAGAAGCCACTAGTGAAACCTATGGCCCCCGGGTCTATCTTTATCATATTAATCTCCTACTACTTAGTTATTTCCTTTACTCTTTACTTTTCCTTTATTTTACTTTGCATCTTTACACAAAAATACCAAAAATATTATCTTATCATATCTATCAAATCTCACTCTCGTAAGTGGCCATGTAGGGATTGACAACCCCTATTCGCGTTGGTTGCGAGGATTTATTTGTTTTGTGCAGGTACGTGGGACTCGCGCGTAGCCTCCTACTAGATTGATACCTTGGTTCTCAAAAACTGAGGGAAATACTTACGCTACTTTGCTGCATCATCCCTTCCTCTTCGGGGAAAACCAACGCAGTGCTCAAGAAGTAGCAAGAAGGATTTCTGCCGCCATTGTCGGGGAGGTCTACGCAAAAGTCAACATACCAAGTACCCATCACATACCCTTATCTCCTCCATTACATTATTTGCCATTTGCCTCTCGTTTTCCTCTCCCCCACTTCACCCTTTTCGTTTTATTCTCCCTCTCTCTCTGTATCCTCCATCTCTTTCTCTATTCGCCTCTTTTTGTCCGCTTGTTTTTTTGTTGGCTTGTGTTTTAGTTCGCTTGCTTGTCGTTATAGCTAGTCCTATACCTTCTGCCTCCATGTCTGAAATTGGGGAAACTATTGTTGATATGGACAATAATAATATCCTAAAAAATTCTGATGCTCCTGCTAAAGAACCACCCATCTTACATACAAAAAAAATTCCGTGTTGGTAGTGGTAATATTATTGGAAAAGGAGTTATTCAAGATTTCTTTACTTGTGCCGGTGCTTTACCTTCTATGGGTAGTTCTATCCTTCATAGAACTATTAGTCTTGCAGACGCTATTGCCATGCTTGTAGTTGAACTTGAAAGACAATTCATGCACATGCATCCTTGCATACAAAGGATTTTCCTGGAATTTTCTAATATTGAGCATTCTTCTGTTAAGCGTGCCGCTACTATCTTTTTGGCTCATGAGTTTAGATTCATAATAAAAGAGGCCAAAGAAATATTTGCACATTATAGGGTGGACGCTTGCCGTCCTCCCGTAGAGGCTGTCCTCTTTGATCAAGAAGAAATAATGCGTTTTCAATCTCTAGACTATGTTGCTTTCAATGAAAATCTTAGAAAAAGGGTTCCTACAAATCTTTTAGTTGATAGAATTTCTGAACTTAATGATGATTTGGCTATTCGAAATAATGAACTAGGATATTCTCTTGAATATAGGCTCACAAAGTTCTGTCAAAAGAATGCTTATAATGATGAATTGGTTGTGCAATATGAAGGACCAAAGGAGGAACCTATACCTTCCAAGGTTGATCTTGGGGACTTTTGTCGCATTAAATTTAGACCTTTTTATTACTTTTTCTTGCCTCAAAGAAAACTTGCTGCCGAACATAGAAAATATGAAATGAGTTTTAATAATCTATCTTACTATTATGGCAATACCTAGATCTATCCTGGCTTGTTATGCCTAGCTAGGGGCGTTAAACGATAACGCTTGTTGGGAGGCAACCCAATTTTATTTTTATTCCTTGATTTTTGCTCCTGTTTAGTAATAAATAATTTATGTAGCCTCTGTTTAGGTTGTGTTTTTTTTGTTTAATTAGTGTTTGTGCCAAGTAGAACCGTTGGGAAGACTTGGGGAAAGTCTTGTTACACTTGCTGTAAAAAACAGAAACTATAGCGCTCACAAGAATTACTGCCATTTTTATTTTGAAAGTGATATTTAGCTAATTCTTTTTGCATATGATTAAAAGATAAATTCCTCACGTGCAGCAGTTTATTTTAGAATTTTTGGGGTTCCAGATCTTGCGCTAGCTACAGATTACTACAGACTGTTCTGTTTTTGACAGATTATGTTTTTCATGTGTTGTTTGCTTATTTTGATGAATCTATGGCTAGTAAAATAGTTTATAAACCATAGAGGAGTTGGAATAAAGTTGGTATAACACCAATATAAATAATCAATGAGTTCATTACAGTACCTTGAAGTGGTCTTTTGTTCTCTTTCGCTAACGGAGCTCACGAGATTTTCTACTTTAAGTTTTGTGTTGTGAAGTTTTCCAGTTTTGGGTAAAGATTTGATGGATTATGGAACAAGGAGTGGCAAGAGCATAAGCTTGGGGATGACCATGGCACCCCAATATAATCTAAGGACACCTAAAAGCCAAATCTTTGGGATGCCCCGGAAGGCATCCCCTCTTTCGTCTACTTCTATAGGTAACTTTACTGGGAGCTATATTTTTATTCGGCACATGATATGTGTTTTGCTTGCAGCGTCTTGTATGATTTGAGTCTTTACTTTTTAGTTTACCACAATCATCCTTGATGTACACACCTTTTGAGAGAGCCATACATGATGTGGAATTTGTTAGAATACTCTATGTGCTTCGCTTATATCTTTTGAGTTATGTAGTTTTGCTCTAGTACTTCACTTATATCTTTTAGAGCACGGTGGTGGATTTGTTTTGTAGAAACTATTGATCTCTAATTCTTCACTTAGATTATTTTGAGAGTCTTAGATAGCATGGTAATTTGCTTAAAATCCTAATATGCTTGGTATACAAGATTAGTAATAAAACTTTCTTATGAGTGTGTTGAATACTATGAGAAGTTTGATGCTTGGTAATTGTTTTGAGATATGAAGATGGTGATATTAAAGTTGTGCTAGTTGAGTAGTTTTGAATATGAGGAATACTTGTGTTAAAGTTTGTGATTCCCATAGCATGCACGTATGGTGAACCGTTATGTGATGAAGCCGGAGCATGATTTATTTTTTGATTGTCTTCCTTATGAGTGGCGGTCGGGGACGAGCGATGTTCTTTTCCTACCAATCTATCCCCCTAGGAGCATGCGCGTAATACTTTGCTTTGTTAACTTGTAGATTTTTGCAATAAGTATATGAGTTCTTTATGACTAATGTTGAGTCCATGGATTATACGCACTCTCACCCTTCCACCTTTGCTAGCCTCTCTAATACCGCGCACGTTTCGCCGGTGTCATACACCCACCATATACCTTCCTCAAAACAGCCACCATACCTACCTATTATCGCATTTCCATAGCCATTCCGAGATATACTGCCATGCAACTTTCCACCGTTCCGTTTATTATGACACACTCCATCGTTGTCATATTGCTTAGCATGATCATGTAGTCGACATCGTATTTGTGGCAAAGCCACCATTCATAATTCTTTCATACATGTCACTCATGAGTCATTGCATATCCCCGTACACCGCCGGAGGCATTCATATCAAGTCATATTTTGTTCTAAGTATCGAGTTGTAATTGTTGAGTTGTAAGAAAAATAAAAGTGTGATGATCATCATTATTAGAGCATTGTCCCAGTGAGGAAAGGATGATGGAGACTATGATTCCCCCAGAAGTTGGGATGAGACTACGGACGAAAAAAAGAGGCCATAAAAAAAGAGAAAAGGCCCAAATAAAAAAATTTGAGAAAAAGAGAGAAGGGACAATGCTACTATCCTTTTACCACACTTGTGCTTCAAAGTAGCACCATGATATTCATGATAGAGAGTCTCCTATGTTATCACTTTCATATACTAGTGGGAATTTTTCATTATAGAACTTGTCTTGTATATTCCAATGATGGGCTTCCTCAAAATGCCCTAGGTCTTCATGAGCAAGCAAGTTGGATGCACACCCACTTAGTTTCTTTTTGAGCTTTCATATACTTACAGCTCTAGTGCATCCGTTGCATGGCAATCCCTACTCACTCACATTGATATCATTGATGGGCATCTCCATAGCCCGTTGATACGCCTAGTTGATGTGAGACTATCTTCTCCCTTTTTGTCTTCTCCACAACCACCATTCTATTCCACCTATAAGTGCTATGTCCATGGCTCACGCTCATGTATTGCGTGAATATTGAAAAAGTTAGAGAACACCAAAAGTATGAAACAATTGCTTGGCTTGTCATCGGGGTTGTCCATGATTTAAATATTTTGTGTGGTGAAGATGGAGCATAGCCAGACTATGATTTTGTAGGGATAACTTTCTTTGGCCATGTTATTTTGAGAAGACATAATTGCTTTGTTAGTATGCTTGAAGTATTATTATTTTTATGTCAATATTAAACTTTTGTCTTGAATCTTTCAGATCTGAATATTCATACCACAATTAAGAAGAATTACATTAAAATTATGCCAAGTAGCACTCCGCATCAAAAATTCTGTTTTTATCATTTACCTACTCGAGGACGAGCAGGAATTAAGCTTGGGGATGCTTGATATGTCTCCAACGTATCGATAATTTTTTATTGCTCCATGCTATATTATCTAATGTTTTGGACATTATTGGGCTTTATTATCCACTTTTATATTATTGTTGGGACTGACCTATTAACCGGAGGCCCAGCCCAGAATTGTTGTTTTTTGCCTGTTTTAGGGTTTTGAAGAAAAGGAATATCAAACGGAGTCCAAACGGAATGAAACCTTCGGGAACGTGATTTTCTCAACACAGAATACCTGGGAGACATGGACCCTACGTCAAGACACAAAAGAGGAGACCACGAGGTAGGGGGGCGCACCTACCCCCCCCCCCCCAGGCGCGCCCTCCACCCTCATGGGCCCCGTGTTGCTCCACCGACGTACTCCTTCCTCCTATATATACCTAGGTACCCCTAAACGATCAGATACGGAGCCAAAAACCTAATTCCACCGCCGCAATTTTCTGTATCCACGAGATCCCATCTTGGGGCCTGTTCCGGAGCTCCGCCGGAGGGGGCATCGATCACGGAGGGCTTCTACATCAACACCATAGCCCCTCCGATGAAGTGTGAGTAGTTTACCTCAGACCTACGGGTCCATAGTTATTAGCTAGATGGCTTATCTCTTTTTGGATCTCAATACAATGTTCTCCCCCTCTCTTGTGGAGAACTATTCGATGTAATCTTCTTTTTGCGGCGTGTTTATTGAGACCGATGAATTGTGGGTTTATGATCAAGTCTATCTATGAACAATATTTGAATCTTCTCTGAATTCTTTTATGTATGATTGGTTATCTTTGCAAGTCTCTTTGAATTATCAGTTTGGTTTGGCCTACTAGATTGATCTTTCTTGCAATGGGAGAAGTGCTTAGCTTTGGGTTCAATCTTGCGGTGTCCTTTGCCAGTGACAGCAGGGGCAGCAAGGCACGTATTGTATTGTTGCCATCGAGGATAACAAGATGGGGTTTTCATCATATTGCATGAGTTTATCCCTCTACATCATGTCATATTGCTTAAGGCGTTACTCCGTTTTTAACTTAATACTCTAGATGCATGCTGGATAGCGGTCGATGAGTGGAGTAATAGTAGTAGATGCAGGTAGGAGTCGGTCTACTTGTCTCAGACGTGATGCCTATATACATGATCATGCCTAGGTATTCTCATAATTATGCTCAATTTTATCAATTTCTCAACAGTAATTTGTTCACCCACCGTAGAATACTTATGCTCTCGAGAAAAGCCACTAGTGAAACCTATGGCCCCCGGGTCTATCTTTATCATATAAATCTCCTACTACTTAGTTATTTCCTTTGCTCCTTACTTTGCCTTTATTTTACTTTGCATCTTTATCACAAAAATACCAAAAATATTATCTTACCATATCTATCAGATCACACTCTCATATGTGGCCGTGTAGGGATTGACAACCCCTATTCGCGTTGGTTGGGAGGATTTATTTGTTTTGTGCAGGTACGAGGGCCTCGCGCGTAGCCTCCTACTGGATTGATACCTTGGTTCTCAAAAACTGAGGGAAATACTTACGCTACTTTGCTGCATCATCCTTCCTCTTCGGGGAAAACCAACGCAGTCCTCAAGAGGTAGCAGTAACACATGTGATATCTACTTCACATACACAAAGGTGAATCATCTCTGTTACACGTGCTCATTTGACCCTTTCGAGGACGGTATACTACTTAACACCCCTCTCGTGTGCGTGCATAGGTATTGTCGGAACACTACGGACGACGAGGAGGAGTGCAAGCGCTAAGGAACAACTACACCATCCGCGAGGGAAGCGTGGAAACGAAGACGGAAGAAGAGCTACCAAAGAAGCTACAGCGAGCGGACGTCCGGTGCACACCGGATGACCGGCCAGCGAGCGGACGTCCGGCCTCCACCAAACGACCGGCGCGTGAAGCCCCGGTCGAGCTACAGCAAGTGGACGTCCGACACCACCGGACGACCGCCCACCTCCGGAAATCTGGTACTTAAGCGACCGAGCCAGAATGAGCGGAAGTCCGGCGACTACCGGACGTCCGGACACCCATGAGCCACCGGACGACCACTACACACCGGACGTCTGGTACCTGTCTGCGCACACGATCGGGCCCGAGGCCCATGTATCCCTCTCCCACTTACCCCTTCGTGGACCTACACTATATATACTCCTCCACCTCCTCCTAGTTAGGGTCAGCAAATGTGATAGCTCATTTAGAGATAGAGCTTTGCTCATCCAAACGGATCTACTCCACGAGAGAGACCGTGACCCCTCTTCGGAGAAGATCCATGTTGGATTCAAGACCCCCTCTTGGGAGTCCCCCTTCAAGACCTCCTCATGGAGATGAACTTTACCTTGTATCTTTCCTTTTGTTTGTTCATGTACCTTGCGGATCTTGTGTGTTTGATTGTCTAGTGGATGTGTGATTGGACTTGTTCTTGAGTGTTTCCCCTTGTATTTTCTCTCTGTTCTTCCCCGTGTTCTTCGTGTTATTAGTTGGGATCCGCTCCTTTCATGAAAGATAGGGCCACTAGGGTTCTACCCTACATCATCTTGGTATGAGAGCCACGTTGATCACGATTTTGGAGCCTCCCCTCATTGTTTTCTAGCCTAACTATGTTGTGTTCTTCCCCAATTTCGAAAATCCCCACCAAAAATTGCCCCAATTTTTTTTGTGATTTGTTGGTTTGACGAAGTTTTGTTGGATTTGATCCATAGATTTGCTTGGTTTCAAGTGGATCTAGCATCTCCCCAAGTTTCCCCATCTTTCATCCACGAAATCCCCTCTATTTTGACCCCCAAATCCCCAAATTCCGCCCAAAATCGCGCCCCGGATCTAAAATCCCGCGTTGACCCAGACCCATCGGACGACCGTCACTTTACCGGACGTCCGGAGCCGCAGGAACCACCGGACGTCCGACCTTACCGGACGACCGGAACCTCTAACCCAAGCTGAAATTAGCGGATTTCCGACCCGACTGGAAGTCCGGAGACCGGACGACCGTCCATTACTAGACGTCCGCTACCTGTAGATATCAACATCGGCTGATTTTTGTTTTGGCCATAACTAATTCATCCAGATTCCGATTTTCGCGTTCTTTAGCTCGTTGGAAAGCTCTTGACATCTCCTTCCCACAAAAATACTACCTCCATCTTTTAACTCCATCAAATTTTGTGAATTTTGGCATCTTTGCCTAGGGCTTTCACCACATCATCCACTACACCACCACCAACTTCCGCAACCTAACCAATTTTGTTCCCCATCGCATTAGTGATTTCTTGAGGAGTCATTTGAGTCTCCTAAGGTGTCTAGGCTATTTAGGGACGGTTGCTTCTTCATCAGCCACCATCGCATTAGTTTTGCCCACCACCACCAACCCGGAGCTTCCGGCCTCCGACGTCTTCGACCAGCCCAGGCGTGCCAACTCTCAGGTTAGCCCGGAACCCGTCCCGGACCTTCCGGCACCCGGAATCTCTGGCCAGCCCGGACCTTCCGGCCCCCGGATGCCAACCCAGCTCCACCCACGCCAACTCTCGGGTTAGGCCAGACCCTCCCCGGAACCTCCGGCGCCCGGAACTTCCGGTCTCGCCCGGAACTTCCGGCCCTGCCTGCGCGCAGCGACTTTGGCCGAGGCCCGTGTACCCTTTCGTCACCTAGACTATAAATACTCTTCTCGTACCTACGTTTTAGGGTTAGCAAAGAGATAGCTCATGTTTGTGTGAGAGCTTTGCTCACCCACTTGGTTACCTTCTCCTTGGAGATCGCACCTCCTCGGAGAAGATTCCCCAAGCGGATTCAAGACCCCTCTTTAGGTAAGAACACCAAGACCTCCTCACGGAGAAGACCGGTTACTGTGTATCGTCCCTAGTTGATCGTGGATCGTGTATCTTACTTTATATATTCGGGGATCTAGCACATGTGTGACTATCTTGTTGGTTTGATTGTTCCTCTCCTATTTCCCTTATGTTTCCCTCATTTTCCCCCTTGTGTTCTTCATGTTCATCACGGGATTCCGCTCCTTTCGTGAAAGATCGGGCGATTAGGGTTCTCCCCAACATCAGGACGAGTCTCCATTATCTTGGTATATCCATCAAGATCACCGCCACTCATCATTGACACGGATGGTAACCTCCATATCATCTTGGTATCATGGTATCCCTCCATTGTATATTCCCTTGCCATTGCATTGATAATCCCTAGCCCATTTTGCGTCACTTGCCTATTGGGACTAGCCATTTGAGTATTGCCGGCAACGTTACTTGTGCACATTAGTGATCTACACCATACATTGCATACATACCATACCATATCGGTATCATCTTGGTATCATATCATCCTTTGTGCCACAAGTTTGTTCCCGCATATATACAATTGCTATCTTGTTTGTGCATTGTTCAAAAGTGGCCATCGAAAAAAAGAATAAGCTTTTAAGCAAAATAGAAAGGGCAAAGAAGCTTGTAAGCAATAGCCATAGCATCATACCACATTGTCATATCCGATCTTCTTGGATCATACCACCGGAACATACATACATAGCATACTTGGGATAGAAAGTTCATACATTTTGCATCTTATAGGTTGTGCACAAGTGTTGTATACGCCTATTGAGCAATCATACTAGCATCTCTCTTGAGTTGTGCAACACGAGCATTTTCCGTGGATTCCACATTTTGTGCTCATCCTTGGTTGCACGACCCCATTTATCTATTCGTGTGTGTGTGTTTCCGTGTGCCACATATTGCTATTGGTCTACTTGTTTCACTTGCGAATTTGTGAATCTCCTTCAACATTATTGACTCTTCCTAACATTTTACATTAAATTTTTGTACCACTATCATCACCAAGCTCCACCATAAGCTTTAGTTTGTAGGTGTGAGTGAACAAGTCCGGTACCAATTCCACTATTCTTTCATCTCATATTGAGTGAAACGGGATACATCCTCAACTTTGGGAAAAGGTAACTTGCTATTGTTTATCTCATTTCCTACTCACCTCTACTCGAGTCTTGTGATGGATAGACAAGGCATTTCATCTTCGGTCTACAACAACAACAACGAGTTCGATGCCACGGACAACTCCAACGACGCCAAGATGCAAGCTCAATTGGAGGAGATCAAAGCCCTCATCAAGTCCTACAAGCGATCTTCCTCATCTTTGTGAAGATGCTCAAGTACACGTGCTTCCAAGCTACCATCTACGGCAAGGTCACATCGGCATCGACACCATCACCACCATGAACGTGAAGGTCAAGAGCTCAACACCAACAACCGCTCAACGACTTCACCATCTCTCTTGGCATCTTCGCCAAGCGACTTCAAGACATCTTCGCCTACGGACATACGACATATTCGCCCACAAGCACCTCAAGAGAAGCTCCCCAAGCTCAAGTCCGCGACTTCCACGAGCTACTATGACCTCGACATCGACCACGTGATTCCTTTCTATGGGACTGAAGAACCCGAGGAGTATCTCAAGTGGGAGCGTTTGATGGACGACTACCTCAAGCGACATCAAGTTCCTCCCAAAGATCAAGTGAAGTGTGCCACAAGGAACTTCCACAACTACGCGTCCACATGGTGGCTTCACGCACCTTCAGAGACCTACGACATGAGTTGGCCCAAGACGAAGAGAGCTTTGCGGCGAGAGTTTGTGCCTCCAACCTACATGGAACAACTTCTACACCAATTGGAGAACACCATCCAAGGATCCAAGTCCATCGACGAGTACTTCAAGGAGATGAAGATTTCCTTGCGACAAGCCGGCGTGGACGACCCCATTTTGATGAAGTTCCACTTCATGATGGGATTGCACAACGAGATCTCCAAGACGATCTTCCTCGAGAACTACAAGTCCCTAGACGACTAACTACATTGGTGCTCTCAAGGCAGCACAAGAACTCATGAAGGCTAAAGCTTCTCCACCCCAAGCTCACTTCACGATGACCAAGCTCCATGAGAACGAGCATGAGGCTAGTACCAACACGATGTCCAAGCCCGACGAGCTCCAAGAGATGCTCCCAAGTTCTACTAAACCGTCATCCCTCTTTGTGGCATTGACAATGCCGAGTCTACTTCGACTCTTTTTCAATATGGTGCGGCGACAACTATGACTACGAACACCATCAAGGACCAAGCTTTGGAGGTGAGCGACATGGTGACGAGCAAATATGATTCTTCCATCTTAGGAGGCGAGAGTGATGATGCGCCATCTTTGGCCTTCATCCACGATGACGACAACGAGATGGTTGAGCATGGGATTTTCCCTTCGACCACGGCGACATATGATGACTTGAGTGACTTTAGCCACCATATTGAGAGTGAGAGTGACTTCACCACTAGTCCCATATGTGATGTGTTGCCCCAATTCCCATGTCAGAAGATCCACAACCCCCACCTCTTAAGTGAGATGAGTGACTCCACCATATGTGAGTTTGAGCGCACCTACCTTGAGGGTGTGAGTGAACCACCACATAGAGAGAGTGAGATAGTTGATGGGTCATGTGAGGCCACTTTCAACACTAATGACTTGACCTCTACCTCTATTGTGTCTTCTCATTTGGTGCTAGGTCCCATCTATGATGATGCGCCGATTCGCAATGACTTCGTCCTTCCTTTGGACAAGACGATGGGCATGGTGGAATATGATGCACCCCCCACATGGTTCCATCAAAATGAAGATGACCACCATTTGGTCTTTCCCACCTCACCTACACCACATGAGTGGAATGACAAAGATAACATAGGTGAAGGTGATGCTCTAGTCCCACTAGTGGACATTCTTGACATTGATTGCTTGCATGGTGTTGATCAACCTATTACCATGCTTCATGCTAGTGCGACTTCCCCATGCGATGATTTACCCATTTATGATGAGTATGATGATTGCCATGTGGAGTCTATTAGTTGTGATGCCATGTTACATAGGATTTCTTGTGCTAATTCTCTCGGTCACATCATGTTTGCCAATCCGCTTGACTTGTCATATGCTATGCATGAGATCAATCATATGTAATATTTGCAATATATTCATAGTGACTATGCATATGCTATTAAAATGAACCCAATTTGCACATATGGCATAGATGACAAGCCTATGGTTATTGCCATTTGTTTCTCTTGTGATGATATTGGCATGCTACCTTTGCATCATTTATCTCATATGCCATGCGATAACCACCTAGCTTCGGATATGCATTGTTTTGGATGTTGTCCATTTTCTCCGTATGATGTTTCAAATATTGCACATGAGGAGACCCCCATAGTTTCCTCATACAATTTAGGAGATTGTGATCACTCCCATCCATTGCATGATCCTTATACTTGTATGCTCAATTTGCATCCCCATCGTGTTATACACAATAACTATTCTTTCATGATGGATGACATGTTCTTATACCATGCATCAAATTTCTTTGAGCGATGCTTATCTTGTACTAACTCACACGTGCAAATACACATCATGATGGACGATGTGCACATTTACCATGCGCACAATTTCTTTGGTTTGTGTCTCTTTTGTGTAGGTACCCATGGATACTTGTCAACCTCGCAATCCAACGAGTTGAAAAAACGAGCTCTAGAGAGCAATGATGACTTGGGATCCCATGGATTGTCTTTCCCACCGCTCTCTTCGTGCAAATACTTCGTGCATTTCTTCTACATGGCGCTCACTTGGCTATGGGTTGTTGTCCATTATATATCCTTTGCCATCTTGCCATCTTCACTTTGCATGATATGCTCATTTCTGTACCTTTTCCATGCATTTGTGACCCATGCTTTGCATTACACATGATGATTGATTCTCATACTTGTATGTGTATTTGCATGCTTGGTGGAGATATTGCTAGTTATTGCCATGTTTGCTTTGTGTTCCATTCCTATGATAATACTATGATCTTGCTTTGTGTTCGTGTTTGCGATATGTCATGTGCATTGTCTATGCCTATTATTTGCTCTCATGACATGATTGCCATGATTTACTCTAGTATGTTGCATCTTCGCACTACTAGCTTTCACGACTTGATTACTATGTTTGCTTCCCTTGTTGCATCACCGATGACTCAAACTTGCTGGCTTCATGCAGTTGATGACAACCATCTACATGCTTTGCACATGATTGTTATTGCTTGCCACCATATATCTCCATATGTTTCCTCTCTCATGCTAGATGATTTCCCATGTATTGAGTGCAATTATGCCTTTAGTCTTGATAATGAGTTTGTCCACATAGCATTCTCGCATATATTTTGATATTTTGTCATTTTTCTTCTGAAGCATGCTTGTCTTGCCTCTTTGCACCATATACCTAGTGCCATGAATATAGCCATTGTTGCATCATATTATTCATGCACTTGTGCTTCTAACGTTTATGTGCAAAAGAAGAGAACCATCATGATGGATGATGTGTTTATCTACCATGCACATACATTCTTTCTTTTGTTTTGTGCATGTGTAGGATACTTGGACTTTGTGTCAACTTCCACGTCACGTGAGTTGACAATCCGAGCTCTTGAGAGCAAACCACCTGCTACTATGACGATTCTACATCGCACTTGCTTGTACTTTGGCATTGTGAAGGACGCACAAGGACATGCTTTCAAGGTGATATCCTTCTCTTTTGAGAATCCCAAAACCACAAGCATGAATATTGTGGATCGTACTACTTGTGTTGCTTGCACCATGAGACTTGGACCACTTGATTGCACACCTGTTAGAGATCTTGCTTCGACTTGTCACTTTCACCATTCCATGCATCATGATATATATGTGTTGTGTGTTGCATCCAATTCTTGGATTACTTGCTCCTCTAACATGTTTGGTTGCAACAATGTCGTTTCTTCACATATGCCATGTCCCATTGATTGCTACATGCTTGCCTTGATTGCCTCACACATGATGAACAATTGCTCTTTCCATTGTGTTGAGTGACACATGATATTCACTACACCCAATGCACCTTATGCTTGGATTGTCCTGCACTTGACCCATGTGTTTAGACACTTCATTTTATTTGGTGTTGTGAATGATTCATATGCCTACCATAGACCTTTCATTGAGCAATTTGTGAATGCTTGCTATGAACTTGAGGTAGATGCTTCTTCTCCTGTTACACATATTTGCATCACTACCTCACATTCACATGCTTGTCGCCATGATATCTTTGTTTGTGCTCAATTTATGTGCTTACATGCCATGTCACAATCCTTTGTCACACCATATGCTTTGCATGATGACGACACTTGTTTGGTGAATCACCTCTTGAATGCTTGGTTTTGCACTAATGCTAACCACATTTATTTTTCCATGTGTTTGTTGTCCTTTCTCATTTTGAAGTAATCACTAGACGGTGCAACATTGGAGAGTTCCCACTTCAAGCTGAAGATGATGACTACTTGGTGAACGTCCGCTTCTACACGGTGAAGCCATCTCTTTCCCATGGAGATTTGGTTTTTGATCCGAGGACGGATCTTTCCCAAGGGAGGGGAGACGATGCGGAGCATCCTACGGACATCACCATATCAAGAGTCCGTGCGGCGAGTGACACGTGCGACATCTACTTCACATACACAAAGGTGAATCATCTCCTTTATGCGTGCTCATTTGACCCCTTCGAGGATGGTATACTACTTGACACCCCTGTCGTGTGCATGCAAAGGTATTGTCGGAACACTACAGACGACGACGAGGAGTGCAAACGCCAAGGAATAGCTACACCATCCATGAGGGAATCGTGGAAACGAAGACGGAAGAAGAGCTACCAAAGAAGCTACAGCGAGCGGACGTCCGGCCCACACCGGACAACCAGCCAGCGAGCGACGTCCGGCCTCCACCGGACTACCGGCGCGTGAAGCCCCAGCCGAGCTACAGCAAGCGGACGTCCAACACCACCGGACGACCGGCGACCGGACAACCGGCCACCTCCGAAAATCCGATACTTCAGCAATCGAGCCAGAAAGAGCGGAAGTCCAGCGACTACCGGACGTCCGGACGCCCATGAGCCACCGGACGACACCTACACACTGGACGTCCGGTACCTGTCTGCGCACACGATCGGGCCCGAGGCCCATGTATCCCTCTCCCACTTACCCCTTCGTGGACCTACACTATATATACTCCTCCACCTCCTCCTAGTTAGGGTCAGCAAATGTGATAGCTCATTTAGAGATAGAGCTTTGCTCGTCCATACGGATCCACTCCACGAGAGAGACCGCGGCCCCTCTTCGAAGAAGATCCACGTTGGATTCAAGACCCCCTCTTGGGTGGCCCCCTTCAAGACCTCCTCATTGAGATGAACTTTACCTTGTATCTTTCCTTTTATTGTTCATGTACCTCGTGGATATTGTGTGTTTGATTGTCTAGTGGATGTGTGATTCGACTTGTTCTTGAGTGTTTTCCCTTGTGTTTTCTCTCCGTTCTTCCCCGTGTTCTTAGTTGGGATCCGCTCCTTTCATGAAAGATCGGGCCCCTAGGGTTCTACCCTACATCAGCAATGTCTCTGTTTGAGGTAGTAGCCATGTCTCATGTGTATCGAAGTGGAAATGTGTGAGGAGAGATGTCACCTCGGTTTCGAGAACTCTTGCACGTGCTCGTGTCATGGGTCCAAGTGGTGCCATAGGAGATGTAGTTTGCTCCATGGGGATGACCTTGGGACGCTCCGCATCATCTCCACTCCCATGGGGAAGATCCGTCCTCGGATCAAATTCTTCATCACCAAGGTAGGGAGAAAGATCTTTGACGTTGAAGATGTCGCTCGCGGAGTACTTGTCGCGTGGAATGTTGATCTTGTATGCATTGTCGTTGTAGCATGCAAGCACCTTGAAGGGTCCGTCCGCTCGTGGTCGAAGTTTGGACTTGCGTTCTTGGGGAAATCGGTCCTTGCGAGGGTGTAGTCACACGAGATCACCAATGTTGAAGACCATGGGGCGCTTGTTGATGTTGAGGTTGGTCGCAAGTCGTTGTACTTGGTGCTCGATAGTAAGTCTTATATCTTCATGCACCTTCTTGAGATGAGTCACACGAGCACTTGCGTCCAAATTGATGCGCTCTTGGAGTGGTTGAGGAAGGATGTCCAATGGTGACAATGGGTTGAATCCGTAGATGACCTCGAAGGTGGACTAGCCAGTTGTTGAGTGTCTTGCTCGGTTGTAGGCGAACTCGGCGATAGGTAGGCACTCTTCCCACTCCTTGATGTTTTTCTTGATGAGTACATGAAGTAGAGTGGAGAGTGTGCGGTTGGTCACCTCCGTTTGGCCGTCGGTTTGTGGATGATACGCCGTGGAGAAGAGTAGCTTGATTCAGAGCTTGGCACATAGGTTCTTCCAAAAGTTGCTAAGGAACTTGATGTCGCGGTCCGAGACGATCGTCTTTGGCAGTCTATTTAGACGCAATATTTTCCTACAAAAGAGATTAGAAACATGTGAAGCATTGTCTATCTTGTTGCAAGGGATGAAATGTGCCATTTTAGAGAAACGGTCCACAACGACAAATATCGAATCCTTTCCATTTCTAGTCCTAGGCAATCCATGTACGAAATCCATGCTAATGTATTCCCATGGTTGATATGGAATTGGGATAGGCATGTAAAGGCTATGGGATTGAGCTTTGGACTTAGCTTTGCGACATGTAGAGCATCGGTTGGTGAAGCGGTTGACGTCGCAGAACATCTTGGGCCAAAAATAGTTCTTGGAGAGCATGGCGAAAGTCTTGTCGCGTCCAAAATGTCCCATTAATCCTCCTCCATGAGATTCCTGCAAAAGCAACAAACAAAGAGAATATTCGGGGATGGAAAGCTTGTTAGCTCTCATAAGATATCCATCTTTGATGTAATAGCGTTCCCAAGAGGTGTGCGTCAAACACTTGGCATAAGGAGTAGCAAAAGTAGGATAATTCAAGTTGAGTAACAAGCATGCATATGCGGGAAAGGGCATCCGCCACAATGTTTTCCTTACCTTTAATGTACTTGATGACATAAGGAAAAGATTCAATAAATTCACTACATTTAGCATGACGCTTGTTCAACTTGGTTTGGCCTTAAGATACTTGAGCATTTCATGATCGGTATGAATGATAAATTCATGAGGGTGAAGATAGTGTTCCCATTCATGCAAAACGCGGACTAAAGCATATAGCTCTTTGTCATAGATGGGGTAATTGAGTTGCGCTCCGGAAAGTTTTTCACTAAAGTAGGCTATGGGGCGCTTCTCTTGTGTTAACACACCTCCTATGCCATTACCACTAGCATCGCAATGAATCTCAAAGGGTTTGTCAAAGTTGGGTAATGCAAGCACGGGAGCATGAGTAAGCAAATTCTTAAGCTCATTGAAGGTGGTATCTTGGGATGGTCCCCAAACAAAAGGCTCATTCTTCTTGCTCAAAGCATGCAAAGGTGAAGCAATGGTGCTAAAATCTTTCACAAAGCGACGATAGAAACCCGCAAGGCCAAGAAAGCTACGCACTTGTTGCAAGTTGGTTGGTTGTGGCCAAGTCTTAATAGCATTGATATTAGACTCATCAACATGAACACCCTTAGAAGATACAACAAAACCCAAGAAAACGAGCTTGTCAATGCCAAAAAGGCATTTCTCCATATTAGCATAGAGGTGCTCTTTTCGAAGAGTTTGTAAAACGGTTCGGACATGGGTGACATGCTCTTTGAGAGACTTGCTAAAAACAAGGATATCGTCGAAGTAGACCACAACAAACTCACCAATGTAAGGGCGAAAGACATGATTCATAAGACGCATAAAAGTACCCGGTGCTTCTGAGAGACCCATAGGCATGACTAACCACTCATACAAGCCAAACTTGGTTTTGAAAGCGGTTTTCCATTCATCACCCTCTTGTATGCGGATTTGATAGTAACCACTCTTAAGATCAATTTTTTAAAAGATAGTGTCACCACTAAGTTCATCAAGCATATCATCAAGACGTGGAATGGGATACCTAAAACCAACGATAATAGCATTGATAGGTCTACAAACAGAGCACATGCGAAAGCTACCGTCTCGTTTTAGCACAAGAATGACCGGGACGGCACAAGAGCTCAAACTTTCACGCACATGTCCATGGTCTATAAGATGCTTTACTTGCCTTTGTATTTCTTTGGTTTCTTCGGGGTTGACGCCGTAGGGAGCTTTGTTCGGAAGTGGTGCTCCCGGGATGAGGTTGATGCGGTGCTCAATGCCTCGTAGTGGAGGTAGTCCCCGAGGTAGCTCGTCGGGGAAAACATCGTGAAATTCCTGCAAAAGAGAAGACAACACTAGAGGAATAGTGAGACTGGTGTTAGTTTTTGGTTCATTGTCCTTGCACAAAAGGACATAGTGTATGACACTAGATGGGTTCTCACACACTCCTCTTATCTCACTTTTGGTGGCAAATAGGATTAAGTTCTTCTTTTCGCTCATCGTGGAGGTGCTCGATTTGGGATTGTGGCGCTCACTCTCTTTTTGGTGGCTCGCTCTCTCACTATTATCTCCACGATGGGTGGCTTGCTTGTCAGCGACAACTTGGCTTGGAGACATGGGATGAACTATGTACTCCTTTCCCTTCATCTTGAAGATGTAGTGGTTCATTCGACCGTTGTGGATGACTCCTCTATCAAATTGCGATGGGCGTCCAAGGAGAAGGTGGCAAACGGTCATTGGAACGACGTCGCACTCCAAGGTGTCCTCGTGGGCGCCAATTTTGAAGGAGACTTGTACTCGATGCTCGACTTGGATAGTGCCGGAGTCGCTAAGCCATTGGACTTTGTATGGATGTGGGTGCTTCGTCTTGGGGCAATTGGAGCTTGGAGCAAAGTTCTTCATTTGCGAGGTTATGACAACTCCCTCCATCGATGATGACCTTGACGGATCTTCCATTGATGCCGACCTTGTGTGTGGAATATGTGGCATCTTTGGTCTTCTTCTTGGTGATGTTGGAGAGTCAAGACCTTGGAGACAACAAGACCGGGACTTGAATTTCCATCGCGAAAGATTTGTTCCTCGTCATCGTTCACTTACCAGTGCATGGCGACTTGCTCGATGGCGTCCATTTCTCCTTCACTCATTGAGTCGTAAGTGCCATCGTCGTTGAGGATCATGGTGCACTTGTTGGTGCACTCATAGGACTCGTGGCCTCAGCCTCCTCATGTGAAGCATTTGAAGGAACTCATCTTGACGGTCTCATCGGTTGGAGTGGATGATGATGAAGCTCTCGGCTTAAAGTTTCTTGTAGTAGGAGGATGACTTGGAGTTGATGAAGCTTTCTTGGAACTCGACTTGTCGACGTTGCTTGTAGAAGGCTTGATAGATGGTGTTGGAGTCGTTGAAGCTTGGGTATTGGAGAAGCCGTATGACTTGGATGAGAACTTGGCATACTTGAAATCATCTTGCACTTGACGTTCCGCATTTGTAGCTTGATGCACTAGCTCGATGAGGTTCGAGTATGGTTGGAAGTCGGCGATCTTCTTGATAGGATGGTTGAGTCCATTCATGAAACGTGCCATAGTTTGCTCATCATCTTCCGTGACATTGGCTCTTATCATGGCAATCTCCATCTCCTTGTGGTACTCTTCAATGCTCTTCGTTCCTTGCTTGAGTAGTTGGAGTTTCTTGAAGAGGCCGCGGTTGTAGTAGGTATGCACGAAGCGTGCTCTCATGACATCCTTCATTTGTGCCCAAGTAGTGATGTGTGGTTCACCTCTTGCCTCTCGGCGCTCGATAACTTGTTCCCACCAAACGAGGACATAGTCTTGAAACTCAAGGGATGCCATCGCGATCTTCTTCTCTTCTTCATAGTTGTGCAAATGGAAGATCTTGTCGACCTTTAATGCCCATGATAAGTACTCTTCAGGATCGTTGCTTCCATTGAACTTGGGCATGGTGAACTTTAGCTTGCCGTAGCGTTGCTCTTCATTGTGTTGGGGTCGAGGATGATGACACCCATGTTGTTGATGATTGTAAAGCTCGTGTTGCTCTTGGTGAGGAGGGTTGTTGACTGCATGTTTGTTTTATCGTGGAGGATTCCCAATGTCTTCATACTCTTGGTGAACTTGATGTCCTTGGGGTTCTTGAGGAGCTCGTGGTGGGTCTTGTCGAGCTCAAGGAGGAACTTGAGGAACTTGAAGATGCACGCGAGCTTGAAATCTTCGTTCGTGAGCTTCTTTGCGAAGTGCTTCTTCATGTTCACGAGTTTGTCGGCCTCGGTATGCTACGGCTCGACTTGAATCTTCGAGGGCTTGTTGCGCCTCAAGTGCTTGAGCATCACGGAGTTGTTGTTCTTGTCGTTGTGCCTCGGCATCTTGTGCTTCTTGGTGTAGACGCGCTCGCTCTTCCTATTCATGTTGGCGTTGTCATTGCTGTTCTCGTGCTAGCGCAAAAGCCTCTTGGGTTTGACATTGTCGGTGCTCTTGAGAGTTGGTGTCGCGTAGAGGATTGAGGCTTGCTTGACGATCATTGCACGCGGCACGGCGTAGAGTGTTTGATGTCAGTGTACTTGAGCCCGAGAGGGTGAAGTCGGAGTGTCGACTTGAGCGATTCCTTCTTGATGAAGACGAAGTGGAAGAAGAGCGGTTGAGCAACAAGGCGCGAGTCTCGTCCATTCTTGCGTCATTTTCTTGCTTGTGATCGTCGAGCTTGTGGTCGAAGTAGTCTCTTGTACATTGCTCGGAGAGTCGCAAGTCGGCGGCGAGGTTGTCGATGCATTCACTCATTGCTTGTTGCTCTTGATGCAAAGCACGTTGTGCACCAAAGAGGTGGCTCTTGGTGACGTAGGAGTTCATGTCGTTGTCTTGCTCAATGAAGAGTGGGTTCGTAGAAGTACTTGGCCTATCCATCATTCCAAGATAAAAATGTGAGTGGTAGAAAGAGAAGAACGAATACCAAATGTACCTTGACCGAAGTTGAAAGTGGATCAATGATCACTCCAATGTGGACAAGGAAATAGCACAATTGGTACCAATTCTTGTCGGTTTCTCACACCTACACAAGTACAATCTTATGGTGGAGCTTGGTTAGGATGGTGGAACAAAATTTAATGCAATTGTATGTGAGCTTCAATAATGTTGGAAAAGATTCGCAAGATTGCAATGCAACAAGTAGACCAAGCAATATAATGTACACAGAAACACACACGCAAAGAGATAAGTGGGGTTGGGCAACCAAGGATGAGCCAAAATGTGGAATCCACAAAAATGCTCTTGTTGCACAACACTAGAGAGACGCTAGCACGATTGCACAATAGGCGGATACAAAGACTTGTGCACAACCTACTAAGAAAAAATGCAACGACTTCTATCCCAAGTATGCTCTATGCAAGGTGTTTCTATGATATGATCAAGATGATCTAATATGGCAGTCTTAATGTTGTATGATGCTATGGTTCTTGCTTAAAAGCTCTTTGCTTATCTTTCCCTTTTGCTTAAAAGCTTGTTTGGCTCTTTGATGTTTGAGCTCTTTTCTCATGCAATGCTTGACGAACCAAGAAAGCAAGACACTACAAGAAATATGTCAACTTATGACCACCACTATTGGTCACTGAATGGTCACAAATTTCCATTTATGACCTTTTTGTGACCAAAAACATAAGGTCAAAAGCTGGGCGTCGTAAACTGACTATAGCGACCTTTCTTCTGGAATGGTCGCAAACGTTTATGACCAAAAAAAGGTCGTAGATTTAACGACCAACTGTTTTGGTCACTAGCAATTCGACCACACCACGTCAGATCCACCGTGGCAAGCTGACGTGGCAGACTTACGACCAAATGAAAAGGTCGTAAAATAGAATCAGCCCGGTCCATTTCAGCCGTCTTGATGGGCCAAGCCCAATAATTCAGCCCATTTAATTTTTTTTCCTCTTTATTTTGCTTATCGGCATGGGCCTGGCCCAATAATTTGGCCTTTTATTTTCTAGGAATGGAGCCTTTTTCTGATGATTTTTTTATATTCCACTATTGTTTTGGGCCACAACCTTTTTAGTCTAGTTCGAATTTGGGCCTTGGCCTTTTTTTTTCTGTTATGCAGCCTTTTATATTTTTTTTCTTACAGTCATTTCTTTTTTTAGGCCCAAGCCTTTTTGGTCTAATTCTTGTTTGGGCCTTGGCCTTTTTAGAGCCCAGGTTCTCATTTTGCATAACTATAAACAGAAAGGCCCAGGTGCACAAGTGATCCACAAGCCCAGGTGCACAAGTGATCCACATAACTTCATAGAAAATAAACAAAATGATCCACAAGTGATCCAGGTTCACAAGATCACATAACTTCACAGAAAGGCCCAGGTTCACAAGTGATCACATAACTTCACAGGATCCATGTGCTCTAGTTTAAACAGCAAAATGCAACAAAATGCAACAGCTCTCAGCTCAGCTCCCAGGTTCACAGGTTCAAAATGCAACAACTACCTTAGCTCAAAGACAAAGAGGTTCATAGCACAGCCATCAAACTACCTTAGCTCCAAAGAGAGCCATCAAGTGGGCTAACTTCTCTTCCTGTTCTTGAGACTTCTTGCGCAGCAGCTCAAGTTCCTTGTCGCGTGCAGCTTCAGATTCTTCCGCCTTCATCTTGATTGCCGCCAATTCTTCTTGCACCAGTTCAACTTGAAGCTCGGACCTCTCCAGCTTCTGCTCAAGGTCACGAACATGAGCAGCAACTTTGCCGGAGTTGTTCCTAGATGACTGGAGCCCAACATTCCTGAGGAATGTGCTTTCCTTGGCTTTGGTCTTGAGGACTTGTTTGACAATTTCAACAGCAGACTTTGGCTCTTCACCTTCTGGTACCGGTGCTTCCTTCATTTTTTCCATCTCAAGATAGCATATGGAGGAAAATGATAGGCATTAGTGGGAGATCTATTTCACATTTTGCAAACCAAACCAAGCAAGAGAAACCAAACCAGCACACAAATGGATTATTTGAAGTAATCAAACCAGCACACAAAATCTATACAAGAAGATGATGACTAGTGACCTGGAGACATGCAATTGGAACAATATGATCACTTCATTAAGCCTAGAATGGTGGTTCTATATAAGATGGCTTCCCGAGTGAGACGATCATCAAACTAACATTCAGATCAAATTTCATCATATCATAAAAAATGCATCAAATAGCTACAGCAAGTTCTGATATCTTTGTTGAACTATCAAACAACATCAAAGCATGGAACATAGCATGTGTTCTTGACTGGCCCCGAGTCAAACAACATCAAATCATCAAAGCATCAAAGCTGGCTGTGAATCAAACAGGGCAAAGCATGGAGTGACTTACTATAGCAGTCTTGACTGGCTCCGAAAACCCGTGCTTCTTGCTGTTGTGGGTGGCCTTAAACAAGTCAATCGCAGACAGCTCCTCACCCTTATGCTCTTCTTTCTGAAATGTTTTTCAACAAAAATCAAAATGTTATTCAGCAAGAATCAGAAATGTTATTCAATGAGGAACCAAAGGTAAGGTCTCTAGAGAAGAGTTCTCACAGTGGCAAAAATGTGTGCTGTGTAGTGCCTGGAACCAGTTCTTTGATTGTACACGACTTTTTGTCGATTCATCTTGTTCGACAAACAGGTTTCCTACAAAAAAGCATAATGTCAGCATGATCTAGCACTAGCATATCATGTGCAGAACATAAAGCATCAAACAAAGCAGAGACAAACCTTGTGTCTTGGGGTAGACCACATCTCCACCAGAGCTTGCCATTCACCATCCATTAGATCAGGCACCGGAGATTTAATGCTGACTTTATTTGCGGCTACGGTATCAAAATACTTCTTCTTGATCTGATGGCGTCTGTTCTTTGAATATTCCTGCAGAATATCTTTGCACGAGGTCTTGATGGTCTCCGAGTCCGTGTTCATCTCAAAATTTGCCTACCAAGATAGCAAACAAGGTAGGAACAATATTAGTGATCATGCATAGGTGTAACAGAAAATAGATAGCACATTAACTATGAAACAAGTAGCTTACAACAACTTTCCCAATGTAGTTCTCCAATAGACTAGCATTTTTTTGTATAGCTTGAAGTGAGGAAGAACCGGAAGATGGCTTTTTGCAACGAGTCCACACTCAGAAGCAAGCTTTGCTGCCTGCAGAGGCTTCTCTGGACGAATCATCCCTTCGGCAATTTGGATAGGCACCTTGCTACCAAGCGACTTGGTGATCCTCTCTAGCCCTCTGCCCTTTCTAAGTCTAGTCTTTGGAGTCATTGCATCTGAAAATGAAACTGAACTCATAAATTAGAATAGAAATCGACAAATGTAGGAATCAACAAAAGCATACATGATCATTCCATTTGGAAAATGCACTAGTAAAAGATAGCATTGCAAAGGTCAACTTGCCTGATTGAAGCACAAGCTGCTGTTCTTCTTCATTGATGACAGCGTTCCTGTCAATAGAAGGTGCAACAGGGCTGAGGTCTGTGTGGACAGTGCCTGCTTCATCAATGCAGATGGTTCCTGCTTCATCTAGGCAGACAGTGCCATTTCCATCCATGCTGAGAGTGGTTCCTTCATCCATGGGCGGCAACTCATCACCCGTTTGCACCGAGGTCTGAGAGTCCATGAGCAGCATACTTTCCTGATGGTCCGTCGCAGTCGCCATCCTTGCTTTCTGCCTTGTGACTCTATCAAGGGCAGGTTCATCAGGTTCCAGGATCCTCTTTTTTTGTCCTGGATCTGGGGCCATCACCCTTCCCGGAGGCATTGTAGGAGATGTTTCTGAGCTCTTGTGCTTCTTGCTGACTGTCTTCTTAACACCAGGCCTCTTCGACCTAGATTCCTTCAGTGCCTCGTATAAACAGCACGGAAAAAAGCATTAGAACACAAGAGAAATATGTGAGAACAAGGAATAACATAGAATAACAGAACCCCAACCCTCCAAGCAAGACAGAGTTTGCACCTTAACAATCTTGTTGACTACAACATCATCCACTTCCTCTCCATCAACAACTTCATCCTCCTTAGGATTGTACTCTGGGTCATCATTGATAACTCCACTACCCTCTTGAACCTCATCACTTCTACCTTCTTGTACACCATTTGTTTTCCTAATCATCGACGCTATTGCACCGATGCCAAGGGACTGGAACATCCGATTGTTCCACATGATATTTCTAGCCCTAACCTTCTCGTACTCGGTGAGAGGCTCTTCTTTGCATGATACAAGAAACATAACTATTAGGTGAATGTTTGGAATGCATGGACAGGCAGCCAAACATATCTTATGAAATTTTATTATCATTTAATCCTAGTTATTCAGGTAAGGAAGACTAACAGCACACAGGCACAATTAAGCCAGCTTATTCAGATTGCAGCAATACATTTCACTTAGCATATTAAGACACAGATTTTATGAAACTGGCCACAAGGAGCAAGTTGCATACCAACGGTTGGCCTCATGCTTGACCTTGTCCTCCTTGCCATGGATGATCTTGAGGTGGTGCTTGCAAAATAGAATAAACAACAATCAGATACAACAGGGATAAAGTAAAATGATGCACTTGTATCAATAAAGGAAAGCATTTGGACCATCATGCACATACAGTGATGTACTATTATTAATTAAGCAAACATGTAAGTGCACTAAACAAGCATGCATGTACAGTGGAAATATATGTACACTAAACAAGCAAGCAAGCAAAGTGCTACTAATAGAAACAAGCAAGCATTGAAGGAAATTGAAAAGAAGCAAGCAAATACTATTGATACAAACCCTAATTAATAAGAAAGCAAGTAGCTTCTTCTCCATGTGCTACTGATACAAGCAAGTACTGCTAATGGAAACCCTAATTAAGCATGTATGCTTGCAAGCAACATGTATGTTAGCAAGCAAGCAACATGAACTAGTGAATTGGTGTCATGTACACATGCTTAGACAGTCTGACAGCAAGCTAGACGAGTATATCATGAGGACCTTCAAAACAACTAGATGTTTCCACTAGTAAAGCATGAAACAACAGTACTTGCAGAAGTAGAAAAGAAGATGAAAAAATACTCTCAACTGCTCAATAAAGTTCCCGGTCTTTGCAACAACAACAACAAAAAAGGCGAGAGGGCCACACGGGATGGCCTCTATGCTAATAAAGAAATGCTCATCTGAATCATGTAATTCCACTATAGCTTGGTGACTGAACACATCACCTTCTACTTAACACAAATTGCTTTTGTGTTTGAGTACAGAAAGAACGCCATACCCGCAAAAAAAGGACAGATCATGGGCTGCCATAGAACGATATTACAACATCTTGGGCCAGCACAAGGCATCATTTTCGATGAAATCAAAGGGAAATAAACTACTGGTTTCATAGGGGTGAATCGTGATGATGACAACATTCACTTGGCCATACATCTCATCAGAGAGATACGACATAAACACCAGGTTCAGAAACATTAGTGACACAGCGCCCCGCTCACAAGAGCGGTAAACACGCCACGAACCAGACCAACGCACAAGCACAATATAACCAAACGCATAGCAAACCCACCCATAACCTCAAAACAACAGGAATGGGTAGCATGAGAGGCCCTGAGGGGCACCTTCTCCAAGTGCTACTGATACAAGCCAAGTAATTAAATCATACACAAGCAACATGAACCATGAACCAGAGGGAGGTCTTCCTCAAACCTCATCCACCTCCTCATCCATCCCCATCCCCTAAAATCATGCACTTCCTCTCCATCAACATGAACCCTAAACCATGAGGGGGATCAAACACTACAAGTGCACAAGGACACGCATGCAACATAACCAACTGTGACCCAAGCCAAGCACCATGAGTGAATCTGGTGAGCATGTTCTGGATCAGTAGGGTTCGAGCAGGGAGGGAGGAGCCGACGCGCGAATCCTAACCCTAGATCGACAAGAAAACGAATCCTAGCCCTAGATCGACATGAACAAGAACAAGAACCAGGAGCTCGATGAACATGAACAACTTGTCCAATGAACATGAACAAGAACCACCAGGAGCTCGTAGATCAACCGAATCCTAACCCTAGATTGACCGAATCCTAACCCTAGATCGACCGAATCCTAACCCTAGGTCGACCAGGAGGGGGATCTACCGAACCCTAGGGGGAGAGGGGAGAGGAGAGGGGTACCTGTCGCCGTCGTCGATCGTTGATGATGTGGATGATGTAGCCACCGTGGCCGATGTACTCACTGTCGTTGATGTAGCCGTCGATGTAGCAACCGTCGTCGAGGGAAGAGAGAAGGGTGGATTCGTCGCCGGGGTGGGCGGCGCACCGCGGTGCGGCGTGGCGGGGTGGCACGGAGCAGGGGAGAGAGTGGGAGCGGGGCGGCGCGGAGCGGGCGGTTCGTCGAGGCGGAGCAGAGGAGGGGCGGCGGGGCGGCGGGGAGGGGAAGCTAGGGTTCGTCGGGGAGAGGGGAGGGGAATGGAATGGGGAAATTTTGGGGAGTGGGAGGGGAGGGGAGTGGGATCCCGCGTGTTTAGTGGGAGAGGGGTGGTGGGTCCTGCCTGGTAGTGGGAGAGGGAGTGGAGGGAAATTTTGGGAGAGGGAAATTTTGGTGGAGGGAAAATTTTGGTGTGGGAGGGAAATCCTTTTGCGTTTGGGTGTAGAAAAAAATAGGGTTTTTTTGTAAACTTTGTAGAAATCATGGTTAAAATCATACCGAGTAGCTCAAGAAAACGCCGGTATTGCAAGTTTAGTATTTTTGCTAGTTGGTAGGCCACATTTGATGATGTGACGCGGAGGTCTCCCATTTTTTTTGATTTTTTTTGAATTTTTTACGGTGTTTTCAAAAACCGGCCGATTTCGTCGCGACGACCGTCCGTGGCGAGGGTTTGAGCCGTGCAAATCTGTTGTCGATTCTGTGATGGAATGCCTGCCTGTGAATCTAAAAAGTATTTTTAGTGAAAATAACGGGCAAGCTATGGAGGACCCGCAGTTCAAATTCTAGCCGGTTCCAGCTGAATCGGCCGAAGGTGGTCCGAATTGCCGGGAGTAGCTACGAGGGTCGGAAATGCATGCTTTTTGGCGACCGTCCGTAAAATAGGGTCTACTTTGAGATAGACATGGAATGGCACCGTCTGGGGTGCCCCTCCTTGTAGCCGCTTCACGAAAAACGCATGTCTTTTGCATTCAAAAAATGAAAAACGGTTTTTTTGTTAAACAAGTTGGAACCTCGCTTTGGCAACATTGTTTGCCATCACAAGACGGAGGCATGCGCCCAATTTGGGCATATTATCAGAAACTATTCAACGGATGCGGCCATATCATTGCTAGTTTGGCTTGAAAGCCATGAATCTTCGTTCGTGGTAGGTCGTTTTTGAGAACACTTTTTCAAGAAAATGCCGGTATTGCAAGTTTAGTATTTTTGCTAGTTGGTAGGCCACATTTGATGATGTGACGCGGAGGTCTCCCATTTTTTTGATTTTTTTGAATTTTTTACGGTGTTTTCAAAAACCGGCCGATTTCGTCGCGGCGACCGTCCGTCGCTAGGGTTTGAGCCGTGCAAATCTGTTGTCGATTCTGTGATGGAATGCCTGCCTGTGAAGCTAAAAAGCATTTTTAGTGAAAATAACGGGCAAGCTATGGAGGACCCGCAGTTCAAATTCCAGCCGGTTCCAGCTGAATCGGCCGAAGGTGGTCCGAATTGCCGGGAGTAGCTACGAGGGTCAGAAATGCATGCTTTTTGGCGACCGTCCGTAAAATAGGGCCTACTTTGAGATAGGCATTGATCTTACGTCGAGATTCGTGTGGATATTTTCCTTTTTCTTTTTTATTTTGTCTTTATGCTTGATTCACTCACTTAGATGTGCAATAACTAGAGCACATCTAGATGTGCCCTAGACACACCCTTTGAATTTGTACGGTGTTTTCAAAACCGGCGGATTTAGTCACGGCGGTCGTCCGTGGCTAGGGTTTGATTCATGTTTTTAGCATTCAAAAAATGAAACTTATATTGTTTCATACATGAGCATGCACAAAAACCCATAATTTTATCTTTCATCCATGAGCATGCATAAAAAATTTCAATTCCCATCAATTACCAAAATGAATATTCATTGTTAAAAACATGACTTGTTTAGATGACACTGTCATACAGCATCCATGAGCATGCACAAAATTAAACCTGACATACTTAACATTGACATGTTCATATTACACTAACAAGCTTAAACCTAACATGCTGAACACCTTCTTAACACCTTCACTCCTCCTTCTTCTCCTTCATCAACCTGATGCGCTCAGAGTGGCGAATCCCAACGCGGATGTACTCCTCTACCACAATTGGCATGGTCCTGTCGCCAAGCTGTGGGATTGCAGGCGCCGCCACCATCGCGAGGTCGTCGTCCGCCACCACCATCACGAGGTCGTCGTCCGCCACCACCATCGCGAGGTCGTCGTCCGCCACCACCATAGCAAGGTTGTCATCCGCCACCAACATAGCAGGGTCGTCGTCAGCCACCACCATAGCATGTTCGTCGTCAGCCAGAATAGGCTGCTCCTCGTCATCCCCGCTCTGCTCATCGTCATCCCCACTCTGCTCCTCGTCGTCATCCCCGCTCTGCTCCTCGTCATCCCCACTGCTGCTCCCATTGCCTGGCCAAATGCAACAAAGTGTGAACATGGTGTTGTCATCGTGCAGGTAGAGGAAGCCAAAAGGACAGGAAGAAGAGAGGCAGAGAGCTTACTGGCATCATCATCGCGCTGGTAGTACATGCGGCACATGGTGTTGTCGTACATCTTCACGGTGAACATGGCGTCGCCGTCGTAGCGGAAGACAAGGAAGTACCCGAGCTGTAGCTCATGGGCGCGGGCGAAATGCTCCCAGCCGGGCCCTAGGTACATGTGGCCTTCACCATCAAACACCACCAACACTTTCCACAGCCTGTGAAGCCCGCTGTCGGCCTCCCGCAGCTTCACTTTGTGGGGCTCACGGCCCGCGAGCATCTTCGCAAACTTGTCAGGCAGCCTCTGCAGCGAGGGTCAAGGAGTGGTTAATTGTGGCAATCAAGCACTAGACAGCAGAGTGATGATAAAGAAATGAGTGATGATAAATATACCTGCCTACTGCAAGATTTCTCAATTATGACCTCGAAGAACTCAAAACCTTCCAAGCTAGCCATCTCACTTCTACTCTAAACAAGCAATAGGAGAGGAAGAAGCACTTGTGAACAGGACTGGACATAAATAGGAACAGAACCAAGTTTATGATGGCAAAAGTGATAAAAATGAGAAGAGCAATGCACTTGTGGATATTTATGATAGCAAAAGTGAGAAAAAAAGCAATGCACTTGTGAACATTTGGAATACTACTACTCTATCTACAATGGACCATATCTGCCCATGTGCCCATGTCTACTATAAATGGCAAACACAGCATCAGGATCATATCTACTATAAATGGACCATATCTACAATGAACCATATCTACTATAAATGGACCATATCTTCCCATGTGCTACATTTTGTTAGAACCCAGCACTTAAGAACTGAACCCTAGATTCTCAATTTAAACACACCTACCCAATACAATCATGTACAAAACTGAACAGCTTTATAGTCGTCGATATGCACATGAAAGCTATTGGCTTGACACCGATATAGTCATGTACAAAACTGAATTTAACACTAGAATTTCAGAGATTCAGAGCTATTGGCTTAATTTGCTTTGCTAGGGTTTATATAGCCAAAGGCCACTGGAGGCTAGATCCCCTACAAGTTTAACTGCTCCAGTGTGCCGCTGCATCTTTTTAGACAAATATAAACATGTTTATTTTAAAAACAAACAAACAAAATTGGAAAATACTAATACACTTGCAACATTATAAGTGTTGGCATCATTTTTTCCCCTTTCGGTCTGCCTTTTCTATTTCTGATGAATTCTACGTCACTTTGAAGAGAACCACAGGGAAACTAGCATACCTAGCAAGGTAGCACCACATCAACTGAACATGGCCAAAAGGGACCTAAACCTAAATGCCTAATTCAGTCTGCAAAATCTCTAAATTAGGCATACGCGCAGGCACAATACGAGTAACTCCTAAATCAACATGCTTGTTGGCCTTGTTGGCCTTGTCGACAAAGAACACGGGGGGAACAGAACGGACCTGGGGGGACGGCGACTGCTTGAGCTTGTTGGCCTTGTCGGTGTCGTGGACGGTGCCTCCTCTTGATCTACTACTCTATCTACAATGGAACCCTAATCAGCATGTGCCAGGGAACCCTAATCTAATCAATAGGAAGAGGAACAGGAAGGACTCGGCGGATTCATACCTTAGGAGGCCGTCACTGTCGATGGAGGAGTGGTTCGCCAGGGAGGTCGTCACCGTCGATGGAGGAGAAGGGGATGCCAGCGGCGTAGAGGAGGAGTGGGTCGAGTGGATAATGGAGAGGAGGAGCGGGTCAAGTGGACAGGAAGAGTGGGGCAAAGAGTGGGTCCACTTGTCAGCGAGTTCTGTTTTGATATATTGAAAAGGGTTGGCATAGAGTACAAAACCAACAGCCTCTAACTAGCCCAGTGGTAGAAAAACAATGGAATAAGCGGTAGGTCGTGGGTTCGAGCCCCCGCTCGCCCAATATTTTTTGGTAGCTCAGGGGAAAAGGGTCGAGTGGGTAGAGTAGCAAAATGGCCCACTTATCAGTGAGTTGGTCGAGTGGCCCACTTGTAAGCGAGGTCTGTGTTTGATACTTAACTGGTTTGATGATTTCAAAAGAGATGGCATAGAGTGGACGACCAGTAGCCTCTTCCTAGCCCAGTGGTAGAAACATAGTGAAACGAGCGCACGGTCGTGGGTTCGAGTCCCCGGTCGCGCATATTTTTTTGCTCACAATGAAATGGGGCCGCGTGTGGGATCAGATGGCTGTCTGATGGAGCGCGCCCAAAAATTCAGTTAAAACAGCTCTGAAAACATCTTCAGTTCACCAAAAACAACATCTTCAGTTCAAAAAACATCTTCAGTCCAAAAACAACATCATTTTGCAATCTTTTACATCACAACCAACACTACATGATCACCAAAACTAAGAAAAACAGCTCTAAAAACAACATCTTCAGTTCATCATTTTGCTTCTTCATTCAAAACAACATCTTCATTTTGCATTGTATCTTCCATCACCAAAACTACATCATTTTGCATTGTATCTTCAACCATCATCTGCCTCTCCATCTCTACACAGTCTCATGCATTTTGGTACGTGGAGAGATTTGTAGTACAAAAACTACATCAGGATCACATCAACAACAACTACTAAGGAGACAAAATAGCATTAGATCACCAAGGAGACCAAATTTACCTTCGCTACTCATCGTCGTCGATATGAAAACAAGGAACTCTATGCCCACTCCTGTTTTCCTCATCATCACTACAATATTGCAGCATAGTATGATCAGTCCGGTTTTCCTCATCCTCGTTTTCATGTCCATCCTCTACCACCTTTCTTCTTTTCTTGATGCCTTCAACTGTTGCAGCACCAATGATCACACGTTCCCGGTCCCTTCGCACTCTGCTTTGCACCGGAACTTCCATAGAGTCATCATCAGCTTGCAACGGAACTTCCGTAGAGTCATCATCTTGGTATGTTAGTCCACCATCACCGGGGCCCTTTTCCACTTCAGTTTCAGTCACACTCCACAAGTGTCTGTGCTGAAAGTTTTGCACAACTCGCCATTTTCCGTGCAAAAGAGTGTCTGGCAGATAAAACACCATTGTTGCTTGTGTTGTTAGAATAAAGGGATCACTCTTATACCAGCACCTTGCAGTGTTGATGCTTTTGAAGTGGCCATCATATTTGACAAAAGAGTCTCTCCTCTTCTTGCTACCAAGCTCAAACCAGTCACAGCGAAATAAGACAAGCGAGCGATGGATGCCTCCACTAGAGTTGTACTGCAACTCTACGATGCTTCTCAACTGACCATAGAAGTCAATGATCTCACCATCATGTGACCCCTCAGTGACGATTCCACTATTCTGTGTCTTCCTTTTTTCCTCGCGGTCAACGGTGTGGTACCGGACACCGTCAACAATGCATGTTGAATACACTCTCACTCGCTTATCCGGTAAGCATGCCAAAGAAAATAGATCATCACTGACCTTCTTCTCCTCATGAAACTTTCCAATCCGCACAAATAAACCATTTAGCAAACAATGGTATTTAACAATGGGTGAATAACACAGAAAACATAAAACATGTGGCTAAAGATCTCACATGATTCTTAAACCAATTAGCAAACACCTTGGCAACCCTTTTATCAACATTGATATTGCTTTCTTCCTGATTTAACTCTTCCTTGCATTTCCTACAATGCCAACAAAACATGTGAATTAAAACATTAGGCTGGTGCCATCCCAAGCAAACAATATATATATATAATGAGTGCACAAGATATAACGTACTCGATATATGGTAGAACCTCGGCGCAATTGCTGAGCACAAACAAAACCATCTTGTCATACTCATCACCAGCCTCCAAGTATTGTGAGGCTCCAAGAAAGTTCACACCATGGTTGAAAACAGAGACATCACCACTTTGCGAATCAGACCGCTCTCTATTTCTGCCTGGCCGGTTCCATCTTGTTTCCACATCACCAAAGTATCTAGAGAAAAAAGTCAAGCACTCGTCAACGACATATGCTTCAGCAATAGAACCTTCAGGTCTTGCTGTGTTTCGCACATAATGCTTACAAGTAAGCAGCCTTCTTTCGATTGGGTACATCCAACCGTATTGCACAGGGCCTCTAAGCATTGCCTCTTTGGGTAAGTGCACCGCCAAATGGACCATCACGGTGAAGAAAGCTGGAGGGAAAATCTTCTCGAGCTTGCAAAGAATAATTGGGATTTCTTTTTCAAGTCTTTCCAAGACAGTTAACTTGAGGGTTTTGTAGCACAGTTCTCTAAAGAAATTTCCCAGCTCAGCAACTGCTTCATATATATCCTTGTGCATGATTCCTCGGAGGCCCGCCGGTAAAATCCTTTGGAGGAGGATGTGACAATCATGGGTTTTCAGTACTGAAAGCTTGAATCCATCAGAAGTAACACATTTTGCTAGGTTAGCAGCATAACCATCTGGAAATTTCACCGCTCTTAGGAATTCACAGAATGCAAGCTTTTGTTCTTTATTCATTGTATACCATGCTCGTGGAATTTCAAATGAATCTTCATCTTTATTGTGCTGTAGATGCAAATCTTCTCTTATGCCCATGTCCTCCAAATCAAGCCTAGAACTAACCGTGTCCTTTGTCTTCCCTTCAATGTTTAGAAACGTCCCTAGCAGATTCTCGCATATGTTTTTCTCAATGTGCATTACATCGAGATTATGCCTTAATTTCAGATCAGCCCAGTATGGCAGGTCCCACAAACAAGACCTCCGGTCCCAACATTGACCTTCCTCACGATTTCTTTTCTTCGCCAGCTTTCCTGGTCTCACATCTTTCACCTTTTCAAGTTGCTGCTCCAGCTCTTCTTTAGTGAATTCAACTGGCTAGTCACGGGTTTCATTCTCACCATTAAAATCTTTGCTTCTTCGCCAACGATGGTTTCGGGGAAGAAAGCGGCGGTGCCCAATATAGCATATCATGCTCCTTATTCTCTTTGAGCAAGGGTCTTTGTCACAATGGACACAAGCCTGATAACCCGCTGTGATCCTCCCAGACAGAGTGTGCAGAGCCGGGAAATCATGGATGGACCATATGATCGCAGCACGTAGATTGAACTTTTCTTCCGGACTCAAGGCATCGTATGTAGGTACACCAGTCCAGAGCTGGAGCAGTTCTTCTATGAGGGGCTCCATAAAGACATCAAACTCCTTTCCTGGAGAATCTGGACCCGGGATAAGCAATGACATCATGAAGTTGGACTGATCCATGCATGCCATGGTGGCAGGTTGTACGGCACCACAAAAACTGGCCACATGCTATAAGACGTGCTCATGTTCCCAAACGGATTAAACCCATCTGTGGCAATGCCAAGTTTTATGTTCCTTGGATCTGCAGCAAAATCAAAATGTATATGGTCAAACTCTTTCCATGCCTCTCCATCCACTGGATGGCTCAGCTCATTGTCCACAGGTTGCCGCTTCAGCTTGTGCCACTGTACCTCACACGATGATTTCTTCGAGATGAACATCCGCTGCAGCCTTGGTATCAAGGGAAAGTGCCTCAGTACCTTCTCCGGTGTTGACTTCTTCCCATCAGTATGTTTCCACCTAGATGCATTGCATTTTGGACAGTTGTCATGCTTTGCTAAATCCTTCCGAAACAAGACACAGTTATTTGGGCACACATGTATTGACACATAACCTAACCCCAGCCTGCGGATTATGCTCAATGCTTCATCATAAGATCTGGGAACACAACTATTAGGGAATTGCAAGCTCAAAAGACGGAGTATTGCGTTGAATGCGGCATTGCTAATCCGGTAGAAAGACTTGATGTGGAGTAACTTCACGGTGAAGGTAAATCTTGAAAATTTACCCCCTTCATGAGCTGCGCGCTTCGCCTCCTCTAACACCTTAGCAAACAATGATTTCTGTCCATCAGCATGATCTTCAGCATCGTACAAATCCTTCAATAGGTCAGGAATCCTATCATCTTCATGCCCATCCTCTTCCTCCAAAACAGCATTATCTCGCAAAACCTTTTCCATGAAATCAATGCCAGCATCACCACCACCCATCATATGAGGGGCCTCTGTATCAGCTTCAAAATGTTGAGGTTGTCTGTCTAAAGGTTCTCCATGATATATCCATCTATCATATGTGCTGGACATCCCATTAAGAAGCAGATGATCTTCCACTCTTCCTTGAGCCATTCTTGGACGGTTGAGGCATTCACAACATGGGCAAAGAATGTGAGCATCGTTGGCAAAATTTGCCCGAACAAATGCCATGAAATCATCAACTCCTTTCATATGTTCTTTCGAAAACTTTCTAACTCCTTCTCTAATCCAGCTTCTGTCCATCTGCCAAAGACAACAAATTGTTGCAACTTAGCAAATCAATCTAAGTGCATCAACATTAATTAATGAAAATGGATGGAAGTAATGGAAGCTAAAATTCCAGAAAATTTTATATGCTAATTGCCTAACCACAAGGCCTGAAGAATTCTTAACAAACAAGCTGAACAATTCCTAACAGCACATCAAGAAAATTCATCTATGCATTATCTACCAAACAAGCAAGCTATCTCCTAACTACTAACAGTGCATCAACAAAATTCATCTATGCTGAAGAACATCTGACTGAAATCCATCTCCCACTGCTCGGGTGACGAGAGAGGAGAGGGGGGAAGAGGTGAGGGGTGCATACCGGGAGGTGTGCTTGCGGCGGCGGCGTCCCCCATGCTCGGCGAGCCCCCACCACCGTCGGTCACCTACGCCCCTGCTGCCCCCCGCCTCCACGCCCTGCCTCGCCTCCGCCCCTTGCCGGCCCCGCCCCCGCCTCCGCCCCCTGCTGGTTGCTTCCGCCGCGAGGCCGTGGGCGAGGTCACCTGCGGCGAGGCCGTGGGCGAGGTCACCTGCGACCAGGTTGCTTCCGCCGCCCGCCCGCCGCCACCTGGTCGGAAGACCTAGAAAAACGCTAAGTGTTGCTCTGTTCGATGCCACCCGCCGCCACCTGGTCGGAAGGTCCCACTTGTCACTGGTACGTGAGAGCCGTGGTTTTATATACTATATGGAAAACTACCCACACATTAGCAACAATCTCTCTCTAGCCCAGCGGTAATGAACGAGCGAACCCAGCGCGAGGTCGTGGGTTCGAGTCCCCGCTAGCGCATATTTTTTAGGGAATTAAACGCTCGCTCAACCACCTATCAAATGGGTCCCGCTTGTCAGTGTTGCAAATCGTTGCTCTGTTCGATGCCACCTGGTCGGAAGGTCCCACTTGTTAATGATATGAGAGAGCCGTAGTTCTATATAATGTATAGATAAACTCCCAGATGCGAGCAACTGTCCCTCTCTAGCCCAGCGGTAGCATGCGAGCCAACCAAGCGCGAGGTCGTGGGTTCGAGTCCCGCCTCGTGCATCTTTTTTGGGAGAATTAAGCGCGCGGCCCCATCTGTCAAATGGGTCCCGCCTGTCAATGTGTCCCCCGTCTATCTATTGAATATTAAAACTCAAGCAAAAATGACACCTAGACAGTGACACATAAGCGAGGTTGCTGAGGTGGCTGCCTAATCATCCTAATTCATTCAAACTCAAGTGTAGTGACCATTTTATATTGGTCATTATCAGCTACGCATGAGGCAGTGGACAGTGCTACTAGCTTTACGACCATTTCCTCTAATGAAATTATGACCTTTCTGACCAAAATGGTCGTTATGGTTTAGGGTTTAGAGCCCCCCAGATAGCTTTTGACCAATTGGTCTAAAATGGTCATAAATTTATGACCAATTCTTCGAGGGTCACTGACAGAAGGTCATAAGTTGACATATTTCTTGTAGTGTGTGTATGCGATGACAACCTTGTGACACAAGAGATGATACCAAGATATGCAACAATGATGTATGTATGCTATGGGAAGTATGATCACTAATGTGCACAAGTCTCGTTGTCGGCAATACTCAATGGCTAGTCTCGATGGGTAAGCAACGCAAAGGAGTAAGGCTATGATGGCTATCAATGTAATGGTAAGAGTGATATGTCCAATACCAAGGTGAGGTTACCGTTCTTGCTTGTGGTATGGTGTAAAAATGGTGGCACGAATACCAAGATGTAGTCAAGTGGGTCGTTGTTGATGACGCGTCCGTGGTGAAGATGAGCGGCGGTGATGTTGATGTCGAACCATACCTAGATAGCCGAAACACAAAAGGATACGGAACCGCAACTCAAATTCTCAAAGCTCGAAGTGGCAACACGTCTTGGAGTGTGAAACGGGTAAGAAATGGTGGTGGTATGCGGAAGTGGTGATGGTGTATAGGTGGTAGGAGTGCGTATGCGGAAATGTGGGGCGGTGGTGGTGACTAAACTGCAAAAATTCAGTTTCGTCAGGGTACTCCGGACGTCCGGTGGCGAGCGGACGTCCGGTGCCTAGGAACTGTTTAGGCACGGGATGAACTGGCGGTGTTCGTGATGGAGAGGTTGAAATTCATCGGATTCAGGCGGATTTGAGGAGGGAAAAGGTAGTGAAAGGGGGAAAAGCTAGATCCACTCAAAACAAAGCAACTCCACGGATCAAATCCAACAAAATTTCAACACACCAACAAATCACAAAAAATGGGGCTATTTTTGTTGGGAATTTTCGAATTAGGGACAAAATAAACAAAAACTAGGCTAGCAACACAACGGGGAGGCTCAGAAATCGTGATCAACGTGGCTCTTGATACCAAGATGATGTAGGGTAAGAACCCTAATCGGCTGATCTTTCATGAAAGGAGCGGATCCCGTGATGGACACGTAGAACACGATGAGGGAAACGAGGGGAAAATCACAAGGGGAACACAAGAGAACACTCAAACCAACAAGTATGATCACACATGCGCTAGATCCATGCACATAAAGGTAGATACAAGATCCAAAGTCAACAATGGACGATACAAAGGTAGCCGGTCTTCTCTGTGAGGAGGTCTTGATATTCTTCTCCGCAAGGAGGTCTTGAATCCAAAGGGATCTTCTCCGAAGAGGGGCCGCGGTATCTTGTGGAGTAGATCCGAAGTGGATGAGCAGTGCTCTATCTATAAAATGAGCTAAACCAATGCTAACCCTAGCTAGGAGGAGGGAGAGGTCTATTTATAGTCTTAGTGCAAATGGGGGGTAAAGTGAAGGGGTAGATGGGCCTCAGCCCGCAACTGGACACAGCCAGGTACCGGACGTCCACTGGGGACCGGTCGTTCGGTGTCTCATGGGCGGCCGGACATCCGGTGGCTGCCGTTCGTCCGCTCGTTCTGGCTCGGATGCCGGTGTAGCAGATTTTTGGAGGAGGCCGGTCGTCCAGTCGCCGGATGCCCGGTGGTGCCGGTCGTACGCTCATTTGGCTCGGGTGCAGGGGCACCGGTCGTCCGTCCGGGCCGGACGTCCGCTTGCTGGGGTTCGCCTGGAGCTTCAGGCTCCGGACGTCCGGTCCCGACCGGTCGTCCGGTGGCTGGGACTTCTTCTCTAGCTCTCCTTCTTCTCCGTCTTCACGTCCATCTTCCTCTTCTGATCCTCCTTGCTTCTTAGCTTCTTCCTGGCCAACTCCTTGATACCTGAGTATGCACAATGTCTCCGTTTGATGTAGTAGCCATGTCTCATTTGCATCGAAGTGGAAATGTGAGAGGAGAGATGTCACCTCGGTTTCGAGAGCTCTTGCATGTGCTCGTGTCATGGGTCCAAGTGGTGTCGTAGGAGATGTAGTTGGGTCCATGGGGATGACCTTGGGATGCTTCGCATCAATATCATCTTTCAAAATGGAATCACGAGTCATTGGAAGCAAAGTAATATTTTTGTCTTTATGAACAAGAGTATACTGATTATTTCTACCATGGTGTACAGAATTTTTGTCAAATTGCCATGGTCTACCAAGTAATAAGGAACATGCTTGCATAGGTACCACATCACAATCAACATAATCAGCATGTGTAGAGATACTAAAATGCACACGAACAGTACGTGTTACCTTAACCTTGTTGCTGTTGTTGAACCATTGGATGTAGTAAGGATGTGGATGTGGTATTGTGGTGAGAGATAGCATCTAAACCATCTCCATGCTAGCCAAGTTGTTGCAGCTCCCTCCATCTATGATGATGCGAACAGAATGTTCCTTCACAACTCCCTTTGCATGGAGCAAATTATGCCTCTGATTTTGCTCAGCTTGTGTAACCTGCACACTCAAAACACATTGAGCAACTAAACATTCATACCTGTCAGCATCTTCAGCAGCCATGTATTGCGTCTCATGATCAGAGTCATCTCCACTGTGTTCTTCATGTGTAATAAGAGCCAAAGTCTTCTCATCATAGTTACTAGCGGACTCATATGCACCATCCTCAGTACCAACAATGACATGCTGAGATTTGCATTCTCTCGCAAAATGTCCTCTCCCCTTACAACGACGACAAATAATATCACGTGTGTGCCCTGTTGATGCCATGGAAGAAGAAGAGCTCTGCGTAGGCCCGGCAGGTGTGCTCTTGGCAGATAGTGGTGGTTGTGCCTGCTTTCTTGTATCACGGCTGGAGTTGGCACCTGATGGAGGTGTTGGTGCAGTGGAAGTAGAGGATGCACATGGTGTCCATGATGAAGGTCGACCTGCAGAAAAGTTAGTTCATGTCAATGCCTGTCGATCCTGCACTTCATGTTCGGCTTTACAAGCAAGAAGGAATAAATGAGTGATATTATTATACTCCTTATACTCTAGAATGGTCTGAATCTCTTTATTTAATCCACCCATAAAACGTGCAAGCATAGCTTCATTCTCCTCAATAATACCATATCTAATCATGCCAGTTTGTAATTCCTGATAATATTCTTCTACATAATTTTTTCCTTGTCTTAAACGCTGCAATTTTTGAAGTAATTCATGTTGATAATATGGTGGAACCCAACGAGTACGCATAGCAGTTTTCAAAGCAGCCCAAGTAGCTAGAATAGGATATAGTCTACAATGTTCAGACCACCAAACACATGCAAAGCTAGTGAAAGCACAAACAGCAGCAGGAACACGTCTCTTCTCAGGATATTGTAAACATGTAAATCGTTGTTCAGTTTCTAACTCCCAAGTAAGATATATATCAGGAACATATCTACCCTCAAATGGTGGAATATTCAATTTTAGTTTAGGAAGATGGTCATGATCTTGTACCTCAGGTGGTTGTGCAGCCCTACCATTGCGATGATATGCATGAGGACAAACTGGTGGCGGTGGTGCTAGTGGTTGCACGTAGTTCTAATTTTGATCAACCTCATCCTCGTAATGGTCCTCCACCTCTGCAGTAGCAGCAGGAGCTACAGAACCATCAACAGCGGCACTAGAATTTTGACCAGGCTCAAGGGGAATGCGCAGTGCCTGTCCCACTTGATTTGGAAGGCGATGTTGTTGTTATTTTTGTAGAAGTGCGTTAGGTGTAGCCGGTGGTGGTGGTGGAAGACGCGCGAGCAATTCATTGAACTTGTTATCGAGCTTTGTTTCGAATGTCTTCTCCATGCCATCTATCTTCTCCATGGCCTCTTCAAATCGGTTTAGCACATCTTGCACCAGTCCACTCATCAGTTGCTGAAACTTATCATGAAGCTCCTTGTTCATCAAGTTCTCCCAGTCAATCTCGTTGGCTTGTGATCCTGCCATGGTTAGCAGCAATTGAAAAACACAAGAATATGATCCTACAAACTACTAACAAGAGGTGGTAGTGGGTGTCACAAATCTGTCAAGCAAATCTCAAATTCTTACCAATTCTTACCCAGTAGCAGGCGGTGATCGGCAATCGTTGTAGTCAATACTCTCAAATCATGGATAGAGCGATTACCAGGGAGAGTCAGACGCACGACGTAGATGTATGTGGAGCTAGGAAGGCTTATAATATGGTAGCAAAAAGGGTCAGCAATAATCAATTCAGAGATGCAAAGTTGAATAAACGCTCAATGATGGTACTGTGCTGGTCCTAGGCTAGAACGTACTAGAGACACGAGCCTAGAACATGAACAAAATCACGACGCGGCACGTAAACAAGGGAAAAGCACACTCACGATTTTTTTTCGCTCTGTTTTATTTTCTGGCGCTCTTTTTTTTCGAAACCTACTCAGGCAAGGAAACATGAAACAAAAATTAGATGGATCTCAAAACAAACCTAATACGAAAGGAACTCGGATTGGTGGTGGATATATGGTGGTAGGATATGGCAGTGGTGGTTGTATATGGCAGCGATGGTGGTAGCGGTGGTGGTATATGGATAATGATCGGTGGTGGTATATGGATACCGATTGGTGGTGGTATATGGATACGAATCAGTGGCGGATAAGTGGTGGTGGTAGATGGCAGGGGCGATCATGATGTTGCGGAGGCGGTGTGACAAGTTATGACCAGAACTCGAAACTCTAAAAGACTAGACGCTAAGACCAACAATTAGACACGATGATGCAACCACAAATTCAACAAAGCAAAAACCCTAAAAAGATTATGCAAAGGCTCAGATTGGTTCAGATATGATGAACTAACCCTAATTTTTTTGTGGCTTTTTTGTGGACTGTGGGTATGAAGAACAGACTCGATCTAAACTACAAAAAACTATAAAATTTCACCGAGCAACCTGAAAATCTAATACCACTTGATAGAGGCGAAGGTGTCCCGTCTTTCGATGAGATGGTGGCTATCGTTTTGGAGGAAGTCGACTTTGACGATCCGACTACGAACGTGCGAGGATGTCGTGCCTTAGCAATTGCTAAACCAACTCCAAGAGGTTATTGACCACACCGGAGCACAATCAACTTAACCAAGAAGGCTTGTTTCCTGCAGGCAAACAAAGAACAAGCAAGAAACTAAGATTGCAATCTGGATATTGCGAATATAAGAGGAAAGCTTTGTTGATCAAGGTGGGATTCTGTGATGCCTTTGTCTGGTCGTTGAACACAAACGAAGTACGCGAAGTTGCAGCTATGGCGAACTTTAATCTAAACAAAACCCAAAGTCTAAATGATGCCCTAAGGACTGTATATATGGAGGACAGAGGGGTAATTTCGTGGCCCTTGGAGGAGGGGTCCGAAACCAACCCTAACTCTTGTTTCCCCACACATACGTACTCTAAAAACAGCCTATAATCAAGTATTTCGAAATTACATGGGCCTGGCCCAAAAATAAGGTGACGCAACACCTATAATAGCCTCTGGACGAAATCTATGATGTGGGATCTTGTATATTTCGTCCAAGGCTTCATGAACTCTTTATGGTGGCTTCAAAGTCCTGGAATCATCACTCGTAACTCCGTTGTTGTTCCCCTTGCGCACACCATCATCTCCGTGCTTGAACTTGCTCCAAGGTTCATCTTTCTTGTCCAAGGTAGGCCCTTCATTTGTAAGCAAAACAAATGTATCGAATTTAGGAAGCATCATATTCTCATGAACATTACAATCGTTACCAAGAAATGTAAGTATCTGGTAATTTAATTGGTGTGCGCGAGCTCTAGTAATGTGTCCATTATGTATAGCAACAGGGGTTGTGGGTGTACCAATGGTATTGATGTCCTCATCATGGTTTATCAATCCAAGACATACTTTCTTCTATTCTTTCATGCATTAAGGTACCCTTCTCTTTTAACAACTTAAGAATATCTCCCACATTTGACCCAATATTGGTAGAAAAATTATTAATCTTTTTATCTACAATTTCCATATGATCTTCGTTGAGCATTTTCTTTTCAATAGCATCTAGTCTTTCCATAACATGCTCAAGAGTCAAAGTTGTTTCATTGATCATATGTGGTGGTGAGCCCACTAAATTTCCCATAGCATTAAAGGCATCAAGAGAAGGACATATCAAGAAATTTCCACCGGTAATCGTATCAAGGATGAATCTATACAAAGTGGTGATGCCAACATAAAAACAACAAAGAAGAACAACAGTGGATTGCTTACGGTAGATCTATTATAACCATTGCAAATTGAATACCAAGCATCTTTTAAATTTTCTCCTACCCTTTGTTTAAAGTTGAGAACCTCATTCTCGAGAGTGCAAGCAATAGAGGAATAACTTACCATAATGATAATAATGGCAAACAAGGTTTCACACAAAGACAGAACCAGCAAGAAAATGGGGAACGAAAAAGACAGGCGAATAAAATAGCAAATTTTTGTGAAGTGGGGGAGAGGAAAATGAGAGGCAAATGGAAATAATGTAAATTGCGAGGACATGAGATTTGTGATTAGGAACCTAGTATATGTTGAAGATCCTCCCCGGCAACACCGCCAGAAATTCCTTTTGATGTCGCTTGAAGCTACGTCAATATTTCCCCAAAGAGGAAGGGATGATGCAGCACAGCGGCGGTAGGTATTTCCCCCAGATATGAAACCAAGGTTATCGAACCAGTAGGAGAACCAAGCAACACAACGTAAACGGCCCCTGCACACAGATAACCCATCGTTTTATCCTTAGTAGCAACGATACATACGTATTGTTTCCCTTTTTGTCACTGGGATCAAGCACCGTAAGATCAAACCCACTACAAAGCACCTCTTCCCATTGCAAGATAAATAGATCAAGTTGGCCAAACAAAACCCAAATATCGGAGAAGAAATACAAGGCTATAAGCAATCATGCATATAAGGGATCAAAGAAACTCAAATAATTTTCATGGATATAAAAAGATAGATCTGATCATAAACTCAAAGTTCATCAGATCCCAACAAACACACCGCAAAAGAGTTACATCATATGGATCTCCAAGAGACCATTGTATTGAGAATGAAGAGAGAGAGATGAAGACATCTAGCTACTAACTACGGACATGAAGGTCTATAAAGAACTACTCACGCATCATCGGAGATGCACCAATGGAGGTGGTGAACCCCATCCATGATGGTGTCTAGATTGGATCTGGTGCTTCTGGACTCTACGGCGGTTGGATGAATATTTCGTCAACTCCCCTAGGGTTCTGAGATATTTGGGGTATATATAGAGCAAAGAGGCGGTCCGGGGGGCACCCGAGGTGGGCACAACCCACCAGGGCACGCCTAGGCCTCTTGGCGCGCCCTGGTAGGTTGTGCCCCCCTCGGGGCACCCCCCCAGGTGCAGCCAGGGCCCATTGTGTTCCTTTTGGCCCATAAAAATTCTCCGTAAAGTTTCGTGGCATTTGGACTCCGTCTGATATTGATTTTCTGCAATGTAGACGTATCACAGCATGGAACAATCAAAAATTATAGATACGTTGGAGACGTATCACAACACTGTTGTAACGCCCTCGATGCGGCTATAGCTCCCACGTGTCGAGGCACGACTTAGAGACATAACCGCATTGAAAGCAATGTCGCAAGTTAGGCAATCTTCACAACATCCCATGTAATATAGATAATAAAAGGGGAGATACATAGTTGGCTTACACTCGCCACATCAATCAAAGTACATTAATAGCATTACATCAATCAAACACTCATGGCCCGACTACGGCACCAAAATAAAAGATAACCCAACATGCGACACGGTCCCGATCACCCCAACTGGGCACCACTACTGATCATCAGGGAAAGACACGTAGTAACGGCGTGAGTCCTCGTCGAACTCCCACTTGAGCTCAAGCACGTCATCTGGAACGGAGTCATCAGGCCCTGCATCTGGTTTGGAAGTAATCTGTGAGCTACAGGGACTCAGCAATCTTGCACCCTCGCGATCAAGACTAGTTAAGCTTGTAGGTAAGGCAAGGTAAATATGTGGAGCTGCAGCAAGCGACTAGCATATATGGTGGCTAACCTGTTCGCAAAAGAGAGCGAGAAGAGAAGGCAAAGCGCGAACGACTAACTAGAGGGCAACCTGCGGCAAGCATTAATCCAACACCGTGTTCACTTCCCGGACTCCGCCAAGAAGAGACCATCACGGTAACTCACACAGTTGATTCATTTTAATTAAGTTAAGGTTCAAGTTATCTACAACCAGATATTAACAAATTCTCATCTGCCCATAACCACGGGCATGGCTTTCGAAAGTTCAAATCCATGCAGGGGAGTCCGAACTTAGCCCATGACAAGCTCTCATGGTCAACGAAGGAATAGACCTTCTTCCGAGACATTCCGATCAGACTCGGTATCCCGGTTCTACAAGACACTTCGACAAGTTAAAACAAATCCAGCAACACCGCCCGAATGTGCCGACAAATCCCGATAGGAGCTGCACATATCTCATTCTCAGGGCACACTCAGATTGTCCTAGGTACGGGTGGTCTAGCCCAGAGTTGCCCCTGGTGGCCACCGGCAGCTGACAGGTGGACCAACACTCAGAGGAGCACTGGCCCGGGGGGGTTTAAATAAGATGACCCTCGGGCTCCGGAAACCCAAGGGAAAAAGAGGCTAGGTGGCAAATGGTAAACCCTCAAGGCGAACTATCAAGGGGTTCCCATTATCACCCAACCGCGTAAGGAACGCGGAAATCTAGGAACATAACACCGATATGACGGAAACTAGGGCGGCAAGAGTGGAACAAAACACTAGGCGAGAGGCCGAGCCTTCCACCCTTTACCAAGTATATAGATGCATTAAGATAGCAAGGCAATATAATGATAGCCCAACAAGTAAATAATGTTCCAACAAGGAACGGTCTCCAATCTTCACCTGCAACTAGTAACGCTATAAGAGGGGCTGAGCAAAGCGGTAACCTAGTCAATCAACGGTTTGCTAAGACATGGTGGGTTAGAGGTTTGACATGGCAATTTGGGAGGCATGATAAGCAAGTGGTAGGCATCGTAGCATAGGCATAGCAAAAGAGCGAGCATCTAGCAAAGCAAAGATAGTAGTGATTTCGAGGGTATGATCATCTTGCCTACAAAGTTGTCAGAGTTGACTGGATCCTCGAAATCAAACTCAACGGGCTCCTCGTTAGCGAACTCGTCTCCCTGATATACCCAAATAAGACAAACAAGCAACAAGGACACAATCAACCACGTGCAAGGCTCAAACAATATGATGCAAAGATGGTATGCTATGCTGGATGCAATATGTGATGCATATGCAAGATTTGACAAGGAATGCATGAACCTGGCCTCAACTTGGAAAACCAAGTGTGCCACTGGAAAGATGAGATGAAATCGCTTGAAAATGATATAAAGAACATCGGAATCGGAGTTACGGTTTGGGAATGGCAAGCAATTCAAATATGACCACGTTCTGCGATTTGCAGCAAGTAGCCATCTAAATGCAACAAGATGAACATGCTACAGCACCCAAACATGGCATCAAAATACATGGCAGGGATCCATTCATGATGCTTAACAAAAGACTAGCACTGAGCTACGGCCAATTCATCCATTAACAGGATCAAACAAACATGGCAAAAATGCATTTGGTAAACAGATTTCAGGTAGCACATTTGGAGCATGAAAACTATATGCTACAGGACCTCAACATGGCAAAGTAAAGCATGGCATGAAGCTACTCAAAGAGCTTAACAAAAGTCCCTTAGTGACCTTCAGCCAAAAGGGATCATAAAAGACATTTGCAAGTATGCGAACATGGAAAAAACATAATCAGTTCTTAGACTTTGTGAAAACTGGAGCATGCTGAAACAGATATCAAGTAGGCATGTTTACGAGCTCGATGCACTCACTACAGAGCAAGTCATGATAAACTAAGCATACACCCATCAAGAATACACAAAATACAAGCTAGACATGGCAATAACAATAACATAGCATGCACGGATCAACTACAACATCCTCGGCAAAATTGCTAACAAGTAGACAATCTGCCCAGATTCACGAAATAGCAAAAGTAGAGCTCGATTGACTCAAGCTAGGTGCTCCATAATTGCAAACAAAGACATGGATGGATAGAGAACTACAAGATTAACAAAACATCCTTACTGATCATCCTCAAAAGAGGCACGGATCACTAGGAAACAACATGAATATATGGCATAATGAGATAAACAGATCAAGGACTTAGTGGAAATGCTAAGTCCTTGAAATCAGCATTAACGAATGCACCACTTTGCAAACTTGTGCTAGTCACCACACACATCACAAAAATACATGGATTGCACCTCTGGATAGATGGCAAAACATATAACAAAACTTATGTAGAGCTCAGGGGCATATCATGCACACACTAATCATGGCAAAAATGACAAATATCTAATTGGAGCAGCAGATCTGACAATTATCTCAAATACCACTCTTCCAACAGCATTTCGGACATCAAGATGAACTTAAATGAAAATGATGAAGTGAGACGAAATGAGGTGCTCTCCGAGACGAACATTTTGATATGCTATATGCCCAAAAGGGAGCTACGGACGCAAAGTTACGATGCGATGAACAAGGGCAAAATAATTAGGGTTTCGGGCAAAAAGTCAACCGATCCAATTTTTCAGATCTAGATCCGGGCGGCCCAGTTTACGAGGTTGGCCGGAGTCGGAGCTCGAGGTCGCCGGAGTTGCTCGGGGAGGCGGCGTGGAGCTCGCCGGAGAGGTAGCCGGCGCGGGCTCCGGGCACGGCGGCGCAGCGCAGCCGGTGGTGGCGTCGGGCGGCGTGGGCGAGGCCGGGCCAGGGTGGCGCGGGCGAGGCCGGCTGCGGGAGGTGCGGCGGCTCGGCGAGGAGGCAGCCGCCGGCGCGGCGGAGCGGCTGCCGGAGCCGGGAAGGAAGCGGCGCGGCGTGAGGGGCCTCGGGGCCCAGTCGGGCGGAGGAGAGGGCCGGCCCCGGGCCTCGCGGGCCGGCGGTGGGAGGCGGCGCGGCGGGCCACGTGGCGGCCTAGGATTGGCGGCGGCATGCGGCGGACGCGTCCGGCACCGTCCGGACGTGTCCTGCGGCGGCGGAGATCCGATTTTTAGGGTTTGGACGAAGGGGATCCAGAATTTTGGAGGAGGGGTCTATATATAGAGGTAGAGGGAGCTAGGAGTGTCCAAATGAGGTGCCGTTTTCGGCCACGCGATCGTGATCGAACGCTCTAGATGATGGGGAGGGTTTTGGGCCAAAATGGAGGGTTGTTGGGCTGCAACACACACGAGGCCTTTTCGGTCCCTCGGTTAACCGTTGGAGCATCAAACGAAGTCCAAATGGTACGAAACTTGACATGTGGTCTACCGGTAGTAAACCAAGGCCGCTTGGCAAGTCTCGGTCCAATCCAGAAATGTTTAATCCCCACACACAAAAGAAAGGTAGAAATGACCACCGGAGGAGAACGGAGCGCCGGAATGCAAAACGGACAACGAGGAAAATGCTCGAATGCATGAGATGAACACGTATGCAAATGCAATGCACATGATGACATGATATGAGATGCATGACAACGATAACAACACACGGAGACAAAAACCCGAACCCGAGAAAATAAAATAACTTAACGTCAGAAACGGCAAGGGTTGGAGTACATATTGGGAAAATCATATCCGGGGTGTTACAACACTCCACCACTACGAAAGGATCTCGTCCCGAGATCTAGGACTGAAAGAACACCAGGTATTCAGAACGGAGGTGATCCTCGCGTTCCCAGGTAGCTTCATGGTCGGAATGGTGTGACCACTTGACTTTGAGGAATTTGATTGACTTGTTGCGAGTCTTGCGTTCAGTCTCTTCAAGAATAGCAACGGGGTGCTCACGATAAGAGAGATCTTCTTGGAGCTCAATGTCCTCGAAGTTGACAGTGCGGTCAGGAGTCTTGAAGCACTTTTGGAGCTGAGGGACATGGAACACGTCATGCACATTTGCAAAGTTTGAAGGAAGCTCGAGTTGATAAGCGAGATCGCCTCTCTTGCTGACGATCTCGAAAGGTCCCACGTATCTAGGGGCAAGCTTCCCTTTGATACCGAAGCGACGAGTACCTTTCATTGGAGAGACGCGGAGGTAAACATGATCTCCGATCTCGAAAGCCAAATCATGGTGCTTACTATCATAGTAGCTCTTCTGGCGGGATCGGGCTGCTTTGAGGTTATCTCGAATGACTTTGCACATTTCCTCTGCCTCTGTGATTAAGTCATTTCCCAGAAGTTGACGTTCACCGGTTTCAGACCATTTGAGAGGGGTACGGCACTTCCTGCCATACAGAATTTCAAATGGGGCCTTGCCCGAACTTGCTTGAAAACTGTTGTTGTAGGAGAATTCAGCATAAGGAAGACAATCCTCCCACTTCATGCCGAAGGAGATCACACAAGCCCTGAGCATATCTTCAAGAATCTGATTGACACGCTCGACTTTCCCGCTAGTTTGCGGATGGAAAGTTGTGCTGAAGCGGATGTTGGTGCCCATGGCCTTCTGGAAAGATTCCCAAAACTTGGAGGTAAAGATGCTGCCACGATCTGAAGAGATCACTTGTGGAATACCGTGCAGAGAGACAATTCGAGAGGTATAGAGTTCCGCCAATTGAGCTGTAGTGATTGACTCTTTGATAGGCAGAAAGTGAGCCACTTTAGTGAGTTTGTCGATGACCACGAATATGGCATCATTGCCACGCTTGGACTTTGGAAACCCAGTCACGAAGTCCATCTCAATGTGGTCAAACTTCCATTCTGGAATGGCAAGAGGTTGGAGGAGACCAGCTAGCCTTTGGTGTTCTGCCTTCACTCTTCTGCAGACATCACATTCATTCACGAACTGAGCAATCTCGCGCTTCATTCGAGTCCACCAATAAGCCTGCTTGAGGTCCTGATACATCTTTGTGCTCCCAGGATGGATGGAGAGAAGAGAATTGTGAGCCTCGTTCATGATCACTTTACGGAGGTGACCTTTGGGCACAACAATACGATCCTCGAAGAAGAGAGTGTCCTTGTCCTCAAGGCGGTAGCACTTGTACTTGGGTTGACTCTTGGCAATCCCAATCTTCACCTTTTTAACCATAGCATCAAGAAGCTGAGCTTGGCAAATCTGGTCTTCCAAGGTAGGAGAGACTTGAAGGTTGGCGAGGAAACCTTGAGGAACAACTTGCAGATTAAGTTTGCGGAAAGCTTCACAAAGCTCGGGTTGATAAGGCTTGAGAATCAGGCTGTTGCAATAAGCCTTCCTGCTCAATGCGTCAGCAATCACATTGGCCTTGCCTGGAGTATACTCGATACTCGGATTATACTCTTGAATCATTTCGACCCATCGAGTCTGCCTGAGGTTGAGATTAGGCTGAGTGAAGATGTACTTGAGACTCTTGTGGTCAGTGAAGATGTCCACTTTTCTTCAAAATAAGAGATGTCTCCAAGTCAAAAGAGCATGCACAACTGCCGCCAACTCGAGATCATGAGTGGGGTAGTTCTTCTCGTTGGGCTTCAACTGGCGAGAGGTATAAGCCACAACTTTCTTCTCTTGCATCAACACTGCGCTGAGACCTTGGAGAGAGGCATCGCAAAAGACCTCGTACGGCTTGGATTCATCAGGAGGAGTCAGAACTGGAGCAGTGACCAATTTCTCTTTCAAATTGTTGAAAGCAATGTCACACTCCGGAGACCAAACGTACTTGATGTGCTTCTGGAGAAGATTTGAGAGAGGCTTCGCGATCTTAGAAAAGTTTTCAACGAATCTTCGACAGTAGCTTGCGAGACCGAGGAAGCTACGGAGTTGCTTCACGTTCTGAGGTGGTTCCCAATTCACAATTGCAGACACCTTCTCAGGATTCACCGCAATGCCCTTGGCAGAGATGATATGACCAAGATAAAGAACCTCATCGAGCCAAAATTCGCACTTGGAGAACTTGGCGTAGAACTTGTGTTCCCTGAGCTTATCGAGTACCAAACGCAAGTGCTTGGCATGATCTTCCTTGTTCTTCGAAAAGACCAGAATGTCGTCGAGATAGACCAAAATGAAGTCATTGGTGTAGGCATTGAAGATGAACTTCATCATGTGAGAGAAAGTCGGAGGAGCGTTGACGAGGCCAAAAGACATGACAGTGTATTCATATGAACCAAAGCTTGTCCTGAAAGCCGTCTTGGGAATATCTTGCTCGTGGATTCGAATCTGATGATAACCCATACGGAGATCAAGCTTGGAGAATACTTGGGCACCTTTGAGTTGTTCGAACAGCTCGTTGATGTTGGGAAGTGGGTATTTGTTCTTGATGGTCTTCTTGTTCAATGGACGGTAATCAACACAAAGTCGGTCCGTTCCATCCTTCTTCTTCTTCACAAAAAGAACACCACAACCCACGGAGAAGAACTAGGGCGGATGAGACCCATTCTCTCTTGAATATTGAGTTGCTTCTTCAGCTCCTTCAACTCTTCAGGTCCGAGCTTGTAAGGACGCTTGCAAACCAGTTTCGTGCCAGGCTCAAGATCGATGACGAATTCAACTGGCCGGTGCGGAGGCATTCCTGGAAGCTCTTCTGGAAAGACGTCTTGATATTCGCAAACGACTGGAATTTGCGATATAGCATCCAGTTCACCCTTCTCATTGAGAGAAAACAGACGGATGGTATCATCATGAGCGGCAAAGACAATTACATCCTCAGACGAATGAGTCAATTGAATCTGCCTAGCTGCACAATCAAGATGCCCCTTGTGCTTAGAAAGCCAATCCATTCCGAGAATAAGATCAATATCCGAGTTACCAAGAACCGTTGGAGAAGCCAGAAACTTGTAGTCACCCAAGGTGATAGTAACATCCGGAACGATGGAGTCAGCATGCATGCGCTTACCGGGAGAGACAACTGTTAACGGACTAGGCAAAACTTGCGAAGTCAATTCATGCCTAGATGTAAACGGTCTTGAGATGAAATAATGTGATGCACCAGTGTCAAAAAGAACTTTAGCTGGAATATCGTTAACAGGAAGGTTACCCATGATGACATCTGACGAGTCCTCTGCCTAAGCTGCATTCATCAAGTTGACCTTGGCGTGCTTGGGGTTATGCTTGACCACAGCTGTACTTGCCGATCTCACAGGAGGAGGAGGAGGGAGACACCTCTGATTGAAACATTTGTTGGCATAGTGACCCTTCTGTTGGCACTTGTTGCACGTGACATCTAAAAGAGGATGGTGATACGGAGCACTCGATCTTGGAGCTTGAGACGAAGTCTTGTTCTGAAAGCCAGGGTTGGGTGGGTGGGAAGATCCACTGCCACCTTTGCTCTTCTGCTGATACGGCTGACGGAACGGAGGAGGAGGAAGCCAATACTTCTGCTGCTTGACCACTTGAGTAGAGGAAGAAGGAGTAGTGTCTCTGACTCGCTTCTTGGAAGCATCACACCTCAGTTGAGCGGCCTCTTGCTTCAATGCCATGTTGTAGAACTCATCGTACCTCAAGGGCTCAAAGAGAACAAGAGCTAGCTGAATTTCATCTCTGAGACCACCCCTGAACTGGTATATCATGCTCTTCTCGTCGGGGATGTCCTTCTTAGCAAAGCGGGCGAGCTTCTGAAACAACTTGTTGTAGTCATAGACAGACAAAGAGCCTTGCTTCAGGTTGCGGAATTCCTCACGCTTGCTCTCAACCATGCTCTGAGGAATATGATGAGCTTTGAAGTCTTGACGGAATTCATCCCAGGTAATCGCACGGCCTCCTCTGGAATCCTTGTACTGCTGGAACCATTCTGCAGCTTGGTCTTTGAGTTGGAAGGAAGCGAACTTGACGAAGTCCTCAGGCCTGACGTTACTGCACTCACAATGCTTGCACAGATCCACGAGCCAATCGTCAGTATCAGTTGCCTCAACACAATTGCTGAAAGTCTTTGGCCCGTTAGCAAGGAACTGGTTGAGTGTAGCAAAGTGATTCTGATTGTTGCCTTGGTTGCCTTGGTTCGCTTGATTGCGCTCTTGAAGAATTTGCATGATCAACTATGTGTTTGCATTGGTTGCGGCCATCACAGCTTGCCATGCCTCCGGAGGAGGAGGAGGTGGTGGCGGATCTTGACTCTGATTCTGGTTGGTGCTCTTAGTGGGAGCCATCCTGAAGAGGGTGACAACCGTTAGCACATTGACAGATAAAATGAAGCTGAATCAAATGGGTTGAAATTGCAACATAAAGTCTTCACATCCGAACATAAGAACGAATGCATTCCACTTGAAATGGTCACATATCCATAAATTGAGAAGCCACTTAGAATTTAGGTAGAGAAATAAATCAACAAGGTACGGATCAAGAACGAATACTCGGTAAGAAATCCCAATCTCAAACCAAATATCCGTGGAAAAAGAACTAGAGCTACAAGAATTCCCACCTATGAAACTCCCGAACCTTTCCGGTTATGCAATCAGGTGTTGGGGATACAGGGGAAGCATAATATCTCACCCAAATCTAGCAATTCCTACATCCATCTGTATCCATCCTTCAACACATAACCGAGAAAAAACTTCGGAAACCATCTACCTCAACCTTCGAAAAGCATCCGTTATACAAGTTATGGTGATACTCCCGAACTCCGGCCCAGTACTGGGTGGCGTCGAGGTTATCTCACCAACGAACTGCATAAAAGAGATTTTCTATATCAGCGTACTAAACTCAGGTATTCCCGAACTGCAACAATAAAATTGTGACGACAACACCTCGGAGCTCAACTCCCCGGGACACTGCCACAACCCCTAAAGACAGGAGGCACCAAGAACAATGTTCTCGTCACAAAACCATCGGAACGATTCCAAGATACCCGCGTGATCCTAAATTTTTTTAGTGAAATTTGAGAAGAGAAGAGTCAAAACTCTACGTCAGGATGCCTTACCAGAGCGATGAGGAGACTGGGAAGTAAAAAGAATTCCAAAACTCTCCGATATATAATTCCTAAATGACTCAAAACATTTTCTAGACTCAACTCGGCCGCTAAAAACGATCAAGCAATGGGGCTCCTAAGGTCGGGGAAGGCTCTGATTACCAACTTGTAACGCCCTCGATGCGGCTATAGCTCCCACGTGTCGAGGCATGACTTAGAGACATAACCGCATTGAAAGCAATGTCGCAAGTTAGGCAATCTTCACAACATCCCATGTAATATAGATAATAAAAGGGGAGATACATAGTTGGCTTACACTCGCCACGTCAATCAAAGTACATTAATAGCATTACATCAATCAAACACTCATGGCCCGACTACGGCGCAAAAATAAAAGATAACCCAACATGCGACACGGTCCCAATCACCCCAACTTGGCACCACTACTGATCATTAGGGAAAGACACGTAGTAACGGCGTGAGTCCTCGTTGAACTCCCACTTGAGCTCAAGCGCGTCATCTGGAACGGAGTCATCATGCCCTGCTTCTGGTTTGGAAGGAATCTGTGAGCCACAGGGACTCAGCAATCTCGCACCCTCACGATCAAGACTATTTAAGCTTGTAGGTAAGGCAAGGTAAATATGTGGAGCTGCAGCAAGCGACTAGCATATATGGTGGCTAACCTGTTCGCAAAAGAGAGCGAGAAGAGAAGGCAACGAGCGAACGAGTAACTAGAGGGCAACCTGCGGCAAGCATTACTCCAACACCGTGTTCACTTCCCGGACTCCGCCGAGAAGAGACCATCACGGTAACTCACATAGTTGATTCATTTTAATTAAGTTAAGGTTCAAGTTATCTACAATCGGACATTAACAAATTCCCATCTGCCCATAACCGCGAGCACGGCTTTCGAAAGTTCAAATCCCTGCAGGGGAGTCCCAACTTAGCTCATGACAAGCTCTCACGGTCAACGAAGGAATAGACCTTCTCCCGAGACATTCCGATCAGACTCGGTATCCCGGTTCTACAAGACACTTCGACCAGTTAAAACAAATCCAGCAACACTGCCCGAATGTGCCGACAAATCCCGATAGGAGCTGCACATATCTCGTTCTCAGGGCACAGTCAGATTGTCCTAGGTACGGGTAGGCCAGCCCAGAGTTGCTCCTGGTGGCCACCGGCAGCTGACAGGTGGACCAACACTCAGAGGAGCACTGGCCCAGGGGGGTTTAAATAAGATGACCCTCGGGCTCCGGAAACCCAAGGGAAAAAGAGGCTAGGTGGCAAATGGTAAAACCAAGGTTGGGCATTGCTGGAAAAGCTTTAATCAAGGCGAACTATCAAGGGGTTCCCATTATCACCCAACCGCGTAAGGAACGCAAAAATCCGGGAACATAACACCGATATGACGGAAACTAGGGCGGCAAGAGTGGAAAAAAACACTAGGCGAGAGGCCGAGCCTTCCACCTTTTACCAAGTATATAGATGCATTAAGATAACAAGGCAATATAATGATATCCCAACAAGTAAATAATGTTCCAACAAGGAACGGTCTCTAATCTTCACCTGCAACTAGCAACGCTATAAGAGGGGCTGAGCAAAGCGGTAACATAGCCAATCAACGGTTTGCTAGGACATGGTGGGTTAGAGGTTTGACATGGCAATTTGGGAGGCATGATAAGAAAGTGGTAGGCATCGTAGCATAGGCATAGCAAAAGAGCGAGCATCTAGCAAAGCAAAGATAGTAGTGATTTCGAGGGTATGATCATCTTGCCTGGAAAGTTGTCAGAGTTGACTGGATCCTCGAAAGCAAACTCAACGGGCTCCTCGTTAGCGAACTCGTCTCCCGGCTCTACCCAAACAAGACAAACAATCAACAAGGACACAATCAACCACGTGCAAGGCTCAAACAATATGATGCAAAGATGGTATGCTATGTGGGATGCAATATGTGATGCATATGCAAGATTTGACAAGGAATGCATGAACCTGGCCTCAACTTGGAAAACCAAGTGTGCCACTGGAAAGATGAGATGAAATCGCTTGAAAACGATATAAAGAATGCCGGAATCGGAGTTACGGTTTGGGAATGGCAACAATTCAAATATGACCACGTTCTGCGATTTACAGCAAGTAGCCATCTAAATGCAACAAGATGAACATGCTACAGCACCCTAACATGGCATCAAAATACATGGCAGGGATCCATTCATGATTCTTAAGAAAATACTACCACTGAGCTACGGCCAATTCATCCATTAATAGGATCAAAGAAACATGGCAAAAATGCATTTGGTAAACAGATTTCAGACTTTGGAGCATGAAAACTATATGCTACAGGACCTGAACATGGCAAAGGAAAGCATGGCATGGAGCTACTCAAACATCTTAACAAAAGTCCCTTAGTGACCTTGAGCCAAAAGGGATCAGAAAATACATTTGCAAGCATGTGAACATGGAAAAAAATAATCAGTTCTCAGACTTTGTGAAAACTGGAGCATGCTGAAACAGATATCAAGTAGGCATGTTTACGAGCTCGATGCACTCACTACAGAGCAAGTCATGAAAAACTAAGCATACACCCATCAAGAATACACAAAATACAAGCTAGACATGGCAAGAACAATAACATAGCATGCACAAATCAACTACAACATCCTCAGCAAAATTGCTAACAAGTAGACAATCTGCCCAGATTCACGAAATAGCAAAAGTAGAGCTCGATTGACTCAAGCTAGGTGCTCCATAATTGCAAACAAAGACATTTATGGATAGAGCACTACAAGATTAACAAAACATCCTTACTGATCATCCTCAAAAGAGGCACGGATCACTAGGAAACAACATGAACATATGGCATAATGAGATAAACAGATCAAGGACTTAGTATTAACGAATGCACCACTTTGCAAGCTTGTGCTAGTCACCACACACATCACAAAAATACATGTATTGCACCTCTGGATAGATGGCAAAACATATAACAAAACTCATGTAGAGCTCAGGGGCATATCATGCACACACTAATCATGGCAAAAATGACAAATATCTAATTGGAGCAGCAGATCTGACAATTATCTCAAATAGCACTCTTCCAACAGCATTTCGGGCATCAAGATGAACTCAAATGAAAATGATGCAATGAGATGAAATGAGGTGCTCTCTGAGACGAACATTTTGATATGCTATATGCCCAAAACGGCGCTACAGATGCAAAGTTACGATGCGATGAACAGGGGCAAAATAATTAGGGTTTCGGGCAAAAAGTCAACCGATCCAATTTTTCAGATCTAGATCCGGCCGGCGCGGTTTACGAGGTTGGCCGGAGTCGGAGCTCGAGGTCGCCTGAGTTGCTCGGGGAGGCGGCGTGGAGCTCGCCGGAGAGGTAGCCGGCGCGGGCTCCGGGCGCGGCGGCGCGGCCAGTGGTGGCGTCGGGCGGCGCGAGCGAGGCCGGGCCAGGGCGGCGCGGGCGAGGCCGGCTGCGGGAGGTGCGGCGGCTCGGAAAGGAGGCGGCCGCCGGCGCGGCGGAGAGGCGGCCGGAGCCGAGGAGGAAGCGGCGCGGCGCGAGGGGCCTCGGGGCCCAGTCGGGCGGAGGAGAGGGCCGGCCCCGGGCCTCGCGGGCCGGCGGTGGGAGGCGGCGCGGCGGGCCACGTGGCAGCCTAGGATTGGCGGCGGGGTGCGGCGGACGCGTCCGGCGCCGTCCGGACATGTCCGGCGGCGGCGGAGATCCGATTTTTAAGGTTTGGACGAAGGGGATCCGGAATTTTGGAGGAGGGGTCTATGTATAGAGGTAGAGGGAGCTAGGAGTGTCCAAATGAGGTGCGGTTTTCGGCCACGCGATCGTGATCGAACGCTCTAGATGATGGAGAGGGTTTTGGTGGGTTTTGGGCCAAAATGGAGGGGTGTTGGGCTGCAACACACACGAGGCCTTTTCGGTCCCTCGGTTAACCATTGGAGCATCAAACGAAGTCCAAATGGTACGAAACTTGACACGCGGTCTACCGGTAGTAAACCAAGGCCGCTTGGTAAGTCTCGGTCCAATCTGGAAATGTTTAATCCCCACACACAAAAGAAAGGTAGAAATGACCACCGGAGGAGAACGGAGCGCCGGAATGCAAAACGGACAACGGGGAAAATGCTCGAATGCATGAGATGAACACGTATGCAAATGCAATGCACATGATGACATGATATGAGATGCATGACAACGATAACAACACACGGAGACAAAAACCCGAACCCAAGAAAATAAAATAACTTAACACCGGAAACGGCAAGGGTTGGAGTACATATTGGGAAAATCATATCCGATGTGTTACAACTGCACCGAGGGGCATAGTTGTATTGACACGTCTACCTTGTACGGACTTGCCCCCATTACCTTTCTTAGGGGGTGTGGGTGCGTGGGGTGGGGAGAGAATAACCACACTGCGCTTGCCAAACGAGCGCACTGCCACGTTAAAGCGAGGCCAAACCAGGGGGAGGGGGTCAGGACCCCCCTACCCCATCCCAGCGAGGCCATGCCAAGAACGAGTCGTAGTAGGCGACGACGCGGCGTGCCGCGGCGTCGCATGCGTAGACGAGTTCGTAACATGACTTGCCCCATTATCTATCTTATTAGGAGGGAAAACCAGCACCGCACCGAGGGGCATAGTTGTACTGACAAATCTTCCTTGTATGGATTTACCCCCATTATCTTTCATACGTCGCGTCGGAGTGGGGGGCACAGATTAACCACACCGCGCCTATCAAACGAGCACAATGTCGCATTAGCACGAGGCCGAGCCAGGGAGGAGGGGGGTCACGACCCCTCCTCCCCCATCCTGGTGAGGCCGAGCCAGGAACTAGCCATAGCAGGCGATGACCAGGTGTGCTGTGGCGTCACATGCGGAGGCGAGTCTGTAACATGACTTGCCCCATTATCTATCTTTTTAGGGGAAAACCAGCACCGCACCGAGGGGCATAGTTGTACTGACACATCGTTCTTGTATGGACTTGCCCCCATTATCTATCTTTTTAGGGGGGAAAACCACCACCGCGCCGAGGGGCATAGTTGTACTGACACATCTTCCTTGTATGGACTTGCCCCTATTATCGGTCTTTATAGGGGGGAAACCAGCATCGCACCGAGGGGCATTGTGTACTGACAAATCTTCCTTGTATGGACTTGCCCCCATTATCTATCTTAGGTAGTGTGGGTGCATGGGGGCAGAATAACCGGATTGCGCCTATCAAACAAGCGCTTTGTCATGTTAGCGTGAGGCCGAGCCAGGGGGAGGGGGGTCGGGCCCCCCTCCCCCATCCCGGCTAAGCCGAGTAAGGAACGAGATGTAGGAGGTGACGACCCAGTGTGCCGCGGTGTCCCATGCGGAGGCGAGTCCATAACATGACTTGCCCCATTATCTATCTTTTTAAGGGGGTGTGGGTGCTTGGGGGAACGGAATAACCAAACCGCGCTTGTAAAACGAGCGCACTACCACATTAGCGCGAGGCTGAGCCCCACTGCCCCATCTCGGCATGGCCGAGCCAGGAACGAGCCATAGCAGGTGACGACGTGGCGTGCCGCGGTGTCGCATGCAGAGGCGCGTCTGTAACATGACTTGCCCCATTATCAATCTTTCACAGGAAAAACCAGCACCGCACTGACGGGGCATAGTGGTACTGACACATCTTCCTTGTATGGACTTGCCCCCATTACCTATCTGAGGTGGTGTGGGTTCGTGGTGGTGGGGATAGAATAACCGCACTACGCCTGTCAAACAAATGCACTATCGCGTTAGCGCGAGGCCGAGCCGGGGTGAGGGGGTCGGGACCGCCCCTCCCCCATCCCGGCGATGCTGCATGTAGCGACCAGACCTCAAACAGTCTGATCTCTATGCTCTGGTGTCATCCCTGGATCAGTAATGCTGACACCACACAGTACTCGGAGGATTTATAGCAGAGTAGCAATCACACACTTATTACATCGAGTGTCTCAATCGAGAACTTATTACAAATAATATGGCTTAAGGCCATCTAATAACGATAATAGCAGAAGGCTTGGAAGATAAGTGCGTCCATCAACTCCAACGGCATCACTGAGTATAGAACCACGACCTAAAAACTCCATAATCGTCGTCTGAAAAGTCTGCAACATTAACGTTGCAGCCCGAAACGGGTCAGCATATGGAATATGCTGGCAAGGTAACACATAGAGAGTAATGGAACGAAACAGCTATACTATATGCATATTTGGCTGGTGGAAAGCTCTATGGTTACAATTTTGCGTAAAGCCAATTTTTCCCTACTTCAAACAAATAAAATTTAATTACTATCATGGTGGTTGTTAAACATTGAGAATGGTTGACAGCATTCTCAATCCCAATTAAGCATCATCATTAAACATAACCCAACAAAATTAATTTAGAGTAACATGTTGAGATTCACATGAAAATCCAAGTACTAGATACTCAAGATGTCCATAACCGGGGACACGGCTAACCATGATTAGTTTATTACACTCTGCTGAGCTTTGCGCACTTTTCCCCACAAGACTTGATCGCCTCCGTTTGGTTTCTCGCACTACATGGTGTTTGAGAAGACGGATGACCGAGACATAGTCTTTCAGAAGCGCTAGCACCTTACGATGGGTAGACCGTACCACCTACATCCCCTACATCTTCAAGTCTACCACTGTAAGAGTTCACATGACTTAGTCAACTATGCTAGAGCCCATAATAGCTTGCGGCTGCACACGGAAGTTTCTAGTATGAATAGTCTCATGATCCCTTTGAGCCTGGGTGGCGGTCCAAAAGAAAATAGGAAAGTCCTGGAATACCCAGGTGCCTCAATCCACCCAAATGTGTGTTTAAGTTGCCACCTTAGACAAACCATTAATTAACAATCTCACATCTGTCATGGATTTCACTCACCCAATCCACGTCTACTAGCATAGCATGGCATAATAAGCAAACGTAGAAGTAACTCCCAAAGGTTTGATAATAAACAGGTAATATGTTCTACCTCATCTACTTCCCATCCCACAATTTAATTAGATCCTAATCATGCAATGTGTGAGGATTGATCTAATGCAATAAAACTGGGTAGTAGAAAAGGTATGATCAAAGTGTTACATGCCTTGCTGATGATCCGGGAAACCTAACGATTCAAAGTAACAGGCGGCGCACTCCGGGTATTCAATCGCAGACAAATAAACAAGCATACAATAAGTACTCATCTAATGCACAGGTAAAACTCAAATAAGAGATCTACCCAGAAGGTTCAACTTAAGAACTCCGGTTGGCAAAAAGAATCAAATCGAACGAAGCAACGAAAGTCAAACAGCGAAAGAAAACAACTTTGTTCTAGTAATCTGGATCTAGGGCAAATTTTTACAGTAGCAAAATCTTGTTTAAGTTGGTTAAACGGATAGAGGGTTTCGAGGCGAAACTCTAGGCGCTTGAATCGCCTGATTCCGATAAACGAGCGAAAAGTTAAACTAAAACGAAAATCGGATCAGGAATCGCGATCAGAAAAATCACGGATTTAATCCGAGAAAAAGAAAAATGACGAACGCCGAATTTTTTATTTCTTATTTTGGCATGGAAAACGAGACGCGATGAACCTCGGCGGCGAGATTTCGGCGGCGGCGGAGGCGGCTCCGGCGGCGCGCGCGGATCGAGGCGGGGCTGATGGGCTGGGGCGGCTCGGGCGGCGCTATTTAAAGGTTGCCCCCGGGCGGTGTCCCGCTCGGGTACGGCCCGAAGTAGGTTCATTTTTTTAATTATTCCACTCAGAAGAAAAAAAAGAAATACTAAACGGACTCCAAAAATTCCAAAATAAATTTTCACGGGCTTCTAAAATCAAGCCGCACAAGGTGAACATTTATTTGGGCCCTAAATGCAATTTTGAAAAACGCACTTTTTTCCTAAATTGAAATAAAACACCAAAAAACTCCGAAATAAAATCTTATTTGATTTTATTATTAAATCCTCAATATTTCTTTATTTTGGGAAAGTCATTTTATTCCCTCTCTCATATTTTTGTAATAGAAATAATTGACGATAAAATAATTAAAATCAAATGATCCTATTCTCAAAATTTGAGAAAACTCAAATATGAAAATAACGAAATCCCCAACTCTCTCCGTGGGTCATTGAGTTGCATAGAATGTCTAGGATCAACCAAAATGCAAAATAAAAATATGATATGCATGATGATCTAATGTATAACATTCCAAATTGAAAATTTGGGATGTTACAAACCTACCCCCCTTAAGATGAATCTCGCCCTCGAGATTCGGGTTGGCTAAGAGAAAATAGTTGAGGGTGGTCTTTGAGCAAATCTTCCTCTCGCTCCCAGGTGGTTTCATCCTCCGTGTGGTGGCTCCACTGAACTTTGCAAAACTTGATAACCTTGCTGCGAGTAACTCGGTTGGCAAACTCGAGAATCTTGACTGGTTTCTCCTCGTAGGTCAAATCGTTATCCAACTGAATAGTTTCCAATAGCACTATGTCTCTCAACGGTATGTCAGCCATCTCCCCGTGACATTTCTTTAACTGAGAAACGTGGAACACATCATGTACTCCTGACAATCCTTTGGGCAATTCCCACTTGTAGGCCACTTCTCCCATACGCTCCAAAACTCGATATGGTCCTAAAAATCATGGTGCTAACTTCCCTTTAACTCCAAAACGCTTTGTTCCCCGAAGTGGAGATACTCGAAGATAAGCCCTATCTCCGACTTCGTAAACTGTCTCCTTTCGTTTAGAATCTGCATAACACTTCTGTCTCGACTGGGCTACCTTGAGCCTATCGCGAATCAACTTCACCTTCTGTTCAGACTCTTTAATCAAGTCAGGACCAAACAACTGGCGGTCTCCAACTTCGTCCCATGACAGCGGTGTCCTGCACCTCCTTCCGTACAATGCTTCGAAAGGGGCCATCTTCAAACTAGTTTGGTAACTGTTGTTGTAAGAGAACTCTGCATATGGCAAATTGTCGTCCCAACTAGATCTGTAATCTAGCGCACAAGCTCTCATCATATCCTCCAAAATCTGATTGACTCTCTCGGTCTGTCCATCTGTCTGTGGATGAAAAGTTGTACTGAATTCTAACCTGGTTCCCAAAGTTTCATGCAACTGCTTGCAGAACTTTGAGGTAAACTGGGTTCCTCTATCCGATACGATACTCCTTGGAACTCCTTGCAGACATACGATCCTGGTCATGTATATCTTTGCCAACTTAGCACTGGTGTGTAAGTGGTCTTTACTGGGATGAAATGAGCTACTTTCGTCAATCGATCAACTACAACCCAAATCGAGTCATAGCCTGAACGAGTCCTGGGCAATCCCGTGATAAAATCCATGCCTAGCTTATCCCACTTCCATTCGGGTATCGGCAATGGTTGTAACAATCTTGCTGGCTTCTGATTCTCTGCCTTTACTCTCTGACATACATCACAAACTGCTACATACTCCGCTATATCCTTCTTCATTCCGGTCCACCAGAAAATATCCTTCAAATCCAGATACATCTTGGTATTTCCTGGGTGAATTGAATACGGTGAGTCATGTGCCTCTTCCAAAATCAACTTCCTGATCTCCGGGTCATTGGGCACATAAATGCGGTCTTCAAACCATAAGGTGTCATGCTCATCCTCACGAAATCCTTTAGCTTTTCCTTTGCTCAGTTTCTCCTTTATAGCGGCAATCTCTTTCTCAGCTTTCTGAGCTTCCCTGATTTTATCCATCAAGGCTGACTGAATCTCCAATGCTGCTACGTAACCTCTCGGAACTATTTCCAAACATAGATCACAAAGATTTTCGGCTAACTCCCTTGGTATTTCTCCCGTCATTAACGTATTGACATGGCTGTTGCGGCTTAATGCGTCTGCTACTACATTAGCCTTTCCGGGGTGATAATGCAATTTCATATCATAATCCTTGATAAGCTCCAACCATCTCCATTGTCTGAGATTCAACTCCTTCTGTGTGAAAATGTACTTCAAACTCTTATGATCCGTGTACACCTCACAATGGTTTCCAATGAGAAAATGTCTCCATGTTTTCAAAGCATGCACTACAGCTGCTAACTCCAAATCATGCGTGGCATAATTTAACTCATGAGGCTTTAGTTGTCTTGAGGCATATGAAACAACTCTCCCTTCCTGCATAAGCACTGCTCCAAGTCCTCGACGTGAAGCGTCGCAATACACCTCATAATCTTTGGTCTGGTCTGGCAAGATCAATACTGGTGAGGTAACTAAGCGTTTCTTCAACTCCTAGAAACTAGCCTCACATTCATCTGTCCATATGAACTTGGTATCCTTGTTTAACAACTCAGTCATAGGCTTTGCAATCTTTGAGAAATTCTCAATAAATCTCCGGTAGTATCCTGCGAGTCCAAGAAAACTCCGGATCTCTCCAACTGTTGTTGGGGCTTCCCACTTGGTCACGGTTTCAACTTTAGCGGGATCTACTACTATACCTTCTCCAGATATAACATGTCCGAGGAATCCTACTTCCTTCAACCAAAACTCACATTTGCTGATCTTGGCATATAATTGATGTTCTTTGAGCTTTCCAATTACCAAACGCAAATGCTCCTTATGCTCCTCTTCATTCTTCGAGTAAACCAGGATATCATCAATGAACACTACGACGAACTTATCCAAAAACTCCATAAACACTTTGTTCATCATGTTCATAAAATAGGCAGGTGCGTTAGTCAGACCAAATGACATAACGGTATACTCATACAGCCCATACCTGGTGGTAAAAGCTGTCTTCGTAATATCCTGTTCTCGAATCTTCAACTGGTGGTATCCTGATCGCAGATCGATCTTGGAAAATACCTTAGCTCCTTGCAATCGATCAAACAGATCATTCATCATTGGTAGTGGGTACTTGTTCTTGATCGTTACTTCATTTAATCCTCGATAATCAACAACCATCCTTAACGATCCATCTTTCTTCTCCACCAGAAGTACTGGCGATCCCCAAGGTGAAGAACTTGGGCGAATATATCCTTTATCCAGTAACTCCTTAATCTGCTTCTTAATTTCCACCAAATCCTTTGCTGGCATCCTATATGGTCTCTTGGATATTGGCCCTGTGCCTGGCAATAGCTCAATTAAAAACTCAATATCTCTATCCGGTGGCATGCCTGGAAACTCCTCTAGAAATACATCAGGGAAATCCCTTATCGCTGGTACTTCCTCCTGCACAACTCCTGTTATGCAATTTACTTGAGTTCTCTTTGGCACATGCCGGGATACATACTTGATCCTTCTCCCTTCTGGTGTGGTAAGCAAAATTGACTTACTAGCACACTCAATATTCCCTTCATACTTTGATAACCAATCCATGCCTAATATCACATCCAATCCTTGAGATTCCAATACTATTAGGTCTGAGGGAAAAACATAGTTACCAATCCTTAATGGTAACCGATCACACCATAGACTAGCCACATACTCTGCTCCGGGCGAGGTTACTAACATGGGTGACCTAAGGGCTTGGGTTGATAGGTTATACTTATCCACAAATCCCCTTGAGATGTAAGAATGCGATGCGCCAGTATAAAAAAGAACGAGTGCAGTAAATGACTTAACCAAAAACTTACCTATTACTGCATCGGGCTGAGCTTCAACCTCCTCCATGCTAACGTGGTTCACCTGTCCCCTGCTAAAAGGGTTCGGCTTCTTCCCAGAACTTCCATTGCCATTTTGGCCTTCAGGACATTCATTGGCATAATGTCCGGTCTTCGAACACTTAAAGCAAGTGACTTGGCTCAAGTCCTTCTTGGCTGGGGTTGATGGGTTGGTGCGGTTCTGGCCGTTGCTTCCTCCATTGCCATTACCATTCTTGGTGCCATTGTGATTGTGTGAGCTACCTACTCCATGGGTATGCTGAAAATGTCCTCCCGGTCTAGGGGTAAAATGTGGCTTGTGCTGAGCTCCTGAATTGTACTTTCCTTGTCCATACTTCCTCTTGCGATTCTCAATTTGCTGCTGCTTCCCTTCAATCATAAGAGCATGATCTACCAACTCCTGGTAGTTGTTGAAGGTTGCTACCATCAACTGCATGCTCAACTCATCATTCAGTCCTTCCAGAAACTTCTCCTTCTTAGCTGCATCCATAGCAACGTCATCTGGGGCATAACGTGCTAACTTACTAAATTCCTCCACATACTGGCCAACTGTCCTTCCTCCTTGGCGCAAGTTGCGAAACTCACGCTTCTTCATGGCCATAGCTCCTGCTGAAACATGTGCAGTACGAAAAGCCTACTGAAACTGGTCCCATGTGACAGTGTCGACTGGGAAAGTGGCGGTGAAATTCTCCCACCATGATGATGCGGGTCCTTCTAGCTGATGTGCGGCAAACTTCACCTTCTCCGCATCTGTGCATCCTGCTGTGGTCAACTCCCTAGCTGTCTTGCGGAGCCAATAATCTGCTACTATTGGCTCGGTGCTACTAGAAAACACCGGCGGATTCAGCCTAAGAAAACGGGCTAAGTGGTCAACAGTTGGTGGTGGTGGTGGGTTGTTGTTGTTGTTCCCCTGATTCTGATTCTGGACTATCAACGACATCATTGTGTTCTGCTGCTGGATCAACTGGGTGAGCTCCGGTGGGAAGGCAAATCCGGGGTCACGTCTCGGAGGCATCTGAGGGTTTAGAAAAGATGAGATATAAGAATAGAGGGGGTCTAAAGAGAAAACACTACCCATATGCACATGAGGCAAAAGCAAACAATTCACTTCAATCAATCAAACAAGGGCATACAATCGATCTAACTATCGCAGAAGTGCTCGGACTACTATATTTACATGGTGGACTACTACTACTAATGAGGTGGTCTACTAGAAATATTCGACGGTTGTAGACTCCATGATATCTGCTCCAGCTTCATCAACATAGTCATCATTGCTATTATCTACTTCCGAGTTGGTGCCATCGATGATGATGTAGTCTTCTGGGCTAATCTCCTGAGGTTCTTCGTCTTCATCTACTGGCGTAGGGTCTTCCATAAATATTCCAATCTTCTTGATCAGGTCGTCATTCTTCTCCACCAATACTTCAATTTCCTCTTCATAATCTTCACGTGTAGCCTTGAGTTCTTCCTCCAGTTCCTTGATTCTAGTCTTAGCCTTCTTCAGATCTATCATGTCGGCGCACATCTAGTTCTCCTGTCGTCGAATGTGCTGATTTAACTCCTGGATAAAAGCTGCGATTGATCTATCCTTCCTAGTGCTGATCATCTCCCAGTGTTCATCTCGGCGCCCACAAATTTGGTAGATAGTATCCTTGAGATCCTTGTGGTAGACTTCTCCAATGCGTCCCATGGCGATGTGAGCTGCCATGCTCTTTCCTAGACTCCAAGTTGGTGCATCAAAAGAAAACTCTATGGGCTCAGTGACTGGCATGAACGTTCTTCCTGGAACTTGAACTTGAATCATCCAGCGCTCTTCTTCAGGTAAAGTGGCGTTGTAGGTTCCGGTGAAACTTGGTACTCCTATGTTCAGGTATCTAGTGACTTCCTTCAAGTGTCATCCAAAGGGTGTATCTTCATCCGGTTGTGTGAACTTGTTCCTTGCATCCGCCATCCTAAAGAGTAGAAAAGATGAGAGGTCAGAAGAGAAGAGAGTGAAAAGTGATCTAGGTCTTGTGCTTAGTGGTCATGTTCTACAGTCAACGTGTGCTCTGATACCATCTTTGTAGCGACCAGGCCTCAAACAGTCTGATCTCTGTGCTCCGGTGTCATCCCTGGATCAGTAATGCTGACACCACACAGTACTTGGAGGATTTATAGCAGAGTAGCAATCACACACTTATTACATCGAGTGTCTCAATCAAGAACTTACTACAAATAATATGGCTTAAGGCCATCTAATAACGATAACAGCGGAAGGCTTGGAAGATAAGTGAGTCCATCAACTCCAACGGCATCACTGAGTATAGAACCACGGCCTAAAAACTCCTTAATCGTCGTCTGAAAAGTCTGCAACATTAACGTTGCAGCCCGAAATGGGTCAGCACATGGAATATGCTGGCAAGGTAACACATAGAGAGTAATGGAATGAAACAGCTATACTATATGCATATTTGGCTGGTGGAAAGCTCTATGGTTATAGTTTTGCGTAAAGCCAATTTTTCCCTACTTCAATGGAATAAAATTTAATTACTATCATGGTGGTTGTTAAACATTGAGAATGGTTGACAGCATTCTCAATCCCAATTAAGCATCATCATTAAACATAACCCAACAAAATTAATTTAGAGTAACATGTTGAGATTCACATGAAAATCCAAGTACTAGATACTCAAGATGTCCATAACCAGGGACACGGCTAACCATGATTAGTTTATTACACTCTGCAGAGGTTTGCGCACTTTTCCCCACAAGACTCGATCACCTCCGTTAGGTTTCTCGCACTACATGGTGTTTGAGAAGACGGATGACTGAGACATAGTCTTTCAGAAGCGCTAGCACCTTACGATGGGTAGACCGTACCACCTACATCCCCTACATCTGCTAGTCTACCACTATTAGAGTTCGCATGACTAAGTCAACTATGCTAGAGCCCATAATAGCTTGTGGTTGCACACGGAAGTTTCTAGTATGAATAGTCTCATGATCCCTTTGAGCCTGGGTGGCGGTCCAAAAGACAACAGGCAAGTCCTGGAATACCCAGGTGCCTCAATCCACCCAGATGTGTGTTTAAGTTCCCACCTTAGATAAACCATTAATTAACAATCTCACATCTGTCATGGATTTCACTCACCCAATCCACGTCTACTAGCATAGCATGGCATAATAAGCAAACGTAGAAGTAAATCCCAAAGGTTTGATAATAAACAGGTAATATGTTCTACCTCATCTACTTCCCATCCCACAATTTAATTAGATCCTAATCATGCAATGTGTGAGGATTGATCTAATGCAATAAAACTGGGTAGTAGAAAAGGTATGATCAAAGTGTTACTTGCCTTGCTGATGATCCGGGAAACCTAACGATTCGAAGTAACAGGCGGCGCACTCCGGGTATTCTATCGCAGACAAATAAACAAGCATACAATAAGTACTCATCTAATGCACAGGTAAAACTCAAATAAGAGATCTAACCAGAAGGTTCAATTTAAGAACTCCGGTTGGCAAAAAGAATCAAATCGAACGAAGCAACGAAAGTCAAATGGCGAAAGAAAACAACTTCGTTCTAGTAATCTGGATCTAGGGCAAATTTTACAGTAGCAAAATCTTGTTTAAGGTTGTTAAACGGATAGAGGGTTTCGAGACGAAACTCTAGGTGCTTGAATCGCCTGATTCTGATAAACGAGCGAAAAGTTAAACTAAAATGAAAATCGGACCAGGAATCGCGATCAGAAAAGTCGCGGATTTAATCCGAGAAAAAGAAAAACGACGAACGCCAAAAAAATTCTCTTTTTTTTGGCATGGAAAACGAGACACAACGAACCTCGGCAGCAAGATTCCGGCGGCGGCGGCTCCGGCGGCGCGCGCGGATCGAGGCGGGGCTGATGGGCTGGGGCGGCTCGGGGCGGCGCTATTTAAAGGCTGCCCCCGGGCGGTGTCCCGCTCGGGTATGGCCCGAAGTCGGTTAGTTTTTTTTTAATTATTCCGCTCGGAAGAAAAAAAAGAAATACTAAATGGACTCCAAAAATTCCGAAATAAATTTTCGCGGGCTTCTAAAATCAAGCCGCACAAGGTGAACATTTACTTGGGCCCTAAATAAAATTTTGAAAAACGCACTTCTTTCCTAAATTCAAATAAAACACTGAAAAACTCCGAAATAAAATCTTATTTGATTTTATTTTTAAATCCTCAATATTTCTTTATTTTGGGAAAGTCATTTTATTCCCTCTCTCATATTTTTGTAATAGAAATAATTGACGATAAAATAATTAAAATCAAATGATCCTATTCTTAAAATTTGAGAAAACTCAAATATGAAAATAACGAAATCCCCAACTCTCTCTGTGGGTCATTGAGTAGCATAGAATTTCTAGGATCAACCAAAATGCAAAATAAAAATATGATATGCATGATGATCTAATGTATAACATTCCAAATTGAAAATTTGGGATGTTACACTGCGCTTGGAATAAGACGTAGCAAGCGACGACGCGGCATGCCGCGGCGTCGCATGCGGAGGCGAGTCTATAACATGACTTGCCCCATATCTATCCTTTTAGGGGGAAAACCAGCACCGCACCAGGGCGTAATTGTACTAAAAAATCTTCCTTGTATGGACTTGCCCCCATTCTCTATATTTTTAGGTGGAAAACCAACACCGCACCGAGGGGCATAGTTGTACTGACACATCTTCCTTCTATGTACTTGCCCCCATTATCTATCTTTGGAGGTGTGGGTGCGTGGGGGGAAGCAGAATAACCGCATTGCGCCTGTCAAATGAGCGCACTGCCACGTTAGCACGAGACCGAGCCGGGGGGAGGGGGGACCCCCCTCCCCCATCCCGGCGAGGCCGAGCCAGGAACGAGCCGTAGCAGGCGACGACGCGGCGTGCCGTGGCGTTGCATGCAGAGCGAGTCCATAACATGACTTGCCCCATTATCTATCTTTTTAGGGGGTGTGGGTGCTTGGGGGAACAGAATAACCGTACTTTGCCAGTAAAATGAGCGCACTGCCGCGTTAGTGCGAGGCCGATCCCCCCTCCCCCATCCCGGCGAGCCCGAGCCAGGAACGAACCATAGCAGGCGACGATGTGGCGAGCCACGGCGTCGCATGCGGAGGGGAGTCCGTAACTTGACTTGCCCCATTATCTATATTTTTAGGGGGAAAACAGCACCGCACCGAGGGGCATAGTTGTATTGACACATCTTCCTTGTATGGACTTGCCCCCTATTATCTATCTTTTTAGGTGAAAACCAGCACCGCGCCGAGGGGCATAGTTGTACTGACACGTCTTCCTTGTATGGACTTGCCCCCATTATCTATCTTAGGGGGTGTTTGTGCGTGGGGGGACAGAATAACCGCGTTGTGCCTGTCAAGCGAGTGCACTGCCGTGTTAGAACAATGCTGAGCCGGGGGGAGGGGGCCGATACCCCCCTTCCCCCATCCCGGCGAGGCCGCGCCAGGAACGAGCCATAGCAGGCGACGACGCGGCGTGTCGCGGCGTCACATGCGGAGGCAAGTCTGTAACATGACTTGCCCCATTATCTATCTTTTTCAGGGAAAACCTAGCACCTGTATCGAGGGGCATAGTTGTAGTGACACATCTCTATATGGACTTGCAACCATTATCTATCTTAGGGGATGTGGGTGCGTGGGGGGTGGGGGACTAAATAACTGCACTACGCCTGTCAAACGAGCGCACTACCGGGTTAGCGCGAGGTCGAGCCATGGGGAGGTGGTCGGGACCCCCTCCCTCATCCCGGCGAGGCCGAGTCAGGAACGAGACGTAGAATGCAACGACGCGGCGTGCCGTGGCGTCGCATGCGAAGGCGAGTCTGTAACATGACTTGCCCCATTATCTATCTTTTTAGGGGGTGTGGGTGCGTGGGGGGGACAGGATAACCACACTGCGCCTGTCAAACGAGCGCACTGCCGCATTTGTGCGAGGGTGAGGCGGGGGAGGGGGCACCTCCCCCATCCTGGCGAGGCCGAGATAGGAACGAGCTGTAGCAGGCGAAGACGTAGCGTCCCGCGGCATCGCATGCGGAGGCGAGTCCGTAAGATGAGTTGCCCCATCATTTATGTTTTTAGGGGTAAAACCAGCACTGCGCCAAGGGGCATAGTTGTACTGACACATCTTCCTTGTATGAACTTGCCTCCATTATCTATCTTTTTAGGGGGAAAACCAGCACCGCACCGAGGGGCACAGTGGTACTGACCATCTCTTTTGTTGTATGGATTGATGAACACACGTCGTTGATGACCCACAAGTATAGGGGGTCAATTGTAGCTCTTTTCCATAAGTAAGAGTGTCGAACCCAATGAGGAGCAGAAGGAAATGACAAGTAGTTTTCAGTAAGGTAGTGCCTGCAAGTGCTGAAATTGTAAGTAGCGAGTAGTAAGGTAATTTGTAACGATCAAGTAATGATAATTGTAACCGGTATGCAGCAAGGTAGCCCAATCCTTTTGAGGCAAAGGACATGCCAAAATGGTTTGCTATAATGAGTAAAGCGTTGTTGAGGGTACACGGGAATTTCATCTAGTCACTTTCATTATATTGGTTTGAGTTGTGTTCGCTACTTTGATAATTTGATGTGTGGGTTGACCGGTGCTTAGGTGTTGTTCTTACTTGAACAAACCTCCTACTTATGATTAACCCCCCCGCTAGCATCCGCAACAATGAGAAAAGTATTAATAATAAATTCTAACCATAGCATTAAACTCTAGGATCCAATCGGTCCCTCCTACCTCTTGAGCATCTGTTGGTTTTCCCTTGAAGAGGAAAGGGTGATGCAGCAAAGTAGCGTAAGTATTTTCCTCACTTTTGAGAACCAAGGTATCAATCCAGTAGGAGACTACACGCAAGTTGCCTAGTACCTGCACAAACAAACGAGAACCTCGCAAACAACGCGATAAAGGGGTTGTCAATCCCTTCACAGACACTTACGAAAGTAAGATCTGATAAAGATAATAAGATAAATATTTTTGGTATTTTTGATGTATAGATGGAAAAGTAAAGATTACAAAATAAAATAAATAGTAAACTAGAATTGTAGATCGGAAACTTATATGATGTAAAGTAAACCCGGGGGCCATAGGTTTCACTAGTGGCTTCTCTCAAGATAGCATATATTACGGTGGGTGAACAAATTACTGTCGAGCAATTGATAGAAAAAGCATAGTTATGATGATATCTAGGCATGATCATGAACATAGGCATCACGTCCGTATCAAGTAGACCGAAATGATTCCGCATCTACTACTATTACTCCACACATTGACCACTATCCAGCATGCATCTAGAGCATTAAGTTCATAAGAACAGAGTAACGCATTAGGCAAGATGACATGATGTAGAGTGATAAACTCAAGTAATATGGTATAAACCCCATCTTTTTATCCTCGATGGCAACAATACAATACCTGTCGGTTCCCTTTCTGTCACTAGGATCGAGCACCACAAGATTGAACCCAATGCTAAGCACTTCTCCCATTGCAAGAAAGATCACTCTAGTAGGCCAAACTAAACCGAAAATTCGAAGAAACTTGCAAAGATATCAAATCATCCATATAAGAATTCAAAGAGGAATCAAATATTGTTCATAGATAATCCTAATCATAAACCCACAATTCATCGGATCTCGGCAAACACACCGCAAAAAGAATTACATCGAATAGATCTCCAAGAACATCGAGGAGAACTTTTATTGAGAACCAAAGATAGAAAAGAAGCCATCTAGCTAATAACTATGGACCCGAAGGTTGTTGATGTAGAAGCCCTCCGTGATCGAATCCCCCTCCAGCATATCGTTGAAAAAGGTCCCCAGATGGGATCTCACGGGTACAGAAGGTTGTGGCAGTGGAAAAGTGGTTTCGTGGCTCCCCTGGATGTTTTCAGGGTATGAGAGTATATATAGGCGAAAGAAGTAGGTCGGTGGAGCTACGAGGGGCCCACGAGGATGGGGGCGCGCCGCCCTACCTCATGGCCGCCTCGTTGCTTCCTTGACCTCCACTCCAAGTCTTCTGGATTGCGTTTGTTCCAAAAAAGATCCCCGCGAAGGTTTCGTCCCGTTTGGATTCTGTTTGATATTCCTTTTCTGTGAAACACTGAAATAAGGAAAAAAACAACAATTTACACTAGGCCTTCGGTTAAAAGGTTAGTCCCAAAAGTAATATAAAAGTGCATATTAAAGCCCATTAAACATCCAAAACAGATAATATAATAGCATGGAACAATCAAAAATTATAGATACGTTGGAGACGTATCAAGTATTCCCAAGCTTAATTCCTGCTCATCCTTGAGTAGGTAAGTGATAAAAACAGAATTTTTGATGTGGAATGCTTCCTAACATAATTTTCAATGTAATTTTCTTTATTGTGGCATGAATATTCAGATCTGAAAGATTCAAGACAAATGTTTAATATTGACATAAAAACAATAATACTTCAAACAAACTAACCAAGCAATTATGTCTTCTCAAAATAACATGGCCAAAGAAAGCTATCCCTACAAAATCATATAGTCTGGCTATGATCTATCTTAATCACACAAAATATGTAAATCATGCACAACTCCGATGACGAGCCAAGAAATTGTTTCATACTGCTGATGTTCTCAAACTTTTAATACATGAGCGTGAGCCATGGACATAGCACTATAGGTGGAATAGAATGGTGGTTGTGGAGAAGAAAAAATGGAGAAGATAATCTCACATCAACTAGGCGTATCAACGGGCTATGGAGATGCCCATCAATAGATATTAATGTGAGTGAGTAAGGATTGCCATGCAACGGATGTACTAGAGCTATAAGTGTATGAAAGCTCAGCAAAAGAAACTAAGTGGGTGTGCATCCAACTTGCTTGCTCACGAAGTCCTAGGGCATTTGAGGAAGCCCATCACTGGAATATACAAGCCAAGTTCTATAATGAAAAATTCCCACTAGTATATGGAAGTGACAACATAAGAGACTCTCTATGATGAAGATCATTGAGGGAGTCCTGGATTAGGGGGTCTCCGGACAGCCGGACTATCTCCATTGGCCGGACTGTTAGACTATGAAGATACAAGATTGAAGACTTTGTCTCGTGTCCGGATGGGACTCTACTTGGCGTGGAAGGCAAGCTAGGCAATACGGATATGGATATATCCTCCTTTGTAACCGACCTTGTGTAACCCTAACCCTCTCCGGTGTCTATATAAACCGAGGGGTTTTAGTCCGTAGGACAACAACCATAACATACAATCATACCATAGGCTAGCTTCTAGGGTTTAGCCTCTCTGATCTCGTGGTAGATCTACTCTTGTACTACCCATATCATCAATATTAATCAAGCAGGACGTAGGGTTTTACCTCCATCAAGAGGGCCCGAACCTGGGTAAAACATTGTGTTCCCTGCCTCCTGTTAGCATCCGGCCTAGACGCACAGTTCGGGACCCCCTACCCGAGATCCACCAGTTTTGACACCAACATTGGTGCTTTCATTGAGAGTTCCTCTGTGTCATCGCCATTAGGCTTGATGGCTCCTACCATCATCGATAGCGATGCGGTCCAGGGTGAGACTTTTCTCCCCGAACAGATCTTTGTATTCGGCGGCTTTGCACTGCGGGCTAATTCGCTTGGCCATCTGGAGCAGATTGAAAGCTACGCCCCTGGCCATTAGGTCAGATTTGGAAGTTTGAACTACACGGCCAACATCCGCGGAGACTTGATCTTCGATGGATTCAAGCCGCAGCCGAGCGCGCCGCACTATCGCGATGGGTATGACCTAGCTCTGCCGCCGAACAGTACCCTAGAGGCTACGCCCGCATCAGATCCGACCCTTAGCTCGGAGCCAACTGTGCTAGTCGAGGACGGGTGGTTGGACACCGCCTCAGGGGCTGCAGTCTCAACGGCGATCGAGCCGAACACCAGCCTAAACCTCTGCGCAGCCCGTAACTCCAAGGAGCCGGACTCTTTTCCGGACTCCGAACCATCCGCGCCCTTGCCAATCGAATCCGATTGGGCGCCGATCATGGAATTCACCGCCGCGGATATCTTTCTGCACTCGCCCCTTGGTGACATTTTGAATTCATTAAGGTCTCTTTCTTTGTCAGGAGAGCCCTGCCAGGATTATGGTCAGCAGGATCGGGATGCGGACGACGAAGAAATTCGACGCCCACCCACCACCCACTTGGTAGCCACTGTTGATGATTTAACCGACATGCTCGACTTCGACTCTGAAAACATCGACAGTATGGACGACGATGCAGGAGACGAACATGAACCAGCGCCTATAGGGCACTGGAAAGCCACCCCATCATATGACGTATAAATGGTGGACACACCAAAAGACGACGACGAGGAACGGAAGGACGCACTGAAGGCTTGTCCCCTCGAGAAGCAGTCAAAGCGGCGGCGTAAGCGCCGCCCCAAATCCCGCCTCGGTAGAAACAACGATCATACAGACCCAGCGCTAGAGCAGGGCGAGGCATTGCCAGACCACGACAACACGGATAATCAAACCGAACAAACCAATTCTGTCAAAGATAATAGTCCGGACGACATAACACCGGACAGACACCCGGAGCAGCAGAATGCCCGTCAATGGCTTGTTGCCACCGCGAGGACTCTGAAAAAGCAGAAGCAAAGGCTCAAGGCTGCGTAGGACACACTCCAAATCAGATGGAGTAAAGTACTCAACACAGCAGTGAAGTACGGCGGCAATCGCCCCACCAAGAGCTACCCAAAGCGGAAGTTGCTACCTGAATTCGATGAGGAGGCCGTAGACCCCCCACAACCAAAAATTAAAACAGCCATCTGGCCGGATAGACGACTTCACGGCCAACATAAAGCGGCGAGCAATGCCGCACATAAGCCAAAACGCGGTCTACGCGAGGACTCGCATCAAAAGGACGGCGAAACCAGATCCATTTATGGACCACGCAAGCATGCTCCAGCATACGATGCAACACAACAAACATCCGAACAACGCGGTAGACCCAGATACAGGGGTGCCTCACACCCCCTATGTTTCACCGATGAGGTGCTGGACCATGAATTTCCAGAGGGATTCAAACATGTAAACATAGAGGCATACGACGGAACAAAAGACCCTAGGGTCTGGATTGAGGACTATATCCTCCATATCCATATGGCTCGGGGAGATGATCTCCACGCCATAAAGTATTTACCCCTCAAACTCAAAGGGCCAGCTCGGCACTGGCTTAAAGGCCTCCCCGAAAACTCCATTGGAAGCTGGGAAGAGCTCGAAGACACTTTTCGGGCAAATTTTGAAGGGACTTATGTCCGACCTCCAGACGCGGACGATTTGAGTCATATAACTCAACAGCCGGGAGAGTTAGCCTGAAAACTTTGGAACATGTTTCTTACTAAAAAGAAGCAAATTCTTGACTGTCCGGACGCCGAAGCCTTGGCAGCTTTTAAGCATAGCGTCCGTGACGAATGGCTTGCCAGACACCTCGGCCAAGAAAAGCCGAGAACAATGGCAGCATTAACATGCCTCATGACCCGCTTCTGCGCAGGTGAGGACAGCTGGCTAGCCAGATGCAGCACCAGCGACCCCAGTACATCTGAAGTTAGAGATGGAAATGGGAAATCACGGCGCAACAGCAATAACAAACGCCGGAATAAAGAAGACAACACGAAGAGCACGGCAGTAAACGTCGAGTTCAAAAGCTCTCAGCCAGGTCAGCAAAAGCCGCCCTCTAAAGGCGCCAGAGACGAACTGTCCAGCTTAAACAAAATTCTGGACAAAATATGTCAGATCCATAGCACCCCCGGTAAACCCGCTAATCATACCCACAGAGAATGTTGGGTCTTCAAGCAGTCCGGCAAGCTCAACGCCGTACACAAGGGGGAAGATACACCAAGCGAAGACGAGGATGAGCCTCTCAAGCAAGAAACTGGGGAACAAAAGAAATTTCCACCAGAAGTCAAAATAGTAAACGTGTTACACGTGATCAAGGGGAGAAACAAAATGGCACTCCCAGAAAATTATGCCCAAGGGCCTATCATTGCGGAGTCCTGCCACTGGTCATCTCAACCGATCACTTCCGACCATCGTGATTACTCAGCAAGTATCCGGCGTGCAGGATGGGCTGCCCTGGTATTAGACCCAATAATTGACGGGTACCACTTCACATGAGTCCTGATGGACGGTGGCAGCAGTTTAAACCTGATATACCAGGACACAATCTGCGAAATGGGGATAGACCCAACAAAAATTTGCCAAAGCAATACTACCTTTAAAGGAGTAACGCCAGGCCCAGGGGCTCATTGCACGGGCTCCCTGCTACTAAAGTTTATATTCAGCTTCCCCGATAACTTCCGTAGCAAACATTTAACCTTGCACATCGCTCCGTTCCAAAGTGGCTATCAAGCACTACTCGGACGCGAAGCTTTCGTTCGCTTTAATGCAATACCACACTACGCTTCCCTCACACTCAAGATGCCCGGCCCACATGGCATCATTACAGTGAACGGAAGTATTAAGCGATCTTTGCGCGCCGAAGAGAGTGCGGCTGCCTTGGCAGCCGCACACTAAAAACGGCCCGACCAACTAAAGCATTTATCAGGTCATCAAGACCTCGGACACGGTTAAACGAGTCTGGCACAGCTATATGTAATTCATACCGGATCAATGGCCACACCCCTATTACAAATACAAGGGGCTCAACGTGCGCAGACAAGTGGCAATTTTTACTCATCTCGAATTATACATGGTTTATTTAAAAACTATCTTTTTGCACGACAACTTTTTCACCTAAGTTCCTCTCTTTTATAGATGATCATCGTGCTACACCCGTCCATGATATGACACAATGGAGACACAGGCCCAGACGTGCAGCAGGGACCCGCTCCAAGGATTCTTTTTATATTAAGACCCTGCGTAAACCTTTTTTACCGTCTCTTGTTGATACACATCCACCTAATTCTCAGCACAATTGAGAAGGATGTTGACGTCTTGGCATGTGGCCACGTCAGAATAATGCACGTACCTGGACACAAGGGGCTTCTTACAAAGGGCACTATTTAGGCCCGGTTTATACCATAAAGACCGAATACCTTAGGGAGTGTTCGGCGTTGCGAGTTTGGCCTTATATGCATCAGCTCCGAATCATTGTCTTTGGTCAAATGTTGGGTTTGCCTGGCTCCCTTGTTTTGGTGCCTTACGTTCCGCTTTATGGGCTAAGGCAGCACCAGGAGAACTACTGCGATTGTGCCCTGGTTCATCCGGACGAGCACCTCAGTAGAGAAAGCCGAAAACTGACTATCATGATATAGCGTGAGACTGGTCAACCACTCGATGACCTATAGGGATGTTAGAATTCCTCCGCCTTAACGAAGGACCGCTTCCCGGCCAGGCATGTACGCACCATGAGATCGGGAGAGTGCAGAGCCACCAGGGGCTATCTAGTAGCTCCACTGTCAAACTGCTATGGCTAAGTAAAAGTGTTAAAGCATTATAGTCCAGTTGCCTCGTTCGCTGCGCTATCACCTCCTTAATAGGACCAAGACGTTGGGTAAAGTGTGAACAACGTTTTTTGTGAGCACCTCCGCATTATATGCGTGGGGGCTAAACCGACGACTGCAATCTTTCAGGTTATACACATGTATACATAAACGGCCGCATAGGAGGCATCATATTACTTTCGGGCAAAAGTATAAACACAGCCTTATAAAATTTCATAAAAACATTGTGTTTACAATGGGAATACATGTCACTCAAACATAATATTCTTCGAGCACTGGGCCTCTATCAAACGAGCACCCTCGAGAACATCCTCGAAATAGTGCTCGGTAGCCACTCGGCCTATGGCCGAACCCTGCGCCGCAACAACAGTAGCATCCATCTCCGCCCAGTATGCTTTAACACGGGCAAGGGCCATCCGCGAGCCTTCTATGCATGCCGACCTCTTCATCGCATCAATGCGCGGCACCGCACCAAGGACCTGCTGCACTACGCTGAAATAGCTGTTCGGCTTTGGCTCTTTCGGCCATAACTGATCCACAACAGACCTCATGGCGAGTCCGGACAACCTATTTAGTTCGGCCCATTCGCCTAGCTGGTCAGTCCATGAAGGAGGACGCTCTAGAACGTTGAATTGCGACAAGAACAGCTTGTCCACTTCACGATTTGTTTGACCCTGGAAGTACTTGGCCGCATCGGCAGCGCTCGCCGCCAAGTCCATATACGCATCTACCGAACTCCACATCCGATCCAGAGGGGCATACCGTGGATCTCCGAACTTCCTCCGCAGCATGAAGGGCTTCCCAGCCACAATATCCCCGGCCTCCCGCAGCTCCTCCTTCTTTGCTCTCATAGTAGAGTGGGTGTCTTTGTCCGCCATCGTGACCTTCTCAAGGTCCGTTGCCTTCGCCCGGTTTTCTTTTTCAAGGACCTGGCAACGGTCGGCAGTGTCTTTTAATTCTATGGCCATCCTGGCCATTTTCTCTTGGCTCTCGCAATGTGGGGCCTTCTCGGCTTTCAACTCTTCGGCCGCCTTCAAAGCAGCCGCATTGCTAATCCTCGCTTGTTCTTGGCTCGGGCAAGCTCTGCCTGCAAGGCGTCCACGGTGGCAGCTCCATCTGCAGTCACAACATATTAAAGATACTAGCATCATGCTACTCTTACTATGTGGCGTTCACCAGATAATAACACTTACCCTGTGCCTCGTCAAGCCTCTTGTTAACAAGCTCGATGTCGGCGTCTGCCGCATCCAGTTGCCGTTTTAATTTGGCAAACTCACTAGTTCGGCTAGCCACCAGAGCTTCCACCACCTTCACATAAAGGCAGTTCGGTTATTGCCTGGGACTATGATCCTCTCTTCGCCACTGTTCTCGACGACAAATAGAGTCTCAGGGGCTACTATCTACACAGGGCACACCTAACATGTGCAGTACTATCACGTATTATCCCACGTACCTCAAAGCCTGTCAGTAGACTCATAAAGGCTTCATGTAATCCGCGTTCGGCGGACGAAATTCACTCCATCACCATACCCATCAGCGTACGATGTTCTTCTGAGAAGGCCGCTTGCCCCACCAACTCCCTCAGAACGTCCGACCGCTTACCAGACGGTGCCGGACTCTTTTGTCTGCTCTCTTCGGGAGCCGAACGCTGGGGACTTCGGGGGTCTATGGGATTATCTTCTGGCCTCACCGGATCCGGAGAGGCCCTCGGTGACGACACTTCGGGGTCGCCCGCTTCTTGAGCGGAGGAGTCCGGGGGAGGCGTTTCTCTCTCCATCATCCCTGGAAGAAGATCCCCCGAAGACGAGCTCAGCTGAGAGGGGCTAAGGCCCGAACTGCAAGATATATGCGGTGGTTATTTTCTTAGAGAAAAGATAGCATACCTTTACTATTAAAGTATTTTGGATCACTTAACGACTCGTTGGAGGGCTGATCCCCCCGCGGACTTTGTGCGGCAAAAGCACACCCCGAGGCAGGACCCTCTATGGGAGACTTCGTCTCCTGTTTGGAGGCCTCGGCTTCCAGATCTTCGGAAGCAGTCCTTTTCCTCCCCCGGTCATCCTCCTTCATGGAGGCGCTCATTCCCTCGGTTGGAACTAGCAGCGATGGGGGCCCACGTCCGCCCGTATTGTCCCCGTGTATCTTCCTTAGAAGGTTCAGGGCAAGGTGCGAGCTCGAGCATATTTTCCAACACCGGATTTTCCAAACCTTCAGGGAGGGGGGCCAAACACCAAATCATCTTCGCTTTTGTTAGCCAGTCCTGGTCAAAGAACGAACTCTCAAGAATAACTTCATGATGAATAAAAGACAGTGTGTTCGACTCGAGGATTTCTTACTTGTTCGGCGGCGCGGTTATTGCTCAGGCCCACGTCCTCGGTAGTATCCGTACACTCTATTTGAGGTCCAAAGAATAACTTGTACATCTCCTCATGCGTCAGGCCGAGGAAACTTTGAATGGCACGCGGTCCTTCTGGGTTGAACTCCCACAAGTGAAGGGGCCAGCGTTTGCAAGGCTGGACTTGCCGAACCAGCATAACTTGTATTACCGCAACCAAATTAAAATCTCCCTCGAAGAGATCTCGGATGCGGCTTTGCAGTATAGGCACGTCCTTGGCTGGACCCCAGCTCAGACCTCTGCTAATCCATGACATTAGTTGTGGTAGGTCGCCTGAGCGGAAAGCGGGGGCAGCCGTCCACTTGGCACTTCTGGGAGCTGTGACGTAAAACCACTCTCGCTACCATAATTCGGACACCTCTAGAAAGGAACCATTCAGCCATGGAGCTCCTGCCATCTTGCCTATTGATGCACCTCTGCACGATGCATGTTGCCCCTCGATCACCTTTGGCTTCACTTCAAAGGTCTTGAGCCACAAGCCGAAGTGAGGGGTAACGCGGAGGAAGGCCTCACACACGACGATAAATGTCGAGATGTGGAGAAAGGAGTCCGGAGCTAGATCATGGAAATCTAGCCCGTAATAGAACATCAAACCTCGGACGAAGGGATCCAGAGTGAGGCCTAGACCTCAGAGGAAGTGGGAGACGAACACGACATTCTCGTTGGGTTCGGGAGTAGGGACGATCTGCCCTCGAGCAGGCAGCCGATGCGAAACCTCGGCGGTCAGGTATCTGGCCTCCCTCAACTTCTTAATGTCCTCTTCCATAAGGAGGAGGGCATCCATTGGCCTTGAAGGCTGGATCCGAACATGATTGAAGATCCGGAGCACCTAACCTGGGCTTTGGGTGTTAGAACTCGAGGCGAGGGAAGGGTTCGATTGAGCACGAGAGGGAAAAAGCAAAAACCTCGTCCCTTTATAAAGAGGGTGAATATCAAGCGTCCTCTCCATAGCCGTTTAGGACTTGCCTATAATCTAGGAGTCCTAGACACGGTTGGGTTACCCACGCCCGTATTGATGAGAATCCCATAATAAGGGGGCACGATCTCTGCTTTGACAAGACGTGTCGAAAAACTGCCTCATGTTATGGGCGGGGCTGGTTAAAAGAAACGGTTGAATAATCACCGGGCCATGACGTAACATCATGCTACCAAAACAAGCCAGCAAATTAGATCTACGAAAATATTATTCTCTCTACGGTGGAATGTGGAGCTTATTTTGCAGGGTCGGACACTATCCTCGTATTCAAATTCTTCTGTGATGTATTCGGAAAAGGAACCCGCCTTGCAATGTCGAAGACAATACTGCGCGCCGGACTCATCATCATTGAAGCCTGGTTCAGGGGCTACTAAGGGAGTCCTGGATTAGGGAGTCTCCGGACAGCCGGACTATCTCCATTGGCCGAACTGTTAGACTATGAAGATACAGGATTGAAGACTTCGTCTTGTGTCCGGATGGGACTCTACTTGGCGTGGAAGCCAAGCTAGGCAATACGGATATGGATATCTCCTCCTTTGTAACCGACCTTGTGTAACCCTAACCCTCTCCGGTGTCTATATAAACCAAGGGGTTTTAGTCCGTAGGACAACAACCATAACATACAATCATACCATAGGCTAGACTCTAGGGTTTAGCCTCTCTGATCTCGTGGTAGATCTACTCTTGTACTACCCATATCATGAATATTAATCAAGCAGGACGTAGGGTTTTACCTCCATCAAGAGGGTCCGAACCTGGGTAAAACATTGTGTTCCCTGCCTCCTGTTACCATCCGGCCTAGACGCACAGTTCGGGACCCCCTGCCCGAGATCCAGCGATTTTGACACCGACAATCATGGTGCTACATTGAAGCACAAGTGTGGAAAAAGGATAGTAGCATTGCCCCTTCTCTCTTTTCTCTCATTTTTATGGCCTCTTTTTTTATTTATTTTTCATCCGGAGTCTTCATCCCGACTTGTGGGGGAATCATAGTCTCCATCATCCTTTCCTCACCGGGACAATGCTCTAATAATGATGATCATCACACTTTTATTTACTTACAACTCAAGAATCACAACTTGATACTTAGAACAATATATGACTCTATGTGAATGCCTCCGGTGGTGTACCGGGATGTGCAATGAATCAAGAGTGACATGTATGAAAAATTATGAATGGTGGCTTTGCCACAAATACGATGTCAACTACATGATCATGGAGAGCAATATGACAATGATGAAGCGTGTCATAATAAACAGAAGGGTGGAAAGTTGCATGGCAATATATCTTGGAATGGCTATGGGAATGCCATAATAGTTAGGTTTGGTGGCTGTTTTGAGGAAGGTATATGGTGGGTTTATGGTACCGGCAAAAGTTGTGCGGTACTAGAGAGGCTTGCAATGGTGAAAGGGTGAGAGTGCGTATAATCCATGGACTCAACATTAGTCATAAAGAACTCACATACTTATTGCAAAAATCTATTAGTTATTGAAACAAAGTACTACGCACATGCTCCTAGGGGATAGATTAGTAGGAAAGGACCATCGCTCGTCCCCAACTGCCACACATAAGGAAGACAACCAAAGGTATATGGTGGGTTTATGGTACCGGCAAAAGTTGTGCGGTACTAGAGAGGCTTGCAATGGTGAAAGGGTGAGAGTGCGTATAATCCATGGACTCAACATTAGTCATAAAGAACTCACATACTTATTGCAAAAATCTATTAGTTATTGAAACAAAGTACTACGCACATGCTCCTAGGGGATAGATTAGTAGGAAAGGACCATCGCTCGTCCCCGACTGCCACACATAAGGAAGACAACCAATAAATAAATCATGCTCCGACTTCATCACATAACGGTTCACCATACGTGCATGCTACGGGAATCACAAACTTTAACACAAGTATCTCTCAAATTCACAACTAATCAACTAGCATGACTCTAATATTACCATCTTCATATCTCAAAACAATCATCAAGTATCAAACTTCTCATAGTATTCAATACACTTTATATGAAAGTTTTTATTATACCCATCTTGGATGCCTACCATATTAGGACTAATTTTATAGCCAAAGAAAATTACCATGCTGTTCTAAAAGACTCTCATAATAATATAAGTGAAGCATGAGAGATCAATAATTTCTAACAAATAAAACCACCACCGTGCTCTAAAAATATATAAGTGAAGCACTAGAGCAAAATTATCTAACTCAAAAGATATAAGTGAAGCACATATAGTATTCTAATAAATTCTGATTCATGTGTGTCTCGCCCAAAAGGTGTGTACAGCAAGGATGATTGTGGTAAACTAAAAAGCAAAGACTCAAATCATACAAGATGCTCCACGAAAAACACATATCATGTGGTGAATAAAAATATAGCCTCAAGTAAAGTTACCGATAGACGAAGTCGAAAGAGGGGATGCCTTCCGGGGCATCCCCAAGCTTAGGCTTTTGATTGTCATTGAATTTTACCTTGGGTCCCTTGGGCATCCCCAAGCTTAGGCTCTTGGCACTCCTTGTTCCAAAATCCATCAAAACTTTACCCAAAAACTTGAAAACTTCACAACACAAAACTCAACAGAAAATCTCATGAGCTCCGTTAGTATAAGAAAACAAACCACCACTTTAAGGTACTGTAATGAACTCATTCTTTATTTATATTGGTGTTAAACCTACTGTATTCCAACTTCTCTATGGTTCGTACCCCCCCCCCCCCCTGATACTAGCCATAGATTCATCAAAATAAGCAAACAACACACGAAAATAGAATCTGTCAAAAACCGAACAGTCTGTAGCAATCTGTAGGTTTCGAATACTTTTGTAACTCGAAAAATCCTGAGAAATTAGGACATACTAAATAATTTGTATATTGATCTACTGCAGTTGGAATTGGTATTTTATCGGTCTCTGGTGGAAAACAAAAATTATTCTCGTGAGCGCATACATTCTGTTTTGTTCAGCAAGATCAAATAACAATCACGCAAGGAGATCCTAAAGGCTTTACTTGTCAGAAACACTAATTAAAACATAAAAACACAATCATAACAGATGATTTATTTATTACTAAACAGGAACAAAAAGCAGGAACAAAAGTAAAATTGGGTTGCCTCCCAACAAGCGCTATCGTTTAACGCCCCCAGCTAGGCATAAAAACAAGAATAGATCTAGGTGTTGCCATCTTTGGTGTTGGGAAAGAAAAGAGGAAATTTCTTATCTAGCATTTATATTTCTATTTTGGGAAAGCACGTGGCCATTAATGGTGGAAGAAAGATTAAGCACGCTACGGAAATTTGCATCTAAGCTAGTCTTCATCTCTTTCATAATTTCATTTTGATAAAAGCACAAAAGAGAGGTGGATTCAACCTTCTCATTCATGGGGTGCCCAAATATAGTTTTCATCTTTTCATAGGTATCTATGGCATCCCCCTCAAGAAAACGTTCTTCAAAGATATAATCTAAAACTTGCTTGAACGAAGAGGGTAAGCCACATAAAAGCTTTTTAGGTATATCTCAATTTGATATTGGGGTACATAACTGGCTCGGATCCTTAATAGCCTATCCCAAGCATCTTTCAAAGACTCATCAAATAAATAACGAAAAATCCCGGGATCATCTTCATCGAAATTATTCAAACTCTCATTGATAACCCTGGTAGGTCTTTCCATAGCATCATTGTTTATGAGCTTAGAGAGGACATAGGGACTATCCAAAGTGCTAAAACCCGGGAGAGAAACCTTACCACTTGTTGATTCGGACATAGCGAAAGAAAGGCAAACGGGAAAGAGGCGAGGAAAAGGGAGAATGGAAAAGAGGCAAATTAAATGGCAAGGGTGAAGTGGGGGAGAGGAAAACGAGAGGCAAATGGCAAATAATGTAATGCGAGGGATAAGTGTTTGTGATCGATACTTGGTATGTCTTGACTTGGCGTAGATCTCCCCGGCAACGGCGCCAGAAATTGCTAGTTGACGGGAGATCAAATTTTGACTTGTCTTGGTGCAAATCTCCCCAGCAACGGCGCCACAAATCCTTCTTGCTACCACTTGAGCATGCGTTGGTTTTCCCTTGAAGAGGAAAGGGTGATGCAGCAAAGTAGCGTAAGTATTTCCCTCAGTTTTTGAGAACCAAGGTATCAATCCAGTAGGAGACTACACGCAAGTCACCTAGTACCTGCACAATCAAACAAGAAACTCGCAACCAACGCGATAAAGGGGTTTTCAATCCCTTCACGATTACTTACGAAAGTGATATTTGATAAAGATAATAAGATAATTTTTTTGTATTTTTGTTGTATAGATGGAAAGTAAAGATTGCAAAATAAAATAAATAGTAAACTAGAATTGTAGATCGGAAACTTATATGATGTAAAGTAAACCCGGGGGCCATTGGTTTCACTAGTGGCTTCTCTCAAGATAGCATATATTACGGTGGGTGAACAAAGTACTGCCGAGAAATTGATAGAAAAGCGCATAGTTATGATGATATCTAGGCATGATCATGAACATAGGCATCACGTCCGTATCAAGTAGACCGAAACGATTCTGCATCTACTACTATTACTCCACACATCGACCACTATCCAGCATGCATCTAGAGTATTAAGTTCATAAGAATAGAGTAACGCGTTAGGCAAGATGACATGATGTAGAGAGATAAACTCAAGCAATATCATATAAACCCCATCTTTTTATCCTCGATGGCAACAATACAATATGTGTCGGTTCCCTTTCTGTCACTAGGATCGAGCACCACAAGATTGAACCAAAAGCTAAGCACTTCTCCCATTGCAATAAAGATCAATCTAGTAGGCCAAACTAAACCGAAAATTCGAAGAGACTTGCAAAGATATCAAATCATGCATATAAGAATTCAAAGAAGAATCAAATATTGTTCATAGATAATCTTGATCATAAACCCACAATTCATCAGATCTCGGCAAACACACCGCAAAAAGAATTGCATCGAATAGATCTCCAAGAACATTGAGGCAAACTTTGTATTGAGAACAAAAGAGAGAAAAGAATCCATCTAGCTAATAACTATGGACCCGAAGGTCTGTGGTAAACTACTCATACATCATTGGAGAGGCTATGGTGTTGATGTACAAGCCCTCCGTGATCGAATCCCCCTCCGGAAGATCGTCAGAAAAGGTCCCCAGATGGGATCTCACGGGTACAGAAGGTTGCGGCGGTGGAAAAGTGGTTTCGTGGCTCCCCTAGATGTTTTCAGGGTATAAGAGTGTATATATAGGCGAAAGAAGTAGGTCGGTGGAGCTACGAGGGGCCCACGAGGGTGGGGAGCGCGCCTACCACCCTAGGCGTGCCGCCCTACCTCATGGCCACCTCGTTGCTTCCTTGACCTCCACTCCAAGTCTCCTGGATTGCGTTTGTTCCAAAAAGATATTCTCGAAGGTTTCGTTCCATTTGGATTCCGTTTGATATTCCTTTTCTATGAAACACTGAAATAGGCAAAAAAATGGCAATATGCACTGGGCCTTCGGTTAATAGGTTAGTCCCAAAAATAATATAAAAGTGCATATTAAAGCCCTTTAAACATCCAAAACAGATAATATAATAGCATGGAACAATCAAAAATTATAGATACGTTGGAGACGTATCAGTCCCTTATGGAATAGTGCATAAACTGGGTTTAAGTTTCTGTCACTCCCGCAACCCACCATCTATTTACTACTCCACAATGCATTCCCTTAGGCCCATATACAGTGAAGTGTCATGTAGTCGACGTTCACATGACACCACTAAGGGAATCACAACATACATACTATCAAAATATCGAACACATATCAAGTTCACATGATTACTTGCAACATGATTTATCCTGTGACCTCAAGAACAAAGGTAACTACTCACAAACAAAAAAAATGCTCATGACCAGAGGGGTATAAATATGCATAATGGATCTGAACATATAATCTTCCACCAAATAAACCATATAGTAATCAACTACAAGATGTAATCAACACTACTAGTCACCCCCTAGCAACAATCTATAGTTCCGGTAACAAGATTGAATATAAGAGATGAACTATGTTTTGAGATAAGATTGTGTTGGTGAAGATGTTGCTGGAGATTGCCCTCCCCAAGATGGGAGAGTTGTTGTTGATGATGATGACGATGATTTCCCCCTCTGGGAGGGAAGTTCCCCCGGCAGAATTGCTCCGCCGGAGGGCAAAAGTGCCCCTGCCCAAGTTCCACCTCAAGGCGGTGACGCTCCATCCCGAAAGTATTATTGTGATTTTTTCTAGGTCAAAACCACTTATATACCAGAAGATGGGCACCAGAGGTGGGCTGAGGAGGCCACAACCCACCGGGGTACGCTAGGGGGGCCTGGCGCGCCCAGCTGGGTTGTGTCTACCTAGTGTCCCCCCTCTGGTACTTATTGGCTCCAATATTTATTATATATTCCATAAAAAATCTCCGTAAAGTTTCAGCCATTTGGAGTTGTGCAGAATAGGTGGCCTAACGTAGCTTTTCTTGGTCCAGATTTCCAGCTACTGTAATTCTCCCTCACGGTGTGTTCCTTGCAAATTATGAGAAAAAAGGCATTAGAATTACTCAAAAAGCATTATTATGGATAAAAACATTGTAAATAAGAGTAAGAAAACATGATGCTAAATGGATGTATCAACTCCCCCAAGCTTAGACCTCGCTTTTCCTCAAGTGAAAACCGAAATCGAGAAACATGTCCGAATGCATTGAGAGAGAGAGGTGTTGATAAAAACAAAATATGGACATAGAAGCATCATGTTGATTATTATAACAGCAACAAGATTAAACAACGTACTTTTATCATAGAACTTTCATCATATACTTCCTATGAATAAGTAATAGTTCATCACACAATCGAAGTATAAAGCAAAAAACTTTATTAGAAACCAACAAACTATGTTCTCAGTCAACTTTGCAACTACAATTCATCATCTTTTCAGGAAGAGTCACATGTCGGAGCCTTTAAAGAAAGTCCACATACTCAACCATCATATAGTCTTCTATGATTGCTAACACTCACCTTGTAACCATGAACAAAACATTTCAATCGGACACATAGGAAGATAGGGGCTTATAATTTTGCCTCCCAACATGCTCACCTTAAGGCTGATGTCAACAATAATAACTCATCCTTCTATATTCAACTGGACATATGTGTCTAGATCTTTCCTCACCACATGATGCTCGCCAAAAGAGAAAACAAAAAGGGATAGAAGGAAAACTTTGACTCTTTGCATAAAAGTAAAGGATAGGCCCTTCAGAGGGAAGCAGAGGTTGCCATGCGCTTATTTGTTTGTATGCTCAATCCCTTAGTGCAAGAGAACGTCACGTTGTATTTCCCCTTAAGATGACAACCTTTATTATGCAGTCTGTCGCTTTTATTCTCCGTCATCCAAGTTCACACAACGCTCAATTTTCTCTTACACTAAATGATCTCACACTTTTAGAAGCAATTTTTATTGCCTTTTTGCACCGATGACAACTTACTTGAGGACCCTTGTTCAATCCCTAGATAGGTATGGTGGACACTTGAAAAAGATTTTGTTTTAAGGGTTTTTGGATGCACAAGTAGTATCTCTACTTTGTACAGAATTTCTGGCTAACAAAGATAGGGGGCAAGCATCACATGTTAAAGGATCTACGACAATATGACTTCTATGTGAATATAAACAAACATAAACCATTAAGTTGTCTTCCTTGTCCAACTTCAACAATTTTGGCATATAATAATTTGATGAGGTCTCACAATCACAAAAGATTTCTAGTATAGTATATCTATATGTGAATCTTCTCTTCCCTTATTAATTCTTTCATGAGTTGCACCATTGACTCATGCTATGTTGTCAAACTCTAATAAAAATTTCTTACTTATAATTTCTTACTTTTATTTCATCTAGAAGGAAAAGATCGAACTAGGATAAGTAAAAGCAAAAAGCTAGTGGGATGATACGATACTGGGGCACCTCCCCCAAGCTTGGCGAAAGCCAAGGGGAGTGCCCATACCCGATACTCATTTCTCCTCTGGTGATGAAGAGCATGGTGGTGGTGATGAATAAGAGGCCTTGTCCTCCTTTGATTACGTCCGTAGGCTCCTCGCTCGTCGTCTCGGTCTTCATCAGCCAAGCATCTTCTTCCATGTGGTTGGAGGAGCAAGAAGGCATGATGCCTAGCTTGACAAATCTGACCAGGAACAATAAGAAAAGAAAACAGAGGATTTTCTCCGTGATACGGTGGTTAACAGGTTCGGGAAGTATATATACATTTTTTTACCTTGGAGGACAAGCATGTGGAAGAAAAATGGAGTACGGGAGGTGTCCCACGTGGGCACAACCCACCTGGGCACACCAGGATTGCCTGGCGCACCCTGGTGTATTGTGCCCACCAGGGGATGCTTCCTGGGAGTTTCTTTATTTCCAAAATTTTAAAATATTCTAAAACTGATAAAAAATATTTTTTGCAGATTTTTTCAGAGTCCGTTCACTTATCGTATCATGTACCTCCTTATTTTAACGATTCTAGAGTGTTCCGGAAGGACTCTTTTATGTGTTCTTCCGGTGTCAAAGTTTGGATAATATTACTTTCAACATTAATAGGCGTACCTGAAATATAATGCTTTATTCATTGCCCATTGACAACCTTCGGGTTAGTGCCTTTGAATTATTTATTTTGATAGCTCCAGACCGGTAAACCTCCTCAATGACATAAGGGCCTTCCCATTTGGAGAGGAGTTTTCCTGCAAAAAATCTGAAACGAGAGTTGTACAAAAGAACATATTCTCCAACTTTAAACTCACGCTTTTGAATTCTTTTGTCATGCCATCTTTTAACTTTTTCTTTGAATAACTTTGTATTTTCATATGTTTGGGTTCTCCATTCATCTAATGAGCTTATATCAAATAACCTGTTTTCACCGGCAAGTTTGAAATCATAATTGAGTTCTTTAACTGCCCAGTATGCTTTATGTTCTTACTCAAGAGGCAAATGACAATCCTTTCCATAAACCATTTTATAAGGAGACATACCCATATGATTTTTATATGCTGTCCTATAAGCCCAAAGTGCATCATCTAATTTCTTAGACCAATTCTTCCTAGACCTATTGACAGTCTTTTGCAAAATTAATTTTATTTCTCTATTGTTAAGTTCAACTTGACCACAAGACTGAGGATGATAGGGTGATGCAATTCTATGGTTAACATCAAAATTGGGAAGCATTTTACGGAAAGCCCCATGAATAAAGTGTGAACCACCATCAGTCATTAAATATCTAGGGACTCCAAACCTTGGGAAAATAACTTCCTTAAGCATTTTAATAGAGGTGTGGTGATCAGCACTACTAGTTGGAATAGCTTCTACCCATTTAGTAAGATAATCAACAGCAACCAAAATATGTTTATGCCCATTAGAGGAAGGAAAAGGTCCCATGTAATCAAACCTCCAAACATCAAATGGTTCAACAACAAGTGAATAATTCATAGGCATTTCTTGACGCTTACCAATATTACCTATTCTATTACATTCATCACAAGATGAGACAAACTTACGAGCATCCTTGAAGAGAGTAGGCCAATAAAATCCAGACTGCAATACCTTGTGAGCAGTTCTATCTCCAGCATGATGCCCTGCATAAGCCTCAGAGTGACATTTCCGTAGGATTTTCCCCTGTTCATGCTCAGGTACACAACGTCTAATAATACCATCTACTCCTTCTTTATAAAGATGTGGGTCATCCCAAAAGTAATGTCTTAAATCATAGAAGAATTTTTTCTTTTGTTGTTATGTAAAGGTAGGTGGCAAATATTTAGCAACAATGTAATTAGAATAGTCAGCATACCAAGGAGTACCATTAGCAACATTTATTGCAGCTAACTGCTCATCAGGAAAACTATCATCAATAGGAAGTGGGTCATCAAGCACATTTTCAAGCCTAGAAAAGTTATCAGCTACGGGGTTCTCAGCTCCTTTTCTATCAATAATATGCAAATCAAATTCTTGCAACAAGAGAACCCAATGAATAATTCTAGGTTTAGCATCTTTCTTTTCCATAAGATATTTAATAGCAGCATGGTCTATGTGAATAGTTACTTTGGAATCAACAATATAAGGTCTTAACTTATCACAAGCAAACACCACTGCTAAAAATTCTTTTCCAGTAGTAGCATAATTTCTTTGAGAATTTTCTAGAGTTTTACTAGCATAATGAATAACATTCAATTTCTTATCAACTCTTTGTCCTAGAACAGCACCAACAGCATAATCACTAGCATCACACATAATTTCAAAAGGCAAGTTCCAATCAGGTGGTTGGACAATAGGTGCAGAAATGAAAGCTTTCTTGAGTGTTTCAAAGGCTTCTGGACAATCATCATAAATAACAAAATGAATGTCCTTTTGCAAAAGATTAGTGAGAGGCCTAGAAATTTTAGAGAAGTCTTTAATAAACCTCCTATAGAAACCAGCATGACCTAGGAAACTACGAATACCTTTGATGTCCTTGGGACATGACATTTTCTCAATAGCATCAACCTTAGCTTGGTCCACTTCAATACCCTTTTCAGAAATTTTATGACCCAAGAAAATGCCTTCCTTTACCATAAAGTGGCACTTCTCGCAATTCAAGACAAGATTTGTTTGTTCACATCTCTGCAAAACTCGATCAAGGTTGCTTAAACAATCGTCAAAAGACATCCCATAAACAGAAAAGTCATCCGTGATAACCTCAATGATCTTTTCACAAAAGTCAGAGAATATTGCCATCATACATCTTTGAAAGGTAGCAGGTGCACTACATAAACCAAAAGGCATACGTCTATAAGCATAGGTTCCAAAAGGACAAGTAAAAGTGGTCTTTTCTTGATCAGGTTGAGAAAACAGGTATTTGCGAAAAGCAAGAATATCTATCAAGGAAGCAAAAGTGTGTGTGCTTAGATAATCTTTCAAGCATTTGATCAATAAAAGGCAAGGGGTAATGGTCTTTTCTAGTTGCTTTATTTAATTTTCTAAAATCAATTACCATTCTATAACTTGTAACAATTCTTTGTGGAATAAGTTCATTCTTATCATTAGGAACAACAGTAATACCTCCTTACTTAGGGACACAATGAACATGACTTACCCATCTAATATCAGCTATAGGATGGATTATACCTGTGTCCAGAAGTTTCGGTATTTCTGTTCTTACCACCTCTTTCATTTTTGGATTCAACCGACGTTGGTGATCAACAACTGGTTTAGCATTAGGTTCCATATTGATTTTGTGCTGACATAGAGTGGGACTAATGCCCTTTAAATCATCAAGAGTACATCCAATAGTAGCACGATGCTTCCTTAGAACTTTCAATAATCTTTCTTCTTCATGTTATGAAAGGTTAGCACTAATATTAACAGGATATATCTTCTTTTCATCAAGATAAGCATATTTCAAAGTGTCTGGCAATTGTTTTAATTCAAACACAGGATCACCCTTAGGTGGAGGAGGACCTCCAAGAGTTTCAATAGGCAAGTTGTTTTTAAGCAGAGGACGTTGTTCAAAGAAAATATTGTCTATTTCATTTCTTTCATGCATATGCAAATCATTCTCATGGTCTAGCAAGTATTGCTCTAAAGGATTGGTAGGTGGCACAACAATAGAAGCAAGATCAATGAATTCATCCTTACTAGGAAATTATTTTTCATGATAATTTCTACAAGACTTGGAAAAATTAAACTCATGAGACTCATCGCCAAAGCTAACTTCCATAGTTTGTTTCTCGCAATCTATCCTAGCATTAACTGTGTTCAAGAAAGGTCTACCAAAGATAATGGGACAGAAGTCATTAGGGGGAGTACCAAGAACAAGAAAATCGGTATGATATTTTGTTTTCCCACACAAGACTTCAACATCTCTGACAATTCCAGCTGGTGATATAGTGTCTCTTTTTGCAAGTTTAATAGTAACATATATGTCTTCTATCTCAACAGGTGCTATTTCCTCCCTAATTTCTTGATATAACTTGTGAGTAAAAGCACTCACACTAGCACCCATATCACATAAACCATAATAACAGTGATCTCCTATTTTAACTGAAATGACAGGCATGCCAACAACAGGTCTATGTGTATCTTTTCGATCAGGTTTAGCAATTCTAGTAGCCTCTTCACAGAAGTAGATAACATGCCCATCCACATCTTCTTCCAAGAGATCTTTAACTATAGCAATATTAGGTTCAACTCTAATTTGTTCATCTAGTTTAGGTGTTCTAACAGAGCTTTTGTTAACCATTGTTGAAACTTTAGCATGTTCCTTTATCCTAACAGGAAAAGGAGGTTTCTCAAAGTAAGCAGTAGGAACAACTAGATCAACATTATAAAGTACAGTTCTTCTTTAACTGATACCAGTTCTTTAATTTATTATTTAATAGGTGGTTGATATCTAATCCAGTTCTCTTTAGGGAGTTCAACATGAGTAGCAAAAGATTCACAAAAGGAGGCTACTATCTGAGAGTCAAGTCCATATTTAGTGCTAAACTTTTGAAAAGCATCGGTATCCATAAAAGATTTAACACAATCATACTTAAGCTTTATACCTGACTCTTTACCTTAGAGTTGCATTTAATTCTTTCCAAAAGATCCCACCGGAATTCAATAGTCTTCTTCATAAAAGAACCAGCGCAAGAAGTATCAAGCATGGTTTGATCATTACGAGAAAGCCAAGCATAAAAATTCTGAATAATAATTTCTCTTGAGAGCTCATGATTGGGGCATGAATATAACATTGACTTAAGCCTCCCCCAAGCTAGAGCGATACTTTCCCCTTCACGAGGCCAAAAATTATATATATAGTTCCGATCACGATGAACTAGATGCATAGGATAATTTTTTGGTGAAACTCCAATTTCAAACTATTCCAATTCCATGATCCAATATCATCGCATAGCCTATACCATGCCAATGCTTTCCCTTCAAAGATAAATGGAATTTTTTTTCATAACTTCATCCCTGGGTAAACCTGCAAGCTTAAACAATCCATAAATTTGTTCCACATGTATCAAGTGCATATCAGGATGTTCGGTTCCATCTCCTGTATAAGGATTATCTAGCAGTTATTCTATCATAGCCGAAGGAATTTCATATTCAATATTTTTAGTAGGTGTTGTAGGTTGAGGGGAAATAAATTGTGGTTCTGGTCGAGGTGAAGATACCCCGAACATAACCCTCAAAGGATTGTTTTCCATAGTAACAGGTGACAATAAATTTCAGCACACTGTATAAATGTTTCATTACCGAATTCCACTTACCAAAGGCGCTTCACTCCTGGGAAATGTCGCCAGAAAATAGCCTTGATGACCCACACGTATAGGGGATCAATTGTAGCTCTTTTCGATAAGTAAGAGTGTCGATCCCAACAAGGAGCAGAAGGAAATGACAAGTAGTTTTCAGTAAGGTAGTGTCTGCAAGTGCTGAAATTGTAAGTAGCGTGTAGTTGATGGCAAGGTAATTTGTAACGAGCAAGTAATCATAATTGTAAGAAGTATGCAGCAAGGTAGCCCAATCCTTTTGAGGAAAAGGACAGGCCAAAATGGTTTGTTATAATGAGCAAAGCGTTCTTAAGGGTACACGGGAATTTCATCTAGTCACTTTCATCATATTGGTTTTGATTTGTGTTCGCTACTTTGATAATTTGATATGTGGGTGGACCGGTGCTTAGGTGCTGTTCTTACTTGAACAAACCTCCTACTTATGATTAACCCTCCTGCAAGCATCCGCAACTATGAGAAAAGTATTAAGAATAAATTCTAACCATAGCATTAAACTCTACGACCCAATCGGTCCCTTATGGAATAGTGCATAAACTAGGGTTTAAGTTTCTGTCACTCTCACAACCCACCATCTATTTACTAATCCACATGCATTCCCTTAGGCCCAAATATGGTGAAGTGTCATGTAGTCGACGTTCACATGACACCACTAAGGGAATCACAACATACGTACTATCAAAATATCGACCACATATCAAGTTCAAATGATTACTTGCAACATGATTTATCCCGTGACCTCAAGAACAAAGGTAACTACTCACAAAGAACAAACATGCTCATGATCAAAGGGGTATTAATATGCATAATGGATCGGAACATATAATCTTCCACCAAATAAACTATATAGTAATCAACTACAAGATGTAATCAACACTACTAGTTACCCCCTAGAAACAATCTATAGTTCTGGTAACAAGATTGAATATAAGATATGAACTAGGGTTTGAGATGAGATGGTGCTAGTGAAGATGTTGATGGAGATTGCCCTCCCCAAGATGGGAGATGAAGCGGAGCATCCTATGAACATCCACATGTACACTACGACTTCTCCCCAAGCCCCTAGTGCCCACATGTTGAGACCTCAAGCATACTCCATTGGACACAAGGTCAACTCGCTCCTTTCCGAATCTTCCCTTTCTGCCTGTAAGACATGGATGCTACCTCAAGCGCGGACCTTATGCATACTCGGGTCCATCCGAGGAGATCATGGAGAGCCTAAGGACCAAGGCCAAGTGTGTGCGGGAGCAAGGGAAGGAGAGCCAGCTGCTACAACCCGAGTGGTACTACCGCCCACACCAAGCGGTACTACCGCTGAAGGCCCACAAGCGGTACAACCGCTCAACCACTGCCCAACAACCGGCCAAGCTTCTGTGATCGAGCGGTGCAAGGCTAGTGCAGCACCGGTTTATCCCCGTAATAGCCACCTGACCGGTACAACCGCCCCAAGCACCGGTACAACCGCTGAGCACATCCAGAAGCACCTCCAGGAACCAGTACCTGAGCGCCCAGCGGTACAACCGCCCCCATGACTAGTACTATCGCCCTGCCTGTGCACAGTGAAAGGGGTTTCACCCCATGTATCCCCCAACTTACCCCTTGTACTATATATACTTGCCCCTTAGCTCCGTACTAGGGTCAGCAAAGTAGTAGCTCATTACAGATAGAGCTTTGCTCATCCATTACAGATCTACTCCACGAGAGAGACCGCAACCCCTCTTCGGAGAAGATCCATCTTGGATTCAAGACCCCTCATGAGAAGATCCCTCGTGGATTCAAGATCTCCTTACGGAGAAGAACTAGTTACCCTACGTATCGTCCTTTGTAGGATTTGGATCGTGTATCTCTTTGTGTTTCAAGGATCTAGCACATGTGTGACTAAATCTTGTTGGTTTGAGTGATTCTCTCGTGATTCCCCTCGTGATTCCCCTCGTGTTGTTCATCTTCTTCACGGGATCCGCTCCTTTCGTGAAAGATCGTCCACTTAGGGCTCCACCCTACACCATCTTGGTATCAGAGCCACGTTGATCACGATTTCGGAGCCTCCCCTAGTTGTTTTCTAGCCTAATTTTGTTGTGTTTTTCCCCCAAATTCGAAAATCCCCACCAAAAATAGCCCCAATTTTTTGTGATTTGTTGGTTTGACGAAGTTTTGTTGGATTTGATCCATGAATTTGCTTGGTTTCAAGTGGATCTAGCATCTCCCCAAGTTTCCTCACCTTCCATCCACGAAATCCATCAAATTTTGCCCTGAAATCATCCATTTCCCGACACCAGCGGTACAACCGGCCCCCAAGGCAGTACTACCGCTCCCCCATAACCTGATACTTCACCAGCACAAAACTGGAACCCCAGGACGCTCCAAGAGCGGTACAACCGCCCATCCAAACGGTACAACCGCCCCTCCCAGATTCAGCCTCGGCTGATCGACAGTTTTGACCATAACTTTCACATCCGGAGTCCGATTTTCGCGTTCTTTAGCTCGTTGGATAGATATTTACATCCTCTATCCATCTACATAGGTTTCAACACCATTTGACTCCACCAAAAGTTTGGAACTTTAGCATCTTTGCCTAGGGCTTCCACCACATCCTCCGCAAAACCACCATAGCCTTCCGCAACCTAACCAATTTTGTTCTCCATAGCATTAGTGGTTGTTTGAGTTTTGATTTGAGTCTCCTAAGGTGTTTAGGATACTTAGGAAGATTGCTTCTTCATCAACACCACCATAACTTCCGCATAGGCTTGCCCACCATACACTTCCGCCACCCCAACTTAACCCAATTTTGTTTGTGTTGTAAGTTGTGTCTCCTAAGGTGTTCCGGCTATTTAGGGACCGTGCTTCCAACTCCGACACCGTGTATAGTCCACCACCTTACCCTCCATTTCCGCATTGCATACTCCACAACCCATCATTGCCATTCCGCAATTCCATTGAGCTTCCATAAAACCACCACCACATCCCGCTACCACCATTTGACATTTGACATTTGAGATTTTGAGTTCACAGTTTTTCCATTTCCTAAGGTGTTTCGACTACTTTGGGACGAGTCTCCATCATCTTGGTATCTCCATCAAGATCACCGCCACTCATCATCACCGCAGACGGTAACCTCCATATCATCTTGGTATCGTGGTACCCCTCCATTGTATATTCCCTTGCCATTGCATTGATAACCCCTAGCCCATTTTGCGTCACTTGCCTATCGAGACTAGCCATTTGAATATTGCCGGCAATGTTACTTGTGCACATTAGTGGTCTACACCTTCCATTACATACATACCATACCATATCACATTGGTATCGTATCCCTCGTGTCACAAGATTGTTCCCGTATATACCCAGTTGCTATCTTGGTTTGTGCATTTCGCATTGTGGCCATATACAAAAAAAGAATAAAGCTTTTAAGAAAAGAAAAAGAGAGAAACAAAAGAAGCTTGTAAGCAAGTACCATAGCATCATACCACATTGCATATAAGATTGTTATATCCGATCATCTTGGATCATACCACCGGAACATCATACATAGCATACTTGGGATAGAACATCCTTACATTTTGCATCTTATAGGTTGTGCACAAGTGTCATATCCGCCTAGTGAGAAGTCGTGCTAGCGTCTCTCTTGAGTTGTGCAACACAAGCGTTTTCCATGGATTCCACATTTTGTGCTCACTCCTTGGTTGCATGACCCCATTTATCTATCTATGTGTGTGTTTCCGTGTGCCATATATTGCTATTGGTCACTTGTTTCACTCGTGAATTTGTCAATCTCTTTAAACATTATTGATTCTTGCTAACATTTTGCATCAAATTTTTGTGCCACTATCCTCACCGAGCTCCACCATAAGCCTTATTTGTGTAGGTGTGAGAAACCGACAAGAATTGGTACCAATTGTGCTATTTCCTAGTTACATCATTGAGTGATCATTGATCCATCTTCAACATCGGTCAAGGTACATTTGGTATAAGTTCTTCTCTTTCTCCCACTCATATTTTCTCGAGTATTGTGATGGATAGGAAAGTCATTTCATCCCCGGTCTTCCACAACAATGACGGCATGAACAACTACATCACCAAAGCGTCAATCTTCGATCTACAACGAGAAATGCAAGGCGCACAATCAATATTGCGAGAGTGCATCGAGAACCTCTCCATCGACATTTGTCACTCCGAAGCAAGGAAAAGGGACTACATCGACAACAAGCTTTCCGCACAAAAGGAGGAGCAAGATGCAAGGATGGACGAGATTCGGGCCTTGTTGATCAACAGTTCTTTCCCTTCATCATCCTCAAGGCGGCGACGTTCAAGTCACAAGTCTTCGGAGTGCAAAAATGATGCAAGCGCAAGTCGTCCACGTCCACATCTCCATGGAGACCACCATCACGTTCGTGATCCACATTGTCATGAAGGGCAAGTCACCTCCAAGCATCATGTGCACGACGACGATGAACGACATCTACTACGAGCTCATGCATGACAACGACACCATCAACATGAAGATGCTCGAGATGTGCCTACCTACAAGTCCCAACAAGCCCTACTTCACACCAAGTCCAAACTTCATGACCACAAGAGAAGACCGTGAGACAAGCACCACCAAGAGCACGCTATGGCTACAACAACCACTTTGGCATCTTCGCCAAGTGCTATCAAGGCATCTTCGCCTTTGGACATACGACATCTTCGCCTACTTCCCATGAGGTCGCCTACATCGACATCTTCACCAACGAGGCGACCACCTACGAGCGAGGATGACACTTCCATCTTCGGAAGCCCCTCAAGGAAGATGGCCGAGCATGGGAATTTCCCTTTAGTCATGGAGACGAGCTATGAGGTGCCACATCATATGGAACTCCAACAACAAGACAGTGACAAGAAGGTCGAGCAAGGGCCATCCCCTTCGATCACGGCAGCGAACATGAACCTCTTCAAAAACATGAAGACGACGCCCATATTGGACTCATACTCCGAGTCAAGCTATGAGACCGCACATGAGACCTTATCTCTGGTCTTGGAGGAGAGTGATGATGTGCCATCTTCGACCTTCATCCACGGCTACAGCCATGACATGATTGAGGATGGAGACATTTGCACCTACATCTCTCTGACACCCACATATAAAGAGATGCCCCAATTCCCATGTGAGGAGAGCCATCCCACCATGAGTGATATGAGTGACTCCAACATTTGTGACGTTGAGTGCATTTCCTATGAGAGGATGAGTGTGACCACCACTAGCCCCACACTTGAGAGCATCCAAGAGGGAGTGAGTGAGCCACCACACTTAGTGGGTGAGGTAGTTGACACGGCACGTGAGGCCACTATGATTTCTAACAAATTAACATCTACTCTGAGTGTGTTTTCTTTGGTGCTAGGTCTCCTACATGATGACACGCCTATCATCGATGAGTCCATACCTCCAATGGAGACGACGATGGCCATGGTGGACGGTGATGCACCCCCCACATGGTTCCATCAGGATGAAGATGAACACGACTTGGTCTTCGACATCTCACCTACAACACATTAGCGATGCTCCAAAGGTAACATAGGTGATGATGCTTCTCTTGTCCCACTAGTGGACTATCTCACCAATGATTGCTTGCATGATGTAGATCCACCTATTCCCATGCTTCATGCTAGTGCGAATTCTTCATGTCATGACTTAGCAATTTATGATGAATATGATGATGAGCATTTTGATTTGCCTAGTTGTGATGCTATGCTCCATAGGATATCATGTGAAAATTCTATTGGTCACATCATGTTTGATAATCCTTTGAACTTGTCATATGCTATGAGTGAGATCTCCCATATTGCATCATTTCAATCTCAACATAGTAGTTATGCATGCCCCATTAAAATAAACCCCATTTGCACTTATGGCATAGATGATGAGATGATGGTCATTGGCTTTTGTTTTTCATGTGATGATATTGCTATGCTTCCTTTACATGATTTGTGCAATTCATCTACTATGCCATGCCATGATCACAATGTTCCAAATATGCATTGTTTTGGATGTTGTCAATATTCTCCATGTGATGTTTCTACTGATGCTCATGAGGAGACCCCCATAGTTTCCTCATACATATTAGGAGATTTTGATGCATTCCATACTTTTGATGAATCCCATAATTGCTTGCACCATATGCATTCCATGTATAACAATGCTCTACATATTTCCCATGATGCATTACACAATTTGGGTCTCCATTATGCTATACATAATAACAAACCTCTCATGATGGATGACATGTTTCTATATCACACATCTCATTTATTTGAGCATTGGCTATTTTGTGCTAACCAACACATGCACATGCACATCATGATGAATGATGTGTACATATACCACGCACACACAATTTTTCCTTTGCCTTTGTTTTGTGTAGGTACTCACATATACTCGTCAACCTCTCAATCACAAGAGTTGATGAAACAAGCTCTTGAGAGCAACGATGACTTGGGATCCCTTGGACTATTCTTACCACCGTTCTCTTCGCGCAATGACTTCGCGCATTCCTTTTACTTGGATCTCACACGGCTTTGGGCTATATATAACTTGTTACTTTATGCCCATTGTATCTTGTTCACTTTGCATGTTATGCATCCTTACATGATTTTGCCATGCAATTGTGACCCTTGCTTGCATCTACCCATGATTCACCATTTTACTACTCATATGTGTATTTGCATGCTTGGTGGAGATCCTTGTTGCTATTGCCATGTTTATCATGTGCCTCATGCTATTGATGCTTGTTGTGTTGGGAGAGTCATGATATCCCATTGCTATTTCCATATGGCCTCTCACCAATACATTGATGATATTTTACTCATATCTCGCCTTCATGCTTGTCATATGTCTTGTGCATTATTCATAACCACTATTTGCATAGATGACTTGCTTGGCATGATCCCTTCTAGTACATTGCATCTTCGCACTACTAGCTTGCTTAACTTGATCACTATAATTGTTGCTTTGTCGCATCACCCATGTTCCACTATTACTCGCTTTCTTGGGTTGATGACATTTATGTTCATGCCTCTCACATGATACATCTTGTTCATTGTTGCTTTCCTCCAATTGTTGCATCTATGCTTATTGATCTTGGAGACTTGGACACTTTACTTGTGATGCATGCTTGCTTGATTGCGCCTATTGTATTTGGTTGTTCTCACATCATATGCCTCCATACTATGAAATGCTCCCTTGTCCTTTCTTATGATAAGAATGATGAAAACACTTGTTGGGTATCTCACCATTCGAATGATAGGTGTTGCATTTGCACTAACCTCATTTGTTTTTCCGAGTGTTTGTCATGTTCTTTCATTTTGAAGGACTCAGAAGGTGGCACCGTCATGAAACACCTTGGTCATCTAAAGGCGTACATGATGCACAACACCAACATTTTCGACATCCTCATAAAGGTGAACTCATTCCCTTTGAGCCATTCTCAAATACGCATACTGGATGGGTCATTCTTTCATTGTTGCCTCTTTCTTGTTGTCTACATGATACATCTATTGGATGTAGGACCTACATTGGAGATGGACCCTATGCACCTTCAAGTTGAGGAGTGCCAGGATATAGAGCTGTGGTACAACACCACCCATAACAAATTTGCATCTTATGCATGGATTGACTATCATTGTGATTGCCTTGTTGCATATTGTATTTCTATGTCATCCATGATATATGAGCTTGTGAATTTCCTTAGCAAATTTGTTGTGATCTTTCTTGATGGCATATACATACATCATGATCATATTGCCTACCATCAATTGCATGATAACTTATTCATACTGAGCATCCATTACCATATTCATGCTATTGATAAACCGTCTTACTATGACATCATTTTGCACCGTGGTTGCATTGATCACATTCACAACACCTTTGTGCACATGATAAATGAATTTGTTCCCATGAATGCTTTGCATATCATTCTATATCATCTTGACAAGCTTCATGCGCTTTGTCATGATCAATCTTGTCGCACGGACTCTTTCTTGCATGATGGACACCTTGTGCGCACTAACCATTGTATTTTTGAGTGTCGCTTGTGTTTGCTCTTTTTGCATGTATACCACTTCGGAGACACCTTGGAGTACTTGGATTGCGCCATGTCTTCCACTTCGTCCAACTACAAGTCCGTCCACGACAACTGTTTCCATGGTGATGAGGTTTTTGATCCGAGGTCGGATCTTTCCCAAGGGAGGGGAGATGATGCGGAGCATCCTATGATCATCCCCATGTACACTATGACTTCTCCCCAAGCCCCTAGTGCCCACATGTTGAGACCTCAAGCATACGCCATTGGACACAAGGTGAACTCGCTACTTTCCGAATCTTCCCTTTCCGCTTGTAAGACATGGATGCTACCTCAAGAGCGGACCTTATGCATACTCAGGTCCATCCGAGGAGATCATGGAGAGCCTAAGGACCAAGGCCAAGTGTGCGCGGGAGCAAGGGAAGGAGAGCCAGCTGCTATAGCCCGAGCGGTACTACCGCCTCCACAAGCGGTACAACCGCACAACCACCACCCAACAACCGGCCAAGCTTCTGTGGTCGAGCGGTGCAGCACCGCTTTATCCCCATAACAGCCACCTGACCGGTACAACCGCTGAGCACATCCAGAAGCACCTCCAGCACCCAGTACCTGAGCGCCCAGCGGTACAACCGCCCCCATGACCGGTACTACCTCCCTGCGTGTGCGCATTGAAAAGGGTTTCACCCCATGTATCCGCCAACTTACCCCTTGGACTATATATACTTGTCCCTTATGTCTGTACAAGGGTCAGCAAAGTAGTAGCTCATTATAGATAGAGCTTTGCTCATACATTACGGATCCACTCCACGAGAGAGACCGCAGCCCCTCTTCGGAGAAGATCCATCTTGGATTCAAGACCCCTCATGAGAAGATCCCTCGTGGATTCAAGACCTCCTTACAGAGAAGAACCGGTTACCCTATGTATCGTCCTTTGTTGGATTTGGATCGTGTATCTCTTTGTGTTTCGAGGATCTAGCACATGTGTGATTAAATCTTGTTGGTTCGAGTGATTCTCTCGTGTTTCCCCTCATGTTTCCCCTCGTGTTCTTCGCGGGATCCGCTCCGTTCATGAAATATCGGCCACTTAGGGTTTTACCCTACACTAGGAGAGTTGTTGGTGATGATGATGACAATTATTTCCCCCTCAGGGAGGGAAGTTCCCCCGTCAAAATCGCTCCATCGGAGGGCAAAAGTGCTCCTGCCCAAGTTCTGCCTCAAGGCGGCGGCACTCCGTCCCGAAAGTATTATTATGAATTTTTCTAGGTCAAAACCACTTATATACCAGAAGATGGGCACCAGAGGTGGGTCGAGGAGGCCACAACCCACCATGGCGCGCCAGGGGGGCCTGGCGCGCCTAGGTGGGTTGTGCCCACCTGGTGGCCCCACTTTGGTACTTATTGGATCCAATATTTCTTCTATATTCCATAAAAAATCTCCGTAAAGTTTCAGCCCATTTGGAGTTGTGCAGAATAGGTGGCCTGACGTAGCTTTTCCAGGTCCAGATTTCTAGTTGCTGGAATTCTCCCTCTTGGCGTGTTGCTTGCAAATTATGAGAGAAAAAGGCATTAGAATTACTCCAAAAAGCATTATTATGGATAAAAACATTGTAAATAATAGTAAGAAAGCATGATTCAAAATGGACATATCAGTCGTCGGTAAGAAGCGGTTTTTGTCATACACTGAGGTGGATCTGTAACATAACTTGCGTCATTTGGTATTTTTGTTAGGTGTCTGACGATGCCACTAACCTAGGGAAGGGTCACAGGCCTGCCAAGACGCCCTACCCAAGGTCACTACCCTAGAGTCAAGAACGTCCAAAGTGCAACAAACAATACCGACTGAAGTAACCTTGGAGTGCAATCCACTGGACCAATTATCTCACTCGGATACCCCAATTCCATTCGACCAAGAACAAGTCACTCGACTATACAAGAAACCACTCGGTGTACAGAAGATCTAAAACCACTCAGGATGGCAATGGTCAGGCGTTCACTCCACGGTCTTTAAGATCATTTATATCTCTTTATAGCTGGCGTTATCAGTAACGCCCTGTCTTAATGTACATTGAACCCTGCGTAACGGGCGATGGCTGGGGTCCTGGCGCACTCTATATAGGCCACCCCCTCCTCTGACACAAGGGTTCACACCGCCTATAACTTTCACGCATAATCCAGTCGACCAAGCCTCCGAGCACCGAGACGTAGGGATGTTACTTCCTCCGAGAAGGGCTTGAACTCGTAAACTTTGCGTGCACCTCACCCTAGCTAGGACCTTGCCGCCTCCTACGTACCCCCTATTCTATTGTCAGACTTACTCCCACGACAGTTGGCGCCAACTGTGGGGCAGGTGTCTTAGCGACTTCCGGCGAGGTTGCATTTTTTCCGATCTTCATCAACATGGTTTCCAGCGGTGGATTGGCTTTTGGCCGCGAGATCCGACTCGCGTGCTCGTCTTCATCGCCGACGACTCCGCTTGGTTATAAGAGGCCCCCCTCGACGTCGAGGCCCTTACCATCTGCGAGGCGGTGCACTTCCGTGCGAGTGCCTGCGGCATCCTTCTACGGCAACCGTCGACCCAGTATCGGTCGGCTCCCGCATCATCCACCCTTCGAGCTGTACGCCGTCGCAAGAGATCTGGTTGATCGCGGCTTCAGCGCTGGGTGAAACATGCGGTGGCCCTCCAGTCGTCCACCCTACAAGTCATGGCAATCGAGCCCGACGAATCTCTCTACGGGCTATTTGACCCGTCGACTGGTTCCGCTGAGACTCTGTCCGAATGCGGGAGCAGCGACCCGACGGCGGAGGTTCTGATGGTCGACACGCTGCACAGCCCACCATGTTTCTGTCATAGTGGCGGCAGCGATGGTGGTGGCGGTCCGTCTCGCGGCCATGATGAGTACCACCCGAAGCCCTCACTTTGGAGCAGAGGGAAGAGTTGCATCATCACAACATGGAGGTTCTCCACACACCCATCATCGGAGAAACCTCTGAGGCTCGGTCCTTGGAAACTGCACGCCTGGCCACCTTGGCTGAGCGTGCACGTTTGGAGAATCTCCAACATTCACTCGACGAACACGCTCGTCGGCAGATCCCTGAATCTAGTCGACGGAACCGACAGTTGTTTCCGCCTGAACCTCAGGTATATCGCACACCAGTCCAAAATCTTGTAGCCGCAACCCGCATAGCAGAGTTGATTCAGCCATCCCGTTCAGAGGATGGTAGAGGTTCAATGCAAATCTAAGCGTTGCTTCGGGCGGCGGGGAGCAAAACTCAGCCATTTCTTAGTCGCGCAACAGGATCCACAGTCGATCCGTAATAGTGGACACCGTCCAGTCGGCACATAGCGGCATGAGGGTCGTGGGCACCGCTAGGAGCAGTACCTGGGTTGGAACTATGAGCAGTATGATCATCGACTCGGCCATGATGATCGTCGTCGAGTGCCTACGCCCCCTCCGAGGGGCGGGTCATATGTGCCCTGGCAATACGATGACAGGCGCCCGTATGGTGATGAGCGAAGAGTTCCGGTCGACCCCAGGGAACCCAGATTTGATGCGAGATCTCTTCTCGTACAACATCTAGTCAACCAAAATTAGGCACATAGAGAAGGACAAGATGTACACCGCCCGAGTGGAAGCCGAGTGCATGTTTCTGGCCCCGAGTGTTTCAGCAGAGCTATCCGAGCTGCAGAGATCTCGCCCAACTTCAGATTGGCGACGGGCGTGAGCAAGTTCACCGATGATTCGAAGCCCGATACTTGGCTAGAAGATTACCAGGTTGCAGTGAAGATTGGTGGTGGCAATGATGATGTGGCCATGAAACACCTGCCCCTGACGCTGGAGGGTTTGGCTAGAGCTTGGTTGAATCAGTTGGCTCCTGGTAGTATCTTCAGTTGGGAAGAGTTGGCTTGAGTGTTTGTCAAGACATTCGAAGGTACTTGCAAATAACCTGCAGGGCTGACCGAATTGCAGCACTGTGTCCAGAAACCAAACAAAACTTTGAGAGATTACATCCAAAGATGGACCACTCTACATCATACCGTGGAGAATGTGTGAGAACATCAGGCAGTCTACGCCTTCAAGGAGGGCGTTCGGTACTAGGAGCTCAACCTGAAAGTCGGTCGGACAGGAGACATGTCCCTGGCTCGGATGATGGAAATAGCCACTCGGTATGCTAACGGTGAGGAAGAAGACCGATTCTGAAGTGGCAAGAACAAACCAGTCGCCTAGGACACCGAAGGAGGAAATTCCAGTCGGAAGGTGAAGCGTAAAGCCGAACCCGCAGGTCCTGGTGAGACCGCAGTTGTGAACCAATGGAAATTTAAAGGAAAGCCTAAAGGGCCATGGATCCCCAAGAAAGTGAAAGATCAAGCGGGAAATGATGTGCTTGATTTTCCATGTCACATACACACCAAGAAAGATGAAGAGGGAAACCTGATTTACCCCAAGCAGACCACTCAACAATGTCGACTCCTAATTCAGAGCTTCTGAGAGGGCCAGTCCAGTGAAAAGGAAAAGGAGTCCGATAAGGATGAGGACAAAGAGGAGGATGATGGTTACCCCAATGTTAATGCCACTTTAGTGATTTTTGCTGACATCGAGAGAAAAAGTCGACTAAAAGTTATCAACAGAGAAGTAAATATGGTTGCTCTGGCAACAACGACGTATCTGAAGTGGTCAAAAACTCCCATTACATTCGACCAGTCCAATCACCCAGCGCACGTTGCTACCCCTGGGAGGCAAGCGTTTGTGGTCGACCCAGTCATTGGGGGCACTCGACTAACTAGGGTTCTGATGGATGGTGGTAGTGGCTTGAACATTTTGTACGCTGAGTTCCGATATCCAAGCTCAGTGAAAGCAACATGAGATTCCACGGGGTCATTCCAGGAAAGAAAGCCGATTCGCTCAGCCAGATCACTCTTGATGTGGTTTTCGGTGATTCAAAGAATTACCGTAAGGAAAAGTTAACTTTTGAGGTGGTGGATTTCCATAGCGCTTATCATGCTATTCTGGGCAGAACTGCATATGCTCGTTTTATGGCTCGACCATGCTACGTGTATATCAATTTGAAAATGCCTGGCCCTAGAGGTGTGATCACAGTCACAGGAAACCGGCAAAGGGCTGAAGAGTGCCTCCAGAAGGGCTCAAAGATCACCGATTTGCATAAGTCAGATGTGCAAATAGAAGAGTACCAGAAAAATGCAGATCTGAGTGATTTGTTGTGAGCTAAGAAGCCTGCTTCAGAGTGCGCATTCCAGTCGGCCGGTGAGACAAAATCTGTCCATATTCACCTGACCGACCCCAATGCTGCTCCGACCCACATCTCAACAACACTCAACAGCAAATAGGAATAAGCTCTCATTCAGTTCCTCCATGAGAAATGGGACATCTTTGCATGGAAACCATCTGACATGCCGGGTGTGCCCAGGGGACTGGCTGAGCACCGTTTGCACGTCGACCTAAAAGTGAAACCTGTCAAAGAGCATCTTCGTCGGTCCGCTATGGAGAAGAGGAAAGCAATTGGTGAAGAAGTGGCTCGGCTTCTGGCAGCTGAGTTCATCCGCAAGATATACTACTCCGAGTGGCTCGCCAATATTATTATGGTCCCTAAGAAAGATGATTCACTGCGTATGTGCATCGATTTCAAACACATCAATCGGGCCTGCCTGAAAGATCATTTCCCTCTCCCCCGCATCGACCAGATTGTCGACTCGACTGCGGGGTGTGAGCGCTTGTCCTTTTTGGACGCATATTCCGGGTACTATCTGATCTGACTGTATGGGCCCGACGAAATAAAAACAGCCTTCATCACCCCATTCGGGTGTTTTTGCTATGTTACCGTGCCTTTTGGTCTCAAGAATGCTTGTGCCACTTTCATGCACATGATTCAGAAGTGTTTGCTCACTCAAATCAGTCGAAATGAGGAAGCATACATGGATGACATCGTGGTCAAGTCATGTAAAGGTTCCGACCTACTTACTGACCTCGCTGGAACCTTTGCCAACTTGAGAAGATGTGATATCAAGCTCAACCTGTTAAAATGCACATTCGGAGTTCCAGGTGGAAAGTTACTCCCTTTCCTCGTTTCTGAATGTGGGATAGACGCAAACCCAGAGAAGGTTGGGGCAATCCTCCGAATGAAACGCCATGTGCGTGTGCACGACGTTCAGAAGCTTACTGGTTGTTGGCCGCATTGAGTCGATTCATCGCTCGTCTCGGTGAAAAGGTATTGCCTCTTTACCGACTGATGAAGAAGTCTGGCAAATTCGAGTGGACTCCTGAAGACGAAGCAACATTTGAAAAGCTTAGAGCCCTACTTTCCACCCATCCGGTGCTTGCTGTCCCAATCAGCAAAGAGCCTTTACTACTGTACATTGTAGACACTGGACAAGTTGTTAGCACAATGCTCACGGTCGAGCGGGAAGAAGAAGGCAAAGCCTGCAAAGTTCAACGCCCAGTGTATTATGTTTTTGAAGTCTTGACTCCGTCCAAGAAGAGATATCCGCATTATCAGAAGCTTGTTTATGAAATTTACTTGACCATGAAGAAAGTAGCACACTATTTCTCAGACCACTCGGTTTCAGTCGTCAGCGACGCTCCATTGTAAGAAATTTTGAACAACAAGGACGCAACTGGTCAAGTGGCAAAGTGGGCGATTGAACTCCTTCTGTTGGATATCAAGTTTGAAGCAAAGAAAGCAATCAAGTCCCAAGCAATAGCATATTTCCTCGCCGAATGGATTGAACGGCAGCAACTGACTCAGATTCACTCAGAACATTGGACTATATTCTTTGATGGGTCCAAGATGCTGAATGGCTCTGGCGCTGGTGTAGTTCTGGTATCCCCAAGAGGTGATAAGCTCATCTATGTCCTCCAAATTCACTTTGATTCTTCAAACAATGAAGCTGAGTATGAGGCACTTTTGTATGGGTTGTGTATGGTTATCTCACTGAGTGTCCATCGCCTGATGGTCTACGGCGACTCAGACTTGGTGGTTAATAAAGTGATGAAGGAATGGGATATCAGGAGCCCAGCTATGACTGGTTATTGCAAGGCAGTTAGAAAGCTGAAGAAGAAGTTTGAAGGGTTGGAGCTCCACCACATACCTCGGATCAAGAATCAAGCTACTGATGATCCGGCGAAGATAGGTTCCACTCGGAAACCTCTCCCCAGCAATGTGTTCTTGGAGCACCTCCATACCCCTTCTGTTCAAGAAGATCCCTTTACGGAAGAGCCTCCACAGCCGATAAGTTCAACTAGTCCGACTGAAATTGAAGTCCCACCTGTGGTTGAGCTGATCATGGAAGTTTTGGTAATCACCCCCGACTGGACGGTACCATATATTGCATATCTACTCAGAAGGGAACTCCCATAGGATGAAGATGAGGCCCGTCAGATTGTCTGTCAATCCAAAGCCTTCACAGTGATAGGTGAACAACTTTATAGAGAAAGTGTTACTGGAGTTGCTCAGCGTTGCATCTCCCTAGAAGAAGGTCGACTGATCCTAAATGAGATCCACTCAGGGACCTGTGGCCACCATGCGTCCTCTCGGATCATCGTGGCCAAAGCATACCGAGCAGGGTTCTACTGGCCACGTGCAAAGGAGATGGCGAAACATATAGTCGACAAGTGCGAAGGCTGCCAGTTCTACTCAAACATGTCTCACAAGCCTGCGTCTACTTTGAAGACTATTCCACTCGTCTGGCCGTTTGCAGTATGGGGGTTACAAATGGTTGGACCTTTCAAGACTTGGCAAAAGTGGTTTCACTCATCTGCTTGTGGCAGTCGACAAATTCACCAAATGGATTGAAGCTAAGCCTATCAAGAATCTTGATTCAAACACTGCCATCAGTTTCACTAGAGAGTTGATATTCATATATGGAGTACCTCAAAGTATTATCACAGATAATGGCTCCAACTTTGATTCGGATGAGTTCAGAGTGTTTTGTGCTTCCCAAGGCACTCGGGTTGATTACGCATCTGTTGCGCACCCGCAGTCGAATGGGAAGGCAGAGAGGGCGAATGGTTCGATCCTTCAAGGGCTGAAACCCCGATTGATGCGCAATCTCAAGCATGCTGCTGGAGTCTGGGTGAATGAATTGCCATCAGTCCTATTGGGATTGAGAACAACTCCCAACAGGTCGACTAACCGAACTCCCTTCTTCTTGGTGTATGGTGCCGAGGCTGTGCTTCCGAGTGACATGCTGCACAATGCCCCCTAAGTGGAACTTTTCTCAGAAGCCGAAGCGGAACAAGCACATAAGGATGCGGTTGATCTCCTGGAAGAAGAACGACAGATGGCTCTGATCCGGTCGACCATCTATCAACAAGACCTACGTCGATTCCATGCCCATAATGTCAGAGGTCGAGCATTCCAGGAAGGAAACCTTGTGCTCCGACTGCACCAGAAATGACCTCACAAACTCGCTCTGGCCTGGGAAGGCCCCTTCATCGTCACCAAGGTGCTCCACAATGGGGCATGTCACCTCTACAACGTAGGCATAAAAAAGACGAGCCACTCTCATGGAATGCGGAGCTCCTCCGCCGTTTTTATACCTAAACACTCGGATCGGCGAGTTGTAATAAGAATCCTTACGTTCGCTTATCAAAGATAAGATTTTTGCAGTATCTTAATGATTGTTACCCATCAAGCATATGTGTTCAAATCCCCCAGTGGGTGGCTTAGCCGCGGACCCAATTCGCCTAAGTTTCAAAAACAATCCGAGTGTAGGGAAACCCTCCCACTCGGAGGCTTAGCCACAAATCCGATTCGCCTAAGTTAAAAAACTACTCCGAGTGGAGAGCGATCCTCCCACTCGGGGGCTTAGCTGCGACCTCGTACTCGCCTAAGTTACAAAATTACTCTGAGTGGAGAGCGACCCTCCCACTCGGGGGTTTAGCTGCGACCCCATACTCGCCTAAGTTAAAAACTGCTCCGAGTGGACAGCGATCCTCCCACTCGGGGGCTTAGCTGCGACCCCGTACTCGTCTAAGTTAAAAAACTACTTTGAGTGGAGAGCAATCCTCCCACTCGGTGGCTTTGGTGCGACCCCGTACTCGCCAAGTTAAAAAACTACTCCGAGTGGAGAGCAATCCTCCCACTCAGGAGCTTAGCTGCGATCCCGTACTCGCCTAAGTTAAAAAACTACGTTGAGTGGAGCGCTCTCGGAGCCGCGCCATTATTACAATGTTCCGGTTGCACTTGGAGCTGTGCCACAAGTGCAATGTCTGGTTGCACTCGGAGCTGCGCCACAAGTACAATGTCCGGTTGCACTCGGAGGTGCACCACAAGTACAACGTTCCATTGCACTCGGAGTTGCATCACAAGTACAATGTTTGGTTGCACTTGGAACTGCGCCACAAGTACAACATAAACCCTGAGTGAAGAGCGACCCATTCGCTTGGAGTTTTAGCTGTTATTCCCGATTCACTAGAAGTCAGAAAACTCAAAGGTGATGAACCATATTCAAAGAAAAACCATTTTCGGATAAATCCAAAAAAGTTTAGAACTACGAAACAGAAGTACTCAGGCGCCAGGCCCGGAAAAGTTTAACGGTTACAAAATCACTCGGCATTCCGAGGTAAATAAAAGCGAGGAACCAAGTTTGTTTACTCTACGAGAGGAGGGCTAGCTGGCTCGACGAAGTCGTCCAGGTTGATTCCATCGGCGATGTGAGTAGCAGCCTCAATGAAGGTCTCCATAAAGGATAGGAATTGAAGCTTCTTGGTATTTGCGACCTTGATAGCCGCCAGTTTCTATTCTCTAGCTTCCTTGCAATGAACGCGGACCAGTGTCAGAGCCACGTCAGCGCCGTACCGAGCAGAGGACTTCTTCCATGCCTACACATGACCAATGACTTCATTGAGTTGAGTCATCAGAGACTTGAGGTCGTTTTGGAACGTCACTTTTGGCTAGAGTTTTGTGTCGATCCCTGACGTCGCCACCTTCAGTCGTGCAAGATACTCCACCATGCTGGCAAGACGAGATTCCATCCGTAGCACGTTCATCGTAGCTTCACATTTGACAGGGGAATTAATGGGGTCCAGAATTGTCTCAATCCGCCCAGTCTCTTCCTCAAAATTTTGACAGAATTCTGCACACACAGGAAAATATTGAGTCGACGGTCACATGATGAGTCGGTAGATGCAAATCAGTCGGACAAGGGAAAGTACCTTCAAGCATAAGGAACATCTTCTTTGCAAGTCCTCCCAGATAAGCCTCCGGGTCATTTCTCTTGTGAGTGAGATCTCCTACCTTGTCAGTCAGGGCCACCTTGTCCTTGTTCAACTGCATGACTTCTTTGTTGGCTTCATTAATGGCAGTCTTCAGCTTGCATTTTCCTCTTCCAACTTGCCGACTGAAGCCATCTTCTTGTTAGCAAGTTCATCTTTCTCTCGCGTCGTCTTCTACGCTGCTGCAATGTCAAGGTTCTTCTGCTCCAAAGCCTGCTTCATTTTGTCTAAAGAAATAAAATTCTTCAGACGTGCTTGGAGTTGTCTGTTTTCACTATGCATATCTGTTCGAGTAGTCACTCAGTTCAAAAAATGAAAGGAAAAGATGACAAGGCAAATAGTCAACAAGTTATTACCTCCCATGGCACCTGCTTCATCCTTAGCCTTCTGCAAGTTCTCCTTGGCCAACTCCAGGTCGAGATTGAGCTGGATCTGATTCCTTTCCAACTCAGTAAACTGAGCCCCGAGTTCACAAGATTTCTGCAATGAACGAATAGGACACGACAATTGACACGAACAAAGATCAATTGCTTCCAAGCGAAAAGATACAAGTTCAGGTCATTACGGCAAAAAGAGTTCTAAGAATACTACCGAATCAAACATTCAACAGTAGTATCGGGGACTACACCCAGTGGGTGCACTTAGCATGCCCCCACTGGTTTGACTTTCCACTCGACATTGTCCGTCCAGTCAGGGAAAAAATTGAGACAACAATTATTCTCAGACCACCGCCGACTGCCCGCAGTCGATCGCGGTCTCGGGGACTACACCGAGTGGGTGCTCTTAGCGTTCCCCCACTGGTGCGGATACCACTCGGCCCGACCTATTTGGACCGAGTGGCAGAACTCTAAAGATACATTATTCTTAGACCATCGCACCGCGGTCTCGGGGACTACACCCAGTGGGTGCACTCTGTGTGTCCCCATTGATTCAAGAGTACACTCCACGCGATCTAGTTGACTCAAGTGGAAGAACTGTACATCATAAGTTAAAGCACCCAGTGGGTGAACGGATGCAAGATGTAGACTCATGATAGATGCACATTAAAGGCTTGAAAACATTGATCCACGGACATCTTATGAATAATAAAGGAGTAGTTTTCAAGTACCATATTCGAGCATAAATCAAGCTGAAAGATCAGTCGGAAATCAACTCTCATGGACATTGGTTTGAAGAGCAAAGTTGGCATCATAGGCAGCCTTGCTAGCTTCGTGCACCACCTTCATTTGCTCCATCATAAGGCCTGCTTGGCGTATAGCCTCCTTAGCAGTGCCCACTGGGTCCTCTAGGACATGATGGGTAACGAAGAGTGGAGTCGGTGGAATAGTTGAAGTAGCCAAGGGATCTGAGGCATGGAGTTGCATGGACGGAGCAAGGACTTGGGCGGTCGACGTGGAAGGACGGTCAATTGACACAGGATCGGCAAAAGAAACATAAGCCCGAATTGGATCTCTGGATTGTTGGATCACTGATTCTGGCACTGATGTCGACTGAGGTACCTTGCTGGCAAGCACCCTCTTGCTTGAAGTCCTGCCCTTTCTTCTCATGGTCTTCTAAGGCACATCTTCATCATTGTCCGGAAGATCAATGACATTTGGTGGTGCTGCAAAAGACTCGACCACAAGAGTTCAGTCAACCGACAGTACAATTGACAAAATGAGGGTAAGATAGTGGAGTTGTACCTGCTTTGGAAGTGGCCACATGCTCAGTCTCCTCATCATCTTGGTCCTTGTAAATGTCCATGGAGGTCCCAGAACTAGCAGCGCTGAAAGTTTCAGAACTTGTTGGGGATATTACTATCAGTCATGACCCGCCCAGGAGGGGCCGGATCAGCCCCAATGGCGGGTTACGCAAGAAGCCCAGTAAACATTCAAGACGATAGTTTATTAAACCTTATAGAAGGCCCAAAGGCCTGGGGATGGCTTAAAGGCCGGATATTCTAAACCGCTATATGTAAGGAAAGACTTGTAAATAAAGCATTGTAAAGGAAGTCACCGAGCCGGATGTGATTATGAGCCGGCCGGGACTCTGTAGGCCACTAGGCGTCAACCCATGTATATAAAGGGACGACCCGGTGGCGGCTTAGGGCAAGAAACAACAAATCCATAACCAAGCCGGCGAGTTGAGCCTCTTGGTGATCGAAACCCAGCAATACCAATCCCAACTAGACGTAGGCTTTTACCTTCATCATAAGGGGATGAACTAGTATAAAACCCTCTCGTGTCCTTTGTCCCGATTAACCCCTTTAAGGTTCCGAAGTGCGATGGCCCTACGACTAAGTCCTTGCTCTAAGACATCTGCCGTGACAATTCCACGACAGTTGGCACCCACCATGGGGCCAGCGCACGGTGGATTTGAGTTCTTGAAGGGCAACTTCGAAGGGCTCGAGGAATACGCTGTGGGCCGGATGACCAAGAGTCGTCGCGGCAAGCTCTACATCGACGGCGGAGGCTGGGGCCCCGAGGCTGGCTCAATTGAGTACGGATACCGGGTCCCCTTCGGCGGGATTCACGTCTTCATCGGCCGGATCGGCGAGTCAGGTCCTGAGCCGGACGTCCACACCGACCTCATCGAAACGGCTCGGCGCGCGAGGACCGCCTGTGTTCCATCTGCCATGAAGCGTGCCTTCATAGGCTGCGTCCACGACGGTGAATACTCCGAAGGATCGATGGAGGGCGGTGAGACGGCCGTCTGTTCTGACACTGCATCATCAATGGGCGAGACGGACCTTTTGCACCAGCTGCAGGACGACATGCTCGGGGGCTGTTCCAATGGCAGCAGTATTCCGGACCCCCTTGAGCCGCTGAATTGGGCCGAAGTCTTCATGGCAGGGACACAACCCGGGCAGAACTCTACAACAGCGGAGGCAACAGCTACCGGGTCGGCTGCAGCCAGGTTAGGAGACCCCACGCGCCCCCCGGCTCAGACCTTGATGGACCTCATGGATAAACTGACGACTCTATTAACTGTCGTGGGAGAGCCGGCGGATAAAGCCCAGCATGACGCAGAGGTGGCCGTGTACGTGAAGAGATGGTGCAAGCTAAGGAAAATCTAGCCGCAGAGGAAGTCAGGATGGCAGCAGAGCGGGCGGCTTTGGAGGTTCGTGCTCAACAGCTTCAAGCGGAGACCTTCCGGCTCTCGGTGGATCTAAACGCGTCAAACGAGGTCATGAGGAGGAGGCATCAGAAAACCCAATCACGTCTGCCTCTGACGCTCGATCCTAGGAATCTTTTTCACACACCCGGAGCCGGGGGAAGTAACCCGCCGGAGACACCCCGGATTACAACAGCCGGCGCACCGGTCCAGCCGCGTGCCATGGATCCACCTCATATAATTACCGCTCCGCCTCATTCACTTCTCCAACCCCTTGGAAAACCTCATCGCAGCATCGGCTCGTCTGACGGCTCTTCCGATGGAAGGTGACTCACCGGCGGCGGTTGAAACACGGAGGGTAAGAGAACTTCTTCAAACAGCTCTGGCGCAGCAGGATGCATACTCCTATAGTCAAGATAGGATCCATTCAACTCCTCGCCCAAGCCGGAGCCCGAGTTATAGTAGGCATATGGAATCCGCAGATATGTCAAGTAATGCTCAACGCCACAACCAGCCATACAGACATGGGCCGGTGCGGGCTGGAGCCCTTAACTTGGCGGATCAGGAGAGGATTCGACAAGAGGCTGAACGAGGAGTTCAAATGGCAGCAGATCAGGCGGCTCATCAAACTTTTCTGGCTTATCCAGCAACCTCAGTCGAGGAAGGAGTGGCCACAAGAACCGAGGCGTTCCTTGCTTGGTGCCGGCCATACGTAATGAGCGTTTGCCAAATGATTTTAAGGGGCCTCGTAAGGTGCCTAATTACACGGAAGACTTACAGCCCGGGGCTTGGATTGAGAGTTATGAGATGGCTATGGAGTTGTTGGAGGTCAGCGACGCAACAATGGCCAAGTATTTCACTATGATGTTGGATGGAATGGCTCGTACTTGGTTGAAGGGATTGCCACCCAATTCTATCGGCTCATGGGCGGAGTTGAAGGCCCAGTTCATCCAGAACTTTAAAGACACGGGTAAGCAGCCTATGTCGATTGTGGACATGACCAATTGCAAGCAAGAGGATGGTGAATCCATAACCCATTGGGTGCGCCGGGTCAAGGAAATAATACATTCATCTGATAAGAGAGATGGCGGCTCAGCAGTCTTAATGTTGGAGAAAAATTGCCGTTTCGAACCTCTGAAGCAGAAGCTGGGGCGGCTCAAGCATGACTGTAATGACATGGGAACGTTGATGGAGGCTCTCGTCAAGTATGCTGATTCAGATACTACCAAGGACCCGGTGTCTAACGAAGAAAAGGCAACGAAGGGAAAGAAGAACGGCAACGGCAAGGGTCACCAGCATAACTCGGCAAATCAAGGAGGTAATAAACGTAAGGCTGATGAGTCTTTTGCTAACACCAATGCACAAGACGGAAATCAACGGCGCAAGGGCAGATAGCCCCCTCGGTCGGGCGGGTCAGGTCCCACCCTTGAGCATTATTGAATGAGCCTTGTCCAAAGCACGACACCCCAGAGAAGCCAGCCACCCACCTGTGGAAAGATTGTACGATCATGAAGGCATTTAAAAATTCAAACGCGTTTGATGGAGGTCACGGCCCAGGTGGTGGCTCAAGTGGAGGCGGTTTCCAAGGCCCGGGCGCCGGCTCAGGTGGAGGAGGATTCCACGGTCAGGGCCATCCTGGTAACCATGGAGGGTATAATCCGCAACCCGGCCAAGGTAATCAGCAGCAGCAGTCTGGATATCAGGGCAACCCGAAGCAGCTGAATAGTGGGCAATACCATGTATTCACCACTAGCTTATGTAAGAGAGACCAGAAGCTTCACAAGAGGGCCGTCAATGCCATTGAGCCGGCGATTCCATGTTACTTACGTTGGTCAGAGCAGCCTATTCTGTGGAGCAGAGAGGATCACTCACCCCAGGTCGATAATCCGGGTCACTTGGCTTTGGTAGTGGCGCCTCAGGTTGGTGGATACAAATTCACTTTGGGAGACATCATTCAAAACAGAGAAGCCACTGGTCGAGTCGCCAAGTGGGCCATTGAGCTTGGGTCTCATGGGTTGAAGTATGTGCCATGTACCGCGATCAAATCTCAAGCACTAGTTGACTTCATTAATGACTGGACAGAGATGTAGATGCCAGAAGAGAAACCAGACAACACGTATTGGACTATTCATTTTGATGGGTCCAGACAGTTGGAAGGCTCGGGGGCTGGAGTTTTTTTAACCTCTCCGCGAGGTGACAAATTTTGTTATGTGTTACGGTTGATGTTTCCTTGCACTAACAACACATCAGAGTATGAAGCCTTGCTCCATGGTCTTCGAGTGGCAAAAGAGATGAGTTTGAGCCGGGTCAGATGTCTTGGCGACTCAGATCTAGTGGCTCAACACGTATCAGGCAAGTTGGATTCCAAGGACCCTCTCATGGCGGCTTTATCGCCGGGAGGTTGATGCTGTTGTAGGGCATTTTAAAGGTTATCAGGTGGAGCACATTGACCGTCGAAAGAACGAAGCGGCTGATGCTTTAAGCCAATTGGGTTCTCAGTGTAAGCCGGTACCACCTAACACCTTTTTGGATGTCTTGCATAAGCCGTCTGTCAAGTTGCCCACAGAAGAAGATTTAACTGTTCCTGACCCGGAGGTGCAGTTGGTGGCGGCTCTTCATTTCATCCCAGATTGGACAATGCCGTTCTTGGCTTACATGACCCAGGGAGAGTTGCCAGCGGATGAGACCCTGGCTCGACAGATAACCCGGCGGTCCAAGTCAATGACGATTTCGTATGGAGAACTATACCATCGCAGCGTCTCCCAAGCATTTCAATGGTGTGTTTCCCCCGAAGAAGGTCAAGAAATACTTCATGAGATCCATGAAGGCGATTGTGGTCATCACGCCGGGTTAAAATCTCTGGCGGCCAAGGCTTTTCGTCACAGTTTTTACTGGTTGACGGCTCACGCTGATGCAGAGGATCTGGTCAGCAGATGTGATGGATGTTAAAAGTTCGCACGACGAGCGCATGTGCCGGCTCAAGAGCTCCGGATGATTCCAATCACTTGGCCGTTTGCTGTCTGGGGACTTGACATGGTGGGACCTTTCAAAAGGTCTAAGGATAAAAAGACACATCTCTTAGTGGCAGTTGATAAATTCACTAAGTGGGTTGAGGCGGAGCCAGTGAGTAAGTGTGACGCGGCCACGGCGGTTCAGTTCATGAAAAAGGTGATCTTCTGTTTTGGTTTTCCACACAGCATTATCACTGACAATGGCACTAATCTATCCCAAGGGGCTATGGAGGAGTTTTGTCAATGTGAGCATATCCAGCTTGATGTTTCTTCTATAGCTCATCCTCAATCCAATGGTCAAGCTGAGAGAGCCAATCAGGAAATTTTAAAAGGTCTCAAACCCTGGCTTATGGTTCCCTTACAGCGAACGCCGGGTTGTTGGGTAGAGGAATTACCCTCGGTGTTGTGGAGTATCAACACCACGCCTAACAGGTCTACAGGTTACACACCCTTCTTCATGGTTTATGGAGCAGAAGCAGTGTTGCCTAGTGACATCCGTCATGACTCGCCCCGTGTGGCGGCTTATGTTGAAGCTAATAATGAACAAGCCAGACAGGATGCACTTGACTTGTTGGATAAACAAAGAGACTTAGCAGTGGCTCGATCAGCAATTTATCAATAGGACTTGCACCGTTGTCACAGCCGTCGGGTTAAGTCCAGGACTTTTCAGGAAGGCGACCTGGTGCTCCGGCTCATCCAGGATCTGTCAGATGCGCACAAGTTATCGCCACCTTGGGAAGGACCCTTTGTGGTCAGCAAGAACTTAAACAATGGGTTGTATTATCTCATCGACCTTCGAGAGCACAAAGATTCACGTAAGTCGGAGGAGGAGACCCGTCGGCCGTGGAACATTGCTCAACTTCGGCCATACTACACCTGAGCCACCGGCTCTCATCATGTACATACTTTAACATTGTATATACCATGATAAGCAATAAAGTAAGACCATCAGTCTCTTTTATTTTCAAAGATTATGCATCTTTGTTATTTCTTATTTTCAAATGACTATTAAGGAGCTGATCATATTTGAATCAAGTCTAACCTTTTTTGGTCCGGCTTATGATCATATTCAAATCTAGCTGCAATTATCATGGTCACTTGGGGCTTCCTATTCAAACATAGGTCGTATTCGAACCAAAGAGAACATAGCTATCATAACCCTCTTGATCGGCTCAAGGCCAAACTCACTAGGGGGCTTCTTGATCGTATCTGAATCATAGCTTAACCCCTTTTTGGGTCCGACTTGGATCGTATTCGAATCAGGGTCGTTAAAAACCTCTCGAGGTCATTTGGGGGCTTCCTATTCAAACATAGGTCGTATTCGAACCAAAGAGAACATAGCTGTCGGTACCCTCTTGATCGGCGCAACGCCACATCCACTAGGGGCTATATGGTCGTATTTGAACCTTAGCTTAACCCCTTTGGTCCGGTTTACTGATCTTATTCGAATCAGAAGCCACCAACATTTAAATATAAGGTTAGATCATACTTGTTAACTGTTATTTGCCTTCGAGTTTGTTGTCACAAATAATTAGCATGATCTTCTTTGCCGACATGTCTGTTTGACAACAAGGCTACCAAGGTATGATGATCATTAAAGTATTCAAAGTCATTGATTGCTCAGAAAGATTGAGTTAGCAACTTCATTACCCGGGTTATTCAAGCCGGTGGTCTAAGGATCAAAGGTACAAGTATGGCTATTATTTATATGCAATTGCCTGCTGCATTAACTAAAGGGTTACTTTCAGCCTTTGTCCTTTATTTCTATCTGTTTTCAATTATGATAAACATATTGGATATACGCTCGGTGTTTTAACCCGTTCGGTTCTAAACCGCCAAGCTAGTTTTTCCTCTTGTATCTATAGGAACAGAGTTAAAGTTTTGCAGAAACAACCGTCGAATATGATGCATATGATTGCCATCAGGAAATACGGAGTCACACACAGTGTTTTATGCACGATGGCATCGGCAAGGCATTCAGTGTTTTCACAACTAAACTATTACAAGGCTTTTTATAAAGCCAATGAAGATGGTTGTTACTCCTCCCTCGCCGGTTCACCGCCCTCTGTTGGCTGGAAGTTGGGTTTTGACCAGTCAAAACCATTCACAGCGACAAATTCGGCTTCATCGTCGATCAGGCCAGCCGAGTCAACTTCCGGGGCAAATGTATTTTCTCTTACAGGCGGGATCAAATCTGTCACCTTGTATGAGGGAGTCTCCATCTTCTTATTTTCAGCATCAAAACCCGGCTGATATTTGTCAATGTTGGTATCATCTCCAAGGGTAGTTACCTGAGGCCGGACTCCGCGCACGCAAGCCATGAAGTCATCCTGCTCAAAGGAAGATCCATCTTCCTTCATGGTGGGATAGCCTCTGGCCACGTCCGCCGGGTCTAGGTGTGGCACCCAAGCCTTGGAGCGGCTCACGGCAGTCAAAGCCCCGGCTCGCGCACAGGAGCGCTTCACTTCTTGAAATCTGGCAGGCAGGATTGATAGTTTCTTCAAGATGTCGCTGAGCCGGTTGGGTCCTTGATTGGCAGGAGAGATGGCGGCAAGTGCCCGTTGTGCACCAATATACAGTTGTTCTACTAAGGTATACACTGCTTTCAGTTTAATCAAAGGATCTTGGCTCAGATTCTTTCTTCGTGGACCTACACATATTTTATACACAAAGTCAGCTGGCGGCTTATATTCTGGATCAGCAAAAAAGTACACAAGATTAAAAACAGACGGCTTACCAAAGATGGCGGCCACCATTTGCGACATCCGGCCCTTTAAGCCATTCAGCTCTGTTGACACCTCTTCAAGGGCTGCTTCGGCTCTCTCAGCGCGTTGTGTCAGAAGCATTTTTTCCTCTGCCCAGGTCTTCTTCTTGGCAGCTAAACTGGTCTTTAAGTTTTCCGTCTCAGAGAGACTTATTTCCAATTTGGAGTTAGCAGACTTGATTTCTGCTTCCTGACCTGCTAGCCGGGTCTTCGCATCAGTCAATTGCGAGTTTAGTTCAGATAAAGCATTCTGCAAGAATACATATTCAGATAAGTCAAGATTTTTCTCAAAGTCTCAAATATCAAGATTCACGTCTCAAGTACTTTACAAAAAACAACTTGACACTTGGGGGCTAATGTATGCCAAAACAATTTCTTATGACTCTACAGACATACTTTAAGTCCCAAGTACTTTACAAAGTAACAGGACTTGGCACTTGGGGGCTAATGTATGCAGTTCAACAAGTTTCTCAAGGTTAAGCCGGAATATTAGATCATTTGAATATGGTACAAAACAATTTAAGGTACCGGCTCATTTATGATCTAAAGGAACCGGCCCTTGGGGACTACAGGTGACTCTTTGCTCTATTTTAGTGAATTCAAGAAAAGTTTCAAAGGTAAAGGTCTTAGCATATATTATAAAGTCTACAGATCATTCTGGTTCTCTCATAGTCTGAAGACTTGGGGGCGGAAGGAATATAGATAAGCCGGAAGAACGTACCTCGTATTTCAACTGCAACTGTTTGACCATTTCGATCTCAGAGTCACGACTGGAGTGCACATGGCTGAGATAACCGGATAAAATATCATTGGCATTTAGATGGTCATAATTGGCAACGTCAAAGCGCACTTTCTGCCTCTCCAGTGCCGCTTGTTTCGCAGTACACCGAGCCAGCACGGTTGGATTCCCCGGCTCAATAAAGCGGCTCCTGGTGATCTGAACATCTTGTGCAGACGGTGATGGCGGGTTGGCTGAGCTTGATGGTCCAGTAGCAGAAGGGTTCACAGTGGTTTCATCAAACGACGGCTTAGGAGGATTTGCTTCTGCACCAACAGGCGGGTCTTCTGGAGCGTCGGTTAATGGAGAAGATGGCCTGGCCAGGTCAGATGCAAGCACCGGTAGGTCTTCCGCCGGTTTAGCTGCCTTTGCCTTCTTGGATTTAGCTTGGCCGCTAAGAGAAATGTTGCAGGATTGTCAATATAAAGATACAATTTGAACAACCCGGAAAAAGGAGGATTTTTCATTACCCAAGGGTAGTCTTGAAGGCCAGAAATTGCGTCTGCGATGAGTCGCCAGAAGAGCGAGACACCTCCTGAAAAGATAAAATAAAGTTAAAGTAAGGCAAGGGAAAGGATCCATTAAACAGAGTTAAAAACAAAAAGAATTAAACCTCGTTCGGGCGCTTCTGAGGAGTCTGTTGAAGAACAATCGCCAGCTCATCTTCGGTCCAAGCCTGACGGGGGCTTTCATGTTGCTGCTTTTTCAAACGAAAGTTGGGATCCAAGTGAGCTAACGGGTTAGAAAACCTTACTTTACGGATCACTCGTTGAATTTTTTGTCTTGGCAAAGGCTCTGAGTCGGAGGAAATGATAGTTACCTCTGCTTCCGCGGCCTGACTGGCCCCAGTGTCATCCTAGTAATGATCAGTGTTAATAAGATTGTTAAAAAATTGGCCAAGGGACTCAAGGGCTACCTCCGAGTCAGATGTATCATCAAGCATCATCCAATCTTCAATAGTGTTCTTCTTCTTCTTCTTCTTATTCGATCTCCGGGTCATTTTCTCGGCATTTATGGTGGCGGCTCTCGCTTTCTTGGCAGCCTCATGATCATATTTAACTTTCCAGAAGTCAAAGTTGGCCTGCAGACAGGTAAAAAACACGATGAAAAGGTCAGGCAAGTATTAAACAATACGGCTGGAAGGAGAGATATCAGAATATCCTTACTTCTGGTGCCGGGTTAAGCTTGCAGAAGGGGTTTAACCCGACAATATGCAGTCTTCGTATTTCCCGTTCACCAGAAGGGTTGACATTGAAACAATATCTTCTTCTGTTAATTGAATGTGGCTGTGACGAAGAGAGTCATCCGGGCTCCACCATACTCATACATCAGCTTTGACCGGCGGCTTAAAGGGATGACCCGCCATGAGATCCAGCAGCGGGTCAAATCAACTCCAGTTAACCCGTTCCCTAACAGAGCATTGATCCTTTTGATGGATGGTATCAGCCTCTTGCGTTCAGCGACAGTAAGCTTATTAGGAAGCGCGAACTTGGAGTCAAGACGATCGGGGCGATAACCTGACAGTGGCTTCTCGTTTGCTGGTGAAGTGTCCTGGCAGTAGAACCAAGTCTGGTGCTAGTCCTTTGGGTGACTTGGTAAGACAATGAGGGGGAAGACGGCACCCTGCCGACACTGAATTGATATGCCTCCAAGCTCTAAGCTAAGGGAGTTGGTGCACTCATTCTGTCGGTTCAGATAAAAGTATTCTCTAAACAGCTCCACGGTCGGCTCTTGTTGAAGATATACTTCACAGAGTACTTGGAAGTTACAGATGTTAGATATGGAATTAGGCCCGATATCTTGAGGACAGAGCTTGAAAAAGTGGAGGACCTCTCTGAAGAACTTTGAGTCGGGCGGTGAGAAGCCACGGTTCATGTGGTTAGTGAAAATGATCACTTCGCCGTCTCTTGGATTGGGCCGTTCTTCTTCCGAGTCAGGGGCACGGTAAGACATGACGGTTTTTGCTGGCAGAAATCCTATGGTGGAGAACTCTTTCAAACGTTCCTCAGTTACGGTCGAGGGAACCCAGTTACAGATGGTTGGTGCTTTGGACGACATGATGTGCAAAGACGAACTGAAAAGAAAGGCAACATGCCGGTTCAGTTTAATGGTGAGATTGACGGTTAAGTAATGATGATGCAAACAAGTAATGGCGGCTTAGTTAAGTGCTAATGACATATAAGGAAAATTAAGCTGACATGGGAAGCCGCCATGACTACAGATATTTGAGGAAGGAAAATTCAGCTAAGTTTTGAGACAAACAAGTTTCCTAAATTGTTTGGTATTATTCCAGATCAAATGGCTATTCAAAATGGAAAAAATTCTAGACCTAAAAAAGTTTAGTGCAGAGGAGTCTGGAAGTTCTAAAGCAGCCTTTGAATCAGAAAAAGGGATCTGTGGATCAAGAAGAGGTACAAAAACACTACCGCGCGAGCATATATATATATATATATATATATATATATATATATATATATATATAGCTTTTTGGATCAAAAAAGGCTTGCGGTGGAAGAACTACGATGAAATACGATGAAATATGGAGAACACGCAGGAGCTCCAAAACCCTAATGCAGATCTAAGAAACGAAGGAAAGAACACTTATGGTTGCAGGTCTTCTGCGGAGCTCGCCGCGTTCTCTCTGGATCGGTTCAGGTTGATGCAGCGGCCAAAGTCGACAGAGACGGAGATGAGGCGCGGCGGTGGCAGAGCTCGAGCAGCAGGGGGTTTGCGAGAGGAAGAAGACGGAGCGAGAGAGGAGAATGAGAAGGCCGAGGCGTGCCTATTTATAAGGAAAGATGTGAACAGACAGGCGCGAAAATCAAGGGAGATCCGAATAATGGTTATCCAACTACACATGCGCCTTGATTCGCGGGAAACATTAAAGATAAAAGATCTATTGGGAGATGACGTCATGAATTTTTTTTGAGTTTTCAAGAGATGACATCACGGCCGGTTACAAAAACTTCAACGAAGATAAGAAGATGGATTTTTGTCTAAATATAGAAGGTTGACAAAGAATGAAATTCAAAGTCAACCTGGGGCCTAATGTTGGGGATATTACTATCAGTCATGACCCGCCCAGGAGGGGCCGGGTCAGCCCCAATGGTGGGTTACGCAAGAATCCCAGTAAACATTCAAGACGATAGTTCATTAAACCTTATAGAAGGCCCAAAGGCCTGGGGGCGGCTTCAAGGCCCGATAATGTAAACCGCCATATGTAAGGAAATACTTGTAAAGAAAGGCATGTAAAGGAAGTCACCGAGCCGGATGCGATTATGAGCCGGCCGGGACTTTGTAGGCCACCAGGCGTCAACCCATGAACATAAGGGGACGACCCGGTGGCGGCTTAGGGCAAGAAACAACAAATTGATAACCAAGCCGGCGAGTTGAGCCTCTTGGTGATCGAAACCCCAGCAATACCAATCCCAACTAGACGTAGGCTTTTACCTTCATCGTAAGGGGCCGAACTAGTATAAAACCCTCTCGTGTCCTTTGTCCCGATTAACCCCTTTAAGCTTCCTAAGTGTGCTGGCCCTACGACTAAGTCCTTGCTCTAGGACATCTACCATGACAATTCCACGATAGAAATCACTTGGTTAAGAAAAAGATGAGTCTACAAAACACAGAAGTTTCCAAACGACGCAGAAGCAAAGAGAGAAATCAAAATACTTACGCAGAAGCGACGGGAACATCCACCTTAATCTTGGGCAAGGCCTTCCGAGGCTTTGAAGGGGCGGTCTTGAGCTGCTTGGCGGCCTTTTTAGTCGGCTCCAGAGATGAAGTCTGAGTGTGTTTTTGCACTTGTGAGCTTGGAGGTGCAGCCTTGCCACACCCGCCCGCAGGGCCTTGAGACTGCTTGGATCGATGCTCTGAGCGAGGTGGTGAGTCGACTTCCTCACTGCCGCCTGATGAAGCTATGTACCTTGGGTAGGGTCATTGATCTATCCAACATACCCTCCGCAAGGACATCTCTACAAAGAATCAGAATCAGTCGAAGAGAAACCATCATCCACTCGACCATGAAGATGCGCTCACTCGACCACCTTGAAGACACTCGACTACCATAAGATGAGAAGCCCTCCACTCTGCAACGGTCAGGACTTAAACCGTAGCTTTATGGGCATTTACACCACTTTACTGCAGACGTTACCAGTAACGCCCCTCCTTTATGAGCATTGAACCTTGTGTAAGGGAGGGAAGCTAGGGTCCTGGCATACTCTATATAAGCCACCCCCCTCCTCTGGGACAGGGGTTCGCACTTTTTGTAATTCACACACATATATTCAGTCGACCGCCTTCGGGCTCTGAGACGTAGGGTTGTTACTTCATCCGAGAAGGGCCTGAACTCGTAAAACTCGTGTGTACAACTCCTCCATTGCTAGGATATTGCCACTACATTCCTACCCCCCTATTCTACTGTCAGTCTTAGAACCACGACAGTTGGCGCCCACCTTGGGGCAGGTGTCTTAGCGACTTGTTGGAGAAGTTGCAATTTTTCCGATCCCCTTCATCATGGTTCCCGGCGGAGGTTTAGTTGAGGGCCGCGAGATCCATCTCGGCGCGCTCGTGTTTGTCGCCGACGACTCCGCTTGGCTTCAGGAGGCACCACTCGACGCCGATGCGCTCCCCGCCCGCGGGGCAACGCACTTTCGCGCGTGAGTCCGCGGCGTCCTCCTGCGGCAACCGTCGACCCAGTACCAGTCGACTTTAGCAACTTTCCCCCTCCCTGTGACCCGCCGGAGCAAACGCTCCGGTCGGTCGAGGCTTCAGCGGTGGGTGAAGCATGCGGTGGCCCGCCAGTCGGCCATCCCTCAAGTCGCGGCGATCAAGCCCGACGAAACTCTCGACGGCCTGTTCGATCTGTCGACTGGCTCCGTAGAGACCGCATCCGAGTGTGACAGCAACGACCCGGCGGCGGAAGTTTTGATGGTCAACGGACCACGCAGCCCTCCTGGCTTCAACCGTGAAGACGGAGGTGACGGGAACGGCAATCCGTCGCGCGTTCACGAGGAGTACCGCCTCGAACCCCTCTCCTCGCAGCAGAGGGAGGAACTTCGCCGCCGGAACATGGATGCATTGCATACTCCTATAGTTGGAGAAACCCCCGAGGCCCAGGCCTTGGAGCAGGCGCGCTTGGCCAACCTGGCTGAGCGCACTTGACTAGAGAACCTCTAGCGCGCACTCGACGATCGCGCTCGGCAGCACGCTCCCGAATCCAGTCGACGCCAACTTTTTCCTCCTCCGACTCAGGTATACCGAACCCCGATCTAGAATCTGGCAGCTGCTACCCGGATAGCGGAGTCAATCCAACCCTCCCAGTCAGAAGCTGGTCGAGGTCTGGTGCAGATACAACCTTACTCCGGGCGGCAGGAGAACAGAATACGGTTGTATCTCAGTCGCGGAATAGAATCCACAGCAGATCCGTGATTGCAGACACAGTTCAGTTGGCCCATAGCCCAAGATCACCTCCGAGGCGTGAGGGACGTGGGGATCGATGAGATCAGTACAGAAACCAAGAGCAGTATGATCACCGAGTCGATCGTGATGATCGCCGTCGAGTGCCCACGCCTCCCCCAAGGAGCGGATCATACGTGCCTCGGCAACATGAAGACAGCCGCCCTCACAGTGTTGGGCGAGGTATTCCAGTCGACCCCAGGGAGCCAGGCTTTGATGCGAGATCTATTCTCGTGTAGGGCTTGGTCGACAGAAACAGGGCTCACTAAGAGGGCCATGACAGAGATCCACAAACCAGCAACATGGTGCATGTCTCTGGTCCAGAGTGCTTCAGCAGAGCTATCAGAGCTACGGTGATTCCCCCCAACTTCAGGTTGGCGTCTGGAGTTAGTAAGTTCACCGGAGAGTCCAAGCCTGACACTTGGCTTGAAGACAGGTGGCAATGATGAAGTGGCCATGAAACACCTTCCTCTGATGTTGGAGGGCTCAGCTAGAGCATGGCTGAATCAGTTAGCGCCTGGCAGCATCTATACTTGGGAAGATCTCGCTTAGTATTTGTCAGAACATTCGAGGGCACTTGCAAATGGCCGGCAGGTTTGACAGAGTTACAATGTTGTCTTCAGAAGCCGAATGAAACTTTGAGGGTTTATATCCAGAGATGGATCACCCTACACCACACGGTAGAAGATGTGTCGGATCATCAGGCAATTTGTGCCTTTAAGGAAGGCGTTAGGTATCGAGAGTTGAATATGAAGTTCGGCCGGACAGGAAATATGACTCTGGTTCGGATGATGGAAATTGCCACCAAGTATGCCAATGGTGAAGAAGAGGAGCGACTCCGAAGTGGCAAGCACAAAGCAGTCGCCCACGAAGCCGGAGGAGGAAACTCCGGTCAGAAATAGAAGCGCAAGGCCAAGCCAGCTGCTCCGGGTGAAGCTTTGGCTGTGGTTCAAGGAAAGTTCAAGGGGAAGCCCAAAGGGCCGTGGAACCCCAAGAAAGTAAAAGATCAAGATGGGAATGACGTGTTGGATTCGCCGTGCCATATCCACACCAAAAAAGATGAAGAAGGTAATTTCATTTACCCGAAGCATACCACTCGGCAGTGTCTTCTCCTAATCCAGCAGTTCCGAGAGAAACAACCCAAGGAAAAGGAGAAAGAAGCAGACAAGGCTGAGGATGAGGAAGAGGATGATGATGGTTATCCCCACGTGAATTCCACTCTGATTATTTTTGCTGACGTTGAGAGCAAAAGTCAATTGAAAGTCATCAACAGGGAAGTGAACATGGTCGCTGTGGTGACACCCAGTTACTTGAAGTGGTCACTTCCGAGTTAATAAAACCTAAAGAAGGCAAAAGATGGATCAGTCAATAAGATCAAAGGTTATTCACTTCCGAGTTAATAAAACCTAAAGAAGTTCGCTTAGACCCCAGCCGACTGCACACAGTCGACTGTGGTCTCAGGGGCTACACCCAGCGGGTGCACTTGGCGTGCCCCCGCTGACTAAGACTCAACTCGACCGGTCTACCCGGACAAAAAAAACTGCTCAGACCCCAGCCGACAGCCAGCAGTCGACTGCGGTCTCGGGGACTACACCTAGTGGGTACACTTAGCGTGCCCCCACTGGTTCAGATCCCTCTCGCCCAAACCGAGTGGAAGAACGAAACTACTCGACCGGTCCGCCAGAGTCGAGTGTAAGGAGAAAAAAAGAAAGGAAAGAAGAACTCAGACCCTAGTCGACTGCCAACAGTCGATCGCGGTCTCGGGGACTACACCCAGTGGGTGCACTTAGCGTTCCCCCACCGGTTCAGATCCCACTCGCCCAGATCGAGTGGAAGAACAAAACTACCGAAAACAACAAAACACCCAGTGGGTGCTCTAATTCGACGCAAACAACAACAGACTGTGTAGAAGAAGATTTTTTCGAGTAACAGTTCCTCATAGAGAAAAAACAGTCGGAAAGTCTACTCACTTGGACATTGGCCCGAAGGGCAGCACTGGCGTCATAGGCAGCCTGGCTGTTCTCATGCACCGTCTTCACCCGCTCCATCGTCATGTCAGCCTGTCGGATGGCTTCCGCAGCCGCTTCCGACTGGTTGTCCGGGATGGGATAGCTGGTGAAAAAGTGAGCAGATGACCCAGGTGCGGCGGCTTGGAGCTCCGTGGTGTGGATTTGGATGACTGAAGGAATCAGGCGCAGTCAGCGGTGTGGGGTGCTCACTCGACAAGGGCGCAGCAAAGGTCACAGAGGCCCTGCCCGCGTCTTCAGATTGACGTACGGGAGGTGTCGTAGTCGCTTCTTGCCGACACATCCTACCAGTTGCTACCTTCTTGCTCTTCCTGGGCTTAAGAGCCACATCTTCATCGTCATCTGGAAGATTGATGACGTTGGGTGGAGCTGCAAGGCAGATCATTCGACCCCAAGTGAACCACTCGAACGCAATCGACCAAAGAATCAAGAACAAGATCGCAAGAGTTTATACCTGGGTTGGAGGTTGCCGCATCTTCCATTTCCTCGTCCTGGTACTGGAAAGAAGAGGTTCCTGACGTAGCAGCACTGCAAATACCCGCATTCAATCGGTTACGTCTGGTTAATCGAGTCGACGAAAAAGACAAGTCAGATGGTTACCCGGAGATAGTAGGAACGGTCACTTTGATCCTGGGCAAACCTTTTGGCAGTTTGGAGGAGGTGGCTTTCGGTGCTTCGGGCGCTGGAGGTGGCGCAACTTTGGACTGCTTTGGAGCCTTCTCAGTCGGCGTTGGGGAAGATGGTCTGGGACGCTTCGAAGACTGTCCAGTCGGCGCAGCCACCAAGTCCGGAGCGCTCGCCGGGTCGTGAGCGTGTTTGGATCTCCTCTCCCTACGAGGAGGTGAGTCGACTTCTTCGTCATCAGTCGATTCGTCGCTCTCCTCGTCCTCCTCGGCATCCGAGTGCTCCTCGCCGTTCTCGCCCCCGCTCGCTTCTTCCTCAGCGTCTTGGTCCTGCACTCTGTTGGGCATTGAGTACATGTCGATGAGGGCCTGAAAAGACAATGATCAAAGGAAATTCAGTCGACCATAAACAAGATACCACACGGTGAATCGGAAAGATACTTGATAAAACAGAATTATACCTGCTCCGGCTGGTGCGAGTTGTCGAATGGAATCACCCTCCTTGACCCCCGAGGGTTGTCTTTGTTGCTGGTGATCCCCATCAACCACTTCTCCAAGGTATCCTTGCTGACATCCTCCGGGTGGATCCGAGTGGAATCCTCGAGCCCAGAGTACATCCACATCGGATGATCACACGCCTGAAGCGGTTGGATGCGTCGACCGAGAAAGACCTCCAGCAGGTCCATTCCGGTCACCCCGTCGCGGACGAGTTGGACGACCCGCTCGACCAACACCTTGACCTGCGCCTTCTCTTCTGGAACTACCTTCAGGGGGCAGACTTCTCCACTTGAGCCAAGGAAAAGGGAGGAAGTCCAGTCGACTGACCCGGGGTCGGCTGATCCTTGCAGTAGAACCAAGTCGACTGCCAGCCCCGGACCGAGTCAGGAAGAATCATGGCTGGGAAAGTACTCTTGCTCCTCATCTGGATCCCTAGACCCCCGCACATCTGGATCACTTGCGTCTTCTCGTCACTCGACTTAGCCTTTTTGACCGACTGGGAGCGGCAGGTGAAGATGTGTTTTAAAAGACCCCAGTGCGGTCGACAGCCCAAGAAGTTTTCACACATCGACACGAAAGCGGCCAGATAGACTATGGTGTTTTGAGTGAAATGGTGGAGTTGACCCCCAAAGAAGTTCAAAAAACCCCGGAAGAAAGGATGGGGAGGCAGTGAGAATCCGTGATCTACGGGGGTGGCGAGGAGAACACACTCACCCTCCCTTGCTTGCGGCTCAGTTTCGTTCCCCGGGAGCCGTGCCGACTTGTGGGGGATCATTCCCCCCTCCACCAGGTCGTCGAGGTCATCCTGGGTGATTGTCGAGCGGATCTAGTCGCCCTGGATCCAGCCCGGCGGCAGGCCGGATCTCGACGAGGACCCGCCCCGGCTGGTCCGCTTGCCCTTCGCCTTCGCGGTCGCCTTCTTCGCGCGCTCCAGCGCCACCGTCTTATCTTTCCCCATGGCAACGGATCGAGCTCGAGCAAGAGTCCGGCTACGAGAGCAAAAGCGAGCGCGGCGGAGAGATTGGGAGAAGAAGAAGAGATAATGGGAGCGCGTGGGGCAGAGGCCTGGTCCGGGGCCTTTTATAAGGTCGTCACCCGAGTGACTGACTGGTGGACCCAGGCGATCTAAACAAATCCCGCAACAGTCGCGTGCACAATACGTGGCGAAAAAGGTGGCGCGGGGATCGAGGAGACTTGCCTAATCCGTCTCGATAACCTCAGTTCCGTCCGTCTGGCGCACTTCGCAAAATTCGAATCCCGCAAAATCCGCGGAGAGCAGAACAACATGTCAGACTGAAGACAAACATCCTCCACATCATCATTCGGAATTCTACCATGAAAATTCACTCGACAAAAACCAAGAATGGACCAAGGCGACTAAGAAAGGAGTCGACGTCGTCACCTCAACTCATTGTTCTAGAACAAGATATACTCATAGCACAAATAATGGGTCGGAAGTGTTCCCAACTCCTTTCCCACTCAAACCCTGATCCATTCGGGGGCTAATGATGAAGCTATGTACCTTGGGTAGGGTCATTGATCTTTCCAACATACCCTCCCCAAGGACATCTCTACAAAGAATCAGAAGCATTCGAAGAGAAACCATCATCCACTCGACCATGAAGATGCGCTCACTCGACCACCTTGAAGACACTCGACCACCAGAAGATGAGAAGCCTTCCACTCTGCAACGGTCAGGACTTAAACCATAGCTTTATGGGCATTTACACCACTTTACTGCAGACGTTACCAGTAACGCCCCTCCTTTATGAGCATTGAACCTTGTGTAACAGAGGGGAGCTGGGGTCCTGGCGTACTCTATATAAGCCACCCCCCTCCTCTGGGACAGGGGTTCGCACTTTCTGTAATTCACACACATATATTCAGTCAACCGCCTCCGGGTTCCGAGACGTAGGGTTGTTACTTCCTCCGAGAAGGGCCTGAACTCGTGTGTACAACTCCTCCATAGCTAGGATCTTGCCTCTACATTCCTACCCCCCCATTCTACTGTCAGTCTTAGAACCACGACACCGCCCGAGTTGTCACTTTCGTCTTCATGGCCGTCAGGGGATTGCCAGTCGCCGCTCTCATCAGTGCTCTCTGCTCCCTCCTGCACTTGCTCTCCGTTTGGCATTGAGTACATCTCAGTATATATCTGCAAGGCAAGAAGTTAAACATGCATCAATCAGATTCAAGGACAGTTGCAAATCAGAATAAAAATACACTCAGAAACAAAGGTCAGACCTTGTCCGGCTCGTTCTCGGCGTCGAATGGTGCAACCGTCCTAGACCCCCTGGGGTTGTCTTTGTTTCTAGTGATGCTCTGCAGCCACTTCTCCACCGTCTCATCGGTGACTTCCTCTGGGTTGACCCGAGCGGTGTCGTTGGGGCCCGAATACATCCACATCGTATGATCGCGAGCTTGAAGTGGCTGGATGCATCAGCTGAGTAACACTTCCAACAAATCCATGCTAGTCATGCCATCACAGACTAGTTGGACTACCCGGTCGACTAGCATGGACACCTCTCCCTTCTATACTGGAGTCACGATCAGCGAAGAGGGGTTGGCGGACTATATCCATCGTGAAGGGGGGAAGACCGGTCAACTGACCAGGAGTCGGAACGTCTTGGCAGTAGAACCAGGTCGACTGCCACCCCTAACTGAATCAGGAAGGGTCATAGTTGGAAAAGTACTCCTACCCCTTGTCTGAAACCCTAAACCCCCACACATTTGGATCACATGCGTCTTTTCGTCATTCGGATTTGCCTTCTTCACAGATTGAGAGCGGCAAGTAAAGATGTGCTTGAACAAACCGCAATGTGGTCGACAGCCCAAGAAGTTTTCACACAGAGAGATGTATGCAGCGAGATATGTGATTGTGTTGGGGGAGAAGTGATGAAGTTGAGCACCAAAAAAGTTCAAGAAACCCAGAAAAAAGGATGTGGAGGCAGACTGAAACCGCGGTCAACATGAGTGGCATGGAGGACGCACTCACCCTCCTGCAGCCGAGGCTCGGTCTCATTCCCTGGCAACCTCCAAGACCCATGGGCAATCAAGTCTCCACTGGCCAGGTCCTCCAAGTCCTCCTTCTGGATCGTAGATCGAATCCAGTCCCCCTGGATCCAACCAGACGGAAAACCGGACCTTGATGACGACCCCCGACCCATCTTCTTGCCCTTCACCGCCGCGGCCTTCTTCGAGCGCTCCAGGGCCGCCGTCTTGTCCTTTCCCATGGCGACGGAGTCATCGCGTGCGAATAGAGACAACAAAGATGACGGAGAGCGCGGTGGAGAAGCAGAGGAAGAAGGGGACGATTGAGATGCACTGTGCGTTGCATCGGCCCGTATGCTATTTATGAGTCCATTTCCGAGTGGCTGATGAGTGGGCCCGAGCGATCTAATCATATCCCACAGCAGGCGCTTGCCCGATACATGGCGGAAAAGGTGGCGCGATGATCGAGGCACCCTCATCTATCCACTTTGATTACTGCGGCGTGCTCCGTCCCGCACGCTTCCCTGAAATTTCGAATCCCGTAAAATCTGTTGGCGGAAGAGCAACCAATCGCTCCAATGATTTTGTACCAAAACTCACTCGAAGATTATTAGCATAACTCACTCGACGACCTATGAATTGATCAAGGTGACTGAATCGGAGCTGAAGCCCCAGCATGATTCCCCGATTCCGGTGAAACGCCTCCGAGGCGTGGAATCAAATCAAAACCAACTTCAACTCTCTTTTCACTCGAACCTCAAGCCATTCGGGGGCTAATGACGATGCCACTAACCTAGGGTAGGGTCATAGGCCCGCTAAGACGCCCTACCCAAGGTCACTACCCTAGAGTCAAGAATGTCCAAAGTGCAACAAAGAATACCGACTGAAGTAACCTTGGAGTGCAATCCACTTGACCAATTATCTCACTCAGATACCCCAATTCCATTCGACCAAGAACAAGTCACTCGACTATACAAGAAACCACTTGGAGTATAGCAGATCTAAAGCCACTCAAGATGGCAACGGTCAGGCGTTCACTCCGTAGTCTTTAAGATCATTTATATCTCTTTATAGCTGGCGTTATCAGTAACGCCCTGTCTTAATGTACATTGAACCCTGTGTAACGAGTGATGGCTGGGTTCCTGGCACACTCTATATAAGCCACCCCCTCCTCTGACACAAGGCTTCACACCCCCTGTAACTTTCACGCATAATCGAGTCGACCAGGCCTCCAGGCACCGAGACGTAGGGCCGTTACTTCCTCCGAGAAGGGCCTGAACTCGTAAACCTTGCGTGCACAACCTCACCGTAGCTAGGACCTTTCCTCCTCCTACGTACCCCCTATTCTATTATCATACTTACTCCCATGAGAGTGTCTGCAATTTATAATGTGATGCGGCGTCATATGTGTACACGAGTGTGAGGATGCAAGTCCTTTACATGAATTTGTGATTCAAATCCTACCACCTTTTTTTGTACTTTTTGTTATTTTTTTGAGAAATATTATACTTAATTTTGTAAGGTATTTCAATTGTACTTTTTTGATATTTTTATTGTACTATTATGAGATCTTTTTTGTACTTTAGTTGTTCATTTTCTCCCTCTATATTAATTTTTTTGTTATTGTGTTTAATTTTTGCTATTATTTTTAGTAACTGCCCTGAGATAGTGGGCTTTGCCCTTTTTATTTTTCTTCCATGATCGTGGGCTTTAGCCGCCGGTTTTCTCCCACTCACCTTTTAACCTCCGCTCTCCCCCATTCCTCTCCCCTCCCCTTTGGTTAGTTATTTGCAAATCGCTTCCTTCTTTGTTCCCCTCCTCTCCTCTTCTCGCATAGAAGTTGCTTCCCCTGTTTCGCCGCGGGAGCGTAGGCCGGCGGGTTGAACTCTAGGGGGAAGGTCTTTGTGCTCTGTTGGTTCCTTTGCTCTTCCCTTGACTCCCCTTCGTCCCCTTCTACACAGATTTTTCCTGTATTTGTAAGTTTTTGCTCTCATGCTATCTCAGGCAGGATTCGCTAGGGTTCCTTTGCTCTTGAACGAGCGGCTCGCGTGTCTGATACTAGAGTCCGTGTTTGAGTTTGCGTTTGTTGGTAAGAGTTTTGCTTTGTTTGGCATCCTTCATTTCTGAAATAGGTAAGAACCCTATTTTTTTGTCATGTGTCTTGCAGTTCTGGTTCGGCAGATTTTAGGTCTGTAGATCTCAATGGGTACATCATCCAGTCCAGACAAGTTGAATGCAGGTAATTCGTTATGCTGAAATCTTTTTTTGTGTTTTCTGCTAATGATTTTTTATCAGATCTAGTGCTTAATAGGTTTTTAGTTGTATAGGTGTTGTCGTATGGACATTACAAGTTGAATGGATTTTGATAGTTGTTAATTTTTGCCCTGGAATGTGTGGTATGTCTAGTTTTTAGGTTGTTGTAACATGCATACAAGTTGGAGTATTGATTACCATGTGTAGTTTCAACTGTTGTACTGGCATCTGAATAGTTTGTTGCGGTCTGAGAAGAACTACTATGATGTTGAAAGAGCTGATATTTTGAAGTTCGATGTGCGAGTGGTGGGGTTAAATTATTTTATTGGTTGTTGTCATGTTCATGAACTGACCTGTTGTCATGTTTGTGCACTTGTAGTGTTCATATAGTTGAACTGATTGCTTGTTCATGTACTTTTATTTTTTTTTATTTTTTGCTGATTATGATATTGTTGTAGATGTTGGAGTGTCGGTGCCTCCTGATTCTGACAAATCGGAATACTTTCAAGATCTTGTGAATGTTATTTTTGAGATACGAAATCCTCTAGAAGAACGTGCGAGTGTTTTTTTTTACCATGAAGACTGCAGGGCTTACACCCCACAGCATTTTATTAAAAGAAAGTAGAAACCATACAGTGTTTCCTCAAGGTGAGGAAAAGAAACAAGAACAAAGAAAAGAAGAAACAAAAGAAGGCTATACAAAGGAGGGGTGCACTAAATCTAATAATTACAGTGTTACATAGAAGCAACTCTCCTCAAGGAGGAAGAAAATCAATCCACTTATGTAAGGAATCTCTATACTTCCGTTTGATTCTATGAGAAAGTAGAGTGAGGTCATGAATGAAGCCATTTTTCCACATCCTGAAAGATGGCTTGATGTTCCTGAAAGCTCTGTCATTCCTAACCTTCCAAATATTCCACCATGCAGTGAAAAGCACCTCCCCAAAGAAAGGTTTGTTGAAGTCCTTTCTAGCATGGCAAGCAATCTCCACCATGTCATCACTGTCTTTCCATATAATTTGCAGGTAATTCCACACGCGTGCACTGAAATTGCACTGGAAAAAGAGGTGGTTTCTGTCCTCCAAAATCCCAGTAGGACAAAGAACACATTCTGGTCCCTCATTAATCCTCCAATGCCTCCTCTGGATCATGTCTTTAGTGTTAACCCTATCCATTATTACAAGCCAAGCAAACATCTTAATCGACATTGTACAGCAGCTTTTCCATATCCACCCCAGAATGCGGTTAGCTACCATTGGCTGATAGACAAAGTCATAAAACTTTTTTGCAGTATATTCAGACTTCTTTCCATGCCTCCACCCCCAAGAGTCAAGAGAGGTACTGTCCAAATGGAAGGACCCCATTAAGGAGAAAAGCTGATGTAGTTCCTGAAAGGCTTGTTCGGAAAGAGGCAAGTAAAAAAGTTCTTGGAAACCGCTAGCCTGAAAGACTTCCCGAACTGAGAGGTTTTTGTGGAGACAAAATGAATAGAGTCTAGGAAATCAATCTTCCAGAGGGACAACACTGTTTCCAAGTTGCCAATAATCAGACCCGAACAACACAGTATCTCCACTATGCACCTCAGTCGAAGTAACTGCTCTGAAATTCTCCATCAATTTGCAGACATCCTTCTACCAAAAAGAGCCACAATGAATAGTATCATGTGGAATCCTTTGATAATAGTAAGAATCCTAGACTAACTGAACCCAAGGCACATCCATCTTATTATAAAATTTGTTCAGATGTTTCAGAAGGAGAGCATCATTTTGCAAACCAAGGTTTAGGATTACAAGCCCACCCTTCGACTTAGGCCTGCAGAAAAGTGGCCAAGTAGCCAGCGAATGGCCCCTTTCCTGCCCATATTTCCTCCACAAACACTGCCTCTGAATCCTTTCCAACTGCTTCAAAATACCCTGAGGAATTGACAAGCTGCAGAGGAAGAAGATAGGCAAAGAGGAAATGACAGAGTTTACTAATTGCAATCTACTCACTTGAGGCAAAACCAAGAGCTTGATGTCAATCTTCTCTCCATACAATCCACAACGGGAAGAAGATCCACAATTTTTGGCCTGGTAGTCCCCACTGGTAGACCCAGGTATGTGAAAGGCATTTTGCCTAACTTACATCCAAAATAGGCAGCCAGATCAATAGCATCCTGGTGAATCACATTAATAGGATACATGGAGGAGTTATGGAAGTTAATCTGAAGTCCAGTTGCCTCTGAGAAAGAATGCAATACTGATTTCAGTGCCCCCAATTGACCTTTTTCAGCATTTAAGAAAAGCAATGTGTCATCGGCATATTGAACTACAGGAAACTAAGGATCATGGGTTGGCAGAGGCCTGCTTATTAAACCTTGCTAAAGAAGATCATTGATCAATGTCTGCAAGAGATCAGCCACTATGACAAAAAGCAAGGGAGAGATTGGGTCCCCTTGCTTAACTCCACATCTGCATTTAAAATGTTTACCAGGAACTCCATTTAGTAGGACAGAAGAAGTGCCTGATGACAACAACTGCTTAATCCAAATAATCCATCTGTCATCAAAACCTTTTGCAACAAGAATCCTTATGATAGCCTCATGCTGGATAGAATCAAAAGCCTTTTCAAAGTCTAACTTTAGCAAAAGGATGGGCCTTTTAGACTGATTGCACTAATGGATATATTCAAAGGTCCAAGCAAGACAATCCTGTATTGTTCTTGATTTTATGAAGCCATATTGGTTTTTATGCACACATTTGGTGATCTCCTGTTGAAATCTGTTAGCAGCAAGCTTTGTAAGAAATTTTAGGCCGACACTGGTGAGTGAAATAGGCCTAAACTCTCCCACACTCTCAGGTGTCTGCTTCTTTGGGATCAAAGTAATATATGCATCATTGAGATTTTCTAAATGGACTGTTCCAGCATGGAACTCATGAACCAATTGAATAAAATCAGCAGAGATTATGCGCCAACACTTTTTTTAAAAAGTCCATTAAAACCATCAGGCCCAGGGGCCTTATCAATAGGCAAGTCTTTAATAACCTAGTCAATTTCTTTTAGATCGAATGGTTTTGTGAGCACCTCCAAGCCCTGAACCCTAGGTATTAAAGACAATATGTTTTCATCCAAAGATATGGGCCACACCGTCCCCATTCTGCTTTTGAAAGATAACAAGAACTCTTTGGCCATTTCCTCATGGTTTGATGTGACTCTGCCATCAGACAGTGAAAGGCTAGCGATGGAATTCTTTCTATATCTTTCAGTTGCCATGGCCTGAAAGAACTTGGAATTTTCCTCTCCCACTTTGATATACCTGATGGTACATCTCTTCCTCCAGTAAAGATATTGCATGTGAAACAGATGGTCATGATGCAATTTAGTGATTTTCCTAAAATTAAACTCAGGTCTTGAAAGAGATCTCATGTCCTCAAGATTGTCCAACCAAAGAATTACCCAGTTACACTTCTCAATTAACTTTTTAATATGTGACAAACCCTTTTGCCATTTCTTCAAAGCAAAACGCAAAGCCTTTAGTTTATCCACAATAATTGCGGAGATATGGGTCTTACGAGAAGGACGAGTCCAGACCTCCTGCACACAATCTATAAAACCAGCCCGATGGACCCAAAAATTTTCAAACCTGAAGATATGGGCTTTTGGAATTGTTGTACTGATGGTAACCAGACAAGGTACATGATTAGACGCAGTCTTAGCCAAAGGAGTCACTTGTGTCATGGGATAAATGCTAATCCAACTAGCAGAGGTAAAAACCCAGTCCAACTATTCCAGAAGAGGCATGTCCTGCATGTTAGACCAAGTGAACTTTCTTCCTTTTAAAGGAAGTTCCAGCAGTCCCAAATGGCCAATAATTTCATTGAAAATAAACATATCATTGATATCACCACCTGGGAGATTCCTATTTTCAGTAGAACGAATAAAGTTGAAGTACCCCATCAACATCCACTTCTTGTCTGGGTCAATGTCTAAATTATAGATCCAAGAAACAAACTCATCACGCAATTCACCCTGACAGGGTCCATACACATTAACCAGAAACCACTGTTCTTATTATGGACAAAGGTAAATTGCATAACGATGGCATAGGGTTTAACTTCTAGCAGAGTGCCATGAAACACATTGGATCTCCAGAAAACTAAAAGACCCCTAGTGGCTCCCCTAGATGGAGACTCAACAAATTGGTCAAAACCATAGGGACATATGCTTTTCATAGTAGTACGCGAGCATGAAGATAATTTAGTTTCTTGCAGACAAACCACCGAACACTGACTATCAGTCACTTTCTCCCTAACAGAACGCTGCCTAGCCTCAGAATTCAGACCACGAACATTCCAACATAAATTTTTCCAACTACGCATTGTAACACGATTCATTAATGACCGATGCGTAGAATAGCAAATAGAGCATGACACACAATGCCATGCCATCCAAAAGATAACAAAGTTCAGAATCACAAAGTGCCACATCCCAGATCGGTATCATTTCAACCATAAAGAAAACAAACATAACATGCACTCCCGGCCTCGACATAGAAGATATCATAAACATTAAGCTGAAGATGCAGAAGAATCCTCCTGTGGATTAGCCATAAGCTTGTCCACTAATAGAAGAGAAGGATCAATCTCCAGCTCCGCGCCCACGGCCTGAAGAACTCGAATCAGAGTATGTGGTGGTGCAGTAGTGTGTGCATCTTCAGAGTTAGCCGTAGAAGTGGGCTGGGCCTTGTCCTCCATGGGCTTTGTGCGGGGGTGCTTCTTTGATGGTTGAAGTGAGAGCTGCTCGAAAACCACATGTTTGAATCCATCAAGTTTTGTCGCGCTCCGAGTGCAACATCTTAATGACGTATCAACAACAGGAGCCTTCTTCTTCTCTCTCCTCTTTCTCTCAGTAGACTGTTCCACAGAGAAAACTAGAGGTGTTGACTGAGCAGAGACAGAAACAGTAGAATTAGGAGATGTGACCTCTTGAGAAACAGAAACTGTATCAGCCGGCAATTCCTCAAATAAAGCTCTGGCCACCGGATGCTTCACCATAACAGGCTTTCTGACAGCAGTAACGATGGGCAAAGAGGCCGTCAAACAAGACATCTTTCTTGATTCATCAAAAGCAATGGACCAGGACCTCTTGGAATATATGATTGTGCCCATCGGTTGGAAGAAGATTGACCTGGGCACTTCCTTAACTGAAAAATCAAACATGAGATTTTGGAAAGACCTCTTCCAAATCATCTCAGGAGGGAGAGGAGGTCCAGCCACAATGCATGCCATTCCAATAAAGATCTGATGCTGCTGAATCACAGGTGGTTGGTAAGGCACAATTGCAAGCTGATTCTCCTCATAGATAGGCTGCTGAAGATCCAGGAGAGGCAAATCATCAAAGCCTTGCTCTAGTTGGTCCATAGATACTGATCCCTCTGGTTGATTAATCACAATTGAAACTTGATCCTGTTCGGGAGCAGCAGGCTGGAGGGCTTTCTCGTTCACTGCTTGCTCGCCCCACACACCATTGCCCCAACCAGGCGCTTCGTCATTCACTTGCGGAGGAGGAGGAACAACAATAGGTGCATCATTCCATCCCAACATTGGGTATGGTGGCAGGACAAACATCAAATTATCCTGAACCAGATTATCGGGCAAAGGGTGAGGGTTGCCATCCAGAGGCATTGGGTCCTCATCGTTCGGCATCTGATATGCAAAGTCTGCACCTATAACATAACATGCAGCAGTCCAAGACACTTGAGCCCCTCCATATTTTGCATAATCACCAAAAACAACATCCCTTGGGACCAACGGCGTATCTGGAAAGCTAGCCTCAACCAAAGTCTGGACGAGATAAGGATCCTCACTATCCCACGAAATAAACTTTCCAGAAGTGCCTACAGCCCGCGAGATGTACTCTGTAGTGCGGTAATCCAGGGGAATCCCAATGAACATTAGCCAGCCCTTGCGAAAACCATGTGCTCCCTTGAAATTTTCTCCCTCATCATGCTTCACAAATCTAACAAAATGATCGTTTCCCAAGGGAAAAGGTGCATGCTGAATCAAGGTGTATCTAATCGATGGATCTCTGACTTGAAACAAACCCACCCCATGGAACCATGGCTGAGTAGATCGGACCATAATATCTCTGTTTTGCAGAAACTGCACCACCTATTCCCGCACCGGGCCGAGCGGCCCCTCCGGTGCAGGCATCACCTCCGCAACCATGTAGTCCTCATGACGACGGGGCGGACGAGCAGCAGGCGTGAAGATGGTGCGTGGAAGTCGACGATCGCCACCGTCGATGATGTGATGGCCAGGAGGCACTAAGCGTCGAGGATCGAGCTCATAGTTGGCCATGGAAGAGCCAGAAGCTTGTCGGGGGTTTTCTTTGGATTGAGGAGAGGGAAGATGCAATGGGGGCGGCGTCGATGGGACTGGGCAGTCTATCCCAATAACTCCGGCTCTGTTCCCATGAGAAGCAACAGATTCTGATAAAATCGTTTTTTGTTGCACCGAAATTGGCCTCCAAACCAATCCATTGGAGTGCGCGAAATCATTACAGTCGCGGCTAAAGTGACCTAGGCGAGAGCAAGCCGAACAGACCGCTCGCATTCCACATGCCACTGACAAGTGGCCCCTCTGTGAACAAATGGTGCATGTAACCAGACGGTCCACCATGTCATCGACCATAGCTTCAAACAGCCTCGCAGCCTCTTGAGATGAGGGGATATCTTGACAATGGCCCATAGGGTTTAGACCCTGAGGCCTAGAAGGCCTAGAAGCAGTTGGGCTAGGCAGCAAAGATGGGCTCGAGACTTGTCGGGCCTCCAAGGCAACTAAGTCGGAAACCTGACAATTGATTTGAATGGGTGGCAATTCCGCCTCAGCGAAACGTGCGGGTGAGATCCCATCATGCACGGGAGAAAGTTCCCTAGAAATAGGATCAGTCACCGGCGCAGATGATGCCGGCCGATCTACTCCGGCAAAGGAGTGACTGTACCAAAAACAATGGGTGGACGAGCCACCGTCCAAAGCAGGTCCGCGGGAGGGGATTGATGTATGACTACACGCTCATGAATAGGAAGATCATACCCCTCATCCCTAATGGTGTCAATACACTCTTGTGTAGCCGGATATCTATATCCCTTGCAAGCAGAATATCGCTCAAACATGGCAAAAGAGAGCTTTTTCTGAGCAGATGCAGCAGACTTGATAGCTGATTTAACTGGAGGTTTATGCATGGCCAAGAGACCTAACGATGATCGACACTTAGTAGGACTAACTAGAATCCATTCAGCATCACATTCCTTCCTCCATATCCATAGCTCTCTAATCCAATTAGGGCCCCCATTACCCCACAAATGAAAATAGCACTTGAACAGATCACAGGCAAAAGAATGAAGATCCATAATAATAAAACCAACTTGCTTGCAAGAAACATGGAAAGAATAGACCTTGTCTTTGATGTGATGAACATTAAGATCAATTGCCGAACCTCCAATTGCTGCTTCTAGAGCCGCTGCTACAGAATCCTCCGAGAGACGGAAGGCATGACGGCTGAATGAAGCCACTAAGATGAAAGACCTCCTGTGTCCTGACGGATGAACCGTGTGCCCAGTAGATCTGAAGATCTCATCCGCTAAAACTCTACCCTTGGAGAAGTCCAAGCCAAGGGTAGATCCACCAGAAGAACCCATAAGAGATGGGTATCTCCCTGATCCTGAGAAGACGCCGGAGAACGTGCGAGTGTTGCTGGTGTTTCCCTTATATTTCCTCTTTTTTCGACAGCCTTGCATACATAAATATGTTTAGTTACATTAGTTGTTCCTTTTGTTTGTGTCTGATGCTATGCGCCTTATTTTACTTGTCTCTGCAATGTTAATTGTGTTTTAATTTTATATGTGTGTGCTTATGTTATTGGTCTATGCAGTTAATGATAGCCATGCTGCTATTGAGGACATTGCTGATGTTGTGAAAGATAATAATGATGGAATTTATTCTCTTAATTTTGGTGATGGTTATGGGAGCTTGCAGTTTTCTGTTACTCAGTCATAGAGTGTTGATGGCACTGAGCCTGTTTCTCAGGCTGAGGATGTTCCTATGCAGTTATAGCTGGAGGTCAAAAGGAAAATAAAGAAGAAGTGTGATTTCCAGAGGAGAAAGGAGTTGGAACGGCTTCAAAAGGCTGCTTGCGTGCAACGAAGCACTGAGGATGTTGCTCAAGCTGCTGAAGGTGGAGGTGATGAAGGTGGTGACGTGGCCTTTGCAACTATTGATGCTGGATCTCATGGAACTGGCATTCCTATCAAGACAAACCTGTTGCAGACTTGCTTGACGCAAGTGTTTCCTCATGATGTAGTTAAGAAAAAGAAAGTTGTTTTGAAGAGGAAGATGTCAGATCCAAATCCTGATGGCACACAGAGGCGTAGCCCACATGTGAAAGCTTCTTCCCAACCTGGTAATAACAAAGCTGATGGAGATAGTGTTGTTGTGAAGATTAGTCCAAGCACACTAGGTGGCTCCCCTGTTCGCCGGAGTCCATGAGTTTTGTCAAATAAGAAGCCTTCTTCGTCTCCTCTTCCAAAGCTTTCTTTGTTGAAGGAAAATAAGAAGTGTAAAGTTCCTCACCCGAAGGTGAACAAAGGTGTGAAGAAGCGTGCTCATGTCAAATCTCAAGATCCTGTATTTGAAGGAGATGATATTGACGTTAGTTCTGAAGATGAATATGCAGTGGTATGTGTTTTGTTTTTCTTTTTAGTATTTGAAATTTTCTAGTTAGAGGTATTTTTAATTGTATTCCTTTGCTTTAGTCTTTGCTGAAGTATGTTAGTGATTTTCTGTGTTTGTTAGTATGAGTCATGCACACTAGACTTAATTATATTTGTAAAATTATATTTTTGTTTTGGGATACATGTTTGTACTGTATGTGACTTACTAGTTGTACTTGCAATAATTTAATTGTGTCTGGGTTGGTATGCTGGCAATGTGAGGCCCGATCATTGTTTGCATCAATTGAGGGTGGTACTGATGTTGTTTTATTAGTTGAACTTGTGCAATCTTTTTTTCCTTCTCGGATTCATATGTATGTTTTGTTTTTTATATTCATTGAATTAAGTTGTGCCTTCTTTATTTCCATTTACAGCCTGTTAGTGTTAGGAGTCCGGTCAAGCCGGTGAGAGGCAATGACGGAAAAGTTGCTTTGGATGAAGGTGACTCATAGCGATTAAATATAATTGTGCGATGTTCGTTGAGAGAGATTGATGCCTGTGCTCGTTTGCTTGAGAGTCGCCATGTGGCTAGGGTTCATGCAACTAGTTTTGGTTCTATCTTCCAATAGAAGGTGAAGTATAACATTTTCCGCTCTCTGATGGGTGTTTTGTACCTAAATATAGATCCTGATATAATGACTCTTGACATGGGTGAGGCGAATAAGAAGCTTCACATCAATAGCGATGGTATACAACAACTATTTGGGTTCCCTCGTGGTGGTCGTTCTACACCAAGGCCGTCAGAGGATGGATATGATGATGCTCTGATGAAGTTAAGATCGGAGCTTGACATTAGCAGGAACAAAGATATTAAGAAAAAGGATTTGAGGGATAAGCTCAAGGTACTTGTCAAGGATCCTAGCAAAGATGACCTTGCTCTAAAAGTGTTCTTCATTATTGTGTTTATGAAAGTTGTGTTGCCTAGTGCCGCCACTCATGTTTCCAGAGAGGAAACAATGTTTGAGGATATCATCATTGAGGACATGGCTAATATGGATTATTGCTAGCTGATGTTTGATGAGCTTAGAAGGGTTGTTGTCAGGTACCAAGATGGTGTTACCCATGGGAAGGCAATCACAAGTTGTGCTATAGGGCCTGTACTAATGTACCTTGACTGCCTTATCCGTGGCAAGATTATGGATGCTGACATGCGAGTCCCTTTCATATGTTTCATGGATCAGGACAAGCTTTCCAATCTGGCTGAGGCAGATTTGATAAGAAGTGGCACTGTAGATCCAAGGACTTGGGTGTTTGGGATACTTCCGGTCAGTTTTATTTCTCTCATGTCTTGCAGACCTTTTATTTTTAGCTATAGATGTTTTTGTTGGAGTGAACATGTGTACTGCAGAGTTACCTGTTTAGATTTTGTCAGTTTTTAAGGTTTGTGAGGTTAGGTATGATTTTTAGTAATGTTGTGTCGTGCGTGGTTGAACTGAATCTCTTGTTCAACTAACCTGCTTTGTAAATACTAACAATTTGGCATTGACAGTGAAAGCTCGTTAGTACTGTGGATTTAAATCTATTAATATAATGTTTATTTTTCCCTATGTGTTGCATTGACAAATTAACTCTTTTTTCCCTTGTTTTTAGTGGAAAACTCATGAGGAAGTTGTCTTTTTCCGAGTGTATAAACGGCCAGTCCTGGAGATGCCGTCTCAGGTCCCCAAGATTTCATCTCTGCACGATGAGTTGAGAGATGGTTGTAGTGTTGAGAGTGCTGGTTATGTTCCCCCTGGCCCTAGTAAGGCTGGTACTTCACAGAGGCAGGGTTTTGGTATTGATGTAGCTGTTTCTGCTTTGGAGCGCACTGAGCATATTTTTATTAATGTGCGTTCTGAGCTGGAAAAGGTCCCAACTACAGTTGAGCGTCTGAGCTGTATCAATGGTATCCTCCCTGACAGTCATCAATTTAATGTTGAGGAAGTAGTTGACTATATTGAGATGGAGAGAATGTTAAGTAGTGATATGTGTGATGGTGCTGCTCAACTAATTCAGAGCTTGGTTCGTCTGTTGAACAACATGAAGATGCCCATGTTGTTATCACGCAGATTGAGAAGGATGAGGCTGCTGCCACTGCCAGCAGGGCTGGTGATCGTACTAAGGCTAATGTTTCTGGCCACCATACGAATGATGTTGGTTTGGAGTCCCCTGTTGTTGAGGTGAGTCAGTCCTTGATGTTTGCATTTTTTACTTTGTTGTTCTGCTGTTAATATTGTAGTTGAACTTTCTCATGTTCATATGTTTATTAAAAAAATTCATGTAGGAGAATAGTCATGATGTTGAGGTTGCCGTTGACTGTGGAGTTAATGATCCATCTACTGATAGGAGCAAGGTTATTTTTATTTTTATTGTGTTTATATACATTCTTGAATTTTCATGCGCACCATTATGCCTTACATGTTCATTTTTCTATCCCACACCGTTGAGAATTTGTAGGTGATATCTAGCTTTTGTTAGTGTAGTTTAACTTTTTGTGTGTTGTTGCTAATAATAGCATTGTTTTTTTGCTTCATTACTATGAATCAGGATCCTGTTGTTGGTGATGAGCCTATTTCGACCATCGGTGATGTTCCTTTGAATGTTAGCAGCAGCAAGATCGGTGATGTTGCTGTGGATGCTGCTAAGGTTTGTTTTTCTGTGCTTGCATTAATTTTATATGCACTTTTCACTGTTGTTTCTTTGTCGCTGTAAAAGTTAGCATGTACACCTCTTGCTGGGTTTTTTGATTGTTAGTTTTGTTCATTTCCTTCACTTTCTGATTTTTTTTCAGATGACTGATGTTGAGCGCGAGGTTGCTGTTACTGTTGGAGATGATGCTTGTGGTGTTCCATTGAGTAGTGGGCGCGATGTTGGTGCTTCCACCATACATGATGCCAAATCGTTTGGTGTTGGTATTGCTGAGAATGATAATCTTTCTGATTCTGAAGATTTGCCGCTGGAAAATTTCCCGCCTGGAGGGCTTGATTACGGTGATGAATTGCAACATGCCGACGTGTCAAGCATGGAGGAGGTACCATCTGAGGATGATGATTTAATTATGTCGATTTCTTATGGCCCCAGGATTTTCTTTCTTCAGACCCTGAAAGTGCAGCCATATTGTTGTCCTCACAGGATCTTCCATCATCAAACCCTGAAACTGCAGGTATATTGCTGTCGTCACAGGAACTCCTGTCATCAAACGCTGAAAGTGCAAATAAGGACTTGTAAATGAGTCGTACTTCTCATTTATGGCATGTTGGCAATGTTATCATGTAGTGCTTGAACTTATTTTTTTGTTTTTTCTGAAAGCAGAAGGTGCTAACATTGCTAAGGTTGTTTCGTTTTTCTTTGTTGTTACGAGGTTGCACACGAACCGTTGGAAACGTTTAGTGTTTGATTTTGCACGGTTCATTTTTGTCTCTTTCTATTTTTCACTCATATGATTATTGTTGTCATTGCGGTAGTTCTAATTGCTCTCATCTTTGTGTTTTCCCTAGTGAAAAGCCGATGTTTCAAAATAAGGAATGTGATGCCAGTGTTGGTTCTGCTGCTAAAGCGTTTGTCCCCACTGGCATGCTCAACTCAGACAGTGCTGATGTTGTTTCATATTCTCTACATGAGAAGTACCGAGACACCAATAAGTTGATTATTCCGAGATGGATCACGGTCAGTTTTTTGCTTTGCACATAGGATGATAAGTTATTTGTCTATTTTCAAATTGTTGTTGTTCTTTTTGTACAATAGACCAAGATCCATGATGGAAATCCTGATGCCAATGTGCGACAGTGGTTCACAAGATTAGGGGCTAATGGTTACGACCATGTATGTGACTCATGCTAATGTTTTATGTTTTTCCTGTGTATTGATGAAATATGCATGCTCTTATCTAAACTTATTGTACTCATGAACTAGAACTGTCATGTTTCTTTTGCAAGTAATAAAGGTGGGAATGAACTTTAGTTTCCTGTTGTTTTTTCCTCTTATTTTAAGCTAAACTTTTTGTAACAAGAAAGTCGAGCTTGTGTGTTTCTTGAAAGTTTGGACAGTGGATATAAACTTTAGTGCCCCTTTTTTGTACTGAGTTGTTTACTCAATTAGAACTTATGATTATCTGATTTGTTTGGACTTCTCAATTTTAATTTTGTCACTTTTATTTATTGGTTTGGAGGCTTAATATTATTATTTCATTATAACTATAGTTCTTAAATCTATTTTTCCTTTGCAATTTTTTGTCAGCTTCTTTTCCCTACTTTTGATCCGTCATCATTTGTGGGTGACATGAAGCCTGGTGAAGATGTTGGTCATTGGTGCTTAATTGTTCTGAATTTGAGGTTCCGTCGTTTCAAGTGTCTTGATTCACTCCGCGATGAAACCTAGAGTGATGCAGTTAGATTCTTAAGGACTATGAAAAATAATATAAAGAAGCTTTGGAGGGAGTCCAGCGTAGACATGGTGAAACTGTTCTCGTCGGCGCATGTTGATGGTTTCTCTTGCGAGTTTGTGCATGTGCCGCAATAGCAAAACACATGAGTATCCGTTTTTAATGATTTTATTAGTTGTTTCTATTGCTAGAATGTGTGGTTTTCCAATTTTCTAGTTGTATTCCAGTATTTCAAATTTGTAATGTACCCTTTTGTTTCTTCTTTTGTTATCATGCATGATTGTGGCTTCTTTATGCTACAAAACTGCAAGACGTATCATTGCCGGGAGGATGGTGTGATTGAAATGTTGGATTACAGCCACGAAGACATTCTTGACATTGGAAAGACTTTGTTGTATACCTATGCGACTGGCAATGTGTTTGATGTTGACTTTCGGGGCTTGTTTGGCATCAAACGTTGTACGTATGCATGACCTTTTGTATTTGTTTCCCACGTGTACTTCTTTAGTAGTACTGTCATGAATTATGTATTTGAGCTTACCCTTTTTGTGCTCCTTCTTTTTTATTTGCAGGTGAGTGGCTGGATCTTAGTGAGCATGACTACATGATCTTTGGCAGCCAGTTCTCGTAGCTCGAGCATGTAGCTGTTGATTTAAGCCAGGGGCGTTCTCCCAAAAAGACAAGATCTGGTGTTATGAAGGGGTGATTGGGAGATCTCAAAGGTTCTATGGCCGCGTGTGTAGAGAGCCCCTCTACACCCAAGAATCCCATTGTGCAATTGATAGACACAGATGATGATGCGTTTGACAAGATTGCTGGCATGGGAAGAGTCACTAGAGCGTTGCTGCCAAGGGTGTATCTCCCCTTGCTGGAATAGTGGGTCGTAGAGCTAGTGTTGTTAAGAAGGATCCTGCTTTGAAGTTTGGCAATGTTACAAGCACGAAGCATGCACCCAGAGCTCCTATAAAGTTTTGCTCCCCTGTGCAGTAGCTTCACCCTCATAAATTCCTTCAGCTGGACAAGGCTCGCAAGTTGTATAATATGTTGCTTGGTGATGAAGGACGTGAGAAGTATGCCGAGCAAGTATCTCTCATTATGTTTCCTCTTCTTTTCTTCTATTGTTTCTAATTGCTATATAAATATGAAATGAACTACTCTTTTTTATATAACTTGAACTGCTACTAATGCTTATCTTCCTTCCCCTGCTTTCTATTCTTGTGTGTGCTGCAGGACTGCATTCTCAATGATACCTCAGCCTGATGATAGCGTAACTACCTTCACTGGCAAACGGATTTGGGAAGTTTTTGCACCAGGACATCTGATGGAGGGTGATGTAATGGACTTCCTCATTGATGATTTGGAAGCGAGATCCTGAAACAAATATTGATTTCGCATCTGGAAAAAGGATCTTGCTAAGTCCATATTTCATCACGGTAATGAATTAGATCGTTTGTTTCTGTGAAGCAAGACTGACTATTGTTGTACGAGTTTTTAAAATACTTTCCTTGTTGATCTTTTTCCCCTGTATATATCTTTTTGGCTTTTTGCAGGTTGTGCTTGAGTGTTCGTTTTACGGTGATGAAGATAAAGAGTTTAATGTGGAGAGTGCAGCGAGAGATTTCAAGAGCTATGTTCAAGATGGGGAAGACTTGCTCAGTGCCGACATTGTGAGATCTACTAGCTGATTTTTGGTTTTATCTGTTTGCTGTGATGCTGGTTTTTATTTTGAATATTTAATATCTCTTTTTGGTCATTTGTTTTTAGGTCATGATGCTTCTATTCAAACCTATGGTTTTATCAAAGTATTTGAAAGTGCTGCACTTTTCCTTATATGTCATGAATCAGAACCGAAGTACCGTTGACATCCTTAACCCTTCACCTTATGGGAAAAACCATCGTCCATCAAAGAACACCTATCACAAAGACTGCGAGAATATTGTGAGTGATATTTATTATCTGTACTAGATTAATTTTTCCGCCTCTTGTTTCTGCTTTTCTGAGACCTGAAATGTGTGGATTCTTTTGTTTTTTACAGATCTCTAAATTGGTCCAAGTAATGAAAGTTGTGTATGGTAATGCTCAATATAATGCGAGCGAGCCGCCCAAATGGGAGGTTTTAGCAAAGAAACCAACGTTTGTCAAGGTTCCATTTCAAGGGCCAAATGAATGTGGCCATTATACTCTGTAGTATGCGGGAACCTATGATGGTGAAAAGATCGTTGGGAACATTCGAAATAATGATGTGGGCTCTAGTTTAACTTTCACTTTCTGTGTTTGGCTAATTGTCTATTCCTTTTTTACGTGTCATGATTTTTGATAATTTGTTTTATTGTTTTGCAGCCGCGTATTGTTGATTGGAATGCTGAGGATCTGTATATAGTTGTGTTCAACCAGAATAACCAGGTTCTGGTGACAGAGCTTCCCAAGGAGGTCCGGGCTTTGGCTCCTGGTGCATAGAAGAAATGGTTATCATTTGCGTAGTGAATGGGATACTTGTTTGATTTATGTCTTGAAAGCATTGTAGGCTTTGTACGTAGTGTTTGGATGTCTTGTCAACTATGTAATAACCAGTATACTTTGTGATGTTTTTAAGTGTGGCAACACATTTTACAAACTTTTTCCATGATGAGAATGTGGTTGAATAGTTGTTTCACTTGTGTATGTTTTATTGGGAATTTGTTTTGGTTAAGTTTTATTTTTGCACTGAAGTCTTATACACTAGTTGAACTAAAACACTTTTTTTCAAGTGCATTATGATTTGTTGCTGAAAAGTGAGATTTATTTTATTTTCATCTTTCCCAACCTAAGTTGGACCTTTATAGTTTATGTACCCTCTTTTCTTGTACTTATGGCATAGTTCTGTGAGTACTGAATTGTAATTTCATACAACGTAAGGCTTTTAAAATTTGGTGTCACAATAGTATTTGTGGATCTAGCGCGAGTGGAGTGACGCTTCCTTGTTAGAACTAAAGTTTTTTTGGGATTGAAATAATTTACGGCGAATTTGCTATGTGATCTCTAGCCAGATTTTATTTAAATATAAGAAATTTTGCAAAATTGAGAGCCAAATATTTGTTTGAACTTCTTGCATTTTAGTAGTTGGACTTCATAGTAAATGTTAAACCACTGGTTTAAATTAGCCAGATTTAACAAATAGGCCTATTAAGTTCATAATTATTGTTCTAGCATATTTAGTTGAACTTTAAAGTATCGTTGTTTTTGTAGCATATTCCTTTTATCTGTGCTGAAGAGGTAAAATTATTTTATGTTTATATTTGAATTTAGAATTATTTTGCCTTCGAACATGTATTTGAACTTTTCTATATTCAGTTTTCGAAAAAAATTGTACTACTTTATATTTCTTAGCCACGCACTCTGGTTTTATTCAACAGGCCTTATGGGGTGGGGTGAGGAGAGTTTGGAGAGAAGGGAGTAGAAGTAGTATTGGGCACTTTTCCGGCCCAAATGGCTCGTGCGCGCGACTATGGACTAATGTTTGTGCGTGCGCTCTGAGTTTAGTCCCACCTCGCTAGCCGAGGGGGCTCTTGTCGGGCAACGCAGTATTTCATAAAAATTCTACGATCACGCAAGATCTATCTAGGAGATGCATAGCAACGAGAGGGGAGAGTGTGTCTACATACCCTCGTAGACCGAAAGTGGAAGCGTTAAGTAGCGCGGTTGATGTAGTCGGACGTCTTCGCGGTCTAACGGAGCAAGTACCGAACGCATGGCACCTCCGCGATCCACACACGTTCAGCTCGGTAACGTCCCTCGAACTCTAGATCCAACTAAGGCTGAGGGAGAGTTTCGTCAGCATGACGGCATGGTGATGGTGATGATGAAGTTACCGACGCAGGGCTTCGCCTAAGTACTACGACAATATGACTGAGGTGTGTTTCTGTGAAGGGGGCACCGCACACGGCTAAAATAATTGTCAACTTGTGTGTTCAAGGGTGCCCCCTGCCCCCGTATATAAAGGAGCAAGGGGGAGGCCAGCCGACCCTATAGGGCACGCCCAAGGGGGGCAATCCTACTCCTAGTAGGAGTTGGACTCCCCCTTTCCTAGTCCTACTAGGAGAAGAAGGAAGGAGAGGGGAAGGAGGGGGCGCTGCCCCTCCCCCTAGTCCAATTCGGACTAGGCCCATGGGGGGCGGCAATCCCTTGGCTGCTCCCTCTCTCTCTCTCCCTTAAGGCCTAATAAGGCCCATAACTCCCCGGCTGGTTCTGATAACCCTTCCGGCACTCCGATAAATACCCGATACACCTCGGAACCATTCCGATGTCCAAATGTAGTCATCCAATATATCAATCTTTATGTCTCAGCCATTTCGAGACTCCTCGTCATCTCCGTGACCTCATCCAGGACTCCGAAATACCTTTGGTACATCAAAACACATAAACTCATAATACCAATCGTCGTCGAACATTAAGTGTGCGGACCCTACGGGTTCGAGAACTATGTAGACATGACCGAGACTCATCTCCGGTCAATAACCAATAGCGGAACCTAGATGCTCATATTGGTTCCTACATATTCTACGAAGATCTTTATCGGTCAAACCGCATAACAACATATGTTGTTCCCTTTGTCATCGGTATGTTACTTTCCCGAGATTCGCTCGTTGGTATCATCATACCTAGTTCAATATCGTTACCGGCAAGTCTCTTTACTCGTTCCGTAATGTACCATCCCGCAACTAACTCATTAGTTACATTGATTGCACTATGGCTACCAACTCCAAATCATGCGTGGCATAATTCAACTCATGCCATCGAACTTGTCGTGAGGCATATGAAACAACTCTTCCGTCCTTCATAAGTACTCCTCCAAGTCCTAATCGAGAAGCATCGCAATACACTTGGAAATCCTTGCGTATATCCAGAAGAATCAGCACTGGGGCTGTAACCAAACGTTTCTTCAACTCCTAAAAACTAGCTTCACATTCCTTGGTCCGTTTGAATTTGGTGTCCTTCTTCAGCAACTCCGTCATAGGATTCGCAATCTTGGAAAAATTCTTAATGAATCTCTGGTAATATCCTGCGAGTGCTAGAAAACTGCGTCTCCCCAACTGAGGTGGGTGCTAACCACTCAGTTACGAACTGAACCTTGGTGGGGTCTACTGCTATACCTTCTCCTGATATAACATGTCCAAGAAACCCTACTTCCTTCAACCAAAACTCACACTTGCTAAACTTGGCATACAACTGATGTTCCCTGAGCTTCTCGAGAACTAAGCGCAAGTGTTCCTTGTGTTCCTCTTCGTTCTTCGAGTATACCAAAATATCATCAATGAACACCACAAACTTACCCAAAAACTCCATGAACACCATATTCATCATACTCATGAAGTAGGCAGGGGCGTTGGTCAATCCAAATGACATGACCGTGTACTCATATAGCCCATACCTTGTGGTGAAAGCTGTCTTAGGTATATCCTTTTCTCAGATCTTCAACTGGTGGTATCCTGATTACAGATCGATCTTGGAAAATACTTTAGCTCCTTGCAGCTGGTCAAACAAATCGTTGATCATCGGTAGTGGGTACTTGTTCTTGATCGTCACTTCAATCAATGTTTGATAATCAACAATTATCAAAGATCCATCCTTCTTCTCAACCAAGAGCACTGTGGCTCCCCACGGGGATGAACTTCATCGAATGTAACCTTTCTTCAACCAAGAGCACTGGGGCTCCCCATGGGGATGAACTTCGGCGAATGTAACCTTTCTCCAATAACTCCTTAATCTCCTTCTTAATTTCCTCCAGATCATTTGCGGGCATCCGGTATGGCCTCTTTGATATTGATCAGGTGCCTGGCAATAGCTCTATCAAAAATTATATGTCTCGATCTGGTGGCATGCCTGGTAGTTCCTCTGGAAATACATCCGGGTAATCCTTCACAACAGGCACTTCTTTCTGAACAACCCCCGAAAGAGAATTCATTTGGGTCCTCCTTGACGAATGTCTAGATACATACTTGATCCTTTTTCCTTCTCGGGTGGTGAGTAAAAATGGACTTACTAGCACAATTGATGTTTCCTCCATACTTCGATAACCAATCCATGCCTAATATTATATCCAATCCTTGAGACTCCAAAATTATTAGGTCTAGGGGAAAACATAGCTACCAATGGTTAAGGGTAGCCGATCACACCATCAGCTGGCCATATACTCCGCTCCTGGCGAGCTTAATAACATGGGTGGCCTAAGGGCTAAGGTTGGTAACTTAAACTTGTCCACAAATCCCCTTGATATGTATGAATGTGATGCACCAGTATCAAAAAGAATGAGTGCGGTAAATGACTTAATCAAAAACTTACCGATCACTGCGTCAAGCTGTTCTTCAACCTCCTCCACGTTGATGTGGCTCACCTGACCTCTGGTGAAGGGATTGGGCTTCTTCCCAGAGTTTCCATTTCCATTGCCATTCTTCAACTCAGAACAATCGTTGGCGTAGTGCGCAGTCTTCCCGCACTTGTAATAGGTAACATGGCTCAGGTCCTTCTTGGCGGGGGTTGCTGGATTGGGGCGGTTCTGGCTGCTGCTTGCTCCATTCCTGTTTCCATTCTTAGGCCCACTGTGGTTATGGGAACTTGCTCCATTGTGAGTATGGCCTCCATGGTTATGGGTGTAACCTCCAGGGTTAGGGGGTAAAGTGAGGCTTCTTCTGAGCTCCAGAATTGTACTTCCCATGTCCATACTTCCGTTTGCGGCTCTCTATCTCCTACTGTTTGCTTTCAATCATAAGGGCCCGGTCTACCAACTCCTGATAGTTAGTGAATGTTGCCACCATCAACTGCATACTCATCTCATCATTCGGCCCTTCCATAAACTTCTCCTGCTTCATGGCATCTATGGACACATCATCTGGAGCATAGTGGGCTAACTTGCTAAACTCATCCACGTACTGCCCCATAGTACGATTTCCCTGGCGTAAGTTACAGAACTCACGCTTCTTCATATTCATTTCTCCAGTTGAGATATGGGCAGTGCGGAAAGCTTGCTGAAACTGATCCTATGTGACATTGGCTATGGGAAAAGTGGCTGTGTAATTCTCCCACCATGATGCTACTGGTCCATCCAATTGATGTGCGGCAAAGCGCACCTTCTCCGCATCTGTGGAACCTGTGGTGGTCAACTCCCTTCCAATCCTGCGTAGCCACTCATCAGCAACAACCGGATCGGTGCTACTAGAAAACACCAATGGATTCAACCTTAGAAAATAGGCTAAGTTGTCAACTGGAGGTGGTGGCGGTGGGTTGTTGTTGTTGTTGTTGCCTTGGTTCTGGACTAGTAGTTGCATCAAGGCATTCTGTTATTGGATCAACAGAGTGAGCTCCAGTGGGAAGACAAATCCGGGGTCACGTCTCGGATGCATTTGATGGGTTTAGAGGGGAGAGATTAGAATAGAATGAGGTCTAAGGAGAAAACACTACCCATATGCACATGAGACAAACACATTCATATCACACCACTCAATTCAAACAAGGGCATACAATTGATCTAGCTACCGTTACAAAAACTCGGACTACTACTATATACATGGGGAAATACTACTGATAATATGGTGGTCATCTAGAAATTTTGATCGGTGGAAGACTCCATGATATCTGCTCCAGCTTCATCTTCATAATCATCATCACTACTGTCAGGGTCGGAATCTGTGTCGTCAATGATGATGTAGTCTTCGGGATGGTCGGCATCTCCTCCTGGCGTGGGGTCTCCCATGAATACTCCTAACTTCCTTGTCAGGTCGTCATTCTTTTCTACTAGCACTGCATTTCCTCCTCATATCCGTCGCATGTAGACTTGAGTTCCTCTTCAAGCTCCATGTTCCTAGTCATCACCTTCTTCAGATCTATCATGCTGGCGCACATTTGGTTCTCCTGGCGGTGAATGTGTTGGTTTAACTCCTGGATAAAGGCTGCAATGGACTTGTCCCTCCTGGTGCTGATCATCTCCCATTGCCCATCTCGGCGCCCACATATTTGGTAGATGGTGTCTTTAAGATCCTTGTGATAAACTTCGTCGATGCGTCCCATGGCGATGTGAGCTGCCATGCTCTTTCCTAGACTCTAGGATGGTGCATCAATGGAAAACTCTATGGGCTTGGTAACTGGCGTGAATGTCCTTGCTGGAACATGAACTCGAATCATCCAACGCTCCTCTTCTAGTGAAGTGGCGGTGTAGGTCCCGGTGAAGCTTGGTATTCCGATGTTCAGGTACCTAGTGACTTCCTTCAAATGTTGTCCAAAAGGTGTGTCTTCATCCGGTTGAGAAAACTTGTTCCTTGGGTCCGGCATCTGTAGAGTGGGAAATGGAGGAGAGTCAGAAATGAGTAGAGAAGAGTGAGCTATGGCTTATCTTAGTGGTCGTGTCCTACAATCAGCATGTGCTCTGATACCATCTTGTAGCGATCCGACCTGAAACGGTCAAATCTCTATGCATAAGTGTCATCCCTGGATCGGTAATGCTGACACACATAGTACTTGAAGGATTTATAATAGAGTTACAATCACACACTTAATACATCAATAGTCTCAAAAGAGAACTTATTACAATAATATTCCTTAAGGCCATCTAAATAAGATAACAGCGGAAGGCTTCAAAGGTAAAGCGAGTCCATCAACTCCAACGGCATAGCTAAGTGCATGACAATGACCTAGCGCACCTCACTCTTCGTGTGAAAAGTCTGCAACATAATACGTTGCAGCCCGAAAATGGGTCAGCACATGGAATATGTTGGCAAAATAACACTGTAGAGCAATGAACATGAAATAGCTATAATTACATCCATATATGGCTGGTGCAGGCTCTACGATTTTCATGCTTTTGCGAAAAGCCATTTTTTCCCTACAACAAAGGAATATTTTTTTAACTATCATGGTAGTTGATAGACATTGAGAATGGTAACCCCATCTCAATCCCAATTAAAGTAATCATTAACCCAACAAGTTAATTAAATAAAGTGACGAGATCAACATAATAATTCAAGCACTAGATACTCAAGATGTCCATAACCAGGGACACAACTAATCATGATTAGTTTGTACACTTTGCAGAGGTTAGCGCACTTTTCCCCACAAGACTCGATCTCCTCCGTTGATTTCACACATTGCATGATGGTTGAGAAACGGATGACCGAGACACGGTCTTTCAGAAGCATTAGCCCTTTAGATGGGTAAACCGTACCACCTACATCCCCTACATCTGCTAGTTTACCACTGAAAGAGGTCATACAACATACTCAACTATGCCAGAGCCCATAATGGCTTGTGGCTGCACACGGAAGTTTCTAGCATGAATAAAAATATGATCCCTTTGAGCCTGGGTGGCGGACCATAGGATGATCACACGGATTCCCCGGGATCTCCTTGGACAACACTGGATTGCCCCAGGTGCCCACAAGCAATCCATCCAGATGTGTGTTAAAGTAGCCACCTTAAATAAACCCTTAGTTCATAATAACACTCACAACTGTCATGAATCACTCAAACCAAACCACGTCTATGAGCATAGCATAGCAATATAAACATAACGTAGAAGTAACTCCTAGGGTTTGAATGAAAAAGGGTAATAGGTACTACCTGAACTACTACTTCCCAATACCCACATGTTATCAAGTCCTAACCATGCAATGTGTGAGGGTTTAAACTAATGCATAAAACCCGGGTAGTAAAGGGGTATGATCAAAGTGTTACTTGCCTTGCTGACGATCCGCGAACCCTAAAGACTCGTAGTAGCACGCTTCGCACTCTGGAATTCTATCGCAAACAAACAATAGCATACATAAGAACTCAAGCAATACATGCAATGGTAAAACTCAAGAGAAAAGATCCAAATCAAAAGTACAAGAAAAGAGCTTCGATTTGCAAAAAGAAACACTCAACTCAGAGCTACGAAACTCAAACTATGATCAAAAGAAGTTCAAATTCAAATATGCTTGCAACCAAACTTTAAATTGTCAAAATCATGTTCAAGTTGGTTAACTGGAAAGAGGGGCTCAAGACGAAGATTTTGGCGTTGGTTTCACTAGATTTGGACGAACAGTTGAAAAATTGTGAGGGTTTGAAGATCAAGGGCTAATCTGCGATAAAAATTATCACGGATAGGTCCCTGGCTAAAAATAAAATAAAAAGAAAAGACTAACGAATGAACGTTCGTTAACAGGGACAAATGAAAGAACGCGTTCGCGAACAGAGGCGTTCGGGCGAACATCCGCTAATTGGCTAAACCGAAGAAAAATCAAGAAAACTGATCTATATAAAAAACCTAGTTAGATCTAGGGTTTACCGAAATAAACCAAAGAAAACCGGACAAAAGAACTGGCGGCGGAGGATCCGAACGGCGGCGGGTGGCGGCTCCGGCGAGGCGGGGCGTCGGGCGGGGTCAGTGGACGGCGGCGTCGGTGCGGGGCGGCGGAGCTGCAGCGGCGCAGCGTGGTAGGCGACGGCGAGCGCGGGGGCTGCGGCGCTGGCTGCTGCTACTGCTTCGGGCGGTGACTGGCGATGTGGGGAGGAGAGGGAGCCGGGGCGAGGCCTTATAAAGAGAGGGCGAGGCGGCGGCGCGGTGGCTTGGGCGAGGAGGCACTGGCCTCGGGAGGCGTGCCCGAGCTAGACACGGCTGGTGGCGGCGGGGCGGTTCCTGCTCGGGAAGGACGGTGGCGGCCCGGCTCGGCTGGGCCTTTGGCGCACTCGGGCGAAACATTTTTTTAAATTCCACCGTAAACACAAATCCTAATAAAACATAAAAAAAATTCTAAAGTTGCCAAAAACAATTTTCGCCATCTAAATAAAATATTTAGAATGAGGTGAACATTTTTATGGCCTAAGAATGCAATTTTGAAAAATGCATATTTTTTTCTAATTCAAATAAAATCTCGAATAAAATCCATATAAAATATTTATTTGTTTTTAAAATCTTTCCTCAGATATTCTCCTCTGATTTGGAGAAGTCATATTATCTCCACTCATTTATTTTAATATTGGAAATATTTCGGAGAAAAAAATTATTAAAATCAAAATGATCCTCTTTTCAAATTTGAGAAAATTCAAATATGAAAATAAACGAAACTTCAACTCTCTTCTTGGGTCCTTGAGTTGCTTAAGATTTCTAGGATCACTACCAAAATGCAAATAAAATATGATATGCATATGATGATCTATGTATAACATCCAAATTGAAAATTTGAGATGTTACAATCGGAGACACCTGTAGAACATCTTTATAATCATGCAGTTACATTGTTGATGAGGACATGACTACCTTGGATACGACCAAAAATATTGCATACATGCATATTTGTCAGGTGATTTCTAGTGCAAACTATTTAATAATCTATTTATGTTATCCAGAACAAAAATACTTCACACACATTTGTGTTTTGTCCAATTGCAGGTGTATGGGACATTTGTACAATCCACATATGATGATAAGCGAAAAGGAGAAGTTTAGGTTCTGTTCAAAAAGTCCTCTCACGTCACTTTTGGGCCAAGAGAAGATAGAGTCCAAGTCTCTCACGTCCTGGATTCAGATTCGGACTACACAACCATACCTAACTCAAAACGTCAACAACTTTTTCATACGGACTCCGAATTGGGTGATTCTTTTTTTGTTGGAAAGTATATTTCGTGCTCTTTCCAACCCATTTGAAATCACCTTCAAATTCGTCCAGAGCAGTGAGATATCGACAAAACAATCTGACACTGCAACAGAATCCGACTCAAACAACAAGTCCAAAGGTGTTGCACCACCTCCACTTGGGCCCATGAGCCTTGTACGACCTAGGGTTAGTTTTAGGCTGCCTTGGGACGTCCTCCCACCTCCTTGGCCGCCACCCCTTGCTCCTATATAAGTAGATCCATCTAGTAGCTTTTTCCTTGGGATTTGTTTAGTTAAAAGTTAGCCATTGCAACTTCGTGTACTTCGTTTGTGTCCAACGACCAGACCAAGACCACTTTCGGATCCCCACCTTTATTAATACTTCATATATATTCGCAATATTCAGATTGCATTATCATTCTTGCTTGTTCTTCGATTGCTTGCAGGAATAGTCCTTCGTGGCCAGGCTGATCGTGCTTCCGGCATCGTCGGTAACCTCAGGAGATTGGTTTAGCGATTGCTAAGGCGCAACATTGTGCCGTTTGTAGTCGGATCGTCAAAGTTGACTCCACCAAATCGATAGTTATCATCTCATCGAAAGATCGGGACACCCTCGCTCTATCAAGTGGTATTAGTTTTTAGGTTGCTCGGTGAGAATTTCTAGTTTTTCCTAGATTAGATTTATTTTCTTATCTATTGTCCAAGAAAAAGCCAGAAATAAAATTGGATATATTCATCCTTTGTCCAAGACAGTCTGAGCCTTTACAATTTTTCTTTCATTACTTGCATAGTTGAATTATCGGTTGCATCGTGGTGTAGAGTTGCTAGTCTTAGTGTCTAGTTCGTTTAGAGTTTCGAGTTCTGTTCACATTAGTCACGCCGCCGCTGCATCGTTATCCATTCCGCTGTCCATCACCCATCCGTCAATTTTCACCACATCCTACCCATCATTCATTGTCATAATCATAGTTGAGATTGTTCACATCTTCGCTTGATCCAATCAGCATCTTATCCAGTTTGTTTTGGAAAGAGTGAGAGAAAAAAAGACAGAGAAAAAAGACGAGAGAAAAAAAGTAAAAAAAGTCAGAAAAAAAGAGAGAAAGAAAAAAAGTGTGAGGAAAAAAAGAGAAAAAAAAACAAAATTCGGATCTATCTAGACTCAATCTCGTAGATGAATTTGGATTAGAATCTGTTTTGTGCACTGTTCAGTAAAACAGGCATAACTTCCTCAGATGAACTCCGTTTTGGCTCTGCAAGTACTCAAATGAAAGCTAGCAACGAGCAGCATATAAATAGTTGCAAAAGCTAGTTCAATATTTGGCACCTCAAAATCGGCTTCTAAATAGGTCTTTTTGCTCTCTGAAGTGCACGAACACAGCTTATTCCAGTTTTTCACGCCAGTTTTTGAATTTTTTGACTCCTCATATCAACTCGGAATTGAGTGATTACTTTTGCGTTTGAAAGCTTGAGTCAATACCATTCTTGAAAAAATTATCAAAAAATTGGCACAAACTTTTCCAGAGGAAAGTTGGAGACAAAGTTGTTGATATATCCTGCTTGGCTGTTATTTCACATCATTATCTTTACTGCCGTTGTGATCTTCACTTATATCTTGATGTCCAGAGCTACTTAGTATCCTTCATTGATGCTAGTTGTGCTACACCGTGACCTCATTAGTGTTCTAGGCTCGCGTCTCTAGTCCGGTCTAGCCTAGGACCAGCACAGTACCGTCATTGAGCGTTTATTCAACATTGCATCTCTGAATTGATTATTGCTAATCTTTTGCTACCAAATATAGCCAACCCAGCTCCACATTTTTCTACACCGTATATACGTATGTTCCCCTGGCAATCACTTTACACAATCTTCGGAGCTATTTGACACCGCTGGTTGCCTGTCACCACCTGCCGCATGGTAAGAACTTGTAAGATATTGATATTTGCTTTACTGTGAGCACTTTACAACCACATCCTAGTAGTTCATAGGAACATTATTCTCGAATTTTGTCTCTTGTTTCTAATCATGTCAGGTTCCAGAGATAGAAGTTCTTGGACGACGGATACATCTTCACCACCACGAGAGTTGGGACAACACACAAATGCACATGGTCAGGTTATCTCTTTACCGTCATTTGAGGGTAGATTTAATCCTGCTATTTATCTAGCTTGGGAGCTTGAAGTAGAACAAGTTTTTACTCACCGTGATTTTTCTGAACTTGATAGAGTACGAGCTACCACTAGAGCATTTACTGGTTTTGCTTCTGTTTAGTGGAGTGTACATTGTAAGAAAAACATTGATAACCAACCCACAACTTGGAAAGGCTGTAATGAGACAACAATTTTTTCCTCCTTACTATCGTCGTGAATTGCTTCGCAAATTTTGATATGACCTCTAATCTTTGTGATGATTCTATGTCCAATGACTTATTGCATGTTTGCTTATTTAAGCATGTTGTAGCATGCAAATTTGATGCAAGTAAGGTTTATTCACCAATGTTGGGATGTTTTAATGATGAACATTGTCAATCTTTTGAAATGAATAAGAGCTTCACTTATATGTGCAAACCGAGTTGCAATATTTTCATGCCTTCTACTTCTTGTGATAATTTTTTGGCTTTAGATTTTATTAACTATGAAATTTACTCATGTATACATGTGTCATATGTGCAAAAATCAAGGGGAGTAAAAATGGATGACATATACATATAGAACATGTACACCTTGTCTCTTTTGTTAGCCACATTTCAGATTAAGCAACGCCAAGGACGACTTTGTTTTTAAGAAGGGGAGTATTATGAGGACATGACTACCTTGGATACGACCAAAAATATTGCATAAATGCATATTTGTCAGGTGATTTCTAGTGCAAACTATTCAATAATCTATTTATGTTATCCAGAACAAAAATACTTCACACACTTTTGTGTTTTGTCTAATTGCAGGTGTATGGGACATTTGTACAATCCACATATGAAGGTAAGGAAAAAGGAGAAGTTTAGGTTCTGTTCAAAAAGTCCTCTCACGTCACTTTTGGGCCAAGAGAAGATAGTGTCCAAGTCTCTCACATTCTGGATTCAGATTCGGACTGCACAGACATACCTGAATCAAAACGTCAACAACTTTTTCATACGGACTCCGAATTGGGTGATTCATTTTTTGTTGGAAAGTATATTTCGTGCTCTTTCCAACCCATTTGGAATCACCTTCAAATTGGTCCGGAGCATTGAGATATCGACGAAACAATCTGACGCTGCAGCAGAATCCGAGTCAAACAACAAGTCCAAAGGTGTTGCACCACCTCCACTTTGGCCCATGAGCCTTGTACGACCTAAGGTTAGTTTTAGGCTGCCTTGCACATCCTCCCACCTCCTTGGCCGCCACCCCATGCTCCTATATAAGTAGATCCATTTAGTAGCTTTTTCTTTGCGATTTGTTTAGTTAAAATTTAGCCATTGCAACATCGTTACTTCATTTGTGTCCAACGACCAGACCAAGACCGCTTTCGGATCCCCACCTTTATTAATACTTCATCTATATTCGCAATATTCAGATTGCATTATCATATTCTTGCTTGTTCTTAGATTGCTTGCAGGAATAGACCTTCGTGGTCAGGCTGATCGTGCTTCCGGCATCGTCAGTAACCTCAGGAGATTGGTTTAGTGATTGCTAAGGCGCAACGTCGTGCACGTTTGTAGTCGGATCGTCAAAGTTGACTCCACCAAATCGATAGTTATCATCTCATTGAAAGATCGGGACACCCTCGCTCTATTAGTTGTGATGTTTGATAGTACACTAAGTGTTCCTCCGGTATTCGGGAGTTGCATAATCTCATAGTCATAGGAACATGTATAAGTTATGGAGAAAGCAATAGCAATAAACTAAATGATCATAGTGCTAAGCTAACGGATGGGTCATGTCAATCACATCATTCTCTAATGATGTGATCCCGTTTATCAAATGACAATTCATGTCTATGGTTAGGAAACTTAACCATCTTTGATTAACGAGCTAATCAAGTAGAGGCATACTAGTGACACTCTGTTTGTCTATGTATTCACACATGTACTATGTTTCCGGTTAATACAATTCTAGCATGAATAATAAAAATTTATCATGATATAACCAAATATAAATAACAACTTTATTACTGCCTCTAGGGCATATTTCCTTCAGTCTCCCACTTGGACTAGAGTCAATAATCTAGATTACATTGTAATGATTCTAACACCCACGGAGTCTTGATGCTGATCATGTTTTGCTCATGAAAGAGGCTAAGTCAATGGGTCTGCAACATTCAGATCTGTATGTATCTTGCAAATCTCTATGTCTCCCTCCTTGACTTGATCACGGATGGAATTGAAGCATCTCTTGATGTGCTTGGTTCTCTTGTGAAATCTAGATTCTTTTGCCAAGGCAATTGCACCAGTATTGTCACAAAAGATTTTCATTGGACCCAATGCACTAGGTATGACACCTAGATCAGATATGAACTCCTTCATCCAGACTCCTTGATTTTCTGCTTCCGAAGCAGCTATGTATTCCTCTGCGCACGTAGATCCCGCCCCGACGCTTTGTTTAGAACTGCACCAACTGACAGCTCCACCATTCAATAAAAATACATATCCGGTTTGTGACTTAGAGTCATCCGAATGAGTGTCAAAGCTTGCATCAACGTAACCGTTTATGACGAGCTCTTTGTCACCTCCATAAATGAGAAACATATCCTTAGTCCTTTTCAGGTACTTCAGGATATTCTTGACCGTTGTCCAGTGATCCACTCCTGGATTACTTTGGTACCTCCCTGCTAAACTAATAGCGAGGCACACATCAGGTCTGGTACACAGCACTACATACATGATAGAACCTATGGCTGAAGCATAGGGAATGAATTTCATTTTCTCTCTATCTTCTGCAGTGGTCGGGCATTGAGTTTGACTCAACTTCACACCTTGTAACACAGGCAAGAACCCTTTCTTTACTTGATCCATTTTGAACTTCTTCAAAACTTTATTAAGGTATGTGCTTTGTGAAAGTCCAATTAAGCGTCTTGATCTATCTCTATAGATCTTGATGCCCAATATATAAGCAGCTTTACTGAAGTCTTTCATTGAAAAATTCTTATTCAAGTATCCTTTTATGCTATTCAGAAATTCAGTATCATTTCTAATCAACAATATGCCATCCACATATAACATCAGAAATGCTACAGAGCTCCCACTCACTTTCTTGTAAATATAGGCTTCTCCAAAAGTCTGTATAAAACCATATGCTTTGATCACACTATCAAAGCATGTATTCCAACTCCGAGATGCTTGCACCAGTCCATAAATGGATCGCTGGAGCTTCCATACTTTATTAGCACCTTTTGGATCAATAAAACCTTCTGGTTGCATCATATACAACTCTTCTTTAAGATATCCATTAAGGAATGCAGTTTTGACATCCATTTGCCAAATTTCATAATCATAAAATGCGGTAATTGCTAGCATGATTCGGGCAGACTTAAGCATCGCTACGGGTGAGAAGGTCTCATCGTAGTCAACTCCTTGAACTTGTCGAAAACCTTTCGCAACAAGTCGAGCTTTGTAGATAGTAACATTACCGTCAGCGTCAGTCTTCTTCTTGAAGATCCATTTATTCACTATGGCTTCCCAATCATCGGGAAAGTCAACCAAAGTCCACACTTTGTTCTCATACATGGATCCCATCTCATATTTCATGGCCTCAAGCCATTTTGTGGAATCTGGGCTCATCGTCGCTTCCTCGTAGTTTGTAGGTTTGTCATGGTCAAGAAACATGACTTCCAGAACAGGATTATCGTACCAATCTAGTGCGGATCTTATTCTTGTTGACCTATGAGGTTCGGTAGTAACTTGATCATAAGTTTCATGGTCATCATCATTAGCTTCCTCACTAATTCATGTAGGAATCACCGGAACTGATTTCTATGATGAACTGCTTTCCAATAAGGGAGCAGGTACAATTACCTCATCAAGTTCTACTTTCCTCCCACTCACTTCTTTCGAGAGAAACTCCTTCTCTAGAAAGGATCCATTCTTAGCAATGAATATCTTGCCTTCGGATCTGTGATAGAAGGTGTACCCAACAGTCTCCTTTGGGTATCCTATGAACACACATTTCTTTGATTTGGGTTCGAGCTTATCAGGTTGAAGCTTTTTCACATAAGCATCACAGCCCCAAACTTTAAGAAACAACAACTTGGGTTTCTTGCCAAACCATAGTTCATATGGTGTCGTCTCAACGATTTCGATGGTGCCCTATTTAACATGAATGCAGTCGTCTCTAAAGCATAACCCCAAAATGATAGCGGTAACGCAGTAAGAGACATCATAGCTCGCACCATATCTAATAAAGTGCGGTTATGATGTTCGGACACACCATTACGTTGTGGTGTTCTAGGTGGCGTGAGTTGCGAAACTATTCTGCATTATTTCAAATGAAGACCAAACTCATAGCTCAAATATTCACCTCCACGATTAGATTGTAGAAACTTAATTTTCTTGTTACGATGATTTCCACTTCACTCTGAAATTCTTTGAACTTTTCAAATGTGTCAGAATAATGTTTCATCAAGTAGACATACCCATATCTGCTCAAATCATCTGTGAAGGTCAGAAAATAACGATACCCGCCACGAGCATCAACACTCATCGGACCGCATACATCAATATGTATTATTTCCAATAAGTCTGTTGCTCGTTCCATTATTCCAGAGAATGGAGTTTTAGTCATCTTGCCCATGAGGCATGGTTTGCAAGCATCAAGTGATTCATAATCAAGTGATTCCAAAAGCCCATCAGCATGGAGTTTCTTCATGCGCTTTACACCAATATGACCTAAACGGCAGTGCCACAAATAAGTTGCACTATCATTATTAAACTTATATCTTTTGGCTTCAATACTATGAATATGTGTATAACTACTATCAAGATTTAGTAAAAATAGACCACTCATCAAGGGTGCATGACCATAAAAGATATTACTCATATAAATAGAACAACAATTATTCTCTGATTTAAATGAATAATCGTCTCGCGTCAAACAAGATCCAGATATAATGTTTATGCTTAACGCTGACACCAAATAACAATTATTCAGGTCTAAAACTAATCCCAAAGGTAGATGTAGAGGTAGCGTGCCGACGACGATCACATCGACTTTGGAAACATTTCCCGCGTGCAATGTCACCTCGTCCTTAGCCAATCTTCGCTTAATCCATAGTCCCTGTTTCGAGTTGCAAATATTAGCAACAGAACCAGTATCAAATACCCAGGCGCTAGTGCGAGCATTAGTAAGGTACACATCAATAACATGTATATCAAATATGCCTTTCACTTTGCCATCCTTCTTACCCGCCAAATACTTGGGGCAGTTCCGCTTCCAGTGACCAGTCCCTTTGGAGTAGAAGCACTCAAGTTCAGGCTTAGGTCCAGACTTGGGCTTCTTCACTTGAGCAGCAACTTGCTTGTCGTTCTTCTTGAAGTTCCCCTTCTTCCCTTTGTCCTTCTCCTTGAAACTGGTGGTCTTGTTGACGATCAACACTTGATGCTCCTTCTTGATTTCTACCTCCGCAGCTTTTAGCATCGCGAAGATCTCAGGAATTGTCTTATCCATCCCTTGCATATTATAGTTCATCACGAAGCTTTTGTAGCTTGGTGGCAGTGACTGAAGAACTCTGTCAATGACACTATCAACCGGAAGATTAACTCCCAGCTGAGTCAAGTGATTGTGGCACCCAGACATTCTGAGTATATGTTCACTGACAGAATTATTCTCCTCCATCTTGCAGCTATAGAACTTATTCGGGACTTCATATCTCTCAATCTAGGCATTTTCTTGAAATATTAACTTCAACTCCTGGAACATCTCATATGCTCCATGACGTTCAAAATGTCGTTGAAGTCCCGGTTCTAAGCCGTAAAGCATGGCACACTGAACTATCGAGTAGTCATCAGCTTTGCTCTGCAAGACATTCTTAACGTCATCAGTAGCATCTGCAGCAGGCCTAGCACCTAGCGGTGCTTCTAGGACGTAATTCTTCTGTGCAGCAATGAGAATAATCCTCAAGTTACGGACCCAGTCCGTGTAGTTGCTACCATCATCTGTCAACTTAGCTTTCTCTAGGAACGCATTAAAATTCAATGGAACAACAGCACGGGCCATTTATCTACAATAACATAGACATGCAAAATACTATCCGGTACTAAGTTCATTATAAATTAAAGTTCAATTCATCATATTACTTAAGAACTCCCACTTAGATAGACATCCCTCTAATCATCTAAGTGATCACGTCATCCATATCAACTAAACCATGTACGATCATCACGTGAGATGGAGTAGTTTTCAATGGTGAACATCACTATGTTGATCATATCTACTATATGATTCACGCTCGACCTTTCGGTCTCAGTGTTCCGAGGCCATATCTGCATATGCTAGGCTCGTGAATTTTAACCCGAGTATTCTGCTTGTGCAAAAATGGCTTGCACCAATTGTGTGTGAACGTAGAGCTTATCACACCCGATCATCACGTGGTGTGTCGGCACGATGAACTGTAGCAACGATGCATACTCAGGGAGAACACTTATACCTTGAAATTTAGTGAGAGATCATCTTATAATGCTACCGCCGTACTAAGCAAAATAAGATGCCTAAAGGATAAACATCACATGCAATCAATATAAGTGATATGATATGGCCATCATCATGTTGTGCCTTTGATCTCCATCTTCAAAGCACTGTCATGATCACCATCGTCACCGGCTTGACACCTTGATCTCCATTGTAGCATCGTTTTCATCTTGCCAACTATTGCTTCTACGACTATCGCTACCGCTTAGTGATAAAGTAAAGCAATTACATGGCGATTGCATTTCATACAATAAAGCGATAACTGTGTTACAAAACATGACATCTCATACAATAATTCATATAATCACGTCTTGACCATATCACATCACAACATGCCCTGCAAAAACAAGTTAGATGTCCTCTACTTTGTTGTTGCAAGTTTTACGTGGCTGCTATGGGCTTAGCAAGAACCGTTCTTGCCTACGCATCAAAAAACACAACGCGATATAGTGATTGCTTTTTTATCTCCAGAAGAACCCTCTTCATTGAATCCGATTCAACTAAAGTTGGAGAAACTGACACCCGCCAGCCACCTGTGTGCAAAGCATGTCGGTAGAACCAGTCTCATGAACGCGGTCATGTAATGTCGGTCCGGGCCGCTTCATCCAACAATACTACCGAATCAAGAAACAACTAGTGATGGCAAGCAATATGTATATACCCACGCCCAACTCCTTTGTGTTCTACTCGTGCATTTAACATCTACGCATAGACCTGTCTCGGATGCCACTGTTGGGGAACGCAATATTTCAAAATTTTCCTACGATCACGCAAGATCTATCTAGGAGATGCATAGCAACGAGACAAGAGAGTGTGTTTACGTACCCTCGTAGACCGAAAGTGGAAGCATTAAGTAACACGGTTGATGTAGTCGAACGTCTTCGCGATCCAACTTATCAAGTACCAAACGCACGACACCTCCGCGATCTACACACGTTTAGCTTAGTGACGTCCCTCAAACTCTAGATCCAGCTGAGGCCAAGGGAGAATTTCATCAGCACGACGGCGTGGTGACGGTGATGATGAAGTTACGACGCAGGGCTTCGCCTAAGCACTACGACAATATGACCAAGGTGTGTTTCTGTGGAGGGGGGTGCCGCACACGACTAAAAACATTGTCAACTTGTGTGTTCTAGGGTGCCCTTGCCCCCGTATATAAAGGAGAAAGGGGGAGGACGGCCGACCCTATAGGGCGCGCCCAAGGGGGGCAATCCTACTCCTAGTAGGAGTTGGACTCCCCCTTTCCTAGTCCTACTAGGAGAAGAAGGAAGGAGAGGGGAAGGAGAAGGAAGGAGGGGGCGCCGCCCCTCCCCCTAGTCCAATTCGGACTAGGCCCATGGGGGCGTGCGGCCAGCCCTTGACTGCTACCTCTCTCTCTCTTAAGGCCCAAAAAGGCCCATAACTTCCCTGGTGGTTTCGATAACCCCTCCGGCACTCCGATAAATACCCGATACACCTCAGAACCATTCCGGTGTCCGAATATAGTCATCCAATATATCAATCTTCATGTCTCGGCCATTTCGAGACTCCTCGTCATGTCCGTGATCTCATTCGAGACTCCGAACTACCTTCGGTACATCAAAACACATAAACTCATAATACCGATCATCAACAGACATTAAGCGTGCGGACCCTACGGGTTCGAGAACTATGTAGACATGACCGAGACTCATCTCCGGTCAATAACCAATAGCGGAACCTGGATGCTCATATTGGTTCCTACATATTCAACGAAAATCTTTATCGGTCAAACCGCATAACAACATACGTTGTTCCCTTTGTCATCGGTATGTTACTTGCCCGAGATTCGATCGTCGGTATCATCATACCTAGTTCAATCTCGTTACCGGCAAGTCTTTTTACTCATTTCATAATGTACCATCCCGCAACTAACTCATTAGTTACATTGCTTTCAAGGCTTATAGTGATGTGCATTACCGAGAGGGCCCAGAGATACCTCTTCGACAATCGGAGTGACAAATCCTAATCTCGATCTATGCCAACTCAACATACACCATCGGAGACACCTGTAGAGCATCTGATAGAGGCAGAGGTTTCCCGTCTTTCGATGAGATGGTGGCAATCATTTTTGAGCAAGTCGACTTTGACGATCCGACTACGAACGTGCGACGACGTCGCACCTTAGCAATCGCTAAACCAACTCTGAGAGGTTATTGACCACGCTGGAGCATGATCAACCTGACCACGATGGTCTGTTTCCTGCAGGCAAATGAAGAACAAGCAAGAAACTAAGATTGCAATCTGGATATTGCGAATATAAGAGGAAAGCTTTATTGATTAATGTGGGGTTCTGTGACGCCTTTGTCTGGTCATTGAACACAAACGAAGTACACGAAGTTGCAGCTATGGCAAACTTTAATCTAAACAAAACCCAAAGTCTAAATGATGCCCTAAGGGTTGTATATATAGTGGAAGAGGAGGGGACTTTCATGATCCTTGGAGGAGGGGTCCGAAACCAACCCTAACTCTTGTTTCCCCACACATATGGACTCTAAAAGCAGCCTATACTTAAGTATTTCGAAAATACATGGGCCTGGCCCAATAATAAGGTGATGCAGCACCTAGAATAGCCTCTGGACGAAATTTATGAAGTGGCATCTTGTATATTTCATCCAAGGCTTCATGCACTCCTTATGGTGGCTTCAAAGTCCTGAAATCATCACTTGTAACTCCGTTCTCTATCCCCTTGTGCATGCCATCATCTCCATGCTTGGTCTTGCTCCAGTGTTCATCCCTCTTATCTATGCCAGGCCCTTCATTTGTAAGCAAAACAAATGTATCCAATTTAGGCAGCATCATATTCTCATGAACATTAGAATCATTAGCAAGAAATGTAAGTACCAGATAATTTAATTGGCGTGCGCGAGCTCTAGTAATTGGTCCAATATGTATAGCAACAGGGGTTGTGGGTGTAACAATGGTACTGATGTCCTCATCATCCTCCCCTTCTTGAAATGAAGTCGTCCTCGATGAAAGCTCATCTTCCTCACCCAAATAAGGCTTCAAATCTGCAATGTTAAAAGTGGGACTAACCCCAAAATCTGTAGGCAGCTCAAGTTTATATGCATTATCATTTATTTTCTTTAACACCTTAAACGGACCATCAGCACGTGGCATTAGCTTTGATTTCTGCAAATTAGGAAATGTATCCTTACGCAAATGTAACCAAACAAAATCTCCAAGTGCAAACACAACATGTTTTCTACCCCTATCTCCAGCAAGTTTATATTCAGCATTCATACGCTCAATGTTTTCCTTAGTTAACTCATGCATTTTTAAAATCAATTTAGCACGTTCTTTAGCATCAAAATTAACCTTCTCCAAAGATGGAAGAGGGAACAAATCAATAGGTGCACGAGGTAGGAAACCATACACAATTTCAAAAGGGCACATCTTAGTAGTAGAATGCAATGAACGATTATAAGCAAATTCAATATGAGGCAAGCATTCGTCCCACATTTTCTTATTGTTCTTCAAAACAGCCCTAAGCATACTAGACAATGTTCTATTGACTACTTCAGTTTGTCCATCAGTTTGGGGGTGACAAGTAGTACTAAAAAGCAGTTTAGTCCCTGTCTTAGCCCATAAACATCTCCAAAAGTGGCTAAGAAATTTAGTATCACGATCTGAAACAATAGTATTTGGCACACCATGCAAGCGAATACTTTCATGAAAGAACAAATCAGCAACATTAACAACATCATCGCTTTTATGACATGGTATAGAGTGTGCCATTTTCGAAAATCTATCCACGACAACAAATATGCTATCCCTCCCCTTCTTTGTTCGAGGTAAACCTAAAACAAAGTCCATAGATATATCCTCCCAAGGAACACTAGGTACAAGCAAAGGCATATATAAACCATGAGGATTGAGTCGTGACTTAGCTTTTTGACATGTAGTGCAGCAAGCAACAAAACACTCAACATCCCGTCTCATCTTTGGCCAAAAGAAATGTGTAGCAAGTATATCCTCTGTCTTCTTAACGCCAAAGTGTCCCATTAATCCTCCTCCATGCGCCTCCTGCAACAACAAAAGATGAACGGAACTAGCTGGAATGCATAGCTTGTTAGCACGAAACACAAATCCATCATTAAGAACGAACTTGTTCCAAGTTCTCCCTTCCTTACAATTCTGCAATACATCTTTAAATTCAACATCATGCACATATTGATCTTTGATGGTCTCCAAACCAAATATTTTAAAGTCAAGTTGTGAAAGCATAGTATAATGATGAGACAATGCATCAGCAATAACATTTTCTTTACCCTTCTTGTGTTTAATGACATAAGGGAAAGTCTTAATGAATTCAACCCATTTAGCATGTCTATGGTTCAGTTTTGCTTGACTTTTAATGTGTTTCGAAGAGTCATGATCAGAATGTTTAACAAATTCGTTGGGCCATAAATAATGTTGCCATGTTTCTAAGGTCCGAACAAGAGCATATAATTCTTTATCATAAGTAGAATAGTTCAGACTAGGCCCACTCAATTTTTCCGAAAAGTATGCAACAGGTTTGCCATCTTGTAATAACACACCTACTAATCCAATTCCACTAGCATCACATTCAAGCTCAAAAGTCTTATTAAAATCAGGAAGTTGGAGTCAACTTATCTTTCAATACCATGAAGGCTTCTTCCTGTGCGGTACCCCAGACAAAAGGCACATCCCTCTTTGTAAGCTCGTTGAGAGGTGCAGCAATGGTGCTGAAATCTTTCACAAAACGCCTATAGAAACCAGCGAGGCCAAGTAAACTCCTCACGTGTGTGATCATTTTCGGATGCGGCCAACTCTCAATAGCTTCAATCTTGGCTTTATCAACTTCAGTTCCCTGTGGAGTAACAACATAGCCAAGAAAAGATACTCGGTCGGTGCAAAAGGTGCATTTTCCACGGTTACCAAACAAACGTGTATCACGTAGAGCAATAAAAGCAACACGTAAATGTTCCAAATGTTCCTCCAAAGATTTACTATAAATCAGTATATCATCAAAATAGACTACCACAAATCGTCCAATGAAAGCACCTAAAACTTCGTTCATTAGTCTCATGAAAGTACTAGGTGCATTAGTTAACCCAAAAGGCATGACTAACCACTCATATAAACCAAACTTAGTTTTAAATGTTGTTTTCCATTCATCTCCCAATTTCATAAGAATTTGATGGTATCCACTACGCAAATCAACTTTGGAGAAAATTGTAGAGCCACTCAATTCATCAAGAATATCATCTAGCCTAGGAATAGGATGATGATAACGAATAGTAATATTATTAATGCCTCTACAATCAACACACATACACAACTTACCATCCTTTTTAGGCACTAGTATAATAGGAACAACACAAGGACTAAGGGATTCGCGTATGTAACCTTTGTCGAGCAGCTCTTGTACTTGACGCATAATCTCCTTCGTCTCCTCTGGATTGGTACGGTATGGTGCATGGTTGGGTAGCGATGCATCGGAAATTAAGTCAATTTGATGCTCAATCCCTCGAATAGGTGTTAATCTCGGTGGCACGTCTTGTGGGAAGATGTCAACGAACTCCTGCAAAATGTTAGTGACAGCAGGGGGCAAAGAGGAAGGCACGTCCTTGAATGAAAATAATGCCTCTTTGCACACAAAAGCATAGCAAACAGATTTGCTGAAATCTAGCTCATCAATATCAGATTTTGTGGCAAGTAAACATGTGCTTTTCAATTTAATTTCAGAAGCAACACTAGATGGTTTATTATTAGGTTTCATTTGTTGCTCAAATTCTTTTGCCACAATCTGATTTTCACTCTTATTTTTCTCATGTTTTGCTTCATTAGTTCTATTAATATCATCATTCAAAATGGATTCAGGAGTCATAGGAAGCAAAGTAATATGGCTACCCTTATGAACAAGAGTATACTGATTATTTCTACCATGGTGTACATAATTTTTATCAAATTGCCATGGTCTACCAAGTAATAAGGAACATGCTTGCATGGGTACCACATCATAATCAACATAATCAGCATATGTAGAGATACTAAAATGCACACGAACAATACGTGTTACCTTAACCTTGCCGCTGTTGTTGAACCATTGGATGTAGTAAGGATGTGGATGTGGTCTTGTGGTGAGAGATAGCTTCTCCACCATCTCCATGCTAGCCAAGTTGTTGCAGCTCCCTCCATCTATGATGATGTGAACAGAACGTTCCTTCACAACTCCCTTTGTATGGAACAAATTATGCCTCTGATTTTTCTCAGCTTGTGTGACCTGCACACTCAAAACATGTTGAGCAACTAAACATTCATACCTGTCAGCATCTTCGGGAGCCATGTATTACCTCTCATGATCCGAATCATCTCCCCCGTGTTCTTCATGTGTAATAAGAGCCAAAGTTTCCTCATCATAGTCACTAGTGGACTCATACCCACCATCCTCAGTAGCAATCATCACACGCTGAGATTTCCATTCTCTCGCAAAATGTCCTCTTTCCTTACAACGACGACAAATAACATCACGTGTGTGCCCTGTTGATGCCATGGAAGAAGGAGAGCTCTGCGCAGGCCCGGCAGGTGTGCTCTTGGCAAATAGTGGTGGTTGTGCCTGCTTTCTTGTATCACGGCTGGAGGTGGCACCTGATGGTGGTTGTGGTGTAGTGGAACTAGAGGATGCACGTGGTGTCCATGATGAAGATCAACCTCCAGAAAAGTTAGTTCGCGCCATTGCCTATCGATCATGCACTTCACGTTCAGCTTTACAAGCAAGATGGAATAAACGAGTGATATTATTATACTCCTTATACTCTAGAATGGTCTGAATCTCTCTATTTAATCCACCCATAAAACATGCAAGCATAGCTTCATTCTCCTCAACAATACCACATCTAATCATGGAAATTTCTAATTCCTGATAATATTCTTCTACATAATTTTTTCCATGTCTTAAACGCTGCAATTTTTAAATTAATTCACGTTGATAATATGGTGGAACCCAACGAGTACGCATAGCAGTTTTCAAAGCAGCCCAAGTAGCTGGAATAGGATATAATCTACAATGTTCAGACCACCAAACGCATGCAAAGCTTGTGAAAGCACAAACAACAGCAGGTAAACGTATCTCATTAGGATATTGTAAACATGTAAATCGTTGTTTAGTTTCTAACTCCCAAGTAAGATATATATCAGGAACATATCTACCCTCAAATGGTGGAATATTCAATTTCAGTTTAGGGAGATGGTCATGATCTCGTACCTGAGGGAGAGCCCTACCATTGCCATTATTTGCATGTGGGCGACCTGGTGGTTGTGGTGCTGGTGGTTGCACGTAGTTCTGATTGTGATCAACCTCATCCTCATAATCTCCCATATAATCCTCCTCCTCCGCATCAGTAGCAGGAGCCACAAAAGTATCAACAGCAGCACCAACAATTTGGCCAGGCGCAAGAGGGACACGGCTCGCTCGGCGAAGGGCTGTTTCGCATCGTGGAGGTAGTCGTTTTTGTTGTTGTTGTTGTTGTTGTTGTTGTTCTTTTTGTTGTTCTTGTTGTTGTAGAGGTGTGTTAGGTGCAGCCGGTGGTGGTGGTGGTGGAAGACGCACGAGTAGTTCGTTAACCTAGTTATCGAGCTTTGTTTTGAACGTCTTCTACATGCCATCTATCTTCTCCATGGCCTCTTCAAATCTGTTTAGCACATCTCGCACCTGTCCACTCATCATTTGTTGAAATTTATCATGCAACTCCTTATTCGTCATGTTCTCCCAGTCAGTCTCGTCGGCTTGTGATCCTGCCATGGTTAGCAGCAATAGAAACACACAAGAATATGATCCTACAAACTACTAACAAGAGGTGGTGGTTGGTGTCACAAATCCGTCAAGCAAATCTCAAATTCTTACCAGTTCTTACCCAACAGCAGGCGGTGATCGGCAACCGGCATAGTCAAAACTCTCAAAGCTTGGATAGAGCGATTACCAGGGAGAGTCAAACGCACGATGTAGATGTATGTGGAGCTGGGAAGGCTTATAATATGGTAGCAAAAAGGGTCAGCAATAATTAATTCAGAGATGCAAAGTTGAATAAACGCTCAACGACGGTACTGTGGTGGTCCTAGGCTAGACCGTGCTAGAGACGTGAGCCTAGAACACTAACAAAATCACGGCGCTGCACGTAAACAAGGGAGGAGCACACTCTGAATTTTTTTCTATTTTTCGCACTTTTTTCCTCTCTTTTTTTGCTCCATAGTTTTTTTCGAAAAGGTCTACAAATGGCCTAGAAACTGCCTAGCCAGAATTTTCCAGACTTAGTTTTTTTTGGAGTTTGGAACTATTTTTCTTCTGCGGGTAGCACGAAAGTTCGGGAGTCCTACTCTGTCATGACTCGGAGTATGGTGTGATCTGGAAATCCAATACAGAGTAACAAAATACAAGACTCGGACTAGGACTGGAGGCGGAGATTAATCTGGTGGATCTCGGACTGGTGGCGGAGATGAATCTGGTGGAACTCGGACTGGTGGCAGATATATGTTGCAGGTGGACTCGAATTGGCGTGATGGTGGTGGATATGTGGTGGTGTATATGGACTCGGATTGGTGGTGAATATGTGGTGGTGGTATATGGCAGCGACGATGAAGTTGGTGTGGTGGTGGTATATGGCAGCAGCGATGATGATGATGCGGTGGTGATATATGGCAGCGGCGACGTGACAACCTATGAACAGAACTTGAAACTCTAAAGGACTAGACGCTAAGACCAGCAACTTTACACGATGATGCAACCACAAAATCAACAAAGCAAATACAGAAAAGATTATGCAAAGGCTCAGATTGGTTCGGATAGGATTAACTAACCCTATTTTTTTGGCTTTTTCGTGGATGTAGGTATGAAGAACAGACTCGATCAAAACTACGAACAACTATAGAATCTCACTGAGCAACCTAGAAATCTGATACCACTTGATAGAGGCAGAGGTGTCTCGTCTTTCAGTGAGATGTTGGCTATCGTTTTTGAGCAAGTCGACTTTGATGATCCGACTACGAACATGAGAGGACGTCGTGCCTTAGCTATCGCTAAACCAACTCCGAGAGGTTATTGACCACGCCAGAGCACGATCAACCTGACCGCGAAGGCCTATTTCCTGCAGGTAAACAAAGAACAAGAAAGAAACTAAGATTGCAATCTGGATATTGCTAATATAAGAGGAAAGCTTTATTGATCAAGGTGGGGTTCTGTGACGCCTTTGTCTGGTCGTTGAACACAAAAGAAGTACGCGAAGTTGCAGCTATGGCGAACTTTAATCTAAACGAAACCTGAAGTCTAAACGACGCCCTAAGGGCTGTATGTATGGAGGAAGAGGGGGGGGGATTTCATGGCCCTTGGAGGTGGGGTCCGAAACCAACCCTAACTCTTGTTTCCCCACACATACAGACTCTAAAAAAAGCCTATACTTAAGTATTTCAAAAATACATGCGCCTGGCCCAATAATAAGGTGACACAGCACCTAGAATAGCCTCTGGACGAAATTTATGAAGTGGCATCTTGTATATTTCGTCCAAGGCTTCATGCACTCCTTATGGTGGCTTCAAAGTCCTGAAATCATCACTTGTAACTTCGTTCTCGATCCCCTTGCGCATGCCATCATCTCCATGCTTGGTCTTGCTCTAGTGTTCGTCCCTCTTATCCATGCCAGGCCCTTCATTTGTAAGCAAAACAAATGTCTCCAATTTAGGTAGCATCATATTCTCATGAACATTAGAATCATTACCAACAAACAAAAGTACCTGATAATTTAATTGGCGTGAGCGAGCTCTAGTAATTGGTCCAGTATGTATAGCAGCAGGGGTTGTGGGTGTAACAATGGTATTGATGTCCTCATCAGCATCTTTATAATCACCCAGTTACGTTATGACATTTGATAGCACACTAAGTGTTCCTCCGGTATTGGGGAGTTGCATAATCTCATAGTCATAGGAACATGTATAAGTTATGGAGAAAGCAATAGCAATAAACTAAATGATCATAGTGCTAAGCTAATGGATGGGTCATGTCAATCACATCATGCTATAATGATGTGATCCTGTTTATCAAATGACAACTCATGTCTATGGTTAGGAAACTTAACCATCTTGGATTAATGAGCTAGTCAAGTAGAGGCATACTAGTGACACTCTGTTTGTCTATGTATTCACACATGTACTAAGTTTCCGGTTAATACAATTCTAGCATGAATAATATACATTTATCATGATATAAGGAAATATAAATAACAACTTTATTATTTACTCTAGGGCATATTTCCTTTAGCTCTCGACCAGTTTATAAGCGTTGCAGTACCTTGTCTGTCGAACTCCTCTCTATACTGACTTGGGCGCTTATACACGGCGCTCGCTCTCTGTTCCATGACCTGTGTGCCCTTGATGGCTGACCTGCATAGTCTCGATTACTATGGATTCACCAACGGTTTTGCTGTGGGCTCGAGTCCAAGTGTATCCTCCTATGCGTAGTTGGCCTGTCCTTGGGTGGTCATCATTTTTTGTTTGAAACTAGTACCTCACTGGTCAATGTGGACTGATGCTTTTGTTATTTGTTCTTGTGAATTTTTGTCCTTGGTTGAACTGTAATATTTTTGATTGAGTTTTGGCGTTCTTTTTCAAGACATTATTTGGTATCATCATAGTACTTGCCGCATAAACTAAGTTGTACTGAGATTTCAATTTTACTAGCACTGTGATCATTTGAGTTTTGCTGTTTGAAACTAGTACATCACTAGTCAATGTGGAATGATGCTTCTGTTGTGGTTCTTGTGATTTTTCTCCTTGGTCGAACTGATATCTTTTTGATTTAGTTTTGGCCTTCTTTTTTCTAGGCTTTGATTATTATCAAGGCATTATTTGTATCATCATAGTACTTGCCTTATAAACTAAGTTCCTGAGATTTCAATTGTACTAGCACTGTTATTAGTGTGTCACTGTTTTAGGGAATGTGAACTGACGCTTCCCATTCCTTTTCATTTTTGTAGAATGGATGTACTGTGTGTTCAAGTGTACCAGTACTTCCACTCCTAGTATGCTAGTGACTCTAAAATACGTACTAATGGTTCTTGGCTTTTCCTGTTGCAGTAACTTAGTAAATTTCTAACGACTATAAGCATGATGTTGTTAGTAGTGAATATTTTCCTCGGCTGGAACTTAGTCTTTTTAGTGTTCTTCTGAAACTAAAAAGTAATTTTTAGTGTGATAGTTCTACCATACAGGACTAAGCTATACTGAGCGTCCAAGGCTACTATTTGCTGTTGTCCTTAGACTGCTGCTGTTTTTGTGAAAATATCCCTGTGTTATTTGTTGCTCCATGACTAGTGCTGCATAGCAGCCACAAAGTTTCATACACAACCTACTTCAACTCAAATGATGGATAAACAAAATAGGAAGCTAGCAAACTTGTTCAACGACATAAGCGAACGATGTACTTGAAGACATGAGCAAACTTGTTCAACCCTGACACACATGACATAAGCAAGCTGATTTAACCTAACAAAATCAAACTACAAATTTGAAACAACAAGATAAAGGACAAGCACAAGCACAAGCAACACGAAGGCGGACTTTGATGTCTCTTCACCCCGCATAGTGGCAGTGGTAGTAGGGGTCAACTTCCTGCTCTTTTGAAATTTCCAAACCTATTTTGGTGTTGTCGATTATCTTCCATGACTTGTACGTAGCGTACACATCTATTCCTGCATACTCGATTAGCTTGTGTGGCAGCGGGCTGATCCCCCACAGTTTGGGGTCTTCCTCCTTGTCGATCTTCTTCTTCATGCCTTTGTAGAATGGGTGGATGGCGCTGGCTGCAACATCGGCCAAGGAGTTGTACTCTTTTCTGGTGGTTGGAACTCTCCAGTTGCGCTGAATGTCGATGAAGTTCTTGGGGTTGATCTCCAAACCAGACTTCGTCAGCATCTGTTTGGCATCTTTAATGTTGAAATCGACAACAGTGTACAAATTCTGCTCCTTCAGCAGCTCTTTGAGGCGCTTGGGCCTACAAGGGGAGACACATATTTAAGATTAGTGTTCTTTTTTCAAGATATAATTCTTCTGTTTTTTGGTTTACAAGTGATAATCCATGAGGTAGATGCTTATATAGTATAAGTCACGGATGAATGTAGTTCAGAAACTAGTACACAAAGTTCTGAAATTAAATTCAAGTACACCATGTTATTTTTATTTTTTGGTATCTCCAGTGCTTCACCAAATGCTTCACCAGGTTCAAGAACCTATAACCAGAGTCAATGATCTATGTACTTCTTACTGCAAGTTTAGATTTCTTTTTGTTGAATAAAAGACCTATACCAGTGCTTCATCAAGTTCTTTCTTTATTTTTTTACTACTGAAAATAACATCAGACCAGGTTCAGAAACTACTTTTGTACATCAAGTTTTGAAACATCATTTAATACATCAAGTCTATAAACTACACTAGTGCGTCAAGATCACAAACTACGCTAGTACATCAAGTTTAGAAATTAATTTAGTGAAACAATTTCAGATGCTAATCCAGCGCATCAGGTTCAAAATATATTATAGTACTTCTACTAGAGAAGCATGTACTCATGCATCCACTTCACAAACTACAGTAGTTCATCTAGTTGGGAAACAATTTTAATGAAATTTTGAGGGAGTAGTATTAATAGAACAGATGAATGAGGAGTAGTATGGTTCACCATTCTGTGGCCATTGTGATGTGGTACACCAAGGAGAGTTCCTCCATGCATAACTGCAGAACTGCTGCCATCTGCATAGGTTCATCTTTTCTGGTAAACTGCAAATCAACTCCGATGAAACTAGGATACAAGCAGCCGCCCTTCATCCTAAGCTTGTTGATCATCTTGTCGACCTTGTCTGGTTTGCTGGTGCAGACGACTATTACGTCCGTTTTGCATCATGTTTTCCTACTGTTATTTATGATGTATTTATCCATAATAATGCTTTTTGGGGTAATTCTAATGCCCTTTCTCTCATAATATGCAAGGTATACCAAAAGAGGGAGAATTCCAGCACCTCGGAATCTGGACCTGGAAAAGCTACATCAGGCCACCTATTCTGCACAACTCCAAACAAGCTGAAACTTCACATAGATTTTTTTATCAAATATATGATGAATATTGGACCAAATAACTACCAGAGGGGGCCCACCAGGTGGGCACAACCCACCTGGGCGCCAGGGAGCCCAGGCGCACCCTGGTGGGTTGTGCTCACCCAGGCCCACCTCTGGTGCCCATCTTCTGGTACATAAGTCATTTTGACCTAGAAAAAATAAGGAGAGGACTTTCGGGATGGAGCGCCGCCGGCGCAAGGCAGAACTTGGGCAAGAGCACTTTTGCCCTCCGGTGGAGCGATTCCGCCGGGGGAACTTCCCTCCCGAAGGGGGAAATCATCGTCATCATCAGCACCAACAACTCTCCCATCTTTGGGGGGGGGGGGGCAATCTCCATCAACATCCTCAACATCACCATCTCATCTCAAACCCTAGTTCATCTCTTGTGTTCAATCTTGTTACCGGAACTATAGATTGGTGCTTGTGGGTGACTAGTAGTGTTGATTACATCTTGTAGTTGATTACTATATGGTTTATTTGGTGGAAGATTATATGTCCAGATCCAACATGCTATTTAATACCCCTCTGATCTTGAGCATGATTATCATTCGTGAGTAGTTACTTTTGTTCTTGAGGTCATGGGAGAAATCATGTTGCAAGTAATCAGGTGAACTTGATATGAATTCGATATTTTGATAGTATGTATGTTGTGATTCCCTTAGTGGTGTCATGTGAATGTCGACTACATGACACTTCACCATATTTGTGCCTAAGGGAATGCATTGTGGAGTAGCAATTAGATGATGGGTTGCGAGAGTGGCGGAAGCTTAAACCCCAGTTTATGCGCTATTCCGTAAGGGACCGCTTGGATCCAAAAGTTTAAAGCTATGGTCAGAATTTATTCTTAATACTTTTTTCGTAGTTGTGAATGCTTGCGGGAGGGTTAATCATAAGTAGGAGGTTTGTTCAAGTATGAACAGCACCTAAGCACCGGTCCACCCACATATCAAATTATCAAAGTACTAAACATGACTTAAGCCAACATGATGAAAGTGACTAGATGAAAATCCCGTGTACCCTCAAGAACGCTTTGCTTATCATAAGAGACCGTTTTGGCATGTCCTTTGCCTCAAAAGGATTGGCTACCTTGCTGCACTTTTTCTACTACTATCGTTACTTGCCCGTTACAAATTATCTTGCTATCAAACTACTGAGTTACTTACAATTTCAGCACTTGCAGGCATTACCTTACTGAAAACTACTTATCATTTCCTTCTGCTCCTCGTTGGGTTCGACACTCTTACTTATTGAAAAGAGCTATAATTGATCCCCTATACTTGTGGGTCATCAAGGCTATTTTCTGGTGCCGTTGCCGGGGAGTGAAGCGCCTTTGGTAAGTGGAATTTGGTAAAACATTTATATAGTGTGCTGAAATTTATTATCACATTTTACTATGGAAAACAATCCTTTGAGGGGTTTGTTCGGGGTATCTTCACCTCGACCGGAACCACAACTAGCTACCCCTCAACCTACTGCACCTACTGAAAATATTGAATACGAAATTCCTTCGGGTATGATAGAACAACTGCTAGCTAATCCTTATGTAGTAGATGGAACCAAACATCCTGATATGCACTTGATATATGTAGAACAAATTTGTGGACTGTTCAAGCTTGCAGGTTTACCCAGGGATGAAGTTATGAAAAAGGTTTTCCCTTTATCTTTCAAGGGAAAAGCATTGGCATGGTATAGGCTATGCGATGATATTGGATCTTGGAATTGGAATCGTTTGAAATTGGAGTTCCACCAGAAACAATACCCAATGCATCTTGTTCATCGTGATCGGAATTACATATATATTTTTTGGCCTCGTGAAGGAGAAAGTATCGATCTAGCTTGGGGGAGGCTTAAGTCAATGTTATACTCATTCCCCAATCATGGTATCGATCTAGCTTGGGGGAGGCTCAAGTCAATGTTATACTCATTCCCCAATCATGAGCTCTCAAGAGAAATTATTATCCAGCATTTTTATGCTCCGCTTTCTCGTAATGATCAAACCATGCTCGATACTTCTTGTGCTGGTTCTTTTATGAAGAAGACTATTGAATTTCGGTGGGATCTTTTGGAAAGAATTAAATGCAACTCTGAAGATTGGGAACTCGACGAAGGAAATAGTCAGGTATTAAACTTAAGTATGATTGTGTTAAATCTTTTATGAATACTGATGCTTTTCAAAAGATTAGCACTAAATATGGACTTGACTCTGAGATAGTAGCCTCATTTTGTGAATCATTCGCTAATCATGTTGATCTCCCTAAAGAGAAGTGGTTTAAATATCACCCACCTATTAAATAATAAATTAAAGAACCAGTACCAATTAAGGAAGAAACCATAATTTATAATGTTGATCCAGTTGTTTCTTCTGCTTATATTGAGAAACCACCTTTCCCTGTTAGGATAAAGAAACATGCTAAAGTTTCAACTATGGTTAGCAAAAGCTATATTAGAACACCTAAACCTGATGAACAAATCAAAGTAGAACCTAGTATTACTATTGTTAAAGATCTCTTGGAAGAAGATATGGATGGGCATGTTATTTACTTCTGCGAAGAAGCTGCTAGAATCGCCAAACCTGATAAAAAAGGATAAACATAGACCTGTTGTTGGCATGCTTGTTGTCTCAATTAAAATAGGAGATCACTGTTATCATGGTTTATGTGACATAGGTGCTAGCGTGAGTGCTATTCCTTACACCTTATATCAAGAAATTATGAATGACATAGCACCTGCAGAGATAGAAGACATAGATGTTACTATTAAACTTGCTAATAGAGACACTATATCACCAATTAGGATTGTTAGAGATGTTGAAGTCTTGTGTCGGAAAATAAAATACCCTACTGATTTTCTTGTTCTTGGTTCCCCACAAGATGGTTTTTGTCCCATTATCTTTGGTAGACCTTTCTTGAACATTGTTAATGCCAGAATAGACTATGAGAAACAAACTGTCGATGTCAGTTTTGGTGATGAGTCTCATGACTTTAATTTTTCCAAGTTTAGTAGAAAGCTTCATGAAAAAGAATTGCCTAGTAAGGACGAAATAATTGGTCTTGCTTCTATTGCTGTACCACCTACTGATCCACTAGAACAATATTTGCTAGACCATGAAAATGATTTACATATGCATGAAAGAAATGAAATAGATAAGATTTTCTTTGAACAACGTCCTCTTGTTAAACGCAACTTGCCTATTAAAACTCTAGGAGGTCCTCCTCCACCTAAAGGTGATCCTGTGTTTGAATTAAAACAATTGCCAGACACTTTGAAATATGCTTATCTTGATGAAAAGAAGATATATCCTGTTATTATTAGTGCCAACCTTTCAAAACATGAAGAAGAAAGATTATTGAAACTTCTAAGGAAGCATCGAGCTGCTATTGGATATACTCTTGATGATTTAAAGGGCATTAGGCCCACTCTATGTCAACACAAAATTAATATGGAACCTGATGCTAAACCCGTTGTTAATCACCAACATCGGTTAAATCAAAGATGAAGGAAGTGGTAAGAATGGAAATCTTAAAACTTCTGGAAGCAGGTATAATCTATCCCACAGCTGATAGTAGATGGGTAAGTCATGTTCATTGTGTCCCTAAGAAAGGAGGTATAAATGTTGTTCCTAATGATAAGAATGAACTTATTCCACAAAGAATTGTTACAGGCTATAGAATGGTAATTGATTTTAGAAAATTAAACAAAGCAACTAGGAAAGATCATTACCCTCTGCCTTTTATTGATCAAATGCCTAAAAGATTATCTAAGAACACACATTTTTGCTTCCTTGATGGATATTCTGGTTTTTCACAAATACCTATCTCTCAACCTGATCAAGAAAAGACCACTTTTACTTGTCCCTTTGGATCCTATGCTTATAGATGTATGCTTTTCGGTTTATGTAATGCACCTACTACCTTTCAAAGATGTATGACTGCTATATTCTCTGACTTTTGTGAAAAGATTGTTGAGGTTTTCATGGACGACTTCTTTGTTTGTGGGAAGTCTTTTGATGATTGTTTAAGCAATCTTGATTGAGTTTTGCAGAGATGTGAACAAGCAAATCTTGTCTTGGATTGGGAAAAGTGCCACTTTATGGTTAATGAAGGCAATGTCTTGGGTCATAAAATTTCTGAAAGAGGTATTGAAGTGGACAAAGCTAAGGTTGATGCAATTGAGAAAATGCCATGTCCTAAGGATATAAAAGGTATCCGTAGTTTCTTAGGTCATGCTGGTTTCTATAGGAGATTTATCAAAGACTTCTCTAAAATTTCTAGGCCTCTTACGAATCTTTTGCAAAAGAATATTCCTTTTGTCTTCTATGATGATTGTTTAGAAGCCTTTGAAACACTCAAGAAAGCCTTAATTTTGGCACCTATTGTTCAACCACCTGATTGGAACTTGCCTTTTGAAATTATGTGTGATGCTAGTGATTATGTTGTTGGTGTTGTTCTAGGACAAAGAGTTGGTAAGAAACCGAATGTTATTCATTATGCTAGTAAAACTCTAGACAGTGCTCAAAGAAACTATGCAACTACTAGAATTCTTAGCGATGGTGTTTGCTTGTGATAAATTTAGACCTTATATTGTTGATTCAAAAGTAATTGTTCACACAGACCATGTTGCTATTAAATATATTATGGAAAACAAAGATGCTAAACCTAGAATTATTCAATGGGTTCTCTTGTTACAAGAATTTGATTTACATATCATTGATAGAAAGGAGCTGAGAACCCCGTAGCTAATAATTTATCTAGGCTTGAAAATGTGCCTGATGACCCACTACCTATTGATGATAGTTTTCCTGATGAGTAGTTAGCTGCAATAAATGTTTCTCATAGTACTCCTTGGTATGCTAACTATGCTAATTACATTGTTGTTAAATATTTACCACCTAGCTTTACATACCAACAAAAGAAAAAAAATTCTTTTATGATTTAAGACATTACTTTTGGGATGACCCGCATCTTTGTAAAGAAGGAGTAGATGGTATTATTAGGCGTTGTGTACCTGACCATGAACAGGGACAAATCCTACGGAAATGTCACTCTGAAGCTTATGGAGGGCATCATGCTGGAGATAGAACTGCTCACAAGGTATTGCAATTTGGATTTTATTAGCCTACTCTCTTCAAGGATGCCCGTAAGTTCATCTTATCTTGTGATTCATACGTCTCCAACGTATCTATAATTTTTGATTGTTCCATGCTATTATATTATCTATTTTGGATGTTTAATGGGCTTTAATATGCTCTTTTATATTATTTTTGGGACTAACCTATTAACCGGAGGCCCAATGCTAGTTTCTATTTTTTTTGCCTATTTCAGTGTTTCGCAAAAAAGGAATACCAAACGGAATGAAACCTTCACGATGATCTTTCTTGGACCAAAAGCAAACCAGGAGACTTGGAGTGGAAGTCTGGAACTCCGTGAGGCGGCCACGAGGCAGGAGGGTGCGCCCAGGGGGTAGGCATGCCCTCCACCCTCGTGGGCCCCACGGAGCTCCACCGACGTACTTATTTCGCCTATATATACTCTTATACCCTACAACATCAGGGGGAGCCACAAAACTACTTTTCCACCGCCGCAACCTTCTGTACCCGTGAGATCCCATCTAGGGACCTTTTCCGGTGATCTGCCGGAGGGGGAATCGATCACGGAGGGCTTCTACATCAACACCATAGCCTCTCCGACGAAGTGTGACTAGTTCACCACAGACCTTCGGGTCCATAGTTATTATCTAGATGGCTTCTTCTATCTCTTTGATCTTCAATACAAAGTTCTCCTTGATGTTCTTGGAGATCTATTCGATGTAATACTCTTTTGCGGTGTGTTTGCCGAGATTCGATGAATTGTGGGTTTTATGAACTTGATTATCTATGAATATTATTTGGTTCTTCTCTGAATTCTTATATGCATGATTTGATATCTTTGTAAGTCTCTTCAAATTATCGGTTTAGTTTGGTCTACTAGATTGATCTTTCTTGTAATGGGAGAAGTGCTTAGCTTTGGGTTCAATCTTGCGGTGTCCTTTCCCAGTGACAGTAGGGGCAGGAAGGCACGCATTGTGTTGTTTCCATCGAGGATAAAAAGATGGGGCTTATGTCATATTGCTTGAGTTTATCCCTCTACATCATGTCATCTTGCTTAATTTGTTACTCTGTTCTTATGAACTTAATACTCTAGATGCATGCTGGATAGCGGTCGATGTGTGGAGTAATAGTAGTAGATGCAGAATCGTTTCGGTCTACTTGAAACGGAGGTGATGCCTATATTCATGATCATTGCCTTAGATATCTTCATAGCTATGCACTTTTCTATCAATTGCATGGCAGTAATTTGTTCACCCAATGTAATACATGCTATCATGAGAGAAGCCACTAGTGAAACCTATGGCCCCTGGGTCTCTTTCTTATTATATTGCATCTCTTTTATTATCGCATCTCGTTACTATTTTGCAATCTTTACTTTCCAATCTATACAACAAAATACTAAAAATATTTATGTTACTATCTCTATCAGATCTCACTTTCGCAAGTGACCGTGAAGGGATTGACAACCCCTTTATCACATTGGTTGTGAGGTTCTTGATTGTTTGTGTAGGTACTAGGTGACTTGTGTGTTGTCTCCTACTGGATTGATACCTTGGTTCTCAAAAACTGAGGGAAATACTTACGCTACTTAGCTGCATCACCCTTTCCTCTTCAAGGGAAAACCAACACATGCTCAAGAGGTAGTAGTGATGAATGCCAAAGAATAGGTAATATCGGTAAGCGTCAAGAAATGCCTGTGAATTATTCACTTGCTATTGAACCATTTGATGTTTGGGGATTTGATTACATGGGACCTTTTCCTTCCTCTAATGGTTATACAGATATTTTGGTTGTTGTTGATTATGTTACTAAATGGGTAGACCAACCAGTAGTGTTGATCACAACACCTCTATTAAAATGCTTAAGGAAGTTATTTTCCCAAGGTTTGGAGTCCCTGGATATTTAATGACTGATGGTTGGTCACACTTTATTCATGGTGCTTTCGTAAAATGCTTGCCAAGTATGATGTTAACCATAGAATTGCATCACCTTATCATCCTCTGTCTATTGGTCAAGTTGAACTTAGCAATAGAGAAATAAAATTAATTTTGCAAAAGACTGTCAATAGGTCCAGGAAGAATTGGTCTAAGAAATTAGATGATGCACTTTGGGATTATAGAATAGCATATAAAAATCCTATGGGTATGTCTCCTTATAAAATGGTTTATGGAAAAGCTTGCCATTTGCCACTTGAGTTGGAACATAAGGCATATTGGGCAATCAAAGAATTCAACTATGATTTGAAACTTGCTGGTGAAAAGAGGTTATTTAATACTCCCTCCGGTCCTTTTTACTCTGCATATTAGATTTGTCTGAAGTCAAACTTTGCTAAGTTTGACCAAATTTATATTAAAAAATATTAACATATATAATACCTAATGAATATAATATGAAAATATATTCCAAGATGGTTCTAATGATATTGGTGTTGATATGTGAATGGTAATAATTTTTGGTATAAACTTGGTCAAACTTTGAAGAGTTTGACTTCAGACAAACCTAATATGCAGAGTAAAAAGGACCGGAGGGAGTATTAGCTCATTAGATGAATGGAGAACCCAAGCTTATGAAAATGTTAAGTTGTTTAAAAAAAAGGTTAAAAGATGGCATGATAAAAGAATCCAAAAATGTGAGTCTAAAGTCAGAGAATATGTTCTTTTGTACAACTCTCATTTCAGATTCTTTGCAGGAAAACTCCTCTCAAAATGGGAAGACCCCTGTGTCATCGAGGAGGTTTATCGTTTTGGAGCAATCAAAATAAATAATGCCGAAGGTACTAACCCGAAGGTTGTTAACGGGCAACGAATAAAACATTATATCTCAGGTACGCCCATTAATGTTGAAAGTAATGTTATCCAAACTATGACACCGGAATAACACATAAAAGAATCCTTCTGGGACACTCCAGAATCATGAAAATAAGGAGATACATGATACGGTAAGTAAACGGACTCCAAAAAATCCACAAAAATATTTGTTGTCAGTTTTGGAATATTTAGAAAATTAGGAAAATAAGAAACTTAAAGGAAGCGTACCCTGGTGGGCACAAGACACCAGGGCGCGCCTGGCTTGCCAGGGGCGCCCAGGTGGGTTGTGCCCACCTGGGGTACCTTCCGGACTCCATTTTTCTACAGTTTGCTTGTTTCCCAAGAGAGAGAAATCTTTATATACCCCCCAAACCAGTTAACCACCATATCGTGAAGAAATCCCATGTTCTTCTTTCTTGTTGTTTTCTGCGCAGTTCTAAAAATATGTCGTCCCAAGACTCTGACGGAGAGAGCGATGTCTCACAACTCATTACTGACCCAGAGACCTATGGGGACCTATCTCCTTATGGTCGAACTATAGATGACGAGGTGGATGCTCACTTGATGAGGATCGATGATTCAAGATCGGAGGAGGAGGATGTTCCTCTACGTGAACCTAGGGATATGCACGTGGAGTTCAAAAAGTCAAGTCTCCCTAAGAGATGATGTAGGGTGAAACCCTAGATGGCCGATCTTTCACGAAAGGAGTGGATCCCAAGAAGAACACAAAGAACACGAGGGGAACACAAGGGGAAACACGAGAGAATTACTCAAACCAACAAGAACGATCACACATGTGCTAGATCCTCGAAACACAAAGAGATACACAATCCAAATCCAACAAGGGACGATACAAAGGGTAGCCGGTTCTTCTCCGTGAGGAGGTCTTGAATCCACAAGGGGATCTTCCCGTAAAGGGGTCTTGAGTCCAAGGTGGATCTTCTCTGAAGAGGGGTTGCAGTCTCTCTCAAGGAGTAGATCCGATATGGATGAGCGAAGCTCTATCTCACAAATGAGCTAACACAATGCTAACCCTAACTAGGAGGAGGTGGAAGAGTATATATAGTCTAGAGACACAAAGGGGTAAGTGGGGATACATGGGCCTCGGGCCCGACCTCTGTGCACAGACAGGCGCCGGTCATCCCACAGGTACCGGACGTCCGGTGGCTCGCGAGGGTCCGGTCGTCTGGTACTTGTCGGACGTCCGGCGTTTCGGCTCGGTTGAGGTGGCGCCGGATTTCTAGGGGCGGTTGGACGTCCGGATGCTGGAGTGTGTTGGACGTTCGGGACTTGTCGGACATCCGCTCATTTGGCTTGGGTGTAGGATCGCCGGTCGTCCAGTCCGGGCCGGTCGTCCGGTGGGTCTTCAGGCGTCGGACGTCCGGTCTCGGCTGGTCGTCCGGTGGCTGGAGCTTCTTCTGTAGCCCTTCTTCTTATTCCTCGCGCTTGGTGTCCTCGCCTTCTGGTCCATGGGCTTCCTCTTGGATCCTGGACATGCATAGCACACAATTTTGAGGTAGTAGCCATGTCTCACATGTGGAAAGTGAAAGTTCGGAGAGGAGCGAGTTCACCTTGTGTCCAATGGTGTATAGTCGAGGTCTCATCTTATGTATCCTTGGGGCTTGGAGAGTAGTCGGAGTGTACATGGGGATGAACGTGGGATGCTCCGCATCATCTCTCCCCCCCTTTGGGAAAGATCCAACCTCGGATCGTGATCCTCATCACCATGGAAACGGTTGTGATGGACGGACATGTAGTTGGACGGAGTCGAAGGCATGGCGCAATCCAATTACTCCAAGGTGTCTCCGATATGTGGTACATGCAAAATGAGCAAACACGAAGTACACTTGTAAATACAATGGTTAGCGCACACGAAGTGTCCATCAAGTAAACATGTGTCCGTGCGACAATATTGATCATGACAAGGTGCATGAAGCTTATCCAAAAGAGATGGAATGGTATGCAAAGCATTCATGGGAGCAAAAGCATTCATTGCGCACACAAATGTGTTGTGAATATGATCAATGCAACCACTGTGCAAAATGATGTCATAATGAGATGGTTTATCAATAGCATGAATATGGTAATGGATGCTCAATGTGATGTGATCATGCAATTGATGGTAGGCAATAAGATCATGATGTATGAATATGCCATCAAGGTATATCACAACAAATTTCCTAAGGAAATGCACTTGCTCATATATCATGGATTACATGGGAATACAAGATGCAACAAGGCAATCATAATGGGAGTCAATCCATGCATAAGAAGCAAATTTGTCATGTGTGTAAGATGTCCAATGAGAATGACAAGTGTCAGCACAATCAACAAATATCGAGGTGTTGGTGTACCAATGCTCGATGTCGTGGCATGAGTGGAGGTTCGAAGGTGCATCCAGTAAGTCCGAGCGCTCCTCAATGTGAAGGTCCATACAGCAAATCTCCCATGTCGCTCCTTCGTTCGCGAGATTTACCATGTAGACAACAAGGAGACAATGATGAAAGAGTGACCCATCCAATATGCATATTTGAGGATGGCTCAAAGGGAAGGAGTTTACCTTTAGGAGATTGTCGCAAATGTTGGTGTTGCACATCGTGTATGCCTTCGCATGACCAAGTTGTCGCATAACGGCACCGCCTTATGAATCATCCAAAATGAAAGAACATGACAAACACTCGGAAAAACAAATGAGGTTAGTGGAAGTGCAAAACCTATCATTCGTGTGGTAAAATACCCAACAAGTGTATGCATCTTCTCATCATAAGAAAGGACAAGGGAGCATTTCATAGTATGGAGGCATATGATGCGAGAACAACCAAATACAACAGGCTCAATCAAACAAGCATGCATCATGAGTAAAGTGTCCAAGTCTCCATGATCAATAAGCATAGATTTAACAATTGGAGGCAAGCGACAATGAACAAAATATATCATGTGAGAGGCATGAACATGTATGTCATCAACCCAAGAAAGCAAGTAAGAATGGAACATGGGTGATGCAACAAAGCAAGCAATCATAGCGATCAAGTTATGTGTGCTAGTAGCGCGAAGATGCAACATACTAGAGGTAATCATGTCAAGTATGTCATGTGTGCAAATGGTAGTAATGAATAATGCACGTGACATATCACAAACATGAAAGGAGGATATGAGCAAAATAGCATCAATAGCATGGGGCACATGATAAACATGGCAATAGCAACAAGGATCTCCACCGAGCATGCAAATACACATAGGAGTAGCATAATGTTGAATCATGGGTAGACGCAAGAAAGGGTCACAATTGCATGGCAAAGGCATAAGCATCGCATGCAAAGTGAACACCGTAAAATGAGCATGAAGCGACAAGCGGTCTATAGCCCATAGCCGTGTGAGAGCCAAGTGAGAAAGATGTGTGTAGTCGTTGCGCGAAGAGAGCGGTGGGAAGGATAGTTCACGGGATCCCAAATCATCTTTGCTCTCAAGAGCTCATTTCATCAACTCTTGGGATTGAGAGGTTGACGAGTATACGTGAGTACCTACACAAAACAAAGACAAAGGGAAAATTGTGTGTGTGTGGTAGATGTACACATCATCCATCATGATGCGCACGTGCTTGTGTTGCTTAGCACAAAATATCCAATGATTGAATAAATGATATGCGTGATATAGAAACATGTCATCCATCATCATAGGTTTGTTGTTATGTATAGCATAATGGAGACTCAAATTGTGTAATGCATCATGGGAAATATCTAGAGCATTGTTATTCATGGAATGCATATGGTGCGCACAAGGGATGTAATCATGCGATACACAATAATTTTCATGGCATGGCATATGAGATGAATTGTGCAAATTTTGCAAAGGAAGAATAGCAATATCATCACATGAAAAACAAAAGCCAATGACCATCATCTCGTCATCTATGCCATAAGTGCAAATGGGATTTATTTTAACGGGGCATGCATAGCTACTATGTTGAGATTAAAATGTTGCAATATGGGATATCTCACTCATAGCATATGACAAGGTTAATGGATTTTCAAACATGATGTGACCAAAAGAATTTGCACATGATATCCTATGGAGCATAACATCACAACTAGGCAACTCGACATGCTCGTCATCATATTCATCGTAAATAGGTAGGTCATGACATGAGGAAGTCGCACTAGAATGAAGCATGGGAATAGGTGTGTCAACATCATGCAAGCAACATTCATGAAATAGTCCACTAGTGGGACAAGAGAAGCACCATCACCTATGTTACCTTTGGAGCATTGCTCATGTGTTGTAGGTGAGGTGTCGAAGACCAAGTCGTGGTCATCTTCATCTAGATGGAACCATGTGGGGGGTGCATCTTCTTCCACCATGGCCATCGTTGTCTCCATTGGGGATATGGACTCATCGAGGATAGGCATGTCGTCATGTAGGAGACCTAGCACCAAAGAAGAAAACACACTCGGAGTAGAGGTTAAGTCATTAGGAATCATAGTGGCCACACGTGCCATGTCAACTACCTGACTCACTAAGTGTGGTGGCTCACTCACTCCCTCTTGGATGTTCTCTAGTGTGGGGCTAGTGGTGGTCACACTCATCCTCTCATAGGAAATGCACTCAATGTCACAAATGGTGGAGTCACTCATATCACTCATGGTGGGGTAGCTCTCCTCACATGGGAATTGGGGCATCTCTTTATATGTGGGTGTCGGAGAGATGTTAGTGCAAATGTCTCCGTTCTCAATCATGTCGGAGTTGTAGCCGTGGATGAAGGCCGAAGATGGCACATCATCACTCTCCTCTAAGACCAAAGATAAGGTCTCATGTGCGGTCTCGTAGCTTGACTCGGAGTATGAGTCCAATATGGGCGCCGTCTTCATGTTGTTGAAGAGGTTCATGCTCGTCGCCGTGGTCAAAGGGGATGGCCCTTGCTCGACCTTCTTGTCACTGTCTTGTGGTTGGAGGCCCATATGATGTGGCACCTCGTAGCTCGTCTCCATGACCGAAGGGAATTTCCCATGCTCGGCCATCTTCCTTGGGGGGCTTATGAAGATGGAAGTGTCGCCCTTGCTCGTAGGTGGTCGCCTTGTACTTGAAGACGTTGATGTAGGCAAACTCATGGGAAGTAGGCGAAGATGCCGTACGTCCAAAGGCGAAGATGCCTTGAGAACACTTGGCAAAGATGCCAAAGTGGTTGGTGTAGCCGTAGCTCCATCGTGGTGGTGCTTGTCTTGCGGTCTTCTCTTTTGCTCATGAAGTTTGGACTTAGCATGAAGTAGGGCTTCTTGGGTTTTGTGCATTTGCGCTTCGCGAGCATCTTCATGATGATTTTGTTGTTGTTGTGCTTGAGCTCGATGGCGTTCGTCGTCGTCGTGCACATGATGCTTGGAGGTGAATTGCCCTTCATGACGATGTGGATCACGAACGTGATGTTGGTCTCCATGGAGATGTGGACGTGGACGACTTGAGCTTGCATCATTTTTGCGCTCCGAAGACTTGTGACTTGAACGTCGCCGCCTTGAGGATGATGAAGGGGAAGAACGTTTGATCAACAAGGTCCGAATCTCCTCCATACTTGCATCTTCCTCCTCCTTTTTTGCGGAAAGCTTGTTTTCAATGTAGTCCCTTTTCCTCGCTTCGGAGTGGCGAATGTCGACGGGGAGGTTCTCCATGCGCTCTCGCAATCTTGATTGTGCGCCTTGCATTTCTCGTTCTAGATCAAAGATTGACGCTTTGGTGATGTAGTTGTTCACGCCGTCGTTGTTGTGGAAGACCGAAGATGAAATGCCTTGCCTATCCATCACTCCAAGAGAAAAATGTGAGTGGTAGAAAGAGAAGAACGAATACCAAATGTACCTTGACCGAAGTTTAAACTGGATCAATGATCACTCCAATGTAGACAAGGAAATAGCACAATTAGTACCAATTCTTGTCGGTTTCTCACACCTACACAAATAAGGCTTATGGTGGAGCTCGTGAGGATAGTGGCACAAAAATTTAATGCAAAATGTTAGCAAGAGTCAATAATGTTGAAAGGGATTCACAAATTCACAAGTGAAACAAGTAGACCAATAGCAATATGTGGCCCACGGAAACACACACATAGATAGATAAATGGGGTCGTGCAACCAAGGATGAGCACAAAATGTGGAATCCACGAAAAACGCTCATGTTGCACAACTCAAGAGAGACGCTAGCACGATTGCTCAATAGGCGGATACGACACTTGTGCACAACCTATAAGATGCAAAATGGATAACTTTCTATCCCAAGTATGCTATATATGTATGATGTTCCGGTGCTATGATCCAAGATGATCGGATATGACAATCTTATATGCAATGTGGTATGATGCTATGGCACTTGCTTACAAGATTCTTTGCTCTTTCTCTTTTGCTTAAAAGCTTATTTATTTTTTGTGTATGGCCACTTTGCGAAATGCACAAACCAAGATAGCAATTGGGTATATACGGGAACAAACTTGTGGCACAAGGGATGATATGATACCAATATGATATGGTATGGTATGTATGAAATGTATGGTGTAGATCACTAATGTGCACAAGTAACGTTGCCGGCAATACTCAAATGGCTAGTCTCGATAGGCAAGTGACGTAAAATGGGCTAGGGGTTATCAATGCAATGGCAAGGGAATATACAATGGAGGGATACCACGATACCGAGATGATATGGAGGTTACCATCCGTGGCGATGATGAGTGTCGGTGATCTTGATGGAGATACCAAGATGATGGAGACTCGTCCCTAAGTAGCTGAAACACCTTAGGAAATGGAAAAACCACGAACTCAAAATCTCAAATGTCAAAATGGTGGTAGCGGGATGCGGTGGTGGTTGCGGAAGCTCAATGGGATTGCAGAAAGGGAATGATGGGTTGTGGAGTACGCAATGAGGAAATGGAGGGTAAGGTGGTGGACTGTACACAGTGTCGGAGTTGGAAGCGCGGTCCCTAAGTAGCCGAAACACCTTAGGAGACACAACTCACAACACAAACAAAATTGGGTTAAGTTGAGGTGGTGGAAATGTATGGTGGGCTATGCCTATGCGGAAGTGGTGGTGGTGGTAGAAGAGGAAGCAACCATCCCTAAGTAGCTGAAACACCTTAGGAGACTCAAATCACAACCCAAACAACCACTAATGCGATGGGGAACAAAATTGGTTACGTTGCTGAAGTCAGTGGTGGTATAGCACATGATGTGGTGGAAGCCCTAGGCAAAGATGCCAAAATTCACAACATTTTATGGAGTCAAAAGATTATGGTAGTATTTTTGTGGGAAGGGGGATGTCAAGAGATTTTTAACGAGCTAAAGAACGCGAAAATCGGACTCCGGATGATTTAGTTATGGCCGAAACAAAAATCAGCCGAAGTTGATATCTACGGGTAGCGGATGTCCGGAAAAAACGGATGTCCGCGCCGGACCTCCTCTCGGGTCAGAAATCCGCTAATTACTGCTCGGGTTAGGGGTTCCGATCATCCGGTAAGGTCAGACGTCCGGTGCTTCCTGGGTCTTCGGACATCCGGTAAAGCAACGGTCATCTGGTGGGTTGGGGTCAACTCGAGATCCGAGATTCGGGACGCGATTTTGGGCGGAAAATGATGATTTTGGGGTCAAAATTGATGGGATTTCATGGATGAAAGATGGGGAAACTTGGGGAAATGCTAGATCCACTTGAAACCAAGAAAATCCATGGATCAAAATCAACAAAACTTCCTCAAACCAACAAATCACAAAAAAATGGGGCTATTTTTGGTGGGGATTTTCGAATTTAGGGAAGAGCACAACAAAATTAGGCCAGAAAACGAAGAGGGGAGGCTCCAAAATCATGATCAACGTGGCTCATGATACCAAGATGATGTAGGGTGAAACCCTAGATGGCTGTTCTTTCACAAAAGGAGCGGATCCCGCGAAGAACATGAAGAACACGAGGGGAAACACGAGGGAAACACGAGGGGAAACACGAGAGAATCACTCAAACCAACAAGAATTATCACACATGTGCTAGATCCGCGAAACACAAAGAGATACACGATCCAAATCCAACAAGGGACGATACAAAGGGTAGTCGGTTCTTCTCCGTTAGGAGGTCTGGAATCCACAAGGGGATCTTCCCGTAAAGGGGTCTTGAATACAAGGTGGCTCTTCTCCGAAGAGGGGCCGTGGTCTCTCTCAAGGAGTAGATCCGATATGGATGAGCGAAGCTCTATCTCACAAATGAGCTAACACAATGCTAACCCTAACTAGGAGGAGGTGGAAGAGTATATATAGTCTAGGGACACGAAGGCATAAGTGGGGGATACATGGGCCTCGGGCCTGATCTCTGTGCACAGACAGGCGCCGGTCGTCCGACAGATACCGGACGGGTCCAGTCGTCCGGTACTTGTCGGACGTCCGACGTTTTGGTTCGGTTGAGGTGGCGCCGGATTTCTGGGGGCGGTCGGATGTCTGGACGCTGGAGTGTGTCGGACGTCCAGGACTTGTCGGACATCTGCTCATTTGGCTCGAGTGCGGGATCGCCGGTCGTCCGGTGGGTCTTTAGGCATCGGACGTCCGGTCCCGGCCGGTCGTCCGGTGGCTGGAGCATCTTCCGTAGCCCTTCTTCTTGTTCCTCGCGCTTGGTGTCCTCGCCTTCTGGTCCATGGGCTTCCTCTTGGTTCCTGGACATGCATAGCAGACAAGTTTGAGGTAGTAGCCATGTCTCACATGTGGAAAGTGAAAGTTCGGAGAGGAGCGAGTTCACCTTGTGTCCAATGGTGTATAGTCGAGGTCTCATCTTATGTATCCTTGGGGCTTGGAGAGTAGTCGGAGTGTACATGGGGATGAACGTGGGATGCTCTGCATCAAGAGAGCTAACCAGTCTAAAAAACAATCTATTCCTTTTTGTTTTCGGCGGAAAAGCAAAGGGGGGATTGAGCAAGATCCCTCAAGTAAGTTGTCATCAGTTGAAAAAGGCAATAAAAATTGCTTCTAAAAGTGTGAGATCATTTAGTGTAAGAGAAAATTGAGAGTTGTATGAACTTGTGATGGTGAAGAACAAAAGCGACAGACTGCATAATAAAGGTTGCTATTACAAGGGGCAATACAACGTGACATTCTTTTGCATTAAGGGGTTGAGCATACAAACAAATAAGCGCATGGCAACCTCTGCTTCCCTCTGCGAAGGGCCTATCTTTGAATTTTATGTATTTACTTTTATGCAAAGAGTCAATGTTTTCCTTCTATTCCTTTTTATTTTTCTCTTTTGGCAAGCATGATGTGGTGAGGAAAGATCTAGGCACATATGTCCAGTTGAATATAGATAACATGAGTTATTATTGCTGGCATCGCCCTTGAGGTGAATACGTTGGGAGGCGAAACTATAAGCCCCTATCTTTCTATGTGTCCGATTGAAACGTTTTGCTCATGTGCACGCGGTGAGTGTTAGCAATCATAGAAGACTATATGATAGTTGAGTATGTAGACTTGCCTAAAGGCTCCGATACGCGACCTTCCTGAAAAGATGATGAATTGTAGTTGCAAAGTTGACTAAGAACATAGTTTCTTTGTTTTTAATAAAGTTTTTGCTTTATACTTTGATTGTGTGATGAACTCTTACTTATTCATCAGAAGTATATGATAAAAGTTCTATGACAAGAGTCTTATGTTTAAGCTTGTTGCTGCTATAATAATGAAGATGGTGCTTCTATGTCTATATTTTGTTTTTATCGACACCTCTCTCTCTCTAAGCATGTGGACATGTTTTTCGATTTTGCTTTTTTGCTTGAGGACAAGCGATGTCTAAGCTTGGGGGAGTTGATACGCCCATTTTGCATCATGTTTTCCTACTGTTATTTATGATGTTTTTATCCATAATAATGCTTTTAAGGGTAATTCTAATGCCTTTTCTCTCATAATATGCAAGGTATACATAAAGAGGGAGAATTCCGGCAGCTAGAAATGTGGACCTGGAAAAGATACGTCAGGCCACCTATTCTGCACAACTCCAAACAAGCTGAAACTTCATGGAGATTTTTTATCAAATATATGATGAATATTGGAGCAAATAACTACCAGAGGGGGCCTACCAGGTGGGCACAACCCACCTGGGCGCGCCAGGGAGCCCAGGCGTGCCCTGGTGGGTAGTGCTCACCCAGGCCCACCTCCGGTGCCCATCTTATGGTATATAAGTCATATTGACCTAGAAAAAATAAGGAGAGTACTTTCAGGACGGAGCGCCGCCATCTCAAGGCGGACCTTGGGCAGGAGCACTTTTGCCCTCCGGTAGAGCGATTCCACCGGGGGAACTTCCCTCCCGGAGGGGGAAATCATCGCCATCGTCATCACCAGTGACTCTCCCATCTTGGGGAGGGAAATCTCCATCAACATCTTCAACAACACCATCTCATCTCAAACAATAGTTCATCTCTTGTGTACAATCTTATTACCGGAACAATAGATTGGTGCTTGTGGATGACTAGTAGTGTTGATTACATCTTGTTGTTGATTACTATATGGTTTATTTGGTGGAAGATTATATGTTCAGATCCAATATGCTATTTAATACCCATCTGTTCTTGAGCATGATTATCATTTGTGAGTAGTTACTTTTGTTCTTGAGGTCACGGGAGAAATCATGTTGCTGGTAATCATGTGAACTTGATATGTGTTCGATATTTTGAGAGTATGTATGTTCTGATTCCCTTAGTGGTGTCATGTGAACGTCGACTACATGACACTTCACCATATTTGGGCCCAAGGGAATGCATTGTGGAGTAGCAATTAGATGATGGGTTGCGAGAGTGACAGAAGTTTAAACCCCAGTTTATGTGCTATTCCATAGGGACCGATTGGATCCAAAAGTTTAAAGCTATGGTTAGAATTTATTCTTAATAGTTTTCTCGTAGTTGCGGATGCTTGCGGGAGGGCTAATCATAAGTAGGACGTTTGTTCAAGTAAGAACAACACCTAAGCACCGGTCCACCCACATATCATATTATCAAAGTACCAAACACGAATTAAACCAACATGAAGAAACTGACTAGATGAAAATCCCATGTACCCTCAAGAACGTTTTGCTTATCATAAGAGACCATTTTGGCCTGTCCTTTGCCTCAAAAGGATCGGACTACCTTGCTGCACTTTTGCTACTACGATCGTTACTTACCCATTAAAAATTATCTTCCTATCAAACTACTCAGTTACTTACAATTTCAGCACTTGCAGGCATTACCTTACTGAAAACTACTTATCATTTCCTTCTGCTCCTCGTTGGGTTTGACACTCTTAATTATAGAAAAGAGATACAATTAATCCCCTATACTTGTGGGTCATCAAGGACCTCCAACGTCTCCTTACCGTGGATCTCAACCCCAGTGAGGGTTCGGGTGTACTCGCGCTTCTCGCGGGCGACGTGAACATCGTCGAGGTTGCTGCTCTGGTTGGACATCTCGCCATGATGACGTTTGGCAGACGGTTGCTCTGCCATTGCCCTCCTTCGGCGACTGTGGGATCGGAAGAGAGACGTTTGTGGGTTGTTTGTAGTGGAGATGGAAGCAGCAATGGTGGTTTTTAGAGATGTGGTGGGGATGGAATCGATTTGGGGCTTTTTGAGGGCGTCGCTTGGGATGTGGGGAAGGTGATTCGTCCCGGTCGTGGGAACGCCGTTGCTGTCCGCCGTGGCAACTTCCCAGTGGGTGGCGTGGGCGGTGGCCTGGAAGAACCAACCATCCAAGCCAATTTCTTTGGCAGGGTATTCACTGGTCACACGGACGAGTCTTGTCAAGCTGTACTTATCAGTTGCTTATCCCACCTGCACGTCTCAGGGTTGATGATGATGGCATTTTGTACTGTTTAAGTGACGTATACTTTGTCATGTTTTCAGTGCGGAGGTTAAGTCTTATTTTTGCACTGAAGTCTTATACACTAGTTGATCTGAAAACTTTTTTCATTGCACTGCAAGTTGTTTCTCAAAACAGAGACTTATTTTATTTTCATCTGTCCCAACCTAAGTTAGGCGTTTATAGTTTTTGTACTCTCTTTTTAGTGTACTTATGGTTTAGTGCTGTGGGAACTTAATTGTAATTTCATACAGCGTAAGGTTTTGAAAATTGGTGTCGCAGGGGTGTGTGGATGTAGCATGAGTGGCCTAATTTTGTAGTATTGATGTCATATGTATGTTTGAACTGATTTTTTTTGGATTGAGATTATTTATGAAGAGATCGTTAGTTGAGCTCTAGTCAGATTTTATATAAATAAGAAATTTAGCAGAATTGACAAACAATATTTATTTGAACTTCTTGCATTTTAGTAGTTGAACTTGAAAGTATAATATAATTCGCTCGTTTAAATTATGTACATTTAATAGATAGCCTATTAAGTTCTCCGCTTTTTAAAGTTTCGTTGTTTTTGTATCTTATTTTTTCTTTTCTTACCATCTGTGGTGCAGAGCTAAATTTATTTTTATTTTTGGATTTAAAATTATTGTCTGCGAACAAGTATTTGAACTTTTCTATATTCAGTTTTCAAACATTTTTGTTGTAGTTTATTTTTCTTTTCCCCGCGCTCTGCTTTATTCAACAGGCCTTATGGGTGGGGTGTTTGGAGACGAGGGAGGCTATTAGGCCATTTTCCGGCCCAAATGGCCCTCATGGGCAATTTGAGGACTGTTGGTTGTGAGTGTGGTATAGGTTTAGTCCCACCTCGCTAAGCGAGAGGGCTCTCGGCCTGTTTATACTGGCTATCAAATCCTACTGGTCGAACCCTCAGAATACTTACCTGAGAGCTTATACACGGCGCTCGCTCTCTGTCATGACCTGTGGGCCCTGGTCGGCTAGCCCTGCGTTGTTCCGATTACTAGGGATTCGCCAACGGTTCTGCCATGGGCTCGAGTTCAAGTGTCTACCTGTGTTAGGGCTTGCCTGTCTTCCGGAGGTCAATTTTTTTTGTTTGAATCTAGTACTTGACTCCACCAGTAATGTGGACTGATACTTTTGTTGTAGTTCTTGTAAGTTTTCTCGAACTGTTATCTTTTCATTTAGTTTTTGCCTTCTTTTTTTGTTTGTCATTGTGGTTATTCTCAAGGGTCGTCTGGTATTATTTTTTAGCACTATAGTACTTGCGTGTAAACTAAGCTGTACTGAGAGTTCATTCGTAGTAGTACTTCTGTGCTTAGTCTGACATATATTTTTGAGGGATTGCGAACTAATGCTTCTTTGTACTTTTTATAGTAGTAAATCGGTATTGTCTGTTGAAGTGTACTAGTACTGCCATTCTTAGTCTGCCAGTGACCAATATAAGTGTGTGCTGGTGCTTCTTAACTTTTCTATTGTAGTACTTGCTAATTTTATAGCAGCTACATATGGATGAGAACAGTACATGAAGTACTAAGTTTTTTGCTTCAACTTTTGAAGCGTTGTTAAGCAACTCAAATTGTACTGATTGTTTTCAATGTTATGTTTTCCATAAAATGCTGAATGTAAACTACACATGGAACATCGTTGTATGATTAGTTGCTTCATAACTAGTACTAAAGAGCAGCCACAAAGTTCCATTCACAAGCTACTTTGAATTTGAAATGATGTATAAACAAAATACGAAGCTACCAAACTTATATAACGAGATAAGGAAACAATGTACTTAATGACATAAGAAAACTTGTTTAATCGTGACAAACACGACATAAGCAAACTGGTTCAACCCTGACAGACAAGACATAAGCAAACTGGTTTGACATAACAAGAGCAAACTATGAATTTGAACCAACAAGATAAAAGGCAAGCACAAGCGCAAGCAACACGAATGCATAATTTGATGTCCCTTCATCCCGCATAGTGGCAGTGGTAGTAGGGGTCAGCTTCCTGTTCTTTTGAAATTTCCAGACCTATTTTGATGTTGTCGATTATCTTCCATGACTTGTAGGTGGCATACGCATCTATCACTACATACTCGATGAGGTAATTTGACAGCAGGCTGATCCCCCATAGTTTATCGTCCTCCTTCATGTCGATCTTCTTCTTCATTTCTTTGTGGAATGGGTGGATGACGCTGGCTGCAACATCAGCCAAGGAGTCGTACTCTTTTCCGATGTATGGAACTCTCCAGTTGCGCTGAATGTCGATATACTTGCTGGGGTTGATCTCCAGACCAGACATCCTTAGCTTCTGTTTGTCACCTTGAATGCTGAAACCGGCAAAGGTGAACAACTTCTCATGCTTCAGCATGTGTTGAGGCTATTGGGCCTGCAAGGGGAGAGACATATTGAAGATTAGCATTATTTTGATGTTTGAATTCTTCAGTTTTTCTGTTTTACAAGTGATGAATCCATGAAGTACATGCTTATATAGTATAATGAATGGATGAATGTAGTTCAGAAACTAGTAAACAAAGTTTTGAATTAAATTCAAGTACACATGTTATTTTTCTTTTTGGAATATACAGTTTGAGTCAGTGATCTATGTGCTACTTTAGTACTAGTTTAGTTTACTTTTGTTGAATAGAAAAACACATACCAATGCTTCACCAAGTTCTTAGTTTTTTTTCTAATGAAAATAACACGAGAACAAGTTCAGAAACTACTTCCCTACATCAAGTTCAGAAACATCTTTTTAATACATCGAGTGCAAAAACTACACTATTGAATCAAGACCAAAAACTACACTAGTACATCAAGGTTAGAAATTAATCTTCTGCAAGATTTTCAAATTGTAATCCAGTGCATCAGGTTCAAAATATATTATAGTGCATCTACTTGAGAAATTGCAGTAGTGCATCCACTTTCACAAACTACACTAGTACATCTAGTTGAGAAACAAGTTTAATGAAATTTTTAGGATATAATACTAATTAAACAGATGAACCAAATAGGGCAAATGAGTAGGATGGTTCACCATTTTGGTACACCAAGCAGAGTTCCTCCATGCATAACTGCAGAACTGCTGCTCTCTGTGGAGGTTCGTCTTCCCTGGTATACTCCACATCAACGCCGACGAACCTAGGATACAAGCCGCCAGCCGTCTTCCAGAGCCTGTTGATCATCTCGTCGGCCTTGTCTGGTTCGCTGGTGCAGACGACCTCTAGTGTCTCCATGTCGTGGAGCTCAACCCCTGTGAGGGTTCGGGTGTACTCACGCTTCTCGCCGGGGACGTAAACGTCGTCGTGGTTGCTGCTCTGGTCAGACGTCTCGCCACGATGACACTTGGTAGACGGTTCCTCTACCATTGCCCTCCTCCAGCGACTTTGGGCTCGGAAGAGAGATGTTTGTGGGTTGTTTGTAGAGGAGATGGAAGCGTCTATGGTGGTTTTTGGAGATGTGGCAGGGATGGAGTCGATTTGGGGATTTTTTAGGGCGTGGTTTGGGACGTGGTGGAGGCGGTTCGTCCCAGTCGTGGGGGTAGTGGTCGTGGGGTCGCCGTTGCTGTCCGTCATGGCAACCGCCCAGTGTATGGCGCGGGCGGTGGCCTGGAAGAACAAACCGTCCAAGCCAATTTCTTTGGCAGGGTATTCACTGGTCGCACTGACGAGTCTTGTCAAGCTGTACTTATCAGCTGCTTATCCCACTTGCAGATCTCAGGGTCGGTGATGATGGCACTTTGTACTCCTCTGCTGTGGGTACTTTGGATGGTGATTGACGTGTGGTTGAACTTACCAAATACAAGTTCAGGCTATGTGTGTCATGCTAATCTTTTAAAACATTTTTTGGTTTTTCAAATGATTGTTTATATCAACATAATCGTTGAAAGTATTTTTTATAGATAAATTAGTTTTCCATCAGTACAGATGTAGTATTTTTGCACTTTCAATTTTTTCTGTTTGCTTGAGGTAATTCTTTTTATGTACCGATGGGCTTTCTGAACTAGGACTGGCAGAACCAGTCATAGCTTGTTTGAAACGATGTTTTTTGAGGTGTTCACGGGTGTGTTTGGTTACTCTGTCTTGAACTGACGAGTCAGAATTATTAGTACTGATGTACTACAAGGGTTTAAATTTTGTTTAACAATTTTTTGTTGAGTTACTAGTAGATAATAGTGTTGACGTTCCATAAATCCAGATTAATTTTTTCAAATATATTTGTGACTGCATTCAAAAGGTTTATCAAATGGTTCACATAATAATGTCACTGGTCCAGCGTGCACAAATTACAAAATATATCTTAACTATAGTATTGATCGAGAAATTGATGATAAAGCTAAATAAGTTTTGGTAACGACAGTGTTCCGATATGATTCCTCATTGTGTACCAAGGCAACCGAGAGTACGAGCTTATTTTTGAATTGACGCAGCAGCATAACCACTATGGATTCTTCAGTCTTGAGCTCCTTCTAACTGGCCCTGAATGTTGTCCCTTGTCGGTGTCCTTTCCTGCTTGAGCCTTGATAGCTTCATCGTCAGTTTCAGTTTCCTCATCCCCAATACTGTCATCTTCATTGTCTTCGTCTGATTGGTCTTCATTCTCGTCAAAGTATTCTTCTTCATCCTCTTCTTTTGATTTTTTGGAACTCTGGACCTTGCCATGTTTCTGTTCAACGCCACTGACCTCCTTGCCCACTTTGCATGTGCGGGCATTATGTCCGTCAGTCCCCCACACTTGCTGCAAGTGTAGCTATTACGTGTGCCGTCTCCATTGGTAGAAACCTGGCTGGCTCCACTCCTCTTTTGCTTGTTGATAATGGCATCTATGCAGTGTGGGCATGTGCGGTAATTATGATTGGTCACCACGTTGCAGAATCTGCATGCCCTTATCCAGAGAGGTTTGCCGTCCGGGCCAAATTCCACGCGTCTGATGGGGCATGGCAGCTTCTTGGTTGCTGCTTTTGCTGCTTTCACTGCTTGCATCTTACTCTTCCTCCCCTTTTTTCATGAGTATATAGGTGGTTTAATTACCCTTTGCTGCTGCTGGTGGTAGGATCTCCTATTGTCATGTCATTCGCCTATAGCACTGTCAAGCTCATGATCTTGTGCGTGAGCATCTTGCTACTCTTTAGTGTGCACATGGCAAGCTCTGGTTGCTGTTGCTCCTCTTCCTCGTTGTTGTATGGGTCAAGATCTCTCAGATGGTTCATCTCGGATAAGATTGTAGTGATATCATGCTCAATTTTTTCTGCTTCGTTGTCTGCGATATCTTGGTTTTCAGCAGAATGCATTGCGTCGAGTTCTTGTTCAAGTCTTTCCATGACGAGTCATGACCTCGCCATTTGGTCTTGGCTTCTCAAGATTTTTCTATGCACATGTTCAGCTGCAGCAGTGCACTTTCAATGCAGTATTGGGAGGCCTTGTTTGACGCTACTGTCCTCAAGTCATTTCTGCTGAATGTTGGCTGGATGTTCGGGCATTTGGTGTATCTCCTGAGGATGTATTTCTCCAGAACGATGTTAGCCTTAATGGTCTACATCATGCACAGGACATGCAAGCAGAAAATACTTGTTTTTTGGAAGAGGTGCATGTTTTCTGTCATTTCATTCGAACAAAAACTTTGCAAAAATAAGTCCTACAATACGTAACATCTTTTTTTAGTCCTCATGTGTGTGGTCCCATAGCTTACACTCGCAGCCAAATATTTCTCCCACGGGGTCTGCAACCACCTGGAATGCGTGCTAGGACCATGCAAACAGTTTTTGCGGTTTGTTGTAGCACACAAGGTATTTTGTGGGCTCTTCCATCTCTGTCACCGTGAAGGGGTGCTCAATTTTAGCCTTTTTTCATCTCGCTATACACAGCTCGTGAGTAAAGCTTTGCCATCTGAGTGTCAAACCCATAGAAGGTCGATGTATTTCGTTCTTTCTATGCAAGCAAGAGTGATGAACAAATTATTAGTTTTCTCATAGCAAAAACTTGCCTAACTAAGAAATATTTACTTTAGTAAGCACGTTATTTGTCTTATGACAGGTGATAGAGCTATACCCGGTTACCCATTGTCTCCTGGATCTCTGCCTGCCTCCTGGTTTTGATGCAGGAGTTTACCTGGCTGACAAACCAGTGCAGGTTTTGTCTCTCACTTACGAAGTTCTTCTTGAGCACATAGTTCATGCTCTCACTCCATTGTGTGGACATCATTTTGGCAAGAATTTTTTTAAGTAGGCTGATATCCATTTCTCGCGCTCGTTCCACATTGCCACCATCATGGCATCATCATGGAGGTTGTACTTATCCATGAGTGCTTTCTTGGCAGCCTCAAACTCAGTTGGCATGAGGGGCCAATTGAGGATTGCTGTGAATTCATCCTTAAAGGTTTCGTGGAGGTTGTACATGTACGCAAGTTGTTCCCTGTTGTCGGTGTCAAAACCAGCAGATCTCGGGTAGGGGGTCCTGAACTGTGCGTTTGAGGATCAATGGTAACAAGAGACGGTAGGGGCACAATGTTTACCCAGGTTCGGGCCCTCTTACAGGAGGTAAAACCCTACGTCCTGCTTGATTGTATTCAATGAGTATAGGGGTTACAAGAGTTGATCTACCTCGACATCGTATTGGCTAAACACTAGCTGTCTAGCCTATGAGAATTCTGATAGCCTCTGTAGACTAACCCCTTCGGTTTATATACACACCGTATGGACCTAGGGTTGTACAGAGTCGGTTTATGGGGGAGGAAATAACATATCCAGACACCAAACTTTCCATTCGAGCAAAGTCTTCTGCTTTTATCTTCACAGCCCATTAGTCCGGCCCATATCAAATAGTCCGGACACCCGAGGACCCCTAATCCAGGACTCCCTCACCTGTACTTGTTCATAATGTGCCAGCGGCACAGCTTGTGTACTGTGTCCCTGAAAGCATCTGGGATCGCCAAAGCCATTACCGGGCACTAGTCTGGTTATGAGAAAAGAGACATGGAGTGGTCAGTAGATATCAGTGCATATATGCAAATAGAACTGACACAACAATTTTATTATGTTATTTTCCTTTGGGGGGAGGGTTGGCGGTTGTACCTATGAGGATGCATGTAGGAGCATTCCCTATCATGCACCTTAAAAATGTTTTGACCAGCCATCTGAATGAATTTGCATCCTCATCTCTTATCAGCGCAAAAGTAAAGAATGAAGTTCTCATGGGAAACCACGACCACCTATGGGACGAAGAGCCCCTTTCTGGTTCGGCGGGGGGAAGGCACATTGCACAAAGAGCGGAGAAGCATAGAACAACACGGTAGAGATCACACTGGCAATTTTTACCCTCGTTCGGGCCGCCATGAGGCGTAAAACGCTACTCCTGCTTTAGTGGATTGATTGTGGAAAATATGGTGGTGACCGCAGCACATTTGCCCGGCAGGGTTGCGTTGGGGCGAGAACGGCTATGCGTGTATGAGTGTGTGAGGGTCTGGATTAGCCAACCCTTTCTACATTTGCCTTGGGCCTCCTTTTATAGATCAAGGGGTCACCACAGTGGCAAATAAGTCATTACACACTGATTAGATAGCAAACAGTGCTATCATACCTAACTCTGCAGGCTGACAGGGCGCATTGAATGCATCGCTCAACGTCACATCACAGCTTGCCCGGTAGGCCCTGCCGGGCTGTTTCGCCAGCTTTGCGCCTGCTTGCTTGACACGTCTTAGGACGGGTGTCGCTTGGAGGTATTTTTTGTAGGAAGTGGCTGCCATGTGGCGAATAGCAGCCACTTAGTCACTTTGGAGCTTGACACCGCACTGATCGACGACGTGCGTCGTGATGAGGTGGTGTGATTGAGTGGTTTTGCCTCCGTAAGCCCTGGCAGGCCTGCCGAGACGACCCGAAGGCTTGCTTCCGCGGGTGTCCCTATCTTTGCTAGGCTCGCCTCCCAGCAAGGGAGGTTTTTACGTTAGGGATATCTTGCTTCTCTAGCTAGTATTTGTCTTCTGGTGTTGCATGTTGGTCCTTCGAAGAACTGGTCATTTGTGCTTCAATTTGATCCTGGTGTTGTGATCTTGTTCTCGTGCCTGTGCACAGTCTGGGCAACGGACCCAGGGTCTGTTGCACCGATAGGAGCCCCCGGGCCTGGCCCGAACGCGCTGCCGGGCATCGTCGGGGTAGGCCCTAACCAGTTCATCGGCGGGGCGTGGAAGTGGCTGGCCCCTTGAGATCTTTTTCGCTTCTTCATTAACTTGAGTCCGGGCCAGTTTCCGGTTTTCCCGCACGTCGTGCTGAGCGTTATGAAAAAACCAGATCGTGGCCGGTGGATTGCCCATGACCCATGATCACGAGGCGGAAACTGCCATTCTACTCGCCTCCCGCCTCAGGTGCATGTGCCACATGTGCCTCATGCGTTGGGTATGGTAGGCGGTGGATGCAGAGTGTGTGGGCACTGGCGCCATGGCAGACAACCAGGCGTCGTTGGTTGGCGTAGAGGGTCAGCTCTAATTCCTCGAGTTGTTGAAGGCGCAGGGAGGCCCTATTGGAGGAGTAGGGCAGTTGCCTCTTGGGTGAGAGGCCAACCCCCTGCATCGCCCCCTATAAAAGGGCGTAGGAACGGCGCATTTGATCACTCACTTTCCTTCTCCCTTTTCCAACTGTCCCTGCTTGCCATGGCCAGAGGGCGTGGACATGGTGGGAATGAGAGCTTCTTCTCAACAGCGTATCCCTCCTCCTCCGGACAAAGCGGCGGTGGAACCCGCCGTGAGAGGAGGGGGAAGGGGAGAGGTCGCGATCATCGTGGTGCTCGAGGAGGGGGAGGACGGGGCAGTGCTCTGATTGCGACCCCGTCAAACGATCCTCCTCCGTTGTAAGACCATGTCGGAGATCAGCCACTTGAGTTCATCACCAAGCTGTACAAGCCTATTCGCGGTCATCTCTGCCTCCCCACCCCATTCGCCATGGCGATGGAGCTCGAGTAGCCGGGCGCATTGAGATTGCACATGAGGGGCCGCGGGAATGGCAGCATACGAGTGGATGTAGATTTTCCCGCCCCTCATGTCATGTACTTTCGCCGAGGCTGGAAGACTTTTGCTCGTGCCCATAGCTTGTCGGAAGGGCACGTCCTCCATTTTAAGTTAATGGAGGACAGTTTCCTTTCCGTCAAGGTTTTTGGGAGCTCGGGTGCTCGCTTAGGGTGCTACGCGGAGAGCTCCTCCTCAAGTGATAGCGATGAGGAGGATAGTGACGGTGATGACGACGGCACCTATCAGGAGGGCAGCGCCTCTGACTCCCCCTGAGCATCAGCCGGACCGTCACTATCAGGCGGCGGTAGCACCATCTGCATCTCCTCTCCGGCAAGGTGATTTGCCGGGGAGTTGGGAGCAGAGCTGGGGTGGTGCCTCTCGCTCCACCAGCCGCCTTCCAGGTGGACCCCGGCAGTGGGCTACAGCTCCGTTAGCCCTGCCGCGCCTTGCTGGCTCTGGTGGTGGCGGTTGATAGGTCGCCTCCGCCATGCTCTCCATTGTTGCCTTCATCGGTGCCCTCCCGCCCCCGCCAGGCTACCTCTCCTAGAGCCCGATAGGGTCACGTTGGGCTTCTGCCCAGGCACCCCTTTTGCCCTGTTCATCTCCCGCCACAGTGCCTAGGAGGAGAGGAACAAGAAAGGGCATCACGGGTCACTTATCTGTTTTCAATCTTAAATCTGTAGGCACTTGCCAAATTTTAGTTCAAATAATGTATCTCTTGAATCCATGTTTGTGCCCTGTAAGGTCTATTCTTGTTTGATCATCATATTAATGAAAAAGATAAACCTTGTCGGGGACTGGTGCATGTATATGTCCATGCAGAGGTGGAATGCCTCTATATTTTTAAATAAATGAGTTTCCCTCGGTATGCTATCCTGCCGGTAACCTCTGTTTTGTTGCCGGGGAGTTAAACCTACCGGTAACAAATTGTGACGAGGGACCAGCCCCCCGCCAATCTTTTTTCATCAAAGGCCACTGCAACCATTCCGATCGAAGAAACATTCGAGTCAAGGGATAGGAGCACATGAGTTTCAAAAAGCGGCGAGGTTCTCTTATGCACAAGTCTTTACTTACAAAACACGTATGGACAAGAGGTAGAACTTATCTGTTTGGCTTGCCAGAGATCACAGTGTTGGCTCATCTTTCCAGCATCCCTTGGAGGCCAAGTTTTCGGCAGGAACCTGTAGTTTTATGCAGATGGAAATGATGCTAGATGCGATCTTATCTACATGAACATGTGATGCTCATGAAATGCTTATGCATGTATGCAACTTGTCGGGGGCCCCCGATGCTTCATTTATTTTTCTGTTGCTCAGGGTCTACGCCTGGCTTTGTACAAGGGGTTACATGCACCTGAGGCAAGGCCTGTACAAAAGGGTGGCTGCCGGGCAGGGCCCGACAGCCACGCCTTACGGGAAGAACTTGCGGAGATGCTCAATATTCCATGAGTTTTGCAATTGAATGTCATCTCCGGTCTCCAGACGGACTGCGTCGGGTCTGGTAACTCGTACTACCCGGTAAGGCCATCCCACTTCGGCGTCAACTTGTTTGCACCCTTGGTGGACCGAACGCACCTAAGGACAATATCGCCTTCCTCAAAACAACGGGCATGAATGTAGGATCGAAAGTATGTCTAGAGGGGGGTGATTAGACTACTTGACCAAATAAAAACCTAACCTTTTCCCAATTTTAGTTCTTGGCAGATTTTAGCTATTGTAGGACAAGTCAAGCAATCATCACACAATTCAAGCAAGCATGCAAAGAGTATATTGGCAGCGGAAAGTAAAGCATGCAACTTGCAAGAATGTAAAGGGAAGGGTTTGGAGAATTCAAACGCAATTGGAGACACGGATGTTTTTCCCGTGGTTCGGATAGGTGGTGCTATCCTACATCCACGTTGATGGAGACTTCAACCCACAAAGGGTAACGGTTGCGCGAGTCCACGGAGGGCTCCACCCACGAAGGGTAATGGTTGCGCGAGTCCACGGAGGGCTCCACCCATGAAGGGTCCACGAAGAAGCAACCACCCACGAAGGGTCCACGAAGAAGCAACCTTGTCTATCCCACCATGGCCATCGCCCACGAAGGACTTGCCTCACTAGCGGTAGATCTTCACGAAGTAGGCGATCTCCTTGCCCTTACAAACTCCTTGGTTCAACTCCACAATCTTGTCGGAGGCTCCCAAGTGACACCTAGCCAATCTAGGAGACACCACTCTCCAAGAAGTAACAAATGGTGTGTTGATGATGAACTCCTTGCTCTTGTGCTTCAAATGATAGTCTCCCCAACACTCAACTCTCTCATAGGATTTGGATTTTGTGGAAAGAAGATTTGAGTGGAAAGCAACTTGGGGAAGGCTAGAGATCAAGATTCATATGGTAGGAATGGAATATCTTGGTCTCAACACATGAGTAGGTGGTTCTCTCTCAGAACATATGAGTTGGAATTGTGTATGTGTTCTGATGGCTCTCTCCACGAATGAAGAGGAGGTGGAGGGGTATATATAGCCTCCACACAATATCCAACCGTTACACACAGTTTTCCAATCTCGGTGGGACCGAATCAACAAACTCGGTCGGATCGAAAAGGTAAACCTAGTGACCGTTAGAGATTTTCGGTGGGACTGACATACAACTCGGTAGGACCGATATGGTTAGGGTTTGGGCATAACGTAATCTCGGTGAGACCGATTACACAAACTCGGTGAGACCGAGTTTGGTAATAAGCTAACCAGAGAGTTGGTCAGGTAAACTCGGTGGGACCAATTTGCTCTTTCGGTGAGACCAAAAAGTTACAAAAGGGAAACATAGAGTTTACATTGCAATCTCGGTGGGACCGATTCGCTCTTTCGGTGAGACCGAAAAGTTACGAAAGGGAAACAGAGAGTTTGCAATCCCATCTCGGTGAGACCGAGATCCCTATCGGTAGAACTGAATTGCTAGGGTTTGGCAGTGGCTTATGACAAGTGAAACTCGGTGGCGCCGGATAGAAATAATCGGTAGGACCGAGTTTGGCTTAGGGTTTAGGTCATATGTGGATATGGGAAAGTAGTTGAGGGTTTTGGAGCATATCACTAAGCACATGAAGCAAGAGGCTCATTAAGCAACACCTCATCCCTCCTTGATAGTATTGGCTTTTCCTAAAGACTAAATGTGATCTTGGATCACTAAAATATAAAATGAAGAGTCTTGAGCTTTTGAGCTTGAGCCAATCCTTTGTCCTTAGCATTTTGAGGGTTCCACTTTCACATCCATGCCATGCCAATCATTGAGCTTTCCTGAAATAGTCATCTTGGAATAGCATTAGCTCAATGAGCTATATGTTGTTATGACTTACCAAAACCACCTAGGGATAGTTGCACTTTCAATCTCCTCCTTTTTGGTAATTGATGACAACATATAGATCAAAGCTTCGACAAATGATAATAAGCATGAAATATATCGTCGCTTTGAGAAGTATGTGACAAGTAAGAGCTCCACCTAAATTTGTGCATATTTAAAATTTGCTTTGGACTGCAAATGCACAAAGAGTTAGAGTCATGGGTTACTCTTCCATGTCACATACATCTTGGTGGAGCGCTTAAAATGATAAGAATGAAATACATGCACTCATCACCAAGAATAGTGAATGATCACATAAGATAGATAAGATGATAATATTAAGCAAACATTAAGTGTAGCTTATGATCAAACACATGATCATCAATGTCTCACGAGCAATGACATAGTATCTCACACAAAAGCAAACAAAGTTCAAAAAACCACCAAATAAAACAAGAGAGAATAAAAGCAACACTCTCTCTCGAAGCCTATGATCTATACATTTTCTCCCCCTTTGGCAACAAGTTACCAAAAAGTTCCTAGAAAATGCATAGTGCTAAGTCGACACTCCGGCTTGATCTTCAGGTGGTGGTGGAGTCCGGAGCACTCCAAGGACGAAGCCTTCTGTAGACGTGGTCGGAGTCGAGGCTGAAGTAGATGCTGGAGCTGGTGGAACTGAAGCTGTAGCTGGTGCAGAAGTGGTGGCTCTGGTGTCAGCAACTGGCACTGCATGTGATCTCTGAGCTCTTGGCACTCTGGCAAATGCATCAGTTGTAGTCTTGCCTCTCCTCTCCTGCATGTCATCCTGAAGTTGTTCCACTGCAGACTGAATCTCTGTTACTTTGACATCCAAGTCATAGAACTTTTGTTCCATTATCCTCTCTAAGCTTTCCTGATTCTGAGTGAGGGTGGCCAGTCCTTGCTCAATCCTCAGTGTGGATGCAATCAAGTAACCAAGCTGCTCTTGTTTGGTTTTCAAGAAATACTCAGATGCCTCCTCTTGAGTTGGCATCTTGGCAGCTTTCTCCTTCCTCGCCTGCTCCTTCTTTGCTTGTGCTTGAACTGATGATGGTTCATTCTCATTCATCACAACTTGGTTGTCCTCAAAGTCTAGATGAATAGGCAAGTGTTCCTTATCCAACAAGTATATGCCTGTGCCCATCTTCGAGTTGATTAACTCCTGAATCTAAGGGGCATAACCACAGCTCCTCTTCTGATCTGCTGCAGTCCTCTTGATAGTTTCTACTATGAGGCTCACGACCTTGAATTTCTGAGGCACATCAAATACATGAAGCAAATTGATTGCATGGCCTCTGATCATCTTGTGATCACCTGATTTGGGCAATAGAGTGTGCCTAAGGATCCAGTTAATGGTTGGCAGCCCTGACAGAAGATAATGCACAGACCCAAACTTGAAAGTATCAAGTGCCTTGTTTGGAATTTCCTTGTACATGTTGGACATAGAGTTGTGGTCCATCTTCTTCTTGGCATATACATCCAAGTCATCTTCCTGCTCTTTTGGGGCATTGATCAGCTGAGCCCATTCAGCAACTGTAGATTGGTACCTCGTACCTTCAGACATCCAAGTTATCCTACCATCTGGATAGAAGTGTGTCGTGGAGTAGAATTGCATAATAAGTTCCTCGTTCCACTTTGTGAGCTTCTGCCCAACAAAGTCTGCTACTCCACAAGCATTGAAGCTGTCTTGCACTCCAGGATAGTGCTCTTCATTGTCCTTGATGTACTCCTAATCAACCCATCTCATGTCACAAACTATGGGCTTCTTGTCCAAAAAAACTGTCTCATAGAAGTCCTGCTGTTCCTTAGTGTGAAACCTGTAATCAACAGCAGTTCTTCTCCTTGAAGCATACGGATCTGCTTCTCTCCACTTCCTCAGCCCTGAGTCTCTTCTGAGCTTCATGTCCTCAGCCACAGGATGAGCATCATTGTGGTCTGGGATCTTGGGCTTGAGCTTTCTCAGAACGTGCTCTTCATCATCTTCTTCAGCAGCTTCAGGCACTGGGGCCTTGTTCTTCTCAGTTGCAGGTATGCTCCTCGTATTTCTCTTTGGGGCAGACTTGGGCTTGGAGGCAACTTTGGGTGCTTCTTTGGGCTTGGATGCAGCAGCCCCTGTCCTGATAGCATCACCCATAAGCTTAGGTGCCTTAGGTGCTGGTGCAGCAACCTCTTCTTCTTTCTCTTCTTCCATGATGGAAGCCTTTCCAAGCACTCTCGCTACGGTCTTCTTGACCCTTTCCTTCCTTTTCTTTCCTTCAGCAGCAACTGGCTCTATGGTTGCAGGCTTTTCAGGAATCTGAGTTGAAGCTCTGGCCTTTGGCATAGGCTGCCTACCTGCTGGCCTTTTGATTTTTAAGCCTGGCTTTGTGCCTTGAGCTGAGCCATATTCCTTCTTGAGCACAACTCTCTTTGATGTGGCTTCCTCTCCCTCTGCCACATAATATTCATCCTCGGAATCTGAAGTTCTCTTCTTCCTTTGTCTTGTGGCAGCTTTTGGCAAATTGCTTAGGGTACTTCTGCTGCCATCATCTGAAGAACTTGAGAGACTAGTGCCCTCACTCATCTGCACTTGCTGCTCTGACATGTTCTGGCTATCACTTTGGTCTGACATGATGCAAACTCTGACTGCTGACCCTGTGAATAGGTTATAGATGAGATAGAGTGGATAAGCATCACAAAATGCAGAGATTTTTGCAAAAGAATAATTCAAAAACTTAGTTTTAGTTTCCCACTGAAAGCATCTCGGATCTACCGATTTCTAAACTCGGCGATACCGAAGCAGTTTTCGCACCTAAACTAGTGAACTCGGTCAGACCGAGTCATAGTTTGGTGGCACCGAGACTGCTAGGGTTTCACAGAGTTCCAAAATCGGTCACACCGATAAGTAATTCTCGGTCAGACCAAGTCTCACTTGTGCAATGGCATAAGCCAAATCGGTGGGACCGAGTTTTTCAACTCGGTGGGTCCGAGATGGTTTCGGCGGAAACCTAACCCTAAAATTTTCAAATTAAACCTAATCTACGAGTTCATTGACTGGATAGAAGTTTAACAAACATGGCAAGAATCATGATGATCACAATGTGCTAAGAATCGGATTGGGGAATAGCACAAAGATCGAGTCCATACCCTAGTTCGGCGGAGACTCGCTACGGCGGCAACGGCGGGGTTGAATTTCCGTTGACGGCAACGGAGACCAGCGACTGGAGGCGGCTGGCAGCGAGGAGACGATCCGGAGACCAAGTTGGCAGAGCAGGCTATCGCGCGGGCGAAGGGGTTCGGAGAAATTTCCAAATTTTTGCCCGTGACTATATATAGCTCGACCCTGTCAGTGTGACCGAGTGGAACGACTCGGTGGCACCGAGATGCAAAACTGTATACAGTTGTTGCAACTCGGTGTGACCGAATGGTTCAAATTGGTTGCACTGAGATCGAAAACCTAGATCAACTTAATGATCTCGGTAGGACCGAAAGTGGGGTATCGGTCAGACCAAGAATCATAAAGAGGTTTTGGAAGTTTAATTCTATGACGAATCGGGGACTCCGAGCGCTCCTCACACAGAGTGGTTCGAATCTGACTTGATCAAATTTTGTGATGTAGCATGAATAGAGTTTGAGACGAGAAAAGCATAGATAGCTAGAGGAGGTTCTTAGGCATTCTTGTCCATCCACTTGGCAAAAGGAAATAAAACCAAACAATCAAAACAACAAGTGGATGTCCTCGAATGAGTAAAATATGCAACCAACATGCTCACACAATAAGATGGCAAATGAAATATGTGACAAGGCATGCACAACCAATTCTAGCATCTATCAAGCAATTTGCGATGACAAGGTCATCTATATATGAGTATATTGACTTAGGAGTCAAGTGAGAACACTTGATCATAGGTCATACTCATCGTTTAAGCTCAAGTGGGGTTACCACTTTTACATAAAGCATTGTTGTGTTAACATCTTTAGAGTTGCTTTAGCTCAAGTCTTAGAGTAAAGCTCCCCCTAGATGTGATATCCCCCCTTAGAGGGATGAACTAACCTCGGGTTTTGTCGATGATGACTTCATGTAGATGTTGAAGATGTGGATGCTCAATGTTGATGTAGATCACTTGGAGCTATCCATTTGAGTGAATTGCACTTTCAATACCTACATGGGTTAGTCCCACAAGGAACAAACAAGGATATCCATAGACATAGAGTGATGCACACACAAGATGATGTCCATGAAAACTTTTAGGTTACCTTGTCCCTTGTCTTACCAACAAGAGGGTTTGTGACTCCTTGAACTAGTGCAAGATGTGGAAGTTGATTGCACTTGTTCTTGCCAAAATGATAAGAGTGAAGTATGTTGGCGGAGTCACCCTCAAGAACTATCTAGTTCTTCTTCTTTTGGATCCACACCATCTTGATGGGAATCCTTGGAGTTGTAGTCGTACTTGATGAAGTGGAACTTGAAGTAGTCTTGGGAATCCACTTGACTAAGGTCTTAGGAGCTTCTTGAAATGCATCAATTTCCTCTTGAAGCTTGTCCTTGCCTTTTTGCTTGTAGTCTTGTGGTGGAAGATCATCTTGAGCTTGTGTCCCCTTGGAAGAAGTATCATACTTCTCTTGTTGAAGAACAAACTTTGTCTTGGGGTATTGATCTTCTTCCCACTCAACTCCATTGGCATTGAACTTCCGTTCAAAACCAACACCTTGATTCTTCTGGTGCATTCCTTGCTTGCGCACAATTTCCTCGAATTGCTTACTCCCGGCAAGGCTTTTGTACACTCCTTTCTCTATAATTCCCTTCAATAAGCTATTTTCTTGCTCAAGTGTAACTTGGCTAATAGAATCATTAGTGGAATCAAGAGAACTACTAGAAGCAACAATATTGGATTTAGCATGATCATTGTTACTGCTAGAGGAAGAATCTTTCTTGTTCTTGTTACTAGACATGACTTGAGGCATGTAAGTGGATAAGCGTAAACGCTTGGCAATGTAAGAAGAATTTTTCTTGCGGAGATCATCATTGATTGCTTTTAAGAACTCATGCTCTTGCTCAAGATTGAGCTTTTCAAAGCGTAATTTCTCATGATCTCTTAAAAATTCTCGATGATCTTCGAAGATAGTTTCATGAGCTAACTTAAGAGTGTTTAGTTCTTTAGTTAGAGCCTCAATCTTCTCCTTATCAGTGTCATTCGTTTTATCTTGATTAGCATGATTAATTTACGTTTCATCATAGTATTCATCACTAGAGTTGTCAACAAGCAAATCATCACCTAACAAGTCATCTTCATCACTATTGAAATCAACATACTCGGGGTGTGTTACCTTAGGACCTTTGGCCATGAAGCATCTTCCAATTCCTTCATTTGGTGAGTCAAATATGTCGTAGGAGTTGGTTGACACAAGTGCTAGACCGGCAACACCTTCATCTTGAGTATCTTCGGAGTCGGAGTGATAACTTCTCTCGGAGTGGCTGTCGGAGTCGGAGCCGGATACCCATTCACCAACATGAGCTTGATGTCTTCGTTTTGTGTAGCTCCTTGATGATTTTTCCTTCCTTTCCGAATCCTTGCTTCTCTGTGAGTATCTTCGTTCATAACGATCATCTCTACTCCTTCTCTCTCTTGGTGGTGATTCTTTGCTTCTTCTTTTTGGAGAATCTTCTCCTCTCTTGTAGGGAGCCGCACACTCATTTGAATAGTGTCCGGGTCATCCACAACTGTAGCAGTTTTGCTCTCGACTAGAAGATCTTTTGTCATTGTAGGACCTTAACTTGAAGCTTCTATCTTTGCTTCTACTCTTGTAGAACTTGTTGAAGTTCTTCACCATTAAGCTCAATTCTTCATTGAAGTTTTGTTTCTCACTTGATGATGTAGGGGCTTCACATGAGGCTTTGTAGGCAACACTTGATTTGTTGTGAAGTTCATCTTTATCCTTAAGTGACATCTCATGAGCAACAATTCTTCCAATCACCTCCGTTGGCTTGAGATCTTTGTAATTGGGCATCATTTGGATCAATGTGCACACGGTATCATATTTTCCATCCAAGGCTCTTAGAATCTTCTTGATGATGAATTTATCAGTCATCTCTTCACTTCCTAAGCCGGCAATCTCATTTGTGATGAGAGCAAGCCTAGAGTACATTTCAGCGACACCTTCACCATCCTTCATTTTGAACTTGTCAAGTTGACTTTGAAGCACATACAACTTGGATTCCTTGACGGAGTCTGTACCTTCGTGCATATCAATCAAAGTGTCCCAAATTTCCTTTGCATTCTCAAGACGGCTGATTTTGTTGAATTCTTCGGGGCACAATCCGTTGAAGAGAATATCACAAGCTTGAGCATTGTATTGCAACATCTTCAACTCATCCGCGGTAGCTTCACGGTTTGGTTCTTTCCCATCAAAGAAGTCACCTTGCAAACCAACACACACAATAGCCCAAACGGTGGGGTTATGTCCAAGAATATGCATTTTCATTTTATGCTTCCAACTAGCAAAATTAGTACCATCAAAGTAAGGACCTCTACGGTGATAATTTCCCTTGCTAGACGCCATACTCTCCTAGGTTGTGAAACCAAGGCTATGACCACCAAAAGCTATGGAGATCAAAGCAAATGGAGACCAAAGCTCTGATACCACTTGTAGGATGGAAAGTATGTCTAGAGGGGGGTGATTAGACTACTTGACCAAATAAAAACTTAACCTTTTCCCAATTTTAGTTCTTGGCAGATTTTAGCTATTGTAGGACAAGTCAAGCAATCATCACACAATTCAAGCAAGCATGCAAAGAGTATATTGGCAGTGGAAAGTAAAGCATGCAACTTGCAAGAATGTAAAGGGAAGGGTTTGGAGAATTCAAACGCAATTGGAGACACGGATGTTTTTCCCGTGGTTCGGATAGGTGGTGCTATCCTACATCCACGTTGATGGAGACTTCAACCCACGAAGGGTAATGGTTGCGCGAGTCCACGGAGGGCTCCACCCACGAAGGGTAATGGTTGCGCGAGTCCACGGAGGGCTCCACCCATGAAGGGTCCACGAAGAAGCAACCACCCACGAAGGGTCCACGAAGAAGCAACCTTGTCTATCCCACCATGGCCATCGCCCACGAAGGACTTGCCTCACTAGCTGTAGATCTTCACGAAGTAGGCGATCTCCTTGCCCTTACAAACTCCTTGGTTCAACTCCACAATCTTGTCGGAGGCTCCCAAGTGACACCTAGCCAATCTAGGAGACACCACTCTCCAAGAAGTAACAAATGGTGTGTTGATGATGAACTCCTTGCTCTTGTGCTTCAAATGATAGTCTCCCCAACACTCAACTCTCTCATAGGATTTGGATTTTGTGGAAAGAAGATTTGAGTGGAAAGCAACTTGGGGAAGGCTAGAGATCAAGATTCATATGGTAGGAATGGAATATCTTGGTCTCAACACATGAGTAGGTGGTTCTCTCTCAGAACATATGAGTTGGAATTGTGTATGTGTTCTGATGGCTCTCTCCACGAATGAAGAGGAGGTGGAGGGGTATATATAGCCTCCACACAATATCCAACCGTTACACACAGTTTTCCAATCTCGGTGGGACCGAATCAACAAACTCGGTCGGACCGAAAAGGTAAACCTAGTGACCGTTAGAGATTTTCGGTGGGACTAACATGCAACTCGGTAGGACAGATATGGTTAGGGTTTGGGCATAACGTAATCTCGGTGAGACCGATTACACAAACTCGGTGAGACCGAGTTTGGTAATAAGCTAACCAGAGAGTTGGTCAGGTAAACTCGGTGGGACCGATTTGCTCTTTCGGTGAGACCGAAAAGTTACAAAAGGGAAACATATAGTTTACATTGCAATCTCGGTGGAACCGATTTGCTCTTTCGGTGAGACCGAAAAGTTACGAAAGGGAAACAGAGAGTTTGCAATCCCATCTCGGTGAGACCGAGATCCCTATCGGTAGAACCGAATTGCTAGGGTTTGGCAGTGGCTTATGACAAGTGAAACTCGGTGGCGCCGGATAGAAATAATCGGTAGGACCGAGTTTGGCTTAGGGTTTAGGTCATATGTGGATATGGGAAAGTAGTTGAGGGTTTTGGAGCATATCACTAAGCACATGAAGCAAGAGGCTCATTAAGCAACACCTCATCCCTCCTTGATAGTATTGGCTTTTCCTAAAGACTCAATGTGATCTTGGATCACTAAAATATAAAATGAAGAGTCTTGAGCTTTTGAGCTTGAGCCAATCCTTTGTCCTTAACATTTTTAGGGTTCCACTTTCACATCCATGCCATGCCAATCATTGAGCTTTCCTGAAATAGTCATCTTGGAATAGAATTAGCTCAATGAGCTATATGTTGTTATGAATTACCAAAACCACCTAGGGGTAGTTGCACTTTCAATGAACCTTGCAGCTGTGATAGTGACGCAGGGCTTGCTGGTAGCGTGCAGCACGCGTAGCATCCCGGAGACGGTTCTCCTCGAGAAGTATAGTGTCGTCACACCGGTGCTGATCCTACGCTAATTCATCATAGGCAAGCACTCGGGGCGACCCGTAAATGAGTTCCGTGGGGATAACTGCTTCTGCCCCATAGACTAGGGATAAGGGAGTCTACCCGGTAGCTTGATTTGGTATCGTTCCGAGGGACCAGAGAACTACCAGCAGCTCATCGATCCATTGCCCGCCGCGCTTCTACAGCGTATCAAATGTTCTTGTCTTGAGTCCTCGCAACACTTCAGTGTTCGCCCTCTCAAGTTGTCCATTGCTTCTGGGATGTGCAATAGAAGCAAATGAGATCTTGCTTCCGAGGGCATGAACATATTGCATGAAGGTGCGGCTCGTGAACTGGGTGCCGTTGTCGGTGATGATCCGAGCGGGGACCTCGAAGCGGCACACCAATCCTTTGAAGAACTTGATAGTTGACTGAGCAGTCACCTTTCTCATGGCATCTACTTCCGGCCAGTTTGTAAACTTGTCGATGGAAACGAACAATAATTCAAAGCCCCCGTCAGCTTGGGGGAAAGGGACGAGGATATCGAGCCCCCAGACCGAAAACGGCCATGACAAAGGGATTGCCTAAAGAGCTTGTGCAGGCAGATGGATGTTCTTGGTATGGAACTGGCAGGCTTCACACTTGGTGACTAGCTCGACCGCATCTTGGAGGGCTATGGGCCAATAGAATCCCTGTCGGAATGCTTTCCCAACTAATGCCCTTGAGCAATGTGGGGCCGCACATGCCTTTGTGTATTTCTGCCAGTAGTTCCTTTCCTTCTTCCCGGCAAATGCACTTCAATTTCACACCATTGGGCCTCCTTCTGTATAGAGTGTCATCAACAAACTGATACATATTGGCCCTATGGGCTACCCTTTCAGCTTCCTCTTGCTCATCGGGAAGTTCTCCAATTTGGTGGAAATGGACTATGTGCCTTGCCCAAGTTGGAGCCTGGGGCTTGGCAATAAGGACTAGTGGCACCTCCTCATCTGCGGGAGCGCATTCCTCGACCGTGGGGACCAATGGCCCAGTAGGAGGCATAGCCCGACAATCGATGGGGAGTTGTTTCCGGCAGGGTCCCTACCAGGAGCCCCGGGAGGCTCTACCGGGAGAGGCTTACCAGAGTCCAACTTCCTCCTCTTTCAGGCCATTGTTGCCGAGGATACGGAGGGCTGAGTAAGATGGAGCAAAAAAGTTCCTAGTTCCACACAAATTTTTTGCGTAGCACACTTTAACAGATGATCAGCTATGCTGTTTTCCGCACGGGGTACATGCTCTGTTTGCAATCCGTCAAAGCGTTTCTCCAATCTTCTCACTTCCTCGATGTATGCCTCCATTAATGGACTTTGGTAATCTTTGTTGACTTGTCTCACCACAAGTTTTGAGTCTCCTCGAATGATCAGCTTCTTGATTCCCAATTCTATGGCAATCCTGAGCCCGACAAGGAGCCCTTCATACTCTACTATATTGTTGGTTGCCTCCTCCCGGGGAAAATGCATATGGATGACATACTTCAAGTGCTCCCTAGTGGGAGCAACGAGAAGCACGCCAGCCCCTGCACCTTGCAGGGAGAAAGCACCATCGAAATACATGATCCATTCTTGGGGTGTTTCCTTGCCGAGGGTAACTATTTCCAGCACTTCTTCATCAGGGGTTGGCGTCCATTCTGCAATAAACTCTGCCAATGCCCTGCTCTGAATCATTGATGTGCTCTCAAATTTCAGGCCAAAGCCGGATAACTCCAAAGCCCACTCCACTATTCTGCTGGTAGCCTCAGGGTTTCGGAGTATCCTTTGCAACAGAAAGCGGGCGACAACCGTGATCTCATGGGCTTGAAAGTAGTGGCACAGTTTCCTTGAGGCCATGATGAGGCCAAAAATCAACTTTTGCACAGCAGAGTACCTCGATCTAGCCCCCGGTAATAGGGAACTAACGAAGTATACTGGGCAGTGCACCACTTTCTTCCTTGCCCCTTGGGGTTGCCCTGCTATCGTGCTCCTCTTTGCCCTGATCCTCATCCGGTCCTGCCGGGCTTTGTTCACTCTATGTTTCTTCTACCTCTCGCTGTGCCACTAGGGCTGCACTAACCACTTGATTAGTTGCCGCTAAGTATAGCAGCAACGGTTCTTGTGGTTTGAGAGAAACCAAAGTGGGCACAAAGGACAAGTAGGTCTTCAAATCTTGCAATGCTATGTCTGCTTTCGGGTCCACTTCATGGGCCCTGCCTTCTTCAAAATTTTGAAGAATGGCAAGGCACGCTCGGCAGACTTGGAGATGAATCTCCTCAGTGCGGCAACGCACCCTGTCAGATGCCTTACATCTTTAACTATCCTGGGTGCCTGAATCTGCTCAATAGCCTTCATCTTAACGAGGTTGGCCTCGATCCCATGATGGGACACAAAGAACCCAAGTAGCTTGCCAGAGGGAACGCCAAACACACACTTCTCCAGATTTAGCTTCAAGTTGATCTTGCGCAGATTAGCAAAAGTCTCCTCCAAATCCTGGATGAGGGTTGATCTGTCCTTGGTCTTGACCACAATATCATCCATATAAGAATCAATGTTTCTTTGCATCTATGGTTCAAAACCAATCTGGACTGCTCTTGCAAAAGTGGACCCAACACACTTTAACCCGAAAGGCATGCACACGAAGCAGTACGTACCACATGGGGTGATGAATGAGGTCTTCTCTTCGTCTTCCTTGAACATGAAGATCTGATGATATCCAGAGTGTACATCCAGAAAGGAGAGATAATCACAACCTGAAGTGGAGTCCACAATCTGGTCGATATGCGGCAAGGGAAATGGGTCATTCGAGCAAGCCTTGTTGAGATCTGTGAAATCTATGAAAAGCGTCCATTTTCTGTTAGACTTGCGTACGACCACTGGGTTTGCTAACCATGTTGGATGCAATACTCCTCTGACCAGGCCAACCGCCTCAAGCTTCTTAATCTCTTCGGCAATGAACTACTGCCTCTCCAAGGCCTACTTCCTAACCATCTGCTTGATGGGGTCGGGCATGTGGGCAGACAGCAAGGTGGTGCTCGATTACCTCCCTGGGAGCATCGGGGATATCGGATGGTTGCCAGGCAAACACATCGATATTCGCCAGCAGGAAGGCAACGAGCATGCTTTCCTATTTGTCATCAAGGGTGGCGCTGATAGTGAAGGTACCATCAACGCTAGCCAGCCCTGCCGGGACCTTTTTCACATGTGGTGCAGCATCCTTGGATCTCTTGTTGTTGGAACTCTCCGGCAAGTCATCCACAGGCATAGCACACTATGAAGAGGTACGCTTCCTAGGTTCTTTGTTGTTGTCCTTGTTGTCCTTCTTCTTCCCTTTGCTTTCCTCCGTGGGAACTGCTACTGGCGTGGCCTTTGCTGCGACTGTGTCCCGGTACATCTTATCCACGCAAATGATTGCGTATTTCTTGTCTGACAGAATGGAAATGACTCCAACGGGCTCTGGCATCTTCAAAGTGTTGTAGGCATAGCGAGATGCCGCCATGAATTTTGCCAGAGCTGGACGTCCAAGGATCCCATTGTACGGCATGTTTCCTCCTCATCCCCTCCATCACTCTCATTATTGCAACCTTCCTTCTCTTGGCCCCTGGCGGGTTCTCCCTTGTTCCGAAGGGCCTTGTCGAGGCGATTTACTTCACTGCCTCGGCCCTTCCTGCCAGTGCCATTCTGACCTTTTTCCTTATCATGCTTCTCATATTCAGCCCTCTACCACTTGAAGAGCTGCTCAACCTGATGACACTCTTGGAGATCGTCGCCTTTGGTCCTATGAATCTTGCAATACGGCCCATCGCCCATCCCAGCCTTCTCGGCAGCCGCAGCCTCCCGGCAGTCAGCGCACGTGGCAACTTCCTTGTCGGGGGCTTCGGACTTAGCCTTCTTGTCGGTACTAGGCGTTCCTGATCCTTTGACGGTCATCACTGCCTTACCCTTGCGCCTCCTATTGCACTTATTATTCTTCTTCTTCTAACTGGTGGATTCATCGTCATCCTTTGAGTCGATGTTGACACAATCATCCTTTCCAGGGAGTTTCCTTCCCTCCTCCACCCGAGCGCATTTGTCCACCAAGGTGCAAAGCTCCTTCACAGTCTTGGGCAACCGAACATTCATCTTGGAATGTATCATGTGGTTGCACACATTGGATTGGAAGCAGCTATCACAGCTGCCCAGTGGATATATCGGATATTTCTGTGGATTCTACTGAATCTTTGCAAATACTTTCGCAGACTCTCTCCTTCTTTGTGTTGGAGAAGCTGCAAGTTGCTGGGCCATCCAGGTTCTTGATGGCTGCTTGTGAAGGCACCAATGAACTCATGGCACAGCTCAGCCCATGTCGAATTAGAGTTCTTCCGCAGGTGCATCAGCCAAGATCTCACATTGGACTTGCGTGCCAAAGGGAAGTAGTTGGAGAACACCTTCTCATCTCTTCCCCTGGCAGCTTGAACAGCGATGGTGTAGATGCTCAAGAACCCTGCCGGGTTCAGCCTCCCATCATACTTCTCGGGTATCTCTGGCTTGAATGTGCAAGTGGATGGCCAATGGACTTGCCGCAGCTCATGAGTCAAGGCAGGGCACCCAACCTCAAAAGGCAGGTACTCTCCATCGTCGAGCGCAGGCTCGTCGATGTTGGGAGCATCGCACCCATTGGTCCGGCGGTGGTCGTCGTGGCACCGCTCGCTGACGACGCGCGTGCCTCCCCTCCGCCTGTCCTCCAGGGCTCGTCGTTGGCCTTGATGTGCTCGAGGGTCAGAAGAGGCCATCGAGACGTCGTCGGGTTCTTGATTTCGCGGCTCCCACGCTGATTGCCGTGGTGGGGAATGCATAGTGGGGGTGGCCCCTTCCGTATGGCCAGCAGCACAAGCCGCTGTCATTGCCTGGGGAGGCCGTAGCGGACCAGCTCGCTGTGAGCCCGTAGCCTCGGTGAACCCAATCAGACTCTAAATGGTGGTTCTCCACTCATCCATCTAATCGGCTGCTGTCGGGAATCTCAATAGCAGCTGGGCCCGCGCCATGGCATCCGTAGCGGTGCTTGGCATTGGTGATAATGATGTAGACCGCATCGTCGTCCGGCTTCTAATGGTGCCAGCTGCGACTGCGATGCGCCCTCGCTATTGCGAACCAGTCGCTTGGATGGCATGGTGACGCGGTGAAGGCGCTTGAGGGCCAACGGCTTCATTGGGCACAGTGTGTGGGTCAATCCGCTCCAGGGGAGGTGCGCTCCCTATGGTCGCGCCTATGGCGGGGAGGGCCTGAGGGTGGCGATTCACCCTAGACCGGGTGCCACCACTGTGGCTGTGACCTTTGGCGAGGGGAAGAGTTACAGAAAGAATAACCCCTTTGTTCGTCCTCGTGGAGCATGACTGTTGGGATTCTACTGATGCTGCTCTCCTCCGGTGCCTCCTGCTCCTGCTTCGGCCGCGGGGGAGGTGGTGACAACGCCGCTTGCGCTGACCGTGTCCCCCGCAGTGCCCACATCCTCGTGTGCCTGTGCATTCCCCACCGCGTCGGCAACCGCGGGTGGCGGAGCCTTCGAGGTAGACGGGTGAGCTTCGGCATTGGGCTTCTTCTTGGGCACCATTGTTGATGGAGCTGTCGATGATGAAAATGGCGATGAAGATGATGCACTGCTCATGCTTTCGGGTTCGCGCAAGTGATCCCCCTACCTGGCGCGCCAAAGATGTCGTGGGAAACCATGGACACCTATGGGACCAAGAGCCCCTTTCTGGTTCGACGGGGGGATGGCATGTCGCACAAAGAACCGAGAAGCGTGGACTTGCACGGCAGTGATCACACGGGCAGTTTTTACCTAGGTTCAGGCCGCCGTGAGGCGTAAAACCCTACTCCTGCTTTGGTGGATTGATGGTGGAAAATATGGTGGTGCGTGCAGCACGTTTGCCCGGCAGGGTTGCCTCTGGGCGAGAACGGCTATGCGCGTATGAGTGTGTGAGGGTGTGGATTAGCCAACCCTTTCTACGGTTGCCTTGGGCCTCCTTTGATAGATCAAGGGGTCACCAAAGTGGCAAATCATTCATTATGCATTGATTAGATAGCAAACAGTGCTATCATACCTAACTCTGCAGGCTGACAGGGCGCATTAAATGTGTCGATCAACGTCACATCACAGCTTGCCTGGCAGGCCCTGTCGGGCTGTTTCGCTAGCTTTGCGCCTACTTGCTTGACACATCTCAGGACGGGTGTCGCTTGGAGGTATTTTCTGTAGGAACTGGCTGCCATGTGGCGAATAGCAACCAGTTAGTCACGTTGGAGCTTGACATTGCACTGATCGACGACGTGCGTCGTGATGAGGTGGTGCAGTGGACAAGTTTTGCCTCCATAAGCCCTGGCAGGCCTACAGGGACGACCCGAAGGCTTGCTTCCGAGGGTATCCCTATCTTTGCTAGGGTCATCTACCCGGCAAGGAGGTTTTTCCCTTAGCGATATCTAGCTTCTCTGGCTAGTCTTGGTCTTCTGGTGCTGCATGTTGGTCCTTCGAAGAACTGATCCCTTGTGCTTCACTCTCATCTTGGTGTTGTGATCTTGTTCTCGTGCCTATGCATAGTCTGGGCAATGGACCCAGGGTTTGTTGCACCGACAGTAGTCTGTAAGTGGTTGTTAGTACCCGCAAAAACCCCAAGTGGCATATGGTACTTGTTGGTCTTATATGTGGTGTCAAACATTACGCAGTCACCAAAGTTTTGATATGCCCCTCGGCAGCTTGCTGATGTGGACATGACTACCTTGAATACGACCAAAAATATTGCATACATGTCTATTTGTGAGGTTATTTCTAATGCAAACTATGCAATAATTTATTTATGTCATTCAGGACAAAAATTCTTCAGAGACTTTCGTGCCATGTCTAATTGTAGATGTATAGAACATTTATACAATCCACATAAGAAGATAAGGGAAAAAGTGAAGTTTAGGTGTTGTTCAAAAAGTCCTCTCACGTCACTTTTGGGCCAAGATAAGATAGAGTCCAAGTCTCTCACGTTCTGGATTCAGATTCGGACTGCACAGACATACCTGACTGAAAACACCAACAATTTTTCCATACGGACTCTGAATTGGGTGATTCTTTTTTTGTTTGAAAGTAGATTTCGTGCTTTTTCCAGCACAATTGGATTCACCTTAAAATTCGTCCGGAGCGTTGAGTTATGGACGAAACAATCTGACGTTGCAGCAGAATCCGAGTCAAACTACAAGCCCAAAGATGTTGCATCACCTCCACTTGGGCCCATGAGCCTTGTATGACCTAGGGTTAGTTTTAGGCTGTCTTGGGACGTCCTCCCACCTCCTTGGCCGCCACCCCTTTCTCCTATATAAGTAGATCCATCTAGTAGCTTTTTTGGGGGGATTTGTTTAATTAAAATTTAGCCATTGCAACTTCGTGTACTTCGTTTGTGTCCAACGACCAGACCAAGACCGCTTACCGCTCCCCACCATTACCAATAGTTCATATATATATATATATATTCGCAATATTCAGATTGCTTTATCATATTCTTGACCGTTCTTTGATTGCTTGCAGGAATAGACCTTCGTGGTTATGCCGGCCGTGCTTCCGGCATCGTCAGTAACCTCAGAAGATTGGTTTAGCGATTGCAAAGGCGCAACGTCGTGCACGTTTGTAGTTGGATCGTCAAAGTCGTCTCCACCAAATCGATAGTTATCATCTCATCAAAAGATCGGGACACACTCGCGTCTATCAAGTGGTATCAGATTTCCAGGTTGCTCGGTGAGATTTTACAGTTTTTCATAGTTTATATCGAGTCTGTTCTTCATACCTATAGTCCACGAAAAAGCCAAAAAAATTAGGTTTAGTTCATCCTATCCAAACCAGTCTGAGCATTTGCACAGTCTTTTCAATATTTTGCTTTGTTGAATTTATGGTTGCATCGTTGTGTCAAGTTGCTGGTCTTGGCGTCTAGTTTCCCTTAGAGTTTCGAGTTATGTTCACAAGTTGTCATGCTGCCGACGCACCATCGTCATCGCTCCTGCCATCTGCCACCACTGCTTATCGGCCACCAATCCGTATCCATATACCACCACCAATCCGTATCCATATACCACCACCAATCCATATCAATTTCCACCACGTGCTACCCACCGTTCATTGTCATAATCATAGTTGAGATTGTTCACATCTTCGCTTCATCCAATCTGCATCTTATCTAGTTTGTTTTGGAAAGAGGGAGAGAGAGAGAAAAAAAGTAAAAAAGTCAGAGAAAAAAAAAGAAAAAGAAAAAGTGTGAGAAAAAAAGAGAAGATTTTTTTTCGGATCTATCTAGACTCAATCTCGTAGTTGAATTCGGGTTGTAATCTGTTTTGTGCACTGTTCAGTAAAACAGGCATAACTTCCCCATACAAAGTCCGTTTTGGCTCTGCGAGTACTCAAATGAAAGCTAGCAACGAGCCGCATTTAAATAGTTGCAGTAGCTTGTTCAATATTTGGCACCTCAAAATCGGATTCTAAATAGGTATTTTTACCCTCCGAAGTTCACAAACACAGCTTATTCCAGTTTTTCAGGCCAGTTTTAGAATTTTTTGACTCCTCATATCAACTCGGAATTAAGTGATTCCTTTTATGTTTGAAAGCTTGAGTCAGTACCATTCTTGAAAAAACTTATCAAAAAATTGGCACAAACTTTTCCAGAAGAAAGTTGGAGAGAAAATTGTTGATATATCCTGCTTGGCTGTTGTTTCACATCATTATCTTTACTGCTATTGTCATCTTCACTTACGTCTTGCTGTCGAGAGCTACTTCATATCCTTTATTGATGCTAGTTGTGCTACGGCATGACCTCATTAGTGTTCTAGGCTCGCGTCTCTAGTCCGTTCTAGCCTAGGACCAGCACAGTAACGTCGTTGAGCGACTATTCGACATTGCATCTCTGAATTGATTATTGTTAATATTTTGCTACCATATATTTAAGCCTTCCAAGATCCACATATTTCTACACCGTGTATATATATGTTCCCCTGGCAATCGCTTTACTCAATCTTCGGAGTTATTTGACACTGCTGGTTGCCTATCACCACCTGCTACTTGGTAAGAACTTGTAAGATATTGATATTTGCTTTATTGTGAGCGCTTTACCACCACACCCTAGTAGTTCATAGGAAGATTATTCTTGAATTTTGTTTCTTGTTTCTATTAATCATGACAGGGTCCGGAGATAGAAGTTCTTGGACAACGAATACATCTTCACCATCATAAGAGGTGGGACAACACACACAAGCATATGGTCAGGTTATCTCTTTACCATCATTTGAGGGTAGATTTAATCCTGCTATTTATCTAGCTTGGGAGATTGAAGTAGAACAAGTTTTTAGTCACCATGATTTTTCTGAACTTGAGAAAGTATGAGCTACCACTAGAGCATTTACTGGTTTTGCTTCTGTTTGATGGAGTGTACATTGTAAGAAAAATATTAATAACCAACCCAGAACATGGTAATTTTTGGAAGCTGTAATGAGACAACAATTTTTTCCTCCTTACTATCATCGTGAATTGCTTCGCAATTTGGAACAATTAAAACAAGGCAGTAACACTGTTCATGCTTACTACCAAGAGTTCAAATCCTATATGCATCATTGTGACATAGAAGAATCTGTACAATGAGTAGATTTTTTGGTGGTTAGAACCATGATATCCGTGCAAGATTTCAGTATATTTCTCGTTGCATTACTGGTATGTATGTTCGCGTTTGTACCTTTGAGAGACAGATACAGGATGATGCATTGTGTGACTACAACAACTACTATTCGAGTTCATGCTCACCACCGCTGGCTGGTTCCTCCATTGTTGCACCTACTAGAGCAGCCCCACCTCGGATTGTGAGCGCGACATAATCTCAAGAGTACGGTACATTGTCAACGTCCGTACCTACATCAGCTACATCTTTGCGATAAGGTAACAGTAAAGGTATTGATGATATAACTTCATATGAGAATGATGCATGCCTAGTTAACTTGAATGCATCATCTGTTGAGTTACCTGTTGATTTGAGCACAACATCTATTTTAGAGAATCTTGTTACTGTCATGAACGCGTCATGTGATCAACCAACTGAAATACCAACAATTTTGAGTGCACCCATTGATTTAATTGTTGATGCAAAAGAACCAATATTTAATCATTTTGAGATGACCTCTAATCTTGGTGATGATTCTGTGTCCAATGACTTATTTAAGCATGTTATAGCATGTAAATTTGATGCAACTAAGGTTAATTCACCAATGTTGGGATGGTTTAATGATGAACATTGTCAATCTTTTGAAATGAATAAGAGCTTCACTTATATGTGCAAACTAAGTTGCAATATTTTCATGCCTTCTACATCTTGTGATAATTTTTTGGCTTTCGATTTTATGAACTATGAAAGTTACTCATGTATACATGTGTCATATGTGCAAAAGTCAAAGGGAAGTAAAAATGGATGACATATACATCAACAACATGTACACCTTGTCTCTTTTGTTAGCCACATTTCAGATTAAGCAACATTGAGGACGGCTTTGTTTTCAAGAAGGGGAGGATGATGAGGACATGACTACCTATGACGCCCCCGATTTGACCGCACACTAATCATACACGCAAATGTGCACGATCAAGATCAAGACTCATGGCAAGATATCACAACACAACTCTAGACACAAATTAAAATAATACAGGCTTTATATTACAAGCCAGGGGCCTCGAGGGCTTGAATACATAAGCTCGAAAACACAAGAGTCAGCGGAAGCAACAGTATCCGAGTACAGACATAAGTTAAACAAGATTGCCTTCAGAAGGCTAGCACAAAATTAACAACGATCGAAAAGGCGAGGCCTCCTGCCTGGGACCTCCTAACTACTCCTCGCAGTCGAACTCCGCGTAGAACCATCCTCGGGATCCTTTGGCTCATGGACTCCATCATATGATCGCGGAAACCGGGAAAAGGGGAAAAAGAAGTAGGAAAGCAACCGTGAGTACTCATCCAAAGTACTCGCAAGCAAGGAGCTACACTACATATGCATTGGTATCAAATGAAAGGGGTTGTATATGTGGACTGAACTGCAGAATGCCAGAATAAGAGGGGGATAGCTAGTCGTGTCGAAGACTACGCTTCTGGTAGCCTCCATCTTGCAGCAAGTAGAAGAGAGTAGATGGTAAGTTCACCAAGTATCATCGCATAGCATAATCCTACCCGATGATCCTCCCCTCGTCGCCCTATGAGAGAGCGATCACCGGGTTGTATTTGGCACTTGGAAGGGTGTATTTTATTAAGTATCCGATTCTAGTTGTCATAAGGTCATGGTACAACTCCGGGTCGTCCTTTTACCGAGGGACACGACTATTCGAATAGATAAACTTCCCGGCAGGGGTGCACCACATTTCCCAACACGCTTGATCCCCTTTGGCCGGACACACTTTCCTGGGTCATCCCAGGCCTTGGAAGATCAACACGTCGCAGCCCCACCTAGGCACAACAGAGAGGTCAGCACGCCGGTCTAAATCCTATGCGCGTAGGGGTCTGGGCCCATCGCCCATTGCACACCTGCACGTTGCGAGGGCGGCCGGTGAGCAAACCTAGCAACCTCAATTACAAAGGAAGTTCCATTATGCGGTCCAACCCGGTGCGTGCCGCTCAGTCGCTGACATCACGAAGGCTTCGGCTGATACCACAACATCGAGTGCCCATAACTGTTCCCGCGTAGTTGGTTAGTGCGTATAGGCCAGTGGCCAGACTCAGATCAATTACCAAGATCTCGTTAAGCGTGTTATTTTGAAGTAACCGCAGACGCCAGCCAGGGCCAGGCCCACCTCTCTCCTAGGTGGTCTCAACCTGCCCTATCGCTCTGCCACAATGTAACAGTCGGGGGGCGTCAGGAACCCAGGCCCACCACTACCTGGATGGAACCACCTGCCCCTTCAGCCCCCCCCCCCACATCGGAATCACTTGCGGGAACTCTACGAGCCGGCCCGACTTTAGTCACCACATGTATCACATACTATGTATATAAGTATATACCTGTGATCACCTCCCAAGTGATCATGGCCCGATAGTATAGCATGGCAGACGGACAAGAATGTAGGGCCACTGATGGAATACTAGCATTCTATACTAAGAATTTAGGATTGCAGGTAAAGGTATCAACTGTAGTAGCAAGGACAGGCTATGCATCAGATTAGGATTAACGGAAAGCAGTAACATGCTACGCAACTCTAATGCAAGCAGTAGAGAGAAGAATAGGCTATATCTGGTGATCAAGGAGGGGCTTGCCTGGTTTCTCTGGCAAGTAGGGGTCGTCAACAACATAGTTGACCGGGGCACCAGTAGCGGCGTAAGTCTTGTAGTCTACCGGAGAGAAGAGGGGGAAGAAACAATGAATACAATGCAAACAGATGCATAACGATGCATGACATGACAAGTAAAGGTGCCAGGTGTGCCCTAACACAGTAGGAGCTGATACCGGTGAAGGGGAAAACATCCGGGAAAGTATCCCCGATGTTTCGCGTTTTCGGACAGATGAACCAGAGGGGGAAAGTTGCATGTTCGCTATGCTAGGGATGTGTGGCGGACAAACGGACCGCTTATTCGGATTGGTCTCCTCGTTCTGAGCAACTTTCATATATAAAGTTTTTCGATTCGAGCTATGGTTTATTTTCTATGATTTTCCGAAGCTTAAAAGAATTTCTGAAGTTGTTATTATTTAAATTAATCCAAAAACAGAAATTATGACGTCAGCCTGACGTCACCATGATGTTAGTAGTCAACTGTGTTTACCAGGGTCAAATTGACGTGGGGGACCCACCTGTCATTAACTGTTCCTTAATTAGCATAATTAAGTAGACTAATTAGGTTGTTAATTAGTTACTTAAGTTAATTAATTATTCTACTAATTAACTAATTAATTAGTCTTTCCTCTTTTTTTAACCAGGGGGACTAGGCCCCGCCTCACAGTGGCACAAAGGCCAGAGGGGGCGGGTTAATGGGCGCGGGCGCCCGCCCAAACATGCTCAAGCGTGAGGGCGCGCCATGGCCGGGTCAAAACGGACGTCGGGCGCCTGGGCGTGACCGAACCTGCCTGGGCGTCGGCCAGGCCAGCCGCGGCTGTGCGCGCCCACACACCTGAGGCGTGGCTGCGGCCGGAGGGGACGAGACGGCGCGCAGCTAGACCGATGGCACGGAGCAGCAGCGCCGGCGAACGGCAACCAGTAGGGGCGAGCAGCGATGGCGGTGGCCGGCGAGCGTGCGAAGCAAGCAACAGCCGTAGCGGCAACCGGGGAGGCACGGCCAGGCGCGGCCTGTAGCGGCGGCCCGAGGCGGCAACGGCGGGGCCGTGGGCTGCGGGGGCGCGCGCGCGTGGTCAGGAGGGCGCGGGGAGCAGCAGCTGGCGGTGGGGCTAAGCCGCGCCGGGGTAACGGCAAGAAGGAACAGGGCAAGTGTGGCAACGCAGCGAAGGATCCGCAGGGGGGAAGCGGAGCACAGCCAGCTGGAGGGGAGGCGACGGCGGCGACAAGTAGAAGCAGCAGCAAAAGAAGCACGCGGGTGCGGTAATGGCGGCCGGAGTCGAGCAGGACATCCATGACGGCGGCGCCAGTGTTTGGGCGTCAACGAGTCCGTGGCCATGGGGCTTGGGGGAGGCACGCGTGTGAGCGCATTCGACTCCTGGGAGCACGAGGAGTTCGCTGCAGGGTTTGGACGTGAGCTGCAGGGATTGTGGCTACGGCGGCGGCGCGAGCGGCGGCAATGATCTCACAGCCATGGCAGAAACGGTGCTAGGGGGTGGGCGGACGCTATCTAACAGAGGGGGCGGGAGTAGAGGCTCACCGCGAGGCGTGTAGGGGGCTCAGGGGAGCCAGGGGGTGGTCGGAGTCGAGGGAGAGATGTCGAGGTAGGGGCGGCATCGGTCGAAGGGGATCGATGCAGACAGCATCGCGGGCGCCCCTCGGCCTCGATCCAGTGGCGCCGTAGATGTAGACGAAGCCGACGGGGCTTCTGGACATAACGGTGCTGCAAACGGTGGCCTGTGTCTGCGAGACCGCAATGATCACGGTAGCGGTGGCGGTAGGGGTGCCAAATCAAGAGGAGGGAAAGCGAGCGAGAGTGGAGAGGGCCGAGTGAAGATGCTAGGGTTCGGGGGTCGTTTTTATAGCACAAGGAAGACGGCGGATGGCCGACGCATCTGCGTCGCCGGCATGGCGCCGGTGGTTGAGCGCCACGCCCATCCCTGCTTCTGTAGCTGGAGATTGGGGGCAATTGGATTGTGGGTTGGGCCGAAAGTGCTCTGTGGCCACTAGGGCCCAGACACACAGAAAATGAGGCAGGGCATTTTCTAATTTGCTTTTCTGAATTTAAGTTAGCTACGGTTTCGTATTAATTTGAGTGAAAAATGAATTTAGTAAATCATGAAATTTGGAACACAATTCAAGAACAACATTGAGGTGTTGCCCAAAAGTTCGAGGTCAAACGGAAATGTTTAGAAATTAAGTTTACATTTAAATGGACATAAGAAATTCTATTTGGGCACATTAAATACCTCTAGGGGTAATTTAAAATCTATTTAATGTTGGTTCCTATATGCTAATTACATAGTGAATATTTGCCACACATAGAAGATTTTTATTTGACAGTTTGAAGAAGTAAGAATTTGACTTGTTACCTAAAATTTGAATGTGTCTCTGATTTTCATCAAGTGGCAAATTGGCTTAATAAGACATGATGACAAGGCACATTAGTGTGAGGTTACTGTAGCTTGATTATCGGGGTGTTACAAATCTTCTCCACTACAAGAAATCTCATCCCGAGATTTAAGAAGGGGAGTAAGGGGGAAAGATCTGGTTACGAAATTCCAAGGAATCTTCTCGGTCTTGGTTGGCCTCCTCGAAGAGGTCGATCAATTACATGGATGTTTTCATTTCTTGGCTTTAGGTCATCACGATGAAGTCATCATCCTTTCTTCGGGAATCCCATCATTCTTACAAATAGGTAAGGGCAGCCCGGCAACTAAAAAAAGCTAAGAGGGTATTCATCTAGGGTTAACCCATGAATGAACATCTGAGTATCTCTCGAGTTGGAACTCAGAAAATACATCGAGAGAAATGATAGTAGGTATGAGAATTTCCTAGTGGGTAGGCAAACGTTCGATGCCTGAAATGGAGTGTGAGAGGGGTTAAGAGCAACTTGAATAAGTATTGTCGGTAAAACTAGAATAGATCACGTCAAGGAAGGTGGCTCATGAATTATCAACGAAGCCAATCGCGAGGAATAATTTTGGAAACTGGAATGTACAAAAGAGTCAGGTTTCGATCCTAGGAACTGTGGGTTATGGGCCCACCATGTGGGTTAAAAGTAGAATGGGCGCTGACATCTTGCACGGTCATGGTAGCAAGGCATGTCAGAGGATAGCCTGTCAGTTATGTTGGTAACAACATAGGTACCAAGGGCGAGGGACGAAGAGAACCATTTTCCTGCTCGTTGAATGAGGCGGACCAATAGGCAAGGTTCTCATCCATTAGTGGCTACCGGAATGTCATCAACAATAGTAACAGGGTCTTACTGACAGAGTGGTACAATAAGGTGCTTACATAAGCAGAAGAATATTACTACTTAGATCATATAGATCACAAGTATGGTTAAACAAAACAATGGAAAGGAAAATACGATTATCATATTAAACAGAAGAATGGAAAGGAAAATGTGTTTAAACACATATTTCAGGGGTATATCCTTTCCAAGGACAATTAGAGAAAAATATCCATGATAGGATATAAAGTGGAGAACTCTTTAGGTAAGGGGAGACAAATTTCACGACATTACCTATACAACGGTGTTTGGATAATTGAGCAAGAAACATTTAGCATTGTGCTTAAAACGTTCTTACTGAAAATTGAAGTACCACAGACATGCTTCGAGATGGCATTGACAAGGCCTTCAAGCAAAGGTCAGACCTTGCATACACGAAGGATTCATCAGGAACAACTTGTAGAATAAGGCTTACCATCTCCTTATGGAAGAATGGGTAACCTTGCTAAAAATGAAACTATAACAATAGGTCCTCCAGTCAAGTGTGCTAGGCATGACATCACCTTATCCGGTTAAAAGCAATGTTATAACTCTTGGGAATATGTTCCAACCATCATATCTGACCGAGATTCAGATCTGATTGGTGTCAGGATACCTCAGACTCACGATGCTTGAGAAGAACAGATGCAACGCAATCGACGAGATGACATTATAAGATTCTCGGGCAATGAACTATGGAAGCGAGTCTCGACACAAGAGTTCATCAATAAACCAAGGAGAGGATGAGGAGGTGGCTGGTGGACTCAATGATAATTCATCGAGACTTCCAAAAAGATGGATTTCCACAATTGCGTGAACACGGAGATATAATTTGTCAGATCAAATGATATAATGATGTATGCTCTAGGAAAATATACACAATTAAACATTGGTTGAAAAGTGCACCTGAAATATGGGCATAGGTAGCATGATCAATGTTAGAATGGTGATTCAATAACCAATAGTCTAAGAATGGACTATCGACCATTACCTTCAAAGTAATAAGTTTTGCTAGAAGTGCAGAATCCAAGTAGCATCGTTCCCATGTTGGAATCCCGGTTAGAATCAACACGGGGACAAGAGAGAATGGTGATGGTGAGAAGTATCACTATACTAAGAGTACTCAATAGGGGGAGCAATCCTCACAACATTCTTGACATCAAAGATGGTAATACTCCATGATAGAACATAACATAAGTTGGATAGCAAGGAACTCAAGGTACAACACAAAACAAGAACAAGTTTTGTGTTGGAGGTAATGCAATAATGTGGTCGATGAGAACCCAAATCATCGAGGGCAAAGGATGGTAATCCTCATCCAGAAATCGATAGATATCTTGGAAGAGCTTAGAATGTTGATGACGTTCACGACACATTTGTCGTGAGATTTCATGAAGATGTAATCGATCGGCGACGACACCAAGTCAAGGGAATGATGAAGCAAAAGGTTATTGGAACCAGGGGTACGACACAAACTCTAAATCAAGCTTGTTGTTCAAGGACAATTGATATGAGAGGAAGATTGACGTAAGATTAGCTCATCATCGAAATTTTTGCTCCGGGAAGAAGGACCAAGTAGCACAGTTAAAATTTAGCATGATAATGATATAGCCGATCAGGCTAGAAATATGTGATCGAGTACAAACTCGGAAGTAAAGAAGATTACTAATAGTTGTTTAATCGCGATGCGGACTCGATTCAGTTATCGGTGTCCTTGAGTGTTTAATGACTCAGAGCCCGTGATTTTTTTGGAAACAGTGATAATGTAGTACTAGATGGAGTACTCATAAGAAATTATGCAGTTCTGTGATAATCTCGAGATACCAGGGTGTAATACCCAGCGAAAGATCAAGGTAAAGGTTGGACTAGTGTATTGATCCACAGAAGACAAGTACTTCAACTTGTCCGCGAAATGTTATCAAAGAGAAAATATGGTCGGAACCACGATTGCAAAGGATCAATTCATCGATACCAGATGATATTATATCAAAGAAATAGTTATTATTACAAGCAGCTTCAATGATAGGATCTACATCATGTCCATGGGCATGAACACAAAGTTCAAGGTCGACTCCCACTTCTTCAATGCATAACCTTACATTTACCTCTCGTTTTTGAAGTTGTAGTGTTGAAAAGTTAGCTGACGAAGCGTCAGTAGGGTATAACCCGCATAACTCTTGGGATCACATAGATTAGGGAAGGGATATGTTCAACCCATTGGGGCATCTTAGGAACATATACCAAATACTATAGGAGTAACTAGCACAAGCTCGAAAGTGGAGCACGGTTGACAAAGCAGAGGATACAAGTCTCCAAAGGTATAAGAAACGATTTAGCAAAAGGCACTATGTAACTGAGGAAAACTCACAAAGTTGTTGAATATGAAGGACTCTGTCAGATAATAATCCAACAAAGGATTTTGTGGTACCCAAAGGATCTGATGTGAGTATCGGTACCCAACCAGAAGAAGAAAGAATGCAAATGCATCGGATTATTGAAACATCTGACTAATTCAAAGATCAAATGCAAAACAATTATCATTTCCAAATCAAGTGATCAGAAGCCAATGGTCTGATTAAGAATGGATAAGTTGAATAGACTTAGGGGTACAATCGACATCAATTTGATGGGTCGATAACCAGCTCATGTTCAAAATGACATTTGAGACGAAAAGCTAATTTAAAAGGGTTAACCAATGATTGCGTGCATTCGCACATATTGAATCAATGAACTCAAAATGATAATGGCTAAGGATATCAATAAGATTACTAGCCTTATGGGATTAACCGTAAGGCAAGCAAGAAAGAATTTCAAGAGCAATAGGCTTTTCAAGATTTTCAGAAGATCGAGTGGTATTTCAAAGACCTTTGTGAAATACATGTATCAACTGGGATGAGGGGATACTCGCTAAGTGCGAGAAATTATCTGTAGGGGTATTCAGGTGGCAAAGAACTGCAAGGAAGTAGGCACAAAGTATTCTCGGAACAACAACGAGTATTTCGGGGTATCTTGTAATAACAAGAGCAACTGGGGACTAAGGTAAGAATGGCAAGTGCATGTAGTTATCTATAGGGGTTGATGGTGGAAGGAAATAGCAAACGCAATGAGCACACATTCTTGGGATAACATCGGAGAGTATCATCTGAATCTTCTGGTGCAGCAGGCGATCATTTGTAATAAGGGGCTCTCCGGAAGGAAATAATTACGAGAACCTAGAGTTAGAGTTAGCAAAAGAGATCACAGTCCCAGAATATATATGAGGAATAAAAGATCCTAATACCACCCAATGGCGACATGGGCCCGTAAGGCACACAACCATGTTAGTAAAAGTTTTGCAATGACTAGACTCAACTTCGGCCGAGGAGTTTGGAAGGGGGATTCCTACAGGCAGTTGACTCTCATACCAACTTGTGACGCCCCCAATTTGACCGTACACTAATCATACACGCCAATTTGTACGATCAAAATCAAGGACTCACGGAAGATATCACAACACAACTCTAGACACAAATTAAAATAATACAAGCTTTATATTACAAGCCACGGGCCTCGAGGGCTCGATTACATAAGCTCAAAAGCATAAGAGTCAGCGGAAGCAACAATATTTGAGTACAAACATAAGTTAAACAAGATTGCCTTAAGAAGGCTAGCAAAAAATTAACAACGATCGAAAAGGCGAGGCCTCCTGCCTGGGACCTCCTAACTACTCCTCGTAGTCGAACTCCACGTAGAACCATCCCCGGGATCCTCTGGCTCCAGGACTCCATCATATGATTGCAGAAACTGAGAAAAGGGGAAAAAGAAGCAGGAAAGCAACCGTGAGTACTCGTCCAAAGTACTCGCAAGCAGGAGCTACACTACATATGCATTGGTATCAAATGAAAGGGGTTGTATATGTGGACTGAACTGCAGAATGCCAGAATAAGAGGGGGATATCTAGTCCTGTCGAAGACTACGCTTCTGGCAGCCTCCATCTTGTAGCATGTAGAAGAGAGTAGATGGTAAGTTCACCAAGTATCATCGCATAGCATAATCTTACCCGGTGATCCTCCCCTCGTCACCCTGTGAGAGAGCGATCACCGGGTTGTATCTGGCACTTGGAAGGGTGTATTTTACTAAGTATCCCGTTCTAGTTGTCATAAGGTCAAGGTACAACTCCGGGTCGTCCTTTTACCAAGGGACGCGGCTATTCGAATAGATAAACTTCGCTGCAGGGGTACACCACATTTCCCAACATGCTCGATCCTTTTTGGCCGGACACACTTTCCTGGGTCATGCCCAGCCGCGAAAGATCAACACGTCGCAGGCCCACCTAGGCATAATAGAGAGGTCAGTACGCCGGTCTAAATCCTATGCACGCAGGGGTTTGGGCCCATCGCCCATTGCACACCTGCATGTTGCGAGGCCGGCCGGTGAGCAGACCTAGCAACCTTCATTACAAAGGAAGTTGCGTTATGCGGTCCAACCCGGTGCGCGCCGCTCAGTCGCTGACGTCACGAAGGCTTCGGCTGATACCACGACATCGATTGCCCAAAACAGTTCCCACATAGTTGGTTAGTGCGTATAGGCCAGTGGCCAGACTCAGATCAAATACCAAGATCTCGTTAAGTGTGTTATTTTGAAGTAACCGCGAATGCCGACCAGGGCCAGGCCCACCTCTCTCCTAGGTGGTCTCAACCTCCCCTGTCGCTCCGCCACAAAGTAACAGTCGGGGGCCGTTGGAAACCCAGGCCCACCACTACCTGGATGGAACCACCTGCCCCTTCTGCCCCCCCCCCCCCCACATCAGAATCACTTGCGGGTACTCTACGAGCCGACCCGACTTTAGTCACCACATGTATCACATACTATGTATATAAGTCTATACCCGTGATCACCTCCCAAGTGATCATGGCCCGATAGTATAGCATGGTAGACGGACAAGAATGTAGGGCCACTGATGGAATACTAGCATTCTATACTAAGCATTTAGGATTGCAGGTAAAGGTATCAACTGTAGTAGCAAGGACAGGCTATGCATCAGATTAGGATTAACGGAAAGCAGTAACATGCTACGCAACTCTAATGCAAGCAGTAGAGAGAAGAATAGGCTATATCTGGTGATCAAGGAGGGGCTTGCCTGGTTTCTCTGGCAAGTAGGGGTCGTCAACAACATAGTTGACCGGGGCACCAGTAGCGGCGTAAGTCTTGTAGTCTACCGGAGAGAAGAGGGGGAAGAAACAATGAATACAATGCAAACAGATGCATAACAATGCATGACATGACAAGTAAAGGTGCCAGGTGTGCCCTAACGCAATAGGAGGTGATACCGGTGAAGGGGAAAACATCCGGGAAAGTATCCCTGATGTTTGGCGTTTTCGGACAGATGAACCGGAGGGGGAAAGTTGCGTGTTCGCTATGCTAGGGATGTGTGGCGGACGAACGGACCGCTTATTCGGATTGGTCTCCTCGTTCTGAGCAACTTTCATATATAAAGTTTTTCGATTCGAGCTATGGTTTATTTTCTATGATTTTCCGAAGCTTAAAACAATTTCTGAAGTTGTTATTATTTAAATTAATCCAAAAACAGAAATTATGACGTAAGCCTGACATCATCATGACATCAGTAGTCAACTGTGTTGACCAGGGTCAAATTGACATGGGGGACCCACCTGTCATTGATTGTTCCTTAATTAGCAGAATTAAGTAGACTAATTAGGTTGTTAATTAATTAATTGAGTAAATTAATTAAGTTAATTAATTATTCTACCAATTAACTAATTAATTAGTTTTTTCCTGTTTTTTAACCAGGGGGACTGGGCCCCGCCTGGTAGTGGCACAAAGGCCAGCGGGGGCGGGTTAATGGGCGCCGCCTGAACACGCTCGAGCGTGAGGGCGCACCGTGGCCAGGTCGAAATGGGCGCTAGGCACCTGGGCGTGACCGAACCCACCTGGGCGTCGGCCAGGCCAACTGCGGCTGCGCGTGCCCACACGCTTGAGGCGTGGCTGCGGCCGGAGGGGACGGGATGGGGCGCAGCTGGAGCGACGACACGGAGCAGCGGCGCGCCGCTAGGCAGCGGGTGGCGCCTGCGAACGGCAACCAGCGGGGGCAAGCAGCGGTGGCGGTGGCCGGTGGGCATGCGAAGCAAGCAGCAGCCGTAGCGGCGACTGGGGAGGCATGGCCAGGCGCGGCCCGTAGCAGGGGCCCGAGGTGGCAGCGGTGGGGCCACGGGCTGCGGGGGCGCGCTAGCTTGGTCAGGAGGGCGGGGAGCGGCTGCTGGCGGCGGGGCTAAGCCGCGTCGGGGTAACGGCGAGCAGGGACGGGAGAAGTGCGGCAGGGGCAGCATCGGTCGAAGGGGATCGATGCGGACGGTATCGCTGGCCCCCCTCGGCCTCGATCCAGTGGCGCCGGAGATGTAGATGAAGCCGACGGGGCTTCTGGACATAACAGTCCGGCAAACCGGGGCCGGTGTCCGCGTGAACGCAATGATCACAGTGGCGACGGCGGTACGGGTGCCAAATCAAGAGGAGGGAAAGCGATCGAGAGTGGAGAGGGCCGAGTGAAGATGCTAGGGTTCCGTGGTCGTTCTTATAGCACGAGGGAGACGGCGGATGGCCGGCGCGTGTGCGTTGCCGGCAATGGTGCCGGTGGATGAGCGCCACGCCTATCCCTGCTTCTGTAGCTGGAGATTGGGGGCAAGTGGGGTGTGGGTTGGGCCGAAAGAGCTCTGTGACCACTAGGGCCGAGACACACAGAAATGAGGCAGGGAATTTTCTAATTTCCTTTTATGAATTTAAGTTAGCTACGGTTTCGTATTAATTTGAGTGAAAAAGGAATTTAGTCAATCATGAAATCTGGCACACAATTCAAGAACAACATTGTGGTGTTGCCCAAAAGTTCGAGGTCAAACAGAAATGTTTAGAAATTAATTTTACATTTAAATGGACATAAGAAATTCTATTTGGGCACATTAAGTACTTCTAGGGGTAATTTAAAATCTATTTAATGTTGGTTCCTACATGTTAATTACATAGTGAATATTTGCCACACATAGAATATTTTTATTTGATAGTTTGAAGAAGTAAGAATTTGACTTGTTACTTGAATTTTGAATGCGTCTCTGATTTTCATCAAGTGGAAAATTGGCTTTATAAAACATGATGACAAGGCACATTAGTGTGAGGTTACTGTAGCTTGATTATTGGGGTGTTACACTACCTTGGATACGACAAAAAATATTGCATACATGTATATTTGTGAGGTTTTTTCTAATGCAAATTATGCAATAATTTATTTATGTCATTCAAGACAAAAATACTTCACAGACTTTTGTGCCATGTCTAATTGCAGGTGTATGGGACATTTATACAATCCAAGAGAAGTTTAGGTGATGTTCAAAAAGTCCTCTCGCGTTACTTTTGAGCCAAGAGAAGATAGAGTCCAAGTCTCTCACGTTCTAGATTCAGATTCAGACACAGACATACCTGACTCAAAACGCCAACAACTTTTTCCGGTCTCCGAATTAGGTGATTCTTTTTTTTTTGAAGGTAGATTTCATGATCTTTCCAGCACAATTGGATTCACCTTAAAATTCGTCCGGAGTGTTGAGTTATGGGCGAAACAATCTGATGTTGCAGCAGAATCCGAGTCAAACTATAGGCCCAAAGGTGTTGCATCACCTCCACTTGGGCCCATGAGCCTTGTAGGACCTAGGGTTAGTTTTAGGCTGCCTTCGGACGTCCTCCCACCTCCTTGGCTGCCACCCCTTGCTCCTATATAAGTAGATCCATCTAGTAGCTTTTTCCGGGGGATTTGTTTAGTTAAAAGTTAGCCATTGCAACTTCATGTACTTCGTTTGTGTCCAATGACTAGACCAAGACCTCTTATGGATCCCCACCATTATCAATACTTCATACATATTCGCAATATTGAAATTGCTTTATCATATTCTTGCTCGTTCTTCAATTGCTTGCAGGAATAGACCTTCGTGGTTAGACTGACCATACTTCCGACATCGTCAGTAACCTCAGGAGATTGGTTTAGCGATTGCTAAGGCACAACGTCATGCATGTTTGTAGTCGGATCGTCAAAGTCGTCTCCACCAAATCGATAGTTATCATCTCATCGAAAGATTGGGACACCCTCGCCTCTATCACTTGCGTTCGCCCAGAATATGTTCTTCACTCTGTCGGACTCATCAAGTTATGTGTCGTAGAAGAATTCCTTGTTTATCACTTTCATCTCCCTAAAGAAGTTGATAGTCTTTAGGACATCGTCCACATCATCCATCCTTGAATTCTTTGCTTTGTTGCATATTAAAATCGAACAGTCATTCAAAAATGCATGTTGAACTGGCATCAGGTCATGCGTTGCGTAATATGTTTGTACTAACAGAGGAAAAAAGACGGAAGGGGGGGTTCTGGGAGGAGAACAAGTTTGTACTTACATGTTAATCAGGTCTTTGATGTTCGTTTCGAGGAACTAGCTACTGGGGTCATCGCCGCCCAGTATTCTCATCATTTGCATGTGTTCAATGCCTTTGAACTATAGGTACTTGACGTACTCCAAGATTGTTTTGTCAAAGTTTTTCTTGGAATGCAAGAAGACCAGCATTTGTGGGGTGAGCTGTAGCATGTGGTTGTGTTCCCAGCATATCTCTTTTACGACAAGTGTTCCATCCTTTTCCCTCTTCAATCTCATTTTAGACCCGCAGTTAGTCCTGGCTGTGGTCTTTTTCTATTGTCTATTCACATCGGAAACCTTCGATTCATAGACTCCATAGCACGTGCAATAAAGATAGACTCTATTGTTAACCTTGGAGCCTTCCCTGATAGCAAAACCCGTGTGCTTTGCATAGACATTGTAGAAGTTCTTTGCTTCTTTGAAAGTTTCAAAGCGCATCTCTAGCCTTGGCAGAACGTAAGCTTCAATGTTAGGGGGCTTCACGCAATGGTGAGCAAACAAAAACACAGTGATGAAAATGTTAGATGGGGTGGTCACAGTACTAGGGTATGGACTATGCTTGTATGTTTTTTCTGAATGGATACTTACATGTGTATAGCTCTGTGCTGCATCTGGTGTTTGTTGTTCACCCGGGTGTATGGGCGCAGGTGGTGTCACCCTTGGCACATGCAACAATGCATCTCTTGGAGGGAGCAATGTTGATGAAGCTCTCTGTCTCTCATTATATGGTCGTCTTACCTCACATTCATTGTGAGGTTGCTCCTGTCTATATGGCTCATATCTTCTACTTTGCACCCTGCTAGAGTGGTGAACATTCCTGTCTCTTTGTCATGGCCTTCCCGTTGCAACCGCTTTTGCAACACGGATGATTGATGTTGATGGAGCGACTGGTGGAAGCCTGGGTGTCCTTGTCTTCCCATATATATATATATATATATACTAGGTGTCACATGAACCTCACTTTGTGTGGGGACTTTGCGATTTTTGAGGCAAATGTCACATCAAAGTTGTGCATTAGGTATTTAAAACATCACAACACACCTCTTCATATATATGTTCTGGCACATGTGCAATCGCTGTTGGCATTCTGGGACCGGGGGTGCCAAGACTTGCCTGCCTGCAGCCCATCGCGTGGCTCCATCGACGGCTCAGTACAGCCCAACTCCAATAGCAACAACTCAAGACCCTCGCGAGGGGCCAAGCCTCATGAGGCAGACGCCACCAAGACCTCCCTAGGGGCAGCCTCATTAGGTTGGCTCCTGAGGAGCGAAGATATCTATGCAGCAGGCACCTCGTGAGGTTCGCATGACGTGAGCCATGACGACCAAGGCCAGGCGGGCGCCAGCGGGTGCAGTGTACCAGTTTCCTCTTTGGTGCTAAGGAGGCAAGCGCAGGCATGGGGTCCAGAGGCATCAGGCAAAGGTTTCCATATTGGTGCAACAAGACCAAGACCGCCAGGACAGAGGTCATCACGGAGCTCCTGGCGGCGTCACCACCAGAGCCTTTTGCAGGCGAAGACCACTTTTGTTAGGATAGTTTGTACTAGTTGTCTCCCTTCAAACTTGGCCATTGTGGGGTCCCTTTCCGCCTAACATATGGGAAGAGGACCAAGGCCACTATAAATAGGGCTTAGCCACCACCGTAGAAGAGGGGGGATGATCCATACCATCCTCACACTCACCAGCTCATTGAGCTCAAGAACACCTCACCTGCCGAGGTTGTTCATCCACTGTACTAGTTATTCCTCAGCCCCTCGAGGCAATCAACCACAAAGCTGGAGTAGGGTATTACACCGGAAGGTGGCCTGAACCAAGATAAATCTCTGTGTCTCTTGTTCTTTGGGTTCGTCGAGGTAGGCCATGGGATCGTTAGCGAGTGAGCTAGGGAGAGAGTGTTCTTCGTGCGCACCCTAGTGTTTGAACCTCTCAAGGGTCTGCGGAACCCGTAATCCGACATTTGGTGTGCCAGGTAGGGGTACGCCGAAGCCTCTCTTCCGTTGATCGGCATGCCATCCCTGCAGCTCTGATGGCTGACGATTCGAGGGTTCACGCTGAGCATTGGGCTTCCTGGCCCGCCCAGGCGGCACCATCCGCTTAAGAAGACCTCAACTCCATGCTCCAGGCGGCACGTACACCACCCAACACCATCATACGCGGGCGGCGCGGGTCGGTGTCGTCTGCGCTCGCGTCGTGGCGCATGCGCGCCACCACGCGAACTTTGGGCTACGCTGCGGCGACGGCACCGCACACCTGCCGGGAGCAAGCGAACATGCGAGCCGCACTCATCGTGGCACGGGAGATGCTGCGGTACAGGTTGACGGAGAGCGGCTGCAATGCGCTGCTGGAGCACGTCGCCGAACTGCTCAACGCAACTGGTAGGGGCACGGCGCCCTTCTTCTCCTTACCCACACCTCAGGTTGTGGCCGAGGCGTGCGCGAAGCCTAGAAGGGCTCACGCGCCTCCCGGAGCGTTGGGGGCCCGACAACGTCAGCATGGTCCCCGACGCGGCGCGTCCTACCATGACAGCACCACCTCCAGGAGTAACAAGCGCTGTCGGTCCCCTACGAGGCTGTGCCGGGATGCAGCCCAACACCGACCAAGGCCAGGCGCCGCGGCCAGCGGCCCAGGACGTGGGACACCCAAGCGATGGCCCCGGCGCGGCGGCCATGGACGCCTACGTGCCCCGCATGATAGATCTAGAGTACACACCTGGAGAAGGCCCCAGCTTGTTCCCGGAGCCAGGATGGGAAGGCAGAACACACGAGACTGGGATCTTCCACGAGCTGTCCGGAGGCATCACCGACCCCTTCAGCGATGACGACAGCGGGGTACAACCGGTGACTTGGGAGCATGCTTACGCTAACCTTGGGCTGCAGGTGACTCGGGAGTAGCAGCCGGGGCCCCGTGTCGGTGGCCCCCCTCCCGGCAGGAGTGGCGCACTAGGGGTTGCGCGGGAGGAGCCAGGGCCTCCCCCCACACTGCGTGGAGCAAGGCGCTGCACGGAGGTAGGTCCTCTGCTTGGGGAGGCGCCGGTGAGCCCTTTTCCCCTGGCAGAGGGCCTGTCACTAGCATCCCTCTTGCCCCTTGGTCTCGTCCTGGTTTCCGGACGCCCCAATGGTGGTCGGGGTGGCACAGGGCGGGCCCCTCGCCTAGCGATATGAAGCAAGCCTCGCACCTATGAAGGTCTCCGCTCGTGACACTCTCACGTAATAATGAGTGGGGTTGTACACACCCCAGATTCCCTAGAGTGTCGCAGCTCTGCCTCGGGGGCTCCCGCCCATGTCCAAGTGGAAGCACCATGCTCCACGCTGGCCGTCGACACTGTCCACCAATGACTATGCTCACATCTAGTGAATGCACTTAGCTCTGCGCTTGTGAGAAGACAAGAAGAATAGCTAGGTGTCGGACGCGACCGTTTGCTTTTGCCCCCTTTTCTGTAACTTGATTCGCCGCCTTTTGGACTGAGACTTGAAGTTCTTTTTGTCATCTAAAGTTGGGGCAGTGTTTCTCTGTTTTCTGCTGGTTTTATTGCGTTTTGGTTGTGTGCCCTATTTTTAAGGCTCACACCCCCGACCCTCCGTCTCGGGGGCTGGTCGACAGACTGCGCCAAGCATGTCTGGACAACCTGGGAAGGACCCCCTCGGGGCAAGACTGTATGCACCGCAACATTTCCGCGTACGCATCCTGCCACGGTCAGCAGAACGCTCCTAGTGTGGCCCTCTCGGACGGATCAGCTGGCTCCTTAGGAGGCCCAGAGCCCGCGAGCTCCTGGGGGCTTGCCTTAGGAGGAAGGCACGCCAACAACCTCAGAACCCGTTCAAGGCCTACTGGGATCGAGATGAGTAACAGCGACAAACCTGCTCAGGGGCTCACAAGCTTGCAAAAGCACGTTTCAGGTCCGGCTTAAAAATAAAACAACACATTAGTTTACATACACGAGGAGCTCCCCCTGCAAAATGCTCTCACGCCCTGCAGGCCCGTGCGCAAGTCTTTGCGTGTAGGTTCAAGCGAAGGAATGCGGGCTTAACTAGACGTGCTTCTCGCAGCGTCGCCCTGGTCGCTCTCGTACGCGCTCCTAGCGCTGTCGCTAGTGTCGTCTCCGCCGTCGTCGATCGCGCCATCTTCGTCCGCCGCGACCACCACCGTGTCGTCCTCGGTGGCAAATGCCCTAACCAAAGCGTCCACGTGATTGTCCACCCAGTGCGACAGGTTGTCCCGGATAGCCCTGGCACTGGGGCTATGGCGGCATCAAAGTCTAAGTGGGGGTCGAGGTTCTGAAGATGACTGAAGACGTGTGAGGACGCGCGCCCATGGAGGCCCCAACTCCTCTCATCGACAAGGTCACGAGCCCCAAGGCCTGGTCCTCCAGGCGCGTCACGACTTTGGTAAAGAAGCGGAGGTGGCTGGCGTAATCTTCCATGCGGGGATGAGGGACGCTCTCCTCGCAGATGACGCCCAGTGCTTGGTTGGCCCTCACCCTGAGGGCCTGCAGCATGGGCGCGTGCTCGCGCTGCAGCGTCTGTCAACGATGTGTCTCCTCCCTGTTCTGCTTCGCGAGGGATGCAACATCATCAATCTGTTGTTGGAGCGAGAGCAAGTCAGCAAGCGCGGAGGCCAGTTCGGCATGGGAAGAGGTCTGGGTAGCCGCAAAGGCCCTCTTGTGCTGCTCCGCCTCATCCAACCTTGTCTTGAGGGCGGTGGTCCTGCCCTCAGCTTCGGCCAGCAGGAACTTCGACTTCAGGTCGTACTCATTGGCACGATCTACACGAGCCTCTGCCGCCCTCCGACCAACCTCCTCCTAGACCTTGGCTTCGCGTGCGGTGACGACATCCTCAGCCAAGGCCACGTGGCGCTCCCTCGTCTCCAGCCGCTCAACCTCGAGGCTGTGCTCCGAGGCCTCCAACATCAGCGCCTCCTCATGCCTCTGGATCTCCTTCTCTTTGGAAGGCGCCCCCTCATTGATGCCAGGACGGCCCTACGGGCCTCGACCTGCTGCTCGAGGGTAGAATTCAAGGACAGGAGCTCCTGTTTGCGCTCCTCGGCGACCTCGCGGTGGCGATCAGCCTCCCTGGCCTCCTCCAAGGCCCGGGCGCTAGCCTCGCGTGAGGTTGCAAGGGACGCCTCGGCCTTCGCACTAGCGCGCTCATGCTGAAGACGCCTGAGGTTGATGGCCACCTTCAACTGATGCCACTTGCCCGCCAGCCGAAGGCCCTCTGTCTCAAGGCGGGAGTCAACATCGACAAGCTCTTCCCTGAGCCGGCTCAGCGCACCCATCCCCTCCCGGAAGAGCTCGTGGTGGCCAGCGTCACGCCCACACGCAAGCTCAAATGTGTGGTCGGGTCCGTTCTCTGTGTCAGGAATCATCGGGGAAGCTTGAGATGTCTTGTCTGCTCCTAGTAGGGGGGCTGGAGGCCAACGCCTTCCCCGCCGCCTTCCGGGCCTCAGCAGAGGCACTGTAGGGCGAGGCCTCGCAGCTTGAAGATGTAGCCAGGGCTGAGGCCGGCCAGCTGCGGGCGATGACCAATGGAGGAGCCCTCAGCACGCCATCAACACCCCAGACAGGACCATGAAAGAGGGACAACAAGAACGCAGGATCAAGACCCCCAATCGGCGCATCCTCCTCAGGAACGGGCCCCGAGCCACGTGCAGCGGTCCGGCGAGGAGAGCTCAGGATTAGTGGCGAGCCAACGACTAGCGGAGTCCACTCCTTAGGAGATCTTGCTTGTCCAATCGAAGGGATCCGGAGGGGTCATGGTCAGAAAAGGATACAACACTCAGGGATTCGCAAAGAGGAAAAGAGGAGGTAATTACTCGTCTATGGCTATGTACTTCCTTTGCTTCAATGGCCGGTAGGCGTTACCACTACAGCTTGGAGATCCCTTCCTCTTGTGGAGTGCTCCGAAGTTCAGATGGAGCTGACCGAAGCCCGGAGCGCGAACGTTTGCACCCAAGGCATTTGTTGGGGCCTCAGGAGTGATGACCTCGGGAGCATCAGCCCGCGGCGGTTCCTCAGCCCCGGCCTCAGGACTGCCAGCCCGAGCCTCGAACCGCGCCAGCCTTCCGACTGTACCTATAGGGCGGCTCACCCGAGCCTCGGGAGCGGCCACCTTGGGAGCCTTGTCCAACATCGCTCCTTCAGCAGCCACCTCGTTGGCATCCGGCGGCACTCGCCCCTGCATCCACCTCCAAGGTGCGTGCCACGGTTGCAACAGGCAGAGGAACCACAAGGACGGGGTTCTCTCATGACCCTTCACGGCCGGTCGGGCGCAACCCCCATTCATCAAAAAGGGGCATATGCCTCGCGAACTCCACCTTGTTCGAGCAGCAGTATAGGAGGCAACCCTCCTCCGGCAAATTGGCTGGCGCCGGGTCACCCGTCAGGAGCTTGTACACTGTGCGCAGTGCTTCGGAGGGAAGTGCTGGCACATGAAGCCTCATGGGGTCCCTACAGCCGGAGAAGGTCCACATCGGCTGAGAGTGACGCAGGAGCGGAGCAATGCGGCACCGGACAAACTCCTTCACCACCAGGGAAACTGTCACCCTGAGATCCTTCAGCCTGGCCAGTCGGCGCCAGACATGGGCGAGCCGCTGGTCGACAAGCCTCGCATGCCCCCAGCCAGAGCTAGGAGTGGCCGGTGCCCGTGGGAGCAAGAGCAAGGGGCATAGCGTGCCAACATCCACAAACACCCATCTCTTCCGAAACCCACCTATGACAGGTGAGAGCTCAAAGTCGATTCCCGAGCCGGCCGTTGCCGCTACAGCCTGGAAGGTCACGTACCCTGAGCACTAGCGACCATCAGTCAGGTGAAGAGAGAAGAAATGGCGAAACAAGGCCATGGAAGGGGCAATGCCCAGCATGGCCTCGCAGACAAAGGCGAAGACGGGGAGGAGAATGATGGATTGGGGATCCAGATGCAGCACATGGATTTGGTAATGCGAGAGCACGACGTTGAAGAAAGCAGAGAAAGGAGGAATCAGCCTGGCCCAGAGGGCATGAAGATGGATGGGGATCTTAGTGACTGTCATGTCAAACATGGTGCGAGAAGCAGGCCAGGCCATCGTCGGCCCCCATTCGTTGGAATCAGAGGCGAGGGCTGGTCGAACCTTGTCCAGCCCTTCCTGATTGACCACCACCGACTGCTCGATGGCGGGCTCGAAGGCTAGCGGCGATTCCACCGAAGCGCGGGTTTTCCCCTTTCCCTTCTTCTTCAGGCGTGGCGCCATAGCGACAAGGAGGACCGGTGCCGAGGTCAGATCAGGGAAGGAAGCCTCTATCTCTCGGGAAGGTGAAGAAGCCAGGGGAACACACATCAAGGCAACGAGAGTAGAGATGTGTAGGCAACGGCGACCGCCAGGCCGGCGAATATCATGGCTGCGTGGGGAAGTGGGGGTGCCCACGTCCCATCAATTGCCACGCGTCAACCGAGGCCGCAGGCAGTTGGGGCCCGCGGTGCTCCGCACTTGCCCTTTGGCTTCGCCTCAAAGCCAAGTTCAAGCGCGCCTTGTGCCCGGGGGCTACTGTCGGCGTTCTGGGACGGGGGTGCCCAGACTTGCCTGCCTATGACCCATGGCGTGGCTCCATCGACAGCCCGATACCGCCCAGCTCCAGCAGAAACAACTCAAGACCCTCGCGAGGGGCCAAGCCTCGCGAGGCGGATGACACCAAGACCTCCTTGGGGGCAGCCTCGCTAGGCTAGCTCCCGAGGAGCGGAGGTATCTATGCAGGGTGCACCTCGCGAGGTTCGCGTGACGTGAGCCATGATGACCAAGGCTAGGCAGGCACCAGCGGGCACAGTGTACCAGTTTCCTCTTTGGTGTTAAGGAGGCAATCGTAGGCGCAGGGTCCCGAGGCATCAGGCAAAGGTTTCCATACTGGTGCAACAAGACCAAGACCGCCAGGACGGCAGGACGGAGGTCATCGCGGAGCCCACGATGGTGTCACCACCAGAGCCTTTTGCAGGCGAAGACCACTTTTGTCAGGATAGCTTGTACTAGTTGTCTCCCTTCAAACTTTGCCGTTGTTGAAGGAAATATGCCCTAGAGGCAATAATAAAGTTGTTATTTATATTTCCTTATATCATGATAAATGTTTATTATTCATGCACTACTGCAGGATGCTGCTAACGCGACACTACAATCATAGACCCTTCGACGAAACTGTGTGCGATGCCATATTCCCAAACAGTGGTGTAAAAAACTGTCAAAAAAGGTGCAAAATGTTTGCGGTGGAGGATGCATCAAACACAGTTCAGATTTTAGTTGCGTGTGCGATTAAGGGCATACGGTTCAGTTCAGTTAACCGTTTGCGATTAGGAGGAACAGAAGAAACAGGCAGCCAGATGATGGTGTGTGCGATGTACAACATACGGTTCACTCGGATAAACTATTTGTGATTAGGCAACACAAAAGAAACGGTCAGCCAGATCAAAGGTGTGTGCGATATACGGCATGCGGTTCACTCAGATGAACTGTTTGCGTTGAGACATGAGAACAAAAACGGATCAAATGAACAAGATGGGTGTGATACGAGGCAAACAGGTCTGTAATCGGAAACGTGTGCGAAGACCGATAACAGCACAGACGATTACTACTAGCAAGCCGTGTGTGTTGTGAGCAAACGATTGCTGGTATACAATTGTGAGTGATTGATGAAAACATCACCGACGGGTTCCATTGTTTAGTCCGTGTGTGATGTGATTTTCTTTGTCTGCACAACATCTACGCTTTGTCTACAGAGCATCAACATATATGCTTAAAATGACAGCATTGCATAACCAAATTAAGCATACAATTATACAAGTGACTACACACATAACCTTTCAACACACCAAAGAAAGCAATTACATGCCTAGTAAAGTAGGAGAAACGAGGAGCTAATCATCTACTTATTGTTGCGACGATGCTTGCCATTGCTCTGCTTCCAGCTAGACCCCTGCCGTTTTGGGGAAGGAGGCACTTCCTCATGTCATGTACGCCTCCTTGGCCACATACACGACGTGAGCTTTGTCGAGTTTCTCCATCCAGGCCGAGTGCCAGGCACGCTTGTCCTTGTTGCACGAATCGTTCATGTCTCTGTAGTAGGGGTCGATGATGGCCTCGGCGAGGTGAACCAGTGAGTCCTTCTCATGCTCCTTGCTGCCCCAAATCTTGTATTGGCCCTGGTGTCGACAAGATTCTGGCAGGCGATGCCCGAATTCTTGAGCGCCTTTACATCATTGGTGATGTCCACCATAGCGAACATGTAGTGGGGGTTGTTGACAAACCTGGCGAAACGCTCGCAAGGCCTTGTGGCCAGGCAGTAGTGGTAGATGAGGACGTGGTGGCGCACACACATCTAGGCGACGGTGACCTTGGGACGAGACCCGGCACGAGCGTGGGTGTACTCGAGGTCGAACCCGACCACCTTGTACTTCTCCGCGGCAACCGACGGCTCCATGATGTGGATGGAGTGCTCCACCCAGACCGGGTCGTTGGTGTACACCACCGAGAGGTCCATGAACCTTTTTTGGGTCTCCACCACGGCATGCATGGTGAACTACTGCTCGTCATCGGCAGCCGCTCGGAGCGCCATTGGAGCCGCGCAGGATACCCTCTAAGAATTTCTCATGGTGGGTGTACTTCTTGCAATGGTGGGGCGCTATCAAAAGGTTGAAGAGGCACAAGGGTAGGTTAAATGGCCGTTGTAATAAATGAGGGTCGGCCGGCCTGTAATCGTCACGTCTTGTCACAGCGTTCATAGCGGAGGATTGCAGTGCACGCTTGACAACACCACACCGCACGCGTGGGCTCGAAGAGGCGCCGAATGTATCATCGGTGAGCCTATTCCCGCGCTACCGCACTGTTTACCGTGCAAGCTTCCCGGCCAGCTAGTTTGGGCACGCATCGGCTAAAAGAGGGACAAATCATGGACGTTTATTGGCAAAAAGCTTTGTAAAAACAAAGTGTGTGGAATGACTTCGGTCATAAGTTTACCCTTCGGTGATGAGGTCAAAGTTACACAGAAGGGTTGATGGACACTCGAGTGCGATAATTAATTCTGTGCTCTATAGTGCACACGGTGGAAGAAACCAACTTTGTGCAATAATGTCAAAGATCGCAGTCGAGTTAGCTATACAGATCGTGTGCTGTGAGATCGACAAGGTAAACTGATTTGAGAATGGTTAATAAAATCTAAGACCATTGTATATTAAGGTCAAAATAGTGCTAGCAATATACGAGTCTCATATGATGCCATTTCAACGATTGTACCACAAAAGCTCAAAATGTTACAACGTTCAAATTCCATAGTTATATGGCTCGAATTCGAAGATTACAAGGTTCAAACTGATATTAGAAATGAAATTCAGCTCATCAACTGCAAACACTCGCGCTGATCCACTGTACATGTAATGAGGACATCAATACCATTGTTACACCCACAGCCCCTGCTGCTATACATACTGGACCAATTACTAGAGCTCGCGCACGCCAATTGAATTATCAGGTACTTTCGTTTCTTGGTAACAATTCTAATGTTCATGAGAATATGATGATGCCTAAATTGGATACATTTGTTTTGCTTACAAATGAAGGGCCTAGCTTGGACAAGAAAGATGAACCTTGGAGCAAGTTCAAGCATGGAGATGATGGCATGCGCAAGGTGATCAAGAACGGAGTTACAAGTGATGATTTCAGGACTTTGAAGCCACCATAAGGAGTGCATGAAGCCTTGGACGAAATATACAAGATGCCACTTCATAAATTTCGTCCAGAGGCTATTCTAGGTGATGCGTCCACTTAATATTGGGCCAGGCCCATGTATTTTCAAAATACTTAAGTATAGGCTGTTTTTAGAGTCCATATGTGTGGGGAAACAAGAGTTAGGGTTCGTTTCGGACCCCTCCTCCAAGGGCCACGAAATTCCCCCCTCTTCCTCCATATATACAGCCCTTAGGGCATCATTGAGACTTTAGGTTTTGTTTGGATTAAAAGTTCGCCATAGCTGCAACTTCGTGTACTTCGTTTGTGTCCAACGACCAGACCAAGACGTCACAGAACCCCACCTTCATTAATAAAGCTTTCCTCTTTTATTCGCAATATCCAGATTGCAATCTCAGTTTCTTGCTTGTTCTTCGTTTGCTTGCAGGAAATTGACCATCGTGGTCAGGTTGATCGTGCTCCAGCATGGTCAATAACCCTCGGAAGTTGGTTTAGCGATTGCTAAGGTGCGACGTCTTCGCACGTTTGTAGTCGGATCATCAAAGTCGACTCCCATATAAAATGATATTTATCTCATCGAAACATCGGGACACCTTTGCCTCTATCAACATGGATATCAGAGAGGTTCAAACTAATATCACCACTTCTAAGTCTGGCTTTGAAACCTCACAATTTGTGCAAAGGGGTCAGCCACTGAGAAGTCATGTATGGGGTTGACACGATGACTTCCCATTACTTTGTCATCTAAAGTTCCAAAATGAAATTCAGCATTTTTGGAGCCTACTCCATTCTGCCACAGGTGCTGACGCTCATCAACAAACCATTCATTTTTGCAAAATAAATGTAGGGCAAACCTCATTTCCTTCAGCACCCTTGCTCTGAGAACAAAGAACCTGGCGAATATAATCTCCGGTAAGGTCCCTCGGTAGGAGTTCAAAGTAATTTCTGAGAGATGCAGATCTAGGCATTCGACGTGATTGTTATACTGTATCACATTATCCACCATTGGGCCTAATCTTATCTGCAAAAGAAGAAAACGTGTTAGTGCCTACATGCAGTTTTGAACATTACTACAGGCCTAGCTATTTGGTTTGCAGGATTTGTGAAATGCACTAACATGCCATCTTTGATCTGACATGATTAACATGGGCATTTGATTACATTCTAGAAAAAGGTAGCCTTCTTCACAAGAGGTTGGAGTGGATGAAAAGTTCCCTAAGAAAGCTAGTACATATGAATCCAAAGGAGAAATGCTTATTGATTGTAACCATATGGATTAAGCAACCAATATGGGGGGGGGGACATGTATGTACTAAAATCGTCCAAAAGAACCTTCAGAAATTGTAGTACATTGTCATTGTAAACTTGGGAAAAGGTGTCACAAATTGAACTCCCTTATGGTTAACATTTAACAGGAAAGGAACATCACCTCGATATATAGCTTCTCCAGGCACAGAAAGCATCTCAGGAAACTGACAACTTGCTCGAGGTTGGGCCCGATAGATTCTAGTGCCAAGACCTTCACTGTGCGTAGTTTCGGGGTCAAGCTTGTCGGAATCATTTTCTGAATGAAAGATGAACAAACATCTTCAAAATGAGAAATGATGTTAATTTGTAGAAGGAGAATTAGAAGGTGGCTGTTGTACCTGAACGGGTGTGGATCCAATAACAAGTTCAGAGCATTTGTCAGACGAGTAGCCCACCACTGTCAATTTCGGCGCAGAAATGACATTGATTCTTATTGGACCTTCTTGATCAACTACAAGTAATCTCTCAGGTGTAGGTGTGTCTGCATTACCGTACCGTGGTACACATCTTGTGATGTCTTCCTGCTGCACCAGCAACACACATAAATAGTCTGAATAGTCATGGAGGTGATGTGGAACATACTCAACCCGTTGATTGCCTGAAGATGAAGGTACTCGAGTGCAGTACAGCCATAGAGTAGGCACTTCATGTCACCCTTTGAGAGGCAGACGGCAACGAGCTCGAGGTGCTTCAGTCATGATAGAATAAGAGCGGGCGCATCATTAAGGGGCGGGAAATGGCAGTTCCTGAACTTGGTGATGCGCAGCGTGGGCCCGAGGCGGAGTGCGGGCGTTGGCAGCGACCGCATATGCCCATCATCAAAAGTGAGCTCCTCGAGCTGATCTAGGGCGGGGGGATCGGAACCAATCGTCAAGCTTGGCTCAGTCCTTACTGTCGGATTTCGGGTTTCGGCAGACCCTTGAGGTTCGAACACTGGGGTGCGCGCGGAGATTTCGCCTCCTACCTACCTGCACTCCTCCGTCTTACTAGGATCTAAACTAAGGAAAGAACACCACAAGAGACACAGGGTTTATACTGGTTCGGGCCACCGCTGTGGTGTAATACCCTACTCCAGTGTGTGGTGTGGTGGATTGCCTCTTGGGCTGATGATGATGAACAATACAAGGAAGAACAGCCTCGCGAGGATCTGCTCTTGGCTGGGGCGATGAACTGCTGGGAGGAGCTCAGTCACCCCTCTCTCTCTCTCTACCTGACCTTCTCTATCTTTCCAACTCTCTGGCCAGCTCTTTCTTCCCCAGCCTCTAGCCTCTCTCTCTTTCTGTCTCTCTCCTTGCCTATGGGTGGCTGGTCCTATTTATAGAGGCCCTGGTCCTCTTCCCAAATATCGAGCGGGAAGGGAGCCAACAATGGTGGGCTAATTTGAAGGGGGACAGCTAGTATCAACTATCCTGACAAAAGTGGTCTTCGCCTGCGCAAAGCTCTGGTGATGACGCCGTCTTGGGCTCCACGGTGACCTCCATCTCGTAGTCCTCCTGGTCTTGGTCTCGTTGCACTAAAATGGCAACCTTTGCCTGATGCCTCGGTACTCGCGGCTGCGCTTGCCCCCTTTGCACCAAAGAGGAAGGGAGGACGCTGCGCGGGCTGGCACCCGCCTGGCGTCCCCGGTCGTCATGGCTTGCGTCATGGGCACCTCGTGAGGTACCCCGCCTTGATCTCTTCGCCTCCTCGTGAGCTAGCCTCATGAGGCCGCGCCTGAGGAAGCTCCGCGTCGTCCGCCCTGCGAGGCTTGGCCCCTCGCGAGGGTCTTGGGTTTGTGTTGGTGAATATGGGCCGCGCTGGGCCCCCCTTTGAGCCACGCCGCAGGCCGCAGGCAGGCAAGTCTAGGGACCCCTATTCCCAGAACGCCGACAGTAGCCCCCGGGCCCAAGGCGCACCCGGACTTGGCCATGCAGGGAGGCGGAAGGGCAAGAGCGAAGCGCCGCGGGCCCTAACAGCCTGCGCCTTGGGTGCCGCATGGCGGTTGATTGGTCGTGGGCGCCTTAGCAACCGCGTGAGTTGATAAAGGAGCGGCATCCACCTAGGCTTTGCTTCTTGCTTTCCCCGGTTGCTGCTCAGATCCCCTTTCTTGCGCCTCTCCTTCCTTCCTCCAAAATTTCCAGATCCACTCCATCCGTGTGACCTAGGAAGCCATGGCACCTCGTCATCCCCCGGTCTTAGCTTGGTACTCCTCTGCCCTGGATCTGCCGAACGTGTCGGTGGCGAGCCTCGCCCGGTTGTGCCCGATGGCGACGGCACGGGGCGTCAACGGGGCGAAGGTGTTCAAAGCCGGCTCCGCCACCCCTGAGGGTCAAGGGAGCACCTTCTACCCGCTCTTTGTAAGTGCCATTGCTGCTGGCCTGGTGCCTCCCTTCTTCGAGTTCTTATTTTCTGTCCTCCGCCACTATAAGCTACAAGCCCTGCATCTCCACCCCAACTCCGTCCTTCTCCTGGCGATCTTCGCCTATTACTGCGAGGCTCACGTAGGGGTACAGCCTTCAGTGGACTTGCTGCGCCACTACTTCTACCTCCGGACCTCTCGTGGTACTGCTTCCGCATGCGCGAGCTTCGTCGCGTACGGTGGCGCCATTGCCATTTCGAACCCCGGGAAAAGGATTGAGGGCTTCAGGAGCAAGTGGGTCTTGGTGGATGTTGGGCGCATCCACCCTCGGCTGATCTTGCCCACGGAGCAGCCCATGAGCTCCAGCGATTGGGGTCGAGCGGAGCTCACGGACCCCCGCGTGAAGCTGATGTTGGAGAAGATGGACGCGGATCTGAGGCCGGCCAACATGGCGGAGGCGAAGCTGACCGGCACGTCGCTACTGAGGGAATTCCTGGAGCACCAGCAGGCTCCGCTTCGGCAGTACTCACTTCCAATGTGGAGGCCCCGTCCGAGCCCCGCGGCCTTAGCCGACGGAGATCTGGCTGCGGTCCTCCAATCTCTGGTCGGGGGCGATGTGGCGAGGTTGGCGGGCGCTCCTACGCCCTTGTTCCTCCGCGACGACTGGGAGCAGGTAGTTGAGTCCATCCCCGTCTTCAACGGGGATGGGCCCGTGCCCGCGAAAACTCCCGAGGAACCGGTGGACGTGCCCTCCGACGACTCCAGCGAAGAGGAGGAAGGAGGGGAGCGGGGAAAAGGGCCTGACTCCGAGGCGACTGACGGAGAGTCGAGGGCCCCCCTCCCCTGGCGAGGGTCCCATGTTCTCCGCCTCTCTCTGAGCAATGGTGACGAGGATGACGACGAAGACGACGACGAGGACAACGACGAGCAGGACGACGGGAGCTCACCCTCGATCCCTAAGAAGGACAGGACCGGGCTGATCTCCCACGGGTCTGCTCCGGCCCCGGGGCGGACCGCAGATGCGCCTTCCGCCTCCAAGCTTCCCGAGGTTGACCCTTCCAACCGGCTTTCAGGCTTCAAATTTGGCTGGAGGCTGCTTGAGCTCACTGGCAACGACCCGTAAGCATTCGATTCTTGTCTTTATCTCTTGCTCTGCTTCTGAAGCTTGACGTCCGCATCTCTTCGATAGGCTGGCGCCCGCCGCAAAGAAGCCGAAGGGGGCTCCCAAGGTTCCATCCGTGGCAGCGCTTCTGCCCGCGAAGGAGGGTGACCGCGACGCACAGGCTTCTCCTACCCGGTCGTCCTCGCGATGCCTGGCTGAGCCGGCTGGGGCGAGCTCAGCCCCCATGGCCCAAGTGGCTCCCGAGGTGCTCTTGCCTGCCGCCGCCACTTCGGCTGTCGGGGCGCGGCAGACTCCGCCTCAGGATGCGGTGACCGCGCTGCCGCCTTCTCCTCCTACTCCACCGGCTGCTGTCTCTCCGACTCCTTTTGCCGTTCTGGATCGTGCTGTTGCTGAGCTGGACCGACTGCGTCAGGATCTTCTTGGCGCCGACCCCCGCTTGGTGGCCGAGCGCTTGGAGCTGGCTTCAGGATGGGTTCGCTCCGACGCTTCAATCCGGGCGGCGCTGGTCCAGGCCTCGACGGCATGCGACGAGGAGAAACAGGCCGTCCTTGAAGTGAAGGCTGCTCGTGATGCGGCCCTGGGGGAGGTGGTCGACGTCCGTGGCCGTTGCAAGGCGCTGGAGGGCGAACTGCAAGGTTTGCGGGACCAGCCCGCGAACGAGGTCCGCCTTCGCCAAGAGCAGGAAGAAAGCGTGAAGGCTCGCGAGGCGGCTCTCCAGGAGAGGGAGGTCAAGCTCAAGAAACACCGCGACCGCCTAGGCGTGCTGGAGCAGGAGTTGGGGGCGAGGAAGGCCAAGCTGGACGACAAGGCCCTGGTTCTTGCCGAGGACCGCGTGGCCTTCGCGGAGATAGAGGCGAGGGCTCGCGCCTCACTGAGGACGCTTTACAACAGCGGCCTGGAGAGCCCACTGGCTGGCGCCGGGGACGGCCCCGGCAAGCTGCTTCCCTTCCTGGTTCATGCTCTTGAAGATGTCGCCTTGGCCTTGGCCCCGCGGCCGAGGCCGAGGCGCGTGTCCTGTCTTCTGCAGCAATGACGCGGGTCCTCACCCACATCTACCTTCGCGATCCCGGTGTCGACCTCGACAGCCTGCTGGAGCCACTGAGCGGCGAGCGTGCCGCTGCCGCTGCCGAGGCCGTGAAGGGTCGCGCAGAGGCCCTGTTGGGGAAGTTCCGAGCCTTCAGCACCAAGCCGGAGCAAGGCGCTGCCAACCCCACCGCTCCGTGAGGCGTACCCAATCCGCGCTGCTCCATCGCCGACAAGTGACTCCGTCGTGGATCCTGTCCTGCCTTTAATTCCTGCACATGTATCATGCCTCGGGGAGGCGTTTAAACTTGCGTTTGGCATCGAGATAACAGTGTGGACTGTAATATTTGCTTTTGAATTCCTTGAAATTTGTGCCTTTCCTTCCTACTTGCTTATGTTCTACGCCGGCAGAGCCCGGCCCCGCGCATGCCTCAACCAGCGTTGGTCCTGACCGGAAACCAGGACGGGGCCAAGGAGTGAGGGGCCATGTGACAAGTTAGGCTCCTGAGTCGCGATGCTCAGGAGTCCCCCTTGGCGCACGAACAGCAAGTAGGGAGGTGTGATGCGGGTGGATCTACCATTCTACGTCTGCAGAGCCCGGCCACGCGCGTACCTCACCCAGCGTTGGTCCTGACCGGAAACCAGGACGGGGCCACGGAGTGAGGGGCTACGTGACCAGTTAGGCTCCTGAGTCGCGATGCTCAGGAGTCCCCCTTGACGCACGAACAGCTAGTAAGGAGGCATGATGCGGGTGGATCTACCGTTCTACGTCTGCAGAGCCCGGGCGCGCGCGTACCTCACCCAGCGTTGGTCCCGACCAGAAACCAGGATGGGGCCACGGAGTGAGGGGCTACGTGACCAGTTAGGCTCTTGAGTCGCGATGCTCAGGAGTCCCCCTTGACGCTCAAACGGCCTTCGTACCTTGGCTCCGCTCGGGGAGAGATGCGTGACGAACCAGGCCCGGGGGGACCTGGCTGAGCGGCGTGCGTCTGGGTGTGACCCAGGCGCAGCCCCCGTGCCCAGCCCCCTCGCGCGGCACTCCCGAGGGGAGGCGTTACGATGAGGCTAGACACTGAGCTCTGGGCTCCCTGAGGTTGGTGCGGCCCGGGGGCCACCCTCAGTTGTTTATCACCAGCGCGGAGCATAGCGCTACCGTATGTGTACGGGCATAGCCGCTCCTCGGCAGTGTCGTCAGCCAGCGCAGAGCATGGTGCTTCCACTGGTACGTGGGAGGGGGCCCCCTCCGGGAGGAGCCCCCGGGGCATGTACAGCCCCGCCCTGACACGTGGCTAGCACGGTAGGGCCTGGCGAGGTGTATCTGGGCACCCGTGAGCCAGCGCGGGACTCACGGGGCCCTACCTCTAGGCGGGTTGTGCCTGGCACTGGGCCTTATCTTGTGATGTGTCCCTGCAAATTTGGTTAGATGTCGGCACTCTACGTCCTCGGTTCCCGGCCCTCGAGCTGGTCTCAGCCATCGCTGGTATGCCAGGTCGCGATGCCTTGGACAAGGCCAGAGGGTGAGGGCTGGAGGGCCAGTAAGAGCCTTGAGTCGCGATGATCAGGTACCCCCCCTTTAACGTGCAAGTGGTCGGCATGGAGAATAAGAGGTGCTGTGCACCGGCATCAAATAATCAAGCATGGTGAGTCTAACGCATGATCAGAAATAAACGCAAATGGGATACATGCCGCTGGGCCTGGCCCGAGCGGCTTGGGGATCATGCAGCCCGAGGGGCGCCCCAAACAAGGTAAGCTAACAACATGGAATAAAAAGGGATACACGCCGCAGGGACGGACCCACGCGGCCTGGGAATAATGCAGCCCTGGGGCGGCGCTCCCAACTGGAAATAGAACTCGAAAAGTTGTCACCTGATGATGTCGAGGAAGAAGGAGCGTTGGTGTAGCAAGCTCGGTGGGCTGCGGGAGCCGATCCTCATGAGCCCCTAGGCCCAGGGGCCTCGGGAGGCTCCGGAGGTGCTGGCGGCTCCTCACGGGCTATCTCCATCCCTACCAGGGCTGCGGAACGCCTGGCCTCTCGTGCCTCTGTGATGCCCCTCATGAGGCGCTGGTACGTGTCAGCCGCGTTCGGCAAACCGTAAGGCATGCGAACGTAGCTGTGTGGTGGGCCTCTGCAGCGCCCCACTCGCGAGGGCCAGAGGCGCTCCAGAGAGGTGACTCGGTTGAGCCCTGATATGTCGATGCAGACGCGCAGCCCACCATCCTCGCCTGGATGGGGAGCCACTGCTGGTAGGTGGCGGCCACCTTTCATGACTCTTGACTCTCGTAGCTCCTGAATGGCCTTGCTGACGAACTCCTGAGGGTCTGGGTCTCCTTGCCTTGCTCCTTCTTGAGGGAAACGTGCTTCGAAACATGCCTCCATGTGGTGCCCAAGCGCCTCCCTCGTGACCCTGGCTAGGTCGGTGGCCCTCCAGGGGAGAGCCCCCGAGCCCTGCCTGAGGAGGGCGTCGGGCGCGCTTTCCTATGCGATGGAAGGAGGTTCCCCTCGGGCAGGCGCGGGCCCAGAGGGGCCTGCCTCCTGAGTGGTCGGGCCGGACGATGTCTTCTTCTTCTTAGGGGCGCTCTCGGGAGGCCTCCTGCTTCCACGATCCGGGTCTTCCAGTGACGCGGCCTGAAAGGCTCGTTCCAGGGAACACACCGCGTCCTTCTCTTCACATGGCACAGTGATGACTCCACCGCTTCCTGGCATCTTGAAGACATTGTAGCCGTGGTGAGTTACGGCCCTGAACTTGGCCAGTGCTGGGTACCCAAGGATGGCGTTGTACGGCAGGCGAATGTGAGCGACGTCGAAGTCGATGAGCTCGGTGCGGTAGTTGTCGCGTGCCCCGAAGGTGACAGGGAGGCGGACCTGCCCAATCGGGACCGTGGAGCCGTCGGTGATACCGGAGAAAGGCTTGGTTGGCTGAAGCTGGCTGTAGGGCACTTGGAGGTTGTTGAATGTTTCCATGGACAGGACGTTGAGCCCTGCCCTGCCATCGATGAGGGTCTTAGTGACCACCACGTTGCTGATGATTGGGGAACAAAGCATCAGGAGGACTCCGGCTGTAGCCGCACACTTGAGCTGATCTGCTGAGCTGAACATGATGGCGCACGCTGACCACCTGAGAGGGCGCGTGGCTTCGAGCCTGGGGAGGACTGTGTTCACTTCGCGGGCAAACTGCTTGAAGATGCGCTGAGAGGCTGGGGCTTGTGCCCCGCCCAGGATGCAGGCGATCGCGTGCGGCTCCTGGAAGCCCCCAGCCCCCTCATCCTGGTGGCGGTCTTCGTTTCTCCTTGGGTGCGGTGGCAGCGGTGGGAGGCCTGCGTTGCCTTGTGGGCGATCCTCGCGAGGCTGATCCATCCAGTCTCCCTCGCGAGTCTGATCCCTCCAGCCTCCCTCGCGAGGCGGGTCTTGCCAGCGATCCTCACGAGGTTGATCACGCCACCCTTGGCGCGGGCCACGGTCTTCCCAGCGTCTTGCCTTCCTTCCTCCTCCTCGGCCGTAGCCCCGGTCACTGCGGTCAGGGCGACGGCCGATCCTTCCTTCTTGCACGGCTCGGAGCTCTTGACATTCATTGGTGTTGTGGGTGTTGAGGTCGTGGTACACACAGTACCGGCTGCCCTTGGAAGGTTCGGGCTGATCTCTGCCCCGCTTGGTGTCTGGTTCTGCCGCGAGCACGGCAGCCCCCTTGCGCTTCACATCCTTGGCCTTGGGCTTCTTCTCTTCTAGGTCTGCGGCAGGCAGCTCGAGGAGGGAGAGACGCCCTTCCTCGGCTCTGGCGCACTTGGTTGCTAGGTTGAACAATTCTGGGGAAGTGCACAGGTCTTCATGCATCGCCAGCTCCTCCTTCATCTTGACGTCGCGCACGCCATCGGAGAAGGCCGAGATGATGGCCTCCTCAGTCACCTTGGGAATCTTGAGGCGCGCGTTGTTGAAGCGCTGGATGTACTTCTGCAGGGTCTCCCCGGGCTGTTGCTTGATGCGGCGCATGTGCTCACGGCGGGTGGCCGGTCACGAGTGCCTTGGAAGTTGGCGATGAAGCGGGTGCGCATCTCGTCCCAGGAGGAGATTGTGCCTGGAGCCAGGTTCAGGAGCCAGGTGCGCGCCCCGTCCTTGAGTGCCATGGGGAACCAGTTCGCCATGACCTTCTCGTCTCCGTTGGCAGCTTTGATGCCCAACTCGTAGAGCTGGAGGAACTCCACAGGGTCAGCCGTGCCGTCGTAGCGAGGAGGCAAGTCTGGCTTGAACTTGCCGGGCCACGCGACGTTGCGTAGCTCGGCGGTGAAGGTGCGGCAGCCTGCTGTGGCCACGGGAGGCCTTGGATGATGGGGAACTTGGTCTTGCATGTCCCCACGTGCTGCAGCTAGAAGAAGCGCGGGGTCTTGACGCGCGGGAGCAGGAGCATGGTCGCGACGTGCTGGAGCAGGGAGCGCCTGGGCAGCTTCTTGCGGGCGAGGGACTTCTTGATAGCTCTGCTCTTGCTGCGCTGGCGCCTGACGGAGCGGGTTCCGCCCAGGGGCCACGCGCCTTGGAGCCATGGCACCTTCGTGAGTAGGAGGCGGCCGGGGCGCCACCGGAGCTTCATTGCCCACGCGGGCGGGGTGCGGTGCAGCGAAACGGACGGCGCAGGAGAGCCCCCTGCGGCGCGGACGAGCTCGGCGACGTGGTCGAGCCATTCTTCCTAGACGTCGTCGACGGGACGGTAGCGCAGGAGCTCGTTCGCCGCGATGAGTGCAGCCCGAGCCTCCATGGGCGCGCGGAGCGCGCGGGACGAAGAACCAGCTGGGGTGAGCGAGGGGGTCGCGGTGCGGCTGTCTTGCCGCACAGACGGATGCTGGGACGATGCTTGCTGCTCGTCCCCCGCCGGGCCGATGGCGGTGTTGACGGCAGGTGACGGGGAACGGCGAGGATGCCTGCCGACAGGGGCCGTCTGGGCGACGCGGGCAGCGAGCGCGGCCCGGCGCTCGGCGCGGGCCCGACGAGCATGAGACATGGGCGTGATGGTCGGAGGAGAACGGGGCGGTGGAAGACGAATCCCGGCGCACCCCTACCTGGCGCGCCAAATGTCGGATTTCGGGTTCCGGCAGACCCTTGAGGTTCGAACACTGGGGTGCGCGCAGAGATTTCGCCTCCTACCTACCTGCACTCCTCCGCCTTACTAGGATCTAAACTAAGGAAAGAACAACAAAAGAGACACAGGGTTTATACTGGTTCGGGCCACCGTTGTGGTGTAATACCCTACTCAAGTGTGTGGTGTGGTGGATTGCCTCTTGGGCTGATGATGATGAACAATACAAGGAAGAACAGCCTCGCGAGGGTCTGCTCTTGGCTGGGACGATGAACTGCTGGGAGGAGCTCAGTCACCCCTCTCTCTCTCTACCTGACCTTCTCTATCTTTCCAACTCTCTGGCCAGCTCTTTCTTCCCCAGCCTCTAGCCTCTCTCTCTTTCTGTCTCTCTCCCTACCTGTGGGTGGCTGGTCCTATTTACAGAGGCCCTGGTCCTCTTCCCAAATATCGAGCGGGAAGGGAGCCAACAATGGCAGGCTAATTTGAAGGGGGGCAGCTAGTATCAACTATCCTGACAAAAGTGGTCTTCGCCTGCGCAAAGCTCTGGTGATGACTCCGTCTTGGGCTCTACGGTGACCTCCATCTCGTAGTCCTCCTGGTCTTGGTCTCGTTGCACCGAAATGGCAACCTTTGCCTAATACCTCGGTACTCCGCGGCTGCGCTTGCCCCCTTTGCACCAAAGAGGAAGGGAGGACGCTGCGCGGGCTGGCACCCGCCTGGCGCCCCCGGTCGTCATGGCTTGCGTCACGGGCACCTCGTGAGGTACCCCACCTTGATCTCTCCGCCTCCTCGTGAGCCAGCCTGACGAGGCCGCGCTTGAGGAAGCTCTGTGTCGTCCGCCCCGCGAGGCTTGGCCCCTCGCGAGGGTCTTGGGTTTGTGTTGGTGAAGATGGGCCGCGCTGGGCCCCCCTTTGAGCCATGCGCACGCCGCAGGCAGGCAAGTCTGGGGACCCCCGTTCCCAGAATGCCGACACTTACCGTTGGAACAGAACTTGCCCATTCTAAGGCCTTTTGTTGGGCCAAGGTGACTGCCGAGGATCATGGAGAACACATCCAAGCTTTTGCGATATCCATGGCAAAGCTCGTGGGTGTCGATGAGGTCGAGAGGGCTGGAGTTCCATAGGGGGCACCACCGCCAGGAAAGGAGGGTTGTCTGCGCCCCATATTTGATTGGGAGGAGGAAGATGATGACTCTCAACATATCATCGGGGAGGCTGCTGATTAAGTCTAGGCATGCTGGAGTCGCTTGTGGTTCTAGCTCGCCCCGCCTCCGCTTGTTGGCAGCCCCATTCTCGGCCTCCGTAGTCTCCTTGTCAGCGGCGCTTTCTGATAGAAATGGGAGTACAGGGAATATTTAGTTAAAACAGGGCAATAGAAAAGTGTATTGGTAACTAAAAGTTATTAGCTAGGAATATAGTGAGAAAAGGGAATAACAATTGGTTGCTTAAATACTACACAATTCATTTGACATTGCAGGGTAAGTCAACATATGCAGATATTTGAAAAGAAAACTTACTTCGAACAAAGTCCGGACGGATGATTTTGTCGGGGAAGTTGGCATATATCTCATGACCAGGCCCTTTTATGTGCAGTGCAATTTTAGTGCCAGCTCTCAGTACATAAAACTTTGCAATTTTTCATTCCAAAAGCCAGTGCCAAAATAGGAGTCACCACGTTCATCAAGTCTTACAGTAGCAACGACTGTAAATCCATGGTTTGTGTGTAGTATGACATCCGTGGAGCCTTGATGTATGTAAAGGGAAAAATTGTGCACTACATAATCGGTTGCATAGCGAGGGATGTTCTACAGAAAATGGTAGGATTGTTAAAGAAAATATGGTAACATGCAAATATGGGCCCAAATTGAAAGAACTATATAGCAGTTGAAATTGAAGAAAATTTATAATTAAACAGATAGGGTAAACATGATGTCATGGAAAAATGAGAGTAATTGAAAGAACAATACATCATTAATTTTCCTAATATAGAAAGAAGAGGGGGAAATCCCGTTTGACGTATATGGTGCATGTGGCACCTTTTATCCAAATGTAACAATATTTAGAATATGTTCAGGAAAGTAGGCCATGCCAACCGATTTAGGGTGAGATTGAACATATCGCGCGCATGCTCAAGTTATCTAGTACGGAGAGATGGAATCTCTAGCAGCGGTCGCAAAGCCCTGAAGTGTTGGCGCACTGTAAATTCCATGAATGAAAGAAAACCCTCAAATCAGCTCGAATAAAAATAAATTCATGGCGATTTCCCCCGGGTGATTAAAGGAGGCAGATGAACTGGGATAAGAGATGAGATAGTATCTCGTTAAACTAGTTACCTTGTCGTCCATGAGAAAGAACCCTCAGTACGGCAGATTCCCCAACCGAACGGAGTTGGGTTGACCGCGAGCAGCGTCGAGAAAGTCGATGGCGATAGGCGACGGCAAGCGGAAGTGTCGAAATGCGGTGGGCTTTGCCGGCAGCCTGGCGGCGGCAAGCTAAGTGTTTACCGCCACGATAGGTGGTGCCACGGCATAGACGCGGAGGATCTTGTGCAGGTGTGAATGGGGAACGTACCGGAGGGGCCGAGGGGGTGGCGGGCGAGGTGAGGGTTTTTGTGACGTGGGGATGGTGAGGGTTTTCTTTTTTATTTTTTGAATTGGGTGGTGAGGGTTTTCTATCCCACAAAGAATTTTGGGGGCGATGGTTTGCTAGAGCAAACCATGTGTGATTGACACAGGAGGCGAAATGAAAGTCATTGCACACGGTTCCAATTTTGGGAACCGTGTGTGATTGACGTACTACCTTCGTCCTGGTTTATTGGTCCCCCGTTGTAATTTTTACCAAAATTTGGCGAAATATTTAACACTCAGACAAAGATAATAAGCGTACACATAGATAAGCATAGTTCAACCATAAGTAGTACATAGTTCAACGGTATTAAGCATACTCAAGCATACATATATAGTTCCATTCATCCCACATCTCATCTGACAGGCCGGCACGATCCTGAAGCTTCTCTAGGTACTCGGCGTACGCGCCGTGCGCCACCCTGTGAGAATACTTCTGCTTGAAGGAGCCAACGTCCCGTCATCTTGCATGCGCCAGAACACTTAGATACGCGTCATTAAGCTTCTGGTTACAAAATGGTCATCCATAGCCGCTGTCCCAGGTCCTAATACGCCTGTTATACATTCCCGCATAAAGCTCCCTTAGGATTTGCCTGTTGTACCTCCTCTGGAAATCTTCATCCTCGTTGTCCACATCGTCAGACAGTACCTATACAAATAGTAAAACAAATTTGGCATCAAATCAATGATTATATGCCATGAAGTAGGATTAGGAATTTGTGGCTATCTATTTATACATATCCAGAGATTATGGTTCGATTTTTAAGCACAGTCGTCTACGTAGAGACCAATCTTGAAGAAAATAATGGCACAAACATATTAGGTCATTGAAAATCAATTATCAAGCCCTGGCTAGGAATTATTAGCACGAACACTAACCCCAGTCGGATTGCTAGCAGAAATCATTTGCACATATGAAACAACTAATCACTTATCACTTGTACCATTCAAACAATCAATACACTACACGGATCTAACGAAACTTACTCAGATTTCATGGATCGGGAGAACATGATTTCTATTCCAAAAAGGGGGAGGCAGGAGTAACCAGAGAAACCCTATGATCTATTTGACACATAAATGGGTATAGATGACTAACTAGATGTCCGTCGTCGTCGGAATCGTCGCCGGAGTGGTCGTCAGAGTCGTCGTCGGAGTGGTCGTCGGAGTCGGTGTGGAACTCCGCCTCCGGCTATGGAAGCTCGACTCCGTCGACGACGTCGGGGTGTAGCGATAACTCGCCGGCGGTGACGGCAACCTCTGTCTCCATCACCACGCCGTGATCCGGTGCTTTAGCAGCCCCGGCGTCGCCACTCCCTCCGATGAGGCACTTCAGCGGCATCCTCATACACCGATGGCTTTGAGGACTGAGATCGGCGTCGAGGATGCAAGCGGAGAGAGAGGATTGTGTGTAACACCCCGGATATGACTTTCCCAATATGTATTCCAACTCTTGCCGTTTCCGGCCTTAAGTTATTTTATTTTCTTGGGTTCGGGTCTTTGTCTCCGTGTGTTGTTATCGTTGTCATGCATCTCACATCATGTCATCATGTGCATTGCATTTGCATACGTGGTCATCTCATGCATTCGAGCATTTTCCCCGTTGTCCGTTTTGCATTCCGGCGCTTCGTTCTCCTCCGGTGGTCATTTCTACCTTTCTTTCGTGTGTGGGGATTAAACATTTCCGGATTGGACCGAGACTTGCCAAGCGGCCTTGGTTTACTACCGGTAGACCGCCTGTCAAATTTCGTACCATTTGGACTTCGTTTGATGCTCCAACGGTTAACCGAGGGACCGAAAAGGCCTCGTGTGTGTTGCAGCCCAACACCCCTCCAAGTTGGTCCAAAACCCACCAAAACCCTCTCCATCATCTAGAGCGTTCGATCACGATCGCGTGGCCGAAAACCGCACCTCATTTGGAGCTTCCTAGCTCCTCCTACCTCTATAAATATCCCCTCCCCGAAATTCCGGATCCAAACCACACTAAACCCTAGCCCCGCTCCATCCGCGCGGCCGGACATTGTCCGCCGGCGCCGGACACGCCGCCACCAGCCATTCCCGTGCCGCCAGGTGGCACCCCGCGCCGTCCCCGCCGCCGCGGCCCGGAGAGCCCGGATCGGGCCCTCCCGGCCCATCTCCCCGCGCTCCGCCCGGATCCCGCGCCGCCGCCGCCTGCTTCTTGCTCCGCCGTGCCGCCATCTTCACCGGCCGGCTCCGCCCCGCGATGCCGGCGAGCTTCCGAGGCCACCGCACGCCGCGCCGCCTCGCCGGAGCTGCCCACCGACCGGCGCCGCCTCGCCTCCCCGTGTCTTCTTCGACCCCGGCGACCGGAGCACCGGCCGGATCCGGCGAAGCCCCCATCTCCGGCAGCCTCAAGCTCCATTCCAGCGAACCTCGAAGTCCGCGCCCGGCCGGATCTCAGATCTGGAAAAACTCCTCTCCGGTTGACTTTTGTCCTGAAACCCTAGTTCATGTTGCCCTGTTCATCGTGCTATAACTTTGCATCCGTAGTTCCGTTTTGGGCATATAGCATATCAAATTGTTCATCTCAGAGAGCACATCATTTCATTCCATTGCATCATTTTCAGTTGATTTCATCTTGATGCCCAAAATACTGTTAGAAGAGTGCTACTTGAGTTATTGTAAGATCTGCTGCTCCATTTAGATATTTGTCATTTTTGCCATGATTATTGTGTGCATGATATGCCCATGAGCTCTATATATGTTTTGTTAAGGGTTTTTCCATCTTTCCAGAGGTGCAACCCATGTATTTTTGTGATGTGTGTGGTGACTAGCACAAGCTTGCAAAGTGAGGCACTTGGTAATGCTGATTTCAGGGACTTAGCATTTCCACTAAGTCCTTGAGCTGTTTATTTCATATGGCCATATGTTCAGGTTGTTTCCTAGTGATCCGTGCCTCTTTTGAGGATGATCAGTAAGGATGTTTTGTTAATCTTGTAGTGCTCTATCCATCAATGTCTTTGTTTTAAATTATGGAGCACCCTTGCTTGAGTCAATCAAGCTCTACTTTTGCTACTTCGTGAATCTGGGCAGATTGTCTACTTGTTAGCGATTTTGCCGAGGATGTTGTAGTTGATCTGTGCATGCTATGTTATTGTTCTTGCCATGTCTAGCTTGAATTTTGTGTATTCTTGATGGGTGTATGCTTAGATTATCATGACTTGCTCCGTAGTGAGTGCATCGAGCTCGTAAACATGCCTACTTGATATCTGTTTTCAGCATGTGTCAGTTTTCACTAAGTCTGAAAACTGATTATGCTTTTGCTATGTTCACATGCTTGCAATTGTATTTTCCGATCCTTTTTGGCTCAAGGTCACTAAGGGACTTTTGTTAAGCTCTTTGAGTAGCTCCATGCCATGCTTTAATTTTCCATGTTCAGGTACTGTAGCATATAGTTTTCATGCTCCGAAGAGTGCTATCTGATCTGCAATTCCAGACAAGTGTTAATTTCATTAAGTCTGAGATCTGTTTACCATATGCATTTTTGCCATGCTTGTTTGAACCTGTTAATGGATGAATTGGCCGTAGCTCAGTGCTAGACTTTTGTTAAGAATCATGAATGCATCCCTGCCATGTATTTTGATGCCATGTTTGGGTGCTGTAGCATGCTCGTCTTGTTGCATTTAAATGGCTACTTGCTGTAAATCGCAGACCGGTGCCATATTTGAATTGCTTGCCATTTCCAAACCGTAACTCCGATTCCGGCGTTCTTTATATCGTTTTCAAGCGATTTCATCTCATCTTTCCAGTGGCACACTTGGATTTCCAAGTTGAGGCCAGGTTCATGATTTCTCTGTCAAATCTTGCATATGCATCCCGCATCGCATCCCGCATAGCATACCATCCTTGCATCATATTGTTTGAGCCTTGCACGTGGTTGATTGTGTTCCGTTTGCTTGTTTGTATTGTTTGGTTAGAGCCGGGAGACGAGTTCGCTAATGAGGAGCCCGTTGAGTTTGCTTTCGAGGATCTAGTCAACTCTGACAACTTTACAGGCAAGATGATCATACCCTCGAAATAACTACTATCTTTGCTATGCTAGTTTGCTCGCTCTTTTGCTATGCCAATGCTACGATGCCTACCACTTGCTTTCAAGCCTCCCAAATTGCCATGTCAAACCTCTAACCCACCATGTCCTAGCAAACCGTTGATTGGCTATGTTACCGCTTTGCTCAGCCCCTCTTATAGCGTTGCTAGTTGTAGGTGAAGATTGTAGACCGTTCCTTGTTGGAACATTATTTACTTGTTGGGATATCATTATATTATCTTGTTATCTTAATGCATCTATATACTTGGTAAAGGGTGGAAGGCTCGGCCTCTCGCCTAGTGTTTTGTTCCACTCTTGCCGCCCTAGTTTTCCGTCATATCGGTGTTATGTTCCCGGATTTTGCGTTCCTTACGTGGTTGGGTTATAATGGGAACCCCTTGATAGTTCGCCTGGATTAAACCCTGTCCAGCAATGCCCAACCTTGGTTTTACCATTTGCCACCTAGCCTCTTTTCCCTTGGGTTTCCGGAGCCCGAGGGTCATCTTATTTTAGCCCCCCCGGGCCAGTGCTCCTCTGAGTGTTGGTCCAACCGAGCGATGTCCGGGGCTACCAGGGGCAACTCTGGGCTGGCCTACCCGACGTCTTGCTCATCTGGTGTGCCCTGAGAACGAGATATGTGCAACTCCTATCAGGATTTTTCGGCACATCTGGGTGGTGCTGCTGATCTTGTTTTAACCTGTCGAAGTGTCTTGAAGAACCGAGGTACCGAGTCTGATCGGAACGTCTCGGGAGGAGGTCTATTCCTTTGTTTACCGTGAGAGCTTGTCATGGGCTAAGTTGGGACTCCCCTGCAGGGATTTGAACTTTCGGAAGCCGTGCCCGCGGTTATGGGCAGATGGGAATTTGTTAATGTTCGGTTGTACATAACTTGAACCTTAACTTAATTAAAATGAATGAACTTAGTGTGTTACCGTGATGGCCTCTTCTCGGCTGAGTCCGGGAAGTGGACACGGTGTTGGAGTAATGCTTGCGCAGGTTGCCCTCTAGTTTCTCGCTCGCGCTTTGCCTCCTCTTCTCGCTCTCTTTTGCGAACAGGATAGCCACCATATTTGCTAGTCGCTTGCTGCAGCTCCACATATTTACCTTGCCTTACCTATAAGCTTAAATAGTCTTGATCGCGAGGGTGCGAGATTGCTGAGTCCCTGTGGCTCACAGATTACTATTACACCAGATGCAGGGCCTGATGATTCCACTCCAGGTGACGCGCTTGAGCTCAAGTGGGAGTTCGATGAGGACTCTCAACGATACTATGTTTCCTTTCCTGATGATCAGTAGTGGTGCCCAGATGGGGGTGATCGGGCCGTGTCGCATGTTGGGTTATCTTTTATTTTGGCGCCGTAGTCGGGCCATGAGTGTTTGATTGATGTAATGTTATTTATGTACTTGATTGTCGTGGCGAGTGTAAGCCAACTATGTATCCCCCCTTTATTATTTATATTACATGGGATGTTGTGAAGATTGCCTAACTTGCGACATATGCCTTCAATGCGATTATGCCTCTAAGTCGTGCCTCGACACGTGGGAGATATAGTCGCATCGAGGGTGTTACAAGTTGGTAATCAGAGCCTTCCCCGACCTTAGGAGCCCCATTGCTTGATCGTTTCTAGCGGCCGAATTGTGTCTAGAAAAATGTTTTGAGTCATTTAGGAATTATATATCGGAGAGTTTAGGAATTCTTTTTACTTCCCAGTCTCCTCATCGCTCTGGTAAGGCATCCTGACGTAGAGTTTTGACTCTTCTCTTCTCAAATTTCACTAAAAAAATTTAGGATCACGCGGGTATCTTGGAATCGTTCCGATGGTTTTATGATGAGAACATTGTCTTGGTGCCTCCTGTCAGGGGTTTTGTGGAAGTGTCTCGGGGAGTTGAGCTCTAAGATGTTGTCGTCATAATTTTATCGTTGCAGTTTTGGAATACCTGAGTTTAGTACGCCGACATCGAAAATCTCTTTTATGTAGTTCGTTGGTGAGATAACCTCGACGCCACCCAGTACTGGGGCGGGAGTTCGGGAGTATCGCCATAACTTGTATAACGGATGCTTTTCGAAGGTTGAGGTAGATGGTTTCCGAAGTTTTTCTCGGTTATGTGTTGAAGGATGGATATAGATGGATGTAGGATTTGCTAGATTTGGGTGAGATATTATGCTTCCCCTGTATCCCCAACACCTGATTGCATAACCGGAAAGGTTCGGGAGTTTCATAGGTGGGATTTTTCTCGTAGCTCTAGTTCTTCTTCCACGGATATTTGGTTTGAGATTGGGATTTCTTACCGAGTATAAGTTCTTGATCCGTACCTTGTTGATTTATTTCTCTACCTAAATTCTATGTGGCTTCTCAATTTATGGATATGTGACCATTTCAAGAGGAATGCATTCGTTCATTTTGTTCGGTTGTGAAGACTTTATGTTGCAATTTTCATTCCGGTGGATTCAGCTTCATTTATCTGTGTATGTGCTAACGGTGGTCAACCTCTTTAGGATGGCTCCCGCTAAGAGCACCAATCAGAATCAGAATCAGGATCCGCCACCACCTCCACCTCCTCCGGAGGCATGGCAAGCTGTGATGGCCGCAACCAATGCAAACACACAGTTGATCATGCAAATTCTCCAAGAGCGCAATCAAGGCAACCAAGGGAACCAAGGCAACAATCAAAATCACTTTGCTACACTCAACCAGTTCCTTGCTAACGGGCCAAAGACTTTCAGCAATTGTGTTGAGGCAACCGATGCTGACGATTGGCTCGTGGATCTGTGCAAGCATTTCGAGTGCAGTAACGTCAGGCCTGAGGACTTCGTCAAGTTCGCTTCCTTCCAACTCAAAGACCAAGCTGCAGAATGGTTTCAGCAGTACAAGGATTCCAGAGGTGGACGTGCTATTACCTGGGATGAATTCCGTCAAGATTTCAGAGCTCATCATATTCCTCAGAGCGTGGTTGAAAGCAAGCGTGAGGAATTATGCAACCTGAAGCAAGGCTCTTTGTCTGTCTATGACTACAACAAGTTGTTTCAGAAGCTCGCCCGCTTTGCCAAGCAGGACGTACCTGATGAGAAGAGCATGATATACCAGTTCAGGGGTGGTCTCAGAGAACAAATCCAGCTAGCTCTTGTTCTCTTTGAGCCCGTGAGGTACGATGAGTTCTACAACATGGCATTGAAGCAAGAGGCTGCTCAACTGAGGTGTGATGCTTCCAAGAAGTGAGTCAGAGATGCTACTCCTTCTTCCTCTACTCAAGTGGCCAAGCAGCAGAAGTATTGGCTTCCTCCTCCTCCGTTCCGTCAGCCGTATCAGCAGAAGAGCAAAGGTGGCAGTGGATCTTCCCACCCACCCAACCCTGGCTTTCAGAACAAGACTTCGTCTCAGGCTCCAAGATCGAGTGCTCCGTATCACCGTCCGCTTTCAGAGGTCACGTGCAACAAGTGCCAACAGAAGGGTCACTATGCCAACAAGTGTCTCAACCAGAGGCGTCTTCCTCCTCCTGTCAGATCGGCAAGTACAGCTATGGTCAAGCATAACACCAAGTCCGCCAAGGTCAACTTGCTGAATGCAGCTCAGGCAGAGGACTCACCAGATGTGATCATGGGTAACCTTCCTGTTAATGACATTCCCACAAGAGTTCTTTTTGACACTGGTGCATCTTTATCATTTTTATCGAAGCGTTTTGCATCCATGCATGATGTGCATACTATTGATTTGCCTAAGCCGATAGCGGTTTCTTCTCCGGGTTTGTTCATGAACACTAAAATGATGGCTCCGGACGTTACTATCACCTTGGGCGACTACAAGTTCCTTTCTTCTCCTATGGTTCTTGGTAACTCGGATATTGATCTTATTCTCGGGATGGATTGGCTTTCTAAGCACAAGGCGCATCTTGATTGTGCTGCAAGGCAGATTCAATTGACTCATTCGTCTGAGGATGTAATTGTCTTTGCCACTCATGATGATACTATCCATCTGTTTTCTCTCAATGAGAAGGGTGAACTGGATGCTATCTCGCAAATTCCAGTCGTTTGCGAATATCAAGACGTCTTTCCAGAAGAGCTTCCAGGAATGCCTCCGCACCGGCCAGTTGAATTCGTCATCGATCTTGAGCCTGGCATGGAACCAGTGTGCAAGCGTCCTTACAAGCTCAGACCTGAAGAGTTGAAGGAGCTGAAGAAGCAACTCGATATTCAAGAAACAATGGGTCTCATCCGGCCTAGTTCTTCTCCGTGGGGTTGTGGTGTTCTTTTTGTGAAGAAGAAGGATGGAACGGACCGACTTTGTGTTGATTACCGCCCATTGAACAAGAAGACCATCAAGAACAAATACCCACTTCCCAATATCAACGAGCTGTTCGAACAACTCAAAGGTGCTCAAATATTCTCCAAGCTTGATCTCTGTATGGGTTATCATCAGATTCGAATCCGTGAGCAAGATATTCCCAAGACGGCTTTCAGGACAAGCTATGGTTCATATGAATACACTGTCATGTCTTTTGGCCTCGTCAACGCTCCTCCAACGTTCTCTCACATGATGAACTTCATCTTCAATGCCTACACCAATGACTTCGTTTTGGTCTATCTCAACGACATTTTGGTTTTCTCGAAGAACAAGGAAGATCATGCCAAGCACTTGCGTTTGGTACTCGATAAGCTGAGGGAACACAAGTTCTACGCCAAGTTCTCCAAGTGCGAATTTTGGCTCGATGAGGTTCTTTATCTTGGTCATATCATCTCTGCCAAGGGCATTGCCATGAATCCTGTGAAGGTGTCTGCAATTGTGAATTGGGAACCCCCTCAGAACGTGAAGCAACTCCGTAGCTTCCTCGGTCTCGCAAGCTATTGTCGAAGATTCGTTGAAAACTTTTCTAAGATCGCGAAGCCTCTCTCAAATCTTCTCCAGAAGCACATCAAGTACGTTTGGTCTCCGGAGTGTGACATTGCTTTCAACAATTTGAAAGAGAAATTGGTCACTGCTCCAGTTCTGACTCCTCCTGATGAATCCAAGCCGTACGAGGTCTTTTGCGATGCCTCTCTCCAAGGTCTCAGCGCAGTGTTGATGCAAGAGAAGAAAGTTGTGGCTTATACCTCTCGCCAGTTGAAGCTCAACGAGAAGAACTACCCCACTCATGATCTCGAGTTGGCGGCAGGTGTGCATGCTCTTTTGACTTGGAGACATCTCTTATTTTGAAGAAAAGTGGACATCTTCACTGACCACAAGAGTCTCAAGTACATCTTCACTCAGCCTAATCTCAACCTCAGGTAGACTCGATGGGTCGAAATGATTCAAGAGTATAATCCGAGTATCGAGTATACTCCAGGCAAGGCCAATGTGATTGCTGATGCATTGAGAAGGAAGGCTTATTGCAACAGCCTGATTCTCAAGCCTTTTCAACCCGAGCTTTGTGAAGCTTTCCGCAAACTTAATCTGCAAGTTGTTCCTCAAGGTTTCCTCGCCAACCTTCAAGTCTCTCCTACCTTGGAAGACCAGATTCGCCAAGCTCAACTTCTTGATGCTATGGTTAAAAAGGTGAAGATTGGGATTGCCAAGAGTCAACCCAAGTTAAAGTGTTACCGCCTTGATGACAAGGACACTCTCTTCTTTGAGGATCGTATTGTTGTGCCCAAAGGTGACCTCCGTAAAGTGATCATGAATGAGGCTCACAATTCTCTTCTCTCCATCCACCTTGGGAGCACGAAGATGTATCAGGACCTCAAGCAGGCTTATTGGTGGACTCGAATGAAGCGCGAGATTGCTCAGTTCGTGAATGAATGTGATGTCTGCAGAAGAGTGAAGGCAGAACACCAAAGGCCAGCTGGTCTCCTCCAACCTCTTGCCATTCCAGAATGGAAGTTTGACCACATTGAGATGGACTTCGTGACTGGGTTTCCAAAGTCCAAACGTGGCAATGATGCCATATTCGTGGTCATCGACAAACTCACTAAAGTGGCTCACTTTCTGCCTATCAAAGAGTCAATCACTACAGCTCAATTGGCGGAACTCTATACCTCTCGAATTGTCTCTCTACACGGCATTCCACAAGTGATCTCTTCAGATCGTGGCAGCATCTTTACCTCCAAGTTTTGGGAATCTTTCCAGAAGGCCATGGGCACCAACATCCGCTTCAGCACATCTTTCCATCCTCAAACTAGCGGTCAAGTCAAGCGTGTCAATCAGATTCTTGAAGATATGCTCAGGGCTTGTGTGATCTCCTTCGGCATGAAGTGTGAGGATTGTCTTCCTTATGCTAAATTCTCCTACAACAATAGTTTTCAAGCAAGTTCGGGCAAGGCCCCATTTGAAATTCTGTATGGCAGGAAGTGCCGTACCCCTCTCAACTGGTCTGAAACCGGTGAACGTCAGCTTTTGGGTAATGACTTAATCACAGAGGCAGAGGAAATGTGCAAAGTCATTCGAGATAACCTCAAAGCAGCCCAATCCCACCAGAAGAGCTACTATGACAGTAAGCACCGTGATTTGGCTTTCGAGATCGAAGATCATGTTTACCTCCGCGTCTCTCCTATGAAAGGTACTCGTCGCTTCGGTATCAAAGGGAAGCTTGCCCCTAGATACGTGGGACCTTTCAAGATTGTCAGCAAGAGAGGCGATCTCGCCTATCAACTCGAGCTTCCTTCAAACTTTGCAAATGTTCATGATGTGTTCCATGTCTCTCAGCTCCGAAAGTGCTTCAAGACTCCTGACCGCACCGTCAACTTCGAGGACATTGAGCTCCAAGAAGATCTCTCTTATCGTGAGCACCCAGTTGCTATTCTTGAAGAGATTGAACGCAAGACTCGCAACAAGTCAATCAAATTCCTCAAAGTCAAGTGGTCACACCATTCCGACCGTGAAGCTACCTGGGAACGCGAGGATCACCTCCGTTCTGAGTACCCGGCGTTCTTTCAGTCCTAGATCTCAGGACGAGATCCTTTCGTAGTGGTGGAGTGTTGTAACACCCCGGATATGACTTTCCCAATATGTATTCCAACTCTTGCCGTTTCCGGCCTTAAGTTATTTTATTTTCTCGGGTTCGGGTCTTTGTCTCCGTGTGTTGTTATCGTTGTCATGCATCTCACATCATGTCATCATGTGCATTGCATTTGCATGCGTGGTCATCTCATGTATTCGAGCATTTTCCCCGTTGTCCGTTTTGCATTCCGGTGCTTCGTTCTCCTCCGGTGGTCATTTCTACCTTTCTTTCGTGTGTGGGGATTAAACATTTCCGGATTGGACCAAGACTTGCCAAGCGGCCTTGGTTTACTACCGGTAGACCGCCTGTCAAGTTTCGTACCATTTGGACTTCGTTTGATGCTCCAACGGTTAACCAAGGGACCGAAAAGGCCTCATGTGTGTTGCAGCCCAACACCCCTACAAGTTGGCCCAAAACCCACCAAAACCCTCTCCATCATCTAGAGCGTTCGATCGCGATCGCGTGGCCGAAAACCGCACCTCATTTCGAGCTTCCTAGCTCCTCCTACCTCTATAAATATCCCCTCCCCGAAATTCCGGATCCAACCCACCCTAAACCCTAGCCCCGCTCCATCCGCGCGGCCGGACATTGTCCGCCGGCGCCGGACACGCCGCTGCCAGCCATTCCCGCGCCGCCACGTTGCACCCCGTGCCGTCCCCGCCGCCGCGGCCCGGAGAGCCCGGATCGGGCCCTCCCGGCCCATCTCCCCGTGCGCCACCCGGATCCCGCGCCGCCGCCGCCTGCTTCTTGCTCCGCCATGCCGCCACCTTCACCGGCCGGCTCCGCCCCACGACGCCGGCGAGCTCCCGAGGCCACCGCACGCAGCACCGCCTCGCCGGAGCTGCCCACCGGCCGGCGCCGCCTCGCCTCCCCGCGTCTTCTTCGACCCCGGCGACCGGAGCACCGGACGGATCCGGCAAAGCCCCCATCTCCGGCGGCCTCAAGCTCCAATCCGGCGAACCTCGAAGTCCGCGCCCGGCAGGATCTCAGATCTGGAAAAACTCCTCTCCGGTTGACTTTTGTCCTGAAACCCTAGTTCATGTTGCCCTGTTCATCGTGCTATAACTTTGCATCCGTAGCTCCGTTTTGGGCATATAGCATATCAAATTGTTCGTCTCAGAGAGCACATCATTTACATTACATTGCATCATTTTCATTTGAGTTCATCTTGATGCCCAAAATGCTGTTATAAGAGTGGTACTTGAGTTATTGTCAAATCTGCTACTCCATTTAGATATTTGTCATTTTGCCATGATTATTGTGTGCATTATATGCCCATGAGTTCTATATATGTTTTTTTAAGGGTTTTGCCATCTTTCCAGAGGTGCAACCCATGTATTTGTGTGATGTGTGTGGTGACTAGCACAAGCTTGCAAGGTGAGGCACTTGGTAATGCTGATTTCAGGGACTTAGCATTTTCACTAAGTCCTTGAGCTGTTTATTTCATATGGCCATATGTTCAGGTTGTTTCCTAGTGATCCGTGCCTCTTTTGAGGATGATCAGTAAGGATGTTTTGTTAATATTGTAGTGCTATATCCATCCATGTCTTTGTTTGCAATTATGGAGCACCCTAGATTGAGTCAATCGAGCTCTACTTTTGCTACTTTGTGAATCTGGGCAGATTGTCTACTTGTTAGCGATTTTGCCGAGGATGTTGTAGTTGATCCGTGCATGCTATGTTATTGTTCTTGCCATTTCTAGCTTGCATTTTGTGTATTCTTGATGGGTGTATGCTTAGATTATCATGACTTGCTCCGTAGTGAGTGCATCGAGCTCGTAAACATGCCTACTTGATATCTGTTTTCAGCATGTGTCAGTTTTCACTAAGTCTGAAAAATGATTATGCTTTTGCTATGTTCACATGCTTGCAATTGTATTTTCTGATCCTTTTTTGCTCAAGGTCACTAAGGGACTTTTGTTAAGCTCTTTGTGTAGCTCCATGCCATTCTTTACTTTGCCATGTTCAGGTACAGTAGCATATAGTTTTCATGCTCCGAAGAGTGCTATCTGATCTGCAATTCCAGACAAGTGTTAATTTCACCAAGTCTGAGATCTGTTTACCAAATGCATTTTTGCCATGCTTGTTTGAACCTGTTAATGGATGAATTGGCCGTAGCTCAGTGCTAGACTTTTGTTAAGCATCATGAATGCATCCCTGCCGTGTATTTTGATGCCATGTTTGGGTGTTGTAGCATGTTCATCTTGTTGCATTTAGATGGCTACTTGCTGTAAATCGCAGACCGGTGCCATATTTGAATTGCTTGCCATTTCCAAACCGTAACTCCGATTTCGGCGTTCTTTATATCGTTTTCAAGCGATCTCATCTCATCTTTCCAGTGGCACACCTGGGTTTCCAAGTTGAGGCAAGGTTCATGCTTTCCCTATCAAATCTTGCATATGCATCCCGCATCACATCCCGCATAGCATACCATCCTTGCATCATATTGTTTGAGCCTTGCACATGGTTGATTGTGTTCCATTTGCTTGTTTGTCTTGTTTGGGTAGAGTCGGGATACGAGCTCGCTAACGAGGAGCCCGTTGAGTTTGCTTTCGAGGATCCAGTCAACTCTGATAACTTTGCAGGCAAGATGATCATACCCTCAAAATCGCTACTATCTTTGCTATGCTGGTTTGCTCGCTCTTTTGCTATGCCAATGCTACGATGCCTACCACTTGCTTTCAAGCCTCCCAAATTGCCATGTAAAACCTCTAACCATCATGTCCTAGCAAACTGTTGATTGGCTATGTTACTGCTTTGCTCAGCCCCTCTTATAGCGTTGCTAGTTGCAGGTGAAGATTGGAGACCGTTCCTTGTTGGAACATTATTTACTTGTTGGGATATCATTATATTATCTTGTTATCTTAATGCATCTATATACTTGGTAAAGGGTGGAAGGCTCGGCCTCTCGCCTAGTGTTTTGTTCCACTCTTGCCGCCCTAGTTTTCCGTCATATCGGTGTTATGTTCCCGGATTTTGCGTTCCTTACGCGGTTGGGTTATAATGGGAACCCCTTGATAGTTCCCCTTGATTAAAGACTGTCCAGCAATGCCCAACCTTGGTTTTACCATTTGCCACCTAGCCTCTTTTCCCTTGGGTTTCAGGAGCCCGAGGGTCATCTTATTTTAGCCCCCCCGGGCCAGTGCTCCTCTGAGTGTTGGTCCAACCGAGCGATGTCCGGGGCTACCAGGGGCAACTCTGAGCTGGCCTACCCGACGTATTGCTCATCCGATGTGCCCTGAGAACGAGATATGTGCAGCTCCTATCGGGATTTGTCGGCACATCTAGGTGGTGTTGCTGGTCTTGTTTTAACCTGTCGAAGTGTCTTGAAGAACCGAGGTACCGAGTCTGATCGGAATGTCTCGGGAGGAGGTCTATTCCTTTATTGACCATGAGAGCTTGTCATGGGCTAAGTTGGGACTCCCCTGCAGGGATTTGAACTTTCGAAATCCGTGCCCGCGGTTATGGGCAGATGAGAATTTGTTAATGTTCGGTTGTAGATAACTTGAACCTTAACTTAATTAAAATGAATCAACTGAGTGTGTTACCGTGATGGCCTCTTCTCGGTGGAGTCCGGGAAGTGGACACGGTGTTGGAGTAATGCTTGTGCAGGTTGCCCTCTAGTTTCTCGCTCGCGCTTTGCCTCCTCTTCTCGCTCTCTTTTGCGAACAGGATAGCCACCATATTTGCTAGTCGCTTGCTGCAGCTCCACATATTTACGTTGCCTTACCTATAAGCTTAAATAGTCTTGATCGTGAGGGTGCGAGATTGCTGAGTCCCTGTGGCTCACAGATTACTATTACACCAGATGCAGGGCCTGATGATTCCGCTCCAGGTGACACGCTTGAGCTCAAGTGGGAGTTCGACGAGGACTCTCAATGATACTATGTTTCCTTTCCTGATGATCAGTAGTGGTGCCCAGTTGGGGGTGATTGGGACCGTGTCGCATGTTGGGTTATCTTTTATTTTGGCGCCGTAGTCGGGCATGAGTGTTTGATTGATGTAATGTTATTTATGTACTTGATTGCCGTGGCGAGTGTAAGCCAATTATGTATCCCCCCTTTATTATTTATATTACATGGGATGTTGTGAAAAGATTTCCTAACTTGCGACATATGCCTTCAATGCGATTATGCCTCTAAGTCGTGCCTCGACACGTGGGAGATATAGTCGCATCGAGGGTGTTACATTGTGTGTGCATAGCGATGATGGGGGGTGCGGCCGCTCGGGCAGACCATTAATATGGAGTAGTGGGATTTGTGGGAGAGAGGCGGGCGGCGGTCAAACCGATGGCTCGCCTCTCGGTGAGCCTGCGCACCGGACTGCTAGCATGCCTACCAAAGTTTCACACAGCTACTCGCACGCCTCCCAATGACACTGCACAATGAGCACACCTCTGTCAACTCACACACCTGCACAAACGCCTCCCCATCTGCCTGCGCGGCGGATGCGTCCCGTCAACTCACGCCCGCTCGCACGCCACACGTGTCGCGCGGCGGCACGTATATTGTTTTTCTATTTGGATGATTAATGATGTCGCTTTATTGCTTAACCGAAGCATGGCACGTATCCATTGTTGGTCTAACGCTCATGGTTCGAATAAATAATCCGTTTGGGATATTGGTTCCCAATTATTAATAATCACCCATCTGTAATTAGATAAAGATTACATCAAGACTGGTCTCAAATTTGACAAAAAAAAGTACAATGCCACTTTGTATTGGTGTCCATATGACAACAAGATAAGTTTCATGAACTTCAAATATGTTTTGGATGTACTAGAATTCAAAAATCAAGATTCTCGATGTTTGAAATTTGTTGCACGGGGAGTAAACATGCACCTAGTGAGACACATGTGTTTTTGCAATCCATTTAGGTGCACTGTCACATGTGCATGTAGCTCAAATTTGATTTTTGCACATTATACCCGTAGAAAATCAATCAATCAATGTACTAAAATGTCTTAATGATATATGTGATTTTTTTGAAATTAAAACGTCCCTCCTTTGGTAACACGTATGTTCACCGCGGGATAATTAATTTAACATGCATGGTAGTTGTAGTAGGTTCGCGGTGTGTGTGTGTGTGTGGATGTGTGTGTCTGGAGGTGGCGGGTGGCTCGCAGTACACTACGCGTTGTGAGCCACTGTGTGGGGTGGCCGTTTTGTTAGGCAGGACGGTGCCACATCAGAGTCGTGAACTCGTTATTTAAAACATTACACAACCCTATCATACATAAATGTTTTGGCCACATGCAGTCGATGGTTTTCCTACACGGCACTCGATACTCACGTGTGAAGCTTTTTGTGGGCCAACGAGGTCGTCGTATCACTTTGACGAACAGCCGATGGTGAGGTTAATTTGACCAGCAAGGTAGAATCTTTTTTGTTTGTGTTATGGTGGTATATAGTACGCGTCGAAGAGGTGGGAGGGGACTAGCATATATACTATACGTACGCGCCCGTGAACAAGTACACCTCACTCAGTGTCGGAACTTTTTGGTTTCCGAGGCACGTGCCACATCAAAACTGTGAAATTGGTTATTCAAACATCACACAACACCTTTTTGGGCCACATGCATATCCTAGCTAGGACACTCACGTGTGACTCTTACATCTGTGGGCCCACGAGGCCATCGTTGATGCATGCATGCATCACTTTGACCTACATCGGGAGAGGTTAATTAATTTCACCATCGATGAGGATTGTTTTGGGTTACATATATTACGGCAGGAGCATATAGTATGCGGTGAAGAGGGGGGAAGGGGACCATCATATGTAGTATGCTTGATATGAACCTCACTTTGTGTGGGTTCATGGTTTACGGTTTTTGAGGCAGGTGGCACATCAAAGTTGTGCATTTTGGGTATTCAACATATATATGTTTGGCCCACATGCAAAGTGGTGGTGATTGTCCTCTTGCACCCACTTAAGCGGTTATCAGTGATATCGATGCTTTCCATTTGTGGGCCCGCTTGGTCTATCACTAATTTTTGCCTGACAATAAGAGAGGTTAATTTGACTTAGGAGAGGATTATTATTTTTGCTCTAGGATGACATGCATGATACACCCTGAGCACACACACATGCATGTGTATGCATGAATCCCTCCCATCGAGTCGAAGAGGCTAGTACAACGACACATCATGAACCGATCTCGCTCTGTGTGGGGAGCTAGTGTACGATTTTTGACACACATGCCACATCAATGTTGTGTATTCAAACATGCATGCACGCATGACCTCCATACATATGCATGTAGTGGTTTCCTTCAAACGGTACACTCCCTCATGTGGTTATCGGTGACAAGCCTATATATTCATGGGCCCACGTGGGCATCCATTATCACCTGACCAACAAAAAGATAGGTTACCATGGCGGATTCTTAATTTGGTACGTGTTATCATAGTATAGGTCATGGTGAGATTCAGACCTAATTAAGTTTGAGCGCATATACTATGCACGCATGCATGAATCCCCGTCGTTGGCTTGAAGTATGGTGTAACATACATATGCATCGTCAACCTAACCCTCACTCAGTCTAGGAATTTCTAGTTCGAAATCATGGTGCCACATCAAAGTTGTTCCATTGTTACTCAAAAACAAAGCTCTCCATACATATGTTTGGGCCACACGTATGCGGTGGTTGTCTTCAGGGACTAGCTACTTGCGTGATTATTGGCGAGCTAGCCCATCTCTGAGGTCGCATGGACGGCCATCACTTTGACCAACAACAAGAGGGGGGTAGTACGACCAAGGTGGATTATTCTTGGTCCGTTTTACGATCCATCTTGGTGAGATATATGCCTCTCTGGCCCGCCGACTGAAAGTGTGTGTGTCGGGGGGGGGGCGTTGCTACTTCACACTTTGCTAGGTGAACCTCGGTTGGGGGGCATGCATTCATAGCATAGGATTCCCTTTGTGGAGACACGAGGGGGGAGTGGGGGCTGCTAGCTACTTCACACTTTGCTAGGTGAACCTCAGTTGGGGGGAGGGGCATGCATTCATAGCTTAGGATTCCCTTTGTGCCGACATGAGAGGGGGGCTGCTAGCTACTTCACACTTTGTTACGTGAACCTCGGTCAGGGGGGCATGCATTCATAGCTTAGGATTCCCTTCGTGCCGACACGAGGGAGGGGTGGCTGCTAGCTACTTCGCACTTTGCTAGGGTGAACATTGATTGGGGGGGCATGCGTTCATAGCTTAGGATTCCCTTCGTGCCGACACAAGGGAGGGGGCTGCTAGCTACTTCGCACTTTGCTAGGTGAACCTCGGTTGGGGGGCATGCGTTCATAGCTTAGGAATCCCTTTGTGCCGACACGAGGGGGGCTGCTAGCTACTTCGCACTTTGCTAGGTGAACCACGGTTGGGGGGGCATGCATTCATAGCTTAGAATTCCCTTCGTGCCCACACGAGGGAGGGGGGCTGCTAGCTACTTCGCACTTTGCTAGGGTGAACCTCGGTTGGGGGGCATGCATTCATAGCTTAGGATTCTCTTCGTGCCGACACGAGGGAGGGGGGCTACTAGCTACTTCGCGCTTTGCTAGGGTGAACCTCGGTTCAGGGGGGGCATGCATTGATAGCTTAGGATTCCCTTCGTGCCAACACGAGGGAGGGGGGAGGGGCTGCTAGCTACTTCGCACTTTGCTAGGTGAATGAACCTCGGTTGGGGGGATGCATTCATAGCTTAGGATTCCCTTCATGCCGACACGAGGGAGGGGGGTTGCTAGCTACTTCGCACTTTGCTAGGGTGGACCTCGGTTGGGGGGAGGGGGCATGCATTCATAGCTTAGGATTCCCTTCGTGCCGACACGAGGGGGTGGGGGCAAGCAATACAGTGCTCTTTGCGAGAGAGGTGCCACATATAAGTTGCATTTGGTATTTGAAAAATCAAACCACCCTTTTGATACATAAATTTGGTCCACATGCAAGTGTGTTTGTGTTCTGACCCTCTCCCTGGTCATTTTTCGCCAAATTTATGAACATTAGATAAGTCGGATGACGCAATAGACATGGTTCACTCAAACTAACCGTGTGCCACGCCGGTGCACCTGTCACGCACACATCATCATAGTATATTGGGCTCCACGAGGCTCCCCCTCTCAAAAATATCTTCCCGGCTCGAGGGTTTTTCTGTTTCATAACACACGGTTGTTATCTCCGGACCATGTGCGATGTTTCTTGTTCCCAATCCCGCCTGCATCCCTAGAAAATATCTGCCCGCCTCAAGGGTTTTTCTGTTTCATAACACACGGTTGTTATCTCCGGACCATGTGTGATGCACTATCAACAAAATTTTCAATAGCCCGGCATTTCAATCCTGTGTTTGACTCCCGCGTAGTAAATTTTTCAATACCCGCATCATTTCCTCAAACACTCCCCCCTCCACACACACACACACACACACACACACCAAAACCTCCTCAGGCATACGCGCGCGCACACACACACCCTCCCTCGCTCGAAACCCTAGCAAGGTCCCCGCGGCCACCGCCGCTGCCGCAAGCCCTCCATTGTCAACATCTGCCGGTTTTCCTGTGCAGCTTACCCACTCATCTCCATACCCAGGCTGTCCTGGGTTTCTTAGATGACGCCTGCCAAATGCCCCCTCTCCACAGATCCCCATCCCCATTCCCCACTCCATAGCGTCACAGCCTAAGCCCGGCTACGCTTCCTGTGGAGCTCGAGGAGCGACTGGCCCAAAAGAGGTGTATAGCGGTCTCTTCGCCCCACTCCATTACCGCAAGTGCTTGAGCTTCACGGAGTTGTTGTTCTTGGTGTTGTGCCTCGACATCTTGTGCATCTTGGTGTAGACGCACGCGCTCTTCCTCTTCATGTTGCCGTTGTTGTTGCCATTCTCGTGCTAGCGCAAAAGCCTGTTGGGTTTGACGTTGTCAGTGCTCTTGAGAGTTGGTGTCGCGTAGAGGATTGAGGCTTACTTGACGATCGTTGCGTGCGGCACGTCGAAGAGTGTTCGATGTCGGTGTACTTGAGCCGGAGAGGATGAAGCCGGAGTGTCGACTTGAGCGGCTCCGTCTAGATGAGGACGAAGTGGAAGAAGAATGGTTGAGCAACAAAGCGCGAATCACGTCCATTCTTGCGTCCTTCTCTTGCTTGTGATCGTCGAGCTTGTGGTCGAAGTAGTCCCTTGTACGTTGCTCGAAGAGTCGCAAGTCGGCAGCAAGGTTGTCGATGCGTTCACTCATTGCTTGTTGCTCTTGATGTAAAGCACGTTGTGCACCAAAGAGGTGGCTCTTGGTGACGTAGGAGTTCATATTGTCGTCGTGCTCAATGAAGAGTGGGTTGGTAGAAGTACTTGGCCTATCCATCATTCCAAGAGAAAAATATGAGTGGTAGAAAGAGAAGAATGAATACCAAATGTACCTTGACCAAATTTGAAAGTGGATCAATGATCACTCCAATGTGGACAAGGAAATAGCACAATTGGTACCAATTCTTGTCGGTTTCTCACACCTACACAAGTAAAAGCTTATGGTGGAGCTTGGTTAGGATGGTGGCACAAAATTTGATGCAATTGTAAGTGAGCTTCAATAATGTTGGAATAGATTCGCAAGATTGCAATGCAATAAGTAGACCAAGCAATATAAGGTACATGGAAACACACACGCAAAAAGATAAGCGGGGTCATGCAACCAAGGGTGAACCAAAATGTGGAATCCACAAAAATGCTCTTGTTGCACAATACTAGAGAGACGCTAGCACGATTGCACAATAGGCGGATACAAAGACTTGTGCACAACCTACTAAGCAAAAATGCAACGACTTCTATCCCAAGTATACTCTATGCAAGGTGTTTCTATGATAGGATCCAATATGATCTAATATGACAATCTTAATCTTGTATGATGCTATGGTTCTTGCTTAAAAGCTCTTGGCTTATCTTTCCCTTTTGCTTAAAAGCTTGTTTGGCTCTTTTTTTGAGCTCTTTTCTCATGCAATGCTTCACGAACCAAGATAGCAATTGTGTATGCGATGACAACCTTGTGACACAAGATATGATACCAAGATATACAACAATGATGTATGAATGCTATGGGAAGTATGATCACTAATGTGCACAAGTCTCGTTGCCGGCAATACTCAAAGGCTAGTCTCCATGGGTAAGCGACGCAAAGGAGTAAGGCTATGATGGCTATCAATGTAATGGCAAGAGTGATATGTCCGATACCAAGATGAGGTTACCATTCTTACTTATGGTATGGTGTCAAAATGGTGGCACGAATACCAAGATGTAGTCGAGGTGGTCGTTGTTGATGACGCGTCCCTGGCGAAGATGAGTGGTGGTGATGTTGATGTCGAACCGTAGCTAGATAGCCGAAACACAAAAGGACACATAACCGCAACTCAAATTCTCAAAGCTTGAAGTGGCAACACGCGTCGGAGTGCGAAATGGGTAAGCAATGGTGGTGGTATGTAGGAGTGGGGATGGTGTATAGGTGGTGGTGGCGTATGCGGAAATGTGGGGCGGTGGTGGTGACTAAACTGGAAAAAATTCAGTTTTGTCAGTGATTGTCGGACGTCCGGGCAGGGCCGGTCGTCGGACGTCCGGTGGGGGTCGGACGTCCGGTGCCTGGGTGATTTTCGGGCATGTGAAGAACATCACGTGTACTAGGTGGAGAGGTCGAAATTCGTCGAATCCGGGCGATTTCGTGGATGGAAAGGGTGGAGACAAGGGGGAAAAGCTAGATCCACTCAAGGCAAAGCAAATCCATGGACCAAATCCAACAAAATTTCAACACACTAACAAATCACAAAAAAAAATTGGGGCTATTTTTGTGGGGAATTTTCGAATTAGGGACAAAATCAACAAAAACTAGGCTAGCAACACAATGGGGAGGCTCCGAAATCGTGATCGACGTGGCTCTAGATACCAAGATGATGTAGGGTAGAACCCTATCTAGCTGATCTTTCACGAAAGGAGTGGATCCCGCGAAGAACACGAAGAACACGAGGAGGGAAACGAGGTAAAACACGAGAGAAACACTAAACCAACAAGAAATAGTCACACATGTGCTAGATCCTCGAGTACATAAGAGAACACACGATCCGCGGACAACTAAGGACGATACAAAGGTAGCCAGTCTTATCCCAAGGAGGTCTTGAGGTTCTTCCTGTAAAGGGGTCTTGAATCTGCATGGGGGATCTTCTTCGAGGAGGAGCTATATCCGAGGAGAAGGTAACCAAGTGGATGAGCAAAGTTCTCACACGAAATATGAGCTAAACCATTGCTAACCCTAACTAGGAGGAGGGAGATGTCTATTTATAGTCTTAGTGTAAAAGAGGGGCGAAGTGGAGGAATCATGAGCTTTGGCCCGAAACTGGACACAGCCAGAGTCCGGACGTACGTGAGGCACCGGTCGTCCGGAGGCTCGCGGGTGGCTGGACGTCCGTAGATCTTCGGATGTCCGTGATTCAGGTTCTGTCACCATAGCATCGGACGTCCGTAGGCGTCTAGTCGTCCGGTCGCCAGTCGTCCAGTATTCCTCGGATTTCCGTAGATTCAGCTCGGGTGTAGGTGTGCCGGTCGTCCGTAGGCGCTTGGTCGTCCGGAGCCTGGGAGGTGTCGGACGTCCGGTCCAGTTCGGATGTCCGGCCGCTGTAGTATGCACTGGCCTGGTATCCTTTGGCTGGTGTGGCCCTCAGGGGCCGGACGTGCGGGACGGACCGGTCAACCGGGGCTTGTAGCTTCTTCCGCATCTCTTCTTTTTGTCCAATGAACTTGGCGTCTTCACTGTCTTGCCTGTTGAGTGTAGTAGGTCCGTGGCTTTCCTCCAAGCACTTGATCACACATAGGGTTTCCGCTTGAGGTAGTAGCCATTTCTCATGCATGGAAAGTGGTAGTTCGGAGAGGAGTGAGTTCACCTTATCTTCGATAGCCTTCGCTCGGGCTCTTGTCATTGGTCCAAGTGGTGTCGTAGGAGATGTAGGTGGGTCCATGGGGATGACCCTGGGATGCGCCGCATCATTAGCCGTGTGCGGTGCCCCATCCATAGTTTTCCACCTCGTTCATATTGTCGTAGTGCTTAGGTGAAGCCTTGCGTCGGCAACTTCATCATCACCATCCACACGTCATCATGCTGACGAAACTCTCCCTCGGCCTCAGCTGGATCTAGAGTTCGAGGGACGTCACTGAGCTGAGCGTGTGCTGATAGCGGATGTGCCATGTGTTCAGTACTTTATCGGTTTGATCGCAAAGACATTCGACTACATCAACCGCATTACTCAACGCTTCCGCTTTCGGTCTACGAGGGTATGTAGACACACTCTCCCATCTCGTTGCTATGCATCTCCTAGATAGATCTTGCATGATCGTAGGAAAATTTTGAAATACTGTGTTCCCCAAAGTTGTGGGATCCCTTCCCGCCTAACATTTGCGAAGAGGACCAAGGCCACTATAAATAGGGCTTAGCTACCACCGTAGAAGATGGGGAGAGGATCCAGACCATCCTCACACTCACCAGCTCGTTGAGCTCAAGAACACCTCACCTCCTGAGGCTGTTCATCCATTGTACTAATTATTCCTCAGCACCTCGAGGCAATCCACCGCAAAGCTGGAGTAGGGTATTACACCGCAAGGTAGCCCGAACCAGGATAAATCTCTGTATCTCTCGTTCTTTGGGTTCGTCGAGCTAGGCCGTGGGATCGTTAGCGAGCGAGCTAGGGAGAGAGTGTTCTTCATAAGCACCCCCAGTGTTCGAACCTCTCAAGTGTCTGCGGAACCCGTAATCCAACAATCGCGATGGTTGTTATCCTATATATGGCACTCACTCACGCGGTTATCGGCGATGCTTCCATCTGTCGGCCCACTTGGTCCATCACTTTCACCGACAGTGCGAGAGAGGTTAACTAATTTGACTTAGGAGGGGATTAATTTTTTGTTAGTGATGTAGGGTAGGAACCCTAATCAGCCGATCTTTCATGAAAGGAGCGGATCCCGCGATGAACATGAAGAACATGAGGAGGGAAATGAGGGGAAAACATAAGGGGAACACAAGAGAACACTCAAACCAACAAGTATGCTCACACATGCGCTAGATCCATGAACACAAAGGAAGATACAAGATCCAAAGTCAACAATCGACGATACAAGAGGCAACCGGTCTTCTCCGTGAGGAGGTCTTGATGTTCTTCTCCGCAAGGAGGTCTTGAATCCAAAGGGATCTTCTCCGAAGAGGGGCCACGGTCTCTCTCGTGGAGTAGATCCGATGTGGATGAGCAATGCTCTATCTCTAAATATGAGCTAAACCAATGCTAACCCTAACTAGGAGAAGGTGGAGGAGTATATATAGTCTAGGTCCAGGAAGGGGTAAGTGGGAGAGGGATACATGGGCCTCGGGCCCGAACACTATGCGCAGACACGTACCGGACGTCTGCTGAGGACCGGTCGTCCGGTGGCTCACGGGCGGCCGGACGTCCAGTAGACGTCGGACGTCCGCTCGATCTGGCTCGGACGCTGGAGTGCCGGATTTCCGGAGGTGGCCGGTCGTCCGGTCGTCAGTCGTCCGCTGGCGTTGGACGTCCGCTCATTTGGCTCGGGTGCGGGATCGCCGGTCGTCTGGTGGGTCTTCAGGCGCCGGACGTCCGGACCCGACCGGTCGTCCGGTGGCTGGAGCTTCTTCCGCAGCTCTTCTTCTTGTTCCTCACGCTTGGTGTCCTTGCCTTCTTGTCCATGGACTTCCTCTTGGTTCCTGGTCATGCATAGCACACATGTTGGAGGTAGTAGCCATGTCTCACATGTAGAAAGTGAAAGTTCGGTGAGGAGCGAGTTCACTTTGTGTCCAATGGCGTATGTTCGAGGTCTCGCCATATGTCCTCTTGGGGCTTGGAGAAGAGTCGGAGTGTACATGGGAGTGAACGTGGGATGCTCCGTATCATCTCCCCCCCCCTTGGGAAAGATCCGACCTCGGATCGTGATCCTCATCACCATGGAAATGGTAGTCGTGGACGGACTTGTAGTTGGATGGAGTGGAAGACGTTGCGCAATCCAAGTACTCGAAGGTGTCGCCAGAGTGGTATACATGCAAAAAGAGAAAACACAAACGACACTCGGAAATACAATGGTTAGTTCACACAAAGTGTCCATCATGTAAGAATGAGTTCGTTCAGCAAGATTGTGTGAGATAAAGCACATGAAGCTTAGCAAGATGATATGGAATGAGATGTAAATCATGCATGGGAGCAAAAGCATTCATTATGGACACAAATGTGTTGTGAATATGATCAATGCAACCTCGGTGCAAAATGATGTCGTAGTGAGATGGTTTATCAATAGCATGAATATGGCAATGGATGCTCAATATGATTATGTTATCATGAAATTGATGGTAGGCAATATGATCATGATGTATGAAGATGCCATCAAGAAAGATCACAAAAATTTTGCTAAGGAAATGCACAAGCTCATATATCATGGATGACATGAGGATACAAGATGCAACAAGGCAATCATAATGTGAGTCAATCCATGCATAATATGCAAATTTGTCATGTGTACAATATGTCCATCAAGCATGAGATGTCTGAGCACAATCAACAAATATGGAGGTGTTGGTGTACCAATGCTCGATGTCATGGCATGAGTGAAGGTTCGATGTTGCATCCAATAAGTCCGAGCGCTCCTCAACTTGAAGGTCCATAGAGCCAATCTCCCATGTCACTCCTCAGTTCGCGAGATGTATCATGTTGAAAACAAAAGGAGACAACAATGAAAGAGTGACCCATCCAATATGCATATTTGAGGATGGCTCAAAGGGAAGGAGTTCACCTTTAGGAGATTCTCGCAAATGTTGGTGTTGCACATCGTGTATGCCTTCACATGACCAAATTGTCTCATGACGGCATCGCCTCGTGAATCCTTCAAAATGAAAGAACATGACAAACAATCGGAAAAACAAATGAGGTTAGCGGAGATGCAAAACCTATCATTCGTGTGGTAAAATACCCAACAAGTGGATGCATCGTGCTCATCATAAGAAAGGACAAGGGTGCATTTCATAGTATGGCGGCAGATGATGCGAGAACAACCAAATACAATAGGCTTAAGTAAACAAGCATGCATCACATGTAGTATGTCCAAGTCTCCAAGATCAATAAACATAGATGCAACAATTGGAGGCAAGCAACAATGAACAAGATGTATCATGTGAGGGGCACGAGCATATATGTCATCAACCCAAAAAAGCGAGTAAGAGTGGAACATGGGTGATGCGGCAAAGCAAGTAATCATAGTGATCATGTCAAGCAAGCTAGTAGTGCGAAGATGCAATGTACTAGAAGGAATCATGGCAAGCATGTCATGGTTGCAAATAGTGTGCATGAATAATTCACATGACATAGCACAAGCATGAAAGGAGGATATGAGCAAAATAGCATGAGGCACATGATAAACATGGCAATAGCAACAAGGATCTCCACCAAGCATGCAAATACACATAGGAGTAGCATAATGGTGAATCATGGGTAGATGCAAGGAAGGGTCACAGTTGCATGGCAAAGGCATAGAAGCAAGCATAGCATGCAAAGTGAACACGGTAAAATGAGCAAGAAGTTATAAGCGGTATATAGCCCATAGCCGTATGAGATCCAAGTGAGAGAGATGCGCGTAGTCGTTGCACGAAGAGAGTGGTGGGAAGGATAGTTTACGGGATCCCAAGTCATCTTTGCTCTCAAGATCTTGTTTCGTCAACTCTTGGGATTGAGAGGTTGACGAGTATACGTGAGTACCTACACAAAACAAAGACAAAGGGAAAATTGTGTGTGCGTGGTAGATGTACACATCATCCATCATGATGCGCACGTGCTTGTGTTGGTTAGCACAAAATATCCAATGCTCAAATAAATGATATGCGTGATATAGAAACATGTCATCCATCATGATAGGTTTGTTTTTATGTATAGAATAATGGAGACTCAAATTGTGTAATGCATCACAAGAAATATGTAGAGCATTGTTATTCATGGAATGCATACGGTGCAAGCAATCATGGCAAACATGCAAAGTTTGGAATGCATCAAAATATCCTAATATGTATGAGGAAACTATGGGGGTCTCCTCATGATCATTAGTGGAAACATCACAGGGAGAATATTGACAACATCCAAAAAAATGCATATTTGGAACATTGTGATCATGGCATGGCATAGTAGATGAATTGTGCAAATTATGTAAACGAAGCATGGCAATATCATCACATGAAAATTAAAAGCAAATGACCATCATCTCGTCATCTATGCCATGAGTGCAATGGGATTTATTTTAATGGGGCATGCATAGTTACTATGTTGAGATTGAAATGATGCAATATGAGAGATCTCACTCATAGCATATGACAAGTTTAATGGATTGTCAAACATGATGTGACCAAAAGAATTTTGACATGATATCCTATGGAGCATAACATCACAACTAGGCAACTCGACATGCTCGTCATCATATTCATCATAAATAGGTAAGTCATGACATGAGGAAGTCGCACTAGCATGAAGCATGGGAATAGGTGTGTCAACATCATGCAAGCAATCATTCGTAAAATAGTCCACTAGTGGGACAAGAGACACTACAAGAAATATGTCAACTTATGACCTTCTGTCAGTGACCCTCGAAGAATTGGTCATATATTTATGACCATTTTAGACCAATTGGTCAAAAGCTGTTCAGGGGGCTTCAAACCCTAAACCATTGCGACCATTTTGGTCAGAAAGGTCGTAATTTCCTTACACGAAATGGTCACAAAGCAAACAGTGCTAGTCCGCTGCCTTATTTCTAGTTGTTAATGACCAATATAGATGGTCATAGCCTTGTAGATTGTGGTGGGTTGTGATGACTAGGCGCCATCTCATCAGTTTTGCCTATGTGTCATGTCCATGTGGCAGTTTTTGCCCTAGGTTGTGAAGCAACCTATATTTCTATCATTCCCAAAATTCCCAAAAAAATCTCATAAATTCTTTGGTCATATCTTCATCAAATATGTAAAAATCCTTCCTTGCCTAGTTCAAAACTAATTCAACAATATTCATTTTCCTATTATGTTCACAACAACACTTTATGAAGGAAGTGCTATTTATATATTCTTGAGTGCCCTACGAATTTTTGGGCACTCTTTCCTATCCAAATCATTACCGCATGACAAAATTCAGCTCCATTTGCCTAGCAAATCTTCCTCGGCAAATTTCCAAAGTTTTTGTCCACCTAGAAGAATTGTGAAGGAAGTACCTTTTTTATATCTCTAAATGACATGAAATTTATACAGTTTCTTCATATGCCCAAATTATCACCCTCCTCCAAATTGCAGCTCAGTCAAATCATCTATGTGAGCCCAGGTTCAATTTATATTTTGTGGCCAAATTGGCACGTTGCAAAGCAAGTGTTATATAGACCCCTCCTATTACCCTCAAACTTTTCGGGCACTCTTCCATACCCAAATCATTGCCACATGATAATATTAAGCTCAATTTTCCTAGTAAATCTTTCTCGGGAAATTTCCAGGTTTCTACCTCGAGAGAAGCTTTGTGAAGTAAGTACTAGCTAGGCTTACCCAAATGATCTGAAAATTGACCAGCGCATGACCATACCTAAGTAACTTACCTACACCAATTTTGAGCTCATTTCATTCATCCAATCTCTCTCACTAGTTTTTCCAAGTTTCTATCCATAGAAGAGCATTGTGAAGGAAGTACTACTTTGGCATGTCCAAATGGTATCAATTTTCTACAATGCTTTCCTATGCCCAAATAACCATCCTCCACAAAATTTCAGCTCAATCCATTCATTATTTTGAGCCCAGCTTCAACATTCATATTTTTGTCCAGCGTGGTACTTTGCAAAGCAAGTACCACCTAGGATCCTCCTTTTGAGCTAAAAATTTGTGAAGACATTCTCCTTAGTAGATTATCATCCTCAGCCAAAACTCACGCCCATTGGCCATGTGCATTTCCCGTACCGCTAATCAAACACTTGGCTGCTAATTCATGTTTGAGCATCGATCGGTCTTCTCGTGAGAATTTTATGTTGTAATTTTCTTCCTAGCACCAACCTGGGGAGTGCCCAACCCACTAGACATGCCTAAGCCGCCCAGAACACATGGCAACATTACGGTCACGCGGTGACCACGTGACGGGCATGCGAGTTTACGCGCTCTAGAGTTGGGGCCCTCGGCCACCGCCCAAACCTCGACGTATCGCCACCAAACCATGTATTTATGATTAAATAGGTCCTTATGTAACTAGAAATGATTTTTGGAAAAAATAAATAGCAAACTATGAGGCAGCTGCAGTTCAAATTTGACCCGCTTCCAACTGAATCGGCGGAAATTTGTCTTTTTCACGAGAGGTGGATCAAAAAATTTTACACCCAACCATTTTGTCAATTGTGCATTAAATATGGCCTAGTATTTTATAAAAATGATTCGGTCCAATTTTGCAACAATTATTTGGTAGTTCCTTCACAAAAAAACCTCCTTTTGGGCACTCGAAAAATGGAAAATGGTTTTTTCGTCCAAAGAAAATGAAAACTTCCATAGGCAACATCGTTTGTCATTCAAATATGCACCCTTGTGCACAATATGAGATCATTTGAACAAACTATGCCATGAATGCGGGCATAAGATTGATCATTTGGCTTGAAAGACATTGACCTTCACACATGATAGCTCGTTTCTGAGAACACTTTTTAAAAATAATTATCATATTACAAGTTTATTATTTTTCCCGAAAACTTAATCACATATAATGAGACAATGCGAAGGTTTTCCAATTTTTTGATTTTTTTTTGAATTTTTTATGCCCGTTTCAAAATGTGGTCAAAACGGCGGGCTTGACCGTTCCTAGGTAGCGGTTGAATCTTGGAATTTTTTTGGTGTTTATCTGATTAAATAGTTACTTATGTACCTATAAATGATTTTTGGAAAAAATAAAGAGCAAACTACGAGGTAGCTACAGTTCAAATTTGACCCGCTTCCAACTAAATCAGCGGGAATTTGTCTTTTTCATGAGAGGTGGATAAAAACTTTTTACAACCAACCATTTTGTTAATTGTGCATTAAATATGGCCTAGTATTTTAGAAAAATGATTTGGTCCAATTTTGCAACAAATATTTGGGAGGTCCTTCACAAAAAAACCTCCTTTTGGGCACTCGGAAAATGGAAAATGGTTTTTTGGTCCGAAGAAAATGAAAACTTCCTTAGGCAACATTGTTTTCCATTCGAATATGCACCCTTGTGCACAATATGAGATCATTTGAACAAACTATGCCATGAATGTGGCCATAAGATTGATCATTTGGCTTGAAAGCCATTGATCTCCACAGGTGATAGCTCGTTTCTGAGAACACTTTTTTAAAAGAATTGCCGTATTACAAGTTTATTATTTTTCCTGGGAACTTGGCCACATATAATGACACAATGCGAAGGTTTCCCAATTTTTTGATTTTTTTTGAATTTTTTATGCCCGTTTCAAAATGCGGTCAAAACGGCGGGAATGACCGTTCCTAGCTAGTGGTTGAATCTTCGATCTTTTTTGACGTTTCTCTGATTAAATAGACACTTATGTACCTAGAAATGATTTTTGGAAAAAATAAATAGCAAACTATGAGGCAGCTGCAGTTCAAATTTGACCCGCTTCCAACTGAATCGGCGGGAATTTGTCTTTTTCACCAGAGGTGGATCAAAACTTTTGACACCCAACCATTTTTTCAATTGTGCATTAAATATGTCCTAATATTTTAGAAAAATGATTTGGTACAATTTTGCAACAAATATATGGTAGGTCCTTCACAAAAAAACCTCATTTCGGGCACTCAAAAAATGGAAAATGAATTTTCCGTGCAAAGAAAATGAAAACTCCCTTGGGCAACATTGTTTGGAATTCCAAGATGCACCCTTGTGCACAATATGAGATCATTTGAACAAACTATGCCATGAATATGACCATGAGATTGAGCGTTTGGGTTGAAATCCATGAATCTTCACACATGATAGCTCATTTATGAGAACACTTTTCTAAAATAATTTCGGTATTACAAGTTTATTATTTTTCCTGGAAACTTGGTCACATATAATGACACAATGCGAAGGTTTTCCAATTTTTTGATTTTTTTTTGAATTTTTTATGCCCGTTTTAAAATGCGGTCAAAACGGCGGGCTTGATCGTTCCTAGCTAGTGGTTGAATCTTGGAATTTTTTTGTGTTTCTTTGATTAAATAGGTACTTATGTACCTAGAAATGATTTTTGGAAAAAATAAATAGCAAACTATGAGGCAGCTGTAGTTCAAATTTGACCCGCTTCCAGCTGAATCGGCGGAAATTTGTCTTTTTCACGAGAGGTTGCTCGAATCTTTTGACACCCAATCATTTGGTCAATTATGCATTAAATATGGCATAGTATTTTAGAAAAAAATATTCGTCTAATTTTGCAACTAATATATGGTAGATCCTTCAGAAAAAACCCGATTATTGGCACTCCAAAAATTAAAAAATGATTTTTTGTGCAAAGAAAGCGAAAACCCCTAAAATCAACATTGTTTGTCGTCCCAAGATACACACTTGTGCAAAATATTGGGTCATTTTAAAAAATATAAGCGGGTAATATGTTGAATGTTTACCTAGAATAAGAGGGTACAAAATATAAAAAAACAAAACAAAAAACAAAATTACACAAGCTGAATGATGATTGGTGGAATCTGGTGTGGCATGGATCAGTGACGTGGCAAAAATCCATCCATCGATCAATTCATCCAGCCCACCGCAGAAAGCATCCATCCATCGATCCATTCATCCAGCCTCTCTCCCTCTTGCCCGAACCCTAGAGCTCCGTTCCTCCCTGCCGCCACCTCCACCTCCCTCTCCCCGATCCACCACCCATGGCGCCAGCCAGAGGAGCCACCGGCGATGGCGACGGCGAGGCTAGAGGCTGCCGGATCCAGGATCAGGGCGGCGCATAGCCCCTCCTCCCGTGAGATCCGGGACGCAGCCGCCCATCTAGATCGAGCAGCTCCTCTGCCCGCTGCACCGTCTCCCCATCTAGATCGAGCAGTTCCACCGGGCTCTCCTCTGGCCACTGCACCATCTCCATCGACTAGATTTGGTGCTCCTGGCGCGACCCACCCACCAGCACGTGGCTAACCCTAGCCGCCGTCGCGGATGCCGTCTCTTCCCCGACGTCCTTGGCGAGGTTCGTCTTGTCCCCATCCCCTCCTCCTCCTCCTCCTCTGCCTTTCCCTTCCCTCTCTGTCACCTTGCGGCCTCTGTGTCTCACAGAGAATGAATAGCATCTCTAGCCAAGGCCATGGACGCCACCAGCAGAAGCTCCGCCTCGGATCTTGCGACCTCATCGACTGGATCCAGCCGGCCCCCGCCGTTGCGCCAAGATCCTCCCCTCCCTCCCAGAGAGGCCCTCTCTCCCACATGCTCTGCATCCGCTACGGCCGTCGCAGCTTCCACCTCCAGAAGAGCACCTGCTCCTCGTGCGGTTACCCGGCCGCCCGCATCCGCAATTGTATGCTCCGTTCCATGCTCTTGATGTGCACTGGTGAAGAAATAGAGAGATCGTCTATACTATTCATCTTCAGAACTTAATGTTGCTGTACTGGCAAGAGTTCAGTTAGGATCTATGTGTGTTCAGTTTACTTCATATATCTTTGTGAAAAAGTGCTGCTGTATTGGCAAAGGTTTAGTTATAATCTATGTCTGTTCAATTCATACATGCTTGTGCAAAATTACTGTTGTACTGGTCAGAATTCAGTGCACTACCCCAGCTGAAGGGGCCGGCCTGGGCAGCTACTGTTGGCTCCTTCCCGTGCTTGGCCTTGTTGCTTTTATTATTGTTGCTTGCTGAGTGTATAGAGATGCTGATGCTTGATTGTTTGTTCATTATGCAGACCACAAAATTGAGATGAATTACCGTGCGATGGGCAGCAGCAAGGTGCAGCGGTGGTTGTGCAGAACACGCTGTAGGGATTGGCGGCGCGGCACATCGACTTGCTCGAGAGTCCGTAGCCCAAGGTCAGGAAGCGCATCGAGGCACTCACAGAGATCCAGGTATAACTACAGGGGTTCCACTACGCGCTACTAGGAGATTCGTGGCAGCATGGATCATTAGTTGTTCCTAAGTGTGATTTCTGTGGTTCGCTGATGCATTAAAATTAAAGGATAAGAAGTAACCCCCCTCATTTGAATGATTCATAACAAAAGAAATCGCGATTCATTTTCCTTTGCAAACACCTAGCTAGCAACTGTGGAACTTTGCTTCTGTGCATTGGTTGAATTCTACCAAATCATTGGTTGGATGATGGATGCCCTGTGATTGATCCTTTGCCTCTTTTTCTTCCATCTGCATGTGTGATGCTATATCCATCTATTTGTTTGAGATCTTGAGTGTATGCTATGGGAGATATCCATCCTGTAAATCTTACTAATACTCCATGCTATGTGCGACTGCCATTTTGAGCTTTCTATAATCAGTGAATATAGCAGTTCTCCTACTGTTTCAAATAAATAAATCATGCAAGTGGTAGTATAAAAATACCTTCTTGCATAAACCTCGCAGAGACTATTGACATCTCATTACATTCTTCTGCTTCCATTTATATCCGGAGCATGTACTCTAATAGTTAGTTTAATCATAAGGAACATGTTTCTCCATTAACTTGACCATGGTAACTCAAGTTGTTCTACTGATGAAGCTAATAGAGTTGCTTGTTCTGTTGTTCCTTTACCTTCACACTAAATTTGGTTGGTCCCAGTTATAGTTTGCTTCAATTTTTTGTATGATTTCTTAGCAAAGCTAGCATGTTGCCGTCGACAGGTGAAAGGAACTGACCGGGAAGTGCTGCTTCTGGAGGAAGGCCATCAGGAGGTGGCCGATATGGTGCAGTTGGGGAAGTACTGCATCGACGAGCCTGTCAAGTCCCCGCTTGATGTTTTGCCTGAGCTGGGGACTGCAAACGAAAGGCCTTCGATTACCCGAAACCTGGGTACCTGCTGGGCAGTGTTTGTTTAACAAGTACTGTACTTACTGATGTTAGACTGCTATTGTTGATCCGTCACTCGTATTACAAGTAGAAATACCTGATGTTAGACTGTCCTTGTTTGGGTAGATTATGTTGGTTTAATGGTTATGTTGTTTGATGCATAAAAGATCTCTAGGTTGTTTATACGATGATCCGTTCTAAATTTGTATATACCAACAGAAATGTGATTTGAGATGCAATGCACCCCTTTATCTAAATTCATTATCCACACTATAATATTTCCTTCAGTTTACAGTCTATTTACTTTGTATTCTGATTATATTAGATTTTAGTTGGTTTCAGAATGTCTGTTTCATTGTCTTTTCTGATAATGGAAGAACTTATATTAATTTGATGCTTTATATATGTCCCTAGATGTCCTTATGCAATACCTGATATGATAACATGTACTTATGAAATACCTGATATGATGCTCGTGCCTCCCCTCTTCCTCTGCTCTCTTGTTCTCTCTCTCTCTCTCTCCCCCCTGACCCCTTCTTGTCTCATCTATGCAGGTTGGCCATGCCGGCAAGCGACCAGGACGACACCTGGAGAGGAGAGGAGGGCCTTCTCCTCACAGTGTAGTTGCCGGCCTTGTCCTGCTCGAGGAGGAGGAGCAGGAGGGGCGCACCCAGCCACCATAGCCGCTGCCGTCAAGGGCTTCTTGCACCTGGACCTCGAAATCCACGGCGCCGTCGTCCAGCCACCCAACTCCCCTCCGTCCCCTCTCCCCTCCTTGTTTCATTCGATCTAGCAGCCATGGATTTGGGTTCCTCAAGGCTGCCTAATTACTTTACTTTGTATGGATCCAATAATTTTGTTTGCTACAGAATAGCACCACCCTAGTTTGTCTACAATTATGTTTACGGTGATGCCCCTGCACAGGATGTGCAGCAAGCCTTCCAATCTGCTTGTTTCGTTTCTGTTAGTGTGTGTATGTGTAAAATGATAGGCGCCTACCTTGTATCTTTCTTTCTAGATAGCATTCTAGTGTGGTAACATATGATTTACAGTTGCCTGTTCATGATGCTATACAAACTCTGAAAATTGGTACTTCAGTCAAATGTGCTTCCTTTCTGAACAATTGTTTCTACTTCTCCATCCTGGAAACCGATTGCATGCTATCGTAGATGGGTCTGGGTGTGCAGTTTTGCTGTTGTGTTACTACTGCTGTGGTTTATGTTGACTGAAAATGGGCTGTGTTGTCTCAGAGGAGTGCCGCTGATCTGATACTGTGGGATCTGCAAAATAACCCTGAGATGTGGCTGCAAGTGGTGCACATCCTGTAGAACTCCCAGAACCTCAACACTGAGTTCTTTGCCCTTCAAGTAAGCTTCTGCTCCAGAATTTTTTAATTTCAGTAGTTTACAAGGTTGTTCTCAACTGAATGAAGGTTGATCGATGTCGTGGCTGCAGCGGATCTTCGATTAGACCATGCATGTTTTGCATTCAGTACAGCCAGCACTCTCCATTAATTACACTCTATTGTGGTTCACCGATTATATTAGGAAATGGCGCTGCTAATATTTTTCTTGTCGAACTCGTAACCGGTTTTAAGCAGTTAAAATGCCCAGTTGCTTCGTATCCTACTGGGCCATCTTTGTTTGTGTTTCCCTATTTATTTCGTAGTCGACCAGCTCTGTCCTTGCCAAACATGTATGTTCTGCACCAAGGAAACATTATATCCTGTTTTGTGTAATTGCAATTGACAAACAAATGCACATCATATCTAATACTAATGATATTATTGTTCATACCATTGCTCTTCAGCATACGTGCCATTGATACTTGAGTAAATTAGCTGTTTGCTTGATCAAAAGCTTTTGTGCATGAATCTGTTCGTATTCTTACAACTGAGATACAACATGATACTATGTGCATAAATCTGTTTGCATTTCTTGATGTCATTTCTGGTACCAAATTCCAATCATATGACATGTCTCATTCTGAAAATGAATATGTAGAGATGCTTCATGATTTAGTCCCTAGCTGCTTTCTATATATTTTTTTATTTTTTTCTAACTCTTTTGATTTATTGGTAGGTGCCTTCGTTCAGCGTGTATGAACATATCGAGAAATGGTGTTTCCTCTCACTTAAGAAGCTCCAGCCTAAAAGTGAAAGTGAAAAAGTCAGGAGTGTAGTTGTAGTAGTTATATGTTGTATCACATGTAATGGTGATGGTGAAATGAATTATGTAAAGATTGTGCTCTTAGCCAAAATTGGCATGTGGTTTGAAAATTTTCATTTCTTTGCTATTCTGACTGAAATAATTGTGTGGAAATTGAAACCTGGTTTGTCTTTAATTAGAACCTGACAAGTGGGGCCTAATAGTATTTGGCATCTAAAATGGGCATTTTCCAAATAATATTCATAGGGAAAAAACTAAAAATTAAGGAAATGGACTGTAAAAAGGCTGAGGCCCAATTGAGAAATAGATGCGACCCAAAAAATAAATGGTCTGAAAAAGGATCATGCCCTGGAAATAAAAAGGCTGTAATGTTGGGCTTGGCCCATGAAGTCAACCCAAATATAATAGGAAAAATACATAAAAAATGCTGAATTAATGGGCTCGGCCCATGTAAAACACCCAATTGGACCGGGCTGAATCTCGTGCCATGTCAGATTGCCACGCTGGATGCCTACGTGGCCTGGGGAGGTTGCTAGTGACCAAAACGCCACAGTGGACTTATTTTGGTCATAAATGTTTGCGACCATTCCAGAAGAAAGGTCGCTATAGTCAGTTTACGACGCCCAGCTTTTGACCTTATGTTTTTGGTCACAAAAAGGTCATAAATGGAAATTTGTGACCTTTCAGTGACCAATAGTGGTGGTCATAAGTTGACATATTTCTTGTAGTGAGAAGCACCATCACATATGTTACCTTTGGAGCATCGCTCATGTGTTGTAGGTGAGGTGTCAAAGACCAAGTCGTGGTCATCTTCATCTTGATGGAACCATGTGGGGGTGCATCTTCTTCCACCATGGCCATCGTCGTCTCCATTGGAGGTATGGACTCGTCAAGGATAAGAATGTCGTCATGTAGGAGACCTAGCACTGAAGAAGAAAACACACTAGGAGTAGAGGTTAAGTCATTAGAAATCAAAGTGGCCTCACATGTCATCTCAACTACCCACTCACTAAGTGTTGTGGCTCACTCACTCTCGGTATGATGCTCTCACACATATGGTTGGTGGAGTCACTCAAATGGCTCTCAACCTCACATAGGATGTGTGGCATGCTCTCAAGTGTGGGGCTTGTGGTGGTCACACTCATCCTCTCATAGGAAATGCACTCAATGTCATATAAGGTGGAGTCACTCATCTCACTCATGGGGTGATGGCTCTTCTCACATGGCAATTGGGGCATCTCGTCACATGTCGGTGTCGGAGAGCTGGTGGTGCAAATGTCTCCATGCTCAATCATGTCGTGGTCGTAGCCGTGGATGAAGGCCGAAGATGGCAAATCATCACTCTCCTCTAAGACAAAAGGTAAGGTCTCATGTGCGGTCTCCTAACTTGACTAGGAGTATGAGTCCAATATGAGTGCCGTCTTCATGTTGTTGAAGTGGTTTGTGCGTGTCGCCGTGGTCGATGGGGATGGCCCTTGCTCGACCTTCTTGTCGCCATCTTGTTGTAGGAGGCCCATATGATGTGGCACCTCGTAGCTCGTCTCCATGACAGAAGGGAATTTCCCGTGCTCGGCCATCTTCCTTGAGGGGCTTCCGAAGATGGAAGTGTCGCCCTCGCTCGTAGGTGGTCGCCTTGTAGTTGAAGATGTCGATGTAGGCGAACTCATGGGGAGTAGGCGAAGATGCCGTACATCCAAAGGCGAAGATGCCTTGATAGCACTTGGCGAAGATGCCGAAGTGGTTGGTGTAGCCGTAGCTCCATCTTGGTTGTGCTCGTCTCGCGGTCTTCTCTTTTGCTCTTGAAGCTTGGCGTGAAGTAGTGCTTGTTGGGACTTGTGCATTTGCGCTTGGTGAGCATCGTCATGATGATGTTGGCGTTGTCGCACTTGAGCTTGTACTAGATGTCGTTCGTTGTCGTCATGCACACATTGATTGGAGGTGACTTTCCCTTCATGACGAGGTGGATCACAAACGTGATGGTCGTCGCTATGGAGATGTGGACGTGGACGACTTGCACTTGCATCAATTTTGCGCTCCGAAGACTTGTGATTTGAACGTCGCTGCCTTGAGGATGATGAAGGGGAAGTAGACTTGATCAAGGCCCGAATCTCCTCCATCCTTGCATCTTGCTCCTCCTTTTGTGCGGAAAGCTTGTTGTCGATGTAGTCCCTTTTCCTTGCTTCGGAGTGACGAATGTCGATGGAGAGGTTCTCGATGTGCTCTCGCAATCTTGACTGTGCGCCTTGCAATTGTCATTGTAGATCGAAGATTGACGCTTTGGTGTTGTATTTGTTCACGTCGTTGTTGTTGTGGAAGACCAGAGATGAAATGCCTTGCCTATCCATCACAATAATCGAGCAAATATGAGTGGAGAAAGGAGAAGAACTATACCAATGTACCTTGACCGATGTTGAAGATGGATCAATGATCACTCAATGATGTAACAAGGAAATAGCACAATTGGTACCAATTCTTGTTGGTTTCTCACACCTACACAAATAAGGCTTATTGTGGAGCTCGGTGAGGATAGTGGCACAAAAAATTAATGCAAAATGTTAGCAAGAGTCAATAATGTTGAAAGAGATTCACAAATTTGCCAGTGAAATAAGTAGACCAATAGCAATGTGTGGTACACGGAAAAACACACACAGATAGATAAATGGGGCCGTGCAACCAAGGAATGAGCACAAAATGTGGAATTCACGGAAAACGCTTGTGTTGCACTAATCAAGAGAGACGCTAGCAAGATTGATCTAGAAGCGGATACGACACTTGTGCACAACCTATAAGATGCAAAATGTATCGACTTTCTATCCCAAGTATGCTATATATTTATGATGTTCCAGTGGTATGATCCAAGATGATCGGATATGAAAATCTTATATGCAATGTGGTATGATGCTATGGCACTTGCTTACAAGCTTCTTTGCTCTCTCTTTTTCTTTGCTTAAAAGCTTATTCTTTTTTTGGCCACTTTGGCACAATGCGCAAACCAAGATAGCAATTGTATATATGCGGGAACAAATATGTGGCACAAAGGATGATATGGTACCAAGAAGATACATATGGTATGGTATGTATGCAATGTATGGGCGGATCACTAATGTGCACAAGTAACCTTGCCGGCAATACTCAAAGGCTAGTCTCGATAGGCAAGTGACGCAAAATGGGCTAGGGGTTATCAATGCAATGGCAAGGGAATATACAATGGAGGGATACCACGATACCATGATTATATGGAGGTTACCGTCCTTGGCGATGATGAGTGGCGGTGATTGATGACACACAAGTATAGGGGATCTATCGTAGTCCTTTCGATAAGTAAGAGTGTCGAACCCAACGAGGAGCAGAAGGAAATGATAAGCGGTTTTTAGCAAGGTATTCTCTGCAAGTACTGAAATAAGTGGTAACAGATAGTTTTGTGATAAGATAATTTGTAACGAGAAACAAGTAACAAAAGTAACTAAAGTGCAGCAAGGTGGCCCAATCCTTTTGGTAGAAAAGGACAAGTCTGGACAAACTCTTATATAAGGAAAAGCGCTCCCGAGGACACATGGGAATATCGTCAAGCAAGTTTTCATCACATTCATATGATTCACGTTCGGTACTTTAATAATTTGACATGTGGGTGGATCGGTTCTTAGGTGATGTTCTTACTTGAACAAGCATCCCACTTATGATTAACCTCTATTGCAAGCATCCGCAACTACAACAAAAGTATTAAGGTAAACCTAACCATAGCATGAAACATATGGATCCAAATCAGCCCCTTACGAAGCAATGCATAAACTAGGGTTTAAGCTTCTGTCACTCTAGCAACCCATCATGTACTTATTACTTCCCAATGCCTTCCTCTAGGCCCAAATAATGGTGAAGTGTTATGTAGTCGACGTTCACATAACACCACTAGAGGCTAGAGAACATACATCTCATCAAAATATTGAACGAATACCAAATTCACATGACTACTAATAGCAAGACTTCTCCCTTGTCCTCAGGAACAAACGTAACTACTCACAAAGCATATTCATGTTCATAATCAGAGGGGTAATAATATGCATAAAGGATCTGAACATATGATCTTCCACCAATTAAACCAACTAGCATCAACTACAAGGAGTAGTTAACACTACTGGCAACCTACTAGCACCAATCCCGGACTTGGAGACAAGAATTTGATACAAGAGATGAACTAGGGTTTTGAGATGAGATGGTGCTGATGAAGATGTTGATGGAGATTACCCTCTCCCCATGAGTGGAGCATTGGTGATGACGATGGCGATGATTTCCCCCTCCGGGAGAGAAGTTTCCTCGGCAGAACAGCTCTGCTGGAGCCCTAGATTGGTTCCGCCAAGGTTCCACCTCGTGGCGGTGGAGTTTCGTCCCGAAAGGTTGCTTCTCATTTTTTTTCTCGACGAAAGACTTCGTATAGCAGAATATGGTCATCGAAGAGCCACCAGAGGTCCCACGAGGTAGGGGCGCGCCCTAGGGGGCCCCCCACCCTCGTGGACAGGGTGTGGGCCCCCTGGTCTTCATCTTTGGCAAGGATTTTTCATTATTTATTATAAGGTATTCCGTGGAGTTTCAGGACTTTTGGAGTTGTGCAGAATAGGTCTCTAATATTCGCTCCTTTTCCAGCCCAGAATTCCAGCTGCCGGCATTCTCCTTCCTTATGTAAACCTTATAAAATAAGAGAGAATAGCCATAAGTATTATGACATAATGTGAAATAACAGCCCATAATGCAATAAATATCGATATAAAAGCATGATGCAAAATGGACGTATCAACTCCCCCAAGCTTTTATATCGATATGATCTCTTGTTTCTTCTTATTCTTTTTCTCTTTTCTTTTATTCACCCAATATCATAGAAAGAAAATCAAGCCCTTGACTCAACACTAATCTTTATTATATAGCTCACGGACTTGATTACATAGAGAGATCGTAAGGAAAAACTCAAAACTAGATCATGCCATAAACTTTATTCTACTAGATCAAAATACTACTAATAGGATCGAACTAAGGAAAATGGTAAAGATAGGAGTTGTGATTGTGATACGATACCGGGGCACCTCCCCCAAGCTTGGCTGTTGCCAAGGGGAGTGCCCATACCCATGTGATTATATCTCCTTGGTTGGTGAAGAAGGTGGAGGTGTTGTTGATGATGCGGGCTTGTCATCCATCTTCCAAGGCATGGGTTCACCATCATAGAAGGATGATCGAGTCTCCGGAATCCTTGAATCTGCAGCCAAACTCATTCTTTTGAATCTATATTCATACTCACAGTTTTGGTTTTGCAGGTCATAGATTTGGGCTTGGAGGTGCTCGATCTTCTCATGTAGCTTGAATATGGCCTCCTCGGTGTTCTTGGCATCCGGCTTGTAGTTGTTACTGAACTCTGCGAGCATCGTGTGGCTAGCATTGATCCCACGCTCCACCATCCCCTGGCACTTGAAAACTTGTTGCTCCATTGCTTCGAGCCTCGTCTCCATGCTTCCGGCTCCCTTTGGTCCCTCAGCATCACGGATGTGCAGCAACCCATCACGCATCTTAATGGTTTGAGGGTGTTGCAGCACCTCTGCGAGGTAAGGGTTGATGACCTTCTCGAAGAACTTGTCCTTGGAAGCACTTTGGGACGTCATGATAATCTAGATCTGTCAGAAAAACAGCTCGAAACAAGAATAGAGAATATTTGCGTGATACGGGAGTCAAAACCTTCGGGAGAATATATAGTGAATTTTTACCGACCAAAATACGTATCGTGCAGGAAAACGGAGTCCGGAAGGCACACGAGGTGCTCATGAGGTAGGGGGCGCGCCCAGGGGGTAGGGCGCGCCCTCCACCCTCGTGGGGCCCTCGTGTCCTTCTCGGACTGCTACTTAATTTTCTATTTTTCTAAATATTCCAAAACGGAGAAATATTGCCTTAAAAATTGTTTTGGAGTCGGTTTACTTACCGTACCACATACCTATTCCTTTTCGGAGTCTGAAACGTTCTGGAAAGTGTTCCTTATGTATTCCTTCGGGGTTACGGTTTCAATAATATTGGTTTCAATATTTATTGGATTACCTGAGATATAGTGTTTAATTCTCTGACCGTTTACCACCTTCAGATTTGTGCCTTCGAAGTTGTTGATTTTTTTGGCACCGAAATGATAGACCTCCTCGATAACATAGGGGCCTTCCCATTTAGAGAGAAGTTTTCCTGCAAAAAATCTTAAACGAGAGTTCTATAGCAATACATAATCACCTACATTAAACTCACGCTTTTGTATCCTTTTGTCTTGCCATCTTTTAACCTTTTCTTTAAACAACTTGGCATTTTCATAAGCTTGGGTTCTCCATTCATCAAGTGAGCTAATATCAAATAACCTCTTTTCACCGGCAAGTTTGAAATCATAGTTGAGCTCTTTAATAGCCCAATATGCCTTATGTTCTAGTTCGAGAGGTAAGTGACATGCTTTTCCATATACCATTTTATACAGAGACATACCCATAGGATTTTTATATGCAGTTCTACAGGCCCATAATGCATCATCAAGTTTCTTGGACCAATTCTTTCTAGACCTATTGATAGTCTTTTGCAAATTTAATTTGAGTTCTCTATTACTCAATTCTACTTGACCACTAGACTGTGGGTGATACAGAGATGCAATTCTATGATTGACGGCATATTTAGCAAGCATTTTACGGAAAGCACCATGAATAAAATGTGAACCACCATCAGTCATTAAATATCTAGGGAGTCCAAACCTCGGAAAAATAACTTCTTTAAGCATTTTAATAGAAGTGTTATGATCAGCACTACTAGTTGGAATAGCTTCTACCCACTTAGTAACGTAATCAACAGCAACTAAAATATGTGTATATCCATTAGAGGCAGGAAAAGGTCCCATATAATCAAAGCCCCAAACATCAAACGGTTCAATAACAAGTGAATAATTCATAGGCATTTCTTGACGTCTACTAATATTACCAATTCTTTGACATTCATCACAAGATAGGACAAACTTACGGGCATCCTTGAAGAGAGTAGGCCAATAAAAACCGGATTGCAATACCTTATGTGCAGTTCTATCTACCGCGTGGTGTCCTCCATAAGTTTCGGAGTGGCACTTGCGTAGGATCTGTTCCTGTTCATGCTCAGGTACACAACGTCTAATAACACCATCTACTCCTTCTTTATAAAGATGTGGGTCATCCCAAAAGTAATGTCTCAAATCATAGAAGAACTTTTTCTTTTGTTGGTATGTGAAGCTAGGTGGTATGAATTTAGCAACAATGTAATTAGCATAATCAGCATACCAAGGAGTACTACGAGAAGTACTTATGACATTTAATTGTTCATCAGGAAAGCTATCATCAATAGGTAGTGGGTCATCAAGAACATTCTTTAACCTAAATAAGTTGTCTGCAACGGGGTTCTCAGCTCCTCTTCTATCAACAATATGCAAATCAAATTCTTGTAGCAAGAGAACCCATCTAATAAGTCTAGGTTTAGCATCTTTCTTCTCCATAAGATATTTAATAGCAGCATGATCAGTGTGGATAGTTACTTTAGAATCAACAATATAAGGTCTGAACTTATCACAAGCAAATACAACTACTAAAAGTTCTTTTTCAGTAGTAGCATAATTACTTTGAGCATTGTCTAGAGTCTTACTAGCATAATGGATAACATTTAATTTCTTATCAACTCTTTGCCCTAGAACAGCACCTACAGCACAATCGCTAGCATCACACATAATTTCAAAGGGTAAATTCCAATCAGGTGGCTGAACAATAGGTGCAGAAACTAATGCTTTCTTAAGTATTTCAAATGCTTCTACACAATCATCATCGAAGACAAATGGTATATCTTTTTGTAATAAATTAGTCAGAGGCCGAGAAATTTTTGAGAAGTCCTTAATGAACCTCCTATAAAATCCGGCGTGACCAAGGAAACTTCTTATACCTTTGATGTCCTTGGGACACGGTATCTTTTCAATAGCATCAACCTTGGCTTTGTCAACTTCAATACCTCTTTCAGAAACTTTATGCCCCAAGAAATACCTTCATTAACCATAAAGTGGCACTTTTCCCAATGCAAGACAAGATTAGTTTCTTCATAGCTCTGCAAAACTCGATCAAGATTGCTCAAGCAATCATCAAAAGAAGATCCATAGACGGAAAAGTCGTCCATGAAAACCTCACAAATCTTTTCACAAAAGTCAGAGAATATAGCCATCATGCATCTTCGAAAGGTAGCAGGTGCATTACATAAACCAAAAGGCATACGTCTATAAGCAAAAGTACCAAAAGGGCATGTAAAAGTAGGCTTTGATTGATCTTTGGCCGATATAGGTATTTGAGAGAAACCAGAATAACCATCTAGAAAGCAGTAGTGTGTATGTTTGCATAATCTTTCTAGCATTTGATTGATAAAAGGTAAGGGGTAATGATCTTTCTTAGTAGCCTTATTTAATTTCCGGAAATCAATTACCATCCTATAACCTGTAATAATTCTTTGTGGAATCAATTCATCTTTATCATTAGGAACAACAGTAATAACTCCCTTCTTAGGGACACAATGAACATGACTTACCCACTGACTATCAGCAACGGGATAAATTATACCTGCCTCTAGAAGATTTAGTATTTCTTTTCTTACCACTTCTTTCATTTTAGGATTCAGACGTCGTTGAGGATCACAAACTGGTTTGGCATCTGCTTCCAAATTTATTTTATGTTGACATAGAATGGGACTAATGCCCTTAAGATCATCAAGAGTATATCCAATAGCAGCACGGTGCTTCTTCAGAGTTTTCAATAATCTTTCTTCTTCTTGCTCTGAAAGGTTAGCACTAATAATAACAGGATATATCTTCTTTTCATCAAGATAAGCATATTTAAGATTACCAGGCAACGGTTTAAGCTCAAACACGGGATCACCCTTCGCTGGAGGGGGATCCCCTAGGATTTCAACAGGCAAATTGTGTTTCAGAATAGGTTCATGTTTAAAGAATATTTCATCTATTCCCTTCTTTCATTCATAAACATATCATTCTCATGGTCTAGCAAATATTGTTCTAAAGGATCACTAGGAGGTACGACAATAGAAGCAAGACCAATAATTTCATCCTTACTAGACAATTCTTCTTCACGGTGTTGTTTAATAAATTTAGAGAAATTAAACCCATGAGTCATATCATCTAAGCCGACAGTAACAACATCCCTTGTGCAATCTATGGTAGCATTAACAGTATTCAAGAAGGGTCTACCAAATATAATGGGACAAAAGCTATCTTGTGGGGAACCAAGAACAAGAAAATCAGCAGGATATTTAGTTTTCCCACACAAGACTTCAACATCTCTAACAATTCCCATTGGTGAAATAGTATCTCTATTAGCAAGTTTAATAGTGACATCAATTTCTTCTAACTCAACAGGTGCAATGTCATGCATAATTTCATTGTATAAGTCAATAGGTATTGCACTAGCACTAGCACCCATATCACATAAGCCATGATAGCACTACCACAGGTCTAGGTTTATCTATATCACAGGGTTTAGCAATTCTAGCAGTTCCATTATAGAATTAAATAACATGCCCATCTATATTATCAAACAAGAGATCTTTAACAATAGCAATATTAGGTTCAACTTTAACTTGCTCAGGAGGTGTATATGTTTTAATATTGGTTTTACGAACCACAATTGAAGCTTTAACATGATCCTTTATCCTAACAGGGAAAGGTGGTTTCTCAACGTAACAAGTAGGAACAATAGGATCATTATAAGTGACAGTTTTTTCTTCAACTTTAATTGCTGTAGCTACTTTTACTTCTATGGGAGGATGATATTTAAACCACTTCTCCTTGGGGAGATCAACATAAGTAACAAAAGATTCACAGAAAGAAGCCACTATCTCAGAATCAAGTCCATATTTAGTGATAAACTTACGGAAAATATCGGTACCGATAAAAGATTTAACACAATCAAACTTAGGTGTCATACCTGACTCCTTACCTTCGTCGAGATCCCAATCTTCAGAGTTGCATTTAATTCTATCCAATAAATCCCATCTAAATCCAATAGTCTTCATCATAAAAGAGCTAGCACAAGAAGTATCGAGCATGGTAAGATTATTTTCAGAAAGCCTAGCATAAAATTTTTGAAGAATTATTTCTCTTGGGAGCTCATGATTGGGACATGAATATAACATTGATTTAAGCCTCCCCCAATCTTGAGCGATGCTTTCTCCTTCGCGAGGCCAAAAATTATATATATAATTGCGGTCACGATGAACAAGATGCATAGGGTAATACTTTTGATGAAATTCCAATTTCAATCTTCTATAGTTCCATGATATCGTATCATCACATAGCCTATACCATGTCAATGCGTCTCCCTTCAATGATGAAGGGAAGACCTTCTTCTTAGCAACATCATCGGGTATACCTGCAAGCTTAAATAATCCGCAAACTTCATCCGCATATATTAGGTGTTCATCAGGATGCTTTGTTCCATCTCCTGTAAAAGTATTAGCTAGCAGTTTTTCTATCATACCCAAAGGATACTCATAAGGAATTTCATTTTCAATAGGTTCAGTAGGTTGAGGAGCAACTCTTTGCTCTACAGGTCGGGGTGAATATACCCCGAACAAGCCCCTCAGAGGATTACTTTCCATAGTAACAAGTGACAGTAAATTTCAGCACACTATATAAAATTTTCCTTACCAAATTCCACCTACCAAAGGCTCTTCACTCCCCGGCAACGGCGCAAGAAAAGAGTCTTGATGACCCACAAGTATAGGGGATCTACCGTAGTCCTTTCGATAAGTAAGAGTGTCAAACCCAACGAGGAGCAGAACGAAATGATAAGCGGTTTTCAGCAAGGTATTCTCTGCAAGTACTGAAATAAGTGGTAACAGATAGTTTTGTGATAAGATAATTTGTAACGAGCAACAAGTAACAAAAGTAAATAAAGTGCAGCAAGGTGGCCCAATCCTTTTTGTAGCAAAGGACAAGCCTGGACAAACTCTTATATAAGGAAAAGCACTCCCGAGGACACATGGGAATATTGTCAAGCTAGTTTTCATCACGTTCATATGATTCGCGTACGGTACTTTCATAATTTGACATATGGGTGGACCGGTGCTTGGGTGGTGTTCTTACTTGAACAAGCATCCCACTTATGATTAACCTCTATTGCAAGCATCCTCAACTACAACAAAAGTATTAAGGTAAACCTAACCATAGCATGAACATATGGATCCAAATCAACCCCTTACGAAGCAACGCATAAACTAGGGTTTAAGCTTCTGTCACTCTAGCAACCCAGCATGTACTTATTACTTCCCAATGCCTTCCTCTAGGACCAAATAATGGTGAAGTGTTATGTAGTCGACGTTCACATAACACCACTAGAGGCTAGACAACATACATCTCATCAAAATATCGAACGAATACCAAATTCACATGACTACTAATAGCAAGACTTCTCCCTTGTCCTCAGGAACAAACATAACTACTCACAAAGCATATTCATGTTCATAATCAGAGGGGTAATAATATGCATAAAGGATCTAAACATATGATCTCCCACCAATTAAACCAACTAGCATCAACTACAAGGAGTAATTAACACTACTAGCAACCTACTAGCACCAATCCCGGACTTGGAGACAAGAATTGGATACAAGAGATGAACTAGGGTTTTGAGATGAGATGGTGCTGATGAAGATGTTGATGGAGATTGCCCTCTCCCGATGAGTGGAGCATTGGTGATGACGATGGCGATGATTTCCCCCTCCGGGAGAGAAGTTTCCCCGGCAGAACAGCTCTGCCGGAGCCCTAGATTGGTTCCGCCTCATGGCGGCGGAGTTTCGTCCTGAAAGGTTGCTTCTCGTTTTTTTATCGACGGAAGACTTCATATAGCAGAAGATGGTCATCGGAGAGCCACCAGGGGGCCCACGAGGTAGGGGGTGCGCCCTAGGGGGGGCGCCCCCCACCCTCGTGGACAGGGTGTGGGCCCCCTGGTCTTCATCTTTGGCGAGGATTTTTCATTATTTATTATAAGGTATTCCATGGAGTTTCAGGACTTTTGGAGTTGTGCAGAATAGGTCTCTAATATTTGCTCCTTTTCCAGCCCAGAATTCCAGCTGCCGGCATTCTCCTTCCTGATGTAAACCTTATAAAATAAGAGAGAATAGCCATAAGTATTGTGACATAATGTGAAATAACAACCCATAATGCAATAAATATTGATATAAAAGCATGATGCAAAATGGACGTATCAGTGATCTTGATGGAGGTACCAAGATGATGGAGACTCGTCCCTTAGTAGCCGAAACACCTTAGGAAACGGAAAAACCGCAAACTCAAAATCTCAAATGTCAAATGTCAAATGGTGTTAGCGGGAATGCGGTGGTGGTTGTGGAAGCTCAAAGGGATTGCGGAAATGCAATAATGGGTTGTGCAGTATGCAATGCGGAAATGGAGGGTAAGGTGGTGGACTATACACGATGTCGGAGTTGGAAGCACGGTCCCTAAGTAGCCGAAACACCTTAGGAGACACAACTCACAACACAAACAAAATTGGGTTAAGTCGGTGTGGCAGAAGTGTATGGTTGGTAAGCCTATGCGGAAGTGGTGGTGGTGGTTGATGAAGAATCAACCGTCTCTAAGTAGCCTAGATACCTCAGGAGACTCAAATCACTCATCAAGCAACCACTAATGCGATGGGGATCAATATTGGTTAGGTTGCGGAAGTCGGTGGTGGTCTAGCGGATGATGTGGTGGAAGCCCTAGGAAAAGATGCCAAAGTTTCAAACTTTTGATGGAGTCAAATGATGTTGGTGGTCTTTTTGTGGGATAGGGGGTGTCAAGTGCTTCAAAACAAGTTAAAGAACATCAAAATCGGAGTTCGTATGAATTAGTTACGGGCGAAACAAAATTTGAGCGAAATCAGTTTTTACAGGTTACGGACGTCCGGACAAGGTCGGATGTCCAAGGGCCGGATGTCCGGGCGGGCTCGGAAATCCATAAATTCGGCTCGGGTTAGGGGTTCTGGTCGTCCGGAAAAGGTTGGATGTCTGGTCGTTCTAGGGGCTCCGGACGTCCGTAATGTGTCGGTCCTCTGGGGGTCGGGGTCAACGCGAGATGCGAGTTTCGAGACGCGATTTTGGGCGGAATTTGGGGATTTGGGGATCAAAATAGAGGGGATTTCGTGGATGAAAGATGGGGAAACTTGGGGAGATGCTAGATCCACTTGAAACCAAGCAAATCTATGGATCAAATCCAACAAAACTTCGTCAAACCAACAAATCACAAAAAAATTGGGGCTAATTTTGGTGGGGATTTTCGAATTTGGGGAAGAACACAACAAAATCAAGCTAGAAAACAACGAGGGGAGGCTCCGAAATCATGATCAACGTGGCTCATGATACCAAGATGATGTAGGGTGGAACCCTAATCGACCGATCTTTCACGAAAGGAGCGGATCCCGCGATGAACATGAAGAACACAAGGAGGGAAACATGGGGCAAAACACAAGGGGAACACAAGAGAACACTCAAACCAACAAATATGATCACACATGCGCTAGATCCATGAACACAAAGGAAGAAACAAGAGGTAACCGGTCTTCTCCATGAGGAGATCTTGATGTTAGTCTCTGCAAGGAGGTCTTGAATCCAAAGGGATCTTCTCCCAAGAGGAGCCGCGGTCTCTCTCGTGGAGTAGATCCGATGTGGATGAGCAATGCTCTATCTCTAAATATGAGCTAAACCAATGCTAACCCTAACTAGGAGGAGGTGGAGGAGTATATATAGTCTAGGTCCACGAAGGGGTAAGTGGGAGAGGGATACATGGGCCTCGGGCCCGAACACTGTGCGCAGACAAGTACCGGATGTCCGCTGAGGATTGGTCGTCCGGTGGCTCACGGGCGGTCGGACGTCCGGTAGACGTCGGACATCCGGTAGATGTCGGACGTCCGCTCGATCTGGCTCGGACGCTGGAGTACCGGATTTCCAGAGGTGGCCGGTCGTCCGGTCATCGGTCGTCTGTTGGCGTTGGATGTCCGCTCATTTGGCCCGGGTGCGGGATCGCCGGTCGTCCGGTCCGGGCCGGTCGTCCGGTGGGTCTTCAGGCGCCGGACGTCCGCACCCGACCGGTCATCCGGTGGCTGGAGCTTCTTCCGCAGCTCTTCTTCTTGTTCCTCGCACTTGGTGTCCTCGCCTTCTTGTCCATGGGCTTCATCTTGGTTCCTGGTCATGCATAGGACAGATGTTGGAGGTAGTAGCCATGTCTCACATGTAGAAAGTGAAAGTTCGGTGAGGAGCGAGTTCACCTTGTGTCCAATGGAGTATGTTCGAGGTCTCGTCATATGTCCTCTTGGGGCTTGGAGAATAGTTGGAGTCTACATGGGGATGAACGTGGGATGCTCTGCATCAGTTTATCTCATAATATAGATCATGATGTGACATTACATATATATAATAGTGCATGTGTACACATGAATCCATCCCGCTGGATCGAAGGGGGGCGAGCACACGACACGTCATGAATGACCTGTTGCTTTGTGTGGGGACCTCTGCGATTTTCAACGCACACACCACATCAATGTTGTGCATTGGGTTGGGTATTGAACACATATGCATGCATCACACACCTCCATAAATATGTTCGGGACACACACATGCAATGGTTGTCTTTGGACATACTCTCACTCATTTGGTTATGGGCGGCAAGCCTATATATATTCCTGGGCCCGTGTGACGTCCATCATTTCGGCCAACGACGAGAAAGGTTACTAGGGTGGATTCTTCTTCTTTGCTTCGAGTTACCGTATAGTAGGTCGACCATTCCAAGCCTAATTAAGTTTGAATGCATGCTATGCATCGTGAACCCTCGCTCAGTGTGGGGATTTTACGGTTCCAAAGCATGGTGCCACTTCAAATTTGCACATTGGGTATTCAAACTCCACACACACCACTTCCATATACATGCTTGGGCCAGATGCACAGAGTGGGTTTGTCTTCATACAGTACTCCCTCGCGAGGTTATCGGCGACAAGCTAGCCCATTTTGTGGGGCCGTGTGGACGTCCATCACTTTGACCAACAACGAGCGGGAGAGGTTGTATGACCAAGTTGGATTCTACTTGATCCATGTTACAGTACGTCTTGGTGAGATGCCCTCCCGCCGACGTGTGCGTGTGGGGGGGGGGGGCTACTTCGCACTACCTGCAACCTCCGTGGGGTCGGGGAAGTCTGGCTAATTTCTGAGGCACACGTGCCACATCAAAGTTGTGAATGGTAGTTAAATATCACACCACACCCTTTTCATACATATAGTAGGGCTACCCGCATGTGGTCCGTATGTGGTCTCACCCATCTCGAGCCACAAGCAAACATTTGTGGGTCGGCACATGGCCACCTTTGTCGGGAAGCGAAAGGGGAAGTTTGACCATATATATATATATATATATAGGGTCGTGCTATTCGTCACCCTGGATGAGGAATAGTTATTCTTCATCCCTCTCTAGTTGGACGTCAATGCACCGTATTTTTAGGTTCCGTAAATTTTGTCTTATTTCATATGTAAAAAGAGAACGTAAGAAAATATATACTCCTCGTAAAAAATATTTTATGTTACTTAAAATTACGAACGTAAAAACATAGTGTAAAACATACATGAAATGTGATATTTCTGGTCTTATAACCTATTTTTTTTTGTTTTCTTATACCATATTTTACGTAGTGAATCAATATGAATGTAACTATTTTCATTTCAAATGTAATTTATTTATGAAGTGATCGTAAGATTACTTCAGGTGCAGAATAACTTATTCTGCATCCTGGGTGATGAATAGTAACACTATATATATATATATATATATATCTGTGTGTGTGTGTGTGATGGACTCCTATAGGTTTTGTGTTACGGTAGGGTGAGATTTCAGACCTAGCTATTTGGGGGCATGCATTTGTAGCTAGGATTCCCTTACTGCCGACATGAAGTGGGGTTCGTAGGGGGTGGCTGACTAGCAATACTGTGCTTTTGTGTGACAGGTGCCACATAAGAGTTGTGCATTGGGTATTCAAACATCAAACCACCCTTTTCATACATATATTTGGTCCACATACAAGTGTGTTTGTGTTCTGACCCTCTCGCGCGTTATTCTTTTGGCCAAATTTACAAACAGCACATGAGTTGGATGTAGAAACCCTCTGCGATTGGGTACGCAACAGACAAGGTTCGGTCAGACTACCCGTGTGCCACGCCCGTGCCCTGCAGTCACTCACATCAGTATAGTAGATTGGGCTCCATGAGGCTTGCCTCCCGGTCTTAAAAATATCTACTACCTCGTAATCTCGAAAATATCTACCGTCTGGAAGGTTTTAATGTTTGATAGCACACGATTAGTATATGCGGACCGTGTGCGATGTCTGTTACTCCCGCTCTGATTCAATCCCTTGATTCAAATTTTAAGTATCCCCGGCATTTTACTCCTGCCTCTGCATCCCTCGCAATCTCAAAAATATCTGCTCGCCCTTGATTCAAATTTTCAGTAGCCCCGCCCTGTTACTCCCGCCTCTGCATCCCTCGCAATCTCAAAAATATCTGCTCGCCGTTGATTCAAATTTTCAGTTGCCCCGTCATTTTACTCCTGCCTCTGTATCCCTCGCAATCTCAAAAATATCTACTCACTCTTGATCCAAATTTTCAATAGCCCAGCATTTTACTCCCGCCTAGTAAAATTTCCAGTTGCCGCGGTATTTCCTCAAACACCACCTCCCCCCCTCCACACACACCACACACTCCCCAAAACCTCCACTCACACAGACACACATCGCCCCTCCCTCGCTCGAAACCATTGGTAGGTCGCCGCCGCCTCCATCATCAACCTCTGCCTGTGTGCCGGGGAGCTCGAGCAGCCAATGGTCAAAAAGAGGTTTATTATGGCCTCTTCGCCCGATGCCGCCGAGGTGTCCCCGTCGTCCTCCGCGGGCTCTTTATTGATCCGCCGTCGTCGGTCGCCCGATCCCACCACCTCCGCGCCCCTACACTGGTTTGAGGACTTCCCCATCCTCCCTTGGGCCCGACCGTCGACGAGGTCCTACCTCAGGGTCCGGCAGCGGCGGCGGGGGACGTGGGTCGCCAAGATTATGGATCGGTAGACCCACACCCACCGGTGGCTCTGTAGCTTCCACACGGCCAAGCTCGTGGCCATGGAGTATGACCGCTGGCAGGTCCGCTACCACGCGCGGTGGCTAGGCTCAATTTCCCCTTTGGCACACGTCCAGTCGACCTCGTTCCGTTGGAGCCAGGGTGGTGAGCTCGGCTATGGCGTGGGAGGACCACGAGGCATGGGAGTGCCTATAGGCCGAGGCCGCCAACGAGGCCTACATGCAAGAGCTCCGCCGGCAGTACCTGTAGCTCGTGGAGGCGGAGCAGGTGATCTTTGCTGGCACGGAGGGCGGCAAGGTTATCGTGCTCTCCTCCGATGATGAGGTCGAAGGCAGCGAGGACGGCGGCACGGAGGGTGTCGAGGTGGGCGGCAAGGACGGGGAGATCGACATCGACGAGTGGAGGAGTGTCTTCCCCAACGACCCCAACAACGGCACCGGCCCGGACCTAGCTCGCGGCACACCGTACCTGACGAGGAAGGATTGGCTCAACCTCCACTTCGACCGAAAGTAGTTTAGCTTAGTTTAAATTTATGTTTTATGTTCAGTTATGCAAAACTATCTATGTTTATGTTTGAATGCATGCTACTTTCTGTTGAACCCGCTTTGAACTTGATCAAATTGAAGTTTACAATGTTAAGTTTAGGGGATCAACTAGAAACGGCCAAAAATTGCTGGAGTATATAATATTTAAATATTTAAATATTTATAGATATATAGGGTGGGTCTATTCTAACAACACCCATTAAGACCTTATCCTATATACTTAAGAAGTTCACCCCCACTACTTGATTTATCTCAACATGTAAGATAGACACATCAGCATCCAATCACAACCAACCACGTAATGCAGTGCCAGCCACATCGGCCATCCCATTGCAACTAAGCGTTCCTTTTTCCAACAGTAACAGCCATGCATGTGCCCCTCAGCTGTTATTTTTTAATTAACAAATCTGCCACCTCATCCAAATAACAAACCAACAGATCGTGGGAGATACACAACCATCCTAGCCACCGAAGCGACATGGCCTTTACTTTTCCTAACAAATGAGGCAGCCATAACTAGAGGGGCCTAGACCCTTGACGATGCATCTTCGATCTTCTCACCTACTCTAATCGAGCTGCAACAATAGAAACTGAGCTCCGGCGCGAGAGACCTCAACGCTAAGATGGGGCTGAGTAATGCACCACCGCGTCGCACCTGGACGGAACCGCCGCCAAGCCTACAACATGTTGTTGTCATCCGCATGGGCTTTGATCGGTCGGCCACCTCCGACCATCCATATGGACTACACCCGGACACGCTGCCCTCCACAACCCAGTCCGCGCTGTCGCCGCACCAGCAAGGAACCATGGCATGCTTACAGCGCGTCGTTGGAACTCGCATGGGATTCCCCTCGAACGAGGGAACGACCACCTCCGATCGTTCGTACTGGCTTCACCCAGTCGCGCTGCCCTCCGCGCCCCAGTCTGCGCCGTCGCGGCACCAACAGGAAGTCTTGCCTCTGCCCCGCGGTGGAGCTCGTCACCTCTCCTGCCTTTGCTCCGTCATGGAGCACAGTCAGTCGGTCGGCTTGGAAGTTAAGGGCCATTTGCAGTAAGGATATCTATTTTTTTCTCTTAATTATGTTGTCTCAGCATCACTAGAGTTGGAAGCTTGTGGGATTTCAGTTAGCAAGCTGAACTCCTATCGTTGGCTTCATTGTTCCTGTCAGCGAGGTAAATGGGATTCTTCCCTAATTATCTAATCTGAAGGTCACTATTATTATTGATACATACTCGACTGAACCATGAGTCAATAGTCAATTTGACATCACACATTAATATATATATATATACTTACATGAGCAGTCCACTGGTCCATCTCTTTGTGTTTGTAATCTGTTGATCTTCCATTATTGTGTTAATTAAAGACATAAGAATGGACAAAGTAGAAGGTTAATTCATGTATATATGAGGCTAAGGTGATTTAAGCTATTTCCTCATAAGTACCACTTCAATGCTAAATTACCTTCAGCATTAGTAGAGTTCTCTCTTAAAGGTATGACATTCCAAATCATTTTCTTATTCCACATTAACAATGCTATGTTCATTCCCTATTTCATGATGATCCCGTGCATGTATCTGCATGAATGGATACTCATCTCTTTTCAAAAATTTATATTTGCTTCTTTGCCATGCAGTATCACTAATGAAACAGTAGTTATCCTATAGATGCAGTGACAAATTTGTTCTATATTCCTTGCACTAATGGTTGGCCGTGCAACTGCAATCCAGAACAACTCTCATTTGGTTATGCTTGCTTCAGTTCCATACCATGGAAAGAACTTTGATGTTTGCACTAATTGTTAGTATAAAACACTATCATGATTTCTCTATTCTGCACTCCATCAATATTTCTATTCATCGATACAAAATTCCCGCAATAACGCGCGGGGTATCATCTAGTTCTAACAACACCGGCCTTATTCTGCACATCCGCCACCAGAGCGCCGCCGCCCCTCCCCTCCCAGCCTTCTTCTGTGGCAGCGGTCCGAGAACGCTGCCGCCCCTCCCCTCCCCGCCTTCTTTCGCGGCAGCGATCCGGGAGCGTCGTCGCCCCTCCCCTCCCCCCTTCTTCCGCGGCAGCGGCCTGGGAGCGTCGTCGCCCCTCTACTTCCAACCTTCTTCTGCAGCGGCGGCCTGGGAGCGATGCCGCCCCTTCCCGTCCCGCTTTCTCTCGCGGCGGTGGCCTGGGAGCGCCATCGCCCCTTCCCTCCCGGCCTTCTTCCGCGGTGGCGGCCGGCAGCGACGCCACCCCTCCAATCCCGTCCTTCTTTCGCGGCAGCGGCCAAGCAGCGATGCCGCCCGCCGCCTCTCGGCTTTCTTTCGCAACAGCACCCGAGCAATACCTCCCCCGCTAGTATATCGTCCTTCTTCCGCTGCAGCAGCTCGGTAGCGCCGCCGTCGAGCTCCTCCAGGCCTTCAATTAGCTGTACTTCATCAGATGTGGATTGGTGCTGCCTCGACATCAAACCAATTCGAGCAAGGAGGACTGTGTGCAAGGTTCCTTCATCCATGGCAGCTTCTTGGAATAAGTCTGCAACGACCTTCAGAGCAAATCCTCCGTCACCACTTACCTTGAGCAACGTCCAAACCGCTCATGAACTTCTGAAGGGCAAGTGGACTACAGGGTGAATGCAAAATTTCTGCAAACGGACAAGAGGGGAACTTCTTCATGCAAATGCAAGAAAGCAATGCAACACGAGGTAAGCAGTGCACTCCCTCAACTATCTTAGTTTACTTATTCCAGACAAAGCAGTACACGTAGTCCAGTACGCCTCCAAAAACGATGCAGTGCGGTTGCTTTAGTTGGTTGTGGCGAATAATGTAGTGCACTTGCTCGGTTATGCAGTATACTTGTGTAGGTTCATTATGGATAACGATGCAGTGTGGTGATACTTCGCAGTACCCTTTCAAACACATTGCAGTTTGCATGATTCAGTTCATTTAACCTGACAATGCAGCTTGGTCATTTTGTGCAAGAAATGACGTTCAGCAGATACAAAATGCCATGCATAATTGACAACGCTGAGAACAACAACTTTCAGAAGAATAAGGCTTCTTCTGAAAGATATACTGGCTGGGTTACCCCTGAGATTCCTCGAGGATTTTTCACGACAACAAACAAGGTGCAGTATTCTCTGGGAGAGGATTTTTTCCAGGAAGAAGAGGTAGTCAAAGATGACGATGATGCCACATTCGTGTGGGAGGGCACTCACGAACAGGATGATGAATATGATGACGATGAAGATGAGCCAATAAAAGTTCTCAACCCAGACTATAAGCACGAGTTCACTGCATTTGGACAGCATGTCTGAACAGAAAATGATGATGCAGTTGAACATGATGTTACAGCAGATGATGATTATGACTATGATGATGTGCCGCTACTCCAAAATTTTCAAACCAATCCACTGATACATCGTCACAACACTGGATTACCACCACGTCCACCAACTGCACCCCAAAATGGAGCTCAGCGTCCACCTGCTGCACCCCAAAACAGAGCTCAGCGTCCACCTGCTACACCAAAAAATAGAGCTCCAAGAAGACCTGCTGCATCAAATTCGACATTGCGACCACCGACTGTGCCTCAGTCAGAATTCAACGGCAGGTACAAATCCTCCTTGCTATTGCCGCCACGAGATCCTCAACTACACAGATCTGCTATAACTCCTCCATGTCCAATACAACCCGGCCAGGTGCAAACACCATCGGGTGTGCGATTCTACACATATGTAAGTTTATGTCCTGAAAAAATAATAATATTTGCAGTCCATTCAGATAACATTGCAGTGCACACTGATATTTCTTGTGAGGTTTGACTTAACATCTAATACAATCGATTCTTCTGAAAACTTAGGAACATTGCAATGCTTTATTAAACTTGTATGCACTCCTCGTATTTAAAAACAAAACAGAACAAATTATCTCATAGAGCATTGCACTTAAATGCATGATAAAAACATGTCGCTGAACCTCATACCTGCCGCTGGAATGAAGTTCACCACATACGAAAAGGCATGGGACTTTTACAACAATTATGCAAGATATGTAGGGTTTGGCATATGCAAGAGGTGAGAACACATGACAAATGCCTACATTGTCTGTTCAAGAGAAGGGACCCACAAGCAGACTGTGTCAGATTATCACTGGAAATGTTAGAAGACATCAAAAAGGATTGGCTGCAAGGGAAAGATTAGAGTCAAAAAAGGAAGGATGGCAAATTTGTGATAGAGATGGTTGAACTCAACCACAATCACAAGATGCTGGAAAGCCCCGGGATGCTTTTGCACATGCGATCGCACAAAAAAGACGATCCTTTGATAGACCAGTTAGTGAAAGACATGCAATTGGACAACCACACACATGCTCAGATAATGTCAACGATGTCGCGTATGTCTGGTGGTCTGCAGTACATGGGACATGCTAGCTGCGACTAGGTAAACAAGTAAGCACGTCAGAGAGCATATCACTTGAGCATTCTATCGGTAATTATTCCCTTTTTGATGAGATGAGTTTGCGTTGTGTTTGGAAATGCAGGAAACAGAAGTTTGCCAGAGAAAACTTCTGGATTTCTTCGAGAAGATGCAGAAGATAAACCCCGAGTTCTTCTATGATTATGACGTTGATGCAGATAACCGTGTAATAAACGTCTTTTGGGCAAACGAAAGTTGCAAAGGATCGTATAAAGAGTTTGGAGACTGCGTTACATTTGTCACGATGTATAAAACTAACAAAGTCCACATGCCGCTGGGAGTCTTCACGGGAGTGAACCATCATCTACAGAGCACCATATTTGTTGTTGCCCTCGTGCGAGATGAAACAATACTATCATTCGAGTGGGTTTTCAAAACATTTCTGAGGTGTATGAACAACAAGCCGCCAATCTGCATGCTCACAGGTACAAAAAAACAACACCTACATACTAATGTTTGTTTGCTGCACTTATATTTCTTCCATCTATCTTAAACACACACAAACAACTTAATAAAAAAACACTATTTGTGCCTTCTCAGACCAGTGTTCTTCGATGAAGGCAGCATTAAAAACTATCCTCCCACATACTCTGCACAAGTTGTGTCGGTGGCATATCATGAAGAAGTACAAAGACCACCTCGCCTTGCTGTATAAGGCACACGAGAAACTCAAGGATGACCTCAATGCGGTGCTGAACCACCCACTAATGCCGTCAGAATTTGAACGAGCATGGAAGGACCTCATTCAGAGATACAACTTGCAAGATGACGAAGTGATGAATTCGCTGTGGGATGACAGGCATGAGTGGATCTCGGCTTACTACAAGGAAATTTTTTGTGCTCAGATGACTTCCACACAGAGAAGCGAGAGCATGAACCGCATACTGAAGAAAAATTTTGTCTGAGAGAAGCATGATCTCCATCAGTTTGCTTAGCAGGTGGACAAGTGCATTCAGACCAGGAAGGTTGTCGAGCACGCAGAGACAGTAGCAAATGAGGTAAACAAAATGTTAATCAAAAACTGCTAAAATATAACTACAAAAACAAACAATTTTTTTCATTTCTTTGGTTCGCAACAGAGCATTTCTGATCATGCAGTCATAGGTGAAGACAACAACCCAGTTTGGGTTCGAAGTTTAGCTATCAAAAGTGTATACAAAGGGTAGTGTTTGCAGATTTCAAAGAAACACTCTACTATAGCACTGCATTCAGAGCAGAACGGTGCCCTGAGAACCTGACAAAGTATCTCGTACACCACTACAACAGATCGGATGCATTTGATTGGACAAGGCATAATTTCCAAGTGGTCGCCGATGAAAAGAAAGGTGTCTACGAATGTGAGTCCAAACTCTGGACACAAACAGGTGAGACTCCTAGCAAAAAAAATCTAGTTTCTGATAGTCATGCATGAAAGCTCACTTACTGAACTTTAAAAGTCCACATGCATGAGTAATTCACAAAACCAAATGAAGTACACTTCTTTAAAAATGAACAAATAACAAAAAATATGTGTTTATTAATTTCATGCAGTTCACTTACAAAACAAAGGAAATCATGTGTTTGTCTGCAGGGCTCTTTTGCGTCCATGCGTTATGCATGCTTTCTCATTTGAGAGTACTCGAGATTCCTGAGGTGTACATCATGAAAAGATACACCCGTAACACAAGATCAAATGCAACGTTTGACAGGAGAGACTACAAACAAACAGCACCAGATGGAACCTCGCTTTTTTGCCATAGAAAATTGCTGATAGAAATAGCAATGGACCTTGCAAACAGAGCGACAAGGTCCGATGCTGGGTGCCACAGAGCGTTGTCTGGTATGAGGGCAATGATCGAGGAAGTTGATGTGCTCAACAAAGAAGAAGAAGAAGAAGAAGAAGAAGAAGAAGAAGAAGAAGAAGAAGAAGAAGAAGAAGAAGCAAAACTAAAGCAAGCGGAGAAATCCCGGCATGACAATAATGCCAAGCAAGTAGAAAATACTGAACACAAGAGGAAGGAAGAAAGGAGGCGATGCAACCCAGAAAAAGGTTGCATGCAAGGAGAAAAATGATGACAAAAACAGTAAGCCACGGCCTAAGCTGGACAGTGATGGTCACCCACTGGGAATAAGAAGGTGCAAGACATGTAATGAAATGAGCGGCCACAATTCCAGGTCATGTACAAAAAGACATGAACAAGAAAAACAAGGACATGGCGATGCACAACCAAACAGAAATTCCACTCACAACATTAAGAAATGGACGAAACTGAGATGTTGTAGCATCTGCAAAAAGAGGAAGAGACACAATTCAAGAACCTTCCCCAAAAGAACAAGATCAGAAAATGAGGAAGACGAAGAAGATGGTGACACAACTGAAGAAGAAATGGCTTATGAAGAAGCAGATGAAGAAGAGGAGGAAGAAGAAGAGAGTGAGGAGGACGAAGAACATGAAGAAACTAAAGAAGCAGTGGCTTATGAAGAAACAGATGATGAAGATGAGGAAGTGGAAGAAGAGAGTGAAGAGAGTGAAGAGGACGAAGAACATGAAGAAACAATGCCAACAAGACCACCACAAGGGAATGCTCCTGTACAGAAACAACCGAGAACGACACCACTTTCAAAAAACAAGGTAGGAGCACGAAAGGATGCAGTTCGAAGCGCTGGAAAATGAAAGCCACCATCAACCAGCACGCTGGGAGCAAAGAAGGATGCAGTTCACAACACTGAAAAACAAAAGCCGCAATTAGCCAGCACGCGGGGAGCAAAGAAGGATGCAGTTCATAGCACTGGGAAGCGAAAGCAGCCATCAACCAGCACGCGGGGAGCAAAGAAGGACTCAGTTCACAGCGCTGAAAAACAAAACCAGCCATCAACCAGCACGTGAGGGGCTACAAACACAATGGTGCAGAGACAAGAACCAGCAATACCGCCATGGAAAACAAAAGAAAGTGCGACATTAGACACGCTCCAGTCACGGCGGAGAAGCAGCAGGTTAACGACCAAATAGATGAACTTCAATAGTAAACACAAATTTCCCGCTAACTATGAATTATTCAACTAAACCATGTAAAGAGAAAAGGTGTATAAAGTATACCATATATAGCAGTCTAGAGTAAAACAACGACACATTTTGATCCAAAAACCATGTAAAAATGCAGTTAGCTCACTGGCAGCACGAAGTTCAGAATAATAATTGAAGCGGTTCAGATCACAGAAGTGCTTATTACAAAACACATCAAAAAGATGAAGCGTTCGCCACACAAAAGTAATTATTACAAATCAACCTCATAACCTTAACCAATCACGTCAAACGTGATTCTAACCATACGATCCTCGAGTTCAAAGAAGTTGTGGACAACAACTTGCTCAGACTTCAGGCCACTATCAATGACAAATTCCTTCCACCCTTTCTGCAGACACAGCCGCCCGTCAACGCCTTCACGATACTTGGCTGGTTTAAGGTGTCCATTACCAAGAACAACTTGGAGAATTCCCTTCTTCTTGAACCGGATATACCTAACAGCTCGTTGGGGTATTTTCTGCAAAAAAAATTAAAACTATTTGGCGACGATACTAGCAGTACAATTCTCATACTTTGCACAGACCAGTAAAAACCTACACACAGTACAAACACGAGCTAGATAAAGTGTACAACAGTCCAAAAAGCAGTACAGATTAAACGCAATCTAATGTGCTGTACGGAACTTGCAAACAAGCAGTACGCTTATAACTATTATGAAGTTCTTGAGACTACCTGCATGTAGTACACACCGTACAAGCGGGGAAAATTGTAGAAACTATTACTGATCATCTAGTATCTAAGCAGTTCTCATATTGTAACCATGAAAAAATAAAACACGAGATCCATGCACACAAGCAAAAAAAATAAAAACCAGATATAAGTACAAAGTGCAGTACACTTCAATAAAACAAAATAAGTGCGTTCCTAAAAAACTGAAGTTCAGACTAGTATGGAATTATACAAAAAAATAGAAAACACAAAGAAAAAAATCAGATCAAGTGAAAAAAACATCTTGTAGTGAGTCACCACATCTGTTGGCGTAAGCTGATGGACAAAAGGACTTGTGCGGCCAAGGCCACGGTGAAGCAGGGCGGAATAGAATGCAGAAACATTGAATTGGCCCATATCCATTCCTTCCGTGAATACTGTGCCATATGCAAGCTGCTTCGCTCGCCCAGCTCGGCACAATACCTTCCCCCCATGACGAGCACGACGGGCCTGCGAGCAAGCTGAGCAATCGTAGTGCGTCGGCACATCACAACCATGGCCGCAGTAGGAGAGATTCACGCAGGGGCCTGGAGCCATCGCAACAAAAACCTAGAAAAGGAAAAAAAATAAAGAGAGGTTGGAGAAAGGAGAGAAGCTGCGGCTAGAGGAGAAATGAACTGCAAAGGAAGGGTAGAAGTTCGCCTACATTTATAGAAGAGGAATGCAAAAAGGTCAAAACTGAAAATTAAAGGGGAGTTAATGAAAATTATGTTACCAAGAATGAAGGACAATCAATAATGGCTTATGTTACCAAAGAAAAGGGAACCAAAAAAGAAGGTGTACTTTGACTGCAGCAATTCCCACGAACTAACCGTAGATCATTAAATAAATATTCTCTAAAAAGTTGTAATCCACAGACCATTTTATGTGTGCAGTTCTCCAAAGTCTTACCAGGAAGTTCACTATATGTGTGCATGAACTGCAGTACATGCTCAAAATGAAGCACAAGCACTTTCACGTAGTGCACAAAGCAGAATTAGTGCACCTGATGTAGTCCTTAAATGTAAGTCATGCAGTCCGTAGCATTGGCATAAACAGTCACAACTTTGGCGCAAAGAAGGATGCACGCAGTGCAAAATGTGTACACCTGCAGCACAGGACTATGATGAATGAAGTGCACATAGAGGCACCAAAGCAGTGCACACCCGTACACTAGAAAAAATGATACGTAAGAGGAAAAACAATAAAGAAAAATGCTACCCATGCAGTGCACAAAAATGTAGCGCAAACATGTGTAGTGCGGAATGCGTGCACATGCAGTACAGAACCCTGATCAATGCAGTGCACGCCCCTACATTGGAAAAAATACTTAAGGGAGAAAAATACAAAGAAAAAAATTGACCACCACAGGTGCAACCGGCCCTAGCCAGTCTCGTAGTAGGTCTGCGCCCACAGAAGGCGAATCGTTCTGAGTCACAATGCATGGCGGCGGTCACACATGGGCCCATAGGTTAGAGAGCATAGAGCAGCGAGCGCCGTGTATAAGCGCCCAAATAAGCAACCAGAGGAGTTCGATACGGCGGCCTCGCCAGCGCTTATAAACAGGTCGGGTGCGCCTTCCGTGGGCGAGGTGAGACTAAACATTAGGCCACACACAACGCAACGGGAACCAGCCGTGCTCACAGGCCGACTTGGGCCCAATGCGTCTTCACTACCCGAACACAGGCCCAACAAGGCCCACTAAGAAAAAACAATAAGTTCAAAAATAAAACATCAAAAATGAAAAAAAATTAAATGAATAACAAACAACAAAAAAATGTGCATGGGCACTGCGAGAAACTACAGTTCGCTATTAATAAATAAAACGCAGGAAGCCCGAAGTCAACGTACAAATGCAGTCTACGACGTACAACAATGCAGTTCTCCACGTGGAAGCACGAAGTATTCTTTTTTCTGAAATGCAGTTCTCTTTACACTGCAATGCAGTATGGCTAAAATGAAGAATGCAGCCCTGTTACTTAAGCAAAGCAGTCCGACACCCCTACCCACACTACCCTCCATCCATACAAAAGCTGCATTACCATCAAAAAAAGAGAGAAAAAGAAAGAACTCAATCAAAAAACTAAATGTGCATACATCTGTGTGAATCCTAATCCTATATAATTTAGTTTACGAACAATAAACTTCACTTCAATGCAGTACACTATGTGGACATAGGCAGTTCTGTTCTGATAGCAAAGAAGTGCACTTACTTGGAAAATTCATCGAAAACACAATCATCACATTTTCTGACAGTTGCGTCAATACCTTGAACTACTCACGAAAAAAGAGGTGACGACGTTCTAGATTTCCAACGCACTAACAGAGCCTCCTCGTAGCAGAACCTTTCTGCAGTTGCCACGTAACTAAAAACAGAGCCCCACCACGCTACCACCCCGCTCCACCTCTCCCATGTCCTGTCAAGGAGAGCAGAGGATAAAACACAACTGCTTCGTCCCCCCAAAAACCCCATTGCATCTTCTTCTCCACACTTCCTTTCACTAACCTCTCTCTCTCTCTCCAGAACAAACACGAGAGAGCAGAGGAGAGTTATGGCGGATGCACCTCTGTACAAGCAGCGCTGCACGTACACTAGGGAGCTCCACGACGTGGACCTCCACGGCAACCACAAGCTACATGTCGTTTGCACAAGCAAGGGTGAAGACGTGGACAAGATGTTGTCCACGTTCAGGAGGAAGCTCGGCGGAATGCCCGTCAAACTAGTCGGCATTTATGTTGAGTACACGCACTACATGAAGCCACAGCTGGCAGCAGTGCTCCAGCTATGCGTAGAAAAAGAATGCCTTGTCTACCACATCTCTGCAGCTAAAGACAGGTCAGAATAACTATCAATCTGTAATATTCCTTGTCAATATTGATTTTAAATTTCCTTCACTGCAATTGCCAATATTTAAACTTTGGTTCTCATTTTTTAAAAGCATGGCATATGAATTCATTAACAGTTTTCATCTGGCTCCATGTATGTCACTCATGTGTTCAATTCTTGAATTATATGATCTAGCAATACACACAGTTTTATTTTGTTTTACCAAATACAAACTATTTGACTGAACAATACAAAACTGCAACATTACTATACGAAACATGTATGAAATTTAGTTCAAGAATACAAGCATGCACAAAACATGCATTGTTTATGCAATATATTATCAGATTTACTACTTATGCTGAACCAAGTATTAGCAACTACTCACTACAACAGATTCAGATATTCGTATTGTAGTTCAGTTTCAAAATAAACAAAAAAACATTGGTAGTTTTAAGAAAATAAACTATATTCGCTCTATACAAACATCTTGCAGGCCAATGGAACTAGACAAATTACTCATGAATGGTGAGTACACCTTCGCCGGATTCGCCATTGAAGGAGACAAAAGCAAGCTGAAGCTATCTGGTTTGGAGATCAACTCCGACAACTACATTGATATTCAGGTGGAATGGAGAGATCCATACAATAAAAAGAAGTTTGACTCTTTGGCTGATGTTGCCGGCAGGATGATAGACATTCACTACCATGACATGAAGAAAAAAATTAACCGCAAGGAGGACCATACTCTGTGGGGATTTTGCCCGCTGCCAAAAAAGCTTATCAAGTATGCAGCAATAGATGCACTCGCCACATATGAGTCATGGAGAATCATCTACGATGTCATAATGGGACTGGACAGGGCAAAAAAAGACAAAGAAGCAAAGAAGAAGAAGAACAAGGCTGTAATCCAATACAGCAACTAGAAATAATTAGGGCTATGTTTAGTTTCACTTTACTTTAGTCATTGTGTTCTTCTTTGTTTCATGTATGCAAGCTTTTGATTATGTCTGTTGCTTCATATCAAACATTTCTTTTGTAAAAACAATGTTGTTTTAGAATTATCATCAAATTTTCTTTTTCTTGATTTCTTATGTATCGTCAGTTTGCTTGTGATCAATTGCTTTCGTTGAAATTAGTTTGTGTTAGAACAAGTATCCAGAAAACTTTGAAAAATTTAGTCTTTGATACGAAAACATACTATTCACATATAAAACATATTCAAAAACAATGTTAAACAAAAAAAATTAAGTAATCTGACTACAACTCATACCTAAAAAAGAAAGATTAATGCAGTTCACAATGGTAAAAATAAGCATTACGCATTTGTACACATGTAGTCCACAAATAGTAATTATAGAAAAAGAACATTAATATTAATATTTATAAAAAAATATAATCCGTGGACCATTATAAACAAGCGTGAACACAGTTCACATAACAAATATAAGGCAGTTCACAAAGTGTATACATGAAATGTTGTACATGCATAAATGCAGAACGAGAGGGGCTGCAGCAACTTTCGTGTAGTGCACAACACACAGACTTGGTACGCGCAGTGCAGTACTAAACGTTGGTGCAAGCAGTACAAATGACACCATTTGTACTACCATGAAATATATATACTCCAAAAAATGCTTCAGATAAGGAAAAAAATTGACCACCCAGCTGCAACCAGGCCCCAACCTGTCCCGTAATAGGTCTGCGCCTACAGTAGGCGATTCGTTCTGAGCTACAATGCATGGGGCCGGGCACAAGTGGGCCCACAAGTTAGAGAGCATAGAGCAGCGCCCGCCATGTATAAGCGCACAAATAAGTAACTAGAGGAGTTTGATACGGCGGCCTTGCCATCGCTTATAAACAGGTCAGACGCACTTTCCGCGGGCCAGGTGGGACTAAACATTAGGCCGCACACAACGCACCGGGAACCAACCGTGGTCACATGCTGACTTGGGCCCCATGCGTCTTACACCCCATCGAACCCAACAAATTCTCACAGCCCAAAAACAAACAAAGCCCAATGACGCACAACTAGCAAGTAATTCCAGTACCCCCTCACCTAAAAAATGTAGTTCGCTGTGCAGTCCGGTATAGGATGGAAGATGTGGTGTCAATAAAGCATTGCACGTCGCTTAGACGAATATTTTTTCCAGTCATTCAAGAACACTACCACGGCGAATCTTTTCACTTGGCTACAACGGCACAAACCCACGTCACACACTGGCTTCGTTGACATGCGCACGAGGTGTGACGGACTCGCCTACACATGCGGCGCTACGTCACGCCGCGTCGCCGCCTGCTCTGGCTTGTTCCATGCTCGGTCTCGCAGGGGGGTGGGGAGGGGGTCACGACCCTCCTCCCGCCCCCCTGCCCGGCCTCATGCTAACACACGCAGTGCGCTTGTTGACAGGTGCTGTGCGGACATTCTGTTTTTCCAAGAATAGGACGCACGTAACCCCAGAGCTAGACCCCTAAGATAGACAGGGAGGTGACGGGGTGTGACGGACTCGCCTACGCATGTGGCGCCGCGCGTGCTCCGGCTCGTTCTAGGCTCGGCCTCGTAGGGGGTGGGGAGGGGGGTGATGACCCCCCTCCCACCGCCCTACTCGACCTCGCGCTAACGCAAACAGTGCGCTTGGTTGACAAGCGCAGTGCGGACATTTTGTTTATCCAACAATAGGACGCACGCAACCCTAGAGCCACACCCCTAAGATAGACAGGGAGGCGACGGGGTGTGACGGACTCGCCTACGCATGTGGCGCCACGGCACGCCGTGTCGCCGCCTGCTTCGGCTCATTCTAGGCTCGGCCTAGCAGGGGGGTGGGGAGGGGGGTCACGACCCCCTCCCATGCCCCTGCTCGGCCTCGCGCTAACACACGCACTGCGCTTGGTTAACACGCGCAGTACGGACATTCTATTTTTCCAACAATAGGACGCACGCAACCCAGAGCCACACCCATAAGATAGACAGGGAGGCGACGGGATGTGACGGACTCGCCTACGCATGCGGCGCTGCGGCACGCCGTGTCGCCGCCTGCTCCATCTCGTTATAGGCTCGGCCTGGCAGGGCGTGGGGAGGGGGGTCACGACCCCCCCTCCCACCCCCTGCTCGGCCTCGCACTAACGTACGCAGTGCGCTTGGTTGATAGGCGCAGTGCGGACATTCTATTTTTCCAACAATAGGAGGCACGCAACTGAGAGCCACACCCCTAAGATAGATAGGGAGGCAACGGGATGTGATGGACTCACCTACGCATGGGGCACCGCGGCACGCCGCGTCGCCACCTGCTCCGGCTCGTTCCAGGCTCGGCCTCACAGGGGGTGGGGAGGGGGTCACTACCCCCCTCCCACCCCCTGCTCGGCCTCGCGCTAACGCACACAGTGCGCTTTTGACAGGAGCAGTGCGGACATTCTGTTTTCCAACAATAGGACGCATGCAACCCCAGAGCCACACCCCTAAGATAGACAGGCAGGCGACGGGGTGTGACGGACTCGCCTACGCATGCGGCGCTGCGGTACGCCGCGTCGCCGCCTGCTCCGGATCGTTCCAGGCTCGGCCTCGCAGGCGGGTGGGGAGGGGGTCACGACCCCCCTCCCACCCCCCTGCTCGGCCTCGCGCTAACGAACACAATGCATTAAGTACACGGAATATAGGAGCAATACAAATCTATAGACAACTAAAAAAATGGGGGCCCCCAACCCACTACCTTATCGTACAATCAATAAAAAACAACTGCAGGACGCATCTTTAGGCAAAAGCAACGCATTTGGTTAGGCAAAAAATAGTGCAGTATCATAAAGCAATGCAGTTTCGGGATACACACATGAATACAGGGTCTGCTGCAAGTGTAGCAAAAAAAGGTACATCACAAACTTGTAGACAAATGCAGTGCTTTTTGTTGGACGAAGAAGTTCTGCATCACATGCGGTGCAGTTTATGGGACACATACGATACATATAAGCATGACAAATGCTAGTTCACACAGAACGTGGTCGTCAACAAAATAAAAATATACACATATATATACTGTATGAGTTATTTATATAAAATATACATACACATACAAATTCGTCCATATAAACTGCTGCAAAAAGCACACGAAAACACAACAACTTAAAAAAAAGTCTTTTTCATACATTATCTACCTTAGACAGCACACAACACACAACGTGAACCCTAGTTCTTCTCCATACATAGGCTTTTACCTAGTAGAAACAATGCCAAAATAAATGTTACTGCGTCTGCGATTGCGACAGGGAAGTAAGCCCGAGGTCCGCAATTAGATCTCGTAGCTCAAGCGGCATGTCTTCATAACACAACATGTTCGAAGGATTGAACAGCAACTGGAACATGTACTCCGCCTTCCAATCTTCAACAACAGGCTAGAAAAGAAAATTAAAAAAATGCAGACCAGTGATTAAAAAAAGGTTGTCATAAAGAACAAAAAGTGAAAAGGTAAAAAAAAGTAACAAGAAAAAGAAGAAAACAGAGAAGGTGTTACGTCGGATTTGATAATTCTCTCAACTAGACGTTGGCCGTCATACAACTGCGTCAACCTCAGAACATAGATTCCGCACTCGTTTGCTCCCTGCGCTGGCACGACTGGGTAAGAGGGCTTCTCTGCCAATTTAACCCAGTCAGGGTGGTTCTTCGATTTATACATTTTTTCACCAAAAATCACCTTCACCAGCTGAGTCATCCTCCTCATCTTGCAAAAAAAAGGAAGCACAAGGTAAAAATAACAGACATCATAGATCAAGTTACTATTCAGACGAACCAAAAAATACAAAAGTTGTTCTCAACGTCTAGACAGTCCCTCTTTTAAATGCACGCGAGATCATTTCCTTTTACCCTTTTTACACAGATTATGGGGGGTGTGAGAAAATGTAGTTCTGTCGCGCATACGTTGCAGTGCACTACATAAACAAGTGTGGTTCTATGTGTACCAACATTGCATGTGCAGTTTATAAAAAATGCAGTAGGAGAAACACAAAAAAGCTTTGCACTTGGCAAGAAAAAATGACATGCCACTTCAGTGCAATCTGAGTGGTAGTCAGTCCTGTGCCACTTTGTCGTGACATCAGGATGGCCAGTGTACTTCCTAGTGTCATGGATATCAAATATCTGGCGATGTTGATTCATCGTGTATAAGGAATAATGACCATCCTTGCAACGTGGCATCATAATCTGTTCACATAAAAAACAAAAATGAAAATGAAAAGTTCTTTCGGCACGTAGCACAAGGACCACTGTTCCAAAAATAACTATAAAAAGAAATGCAACAAACCAGAAAAATAAATGACGGAAAACAATGAACTTACCAGTTTTGCATCCAACAGGTTTACGTCGTCGCTCATAAAAACCTTGAACTGCTTAACTGCATCTTCTAAAACAAACGGGCTATGCACAACTGGCTACATAGGGTTTAAATCATCATCTCTCATCACAAAGGTTTCCATTTGAAGAACGTACTGCACAGAAAAAAGAACAAAAAGGACATGAAAAAAAGAATAAACAATGCATGCAGGCATGGACATGAAAAAACCAGTACAATAGGAAAAAATGACAGCACACATTTACCATGATAAATAAAGGTGAAAGTAGCACACGTTCACCGGAATGATAAACTAAACTCAATTCATGGTCTTGCTTCTAGTACTTGATGACAAAATCCATGAGATACGAATCCATTAAAGCTCCTTTGCCAAATGTATTATAGATATAGTCAACAGTGTAAGTATTGACATCACCAAAAGGACTATTCACCATAAAGAACGTGTTCCTGCAGTAAACATACACAGATGGGATCAATAAAATTAAAATTAAAAACAAAACACACAAAAAGGATGAAGGGCACACACATAAAACTTAAAAGCCTTCAGTTTCTCTATAGAGCATCAGTTTCTCTCGTGGTATTTGGCTGAGAACAATATCCTTTATTTTCCTTGCCTCATCAATATATTTGAACCTCGGAGGCTTCAGTTTCTCTATAGAGCATCTCAACTTAAAAGCCTTCTCGCCTGCCCTCTTGTTCGAAAATACTTCAACCTCATCGATAGGAGGATGATTAATTGTTGCACTCCTAGTCCTAGTGACGCGTGGACACGGCGTCACAAAATCATCATCATCAACATCAAATACATCGTGTGGAGAGCTAGGTCGAGAGACACTTCCACCATCAGGTCTAGACGCCACATGTGTGTTCAAACCATCTCCAGCCAAACAACTAGAATTATCTGGAGAGATTTCAATGACACAATCCTCCATAACCACCTCAAAACCCTGGGACTCAAACAATGACATATAGCCTTCATGAAGCCCCCCCATCAAAACCTAAAAACGTGTAGAAAAAACATGGAAACACTCAGCACAAAATACAACACCAAAAAACATGTAATACATCTCATTAATATAAAAATGCAGTTCACTAAAGAACAAAATGCAGCCCACTAGTTTACATCAATGCAGTTCACTTGTCTACAGCAACGCAGTCCACTTGTCTACTGCAACCCACTTGTCTACAACAATGCAGCCCACTTGTATACAACAATGCAGCCCACTTATAAAGAACAATGCAGCTCACTTGCCCAAAAAATAAAATGCATCTCACTAACACAACAAATAAATATACACATCCATTCTAAATCGTGAACTTAACTAAAAAAACTAGTAAAAAAAGCCCATAAGAAGCGGAAGCAAGCAGTAGACAAAAAAATAATAAAAGGGAGGATAAAGAAGTTCACTAAAACAACCTTTATCTGCAAAAAATAAAAGTGATGTTAAATCAAGGCAACACTTTCTCGATGTGAGCCAACTATAGAGCATGTCCTTTCTGATGTAGCCAATGTGCTCCACCCCAAACTGAGCAACTCGAACACCATCCCAAGTCTACAAGAATTGAAACATAACGAATCCACAATCATGACTGCAATAAAAAGAATAAAAAACATCAGTTTCACAAAATGAAATTAAAAAACTTGAGCAGTATGGTGGAGATGGGCCATACAGAACACACCCATTTGGCTGCATTTGGACAATGACATGTTTCAACACAAAACCATCAAGTGCAGGAGGATATAGCGGCTCATCAGAACTTGACCTTCCTTCTTTCCATCCACGGTTGATATTTTTAACCATCCTCCTAAAAACCCTGATCGCAACAGGGCTGCCAGGTTTATTGAGCGACTCAAGAAATTCAAACCTCCTTTCTTTCACATTTAATGCAACTACACAATAATGACCAACGCCATCCCTCATCTCTGGCGGATCAAAAGTTGCAAAAAGTAGCAAAAAATAAATAAAATTATTATAAGAATAAGAAATAGAACACTATAAAAACAAACACACAAAATATAGTTTTCGACACATAAAAACGTTACTCACCATATCCTTTTTACCAACACGCTCCTCGGCTTTTGAAGAGAACATCATTTTAACACTCCTGCCTACAGTACCACCATTCCAAATATTTGTGTGCCAAAAAAAAACCAAAAATCAAATAGTGCTCAAGCAAGCAGGTCGTCGCACGAAATCAGAAAATAAAATCAAAAAAACATCTGCATTCTTACACAAATTTGAACGGGGCAACCATTGTCGGAGATCCCTTAAACTTATCTATCAGCAAAGAAACCCCAAGATCTACAAGGCTTGTAGTGAGCATCCCTTTATCCCAAAAGGATTGACCAACTTCGTCAATGGTAATATCAGCCATCTCAGTTTTAAAAGCAATCATGTCCCTGAATTTTTCATGAAAAACTGAAACATAAGATACTAAAAAAATTAACAACAAAGAAAAAGGGGTAAATACCAAAATAAGAAAATGCATATGAACAAAACAATTTCTAAAAAACCATACTTCTTCTTCTTGTCCTTCCGAACCCTCGTAATAGCAGCGTACAACTCATTGTATCTTTTCAGAAGAGTTGGACCAATGCTCGACGGTGTCACGACAGGAAGTTCGTCATCTGTAATAAAAAGATGAAGTTCACATATCCAAAGAATGAATTTCAAATATTAAGATAAGGAAATTCTGCAAGCTATGTCGAAAATCATAAACAAAAGATCAAGTTTCACTTATCATTAAACATCTAATACAGATACCATAGTAATTAAACAAAATGAATGAGAAATACTTTAACTGCACTGTTCGAAACAAAACTCTTGCCTTCAGTGTCAGAGTCTTCATGATGTTGTTCTTCAGAGCTGACCAAATCATTTTCTTGGCTAGGTTGCGACGAATCCACCACAACCTCACTGGACTACCCTTCTGCAGCAACATCAACATTCTCTGCATTTACAACAGTCTGGTCAATCGCAACGTCCTTAGATACTTCAGCTACATGAGGCTCCACTCTCGATACTTCAGGAACATCGTTGGCCGCCAGACAAACAGGGGAAGCAACAACACTAACAGCAGGGACGACATTCTCCAGCGGGTTTTCAATGCCAAAATCAGAATCTTCATGCCGACTAGGTGATAGAGGCAAAGGTGTCCCGTCTTTCGATGAGATGGTGGCTATCGTTCTGGAGGAAGTCGACTTTGACAATCCGACTACGAACGTGCGAGGATGTCGCACCTTAGCAATCGCTAAACCAACTCCGAGAGGTTATTGACCACGCCGGAGCACGATCAACCTGACCACGAAGGTCTATTTCCTGCAGGCAAACAAAGAAAAAGCAAGAAACTAAGATTGCAATCTGGATATTGCGAATATAAGAGGAAAGCTTTATTGATCAAAGGTGGGGTTCTGTGATGCCTTTGTCTGGTCGTTGAACACAAACGAAGTACGTGAAGTTGCAGGTATGGCGAACTTTAATCTAAACAAAACCCAAAGTCTAAACGACGCCCTAAGGGCTGTATATATGGAGGAAGAGGGCGGAATTTCGTGGCCCTTAGAGGAGGGGTCCGAAACCAACCCTAACTCTTGTTTCCCCACACATACAGACTCTTAAAACAGTCTATACTTAAGTATTTCGAAAATACATGGGCCTGGCCCAATAATAAGGTGAGCAGCACCTAGAATAGCTTCTGGACGAAATTTATGAAGTGGCATATTGTATATTTCGTGCAAGGCTTCATGTACTCCTTATGGTGGCTTCAAAGTCCTGAAATCATCACTTGTAACTCCGTTCTTGATCCCCTTGCGCATGCCATCATCTCCATGCTTGAACTTGCTCCAAGGTTCATCTTTCTTGTCCAAGCTAGGCCCTTCATTTGTAAGCAAAACAAATGTATCCAATTTAGGCAGCATCATATTCTCATAAACGTTAGAATCATTACCAAGAAACGGAAGTACCTGATAATTCAATTGGTGTGCGTGAGCTCTAGTAATTGGTCCAGTATGTATAGCAGTAGGGGTTGTGGGTGTAACAATGGTATTGATGTCCTCATCATCCTCCCCTTCTTGAAATGAAGTCATCCTTGACGAAAGCTCATCTTCCTCACCCAAATAAGTCTTCAAATCTACAATGTTAAAAGTGGGACTAACCCGAAAATCTATAGGCAGCTCAAGTTTATATGCATTATCATTTATTTTCTCTAACACCTTAAAAGGACCAGCAACACGTGGCATTAGCTTTGATTTGCGGAAATTAGGAAATCTATCCTTACGCAAATGTAACCAAACAAGATCTCCAGGTGCAAACACAACATGTTTTCTACCCTTATCTCCAGCAAGTTTATATTTAGCATTCATACGCTGAGTGTTTTCCTTATTTAACTCATGCATTTTTAAAATCAATTCAGCATGTTCTTTAGCATCAAAATTAACCTTCTCCGAAGATGGAAGAGGCAACAAATCAATAGGTGCACGATGTAGGAAACCATACACAATTTCAAAAGGGCACATCTTAGTAGTAGAATGCAATGAAGGATTATAAGCAAATTCAATATGAGGCAAGCATTCTTCCCACATTTTCTTATTATTCTTCAAACCATCCCTAAGCATAGTAGACAATGTTCTATTGACTACTTCAGTTTGTCCATCAGTTTGGGGGTGACAAGTAGTACTAAAAAGCAGTTTAGTCCCCAACTTAGCCCATAAACATCTCCAAAAGTGGCTAAGAAATTTAGTATCATGATCTGAAACAACAGTATTTGTCACGCCATGCAAGCGAATAATTTCACGAAAGAACAAATCAGCAACATTAACAGCATCATCGCTTTTATAACATGGTATAAAGTGTGCCATTTTCGAGAACCTATCCACGACAAGAAATATGCTATCCCTCCCCTTCTTTGTTCGAGGTAAACCTAAAACAAATTCCATAGATATATCCTCCCAAGGAACACTAGGTACAGGCAAAGGCATATATAAACCATGAGGATTGAGTCATGACTTGGCTTTTTGACATGTAGTGCAGCAAGCAACAAAACGCTCAACATCCCATCTCATCTTTGGCCAAAAGAAATGTGTAGCAAGTATATCCTCCGTCTTCTTGACGCCAAAGTGTCCCATTAATCCTCCTCCATGCGCCTCCTGCAACAACAAAAGACGGACGGAGCAAGGTCGAATGCATAGCTTGTTAGCACGAAACACAAATCCATTGTTAAGAACGAACTTGTTCCAAGTTCTCCCTTCCTTACAATTCTGCAATACATCTTTAAATTCAGCATCATGCACATATTGATCTTTGATGGTCTCCAAACCAAATATTTTAAAGTCAAGTTGTGAAAGCATAGTATAACGACGAGACAATGCATCAGCAATAAAATTTTCTTTACCCTTCTTGTATTTAATGACATAAGGGAAATTCTCAATGAATTCAACCCATTTAGCATGTCTACGGTTCAGTTTTGCTTGACTTTTAATGTGTTCCAAAGATTCATGATCAGAATGTATAACAAATTCCTTGGGCCATAAATAATGTTGCCATGTTTCTAAGGTCCTAAAAAGAGCATATAATTATTTATTATAAGTAGAATAGTTCAGACTTAGGCCGACTCAATTTTTCAGAAAAGTATGCAATAGGTTTTCCATCTGGTAATAACACACCTCCTAATCCAATTCCACTAGCATCACATTCAAGCTCAAAAGTATTATTAAAATCAGGAAGTTGGAGTAAAGGAGCATGCGTCAACTTATCTTTCAATACCGTGAAGGCTTCTTCCTATGCGGCACCCCAAACAAAAGGCACATCCTTCTTTGTAAGCTCGTTGACAAGTGCAACAATGGTGCTGAAATCTCCTCACTTGTGTGACCGTTTTGGGCTGCGGCCAACTCTCAATAGCTTCAATCTTGGCTTTATCAACTTCAATTCCACGTGGAGTAACAACATAGCCAAGAAAAGATACTCGGTCGGTGCAAAAGGTGCACTTTCCAAGGTTACCAAACAAACATGCATCACGTAAAGCAATAAAAATAGCACATAAATGTTCCAAATGTTCCTCCAAAGATTTCCTATAAATCAATATGTCATCAAAGTAAACTACCACAAATCGTCCAATGAAAGCACGTAAAACTTTGTTCATTAATCTCATGAAAGTACTAGGTGCATTAGTTAACCCAAAAGGCATGATTAACCACTCATATAATCCAAACTTAGTTTTAAATGTTGTTTTCCATTCATCTCCCAATTTCATACAAATTTGATGGTATCCACTACGAAAATCAACTTTGGAGAATATTGTAGAGCCACTCAATTCATCAAGAATATCATCTACCCTAGGAATAGGATGACGATAATGAATAGTAATATTATTAATGCCTCTACAATCAACGCACATACGGGACGTACCATCCTTTTTCGGCACAAATGATAGGAACAGCACAAGGACTAAGGGATTCGTGTAAATAACCTTTGTCGAGCAGTTCTTGTACTTGACACATAATCTCCTTCATCTCCTCTGGATTGGTACGGTATGGTGCACGGTTGGGTAATGATGCACCGGGAATTAAGTCAATTTGATGCTCGATCCCTCGAATATGTGGTAATCCCGGTGGCACGTCTTGTGGAAACACATCGGCGAACTCCTGCAAAATGTTAGTGACAGGAGGAGGCAAAGAGGAAGGCACGTCCTCGAATGAAAGTAATGCCTCTTTGCACACAAAAGCATAGCAAACAGATTTGCTAAAATCTAGATCATCAATATCAGATTTGGTGGCAATTAAACATGCACTTTTCAATTTGATTTCAGAAGCAACACTAGATGGTTCATTATTAGGCTTCAATTGTTGGTCAAATTCTTTTGCCACAATCTGATTTTCACTCTTATTTTTCTCCTGTTTTGCTTTATTAGCTCTATTAGTATCATCTTTCAGAAAGGAATCAGGAGTCATAGGAAGCAAAGTAATATTTTTATCCTTATGAACAAGAGTATATTGATTGTGTCTACCATGGTGTACAGAATTTTTATCAAATTCCCATGGTCTACAAAGTAATAAGGAACATGCTTGCATAGATACTAAAATGCACACGAACAGTACATGTTACCTTAGCTTTGCCGCTGTTGTTGAACCATTGGATGTAGTAAGGATGTGGATGTGGTCTTGTGGTGATAGATAGCTTCTTCACCATCTCCATGCTAGCCAAGTTATTGCAGCTCCCTCCATCTATGATGACATGAACAGAACGTTCCTTCACAACTCCCTTTGTATGGAACAAATTATGCCTCAGATTTTGCTCAGCTTGTGTAACCTGCACACTCAAAACACGTTGAGCAACTAAACATTCATACCTGTCAGCATCTTCAGTAGCCATGTATTACGTCTCATGATCAGAATCATCTCCGCCGTGTTCTTCATGTGTAATAAGAGCCAAAGTCTCCTCATCATAGTCACTAGCGGACTCATACCCACCATCCTCAGTAACAATCATCACACGCTAAGATCTACATTCTCTCGCAAAATGTCCTCTTCCCTTAAAATGACGACAAATAATATCACTTGTGTGCCCTGTTGATGCCATGGAAGAAGAAGAGCTCTGCGCAGGCCCAGCAGGTGTGGTCTTGGCAGATAGTGGTGGTTGTGCCTGCTTTCTTGTATCACGGCTGGAGGTGGCACATGATGGAGGTGCTGGTGTAGTGGAAGTAGAGGATGCACGTGGTGTCCATGATGAAGATCGACCTGCAGAAAAGTTAGTTCGCGCCAATGCCTGTCGATCCTGCACTTCATGTTCAGCTTTACAAGCAAGATGGAACAAACGAGTGATATTAGTATACTCCTTATACTCTAGAATGTTCTGAATCTCTCTATTTAATCCACCCATAAACTGTGCAAGCATAGCTTCATTCTCCTCAACAATACCACATCTAATCTTGCCAGTTTGTAATTCCTGATACTATTCTTCTACAAAAAAAATTCCTTGTCTTAAACGCTACAATTTTTGAAGTAATTCACGTTGATAATATGGTGGAACCCAATGAGTACGCATAGCAGTTTTCAAAGCAGCCCAAGTAGCTGGAATGGGATATAATCTACAACGTTCAGACCACCAAACACATGCAAAACTAGTGAAAGCACAAACAGCAGCAGGAACACGTCTCTCCTCAGGATGTTGTAAACATGTAAAACGTTGTTCAGTTTCTAACTCCCAAGTAAGATATATATCAGGAACATATCTACCCTCAAATGGTGGAATATTCAATTTCAGTTTAGGAAGATGTTCATGATTTCGTACCTCAGGTGGTGGTGCAGCCCTACTGTTGCGATGATATGCATGAGGACGACCTGGTGGTGGTGGTGCTGGTGGTTGCACGTAGTTCTGATTTTGATCAACCTCATCCTCATAATGGTCCTCCACCTCTGCAGTAGCAGCAGGAGCTACAGCAGCACCAACAGTAGGTATAGCAGCACCAGAAGTTTGACCAGGCTCAATGGGAACGCCTTGTGCTCGTCCCACTTGATTTGGAAGACGATGTTGTTGTTGTTGTTGTTGTTTTTGTTATTGTTGTTATTGTTGTTGTTGTTTTATAGGTGCGACAGGTGCAGCGGGCGGTGGAAGACGCGCGAACAATTCATTAAACTTGTTATCGAGCGTTGTTTTGAACGCCTTCTCAAAGCCATCTATCTTCTCCATGGCCTCTTCAAATCTATTTAGCACATCTTCCACCTGTCCACTCATCATTTGCTGAAACTTATCATGTAACTCTTTGTTTGTCATAGTCTCCCAGTCAGTCTCGTCGGCTTGTGATCCTGCCATGGTTAGCAGCAATAGAAACACACAAGAATATGATCCTACAGACTACTAGGAAGTGGTGGTGATGGTGTGGTGTACAGTCACAAATCCGTCAAGCGAATCTCAAATTCTTACCAGTTCTTACCAAGCAGCAGGTGGTGATTAGCAACCGTTGTAGTCAAAACTCTCAAAGCTTGCATAGAGCAATTACCAGCGAGAGTCAAACGCACGACGTAGATGTATGTGGAGCTGGGAAGGCTTATAATATGGTAGCAAAAAGGGTCAGCAATAATCAATTCAGATATGCAAAGTTGAATAAACGCTCAACGACGGTACTGTGCTGGTCCTAGGCTAGACCGTACTAGAGACGCGAGCCTAGAACACTAACAAAATCACGACGCTGCACGTAAACAAGGGAGGAGCACACTTTGATTTTTTTTCTTTTCTCACTTTTTCTCTTTTTTTTGCTCCGCAAAATTTTTTTTCGAAAAAGTCTACAAATGTCCTAAAAACTGGCTAGCCAGAATTTTCCAGACTTAGTTTTTTTAAACTGGAACTATTTTTCTTCTGTGGATGGCTCGGAAGTTTGGGAGTCCTACTCTATCACGACTTGGAGCATCCCATGATCTGGAAATCGAAAAAAAAGCAACAATTACTGGACTCGGACTGGTGGCGGAGATGAATCTGGTGGAATCTCGGACTGGTGGCGGAGATTAATCTGGTGGAATTCAGACTGGTGGCGGATTTATGTTGCAGGTGCACTCGGATTGGTGTGATGGTGACTGATATGTGGTGGTGGTATATGGCAGCGACGATGAAGTTGGTGCGGTGGTGGTATATGGCAGCAGCGGTGATGATTATGCGGTGGTGATATATGGTAGCGGCGACGTGACAACCTGTGAACAGAACTCGAAACTCTAAAGGACTAGACACTAAGACCAGCAACTTGACACGACGATGCAACCACAAATTCAACAAAGCAAATAAAGAAAAGATTATGCAAAGGCTCGGATTGGTTCGGATAGGATGAACTAACCCTAAATTTTTTTGGCTATTTCGTGGACTATAGGTATGAAGAACAGACTCGATCTAAACTACGAAAAGCTGTAAAATCTCACCGAGCAACTTGGAAATTTGATACCACTTGATAGAGGCAAAGGTGTTCCGTCTTTCGATGAGATGGTGGCTATCATTCTGGAGGAAGTCGACTTTGACGATCGGACTACAAACGTGCGAGGATGTCGTACCTTAGCAATCGCTAAACCAACTCCGAGAGGTTATTGACCACGCCGGAGCATGATCAACCTGACCACGAAGGTCTATTTCCTGCAGGCAAATGAAGAACAAGCAAGAAACTAAGATTGCAATCTAGATATTGCGAATATAAGAGGCAATCTTTATTGATCAAAGGTGGGGTTCTGTGACGCCTTTGTCTGGTCGTTGAACACAAACGAAGTATGCGAAGTTGCAGCTATGGCGAACTTTAATCTAAACAAAATCCAAAGTCTAAACGACGCCCTAAGGGCTGTATATATGGAGGAAGAGGGCGGAATTTCGTGGCCCTTGGAGGAGGGGTCTGAAACCAACCCTAACTCTTGTTTCCCCACACATACGGACTCTTAAAACAGCCTATACTTATGTATTTCGAAAATACATGGGCCTGGCCCTATAATAAGGTGACACGGCACCTAGAATAGCCTCTGGACAAAATTTATGAAGTGGCATCTTGTATATTTCGTCCAAGGCTTCATGCACTCCTTATGGTGGCTTCAAAGTCCTGAAATCATCACTTGTAACTCCGTTCTTGATCCCCTTGTGCATGCCATCATCTCCATGGTTGAACTTGCTCCAAGGTTCATCTTTCTTGTCCAAGCTAGGCCCTTCATTTGTAAGCAAAACAAATGTATCCATTTTAGGCAGCATCATATTCTCATAAACATTAGAGTCGTTACCAAGAAACGAAAGTACCTGATAATTCAATTGGCGTGCACGAGCTCTAGTAATTGGTCCAGTATGTATAGCAGCAGGGGTTGTGGGTGTAATAATGGTATTGATGTCCTCACCACTAGGGGAAACAGCATCATGGAATTCTTGAGCTGCAGAGGGATATGCACAGTCGATGGCAACTGATGCAGAAGCATCAACACTGCCACCACCATCAACAGCACAACCTCCCTGATTCAGATAAACGTGAACTTCCATGTTTTCTTCTCAAGGTTGTGGAAAGTTTAAAAAACACACAATATCACAAGATGAGCGTGGGGATAATTAACACAACAACACAAAGGACACTTATGTCAAAGACTGCTGACAATATACACAAAACAACTGCAGTTCACAAGTGTCAAAACAACTACAACTACAACCCACATAAACGTAAAAAAGAACCGCAGTTCACTTTGTCAAACACTGCAGTTCAATTATGTTAAATACTGAAGCTTACGTATGTAAAACACTATGGACCACGCATGCGAAAAGAACTGCAGTTCACTTCTGTCAAATACTACAGCTCACACATGTAAAACTATTGTAGATAACATATGTAAATGAAAACGCATATGAGTGAACATAACAGCGTACATCAAGTTTATAAAAACAACAAAATATTAGATTACAACCCACGATCAGAACAAGTAATACAACTATACCTTATCAGCTACAACATCCAGAGGAGACGATGCATCAGCCAAGACCTCATCCTTTCCAGAGCCATCGTAGGACTCTTTGTGCACATCACAAGCAGCAAAACCAGTCTACAGGCATAGAACAAACCAAAAACTAAAATAATATGGTAATGACCAAAAAAGAAAAAACTTCAACTATGCACAAGCAGTACACACTTTACAACCGTGAAGTACACAAAAAATTCAATAAAATGGAAAGCAACAAATGCATGTTCAAGAAGAGGGACGCATGGCAGAACAGACATGGCAGAAGTACTTGTACCTGACCAACTCCATCGTCCCTAGTTCCATGGACACCAGAACATTCCACTCCAGCCTATCACAAAAAACAAAAAAAGTGAGGAGCAGTACACATAATACACAAAAGAGGTTCAAAGCCACAAAAAACCTAGAACATACATTATCAGCGCCAACGCTAGTGTCCTGATGGTTCATTTCATCCAAAATATGCCCAGCATCCTTCTCATACCGACCGCATTTTTGCTCCTGTGAATGTCTCAATTGAGCATACGAAGACTGAACATTCGTCACTACAATCTTCAGGATTTCAATCACGCCACAATCAAAATTGTGAGCAGCAACAATATCTTCATCTCGTGGGCCATGGCCAACAGGGAAAAAACCAGCAACTGTCCTCAACCTGTCACCAGAGGTTGGAAAATCTTCAGTCAACTTCAAAACCTTCAGAAGAAGCTCATCAATATCCTCGTGTTTTTTGCCGCCAACAAATGTCTGTTTAGAAGAGCTTCTATTATCAAACATCTGTCGAGCCATGAAACCACGAGTACGCGGCACCTCATCATCACAGGCAGGAAGCTGGCTACAGATAGGCTCATAAAACCTAGCATGAGTGCTAGGCCCCGCATTAGAGCTGCCGCATACAACTACAACAGGACGGTTGTACACAATATCACCTGACGCCTTCCACTGCAAAAAAAGAAAACATGCAAAGAGAAGTACACATGTGAGTACTAGAAAAGTTCAGATTTATAATGGCTGCACCTTTTTAAAAAAAACTGATATTAAAAACTCAGATGCACTAACTGGCAGCTTCCCAAATTTGTAAGTTTCCAAGTAAATCTTTCCCTTCACAAGCACATCCTCATTGTATAAGTTCATGAGGTCCTTGGTCGTCAGGTATGACGCACGTGGCGTCAACGTGTGCATGACTGAAAATTTGCGAAGCTTCAAGCAGTCAAGATACATAATCAGGGGGACAATGGCACAACCCTCTACACAATTCTGCTTGCTGCCTTCTGTTTACCACCTCACCACAGTTGCCTGTAACTCATCAACAACAAGCTGGCCAAAGTCCATCTGAGCCATAGCCGCATAATCCATGTTCTCTACCATTGCAGCAACTCTACTCAAACAAACTGCGGGCCCGAGGCACAGCGAATTCTGGTCAAGTATCAGGAAGAACACCTTCACAGCAAGGTCAACAGTCACATGATCATCTTCCTCCACCAACACCTTCAACTTCTCAAGCAAGTCCTTGACACCTATACTTCTTGAACGGCCAAAGCCAAGCTCATCCTTAAGGGCAGTCAACGAGTCATCATGGCCGCTGGCAGCAGGCATGGGTGCAGTGTGACGTCCCATAGGTAAATAAAAAATGTGATGAACTGCATCACAATTGATTCGAAGAACCCTACCATTCCCAAAGTCCATTATCATGGTGGCAGGGTCAATCACTCCCATCAGATAGCACATAAGAATGCGCGACACATTTTTCCTTACTGTCAGTTCAAAGACAACATCGAATCCAGCATCCCGATCACGACTACAGTGTGCCTCTTTCAACAAAGAAGCAGCCTTGCAAACAGTGGGAAGCGACAAACGTATGGTCTTGTTAAATCGAGAATCATCTCCCTCGGCATCATCTTCAGTTGCATTGCTCTTACTAGACTTCTTCCTCTGTGTAAAGGGAAATGCAATCCACATTAGAAGACTAGCCATAAAAAAGAGATAGAGAAAACACAGATAGAATAACAATGAAGGAAACAAATGCAGTCCACTTCAACAAACCTTTGGAACAACATCCACCTCCTCGCCAGAGTCACCACCAACATCTTCACCGACATCATCACGGGCACGCTTGGGTAGACTCTTAGATGAACCATAGTCTTTGCGTCTACCAGTATGAACATCCCTCACAAAATCAGCAAGCACAAAGTCGTCATCATCAGAGTTGGGACCTTCAGTGGCATGTAGTCGCTTCCGCTGAGGATCATCCTTTCCACCAGCTTCAGAAGTTCTCTTGCCAACATTCTTCTTCATGCCAGCAACACATGGACTCTGCCGAGGTGTACCACCTTCCTCAGCAACAGTACTCAGCCTCTTCTTCTGCAAACAAGGCTGCTTCACCTTGGCAAATTTGGCACCCTTGGCACCATCTGTAGCTCTCCTCTGCTTCTCCTTCTCCACAAACTCTTTTGAGCCACTTTCAAACCTCAACTTCTTCTTGCTTTGCTTTAACTCATATTCATGAAGCTGTTCCAAGACCATCCAATCATGTGTAACTTCCTCTGTACCATCAATAGACCGCGATTGTGTTTCAGACAAGACAGGATGTCTCTGGTCAAAGCTCACACCAACATTACCCTCTGTAAAATAATGGTCAATCAATTGAGTAACCTCCTCAAACCCAGGCACCCCAGCATGGAAAACAGACACTGCGTCAAAATGAAGTTTGACTATGGTCATTAAAGAGTGCACAAAAAGAACAAATGCAGTACACTTAGACATATAAATGCAGTGCTCCAACCATAAGCTCAAAATAAAAAATAATGCAGTGTACAAAAAATTTAATAAAACAACAATGCAGTTCACACATACATATAGTGGAGTTCACATATACAAATAAATGCAGTGATGCATACACTAACTTCATGTTTGTTCCCAACAAAATGCCGGACTAGATACAGCAAGGCAACGCTAATTTGTACAGCATCAAGTAACCAACATACACAAAAATAAAAAAATCAATCACATACCAGAAGGAGGGGCCACACTTATGGGAGAAGACTCAATCGGCGAGTTCACTTCATGTCCTCCCTCTACATCATGATCCTTACTGATGTAGGGTGGAATCGTATACGGACGATCTTTCATGAAAGGAGTGGATCCCACGATGAACATGAAAAACGCGAGGGGGGAACGAGGGGAATCACGAGGGGAAACACGAGAGAAACACTAAAACCAACAAGAATGATCACACATGTGCTAGATCCTAGAAACACAAAGATATACAAGATCCGAATCCAATAAAGGACGATACATAGGGTAACTGGTTCTTCTCTATGAGGAGGTCTTGATGGGGCCGCCCAAGAGGGGCTCTTGAATCCAAGGTGGATCTTCTCTGAAGAGGGGCCGCGGACTCTCTCAAGGAGTAGATCCGTATGGATGAGCGAAGCTCTATCTCTCAAATGAGCTATCACAACGCTAACCCTAACTAGAAGGTGGTGGAGGAGTATATATAGGTCTTAGCCATGAAGGGGTAAGTGGGAGAGGATACATGGGCCCCTGGCCCGTTCACTGTGCACAGACAGGCATCGGATGTCCGGGCTGGGGGCCGGATGTCCGGTCGTTCGCGCGTGGCCAGATGTCCGGGGCACGGGCCGGATGTCTGGGCTGGCGAGGTCGGCCTCAGTGCTCTCTGGATAGGGGGCGCCGGATTTCCGGGCAGGCGCCGGATGTCCGGCAGCTGTAGAGTCGCCTAGCGTCTGTCTCTCTCTGGTCTTCTTCTTGTTGGTGGTGCCGGATGTCCGGCCATTGTAGCTCCGTGGCGACTCCACTTGAGGCAATTCTCAATCTGCTTCTGTGTGGACTTGTCCTATGCTTTGAGCATTTCCATGGTCGTCTCCTCGGTTCCTGAGCACACGTAGTGTCTTTACATTAGGTAGCAATCATGTCTCGCACGAGTGGGAAGGGGAAGAATTTAGGAACGGGTTCACCTTATGTCCAATGGTGTATGCTTGAGTGTACATGGGGATGATCGTAGGATGCTCCGCATCATCTCCCCTCCCTTGGGGAAGATCCGACCTCGGATCGAAAACCTCATCACCATAGAAACTTTTGTTGTGGACGGACTTGTAGTTGGACGAAGAGGAAGACATGGCGCAATCCAAGTACTCCAAAGTGTCGCCGGAGGAGTATACATGTAAAAAGAGCAAACACAAACAACACTCGGAAATACAATGGTTAGCGCACACAAAGGGTCCATCATGTAAGAATGAGTCCGTGCGGCAAGATTGTTCGTGACAAAGCGCATGAAGCTTATCAAGATGATAGAGAATGATATGGAAAGAATTCATGGGAGCAAAAGCATTCATTTTGCACCCAAATTTGTTGTGAATATGATCAATGCAACCACGGCGCAAAATGATGTCATGGAGAGACGGTTTATCAATAGCATGAATATGGCAATGGATGTTCAATATGAATAAGTTATCATGCAATTGATGGTAGGCAATATGATCATGATGTATGAATATGCCATCAAGGAAGATCACAACAAATTTGCTAAGGAAATGCACAAGCTCATATATCATGGATGACATGGGAATACAATATGCAACAAGGCAATCATAATGTGAGTCAATCCATGCATAAGATGCAATTTTGTCATGTGTATGATATTTCCAATGAGCATGACATGTGTGAGCACAATCAACAAATATGGAGGTGTTTGTGTACCAATGGTCGATGTCATGGCATGAGTGGAGGTTCGAAGGTGCTTCCAATAAGTCCGAGCGCTCCTCAATTTTGAAGGTCCATAGAGCCAATCTCCCATGTCGCTCCTCCATTCGCGAGATGTATCATGTAGACAACAATGAAAGAGTGACCCATCCAATATGCGTAATTGAGGATGGCTCAAAGGGAAGGAGTTCACCTTTAGGAGATTCTCGCAAATGTTGGTGTTGCACATCGTGTATGCCTTCACATGACCAAATTGTCTCATGACGGTATCGCCTTGTGAATCCTTCAAAATGAAAGAACATGACAAACACTCGGAAAAACCTATCATTCGTGTGGTAAGATACTGAACAAGTGTATGCATCATGCTCATCATAAGAAAGGACAAGGGAGCATTTCATAGTATGGAGGCAGATGATGCGAGAACAACCAAATTCAATAGGCTCAATCAAAAAAGCATGCATCACAAGTAAAGTATCCAAGTCTCCAAGATCAATAAGGATAGATGCAAAAATTGGAGGCAAGCGACAATGAACAAAATATATCATGTGAGAGGCACGAGCATATACGTCATCAACCCAACAAAGCGAGTAAGAGTTGAACATGGGTGATGTGACAAAGCAAGCAATCATGGCGATCAAGTCAAGCAAGCTAGTAGTGCGAAGATGCAACATACTAGAAGGAATCATGGCAAGCATGTCATGGATGCAAATAGTGTGCATGAATAATTCACATGACATAGCACAAGCATGAAAGGAGGATATGAGAAAAATAGCATCAATAGCATGAGGCACATGATAAACATGGCAATAGCAACAAGGATCTCCACCAAGCATGCAAATACACATAGGAGTAGCATAATGGCGAATCATGGGTAGATGCAAGCAAGGCTCACAATTGCATGACAAAGGCATAGAAGCAAGTGTAGCATGCGAAGGGAACACGGTAAAATGCGCATGAAGTGACAAGCGGTATATAGCTCATAGTCGTGTGAGAGCCAAGTGAGAGAGATGCGCGTAGTCGTTGCGCAAAGAGAGTGGTGGGAAGGATAGTTCACGGGATCCCAAGTCATCTTTGCTCTCAAGAGCTCGTTTCGTCAACTCTTGGGATTGAGAGGTTGACGAGTATACGTGAGTACCTACACAAAACAAAGACAAAGGGAAAATTGTGTGTGCGTGGTAGATGTACACATCATCCATCATGATGTGCACGTGCTTGTGTTGGTTAGAACAAAATATCCAATTCTCAAATAAATGAGATGCGTGATATAGAAACATGTCATCCCTCATGATAGGTTTGTTGTTATGTATGGCATAATGGAGACTCAAATTGGGCAATGCATCATGAGAAATATGTAGAGCATTGTTATTCATGGAATGCATATGGTGCAAGCAATTATGAGAATCATGCAAAGTATGGAATGCATCAAAATCTCTTAATATGTATGAGGAAACTATGGGGGTCTCCTCATGATCATTAGTGGAAACATCACATGGAGAATATTGACAACATCCAAAACAATGCATATTTGGAACATTGTGATCATGGCATGGCATAGTAGATGAATTGTGAAAATTATGTAAAGGAAGTATGGCAATATCATCACATGAAAAACAAAAGCCAATTACCATCATCTCGTCATCTATGCCATAAGTGCAAATGGGGTTTATTTTAATGGGGCATGCATAGTTACTATGTTGAGATTGAAATGATGCAATATGAGAGATCTCACTCATAGCATATGACAAGTTTAATGGATTGTCAAACATGATGTGACCAAAAGAATTTTCACATGATATCCTATGGAGCATAACATCACAACTAGGAAACTTGACGTGATCGTCATCATATTCATCATAAATAGGTAAGTCATGACATGAGGAAGTCGCACTAGCATGAAGCATGGGAATAGGTGTGTCAACATCATGCAAGCAATCATTCGTAAAATAGTCCACTAGTGGGACAAGAGAAGCACCATCACCTATGTTACCTTTGGAGCATCGGTCATGTGTTGTAGGTGAGGTGTCGAAGACCCAGTCGTGGTCATCTTCATCTTGATGGAACCATGTGGGGGTGCATCTTCTTCCACCATGGCCATCGTCGTCTCCATTGGAGGTATGGACTTGTCGAGGATAGGCATGTCATCATGTAGGAGACCTAGCACCGAAGAAGAAAATACACTAGGAGTAGAGGTTAAGTCATTAGAAATCAAAGTGGCCTCACATGCCGTCTCAACTACCCACTCACTAAATGTTGTGTCTCACTCACTCCCGGTATGATGCTCTCACACATATGGTTTGTGGAGTCACTCAAATGGCTCTCAACCTCACATAGGATGTGTGGCATGCTCTCAAGTGTGGGGCTAGTGGTGGTCACACTCATCCTCTCATAGGAAATGCACTCAATGTCATATAAGGTGGAGTCACTCATCTCACTCATGGGGTGGTGGCTCTTCTCACATGGCAATTGGGGCATCTCATCACATGTTGGTGTCGGAGAGATGGTGGGGCAAATGTCTCCATGCTCAATCATGTCGTGGTCGTAGCCGTGGATGAAGGCCGAAGATGGCACATCATCACTCTCCTCTAAGACCAAAGATAAGGTCTCGTGTGCGGTCTCGTAGCTTGACTCGGAGTATGAGTCCAATATGGGCGTCGTATTCATGTTGTTGAAGAGGTTCATGCTTGTCGCCGTAGTCGAAGGGGATGGTCCTTGCTCGACCTTCTTGTCACCTTCTTGTTGTTGGAGGCCCATATGATGTGGCACCTCGTAGCTTGTCTCCATGACCGAAGGGAAATTCCCATGCTCGACCATCTTCCTTGAGGGGCTTGTGAAGATTGAAGTGTCGCCCTCGCTTGTAGGTGGTCGCCTCATTGGTGAAGATGTCGATGTAGGCGAACTCATGGGAAGTAGGTGAAGATGCCGTACGTCCAAAGGCGAAGATGCCTTGATAGCACTTGTGTAAGATGCCGAAGTGGTTGTTGTAACCGTAGCTCCGTCTTGGTTGTGGTCATCTCGTGATCTTCTTTCGTGCTCTTGAAGCTTGACCTTGGCGTGAAGTAGGGCTTGTTGGGACTTGTGCATTTGCGCTTGGCGAGCATCTTCATGATGATGGTGTCATTCTCGTGCTTCAGCTCGACGGCGTTCATCGTCATCGTGCACATGATGCTTGGAGGTGACTTGCCCTTCATGACGATGTGGATCACGAACGTGATGGTGGTCTCCATGGAGATGTGGACGTGGACGACTTACGCTTGCATCATTTTTGCGCTCCGAAGACTTGTGACTTGAACGTCGCCGCCTTGAGGATGATGAAGGGGAAGAACGGTTGATCAACAAGGTCCGAATCTCATCCATCCTTGCATCTTCCTCCTCCTTTTGTGTGGAAAGCTTGTTGTCAATGTAGTCCCTTTTCCTTGCTTCGGAGTAACGATTGTCGATGGAGAGGTCCTCGATGCGCTCTCGCAATCTTGATTGTGCGCCTTGCATTTGTCGTTGTAGATCGAAGATTGACGCTTTGGTGATGTAGTTGTTCACGCTGTCGTTGTTGTGGAAGACCGGAGATGAAATGCCTTGCCTATCCATCACTCCAAGAGAAAAATGTGAGTGGTAGAAAGAGAAGAACGAATACCAAATGTACCTTGACCGATGTTGAAAGTGGATCAATGATAACTCCAATGTGGACAAGGAAATAGCACAATTGGTACCAATTCTTGTCGGTTTCTCACACCTACACAAGTAAGGCTTATGGTGGAGCTCGGTGAGGATAGTGGCACAAAAATTTGATGCAAAATGTTAGCAAGAGTCAATAATGTTGAAAGAGATTCACAAATTCGCAAGTGAAACAAGTAGACCAATAGCAATGAATGGCACACGAAAATGCACACATGGATAGATAAATGGGGTCGTGCAACCAAGGATGAGCATAAAATGTGGGATCCACGGAAAACGCTCGTGTTGCAAAACTCAAGAGAGACGCTAGCACGATTGCTCAATAGGCGGATACGACACTTGTGCACAACCTATAAGATGCAAAATGTAACACCTTCTATCCCAAGTATGCAATATATGTATGATGTTCCAGTGCTATGATCCAAGATGATCGGATATGACAATGTGGTATGATGCTATGGCTATTGCTTACAAGCTTCTTCATTTTTCTCTTTTGCTTAAAAGCTTATTCTTCTCTTTTTTCCTCTTTTTTTATATGGCCACAATGCGAAATGCATAAACCAAGGTAGCAATTCGGTATATACGGGGACAATCTTGAGGCACACGAGATGATATGATACCAATATGATATGGTATGTATGCAATGGGAGGTATAGATCACTAATGTGCACAAGTAACGTTGCCGACAATACTCAAATGGCTAGTCTCGATAGGCAAGTGACGCAAACTGGGCTAGGGGTTAACAATGCAATGGCAAGGGAATATACAATGGAGGGATACCACGATACCAAGATGATATGGAGGTTACCGTCAGCGGTGATGATGAGTGGCGCTGATCTTGATGGAGATACCAAGATGATCGAGACTCGTCCCTAAGTAGCCGAAACACCTTAGGAAACGTAAAAACCGCGAACTCAAAATCTCAAATGTCAAATGTCAAATGGTGGTAGCGGGAATTTGGTGTTGGTTGCGGAAACTCAATGGGATTGCGGAAATGCAATAATGGGATTTGAGACGCAATGCGGACGTGGAGGGTAAGGTGGTGGACTATACACAGTGTCGGAGTTGAAAGCGTGGTCCCTAAGTAGCTGAAACACCTTAGGAGACACAACTCACAACATAAACAAAATTGGATTAAGTAGGGGTGGCGGAAGAGTATGGTGGGCTATGTGGGAGTTATGGTGGTGGTGGTTGTTGATGAAGTAGAAATCGTCCCTAACTAGACTAAAGACCTTAGGAGACTCGAATCACTACTCAAGCAACCACAAATGCTATAAGGAACAATATTGTTTAGGTTGTGGAAGTCGGTGCTGGTTATGCGGAGGTTGTGGTGGAAGCCCTAGGCAAAGATGCCAAAGTTCCAAAAAAATTGATGGGGTCAAATGGTGATGATAGTATTTTTGTGGGAAGGGGGATGTCAAGAGCTTTTCAACGAGCTAAAGAACGTCAAAAACGGACTCCGGATGAATTAGTTATGGACAAAACGGTAAAACGGTGGTGGCTGAAATGTCAGGGGCCGGATGTCCGGGGTGGAGCCCGGATTTCCGGGGCTGTCTGTCCAGAACCGAGCAGATTTGGTGTTCCAGGAGCCGGATGTCCGGCCGGGGACCCGGATGTCCGGCCCGACGATTCCAGATCTCGTTTGGGGCGGAAATTTTTGAATTGGGGGCGGAAATGGATGATTCCAAAGGCAAAATTGGAGAGATTTCGTGGATGGAAAGTGGGGATATACTAGATCCAATCAAAACCAAGCAAATCCATGGATCAAATCCAACAAAACATCATCAAAACCAACAAATCAAAAAAATTGGGACTATTTTTGGTGGGGATTTTCGAAATTGGGGAAGAACACAACAAAATTAGGCTAGAAAACAAGGGGGAGGCTCCGAAATCATGATCAACGTGGCTCTGATACCAAGATGATGTAGGGTGGAACCCTATATGGCCGATCTTTCACGAAAGGAGCAGATCCCACGATGAACACGAAGAACACGAGGGGGGAAACGAGGTGGATCGCGAGGAGAAACACGAGAGGAACACTAAAACCAACAAGAATGATCACACATGTGCTAGATCCTAGAAACACAAAGAGATACAAGATCCGAATCCAACAAAGTACGATACATAGGGTAACCAGTTCTTCTCCGTGAGGAGGTCTTGATGGGGCCGCCCAAGAGGGGGTCTTGAATCCAAGGTGGATCTTATCCGAAGAGGGGTCGCGGTCTCTCTCATGGAGTAGATCCGTATGGATGAGCGAAGCTCTATCTCTCAAATGAGCTATCACAACGCTAACCCTAACTAGAAGGAGGTGGGGGGTATATATAGGCCTTAACCATGAAGGGGTAAGTGGGAGAGGATACATGGGCCCTTGGCCCGTTCACTATGCGCAGACAGGCGCTGGATGTCCGGGCTGGGGGCCGGATGTCCGACTGTTCGCCGGTGGCCGGATGTCCGGGGCACGGACCGGATGTCCGGGCTGGCGAGGTCGGCCTCAGAGCTCTCTGGATAGGGGGCGCCAGATTTCCGGGCAGGCGCCGGATGTTCGGCCCGTTGCGGGGCACCGGATGTCCGGCCGCTGTAGAGTCGCGTGGCGTCTGTCTCTCTCTGGTCTTCTTCTTGTTGGTGGCGCCGGATGTCCGGCCGTTGTAGCTCCGCGGCGACTCCACTTGAGGCACTTCTCGATCTGGTTCCGTGTGGACTTGTCCTATGCTTCGAGCATCTCCATGGTCGTCTCCTCGGTTCCTGAGCACGCGTAGTGTCTTTGCATTAGGTAGCAACCATGTCTCACACGAGTGGGAAGGGGAAGTATTTAGGAACGGGTTCACCTTATGTCCAATGGCGTATGCTTGAGTGTACATGGGGATGATCGTAGGATGCTCCGCATCACTTACCACCAGGACAACGAGGGCCAATTGGTGTATCATTATGAGCACTGCAATCACCTACTGGATTCAAAAAGAACCAGAACCAGAAATTACAAAACATCACATGACAAAATAATGCAAACGAACGCTGACAACTAACAGAGCATAAACCAATATGCAGGATGAATTAGGAAACTAGATAAACATGAAACAAAATAAACAAAGCCTAAAATAAGCACTCCACATACCCTGAACTCCTCCTCCTACTCTGCTCGACGAAGACATGGCGTTTGCCTGCAGCACAAGGACGAAGTGACAGATATAAGCAACAAAATCTTCAAAATCGAGATAAAATTGACTGCCTATGGAAAAATTACACAAGCAAAAACAGCAACAGCAACTACGAGAATCACACAACAAGACGAGGGGACGATCAAGACCGAGACCAAGCAGAACATACCACAAAAAAGGGTGCGGCGATGGTAGCGGGGAGGGGGGCGGCGTCAGGAACGGATAGGAAAGGGCCGCGGGAGCGCAGCAGCAAGGGCTCACGGAGTGGATGGCGACGCGGAATGCAGGAATAAGGACCTCTTGAGGGCAGCGGTTCCTCGGGCGACGGCGGTTACTGTGGGCGACGGCGGTTTTGCTCGAGGGAGAGATGCCTCGGGAGAAACTGCAAGAGAGGAGAGGCGATTGTTCTCAGTCTCTCTCCCTATCAGCAGAGCGGTGGGATCGCCTGGAAGGGACACATAGGAGGCCCGCGTGTGGCAAAGGGTCACATAAAACGGGCCGGCCCAAAAACGGCCTGGCTAAAATAAGACAGACTACATCAAAATGCACATGATGCAGTTCTCTATGAAGAACAATGAAGTTCAGACAGTAAAACAAAATAAAATACATACAGTTCGTAAAAAGGTTAAAATAAAAAACAACACGCATGTTAGGAAAACACACCCAAAAAAAGTCTACCTTCAAATAAGTGCCACACCAAAAAAAAGGGGGCCAACCCCCCTACCCCTCCTGTACCAGTGACTGTAGTAAGTACAGGCAAAAAACAGATGCAGTACGCAGCACTAGAAAAATGTAGTGCATTTCGTTACAAGATGCAGTACGGTATAGCAATCCAGTTCTGGATTACCTACATGAATAAGTACACGGTATAGAACACAGCGAAAAACTCGTAAAATTGCGGAATACATTGCAATTTTTTCAGGGGCTGCAACAAGGACACGCAAAAAACGGTGAAGTACGCACCTATAGACAAAATGCAGTTTTGTATTATAGACGATGCAGTACAGAACTATAACCAATGCAGTTTCATTCTCATGCAGGATAGATATAAACGTGAAAAATGCCTGTTCGCACAGAAAGTGGTGGTTAAAAAATTTACTGATCAAAAATAAATTAAAACCATGTTAAAAAACCACGTTCGCATACAACCACCCAATCGGAGAGGTTCCATCGCCACAAGCCCACGATCACATACGCAACACCAACCCACGATCTGCACAACCGCATAGTCAGTGAGATCGTGCAGTTCATCTGATGCGTCCATCCCACCCCGCGCCCTCCCCTTAAATTCAGACCCCTACCAAAGGCCTTCTCATCCACAATAACACAAGTATCCATTGCGTTGCCACCAAATCGCTCCAACACATCGATATCCATGCAAAAACACCAAGCCCTACTACCGGCGATGGCGTTCATCGACGAGTACAAGGGCGTGGAGGCCCACGGCAACACCAAGTTGCACGTCATCCACACCAATGACAAGAAGCAGATGGCGATCTCCCTCGTGCAGTACGAGCGCCACCTCAGCCTCCAGCGCCACAAGATCATCGGCATTGATCTCGAGTACAAGAACGAGCCTAAAGCGACGTAGAAACTCGCCCTCTGCCAACTCTCCATCGGCAAGAATCACCCAGTGCTTCTCTTTCAACTGAGCGCCACTGAAAGGTGTACCGTCTTCGACAACTTCCTCGCCGACCCTAGGTACACCTTTGCAGGCTTCTCCATCGACGGCAACAAAACTAGGCTAGAGCGCATCAATCTGGAGGTCGCCAACTTCGTCGACATCCAGAAGGAGTGGAGGGTGCCCGAGGCAACCAAGGAGTTGAACTCCCTTGGAGACGTCTCCGGCATGCTCATCGACGACTACTACAACAACATGAAGAAGATCACCGACGACGAACACAAGCACTGGGCCACCCTGCCTCTGTCCATGAGGCACATCAAGTACGCGGCAAAGGACACCTACGCAGCGTACGAGATATGGAACCGCATCAACCTCACCCAGGACGGGCTTCGTCGTGCAAAGCTGGAGAAGGAGGAGCCCCCCAAGAAGTGTGATGTCTACTACACGACCTTCTTCTTGTAGACGTTGTTGGGCCTCCAAGTGTAGAGGTTTGTTGGACAGTAGCCAATTTCCCTCAAGTGGATGACCTAAGGTTTATCAATCCGTGGGAGGCGTAGGATGAAGATGGTCTCTCTCAAGCAACCCTGCAACCAAATAACAAAGAGTCTCTTGTGTCCCCAACACACCCAATACAATCGTAAATTGTATAGGTGCACTAGTTCGGCGAAGAGATGGTGATACAAGTGCAATATGGATGATAGATAAAGGTCTTTGTAATCTGAAAATATAAAAACAGCAAGGTAACTAATGATAAAAGTGAGCTCAAATGGTATTCCAATGTGTTGAAATAAGGCCTAGGGTTCATACTTTCACTAGTGCAAGTTCTCTCAACAATAATAACATAATTGGATCATATAACTATCCCTCAACATGCAACAAAGAGTCACTCCAAAGTCACTAATAGCGGAGAACAAACGAAGAGATTATGGTAGGGTATAAAACCACCTCAAAGTTATTCTTTCTGATCGATCTATTCAAGAGTTCGTACTATAATAACACCTTAAGAGACAAATCAACCAAAACCCTAATGTCACCTAGATACTCCAATGTCACCTCAAGTATCCGTGGGTATGATTATACAATATGCATCACACAATCTCCGATTCATCTATTCAACCAACACAAAGAACTTCAAAGAGTGCCCCAAAGTTTCTACTGGAGAGTCAAGACAAAAACGTGTGCCAACCCCTATGCATAAGTTCACGAGGTCATGGAACTCGCAAGTTGATCACCAAAACATACATCAAGTGGATCACGTGATATACCATTGTCACCACAGATAAGCACATGCAAGATATACATCAAGTGTTCTCAAATCCTTAAAGACTCAATCCGATAAGATAACTTGAAAGGGAAAACTCAATCCATCACAATAGAGTAGAGGGGGAGAAACATCATAAGATCCAACTATAATAGCAAAGCTCGCAATACATGAAGATCGTACCATCTCAAGAACACGACACAGAGAGAGAGATCAATGACATAGCTACTGGTACATACCCTCTGCCCCGAGGGTGAACTACTCCCTCCTCATCATGGAGAGCACCGGGATGATGAAGATGGCTACCGGAGAGGGATTCCCCCCTCCGGCAGGGTGCCAGAATGGGTCTCGATTCGTTTTCGGTGGCTACGGAGGCTTCTGGCGGTGGAACTCCCGATCTGAGTTTCTTTCTGGAAGTTTTGGCTTATATAAGAGGTGTTGGAGTCGGGAACAAGGCAGGGGAGTCTCCGGGCTGTCCACGAGGCAGGGGCACGCCCAGGGGGTGGGCGCGCCCCCACCCTCGTGGGCAGCCCGGGACTCTTCTGGCCCAACTCTTTTACTCCATATCCTTCTTCTGGTGCAAAAATAAGCTCCGTGAAGTTTCAGGTCAATTGGACTCCGTTTGGTTTTCCTTTTCTGCGATACTCAAAAACAAGGAAAAACAGAAACTGGCACTGGGCTCTAGGTTAATAGGTTAGTCCCAATAATCATATAAAATATAATATAAATGCATATAAAACATCCAAGGTTGATAATATAATAGCATGGAACAATCAAAAATTATAGATACATTGGAGACGAATCAAGCATCCCCAAGCTTAATTCCTGCTCGTCCTCGGGTAGGTAAATGATAAAAACAGAATTTTTGATGTGGAATGCTACCTAACATATTTATCCCTGTATTTCTCTTTATTGTGGCAAGAATATTCAGATCCGAAAGATTCAAGACAAAAGTTTAATATTGACATAAAAAAAATACTTCAAGCATACTAACAAAGTAACCATGTCTTCTCAAAATAGCATGGCCAAAGAAAGCTATCCCTACAAAATCATATAGTCCGGCTATGCTCTATCTTCATCACACAAAATATTTAAATCATGCACAACCCCGATGACAAGCCAAGCAATTGTTTCATACTTTTGATGTTCTCAAACTTTTTCAATCTTCACGCAATACATGAGCGTGAGCCATGGACATAGCACTATAGGTGGAATAGAATGGTGGTTGTGGAGAAGACAAAAAGGAGGAAGATAGTCTCACATCAACTAGGTGTATCAACGGGCTATGGAGATGCCCATCAATAGATATCAATGTGAGTGAGTAGGGATTTCCATGCAATGGATGCACTAGAGCTATAAGTATATGAAAGCTCAAAAAGAAACTAAGTGGGTGTGCATCCAACTCGCTTGCTCACGAAGACCTAGGGCATTTTGAGGAAGCCCATCATTGGAATATACAAGCCAAGTTCTATAATGAAAGATTCCCACTAGTATATGAAAGTGATAACATAGGAGACTCTCTATCATCAAGATCATGGTGCTACTTTGAAGCACAAGTGTGGTAAAAGGATATTAGCATTGCCCCTTCTCTCTTTTTCTCTCATTTTTTTGTTTTTTTTGCCTTCTCTTCTTTTTTTATTGCCTCTTTTTTCTCTTTTTTTTTATTTTTCGTCCGAAGTTTCATCCCGACTTGTGGGGGAATCATAGTCTCCATCATCCTTTCCTCACATGGGACAATGCTCTAATAATGATGGCCATCACACTTTTATTTAGTTACAACTCAAGAATTACAACTCGATACTTAGAACAAAATAGGACTCTATGTGAATGCCTCCGGCGGTGTATCGGGATGTGCCATGACTCATGAGTGACATGTATGAATGAATTATAAAGGTGGTTTTGTCACAAATACGATGTCAACTACATGATCATGCAAAGCTATATGACAACGATGAAGCGTGTCATAAAAAACGGAACGGTGGAAAGTTGCATGGAAATATATCTCGGAATGGCTATGGAAATGCCATAATAGGTAGGTATGGTGGCTGTTTTGAGGAAGGTAAATGGTGGGTTTATTGTAACGCCCCGAGACCGATGTGCCACGTGTCTTCCAGTTATTCGCTGTTGTTGCATTGTCATTGCTTGCGTGTCATGCATTGCACATCATGTCATCATGTGCATTTCATTTGCATACATGTTCGTCTCATGCATCCGAGCATTTTCCCCGTTGTCCGTTTTGCAATCCGGCGCTCCTATGTCACTCGGTGTCCCTTTCTACCTCTTTTCATGTGCGGGTGTTAAACGTTTTCGGATTGGACCGAGACTTGTCTTGCGGCCTTGGTTTACCACCGGTAGACCGCCTGTCAAGTTTCATGCCATTTGGACTTCGTTTGATACTCAAACGGTTAACCGAGGGACCGAAAAGGCCTCGTTTGTGTTGCAGCCCAACACCTCTCCAAAGTGGCCCAAAACCCACCTAAACCCTCTCCATCGTCTCAGTCGTTCGATCACGATCGCGTGGCCGAAAACCGCACCTCATTTGGACTCTCCTAGCTCCCTCTACCTATAAATATGTGATCCCCTCCCAATTTTTGCGGATGAAACCCTAGCTCCTCCTACCTCGCGCCACTGGACAAAATCTCCCCGTGCCGGACATGTCCGCGCCGCTGCCTCCAGCCAACCGGAGCTCGCCACCTCACCACCGTCGCCCTTTCTCTCCTCCCACCGCGCCAGGCCCGCCGGGCCCGGATCGGGCCCGCGGAGCCCATCCCGCCGCCGTTGCCTCCCTGGCCGTGCCCGCGCCGGTCCCGCCTCCCGTGCCGCCGCCCTTCGCCGGGGATCGCCGCCGCACGCCTCCTCGCCGGCGCTGGCCACCGCGCGCCGCCGCCCGCCGATGACCCGCGCCCTCGTCGCCGGTGCGAGCACCCTGCCGCCAACCGCCGCCCAGGCCCTGCCGGACCTCGCCTCCGCCTTCCCGTGCCCAACCGCACGCCGCCATGTCCGGATCCGGCGCCGGCCGGTCGGACCTCGCCATCCCCGCTGCCGGATCTCCTCCGGAATCCGCTCCAGATCCGATCTGGCAAGGTGGATCAGATCCACCAATTTCCTAAACCAAACACCCTCGCCCAGATCCGGACCCCTCCATCCCGCACGTCTCCGTCCCGGGTTGACTTTTCCCGGAGAGGTCCAAATTTCTTCTAAGTCCCCAAATCTGCTATGTTTTTATGCAAACTTCATCGCATAATATCTCTGCATCCGTAGCTCCGATTTGCGCGTGTAGCATATCAAAATGTTCGTCTCGACGAGTACACCATTTCATCTCATTGCATCACTTTCATTTGAGCTCATCTTGATGCCCGAAATGCTGTTGGAAGAGGGCTATGTGATGAATTTGGCAGATCTGTTTTAGCAAATGGCATTTTGTCATTTTTGCCATGTTTAATGTGTGCATGCTATGATCCTAAGCTCTACATGTGTTTTGTTATATGCCATGTCATCTTTACAGAGATGCTTGCCATGTATTTTTGTGATCTATATGGTGACTAGCACAAGCTTGCAAAGTAGCGTAATCGGTAATGCTGATTTCAGGGACTTAGAATTTCACTAAGTCCTTGTTTTGTTTTTGTCGTTATGCCATATGTACATGTTGTTTCCTAGTGATCCATGCCTCTTTCGAGGATGATCAGCAAGGATATTTTGTTAATATTGTGGTTATATATCCATCCATGTCTTTGTTTGCATTTATGGAGCACCCTAGCTTGAGTCAATCGAGCTCTACTTTTTCTATAAAATGTTCCTGGCAGATCATTCACATGTTTAGCGATTTTGCCGAGGATGTTGCTATTGATCCGTGCATGGTATGTTGTTGTTCTTGCCATGTCTAGCTTCTATGCCATGTCTTCTTGATGGGTGTATGATTAGTTTATCATGCCATGCTCTGTAGTGAGTGCATCGAGCTCGTAAACATGCCTACTTGTTAACTGTTTTTGCCATGCTCCAGTTTTTCACTAAGTATGAATCTGTTTATGTTTTTGCCATGTTCACATGCTTACAATTGTATTTTCTGATCCCTTTTGGCTCAAGGTCACTAAGGGACTTTTGTTAAGTGCTTTGAGTAGCTTCATGCCATTCCTTGAATTGCCATGTTAAGTTCTTGTATCATGTAGTTTTCATGCTCTAAAGTGTGCTTCCTGATGATAAATTCCAGACTTGTGTTCATTTCACTAAGTCTGAAACCTGTTATCATTTGCTCTTTTGCCATGCTTGTTTGAACCTGTTAATGGATGAATTAGCCATATCTCAGTGTTCATGTTTTGTCAAGCATCTTGAGTGGATCCCTGCCATGTATTTTGTTGCCATGTTTGCGTGCTTTAGCATATTTATCTTGATGCATTTAGAAGGCTACTTGCTGATTGTCGCAGACCGATGCCATATTTGTTTTGCTTGCCATTTCCAAACCGTGCTTCCGATTCCGGTGATCTTTATATCGATTTCAACCGAAATCATCTCATCTTTCCAGTGGCACTCTTGGATTTCCAAGTTGAGGCCAGGTTCAATCTTTCCTTTCCAAATCATGCATATGCATCACATACCGCATCCCGCATATCATACCATGTTCATGTGTGGTTTGTTTACTATTTTGTGTGCTTCTTTCTGGTGTTGCTTCTTCGGGTAGGTTCCGGTAACGTCATGATTGTGAGGAAACGTTCGACTACGTCCATTTTTATTCTTCATGAACTCGTTCTTCTTCCTTGCGGGATTTCAGGCAAGATGACCATACCCTCAAAATCACTTCTATCTTTGCTTGCTAGTTGCTCGCTCTTTTGCTATGCCTATGCTGCGATACCTACCACTTGCTTATCATGCCTCCCATATTGTTGAACCAAGCCTCTAACCCACCTTGTCCTAGCAAACCGTTGTTTGGCTATGTTACCGCTTTGCTCATACCCTCTTATAGCGTTGTTAGTTGCAGGTGAAGATTGAAGTTTGTTCCTTGTTGGAACATGGAGATGTTGTTCCTTGTTGGAACATGTTTACTTGTTGGGGTATCACAATACCTCTTATTTAATTAATGCATCTATATACTTGGTAAAGGGTGGAAGGCTCGGCCTTATGCCTGGTGTTTTGTTCCACTCTTGCCGCCCTAGTTTCTGTCATATCGGTGTTATGTTCCTGGATTTTGCGTTCCTTACGCGGTTGGGTTATAATGGGAACCCCTTGACAGTTCGCTTTGAATAAAACTCCTCCAGCAAGGCCCAACCTTGGTTTTACCATTCACCACCTAGCCTTTTTTCCCTTCGGTTAGGCCAGCCCAAGGGTCATCTTTATTTTAACCCCCCCCCGGGCCAGTGCTTGTCTAAGTGTTGGTCCGAAATAGAGCCACTTGTGGCGCCACCTCGGGGAAACTTGAGGGCTGGTTTTAGCTGTACGAAGTGTTCATCCGGTGTTGCCCTGAGAACGAGATATGTGCAACTCCCATCAGGATGTCGGCGCATCGGGCGGTCTTGCTGGACTTGTTTTACCATTGTCGAGGATGTCTTGTAACCGGGATTCCGAGCCTGATCGGGTCTTCCCGCTAGAAGGAATATCCTTCTTTGACCGTGAGAGCTTGTGATGGGCTAAGTTGGGACACCCCTGCAGGGTTTTGAACTTTCGAAAGCCGTTCCCGCGGTTATGGGCAAATGGGAATTTGTTAATGTCCGGTTGTAGAAAACCTGAAGTTGACCTTAATTAAAATGCACCAACCGCGTGTGTTACCGTGATGGTCTCTTTCCGGGGGAGTCCGGGAAGTGGACACGGTGTTGGAGTTATGCTTGACGTAGGTTGTTCTAGGATCACTTCTTGATCATAGTTTCTTGACCGCGCTTTGCCTTCTCTTCTCGCTCTCATTTGCGTATGTATAGCCACCATATATGCTAGTCGCTTGCTGCAGCTCCACCTCATGCCTTTTACCTTACCTATAAGCTTAAATAGTCTTGATCGCAAGGGTGCGAGATTGTTGAGTCCTCGTGACTCACAGATACTTCCAAAACCATCTTGCAGGTGCCGAGGATACCATGCAGATGACGCAACCAAGCTCAAGGAGGAGCTCGATGAAGATCTTGTCCTTTGTTTTGTTTTGTCTTAGTCGATCATTAGTGGAGCCCAGTTGGGGTCGATCGGGAATCTGTGTAGCTTTGGGGTAGTCTTCTTTTATTTTGGTTCCGTAGACGGACCTTGATTGTATCTGGTTGATGTAATGCTTTATTCATGTAATTGTGTGAAGTGGTGATTGTAAGGCAGCTATGTATCTCTTTACCTTATGTATTACATGGGTTGTGTGAAGATTACCTCACTTGCGACATTGCTTTCAATGCGGTTATGCCTCTAAGTCATGCTTCGACACGTGGGAGATATAGCTGTATCGAGGGCGTTGCAAGTTGGAATCAGAGCCTTCCCTGACCTTAGGAGCCCCCTGCTTGATCGAATCGCTGGTGTTATTGAGTCTAGAAATGTTTTGGGTCATTTAGGAATTATATAAATCGGAGAGTTAGGAATTCTTTTTACTCCTCAGTCCCTTCGTCGCTCTAGTGAGGCATCCTGACATAGTGTTTTGACTCTTCTCTTCTCAAATTTCACTAAAAAAACTTAGGATCACGCGGGTATCTTGGAATCATTCCGATCGATTTGTGACGAGAACATTGTTCTTTGTTCCTAGGGGTTGTGGCAGTGTCCCGGGGAGTTGAGCTCCGAGGTGTTGTCGTCACAATTTTATCGTTGCAGTTCTGGAGAACCTGAGTCTAGTTTTGTCGACATCGAAAATCTCTTTTATGCAGTTGTTGGTGAGATAACCTCAACGCCACCCAGTACTGGGGCGGGAGTTCGGGAGTATTGCCATAACTCGTATAACGGATGCTTTTCGAAGGTTGAGTTAAATGATTTCCAAAGTTTTCTTGGTTATGTGTTGAAGGATGGATACAGCTGGATGTAGGATTTGCTAGTTTGGGTGACATATTATGCTTCCCCTGTATCCCCAACACCTGATTGCATAACCAAAAAAGTTTTGGGAGTTTATAAGTGGGAATTCAAGTAACTCTTAGGATATCTTTCCGACAGATGTATGATATGAAATTGGGGTTCGACGTCTAGTGGTCCGCCTATCCACGGTCAGTTTTACAGTGGTCTCGTTGTGTCTTAAAGAGTCCTTGGCTATGCCGACTCGGGGACGCTTCATATGTCATGTGCACTGCCTTGTACATGATGGTGTTGTACGATCGAGCCCGTGTAGGCCCCACCACGAAAACTTCGGACGAAATCTCTATCATATGTTTGTTCCGAAGCCAATCCTTTGTTTTTTTGTTTTGAATGGTGGTATTCGAGTTGCTTCGAAGTCAAATGTTGATTCCATACCTTTTCCTAAGCGGTGTTCTCATACCCCAATGTGAACAATAATCCTTCTCGATCATCGAGTTTGTCATGTAAATCCTTTTTAACCGGTGTGCTTCTCTTCAAGTGGATCCGATCATTACGACATCCGCAAGATCAAGTATCATTTCTTCTCAACGGTATTTGTTTCATCCGTCTCCAAGTTGCCTTTGTTTTCCCGCCCAGCCGCCCTTTTTCTTCAAGGAATCCGATGTCTTAATCAAGTATCCTTTTATTCTTGTGAAGTCTCTCCATTCCTTTTCCGTCAATGTTCTTATCCGGTGATTCTCATGAAGATTCTAATGGAGCTTCAAGTTCGTCATTCTTCATTCTTTTCATCTCCGGTGGTTTCAAGTCAAGCTTTGTTGATCATATCCTTTCCTCGTTTCAATGCTTTCTCATGCCGGTGCAATTCTTAATCATTCACCTCTCGCTATTCAATTGTTCCGGAGTGCTCAAGATATCTCGAAGATTCGTGTTTCCACTCTGCAGTCGTTCAAGATCTTTCGAGGATGTTATCTCATTCAAGTCATTTAATTCAATCGGCGCAATCTATCTTTTAAATCATTCAATGGTGTTTCTTTTGAGTGGGCCCTAACCCACAGGTCTTTTTCCAGGATCTTACCTGACTTTTCTTATTTGTCCGGAGCTATCCTCAAATTCTTTTCAAAGTTTTGACGTAAGAATGAATTTTCATCAGTCAGGTGTTTTTCTCCAAGATCTTTCAAATTCTTTCATCATTGGCTCTACCTTTTCTATTCTTCATTCCGGAGTGTCTAAACAATTCTTGGTGGTGTTTCCCGTCGTAATTCTCAGATTTTGAAGACAGAAGAAGATTTTCCCTCCAAATCATATCCGTTCTCTCAAGATTCATGGTTCTAGCCTTTTGCCATCCTCGCATAATTATCTTCGATTGTGAGAATTCTTTTCACCTATCCGGAGCATTTCAAGAGTTTTTCAGTTTGTTTGTCCGAAGGCCATCATTTTGGGATTATCCATTTCAGCTTCAGCTCTCGTTCTTCAAAAATCTTACTTGTGCTTCGTTCAAGTTTTCTCTAATCAATTCACGATCTCTTCGTTCACTTGCATCTAAACTCTCTCATGTATCTTCGTTCATTTGCTAATTCTTACCGGTGATTCACCACTTTTACTTCGTTCGTTTTCAATTCTTACCGGTGGCTCGTTCAAGATTTATCTTCCTTTGTTATTGTATCGATTCATTCGTTCTTTCATCCTACTGGTGGTTCGTCGAAGACCTTCTCAAATTTATGCAATATCTATCTTAGTCCTTTCTACAAGAATAAGTGGTGTGCCAAATCCATTGTTTGTCATCAATTCAACTGGTGAAGGATAAAGCATAATGTAATTCTTATTTTTGTTTCATCAAGTTTATTCAATTTCTTTTCCGGAGTGGTTCATCGTATCACATTCTCAGTTCGAGATGCTTATCTTTTCTTTTTCCAGAGTTCCATGGCTTTCCGCATTATATCATCACGAAGATCCATCTAAATCATTGCAAGGATTCAACCTTATTTTTTTATCCTTCATTTTGGTTGTTCATTCTTTTCTTACCGGAGTTCTCCAAGGAGGCTTTACATGATGGTTGATGAAGGATTCAATTTTTTCTCGAAGTGTTCATCAAGATTCTTTTCAAAGGAGTTCAAGCATTCTTCTTCTTGTAATCCGGAGTGCAATTGTTTTCCCCTCTTATCTTTTAAGGTGGTGTTATGTCATTCTTGATAATTTGAGCTCATGTTTCATGATTCACATGTTATTAAGAATGAGATATTTTAAATCCATCTACTTTTTCGTTGGAGTTATCTTGTGTCATGTTTCACCTAAAGCCTTTCCTAAGGATTGTTGCTATTATGGTGCTTATAAATGACCCAAGTTCTTCTTTTATCCTCCCGGTGAGATAAGTTTCTCGTCTTCTTGTTCATATCACTCCAATTCTTTTCCCGTGAGTGGCAGGTCGTCACCTCATAATTTGAGATGTATTCCATAGACCATATCAAGTGTATTCTTTTCGTTGTTGGTGTTCCAACAACTCCGCTCGACCCGTCTCCTAAGTATGCCTTCTCAAGCTCTTTTGTGGCATAAGATGGCATTTTCGTCTCCATTCTTTTATTTCAATTATCTATCTTCTATTTTTTTTTGTTCTGGAGCCATTGTGGTGTTGCTCTTTTCTCTCACCATCTTGGATCGTGTTCTTTTCGTGCTTGTCCATTTAACCGGAATGTGTGCCCGCTACTCAAGTTCTTTCATTTTATCAAGCCTTTCATCTCTTTTCAACCGGAATGTTACCCGAATCGGTTCTTCCTTTTTCTCTTCTTTAACGGAGTACTTTCAACTTCATTCATCTCCATTGTATTCTTTTATCGAAATGGCTTAACCTTTGCAAGGTTCTTTGGTTTCACTCGTTTGTCAAAGAAGCAGCTTAGTTTTACCTCTTCTCCTTCTCTTCCGTTTTTCCCTCCGGTGCCATTCTAGATCTCGGGACGAGATCCTCTCGTAGTGTGGAGTGTTGTAATGCCCTGAGACCGATGTGCCAGGTGTCTTCCAGTTATTCGCTGTTGTTGCGTTGTCATTGCTTGTGTTTCATGCATTGCATATCATGTCATAATGTGCATTTCATTTGCATACATGTTCGTCTCATGCATCCGAGCATTTTCCCCGTTATCCGTTTTGAAATCTGGCGCTCCTATGTCACCCGGTGTCCCTTTCTACCTTTTTTCGTGTGCGGGTGTTAAATGTTTTCGGATTGGACCGAGACTTGTCTTGCGGCCTTGGTTTACCACCGGTAGACTGCCTGTCAAGTTCCGTGCCATTTGGACTTCGTTTGATACTCCAACGCTTAACCGAAGGACCGAAAAGGCATCATTTGTGTTGCAGACCAACATCTCTCCAAAGTGGCCCAAAACCCACCTAAACCCTCTCCATCGTCTCGGTCGTTCGATCACGATCGCGTGGCCGAAAACCGCACCTCATTTGGACTCTCCTAGCTCCCTCTACCTATAAATATGTGATCCCCTCCCAATTTTCGCGGATGAAACCCTAGCTCCATCTACCTCGCGCCACCGGATAAAATCTCCCCGCGCCGGACATGTCTGCGCCGCTGCCTCCAGCCAACCAGAGCTCGCCACCTTACCACCGCCGCCCTCTCTCTCCTCCCACCGCGCCAGGCCCGCCGGGCTCGGATCGGGCCTGTGGAGCCCATCCCGCCGCTGTCGCCTCCCTGGCCGCACCCAAGCCGGTCCTGCCTCCCGCGCCGCCGCCCTTCGCCGGGGATCGCCGCCGCACGCCTCCTCGCCGGCGCTGGCCATCGCGCGCCGCCGCCCGCCAGTGACCCGCGCCCTCGTCGCCGGCGCGAGCACCCTGCCGCCAACCGCCGCCCAGGCCCTGCCGGACCTCGCCTCCGCCTTCCCGTGCCCAACCGTGCCGCCATGCCCAGATCCGGCGCCGGCCGGCCGGACCTCGCCATCCCCGCCGCCGGATCTCCTCCTCTCCGGCACCCAAGCTCGCCGGAGTCCGCGCCCAAGCTCGCCGGAATCCGCTCCAGATCCGATCCGGCAAGGTGGATCAGATCCACCAATTCCCTGAACCAAACACCCTTGCCCAGATCCAGATCCCTCCGTCCCGCACGTCTCCGTCCCGGGTTGACTTTTCCCGGAGAGGTCCAAATTTCTTCCAAGTCCCCAGACCTGCTATATTTTTATGCAATCTTCATCGCATTGTATCTCTGCATCCGTAGCTCCGATTTGCGCGTGTAGCATATCAACATGTTCGCCTCGACAAGTACATCATTTCGTCTCATTACATCATTTTCATTTGAGCTCAACTTGATGCCCGAAATGCTGTTGGAAGAGGGCTATGTGATGAATTTGGCAGATCCGTTTCAGCAAATGGCATTTTGTCATTTTTGACATGTTTAATGTGTGCATGCTATGATCCTGAGCTCTACATGTGTTTTGTTATATGCCCTGCCATCTTTACAGAGGTGCTTGCCATGTATTTTTGTGATCTATGTGGTGACTAGCACAAGCTTGCAAAGTAGCGTAATCGGTAATGCTGATTTTAGGGACTTAGAATTTCACAGTCCTTGTTCTGTTTTTGTCATTATGCCATATGTTCATGTTGTTTCCTAGTGTTTCGTGCCTCTTTTGAGGATGATCAGTAAGGAAGTTTTGTTAATATTGTGGTTATATATCCATCCATGTCTTTTTTTGCATTTATGGAGCACCCTAGCTTGAGTCAATAGAGCTCTACTTTTGCTATGAAATGTTCCTGGTAGATCGTTGACATGTTTAGCGATTTTACCGAGGATATTGCTATTGATCCGTGCATGCTATGTTGTTGTTATTGCCATGTCTAGCTTCTATGCCATGTATTCTTGGTGGGTGTATGCTTAGTTTATCATGCCATGCTCTGTAGTGAGTGCATCGAGCTCGTAAACATGCCTACTTGTTAACTATTTTTGCCATGCTCCAGTTTTTCACTAAGTCTGAATCTGTTTATGTTTTTGCCATGTTCACATGCTTGCAATTGTATTTTGTGATCCCTTTTGGATCACGGTCACTAAGGGACTTTTGTTAAGTGCTTTGAGTAGCTTCATGACATGCCTTGCATTGCCATGTTAAGTTCCTGTAGCATGTAGTTTTCATGCTCTAAAGTGTGCTTCCTGATGATAAATTCCAGACTTGTGTTAATTTCACTAAGTCTGAAACATGTTATCATTTGCTCTTTTGCCATGCTTGTTTGAACCTGTTAATGGATGAATTAGTCGTAGCTCAGTGTTCATCTTTTGTCAAGCATCTTGAGTGGATCTTGCCATGTATTTTGTTGCCATGTTTGCGTGCTTTAGCATATTTATCTTGATGCATTTAGAAGGCTACTTGCTGATTGTCGCAGACTGATGCCATATTTGTTTTGCTTGCCATTTCCAAACCGTGGTTCCGATTCCGGTGATCTTTATATCGATTTCAACCGAAATCATCTCATCTCTCCAGTGGCACTCTTGGATTTCCAAGTTGAGGCCAGGTTCAATCTTTCCTTTCCAAATCATGCATATGCATCACATACCGCATCCCGCATATCATACCATGTTCGTGTGTGGTTTGTTTACTATTTTGTGTGCTTCTTTCCGGTGTTGCTTCTTCGGGTTGGTTCCCGTAACGTCGTGATTGTGAGGACCCGTTCGACTACGTCCGTTTGTCTTCTTCATGGACTCGTTCTTCTTCCTTGCGGGATTTCAGGGAAGATGACCATACCCTCGAAATCACTTCTATCTTTGCTTGCTAGTTGCTCGCTCTTTTGCTATGCCTATGTTGCGATACCTACCACTTGGTTATCATGCCTCCCATATTGTTGAACCAAGCCTCTAACCCACCTTGTCCTAGCAAACCGTTATTTGGCTATGTTACCGCTTTGCTTAGCCCCTCTTATAGCGTTGTTAGTTGTAGGTGAAGATTGAAGTTTGTTCCTTGTTGGAACATGGAGATGTTGTTCCTTGTTGGAACATGTTTTTACTTGTTGGGATATCACAATACCTCTTATTTAATTAATGCATCTATATACTTGGTAAAGGGTGGAAGGCTCGGCCTTATGCCTGGTGTTTTGTTCCACTCTTGCCGCCCTAGTTTCTGTCATATCGGTGTTATGTTCCTGGATTTTGCGTTCCTTACGCGGTTGGGTTATAATGGGAACCCCTTGACAGTTCGCTTTGAATAAAACTCCTCCAGCAAGACCCAACCTTGGTTTTACCATTCGCCACCTAGCCTTTTTTCCCTTGGGTTAGGCCAGCCCAAGGGTCATCTTTATTTTAACCCCCCCGGGGCCAGTGCTTGTCTAAGTGTTGGTCCGAAACAGAGCCACTTGCGGCGCCACCTCGGGGAAACTTGAGGGCTGGTTTTAGCTGTATGTAGTGTTCATCCGTTGTTGCCCTGAGAACGAGATATGTACAGATCCCATCAGGATGTCGGCGCATCGGGCGGTCTTGCTGGACTTGTTTTACCATTGTTGAGGATGTCTTGTAACCGGGATTCCGAGCCTGATCGGGTCTTCCCACTAGAAGGAATATCCTTCGTTGCCCGTGAGAGCTTGTGATGGGCTAAGTTGGACACACCTGCAGGGTTTTGAACTTTCAAAAGCCGTGCCCGCGGTTATGGGCAGATGGGAATTTGTTAATGTTCGGTTGTAGAAAACCTGAAGTTGACCTTAATTAAAATGCACCAACCGCGTGTGTTACCGTGATGGTCTCTTTCCGACGGAGTCCGGGAAGTGGACATGGTGTTGGAGTTATGCTTGACGTAGGTTGTTCTAGGATCACTTCTTGATCATAGTTTCTTGACCGCGCTTTGCCTTCTCTTCTCGCTCTCATTTGCGTATGTATAGCCACCATATATGCTAGTCGCTTGCTGCAGCTCCACCTCATACCTTTTACCTTACCTATAAGATTAAATAGTCTTGATCGCGAGGGTGCGAGATTGCTGAGTCCCCGTGACTCACAGATACTTTCAAAACCAGCTTGCAGGTGCCGAGGATACCGTGCAGATGACGCAACGAAGCTCAAGGATGAGCTCGATGAAGATCTTGTCCTTTGTTTTGTTCTGTCTTAGTCGATCAGTAGTGGAGCCCAGTTGGGGTCGATCGGGGATCTGTGTAGCTTTGGGGTAGTCTTCTTTTATTTTGGTTCCGTAGACGGACCTTGATTGTATCTGGTTGATGTAATGCTTTATTCATGTAATTGTGTGAAGTGGCGATTGTAAGCCAGCTATGTATCTCTTTCCCTTATGTATTACATGGGTTGTGTGAAGATTACCTCACTTGCGACATTGCTTTCAATGCGGTTATGCCTCTAAGTCGTGCTTCGACACGTGGGAGATATAGCCGCATCGTGGGCGTTACATTTATGGTACCGGCAAAAGTTGCGCGGTACTAGAGAGGCTAGCAATGGTGGAAGGGTGAGAGTGCGTATAATCCATGGACTCAACATTAGTCATAAAGAACTCACATACTTATTACAAAAATCTATTAGTTATCGGGAAAAAATACTACGCGCATGCTCCTAGGGGGGTAGATTGGTAGGAAAAGACCATCGCTCATCCCCGACCGCCACTCATAAGGAAGACAATCAAAAAATAAATCATGCTCCGACTTCATCACATAACGGTACACCATACGTGCATGCTACGAGAATCACAAAAATTAACACAAGTATCTCTCAAATTCACAACTACTCAACTAGCATGACTAAAATATCACCATCTTCATATCTCAAAACAATCATCAAGTATCAAACTTCTCATAGTATACAATGCACTTTATATGAATGTTTTTATTATACCCATCTTGGATGCCCATCATATTAGGACTAGTTTCATAACCAAAGCAAACTACCATGTTTTTCTAAAGAGTCTCAAAATAATATAAGTGAAGCATGAGAGTTCATCTATTTCTTCAAAAAAAAACACCGACGTGCTCTAAAAGGATAAAAGTGAAGCACTAGAGCAAATGACAAACTACTCCAAAAGATATAAGCGAAGCACAATGAGTAGTTGAATAATTATGTAATTATGTGAATACTTTATAATATTTAAGAATTTTAGATCTTGGTATATTATTCAAACAGCAAGCAAAACAAAAGAGAATAAAATGACGCACCAAGCAAAACACATATCATGTGGTGAATAAAAATATATCTCCAAGTAAAGTTACCGATGAACGAAGATGAAAGAGGGGATGCCTTCCGGGGCATCCCCAAGCTTAGGCTTTTGCTTGTGCTTGAATATTACCTTGGGGTGCCTTGGGCATCCCCAATCTTAGGCTCTTCCACTCCTTATTCCATAGTCCATCGAATCTTCACCCAAAACTTGAAAACTTCACAACACAAAACTTAACAGAATACTCGTAAGCTCCGTTAGTATAAGAAAATAAATGACCACTTAGGTACTGTTGTGAACTCATTCTAAATTCATATTGGTGTAATATATACTGTATTCCAACTCATCTATGGTTCGTAACCTTCGATACTACTCATGGATTCATCAAAATAAGCAAACAACACATAGAAAACAGAATCGGTCAAAAACAGAACAGTCTGTAGTAATATGGATCAAACGTATACTTCTGGAACTCATAAAATTCTGAAATAAACTTGTGGACGTGAGGAATTTTTCTATTAATCATCTGCAAAAAGAATCAACCTAAACGCACTCTCCTGTACAAAATGACAGCTAATCTCGTGAGCGTAAAAGTTTTTGTTTTTTACAGCAAGATCGCAAAGACTTCACCCAAGTCTTCCCAAAGGTTCTACTTGGCACAAACACTAATTAAATCATAAAACCACATCTAAACAGAGTCTATATGAATTATTTGTTACTAAACAGTAACAAAAAGCAAGGAACAAAAATAAAATTGGGTTGCCTCCCAACAAGCGCTATCGTTTAACGCCCCTAGTTAGGCATGATGATTTCAATGATGCTCACATAAAAGATAAGAATTGAAACATAAAGGGAGCATCATGAAGAATATGAGCAAATTTAAGTCTAACCCACTTCCTATGCATAGGGATTATGTGAACAAACAACTTATGGGAACAAGAATCAACTTGCATAGGAAGGTTAAACAAGCATAGCTTCAAGATTTTCAACACATAGAGAGGAAACTTGATATTATTGCAATATGTAAAAGCATATGTTCCTCTCTCATAATAATTTTCAGCAGCATCATGAATGAATTCAACAATATAACCATCACATAAAGCATTTCTCTCATGATCTACAAGCATAGAAAATTTACTACTCTCCACATAAGCAAAATTCTTTTCACTCGGAATCGTGGGAGTATCATAAGAAACTCGAATACTACAAATTGTTTCCACATTAATAGAGTAATATTCAGGAAAAGGGTAATCATAATCATGACAAGTTTTAATATAATCATCATAAGTAGCAACTTTGTTCTCATTATAATCAATTGAAACCTCTTCCAAGATAGTGGAATCATTACTAAATAAAGTCATGACCTATCCAAATCCACTTTCATAATTATCTCAATAAGATTCAACATCCTCCAAAATAGTGGGATCATTACTTCCTAAAGTTGACACTCTTCTGAACCCACTTGCATCAATATAATCATCATAAGTAGGAGGCATGCTATCATCATAATAAATTTGCATATCAAAACTTGGGAGACTACAAATATAATCTTCATTAAACATAGCATCCCCAAGCTTGGGAAAAACATTAATTGCAGCAAATATATTTTCAAACTTGTCATTCTCATCAAACATAGCATCCCCAAGCCTGGGCCTTTTCATATCATAAGCATAATCACTCTCATCATTAATAGTATGGATAACACTAATAATATAGCAATTATCATCAACACAATGAGTAATAGGAGCAGCCTCATTTGGGAGGGATACCTTTTCACCTTTGCTCCTCCGTCTTTTCTTTTTCTTCTTCACATCATGTGTGGGTTTAATCCTCTTTTCGGAGCTCCTTATTAATGAGATTGGTTGAATAGGAGGCTCCTCCTCGTTACCTGATTCATCATAAGAAATAATAGGAGAATATTGGGAAGTCTCTTCCCATTCATTAGTATTCTCTTCATCTTCTATTTGTTTTCTTGTCTTGATGTAATTGGCAATATAAGGATTTTCAATGCAATTCACCGCACAATACATAAAAATTTCTTCTAGATCAAAATCAAGAAATCTATCAAGATTAAATTTTGGAATACCTTCAGTTATACGTTTCATTTATTCATACCCCAAAAGAATACTAAGCTCTTTATGATGCTCAAGGGTAATCAAGTTATCACAATTTTTGGACACGATTCGATCATGAAACAAATAGCATTGGAGCTTTAAATGACCATGTTCATTGCAAAGTTCACAAGGATGGCGATAAATATTGAATCTTTCAGCACAATCATCTAGCCTTTCTTGCAACCATTTAGTTTCCAAATACTTATGCCTCTTGCGAAATCTATCTTCCCTATTTGGTGTGTGCTTGCAAGCTCTATGTATTCCACAAAAGTTGGCATTCTTATAAGAGACATTTTCATCATGACTAGTGCAATCATCATTAGTACTATGGATATTCAAAGAGTTCATACTAATAACATTGCAATCATGCTCATCATTCAAAGATTTAGTGCCAAACATTATAATGCATTCTTCTTCTAACACTTTGGCACAATTATCCGAATCCTTATTTTCATGAAAGATATTAAAAACATGAAGCATATGAGGTACCCTCAATTCCATTTTTTGTAGTTTTCCTTTATAAACTAAACTAGTGATAAAACAGGAAACAAAAAGATTTGATTGCAAGATCTATAGATATACCTTCAAGCGCTAACCTCCCCGGCAACGGCGCTAGAAAAGAGCTTGATGTTACTACACAACCTTCTTCTTGTAGACGTTGTTGGGCCTCCAAGTGCAGAGGTTTCTAGGACAATAGAAAATTTCCCTCAAGTGGATGACCTAAGGTTTATCAATCCGTGGGAGGCATAGGATGAAGATGGTCTCTCTCAAGGAACCCTGCAACCAAATAACAAAGAGTCTCTTGTGTCCCCAACACACCCAATACAATGGTAAATTGTATAGGTGTACTAGTTTGGCGAAGAGATGGTGATACAAGTGCAATATGGATGATAGATAAAGGTTTTTGTAATATGAAAATATAAAAACAGCAAGGTAACTAATGATAAAAGTGAGCACAAACGGTATTGCAATGTGTTGAAACAAGGCCTAGGGTTCATACTTTCACTAGTGCAAGTTCTCTCAACAATAATAACATAATTGGATCATATAACTATCCCTCAACATGCAACAAAGAGTCACTCCAAAGTCACTAATAGCAGAGAACAAATGAAGAGATTATGGTAGGGTACGAAACCACCTCAAAGTTATTCTTTCCGATCAATCTATTCAAGAGTTCGTACTTGAATAACACCTTAAGAGACAAATCAACCAAAACCCAAATGTCACCTAGATACTCCAATGTCACCTCAAGTATCCGTGGGTATGATTATATGATATGCATCACACAATCTCAGACTCATCTATTCAACCAACACAAAGAACTTCAAAGAGTGCCCCAAAGTTTCTACTGGAGAGTCAAGACGAAAACGTGTGCCAACCCCTATGCATAAGTTCACGAGGTCATGGAACTCACAAGTTGGTCACCAAAACATACATCAAGTGGATCACGTGATATCCCATTGTCACCACAGATAAGCACATGCAAGACATACATCAAGTATTCTCAAATCCTTAAAGACTCAATCCAATAAGATAACTTCAAAGGGAAAACTCAATCCATCACAAGAGAGTAGAGGGGGAGAAACATCATAAGATCCAACTATAATAGCAAAGCTCGTGATACATCAAGATCATACCACCTCAAGAACACGAGAGAGAGAGAGATCAAACACATAGCTACTGGTACATACCCTCAGCCCCGAGGGAGAACTACTCCCTCCTCATCATATATAGAGAGCACAGGGATGATGAAGATGGCCACCGGAGAGGGATTCCCCCCTCCGGCAGGGTGCCGGAACGGGTCTAGATTGGTTTTCGGTGGCTACGGAGGCTTCTGGCGATGGAACTCCTGATCTAGGTTTCTTTCTGGAAGTTATGGGTTATATAAGAGGTGTTGGAGTCAGGAACAAGGCAGGGGGGTCTCTGGGCTGTCCACGAGGCAGGGGTACGCCTAAGGGGTGGGCGTGCCCCCACTCTCGTGGGCAGCCCGGGACTCTTCTGGCCTAACTCTTTTACTCCATATCCTTTTTCTGGTCCAAAAATAAGCTCCGTGAAGTTTCAGGTCAATTGGACTCCGTTTGGTTTTCCTTTTCTGCGATACTCAAAAACAAGGAAAAACAGAAACTGGCACTGGGCTCTAGGTTAATAGGTTAGTCCCAAAAATCATATAAAATATCATATAAATGCATATAAAACATCCAAGGTTGATAATATAATAGCATGGAACAATCAAAAATTATAGATACGTTGGAGACGTATCAAAGCGCGCCAGGAGCAGCTGGGGATGGGGAGACGCTAACTGGTGAAGAAGAAGATGGTGCCGGCCAAGAGCCAACAATGCCAGCGTCGTTTTAGAATTATCATCAAATTTGCTTTATGTTGTTTACTTATGCATCCTTAGTTTTCTTGTGATCATTTGCTTTTGCTAAACTTCGTTTGCTTGCCATGCAGAATCGCTTGTAATGATGAACTTTGATTATGTTAGATTGCTTTATATTCAACTTAGTTTGCTGATGATGAACTTGTCGTACAGAATGCTTGTGATAATTTTTTTCTGTTGTTTTCTTATGTATCATTAGATTCGAGCAGTGCGCAAAACGAAATAAGATGCAGTGTGCAAATAGGACGCATGCAGTGCAAATTGTGTACGAATGCAGTACAGACTCTGTCGAATGAAGTTTACACATACCCAACAAAGTAGTGCATGCCCCTAAATTTGAAAAAAGAATACATAAGAGCAAAAACACAAAAAGAAAAATGCGACCTGTATATGTAGTGCGGAAATATATGAACATGCAGTACAGAAACATAATCAATGTAGTACACGTATGATTTACTAAGCAGTGCACTCCCCTACATTGGAAAAAAATATTACATAAGAGCAAAAACACGAAAACAAAAATGAGAACTGTACATGTAGTACGGAATGCGTGCACATGCAGTACAGAACCTTGATCAATGCAGTGCACGGATGATTTACTAAAGCGGTGCACGCCCCGACACTGAAAAAATACATGACAAAAAATATTAAAAAAAATTGACCACCCAGGTGCAACCGGCCCCAGCCAGTCTCATAGTAGACCTACGCCCACAGCATGGGAGTCGTTCTGAGCCACGATGTATGGGGCCGGGCACACATGGGCCCACAGGTCAGAGAGCATAGAGCAGCGAGCCCCGTGCATAAGCGCCCAAATAAGTAACCAGAGGAGTTCGACACGGCTGCCTCGCCAGCGCTTATAAACAGGTCGGGCACGCCTTCCGTAGGCGAGGTGGGACTAAACATTAGGCCGCACACAATGCACCGGGAACCAGTCGTGCTCACAGGCCGACTTGGGCCCAATGCATCTTCACTCCCCAAACACAGGCCCAACACACAAAAGAGAGGCCACTGAAAATTAAAAAAAAATCCCACATACCATACACAAACACAGGCCCAACCACGTGTTCCGCAGTTCGTCATGATATGACAATGCAGTTCGCTATTTTCAAGTAAGCAGTCCTGTTGCTTCTAAAATGCATTCGCGTACACTGAAACAGAACCAATCCACCACCTAACACCAACCACAACATTTATTACTTTCGTTGCTCAATTGGTTGCATAAAAACATATCCATTCGTTCTCCAGACTAACACAACTCCTCCCCCATTCCTCTTTTTCTTCAAATCATAGATCTAGGGTTCATCCCATCCCCAGCTCTTCTCTGGAATTCCACTGAACCCGCCGTGGACTGTAAGTGCGGGTGTTTGGCAAGGATGGCGCCGGAAGCGGATACATGCGTGTACGCAGAAGGCCTAGAGCTCACCAACACCGAGTGGCGCAGCATGCTCGGGTGCCTAATGATCCCCAATAGGAGGTTTCGGGCACCACTTCTTCATCGCCTCACAACCACAAATCTGCAGGAAAGTTGGGTATGTTTTTCCCCTCACAATTTTGGACATAATCTAGCCTGCAAATCCACATCTGAATATATAGTTCAATCATTTTGTTCAGTAGTGTTAACAAAATACAAAACAGAATTTGTATTGTTGTTCACATTGGTCAGCTATTAAGACTAGATGCTTTCACCTAATTTTCTTCAGTACCACACCAGGTATCGACACTAGTTAGATCAGAACCCCAACACGCGAACAAAAAAGGTTCAGTAGATCAGCGTTGCAGTTCTCTTAATATGCTGGTGAAGTACACTGTAACTGACCTTGCAGTACAAGCATGATGCAGTATAATATATATCCTAGTAAAACTAGAGGTCAATTCCGTATACAAGTTTGTTCATACATTGCAACTACTTTAGAGAATAGTAGTCATATATATGTAAGTATTTAAGTCAACGTAAATAGATCATCCTAAGTATAAATAAAAACATTTGTTGTTTACTTATAAATTCTTTTTCCACCCATTCCAATATGCAGAAACTGCCATCCACAATAAAATTTCCTGCTCCGAGTTCAGGGAAGGTTACTTTGGAGACACAACACAAGAATGGGTATGCAGACATGCAAGCTGACTATCACATCGACTCTGAAGACTACATCAACATAACTACTGGTTGGAAAGATTTTGTCTCCCAGAATGGCTTTGAGGTCGGAGAAGTGGCCATGGTGTTTTTCTACAAAGAAGAAGACTCCCTCAAGTTTACAATATTTGCCTCTAGGCTGTTTAATATGAAGCAACCAATATTTCTAATGCTTTGCTTATGCTACATGCTTTTAAAATTATGGCCATCAGACACTTTGAACGATGCATATTTAAAGTATGCAACCTCAACTGCATCATTTTATCATCCTTTTTAGACAAGTTGCTCTTGGCAGTAATGCAGTTCTCTCAAACACATAGTGTGGTACTAATAAATAATAAAAGCAGTCCTCTGAACAGTAACAAGGAAATGCGAATGGTCGAAACTTTGCAGTTAACATATGATGTTAAAAAACAATTCTCATAGTATGCAGTTCAAAAAAATTCTTATAATAACTATTCAGCTAACACAAGCATATAATGGACCATCCATTCTAATAGCAGAATAGAACATCAACCACACTGCTAATGCAGTACGAAAGTGCATATTATGCAGTCCTCTAGAACACAGAATGCAGTTTAAGAAAAGAGAAATCTCATAAGCTGCCATAACCATTGTAATGCAGCTACAACGAAGTACACTACTAACGAAAATGCAGTGCACTACAACGTATGCGACAACTACAACAAATAAAATTTAAGCAGTAGAACTCCAGACATGTGGTGGACTAACAGAGGTGTCAATTTCACTCGCACTTCCCTAACTTGCCAAAAAATTGTCTAACCACTAAACTATCGAAAAATACCCCCGCAAAAAATTATATGGAAGACACGGCAACTGGACGAACAGCATCAGCTTTCATTTAAAAAATGCAATTCAAAAAATGACAATTATACCCGCAATAAAATGAATTCAAACCTATAACAACAGTAATTACAGTATTCAAACACGCACGGACACACAAAATCCGAAAAATCAACAAGAGCAGAGGAGCGGACGAAGCTCACTCGCCCGCACAATCAAATTAACAGGAATTGAAAACTAACTCCTAAAAATTAACAAATTATAGAGTGAATGGACCGATTAAAACAAATGCAATCAAAGAATTCCTACTAAAAAACAACATCCGAGCACAAAAAAATCGCATCTGACGCGAACACGAACGAACAGAGAAAGCTCGTCCGCCACATCCCTCGATTTGCAAGCACTCTAGTAGATTTTCCTGTAAATTAGAAAGAATATAGGTAAAATGAGATGCAGAGACAAAGTAAATCATCCTGCAACACCCGATTCCACACAGAAAACGTGGGCGGAACACCAGAAAATGAAGCAGTTCTCCCATGAAGCATTGCAGTTCCCAACGTAAGGACGATGCAATTCGCTTCTATTGAGCATGCAGTGCGGAAGTGTTGTCAGAATAACTATTCTGCTAATATTAGCAGAATAGACCGGATGTATACATATATCCACTAAGGGTTTTAGTCTGTTAACTTTTAAAGGATCGGCTAGAGATGGCCTTATGCCTTGTTTATTTTAGTTCTTCACAATGTGATGCTCTATATGTGCAACTATTTACCATGCAGTTCAATTTCATCAATAAGAGTTTCAACAATACCACTATGAATTACCATATTTGGTTGTTGTTAAGGATGTTGCAGTTAACATGCCTTTTCGTTTTTTTAACAATAACTAGTGTACTTTAGACCTGTACAATACCAGTTTGAATGACTATTTGCTTGTTTTTAAATGTTATGTCTGATGAAGTTAGCACACCTTTCCACTTCTTGTTTGGCTTAACTAGCGTGCTTAAACCTGCACACTGAAGCTATTGTTTGTAGATTATGTTTTCTACCATGGATATATTTGGTTGATGTTTAGCATGTTGTGCTTAACATGCCTTTATGTACTCATACAGGATAATATTGAGAACAGTGTTGTTTTCCATCAAGGTTAGTTTCATCGCATTGCTTATATGTACTCACTGTTCAGGATATCGGTAGCTGGTACCATATAGCCTGGGGCTGATAAGGGATTAATCGTCAAACTGTACATTTCACTGAATATATCTGTAACCCATTTACAATAGGTTAACTAAGGCCATATTTAATATATCCGAGGCTACATAGCAACATGCATTGCACTAAATGACTAAATATGCAATCCCAGGCTACATAGCAACAAGGGAGAGTGTTACCTTAATGTTCTGATGATGTCTAGATATACATGTAATAAAATATTATATAATGGGATGGAGGGAGTGTTGTACTACATCATTTTGCAATTGTTTTTTAGCTTCTAATATTAACTTGGTGCTTTAGGTACATATGTCATTGCCAAAGATCCACACTTCGACCCTTTCTGCGTATGGGGAAATGAGATATCCATGAACCAGCATCAAGTGAGGAAACTGATAAAGATTGTTATTAAAATGGGTCAAAAGATGTTAATCGAACTATTTGTTTACACTTTATGCAAGACAATAGTGAACTGCGGGATGGTAAGTAAGAACTTTGTAGCCTTCTTTTACTGCCCGTAATGAGTTGTGTTAGATGACAATGTCTGAATCTTTTTTCCTTTGCAGTGGATCCTGAAGCGGTTTACACAAGATTACCTCTCAAAGTACATGATTGGCGGTCGGCCATCACTAGGGGTTGGACTAGAGTCATGCGTACCTTCTGCAACCAGGAGAGCACAATAGGGACATTCCGCTTCACCTTGTTCAGCAACCAGAATGTCTGTCACCTCTTTCTTTACCATCTGTAATAGTACAAGTATAGAACCATCGTTCATCATTCTTTATTTGGTGCTTATGTAATTCTTGAACATATGTACCTGTGAATTGAATAATGCATTGGTTGTTTGAACCTGATGGTTCATCATACTTTCAAGTTCAAATTAGGTAAAATTTTAAATAGCAGCAATTAAATTAGGGTGAAATTACGGTGTGCAGGTCATTACGGCACACACGGTCTATAAAGCACAACATGTGCGATATACATCATAATCTGACACGGTTCACGGAGAGGAAACGTGTGTAACAATGCATATAGTTGTCGTTTGAAAAGCGTGTGTGATGTCAGACACTATCACAAACGATGTGGGAAAATTAAATGTGTGTGATTATCTACCTATCATACATGATCTACAAACATGAACTGTTCCTGATGTGTCAGGCATCGTAAACATAGAGCCAGTTTGGTACTGCCTGGAAAACTCCCGTGCCTGGAATGTACCTAGTTTTAGGTAAAACCACAAAACTCCGACTGCGATGGCAATGCGAGCACAAACGAGTAGCAAGGATGGAACGTTTGGGATATTCGAGATATCAGAAATGGTTATATAGGGACAACTGTATGCATCAAGGCTCCCTATCCCTGATGGTTTCTAGGTTTTGTGGGAAGGACTCCCCTATTGCATTCACTCACTAGGCAATGGTTCAGAACATCGTCGCGAAAGGGGTTAAAAACCGTTTGTATAGCACCTCGATGTACCAGTGACAAGTTGAGGTCAAGATAGACAGACAAGTCTTAAACAACATCAAGGTAGAGACTCTCAAGAGTAGAGGTAGCGAAATAGCACCCTTGTAATTGAGATCATCATAATAAATATCAATCAAGCAGGATGTAGGCTTTTACCTTCACCGCGAGGGGCCGAACCTAGGTAAAACTCGCATCTCTCGATTCCGACCAACCCCATTCAAGCAATCACCTAGCAGCGATGGCCTCACGACTAAGTTCTCTCGTGAGGACATCCGCCGTGACAAAACCAAGACAGATGGGGAAGTGTTCGGATCCAAGCTTGAAGCCAGATCCAATGAGTGATCTGCATCGTGGTCCTGATCTAAGATCGGCGTATCGGTGTCGGCGGATTCCTTAGGCTGGTCAGACACCCAGCCTGCAAACGCAAGTTTGCCACGGGCATCCGCATCGTACTCCATGTTTCCAAACCTGATGGTCTGGTTTGAAGAGAAGTTCCTGATCTGGCCGATATGGCCAGAAGCATCGGCGTAGAGCATGACGCTGCCGAAGATAAAGAGTTGACAGAGGAAGAAGGTATTACCACAGCCAATGTTCTTGTTGATTCGAAGATGAGCCAGCGAGCTATCCTGACCACACAACGGGACCTGCATGGGCCACCAATGTCGGGGTTGAATCCGGCAGATCTCGGGAAGGGGGTCCCGAGCTGGTGATCTTAGCTAGATGCTAATAGGACGACCAAGAGACACGATGTTTACCCAGGTTCGGGCTCTCTCAAAGAGGTTGTTGGAAATATACCCTAGAGGCAATAATAAAGTGGTTATTATTATATTTCCTTGTGCATGATAATCGTTTATTTCCATGCTATAATTGTATTGACCGGAAACTCAAATACATGTGTGGATACATAGACAACAACATGTCCCTAGTGAGCCTCTACTGGACTAGCTCGTTGATCAAAGATGGATGTGGTTTCCTAGCCATAGACATGAGTAGTCATTTGATAACGGGATCACATCATTGGGAGAATTATGTGATGGACAAGACCCAAACTATAAAGTCGCATATGATCGTATAAAGTTTATTGCTATCATTTTCTGCATGTCAAGTATATGTTCCTATGACCATGAGATCATGCAACTCACTAACACCAGAGGAGTGCCTTGTGTGTACCAAACATCACAATGTAACTGGGTGACTGTAGAGGTGCTCTTGAGGTATCTCTGAGGGTGTCTGTTGAGTTGGCATGGATCAAGACTGGGATTTGTCACTCCGTATGACGAAGAGGTATCTCAGGGCCCTCTCGATAATACAACATCACGATGAGCTTGCAAGAAATGTGACTAATGGGTTAGCCACGGGATCTTGTATTATAGAACGAGTAGAGAGACTTGCCGATAACGAGATTGAACTAGGTATGGTGATAGCGACGATCGAATCTCAGGCAAGTGACATACCGATAGACAAAGGGAACTGCATACGGGATTGTCGGAATCCTTGACATTGAGGTTCGACCGATAAAGATCTTCATAGAACATGTAGGAACCAATACGGATATACAGGTCCCTCCATTGGTTATTGACCGTAGAGGTGTCTTGGTCATGTCTGCATTGTTCTCGAACCCGCAGGGTCTACACACTTAACGTTTGGTGACGATATAAGTATAGTTGAGTTGTTATGGTGGTAACCGAAGGTTATTCGGAGTCGCGAATGAGATCCCGAACGTGATGAGGAACTCAGGAGTGGTCCGGAGGTGAAGATTGATATATAGGATGAAGGGCATAGTAGTCTGGAAGTGTTCCGGGAGTATCGGGTTATGACCAGGAGGACCAAAAGGGGTTTCGGGGGGCCCCGGCAAGTCTTGGGGGTTCTCATGGGCCAAGGGGAGGGGGCACACCAGCCCACTAAGGGGTTGTGCGCCCCCCTCACCCCATCCCATGACCATGAGGGAGGTGGTGCGCCCCCTAGGGCTGCATCCCCTTGCTTGGGGGCAAGCCACCTAGGGGGGCCACCCAAACCCTGGCCGCCGGCCCCCTGGGGGAAACCCTAGGGGCGCCCCCTCCTCCCTTCCCCCTATATATAGAGGGGTAGAGGGAGGGCAGTCGTCCCCATCAATGCCACAGCAGTGCCCTCCCTCTCCCTCGTAGTGCCTAGCAAAGCTCTGCTGAGATTCCACCAGCACCACCGCTACCACGCCATTGTGCTGCCAGAGGACTCGAGATACTACTTCATGATCGCTCGCTGGATCAAGGAGGTGTGTTGAACACGGAGGTGTCGTCCGTTCGGCACTTGGATCAGGAGTTCGCGGGACGGATCGTGATTGGATCACGAAGACGTTCGACTACATCAACTACATTTCTTAACGCTTCCTCTTAGCGATCTACAAGGGTATGTAGATGCAATCTATCCTCTCGTAGATATTCATATCCTAGATTGATCTTGGTGAGCGTAGGAAATTGTTTGTTTCCCGTGCAACATTCCCCAACAGTGGTATCATGAGCTAGATCTTGTGTAGAACACAAAGGTGTCTGCGGGCGTTGATATTCAAATTGCTTGCTTCCTTGGTCTTTTCTTGATCCAGCGGTATTGTGGGATGAAACGGTCTGAACCAACTTTACATGTCCACGTACATAAGATCGGTTCCATCGACTGACATGCAACCCGTTGCATAAAGATGGCTGGCGGGTGTCTGTCTCTCCCACCTTAGTTGAATCGGATTCGACAAAGGCGGTCCTTCTAGAAGGTTAAATAGAAACTTGCATATAACCATTGTGGCTTTGTGTAGGTAAGAATCGTTCTTGCTAGATACCCATAGCAGCCACGTAAAACATGCAACAACAATTAGAGGATGTCTAACTTGTTTTTGCAGGGTATGTTGTGATATGATATGGCCAAAGACATGATGAGATATATTTGATGTATGAGATGATCAAGTTTTGTATAGTTAATCACGACTTGCATGTCGATGAATACGGCAACCGGCAGAAGCCATAGGGTTGTCTTAATTATTGTATGACATGCGCGTCAATCATTAAGCACTATGTAATGTTTTACTTTATCGCTAAATGGTAGCAATAGCTGTAGAAGCATGGTTGGCATGACAACCCTGATGGCGACACGATGATGGAGATTATGGTGTTATGCTGGTGATGATGGAGATCATGCTGGTGCTTTCGAGATGGAGATTAAAAGCGCAATATGATGGCCATATCATGTCACTTATTATTTGCATGTCATGTTAATCCTTTTATGCATCTTATTTTGCTTAGGATGGCGGTAGCATTATAAGTTGATCTGTCACTAAAATTTCAAGATAAAATTGTGTTCTCCCCAAGTGTGCACCATTGCGAAAGTTCATCATTTCGAAGCACCACGTGATGATCAGGTGTGATAGACTCTACGTTCGCATACAATGGGTGCAAGCCAGTTTTGCGCATGTGGAACACTTGGGTTAAACTTGATGAGCCTAGCATGTACAAACATGGCCTCGGAGCACAAGAGACCGAAAGGTCGAACATGTGTCACGTAGTAGATATGATCAATATAGAGATGTTCACCATTGAAACCGCCTCATCTCATGTGATGATCGGACTTGGGTTGGTGAATTTGGATAATGCTACACTCGGACAACCGGTGGGATGTTGATTTGAGTGGGAGTTCTTAGATAATATGATTAATTGAACTCATTTATCATGAACAATAGTCTAAACTATCTTTGCAAATTATGTTTAGATCAATGGCTCGTGCGGTAGCTCCCCTGAATTTCAATGTGTTCCTAGAGAAAGTTAAGCTGAAAGATGATGGAAGCAACTTTGTAGACTGGGCCCGTAATCTGAGGATTATCCTCACGGCTGCCCAAAAGTCTTATGCCCTTGATGCACCGCTTGGTGCGCCACCCCCTCCAGCGAATGTGGACATTGTGAACACCTGGCAGTCGCGTGTTGATGACTACTCAATAGTTCAGTGTGCCATGTTGTATGGCTTAGAACCGGGACTTTAAAGGCATTTTGAATGTCATGGAGCATATGAGATGTTCCAAGAGTTCAAGTTTATCTTTGAGAAGAATGCCCGGATCAAGAGGTATGAGACCTTCTATGCCTACAAGATGGAGGAGAACGGGTCTGCCAGTGAGCACATACTCAGAATGTCTGGGTACTAAAACCGTCTGGCTAAGTTGGGAGTTGAGCTCCCGCCACAGGCTGTCACTGACACAGTTCTTCAATCTCTACCACCTAGCTACAAGAGCTTTGTGTTGAACTATAACATGCAAGGGATGAACAAGTCAGTCTCTGAGCTATTCACGATGCTGAAAGTCACTGAGTCAGACATCCAGAAGGAGCATCAAGTGTTAATGGCGAACAAAACCACTAGTTTCAATAAAGGAAATAGAAAGAAAGGAAAATTCAAGAAAGGTGGCAAGGCAGTTGCTCCTCCCGTGAAGAAACCCAAGGTTGGACCCAAGCCGGAGACTAAGTACTTCTATTGCAAGGGAACTAGCCACTGGAAGCAGAACTCCCCCAAGTATCTGGCCGACAAGAAGGGGGACAACGTCAACAAAGGTATATATGATATACATGTTATTGATGTGTACCTTACCAACTCTCGTTGTAGTGCCTGGGTATTTGATACCGGTTCGGTTGCTCAAATTTGCAACTCAAAGCAGGAACTACGGAATAGATAGAGGTTGGCGAAGGACGAAGTGACGATGCGCGTGGGAAATGGTTCCAAGGTTGATGTGATCGTCGTTGGCAATCTCGCACTTCGATTACCATCAGGATTAGTGATGAACCTGAAATTTAGAGCATGCGTTGACCATGAACATTATATCTGGATCTTGTTTAATGTGAGACGGTTACTCATTTAAATCAGAGAATAATGGTTGTTCTATTTATATGGGTAATATCTTTTATGGTCATGCACCCATTGTGAGGGGCTTATTCTTATTAAATCTCGATAGTGATGATACACATGTTCATAACATTGATGCCAAAAGATGTAGAGTTGATAATGATAGTACCACTTTCATGTGGCACTGCCGCTTAGGTCATATTGGTGTAAAGCACATGAAGAAACTCCATGCTGATGGACTTTTGGAGTCACTTGATTTTGAATCACTTGACACATGCGAACCATGCCTCATGGGCAAGATGAGTAAGACCCCATTTTTCGGAACAATGGAACACGCAAGTGACTTGTTGGAAATCATACATAATGATGTGTGCGGTTCGACGAGCATTGACGCACGTGGTGGATATTGTTACTTTATCACCTTCACCGGTGATTTGAGTAGATGTGGGTATATTTACTTAATGAAGCACAAGTCTGAGACGTTTGAAAAGTTCAAGCAATTTCATAGTGAAGTTGAGAATCATCGTAACAAGATGATCAAATTCCTACGATCTGATCGAGGGGGAGAGTATCTGAGTTGTGAGTTTGGCAATCACTTAAAACAATGTGGAATTGTTTCACAGTTGACACCACCTGGAACACCACAGCGTAATGGTGTGCCCGAACATCGTAATCGTACCTTACTGGATATGGTGCGTTCTATGATGTCTCTTGCCGACCCGCCATTATCATTCTGGGTTATGCGTTAGAGACAGCTACATTCACTTTAAATAGGGCACCATCTAAGTCTGTGGAGACGACACCGTATGGACTGTGGTTTGGCAAGAAACCTAAGTTGTCGTTTCTTAAGGTTTGAGGCTGCGATGCTTATGTCAAAAGGCTTGAGCTGAAAAAGCTCAAACTCAAAGCGGACAAATGCGTCTTCATAGGATACCCAAAAGAGACAGTTGGGTAAACCTCCTACCGCAGATCTGAAGGCAAAGTGTTTGTCACAAAGACCGGGTCCTTTCTTGAGAAAGAATTTGATGCGGAGCATCCCACGATCATCCCCATGGACGCACCTACACCTCCAACGACACCACTTGGACCAATGACAAGAGCCCGAGCCAAGGCTATCAAAGATAAGGTGAACTCACTCCTCTCCAAACTCCCACTTCCTATGCATGAGACATGGCTACTACCTAAGTCTCAGACGTTGTGCATGATTAGGTATCAAAAGGATCCTCCCGAAGATGCACGTGAAGATGTACAAGACCCCAAGTTCACGGATGAAGAAGACCAACGGAAGGAGTCAAGGACACCTCCCAGGCCCCGGACATCCAGCCATGACCTCGGACGTCTGGCCCATAGAGCTTCACCCACCACAGCCGCTCAGCCACCAGGAGACTACAGGGCCCGGACATCCGGCCCTTCCCAAGCCCCCGGAAATCCGGCTGCCAGCCCGGATATCCGGACAGCCTCGAACCCGAGAGCAACATGGCTAGCTTCACCAGCCCGGATATCCGGCCTCCACAGCCCGGACATTCGACCCTCCGCGAACGCCCGGACATCTGGCCCGACGCTCGGACGTCCGGCCTCCCCTGTCTACGCACAGTGTAAGGGCCCGAGGCCCGGGTACCCCTTCGCCCACCTAGACAATATATACTCCTCCTCGTCCTTCTTTCTAGGGTTAGCAAAGGATTAGCTCATATTTCGTGTGAGAGCTTTGCTCATCCACTTGGTTACCTTCTCCTCGGAGATTCGAGCCTCCACCGGAGAAGATCCCCCAAGAAGATTCAAGACCCCTTTTTAGGGAAGAACTCAAGACATCCTTTGGGGAAGAACTGGCTACCGTGTACCGTCCGTTGTTGACTTTGGATCTTGTATCTCCTATCGTGTTTCGAGGATCTAGCACTTGTGTAATCATTCTTGTTGGTTTGAGTGTCTCTCTTGTGTTTTCCCCGTGTTTACCCTCGTTTCTGATGCGGAGCATCCCATGGTCATCTCCATGTACACCTTCATAGCACATCAAGCCCCAAGTGGACCTACCGGACTTAAGGTGAACCCGCTCTATCGGATTTCGGGTTCCGGCAGACCCTTGAGGTTCGAACACTGGGGTGCGCATGGAGATTTCGCCTTCTACCTACCTGCACCCCTCCGCCTCGCTGAGATCTAAGCTATGGAAAGAACAGTACAAGAGACACAGGGTTTATACTGGTTCGGGCCACCGTTGTGGTGTAATACCCTACTCCAGTGTGTGGTGTGGTGGATTGCCTCTTGGGCTGATGATGATGAGCAATACAAGGAAGAACAGCCTCGCGAGGATCTGCTCTTGGCTGTGGGGATGAACTGCTAGGAGGAGTTCAGTCACCCTTCTCTCTCTCTTCTCGATTCTCTCTCTGATTTCCGATCCTCTCTCTGATTTTCCCCCCTTTCACCCTGTGGGTGGCTAGTCCTATTTATAGGCAAGGGCCCTGGGCCTCTTCCCAAATATTGAGCGGGAAGGGCGCCAAAAATTGGCCATTTTGAAGGGGAACATCTGGTACACTTATCCTGACTAAAGTTGGTCCTCGCCTGCCAAAGGCTCTGGTGGTGACGCTGGCTTGGGCTCCACAATGACGTCCTTCCTGTCGTTGGACTGGTCTTGCTCTCGTTGCACCGAAACGGGTGCCTTTGCTTGATGCTCTCTCCTGCGCTTGCAACCTTTGCACCAAAGAGGAAAGGAGGACACTGCGCGGGCTGGCGCCCACCTGGCGCCCTTGGTCGTCATGGCTTGCATCACGGGCACCTCGTGAGGTACCCCGCCTTGATCTCTCCGCCTCCTCGCGAGCCAGCCTGATGTGGCTGTGCCTGAGGAAGCTCTGTGCCGTCCGCCCCGCGAGGCTTGGCCCCTCGCAAGGGACTTGGGGTTGTGTCGATGAAGACGGGCCGTGATGGGCCCCCCTTCGAGCCACGCCGCAGGCCGCAGGCAGGCAAGTCTGGGGACCCCCGTTCCTAGAACGCCGATAGTAGCCCCCGGGGCCCAAGGCGCGCCCGGACTTGGCCGTGCAGGGAGGCGAAAGGACAAGGGCGAAGCACCGCGGGCCCTAACAGCCTGCGGCCTTGGGCGCCGCGTGGCGGTTGATTGGGCGTGGGCGGCACTATTCCCCCACGCCTCCTTATTCTGTGCCTTGCTAGGCGGACTCGTAGTCGTACACAGCCGCTCCCCTTTCTGTTGCTCGAGCGCCCTCTGTCCTTCCTCCGCTCGAACTCCAGCTTCCGTCTTCAACCCAATCTCGAACCTTCCCCCCCCCCTTCCTATCGCCATGGCTCCGACGAAGAAGGGAAGAGGGAAGAAACTCGTGCCTCCGCCTTGCTCGCCGCCGTTGGCGGCCCCCGCCGAGGGCTTGGGCAAGGTCAGCTTGGCTCTGGCTACTATCTTCAACGAATGCGGGAGGACAACGGCCTGGCCCGCGTCCCACTTCTCCATCGACGGGATAGCCACCGAGGTCCCGTATTTTGCCGACGCCCTATGGGCGGGTCTGGTTCCCCCCTTTTCTGATTTCTTCAATGTCGTGCTTTCCCACTATCAGATCCACATGGTGCATCTGGGTCCTGAATCCATCACCCTCCTTTCGGTCTTTGCCTTTGTTTACGAGGCAATGATGGGCATCCTTCCTTCGGTTGCCTTGCTGCGCCACTTCTTCTCTCTGCGCCTTGTCGACCCTACCCAATGCTGGGCGTGCGTGAGCTTCATTGCCGTGTCTGAGACAGCGGCCTTAGGGATTGACTTCAGGCTCCCTCTGCCCGTGGCTGGGTTCCGCGAGCGGTGGCTGTATGTGGATGCAGGGGTACCCAGCCCCCTGCTATCGGAGCCAACTTCGCCTGCTGTCCCCAATTCGGGCTGGGGCCAGGAGACGCTTGAGAGCCCCCGGCTCGTCTTCGTCAGGCACCGCTTCGCGTTCTTGAGGCCGCTTGGCGTGACAGCGCCCAAGGTGGTGAAGGAGTTCCTGCTTCGCCGCATTGCTCCTCTCCAACGCCACTCCCATCGGATGTGGGCCTTCAGCGGGCGTGATGATCGTATGAGGCTCCAGGAAGAGGACCTGACGCCTGAAGTGCTGAGGACAGTGCTCTTGATCTTGACTGGAGACCCCAACCCTGGCAGCATCCAGCAGGGAGGGGCCTTGCTGTACCTCTGCCAGAACAGGGGCGATTTTGTGAACCAGATGCCTATCTTTGATGAGTGGGGGTCGCGCCCCGCCGGCCTCCAGGGGCCTCGCGAGAACCCAGTGATGGTGACTGCCCTTCCAGTCGACCAAGGCGGCTCTTCCTCAAGTGGCGGAGCAGGGAGGCATGAGGCGCCAGAGGCCGAGGGGGCTCCCGGCGGGGTGACAGCACCGGGCGATGCTCATGAGGGAGCAGCTCTTGGGGCCCGTGCCGCTGAGGCTGAGGGTGGCAAGCAGCTGCCCTCAGTGCCTGCGACTGAGGCCCCTGAGGCTCCAGCCGCTTCTCTTGGCGAGGCGATCGGCTGCGCGCATCAGGCAGGCGCCCCTGACGCGGATCGCCTTGACGCTCCATCTTCGTCGCAGGTTGATCCCTGCGCTCAACTCTTGGGCCGCTTCCGCGTGGACTTTGAGGCCCTCCGGAAGAGAAGGAAGGCCCTGGGAGACGATTACCCTTGTCGCCTGCTGAAGCGTAGGAAGTACTTCGCCACTGATGAGTAAGCCTTCTCCTTTCCTAGCTCCCGATCCTTCTGTTGCTTTTACTGATCCTTGCTCTGCAGGCCCCTTCCAGCTGAGCTCGCGGAGACGGTTGAGGTGTCGTCCCCCTTGGCTCCGCCCCCTCCATCGTTCTCAAGCGCTCCGAGCAGCAGAGCCCTTGTGGTGAGGGCGATCGGAGAGGCGAACCATCTCGAGGCGCATCGTGGCCCTGCGCACCTCGCGACCGTCCTTCGCAGGCCTTCTCGTGGCATAGCCAGCCCGCCGTGGGCTTCTCGCCGGATTGTGGACTGCGATTGGCTGAGGCGCTCCCTGCGCTCTTCATCTAGGGACGGGCTGGCTCCAGGCCGGGCTTCTGGCGTGACGTGCCCGGCCGTCGCGAGGGTGCCAGCCCCCAGCCCCCTGCCCGGAGGGGGAGTGCTGATTCGTGGCCCCGGCGCTTGCTCGGGGCAGATGATGGTGTGGAAGACGTGCTTGAGCGCGCCAGGGAGCGTCGCGCTCTTCGCCAAGGATTCCTTCGAAGGGCGGCTGACCCGGTGAGCCTGCTTGGTGAGGAGCTTGCTGATGAAGACGCGCGCCTTGAGGCCGAGGGCCTGCGCCTGGCTGCAGAGAGGCGCGAGCTGGAGGGCGCCATCGCCCTTGCGCGCTGTCAGCGTGATCTTGACAACGCAGAGGCCAAGGCGTTGCTGGTGGCCTCTCGGGAGGCCCGATCTCGGGCCGCTGAGGAGGCCCGGGAAGCCGACCGGTGGCAAGAGGCGGTAGAGGAGCGGGCTCGGGAGCTCCTGGCCTAGTGCCACTCACTGGAGGAGCAAGTGGAGTTGCGCGAGGCAGCCCTCGCGTCGATGAAGGTGGCCTCTGGCAACCCAGCAGAGCTCCAGAAGCGCGAGGAGGCGCTGACACTGGAAGCCGCCGAACGTACCCGTGAGTACGAGCGCCTGGAGACGAGGGAGCGCTTGGTGACGCAGGCAGAGGATGATGTCGCTGCACGGGAAGCCTGTGTCCTGGAGGAGGTCGGACGTCGGGTGGCGATGGCGCGCTTGAGCCTCGAGCACGAGTTCGAGGAGAGGCTGGAGTTGATCCGGGCCGAGGCTGAAGGTAGGACTGCTGCCTTGAGGGCCAAGCTGGAGGAAGCGACGCGGCGGGCCGATGCTTTTCGGGCCGCCCTTGAGGTAGCGCAAGGGGAGTCAACCACCTCCCAAGCCGAGGTGCTCCTTCTTCGCTAGTGGGTGGAGGAGGCCGAGGTCGTCGCGCACCAGAATGCGGATGAGATACGTCAGCGGCGGATCCTGGAGCATGAGCACGGCCCCATGCTCACCACGCTCCAGGAAAGAGCCAACACAGCCTTGGGCAACCTCTGCGAGGCGACTGTTGGCGAGCCGCACGCAGTCAACTACGCCGGCAACCTTCAGTTCTTCACCGACGTGGTGACGCAGCTGGAGGCGCGGTCGGTCAGGGCCGACAGGTTGGTGGAGGAGAAGAGCCGCGCCCTGCTCGGGTGCGCCTTTTCTCGCGTCTTCAGCCATCTCCGGAACATGGATCCCCACTTCGACTTCGACGCCACCATCGCCCCAGTCCCCCAGGCCGTCCGAGACGACCTGGCGCACTGGGTGGAAGACAATGTGGGTGCTCTTGTCAGGGCCTTCGCTTCAGACAATGACGGCATGATCGTGGCTGCTGACGAGGGCGGTGTGGTGAACAGCCTTGACGCTGCTGGCGGCGACACAGACAGTGATGGCAAGTTCAGCGATGCCAGCAATGGTTCGGGTGGTGCTCCTGAGGACGCATTGGGGGATTTATCCGACTGATCATGCATCGTTCCTGTTCCCTTACCCTGCATGAATAGAACTCAGGTTTTGGCCTGATGGCTGTGAGAGCATTTTGGAGGGGGGCCCCTCATGTAAAACTTGTGTTCATCGTATTAGTAGACGTTACATTGCCCATGCACCCGCGCCAAGTGGTTGGCTTACGCGACGCACTGGTAGGCTAGTTTACCTTTGTCCCGTGTGGGCCCTGAGGTAGCCTGTGGGAGGCTGTGGTGTCCCGAGTGCTCCCTGATCGAATCCGTAGGATCTACAGTAAAAAACCCTCCTGAGAGGACGCAGCAGCGGCAGTCTGGGCTGCGCGCAAGCTAGGCCTGACCCGGCTCGTGAGGGGCTCACGAGGGGAGGCAGCTGAGGCGAAGTGGTAACCAAAACGCGAGAAATTGCTCGAACGAGACTAAGCACGCCTTCCCCGAACACACGCAAATCTCAAATTCGAATCCAACTTAAATCCAGCGGGGGAAAGCAACAACCAAAGGGAAAAGCAACGAAAGCAGACAAAAGGCCGTGTCCGGCACCTAATCTAGTCTTGGACGTCTTCTCACCAGCACGGAGCTAAGTGCTTCGATGGGCGTGGGAGGGAGCCCCAGGGCCTGAGGCCGGCACCCCTGAGACTCCGGGGCGTGTACAGCCCCACTCATTATTACGTGAGAGTGTCACGGGGCGGCGAGCTTCACAGGCACTGGGCCTTCTTCACAGGAACCGGCCTTGCTTCATATCGCCAGACAAGGGCCCCGCCTTGCGCCACACTCTAGTGCCATCCACGATGACCGGAAACCAGGACGTCGCCGATGGGGTAGAGCGGTTGCCAGCGGTTCCCCCGACGACCATGGGTCCTCCGCCAGGGGCAGGCCCTGAGGCACCTCCCCAGCAGAGGGCCTACCTCTTGAGAACACCTTGCTCCGAACGCCGCGGTGGTGACGTCGGATCTTGGCCCCTCTCCTACAGCCCCCTGCGCCCTCCTCCCGAGGGGTAGGAGACTGTGGAGCGGGGCTGCTGCTCGCTGTGGTGACCTGCACCTCCTGCGATCCATGATTAGCGTATGCTTGCTCTTGAGGAATTAGCGGTACCCGATAATCGTTGCCTCCAGCGTGGCCAGCGGGACCGTCCCGGGGCTCCTGGAAGGGCTCAGCTTCTGGCGCCTCGTCCCCCCAGCTTGGGCTGAGGAGCGAGCCTTGTTCGCCCTAGTGAGGGTGTCCTTGGTCCATCATCAGGGGCACGTATTCTTCTGGCACCGTCATCCCGAAGGCCATGCCGTAGTGCTCCACGTGCCACGCAGCTCTGCTTGACGCGCCCACCGTGGGGTGGTAGCGCGGCCGTCCACTGGGGCCGTGGGTCACGTCGAGTCCTTCTTCTTCGCGAACGGGGAGCGGGGGTAGCGCCACCGCCGATCCGGCAACGACAGCTTTGCTGGCGTTGGAGTAGCCTTGGAGCCCACGGGCGCGCACGGAGCCCCCGCGCGGGCCGCCCTAGGCTTGAGATGGGAGCTGGGTGCAGAAGGGGTGAGCCCCCGAGGCGGCGAAGCCCAGGAGCTCTGCCACCCGCTCCAGCAGCATGTCGCGGCCGCCCTCCAGCAGCCTGCACTGCAGCAGCTCTCGGGCCACCGTGAGCGCGGCCCTCGAGTTCGTCTGCTCCCGGCAGGTGTACGGTGTCGTGGTCGCGGCGTGATTGGAGGCCCTTGCTGCCGACCACGCTTGCCGCGGTGTGAGAGCTGTCAAAGCCTGTCCGCGTCGCCCACGGCCCGCAGCGCCCTGCGGACCGCGAGCTGCCTGGGGCACGGGGTCGCCCGAGGCGAGCGGCTCTGCGGGGGCGGGCCATGCCGCCCATGGATCTGGGTTGCCCGCCTGGTCGCCGGACATGGTGACGACGACGCGGCGGAGCACGAAGTGGTAGAAGGTGGATTCCGGTGCACCCCTACCTGGCGCGCCAAATGTCGGATTTCGGGTTCCGGCAGACCCTTGAGGTTCAAACACTGGGGTGCGCGTGGAGATTTCGCCTTCTACCTACCTGCACCCCTCCGGCTCGCTGAGATCTAAGCTATGGAAAGGACAGTACAAGAGACATAGGGTTTATACTGGTTCGGGCCACCGTTGTGGTGTAATACCCTACTCCAGTGTGTGGTGTGGTGGATTGCCTCTTGGGCTGATGATGATGAGCAATACAAGGAAGAACAGCCTCGCGAGGATCTGCTCTTGGCTGTGGGGATGAACTGCTAGGAGGAGTTCAGTCACCCTTCTCTCTCTCTTCTCGATTCTCTCTCTGATTTCCGATCCTCTCTCTGATTTTCCCCCCTTTCACCCTGTGGGTGGCTAGTCCTATTTATAGGCAAGGGCCCTGGGCCTCTTCCCAAATATTGAGCGGGAAGGGCGCCAAAAATTGGCCATTTTGAAGGGGAACATCTGGTACACTTATCCTGACTAAAGTTGGTCCTCGCCTGCCAAAGGCTCTGGTGGTGACGCTGGCTTGGGCTCCACAATGACGTCCTTCCTGCCGTTGGACTGGTCTTGGTCTCGTTGCACCGAAACGGGTGCCTTTGCTTGATGCTCTCGCCTACGCTTGCTCCCTTTGCACCAAAGAGGAAAGGAGGACACTGCGCGGGCTGGCGCCCAGCTGGCGCCCTTGGTCGTCATGGCTTGCGTCACGGGCACCTCGTGAGGTACCCCGCCTTGATCTCTCCGCCTCCTCGCGAGCCAGCCTGATGTGGCCGTGCCTGAGGAAGCTCCGTGTCGTCCGCCCCGCGAGGCTTGGCCCCTCACGAGGGTCTTGGGGTTGTGTCGATGAAGACGGGCCGTGCTGGGCCCCCCTTTGAGCCACGCCGCAGGCCGCAGGCAGGCAAGTCTGGGGACCCCCATTCCCAGAACGTCGACACGCTCCTCTTCAAGATTTACATGAATATCCATAGGACTTGGTTGCTACCTCACCATGGATCATTGTGCATCACTAGGTACGAGGACAGCCGCCACCAAGCAGTTGGGGAGCATCCCGGAGGCCAAGGAGAAGGACCCCAAGGCCACAAGGAGGAAGGAGTGCAACAAGGTCAACTCTGCACCTCCCAGGCTACCCCGTGCCCACGGGCCTCGAAGACCCCGTGCGCACGGACTACACAGGGGGTTGGCGCTGGAGCACCCCGTGCGCACGGGCTTGTACCATGCCCACGGGACCCCCGTGCGCACGGGCCCAACTTACCCCATGCGCACGGGCCCTACAGGATGGCCGGCCGTGGCTGCTGTTTTGGGCCTCCACTTCGTCCCCTTCCTCCACCTACCTATATATACCCCTCTCCCTACTCCATTTAGACTTAGCAAAGTATATGTGAGACATTTGTGAGCTTTGCTCCTTGTATCCCCTCCTCTTGGAGATCTAGACCCCTTTTGGGAAGAATCCTTGGGATTATCAAGCCCTCCTCTTGGAGAAGATCAAGATCAAGACCTCACCTAGTGGGAAGAACTTACCTAGTGCTATTTTCCTTGAATTGTTCATGTAATCTTGTGGATCTCATGTGTGCTACTCTAGTGGATGTGATATTTGGGTTTGTTTGAGTGTCTTGTGTCTTGTGCTCTTGAGTGTTCTTCCTCTTTTCTCCCTCCAAGTGAGAAAAGATCCCCTCTAGGGTTTTGCCCTACAACATCTTGGTATCAAAGCCATGGTTGATCACGAAATTGCAGCCCCCCTTCTTAGTTTCTAGCCTAATTTTGCTTGTTCTTGCCCAATTTCGAAAATCCCCGCAAAAAGAGCCATACAATTTTTTTGTGATTTGAAGTTTCTTGTGAGTTTTTGTTGATTTTGATCCGTGGATGTGATGTATAGCAAGTATATCTACCCCCTCTTGTGTCCCCATACCCAAATTTTTCTTTCCCCCATCGAATTTGACAAGAAAATCGCGAAATTTCCGCCTACCCCGTGCACACGGGCTCCCAGCCCCTTGCCCATGGGCCCCGTGTAGTCTCAGGTGACCCCGTGCCCTTGGTACGTGTACCGTGCGCACGGGACCCCGTGTCCACGGGCCTTGGACCCCATGCGCACGGCCCTCCCAGAATCAGCCGCGTCCACTTTACATTTTCGGTCATAACTTCCACTCCCGAACTCGGATTTGGGTGTTCTTTGGCTCGTTGAAAAGCTAGCGACATGCCTGAGCTGCTCATATTTGTTTTACCACCATTTGACTCCATAAAATTTCCTCCATTTTTGCATCTTTTGCATAGGCCATCTGCCATAACTTCCGCACCACTGCATAAAACATCCGCAAACTAACCCATTTTGGTTCCTTTGGTATTTGTGGTTGTTTGAGTTGTGATTTGAGTCTCCTAAGGTGTTTCGGCTACTTAGGGACGGTTACATATTCAATCACCACCGAACACTTGTATCGTTCCATCGACTACATCCACCACGAGCTTCCACATCGACGACGACCAACCATCCTTTGAGACCATGTTCAACCAGAAGCAAGGTCGGTTACACCTGACTTCGTGAAAGGTTAAGTGTGACGAAGGTATCCATTCCGTCAGGAACTTTTCCTTCCTTGGCATTACATCTTGATAGCCCCACCATCTTTGCGCATACCTTCATACCTATTGAGACTAGCTATCTGAGTATTGTCGGGCTTCGCGAAAACTTGTGCACCATAGTCATACGATATCATATTGTTGCATCATTGGATATATCATATAGTGCAATTGCTTGCTCCCGTGCATATCTTGTGATACTTATCTCATGTGTTTGGTTTAGGCTCATTAAGCATAGTGGAAAGGAAGAGGAAAGTCCAAAAAAATCTTTTAAGCAAGAAAAGAAAGATCATAAGCTTATAAGCAAAGGAGAGTTGAGCATGAAAAGAGATACTTGTGGATGAGGATACATGGAATAGGAAACATTTAGCTTGCATACATATAGGTTGGTGCCAAGTGGTGAATCGTGCCCAAGTGTGCAATCAAGCTAGTGCTCTCCTAGTGTTTGTGCAACACGAGCTTAGTCTTTGTTAGGCGATTTTGCATTGCTCATCCCTATAGTTGCACAAGCCCCATTATCCCACCGTGTGTGTTTCTTTATTGCCCTCCTCTATATTTGTGATCACTTGCTTTGCATTTTGAGTCCTTTGGATTTATTTCAACATTTACAATATCTTGGACTTCAATTTGCATGAAATTTGTGCCACTCGTCCTAACCAAGCCACTCGATAAGCTTTTACTTGTAGGTGTGAGTGAACAAGTCCGGTACAAATTCCACTATTCTTTCACCTCACATTGAGTGATACGAGATACATCCTCAATCCTCAGAAAAGGTAAGTTCAGTATTGTTCTCTCATTTTCCTACTCACTCCACTTGGTTATGATGGATAGGCCAACTTCGTCGGCGAACCCGCTTTTCGAGGAGCAAGAAGGTGATCACGACTACATCAAAAAATGCCCATCTTCGGACCAAAACGAGCAATGCGAGGCATTGAGCGGCTCACCGTCGATATTCACCAACGCGAAGCACGGACAAGGGACTGCATCGACACCAAGTTGGACGCATAATTGGATGACATCCGACACGTGTGGGCCAACTACAAGTCTTCGTCCTCTTCGTCATCTTCACGGCGGAGACGCTCAAGTCGCAAGTCTTCGTTATGGCCACACGATGCAAGTACCACGCGGCACCGTCATCATCTTCGAGGGGACCGCCAAGACCACGGACAAGACCATGAAGAGTGACCTTCGGGACGAGAGATGGCTTATCTGCCACCCCCGTGCACACGGGCCTTGGACCCCCGTACACACGAGACCCCGTGCACACGGCCTCCAACAACCTCGTGCGCACGGGCCTTACAAAACCACAACATCGACAACAAAGTTGTGGCCTCTTCAACAACTATGGCATCTTCGCCAAGTGTTATCAAGGCATCTTTGCCTTTCAACATACGGCATCTTCGCCTACCTCTGACAAGTACGCCTACTTCGACATCATCAAGTCCAAGGCGATCACCTACGAGCGAGGGCGACACTTCCATCTTCGAAAGCCCCTCAAGGGCGATGGTTGATCAGGGGATTTTCCCTTCGACCACGGCGACATATGATGACTTGAGTGCCTTGTGCCACCATACTGAGAGTGAGAGTGACTTCACCACTAGCCCCATATATGACGAGTTGCCACAACTCCCATGTGAGGAGAGCCACAACCCCCACCACATGAGTGAGATGAGTGACTCCACCATATGTGAGTCTAAGTGCACCTACCTTGAGGGAGTCAGTGAACCACCACATAGAGAGAGTGAGATAGTTGATAGGTCATGTGAGGCCACTTTCAACTCTAATGACTTGACCTCTACCTATATTGTGTATTCTCATTTGGTGCTAGGTTCCATTTATGATGATGCGACAATCCTCGACGACTTCATCCTTCCTATGGACAAGATGATGGCCATGGTGGAATACGATGATGCACCCCACGCATGGTTCCATCATGATGAAGATGACCACGACTCGGTCTTTGACACTTCACCTACACCACGTGAGTGGAGCTCCAAAGGTAACATGGGTGATGGTGCTTCACTTGTCCCACTAGTGGACTCTTCTCACAATGATTGCTTGCATGATGTTGACACACCTATTACCATACTTCATGCTAGTGTGACTTCATCATGTCATGACTTACCTATTTATGATGAATATGATGATGAGCATGTTGAGTTGCCTAGTTGTGATGCTATGCTCCATAGGATATCATGTGAAAATTCTTTTGGTCACATCATGTTTGACAATCCATTGAACTTGTTATATGCTGTGCGTGAGATATCCCATATTGCATCATTTCAATCTCAACATAGTAACTATGCTTGCCCCATTAAAATAAATCCCATTTGCACTTATGGCATAGATGACGAGATGATGGTCATTGGCTTTTGTTTTTCATGTGATGATATTGCACAATTCATCTACTATACCATGCCATGATCACATTGTTCCAAATATGCTTTGTTTGGATGTTGTCAATATTCTCCAAGAGATGTTTCCATTAATGCTCATGAGGAGACCCCCATAGTTTCCTCATACATATTAGGAGATTTTGATGCATTCCATACTTTGCATGATTCTCATCATTGCTTGCACCATATGCATTCCATGCATAACAATGCTCTAGATATTTCCCATGATTCATTATACAACTTGAGTCTCCATTATGCTATACATAACAACAAACCCATCATGGTGGATGACATTTTTCTCTATCATGCATCTCATTTATTTGAGCATTGGATATTTTGTGCTAACCAACACAAGCACGTGCGCATCATGATGGATGATGTGTACATCTACCATGCACACACAATTTTCCCTTTGTTTTTGTTGTGTGTAGGTACTCATGTATACTCGTCAACCTCTCAATCCCAAGAGTTGACGAAATGAGCTCTTGAGAGCAACGACGATTTGGGATCCCGTGGATTGTCCTTCCTCCCGTTCTCTTCGCGCAACGACTACGCACATCTCTTCTACTTGGCTCTTTGTAGCGACCTGACCCGAATGGATCAAGTCTCTGTGCTTAAGTGTCATCCCTGGATCGGTATGCTGACACACACAGTACTCGAGGATTTATAACAGAGGTAAATCACATGTAAAAGTAACGTAAATACTATTACCTCAATCCAAAATAGCGGAAGTAACAAGGTTGTGGATTCCCTTCAACACCAACGGCAAAGTTGAGTGTAGAAATCGTAACCCTAACGTATCACTTACTCGTCGTAAGAAATCCTGCAACATGAGACGTTGCAGCCACAAAGGGTCAGTACATTGAATGTACTGGCAAATTCACACCATAGAGAATGATGAACAAAGGCTATCACTACATGCATATTTGGCTGGTGGAAAAGCTCTATGGTTATAGTTTTTGCGAAAAGCCAATTTTTCCCTACTGCAAAGGAATAAATTTATTTAACTATCATGGTGGTTATTAAACATTGAGAATGGTTGACAGCATTCTCAATCCCAATTAAGTAACATCATTAAACCCAACAATATTCATTTAAAGTAACGTGATGAGATCAACAGGATAATCCAAGAACTAGATACTCAAGATGTCCATAACCGGGGACACGGCTAACCATGATTAGTTTATACACTCTGCAGAGGTTTGCGCACTTTTCCCCACAAGACTCGATCGCCTCCGTTTGGTTTCTCGCACTACATGGTGTTTGAGAAGACGGATGACCGAGACATAGTCTTTCAGAAGCGTTTGCACCTTACGATGGGTAGACCGTACCACCTACAACCCCTACATCTGCTAGTCTACCACTGTAAGAGTTCACATGACTTAATGAACTATGCTAGAGCCCGTAATAGCTTGTGGCTGCACACGGAAGTTTCTAGCATGAATGATCTTATGATCCCTTTGATCCTGGGTGGCGGACCGTAGGATGATCACACGGTATATCCCCGGGATCTCCTAGGACAACGCTGGTATATCCCCAGGTGTCCGGGCAAGTCCACTGGTATATCCCCAGGGTGCCCCTAGCAATCCACCCAGATGTGTATTTAAGTTGCCACCTTAAGTTGAACCATTAAATAACAATCTCACATCTGTCATGGATTTCACTCATACCCAAACCACGTCTACGAGCATAGCATAGCAATATAAGCAACGCGTAGAAGTAACTCCCAAGGGTTTGATAGTAACAGGGCAATAGGTTCCTACCTCAGTAACTACTTCCCAATACCCACATGTTATCCATCCTACTCATGCAATGTTTGAGGGTTGAAACTAATGCATAAAAACTGGGTACGAAAGGGATATGATCAAAGTGTGAACTTTCCTGCAATGTTGATGAAGATGATTCGCACACAAAATCTTGATAGATCTACTCGTCACACTCCGGCCAATCTATCGTAATCAAGCAATAGTAACCACACATAAGCAATCGCTCAAAAGACCAGAAAGAACGAAGAAGACGATTCGGAAAACATCAAACCAAGCATATAACTCTTGCAACATAAAACAATTTTTAACAGTACCAAAATTATGTGAATTTGGCCTTATTAGAATGTTTAGGTCAAGAGCTTCGATTTGCAAAAAGAATCAACTCAAACAGAGTTACGGATAAAAAGATATGATCAAAAGAAGTTTGAATTCAAATCTGATCTAATTCAAGTTTTAAACTTTTCAAAAGCATGTTTGAGTTGGATTACTGGATAGAGGAGATCATAACGAAGACGTGAGCGTTGGTTTCGTTGGATTTGGACTAACGAGTAAAAAGTTATAGTCGTTTGAAGTACAGGGACTAATCTATGAAGAAATTTATCACAAATAGGTCCCTAGCCGAAAACTAAAGAAATAAAAGAAAAAAACTAAATAGTGAACGTTCGCTACAGAGAGCTAAAGAACGAACTCGTTCTCTACCGAATCCTATCTAATGAACATCCATAAACTAAATCTAACTAAAAGAGAAAAACCGATCTAACTAACCGTAAAAACCGAAAAAAAACCGTTCTAGGGTTTTACCGGTTGGGGAGGTTTTCCGTTGGAAAACCGGCGGCGAACTCCGGCGGCTTCCCACGGCGGCGGGCGTCGGTGAGGAGCGGGGCGATGGCTGCGGGCGAGCAGCAGCAAGGCGCGGCGCGGCAGCGGGGAGCGGTGGCGCGGTGGTGCGGGCGGCGGCAGCAAGGCACAGCGCGGGGCGACGGCGGCAGCAAAGTACGGCGGCGGCGGTTGGTGGTGGCGTGAGGTGAGGGGCGCGGCGCTCGAGGGAGAGAGAGGGGAGAAGAGGGCGGCGGGGGCGGCACATTTATACAGGAGGGGAGGCGAGGGCGGCTTGGGCGAGGGGCAATGGAGGCGGCGGCGCGGCGGACTCCAGGGAAGGAGTCCCCATCGGAGACAGCAGGGACGGCGGTGGGGAGCTGGGCCGCGGCCTGGCGAGATGCTGGGCCGGCCCAGTCGGCGAGGGAAAACTCTTTTTTTTTAACAATTTTTTTCCAGAGAACTAAAATAATAAAAACAAAATAACTAAAAATATTATATAGGCATATAATATATCAGAATTTTCAGAAAAAGATATCCAACAACATGGACATTTCTATAGTGCCAAATAAAATACACACAAATTCAGATAATTCAAAGAGTGCTTCTGCCCTAATAAAATCCAATAAAAACCATTTTAAAAATACCAAAATGATTCCAAATTAATTTTTCTCCAATTTTCTGTTGTAGGGAATCATGTTACCCTATTTTCCATATATTTTATTTTTGGAGAAAAATAATTTGAATAAAACTCAAATAACTCCAAATTGAAAATAAATTCAAAAGAACTTTGAATTTAATTCTTTGAAACTCCCAACTCATATTTCATATAATTTGAAGAAGTCATTTTATCTTCTCTCGTGAAAATCATTGAGTTGCATAAAGTTTCAGAATTGGAAATATGTTCAAATGCAATTCAAATATTTTCCACACCCCTTGTCATTTAAATAAATGGAAGAAGTCATGTCATCTTCTCTCCAGGGTTTTTTTTGTGGTGAAAAGAATTTGAATTCACGGAGATCATAAAAGCAAGAGGAAAGTTTGGGGAAGTCCTTTTATTCCCTCTCATTTAACTTTCAAAAACTTTCAAATTCACTCACTTTCAAACAATCAATCAAACAAGCAATCAAATCTATCTATTTATTATAACATTCCAAAAATTTAGAATTTTGGGATGTTACACTCTCACACGGGTTTGGGTTATATATCACTTGTTACATTATGCCCATTTTCTCGTGTTCACTTTGCATGCTACGCCTCTTTCCATGCCTTTGCCATGCAATTGTGACCCTTGCTTGCACTTACATGTGTTTCGCCATTACACTACTTCTATGTGTATTTGCATGCTTGGTGGAGATCCTTGTTGCTATTGACATGTTTATCATGTGCCTCGTGCTATTCATGCTTGTTGTGTTGGGAGAGTCGCGATGTCCCTTTGCTATTTACATATGGCATCTCACCAATACAATGATGATACCTTCATCATATCTTGCTTTCATGCTTGTTCTATGTCATGCACATTTTATATGCCCACTATTTGCACGCATGACATGATTGACATGATTACCTCTAGTATGTTGCATCTTTGCACTACTAGCTTGCATAACTTGATCCATATGATTACTTGCTTTGTCGCATCACCCATGTTCCATTCTTATTCACTTACCGATCTCGGAGATTTGGTCATATTACTTGTGATGCATGTTTGCTTGATTGAGCTTATTCTCTTTGGTTGTAGTTGCATCATATGCTTTCATACCATACCACTCCTTGTCCTTTCTTATGATAAGAATGATGAAAACACTTGTTGGGTATTTCACCAGAATGATAGGTGTTGCATTTCCACTAACCTCATTTGTTTTTCTGAGTGTTTGTCATGTTCTTTCATTTTGAAGGGTTCACAAGGCGGTGCCATCACATTCACTCTGTTCGAAAACAAGTACATCCATGCCTACCATGTACATGGAGATATGGTTTACGATCCGAGGTCGGATCTTTCCCAAGGGGGAGGAGATGATGCGGAGCATCCCATGGTCATCTCCATGTACACCTTCATAGCACATCAAGCCCCAAGTGGACCTACCGGACTTAAGGTGAACCTGCTCCTCTTCAAGATTTACATGAATATCCATCGGACTTGCTTGCTACCTCACCATGGATCATTGTGCGTCACTAGGTACGAGGACAGCCGCCACCAAGCAGTTGGGGAGCATCCCGGAGGCCAAGGATGATGTAGGGTAGGAACCCTAGGGGTCGATCTTTCTTGATAGGAGCGAATCCCGCGATGAACACGAAGAACACAAAGGGGAAACGAGGGGAACACAAAGGAAAATGCGGGAGAAACACTAAACCAACACAAGATAGTCACACATGTGCTAGATCCTCGGATACATAAGAGGTCACAGGTACAAGATCAACTAAGGACGATACAAGGGTAACAGTCTTCTCCGTGAGGAGGTCTTGATGTTCTTCTCTGCAAGGAGGTCTTGAATCCAAAGGGATCTTCTTCGAAGAGGCCGCGGTCTCTCATGAGGAGTAGATCCGATGTGGATGAGCATAGCTCGATCTCTGAAATGAGATAAACCAATGCTAACCCTAGCTAGGATGAATAGGGGGGTCTATTTATAGTCTAAGTGCAAATGGGGGCGAAAGTAGGGGTACATGGGCCTCGGGCCCGAATCTGGACACAGCCAGGTATCGGACGTCCGCTGGGGACCGGTCGTCCGGTGTCTCAGGAGCGGCCGGACGTCCGGTGGCTGCCGGTCATCCGCTCATTCTGGCTCGGATGCTGGTGTAGCGGATTTCCGGTGGCTGCCAGTCGTCCGCTCGTTTGGCTCGGGTGCAGGGGCACCGGTCATCCGGTCTGGGCTGGACGTCCGCTCGATGTGGTTCGGCTGGAGCTTCAGGCGCCGGACGTCCGGTCCCGGCCGGTCGTCTGGTGGCTGGGACTTTTCCTGCAGCCCTCCTTCTTCTCCGTCTTCTCGTCCATCCTCTTCTTCTTCTTGTCCTTGCTCCTTAGCTTCTCTACGATACCTGAGTATGCGCAAAGTGTCCGTATGAGGTAGTAGCCAAGTCTCATGTGCATCGAAGTGGAATTGTGAGAGGAGAGATGTCACCTCGGTTTCAAGAGCTCTTGCATGTGCTCGTGTCATGGGTCCAAGAGGTGTCGTGGGCGATGTAGTTGGGTCCATGGGGATGGCCTTGGGATGCTCCACATCATCTCCCCTACCTTGGGGAAGATCCGTCCTCGGGTCAAATTCTTCATCGCCATGGAAGGGAGGGAGATCTTTGACGTTGAAGATGTCGCTCACGTTGTACTTGTCGCACAGGAGGTCGATCTTGTAAGCGTTGTCGTTGTAGCGTACGAGCACCTTGAATGGTCCATCTGCTCGGGGTCAAAGTTTGGACTTGCGTTCTTGTGGAAAATGGTCCTTGCGAAGGTGTAGCCACACGAGATCACCAATGTTGAAGACCAGAGGTTGCTTGTTGAAGTTGAGCTTGGTCGCAAGGCATTGAACTTGGTGCTCGATGGTGTTTCTTGTATCTTCATGCACCTTCTTAATATGTGTTTCTCGTGCACTAGTGTCCAAATTGATGTGCTCTTGGAGTGGTAGATGGATAATGTCCAATGGTGACAAAGGGTTGAAGTCGTAGATGACCTCGAAGGGGGACTTGCCGGTTGTGGAGTGTCTTGCTCGGTTGTAGGCGAACTCGGTGATAGGTAGGCACTCTTCCCACTCCTTGATGTTCTTCTTGATGAGTACTCGAAGTAGAGCGGAGAGTGTGCGGTTGGTAACATCCGTTTGGCCGTCGGTTTGTGGATGATATGTTGTAGAGAAGAGTAGCTTGATTCTGAGGTTGGCGCATAGGGTCTTCCAAAAGTAGCTAAGGAACTTGACGTCATGGTCCGAGACGATAGTCTTTGGCACTCCATGTAGACACAATATTTCCCTACAAAAGAGATTAGCAACATGTGAAGCATCTTCTATCTTGTTGCAAGGAATGAACTGTGCCATTTTTGAGAAACGGTCCACAACGACAAATACCGAATCCTTCCCATTTCTAGTCCTCGGCAAACCAAGTACCAAGTCCATGCTAATGTCTTCCCATGGTTGATATGGAATTGGTAGAGGCATATAAAGGCCATGGGATTGAGCTTTGGACTTAGCTTTGTGACATGTAGAGCATCGGTTGGTGAAGCGGTTGACGTTGCGGTACATCTTGGGGCAAAAGTAGTTCTTGGAGAGCGTGGAGAAAGTCTTGTCACGTCCAAAATGTCCCATTAAGCCTCCTCCATGAGATTCCTGCAAAAGCAACAAACGAAGAGAAGACTCAGGGATGCAAAGTTTGTTAGCTCTCATAAGATATCCATCTTTGATCTAATAGCGTTCCCAAAGAGGTGTGCTTCAAACACTTGGCATAAGGAGTAGAAAAAGTAGGGTCATGCGCATACAATTCTTTGATATGCTCAAAACCAATGACATCCAATTCAAGTTGAGTACAAAGCATGCATATGCGAGAAAGGGCATCCGCCACAATGTTTTCCTTACCCTTAATGCACTAGATGACATAAGGAAAAGACTCAATAAATTCACTCCATTTAGCATGATGCTTGTTCAACTTGGTTTGGCCCTTAAGGTACTTGAGTGTTTCATGATCGGTATGAATGATAAAGTCATGAGGGCGAAGATAGTGTTCCTATTCATGCAAAACGCTGACTAAATCATATAGCTCTTTGTCATAGATGGGGTAATTGAGTTGCGCACCGGAGAGTTTCTCACTAAAGTAAGATATGGGGCGCTTCTCTTGCGTTAACACACCTCCTATGCCATTACCACTAGCATCGCAATGAATCTCAAAGGGTTTGTCAAAGTTGGGTAAAGCAAGCACGGGAGCATGAGTAAGCAAATTCTGAAGCTCATTGAAAGCGGTATCTTGGGATGGTCCCCAAACAAAAGGCGCATTCTTCTTTCTCAAAGCATGCAAAGGTGAATCAATGGTGCTAAAATCTTTCACAAAGCGATGATAGAAACCCGCAAGGCCAAGAAAGCTACGCACTTGTTGCAAATTGGTTGGTTGTGTCCAAGTCTTAATAGCATTGATCTTGGACTCATCAACATGAACACCCTTAGAAGAAACAACAAAACCCAAGAAAATGAGCTTGTCAACGGCCAAAAAGGCATTTCTCCATATTGCATAGAGATGCTCTTTTCGAAGAGTTTGCAAAACGGTTCGGGCATGGGTGACATGCTCTTTGAGAGACTTGCTAAAAACAAGGATATCATCGAAGTAGACCACAACAAACACACCAATGTAAGGGCGAAAGACATGATTCATAAGGCGCATAAAAGTACCTGGTGCTTCCGATAGACCCATAGGCATGACTAACCACTCATACAAGCCAAACTTGGTTTTGAAAGAGGTTTTCCATTCATCACCCTCTTGTATGCGGATTTGATAGTAACCACTTTTAAGATCAATTTTAGAAAAGATAGTGGCACCACTAAGTTCATCAAGCATATCATCAAGGCGTGGAATGGGATACCTATAATGAACGGTGATAGCATTGATAGGTCTGCAATCGTACCACATGCGAAAGCTACCATCTCGTTTTGGCACAAGAATGACCGGGACGGCACAAGGGCTCAAACTTTCACGCATATGTCCATGGTCTATAAGATGCTTTACTTGCCTTTGTATTTCTTTGGTTTCTTCGGGGTTGACGCGGTAGGGAGTTTGGTCGGAAGCAGTGCTCCGGGGATGAGGTCGATGCGGTGCTCAATGCCTTGTAGTGGAGGTAGTCCCGAAGGTAAATCGTCGGGGAAAACATCGTGAAATTCCTGCAAAAGAGAAGACAACACTAGAGGAAGAGTGTGAGAAGTGTTAGTCTGTGGTGCATTGTCCTTGCACACAAGGCGTAGTGTAGGACACTAGATGGGTTCTCACACACTCCTCTTATCTCACTTTTGGTGGCAAATAGGACTAAGTTCTTCTTTTCGCTCATCGTGGAGGTGTTTGATTTGGGCTTGTGGCGCTCACTCTCTTTTTGGTGGCTTGCTCTCTCACTATGATCTCCACGATGGGTGGCTTGCTTGTCGGCGATCACTTGGCTTGGCGACATTGGACGAAGGACGTACACCTTGCCCTTCATCTTGAAGATGTAGTGGTTCGTTCAGCCGTTGTGGATGACTCCTCTATCAAATTGCCATGGGCGTCCAAGGAGAAGGTGGCAAATGGTCATTGGAACGACTTCGCACTCCAAGGTGTCTTCATAGGCTCCAATTTTGAAGGAGACTTGTACTCGATGCTCGACTAGGATAGTGCCGGAGTCGCTAAGCCATTGCACTTTGTATGGATGTGGATGCTTCGTCTTGGGCAATTGGAGCTTGGAGCAAAGTTCTTCACTTTCAAGGTTATGACAACTCCCTCCATCGATGATGACCTTGACGGATCGTCCATTGATGCCGGCCTTGGTGTGGAATATGTGGCATCTTTGGTCTTCGTCTTGGTGATGTTGGAGAGTCAATACTTTGGAGATAACAAGAGCGGGACTTGAATCTTCATCGCAAAAGCCTTGTTCCTCTTCATCGTTCACTTGCCGGTGCATGGCGACTTGCTCAAGAGCGTCCATTTCTCCTTCACTCGTCGATTCGTATGTGTCGTCATCGTTGAGGATCATGGTCCGCTTGTTGGTGCACTCGTAGGACTTGTGGCCTCGGCCTCCGCATGTGAAGCATTTGAAGGGACTCGACTTGACGGTCTCCTCGGTTGGGGTTGATGATGAGGAAGCTCTCGGCTTGAAGTTGCTTGTAGTAGGAGGATGACTTGGAGTAGACGAAGCTTTCTTGGAACTCGACTTGTCGATGTTGCTAGTAGAAGGCTTGGTAGACGGTGTTGGAGTCGTTGAAGCTTGGGTGTTGGAGAAGTCATATGAATTGGATGAGAACTTGGCATACTTGAAATCATCTTGCACTTGGCATTCCGCTTTGGTAGCTTGATGCACTAGATCGATGAGGTTCGAGCATGGTTGGAAGTCGGCGATCTTCTTGATAGGATGGTTGAGTCCATTCAAGAAACGTGCCATTGTTTGCTCATCATCTTCCATGACGTTGGCTCTTATCATGGCAATCTCCATCTCCTTGTAGTACTTCAATGCTCTTGGTTCCTTGCTTGAGTAGTTGGAGTTTCTTGAAGAGGTCGTGGTTGCAGTAGGTAGGCACGAAGCGTGCTCGCATGAAATCCTTCATTTGCTCCCAAGTGGTGATAGGTGGTTCACCTCTTGCCTCACGGCGCTCGATATCTTGTTCCCACCAAATGAGGACATAGTCTTGGAACTCAAGGGATGCCATCGCGATCTTCTTCTCTTCATCGTAGTTGTGTAAATGGAAGATCTTGTCAACTTTCAATGCCCATGAAAGGTACTCTTCGGGATCGTTGCTTCCGTTGAACTTGGGCATGGGGAACTTGAGCTTGCCATAGTGTCATGGAATTGTCACAGCATATGTCCTAGTGAAAGGAATTAGTCGTGGAACCATCGCAACTAGGAAGCTTAAAGGGTTAATCAGGACAAAGGACACGAGAGTTTATACTGGTTCGGCCCCTTGCGGTGAAGGTAAAGCCTAGTCCAGTTGATGTGGTATTACTAGGTTTCGATGACCAAGGAGCGAATACGCTAACTTGGCTCTTGATCTCTTGTTTCTTGCCCTAAACCGCCACCGAGTCGTCCCCTTATATACATGGGTTGACACCCTACGGCCTATAGATTCCCGGCCGGCTCATACAACGTGTCCGGCTCGGTGATATCTCTTACATGCCTTGCATTACAAGTCTATTCATACATGGCGGTTTATACTTACGGTCCTTAAGCTGCCTCTGGGCTTGGGCCTATTATAAGCCTTATTGTAAACCGTCACCATGTGTACTCTTCGGGCTTCATTCATGTAGCCCGCCATTGTGGTTGACCCGGCTCCTCCTGGGCGGGTCATACCTGGTAGTCATATCCCCAACATTAGGACCTAGGTTGATTTGAACTTTGTTCGTGTCAATCTTCAACACTTAGAAGAAATCCATCTTCCACTACTTGTAAAAGCTCTGTAACCCGCCATGACGTCACCTTCAGAAAATTTGGAAACCCGCCATGACGTCATCTTAACGGATCCTTATCTTAAATGCCTTCCGAAAATCGAGGCGTCTAATTAGCTGGATAATCATCATTTTGGCCTTCCTCATTTTCCGCGCCTGCCTGTTCACCCATATCCTTATAAATAGGCTCGGCTGGTCTTCCTCATTCTTCTTCTTCCTTCTCTCGCAACCCCTCTATCGCTCGAACTCCGCCGCCGCTGCAGCGCTCACCGTCGTCCACGACCTTGGCCGCTGCGTCAACCTGAGCTTGTCCCGAGAACAGCGCCGATCCTCCGTAGTAGAACTGCGTCCGTAAGTTCTTGCTTTTCCGCACCTTAGATCCGCATTAGGGTTTGCAAGTTCTTTTGTGTTCTTCGTTGTTCATCATAGATTCTTTGTAGTTTCTCCACCGCATCCTCTTTTGATCTAAAAGAAGCATGGAACTCATGCGGTAGCTGTTTCACATCCATTTTAGATGCTAGTAGATCCCCTTTTCTTGTACAAAGGCCTCCTTAGAACTGATGAACTCCTTTGTACTGGGTTTTTAGGTCTATATTTATTTTCCCTTTTTGAACAATCTTGATCCAAAATAATAGCAACAGCCTGTGAAACTTGTTTATCTCAGTACTTAGCCAATTTTTGTCGCTGTCAGCTTTTGAATACTTTTAGTCATGGTGGCTTATCATGCCGGCTCATTTTTCCTTCATATATCATTAGCCCTTACTTAATCCGCCGTTATGCATCTGTATTGTAGACATTAACCCGTGATTCCACCATTTGAGTTAAACCGGCAAATTACTTCCTTTTTAGCTTGTCCTCTCACCATGCCGACAGTTTGCAACTGGGTCCCTTCCACAGTCACTGACGCCACTCTGAAGGATTTTGTTATCATTGGGTTTTTACCGGAGAAGAGCATTATGTCTTATCTCGCCCCTGACCCGGCCGAAGAAAAACCTCAGCCCAAGGATGGTGAAGTCATCGTCTTTACTGATCATATGAACCGGGGTTTGCCACCACCCGGCTCAAAATTCTTCAAAGATGTTCTGCATTTTTTCAAGCTTCATCCACAAGATCTTGGACCCAACTCCATATCAAACATATGCAATTTTCAAGTTCTCTGCGAGGTTTATCTTCAAGAAGAACCTACTGTTGAACTCTTCAGAGAGTATTTCTATTTGAACTGCCAAAATGAATACACCAACGGCCCCAGCTTGGAACTTGGTGGAATTTTGATTCAGCGCAGACGGGATCTGTCTTTCCCTTAGTAGTCTTAACAAGCCATCCCAAGGATTGGAACCAAACTTGGTTTTATTGCAAAGACACGTCGCCAGCTAATGAAAAACCAATACCGGGTTATCGCGCGGAGCGTCTTGACGCTAAGTTTTTACTCCCTTACAAGCTTTCTGCCGCTGAACGTAAGAAGCTCATCCCAACCATCAAAAGGGTTCAAGCCTTGTTGGGAAACGGCTTAACTGGAGTTGACTTGATCCGTTGTTGGATCGCATGGCGGGTCATCCCTCTGAGCCACTGATCTGACTTGATGTATAACTATGCCGGAGGCCCAGATGACCCTCTGCGTCATAGTTCTCTACAACTGGCTGAAGAGGCCATTGTTGAAATGTCAACCACTCTTGTCAACAGTAAATATGAAGACCGCAGCAAAATAGGATTGAATCCTTTCTGCAAACTTAACCCGACACCAGAGCTAAATCCCTTTGACTCCCCTTTTTCAGTAGTTAAGTACTTGCATGATTTTTAACCTATTATTTGCCTACATGCCAAATCTGACTTTTGGAAGGCCAAATATGATCATGAAGCTGCCAAGAAAGCTAGAGCCGCCGCCATAGCCGCCAAGAAAATGACCCAGAAATCTAAGAAGAAAACAATTGCTTCTGGTATGTTCAAGTTGGATGATGTTTCTGAGTCGGAGGTAGCCCTTGACTCTCTTGGCCTGATTTTTAACAATCTTATTGACACTGACTATTACCAGGATGACACGGGGACAAGCCAGGCAGTAGAAGAAGAGGTAATTATTTCCTCCGACTCAGAACCTTTGCCAAGACAGAAGCCTCGACTGGTAACCCGGAAAGTAAGCTTTTCACACCCTTTGGCTTATTTGGATCCTCATTTTCTTTTGAAAAAGCAGCAACATGAGAGCCGCCATCAGACCCTGACCAGTGACGACAATGAACTGCCCTACGGCTTACCGAAAACTCCTCGGAAAAGCCAGAATGAGGTCTCCTTCACCTTTGACTTTTGCCTTTATCAATGAATCTATTTCCTTGCTCTTTTTAATTGTGATTTCACTTTTGCAGGAGGTCTCTCATTCTTCTGGTGATTCTTCACAAACTCAACTTCCGGCTTTCAAGACTGCCCTTGGGTAAAGATAATTATCCTTCTTCTGCATCTTTATGTCTGTATCATTATACTGATTCATCAAATTCCTCTTAGTGGTCAAGCAAAACCCAAGAAGGCAAGGGTGATTAAGCCGAGTGAAGATCCAAAAGTCGTTGAACCGGCATCACTGACTCCTACCCCAGGACAATCTGAAGCACCAGAAGACCCTACTGTGAATGTTCAAATAGATCTTCCTAAGCCGTTTGTTGATGAGACCAATCTCAATCCCTCTACTGTTGAACTCTCAAGCTCAACTAACCCGCCGGGGACTTATGATAATGATGTACTGATCACTGGTAGTAGATTCGTTGAGCTAGGCAATCCAACGGTACTGGCCAGACACTCCACCAAGCAAGAGGCTTTGGAAAAGCTGAAAGTTCGCTTTGACATCTCTCACTATGCTCACCTGAGCATTAGTGATGTGCTATTTGGCTACCTTAGTCACGTGCATTCTAGCCGTAACTCTGAAATTGAGATGGTCAAACAGATGTAATTAAAATATGAGGTATGATCTCCAGCTTTCATTAACTTATATGCTCTGCCAGCCCCCCAAGTCTCCTGATTATGATAAACTTGAATGATATGTAGACTTGTGATATATGTTGACGTTCTGACCTAGATTTTTCCAAGTCTGGTTTAAAATGTTTAACCAGATTTATCTGATTAGCATAATTTCACCTGTAGTCCCCAAGGGCCGGCTTAATTCATCATGAATGAGCCGGTACTTAACTTCATAGCTGTCTTGAATCAGTCCAAACTAATATTGTTATCCGGCTCAAGAGGAAAAACCTTCTGAACGTCATGCATTAGCCCCCAAGTGCCAAGCGTTGTTACTTGTAAAACACTTGGGACTTGTTTTTAGAAGAGTCATTTTTGCATTTAAAAATTGCTTTGGCAGACATTAGCCCCCAAGTGTCGAGTGGTGTTGCTTTGCAAAGCACTTGGGACTTTAATCATTATGACCTTTATTGGAATAAACTTTGACACACCTATGCATGTTTGTAGACTGCCATAACTGACTTGGATTCTCAACTGACTGATGTGAAAACCCGGTTGGCGGCTCAAGAGACTGAGATAAAGAATGCTGACTCCAAACTCCAGTTGAGCCTATCTGAAGCAGAGAAACTAAAGACCAGTTTTGATGTAGAGAAAAAATCCTGGGCCGATGAAAAAACCTTGCTGATACAGCATGCTGAGACAGCCGAGGCGGCTCTCAAGGAGGTTACCGCTGAACTCACCGGTTTAAAAAGTCGTGTGTCTCAGATGGTCTCTGCAATCTTTGGTGAGTTCTCATATTATTTACTTAAACTCTATTTTTGCCATCATAATGTAAGCCGTCTGCTTAACCTTTTGGAATACCTCATAGGTCCACGGAGCAGCAATCTGAGCCAAAATAGCCTGATAAATCTCAAGGCGGTTTAGATCCTGGTGGAGCAACTTTATACTGGAGCTCAACGGGCTCTTGCGATTATCTCCCCAGCCAACCAAGGACCAAACCTTTTGAGTGATGTCTTGAAGAATTTATCTATCTTACCCGCCAGATTCCAAGAAGTCAAGCGGTCGTGTGCGAGAGCCGGAGCCCTAACTGCTCTAAGCCACTCCAAAGCCTGGGTGCCGGAGCTAGACCCGGTGGATGTAGCCAAGGGGTATCCCAGCTTTAAGAAAGACAGGACTCCGTTTGACCAAGAAGATTTTGCTGCTTGCGTGAAGGAAATTCGTCCTCATGCTACCATCCTTGGTGACGAGACCAATGTTGATAAGTATCAGCCGGGTTTTGATGCTGAAAATAAAAAGATGGCGACTCCTTCGTATAAAGTGACAGATCTAATCCCGCCGGTTTGCCAACACACCTTTGCCCCAGAAATTGACCCGTCTGGTCTAATTGATGATGAAGCTGAGTTCATTGCTCTTCATGGATTTGATTGGTCCAAGCCCAGTTTCCAAATGGTGGAGGAAGATGAACCGGCAAGGGAGGAGTTGTAACCACCCAAATAATCCGGCCAAGATTTGATGAACCAGCTTTAGCTTAACATCTGCTTAGTTAAAAAAACAGTATTAACCTTTTGGGCTCCAGACGCCTTGTAATAGGCTAGCTTAAACTTTCATGTTCTGCATATGCCATCGTGCATATCATACTGCGTATGACACCTTTATCCGTCATGTTAATATATAATTTACATCCTTTATCATATCTGTAGCGTTTGAGTCTGTTCCTGCATGTAAAAGATGAAAAACTGTCCTGGCGGTTTGTCGCTGGGCGGGTCAAAACAACCAATACATAACTATGAAATTAACATAATGGTATAATAAAGGCTAGATGTAAGGATAAATAAGGCTGGAAAGTCTTTGATTAAAGAAAACACAGATTAGTGTATTTATGAATTTTTAAATGACAATATCATACCTGTGTTCTTGACTCTGGACTGCCGGCTTATGTGACCGAAACAGTAAGGGTGACAACCCAATCTTTTTAGAAGCCAATACTTCCATATGCATGATGACTGTTATACACTGGCAACTCATTGTCAAAGAACCAAGCCGGTTTAAATTGAAACCATACTTAGAGTTAGATTCTAGACAACAAAAACCAGTAAAACAAAAGATTATCTTGCAAACAATGTAAATCAAGCACCAAGAAAGATTTGGAGGCTTCTGATTCGAATACGATCAGTAAACCGGACCAAAGGGGTTAAGCTAGGATTCGAATATGATCCTGTAGCCCCCAGTGGTTGTGGCGTTGCACCGAACAAGAGGGTACCGACAGCTATGTTCTCTTTGGTTCGAATACGACCTATGTTTGGACAGGAAGCCCCCAAATGACCTTGAGAGGTTTTTAACGACCCTGATTCGAATACGATTCAAGTCAGACCCAAAAGGGGTTAAGCTATGATTCGGATACGATCAAGAAGCCCCCTAGTGAGTTTGGCTTTGCGCCGATCAAGAGGGTAACGACAGCTATGTTCTCTTTGGTTCGAATACGACCTCTGTTTGAACAGGAAGCCCCCTAGTGATCATGAGGTTTAACGGCTAGATTTGAATACGATCATGAGCTGGACCAAGAGGGTTAAGCTAGATTCGAATACGATCAGCCCCCAATTGGTCGTTTTATACTTAAAATAACAAAGACGTGTGATCACAAAGGATGAAAAGGACAGAGGTCCTGCTTTATTGCTTATCATAATATATACAATGTCAAAGTATGTACATTATGAGAGCCGGTGGCTCAAGTGTAGTAAGGCCGAAGATGAGCAATATTCCATGGCCGGCGGGTCTCCTCCTACGACTTACGTGAGTCTTTGTGCTCTCGAACATCGATAAGGTAGTATGACCCGTTATTCAAGTTCTTGCTGACCACAAAGGGTCCTTCCCAAGGTGGGAATATCTTGTGTGCATCAGACTGATCCTGGATGAGCCGGAGCACCAAATCACCTTCTTGAAAGGTTCTTGACTTAACCCGGCGGCTATGATAATGGCGCAGGTCCTATTGGTAAATCGCTAAGCGGGCTGCTGCTAAGTCACGCTCTTCATCTAATAGGTCAAGTGCATCCTGATGGGCTTGTTCATTATTAGCTTCAACGTAAGCCACTACTCGGGGCGAGTCATGACGGATGTCACTGGGCAGGACTACCTCTGCTCCATAAACCATGAAGAAAGGCGTATAACCCGTAGATCTGTTAGGGGTAGTATTGATGCTCCATATCACAGAGGGTAACTCTTCCACCCAACAACCCGACGTCCGTTGTAAAGGGACCATAAGTCGGGGTTTTAGAACTTTTAGGATTTCCTGATTGGCTCTTTTAGCTTGACCATTGGATTGGGGGTGAGCTACTGATGAAACATCAAGCCAGATATGTTCCCATTGACAGAATTCTTCCATAGCTCCTTGGGACAGGTTGGTGCCATTGTCAGTAATAATGTTGTGTGGAAAACCAAAACGAAAGATCACTTTCTTCATGAATTGAACCGCCGTGGCCGCATCACACTTACTGACCGGCTCTGCCTCAACCCACTTTGTGAACTTGTCCACTGCCACCAAAAGGTGTGTCTTTTTATCTTTCGATCTTTTGAAAGGTCCAACCATGTCAAACCCCAGACTGCAAACAGCCAAGTAATTGGAATCATCCGCGGTTCCTGAGCTGGCACGTGCGCCCGTCGTGCGAATTTTTGACACCCATCGCACCTACTGACCAGATCCTCCGCATCGGCGTGAGCCGTTAGCCAGTAAAAACCATGACGGAAAGCCTTGGCCACAAGAGACTTTGAACTGGCATGATGGCCACAATCTCCTTCATGGATCTCACGAAGAATTTCTTGACCTTCTTCAGGAGAGACACAACGTTGAAACGCTCCGGTGACACTTCGATGATACAACTCACCATTGGAAATTGCCATTGACTTAGACCGCCGGGTTATCTGTCTAGCCAAGGTCTCATCCTCCGGCAACTCGCCCCGAGTCATATAAGCCAAATACGGCACTGTCCAATCTGGAATGACATGAAGAGCCGGTACCAATTGTGCTTCCGGGTCTGGAACAGCCAAGTCTTCCTCTGTAGGCAACTTGACAGAAGGGTTATGCAAAACATCTAAAAAAAGTGTTAGGCGGCATCGGCTTACGCTGAGATCCCAACCGGCTTAAAGCATTGGCTGCTTCATTCTTTCTGCGGTCAGTGTGATCCACTTGATAACCCTTGAAGTGTCCAACAATAGTGTCAACCTCACGGTGATAAGCTGTAACACCTCGGATATGATTTACCTAATATGTACTCCAACTCTTGCCGTTTTCGGCGTTAAGTTATTTTATTTTCTGGGGTTCGGGTTTTTGTCTCTGTGTGTTGTTGTTGTTTTCATGCATCTCATATCATGTCATCATGTGCATTGCATTTGCATACGTGTTCGTCTCATCCATCCGAGCATTTTCCCCGTTGTCCGTTTTGCATTCCGGCGCTCCGTTCTCCTCCGGTGGTCATTTCTACCTGTCTTTCATGTGTGGGTATTAAACATTTCCGGATTGGACCGAGACTTGCCAAGCGGCCTTGGTTTACTACCGGTAGACTGCCTGTCAAGTTTCGTACCATTTGGACTTTGTTTGATGCTCCAACGGTTAACCGAGGGACCGAAAAGGCCTCATGTGTGTTGCAGCCCAACACCCCTCCAATTTGGCCCAAAACCCACCAAAACCCTCTCCATCATCTAGAGCGTTTGATCACGATCGCGTGGCCGAAAACCGCACCTCATTTGGACACTCCTAGCTCCCTCTACCTCTATATATAGACCCCTCCTCAAAAATTCGGATCTCTCCTCCCGAAACCCTAAGCAATCTCATCACGCCGCCGCCGGACACGTCCGTCCCGGGCAGACGAAATCGCGCCGCCGCCCCGCACCAGTGGCGTAGCGCCACGTGGCGCCTCACCGCCCCGCGTGGACATCTTCACTGACCACAAGAGTCTCAAGTACATCTTCACTCAGCCTAATCTCAACCTCATGCAGACTCGATGGGTCGAAATGATTCAAGAGTATAATCCGAGTATCGAGTATACTCTAGGCAAGGCCAATGTGATTGCTGACGCATTGAGCAGGAAGGCTTATTGCAACAGTCTGATTCTCAAGCCTAGTCAACCCGAGCTTTGTGAAGCTTTCTGCAAACTTAATCTGCAAGTTGTTCCTCAAGGTTTCCTCGCCAACCTTCAAGTCTCTCCTACCTTGGAAGACCAGATTCGCCAAGCCCAGCTTCTCGATGCTATGGTGAAGAAGGTGAAGATTGGGATTGCCAAGAGTCAACCCAAGTACAAGTGCTACCGCCTTGATGACAAGGATACTCTCTTCTTCGAGGATCGTATTGTTGTGCCCAAAGGTGACCTTCGTAAAGTGATCATGAACGAGGCTCACAATTATCTCCTCTCCATCCACCCTGGGAGCACGAAGATGTATCAGGACCTCAAATAGGCTTATTGGTGGACTCGAATGAAGCGCGACATTGCTCAGTTCGTGAATGAATGTGATGTCTGCAGAAGAGTGAAGGCAGAACACAAAAGGCCAGCTGGTCTCCTCCAACCTCTTGCCATTCCAGAATGGAAGTTTGACCACATTGAGATGGACTTCGTGACTGGGTTTCCAAAGTCCAAACGTGGCAATGATGCTATATTCATTGTCATCGACAAACTCACTAAAGTGGCTCATTTTCTTCCTATCAAAGAGTCTATCACTGCAGCTCAATTGGCGGAGCTCTATACCTCTCGAATTGTCTCTCTACACGGTATTCCACAGGTGATCTCTTTAGACCGTGGCAGCATCTTCACCTCCAAGTTTTGGGATTCTTTTCAGAAGGCCATGGGCACCAACATCCGCTTCAGCACAGCTTTCCATCCTCAAACTAGCAGTCAAGTCGAGCGTGTCAATCAGATTCTTGAAGATATGCTCAGGGCTTGTGTGATCTCCTTTGGCATGAAGTGGGAAGATTGTCTTCCATATGCTGAATTCTCCTACAACAACAGTTTTCAAGAAAGTTCGGGCAAGGACCCATTCGAAATTATGTATGGCAGGAAGTGCCGTACCCCTCTCAACTGGTCTGAAACCGGTGAACATCAACTTCTGGGAAATGACTTAATCACAGAGGCAGAGGAAATGTGTAAAGTCATTCGAGATAACCTCAAAGCAGCCCAATCCCGCCAGAAGAGCTACTATGATAGTAAGCACCGTGATTTGGCCTTCGAGATCGGAGATCATGTTTACCTCCGCGTCTCTCCTATGAAAGGTACTCGTTGCTTCGGTTTCAAAGGGAAGCTTGCCCCTAGATACGTGGGACCTTTCAAGATCATCAGCAAGAGAGGCGATCTCGCCTATCAACTCGAGCTTCCTTCAAACTTTGCAAATGTGCATGACGTGTTCCATGTCTCTCAGCTCCGAAAGTGCTTCAAGACTCCTGACCGCACCATCAACTTCGAAGACATTGAGCTCCAAGAAGATCTCTCTTATCGTGAGCACCTCGTGGCTATTCATGAAGAGACTGAACGCAAGACTCGCAATAAGTCAATCAAATTCCTCAAAGTCAAGTGGTCACACCATTCCGACCGTGAAGCCACCTGGGAACGCGAGGATCACCTCCATTCTGAGTACCCGGCGTTCTTTTAGTCCTAGATCTCGGGACGAGATCCTTTCGTAGTGGTGGAGTGTTGTAACACCCCGGATATGATTTACCTAATATGTACTCCAACTCTTGCCGTTTCCGGCGTTAAGTTATTTTATTTTCTCGGGTTCGGGTTTTTGTCTCCGTGTGTTGTTGTCGTTGTCATGCATCTCATATCATGTCATCATGTGCATTGCATTTGCATACGTGTTCGTCTCATGCATCCGAGCATTTTCCCCGTTGTCCATTTTGCATTCCGGCGCTCCGTTCTCCTCTGGTGGTCATTTCTACCTGTCTTTCGTGTGTGGGGATTAAACATTTCCGGATTGGACCGAGACTTGCCAAGCGGCCTTGGTTTACTACCGGTAGACCGCCTGTCAAGTTTCGTACCATTTAGACTTCGTTTGATGCTCCAACGGTTAACCGAGGGACCGAAAAGGCCTCATGTGTGTTGCAGCCCAACACCCCTCCAATTTGGCCCAAAACCCACCAAAACCCTCTCCATCATCTAGAGCGTTCGATCACGATCACGTGGCCGAAAACCGCACCTCATTTGGACACTCCTAGCTCCCTCTACCTCTATATATAGACCCCTCCTCAAAAATTCGGATCTCTCCTCCCGAAACCCTAAGCAATCTCATCGCGCCGCCGCCGGACACGTCCGTCCCGGGCGGACGAAATCGCGCCGCCGCCCCGCACCAGTGGCGTAGCGCCACGTGGCGCCTCACCGCCTCGCGCCGCCGGCCCGGGCAAGCCCATCGCAGGCCACCGAGGCCCGCGCGCCGTGCCCCGCCGCCTGGCCTTCGCCCCACCGCCCGGGTCCTCCCGCCGCCGTCTTGCCGGGCTCCGGCCACCTCCGGCCGGTGCGCCACCAAGTCCGGCGAGCTCGAGCCGCCGCCCGTCGCACCGGTTCCCGCGCCTCCACCGCCGCCAACCGCCGTCGCCTCGCCGCGCCAAGTCCCTCTCCTCGCCGGCTCCTTCCTCCCCCAAGTCCGACGACCTTGTTCCTCTCCGGCGAAAAACAACATACCCATCGAACCTCGGATTGCGTGCAAATCTCAGATCTGAAAATATCTCGGTTGACTTTCCTCCCGAAACCCTAACTATTTTGTGTTTTTCATCACGTTGTATCTCTGCATCCGTAGCTCCGTTTTGGGCATATAGCATATCAAAATGTTCGCCTCAGTGAGTACATCATTTCATCTCATTGCATCATTTTTATTTGAGTTCATATTGATGCCCGAAATGCTGTTGGAAGAGTGCTATTTGAGATAATTGTCAGATCTGCTGCTCCAAATAGCTATTTGTCATTTTTGCCATGATTAATGTGTGCATGATATGCCCCTGAGCTCTTCATGAGTTTTGTTATATGCTTTGCCATCTTTCCAGAGGTGCAACCCATGTATTTTTTTAATGTGTGTGGTGACTAGCACAAGCTTGCAAAGTGGAGCATTCGTTAATGCTGATTTCAGGGACTTAGCAATTCCACTAAGTCCTTGACCTGTTTATATCAATATGCCATATGTTCATGTTGTTTCATAGTGATCCGTGCCTCTTTTGAGGATGATCAGTAAGGATGTTTTGTTATTCTTGTAGTGCCCTATCCATCCATGTCTTTGTTTGCAATTATGGAGCAATCTAGCTTGAGTCAATCGAGCTCTACTTTTGCTATTTTGTGAATCTGGGCAGATTGTCTACTTGTTAGCGATTTTGCCGAGGATGTTGTAGTTGATCCGTGCATGCTATGTTATTGTTCTTGCCATGTCTAGCTTGTATAATGTGTATTCTTGATGGTTGTATGCTTAGATTGTCATGACTTGCTCCGTAGTGAGTGCATTGAGCTCGTAAACATGCCTACTTGATATCTGTTTTCAGCATGCTCCAGTTTTCACTAAGTCTGAGAACTGATTATGGTTTTGCCATCTTCACATGCTTGCAATTGTATTTTCTGATCCCTTTTGGCTCAAGGTAACTAAGGGACTTTTGTTAAGCTCTTTGAGTATCTCCATGCCATGCTTTACTTTGCCATGTTCAGTACCTGTAGCATATAGTTTTCATGCTCCAAAGTGTGCTACCTGATCTGAAATTCCAGACAAGTGTTAATTTCACCAAGTCTGAAATCCGTTTACCAAATGCATTTTTGCCATGCTTGTTTGAACCTGTTAATGGATGAATTGGCCGTAGCTCAGTGTTCACCTTCTGTTAAGCATCATGAATGGATCCCTGCTATGTATTTTGTTTCCATGATTGAGTGTTGTAGCATGCTTAACTTGTTACATTTATATGGCTACTTGTTGTATATCGCAGACCGGTGCCATATTTGACTTGCTTGCCATTTCCAAACCGTGACTCCGATTCCGATGATCTTTATATCGTTTTCAAGCAAAATCATCCCACCTTTCCAGTGGTACACTTGGATTTCCATGTTGAGGCCAGGTTCATTCATTCCTTGTCAAATCTTGCATATGCATCACATATCGCATCCTGCATAGCATACCATGTTTGCATCATGTTGTTTGAGCTTTGCACATGTTTGATTGTATTCCGTTTGCTTGTTTGTCTTGTTTGGGTAGAGCCGGGAGACGAGTTCGCTAACGAGGAGCCTGTTGAGTTTGCTTTCGAGGATCCAGTCAACTCTGACAACTTTGCAGGCAAGATGATCATACCCTCGAAATCACTTCTATCTTTGCTTTGCTAGATGCTCGCTCTTTTGCTATGCCTATGCTACGATGCCTACCACTTGCTTATCATGCCTCCCAAATTGCCATGTCAAACCTCTAACCCACCTTGTCCTAGCAAACCGTTGATTGGCTATGTTACCGCTTTGCTCAGCCCCTCTTATAGCGTTGCTAGTTGCAGGTGAAGATTGGAGACCGTTCCTCGTTGGAACATTATTTTACTTGTTGGGATATCATTATATTATCTTGTTATCTTAATGCATCTATATATTTGGTAAACGGTGGAAGGCTCGGCCTCTCGCCTAGTGTTTTGTTCCGCTCTTGCCGCCCTAGTTTCCGTCATTTCGGTGTTATGTTCCCGGATTTTGCGTTCCTTACGCGGTTGGGTGATAATGGGAACCCCTTGACAGTCTGCCTTGAATAAAACTCCTCCAGCAATGCCCAACCTTGGTTTTACCTTTTGCCACCTAGCCTTTTCCCTTGTGTTTCGCGGACTCAAGGGTCATCTTTATTTTAAACCCTCGGGTCAGTGCTCCTCTGAGCGTTGGTCCAACCTAGAGCACCGTGCGGGGCCGTCCCTTGGCAACTTGGGTTATGTTGGCTCCCGTACGCTTAGCTTATCTGGTGTGCCCTGAGAACAAGATATGTGTAGCTCCTATCGGGATTTGTCGACACAGCGGGTGGTGTTGCTGGACTTGTTTTACCATTGTCGGAGTTGTCTTATAGAACCGGGATGCCGAGTCTGATCGGAATGTCTCGGGAGAAGGTCTATTCCTTCGTTGACCGTGAGAGCTTGTCATGGGCTAAGTTGGGACTCCCCTGCAGGGATTTGAACTTTCGAAAGCCGTGCCCGCGGTTATGGGAAGATGGGAATTTGTTAATGTCCGGTTGTAGATAACTTGAACCTTAACTTAATTAAAATGAATCAACCGTGTGAGTTACCATGATGGTCTCTTCTCGGCGGAGTCCGGGAAGTGAACACGGTGTTGGAGTAATGCTTGCCGCAGGTTGTTCTCTAGTTATTCGATCGCACTTTGCCTTCTCTTCTCGCTCTCTTTTGCAAACAGGTTAGCCACCATATATGCTAGTCGCTTGCTGCAGCTCCACATATTACCTTGCCTTACCTATAAGCTTAAATAGTCTTGATCGCGAGGGTGCAAGATTGCTGAATCTCTGTGGCTCACGGTTTACTTCCAAACTAGATGACAGGGCCTGATGACTCCGTTCCAAATGACGCGCTTGAGCTCAAGTGGGAGTTCGACGAGGACTCATGCCGTTACTATGTGTCTTTCCCTGATGATCAGTAGTGGTGCCCAGTTGGGGCGATCGGGACCGTGTCGCATGTTGGGTTGATCTTTTATTTTGGCGCTGTAGTCGGGCCATGAGTGTTTGAATGATGTAATGCTATTTATGTACTTTGTTTGACGTGGCGAGTGTAAGCCAACTATGTACCTTCCCCTTTTATTATCTATATTACATGGGATGTTGTGAAGATTGCCTTACTTGCAACATTGCTTTCAATGCAGTTATGCCTCTAAGTCGTGCTTCGACACATAGGAGCTATAGCCGCATCGAGGGCGTTACAAGTTGGTAATCAGAGCCTTCCCCGACCTTAGGAGCCCCCACTGCTTGATCGTTTTTAGCAGCCGTTCTTGAGTCTAGAAAAAATGTTTTGAGTCATTTAGGAATTATATATCGGAGAGTTTAGGAATTCTTTTTACTCCCCAGTCTCCTCATCGCTCTGGTAAGGCATCCTGGCGTAGAGTTTCGACTATTCTCTTCTCAAATTTCACTAAAAAAATTTAGGATCACGCGGGTATCTTGGAATCGTTCCGATGGTTTTGTGACGAGAACATTGTTCTTGGTGCCTCCTGTCTTTAGGTGTTGTGGCAGTGTCCCGGGGAGTTGAGCTCCGAGGTGTTGTCGTCACAATTTTATCGTTGCAGTTCTGGAATACCTGAGTTTAGAACACCGACATCGAAAATCTCTTTTATGCAGTTCGTTGGTGAGATAACCTCGACGCCACCCAGTACTAGGGCGGGAGTTCGGGAGTATTGCCATAACTTGTATAACGGATGCTTTTCGAAGGTTGAGGTAGATGGTTTCCGAAGTTTTTTTCGGTTATGTGTTGAAGGATGGATACAGCTGGATGTAGGATTTGCTAGATTTGGGTGAGATATTATGCTTCCCCTATATCCCCAACACTTGATTGCATAACCGGAAAGGTTCGGGAGTTTCATAGGTGGGAATTCTTGTAGCTCTAGTTCTTCTTCCACGGATATTTGGTTTGAGATTGGGATTTCGTACCGAGTATTCGTTCTTGATCCGTACCTTGTTGAGTTATTCCTCTACCTAAATTCTAAGTGGCTTCTCAGTTTATGGAGATGTGACCATTTCAAGTGGAATGCATTCGTTCTTATGTTCGGATGTGAAGACTTTATGTTGCAATTTCAACCCGCTTGATTCAGCTTCATTTTATCTGTCAATGTGCTAACGGTTGTCACCCTCTTCAGGATGGCTCCCGCTAAGAGCAACAATCAGAATCAGAATCAGGATCCGCCACCACCTCCACCTCCTCTGGAGGCATGGCAAGCTGTGATGGCCGCAACCAATGCAAACACGCAGTTGATCATGCAAATTCTTCAAGAGCGCAACCAAGCGAACCAAGGCAACCAAGGCAACAATCAAAATCACTTTGCTACACTCAACCAGTTCCTTGCTAACGGGCCAAAGACTTTTAGCAATAGTGTTGAGGCAACTGATGCTGACGATTGGCTCGTGGATCTGTGCAAGCATTTCGAGTGCAGTAACGTCAGGCCTGAGGACTTTGTCAAGTTCACTTCCTACCAACTCAAAGACCAAGCTGCAGAATGGTTCCAGCAGTACAAAGATTCCAGAGGAGGCCGTGTGATTACCTGGGATGAATTCCGTCAAGATTTCAAAGCTCATCATATTCCTCAGAGCGTGGTTGAAAGCAAGCGTGAGGAATTCCGCAACCTGAAGCAAGGCTCTATGTATGTCTATGACTACAACAAGTTGTTTCAGAAGCTCGCCCGCTTTGCTAAGAAGGACGTCCCTGATGAGAAGAGCATGATATACCAGTTCAGGGGTGGTCTTAGAGAAGAAATCCAGCTAGCCCTTGTTCTCTTTGAGCCCTTGAGGTGCGATGAGTTCTACAACATGGCATTGAAGCAAGAGGCTGCTCAACTGAGGTGTGATGCTTCCAAGAAGCGAGTCAGAGACGCTACTCCTTCTTCCTCTACTCAAGTGGCCAAGCAGTAGAAGTATTGGCTTCCTCCTCCTCCGTTCCGTCAGCCGTTTCAGAAAAGCAAAGGTGGCAGTGGATCTTCCCACCCACCCAACCCTGGCTTTCAGAACAAGACTTCGTCTCAAGCTCCAAGATCGAGTGCTCCGTATCACCATCCGCTTTCAGAGGTCACGTGCAACAAGTGCCAACAGAAGGGTCACTATGCCAACAAGTGCTTCAATCAGAGGCGCCTCCCTCCTCCTCCTCCTGTGAGATCGGCAAGTATAGCTGTGGTCAAGCATAACCCCAAGCACGCCAAGGTCAACATGGTGAATGCAGCTCAGGCAGAGGACTCGTCAAATGTTATCATGGGTAACTTTCCAGTTAACTCTTTTCCCGCAAAAGTTCTTTTTGACACTGGTGCATCGCATTGTTTCATGTCAAGATCATTTGTTTCCAAGCATGACTTCGTTTTGCAAATGTTGGGTAAACCTATGGGAGTGGTTTCTCCGGCTAAGTCTATGAGGGCTACTTCAATAGTCCCGGATGTTTCTATCATGATGGGTGATTTCAAGTTTCTGGCTTCTCCAATGGTCCTTGGTAACTTGGATATTGATCTTATTCTCGGGATGGATTGGCTTTCTAAGCACAAGGCTCAGCTTGATTGTGCAGCCAGGCAGATTCAATTGACTCATTCGTCTGAGGATGTAATTGTCTTTGCCGCTCGTGATGATACCATCCGTCTGTTTTCTCTCAATGAGAAGGGTGAACTGGATGCTATCTCGCAAATTCCAGTCGTTTGCGAATATCAAGACGTCTTTCCAGAAGAGCTTCCAGGAATGCCTCCGCACCGACCAGTTGAATTCGTCATTGATCTTGAGCCTGGCACGGAACCAGTGTGCAAATGTCCTTACAAGCTCGGACCTGAAGAGTTGAAGGAGCTGAAGAAGCAACTCGATATTCAAGAGCGAATGGGTCTCATCCGACCTAGTTCTTCTCCATGGGGTTGTGGTGTTCTTTTTGTGAAGAAGAAGGATGGAACGGACCGACTTTGTGTTGACTACCGTCCATTGAACAAGAAGACTATCAAGAACAAATACCCACTTCCCAACATCAACGAGCTGTTCGAACAACTCAAAGGCGCCCAAGTATTCTCCAAGCTTGATCTCCGTATGGGTTATCATCAGATTCGAATCCGTGAGCAAGATATTCCCAAGACGGCTTTCAGGATAAGCTATGGTTCATATGAATACACTGTCATGTCTTTTGGCCTCGTCAACGCTCCTCCGACGTTCTCTCGGATGATGAACTTCATCTTCAACACCTACACCAATGACTTTGTTTTGGTCTATCTCGACGACATTCTGGTCTTTTCGAAGAACAAGGAAGATCATGCCAAGCACTTGCGTTTGGTACTCGATAAGCTGAGGGAACACCAGTTCTACGCCAAGTTCTCCAAGTGCGAATTTTGGCTCGATGAGGTTCTTTATCTTTGTCATACCATCTCTGCCAAGGGCATTGCGGTGAATCCTAAGAAGGTGTCTGCAATTGTGAATTGGGAACCACCTCAGAATGTGAAGCAACTCCGTAGCTTCCTCGGTCTCGCAAGCTACTATCGAAGATTCGTTGAAAACTTTTCCAAGATTGCGAAGCCTCTCTCAAATCTTCTCCAGAAGCACGTCAAGTACGTTTGGTCTCCGGAATGTGACATCGCTTTCAACACTTTGAAAGAGAAATTGGTCACTGCTCCAGTTCTGACTCCTCCTGATGAATCCAAACCGTATGAGGTCTTTTGCGATGCCTCTCTCCAAGGTCTCGGTGCAGTGTTGATGCAAGAGAAGAAAGTTGTGGCTTATACCTCTCGCCAGTTGAAGCCCAACAAGAAGAACTACCCCACCTCATGACCTTGAGTTGGCGGCAGTTGTGCATGCTCTTTTGACTTGGAGACGTCTCTTATTGGGAAGAAAAGTGGACATCTTCACTGACCACAAGAGTCTCAAGTACATCTTCACTAAGCCTAATCTCAACCTCATGCAGACTCGATGGGTCGAAATGATTCAAGAGTATAATCCGAGTATCGAGTATACTCCAGGCAAGGCCAATGTGATTGCTGACGCATTGAGCAGGAAGGCTTATTGCAACAGTCTGATTCTCAAGCCTAGTCAACCCGAGCTTTGTGAAGCTTTCTGCAAACTTAATCTGCAAGTTGTTCCTCAAGGTTTCCTCGCCAACCTTCAAGTCTCTCCTACCTTGGAAGAACAGATTCGCCAAGCCCAGCTTCTCGATGCTATGGTGAAGAAGGTGAAGATTGGGATTGCCAAGAGTCAACCCAAGTACAAGTGCTACCGCCTTGATGACAAGGATACTCTCTTCTTCGAGGATCGTATTGTTGTGCCCAAAGGTGACCTTCGTAAAGTGATCATGAACGAGGCTCACAATTCTCTCCTCTCCATCCACCCTGGGAGCACGAAGATGTATCAGGACCTCAAACAGGCTTATTGGTGGACTCGAATGAAGCGCGAGATTTCTCAGTTTGTGAATGAATGTGATGTCTGCAGAAGAGTGAAGGCAGAACACCAAAGGCCAGCTGGTCTCCTCCAACCTCTTGCCATTCCAGAATGGAAGTTTGACCACATTGAGATGGACTTCGTGACTGGGTTTCCAAAGTCCAAACGTGGCAATGATGCTATATTCGTTGTCATCGACAAACTCACTAAAGTGTCTCATTTTCTGCCTATCAAAGAGTCTATCACTGCAGCTCAATTGGCGGAGCTCTATACCTCTCGAATTGTCTCTCTACACGGTATTCCACAGGTGGTCTCTTTAGACCGTGGCAGCATCTTCACCTCCAAGTTTTGGGATTCTTTTCAGAAGGCCATGGGCACCAACATCCGCTTCAGCACAGCTTTCCATCCTCAAACTAGCAGTCAAGTCGAGCGTGTCAATCAGATTCTTGAAGATATGCTCAGGGCTTGTGTGATCTCCTTCGGCATGAAGTGGGAAGATTGTCTTCCATATGCTGAATTCTCCTACAACAACAGTTTTCAAGAAAGTTCGGGCAAGGACCCATTCGAAATTATGTATGGCAGGAAGTGTCGTACCCCTCTCAACTGGTCTGAAACCGGTGAACGTCAACTTCTGGGAAATGACTTAATCACAGAGGCAGAGGAAATGTGTAAAGTCATTCGAGATAACCTCAAAGCAGCCCAATCCCGCCAGAAGAGCTACTATGATAGTAAGCACCGTGATTTGGCCTTCGAGATCGGAGATCATGTTTACCTCCGCGTCTCTCCTATGAAAGGTACTCGTTGCTTCAGTTTTAAAGGGAAGCTTGCCCCTAGATACGTGGGACCTTTCAAGATCGTCAGCAAGAGAGGCGATCTCGCCTATCAACTCGAGCTTCCTTCAAACTTTGCAAATGTGCATGACGTGTTCCATGTCTCTCAGCTCCGAAAGTGCTTCAAGACTCCTGACCGCACCGTCAACTTCGAAGACATTGAGCTCCAAGAAGATCTCTCTTATCGTGAGCACCCCGTGGCTATTCATGAAGAGACTGAACGCAAGACTCGCAATAAGTCAATCAAATTCCTCAAAGTCAAGTGGTCACACCATTCCGACCGTGAAGCCACCTGGGAACGCGAGGATCACCTCCATTCTGAGTACCCGGCGTTCTTTCAGTCCTAGATCTCGGGACGAGATCCTTTCATAGTGGTGGAGTGTTGTAACACCCCGGATATGATTTACCTAATATGTACTCCAACTCTTGCCGTTTCCGGCGTTAAGTTATTTTATTTTCTCGGGTTCGGGTTTTTGTCTCCGTGTGTTGTTGTCGTTGTCATGCATCTCATATCATGTCATCATGTGCATTGCATTTGCATACGTGTTCGTCTCATGCATCCGAGCATTTTCCCCGTTGTCCATTTTGCATTCCGGCGCTCCGTTCTCCTCTGGTGGTCATTTCTACCTGTCTTTCGTGTGTGGGGATTAAACATTTCCGGATTGGACCGAGACTTGCCAAGCGGCCTTGGTTTACTACCGGTAGACCGCCTGTCAAGTTTCGTACCATTTGGACTTCGTTTGATGCTCCAACGGTTAACCGAGGGACCGAAAAGGCCTCATGTGTGTTGCAGCCCAACACCCCTCCAATTTGGCCCAAAACCCACCAAAACCCTCTCCATCATCTAGAGCGTTCGATCACGATCGCGTGGCCGAAAACCGCACCTCATTTGGACACTCCTAGCTCCCTCTACCTCTATATATAGACCCCTCCTCAAAAATTCGGATCTCTCCTCCCGAAACCCTAAGCAATCTCATCGCGCCGCCGCCGGACAAGTCCGTCCCGGGCGGACGAAATCGCGCCGCCGCCCCGCACCAGTGGCGTAGCGCCACGTGGCGCCTCACCGCCTCGCGCCGCCGGCCCGGGCAAGCCCATCGCAGGCCACCGAGGCCCGCGCGCCGTGCCCCGCCGCCTGGCCTTCGCCCCACCGCCCGGGTCCTCCGGCCGCCGTCTTGCCGGGCTCCGGCCACCTCCGGCCGGTGCGCCACCAAGTCCGGCGAGCTCGAGCCGCCGCCCGTCGCACCGGTTCCCGCGCCTCCACCGCCGCCAACCGCCGTCGCCTCGCCGCGCCAAGTCCCTCTCCTCGCCGGCTCCTTCCTCCCCCAAGTCCGACGACCTTGTTCCTCTCCGGCGAAAAACAACATACCCATCGAACCTCGGATTGCGTGCAAATCTCAGATCTGAAAATATCTCGGTTGACTTTCCTCCCGAAACCCTAACTATTTTGTGTTTTTCATCACGTTGTATCTCTGCATCCGTAGCTCCGTTTTGGGCATATAGCATATCAAAATGTTCGCCTCAGTGAGTACATCATTTCATCTCATTGCATCATTTTTATTTGAGTTCATATTGATGCCCGAAATGCTGTTGGAAGAGTGCTATTTGAGATAATTGTCAGATCTGCTGCTCCAAATAGCTATTTGTCATTTTTGCCATGATTAATGTGTGCATGATATGCCCCTGAGCTCTTCATGAGTTTTGTTATATGCTTTGCCATCTTTCCAGAGGTGCAACCCATGTATTTTTTTAATGTGTGTGGTGACTAGCACAAGCTTGCAAAGTGGAGCATTCGTTAATGCTGATTTCAGGGACTTAGCAATTCCACTAAGTCCTTGACCTGTTTATATCAATATGCCATATGTTCATGTTGTTTCATAGTGATCCGTGCCTCTTTTGAGGATGATCAGTAAGGATGTTTTGTTATTCTTGTAGTGCCCTATCCATCCATGTCTTTGTTTGCAATTATGGAGCAATCTAGCTTGAGTCAATCGAGCTCTACTTTTGCTATTTTGTGAATCTGGGCAGATTGTCTACTTGTTAGCGATTTTGCCGAGGATGTTGTAGTTGATCCGTGCATGCTATGTTATTGTTCTTGCCATGTCTAGCTTGTATAATGTGTATTCTTGATGGTTGTATGCTTAGATTGTCATGACTTGCTCCGTAGTGAGTGCATTGAGCTCGTAAACATGCCTACTTGATATCTGTTTTCAGCATGCTCCAGTTTTCACTAAGTCTGAGAACTGATTATGGTTTTGCCATCTTCACATGCTTGCAATTGTATTTTCTGATCCCTTTTGGCTCAAGGTAACTAAGGGACTTTTGTTAAGCTCTTTGAGTATCTCCATGCCATGCTTTACTTTGCCATGTTCAGTACCTGTAGCATATAGTTTTCATGCTCCAAAGTGTGCTACCTGATCTGAAATTCCAGACAAGTGTTAATTTCACCAAGTCTGAAATCCGTTTACCAAATGCATTTTTGCCATGCTTGTTTGAACCTGTTAATGGATGAATTGGCCGTAGCTCAGTGTTCACCTTCTGTTAAGCATCATGAATGGATCCCTGCTATGTATTTTGTTTCCATGATTGAGTGTTGTAGCATGCTTAACTTGTTACATTTATATGGCTACTTGTTGTATATCGCAGACCGGTGCCATATTTGACTTGCTTGCCATTTCCAAACCGTGACTCCGATTCCGATGATCTTTATATCGTTTTCAAGCAAAATCATCCCACCTTTCCAGTGGTACACTTGGATTTCCATGTTGAGGCCAGGTTCATTCATTCCTTGTCAAATCTTGCATATGCATCACATATCGCATCCTGCATAGCATACCATGTTTGCATCATGTTGTTTGAGCTTTGCACATGTTTGATTGTATTCCGTTTGCTTGTTTGTCTTGTTTGGGTAGATCCGGGAGACGAGTTCGCTAACGAGGAGCCTGTTGAGTTTGCTTTCGAGGATCCAGTCAACTCTGACAACTTTGCAGGCAAGATGATCATACCCTCGAAATCACTTCTATCTTTGCTTTGCTAGATGCTCGCTCTTTTGCTATGCCTATGCTACGATGCCTACCACTTGCTTATCATGCCTCCCAAATTGCCATGTCAAACCTCTAACCCACCTTGTCCTAGCAAACCGTTGATTGGCTATGTTACCGCTTTGCTCAGCCCCTCTTATAGCGTTGCTAGTTGCAGGTGAAGATTGGAGACCGTTCCTCGTTGGAACATTATTTTACTTGTTGGGATATCATTATATTATCTTGTTATCTTAATGCATCTATATATTTGGTAAACGGTGGAAGGCTCGGCCTCTCGCCTAGTGTTTTGTTCCGCTCTTGCCGCCCTAGTTTCCGTCATTTCGGTGTTATGTTCCCGGATTTTGCATTCCTTACGCGGTTGGGTGATAATGGGAACCCCTTGACAGTCTGCCTTGAATAAAACTCCTCCAGCAATGCCCAACCTTGGTTTTACCTTTTGCCACCTAGCCTTTTCCCTTGTGTTTCGCGGACTCAAGGGTCATCTTTATTTTAAACCCTCGGGTCAGTGCTCCTCTGAGCGTTGGTCCAACCTAGAGCACCGTGCGGGGCCGTCCCTTGGCAACTTGGGTTATGTTGGCTCCCGTACGCTTAGCTTATCTGGTGTGCCCTGAGAACAAGATATGTGTAGCTCCTATCGGGATTTGTCGACACAGCGGGTGGTGTTGCTGGACTTGTTTTACCATTGTCGGAGTTGTCTTATAGAACCGGGATGCCGAGTCTGATCGGAATGTCTCGGGAGAAGGTCTATTCCTTCGTTGACCGTGAGAGCTTGTCATGGGCTAAGTTGGGACTCCCCTGCAGGGATTTGAACTTTCGAAAGCCGTGCCCGCGGTTATGGGAAGATGGGAATTTGTTAATGTCCGGTTGTAGATAACTTGAACCTTAACTTAATTAAAATGAATCAACCGTGTGAGTTACCATGATGGTCTCTTCTCGGCGGAGTCCGGGAAGTGAACACGGTGTTGGAGTAATGCTTGCCGCAGGTTGTTCTCTAGTTATTCGATCGCACTTTGCCTTCTCTTCTCGCTCTCTTTTGCGAACAGGTTAGCCACCATATATGCTAGTCGCTTGCTGCAGCTCCACATATTACCTTGCCTTACCTATAAGCTTAAATAGTCTTGATCGCGAGGGTGCAAGATTGCTGAATCTCTGTGGCTCACGGTTTACTTCCAAACTAGATGACAGGGCCTGATGACTCCGTTCCAAATGACGCGCTTGAGCTCAAGTGGGAGTTCGACGAGGACTCATGCCGTTACTATGTGTCTTTCCCTGATGATCAGTAGTGGTGCCCAGTTGGGGCGATCGGGACCGTGTCGCATGTTGGGTTGATCTTTTATTTTGGCGCCGTAGTCGGGCCATGAGTGTTTGAATGATGTAATGCTATTTATGTACTTTGTTTGACGTGGCGAGTGTAAGCCAACTATGTACCTTCCCCTTTTATTATCTATATTACATGGGATGTTGTGAAGATTGCCTTACTTGCAACATTGCTTTCAATGCAGTTATGCCTCTAAGTCGTGCTTCGACACATAGGAGCTATAGCCGCATCGAGGGCGTTACAAGTTGGTAATCAGAGCCTTCCCCGACCTTAGGAGCCCCCACTGCTTGATCGTTTTTAGCAGCCGTTCTTGAGTCTAGAAAAAATGTTTTGAGTCATTTAGGAATTATATATCGGAGAGTTTAGGAATTCTTTTTACTCCCCAGTCTCCTCATCGCTCTGGTAAGGCATCCTGGCGTAGAGTTTCGACTATTCTCTTCTCAAATTTCACTAAAAAAATTTAGGATCACGCGGGTATCTTGGAATCGTTCCGATGGTTTTGTGACGAGAACATTGTTCTTGGTGCCTCCTGTCTTTAGGTGTTGTGGCAGTGTCCCGGGGAGTTGAGCTCCGAGGTGTTGTCGTCACAATTTTATCGTTGCAGTTCTGGAATACCTGAGTTTAGAACGCCGACATCGAAAATATCTTTTATGCAGTTCGTTGGTGAGATAACCTCGACGCCACCCAGTACTAGGGCGGGAGTTCGGGAGTATTGCCATAACTTGTATAACGGATGCTTTTCGAAGGTTGAGGTAGATGGTTTCCGAAGTTTTTTTCGGTTATGTGTTGAAGGATGGATACAGCTGGATGTAGGATTTGCTAGATTTGGGTGAGATATTATGCTTCCCCTATATCCCCAACACTTGATTGCATAACCGGAAAGGTTCGGGAGTTTCATAGGTGGGAATTCTTGTAGCTCTAGTTCTTCTTCCACGGATATTTGGTTTGAGATTGGGATTTCGTACCGAGTATTCGTTCTTGATCCGTACCTTGTTGAGTTATTCCTCTACCTAAATTCTAAGTGGCTTCTCAATTTATGGAGATGTGACCATTTCAAGTGGAATGCATTCGTTCTTATGTTCGGATGTGAAGACTTTATGTTGCAATTTCAACCCGCTTGATTCAGCTTCATTTTATCTGTCAATGTGCTAACGGTTGTCACCCTCTTCAGGATGGCTCCCGCTAAGAGCAACAATCAGAATCAGAATCAGGATCCGCCACCACCTCCACCTCCTCTGGAGGCATGGCAAGCTGTGATGGCCGCAACCAATGCAAACACGCAGTTGATCATGCAAATTCTTCAAGAGCGCAACCAAGCGAACCAAGGCAACCAAGGCAACAATCAAAATCACTTTGCTACACTCAACCAGTTCCTTGCTAACGGGCCAAAGACTTTTAGCAATTGTGTTGAGACAACTGATGCTGACGATTGGCTCGTGGATCTGTGCAAGCATTTCGAGTGCAGTAACGTCAGGCCTGAGGACTTTGTCAAGTTCACTTCCTACCAACTCAAAGACCAAGCTGCAGAATGGTTCCAGCAGTACAAAGATTCCAGAGGAGGCCGTGTGATTACCTGGGATGAATTCCGTCAAGATTTCAAAGCTCATCATATTCCTCAGAGCGTGGTTGAAAGCAAGCGTGAGGAATTCCGCAACCTGAAGCAAGGCTCTATGTATGTCTATGACTACAACAAGTTGTTTCAGAAGCTCGCCCGCTTTGCTAAGAAGGACGTCCCTGATGAGAAGAGCATGATATACCAGTTCAGGGGTGGTCTTAGAGAAGAAATCCAGCTAGCCCTTGTTCTCTTTGAGCCCTTGAGGTGCGATGAGTTCTACAACATGGCATTGAAGCAAGAGGCTGCTCAACTGAGGTGTGATGCTTCCAAGAAGCGAGTCAGAGACGCTACTCCTTCTTCCTCTACTCAAGTGGCCAAGCAGTAGAAGTATTGGCTTCCTCCTCCTCCGTTCCGTCAGCCGTTTCAGAAAAGCAAAGGTGGCAGTGGATCTTCCCACCCACCCAACCCTGGCTTTCAGAACAAGACTTCGTCTCAAGCTCCAAGATCGAGTGCTCCGTATCACCATCCGCTTTCAGAGGTCACGTGCAACAAGTGCCAACAGAAGGGTCACTATGCCAACAAGTGCTTCAATCAGAGGCGCCTCCCTCCTCCTCCTCCTGTGAGATCGGCAAGTATAGCTGTGGTCAAGCATAACCCCAAGCACGCCAAGGTCAACATGGTGAATGCAGCTCAGGCAGAGGACTCGTCAAATGTTATCATGGGTAACTTTCCAGTTAACTCTTTTCCCGCAAAAGTTCTTTTTGACACTGGTGCATCGCATTGTTTCATGTCAAGATCATTTGTTTCCAAGCATGACTTCGTTTTGCAAATGTTGGGTAAACCTATGGGAGTGGTTTCTCCGGCTAAGTCTATGAGGGCTACTTCAATAGTCCCGGATGTTTCTATCATGATGGGTGATTTCAAGTTTCTGGCTTCTCCAATGGTCCTTGGTAACTTGGATATTGATCTTATTCTCGGGATGGATTGGCTTTCTAAGCACAAGGCTCAGCTTGATTGTGCAGCCAGGCAGATTCAATTGACTCATTCGTCTGAGGATGTAATTGTCTTTGCCGCTCGTGATGATACCATCCGTCTGTTTTCTCTCAATGAGAAGGGTGAACTGGATGCTATCTCGCAAATTCCAGTCGTTTGCGAATATCAAGACGTCTTTCCAGAAGAGCTTCCAGGAATGCCTCCGCACCGACCAGTTGAATTCGTCATTGATCTTGAGCCTGGCACGGAACCAGTGTGCAAACGTCCTTACAAGCTCGGACCTGAAGAGTTGAAGGAGCTGAAGAAGCAACTCGATATTCAAGAGCGAATGGGTCTCATCCGACCTAGTTCTTCTCCATGGGGTTGTGGTGTTCTTTTTGTGAAGAAGAAGGATGGAACGGACCGACTTTGTGTTGACTACCGTCCATTGAACAAGAAGACTATCAAGAACAAATACCCACTTCCCAACATCAACGAGCTGTTCGAACAACTCAAAGGCGCCCAAGTATTCTCCAAGCTTGATCTCCGTATGGGTTATCATCAGATTCGAATCCGTGAGCAAGATATTCCCAAGACGGCTTTCAGGATAAGCTATGGTTCATATGAATACACTGTCATGTCTTTTGGCCTCGTCAACGCTCCTCCGACGTTCTCTCGGATGATGAACTTCATCTTCAACACCTACACCAATGACTTTGTTTTGGTCTATCTCGACGACATTCTGGTCTTTTCGAAGAACAAGGAAGATCATGCCAAGCACTTGCGTTTGGTACTCGATAAGCTGAGGGAACACCAGTTCTACGCCAAGTTCTCCAAGTGCGAATTTTGGCTCGATGAGGTTCTTTATCTTTGTCATACCATCTCTGCCAAGGGCATTGCGGTGAATCCTAAGAAGGTGTCTGCAATTGTGAATTGGGAACCACCTCAGAATGTGAAGCAACTCCGTAGCTTCCTCGGTCTCGCAAGCTACTATCGAAGATTCGTTGAAAACTTTTCCAAGATTGCGAAGCCTCTCTCAAATCTTCTCCAGAAGCACGTCAAGTACGTTTGGTCTCCGGAATGTGACATCGCTTTCAACACTTTGAAAGAGAAATTGGTCACTGCTCCAGTTCTGACTCCTCCTGATGAATCCAAACCGTATGAGGTCTTTTGCGATGCCTCTCTCCAAGGTCTCGGTGCAGTGTTGATGCAAGAGAAGAAAGTTGTGGCTTATACCTCTCGCCAGTTGAAGCCCAACAAGAAGAACTACCCCACCTCATGACCTTGAGTTGGCGGCAGTTGTGCATGCTCTTTTGACTTGGAGACGTCTCTTATTGGGAAGAAAAGTGGACATCTTCACTGACCACAAGAGTCTCAAGTACATCTTCACTAAGCCTAATCTCAACCTCATGCAGACTCGATGGGTCGAAATGATTCAAGAGTATAATCCGAGTATCGAGTATACTCCAGGCAAGGCCAATGTGATTGCTGACGCATTGAGCAGGAAGGCTTATTGCAACAGTCTGATTCTCAAGCCTAGTCAACCCGAGCTTTGTGAAGCTTTCTGCAAACTTAATCTGCAAGTTGTTCCTCAAGGTTTCCTCGCCAACCTTCAAGTCTCTCCTACCTTGGAAGAACAGATTCGCCAAGCCCAGCTTCTTGATGCTATGGTGAAGAAGGTGAAGATTGGGATTGCCAAGAGTCAACCCAAGTACAAGTGCTACTGCCTTGATGACAAGGATACTCTCTTCTTCGAGGATCGTATTGTTGTGCCCAAAGGTGACCTTCGTAAAGTGATCATGAACGAGGCTCACAATTCTCTCCTCTCCATCCACCCTGGGAGCACGAAGATGTATCAGGACCTCAAACAAGCTTATTGGTGGACTCGAATGAAGCGCGAGATTTCTCAGTTCGTGAATGAATGTGATGTCTGCAGAAGAGTGAAGGCAGAACACCAAAGGCCAGCTGGTCTCCTCCAACCTCTTGCCATTCCAGAATGGAAGTTTGACCACATTGAGATGGACTTCGTGACTGGGTTTCCAAAGTCCAAACGTGGCAATGATGCTATATTCGTTGTCATCGACAAACTCACTAAAGTGTCTCATTTTCTGCCTATCAAAGAGTCTATCACTGCAGCTCAATTGGCGGAGCTCTATACCTCTCGAATTGTCTCTCTACACGGTATTCCACAGGTGATCTCTTTAGACCGTGGCAGCATCTTCACCTCCAAGTTTTGGGATTCTTTTCAGAAGGCCATGGGCACCAACATCCGCTTCAGCACAGCTTTCCATCCTCAAACTAGCAGTCAAGTCGAGCGTGTCAATCAGATTCTTGAAGATATGCTCAGGGCTTGTGTGATCTCCTTCGGCATGAAGTGGGAAGATTGTCTTCCATATGCTGAATTCTCCTACAACAACAGTTTTCAAGAAAGTTCGGGCAAGGACCCATTCGAAATTATGTATGGCAGGAAGTGTCGTACCCCTCTCAACTGGTCTGAAACCGGTGAACGTCAACTTCTGGGAAATGACTTAATCACAGAGGCAGAGGAAATGTGTAAAGTCATTCGAGATAACCTCAAAGCAGCCCAATCCCGCCAGAAGAGCTACTATGATAGTAAGCACCGTGATTTGGCCTTCGAGATCGGAGATCATGTTTACCTCCGCGTCTCTCCTATGAAAGGTACTCGTTGCTTCAGTTTCAAAGGGAAGCTTGCCCCTAGATACGTGGGACCTTTCAAGATCGTCAGCAAGAGAGGCGATCTCGCCTATCAACTCGAGCTTCCTTCAAACTTTGCAAATGTGCATGACGTGTTCCATGTCTCTCAGCTCCGAAAGTGCTTCAAGACTCCTGACCGCACCGTCAACTTCGAAGACATTGAGCTCCAAGAAGATCTCTCTTATCGTGAGCACCCCGTGGCTATTCATGAAGAGACTGAACGCAAGACTCGCAATAAGTCAATCAAATTCCTCAAAGTCAAGTGGTCACACCATTCCGACCGTGAAGCCACCTGGGAACGCGAGGATCACCTCCATTCTGAGTACCCGGCGTTCTTTCAGTCCTAGATCTCGGGACGAGATCCTTTCATAGTGGTGGAGTGTTGTAACACCCCGGATATGATTTACCTAATATGTACTCCAACTCTTGCCGTTTCCGGCGTTAAGTTATTTTATTTTCTCGGGTTCGGGTTTTTGTCTCCGTGTGTTGTTGTCGTTGTCATGCATCTCATATCATGTCATCATGTGCATTGCATTTGCATACGTGTTCGTCTCATGCATCCGAGCATTTTCCCCGTTGTCCATTTTGCATTCCGGCGCTCCGTTCTCCTCTGGTGGTCATTTCTACCTGTCTTTCATGTGTGGGGATTAAACATTTCCGGATTGGACCGAGACTTGCCAAGCGGCCTTGGTTTACTACCGGTAGACCGCCTGTCAAGTTTCGTACCATTTGGACTTCGTTTGATGCTCCAACGGTTAACCGAGGGACCGAAAAGGCCTCATGTGTGTTGCAGCCCAACACCCCTCCAATTTGGCCCAAAACCCACCAAAACCCTCTCCATCATCTAGAGCGTTCGATCACGATCGCGTGGCCGAAAACCGCACCTCATTTGGACACTCCTAGCTCCCTCTACCTCTATATATAGACCCCTCCTCAAAAATTCGGATCTCTCCTCCCGAAACCCTAAGCAATCTCATCGCGCCGCCGCCGGACAAGTCCGTCCCGGGCGGACGAAATCGCGCCGCCGCCCCGCACCAGTGGCGTAGCGCCACGTGGCGCCTCACCGCCTCGCGCCGCCGGCCCGGGCAAGCCCATCGCAGGCCACCGAGGCCCGCGCGCCGTGCCCCGCCGCCTGGCCTTCGCCCCACCGCCCGGGTCCTCCGGCCGCCGTCTTGCCGGGCTCCGGCCACCTCCGGCCGGTGCGCCACCAAGTCCGGCGAGCTCGAGCCGCCGCCCGTCGCACCGGTTCCCGCGCCTCCACCGCCGCCAACCGCCGTCGCCTCGCCGCGCCAAGTCCCTCTCCTCGCCGGCTCCTTCCTCCCCCAAGTCCGACGACCTTGTTCCTCTCCGGCGAAAAACAACATACCCATCGAACCTCGGATTGCGTGCAAATCTCAGATCTGAAAATATCTCGGTTGACTTTCCTCCCGAAACCCTAACTATTTTGTGTTTTTCATCACGTTGTATCTCTGCATCCGTAGCTCCGTTTTGGGCATATAGCATATCAAAATGTTCGCCTCAGTGAGTACATCATTTCATCTCATTGCATCATTTTTATTTGAGTTCATATTGATGCCCGAAATGCTGTTGGAAGAGTGCTATTTGAGATAATTGTCAGATCTGCTGCTCCAAATAGCTATTTGTCATTTTTGCCATGATTAATGTGTGCATGATATGCCCCTGAGCTCTTCATGAGTTTTGTTATATGCTTTGCCATCTTTCCAGAGGTGCAACCCATGTATTTTTTTAATGTGTGTGGTGACTAGCACAAGCTTGCAAAGTGGAGCATTCGTTAATGCTGATTTCAGGGACTTAGCAATTTCACTAAGTCCTTGACCTGTTTATATCAATATGCCATATGTTCATGTTGTTTCATAGTGATCCGTGCCTCTTTTGAGGATGATCAGTAAGGATGTTTTGTTATTCTTGTAGTGCCCTATCCATCCATGTCTTTGTTTGCAATTATGGAGCAATCTAGCTTGAGTCAATCGAGCTCTACTTTTGCTATTTTGTGAATCTGGGCAGATTGTCTACTTGTTAGCGATTTTGCCGAGGATGTTGTAGTTGATCCGTGCATGCTATGTTATTGTTCTTGCCATGTCTAGCTTGTATAATGTGTATTCTTGATGGTTGTATGCTTAGATTGTCATGACTTGCTCCGTAGTGAGTGCATTGAGCTCGTAAACATGCCTACTTGATATCTGTTTTCAGCATGCTCCAGTTTTCACTAAGTCTGAGAACTGATTATGGTTTTGCCATCTTCACATGCTTGCAATTGTATTTTCTGATCCCTTTTGGCTCAAGGTAACTAAGGGACTTTTGTTAAGCTCTTTGAGTATCTCCATGCCATGCTTTACTTTGCCATGTTCAGTACCTGTAGCATATAGTTTTCATGCTCCAAAGTGTGCTACCTGATCTGAAATTCCAGACAAGTGTTAATTTCACCAAGTCTGAAATCTGTTTACCAAATGCATTTTTGCCATGCTTGTTTGAACCTGTTAATGGATGAATTGGCCGTAGCTCAGTGTTCACCTTCTGTTAAGCATCATGAATGGATCCCTGCTATGTATTTTGTTTCCATGATTGAGTGTTGTAGCATGCTTAACTTGTTACATTTATATGGCTACTTGTTGTATATCGCAGACCGGTGCCATATTTGACTTGCTTGCCATTTCCAAACCGTGACTCCGATTCCGATGATCTTTATATCGTTTTCAAGCAAAATCATCCCACCTTTCCAGTGGTACACTTGGATTTCCATGTTGAGGCCAGGTTCATTCATTCCTTGTCAAATCTTGCATATGCATCACATATCGCATCCTGCATAGCATACCATGTTTGCATCATGTTGTTTGAGCTTTGCACATGTTTGATTGTATTCCGTTTGCTTGTTTGTCTTGTTTGGGTAGAGCCGGGAGACGAGTTCGCTAACGAGGAGCCTGTTGAGTTTGCTTTCGAGGATCCAGTCAACTCTGACAACTTTGCAGGCAAGATGATCATACCCTCGAAATCACTTCTATCTTTGCTTTGCTAGATGCTCGCTCTTTTGCTATGCCTATGCTACGATGCCTACCACTTGCTTATCATGCCTCCCAAATTGCCATGTCAAACCTCTAACCCACCTTGTCCTAGCAAACCGTTGATTGGCTATGTTACCGCTTTGCTCAGCCCCTCTTATAGCGTTGCTAGTTGCAGGTGAAGATTGGGGACCGTTCCTCGTTGGAACATTATTTTACTTGTTGGGATATCATTATATTATCTTGTTATCTTAATGCATCTATATATTTGGTAAACGGTGGAAGGCTCGGCCTCTCGCCTAGTGTTTTGTTCCGCTCTTGCCGCCCTAGTTTCCGTCATTTCGGTGTTATGTTCCCGGATTTTGCGTTCCTTACGCGGTTGGGTGATAATGGGAACCCCTTGACAGTCTGCCTTGAATAAAACTCCTCCAGCAATGCCCAACCTTGGTTTTACCTTTTGCCACCTAGCCTTTTCCCTTGTGTTTCGCGGACTCAAGGGTCATCTTTATTTTAAACCCTCGGGTCAGTGCTCCTCTGAGCGTTGGTCCAACCTAGAGCACCGTGCGGGGCCGTCCCTTGGCAACTTGGGTTATGTTGGCTCCCGTACGCTTAGCTTATCTGGTGTGCCTTGAGAACAAGATATGTGTAGCTCCTATCGGGATTTGTCGACACAGCGGGTGGTGTTGCTGGACTTGTTTTACCATTGTCGGAGTTGTCTTATAGAACCGGGATGCCGAGTCTGATCGGAATGTCTCGGGAGAAGGTCTATTCCTTCGTTGACCGTGAGAGCTTGTCATGGGCTAAGTTGGGACTCCCCTGCAGGGATTTGAACTTTTGAAAGCCGTGCCCGCGGTTATGGGAAGATGGGAATTTGTTAATGTCCGGTTGTAGATAACTTGAACCTTAACTTAATTAAAATGAATCAACCGTGTGAGTTACCATGATGGTCTCTTCTCGGCGGAGTCCGGGAAGTGAACACGGTGTTGGAGTAATGCTTGCCGCAGGTTGTTCTCTAGTTATTCGATCGCACTTTGCCTTCTCTTCTCGCTCTCTTTTGCGAACAGGTTAGCCACCATATATGCTAGTCGCTTGCTGCAGCTCCACATATTACCTTGCCTTACCTATAAGCTTAAATAGTCTTGATCGCGAGGGTGCAAGATTGCTGAATCTCTGTGGCTCACGGTTTACTTCCAAACTAGATGACAGGGCCTGATGACTCCGTTCCAAATGACGCGCTTGAGCTCAAGTGGGAGTTCGACGAGGACTCATGCCGTTACTATGTGTCTTTCCCTGATGATCAGTAGTGGTGCCCAGTTGGGGCGATCGGGACCGTGTCGCATGTTGGGTTAATCTTTTATTTTGGCGCTGTAGTCGGGCCATGAGTGTTTGAATGATGTAATGCTATTTATGTACTTTGTTTGACGTGGCGAGTGTAAGCCAACTATGTACCTTCCCCTTTTATTATCTATATTACATGGGATGTTGTGAAGATTGCCTTACTTGCAACATTGCTTTCAATGCAGTTATGCCTCTAAGTCGTGCTTCGACACATAGGAGCTATAGCCGCATCGAGGGCGTTACAAGTTGGTAATCAGAGCCTTCCCCGACCTTAGGAGCCCCCACTGCTTGATCGTTTTTAGCAGCCGTTCTTGAGTCTAGAAAAAATGTTTTGAGTCATTTAGGAATTATATATCGGAGAGTTTAGGAATTCTTTTTACTCCCCAGTCTCCTCATCGCTCTGGTAAGGCATCCTGGCGTAGAGTTTCGACTATTCTCTTCTCAAATTTCACTAAAAAAATTTAGGATCACGCGGGTATCTTGGAATCGTTCCGATGGTTTTGTGACGAGAACATTGTTCTTGGTGCCTCCTGTCTTTAGGTGTTGTGGCAGTGTCCCGGGGAGTTGAGCTCCGAGGTGTTGTCGTCACAATTTTATCGTTGCAGTTCTGGAATACCTGAGTTTAGAACGCCGACATCGAAAATCTCTTTTATGCAGTTCGTTGGTGAGATAACCTCGACGCCACCCAGTACTAGGGCGGGAGTTCGGGAGTATTGCCATAACTTGTATAACGGATGCTTTTCGAAGGTTGAGGTAGATGGTTTCCGAAGTTTTTTTCGGTTATGTGTTGAAGGATGGATACAGCTGGATGTAGGATTTGCTAGATTTGGGTGAGATATTATGCTTCCCCTATATCCCCAACACTTGATTGCATAACCGGAAAGGTTCGGGAGTTTCATAGGTGGGAATTCTTGTAGCTCTAGTTCTTCTTCCACGGATATTTGGTTTGAGATTGGGATTTCGTACCGAGTATTCGTTCTTGATCCGTACCTTGTTGAGTTATTCCTCTACCTAAATTCTAAGTGGCTTCTCAGTTTATGGAGATGTGACCATTTCAAGTGGAATGCATTCGTTCTTATGTTCGGATGTGAAGACTTTATGTTGCAATTTCAACCCGCTTGATTCAGCTTCATTTTATCTGTCAATGTGCTAACGGTTGTCACCCTCTTCAGGATGGCTCCCGCTAAGAGCAACAATCAGAATCAGAATCAGGATCCGCCACCACCTCCACCTCCTCTGGAGGCATGGCAAGCTGTGATGGCCGCAACCAATGCAAACACGCAGTTGATCATGCAAATTCTTCAAGAGCGCAACCAAGCGAACCAAGGCAACCAAGGCAACAATCAAAATCACTTTGCTACACTCAACCAGTTCCTTGCTAACGGGCCAAAGACTTTTAGCAATTGTGTTGAGACAACTGATGCTGACGATTGGCTCGTGGATCTGTGCAAGCATTTCGAGTGCAGTAACGTCAGGCCTGAGGACTTTGTCAAGTTCACTTCCTACCAACTCAAAGACCAAGCTGCAGAATGGTTCCAGCAGTACAAAGATTCCAGAGGAGGCCGTGTGATTACCTGGGATGAATTCCGTCAAGATTTCAAAGCTCATCATATTCCTCAGAGCGTGGTTGAAAGCAAGCGTGAGGAATTCCGCAACCTGAAGCAAGGCTCTATGTATGTCTATGACTACAACAAGTTGTTTCAGAAGCTCGCCCGCTTTGCTAAGAAGGACGTCCCTGATGAGAAGAGCATGATATACCAGTTCAGGGGTGGTCTTAGAGAAGAAATCCAGCTAGCCCTTGTTCTCTTTGAGCCCTTGAGGTGCGATGAGTTCTACAACATGGCATTGAAGCAAGAGGCTGCTCAACTGAGGTGTGATGCTTCCAAGAAGCGAGTCAGAGACGCTACTCCTTCTTCCTCTACTCAAGTGGCCAAGCAGTAGAAGTATTGGCTTCCTCCTCCTCCGTTCCGTCAGCCGTTTCAGAAAAGCAAAGGTGGCAGTGGATCTTCCCACCCACCCAACCCTGGCTTTCAGAACAAGACTTCGTCTCAAGCTCCAAGATCGAGTGCTCCGTATCACCATCCGCTTTCAGAGGTCACGTGCAACAAGTGCCAACAGAAGGGTCACTATGCCAACAAGTGCTTCAATCAGAGGCGCCTCCCTCCTCCTCCTCCTGTGAGATCGGCAAGTATAGCTGTGGTCAAGCATAACCCCAAGCACGCCAAGGTCAACATGGTGAATGCAGCTCAGGCAGAGGACTCGTCAAATGTTATCATGGGTAACTTTCCAGTTAACTCTTTTCCCGCAAAAGTTCTTTTTGACACTGGTGCATCGCATTGTTTCATGTCAAGATCATTTGTTTCCAAGCATGACTTCGTTTTGCAAATGTTGGGTAAACCTATGGGAGTGGTTTCTCCGGCTAAGTCTATGAGGGCTACTTCAATAGTCCCGGATGTTTCTATCATGATGGGTGATTTCAAGTTTCTGGCTTCTCCAATGGTCCTTGGTAACTTGGATATTGATCTTATTCTCGGGATGGATTGGCTTTCTAAGCACAAGGCTCAGCTTGATTGTGCAGCCAGGCAGATTCAATTGACTCATTCGTCTGAGGATGTAATTGTCTTTGCCGCTCGTGATGATACCATCCGTCTGTTTTCTCTCAATGAGAAGGGTGAACTGGATGCTATCTCGCAAATTCCAGTCGTTTGCGAATATCAAGACGTCTTTCCAGAAGAGCTTCCAGGAATGCCTCCGCACCGACCAGTTGAATTCGTCATTGATCTTGAGCCTGGCACGGAACCAGTGTGCAAACGTCCTTACAAGCTCGGACCTGAAGAGTTGAAGGAGCTGAAGAAGCAACTCGATATTCAAGAGCGAATGGGTCTCATCCGACCTAGTTCTTCTCCATGGGGTTGTGGTGTTCTTTTTGTGAAGAAGAAGGATGGAACGGACCGACTTTGTGTTGACTACCGTCCATTGAACAAGAAGACTATCAAGAACAAATACCCACTTCCCAACATCAACGAGCTGTTCGAACAACTCAAAGGCGCCCAAGTATTCTCCAAGCTTGATCTCCGTATGGGTTATCATCAGATTCGAATCCGTGAGCAAGATATTCCCAAGACGGCTTTCAGGATAAGCTATGGTTCATATGAATACACTGTCATGTCTTTTGGCCTCGTCAACGCTCCTCCGACGTTCTCTCGGATGATGAACTTCATCTTCAACACCTACACCAATGACTTTGTTTTGGTCTATCTCGACGACATTCTGGTCTTTTCGAAGAACAAGGAAGATCATGCCAAGCACTTGCGTTTGGTACTCGATAAGCTGAGGGAACACCAGTTCTACGCCAAGTTCTCCAAGTGCGAATTTTGGCTCGATGAGGTTCTTTATCTTTGTCATACCATCTCTGCCAAGGGCATTGCGGTGAATCCTAAGAAGGTGTCTGCAATTGTGAATTGGGAACCACCTCAGAATGTGAAGCAACTCCGTAGCTTCCTCGGTCTCGCAAGCTACTATCGAAGATTCGTTGAAAACTTTTCCAAGATTGCGAAGCCTCTCTCAAATCTTCTCCAGAAGCACGTCAAGTACGTTTGGTCTCCGGAATGTGACATCGCTTTCAACACTTTGAAAGAGAAATTGGTCACTGCTCCAGTTCTGACTCCTCCTGATGAATCCAAACCGTATGAGGTCTTTTGCGATGCCTCTCTCCAAGGTCTCGGTGCAGTGTTGATGCAAGAGAAGAAAGTTGTGGCTTATACCTCTCGCCAGTTGAAGCCCAACAAGAAGAACTACCCCACCTCATGACCTTGAATTGGCGGCAGTTGTGCATGCTCTTTTGACTTGGAGACGTCTCTTATTGGGAAGAAAAGTGGACATCTTCACTGACCACAAGAGTCTCAAGTACATCTTCACTCAGCCTAATCTCAACCTCATGCAGACTCGATGGGTCGAAATGATTCAAGAGTATAATCCGAGTATCGAGTATACTCCAGGCAAGGCCAATGTGATTGCTGACGCATTGAGCAGGAAGGCTTATTGCAACAGTCTGATTCTCAAGCCTAGTCAACCCGAGCTTTGTGAAGCTTTCTGCAAACTTAATCTGCAAGTTGTTCCTCAAGGTTTCCTCGCCAACCTTCAAGTCTCTCCTACCTTGGAAGAACAGATTCGCCAAGCCCAGCTTCTCGATGCTATGGTGAAGAAGGTGAAGATTGGGATTGCCAAGAGTCAACCCAAGTACAAGTGCTACTGCCTTGATGACAAGGATACTCTCTTCTTCGAGGATCGTATTGTTGTGCCCAAAGGTGACCTTCGTAAAGTGATCATGAACGAGGCTCACAATTCTCTCCTCTCCATCCACCCTGGGAGCACGAAGATGTATCAGGACCTCAAACAGGCTTATTGGTGGACTCGAATGAAGCGCGAGATTTCTCAGTTCGTGAATGAATGTGATGTCTGCAGAAGAGTGAAGGCAGAACACCAAAGGCCAGCTGGTCTCCTCCAACCTCTTGCCATTCCAGAATGGAAGTTTGACCACATTGAGATGGACTTCGTGACTGGGTTTCCAAAGTCCAAACGTGGCAATGATGCTATATTCGTTGTCATCGACAAACTCACTAAAGTGTCTCATTTTCTGCCTATCAAAGAGTCTATCACTGCAGCTCAATTGGCGGAGCTCTATACCTCTCGAATTGTCTCTCTACACGGTATTCCACAGGTGATCTCTTTAGACCGTGGCAGCATCTTCACCTCCAAGTTTTGGGATTCTTTTCAGAAGGCCATGGGCACCAACATCCGCTTCAGCACAGCTTTCCATCCTCAAACTAGCAGTCAAGTCGAGCGTGTCAATCAGATTCTTGAAGATATGCTCAGGGCTTGTGTGATCTCCTTCGGCATGAAGTGGGAAGATTGTCTTCCATATGCTGAATTCTCCTACAACAACAGTTTTCAAGAAAGTTCGGGCAAGGACCCATTCGAAATTATGTATGGCAGGAAGTGTCGTACCCCTCTCAACTGGTCTGAAACCGGTGAACGTCAACTTCTGGGAAATGACTTAATCACAGAGGCAGAGGAAATGTGTAAAGTCATTCGAGATAACCTCAAAGCAGCCCAATCCCGCCAGAAGAGCTACTATGATAGTAAGCACCGTGATTTGGCCTTCGAGATCGGAGATCATGTTTACCTCCGCGTCTCTCCTATGAAAGGTACTCGTTGCTTCAGTTTCAAAGGGAAGCTTGCCCCTAGATACGTGGGACCTTTCAAGATCGTCAGCAAGAGAGGCGATCTCGCCTATCAACTCGAGCTTCCTTCAAACTTTGCAAATGTGCATGACGTGTTCCATGTCTCTCAGCTCCGAAAGTGCTTCAAGACTCCTGACCGCACCGTCAACTTCGAAGACATTGAGCTCCAAGAAGATCTCTCTTATCGTGAGCACCCCGTGGCTATTCATGAAGAGACTGAACGCAAGACTCGCAATAAGTCAATCAAATTCCTCAAAGTCAAGTGGTCACACCATTCCGACCGTGAAGCCACCTGGGAACGCGAGGATCACCTCCATTCTGAGTACCCGGCGTTCTTTCAGTCCTAGATCTCGGGACGAGATCCTTTCATAGTGGTGGAGTGTTGTAACACCCCGGATATGATTTACCTAATATGTACTCCAACTCTTGCCGTTTCCGGCGTTAAGTTATTTTATTTTCTCGGGTTCGGGTTTTTGTCTCCGTGTGTTGTTGTCGTTGTCATGCATCTCATATCATGTCATCATGTGCATTGCATTTGCATACGTGTTCGTCTCATGCATCCGAGCATTTTCCCCGTTGTCCATTTTGCATTCCGGCGCTCCGTTCTCCTCTGGTGGTCATTTCTACCTGTCTTTCGTGTGTGGGGATTAAACATTTCCGGATTGGACCGAGACTTGCCAAGCGGCCTTGGTTTACTACCGGTAGACCGCCTGTCAAGTTTCGTACCATTTGGACTTCGTTTGATGCTCCAACGGTTAACCGAGGGACCGAAAAGGCCTCATGTGTGTTGCAGCCCAACACCCCTCCAATTTGGCCCAAAACCCACCAAAACCCTCTCCATCATCTAGAGCGTTCGATCACGATCGCGTGGCCGAAAACCGCACCTCATTTGGACACTCCTAGCTCCCTCTACCTCTATATATAGACCCCTCCTCAAAAATTCGGATCTCTCCTCCCGAAACCCTAAGCAATCTCATCGCGCCGCCGCCGGACAAGTCCGTCCCGGGCGGACGAAATCGCGCCGCCGCCCCGCACCAGTGGCGTAGCGCCACGTGGCGCCTCACCGCCTCGCGCCGCCGGCCCGGGCAAGCCCATCGCAGGCCACCGAGGCCCGCGCGCCGTGCCCCGCCGCCTGGCCTTCGCCCCACCGCCCGGGTCCTCCGGCCGCCGTCTTGCCGGGCTCCGGCCACCTCCGGCCGGTGCGCCACCAAGTCCGGCGAGCTCGAGCCGCCGCCCGTCGCACCGGTTCCCGCGCCTCCACCGCCGCCAACCGCCGTCGCCTCGCCGCGCCAAGTCCCTCTCCTCGCCGGCTCCTTCCTCCCCCAAGTCCGACGACCTTGTTCCTCTCCGGCGAAAAACAACATACCCATCGAACCTCGGATTGCGTGCAAATCTCAGATCTGAAAATATCTCGGTTGACTTTCCTCCCGAAACCCTAACTATTTTGTGTTTTTCATCACGTTGTATCTCTGCATCCGTAGCTCCGTTTTGGGCATATAGCATATCAAAATGTTCGCCTCAGTGAGTACATCATTTCATCTCATTGCATCATTTTTATTTGAGTTCATATTGATGCCCGAAATGCTGTTGGAAGAGTGCTATTTGAGATAATTGTCAGATCTGCTGCTCCAAATAGCTATTTGTCATTTTTGCCATGATTAATGTGTGCATGATATGCCCCTGAGCTCTTCATGAGTTTTGTTATATGCTTTGCCATCTTTCCAGAGGTGCAACCCATGTATTTTTTTAATGTGTGTGGTGACTAGCACAAGCTTGCAAAGTGGAGCATTCGTTAATGCTGATTTCAGGGACTTAGCAATTCCACTAAGTCCTTGACCTGTTTATATCAATATGCCATATGTTCATGTTGTTTCATAGTGATCCGTGCCTCTTTTGAGGATGATCAGTAAGGATGTTTTGTTATTCTTGTAGTGCCCTATCCATCCATGTCTTTGTTTGCAATTATGGAGCAATCTAGCTTGAGTCAATCGAGCTCTACTTTTGCTATTTTGTGAATCTGGGCAGATTGTCTACTTGTTAGCGATTTTGCCGAGGATGTTGTAGTTGATCCGTGCATGCTATGTTATTGTTCTTGCCATGTCTAGCTTGTATAATGTGTATTCTTGATGGTTGTATGCTTAGATTGTCATGACTTGCTCCGTAGTGAGTGCATTGAGCTCGTAAACATGCCTACTTGATATCTGTTTTCAGCATGCTCCAGTTTTCACTAAGTCTGAGAACTGATTATGGTTTTGCCATCTTCACATGCTTGCAATTGTATTTTCTGATCCCTTTTGGCTCAAGGTAACTAAGGGACTTTTGTTAAGCTCTTTGAGTATCTCCATGCCATGCTTTACTTTGCCATGTTCAGTACCTGTAGCATATAGTTTTCATGCTCCAAAGTGTGCTACCTGATCTGAAATTCCAGACAAGTGTTAATTTCACCAAGTCTGAAATCTGTTTACCAAATGCATTTTTGCCATGCTTGTTTGAACCTGTTAATGGATGAATTGGCCGTAGCTCAGTGTTCACCTTCTGTTAAGCATCATGAATGGATCCCTGCTATGTATTTTGTTTCCATGATTGAGTGTTGTAGCATGCTTAACTTGTTACATTTATATGGCTACTTGTTGTATATCGCAGACCGGTGCCATATTTGACTTGCTTGCCATTTCCAAACCGTGACTCCGATTCCGATGATCTTTATATCGTTTTCAAGCAAAATCATCCCACCTTTCCAGTGGTACACTTGGATTTCCATGTTGAGGCCAGGTTCATTCATTCCTTGTCAAATCTTGCATATGCATCACATATCGCATCCTGCATAGCATACCATGTTTGCATCATGTTGTTTGAGCTTTGCACATGTTTGATTGTATTCCGTTTGCTTGTTTGTCTTGTTTGGGTAGAGCCGGGAGACGAGTTCGCTAACGAGGAGCCTGTTGAGTTTGCTTTCGAGGATCCAGTCAACTCTGACAACTTTGCAGGCAAGATGATCATACCCTCGAAATCACTTCTATCTTTGCTTTGCTAGATGCTCGCTCTTTTGCTATGCCTATGCTACGATGCCTACCACTTGCTTATCATGCCTCCCAAATTGCCATGTCAAACCTCTAACCCACCTTGTCCTAGCAAACCGTTGATTGGCTATGTTACCGCTTTGCTCAGCCCCTCTTATAGCGTTGCTAGTTGCAGGTGAAGATTGGAGACCGTTCCTCGTTGGAACATTATTTTACTTGTTGGGATATCATTATATTATCTTGTTATCTTAATGCATCTATATATTTGGTAAACGGTGGAAGGCTCGGCCTCTCGCCTAGTGTTTTGTTCCGCTCTTGCCGCCCTAGTTTCCGTCATTTCGGTGTTATGTTCCCGGATTTTGCGTTCCTTACGCGGTTGGGTGATAATGGGAACCCCTTGACAGTCTGCCTTGAATAAAACTCCTCCAGCAATGCCCAACCTTGGTTTTACCTTTTGCCACCTAGCCTTTTCCCTTGTGTTTCGCGGACTCAAGGGTCATCTTTATTTTAAACCCTCGGGTCAGTGCTCCTCTGAGCGTTGGTCCAACCTAGAGCACCGTGCGGGGCCGTCCCTTGGCAACTTGGGTTATGTTGGCTCCCGTACGCTTAGCTTATCTGGTGTGCCCTGAGAACAAGATATGTGTAGCTCCTATCGGGATTTGTCGACACAGCGGGTGGTGTTGCTGGACTTGTTTTACCATTGTCGGAGTTGTCTTATAGAACCGGGATGCCGAGTCTGATCGGAATGTCTCGGGAGAAGGTCTATTCCTTCGTTGACCGTGAGAGCTTGTCATGGGCTAAGTTGGGACTCCCCTGCAGGGATTTGAACTTTCGAAAGCCGTGCCCGCGGTTATGGGAAGATGGGAATTTGTTAATGTCCGGTTGTAGATAACTTGAACCTTAACTTAATTAAAATGAATCAACCGTGTGAGTTACCATGATGGTCTCTTCTCGGCGGAGTCCGGGAAGTGAACACGGTGTTGGAGTAATGCTTGCCGCAGGTTGTTCTCTAGTTATTCGATCGCACTTTGCCTTCTCTTCTCGCTCTCTTTTGCGAACAGGTTAGCCACCATATATGCTAGTCGCTTGCTGCAGCTCCACATATTACCTTGCCTTACCTATAAGCTTAAATAGTCTTGATCGCGAGGGTGCAAGATTGCTGAATCTCTGTGGCTCACGGTTTACTTCCAAACTAGATGACAGGGCCTGATGACTCCGTTCCAAATGACGCGCTTGAGCTCAAGTGGGAGTTCGACGAGGACTCATGCCGTTACTATGTGTCTTTCCCTGATGATCAGTAGTGGTGCCCAGTTGGGGCGATCGGGACCGTGTCGCATGTTGGGTTGATCTTTTATTTTGGCGCCGTAGTCGGGCCATGAGTGTTTGAATGATGTAATGCTATTTATGTACTTTGTTTGACGTGGCGAGTGTAAGCCAACTATGTACCTTCCCCTTTTATTATCTATATTACATGGGATGTTGTGAAGATTGCCTTACTTGCAACATTGCTTTCAATGCAGTTATGCCTCTAAGTCGTGCTTCGACACATAGGAGCTATAGCCGCATCGAGGGCGTTACAAGTTGGTAATCAGAGCCTTCCCCGACCTTAGGAGCCCCCACTGCTTGATCGTTTTTAGCAGCCGTTCTTGAGTCTAGAAAAAATGTTTTGAGTCATTTAGGAATTATATATCGGAGAGTTTAGGAATTCTTTTTACTCCCCAGTCTCCTCATCGCTCTGGTAAGGCATCCTGGCGTAGAGTTTCGACTATTCTCTTCTCAAATTTCACTAAAAAAATTTAGGATCACGCGGGTATCTTGGAATCGTTCCGATGGTTTTGTGACGAGAACATTGTTCTTGGTGCCTCCTGTCTTTAGGTGTTGTGGCAGTGTCCCGGGGAGTTGAGCTCCGAGGTGTTGTCGTCACAATTTTATCGTTGCAGTTCTGGAATACCTGAGTTTAGAACGCCGACATCGAAAATCTCTTTTATGCAGTTCGTTGGTGAGATAACCTCGACGCCACCCAGTACTAGGGCGGGAGTTCGGGAGTATTGCCATAACTTGTATAACGGATGCTTTTCGAAGGTTGAGGTAGATGGTTTCCGAAGTTTTTTTCGGTTATGTGTTGAAGGATGGATACAGCTGGATGTAGGATTTGCTAGATTTGGGTGAGATATTATGCTTCCCCTATATCCCCAACACTTGATTGCATAACCGGAAAGGTTCGGGAGTTTCATAGGTGGGAATTCTTGTAGCTCTAGTTCTTCTTCCACGGATATTTGGTTTGAGATTGGGATTTCGTACCGAGTATTCGTTCTTGATCCGTACCTTGTTGAGTTATTCCTCTACCTAAATTCTAAGTGGCTTCTCAATTTATGGAGATGTGACCATTTCAAGTGGAATGCATTCGTTCTTATGTTCGGATGTGAAGACTTTATGTTGCAATTTCAACCCGCTTGATTCAGCTTCATTTTATCTGTCAATGTGCTAACGGTTGTCACCCTCTTCAGGATGGCTCCCGCTAAGAGCAACAATCAGAATCAGAATCAGGATCCGCCACCACCTCCACCTCCTCTGGAGGCATGGCAAGCTGTGATGGCCGCAACCAATGCAAACACGCAGTTGATCATGCAAATTCTTCAAGAGCGCAACCAAGCGAACCAAGGCAACCAAGGCAACAATCAAAATCACTTTGCTACACTCAACCAGTTCCTTGCTAACGGGCCAAAGACTTTTAGCAATTGTGTTGAGACAACTGATGCTGACGATTGGCTCGTGGATCTGTGCAAGCATTTCGAGTGCAGTAACGTCAGGCCTGAGGACTTTGTCAAGTTCACTTCCTACCAACTCAAAGACCAAGCTGCAGAATGGTTCCAGCAGTACAAAGATTCCAGAGGAGGCCGTGTGATTACCTGGGATGAATTCCGTCAAGATTTCAAAGCTCATCATATTCCTCAGAGCGTGGTTGAAAGCAAGCGTGAGGAATTCCGCAACCTGAAGCAAGGCTCTATGTATGTCTATGACTACAACAAGTTGTTTCAGAAGCTCGCCCGCTTTGCTAAGAAGGACGTCCCTGATGAGAAGAGCATGATATACCAGTTCAGGGGTGGTCTTAGAGAAGAAATCCAGCTAGCCCTTGTTCTCTTTGAGCCCTTGAGGTGCGATGAGTTCTACAACATGGCATTGAAGCAAGAGGCTGCTCAACTGAGGTGTGATGCTTCCAAGAAGCGAGTCAGAGACGCTACTCCTTCTTCCTCTACTCAAGTGGCCAAGCAGTAGAAGTATTGGCTTCCTCCTCCTCCGTTCCGTCAGCCGTTTCAGAAAAGCAAAGGTGGCAGTGGATCTTCCCACCCACCCAACCCTGGCTTTCAGAACAAGACTTCGTCTCAAGCTCCAAGATCGAGTGCTCCGTATCACCATCCGCTTTCAGAGGTCACGTGCAACAAGTGCCAACAGAAGGGTCACTATGCCAACAAGTGCTTCAATCAGAGGCGCCTCCCTCCTCCTCCTCCTGTGAGATCGGCAAGTATAGCTGTGGTCAAGCATAACCCCAAGCACGCCAAGGTCAACATGGTGAATGCAGCTCAGGCAGAGGACTCGTCAAATGTTATCATGGGTAACTTTCCAGTTAACTCTTTTCCCGCAAAAGTTCTTTTTGACACTGGTGCATCGCATTGTTTCATGTCAAGATCATTTGTTTCCAAGCATGACTTCGTTTTGCAAATGTTGGGTAAACCTATGGGAGTGGTTTCTCCGGCTAAGTCTATGAGGGCTACTTCAATAGTCCCGGATGTTTCTATCATGATGGGTGATTTCAAGTTTCTGGCTTCTCCAATGGTCCTTGGTAACTTGGATATTGATCTTATTCTCGGGATGGATTGGCTTTCTAAGCACAAGGCTCAGCTTGATTGTGCAGCCAGGCAGATTCAATTGACTCATTCGTCTGAGGATGTAATTGTCTTTGCCGCTCGTGATGATACCATCCGTCTGTTTTCTCTCAATGAGAAGGGTGAACTGGATGCTATCTCGCAAATTCCAGTCGTTTGCGAATATCAAGACGTCTTTCCAGAAGAGCTTCCAGGAATGCCTCCGCACCGACCAGTTGAATTCGTCATTGATCTTGAGCCTGGCACGGAACCAGTGTGCAAACGTCCTTACAAGCTCGGACCTGAAGAGTTGAAGGAGCTGAAGAAGCAACTCGATATTCAAGAGCGAATGGGTCTCATCCGACCTAGTTCTTCTCCATGGGGTTGTGGTGTTCTTTTTGTGAAGAAGAAGGATGGAACGGACCGACTTTGTGTTGACTACCGTCCATTGAACAAGAAGACTATCAAGAACAAATACCCACTTCCCAACATCAACGAGCTGTTCGAACAACTCAAAGGCGCCCAAGTATTCTCCAAGCTTGATCTCCGTATGGGTTATCATCAGATTCGAATCCGTGAGCAAGATATTCCCAAGACGGCTTTCAGGATAAGCTATGGTTCATATGAATACACTGTCATGTCTTTTGGCCTCGTCAACGCTCCTCCGACGTTCTCTCGGATGATGAACTTCATCTTCAACACCTACACCAATGACTTTGTTTTGGTCTATCTCGACGACATTCTGGTCTTTTCGAAGAACAAGGAAGATCATGCCAAGCACTTGCGTTTGGTACTCGATAAGCTGAGGGAACACCAGTTCTACGCCAAGTTCTCCAAGTGCGAATTTTGGCTCGATGAGGTTCTTTATCTTTGTCATACCATCTCTGCCAAGGGCATTGCGGTGAATCCTAAGAAGGTGTCTGCAATTGTGAATTGGGAACCACCTCAGAATGTGAAGCAACTCCGTAGCTTCCTCGGTCTCGCAAGCTACTATCGAAGATTCGTTGAAAACTTTTCCAAGATTGCGAAGCCTCTCTCAAATCTTCTCCAGAAGCACGTCAAGTACGTTTGGTCTCCGGAATGTGACATCGCTTTCAACACTTTGAAAGAGAAATTGGTCACTGCTCCAGTTCTGACTCCTCCTGATGAATCCAAACCGTATGAGGTCTTTTGCGATGCCTCTCTCCAAGGTCTCGGTGCAGTGTTGATGCAAGAGAAGAAAGTTGTGGCTTATACCTCTCGCCAGTTGAAGCCCAACAAGAAGAACTACCCCACCTCATGACCTTGAGTTGGCGGCAGTTGTGCATGCTCTTTTGACTTGGAGACGTCTCTTATTGGGAAGAAAAGTGGACATCTTCACTGACCACAAGAGTCTCAAGTACATCTTCACTCAGCCTAATCTCAACCTCATGCAGACTCGATGGGTCGAAATGATTCAAGAGTATAATCCGAGTATCGAGTATACTCCAGGCAAGGCCAATGTGATTGCTGACGCATTGAGCAGGAAGGCTTATTGCAACAGTCTGATTCTCAAGCCTAGTCAACCCGAGCTTTGTGAAGCTTTCTGCAAACTTAATCTGCAAGTTGTTCCTCAAGGTTTCCTCGCCAACCTTCAAGTCTCTCCTACCTTGGAAGAACAGATTCGCCAAGCCCAGCTTCTCGATGCTATGGTGAAGAAGGTGAAGATTGGGATTGCCAAGAGTCAACCCAAGTACAAGTGCTACTGCCTTGATGACAAGGATACTCTCTTCTTCGAGGATCGTATTGTTGTGCCCAAAGGTGACCTTCGTAAAGTGATCATGAACGAGGCTCACAATTCTCTCCTCTCCATCCACCCTGGGAGCACGAAGATGTATCAGGACCTCAAACAGGCTTATTGGTGGACTCGAATGAAGCGCGAGATTTCTCAGTTCGTGAATGAATGTGATGTCTGCAGAAGAGTGAAGGCAGAACACCAAAGGCCAGCTGGTCTCCTCCAACCTCTTGCCATTCCAGAATGGAAGTTTGACCACATTGAGATGGACTTCGTGACTGGGTTTCCAAAGTCCAAACGTGGCAATGATGCTATATTCGTTGTCATCGACAAACTCACTAAAGTGTCTCATTTTCTGCCTATCAAAGAGTCTATCACTGCAGCTCAATTGGCGGAGCTCTATACCTCTCGAATTGTCTCTCTACACGGTATTCCACAGGTGATCTCTTTAGACCGTGGCAGCATCTTCACCTCCAAGTTTTGGGATTCTTTTCAGAAGGCCATGGGCACCAACATCCGCTTCAGCACAGCTTTCCATCCTCAAACTAGCAGTCAAGTCGAGCGTGTCAATCAGATTCTTGAAGATATGCTCAGGGCTTGTGTGATCTCCTTCGGCATGAAGTGGGAAGATTGTCTTCCATATGCTGAATTCTCCTACAACAACAGTTTTCAAGAAAGTTCGGGCAAGGACCCATTCGAAATTATGTATGGCAGGAAGTGTCGTACCCCTCTCAACTGGTCTGAAACCGGTGAACGTCAACTTCTGGGAAATGACTTAATCACAGAGGCAGAGGAAATGTGTAAAGTCATTCGAGATAACCTCAAAGCAGCCCAATCCCGCCAGAAGAGCTACTATGATAGTAAGCACCGTGATTTGGCCTTCGAGATCGGAGATCATGTTTACCTCCGCGTCTCTCCTATGAAAGGTACTCGTTGCTTCAGTTTCAAAGGGAAGCTTGCCCCTAGATACGTGGGACCTTTCAAGATCGTCAGCAAGAGAGGCGATCTCGCCTATCAACTCGAGCTTCCTTCAAACTTTGCAAATGTGCATGACGTGTTCCATGTCTCTCAGCTCCGAAAGTGCTTCAAGACTCCTGACCGCACCGTCAACTTCGAAGACATTGAGCTCCAAGAAGATCTCTCTTATCGTGAGCACCCCGTGGCTATTCATGAAGAGACTGAACGCAAGACTCGCAATAAGTCAATCAAATTCCTCAAAGTCAAGTGGTCACACCATTCCGACCGTGAAGCCACCTGGGAACGCGAGGATCACCTCCATTCTGAGTACCCGGCGTTCTTTCAGTCCTAGATCTCGGGACGAGATCCTTTCATAGTGGTGGAGTGTTGTAACACCCCGGATATGATTTACCTAATATGTACTCCAACTCTTGCCGTTTCCGGCGTTAAGTTATTTTATTTTCTCGGGTTCGGGTTTTTGTCTCCGTGTGTTGTTGTCGTTGTCATGCATCTCATATCATGTCATCATGTGCATTGCATTTGCATACGTGTTCGTCTCATGCATCCGAGCATTTTCCCCGTTGTCCATTTTGCATTCCGGCGCTCCGTTCTCCTCTGGTGGTCATTTCTACCTGTCTTTCGTGTGTGGGGATTAAACATTTCCGGATTGGACCGAGACTTGCCAAGCGGCCTTGGTTTACTACCGGTAGACCGCCTGTCAAGTTTCGTACCATTTGGACTTCGTTTGATGCTCCAACGGTTAACCGAGGGACCGAAAAGGCCTCATGTGTGTTGCAGCCCAACACCCCTCCAATTTGGCCCAAAACCCACCAAAACCCTCTCCATCATCTAGAGCGTTCGATCACGATCGCGTGGCCGAAAACCGCACCTCATTTGGACACTCCTAGCTCCCTCTACCTCTATATATAGACCCCTCCTCAAAAATTCGGATCTCTCCTCCCGAAACCCTAAGCAATCTCATCGCGCCGCCGCCGGACAAGTCCGTCCCGGGCGGACGAAATCGCGCCGCCGCCCCGCACCAGTGGCGTAGCGCCACGTGGCGCCTCACCGCCTCGCGCCGCCGGCCCGGGCAAGCCCATCGCAGGCCACCGAGGCCCGCGCGCCGTGCCCCGCCGCCTGGCCTTCGCCCCACCGCCCGGGTCCTCCGGCCGCCGTCTTGCCGGGCTCCGGCCACCTCCGGCCGGTGCGCCACCAAGTCCGGCGAGCTCGAGCCGCCGCCCGTCGCACCGGTTCCCGCGCCTCCACCGCCGCCAACCGCCGTCGCCTCGCCGCGCCAAGTCCCTCTCCTCGCCGGCTCCTTCCTCCCCCAAGTCCGACGACCTTGTTCCTCTCCGGCGAAAAACAACATACCCATCGAACCTCGGATTGCGTGCAAATCTCAGATCTGAAAATATCTCGGTTGACTTTCCTCCCGAAACCCTAACTATTTTGTGTTTTTCATCACGTTGTATCTCTGCATCCGTAGCTCCGTTTTGGGCATATAGCATATCAAAATGTTCGCCTCAGTGAGTACATCATTTCATCTCATTGCATCATTTTTATTTGAGTTCATATTGATGCCCGAAATGCTGTTGGAAGAGTGCTATTTGAGATAATTGTCAGATCTGCTGCTCCAAATAGCTATTTGTCATTTTTGCCATGATTAATGTGTGCATGATATGCCCCTGAGCTCTTCATGAGTTTTGTTATATGCTTTGCCATCTTTCCAGAGGTGCAACCCATGTATTTTTTTAATGTGTGTGGTGACTAGCACAAGCTTGCAAAGTGGAGCATTCGTTAATGCTGATTTCAGGGACTTAGCAATTCCACTAAGTCCTTGACCTGTTTATATCAATATGCCATATGTTCATGTTGTTTCATAGTGATCCGTGCCTCTTTTGAGGATGATCAGTAAGGATGTTTTGTTATTCTTGTAGTGCCCTATCCATCCATGTCTTTGTTTGCAATTATGGAGCAATCTAGCTTGAGTCAATCGAGCTCTACTTTTGCTATTTTGTGAATCTGGGCAGATTGTCTACTTGTTAGCGATTTTGCCGAGGATGTTGTAGTTGATCCGTGCATGCTATGTTATTGTTCTTGCCATGTCTAGCTTGTATAATGTGTATTCTTGATGGTTGTATGCTTAGATTGTCATGACTTGCTCCGTAGTGAGTGCATTGAGCTCGTAAACATGCCTACTTGATATCTGTTTTCAGCATGCTCCAGTTTTCACTAAGTCTGAGAACTGATTATGGTTTTGCCATCTTCACATGCTTGCAATTGTATTTTCTGATCCCTTTTGGCTCAAGGTAACTAAGGGACTTTTGTTAAGCTCTTTGAGTATCTCCATGCCATGCTTTACTTTGCCATGTTCAGTACCTGTAGCATATAGTTTTCATGCTCCAAAGTGTGCTACCTGATCTGAAATTCCAGACAAGTGTTAATTTCACCAAGTCTGAAATCTGTTTACCAAATGCATTTTTGCCATGCTTGTTTGAACCTGTTAATGGATGAATTGGCCGTAGCTCAGTGTTCACCTTCTGTTAAGCATCATGAATGGATCCCTGCTATGTATTTTGTTTCCATGATTGAGTGTTGTAGCATGCTTAACTTGTTACATTTATATGGCTACTTGTTGTATATCGCAGACCGGTGCCATATTTGACTTGCTTGCCATTTCCAAACCGTGACTCCGATTCCGATGATCTTTATATCGTTTTCAAGCAAAATCATCCCACCTTTCCAGTGGTACACTTGGATTTCCATGTTGAGGCCAGGTTCATTCATTCCTTGTCAAATCTTGCATATGCATCACATATCGCATCCTGCATAGCATACCATGTTTGCATCATGTTGTTTGAGCTTTGCACATGTTTGATTGTATTCCGTTTGCTTGTTTGTCTTGTTTGGGTAGAGCCGGGAGACGAGTTCGCTAACGAGGAGCCTGTTGAGTTTGCTTTCGAGGATCCAGTCAACTCTGACAACTTTGCAGGCAAGATGATCATACCCTCGAAATCACTTCTATCTTTGCTTTGCTAGATGCTCGCTCTTTTGCTATGCCTATGCTACGATGCCTACCACTTGCTTATCATGCCTCCCAAATTGCCATGTCAAACCTCTAACCCACCTTGTCCTAGCAAACCGTTGATTGGCTATGTTACCGCTTTGCTCAGCCCCTCTTATAGCGTTGCTAGTTGCAGGTGAAGATTGGAGACCGTTCCTCGTTGGAACATTATTTTACTTGTTGGGATATCATTATATTATCTTGTTATCTTAATGCATCTATATATTTGGTAAACGGTGGAAGGCTCGGCCTCTCGCCTAGTGTTTTGTTCCGCTCTTGCCGCCCTAGTTTCCGTCATTTCGGTGTTATGTTCCCGGATTTTGCGTTCCTTACGCGGTTGGGTGATAATGGGAACCCCTTGACAGTCTGCCTTGAATAAAACTCCTCCAGCAATGCCCAACCTTGGTTTTACCTTTTGCCACCTAGCCTTTTCCCTTGTGTTTCGCGGACTCAAGGGTCATCTTTATTTTAAACCCTCGGGTCAGTGCTCCTCTGAGCGTTGGTCCAACCTAGAGCACCGTGCGGGGCCGTCCCTTGGCAACTTGGGTTATGTTGGCTCCCGTACGCTTAGCTTATCTGGTGTGCCCTGAGAACAAGATATGTGTAGCTCCTATCGGGATTTGTCGACACAGCGGGTGGTGTTGCTGGACTTGTTTTACCATTGTCGGAGTTGTCTTATAGAACCGGGATGCCGAGTCTGATCGGAATGTCTCGGGAGAAGGTCTATTCCTTCGTTGACCGTGAGAGCTTGTCATGGGCTAAGTTGGGACTCCCCTGCAGGGATTTGAACTTTCGAAAGCCGTGCCCGCGGTTATGGGAAGATGGGAATTTGTTAATGTCCGGTTGTAGATAACTTGAACCTTAACTTAATTAAAATGAATCAACCGTGTGAGTTACCATGATGGTCTCTTCTCGGCGGAGTCCGGGAAGTGAACACGGTGTTGGAGTAATGCTTGCCGCAGGTTGTTCTCTAGTTATTCGATCGCACTTTGCCTTCTCTTCTCGCTCTCTTTTGCGAACAGGTTAGCCACCATATATGCTAGTCGCTTGCTGCAGCTCCACATATTACCTTGCCTTACCTATAAGCTTAAATAGTCTTGATCGCGAGGGTGCAAGATTGCTGAATCTCTGTGGCTCACGGTTTACTTCCAAACTAGATGACAGGGCCTGATGACTCCGTTCCAAATGACGCGCTTGAGCTCAAGTGGGAGTTCGACGAGGACTCATGCCGTTACTATGTGTCTTTCCCTGATGATCAGTAGTGGTGCCCAGTTGGGGCGATCGGGACCGTGTCGCATGTTGGGTTGATCTTTTATTTTGGCGCCGTAGTCGGGCCATGAGTGTTTGAATGATGTAATGCTATTTATGTACTTTGTTTGACGTGGCGAGTGTAAGCCAACTATGTACCTTCCCCTTTTATTATCTATATTACATGGGATGTTGTGAAGATTGCCTTACTTGCAACATTGCTTTCAATGCAGTTATGCCTCTAAGTCGTGCTTCGACACATAGGAGCTATAGCCGCATCGAGGGCGTTACAAGTTGGTAATCAGAGCCTTCCCCGACCTTAGGAGCCCCCACTGCTTGATCGTTTTTAGCAGCCGTTCTTGAGTCTAGAAAAAATGTTTTGAGTCATTTAGGAATTATATATCGGAGAGTTTAGGAATTCTTTTTACTCCCCAGTCTCCTCATCGCTCTGGTAAGGCATCCTGGCGTAGAGTTTCGACTATTCTCTTCTCAAATTTCACTAAAAAAATTTAGGATCACGCGGGTATCTTGGAATCGTTCCGATGGTTTTGTGACGAGAACATTGTTCTTGGTGCCTCCTGTCTTTAGGTGTTGTGGCAGTGTCCCGGGGAGTTGAGCTCCGAGGTGTTGTCGTCACAATTTTATCGTTGCAGTTCTGGAATACCTGAGTTTAGAACGCCGACATCGAAAATCTCTTTTATGCAGTTCGTTGGTGAGATAACCTCGACGCCACCCAGTACTAGGGCGGGAGTTCGGGAGTATTGCCATAACTTGTATAACGGATGCTTTTCGAAGGTTGAGGTAGATGGTTTCCGAAGTTTTTTTCGGTTATGTGTTGAAGGATGGATACAGCTGGATGTAGGATTTGCTAGATTTGGGTGAGATATTATGCTTCCCCTATATCCCCAACACTTGATTGCATAACCGGAAAGGTTCGGGAGTTTCATAGGTGGGAATTCTTGTAGCTCTAGTTCTTCTTCCACGGATATTTGGTTTGAGATTGGGATTTCGTACCGAGTATTCGTTCTTGATCCGTACCTTGTTGAGTTATTCCTCTACCTAAATTCTAAGTGGCTTCTCAATTTATGGAGATGTGACCATTTCAAGTGGAATGCATTCGTTCTTATGTTCGGATGTGAAGACTTTATGTTGCAATTTCAACCCGCTTGATTCAGCTTCATTTTATCTGTCAATGTGCTAACGGTTGTCACCCTCTTCAGGATGGCTCCCGCTAAGAGCAACAATCAGAATCAGAATCAGGATCCGCCACCACCTCCACCTCCTCTGGAGGCATGGCAAGCTGTGATGGCCGCAACCAATGCAAACACGCAGTTGATCATGCAAATTCTTCAAGAGCGCAACCAAGCGAACCAAGGCAACCAAGGCAACAATCAAAATCACTTTGCTACACTCAACCAGTTCCTTGCTAACGGGCCAAAGACTTTTAGCAATTGTGTTGAGACAACTGATGCTGACGATTGGCTCGTGGATCTGTGCAAGCATTTCGAGTGCAGTAACGTCAGGCCTGAGGACTTTGTCAAGTTCACTTCCTACCAACTCAAAGACCAAGCTGCAGAATGGTTCCAGCAGTACAAAGATTCCAGAGGAGGCCGTGTGATTACCTGGGATGAATTCCGTCAAGATTTCAAAGCTCATCATATTCCTCAGAGCGTGGTTGAAAGCAAGCGTGAGGAATTCCGCAACCTGAAGCAAGGCTCTATGTATGTCTATGACTACAACAAGTTGTTTCAGAAGCTCGCCCGCTTTGCTAAGAAGGACGTCCCTGATGAGAAGAGCATGATATACCAGTTCAGGGGTGGTCTTAGAGAAGAAATCCAGCTAGCCCTTGTTCTCTTTGAGCCCTTGAGGTGCGATGAGTTCTACAACATGGCATTGAAGCAAGAGGCTGCTCAACTGAGGTGTGATGCTTCCAAGAAGCGAGTCAGAGACGCTACTCCTTCTTCCTCTACTCAAGTGGCCAAGCAGTAGAAGTATTGGCTTCCTCCTCCTCCGTTCCGTCAGCCGTTTCAGAAAAGCAAAGGTGGCAGTGGATCTTCCCACCCACCCAACCCTGGCTTTCAGAACAAGACTTCGTCTCAAGCTCCAAGATCGAGTGCTCCGTATCACCATCCGCTTTCAGAGGTCACGTGCAACAAGTGCCAACAGAAGGGTCACTATGCCAACAAGTGCTTCAATCAGAGGCGCCTCCCTCCTCCTCCTCCTGTGAGATCGGCAAGTATAGCTGTGGTCAAGCATAACCCCAAGCACGCCAAGGTCAACATGGTGAATGCAGCTCAGGCAGAGGACTCGTCAAATGTTATCATGGGTAACTTTCCAGTTAACTCTTTTCCCGCAAAAGTTCTTTTTGACACTGGTGCATCGCATTGTTTCATGTCAAGATCATTTGTTTCCAAGCATGACTTCGTTTTGCAAATGTTGGGTAAACCTATGGGAGTGGTTTCTCCGGCTAAGTCTATGAGGGCTACTTCAATAGTCCCGGATGTTTCTATCATGATGGGTGATTTCAAGTTTCTGGCTTCTCCAATGGTCCTTGGTAACTTGGATATTGATCTTATTCTCGGGATGGATTGGCTTTCTAAGCACAAGGCTCAGCTTGATTGTGCAGCCAGGCAGATTCAATTGACTCATTCGTCTGAGGATGTAATTGTCTTTGCCGCTCGTGATGATACCATCCGTCTGTTTTCTCTCAATGAGAAGGGTGAACTGGATGCTATCTCGCAAATTCCAGTCGTTTGCGAATATCAAGACGTCTTTCCAGAAGAGCTTCCAGGAATGCCTCCGCACCGACCAGTTGAATTCGTCATTGATCTTGAGCCTGGCACGGAACCAGTGTGCAAATGTCCTTACAAGCTCGGACCTGAAGAGTTGAAGGAGCTGAAGAAGCAACTCGATATTCAAGAGTGAATGGGTCTCATCCGACCTAGTTCTTCTCCATGGGGTTGTGGTGTTCTTTTTGTGAAGAAGAAGGATGGAACGGACCGACTTTGTGTTGACTACCGTCCATTGAACAAGAAGACTATCAAGAACAAATACCCACTTCCCAACATCAACGAGCTGTTCGAACAACTCAAAGGCGCCCAAGTATTCTCCAAGCTTGATCTCCGTATGGGTTATCATCAGATTCGAATCCGTGAGCAAGATATTCCCAAGACGGCTTTCAGGATAAGCTATGGTTCATATGAATACACTGTCATGTCTTTTGGCCTCGTCAACGCTCCTCCGACGTTCTCTCGGATGATGAACTTCATCTTCAACACCTACACCAATGACTTTGTTTTGGTCTATCTCGACGACATTCTGGTCTTTTCGAAGAACAAGGAAGATCATGCCAAGCACTTGCGTTTGGTACTCGATAAGCTGAGGGAACACCAGTTCTACGCCAAGTTCTCCAAGTGCGAATTTTGGCTCGATGAGGTTCTTTATCTTTGTCATACCATCTCTGCCAAGGGCATTGCGGTGAATCCTAAGAAGGTGTCTGCAATTGTGAATTGGGAACCACCTCAGAATGTGAAGCAACTCCGTAGCTTCCTCGGTCTCGCAAGCTACTATCGAAGATTCGTTGAAAACTTTTCCAAGATTGCGAAGCCTCTCTCAAATCTTCTCCAGAAGCACGTCAAGTACGTTTGGTCTCCGGAATGTGACATCGCTTTCAACACTTTGAAAGAGAAATTGGTCACTGCTCCAGTTCTGACTCCTCCTGATGAATCCAAACCGTATGAGGTCTTTTGCGATGCCTCTCTCCAAGGTCTCGGTGCAGTGTTGATGCAAGAGAAGAAAGTTGTGGCTTATACCTCTCGCCAGTTGAAGCCCAACAAGAAGAACTACCCCACCTCATGACCTTGAGTTGGCGGCAGTTGTGCATGCTCTTTTGACTTGGAGACGTCTCTTATTGGGAAGAAAAGTGGACATCTTCACTGACCACAAGAGTCTCAAGTACATCTTCACTAAGCCTAATCTCAACCTCATGCAGACTCGATGGGTCGAAATGATTCAAGAGTATAATCCGAGTATCGAGTATACTCCAGGCAAGGCCAATGTGATTGCTGACGCATTGAGCAGGAAGGCTTATTGCAACAGTCTGATTCTCAAGCCTAGTCAACCCGAGCTTTGTGAAGCTTTCTGCAAACTTAATCTGCAAGTTGTTCCTCAAGGTTTCCTCGCCAACCTTCAAGTCTCTCCTACCTTGGAAGAACAGATTCGCCAAGCCCAGCTTCTTGATGCTATGGTGAAGAAGGTGAAGATTGGGATTGCCAAGAGTCAACCCAAGTACAAGTGCTACTGCCTTGATGACAAGGATACTCTCTTCTTCGAGGATCGTATTGTTGTGCCCAAAGGTGACCTTCGTAAAGTGATCATGAACGAGGCTCACAATTCTCTCCTCTCCATCCACCCTGGGAGCACGAAGATGTATCAGGACCTCAAACAAGCTTATTGGTGGACTCGAATGAAGCGCGAGATTTCTCAGTTCGTGAATGAATGTGATGTCTGCAGAAGAGTGAAGGCAGAACACCAAAGGCCAGCTGGTCTCCTCCAACCTCTTGCCATTCCAGAATGGAAGTTTGACCACATTGAGATGGACTTCGTGACTGGGTTTCCAAAGTCCAAACGTGGCAATGATGCTATATTCGTTGTCATCGACAAACTCACTAAAGTGTCTCATTTTCTGCCTATCAAAGAGTCTATCACTGCAGCTCAATTGGCGGAGCTCTATACCTCTCGAATTGTCTCTCTACACGGTATTCCACAGGTGATCTCTTTAGACCGTGGCAGCATCTTCACCTCCAAGTTTTGGGATTCTTTTCAGAAGGCCATGGGCACCAACATCCGCTTCAGCACAGCTTTCCATCCTCAAACTAGCAGTCAAGTCGAGCGTGTCAATCAGATTCTTGAAGATATGCTCAGGGCTTGTGTGATCTCCTTCGGCATGAAGTGGGAAGATTGTCTTCCATATGCTGAATTCTCCTACAACAACAGTTTTCAAGAAAGTTCGGGCAAGGACCCATTCGAAATTATGTATGGCAGGAAGTGTCGTACCCCTCTCAACTGGTCTGAAACCGGTGAACGTCAACTTCTGGGAAATGACTTAATCACAGAGGCAGAGGAAATGTGTAAAGTCATTCGAGATAACCTCAAAGCAGCCCAATCCCGCCAGAAGAGCTACTATGATAGTAAGCACCGTGATTTGGCCTTCGAGATCGGAGATCATGTTTACCTCCGCGTCTCTCCTATGAAAGGTACTCGTTGCTTCAGTTTCAAAGGGAAGCTTGCCCCTAGATACGTGGGACCTTTCAAGATCGTCAGCAAGAGAGGCGATCTCGCCTATCAACTCGAGCTTCCTTCAAACTTTGCAAATGTGCATGACGTGTTCCATGTCTCTCAGCTCCGAAAGTGCTTCAAGACTCCTGACCGCACCGTCAACTTCGAAGACATTGAGCTCCAAGAAGATCTCTCTTATCGTGAGCACCCCGTGGCTATTCATGAAGAGACTGAACGCAAGACTCGCAATAAGTCAATCAAATTCCTCAAAGTCAAGTGGTCACACCATTCCGACCGTGAAGCCACCTGGGAACGCGAGGATCACCTCCATTCTGAGTACCCGGCGTTCTTTCAGTCCTAGATCTCGGGACGAGATCCTTTCATAGTGGTGGAGTGTTGTAACACCCCGGATATGATTTACCTAATATGTACTCCAACTCTTGCCGTTTCCGGCGTTAAGTTATTTTATTTTCTCGGGTTCGGGTTTTTGTCTCCGTGTGTTGTTGTCGTTGTCATGCATCTCATATCATGTCATCATGTGCATTGCATTTGCATACGTGTTCGTCTCATGCATCCGAGCATTTTCCCCGTTGTCCATTTTGCATTCCGGCGCTCCGTTCTCCTCTGGTGGTCATTTCTACCTGTCTTTCATGTGTGGGGATTAAACATTTCCGGATTGGACCGAGACTTGCCAAGCGGCCTTGGTTTACTACCGGTAGACCGCCTGTCAAGTTTCGTACCATTTGGACTTCGTTTGATGCTCCAACGGTTAACCGAGGGACCGAAAAGGCCTCATGTGTGTTGCAGCCCAACACCCCTCCAATTTGGCCCAAAACCCACCAAAACCCTCTCCATCATCTAGAGCGTTCGATCACGATCGCGTGGCCGAAAACCGCACCTCATTTGGACACTCCTAGCTCCCTCTACCTCTATATATAGACCCCTCCTCAAAAATTCGGATCTCTCCTCCCGAAACCCTAAGCAATCTCATCGCGCCGCCGCCGGACAAGTCCGTCCCGGGCGGACGAAATCGCGCCGCCGCCCCGCACCAGTGGCGTAGCGCCACGTGGCGCCTCACCGCCTCGCGCCGCCGGCCCGGGCAAGCCCATCGCAGGCCACCGAGGCCCGCGCGCCGTGCCCCGCCGCCTGGCCTTCGCCCCACCGCCCGGGTCCTCCGGCCGCCGTCTTGCCGGGCTCCGGCCACCTCCGGCCGGTGCGCCACCAAGTCCGGCGAGCTCGAGCCGCCGCCCGTCGCACCGGTTCCCGCGCCTCCACCGCCGCCAACCGCCGTCGCCTCGCCGCGCCAAGTCCCTCTCCTCGCCGGCTCCTTCCTCCCCCAAGTCCGACGACCTTGTTCCTCTCCGGCGAAAAACAACATACCCATCGAACCTCGGATTGCGTGCAAATCTCAGATCTGAAAATATCTCGGTTGACTTTCCTCCCGAAACCCTAACTATTTTGTGTTTTTCATCACGTTGTATCTCTGCATCCGTAGCTCCGTTTTGGGCATATAGCATATCAAAATGTTCGCCTCAGTGAGTACATCATTTCATCTCATTGCATCATTTTTATTTGAGTTCATATTGATGCCCGAAATGCTGTTGGAAGAGTGCTATTTGAGATAATTGTCAGATCTGCTGCTCCAAATAGCTATTTGTCATTTTTGCCATGATTAATGTGTGCATGATATGCCCCTGAGCTCTTCATGAGTTTTGTTATATGCTTTGCCATCTTTCCAGAGGTACAACCCATGTATTTTTTTAATGTGTGTGGTGACTAGCACAAGCTTGCAAAGTGGAGCATTCGTTAATGCTGATTTCAGGGACTTAGCAATTCCACTAAGTCCTTGACCTGTTTATATCAATATGCCATATGTTCATGTTGTTTCATAGTGATCCGTGCCTCTTTTGAGGATGATCAGTAAGGATGTTTTGTTATTCTTGTAGTGCCCTATCCATCCATGTCTTTGTTTGCAATTATGGAGCAATCTAGCTTGAGTCAATCGAGCTCTACTTTTGCTATTTTGTGAATCTGGGCAGATTGTCTACTTGTTAGCGATTTTGCCGAGGATGTTGTAGTTGATCCGTGCATGCTATGTTATTGTTCTTGCCATGTCTAGCTTGTATAATGTGTATTCTTGATGGTTGTATGCTTAGATTGTCATGACTTGCTCCGTAGTGAGTGCATTGAGCTCGTAAACATGCCTACTTGATATCTGTTTTCAGCATGCTCCAGTTTTCACTAAGTCTGAGAACTGATTATGGTTTTGCCATCTTCACATGCTTGCAATTGTATTTTCTGATCCCTTTTGGCTCAAGGTAACTAAGGGACTTTTGTTAAGCTCTTTGAGTATCTCCATGCCATGCTTTACTTTGCCATGTTCAGTACCTGTAGCATATAGTTTTCATGCTCCAAAGTGTGCTACCTGATCTGAAATTCCAGACAAGTGTTAATTTCACCAAGTCTGAAATCTGTTTACCAAATGCATTTTTGCCATGCTTGTTTGAACCTGTTAATGGATGAATTGGCCGTAGCTCAGTGTTCACCTTCTGTTAAGCATCATGAATGGATCCCTGCTATGTATTTTGTTTCCATGATTGAGTGTTGTAGCATGCTTAACTTGTTACATTTATATGGCTACTTGTTGTATATCGCAGACCGGTGCCATATTTGACTTGCTTGCCATTTCCAAACCGTGACTCCGATTCCGATGATCTTTATATCGTTTTCAAGCAAAATCATCCCACCTTTCCAGTGGTACACTTGGATTTCCATGTTGAGGCCAGGTTCATTCATTCCTTGTCAAATCTTGCATATGCATCACATATCGCATCCTGCATAGCATACCATGTTTGCATCATGTTGTTTGAGCTTTGCACATGTTTGATTGTATTCCGTTTGCTTGTTTGTCTTGTTTGGGTAGAGCCGGGAGACGAGTTCGCTAACGAGGAGCCTGTTGAGTTTGCTTTCGAGGATCCAGTCAACTCTGACAACTTTGCAGGCAAGATGATCATACCCTCGAAATCACTTCTATCTTTGCTTTGCTAGATGCTCGCTCTTTTGCTATGCCTATGCTACGATGCCTACCACTTGCTTATCATGCCTCCCAAATTGCCATGTCAAACCTCTAACCCACCTTGTCCTAGCAAACCGTTGATTGGCTATGTTACCGCTTTGCTCAGCCCCTCTTATAGCGTTGCTAGTTGCAGGTGAAGATTGGAGACCGTTCCTCGTTGGAACATTATTTTACTTGTTGGGATATCATTATATTATCTTGTTATCTTAATGCATCTATATATTTGGTAAACGGTGGAAGGCTCGGCCTCTCGCCTAGTGTTTTGTTCCGCTCTTGCCGCCCTAGTTTCCGTCATTTCGGTGTTATGTTCCCGGATTTTGCGTTCCTTACGCGGTTGGGTGATAATGGGAACCCCTTGACAGTCTGCCTTGAATAAAACTCCTCCAGCAATGCCCAACCTTGGTTTTACCTTTTGCCACCTAGCCTTTTCCCTTGTGTTTCGCGGACTCAAGGGTCATCTTTATTTTAAACCCTCGGGTCAGTGCTCCTCTGAGCGTTGGTCCAACCTAGAGCACCGTGCGGGGCCGTCCCTTGGCAACTTGGGTTATGTTGGCTCCCGTACGCTTAGCTTATCTGGTGTGCCCTGAGAACAAGATATGTGTAGCTCCTATCGGGATTTGTCGACACAGCGGGTGGTGTTGCTGGACTTGTTTTACCATTGTCGGAGTTGTCTTATAGAACCGGGATGCCGAGTCTGATCGGAATGTCTCGGGAGAAGGTCTATTCCTTCGTTGACCGTGAGAGCTTGTCATGGGCTAAGTTGGGACTCCCCTGCAGGGATTTGAACTTTTGAAAGCCGTGCCCGCGGTTATGGGAAGATGGGAATTTGTTAATGTCCGGTTGTAGATAACTTGAACCTTAACTTAATTAAAATGAATCAACCGTGTGAGTTACCATGATGGTCTCTTCTCGGCGGAGTCCGGGAAGTGAACACGGTGTTGGAGTAATGCTTGCCGCAGGTTGTTCTCTAGTTATTCGATCGCACTTTGCCTTCTCTTCTCGCTCTCTTTTGCGAACAGGTTAGCCACCATATATGCTAGTCGCTTGCTGCAGCTCCACATATTACCTTGCCTTACCTATAAGCTTAAATAGTCTTGATCGCGAGGGTGCAAGATTGCTGAATCTCTGTGGCTCACGGTTTACTTCCAAACTAGATGACAGGGCCTGATGACTCCGTTCCAAATGACGCGCTTGAGCTCAAGTGGGAGTTCGACGAGGACTCATGCCGTTACTATGTGTCTTTCCCTGATGATCAGTAGTGGTGCCCAGTTGGGGCGATCGGGACCGTGTCGCATGTTGGGTTAATCTTTTATTTTGGCGCTGTAGTCGGGCCATGAGTGTTTGAATGATGTAATGCTATTTATGTACTTTGTTTGACGTGGCGAGTGTAAGCCAACTATGTACCTTCCCCTTTTATTATCTATATTACATGGGATGTTGTGAAGATTGCCTTACTTGCAACATTGCTTTCAATGCAGTTATGCCTCTAAGTCGTGCTTCGACACATAGGAGCTATAGCCGCATCGAGGGCGTTACAAGTTGGTAATCAGAGCCTTCCCCGACCTTAGGAGCCCCCACTGCTTGATCGTTTTTAGCAGCCGTTCTTGAGTCTAGAAAAAATGTTTTGAGTCATTTAGGAATTATATATCGGAGAGTTTAGGAATTCTTTTTACTCCCCAGTCTCCTCATCGCTCTGGTAAGGCATCCTGGCGTAGAGTTTCGACTATTCTCTTCTCAAATTTCACTAAAAAAATTTAGGATCACGCGGGTATCTTGGAATCGTTCCGATGGTTTTGTGACGAGAACATTGTTCTTGGTGCCTCCTGTCTTTAGGTGTTGTGGCAGTGTCCCGGGGAGTTGAGCTCCGAGGTGTTGTCGTCACAATTTTATCGTTGCAGTTCTGGAATACCTGAGTTTAGAACGCCGACATCGAAAATCTCTTTTATGCAGTTCGTTGGTGAGATAACCTCGACGCCACCCAGTACTAGGGCGGGAGTTCGGGAGTATTGCCATAACTTGTATAACGGATGCTTTTCGAAGGTTGAGGTAGATGGTTTCCGAAGTTTTTTTCGGTTATGTGTTGAAGGATGGATACAGCTGGATGTAGGATTTGCTAGATTTGGGTGAGATATTATGCTTCCCCTATATCCCCAACACTTGATTGCATAACCGGAAAGGTTCGGGAGTTTCATAGGTGGGAATTCTTGTAGCTCTAGTTCTTCTTCCACGGATATTTGGTTTGAGATTGGGATTTCGTACCGAGTATTCGTTCTTGATCCGTACCTTGTTGAGTTATTCCTCTACCTAAATTCTAAGTGGCTTCTCAATTTATGGAGATGTGACCATTTCAAGTGGAATGCATTCGTTCTTATGTTCGGATGTGAAGACTTTATGTTGCAATTTCAACCCGCTTGATTCAGCTTCATTTTATCTGTCAATGTGCTAACGGTTGTCACCCTCTTCAGGATGGCTCCCGCTAAGAGCAACAATCAGAATCAGAATCAGGATCCGCCACCACCTCCACCTCCTCTGGAGGCATGGCAAGCTGTGATGGCCGCAACCAATGCAAACACGCAGTTGATCATGCAAATTCTTCAAGAGCGCAACCAAGCGAACCAAGGCAACCAAGGCAACAATCAAAATCACTTTGCTACACTCAACCAGTTCCTTGCTAACGGGCCAAAGACTTTTAGCAATTGTGTTGAGACAACTGATGCTGACGATTGGCTCGTGGATCTGTGCAAGCATTTCGAGTGCAGTAACGTCAGGCCTGAGGACTTTGTCAAGTTCACTTCCTACCAACTCAAAGACCAAGCTGCAGAATGGTTCCAGCAGTACAAAGATTCCAGAGGAGGCCGTGTGATTACCTGGGATGAATTCCGTCAAGATTTCAAAGCTCATCATATTCCTCAGAGCGTGGTTGAAAGCAAGCGTGAGGAATTCCGCAACCTGAAGCAAGGCTCTATGTATGTCTATGACTACAACAAGTTGTTTCAGAAGCTCGCCCGCTTTGCTAAGAAGGACGTCCCTGATGAGAAGAGCATGATATACCAGTTCAGGGGTGGTCTTAGAGAAGAAATCCAGCTAGCCCTTGTTCTCTTTGAGCCCTTGAGGTGCGATGAGTTCTACAACATGGCATTGAAGCAAGAGGCTGCTCAACTGAGGTGTGATGCTTCCAAGAAGCGAGTCAGAGACGCTACTCCTTCTTCCTCTACTCAAGTGGCCAAGCAGTAGAAGTATTGGCTTCCTCCTCCTCCGTTCCGTCAGCCGTTTCAGAAAAGCAAAGGTGGCAGTGGATCTTCCCACCCACCCAACCCTGGCTTTCAGAACAAGACTTCGTCTCAAGCTCCAAGATCGAGTGCTCCGTATCACCATCCGCTTTCAGAGGTCACGTGCAACAAGTGCCAACAGAAGGGTCACTATGCCAACAAGTGCTTCAATCAGAGGCGCCTCCCTCCTCCTCCTCCTGTGAGATCGGCAAGTATAGCTGTGGTCAAGCATAACCCCAAGCACGCCAAGGTCAACATGGTGAATGCAGCTCAGGCAGAGGACTCGTCAAATGTTATCATGGGTAACTTTCCAGTTAACTCTTTTCCCGCAAAAGTTCTTTTTGACACTGGTGCATCGCATTGTTTCATGTCAAGATCATTTGTTTCCAAGCATGACTTCGTTTTGCAAATGTTGGGTAAACCTATGGGAGTGGTTTCTCCGGCTAAGTCTATGAGGGCTACTTCAATAGTCCCGGATGTTTCTATCATGATGGGTGATTTCAAGTTTCTGGCTTCTCCAATGGTCCTTGGTAACTTGGATATTGATCTTATTCTCGGGATGGATTGGCTTTCTAAGCACAAGGCTCAGCTTGATTGTGCAGCCAGGCAGATTCAATTGACTCATTCGTCTGAGGATGTAATTGTCTTTGCCGCTCGTGATGATACCATCCGTCTGTTTTCTCTCAATGAGAAGGGTGAACTGGATGCTATCTCGCAAATTCCAGTCGTTTGCGAATATCAAGACGTCTTTCCAGAAGAGCTTCCAGGAATGCCTCCGCACCGACCAGTTGAATTCGTCATTGATCTTGAGCCTGGCACGGAACCAGTGTGCAAACGTCCTTACAAGCTCGGACCTGAAGAGTTGAAGGAGCTGAAGAAGCAACTCGATATTCAAGAGCGAATGGGTCTCATCCGACCTAGTTCTTCTCCATGGGGTTGTGGTGTTCTTTTTGTGAAGAAGAAGGATGGAACGGACCGACTTTGTGTTGACTACCGTCCATTGAACAAGAAGACTATCAAGAACAAATACCCACTTCCCAACATCAACGAGCTGTTCGAACAACTCAAAGGCGCCCAAGTATTCTCCAAGCTTGATCTCCGTATGGGTTATCATCAGATTCGAATCCGTGAGCAAGATATTCCCAAGACGGCTTTCAGGATAAGCTATGGTTCATATGAATACACTGTCATGTCTTTTGGCCTCGTCAACGCTCCTCCGACGTTCTCTCGGATGATGAACTTCATCTTCAACACCTACACCAATGACTTTGTTTTGGTCTATCTCGACGACATTCTGGTCTTTTCGAAGAACAAGGAAGATCATGCCAAGCACTTGCGTTTGGTACTCGATAAGCTGAGGGAACACCAGTTCTACGCCAAGTTCTCCAAGTGCGAATTTTGGCTCGATGAGGTTCTTTATCTTTGTCATACCATCTCTGCCAAGGGCATTGCGGTGAATCCTAAGAAGGTGTCTGCAATTGTGAATTGGGAACCACCTCAGAATGTGAAGCAACTCCGTAGCTTCCTCGGTCTCGCAAGCTACTATCGAAGATTCGTTGAAAACTTTTCCAAGATTGCGAAGCCTCTCTCAAATCTTCTCCAGAAGCACGTCAAGTACGTTTGGTCTCCGGAATGTGACATCGCTTTCAACACTTTGAAAGAGAAATTGGTCACTGCTCCAGTTCTGACTCCTCCTGATGAATCCAAACCGTATGAGGTCTTTTGCGATGCCTCTCTCCAAGGTCTCGGTGCAGTGTTGATGCAAGAGAAGAAAGTTGTGGCTTATACCTCTCGCCAGTTGAAGCCCAACAAGAAGAACTACCCCACCTCATGACCTTGAGTTGGCGGCAGTTGTGCATGCTCTTTTGACTTGGAGACGTCTCTTATTGGGAAGAAAAGTGGACATCTTCACTGACCACAAGAGTCTCAAGTACATCTTCACTCAGCCTAATCTCAACCTCATGCAGACTCGATGGGTCGAAATGATTCAAGAGTATAATCCGAGTATCGAGTATACTCCAGGCAAGGCCAATGTGATTGCTGACGCATTGAGCAGGAAGGCTTATTGCAACAGTCTGATTCTCAAGCCTAGTCAACCCGAGCTTTGTGAAGCTTTCTGCAAACTTAATCTGCAAGTTGTTCCTCAAGGTTTCCTCGCCAACCTTCAAGTCTCTCCTACCTTGGAAGAACAGATTCGCCAAGCCCAGCTTCTCGATGCTATGGTGAAGAAGGTGAAGATTGGGATTGCCAAGAGTCAACCCAAGTACAAGTGCTACTGCCTTGATGACAAGGATACTCTCTTCTTCGAGGATCGTATTGTTGTGCCCAAAGGTGACCTTCGTAAAGTGATCATGAACGAGGCTCACAATTCTCTCCTCTCCATCCACCCTGGGAGCACGAAGATGTATCAGGACCTCAAACAGGCTTATTGGTGGACTCGAATGAAGCGCGAGATTTCTCAGTTCGTGAATGAATGTGATGTCTGCAGAAGAGTGAAGGCAGAACACCAAAGGCCAGCTGGTCTCCTCCAACCTCTTGCCATTCCAGAATGGAAGTTTGACCACATTGAGATGGACTTCGTGACTGGGTTTCCAAAGTCCAAACGTGGCAATGATGCTATATTCGTTGTCATCGACAAACTCACTAAAGTGTCTCATTTTCTGCCTATCAAAGAGTCTATCACTGCAGCTCAATTGGCGGAGCTCTATACCTCTCGAATTGTCTCTCTACACGGTATTCCACAGGTGATCTCTTTAGACCGTGGCAGCATCTTCACCTCCAAGTTTTGGGATTCTTTTCAGAAGGCCATGGGCACCAACATCCGCTTCAGCACAGCTTTCCATCCTCAAACTAGCAGTCAAGTCGAGCGTGTCAATCAGATTCTTGAAGATATGCTCAGGGCTTGTGTGATCTCCTTCGGCATGAAGTGGGAAGATTGTCTTCCATATGCTGAATTCTCCTACAACAACAGTTTTCAAGAAAGTTCGGGCAAGGACCCATTCGAAATTATGTATGGCAGGAAGTGTCGTACCCCTCTCAACTGGTCTGAAACCGGTGAACGTCAACTTCTGGGAAATGACTTAATCACAGAGGCAGAGGAAATGTGTAAAGTCATTCGAGATAACCTCAAAGCAGCCCAATCCCGCCAGAAGAGCTACTATGATAGTAAGCACCGTGATTTGGCCTTCGAGATCGGAGATCATGTTTACCTCCGCGTCTCTCCTATGAAAGGTACTCGTTGCTTCAGTTTCAAAGGGAAGCTTGCCCCTAGATACGTGGGACCTTTCAAGATCGTCAGCAAGAGAGGCGATCTCGCCTATCAACTCGAGCTTCCTTCAAACTTTGCAAATGTGCATGACGTGTTCCATGTCTCTCAGCTCCGAAAGTGCTTCAAGACTCCTGACCGCACCGTCAACTTCGAAGACATTGAGCTCCAAGAAGATCTCTCTTATCGTGAGCACCCCGTGGCTATTCATGAAGAGACTGAACGCAAGACTCGCAATAAGTCAATCAAATTCCTCAAAGTCAAGTGGTCACACCATTCCGACCGTGAAGCCACCTGGGAACGCGAGGATCACCTCCATTCTGAGTACCCGGCGTTCTTTCAGTCCTAGATCTCGGGACGAGATCCTTTCATAGTGGTGGAGTGTTGTAACACCCCGGATATGATTTACCTAATATGTACTCCAACTCTTGCCGTTTCCGGCGTTAAGTTATTTTATTTTCTTGGGTTCGGGTTTTTGTCTCCGTGTGTTGTTGTCGTTGTCATGCATCTCATATCATGTCATCATGTGCATTGCATTTGCATACGTGTTCGTCTCATGCATCCGAGCATTTTCCCCGTTGTCCATTTTGCATTCCGGCGCTCCGTTCTCCTCTGGTGGTCATTTCTACCTGTCTTTCGTGTGTGGGGATTAAACATTTCCGGATTGGACCGAGACTTGCCAAGCGGCCTTGGTTTACTACCGGTAGACCGCCTGTCAAGTTTCGTACCATTTGGACTTCGTTTGATGCTCCAACGGTTAACCGAGGGACCGAAAAGGCCTCATGTGTGTTGCAGCCCAACACCCCTCCAATTTGGCCCAAAACCCACCAAAACCCTCTCCATCATCTAGAGCGTTCGATCACGATCGCGTGGCCGAAAACCGCACCTCATTTGGACACTCCTAGCTCCCTCTACCTCTATATATAGACCCCTCCTCAAAAATTCGGATCTCTCCTCCCGAAACCCTAAGCAATCTCATCGCGCCGCCGCCGGACACGTCCGTCCCGGGCGGACGAAATCGCGCCGCCGCCCCGCACCAGTGGCGTAGCGCCACGTGGCGCCTCACCGCCTCGCGCCGCCGGCCCGGGCAAGCCCATCGCAGGCCACCGAGGCCCGCGCGCCGTGCCCCGCCGCCTGGCCTTCGCCCCACCGCCCGGGTCCTCCGGCCGCCGTCTTGCCGGGCTCCGGCCACCTCCGGCCGGTGCGCCACCAAGTCCGGCGAGCTCGAGCCGCCGCCCGTCGCACCGGTTCCCGCGCCTCCACCGCCGCCAACCGCCGTCGCCTCGCCGCGCCAAGTCCCTCTCCTCGCCGGCTCCTTCCTCCCCCAAGTCCGACGACCTTGTTCCTCTCCGGCGAAAAACAACATACCCATCGAACCTCGGATTGCGTGCAAATCTCAGATCTGAAAATATCTCGGTTGACTTTCCTCCCGAAACCCTAACTATTTTGTGTTTTTCATCACGTTGTATCTCTGCATCCGTAGCTCCGTTTTGGGCATATAGCATATCAAAATGTTCGCCTCAGTGAGTACATCATTTCATCTCATTGCATCATTTTTATTTGAGTTCATATTGATGCCCGAAATGCTGTTGGAAGAGTGCTATTTGAGATAATTGTCAGATCTGCTGCTCCAAATAGCTATTTGTCATTTTTGCCATGATTAATGTGTGCATGATATGCCCCTGAGCTCTTCATGAGTTTTGTTATATGCTTTGCCATCTTTCCAGAGGTGCAACCCATGTATTTTTTTAATGTGTGTGGTGACTAGCACAAGCTTGCAAAGTGGAGCATTCGTTAATGCTGATTTCAGGGACTTAGCAATTCCACTAAGTCCTTGACCTGTTTATATCAATATGCCATATGTTCATGTTGTTTCATAGTGATCCGTGCCTCTTTTGAGGATGATCAGTAAGGATGTTTTGTTATTCTTGTAGTGCCCTATCCATCCATGTCTTTGTTTGCAATTATGGAGCAATCTAGCTTGAGTCAATCGAGCTCTACTTTTGCTATTTTGTGAATCTGGGCAGATTGTCTACTTGTTAGCGATTTTGCCGAGGATGTTGTAGTTGATCCGTGCATGCTATGTTATTGTTCTTGCCATGTCTAGCTTGTATAATGTGTATTCTTGATGGTTGTATGCTTAGATTGTCATGACTTGCTCCGTAGTGAGTGCATTGAGCTCGTAAACATGCCTACTTGATATCTGTTTTCAGCATGCTCCAGTTTTCACTAAGTCTGAGAACTGATTATGGTTTTGCCATCTTCACATGCTTGCAATTGTATTTTCTGATCCCTTTTGGCTCAAGGTAACTAAGGGACTTTTGTTAAGCTCTTTGAGTATCTCCATGCCATGCTTTACTTTGCCATGTTCAGTACCTGTAGCATATAGTTTTCATGCTCCAAAGTGTGCTACCTGATCTGAAATTCCAGACAAGTGTTAATTTCACCAAGTCTGAAATCTGTTTACCAAATGCATTTTTGCCATGCTTGTTTGAACCTGTTAATGGATGAATTGGCCGTAGCTCAGTGTTCACCTTCTGTTAAGCATCATGAATGGATCCCTGCTATGTATTTTGTTTCCATGATTGAGTGTTGTAGCATGCTTAACTTGTTACATTTATATGGCTACTTGTTGTATATCGCAGACCGGTGCCATATTTGACTTGCTTGCCATTTCCAAACCGTGACTCCGATTCCGATGATCTTTATATCGTTTTCAAGCAAAATCATCCCACCTTTCCAGTGGTACACTTGGATTTCCATGTTGAGGCCAGGTTCATTCATTCCTTGTCAAATCTTGCATATGCATCACATATCGCATCCTGCATAGCATACCATGTTTGCATCATGTTGTTTGAGCTTTGCACATGTTTGATTGTATTCCGTTTGCTTGTTTGTCTTGTTTGGGTAGAGCCGGGAGACGAGTTCGCTAACGAGGAGCCTGTTGAGTTTGCTTTCGAGGATCCAGTCAACTCTGACAACTTTGCAGGCAAGATGATCATACCCTCGAAATCACTTCTATCTTTGCTTTGCTAGATGCTCGCTCTTTTGCTATGCCGATGCTACGATGCCTACCACTTGCTTATCATGCCTCCCAAATTGCCATGTCAAACCTCTAACCCACCTTGTCCTAGCAAACCGTTGATTGGCTATGTTACCGCTTTGCTCAGCCCCTCTTATAGCGTTGCTAGTTGCAGGTGAAGATTGGAGACCGTTCCTCGTTGGAACATTATTTTACTTGTTGGGATATCATTATATTATCTTGTTATCTTAATGCATCTATATATTTGGTAAACGGTGGAAGGCTCGGCCTCTCGCCTAGTGTTTTGTTCCACTCTTGCTGCCCTAGTTTCCGTCATTTCGGTGTTATGTTCCCGGATTTTGCGTTCCTTACGCGTTTGGGTGATAATGGGAACCCCTTGACAGTCCGCCTTGAATAAAACTCCTCCAGCAATGCCCAACCTTGGTTTTACCTTTTGCCACCTAGCCTTTTCCCTTGGGTTTCATGGACTCAAGGGTCATCTTTATTTTAAACCCTCGGGTCAGTGCTCCTCCGAGCGTTGGTCCAACCTAGAGCACCATGCGGGGCCGTCCCTTGGCAACTTGGGTTACGTTGGCTCCCGTACGGTTAGCTTATCTGGTGTGCCCTGAGAACAAGATATGTGCAGCTCCTATCGGGATTTGTCGGCACAGCGGGTGGTGTTGCTGGACTTGTTTTACCATTGTCGGAGTTGTCTTGTAGAACCGGGATGCCGAGTCTGATCGGAATGTCTCGGGAGAAGGTCTATTCCTTCGTTGACCGTGAGAGCTTGTCATGGGCTAAGTTGGGACTCCCCTGCAGGGATTTGAACTTTCAAAAGCCGTGCCCGCGGTTATGGGCAGACGGGAATTTGTTAATGTCCGGTTGTAGATAACTTGAACCTTAACTTAATTAAAATGAATCAACCGTGTGAGTTACCGTGATGGTCTCTTCTCGGCGGAGTCCGGGAAGTGAACACAGTGTTGGAGTAATGCTTGCCGCAGGTTGTTCTCTAGTTATTCGATCCCGCTTCGCCTTCTCTTCTCGCTCTCTTTTGCGAACAGGTTAGCCACCATATATGCTAGTCGCTTGCTGCAGCTCCACATATTACCTTGCCTTACCTATAAGCTTAAATAGTCTTGATCGCGAGGGTGCGAGATTGCTGAGTCCCTGTGGCTCACGGTTTACTTCCAAACCAGATGCAGGGCCTGATGACTCCGTTCCAGATGACGCGCTTGATCTCAAGTGGGAGTTCGACGAGGACTCACGCCGTTACTATGTGTCTTTCCCTGATGATCAGTAGTGGTGCCCAGTTGGGGCGATCGGGACCGTGTCGCATGTTGGGTTGATCTTTTATTTTGGCGCCGTAGTCGGGCCATGAGTGTTTGAATGATGTAATGCTATTTATGTACTTTGTTTGACGTGGCGTGTGTAAGCCAACTATGTACCTTCCCCTTTTATTATCTATATTACATGGGATGTTGTGAAGATTGCCTTACTTGTGACATTGCTTTCAATGCGGTTATGCCTCTAAGTCGTGCTTCGACACGTAGGAGCTATAGCCGCATCGAGGGCGTTACATAAGCCGCCATGAGAGAATCCTTGGAATCCCACTTGCCTGATACTTGCTGAGCCACCAAATCTGAGTCGCCAAGGCACCGTACCTAGCTTAAACTAATTTCTTTAGCCATTCGAAGACCATGGAGTAAGGCCTCATGCTCAGCTGCGTAGTTAGTACAAGGAAACATCAACCGCAACACATAACAAAACTTGTCACCTCAAGGGGAAGTTAAAACAACTCCAGCCCCCGAGCCCTCCAATTGCCTGGACCCATCAAAGTGAATCATCCAATATGTGTTGTCTGGCTTCTCTTCAGGTATTTGCAACTCCGTCCAATCGTTAATGAAATCCACCAGTGCTTGAGATTTGATGGTAGTACGCGGCACATACTTTAAACCGTGAGACCCAAGTTCAATGGCCCACTTGGCGACTCATCCCATGGCTTCTCTATTTTGAATAATATCTCCTAAAGGAGCAGAGCTAACTACAGTGACAGGATGACCCTGAAAGTAATGCTTAAGCTTCCGGCTCGCCATGAACACCCCATAAACGAATTTCTGCCAATGTGGATATCTCTGTTTGGACTCAATGAGCACCTCACTGACGTAGTAAACTAGCTGTTGAACCAGATATTCCTTGCCAGCCTCTTTGCGCTCTACAACAATGGCCACACTGACAGCACGTGTGTTAGCAGCCACATATAACAACAGTGGCTCCTTATCAACGGGAGCAGCAAGAACCGGCGGCTCACCGAGCTGTCTTTTCAGATCTTCAAAGGCAGAGTTAGCAGCATTACTCCAGACAAAATCATCCGTCTTCTTCATCATTTGATATAACGGCATAGCCTTCTCACCTAGCTGGCTTATGAAATGGCTTAAAGCTGCAACATGACCCGCTAGCCGTTGAACGCCATTGATGCACGCCGGCTTAGCCAAAGACGTAATCGCCTTGATTTTCTCTGGGTTAGCCTCAATGCCTCTGTTAGACACCAAAAACCCAAAAGCTTGCCCGTCGGTACTCCAAAAACGCACTTGGTCGGGTTAAGCATCATCTTGTGGACCTGGAGGTTATCAAAGGTTTCCTTCAGATCATCTACCAAGGTTTCCTTCTCTCTGGATTTCACCACTATATCATCCACATAAGCATGAACATTACGCCCAATCTGATTATGAAGACAGTTCTACACACACCGTTGATAAGTCGCCTGGGCACTCTTAAGCCCAAAGGGCATGGACACATAGCAAAAGGCTCCAAATGGAGTAATGAAAGCTGTCTTCTCCTGGTCCTTAACCGCCATCTTGATCTGATGGTAACCAGAATAAGCATCCAAAAAGCTCAAACGCTCACAACCTGTCGTAGCATCAATGATTTAATCAATACGAGGGAGAGCAAAAGGATCAGCCGGACAAGCTTTGTTTAGGTCCGTGTAATCCATACACATACTCCAGGTGCCGTTTTTTTAAGCACAAGCACCGGGTTAGCCAACCACTCTGGATGAAAGACTTCAATAATGAACCCGGCTACCAAAAGCCGGGCCACCTCTTCTCCAATAGCCTTGCGCCTTTCCTCGTTGAACCGCCGAAGAAACTGCCTGACTGGCTTAAACTTTGGATCAATATTGAGAGTGTGCTCAGCGAGTTCTCTCGGTACACCCGGCATGTCAGAAGGCTTCCATGCAAAGATGTCCCGGTTCTCATGGATGAACTTGATGAGCGCGCCTTCCTATTTGGGATCCAAATTAGCACTAAAATAAATTGTTTGGATGAGTCGCCAGGCACAAAATCAATCATCTTGGTATCGTCAGCTGACTTAAACTTCAGCGCCGACTCATGCTCCGTAGTTGGCTTCTTCAAAGATGTCATGTCTGCTGGGTCAATGTTGTCTTTGAAGAACTTTAACTCCTTCGTTGCGCAAACAGATTCCGCATAAGCAGCATCGCCTTCCTCACACTCTAAGTCTATCTTCTGACTTCCATGTACTGTGATAGTACCTTTATAACTCGGCATCTTGAGCTGCAGATAAACATAACACGGCCATGCCATGAATTTTGCATAAGCCGGTCGGCCCAACAGGGTGTGATACGGGCTCTTGATTTTGACCACCTCAAAGGTTAATTTCTTAGCCCTGGAATCATGCTCATCTCCAAAAGCTACCTCCAGCTCAATCTTACCTACTGGGTATGCCGACTTACCAGGCACCACTCCATGAAAAACAGTGTTGGACGTCTTAAGACTTTTGTCAGTCAACCCCATGCGACGAAACGTCTCATAATAGAGGATGTTGATGCTACTGCCTCCGTCCATGAGTACTTTAGTGAATTTATATCCACCAACCTGAGGCGCCACCACTAAAGCCAGATGACCCGGATTGTCAACCCGGGAAGGGTGATCCTCCCTACTCCACAGAATAGGCTGCTCAGACCATCTCAAATAACGAGGAACCGCCGGCTCAACAGCGTTGACCGCTCTCTTATGAAGCTTCTGGTCTCTTTTGCATAAACTGGTGGTGAACACATGATACTGCCCACTACTTAGCTGCTTTGGGTTACTCTGAAATCTGAATTGCTGCTGCTGACCTCCTTGGCCAGATTGCTGATTATAACCACCTTGATTACCTTAAGGGCCCTGGCCATGAAAACCGCCACCGCCTGAATTGCCACCCGGGCCATGAAAACCGCCACCGCCTGAGCCACCGCCAGGTCCATGATTACCATCGAACATGTTAGAATTCCAGAAAGCCTTCATGATCGTACAGTCTTTCCATAGATGGGTGGCCGGCTTCTCCCGGTTGCCGTGTCTTGGACAGGGTTTAGTTAGCAACTACTCGAGGGTGGGACCTGACCCGCTTGACCGAGGAGGTGGCCTCCCCTTACGTCGTTGATTGTTGCCTTGTGCATTCACCACAAACTCCGAGCTGTCGTCAGCCTTACTTTTGTTATTACCTCCTTGACTTGTCGGGTTATGCTGAAGACCCTTAGCGTTGCCATTCTTCTTTCCCTTCCCCGTCTTCTCTTCATCAGACGCAGGGTCCTTGGTACTATCTGAATTGGCATATTTGACTAGATCCGCCATCAGCTGGCCCATGTCATTAAAATCGCGCTTGAGCCGCCTAGCTTCTGTTTCAGATGTTCAAACGGCATTTTTTTCTCCAACATTAAGACCGCGGAGCCGGCATCCATTTTATCAGACGAATGTATTATTTCCTTCACCCGGCGCACCCAATGGGTCATGGACTCACCTTCTTCTTGCTTGCAATTAGTCAAGTCCACAATTGACATGGGCTGCTTGCATGTATCTTTGAAGTTCTGAATAAACCGGGCCTTTAACTTGGCCCAGGAACCAATGGAATTAGGGGGCAGTCCCTTTAATCAAGTGCGGGTCGTTCCATCCAGCATCATAGTGAAGTACTTAGCCATTGCTGCATCACTGACCTCTAGCAATTCCATGGCCATCTCATAACTTTCAATCCATGCCCCGGGATGTAAGTTGGCTGTGTAATTAGGCACCTTCCGAGGCCCCTTGAAATCCTTTGGCAAGCGTTCATTACGCAGAGCCGGCACCAAGCAAGGGACACCCCCTGTCCTTATGGCCACACCTGCTTCAACAGAGGTCGTCGGATAAACCGGAAAAGCTTGGTGAGCTGCCTGCTCAGCTGCCTGTTGAACCACCCGCTCAGCCTCTTGGCGGATCCTATCCTGGTCAACCAAGTTAAGAGCTCCATCACACGCCGGGTCATGCCTGCGTGGCTGGTTACGGCGCTGGGTGTTGCTTGACACGGCTGCTGAATCCATATGCCTAGTATAGCTTGGGTTCCGGCTTGGGTGAGGGGTCGAATGAATCCTGTCTCGACTATAAGAGTATGCCTCTTGTTGTGCCAGAGCCGTCTGAAGAAGTTCTCTGACCCTTCGTGTTTCGATCGCCGTCGGAGAGTCTCCTTCCATCGGGAGAGCCGCCAAACGTGTCGATGCAGCGATCAGATTCACCAAAGGGTTAGAAAAATGACCCGGTGGTGTCGGTGCATAATGAGGCGGAGTAGTATTCACACAAGGGGGTTCCACAGTCCGTGGCTGAGCCGGCGCCCCAGCCCCGGGTGTTGTAATCTGGTTCGCCTCCGGCGGGTTACTGGGACCGGCACCGGGTGTGTGGAAGAGGTTCCTAGGATCGTAAGTCAGAGGCAGACGTGATTGAGTCTTCTGGTGCCTTCTCCTCATGACCTCGTTTGATGCGTTCAGATCCATCGTGAGCCGAAAAGCCTCTGATTGAAGCTGTTGAGCCCGAGCATCCAAAGTCGCCCGCTCTTCAGCCATCCTGACATCCTCCGCCGCTAAGTTTTCCTTGGCTTGTGCTACCTCCTCACGTAACCGTGCCACCTCCGCATCATGCTGAGCCTGATCCGCCAGTTCAACCACGGCAGTCAACATGGCCGTCATCCTATCCATGAGCTTGATCAGCACCTGAGCCGGTGGTCGCGCGGGGCCTCCTGACCTGGCCGCGGCTGACCTGGTGGTTATTGCTGCTGCAGCCGTAGAGTTTTGAGCGGGCTGCGTACCAGTCATGAAGATCCCCGCTCTGTTCGACGGCTCAAAGGGGTCCGGAATACTAATGCCATCGGAACAGCCCCCAAGCCCGCCATCTTGTAGTTGATACAGTGAATCCGTCTCACCTGTGGACGACTCACCGTCAGAGTAGATGGCCGTCTCACCGCCATCCACAGATCCTTCAGAAAGCTCCCCTCCATGGATGCAAACCACAAAGGCACGCCTCACGGCGGACTGAGTCCGGGTGGGTCTCGCACGCTGAGCCGTCTCGATGAGGTCGGTGCAGATGTCCAGCTCAGGGCCCGGCTCGCCAATCCGGCCGATGAAGTCGTGGATTCCGCCGAAGGGGACCCGGTACCCGTACTCAATTAAGCCAGCGTCGGGGCCCCAGCCTACATCGTCGATGTAGAGCTTGCCGCGACGACTCTTGGTCATCCGGCCCACAGCGTATCCCTTAAGACCTTCGAAGCTGCCCTTCAAGAACTCAAATCCATCGTGCACTAGCCCCATGGTGGGCGCCAACTCTCATGGAATTGTCATGGCAGATGTCCTAGTGAAAGGACTTAGTCATGGAGCCATCGCAACTAGGAAGCTTAAAGGGGTTAATCGGGACAAAGGACACGAGAGGTTTATACTGGTTCGGCCCCTTGCAGTGAAGGTAAAGCCTAGTCCAGTTGATGTGGTATTTCTAGGTTTCGATGACCAAGGAGCGAATATGCTAAATTAGCTCTCGATCTCTTGTTTCTTGCCCTAAACCGCCACCAGGTCGTCCCCTTATATACACGGGTTGACGCCCTGCGGCCTATAGATTCCCGGCCGGCTCATACAACGTGTCCGGCTCGGTGACATCTCTTACATGCCTTGCATTACAAGTCTATTCATACATGGCGGTTTATACTTACGGGCCTTAAGCCGCCTCTGGGCTTGGGCCTATTACAAGCCTTATTGTAAAATGTCATCTTGTGTACTCTTCGGGCTTCATTCACATAGCCCGCCGTTGTGGTTGACCCGGACCCTCCTGGGCGGGTCATACCTGGTAGTCATATCCCCAACACATAGCGTTGCTCTTCATTGTGTTGGGGTCGGGGATGATGACGTCCATGTTGTTGATAATTGTCCAACTCGTGTTGCTCATGGCACGGAGGGTTGTTGACCTCATGTTGGACTTGTCGTGGAGGATGTCCATTCTCGTCATGCTCTTGATGAACTTGATGTTCTTGGCGAGCTTGTGGAGGAGCTTGTCGAGCTTGATGTTGCACGCGAGCTTGATGTCATTGTTCATGGATTTCTTTGCGAAGTGCTTCCTCTTGTTCACGCGCTTGTCAGCCTCGGTTGGCTACGGCTCGACTTGAATCTTGGAGGGCTTGTTGCGCCTCAAGTGCTTGAGCTTCACGGAGTTGTTGTTCTTGGCGTTGTGCTTCGGCATCTTGTGCTACTTGGTGTAGGCGCGCTCACTCTTCCTCTTCATGTTGCCATTGTTGTTGCCGTTCTCGTGCTAGTGCAAAGGCCTCTTGGGTTTGACGTCATCGATGCTCTTGAGAGTAGGTGTCGCGTAGAGGATTGAGGTTTGCTTGAAGATCGTTGTGCGCGGCATGGCGTAGAGTGTTCGATGTCGGTGTACTTCAGCCGGAGAGACTGAAGTTGGAGTGGCGACTTGAACGGCTCCTTCTTGTCGAGGACGAAGTGGAAGAAGAGCGGTTGAGCAACAAAGCACGAATCTTGTCCATCCTTGCGTCATTCTCTTGCTTGTGATCGTCGAGCTTGTGGTCGAAGTAGTCCATTGTACGTTGCTCGGAGAGTCGCAAGTTGGCGGCGAGGTTGTCGATGCGTTCACTCATACTTGTTGCTCTTTGATGAGGACATCAATACCATTGTTACACCCACAGCACCTGCTGCTATACATACTGGACCAATTACTAGAGCTCGCGCACGCCAATTGAATTATCAGGTCCTTTCATTTCTTGGTAACGATTCTAATGTTCATGAGAATTTGATGCTGCCTAAATTGGATACATTTGTTTTGCTTACAAATGACGGCCCTAGCTTGGACAAGAAAGATGAACCTTGGAACAAGTTCAAGCATGGAGATGATGGCATGCGCAAGGGGATCCAGAACGGGGTTACAAGTGATGATTTGAGGACTTTGAAGCCGCCATAAGGAGTGCATGAAGCCTTGGACGAAATATACAAGATGCCACTTCATAAATTTCGTCCAGAGGCTATTTTAGGTGCTGCGTCACCTTATTATTGGGCCAGGCCCATGTATTTTCGAAATACTTAAGTATAGGCTGTTTTTAGAGTCCGTATGTGTGGGGAAACAAGAGTTAGGGTTGGTTTCGGACCCCTCCTCCAAGGTCCACGAAATCCTCCCCTCTTCCTCCATATATACAGCCCTTAGGGCGTTGTTTAGACTTTGGGTTTTGTTTAGATTAAAAGTTCGCCATATCTGCAACTTCGCGTACTTCGTTTGTGTCCAACGACCAGACCAAGACGTCACAGAACCCCACCTTGATCAATAAAGCTTTGATCTTATATTCGCAATATCCAGATTGCAATCTTAGTTTCTTGCTTGTTCTTCGTTTGCTCGCAGGAAACAGACCCTCGTGGTCAGGTTGATCGTGCTCCGGCGTGGTCAATAACCCCTCGGAAGTTGGTTTAGTGATTGCTAAGGCGCGACGTCTCGCACGTTCGTAGTCGGATCGTCAAGGTTGACTCCCACAGAAGCGATAGCCACCATCTCATCAAAACATCGGGACACCTTTGCCTCTATCAAGTGGTATCAGATTTCCAGGTTGCTCGGTGAGATTTTACAGTTTTTCGTAGTTTAGATCGAGTCTGTTCTTCATACCTACAGTCCACAAAAAGAAAAGCCAAAAAAATAGGGTTAGTTCATCATATCCGAACCAATCTGAGCCTTTGCATAGTCTTTTCAGCATTTTGCTTTGTTGAATTTGTAGTTGCATCGTCGTGTCTAGTTGCTGGTCTTAGAGTCTAGTATTTTAGAGTTTCGAGTTCTGGTCATAAGTTGTCACGCCGCCGCCGCCGCACCATCATCATCGCTCCTGCCATCTACCACCGCCGCTTATCCGCTATCAATCCGTATCCATATACCACCACCAATCCGTCTCCATATACCATCACCAATCCATATCCATATACCACCACCAATCCGTATCCATATACCACCACCGTTGCCATATTCTACCATCATATATCCACCACCAATCCGAGTTCCTTTCATATTAGGTTTGTTTTCGAGGTCCGTCTAATTTCCGATTCGTGTTTCCTTGCCTGAGTAGGTTTCAAAAAAAAAGTCTAGAGACCCCCGGGCAGTTTTTAGGCCAAAATTTTCACAGGCAAAAATATTGTTTCCCTATCCTATTTTTAGGCTTTTCTAAGTCTTTTGAGCCACGTGCCATCATAGTGATTTTTTGTCACACTTTTTCGTCGTCGCTGCCCTGATTCCGAAAAAAAAGTCAAAAAAAATCTTGCCCATCCTGTCAGTTTGACGAGGGAAAAGTTTTGAGACACTCGCCATTATAGTGATTTTTCGCAAAAAAAAAGAAGAGTGCAAAAAAAAGAGGAGCGCCAAAAAAAGAGCGAAAAAAAGTTCCAGAGTGTGCTTTTCCCTTGTTTACGTGTAGCGCCGTGATTTTGTTAGTGTTCTAGGCTCGTGTCTCTAGCACGGTCTAGCCTAGGACCAGCATAGTACCGTCGTTGAGCGTTTATTCAACTTTGCATCTCTGAATTGATTATTGCTGACCCTTTTTGCTACCATATTATAAGCCTTCCCAGCTCCACATACATCTACATCGTGCGTTTGACTCTCCCTCGTAATCGCTCTATCCAAGATTTGAGAGTTTTGACTACGACGGTTGCCGATCACCGCCTGCTGCTGGGTAAGAACTGGTAAGCATTTGACATTTGCTTGACGGATTTGTGATATCCACCACCACCTCTTGTTAGTAGTCTGTAGTATCATATTCTTGTGTGTTTCTATTGCTGCTAACCATGGCAGGATCACAAGCCGACGAGACTGATTGGGAACATGACGAATGAGGAGTTGCATGATAAATTTCAGCAAATGATGAGTGGACAGATGCAAGATGTGCTAAATAGATCTGAAGAGGCCATGGAGAAGATAGATGGCATGGAGAAGACGTTCGAAACAAAGCTCGATAACAAGTTTAATGAATTGCTCGCACGTCTTCCACCACCACCACCGGCTGCCCCTAACGCACCTCTACAACAACAACAACAACAACAACAACAACAACAACAACGTCGCTTTCCAAATCAAGTGGGACGAGCACAGCGCGTTCCCATTGACCTTGGGCAAAATTCTGCTGCCGCTGTTGATGCTTCTGCCGCTCTTGCTGCTACTGCAGAGGTGGAGGACCATTACGAGGATGAGGTTGACCAAAATCAGAACTACGTGCAACCACCAGCACCACCACCACCAGGTCGTCCTCATGCATATCATCGCAACGGTAGGGCTGCATCACCACCTAAGGTACATGACCATCTTCCTAAACTAAAATTGAATGTTTCACCATTTGAGGGTAGATATTTTCCAGATATATATCTTACTTGGGAGTTAGAAACTGAACAACGATTTACATGTTTACAATATCCTGAGGAGAGACGTGTTCCTGCTGCTGTTTGTGCTTTCACTAGCTTTGCATGTGTTTGGTGGTCTGAACATTGTAGATTATATCATATTCCAACTACTTGGGCTGCTTTGAAAACTGCTATGCGTACTCATTGGGTTCCACCATATTATCAACGTGAATTACTTCAAAAATTGCAACGTTTAAGACAAGGAAAAAATTCTGTACAAAAATATTATAAGGAATTACAAACTGGCATGATTAGATGTGGTATTGTTGAGGAGAATGAAGCTATGCTTGCAAGTTTTATGGGTGGATTGAATAGAGAGATTCAGACCATTCTAGAGTATAAGGAGTATACTAATATCACTCGTTTATTCCATCTTGCTTGTAAAGCTGAACGTGAAGTGCAGGATCGACAGGCATTGGCACGAACTAACTTTTCTGTAGATCGATCTTCATCATGGACACCACGTGCATCCTCTACTTCCACTCCACCAGCACCTCCATCAGGTGCCACCTCTAGCCGTGATACAAGAAAGCAGGCACAACCACCACTATCTGCCAAGAGCACACCTGCCGGACCTGCGCAAAGCTCTTCTTCTTCCATGGCATCAGCAGGGCACACAAGTGATATTATTTGTCGTCGTTGTAAGGGAAGAGGACATTTTGCGAGAGAATGCCAATCTCAGCGTGTGATGATTACTACTGAGGATGGTGGGTATGAGTCCGCTAGTGACTATGATGAGGAGACTTTGGCTCTTATTACACATGAAGAACACGGTGGAGAGGATCCTGATCATGAGACACAATACATGGCTGCTGAAGATGCTGACAGGTATGAATGTTTAGTTGCTCAACGTGTTCTGAGTGTGCAGGTTACACAAGCTGAGCAAAATCAGAGGCATAATTTGTTCCATGCAAAGGGAGTTGTGAAGGAATGTTCTGTTCGCGTCATCATAGATGGAGGGAGCTGCAATAACTTGGCTAGCATGGAGATGGTGGAGAAGCTATCTCTCACCACAAGACCACATCCACATCCTTACTACATCCAATGGCTCAACAACAGCGGCAAGGTTAAGGTAACACGTAATGTTCGTGTGCATTTTAGTATCTCTACATCTGCTGATTATGTTGATTGTGATGTGGTACCTATGCAAGCATGTTCCTTATTACTTGGTAGACCATGGCAATTTGATAAAAATTCTGTACACCATGGTAGAAACAATCAGTATACTCTTGTTCATAAGGATAAAAAATATTACTTTGCTTCCTATGACTCCTGATTCCATTTTGAAAGATGATATTAATAGAGCTAATAAAGCAAAACAGGAGAAAAATAAAAGTGAAAATCAGATTGTGGCAAAAGAATTTGAGCAACAAATGCAGCCTAATAATAAACCAACTAGTGTTGCTTCTAAAATTAAATTGAAAAGTGCATGTTTACTTGCCACCAAATCTGATATTGATGATTTAGATTTTAGCAACTCTGTTTGCTATGCTTTTGTGTGCAAAGAGGCATTATTTTCATTCGAGGACATGCCTTCCTCTTTGCCTCCTACTATCACTAACAATTTGCAAGAGTTCGCTGACGTCTTTCCAGAAGACGTGCCACCGGGATTACCACCTATTCAGGGGATTGAGCGTCAAATTGACTTAATTCCCGGTGCATCATTACCCAACCGTGCACCATACCGTACCAATCCAGAGGAGACGAAGGAGATTATGCGTCAAGTACAAGAACTGCTCGACAAAGGTTATATACGTGAATCCCTTAGTCCTTGTGTTGTTCCTATCATTTTAGTGCCGAAAAAGGATGGTATGTCGCGTATGTGCGTTGATTGTAGAGGCATTAATAATATTACTATTCATTATCGTCATCCTATTCCTAGGCTAGATGATATGCTTGATGAATTGAGTGGCTCTACAATATTCTCCAAAGTTGATTTGCATAGTGGATACCATCAAATTCGTATGAAATTTGGAGATGAATGGAAAACATCATTTAAAACTAAGTTTGGATTATATGAGTGGTTAGTCATGCCTTTTGGGTTAACTAATGCACCTAGTACTTTCATGAGGTTAATGAACGAAGTTTTACGTGCTTCCATTGGACAATTTGTGGTAGTTTACTTTGATGACATATTGATTTATAGGAAATATTTGGAGGAACATTTGGAACATTTACGTGCTGTTTTTATTGCTCTATGTGATGCACGTTTGTTTGATAACCTTGGAAAGTGCACTTTTTGCACCGACCGAGTATCTTTTCTTGGCTATGTTGTTACTCCACGGGGAATTGAAGTTGATAAAGCCAAGATTGAAGCTATTGAGAGTTGGCCGCATCCCAAAACGGTCACACAAGTGAGGAGTTTCCTTGGCCTCGCTGGTTTCTATAGGCATTTTGTGAGAGATTTCAGCACCACTGCGGCACCTCTCAACGAGCTTACAAAGCAGGATGTGCCTTTTGTTTGGGGTACCGCACAGGAAGAAGCCTTCACGGTATTGAAAGATAAGTTGACACATGCTCCTTTACTCCAACTTCCTGATTTCAATAAGACTTTTGAGCTTGAATGTGATGCTAGTGGAATTGGATTAGGAGGTGTGTTATTACAAGATGGCAAACCTATTGCATACTTTTCTAAAAAATTGAGTGGGCCTAGTCTGAACTATTCTACTTATGATAAAGAATTATATGCTCTTGTTCGGACCTTAGAAACATGGCAACATTATTTATGGCCAAAGGAAGTTGTTATACATTCTGATCATGAATCTTTGAAACACATTTAAATTCAAGCAAAACTGAACCGTAGACATGCTAAATGGGTTGAATTCATTGAGACTTTCCCTTATGTCATTAAACACAAGAAGGGTAAAGAAAATGTTATCGCTGATGCATTGTCTCATCGTTATACTATGCTTTCACAACTTGACTTTAAAAATTTTGGTTTGGAGACCATCAAAGATCAATATGTGCATGATATTGAATTTAAAGATGTATTGCAGAATTGTAAGGAAGGGAGAACTTGGAACAAGTTCATTCTTAACGATGGATTTGTGTTTCGTGCTAACAAGCTATGCATTCCAGCTAGCTCCGTTCGTCTTTTGTTGTTGTGGGAGGCGCATGGAGGAGGATTAATGGGACACTTTGGCGTCAAGAAGACGGAGGATATACTTGCTACACATTTCTTTTGGCCAAAGATGAGACGGGATGTCGAGCGTTTTGTTGCTCGCTGCACGACATGTAAAAGAGCTAAGTCACGACTCAATCCTCATGGTTTATATATGCCTTTGCCTGTACCTAGTGTTCCTTGGGAGGATATATCTATGGACTTTGTTTTAGGTTTACCTCGAACAAAGAAGGGGAGGGATAGCATATTTGTTGTCGTGGATAGGTTCTCAAAAATGGCACACTTTATACCATGTCATAAAAGCGATGATGTTGTTAATGTTGCTGATTTGTTCTTTCCTGAAATTATTCGCTTGCATGGTGTGCCAAATACTATTGTTTCATATCGTGATACTAAATATCTTAGCCACTTTTGGAGATGTTTATGGGCTAAGTTGGGGACTAAACTGCTTTTTAGTACTACTTGTCACCCCCAAACTGATGGACAAACTGAAGTAGTCAATAGAACATTGTCTACTATACTTAGGGTTGTTTTGAAGAATAACAAGAAAATGTGGGAAGAATGCTTGCCTCATATTGAATTTTCTTATAATCGTTCATTGCATTCTACTACTAAGATGTGCCCTTTTGAAATTGTGTATGGTTTCCTACCTCGTGCACCTATTGATTTGTTGCCTCTTCCATCTTTGGAGAAGGTTAATTTTGATGCTAAAGAATGTGTTGAATTGATTTTAAAAATGCATGAGTTAACTAAGGAAAACATTGAGCATATGAATGCTAAATATAAACTTGCTGGAGATAAGGCTAGAAAACATGTTGTGTTTGCACCTGGAGATCTTGTTTGGTTACATTTGTGTAAGGATAGATTTCCTAATTTGCGCAAATCAAAGATAATACCACGTGCTGATGGTCCTTTTAAGGTGTTAAAGAAAATAAATGATAATGCATATAAACTTGAGCTTCCTGCAGATTTTGGGGTTAGTCCCACTTTTAACATTGCAGATTTGAAGCCTTATTTGGGTCAGGACGATGAACTTTCGTCGAGGATGACTTCATTTCAAGAAGGGGAGGATGATGAGGACATCAATACCATTGTTACACCCACAGCCCCTGCTGCTATACATACTAGACCAATTACTAGAGCTCGTGCATGCCAATTGAATTATCAGGTACTTTCGTTTCTTGGTAACGATTCTAATGTTCATTAGAATATGATGCTGCCTAAATTGGATACATTTGTTTTGCTTGCAAATGAAGGCCCTAGCTTGGACAAGAAAGATGAACCTTGGAACAAGTTCAAGTATGGAGATGATGGCATGCGCAAGGGGATCCAGAACGGAGTTACAAGTGATGATTTCAAGACTTTGAAGCCACCATAAGGAGTGCATGAAGCCTTGGACGAAATATACAAGATGCCACTTCATAAATTTCGTCCAGAGGCTATTTTAGGTGCTGCGTCACCTTATTATTGGGTCAGGCCCATGTATTTTCAAAATACTTAAGTATAGGCTGTTTTTAGAGTCCGTATGTGTGGGGAAACAAGAGTTAGGGTTGGTTTCGGACCCCTCCTCCAAGGGCCACGAAATCCTCCCCTCTTCCTCCATATATACAGCCCTTAGGGTGTCGTTTAGACTTTGGGTTTTTTTTAGATTAAAAGTTTGCCATAGCTGCAGCTTCGCGTACTTCGTTTGTGTCCAACGTCCAGACCAAGACGTCACAGAACCCCACCTTGATCAATAACGATTTCATCTTATATTCGCAATATCCAGATTGCAATCTCAGTTTCTTGCTTGTTCTTTGTTTGCTCGCAGGAAACAGACCCTCGTGGTCAGGTTGATCGTGCTCCAGCGTGGTCAATAACCCCTCAGAAGTTGGTTTAGCGATTTCTAAGGCGCGACGTCTCGCATGTTCGTAGTCGGATCATCAAGGTCGACTCCCACAGAAGAGATAGCCACCATCTCATCGAAACATCGGGACACCTTTGCCTCTATCACTCTTGATGCAAAGCACGTTGTGCACCAAAGAGGTGACTCTTGGTGACATAGGAGCTCATGTCGTCGTCATGCTCAATGAAGAGTGGGTTGGTAGAAGTACTTGGCCTATCCATCATTCCAAGAAAAATGTGAGTGGTAGAAAGAGAAGAACGAATACCAAATGTACCTTGACCAAAGTTGAAAGTGGATCGATGATCACTCCAATGTAGGACAAGGAAATAGCACAATTGGTACTAGCTGTTGTCGGTTTCTCACACCTACACAAGTAAAAGCTTATGGTGGAGCTTGGTTTGGATGGTGGCACAAAATTTGATGCAATTGTAAGTGAGCTTCAATAGTGTTGGAAAAGATTCGCAAGATGCAATGTAACAAGTAGACCAAGCATATAAGGTACACGGAAACACACACGCAAAAAGATAAGTGGGGTCGTGCAACAAAGGGTGAGCCAAAATGTGGAATCCACAAAAATGCTCTTGTTGCACAACACTAGAGAGACGCTAGGATGATTGCACAATAGGCGGATACAAAGAACTTGTGCACAACCTACTTAGCAAAAATGCAACGACTTCTATCCCAAGTATGCTCTATGCAAGGTGTTTCTATGATATGATCCAAGATGATCTAGTATGACAATCTTAATGTTGTATGATGCTATGGTTCTTGCATAAAAACTCTTTGCTTATCTTTCCTTTTTGCTTAAAAGCTTGTTTGGCTCTTTGTTGTTTGAGGTCTTTTCTCATGCAATGCTTGATGAACCAAGATAGCAATTGTGTATGTGATGACAACTTTGTGACACAAGAGATGATACCAAGACATGCAATAGTGATGTATGTATGCTATGGGAAGTATGATCACTAATGTGCACAAGTCTCATTGCCGGCAATACTCAAAGGCTAGTCTCGATGGGTAAGCAACGCAAAGGAGTAAGGCTATGATGTCTATCAATGTAACGGCAAGAATGATATGTCCAATACCAAGGTGAGGTTACCATTTCTTGCTTACTGTATGGTGTCAAAATGATGGCACGAATACCAAGGTGTAGTTGAGGTTGTCGTTGTTGATGACGCGTCCGTGGCAAAAATGAGTGGCGGTGATGTCGATGTCGAACCGTACCTAGATAGCCAAAACACAAATAAGACACGGTACCGCAACTCAAATTCGCAAAGCGCCAAGTAGCAAACGTGTCTTAGAGCGAAATGGGTAAGAAATAGTGGTGGTATGCGGAAGTGGTGGAGGTGTATAGTGGCGGGAGTGCGTATGCGGGAATGTGGGGCGGTGGTGGTGACTAGGCTGAAAAAATTCAGTTTTGTCAGGGAACTCCGGACGTCCGGTGGGTGAGCAGTCATCCGGTCGTCGGACATCCGGTGGCGAGCGGACATCCGGTGCCCGGGCACTGTTCAAGCACGGGATGAACTTCACGTGGGCGGAGTGGATGAGGTGAAATTCATCGATTGTGGGCGATTTCGTGAATGGAAAGGGTGGAGACAAGGGGGAAAGGCTAGATCCACTCAAAAGAAAGCAAATCCACGGATCAAAACCAACAAAATTTCAACACACCAACAAATCAGAAAAAAAAATTGAGGCTATTTTTGTGGGGAACTTTCGAATTAGGACGATAAACAACAAAAACTAGGCTAGAAACACAATGGGGAGGCTCCGAAATCGTGATCAACGTGGCTCTAGATACCAAGATGATGTAGGGTAGGAACCCTAGGGGCCGATCTTTCACGATAGGAGCGAATCCTGCGATGAACACGAAGAACGCAAAGGGGAAACGAGGGGAACACAAAGGAAAACACAGGAGAAATGCTAAACCAACACAAGATAGTCACACATGTGCTAGATCCTTGAATACATAAGAGGTCACACGGTACACGATCAACTAAGGACGATACAAGGGTAACGATCTTCTTCGTGAGGAGGTCTTGATGTTCTTCTCCACAAGGAGGTCTTGAATCCAAAGGGATCTCCTCTGAAGAGGTCGCGGTCTCTCACGAGGAGTAGATCCGATGTGGATGAGCGTAGCTCGATCTCTGAAATGAGCTAAACCAACGCTAACCCTAGCTAGAATGAATAGGGGGTCTATTTATAGTCTAAGTGCAAATGGGGGCGAAAGTAGGGGTACATGGGCCTCGGGCCCGAATCTGGACATAGCCAGGTACCGGACGTCTGCTGGGGACCGGTCGTCCGGTGTCTCAGGAGCGGCCGGGCGTCCGGTGGCTACCGGTCGTCCGCTCATTCTGGCTCGGATGCTGGTGTAGCGGATTTCCGGTGGCTGCCGGTCGCCGGTCGTCCGCTGGCACCGATCGTCCGCTCGTTTGGCTCGGGTGCAGGGGCACCGGTCATCCGGTTTGGGCCAGACATCCGCTCTCTAGGGTTCGGCTGGAGCATCAGGCGCCGGACGTCCGGTCCCGGCCGGTCGTCCGGTGGCTGGGACTTTTCCTGCAGCCCTCCTTCTTCTCCGTCTTCTCGTCCATCCTCTTCTTCTTCTTGTCATTTCTCCTTAGCTTCTCCATGATACCTGAGTATGCACAAAGTGTCCATATGAGGTAGTAGCCAAGTCTCATGTGCATCGAAGTGGAATTGTGAGAGGAGAGATGTCACCTCGGTTTCAAGAGCTCTTGCACGTGCTCGTGTCATGGGTCCAAGAGGTGTCGTAGACGATGTAGTTGGGTCCATGGATGGCCTTGGGATGCCCCGCATCAAAGAAGAAGGACCCCAAGGCCACAAGGAGGAAGAAGGAGTGCAACAAGGTCAACTCTGCACCTCCCAGGCGACCCCATGCCCACGGGCCTCGAAGACCCCGTGCACACGGACTACACAGGGGGTTGGCGCTAGAGCACCCCGTGCGCACGGGCTTGTACCGTGCCCACGGGACCCCCGTGCGCACGAGCCCAACAAGATGGCCGGCTGTGGCTGCTGTTTTGGGCCTCCACTTCGTCCCCTTCCTCCACCTACCTATATATACCCATCTCCCTACTCCATTTAGACTTAGCAAAGTACATGTGAGACAATTGTGAGCTTTGCTCCGTGTATCCCCTCCTCTTGGAGATCTAGACCCCTTTTGGGAAGAATCCTTGGGATTATCAAGCCCTCCTCTTGGAGAAGATCAAGATCAAGACCTCACCTAGTGGGAAGAACTTACCTAGTGCTATTTTCCTTGAATTTTTCATGTAATCTTGTGGATCTCATGTGTGCTACTCTAGTGGATGTGATATTTGGGTTTGTTTGAGTGTTTTGTGTCTTGTGCTCTTGAGTGTTCTTCCTCTTTTCCCCCTCCAAGTGTGAAAAGATCCCCTCTAGGGTTTTGCCCTACAACATCTTGGTATCAAAGCCATGGTTGATCACGAAATTGCAGCCCCCCTTCTTAGTTTTCTAGCCTAATTTTGCTTGTTCTTGCCCAATTTCGAAAATCCCCACAAAAAGAGCCATACAATTTTTTTGTGATTTGAAGTTTCTTGTGAGTTTTTGTTGATTTTGATCTGTGGATCTGATGTATAGCAAGTAGATCTACCCCCTCTTGCGTCCCCATACCCAAATTTTTCTTTCCCCCATCGAATTTGACAAGAAAAATGCGAAATTTCCGCCTACCCCGTGCACAGGGGCTCCAAGCCCCGTGCCCACGGGCCCCCGCGTAGTCCCAAGTGACCCCGTGCCCTCGGTACGTGTACCGTGCGCACGGGACCCCATCTCCACGGGCCTTTCACCCCGTGCGCACGGCCCTCCCAGAATCAGCCGCGTCCACTTTACATTTTCGGTCATAACTTCCACTCCCGAACTCGGATTTGGGTGTTCTTTGGATCGTCGAAAAGCTAGCGACGTGACCGAGCTGCTCATCTTGGTTTTACCACCATTTGACTCCATAAAATTTCCTCCATTTTTGCATCTTTTGCATAGGCCATATGCCATAACTTCCGCACCGCCGCATAAAACATCCGCAAACTAACCCATTTTGGTTCCTTTGGTATTTGTGGTTGTCTGAGTTGTGATTTGAGTGTCCTAAGGTGTTTCGGCTACTTAGGGACGGTTACATATTCAATCACCACCGGACACTTGTATCGTTCCATCGACTACATCCACCACAGCTGTGGCCGGCCGGCCGTGGCTGCTGTTTTGGGCCTCCACTTCGTCCCCTTCCTCCACCCACCTATATATACCCCTATTCCTACTCCATTTAGACTTAGCAAAGTATATGTGAGACATTTGTGAGCTTTGCTCCTTGTATCCCCTCCTCTTGGAGATCTAGACCCCTTTTGGGAAGAATCCTTGGGATTATCAAGCCCTCCTCTTGGAGAAGATCAAGATCAAGACCTCACCTAGTGGGAAGAACTTACCTAGTGCTATTTTCCTTGAATTGTTCATGTAATCTTGTGGATCTCATGTGTGCTACTCTAGTGGATGTGATATTTGGGTTTGTTTGAGTGTTTTGTATCTTGTGCTCTTGAGTGTTCTTCCTCTTTTCCCCCTCCAAGTGTGAAAAGATCCCCTCTAGGGTTTTGCCCTACAACAGTTTCCCTCCTCGTGTTCTTCGTGTTCATCGCGGGATCTGCTCCTTTCGTGAAAGATCGGCCGATTAGGGTTCCTACCCTACATCATCTTGGTATCAAGAGCCACATTGATCACGATTTCGGAGCCTCCCCCTTGTTTTCTACCCTAATTTTGTTGTGTTCTTCCCCAATTTTGAAAATCCCACCAAAATAGCCCCAATTTTTTTTTGTGATTTGTTGGTGTTATGAAGTTTTGTTGGATTTGATCCGTGGATTTCGTGTGTTGCACGTAGATCTAGCTTTCCATCCACTTTTACCCAATTTCCATCCACAAATTCCTCCGAATTTTGCCCGGATTTGACCTCTCCTCGCGAAGATCTTTGAATCCATACATAGATCCAGAGCCCGGACATCCGGCCCGACAAGCCCGGACATCCGGCGCCCCGGACATCCGGCCCCTGGCAGCACCACTTCCTCTCCACCGCCCATTTTCTGTCCATATTTCGCCAAATTTTGTTCGGGTGCCCACATATACTTCCGCATACCTCCACCACTTCCGCATGGCACCACCATATACCACATAGCACCACCGCTTACCAACACCAACTTTGACAATTTTGGTCCAATTTTGCTTTGAGAATTTGAGTTGCGGTACCGTGTCCTACTTGTGTTTCGGCTATTTAGGTACGGTTCGACATCAACATCACCGCCGCTCATCTTCTTCATGGACGCATCATCAACAACGACCACATCGACTACATCTTGGTATTCGTGCCACCATTTTGACACCATACTGTACGCAAGAAACGGTAACCTCGTCTTGGTATCGTGACATGTCATTCTTGCCATTACATTGATAGCCATCATAGCCTTACTTCTTTGCGTTGCTTACCCATCGAGACTAGCCATTGAGTATTGCCAGCAACGAGACTTGTGCACATTAGTGATCATACTCCCATAGCATACATACATCATTGTTGCATATCTTGGTATCATCTCTTGTGTCACAAGGTTGTCATCGCATACACAATTGCTATCTTGGTTCGTCAAGCATTGCATGAGAAAAGAGCTCAAACATCAAAGAGCCAACCAAGCTTTGAAGCAAAAGGGAAAGATAAGCAAAGAGCTTTTAAGCAAGAACCATAGCATCATACAACATTAAGATTGTCATACTCAATCATCTTGGATCATTCATAGAAACACCTTGCATAGAGCATACTTGGGATAGAAGTCGTTGCATTTTTGCTTAGTAGGTTGTGCACAAGTCTTTGTATCCGCCTTTTGTGCAATCGTGCTAGCGTCTCTCTAGTGTTGTGCAACAAGAGCATTTTTGTGGACTCCACATTTTGGCTCACCCTTGGTTGCACGACCCCACCTATCTTTTTTGTGTGTGTGTTTCCGTGTACCGTATATCGTTTGGTCTACTTGTTGCATTGCAATCTTGCGAATCTTTTCCAACATTATTGAAGCTCACTTACAATTGCATCAAATTTTGTGCCACTATCCTAACCAAGCTCCACCATAAGCTTTTACTTGTGTAGGTGCGAGAAACCGACAAGAATTGGTACCAATTGTGCTATTTCCTTGTCCACATTGGAGTGATCATCGATCCACTTTCAACTTCGGTCAAGGTACATTTGATATTTGTTCTTCTCTTTCTACCACTCACATTTTTCTTGGAATGATGGATAGGCCAGGTACTTCTACCAACCCACTCTTCATTGAGCACGACGACGACATGAACTCCTACGTCACCAAGAGCCACCTTATTGGTGCACAACGTGCTTTGCATCATGAGCAACAAGCAATGAGTGAACGCATCGACAACCTCGCCGCCAACTTGCGACTCTTCGATCAATGTACAAGGGACTAATTCGATCACAACCAAGAGAATGACGCAAGGATGGACGAGATTCGCGCTTTGTTTCTCAACCGCTCTTCTTCCACTTCCTCCTCTTCAAGAAGGACCCGCTCAAGTCGACACTCCGGCTTTACCCTCTCCGGCTCAAGTACACCGACATCGAACACTCTTCGCCGTGCCACGCGCAATGATCGTCAAGCAAGCCTCAATCCTCTACGCGACACCGACTCTCAAGAGCACCGACAATGTCAAACCCAAGCGGCTTTTGTGCTAGCATGAGAACGGCAACGACAACGCCAACATGAAGAGGAAGAGCGAGCGCGTCTACACCAAGATGCACAACATGCCGAGGCACAACGCCAAGAACAACAACTCCGTGAAGCTCAAGAACTTGAGGCGCAACAAGCCCTCCAAGATTCAAGTCGCGCCATAGCCAACCGAGGCCGACAAGCTCGTGAACATGAAGAAGCACTTCGCGAAGAAGCTCATGAACGAAGATTTCAAGCTTGCGTGCATCGTCAAGTTCCTCAAGTTCCTCCTCGAGCTTGACAAGCTCGCCAAGAACATCAAGCTCATCAAGAGCATGAAGACAATGGAAATCCTCCACGACAAGAGCAACATGATGTTGGCAACCCTCCTCACCAAGAGCAACACGAGCTTTACAATCATCAACAACACGGGTGTCATCACCCCCGACCCCAACACAATGAAGAGCAACGCTACGGCAAGCTAAAGTTCACCATGCCCAACTTCTATGGAAGCAACGATCCCGAAGAGTATCTTTCATGGGCATTGAAGGTCGACAAAATCTTCCATTTGCACAAATATGAAGAAGAGAAGAAGATCGCAATGGCATCCCTTGAGTTCCAAGACTATGTCCTCATTTGGTGGGAACAAGTTATCGAGCGCCGAGAGGCAAGAGGTGAACCACCCATCACTACTTGGGCGCAAATGAAGGATGTCATGAGAGCATGCTTTGTGCCTACCTACTACAACCGCGAACTCTTCAAGAAACTTCAACTACTCAAGCAAGGAACCAAGAGCGTTGAAGAGTACTACAAGGAGATGGAGATTGGCATGATACGAGCCAATGTCACGGAAGATGATGAGCAAACTATGGCACGTTTCTTGAATGGACTCAAACATCCTATGAAGAAGATCGCCGACTTCCAACCATACTCGAACCTCATCGAGCTAGTGCATCAAGCTACCAAAGCGGAACGTCAAGTGCAAGACGATTACAAGTATGCCAAGTTCTCATCCAAGTCATACGGCTTGTCCAACACCCAAGCTTCAACGACTCCAACATCTTCGACTACCCCAAGTCATCATCCTACTACAAGCAACTTCAAGTCGAGAGATTCATCATCATCTACCCCAACCGATGAGACCGTCAAGACGAGTTCCTTCAAATGGTTCACATGCGGCGGCCAAGGCCACAAGTCATTCGAGTGTACCAACAAGTGAACCATGATCCTCAACGACGATGGTACATACGACTCCACGAATGATGAGGAGATGAAAGCCCTTGAGAAAATGGCAATGCACCGGCGCGCGACCGAAGAAGAAGAGAATTAAGTCTTTTGTGACGGAGATTCAAGTCCCGCTCTTGTTGTCTCCAAGGTCTTGACTCTCCAACATCACCAAGAAGAAGACCAACGATGCCATATCTTTCATACCAAGGCCGGCATCAATGGATGATCCATCAAGGTCATCATCGATGGAGGGAGTTGTCATAATCTCGCAAGTGAAGAACTTTTTTCCAAGCTCCAATTGCTCAAGACAAAGCACCCACATCCATACAAAGTGCAATGTCTTAGCGACCCCGGCACTATCCAAGTCGAGCATCAAGTGCACGTCTCCTTCAACATCAGAACTTATGAAGACACTTTGGAATGTGATGTCGTTCCAATGACCGTTTGCCACCTTCTCCTTGGACGTCCATGGCAATTTGATAGAGGAGTCATCCACAACGGCCGAACAAACCACTACATCTTCAAGATGAAGGGAAAGGAGTACGTACTTCGTCCCATGTCTCCAAGCCAAGTGATCGCCGACAAGAAAGCCACCCATCGTGGAGAGAATAGTGAGAGAGCGAGCCACCAAAAAGAGAGTGAGCGCCACAAGCCCAAATCGAGCGCCTCCACGATGAGCGAAAAGAAGAACTTAGTCCTATTTGCTACCACACGTGATATGAGAGAAGTGTGTGAGAACCCATCTGGTGTCATGCACTATGACCTTTCATGCAACGACGAGGCATCAAAAGCTAACACCTCTCACACTCTACCTTTAGTGTTATCTTCTCTTTTGCAGGAATTTCAAGATGTTTTCCCCGAGGAGCTACCTCCGGGTCCACCTCCTCTACGAGGCATTAAGCACCGAATCGACATCATCCCCAGAGCGCCCCTTCCTAACAAGGTTCCCTATCGCGTCCACCCCGAGGAACCTAAGAACATCCAATGGCAAGTTCAACTACTCATCCACTTTGGACACGACAAAACATTTTCTACGCTCTCCAAGCACTGTTTTTGTCCCACGATGCTTCGCGACGTCAACCGCTTCACCAACAAATACTCTATAGGTCGCCAAGCTAAGTGCAAAGCTCAATCTCTTGGCCTTTACATGCCACTTCCAATTCCATATCAACCATGGGAGGATTTTAGTAAGGATTTTGTGCTTGGGTTGCCTAGAAATAGGAATGGAAAGGATTCCATGTTTGTTGTTGTGAACCAACTCTCCAACACGGCTCATTTCATATCTTGCCACAAGATAGATGATACTTCACATATTGCACATCTATTTTGTAGGGAAATCTTGCAACCGTGCCTACCGGTCACCGAGTACGCCTACAACCGCGCAACACACTCATCAACCGGCAAGTCCCCCTTCGAGGTCGTCTACGGATTCAACCCTTTGTCCCCATTGGACATCCTTCCTCTACCACTACAAGAGCGAATCAATATGGAAGAAAGTGCACGATTGAACCACCTCAAGAAGGTGCATGAAGATACAAGGAAAACCATCGAGCGCCAAGTACCACGACTTGTGACCAAGCGCAACATCAACAAGCACCCCATGGTATTCAACATTGGAGATCTTGTGTGGCTACACCTTCGCAAGGACCGCTTCCCCAACGAACTCAAGTCCAAACTTCGACCATGAGCAGATGGACCCTTCAAGGTGCTCGGACGCTACAACAACAACGCCTACAAGATCGACATTCCCCGCGACAAGTACTCCGGGAGCGACATCTTCAACGTCAAAGATCTCTTGCCCTACCATGGTGATGAGGATTTCGATACGAGGTCGGATCTTTCCCAAGGGAGGGGAGATGATGCGGAACATCCCACGATCATCCCCATGGACGCACCTACACCTCCAACGGCACCACTTGGACCAATGACAAGAGCCCGAGCCAAGGCTATCGAAGATAAGGTGAACTCACTCCTCTCCGAACTCCCACTTTCTATGCATGAGACATGGCTACTACCTAAGTCCGAGACGTTGTGCATGATTAGGTATCAAAAGGATCCTCCCGAAGATGCACGTGAAGATGTACAAGCCCCCAAGTTCACGGATGAAGAAAACCAACGGAAGGAATCAAGGACACCTCCTAGGCCCCGGACATCCGGCCACGACCCCGGACGTCCGTCCCCTAGAGCTTCACCCACCACAGCCGCTCAGCCGCTAGGACACTACAGGCCCCGGACATCCGGCCTCGCCATCCCGGACATCCGGCCCTTCCCAATCCCCCGGAAATATGGCTGCCAACCCAGATATCCGGACATCCCCGAACCCGAGAGCAACATGGCCAGCTTCACCAGTCCGGACATCCGGCCCTCCGCGAACGCCCGGACGTCCGGCCTCCCCTGTCTGCGCACAGTGTAAGGGCACGAGGCCCATGTACCCCTTTGCCCACCTAGACTATATATACTCCTCCTCGTCCTTCTTTCTAGGGTTAGCAAAGGATTAGCTCATATTTTGTGAGAGAGCTTTGCTCATGCACTTGGTTACCTTATCCTCGGAGATTCGAGCCTCCACCGGAGAAGATCCCCCAAGAGGATTCAAGACCCCTTTTTAGGGAAGAACTCAAGACCTCCTTTGGAGAAGAACCGGTTACCGTGTACCGTCCGTTGTTGACTTTGGATCTTGTATCTCCTATCGTGTTTCGAGGATCTAGCACTTGTGTAATCATTCTTGTTGGTTTGAGTGTCTCTCTTGTGTTTTCCCCGTGTTTACCCTCGTTTCCCTCCTCTTGTTCTTCATGTTCATCGTGGGGTCCGCTCCTTTCGTGAAAGATCGGTCGATTGGGGTTCCTACCCTACATCAGAATTTCTCTCGAAAGAATTGAGTGGGACGAAGATAGAACTTGATGAGGTTGTTGAACCTTTACTTCAACCAGAGAGTAATGCAGCACAGAAAGATGTTTCTGTGGCACCTACGTCAGTTGAAGAGGAAGCTAATGATGATGATCATGAAGCTTCGGATCAAGTTACTATCGAACCTTATAGGTCGACGAGGGTACATACAGCTCCTAAGTGGTACGGTAACCCTGTCTTAGAGGTCATGTTGTTGGACAACGGTGAACCTACGAGCTATGGAGAAGCAATGGTGGGCCCGGATTCTGACAAATGGTTAGAGGCCATGAAATCCGAGATAAGATCCATCTATGAAAACAAAGTATGGACTTTGGAAGCATTACTTGAAGGACGAAAGGCCATTTACAATAAATGGATCTTCAAGAAGAAGACAGACGCGGATGGTAATGTCACCATCTATAAAGTTTAACTTGCGGTAAAGGGGTTTTCACAAGTTCAAGGAGTTGACTACAATGAGACTTTCTCACCCATAGTGATGCTTAAGTCCGTCAAAATCATGTTGGCAATAGTTGCATTTTTCGATTATGCAATTCGGCAGATGGATGTCAAAACGGTGTTCCTTAATGGTTTCCTTAAGGAAGAGTTGTATATGATTCAATCGAATGGTTTTGTCGATCCAGGGAATGCTGACAAAGTGTGCAAACTCCAGCAATCCATTTATGGACTGGTGCAAGCATCTCGGAGTTGGAATTTTTGCTTTGATAAGGTGATCAAAGTGTTTGGGTTTATACAAGTTTTCGGAGAATCTTGTATTTACAAGAAAGTGAGTGGGAGCTCCATAGTGTTTCTAATATCATATGTGGATGTCATATTGTTGTTTGGAAACAACATAGAACTTTTGGAAAACATGAAGGAATATTTGAACAAGAGTTTTTCAATGAAGGACCTAGGAGAAGCTGCTTTCATATTAGGCATCAAGATCTATAGAGATAGATCGAGACTCTTAATAGGACTTTCACAAAGCACATACCTTGATAAGATTTTGAAGAAGTTCAAAATGGATCAGTCCAAGAAGGGGTTGTTGCCTATTTTGCAAGGTGTGAAGTTGAGTCAGACTCAATGCCAGTGACTACAGAGGATAGAGAAAAGATGAGTGCCATCCCATATGCTTCTGCCATAGGCTCTATCATGTATGCAATGATGTGCATAAGACCGGATGTCAGCCTTGCCATAAGTATGGTCGGAAGGTTTCAAAGTAATCCGAGAATGGATCACTGGACAGCGGTGAAGAATATCCTTAAGTATCTAAAAAGGACTAAGGAAATGTTTCTCATTTATGGAGGTGATCAAGAGCTCATCGTAAAGGGTTACGTCGATGCAAGCTTTGACACTGATCTGGCTGACTCTAAGTCTCAAACTGGATATGTATATATTATAAATGGGGGAGCGGTAAGCTGGTGCAGTTCCAAGCAAAGCGTGGTAGCTGATTCTACATGTGAAGCGGAGTACATAGCTGCCTCGGAGGCAGCAAAGGAAGGTGTCTGGACAAAGTAGTTCATGACAGATCTTGGAGTTGTGCCCAGTGTACTGAACCCAATGACTCTGTTCTATGAAGACACTGCTGCAATTGCTCTAGCCAAGGAACCAAGGTTTCACGAGAGGATGAGACACAAAGCGACGCTCCAATTCCATCTGTGATGCAAACAAGGACGAGGACATAAACATTTGCAAAGTACATACGAATCTAAATGTTGCAGATCCGTTGACTAAACCTCTTCCACGGGTAAAACATGATCAACACCAGAACTCTATGGATGTTAGATTCATTACCATGTAATACTGGATTATTGACTCTAGTGCAAGTGGGAGACTATTGGAAATATGCCCTAGAGGCAATAATAAAGTGGTTATTATCATTATTCCTTGTTCATGATAATTGTTTATTATCCATGCTATAATTGTATTGATCGGAAACTCAGACACATGTGTGGATACATAGACAACATGTCCCTAGTGAGCCTCTATCGGACTAGCTCGTTGATCAAAGATGTCTATGGTTTCCTAGCCATAGACATGAGTTGTCATTTGATAATGGGACCACATCATTGGGAGAATGATGTGATGGACAAGATCCAAACTATAAACGTAGCATATGATCGTATCAAGTTTATTGCTATCGTTTTCTGCATGTCAAGTATACGTTCCTATGACCATGAGATCATGCAACTCACTGACACCAGAGGAGTTCCTTGTGTGTACCAAACGTTGCAATGTAACTGGGTGACTATAAAGGTGCTCTACAGTTATCTCCGAGGGTGTCTGTGGAGTTGGCATGGATCAAGACTGGGATTTGTCACTCCGTATGACGAAAAGGTATCTCAGGGCCCACTCGGTAATACAACACCGCAATGAGCTTGCAAGCAATGTGACTAATGGGTTAGCAACGGGATCTTGGATTATGGAACGAGTAGAGAGACTTGTCGGTAATGACATTGAACTAGGTATGGTGATACCAACGATCGAATCTCGGGCAAGTAACATACCGATAGACAAAGGGAACTGCATGTGGGATTGTCTGAATCCTTGACATCGAGGTTCGACTGATAAAGATCTTCGTAGAATATGTAGGAACCAATATGGACATCTAGGTCCCGCTATTGGTTATTGACCGTAGAGGTGTCCCGGTCATGTTAGCATAGTCCTCGAACCCGCAGGGTCTACACACTTAACATTTAGTGACGATATAATTATAGTTGAGTTGTTATGGTGGTAACCGAAGGTTGTTAAGAGTCCCGGATGAGATCCCGGACATGACGAGGAACTCCGGAGTAGTCTGTAGGTGAAGATTGATATATAGGATGAAAGGCATAGGAGTTCGGAAGTGTTCCAGGGGTATCGGGTTATAACCAGGAGGACCGAAAGGGGTTTCGGGGGGGCCCGACAAGTGTTGGGGGGCTCATGGGCCAAGGGGAGGGGGCACACCAGCCCACCCTCACCCCATCCCACGACCACCAGGAAGGTGGTGCACCCCTCTAGGGATGCCTCCCCCTTGCTCGGGGGCAAGCCACCTGGGGGGCCACCCAAACCTTGGTCGCCCCCATCTGGGCCGCCATCCCCCTGGGGGAAACCCTAGGGGCACCCCTCCTCCCTTCCCCCTATATATATAGAGGGGTAGAGGGAGGGCAGCCGCACCCATCTATGCCACGGCGCTTCCCTCCCTCTCCCTCGTGGTCATCTTCCTCTCCGTAGTGCTTAGCGAAGCTCTACTAAGATGCCACCACGCCGTTGTGCTGCCGGAGGACTTAAGCTACTACTTCACCATCGCTCGCTGGATCGAGGAGGTGAAGGCGTCATCAAGCTGTACCTGTGTTGAACGCGGAGGTGATGTCCGTTCGGCACTTAGATTGGGAGTTAGCGGGACGGATCGTGATTGGATCGCGAAGGCGTTCGACTACATCAACTGCGTTTCTTAACGCTTCCGCTTAGCGATCTACAAGGGTATGTAGATGCAATCTCTCCTCTCGTAGATGTTCATCTCCTAGAATGATCTTGGTGAGCTTAGACATTTTTTTGTTTCCCATGCAACGTTCCCCAACAGAGGTAAAACCCTGCATCCTGCTTTTTTGTATTGATTGTGATGGAGTACACAGTACGGGATGATCTACCTCGAGATCGTATGTGACTATATGTTTTTCTTCTACCCTAGAAGCTAAAACCCCTTGGCTTATATAAGGACCTGGGGTAGCTAAGGATTACATGAGGTTGTGATGTAGGGTGAAACCCTATACGGCCGGTCTTTCACGAAAGGAGCGGATCCCGCGAAGAACACGAAGAACACGAGGGGGAAAACAAGGGGAATCACGAGAGAAACACTAAAACCAACAAGATATGGTCACACATATGCTAGATCCTTGAAACACAAAGAGATACAAGATCCGAATCCAACAAAGGACGATACATAGGGTAACCGGTTCTTCTCCGTGAGGAGGTCTTGATGTTCTTCTCCGCGAGGAGGTCTTGAATCCAAGAGGATCTTCTCCGAAGAGGGGCCGCGGTCTCTCTCGTGGAGTAGATCCGTATGGATGAGCGAAGCTCTGTCTCTCAAATGAGCTATCACAACGCTAACCCTAACTAGGAGGAGGGGTGGTCTATTTATAGTCTAAGCCACGAGGGGGTAAGTGGGAAAGGGATACATGGGCTTTGGCCCGAGTCTTTGCACGCAGGCAGGCCAGAAGTTCCGGGTGGGGCCGGAAGTTCCGGGCAGGTTCCGGCCGGTTTCCGGGCTATCCAGAGAGTTGGTGCGCTCGGGGCTGGTCTGGACTCCGGGGGCCGGAGGTTTCGGGCAGGCCGGAAGTTCCGGGATTTCCAGAAGCTTGTCCCTGCTTCTTCTTCCTTCTCCTCTTCCATGCTTGTCCTCGGTCCTTGGATCCTCCATGGTCGTCTCAGTTGTACCTGAGTATATGCAAGGTCCATGCATGAGGTAGTAGCCATGTCTCATATGTGGAAAGTGACGGTTCGGAGAGGATCAGAGGAGTGAGTTCACCTTGTGTCCAATGGTGTATGGTTGAGGTCTCATCATATGTCCTATTGGGGCTTGGGGAGTAGTCGAAGTGTACATGGGGATGATCGTAGGATGCTCCGCATCATCTCCCCTCCCTTGGGAAAGATCCGACCTCGGATCGTGATCCTCATCACCATGGAAACGGTTGTTGTGGATGGACTTGTAGTTGGACGGAGTTGAAGACATTGCGCAATCCAAGTACTCCAAGGTGTCGCCGAAGTGGTATACATGCAAAAAGAGCAAACACAAACAACACTCGGAAATACAATGGTTAGCGCACACAAAGTGTCCATCATGTAAGAATGAGTCTGTGCGGCAAGATTGTTCGTGACAAAGTGCATGAAGCTTATCAAGATTATCTAGAAAGATATGCAAAGCATTCATGGGCGGAAATGCAATCATTGTGCACACATATGTGTTTTGAATGTGATCAATGCAACCACGGTGCAAAATGATGTCATAGTGAGACGGTTTATCAATAGCATGAATATGGCAATGGATGATCAATATGAATGAGTTATCATGCAATTGATGGTAGGTAATATGGTCATGATGTATGAATATGCCATCAAGAAATATCACAACAAATTTTCTAAGGAAGTGCACAAGCTCATATATCATGGATGACATCGAAATACAAGATGCAACAAGGCAATCATAATGTGAGTCAATCCATGCATAAGATGCAAATTTGTCATGTGTGTGATATGTCCATCGAGCATGACATGTGTGAGCACAATCAACAAATATGGAGGTGTCGGTATACCAATGCTCGATGTGGTGGCATGAGTGTAGGTTCGAAAGTGCATCCAATAAGTCCGAGCGCTCCTCAATGTGAAGGTCCATAGAGCCAATCTTCAATGTCGCTCCTCCATTCGCGAGATGTATCATGTAGACAACAAGAAGGAAACAACAATGAAAGAGTGACCCATCCAATATGTGTATTTGAGGGTGGCTCAAAGGGGAGGAGTTCACCTTTATGAGAATGTTGAAAATGTTGGTGTCGTGCATCGTGTACGCCATCACATGACCAAGTTGTCTCGTGATGGTACCACCTTGTGGATCCTTCAAAACGAAAGAACATGACAAACACTCAGAAAAACAAATGAGGTTAGCGGAAGTGCAAAACCAATCATTCGTGTGGTAAGATACCCAACAAGTGTATGCATCATGCTCATCATAAGAAAGGACAAGGGAGCATTTCATAGTATGGAGGCATATGATAAACATGGCAATAGCAACAAGGATCTCCACCAAGCATGCAAATACACATAGGAGTAGTAAAATGGTGAATGATGGGTAAAGGCAAGCAAGGGTCGCAATTGCATGGCAAAGACATAGAAATAGGCATAACATGCAAAGTGAACATGATATAATGGGCATAAGATGACAAATGGTAAATAGCCCATAGCCGTGTGAGAGCCAAGTAAAAGAGATGCGCGTAGTCGTTGCGCGAAGAGAACGGTGGGAAGGATAGTTCACGGGATCCCAAGTCATCTTTGCTCTCAAGAGCTCGTTTCGTCAACTCTTGGGATTGAGAGGTTGACGAGTATACGTGAGTACCTACACAAAACAAAGACAAAGGGAAAATTGTGTGTGCGTGGTATATGTACACATCATCCATCATGATGCGCACGTGTTTGTGTTGGTTAGCACAAAATATCCAATGCTCAAATAAATGAGATGCGTGATATAGAAACATGTCATCCATCATGATAGGTGTGTTGTTATGTATATCATAATGGAGACTCAAATTGTGTAATGCATCATGAGGAATATCTAGAGCATTGTTATGCATGGAATGTATATGGTGCAAGCAATTATGGGAATCATGCAAAGTATGGAATGATTCAAAATCTCCTAATATGTATGAGGAAACTATGGGGGTCTCCTCATGAGCATTAAACATCACATGAAGAATATTGACAACATCCAAAACAATGCATATTTGGAACAATGTGATCATGGCATGGAATAGTAGATGAACTGTGCAAATCATGTAAAGGAAGCATGGCAATATCATCACATGAAAAACAAAAGCCAATGACCATCATCTCGTCATCTATGCCATAAGTGCAAATGGGATTTATTTGAATGGGGCATGCATAGCTACTATGTTGAGATTTAAATGATGCGATATGGGAGGTCTCACTCATAGCATATGACAAGTTTAAAGGATTATCAAACATGACGTGACCAATAGAATTTTCGCATGATATCCTATGTAGCATAGCATCACAACTAGGCAACTCAACATGCTCATCATCATATTCATCATAAATAGGTAAGTCATGACATGAAGAAGTCGCACTAGCATGAAGCATGGGAATAGGTGGATCAACATCATGCAAGCAATCATTAGTGAGATTGTCCACTAGTGGGACAAGAGAAGCACCATCACCTATGTTACCTTTGGAGCATCGCTCATGTGTTGTAGGTGAGGTGTCGAAAACCAAGTCGTGGTCATCTTCATCTTATGGAGCCATGTGGGGGTGCATCTTCTTCCACCATGGACATCGTTGTCTCCATTGGAGGTATGGACTCATCGAGGATAGGCGTGTCATCATGTAGGAGACCTAGCACCAAAGAAGAAAACACACTCGGAGTAGAGGTTAAGTCGTTAGAAATCATAGTGGCCTGACATGCCGTGTCAACTACCTCACTCACTAAGTCTTGTGTCTCACTCACTCCCGGTATGATGCTTTCACTCATATGGTTGGTGGAGTCACTCGAATGGCTCTCAACCTCACATAGGATGTGTGGCATGCTCTCAAGTGTGGGGCTAGTGGTGGTCACACTCATCCTCTCATAGGAAATGCACTCAATGTCACATATGGTGGAGTCACTCATATCACTCATCGGGCGGTGGCTCTCCTCACATGGCAATTGGGTCATCTCATGATATGTGGGTGTCAGAGAGATGTAGGTGCAAACATATCCATGCTCTATCATGTCGTTGTCGTAGCCAGGGATGAAGGCCGAAGATGGCACATCATCACTCTCCTCCAAGACCAAAGATAAGGTCTCATGTGCGGTCTCGTAGCTTGACTCGGAGTATGAGTCCAATATGCGCGTCGTCTTCATGTTGTTGAAGAGGTTCATGCTCGTCGCCGTGGTCGAAGGGGATGGCCCTTGCTCGACCTTCTTGTCGCTGTCTTGTTGTATGAGGTCCATATGATGTGGCACCTCATAGCTCGTCTCCATGACCGAAGGGAATTTCCCATGTTCGACCATCTTCCTTGGGGGGCTTCCGAAGATGGAAGTGTTGCCCTCGCTCGTAGGTGGTCGCCTCGTTGGTGAAGATGTCGATGTAGGTGAACTCATGGGAAGTAGGCGAAGAGGCCGTATGTCCAAAGGCGAAGATGCCTTGATAGCATTTGGCGAAGATGTCGAAGTGGTGGTGGTAGTCATAGCTCCGTCTTGGTGGTGCTTGTCTCGCGGTCTTCTCTTGTGCTCATGAAGTTTGGCCTTGGCGTGAAGTAGGGCTTGTTGGGACTTGTGCATTTGCGCTTGGCGAGCATCTTCATGATGATGGTGTCGTTGTCGTGCTTGAGCTCGATGGAGTTCATCGTTGTCATGCACATGATGCTTGGAGGTGACCTGCCCTTCATGACAATGTGAATCACGAACGTGATGGTGGTCGCCATGGAGATGTGGCCGTGGACGACTTGCGCTTGCATCATTTTTGCGCTCCGAAGACTTGTGACTTGAACGTCGCTGCCTTGAGGATGGTGAAGGGGAAGAACGGTTAATCAACAAGGTCCGAATCTCCTCCATCCTTGCATCTTGCTCCTCCTTTTGTGCGGAAAGCTTGTTGTCGATGTAGTCCCTTTTCCTTGCTTCGGAGTGATGAATGTCAATGTAGAGGTTCTCGATGCGCTCTCGCAATCTTGATTGTGCACCTTGCATTTGTCGTTGTAGATCGAAGATTGACGCTTTGGTGATGTAGTTGTTCATGTCGTCATTGTTGTCGAAGACCGGAGATGAAATGCTTTGCCTATCCATCACAATACTCGAGCAAGTATGAGTGGAGAAAGGAGAAGAACTATACCAAATGTACCTTTATCAATGTTGAAGATGGATCAATGATCGCTCAATGATGTAACAAGGAAATAGCACAAGTGGTACCAATTCTTGTCGGTTTCTCACACCTACACAAATAAGGCTTATGGTGGAGCTCGGTGAGGATAGTGGCCCAAAAATTTAATGCAAAATTTTAGCAAGAGTCAATAATGTTGAAAGAGATTCACAAATTCGCAAGTAAAACAAGTAGACCAATAACAATATGTGGCACACGGAAACACACACACTGATAGATAAATGGGGTCGTGCAACCAAGGAATGAGCACAAAATGTGGAATCCATGGAAAAAGCTCGTGTTGCACAACTCAAGAGAGACGCTAGCACGATTGCTCAATAGGCGGATACGACACTTGTTCACAACCTATGATATGCAAAATGTATGAACTTTCTATCCCAAGTATGTTATGTATGTATGTTCCGGTGGTGTGATCCAAGATGATCGGATATGACAATCTTATATGCAATGTGGTATGATGCTATGGCTATTGCGTACAAGCTTCTTTGCTCTTTCTCTTTTGCTTAAAAGCTTTTTCTTTTTTTCTTTTTTTCTTTTTTTGTATATGGCCACTATGTGAAATGCACAAACCAAGATAGCAATTGGGTATATACGGGAACAATCTTGTGACACAAGGGATGATATGATACCAATATGATATGGTATGTATGCAATGTATGGTGTAGATCACTAATGTGCACAAGTAACGTTGCCAGCAATACTCAAATGGCTAGTCCTGATAGGCAAGTGACGCAAAATAGGCTAGGGGTTAACAATGCAATTGCAAGGGAATATACAATGGAGGGATACCACGATACTAAGATGATATGGAGGTTATCGTCCGTGGTGATGATGAGTGGGGAGATACGAAGATGATGGAGACTCGTCCCTAAGTAGTCGAAACACCTTAGGAAATGGAAAAACTGCGAACTCAAAATCTCAAATGTCAAATGGTGGTAACGGGAATGCGGTGGTGGTTGCGGAAGCTCAATGGGATTGCGGAAATGCAATGATGGGTTTCGCGAGTAGGCAATGCGGAAATGGATGGTAAGGTGTTGGACTATACACGGTGTCGGAGTTGGAAGAACGCTCCCTAAGTAGCCTAAACACCTTAGGAGACGCAACTCACAACACAAACAAATTGGGTTAAATTGGGTTGGTGGAAGTGTATGGTGGGTAAGCCTATGCGGAAGTGGTGGTGGTGGTTGATGAGGAAGCAACCGTCCCTAAGTAGCTGAAACACCTTAGGAAACTCGAATCACTACTCAAGCAACCACATATGCAATGGGGAACAAAACTGGTTAGGTTGCAGAAGTCGGTGGTGGTGTAGCGGATGATGTGGTGGAAGCCCTAGGCAAAGATGCCAAAGTTACAAAAAATTGATGGGGTAAAAAGGTGGTGAAACCAAGGTGAGGTCCTCGGGAACGTCGATAGCTTCAAAACGAGCCAAAGAACACTCAAATCGGAGTTCGGAGCGAAAAGTTGTGATGAAAACGGTGAAGGAGGGTGATGTTGAAATTTTGTGCAATGTCTCGGGTTAGGCCGAAAGTTCCGGGGGTCGCGGAAAAAGTAAAGGGGAGTCTGGGGATTTTTGGGGTAAACTTTTTGGTTAGCCCGAAAGTTCCGGGGGTCGTGGAATTTCTTCCGGGACGAACCCTAAATTCCAGATCTGAGAACGGGGGCGGAAAAACTCGATTTTCAGGGTCAAAATTGAGAAGATTTTGTGGATGTAAATGGGGGAAAAGATGGGGAAGGCTAGATCCACTTGATACACAACGAATCCATGGATCAAAATCAACAAAACATCATCCAAACCAACAAATCACAAAAAATTGGGGCTATTTTTGGTGGGGATTTTCGAATTTAGGACGAAATCAAGCAAAAGAAGGCTAGAAAACTAAGAGGGGGCTCCGAAATCATGATCAACATGGATCATGATACCAAGATGATGTAGGGTGGAACCCTATACGACCGATCTTTCACAAAAGGAGCGGATCCCGCGAAGAACACGAAGAACACGAGGGGGAAAATGAGGGGAATCACGAGGGGAAACACGAGAGAAACACTAAAACCAACAAGATATGGTCACACATATGCTGGATCCTCGGAACACGAAGAGATACAAGATCCGAATCCAACAAAGGACAATACATAGGGTAACCGGTTCTTCTCCGTGAGGAGGTCTTGATGTTCTTCTCCGCGAGGAGGTCTTGAATCCAAGAGGATCCAACAGAAGACGATACATAGGGTAACCGGTTCTTCTCCGTGAGGAGGTCTTGATGTTCTTCTCCGCGAGGAAGTCTTGAATCCAAGAGGATCTTCTCTGAAGAGGGGCCGCGGTCTCTCTCGTGGAGTAGATCTATATGGATGAGCGAAGCTCTATCTCTCAAATGAGCTATCACAACGCTAACCCTAACTAGGAGGAGGGGGTGGCTATTTATAGTCTAAGCCACGAAGGGGTAAGTGGGAAAGGAATACATGGGCTTCGGCCCGAGTCTTTGCACCAAGGCAGGCCGGAAGTTCCGGGCTCCGGAAGTTCCGGCCAGGTTCCGGGCTATCCAGAGAGTTGGCGCACTCGGGGCTGGTCTGGACTCCGGGGGCCGGAGGTTCCGGGCAGGCCAGAAGTTTCGGGCTTTCCAGAAGCGTGTCCCTGCTTCTTCTTCCTTCTCCTCTTCCATGCTTCGCCTTGGTCCTTGGATCCTCCATGGTTGTCTCGGTTGTACATGAGTATATGCAAGGTCCATGCATGAGGTAGTAGCCATGTCTCATATGTGAAAAGTGACGGTTCAAAGAGGAGTGAGTTCACCTTGTGTCCAATGGCATATGGTCGAGGTCTCATCGTATGTCCTCTTGGGGCTTGGGGAGTAGTCGAAGTGTACATGGGGATGATCGTAGGATGCTCCGCATCAGGTTGGTTACATCCAGGGATAAAAATGCCGTTGATTCAAATGTATCCTAGAGTATGCGCCAAGTCTTCGGAAGATTCCATCTTGAGCACGTCGAAGGGCATGGCAGTCTTGGCCCACTTGTTGATGATCTAAGGGTTATCGACACGAACCACTATAAAGGGGACGACGTGGCAAGCACCCCCTAATCCAGGACACCGTCACCTAGGGTGCTCCGTGCCATTTGGGTGGAAATTTCCAATGTAAGTGGGGAGCCCCAGGTACTTCATCCTTAGTCTTTTTGCTTGGAGACCCAGTTAATTCATGATGGATGCAGGGGTTTTTACTGAACATTATTGAAGATTTATGGTTGTTAATGACTTGCCCTGAGCAGGTTTCAGACAAACGGACGATATCATTAATGGCCATTGCCCTTGCTATCAGCTTGAACCAAGTGTACTGAATCATCCGTGAACAATAGGTGGCTAACAGTTGGAGTGGTCGGCGCCAACTTTATTCCTTTTATCCTGCCTTGCTCTTTAACTTGCTTCAACAAAGCTAGAAATCCCTCAGCACATAAAAGAAAGAGATATGGGAAAAGGGGATCACCCTATCGAAGTCCACAACCAAGGATCGCTATGTCCGTCATATATCCATTCACGGTAAACATGTACGTCACTGACTCCACACATTTCATGGCCATCTCCACAGGCACAGCTAAAGGCCATCTTATCATCATTGCATGGAGAAAGGGCCACTCAAATTGTCATATGCCTTGCTGATAATGAGTTGAAAAGAGGCATACCGATCATTCCCGCACTTCTTTCACTTCATAAAATGAGTAAAGCTCATAGGTAAAGATGGTATTGTCTAAGATTAAACTATTGGACACAAACACACTTTGATTCGGTGAAATGACCTCATCATTAATTGTCTTCAAATGGTTGGCTAGAACCTTGATACAAGTTTGTACACCTCATTGCAGAGGCTAATAGGGCATATGTCTTTAACACTCTTTGGGTCTTGAACCTTTGGGATGAGTGCCACTAAAGTTTCATTCCATCCCTCCAGTATACTGCCGCCTTGCAACACAGCAAAAACTCTCTTGTACGATTTTCTCGCCAACTACAATCAATACTTCTTGTAGAAGATCGCCAACATCACATCCGGACCAGGTGCTTTGAGATCACCAATGCTTTCTAGCACTGCCCACACTTCTTCCTTGAAATCCGCAAGAAAGTGGGCGTTCATTTGAGTCGAAACATGTTTGGCACCGCAGCCAAGATGTGGGTAAGATCAATACCTCCCAAGAGGGTAAAGTATTTAAAGGAATAATTAGTTATAAGGGTCTTAAGCCCTTCTCCCCCTCCACCTCCACATGATCATCACCTTTCAAAAAAAATCAGAGTATTTCGTTATTTCTGTTCCATGGCAAAGGAGTGAAAGAATTTCGTATTACGATCTCAATTGTCCAACCAGTTCACATGAGCTCTCTAGCGCCAAAACACATCATGTGGGTCCTCAAGCCGTTCGAACTTGAAGCATAAAACTTGCTCATGCTTGTTTGACTTATTTTGTAAGCCATTGCAGCTTGTTCGGCTTATTTTGTAAGCCATTGCAGCTGTGAGATGAGAAGATATTCGAACAGAAGAAAAGAGTAGAAGAACGGGTAGAGAAAGATGCAACAAGGGCACAATGACTTATTATTGCACAGTGTGTGGCACTGCACTATAAGATGCAAATATCTCGGGCCAACCAAGCAGACCCCAGACATGTCCTGTTCGCATAAAATGCTCATGTATTCCCTACTGATTGTATCCACCAAAATTTAATATACATTCGTTCATGAATTCACAGATTTTAACCACCAAGATTTACTTAACATATAATTCTCTCTTTGCCCTTACAAAATCTACAAATGCGATGTGTTCTTACAGTCAATGATTAATGATCTCCTTCATTCAAGGGGCTTTTATAGGATGAGAAACTTAGAAAAATTTCTACTGCGGCCGCTGGCTTTGCAGGATTGAATCCCATACAAAGAACTTCCAATGAGAAATCTTCGTACTACTTTTGTTTTTCCTGTGATGCAATCAAACAAACTCAAATCTAGCATCCACTTAAACCTCTTGAAGACAATCTTTTGTCTTTCATATGATGCAATCAAGCTGACGCAGTTTATCTGTCTTTGGGAGCTGCTGATTGAGACTGACCTTGTGCCGGCCAATGAAGATAAGGCCATTTAGGCTTGGAATGCTGTTGGAGAGTACACAAAGCTTCTGCATACAAGATGCTCTAGGAAGGGGGGATCCTATTCCAGCCCACAGCTGCGATTTGGAAGAGCTGGGCCCCGCTTTCCTGCAAAATATTCATGTGGTTGGCAATTCAATACAGACTTTGGACCTCGCACAGAAGGCTCGGGCATGGGTTACAAGAGGAGGCTTCACCCTGCTTTTTTTGTGATGAGGAGGAAGACACGGTGGTTGATCATTTGCTGTTGCAATGTGTCTTTGCAAGGCATGTTTGGTATTTGTGCTTCTCCAAGGTGGACGGTGATCTGGGCATGCTCCCTTCCCATCAGGACAGGCTACAGGATTGATGGACTAGTCGGCGCAAACAAATCCAAAAGGAGGAAAGAAAGGGCTTCGACTCGTTCGTCATGCTTCTTTGTTGGACTCTATGGAAGCAAAGAAATAATAGGGTCTTTCATTCAGGTAACATCCGTAGTGTGTTTGGCACCGTAGAGCTAATCTTTGCCGAAATCCGGCAATGGGCTCTTGCAGGAGGGAGATGAGTTCACTGATATTGTTAGTTGCCTAGTTTAAGCCGGAGTGGAGGGGTGTGGGATCGCCGGCCTGTGGTGCTCGCCGTTGTAATCTCTTATACATATTTTCTCTCTTCTATGAAGTTAAGGTACGCCTTTGGCAAACTCTCAGAAAAAAAATATGATGCAATCAAACAAACTTAAATCCATCAAAATTCAAATGAGCTTCGTCAATTTACTGAAACTTTACAATCCCACACATCAAAAAATGCCCTAAAGGTCTATGCACATCCACCCTCATGATCGTACCAATACACATAAGCCCATGCGATTGTGTACAGAGGACCAAAAGTTGAAATGCATAACAGCCACTGTAATGGACGGCAATAGAATGAATATTACAGAACTGTGAAAACACGGAAGGCTTCTTCCTATAGGGATACTATTATTGTTACGAGACTAAACAAACATTAAGAACAAAATTATTACAAAGAAATATGGCAGGTCACACTAAAACCGAAGTGGTACTTCACAAATGACGAAAACTCAAGACCCTACTCGGACTTGCATGTAGAAAATAGCAAGCAGTGAATTTCAACGCGCTCATAAAAATAGGCATCAGGCTCAGAATTCTGAATGGGAGAATGGGAGCGCACTGTCAACACAGCACAAATCGCCCAACAAATGTTCAATCTCATGCAACACACAAGCTCAAATGATGCTTTGCTTTGTGCCTGAACCATCCTTTGTCAAATCTGAGACAGTAACTGGCTTCGCAACAGCATCAACAAAAGATAGCTCATTTGTATCTTTCACAAGTGCATTAACCACATCGGCAGATACTCCAGTGCTCAGTTGGACAACTGTTGAGTGCTTATCACCACTAACTTCTAGAGCATTTGCTAAATTGTTGGCTGCAGAACTAGATGGTTCATCTGCTTCATGTGTATTCAGGAAGAGACAAACAACAGCACAGTCATCAATTTTAGAAGTAGGGTACCTAGTACGCCAGGCACGATTAGCTGATTCAACCAGGAAGCGTGCTGCAGAAGCCCGAGAAGTGGCTCTGCTTATGATGCTAACAACTTCAGTGTTTGACAGCACATCCCACACCTAGAATTAGCAAACAAGTTAGATAATTGCATCATGTACCAGAAAACCTTCAACTTAGGAGTCTCTGGAAATGATATGGTATAACTCAAAACATCTGCTCACCCCATCAGTCGCCAACACGATAAACTCATCCTTCTCTGTGACACGGTGACAGGAGACTTCAGGCATAGAAATTAGACCATACTCCTTAAGACAGAAGTCTCCAAATGCCCTTGCCATGGCCAATCCAGGTGAGTTATACTTTGGCAGCCAAACACGAGCAACCTCTGGCTCCTCAGGAAGTGCAAATATTCTGCCCCTGCGTTGCCTGATGCGTTGTGCTTCACCTGAATAACAACCATGCCATTACATTCATATTAATAGCGTGTCAGAAGCATATAGCAATCTTCATTTAGAAGTGCCATCAATCTCAGTACAATACCTCACACGAAGTGTAGAAAAGGAAGAAAAAGAAGGCATAAAAACATAATTAACTTTTGCAAATATGGCATTTCACCTGCAGTGCAGCATTACTTGCTGGTTGCTGCTAGAGCAACATGAAAATGGTTGCCATCATATACTCATATATGTACAATTTACAGAAATACTTCAAAATAATATGAAAATGGTTCTGTAAATTGTATATCTTGCAAAAAGATGATTCAAAATATAGCTTAAGAGATGATGTCGATAAACATCTCTAAATAATCCTCCAAAGCATAGATACATTTTACTTTATAAGAAGCAAATGCTACTCAGAAAAACTAAGGGTTTGGTAATATCCGTCTCGTTGACAGGCAGGTTCACTTGAGTTTTTAGTGCGTATTAGAAATTCAAGCGCCAACCAGAAATTATTGACCACTGTGTCACACTTTCACACGATAGTAACACATCACAACAAGCCTTGTTGCCTTGCCACACTAAAACCAAAAAAACTGATTTACGTGGGCACCCTGATAATTGATATATTGATATAAATAAGTTATATGGGCCCAACATTCAAATTTAGTCTGTTACACGATAAAGACAAGAAAGGGTAAAATATTAACACAAAAATGGTAAGTGCTACATGGCATAAGATCAGAAATGTCACATAGGCAAGACATAAACAAGGGCACACAAATTATACTAGAGTTCCCAAGTCCACTGTCACAAAATCCTACACTGCATACATGATGATATATTGCAAGAAATTGGATATGAAAATGATAAATATATGGAAACCCTAAAGAGAATACGAAGCATACTTGGAATGTTAGGTTTGAGATCAACCGTCAACTGGACAGCAATGAGCTGACCATCTTCATTTCTAGTGCCTAAGATAGCTCTTGAGTCTCCCAAGTTGCCTATTATAAGATTATGACCCTACACAGCAAGATATATGAGTAAATCAATACTCTCAACACACTGCTTTTCATGAATATTTTAAACTGAAATTTAACATCAGAACAGAGTTTTGCATTAAAAATCCAGCGTATGGCTACCTGTTTGAGCACTGCCACTGCTGTAGTTCCACTGAAAAAGCAATCGATATTCTTGTGTAACTTCAGATCCCTGTCCATTATGTGAAAAGCCCGCAAGAATGAAGTTCTGAATGTTGTGAATATCTCTGGGTATTCCCTATCCTGCTCAGCTGCAACAGAAGTGGTGGTTTCTTTTCTCTCTGGGTTTACGGGTAAACCTACTTCATTTGTGTTGCCTTCCATGTTGCTAGCGGGTGTCTCTCTACCCTTATCTGTCCCCATATCCGCACCAAGCTTTACGGGTAGGAGATCTCTCACTCTCTTAGCAACCAAATGACCGTAAGGTCCATGACCATCAAACACACCGCAAAAAATGGTGTCATCTCTTGAACAGAAGTTCTGGCAAAAAGTAAAATATCTTATCTAAATCAATCATCTCATTCAGAACAATAACAACAGCAAACTGTATGTGTTAAAAGCAGACTGAAGATGAATATGGCAAATATAAGCAATTTGTGGAAAGTCAGTCATGTTGCATGCCTGAATTAGGGCACTGATAAAGTATGTAGTCGAGAGTATGTGAGGAATTGGATGTGGGACCCATAATAATACAGGTGAAGCTCTCCTCTTCTTATTGGTTGCATGTCTTCAGTCGATACCTAGTTGGTACAGTAATTTTGTACATATAGCCATACTCGTGTAAAATTAGCAACTTATATTGCCCATCTTTCATATCCCAGTGCATTAGAGCATCTCTAGCCGCGCCCCCAACAGGCCCCCCAGGGCGACCATTTTCGCGCCGGCGCCGAAAAAAACCCCCAGTCGCGCCCCCAAGACGCCGAAATCCGCCGGCTCGGCCCGTTTTTGGGCCCGGCGATCCCAGGCCGAACCCAGCACACTGGGGGGCGCTCGGGGGCTCCGGCGGAAGGGGAAAACACGCCTAGGCCACACTATCGTGAAAAGTAAGGCAATCGTCCAGATTCGCCCCCCACCCCCGCGCGCTCGGCCACCACCCTGCCGATCCCGGCGCCACCCACCGCCCAGCACCGCTAGATAGGCGATTCTCTGCCAGGAAAGAGAGAAGGTTTCGCTGCGGCAACCTCTCCACCACCTTCCGGGCGAGTTTTCCGGCGCTCCGAACCACGGCGAACCATGTGATAAAAAAATTACTTTTGTCGAATTCGCGCCGAGCCACGGCGAATATGGGCCGATTTGCGCCGATATCGGGCCGATTTTTCGCCGAAAGTGGGCCGGAAAGCAAGCACATTTGCGCCAAAAATGGGCAGATATCGGCGCCTTGGGACGACCTGGGGGCGGCGGCTGGGAACCCAATCGCCCCCAGAGCCGATTTTAGCGCCGGCTCGCCCCCAGGCGCCGATTTTTAAGCCTCCTGAGGGGCCAACGGCTGGAGATGCTCTTATACTGAGTACTAAAGTTGTCAAATCATGCAAGTCTAGTTCAGCATGCTGCCTAGGGAATTCCTCGAAGGTAAATGAGTTCCACAAACAGGTGAGATGTGAACAGTACATGTGGTACATTGGACATGCAGCCAAATTTGTAATCAAACGTATGGAAAAGGATGTAAAGAAGCGTCAAGCAGATAAGATCATCCAGCAAGAAGGGGAAAAAGAAAAGGAAGAATGGATAAGGATGAGAATCATGTGGAGCCCATCCAACATTCAAGTATCCAACACAAATCCAATCATTGCACTTGAATTAAGCCAGGGGAACTGAAACTCTCTACCAGCAACATCCAATGACAATTCATTTCAAAGGAATATATAATGAGTCAAACTTCAATTCTTGGGAACTATAGGATTCGTACGTACACGGTGTTTCTTTCCGCATATTACATAAGTCGTACGAACATACACTGAAAAAGTGCTCGAAAACAGCTGTTGAGGTTAACATCGAGATCAACTCAATACTGACGAAGCAAATCCAGATCAAAGCAAGCGAGAGCGAAATTAAACCCAACCTAGAACCACGTTTCATTTGGATTACCGAGATCTATTCTAATCAAGTAAAAGTAAAATTATTACAGCATAAGAATTGGAAGGGGGCAAGCGGGTAGACAATTGCTGTGTTTTACCTCCCAAACGATCATCGCGTCCTGGTTGACGCCCTTCTTGCCCTGCATCGTGTAAAGCGACGCAACAGCGCAGGCGCCATTGCCAGCAATCCGGCCGGGGATCCGCCTCAGCTCCGCCGCGAAGCGCCGGCCGTCCGCTGTCGACGGGATGGCCCCGCGTGGCGGCACTGGGCGCGGCTGCCTCTGAGGGGACGCGGCCCACGGGAAGCCAAGCACGCGGAGCACGCCGAGCAGGCAGCCGAGAAGGTCATCGAGACACCGGCCACCAGCGGCCGCTCCACCTCCTCCCACACCGCCCCCCGCGGGCGGAGCGGACGTGACCATGACGACGCGCGTCGCGAGCGCGACGGCGACAAGGGGCAGCTGCTGCTCCCCTCCGCCGCTAGGCCGCCGAGGGCTGGTACCCGACCGGCGTCCCGCGGCGGCTTCCACCATGCACCTGCGGTGGGCGCCCAGCGCCGCCCCCGGCCTTTCCCTCCTCCTCTACCCAACGATTCGCTCGCGCCCCCCGGCGACCGCCGACAAGGAAGTAGGCTGCCTGCTGTTGTTGGCGCAGGAGAAGAGAGATGGGAGTGGGACTGCGGGGAGGCAGGCGCACAGGGGACGGGATGGGAGCTGCTAATTAACCCGACGAGGGATGTGGACTGACCAAAAGGGCAACACAAACAAAAGCAGCCAGGACCCCAAAAAAACGAGACAAGTCGAGCAACGCACACAAATTGTCACTCTCTTCTCATCTTTTCTTGCTTGCATAAATTGTTTGATCAAAAAATCTTTATATATAAAATATATGTTAGGTTTAAATGTGCTTGCCATGTGATTCATGATGTTTTTTTGCATATTGCAATTACTATTCTTACGTGAGTATCATTAAAATCATCATGCCTACCTAAAAAGGCATTAAAAAAAGCACTTATTAGAAACAACGTAATATTTACCTCTATTGTTTTTTTATCACATGATTAAGCTACTGTATTAATCATGTTTTATACTTTTTTAAAAAAATTTAAGAGCGTTTAGATCACTAAGGGGTTGTTTGAATACAGTGTTTGTGGAGAACCAGTTTTTCTTAAACGTAAAATCTGTTATAACCGCCTAAAACCTTGTTTGGGTTATCTAATGAAATCGTGAATATGGATAATTGCTAAAAACTCAAAAAGTCAGTTTATAGAAAAACGACTAATATACGTTTTTCTATAAAGTTGTTTTCTGTATACTATGGCTTTCACGCCGTCCGGTGCCTCGCACAGAGAATTGCATCGGCTTATTGAACTTTAGCGTTTGCATCGTCTTCGTCATCTCCACTGTTGCGTTTGCCATCTAATTCTACGCCCCCGCGCGTCCATGCCGGTGGCCGCGGTGGTCGCCGACGGCACCGACGACGACGTCGAGCTCCGCGGCATCGACGATGCGAGGCTGAAGGCTGGTACCCGACCGCAATAGACTCCGGCATAATGGCAAGAGATGTACGCAGTTCCTTGTCGGTTCGTCGTGGTCGCCGACAGACCACGCTGCCATGGCCGGCCGTGCCTCGACCGGCTCTTCTACTACTTAGCTCGCCATGCCCGACTTGGTCGCTGCGGCGCTGGTTATCTCTTCATGCCCGTTCTCTAGACATCCATGCCCAGCTTGGCTGCGTCTCTGCCACTGTTCCGCTCCACACCGAGCGGTGCACCTGCGTTGCTATACTGCTATATGTACATCTTGTCCACCTCGAAGCCATTGTTTGTGCTCATGTATGCCACCTCGCAAATTCTGTTCACATTTGGCAGAAAAGCATGTGCGTCCGCGTCATGTAGCATACACACGAACAGGAGAAGTATGCACAGTGAAGCTTCATGGCCTCGCGTAGGAGGAGCGCGAAGTAACTGAGCAATTGTGTTTTCCTTCTTCTTTTTCTCCACCCAAACAAGAAATTGTATATACTTATCTTAACAGAAAAACTAACTAAAACTGGTTTTTCCTAAAAATCCTCCTAAAACTCGTTTTCCTAAATCTCGCATCTAATCCTGGATATCCAAACAACCACTAAAAGCCCCTCCCTGGCAATATTATGTGAACAGATAAAGCCAATGAGGGTTAAGGAACAAAAGGCCTTTGTTAGAATTTTGCTAGTAGACCTTTGGCCCAAAGCCCAACTAAAATTCTGAAATTCTCTTGACTCATTCATGCACACATGTGAGTGGAGTGAGTGAGGCTAAAGTTTAGTCCCACCCCGGAAGTTGAGATAGAGTTGCACCTCTTTATAAGGTGAGCTCTTCTACCACTTGTATGAGCATGAAAAGAGGAGACCTACACGCGCGCTCCTCCTCCTCGCTCGCCGCGCCGCGCCGCGGGTTGCGGAATTAAGCCGAGCCGAGGACAGAGCTATGCACGTTGTCTATATTTTTGCTGTTCGGGAAAAATTAATAAGTCATTAATTAATAATTAACGGGTGCGTTAATTACTGAACCGTTTCCGATTCTTTTAGATCGTGACGACTCGGACGTGGGGTTTACTCCCGCGACCTACCCGGCCCGCACTATATAGGCAGGCAGACGTCTACCCTAGACGCCACCGCTTCGTATGGTTTCTCACCACCGTTCCAGATCATTGCGCCGCCAAGCAAGTCTTCTCCATCCCTCCTTTCGGCGTGCACCGGGAGAAGGGACAGCAGGCCTCCGGAACCCCTGTACGGGAGAGGGGCGATCAGGTTTTTGGGGAGCGCGACTGCTCGCAGCGACGACTTCGCGAAGGACGACTTCTTCCCCGACCTCGGCAACCTCATCCTCGACGACATGGGCGACAACGTCAACGCCGGCGGTGCTGCTCCCGCTGCACCGTATGTGATTCTATCCTTCCTGTTCGAGATCGTGGTAGAATTCATGTTTCTAGTATGTGCCCTAGATGTGATCTGTTCATCTGCTATGCTAGTTCGCATGATTAGTTTAATCTCTACTACTATAGTCATGATTTATCTTCTAATTATTCGGATTAAATCTCGTAGTAACTTGCTCATATTTCCAACAATCCAAAAACCTAATTATAGGCAATTTACTCTGAGTGGTTTTGTTGCGCATCTGAAGCCGCGTGCCTTTAAGGGGGCGCAATATAAGAGGTGGCGCACGAGAGCAGTCTACTGGTTTCAGACCATGGGCTGCTATGACGCCACCAAGGGCAAGCCTGAGGGCGATCTTAATCCAGCATAGCTGGAAGCTTTCGAGAAGATCGATACCCTCTTTAAAGGCGCTCTTTTGAGTGTTCTTGATGACTCCATTGTGGATTCGTATATGTCGTTTGACAACGGCAAGGACATGTGGGCTGCGCTCGAGGCCAAGTTTGGTGCCCCGGACGCCGGCAGCGAGTTGTACGTCATGGAGCAATTCTATGACTACAAGATGACTGATGAGCGCCCTGTTGTACAGCAGGCTCATGAGATACAGTCGCCCGCAAAAGAATTTGAGTACTTCAAGTGTGTGTTGCCGGACAAATTTGTTGCCGGAGGCATCATTGCCAAGCTTCCACCTTCGTGGAACAATTTTGCTACTTCCCTGAAACACAAGAGACAGGAGCTTTCCGTTGCGGATCTCATTGGTACTTTTGATGTTGAAGAGAAGGCGAGAGCAAAAGACACACTTGCTCGAGTTGCTGAGGGAGGTTCTAGTGCCCACATGGTACAGAAGAAGAACTCCCAGCCCAACAAGTTCAAAAACAATAAGAACAAAACTCAGGGCAAAGGCAAGTTTGATACAAAGAACAAGCCATCACATTCTACCAACTTCAAAAAGAATTCTCATAAGAAGGGGAAGGGACTTTGCCATGTCTGCGGTGATCCTAATCACTGGGCTCCGAAGTGTCCTAACCGCTTTGAGGAGCGCGAACATGAGAAGAGCGGCAGGTCCGCTAATGTTATCATCGGTGATACTGATATGAAGGAATTAGGGTACGGTATTTTTCCTACCATCCTTTCAGTATTTCAATCCCCTGATTGGTTAATTGACACTGGTGCCAATGTACATGTTTGTGCTGACGCCTCCATGTTTTCTTCTTACCAGGCAACAGGGACTTCACCCGTGCTGATGGGGAACGGGTCACATGCCATCGTTCGAGCTGTTGGTACGGTCGATTTGAAGTTTACTTCAGGGAAGACTGTGCGTCTGAAGAACGTTCATCATGTGCCGTCCATAAATAAAAATCTCGTTAGCGGCTCCCGTTTATGTCGAGATGGTTTTAAGTTGGTTTTCGAATCCAATAAAGTTGTAATTTCTAGGTATGGACAATTTGTTGGAAAAGGCTATGAGAACGGAGGCTTGTTCCGCCTGTCTTTGTAGATATTTGCACTAAAGTTATTAATAATGTTTGCTACAACAATGAGTCTCATATTTGGCATTCACGACTTTGTCACATTAACTTTGGTTGCATGACGTGGCTAGCCAATATGAATTTAATTCCGAAAATCTCTACTGTCAAAGGCTCTAGGTGCCAAGTATGTGTGCAAGCTAAGCAACCTCGCAAGTCCCATAAGACTGCAGAGGCAAGAGACTTGGCGCCACTAGAGCTTATATATTCTGATCTTTGTGAGATGAATGGCGTGTTGACAAAAGGTGGAAAGAGATACTTCATGACGTTGATTGATGACTCCACTAGATATTGTTATGTGTATCTCCTGAAATCAAAAGAGGAGGCTTTTACTTTCTTCAAAAACTATAAAGTTGAGGCAGAGAACCAACTTGATCGAAAAATTAAATGGCTTAGGTCTGATCGTGGTGGAGAGTATTTTTCCAATGAATTTGATCTGTTTTGTGCGGAACATGGTATAATCCATGAGAGGACGCCTCCCTACTCACCTCAGTCAAATGGGGTAGCCAAAAAAAAGAACCGAACTCTAACTAATATGGTTAACACCATGTTAGACACATCGGGTCTTTCCAAGGAATGGTGGGGGGAGGCGCTAATGACCGCGTGTCATGTCCTAAACCGAGTTCCCGCAAAGCATAAGACCATGACTCCGTTTGAGGAATGGGAAAGGAAAAGATCGAAACTCTCTTACCTACGTACTTGGGGTTGTTTGGCGAAAGTCAATATAGCAATTCCCAAGAAGCGCAAGCTTGGACCAAAAACCGTGGATTGTGTTCTTCTGGGCTATGCTTTTCATAGCATCGACTATAGATTTTTTTATAATAAAATCTGAGGTATCCGACATGCATGTTGGTACGATTATGGAGTCGAATGATGCAACTTTCTTTGAGGACATATTTCCTATGAAGGATATGTCGAGTTCATCAAATCAGGAGATACCTACTCCATCTAGTGAGGAATTCACTGTAATTCCTGAACCCACCATTGCGATGGAACACGTTGAGAATCCTGTTGAGGGTGACAATGGAACTCCTGTGAGGATTAAGAGACAGAGGACTGCAAAGTCCTTTGGTGATGATTTCATTGTGTACCTCGTGGATGACACACCCAGGACTATTTCAGAAGCCTATGCATCTCCTGATGCTGACTACTGGAAGGAAGCTGTACGTAGCGAGATGGATTCCATCTTAGCTAACGGTACCTGGGAGATCACTGACCGTCCTTATGGGTGCAAACCTGTAGGATGTAAGTGGGTGTTCGAGAAGAAGCTTAGACCTGATGGTATGATTGAAAAGTATAAGGCACGGCTTGTGGCCAAGGGTTATACCCAGAAAGAAGGTGAAGACTTCTTTGACACTTACTAACCCGTGGCTAGACTGACCACAATTCGGGTGCTACTATCACTGGCTGCCTCACATGGTCTTCTCGTTCATCAAATGGACATTAAGACAACTTTCCTCAATGGAGAGTTGAAGAAGGAAATTTACATGGATCAGCCAGATGGTTTTGTAGTACCTGGTCAGGAAGGAAAGGTGTGCAAGTTATTAAAATCTTTATATGGCCTTAAACAAGCTCCTAAGGAGTGGCATGAGAAGTTCGAAAGAACATTAACTGCTGTCGGCTTTGTAGTAAACGATGGTGACAAGTGCGTGTACTATCGCTATGGTGGGGGCGAAGGAGTTATTCTTTGTCTGTATGTCGACGACATACTGATCTTTGGAACCAACTTGATTTAATCAAGGAGGTTAAGGATTTCTTATCTCTCTGTTTTGAGATGAAGATGCAATACTCTTCTGATATACATGACAGGTTGATACTTATCTTAATGTGTTCCAAGTGGCTTATTCGGGTAAGCAGAGATGTTGTCCTGCAGAACATCTTCTGAGGAACACACCTATATGAATTTGACTGTTAACTTCGCAGTCTATGAGAATTCGGTGTTCTTTAATAAATTCATGAAAAGGCCCTCGAGTATGATGTATACGCTCCACCCGCGGGGAAGCCTTGCGGCAGCCCAGTATCGGTCAAGAATTTGTGTGAAACTAGTCTCACAGGAAACTTGTAGTTCAAGGCATAGTCCACTATTCAAGTTGTGATCTAGTGTAGCATAAATCTCTAAGTGGAAGTTCAACTTCACAGTCTCCACTAAGCACCGGTATATAAACAATGTTTTGGAACTAAATGGTGAGATGTGCCAATGAGACTTTGTGGGGGATTGTTGGAATTTTGCTAGTAGGCCTTTGGCCCAAAGCCCAACTAAAATTCTGAAATTATCTTGGCCCATTCATGCACACATGTGAGTGGAGTGAGTGAGGCTAAAGTTTAGTCCCACCCTGGAAGTTGAGAGAGAGTTGCACCTCTTTATAAGGTGAGCTCTTCTACCACTTGTATGAGCATGAGAAGAGGAGACCTACACGCGCGCTCCTCCTCCTCGCTCGCCTCGCCACGCCACGCCTCGTCACGACGCGCCGTGGGTTGGGGGATTGAGCCGACCCGAGGACAGAGCTATGCACATTGTATATATTTTTGCTGCTCGTGAAAAATTAATGAGTCATTAATTAATAATTAACGGACACGTTAATTACTGAACCGTTTCTGATTCTTTTGGATCGTGACGACTCGGACGTGGGGTTTACTCCCACGACCTACCCGGCCCACACTATATAGTCAGGCAGACGTCTACCCTAGCTGTCGCCGCTTCGTATGGTTTCTCACCACCGTTCCAGATCATTGCGCCGCCAAGCAAGTCTTCTCCATCCCTCCTTTCGGCGTGCACCGGGAGAAGGGACAGCAGGCCTCCAGAACCCCGCCTCTCGTGATCCTGTACGGGAGAGGGGCGATCATGTTTTTGGGGAGCGCACTCGCGTGACTGCTGGCAGCGACGACTTCGCGAACGACGACTTCTTCCCCGACCTCGGCAACCTCATCCTCGACGACATGGGCGACAACGTCAATGCCGGCGGTGCTGCTCCCGCTACACCGTATGTGATTCTATCCTTCCTGTTCGAGATCGTGGTAGAATTCATGTTTCTAGTATGTGCCCTAGATGTGATCTGTTCATCTGCTATGCTAGTTTGCATGATTAGTTTAATCTCTGCTACTGTAGTCATGATTTATCTTCTAATTATTCGGATTAAATCTCGTAGTAACTTGCTCATATTTCCAACAATCCAAAAACCTAATTATAGGCAATTTACTCTGAGTGGTTTTGCCGCGCATCTGAAGCCATCTGCCTTTAAGGGGGCGCAATATAAGAGGTGGCGCACGAGAGCAGTCTACTGGATTCAGACCATGGGCTGCTATGACGCCACCAAGGGCAAGCCTGAGGGTGATCTTAATCCAGCACAGCTGGAAGCTTTCGAGAAGATCGATACCCTCTTTAAAGGCGCTCTTCTGAGTGTTCTTGATGACTCCATTGTGGATTCGTATATGTCGTTTGACAACGGCAAGGACATGTGGGCTGCGCTCGAGGCCAAGTTTGGTGCCTCGGACGCCGGCAGCAAGTTGTACGTCATGGAGCAATTCTATGACTACAAGATGACTGATGAGCCCCCTGTTGTACAGCAGGCTCATGAGATACAGTCGCTCGCAAAATAACTTGAGTACTTCAAGTGTGTGTTGCCGGACAAATTTGTTGCCAAGCTTCCACCTTCGTGGAACAATTTTGCTACTTCCCTGAAACACAAGAGACAGGAGTTTTCCGTTGCGGATCTCATTGGTACTCTTGATGTTGAAGAGAAGGCGAGAGCAAAGGACACACGTGCTCGAGTTGCTGAGGGAGGTTCTAGTGCCCACATGGTACAGAAGAAGAACTCCCAGCCCAACAAGTTCAAAAACAATAAGAACAAAACTCAGGGCAAAGGCAAGTTTGATACAAAGAACAAGCCATCACATTCTACCAACTTCAAGAAGAATTCTCATAAGAAGGGGAAGGGACTTTGCCATGTCTGCAGTGATGTGACGCCCCCGATTCAATCGTACACTAATCATACACGCAAACGTGTACGATCAAGATCAGGGACTCACGGGAAGATATCACAACACAACTCTACAAATAAAATAAGTCATACAAGCATCATATTACAAGCCAGGGGCCTCGAAGGCTCGAATACAAGAGCTCGATCATAGACGAGTCAGCGGAAGCAACAATATCTGAGTACAGACATAAGTTAAACAAGTTTGCCTTCAGAAGGCTAGCACAAACTGGGACACAAATCGAAAGAGGCGCAGGCCTCCTGCCTGGGATCCTCCTAAACTACTCCTGGTCGTCGCCAGCGGGCAGCACGTAGTAGTAGGCACCTCCAGTGTAGTAGGAGTCGTCGTCGACGGTGGCGTCTGGATCCTGGGCTCCATCATCTGGTTGCGACAACCAGGATGAAAGGAAAAAGGGGGGAAAAGGGGGAGAAAGCAACCGTGAGTACTCATCCAAAGTACTCGCAAGCAAGGAGCTACACTACATATGCATGGGTATCAAATGGAGTAAGGGTATCATATGTGGACTGAACTGCAGAATGCCAGAATAAGAGGGGGATAACTAATCCTTTCGAAGACTACGCTTCTGGTAGCCTCCGTCTTGCAACATGAAGAAGTGAGTAGACTGAAGTCCTCCAAGTAGCATCGCATAGCATAATCCTAACCGATGATCCTCCCCTCGTCGCCCTGTGAGAGAGCGATCACCGGTTGTATCTGGCACTTGGAAGGGTGTGTTTTATTAAGTATCCGATTCTAGTTGTCATAAGGTCAAGGTACAACTCCAAGTCGTCCTGTTACCGAAGATCACGGCTATTCGAATAGATTAACTTCCCTGCAGGGGTGCACCACATACCCCAACACGCTCGATCCCATTTGGCCGGACACACTTTCCTGGGTCATGCCCGGCCTCGGAAGATCAACACATCGCAGCCCCACCTAGGCACAACAGAGAGGTCAGCACGCCGGTCTAAACCTAAGCGCACAGGGGTCTGGGCCCATCGCCCTTAGCACACCTGCACGTTGCGTGGGCGGCCGGAAGCAGACCTAGCCTAGTGGCGTTCCAGTCCAATCCAGCGCGCGCCGCTCCGTCGCTGACGTCAAGAAGGCTTCGGCTGATACCACGACGCCGGGATACCCATAACTACTCCCACGTAGATGGTTAGTGCGTATAGACCAAATGGCCAGACTCAGATCAAAAACCCAGATCTCGTTAAGCGTGTTAAGTATCCGCGAACGCCGACCAGGGCCAGGCCCACCTCTCTCCTAGGTGGTCTGAACCTGCCCTGTCGCTCCGCCTCAAAGTAACAATCGGGGGCCGTCGGGAACCCAGGCCCACCTCTACCGGGATGGAGCCACCTGCCCCTTCAGCCCCCATGTCCGAACAGTATCACAGGTAATGTATCAATGTAGAGTATATAGTATATGCCCGTGATCACCTCCCGAAGTGATCACGGCCCAGTAGTATAGCATGGCAGACGGACAAGAGTGTAGGGCCACTGATGGAACACTAGCATCCTATACTAAGCAGTAGGATAGCAGGTAATGGTAACAACAGTAGTAGCAAGGACAGGCTATGCATCAGGATAGGAATAACGGAAAGCAGTAACATGCTACACTACTCTAATGCAAGCGGTATAGAGAAGAATAGGCGATATCTGGTGATCAAAGGGGGGGCTTGCCTGGTTGCTCTGGCAAGAGAGAGGGGTCGTCAACTCCGTAGTCGTACTGGGTAGCAGCGGCGTCGGTCTCGGTGTCTATCGAGAAAGAGGGGGGAGAAACAATAAATTTTTAAGCAAGCATATGCATAGTGATGCATGACATGTCAAGTAACGGCGTTAGAGGTGCCCTAACGTGGTAGTAGGTGATACCGGTGAAGGGGGATAACATCCGGGAAAGTATCCCCGGTGTTTCGCGTTTTCGGGCGGAGGAGCCGGAGGGGGAAAGTTGCGTGTTCGCTATGCTAGGGATGCGTGGCGGACGAACGGGCTGCGTATCCGGATTCGTCTCGTCGTTCTGAGCAACTTTCATGTATAAAACCTTTTCATCCGAGTTACGGTTTATTTTCTATGATTTATCAAAGTTTTAGGCATTTTCGAAATTTATTTAATTCTTTAAATTGAACATTATCCAGAACAGTGAAAGGTGATGTCAGCATGACATCACCATGACGTCAGCAGGTCAAATCCCAGCTGACCAAGGTCAAACCTGGCCCGTGGGTCCAGCGGGGCCCACCTGTCATCCTCTGTTTAGGTTAGTTAGGGTTTAGCTAATCCAGTTACTGTTTAATTAAACTAACTAATTAATTAGGTTAATTAAATAGAATTAATTAACTTAATTAATTCACTAATTAATTAATTTAATTAATTATTAAATTAATTAATTCATTTTATTTTATTTTCATTTTCATTTTCATTTTTTTAAAACGTTTTGTGGGCTGGGCCCCTCTGGTCAGTGGCCCGAAGGGGCCTTAGCGGGCGTGTGGGCGTCGGGTCACCTGGACGCAGCCGTAACGGGTGCAGCCCAGCGCCACGGGGCGCCGGCGGCCACGGCACCGGCAGGCGGCCGGAACGGCACGGAGACGGAGGGGGCCGTGCGGCGACGGGGTTTGCCACGGGGAGCAAGGGCGACGGCTGGGCGCTGCACGGGCGGGTGCCGCGCGGAGCAGCAGCAGTGCAGCAGCAGGGGCCGGGGCGCGCGCCAGGCCACGGTGAGCGCGGGCCGCCGGAGTGGAGCGGAGCGGGGCGCGCGGGGCGTGGTGGCGCGGTCGACGCGGGAGGGAGAGAGGAGAGGGAGGGGCTTGCTCACGGCGGGGAGTAGGGCACGGGGCAGCGGGGCTCGTGGGGGAAGATGGGGACGACGGCGATGTGGAGGTGGTGTTCCGGCGAGTCGGCGACGCGAGCTCGTGGAGGCCATTCGGGGAGGAGGACGAGGACGGCCGCGCGACGGGGAGACGAGCGGCTGCGGCAAGGGACGGCTCCGGCGTCGTCGTCGAGCGGCGGGGGCGATCCAGGCGGCGTGGGGCGGCGTGGCGGCGGACGAGGGCGAGGTGGAGGCGACGGGTGGCGGCGTCGGGCGGGGGGGTTCGTTCCCCCGATCCCGATCTGGATCGGGGAAGGGAAGAGGGACGTGGGGTCGTGGGGAGGGGGGGAGAGGAGTGGGGGTTAGGGTTTCTGGGGTGTGGGGCTGTGGCCTATAGGCCAGGGGGGTGAGGGGGCGGCCGGTTGGGCCTGGCCTGGCTAATAGCTGGGCCGGCTGGCCCAGTGGGGGGGGGGTCTGCTTCTCTTTTTTTTTAGTTTTTTTTTTCTGTTTTGTATTTTCTTTTTTTGTTATTTATTATCCTTTTCTGTTTTAATTCGTTCATCATTGTATTTTAGTTTTGTAAAGTACAAAAATGATCCCTAATTTGGTAATAGGAATTATACCACTGCCACAATTAACTTGGCAACCAAATATTTTAGTTTGTAATAGTTTATCATTTTAAAAGCATTCAAATAATTGTTTTTGCTACTGTTTAAATCGTTTTTAGAGTATTTGAACATTTTATAAAAGTGTAGTTCCAATGCCATAATTACTTATGTATTATTTGGCTCACTCCGAACATTATAGTTTTAATTTTTGAAAACCGATGTTGTTTGCCTGATTTTTAATTTGAATTTGAAATGATTTTGAACTAACGCGATATTATCAACAGTAATCGGAGTGACGTGGCATCGTTAACGTGGGATTACTGTAGCCTAATTATCCGGGCGTCACAATTCTCCTCCACTACAAGAAATCTCGTCCCGAGATTTAGGACCGGGAGTAAGGGGGAAAGGGCCTGGTTAGGTAATTCTAACGAATCTCCTCGGTCTTGGTTGCTTTTCTCGAGGAGGTCAATCCATTACATTGATGTCTTCATTCTACTGCTTCAGGTCATCATTATGAAGTCTTCATCCTTTCTTCGGGGGTTCCATCGTTCTTACCAATAGGTAACGGGGCAGATTGGCATCGACAGAATGCTATAAGGGTAAAATCTGGGGTTAACCCAAGAATGATCATACGAGTGCCTCTCGAGTTGAACAATTAAAACACATTGAGAGTAAAGTTCGAAGGTACAATAAGAAGTTTCAAGCAGATAGATAGTTGCTCGAAGTCTGAACCTGAGTGAGAAAGGGGTTCAGAGTAGCGAGAGTAAGTATTGCGTCTGATACCAGATTAGACCATCTCTAGTAAGGTGGTTGGTGATCTTCATACGAAGCCCATCGTGAGGAATAACTTCGGAGATAGGGGTATACAGGACAGTCAGGTTTCGATCCTGGGACCTGTGGGTTATGGGCCCACCATGTGGGTTAAAAAATAGGAGCGGTGACATCTTGCACGGTCATAATAGCAAGGCAGGTCAGAGGGTAGCCTGTCAGTTATGTCGGCAACAACATCGGTACCAAGGGAGAGGGACGAAGAGAACCATTTTCCTGCTCGTTGAACGAGGCGGACCAATAGGCAAGGTTCTCGTCCATCGGTGGCTACCAGAATGTCATCAACAAGTAACAGGGTCACACTGACAGAGTTGTAAACCGAGGTGTTTACCTAAGCAGGAGAATATTACTGCTTAGATCATATAGACCACAAGAAACGTTAGCCCAAAAAATGGAAAGAAAATATGATTATCAGATTAAACAGAATAATGGAAAGGAAAATGTGTTAAAACACATATTTCAGGGTATATCCCTCCCAAGGACAAGCAGTGCATGATATCCATAACAGGATATAATGTAGAAAACTCCTTAGGTAGGGGAGAGAAATTTCATGACATTACCCATACAGCGGTGTTTGGATAATTGAGCAGGAAACATTTAGCATGGGGCTTCAAATGTTCTTGTTGAAAAGCGGAGTACCATAGACATGCTTTGAGATAGCATTGACATGGTCGTCAAGCAAAGATTACACTTCGGATACACGAAGGATCCATCAGGAACAACTTGTACAATAAGCCTTACAATTTCCTCATGGAAGAATGGATAACCTTGCTAAAAGGAAGAACTATAACAATAGGTCCTCCGGCCAGGTGTGCTAGGCATGACATGACCTTACCGGGTCATATAAGAACCAATGTTATAGCTATTGAAATTATGTTCCAACCATCATATCTGACCGAGGTTCAGATCGATGGCCGTCAGGATAACTCAGACTTTGGATGCCTGAGAAGAAAGGTGCAACACAAATTGTCGAGATGACATTGTAAGATTCTCGGGAATTGAACTATGCAAGCGAGTTCCGAAACAAGAGTTCATCAATAAACCAATGAAGGAATAAGGAGGTAGTTGATGAACTCAGTGACAATTCATCGAGATTTCGAAAGGATGGGTTTCCACGATTAGGTGAACAAGGAGATAACATTTGTCAGATCAAATGATATAATATAATGATGTATGCTCGAGGAAAGCATACACAATTGAACATTGACTGAAAGGTGCACCCGAAAGATGGGCTTAGGTAGCATGATCAACGTTAGAATGGTGGTTCAACAACCAATAGTCTAAGAACGAACTATCGACCATCAACTTCAAAGCAATAGGGTTGTTAGAAGTACAAAATTCCACGTAGTACCGTTCACTTGTTGGAATCCCGGTTAGAACCAACACGGGGACCAAGAAAGAAAGGTGATGGTGAGAAGTATTACCTATATCAAGAATCCTTAAGAGGTGATGAAATCCTCACGACTTTCTTGACATTAAATATGGTAATACTCCAAGGTAAAGAAGAACAATGCGGGATAGCAAGGAACTCAAGGTATAACACAAAACACGAACTAGTTTGTGTTGGAGGGAAGTCAATAAAGTGGTCGATGGTAACACAAATCACCGAGGGCCAGGATGGTATTTATCATCATGAACTCAATTGATATCTTGGAAGAGCTCGGAATGCTGATGATGATCATGACACATTTGTCGAGAGATTTCATGAAGATGTAATCAATCGGTGATGACATCTAGTCAAATGAATGATAAACGGAAGGTTATTGGAACCATGGTTATGACACAAACTCGAAATCAAGCTTGCGGTTCAAGGCGAAATGATATGACGAGGAAAATCGACGTAAGCTTAGCTTATCGTCGAGAATTGTGCTCCGTGAAGAAGGACCAGGTAGCATAGTTAAAATTTAGCACCATGATGATATAGCCGATCAGGCTAGGAATGACTTAGGTGATTATTAACTCGTAAGCAACAACAATTATTTGAGAGTTATTGAACCAGAGTGCGGAATCGATTCACTTATTGGTGTCCTTGGTTGACGACAACCCAGAACCCGGAAAAATTGGAATCGGTGAGAAATAATAGTTGATGAAGAACCCATAAGAAGTTATGCAGTTCTATGATATTCTTGAGATACCAGAGTGTAATACACGACGGTAGATCAAAGTAAAGGTTGGTCGGGTGCAATGATCTGTAGAAGACAATTACTTTAACTTGTCCGAGAAATGGTATTTAAAGGACAACATGGTCGGAAACACTATTGCAAAAGGCCAGATCCCGGATATAAGATGAACTTATACCAAAGGAATAATTTAATTTAAAAGAAGCTTTAATGATAAGATGTACATCGTGTCCATGGGCATGAACACAAAGTTCAAGGTCGACTCCCACTTCTCCAATGCATAACCTTTCATTCACTTCTCACTTTCGAAGAAGTTGTAGTGTTGAAATTTTATTTGGCAAAATACCGGAAGTGTATGACTCGTGAAAACTTTCGAGTTCACACAGTTTAGAGAAGGCATAGGTTCAACCCATCAGGGCATCTTAGGAGTATATATCACAAATTTCAAGAATAAATAACACAAGCTCGATAGTAGAGCATGCTTGAGAAAGCAGAGGATACAATTTACCAAAGGCATTATGTATCCGAGGAAAGGCTCACAAACTTATTGAATATGAAGGACGCTGTCGGATAAAATCCAACAAATGATCTGGTGGTCCTCAAGGGATCTGGTGTGAGCATCGGTACTCAACCAGAGGGAGAAACAATGCAAGGAGATCAGACTTTAGAAACAACTGACTAATTCAAGGCTCAAATGCAAAGGAATTATCAATTCCAAGACAAGGGATCAGAAGCAATGCTCTGATCAGGGATGGATAAGTTGAATAGCCCTAGGGGTACAATCGTCGGAATTGGATTTGTTGAGAACCAACTCGTGTTTAAAATGATATCTGAGACGGAGGGATAATTTTCAGGGAATAACTGATGATTGCGTGCATTCACACACATGTTGAATCAACATGATCAGAATGACGGTGCCTAAGGATACTAACGAATATTGCCAGACATATGGAAAGCATCCATCATGCAAGCAGACAAGTATTGCCGAGCAATAAGCTATTAAGGATTTTTGGAGGATCGAATAGTATTTCGATGACCATTGTGAAACACACGAACAACTGGGGGATGAGCGGATACTCGATAAGTGCGAGAATTATCCGTAGGGGTATTCAGGTGTCAAAGAACAACAAGGCAGTAAGCCCAAAGGATTATCGAAACAACGACGAGTATTTCTGGGTATCTTGTAATAACAAGACCAACTGGGAATAAAAGTAAGAACGACAGGTGTAAGTATTTATCCATAGGGATTTTTCGGTGGTAGGGAATTGCAAAAGCAACATGCATAAGGTCTCGAGAAAATATCAGAGAGTATTGTCAGAATCTTCTGTTGAAGCAGTCGATCATCCGTAATGAAAGGGTTCTCCGGCAGGAAGTGGTAACGAGAACCTTGAGTTAGATTTTAGCAAAATCTTTTAACCCGAATAGAAGAGAGATCAGATTCCCAGAGTATAGACAAGGAGTAAAAGATCCTAGTACCACCCAATGGCGACGTGTGCCCATAAGACACACATCCATGTTAGTAAAAGTTTTGTATTGACTAGACTCGACTTCGGCAAAGGAGTATGGAAGGGGGATTCCTACATGCAGTCGGCTCTGATACCAACTTATGACGCCCCCGATTCAATCATACACTAATCATACACGCAAACATGTACGATCAAGATCAGGGACTCACGGGAAGATATCACAACACAACTCTACAAATAAAATAAGTCATACAAGCATCATATTACAAGCCAGGGGCCTCGAAGGCTCGAATACAAGAGCTCGATCATAGACGAGTCAGCGGAAGCAACAATATCTGAGTACAGACATAAGTTAAACAAGTTTGCCTTAAGAAGGCTAGCACAAACTGGGACACAAATCGAAAGAGGCGCAGGCCTCCTGCCTGGGATCCTCCTAAACTACTCCTGGTCGTCGCCAGCGGGCAGCACGTAGTAGTAGGCACCTCCGGTGTAGTAGGAGTCGTCGTTGACGGTGGCGTCTGGATCCTGGGCTCCATCATCTGGTTGCGACAACCAGGATGAAAGGAAAAAGGGGGGAAAAGGGGGAGAAAGCAACCGTGAGTACTCATCCAAAGTACTCGCAAGCAAGGAGCTACACTACATATGCATGGGTATCAAATGGAGTAAGGGTATCATATGTGGACTGAACTGCAGAATGCCAGAATAAGAGGGGGATAACTAATCCTTTCGAAGACTACGCTTCTGGCAGCCTCCGTCTTGCAACATGAAGAAGTGAGTAGACTGAAGTCCTCCAAGTAGCATCGCATAGCATAATCCTAACCGATGATCCTCCCCTCGTCGCCCTGTGAGAGAGCGATCACCGGTTGTATCTGGCACTTGGAAGGGTGTGTTTTATTAAGTATCCGGTTCTAGTTGTCATAAGGTCAAGGTACAACTCCAAGTCGTCCTGTTACCGAAGATCACGGCTATTCGAATAGATTAACTTCCCTGCAGGGGTGCACCACATACCCCAACACGCTCGATCCCATTTGGCCGGACACACTTTCCTGGGTCATGCCCGGCCTCGGAAGATCAACACGTCGCAGCCCCACCTAGGCACAACAGAGAGGTCAGCACGCCGGTCTAAACCTAAGCGCACAGGGGTCTGGGCCCATCGCCCTTAGCACACCTGCACGTTGCGTGGGCGGCCGGAAGCAGACCTAGCCTAGTGGCGTTCCAGTCCAATCCAGAGCGCGCCGCTCCGTCGCTGACGTCAAGAAGGCTTCGGCTGATACCACGACGCCGGGATACCCATAACTACTCCCACGTAGATGGTTAGTGCGTATAGACCAAATGGCCAGACTCAGATCAAAAACCCAGATCTCGTTAAGCGTGTTAAGTATCCGCGAACGCCGACCAGGGCCAGGCCCACCTCTCTCCTAGGTGGTCTGAACCTGCGTTGTCGCTCCGCCTCAAAGTAACAATCAGGGGCCGTCGGGAACCCAGGCCCACCTCTACCGGGATGGAGCCACCTGCCCCTTCAACCCCCATGTCCGAACAGTATCACAGGTAATGTATCAATGTAGAGTATATAGTATATGCCCGTGATCACCTCCCGAAGTGATCACGGCCCAGTAGTATAGCATGGCAGACGGACAAGAGTGTAGGGCCACTGATGGAACACTAGCATCCTATACTAAGCAGTAGGATAGCAGGTAATGGTAACAACAGTAGTAGCAAGGACAGGCTATGCATCAGGATAGGAATAACGGAAAGCAGTAACATGCTACACTACTCTAATGCAAGCGGTATAGAGAAGAATAGGCGATATCTGGTGATCAAAGGGGGGGCTTGCCTGGTTGCTCTGGCAAGAGAGAGGGGTCGTCAACTCCGTAGTCGTACTGGGTAGCAGCGGCGTCGGTCTCGGTGTCTATCGAGAAAGAGGGGGGAGAAACAATAAATTTTTAAGCAAGCATATGCATAGTGATGCATGACATGTCAAGTAACGGCGTTAGAGGTGCCCTAACGTGGTAGTAGGTGATACCGGTGAAGGGGGATAACATCCGGGAAAGTATCCCCGGTGTTTCGCGTTTTTGGGCAGAGGAGCCGGAGGGGGAAAGTTGCGTGTTCGCTATGCTAGGGATGCGTGGCGGATGAACGGGCTGCGTATCCGGATTCGTCTCGTCGTTCTGAGCAACTTTCATGTATAAAACCTTTTCATCCGAGTTACGGTTTATTTTCTATGATTTATCAAAGTTTTAGGCATTTTCGAAATTTATTTAATTCTTTAAATTGAACATTATCCAGAACAGTGAAAGGTGATGTCAGCATGACATCACCATGACGTCAGCAGGTCAAATCCCAGCTGACCAAGGTCAAACCTGGCCCGTGGGTCCAGCGGGGCCCACCTGTCATCCTCTGTTTAGGTTAGTTAGGGTTTAGCTAATCCAGTTACTGTTTAATTAAACTAACTAATTAATTAGGTTAATTAAATAGAATTAATTAACTTAATTAATTCACTAATTAATTAATTTAATTAATTATTAAATTAATTAATTCATTTTATTTTATTTTCATTTTCATTTTCATTTTTTTAAAAACGTTTTGTGGGCTGGGCCCCTCTGGTCAGTGGCCCGAAGGGGCCTTAGCGGGCGTGTGGGCGTCGGGTCACCTGGACGCAGCCGTAACGGGTGCAGCCCAGCGCCACGGGGCGCCGGCGGCCACGGCACCGGCAGGCGGCCGGAACGGCACGGAGACGGAGGGGGCCGTGCGGCGACGGGGTTTGCCACGGGGAGCAAGGGCGACGGCTGGGCGCTGCACGGGCGGGTGCCGCGCGGAGCAGCAGCAGTGCAGCAGCAGGGGCCGGGGCGCGCGCCAGGCCACGGTGAGCGCGGGCCGCCGGAGTGGAGCGGAGCGGGGCGCGCGGGGCGTGGTGGCGCGGTCGACGCGGGAGGGAGAGAGGAGAGGGAGGGGCTTGCTCACGGCGGGGAGTAGGGCACGGGGCAGCGGGGCTCGTGGGGGAAGATGGGGACGACGGCGATGTGGAGGTGGTGTTCCGGCGAGTCGGCGACGCGAGCTCGTGGAGGCCATTCGGGGAGGAGGACGAGGACGGCCGCGCGACGGGGAGACGAGCGGCTGCGGCAAGGGACGGCTCCGGCGTCGTCGTCGAGCGGCGGGGGCGATCCAGGCGGCGTGGGGCGGCGTGGCGGCGGACGAGGGCGAGGTGGAGGCGACGGGTGGCGGCGTCGGGCGGGGGGGTTCGTTCCCCCGATCCCGATCTGGATCGGGGAAGGGAAGAGGGACGTGGGGTCGTGGGGAGGGGGGGAGAGGAGTGGGGGTTAGGGTTTCTGGGGTGTGGGGCTGTGGCCTATAGGCCAGGGGGGTGAGGGGGCGGCCGGTTGGGCCTGGCCTGGCTAATAGCTGGGCCGGCTGGCCCAGTGGGGGGGGGTCTGCTTCTCTTTTTTTTAGTTTTTTTTTTCTGTTTTGTATTTTCTTTTTTTGTTATTTATTATCCTTTTCTGTTTTAATTCGTTCATCATTGTATTTTAGTTTTGTAAAGTACAAAAATGATCCCTAATTTGGTAATAGGAATTATACCACTGCCACAATTAACTTGGCAACCAAATATTTTAGTTTGTAATAGTTTATCATTTTAAAAGCATTCAAATAATTGTTTTTGCTACTGTTTAAATCGTTTTTAGAGTATTTGAACATTTTATAAAAGTGTAGTTCCAATGCCATAATTACTTATGTATTATTTGGCTCACTCCGAACATTATAGTTTTAATTTTTGAAAACCGATGTTGTTTGCCTGATTTTTAATTTGAATTTGAAATGATTTTGAACTAACGCGATATTATCAACAGTAATCGGAGTGACGTGGCATCGTTAACGTGGGATTACTGTAGCCTAATTATCCGGGCTTCACAGGTGATCCTAATCACTGGGCTCCGAAGTGTCCTAACCGCTTTGAGGAGCACGAACATGAGAAGAGCGGCAAGTCCGCTAATGTTGTCATCGATGATACTGATATGAAGGAATCAGGGTACGGTATTTTTCCTACCATCCTTTCAGTATTTCAATCCCCTGATTGGTTAATTGACACCGGTGCTAATGTACATGTTTGTGCTGACGCCTCCATGTTTTCTTCTTACTAGGCAACAGGGACTTCACCCGTGCTGATGGGGAACGGGTGACATGCCATCGTTCGAGCTGTTGGTACGGTCGATCTGAAATTTACTTCGGGGAAGACTATGCCTCTGAAGAACGTTCATCATGTGCCGTCCATAAATAAAAATCTCTTTAGCGGCTCCCGTTTATGTCGAGATGGTTTTAAGTTGGTTTTCGAATCCAATAAATTTGTAATTTCTAAGTATGGACAATTTGTTGGAAAAGGCTATGAGAACGGAGGCTTGTTCCGCTTGTCTTTGTCAGATATTTGCACTAAAGTTATTAATAATGTTTGCCATAACAATGAGTCTGATATTTGGCATTCACGACTTTGTCACATTAACTTTGGTTGCATGACGCGGCTAGCCAATATGAATTTAATTCCGAAAATATCTACTGTCAAAGGCTCTAAGTGCCGAGTATGTGTGCAAGCTAAGCAACCTTGCAAGTCCCATAAGACTGCAGAGGCAAGAGACTTGGCGCCACTAGAGCTTATACATTCTGATCTTTGTGAGATGAATGGCGTGTTGACAAAAGGTGGAAAGAGATACTTCATGACGTTGATTGATGACTCCACTAGATATTGTTATGTGTATCTCCTGAAATCAAGAGATGAGGTTTTAACTTTCTTCAGAAACTATAAAGCTGAGGCAGAGAACCAACTTGATCGAAAAATTAAACGGCTTAGGTTCGATCATGGTGGAGAGTATCTTTCCAATGAATTTGATCTGTTTTGTGCGGAACATGGTATAATCCATGAGAGGACGCCTCCCTACTCACCTCAGTCAAATGGGGTAGCCGAAAGAAAGAACCGAACTCTAACTGATATGGTTAACACCATGTTAGACACATCGGGTCTTTCCACGGAATGGTGGGGGGAGGCGCTAATGACCGCGTGTCATGTCCTAAACCGAGTTCCGCAAAGCATAAGACCATGACTCCATTTGAGGAATGGGAAAGGAAAAGATCGAAACTCTCTTACCTACGTACTTGGGGTTGTTTGGCGAAAGTCAATATAGCAATTCCCAAGAAGCGCAAGCTTGGACCAAAAACCGTGGATTGTGTTCTTCTGGGCTATGCTTTTCATAGCATCGACTATAGATTTTTTTATAATAAAATATGAGGTATCCGACATGCATGTTGGTACGATTATGGAGTCGAATGATGCAACTTTCTTTGAGGACATATTTCCTACGAAGGATATGTCGAGTTCATCAAATCAGGAGATACCTACTCCATCTAGTGAGGAATTCACTGTAATTCCTGAACCCACCATTGCGATGGAACACGTTGAGAATCCTGTTGAGGGTGACAATGGAACTCCTGTGAGGATTAAGAGATAGAGGACTGCAAAGTCCTTTGGTGATGATTTCATTGTGTACCTCTTGGATGACACACCCAGGACTATTTCAGAAGCCTATGCATCTCCTGATGCTGACTACTGGAAGGAAGCTGTACGTAGCGAGATGGATTCCATCTTAGCTAACGGTACCTGGGAGATCACTGACCGTCCTTATGGGTGCAAACCTGTAGGATGTAAGTGGGTGTTCGAGAAGAAGCTTAGACCTGATGGTATGATTGAAAAGTATAAGGCACGGCTTGTGGCCAAGGGTTATACCCAGAAAGAAGGTGAAGACTTCTTTGACACTTACTAACCCGTGGCTAGACTGACCACAATTCGGGTGCTACTATCACTGGCTGCCTCACATGGTCTTCTCGTTCATCAAATGGACATTAAGACAGCTTTCCTCAATGGAGAGTTGAAGGAGGAAATTTATATGGATCAGCCAGATGGTTTTGTAGTACCTGGTCAGGAAGGAAAGGTGTGCAAGTTATTAAAATCTTTATATGGCCTTAAACAAGCTCCTAAGGAGTGGCATGAGAAGTTTGAAAGAACATTAACTGCTGCCGGCTTTGTAGTAAACGATGGTGACAAGTGCGTGTACTATCGCTATGGTGGGGGCGAAGGAGTTATTCTTTGTCTGTATGTCGACGACATACTGATCTTTGGAACCAAACTTGATTTAATCAAGGAGGTTAAGGATTTCTTATCTCACTGTTTTGAGATGAAGATGCAATACTCTCCTGATCTGCATGGCAGGTTGATACTTATCTTAATGTGTTCCAAGTGGCTTATTCGGGTAAGTAGAGATGTTGTCCTGCAGAACATCTTTTGAGGAACACACCTATATGAATTTGGCTGTTAACATCGCAGTCTGTGAGAATTGGGTGTTCTCTAATAAATTCATGAAAAGGCCCTGGAGTATGACGTATACGCTCCACCCGCGGGGAAGCCTTGCGGCAGCCCAGTATCAGTCAAGAATTTGTGTGAAACTAGTCTCGCAGAAAACTTGTAGTTCAAGGCATAGTTCACTATTCAAGTTGTGATCTAGTGTAGCATAAATCTCTAAGTGGAAGTTCAACTTCATAGTCTCCACTAAGCACCGGTATATAAACAATGTTTTGGAACTAAATGATGAGATGTGCCAATGAGACTTTGTGGGGGATTGTTGGAATTTTGCTAGTAGGCCTTTGGCCCAAAGCCCAACTAAAATTCTGAAATTCTCTTGGCCCATTCATGCACACATGTGAGTGGAGTGAGTGAGGCTAAAGTTTAGTCCCACCCCAGAAGTTGAGAGAGAGTTGCACCTCTTTATAAGGTGAGCTCTTCTACCACTTGTATGAGCATGAGAAGAGGAGACCTACACGCGCGCTCCTCCTCCTCGCTCGCCTCGCCACGCCACGCGTTGCCACGACGCGCCGTGGGTTGTGGGATTGAGACGAGCCGAGGACACAGCTATACACGTTGTCTATATTTTTGCTGCTCAGGAAAAATTAATGAGTCATTAATTCATAATTAACAAACGCATTAATTACTGAACCGTTTCCGATTCTTTTTGATCGTGACGACTCGGACGTGGGGTTTAATCCCACGACCTACCCGGCCCGCACTATGTAGTCAGGCAGACGTCTACCCTAGCCACCGCTGCTTCGTATGAGTTCTCACCACCGTTCCAGATCATTGCGCCGCCAAGCAAGTCTTCTCCATCCCTCCTTTCGGCGTGCACCGGGAGAAGGGACAGCAGGCCTCCGGAACCCCTGTACGGGAGAGGGGCGATCAGGTTTTTGGGGAGCGCGACATCTCGCAGCGACGACTTCTTCCCCGACCTCTGCAACCTCATCCTCGACGACATGGGTGACAACATCAACGCCGGCGGTGCTGCTCCCGCTGCACCGTATGTGATTCTATCCTTCCTGTTCAAGATCGTGGTAGAATTCATGTTTCTAGTATGTGCCCTAGATGTGATCTGTTCATCTGCTATGCTAGTTCGCATGATTAGTTTAATCTCCGCTACTGTAGTCATGATTTATCTTCTAATTATTCGGATTAAATTTTGTAGTAACTTGCTCATATTTCCAACAATCCAAAAACCTAATTATAGGAAATTTACTACGAGTGGTTTTGTTGCGCATCTGAAGCCGCCTGCCTTTAAGGGGGCGCAATATAAGAGGTGGCGCACGAGAGCAGTCTACTGGTTTCAAACCATGGGCTGCTATGACGCCACCAAGGGCAAGCCTGAGGGCGATCTTAATCCAGCACAGCTGGAAGCTTTCGAGAAGATTGATACCCTCTTTAAAGGCGCTCTTCTGAGTGTTCCTGATGACTCCATTGTGGATTCGTATATGTCGTTTTACAATGGCAAGGACATGTGGGCTGCGCTCGAGGCCAAGTTTGGTGCCTCGGACACCGGCAGCGAGTTGTACGTCATGGAGCAATTCTATGACTACAAGATGACTGATGAGCGCGCTGTTGTACAGCAGGCTCATGAGATACAGTCGCTCGCAAAAGAACTTGAGTACTTCAAGTGTGTGTTGCCGGACAAATTTGTTGCCAAGCTTCCACCTTCGTGGAACAATTTTTCTACTTCCCTGAAACACAAGAAACATGAGTTTTCCATTGCGGATCTCATTGGTACTCTTGATGTTGAAGAGAAGGCGAGACCAAAGGACACACGTGCTCGAGTTGCTGAGGGAGGTTCTAGTGCCCACATGGTACAGAAGAAGAACTCCCAGCCCAACAAGTTCAAAAACAATAAGAACAAAACTCGGGGCAAAGGCAAGTTTGATACAAAGAACAAGCCATCACATTCTACCAACTTCAAGAAGAATTCTCATAAGAAGGGGAAGGGACTTTGCCATGTCTGCGGTGATCCTAATCACTAGGCTCCGAAGTGTCCTAACCGCTTTGAGGAGCGCGAACATGAGAAGAGCGGCAAGTCTGCTAATGTTGTCATCGGTGATATTGATATGAAGGAATCAGGGTACGGTATTTTTCCTACCATCCTTTCAGTATTTCAATCCCCTGATTGGTTAATTGACACCGGTGCCAATGTACATGTTTGTGCTGTCGCCTCCATGTTTTCTTCTTACCAAGCAACAGGGACTTCACCCGTGCTGATGGGAAACGGGTCACATGCCATCGTTCGAGGTGTTGGTATGGTCGATCTGAAGTTTACTTCGGGGAGGACTGTGAGTCTGAAGAACGTTCATCATGTGCCGTCCATAAATAAAAATCTCATTAGCGGTTCCCGTTTATGTCGAGATGGTTTTAAGTTGGTTTTCAAATCCAATAAAGTTGTAATTTCTAAGTATGGACAATTTGTTGGAAAAGGCTATGAGAGCGGAGGCTTGTTCCGCCTGTCTTTGTCAGATATTTGCAATAAAGTTATTAATAATGTTTGCCACAATAATGAGTCTGATATTTGGCATTCACGACTTTGTCACATTAACTTTGGTTGCATGACGCGGCTAGCCAATATGAATTTAATTCCGAAAATCTCTACTGTCAAAGGCTCTAAGTGCCAAGTATGTGTGCAAGCTAAGCAACCTTGCAAGTCCCATAAGACTGCAGAGGCAAGAGACTTGGCGCCACTAGAGCTTATACATTCTGATCTTTGTGAGATGAATGGCGTGTTGACAAAAGGTGGAAAGAGATACTTCATGACGTTGATTGATGACTCCACTAGATATTGTTATGTGTATCTCCCGAAATCAAAAGATGAGGCTTTAACTTTCTTCAAAAACTATAAAGCTGAGGCAGAGAACCAACTTGATCGAAAAATTAAATGGCTTAGGTCCGATCGTGGTGGAGAGTATTTTTCCAATGAATTTGATCTGTTTTGTGCGGAACATGGTATAATCCATGAGAGGACGCCTCCCTACTCACCTCGGTCAAATGGGGTAGCCGAAAGAAAGAACCGAACTCTAACTGATATGGTTAACACCATGTTAGACACATTGGGTCTGTCCAAGGAATGGTGGGGGGAGGCGCTAATGACTGCGTGTCATGTCCTAAACCAAGTTCCCACAAAGCATAAGACCATGACTCCGTTTGAGGAATGGGAAAGGAAAAGATCGAAACTCTCTTACCTACGTACTTGGGGTTGTTTGGCGAAAGTCAATATAGCAATTCCCAAGAAGCGCAAGCTTGGACCAAAAACCATGGATTGTGTTCTTGTGGGCTATGCTTTTCATAGCATCGACTATAGATTTTTGATAATAAAATCTGAGGTATTCGACATGCATGTTGGTACGATTATGGAGTCGAATGATGCAACTTTCTTTGAGGACATATTTCCTCTGAAGGATATGTCGAGTTCATCAAATCAGGAGATACCTACTCCATCTAGTGAGGAATTCACTGTAATTCCTGAACCCACAATTGCGGTGGAACACGTTGAGAATCCTGTTGAGGGTGACAATGGAACTCCTGTGAGGAGTAAGAGACAGAGGACTGCAAAGTCCTTTGGTGATGATTTGATTGTGTACCTCGTGGATGACACACCCAGGACTATTTCAGAAGCCTATGCATCTCCTAATGCTGACTACTGGAAGGAAGCTGTACGTAGCGAGATGGATTCCATCTTAGCTAACGGTACCTGGGAGATCACTGACCGTCCTTATGGGTGCAAACCTGTAGGATGTAAGTGGGTGTTCAAGAAGAAGCTTAGACCTAATGGTACGATTGAAAAGTACAAGGTACGGCTTGTGGCCAAGGGTTATACCCATAAAGAAGGTGAAGACTTCTTTGGCACTTACTCACCCGTGGCTAGACTGACCACAATTCAGGTGCTACTATCACTGGCTGCCTCACATGGTCTTCTCGTTCATCAAGTGGACGTTAAGACAGCTTTCCTCAATGGAGAGTTGAAGGAGGAAATTTACATGGATCAGCCAGATGGTTTTGTAGTACCTGGTCAGGAAGGAAAGGTGTGCAAGTTATTAAAATCTTTATATGGCCTTAAACAAGCTCCTAATGAGTGGCATGAGAAGTTTGGAAGAACATTAACTGCTGTCGGCTTTGTAGTAAACGATGGTGACAAGTGCGTGTACTATTGCTATGGTGGGGGCGAAGGAGTTATTCTTTGTCTGTATGTCGACGACATACTGATCTTTGGAACCAAACTTGATTTAATCAAGGAGGTTAAGGATTTCTTATCTCGCTGTTTTGAGATGAAGATGCAATACAATCCTGATCTGCATGGCAGGTTGATACTTATCTTAATGTGTTCCAAGTGGCTTATTCGGGTAAGCAGAGAAGTTGTCCTGCAGAACATCTTCTGAGGAACACACCTATATGAATTTGACTGTTAACATCACAGTCTATGAGAATTGGGTGTTCTCTAATAAATTCATGAAAAGGCCCTGAAGTATGACGTATACGCTCCACCCGCGGGGAAGCCTTCGGCAGCCCAGTATCGGTCAAGAATTTGTGTGAAACTAGTCTCGCAGAAAACTTGTAGTTCAAGGCATAGTCCACTATTCAAGTTGTGATCTAGTGTAGCATAAATCTCTTAGTGGAAGTTCAACTTCACAGTCTCCACTAAGCACCGGTATATAAACAATGTTTTGGAACTAAATGATGACATGTGCCAATGAGACTTTGTGGGGGATTGTTGGAATTTTGCTAGTAGGCCTTTGGCCCAAAGCCCAACTAAAATTCTGAAATTCTCTTGGCCCATTTATGCACACATGTGAGTGGAGTGAGTGAGGCTAAAGTTTAGTACCACCGTGGAAGTTGAGAGAGAGTTGCACCTCTTTATAAGATGAGCTCTTCTACCACTTGTATGAGCATGAGAAGAGGAGACCTACACGCGCGCTCCTCCTCCTCGCTCGCCTCATCACGACGCGCCGCGGGTTGCGGATTTGAGCCAAGCCGAGGACAGAGCTATGCACATTGTCTATATTTTTGCTGCTCAGGAAAAATTAATGAGTCATTAATTAATAATTAACAAACGCATTAATTACTGCACCGTTTCCGATTCTTTTGGATCGTGACAACTCGGACGTGGGGTTTACTCCCACGACCTACCCGGCCCGCACTATATAGTCAGGAAGACGTCTACCCTAGGCGCCGCTGCTTCGTATGGTTTCTCACCACTGTTCCAGATCATTGCGCCGCCAAGCAAGCCTTCTCCATCCCTCCTTTCAGCGTGCACTGGGAGAAGGGACAGCAGGCCTCCGGAACCTCGCCTCTCGTGATCCTGTACGGGAGTGGGGCGATCAGGTTTTTGGGGAGCGCACTCACGCGACTGCTGGCAGCGACGACTTCGTGAACGACGACTTCTTCCCCAACCTCGGCAACCTCATCCTCGACGACATGGGCGACAACGTCAACGCCGGCGGTGCTGCTCCCGCTGCATCGTATGTGATTCTATCCTTCTTGTTCGAGATCGTGGTAGAATTCATGTTTCTAGTATGTGCCATAGATGTGATCTGTTCATCTGCTATGCTAGTTCGCATGATTAGTTTAATCTCTGCTACTGTAGTCATGATTTATCTTCTAATTATTCGGATCAAATCTCGTAGTAACTTGCTCATATTTCCCACAATCCAAAAACCTAATTATAGGCAATTTACTCCAAGTGGTTTTGCTGCGCATCTGAAGCCGCCTGCCTTTAAGGGGGCGCAATATAAGAGGTGGCGGACAAGAGCAGTCTACTGGTTTTAGACCATGGGCTGCTATGACGCCACCAAGGGCAAGCCTGAGGGCGATCTTAATCCAGCACAGCTGGAAGCTTTCGAGAAGATCGATACCCTCTTTAAAGGCGCTCTTCTGAGTGTTCTTGATGACTCCATTGTGGATTCGTATATGTCGTTTGACAACGGCAAGGACATGTGGGCTGCGCTCGAGGCCAAGTTTGGTGCCTCGGACACCGGCAGCGAGTTGTACTTCATGGAGCAATTCTATGACTACAAGATGACTGATGAGCGCCCTGTTGTACAGCAGGCTCATGAGATACAGTCGCTCACAAAAGAACTTGAGTACTTCAAGTGTGTGTTGACGGACAAATTTTTTGCCGGAGGCATCATTGCCAAGCTTCCACCTTCGTGGAACAATTTTGCTACTTCCCTGAAACACAAGAGACAAGAGTTTTCTGTTGCAGATCTCATTGGTACTCTTGATGTTGAAGAGAAGGCGAGAGCAAAAGACACACGTGCTCGAGTTGCCGAGGGAGGTTCTAGTGCCCACATGGTACAGAAGAAGAACTCCCAGCCCAACAAGTTCAAAAACAATTAGAACAAAACTCCGGGCAAAGGCAAGTTTGATACAAAGAACAAGCCACCACATTCTACCAACTTCAAGAAGAATTCTCATAAGAAGGGGAAGTGACTTTGCCATGCCTGCGGTGATCCTAATCACTGGGCTCCGAAGTGTCCTAACCGCTTTGAGGAGCGCGAACATGAGAAGCGCGGCAAGTCCGCTAATGTTGTCATCGGTGATATTGATATGAAGGAATCAGGGTACGGTATTTTTCCTACCATCCTTTCAGTATTTCAATCCCCTGATTGGTTAATTGACACCGGTGCTAATGTACATGTTTGTGCTGACGCCTCCATGTTTTCTTCTTACCAGGCAACAGGGACTTCACCCATGCTGATGGGGAATGGGTCACATGCCATCGTTCGAGGTGTTGGTACGATCGATTTGAAGTTTACTTCGGGGAAGACTGTGCGTCTGAAGAACGTTCATCATGTGCCGACCATAAATAAAAATCTTGTTAGCAACTCCCGTTTATGTCGAGATGGTTTTAAGTTGGTTTTTGAATCCAATAAAGTTGTAATTTCTAAGTATGGACAATTTGTTGGAAAAGGCTATGAGAACGGAGGCTTGTTCCGCCTGTCTTTGTCAGATATTTGCACTAAAGTTATTACTAATATTTGCCACAACAATGAGTCTGATATTTGGCATTCACGACTTTGTCATAGGGATTCTTCTCCGAAGGAGGTCTTAATCTCCAAAGGAGAGGGATAGATAGGAGCAAAGCCCCCTCTAGTTCTTCTAATATGCTTTGCTCCCTATAACAAAAGAGAGAGGTGCGAAGTATATAGGCGGTTGGAGGTGAGGAATTAAGTGAAGGGTAAAGGGACATTTTCAAACATTGTTGTAGGCATGGCCATGTGCACGGGCTAAAGTGCCCATGTGGGGGGGGGGGTCCTATGTGCACGGGGTGGTTAGCAGCTACAGTGGTGGCCCGTGCACATGGTGGTCGAAGGGCCCATGTGCATGGGTGTCCAGAGAGTTTCTGGATAGCTCGTGTGCGAGGGATCGTGGAAGTTGTGTGCAGGGCTGTCCTGGTGGCTTGCTCCTTCTTCAGCTGCAAGTCACCATCTTTCATGCATTCTTTTCGTTCCTCTTCTTGGACTTGGTGAGGCTTCCTCGCATGGGACATGAGCTGTTAATTAACCCAATGAAGGATGTGGGCTGACCAAAAGGGCAACACATACAAAAGCAGCCAGGAACACGAGACAAGTCGAGCAATGCAACAAATTGTCACTCTCTTCTCGTCTTATCCCTCCCCGATAGTACTATGTGTGCTATTCTTGAGTAATATGAACATACTAACCCAATGAGAGGTTAAGAAACAAAATACCTTAACAGTGAAGTGTTTGATTATTGTCATTAGAGCATGCATGGCTAATACTATATACGGTTGACATGTCGTCGAGCCTTATCATTATTAATCACAATCATGTAATAAATCTTACTATAAGGTTGGCTATTAGAGTAGTCATGGTTTTATTTTATTTTTTGTCACGTTCATCTATAGGTACTATTGTTGTCATCTAGAGGTTGTATTCTGCATGAGAGTCCACTCATTTGATTTTCTCCTTGCCTCTATCATCTTCATTGTCAAAATACGTATTTTATAGCCCTTGTTATACTTACTCTAAGGAGAGGGGTCAGTGACCTCCTGATATAGGCCTTATCTCTTTTACAACTTAAAGGAAAATTCAAGAGGAACACACAAATCAACATTCAAAGACAAGTCCAATCACACAATCAATAGATAAGAAAACACAAGAAATCCACAATTATACAAGATCAACCAAACGAAAACTAGCAACTAGGGTAATGATGTAGGGTGGAATCCTAGATGAAGATCTTTTCACACTTGGAGGGGGAGAGAGGATGAACACAAGAACACAAAGAGGAAATTCACTCAAACAAAGATCCAATCACACATCCACTATAATAGCAAACACATGAGATCCACAAGAATACAAGATCAATCCAAGGAAACAAGCGCAAAGGTATGGTTCTTTCCCCTCCTAAGGAGGTGAGGTATTGATGATAGTATTCTCCAAAAGGAGGTCTTGAAATCCACTTGGGGATCCTTTCCTAAGAGGCCTTGATCTCCAAGAGGAGTGGTAGAAGGAGCAAAGCTCTACCAATGTCTCACATATACTTTGCTAACCCTAACAAGTGTCTTAGACCCGAAATATATAGTTAGTGGGAGGAAGGGGATGACTTGAGAGTCAAGAAAGGGCATCCACGGCCGAACCTAGGAGGCCTATGCGCACGGGGTAAGTTGGGCATGTGCACGCGGGGGTCCTGTGTGCACGGTACACGCCCGTGTGCACGGTGTGCTATAGCAGCGGGAGCCCATGCACACGGGTTTGGAGGCCGTGCGCACGGGGTCACGAGTCTCATTTCCAGTAGCTCTCTGCGTGGCCCGTGGGCACGGGGTCTAGAGGGCCCGTGCGCACGGGGTTCCCTGGAAGGTGATGTTTTCATCTTCTTCGGCTCCTTCTCCTTCCTCGAGGCCTTGGGGTGCTTCTCCTCCTCCTTTAGGGTGTCCTTTATACGCTTGGTGGCGTTGGTCTTCATACCTAGTGACACATAACATGTTTTTGTGAGGTAGCATCCAAGTTCAATTTACATCCATATTGATCTCGAGTGGGAGTCGTTTACCTTGGTTTCAATGGCGCGTGTTCGAGCTCTTGTCAAGGGTCCACGGGGATGATGGAAGTATGCTCCACATCATCGCCCCCCCTTAGGAGAGATCCATCCTCGGATCATGATCTTCATCACCATGTGAAAGCACAAGTTCTCCCTAGGTGGTTTTGATAATTGATGACAACATATCTCTTGTTGGACTAACATTTCTATCTAGCATGTTTCAGATAAGTTCAACAATGGAGTGGCATGGACTAAAGGTTATGGGAACTCCTTCAAGATGCTAAGGACAAAGGATTGGCTAAAGCTTCAAGCTCAAGACTCTTCATTTTACATTTTAGTGATCCAAGATCACATTGAGTCCATAGGAAAAGCCAATACTATCAAGGAGGGATGAGGTGTTGCTTAATGAGCCTCTTGCTTCATGTGCTTAATGATATGCTCCAAAATCCTCAGCTACTTTCCCACTTCCACATATGACCTAAACCCAAAGCCAAACTCGGACCTACCGATTATTTCTATCCGGCGCCACCGAGTTTCACCTGTCATAGCCACTGCCAGAAACCCTAATCAGTTCGGTCTCACCGATGGGATCTCGGTCTTACCGAGATGGGCTTGCAAACTCTCTGTTACCTATTGCAATATTTTCGGTCCCACCGAGATATGCAATCGGCCCCACCGAGTTTGCTTGGCCAACTCTCTGTTTCACTTATTACCCAAATCGGTCCCACCGAGTTTGAGTAATCGGTCAAACCGAGTTTTGGATTTACCCTAACCCTAGCACATCGGTCCCACCGAGTTGATCCAGTCGGTCCCACCGAAAATCTCTAACGGTCACTAGGTTTCCTATTTCGGTCTGACCGAGTTTGTTGATTCGGTCCCACCGAGATTGGTAAATCGTGTGTAACGGTTGGATTTTGTGTGGAGGCTATATATACCCCTCCACCTCCTCTTCATTCGTAGAGAGAGCCATTCCAGCATCCTATTTCTGAGAGAGAACTACCTACTCATGTGTTGAGGCCAAGATATTCCATTCCTACCATATGAATCTTGATCTCTAGCTTTCCCCAAGTTGCTTTCCACTCAAACCTTCTTTCCACCAGATCCAAATCCTATGAGAGAGAGTTGAGTGTTGGGGAGACTATCATTTGAAGCACAAGAGCAAGGAGTTCATTACCTACACACCATTTGTTACTTCTTGGAGAGTGGTGTCTCCTAGATTGGCTAGGTGTTACTTGGGAGCCTCCGACAAGATTGTGGAGTTGAACCAAGGAGTTTGTAAGGGCAAGGAGATCGCCTACTTCGTGAAGATCTACCGCTAGTGAGGCAAGTCCTTTGTGTGCGATGGCCATGGTGGGATAGACAAGGTTGCTTCTTCGTGGACCCTTCGTGGGTGGTTGCTTCTTCGTGGACCCTTCGTGGGTGGAGCCCTCCGTGGACTCGCGCAACCATTACCCTTCGTGGGTGGAGCCCTCCGTGGACTCGCGCAACCGTCACCCTTCATGGGTTGAAGGCTCCATCAACGTGGATGTAGGATAGCACCACCTATCCGAAGCACGGGAAAAACATCCGTGTCTCCAATTGCGTTTGAATTCTCCAAACCCTTCCCCTTACATTCTTACAAGTTGCATGCTTTACATTCCGCTGCTCATATACTCTTTTCATGCTTGCTTGATATGTATTGTGTATGTTGAAATTGTGCCTAAAACTCCACTCAAACCAAAAAGGCCTAAAAATTACAACTTTAGCACTAAGTGTCTAATCACCCCCCTCTAGACACATCTACTTCTAGATCCTACAAGTGGTATCATAGCTTTGGTCTCCATTGCCTTGGTTTAATCACCATTGGAGGAAGAAGGATATGTCTACCTTAGGGAGTCTTAGACATAGAGTGCCTATTCTTGATGGAGAGTATTTTCATGAGTGGAAAAATGAGATGCTTGTAATTTTCAATCAATATCATTTGAACAAGTATATTGCTAGCCCTTGTGCACCTCATATTGATCCTTTGCATCCTACCCTAGATGAAGATATTGACATGATTCGCAATCTTAGAACTATTGAGCTCATCATTAGAGGATTGCCCAAAAATTTGATTGCTAGTTTGCCTACTCTTAATTGTGCCTATACTATATGGAAATTTCTTGAGGAACGATTTCCCGATCATTCCTTGAAAACTTTGGATGAAATTCTCCATAAATCTATTACCTTGAGTAAGATGAACTCTAGTGATCCTAGTTTTGGTAATTGTCTATTTGAACTTACCAATCTTAAGCATGCTAAAGGAGATGTTGGAATCATTAGTGATATCATATTCGAAGCTATAAGAATTCATAAAAGTGACCACTTTGATGATCATTTATCTAATGAATTACCCTCTCTAGGAAATGATGAGTCACAAGATCATGATGAACATGGATACTATGATGATGATGATGATAGTGACTTCGATCTTGATGATGCAATGAGACATTTTGGTCTTATGGCAAATCTTCGGGGATATGAATCAGGAGGAAAGGAATGGGTTCTTGATAGTGGATGTACTGATCATATGACCGGAGATGAAGAGATGTTTCGTGAGCTTGCTGAAAATGACGGCCCTCGAAAATATGTCACCTTTGGTGATAATTCAAAGGGTAAAGTGGTTGGCCTTGGTAAGGTGGCCATCTCACATGATAATTCCATTCAAAATGTCATGCTCGTTGAATCTCTCGGCTACAACTTACTTTCAGTATCTAGACTTGTTGATTTCGGTTTGAATGTCCTATTTACTGAGGTAGATTGCCAAGTATTTCGTCGAGACAATCATAAAATGGTCTTTACCGGTATGCGTAGAGGTGATCTTTACATTGTCGATTTCTCTAAAAAGGCACAACCTAAAACTTGCTTTGTTGCTAAATCCTCAAAAGGTTGGTTGTGGCATAGACGACTAGGTCACGTTGGCATGAGAAACCTCGACAAGCTTATTAAAGGAAATCATATCCTTGGAGTTAACGATGTCATATTTGATAAGGATAGACTTTGCAGTGCTTGTCAAGCAGGTAAACAGGTTGGAGGAAGGCATCCCGTGAAGAACATCATGACCACAAGATGGCCACTCGAGCTACTTCATATGGATCTTTTTGGTCCCAACGCCTACAAGAGTCTCGGTGGAAATTCTTTTGGTCTAGTTATAGTTGATGATTTTTCAAGATTTACGTGGGTGTTCTTTCTTAATGACAAGTCGCGGGTCCAGAAGATCTTCAGAAACTTCGCTAGGAAGGCCCAAAATCAGTTTGACGTGAAGATCAAGAAGGTTCGGAGTGACAACGGAACGGAGTTCAAGAACGCAAATGTGGACACCTTTCTTGACGAAGAAGGGATTTCACACGAGTTCTCGGCTACGTACACACCTCAACAAAATGGAGTTGTTGAGAGGAAGAACCGGACGCTCATCAAAATGGCAAGAACGATGCTTGATGAATACAAGACGCCGAAGCACTTTTGGGCAGAAGCGGTTGAGACAGCTTGTCACGCAACAAATCGCTTATATCTTCACAAGCTACTCGGCAAGACGGCATACGAGCTTCTCACCGGTAACAAATCCCAAGTTGGATACTTTCGAGTATTCGGCTCAAAGTGCTACATTCTTGATAAGCATCGTCGTTCAAAGTTTGCTCCTAAATCTCATGAAGGTTTTCTACTTGGTTATGGCTCAAACTCTCACACTTACCGTGTCTACAACAATTTCACCCGAAAGGTTGAAGAGACGGTAGATGTGAAGTTTGATGAATCTAATGGCTCGCAAGTAGAGCAATTGCCAATTGATGTAGGAGACAAAGACCCTTCAGAAGCAATCCAAGACTTGTCCATTGGCAAAATTCGTCCAACGGAGGTGAAGGAGAGTACTTCATCCGTCCAAGTGGAAGCTTCTATTTCACGACAAGGTGAACCAAGAATCGACACGGAAGCATCCACAAGTGGGACACACCAAGATGAAGAAGACAAGGAAATGCATCAAGACGAACATCAACAACCTCTTTCTCCACCACGACAAGAGAACGACGACGTCAACAATGAAGAAGGCCAAGAAGAAGAACAATATGAAGGAGATGTTCAACGAAGACCCAAGCAAAAGCTCTCACGAGTTCGAGCAAGAATTGCCAAAGATCACCCCGTCGAGCAAATCCTCAATGATATACAAACCGGGAGAATCACTCGCTCAAAAACTCGTTTAGCTAACTTTTGTGAAAACTATTCATTCATCTCTAGCATTGAACCTATGAAGGTTGAAGAAGCATTGGAAGATCCGGATTGGATAAACGCTATGCATGAAGAGCTACACAATTTTGAGAGAAACCAAGTTTGGACATTGGTTGAGAAGCCCGACAACAACCACAACATCATTGGTACCAAATGGGTGTTTCGCAACAAGCAAGATGAAGATGGACAAGTGGTTCACAACAAAGCACGTCTCGTCGCCCAAGGGTACACACAAGTCGAAGGTATGGACTATGGTGAGACATATGCTCCCGTTGCTAGACTTGAGTCCATTCGCATCTTACTTGCCTATGCTAATCACCATAATATCACCTTGTACCAAATCGACATTAAAAGTGCTTTTCTAAATGGTGAAATAGAGGAGGAAGTTTATGTCAAACAACCTCCCGGCTTTATCAATCCTAAGAAACCAAATCATGTTTACAAACTTCACAAAGCTCTTTATGGTCTTAAACAAGCTCCTAGAGCATGGTATAAATGCTTGACCAAGTTCCTTATTACAAGTGGTTTTGAAATTGGTAAAATTGATTCTACTCTTTTTACTAAAAGGGTTAATGGAGAACTATTTGTATGCCAAATTTATGTCGATGATATCATATTTGGTTCAACTAACCCTCTCTTTAGTGAAAAGTTTGGAAAGCTAATGTCAGAGAAGTTTGAGATGTCTATGATGAGTGAACTCAAATTCTTTCTCGGTTTGCAAATCAAGCAAACTAAGGAAGGTACATTTGTCTCTCAAACGAAGTACACCAAGGACTTATTCAAGAAGTTCAATATGCAAGAATGCAAAGGTATGTCTACACCCATGCCTACTAGTGGACATAAAGATTTGACCAAAGATGGTGAACCGGTTGATCAAAAGGTTTATCGCTCTATGATTGGTTCATTGTTATACCTATGTGCTTCACGTCCCGATATTATGCTAAGTGTGTGCATGTGTGCATGATATCAAGCTGCTCCTAAAGAATGTCATCTTAAGGCTGTGAAAAGGATAGTGAGATATTTAATCCATACACCAAATTTTGGCATTTGGTATCCTAAGAGGTCTTCTTTTGATCTTGTTGGCTATTCTGACTCGGATTATGCCGGAGATAGGGTTGATAGAAAGTCCACTTCGGGTACTTGTCAATTTCTTGGTAGATATCTTGTGTCTTGGTCTTCCAAGAAACAAAACTCGGTATCCTTATCCACCGCCGAAGCGGAATACATTGCCGCTAGTTCATGTTGTGCTCAATTACTTTGGATGACCCAAACTCTTAAAGATTATGGGATTTATGTGAAACATGTTCCACTGCTTTGTGACAATGAAAGTGCTATCAAAATTGGTCATAATCCTGTACAACATTCTCGAACTAAGCATATTGAAGTTCGTCATCATTTCATTCGAGATCATGTTGCTAAGGGTGACATTAATCTTAAGCACATTCGCACCGATAAGCAATTAGCAGATATATTTACTAAACCTCTTGATGAGAAAGTATTTTGCAGGTTGAGAGGTGAATTGAACATCATTGATGCTTCGAACTTGGAGTAGAAACTCCATTGGATACATGCAAGACATGAGCTTATGACTAATCCATGATATATCTCTTATGATGACTATCTTATGTCTTGGATATATTTGTACCTTGCATGTTGTCTAACCCATGTAGGTGCTTGGTTGAATCTAATTCCATGAGATTGCGACTCACTCACATCTTGAGCAATCTCTACATCACCAAGTCTTTACACAATGGCGGTTGAAGACAAGGAAGCACAAAACCATTCAAACATATCATTTGACAAATTCTATGTTGAGCTTCATGATTGTCATTTTTGGATACACAAGTGCTCTTCCTTGCAAGAACTAACCCATGTAGGTAGATGAACTCAAACTCCAAGTGGTACTCTCAACTCTTGATGAGCTACATCAACCTTGAGCACCCACACAAGTTCAACTACATGAGCAAGAACCACACCACCACCCAAGGTATTTTATTCCATCTTAGAGAAGCTTTACTCCAAGACATGAGTCAAAGCAACTCAACAAGATGTGAATACATCAATATGCTTAAACGAAAAATGGTAACCCCATTTTGAGCTTAAACGATGAGTATGACCTATGATCAAGTGTTCTCACTTGACTCCTAAGTCAATATACTCTAACATAGGTGACTATGTCACCGCCCAACTCTAGATGAAGTTCTCTTGTGTTCTTTTTGTGTGTATCTCATGCATGTTTAGTTTCTTTCTCTTTTTCAAAAACAAAAAAACCCCATCTAGATTTTTCAGTCTCTTCTCTTTTCTTTCTGTTTATGTTCTGCATTTTCTGCATTTAATTCCTTGCAAATCCTTCAGGTAATTCATTGCAAATCTTTGTGAGATCCTACATGTCTAGTGAGCTGAGGTGACAAGTGTTTTTCTCTGTGTGAACTCAGTTTCACCGACTTGTAATTTTTGGTCCAACCGAATCTTTTCGGTGCCACCGAAACATACCACTCGGTGCCACCAACTTCGCAACAGGAAAAACAGCTTGCCACTTGTTCTATATTTCTTCTGATCCAGCTCTACTCAATGAATCTTGTCCTCTTCAAGCATCATAGTTTTATCCATTGCTTTGTGCTGAGTCTCAAGGACCAAACCTATACGACGGATTCCAGAAAGCCCTTCTTGGAAATTGATGTCAAAGGGGGAGAGAGAGATCACATCAAAGCTTGTAGGAGAGAGAGATCACATCAAGGGAGAGAAAAAGTCTCAAGAACTAAAGAACTAAACCTACAAGAGAGAAAGTATTAAGGGGGAGAAAGAGATTTCCAGGGGGAGAGAATACTCAAGGATCCCAGATGCTTGATGTTCAAGAGGAGAGATGTCACATGCCTTTTTGGGGGAAAGACATGTATTTGCATTAAGTTCTATCCATTTGTATCTTTCAGCTCTGATTTTCTGTTCCCTATCTTCTCCCAATATCTCATGTAAGATTCAGGGGGAGCAAGACACCTAAGGGAAAGAAATCAGTCAAATTCATTGCATATCTTTACTCTTGGGGACATGTTGAATCCAATGTGGTACCTTGTACTCACTCTCTACATGTCATCCCAGTCTTGGCATTCTTGTGGTTTCTTTTGTGTGCTCTGGCTAGTGGATGTACCTGTGTTATCTAACTTTGTTTGTGCAGGTTCATTCCATCCTAAGCCAACTCAAGACCACAAGGTAAGTTTATGCATCAAAATCATGAGTATGAGGAGTTCTTGCTTATGTACATACTGTTTGCAAGAAGGACTCATGAGCATGAAGGTATTTTCCTTGATAATCTTTTGCTCTGATGCATATGGCCAAGATACATGTAACACATTGCCTACTCTGTCATGGTTATGCTCTCACATGCCTCTATATTTCATATTTACATGAGTGCATACATGTAGGGGGAGCCTATGCTTGTTACATGTCCTTCCAAAGCTTTACTTGCTGTTCTTTATATCTTTATCTAAAGCTTTGATGTATGTTGCCATCAATTACCAAAAAGGGGGAGATTGAAAGCACAAGTGCTCCCTAGGTGGTTTTGATAATTGATGACAACATATCTCTTGTTGGACTAACATTTCTATCTAGCATGTTTCAGATAAGTTCAACAATGGAGTGGCATGGACTAAAGGTTGTGGGAACTCCTTCAAGATGCTAAGGACAAAGGATTGGCTAAAGCTTCAAGCTCAAGACTCTTCATTTTACATTTTAGTGATCCAAGATCACATTGAGTCCATAGGAAAAGCCAATACTATCAAGGAGGGATGAGGTGTTGCTTAATGAGCCTCTTGCTTCATGTGCTTAATGATATGCTCCAAAATCCTCAGCTACTTTCCCACTTCCACATATGACCTAAACCCAAAGCCAAACTCGGACCTACCAATTATTTCTATCCGGCGCCACCGAGTTTCACCTGTCATAGCCATTGCCAGAAACCCTAATCAGTTCGGTCTCACCGATGGGATCTCGGTCTCACCGAGATGGGCTTGCAAACTCTCTGTTACCTATTGCAATATTTTCGGTCCCACCGAGATATGCAATCGGCCCCACCGAGTTTGCTTGGCCAACTCTCTGTTTCACTTATTACCCAAATCGGTCCCACCGAGTTTGAGTAATCGGTCAAACCGAGTTTTGGATTTACCCTAACCCTAGCACATCGGTCCCACCGAGTTGATCCAGTCGGTCCCACCGAAAATCTCTAACGGTCACTAGGTTTCCTATTTCGGTCTGACCGAGTTTGTTGATTCGGTCCCACCGAGATTGGTAAATCGTGTGTAACGGTTGGATTTTGTGTGGAGGCTATATATACCCCTCCACCTCCTCTTCATTCGTAGAGAGAGCCATTCCAGCATCCTATTTCTGAGAGAGAACTACCTACTCATGTGTTGAGGCCAAGATATTCCATTCCTACCATATGAATCTTGATCTCTAGCTTTCCCCAAGTTGCTTTCCACTCAAACCTTCTTTCCACCAGATCCAAATCCTATGAGAGAGAGTTGAGTGTTGGGGAGACTATCATTTGAAGCACAAGAGCAAGGAGTTCATTACCTACACACCATTTGTTACTTCTTGGAGAGTGGTGTCTCCTAGATTGGCTAGGTGTTACTTGGGAGCCTCCGACAAGATTGTGGAGTTGAACCAAGGAGTTTGTAAGGGCAAGGAGATCGCCTACTTTGTGAAGATCTACCGCTAGTGAGGCAAGTCCTTCGTGGGCGATGGCCATGGTGGGATAGACAAGGTTGCTTCTTCGTGGACCCTTCGTGGGTGGTTGCTTCTTCGTGGACCCTTCGTGGGTGGATCCCTGCGTGGACTCGCGCAACCATTACCCTTCGTGGGTGGAGCCCTCCGTGGACTCGCGCAACCGTTACCCTTCGTGGGTTGAAGTATCCATCAACGTGGATGATGGATAGCACCACCTATCTGAACCACGGGAAAAACATCCGTGTCTCCAATTGCGTTTGAATTCGCCAAACCCTTCCCCTTACATTCTTGCAAGTTGCATGCTTTACATTCCGCTGCTCATATACTCTTTGCATGCTTGCTTGATATGTATTGTGTATGTTGAAATTGTGCCTAAAACTCCACTCAAACCAAAAAGGCCTAAAAATTGCAACTTTAGCACTAAGTGTATAATCACCCCCCCTCTAGACACATCTACTTCTAGATCCTACACCATGGTATGGGGCCAAGTCCTTGATATTGAAGATGTCTCTTATGTTGTACTTGTTGCATGGGAGGATCTTGTAGGCGTTGTCATTGTATCATGCTATCACCTTGAAGGGTCCATCGGCTCGTGGTAGTAGCTTGGACTTGCACTCATTGGGGAAGTGGTCCTTCTGGAGATGTAGCCATACGAGATCGACCGGTTGGAACACCATTGGAGACTTGTTGATGTTGAGCTTGGTGGCGAGGTGGTTATCAGAGCCGACCCTCACGGTTACGCGGATGTTTGCGGACAGGTGCGTGGTCATGTTGTTCATGACATTTGTGACCCATCATGGCACACCGCATGGCACATGTACCGGACTGGATGCACAGACATATGTGCTAAGAGGGAATGTTCCTATGGCCCGACGAGGACGTCGGTTCGGGTGTATGTGATAGCCTGGCTTATTAGGGATGATAGACTACTCATATCAATAAGGAATTCCTTCTTTTCCGCAAGCCCATTCGGACAGAACTCCAAAGTTAAGTGTGCTCTGGTTGGAGTAATTTTAGGATGGGTGACAGACCAGGAAGTTGCTCCCGGGTGCGCACGAGTGAGGACAAAGTGCGCATAAAAGACTAGTATTGATCTGTGGGGCCAGTCTAGATCCTGCCAGGAGTAATGACCACCGGCGGGTGTGTCCGGGGCATTACAGTGGTGTACTTGTCGCTCGATCGTGGCCCTTGTATCTTCATGCACCTTATTGAGATAACTTGCTCTTGCACTTGCATCCATGGTCGCTTGTTCTTGTAGCGGTAGAGGAAGGATGTCCAAGGCGACAAAGGGTTGAAGCCATAGACGATCTTGAAGGGGGACTTGCCGGTAGTAGAGTGTCTTGCATGATTATAGGCGTACTCGGTGATGGGTAAGCACCCCCGTCAATGCCCACTGGCGAAAATGATGAGTGAAGACTCGTGACCCTACTGTATCTCACTGATCATCTGAAAATCCTGCAACATGATAAGTTGCAGCCACAAGGGTCAATACATTGAATGTATTGGCAAATCACGCATAATGATATAGCAAACCTACATCGACATGCAAGGTATGACAAAAAACACACTCAAGTTGGTATGTAGAAAGATGTCTCCACCTACCTCCACTAATGGATCAAGGTTCACACACCACAACCAATTACCCGCAGAAAAGAATGACCAAGATCTCCAAGAAGTCTCAAGTGCACTCAGCCATGGTGCATTCTCTAGGGATAATAGAGCGCTCAACCATCAATCACTTGATTTAAGCCCCGAAACCTCAAGTGTGCTCAGCCATGGCACATTCTCTAGGGACAATAGAATGCTCAACCATTGACGCATTCACCTAGAAAAAGTCCCGAGCCTATAGCTATAAAGACTCACCACTTCCATGCACCACTCAACACATACCCACGTCTACCATCGCATGCTACTCACACCATCACATAACACAGTCAATACCAAAACATGACAACACGGAACATAATTGTCAACCAAACAAATAACATATCGTAAGTGGGGATAGCCATTAGTGCCTCAAACCATGGCGCTCCCACCTCCCACCATGGCACTGACCACCTCACCAGCGATCTCCATCCTCCTCCACTAATCTGTGGATCTTCTCTGGTGATTATCTCTGGCGTACTCTCTGGATCAAGGCAATACCCATCTTCTATGGCTTCCTCTGGTGGATCTACCCTTGGTTTGGATTTCACCAAGGGTAGGGTTTTTTCTGATGAGATTTTCAAATCGACTGGTCACACGATTCACCCAATGGGACGAAGGAGGGCATTCACATTGATTGTATCTTTTAGTCATCATGCTTTCCGTTTGTCAAAAGATTCTATGGCGGCGGCATTGGAAGCTGCAATTGGTGACTCTGCAATTGATCTTTGAGTAGATCACGTCAAGGATAAGGTTTACACTTTTCAAGTCTCATACAAGCAAGTTGGTTTTCTTATTATGGATCTTCATTCGTTTGCTTGTGATCTGTTCAAATGTTACTTTAATCTGTGGGGTAATGAGGGGCCTAATTGGGTTAGAGAACTCAAGATCTGGCGGAAAGAGTGTGATGCTGAATGGATTCTGGTTAGTCCAACTAAGCATCGATCATCTCTAGGTCGATTGGCCATGCATAAAACTCCAGTTAGATCTTCTATTAAGTCGGCAGGCTCTGCTAAGAAGAAACTATCTTTTGCCACATTTGAACAATATTCAGCTTGCAAAGGATATAGATATCCTGCAATGCAAAATTGCATTGATACGATCACTGATGGGGGTTATGATCTTTCTTCTCATGAGTGTGTTGTTATTCGGTAGTCTCCCCCTTTAGATTTGCATTGGACGGTGGCTAGACCACCTATTGTGTTTGGTACAGTAGTTCCTTTGTTGGAGTTAGGCCGGCTGGCAACCCCAACACCGGAGTGCGATCTAGATTCTGTGGAACAGATGCCCGTGCATGTTGGCAATCTCTCTGCGCAGATCGCGAAGGCGGGATTATCTCCACTTCAAAATGATAGCTCAATTTCTGGCCCATTGCTTTCGGAGATCCAACCAAGCGGCAGCCCATTGCTATAGAATAGCCCAATTTTTGGTGGGCCCTCTACCTCTTCTGGCCTGAGCCCAATGGCCACTTCTCAGGATATTCCTACCTTGCAAGAGGCTGCTCGACAATTTGAAGCTATGGTCAATGACATGGTGGACGGCAGTGTTACTTGCACTGTTTGCTCTCATAGGGGCCACCTGTCATCTACCTATGGAATGCGAGCGGTCTGCTCGGCTTGCTCACGCTCGGGTCACTCTAGGAAGGATTGTAATGATTTCGCGCGCTCCAATGGTTTGGTTTGGAAGCCAATTTATTTGAAACAAAATACGAGTATATCGGAATCCTCTGCCTGTCAGGGAAAGGGAGCCGGAGTTATTGGGATAGTCTGTCCAGTCACATCGCCGCCGCCCGCATTGCTGCAATCTCCCCCTCTTCCTTCCAAAGAAAACCTGATGCCTGCTCCCCTATCTTCATCCATGACGAACTACGAGCTTGATACTTAGCGCTTTGTGCCAGTCGGCCACCACATCATTGATGGTGGCGACCATTGTCTCCCTTGCACCTTCTTCACGCCTGCAGCTCATCCGCCCAGCCGCCATGAGGATTTCATGGTGGCTGAGGTGATGCCTACTCTGGAGGGACTACTCGGGCCAGTTTGTGAGGAGATTGTGCAGTTTCTGCAAGACAGAGGTATTATGGTTCGCTCTGCTCAGCCATGGTTTCATGGGGTTGGTCTGTTTAAAGTTAGGGATCCAACTGTCAGATATACTCTGGTTCAGCATGCTCCATTTCTGCTGGGTAATGATAGATTTGTTAGATTCATGAAGCATGATGAGGGGGAAAATTTCAAGGGGACTCATGGTTTCTGCAAGGGATGTCTTATGTTCATTGGCATTCCATTAGATTATCGCACCGCTGAGTTTATCTCGCAAGCGGTAGGAACTTTTCAGAAATTTATCTCCTTGGACAGTGAAGATCCCTACCTTGTGAGAACTTTGGTTGAGGCTAGTTTTCCGGATACACCGCTTGTTTCGCGTGATGTGGTTTTTGGTGACTATGTTGAATGGGGTGGAGCTCAGGTTTCTTGGAGTGCTGCATATTATGTTCTTGGCGCAGACTTTGCTGATCAAATGCCAAATGATGAGGACCCAATGCCCTTGGATGGAAATCCTCATCCTTTGCCCGACAATCTGATACCTGATAATCTGCCATTTGTGTTGCCTCCCTATCCAATACTGGGATGGAATGATGCTCCAATGGTTGCTCCTCCGCCGCCTGAAAACAATGTGGATGCTGGTTGGGGCAATGCTCATTGGGGAGACAATGGAGAGGAGATTGAACAGCCTCCACAACCTGCAGCATCAGAGCAAGACCAGGTCTCTATTGTAATTGATCAACTAGAAGGCTCAGTATCTGTGGAACAGCAAATGCAAGTTCAGAATGTGCAGCAGCAGGAGGAGCAGCAACTGCATGATCAACAGTTATAGTTTGAACAACAGCCCCTAATTATTCAACAACATCGGATCTTCATTGGCATGGCTCGGATTGTGGCTGGGCCACCTCTTCCTCCTGAGATGATCTGGAAAAAGGTCTTTTCAGCATTTGATGTTTGATTTCACTATCAAGGAGGTGCCGAGGTCGATCTTTTTCAAACCCCTCAGCACAGTTATATATTCTAAACACACTTGGTCTATTGCATTTGATGAATCCAGAAAGATGTCTTTGTTGGTGGCTAGTTTGACCAGCTCTACTCTGATGAGGAAATCTGTTTTGGCCAAGCACCCAGTGGCCAGAGCTCTGTTTGAGGAATTGTCTGATGATCCTGCCCCTGTCTCTGAGGATGCAATGCTTGATGCTTCTGGTGAGATGTCTCAGTCCTCACCAGTGATTTTTGATGCAGAAACTCAAGACAAGGAAAAGAAACAGAGAGGGAGGAAGAAGATACTTGCACCCCTTGTGGACATGTCTATCAGGCGATGCACCAGAAGCACGGCAAAACTTGATGGTTTCAAATCAGTGGTTTTTTAGCAGCTCTCTCTTCAGCCCACAAAGAAGCGACCTCGCTCCAAGCCCATGGAAGTCAAAGCCCAGCCCACTACTGAAGATGCTCACAGCTAGGACAAGCCAGCAGATGTCCCTCCCCATACTCCACTCAAGGTTTTGCAGGCAGTTGGCGCGGAGCTGGAGAACGAGCCCTCCCTCCTCTCTAAGGACAAGCTTATGGCTGATCCCAAGGAGGGCTCCTCTTCTTCCACCGCTTAAATGTTTATGTTAGCTACTTTATTTAGGTGTAGCGAGCCTGTTAAATCTGCTTCTTTTATTGTCGTGCTGGAACTTGTTGCATATGATGCAGACTGTGTTTATGGTGTTTGTTATGATCTGGGATGTATGACATTGTATGTCATGCTACTTTGGCTACAATATTGTTTGATTATCCATGAATCGGGTAGCTGGAAAATTCTTTGTTCGAATGTCAGAGGTTTGAATTCTGACGCACGACAATGCTCTATCAAAGAGAAAGTGATTGAAAGTCAGTGTGCTGTTGTATGTCTGCAAGAAACTAAGCTTCCTCTATGCTCTCGTGCTTTAATTAAGATCATTTGCCATGCTAGTTTTGATCAGTTTATTGAATCTCCCTCGAGAGGAGCTTCCGGGGGTATTTTAACAGTGTGGCGTTCAGATGTGTTTCATGGTTCATTGGTGGAAGTGAAACCTTTTGGGATTGTGATTAGTTCACCTTAGTGCATAATAATGAGCAATGATTTATGGTAAATGTTTATGGGCCTTGTCAAGGTGAAATGAGGGATGAATTTGTCAACTGGTTATATAATTTGGAGATGGAGCCTGAACAAAAATGGATGTTGATGGGAGATTTCAACTTTATTAGATCCATGGATAATAGAAATCTCCCTGGAGGAGATGTGAATGATATTTTCATTTTTAATGAGATCATAAGCCATCTGGGTCTGTTGGAACTTCCATTAAAAGGAAGAAGATTTACCTGGTCGAATATGCAGGATATACCACTTCTAGAACAACTTGATTGGGTATTTACTTCAGCTAGTTGGATCAGCCTATATCCTATGTCACAAGTTACTCCTCTTGTAAAAACTGCCTCAGATCATGTCCCCTGCCTAGTCTCTATTAGCACTTCTATACCAAAAGCTAACATTTCCAGGTTTGAAAATTACTGGCTACATCAACTTGGTTTCATGGACCGTGTCCAAGAGGTTTGGGGCAGGAGCTCTTATAAGTCTCATATATCAATAATCATTGTGGATAAATTGAAAGCCTTGCAGTTTGCTCTAAAGAAATGGCAAAAATAGTTGTCTCACATCAAAAGGTTGATTAAGTGCAATTGGGTGATCCTTTGGTTGGATAATTTAGAGGATCTCAGGCTTTTGTCCAAGTCAGAAGCCAACTTCAGGAAGATTGTCAAGCTACACCATGAACATCTTTTGCACTTACAGTTCCTCTACAGGAGAAAAAGGTGTACCATTAGGTATATGTAGGATTGAAAGTATGTCTAGAGGGGGGTGATTAGACTACTTGACCAAATAAAAATCTAGCCTTTTCCCAATTTTAGTTCTTGGCAGATTTTAGCAACTTTAGACAAGTCAAGCAATCTCAACACAATTCAAGCAAGCATGCAAAGAGTATATGAGCAGCGAAAAGTAAAGCATGCAACTTGCGAGAATGTAAAGGGAAGGGTTTGGAGGATTCAAACGCAATTGGAGACACGGATGTTTTTGTCGTGGTTCCGATAGGTGGTGCTATCATACATCCACGTTGATGGAGACTTCAACCCACGAAGGGTAACGGTTGCGCGAGTCCACGGAGGGCTCCACCCACGAAGGGTCCACAAAGAAGCAACCTTGTCTATCCCACCATGGCCATCGCCCACGAAGGACTTGCCTCACTAGCAGTAGATCTTCACGAAGTAGGCGATCTCCTTGCCCTTACAAACTCCTTGGTTCAACTCCACAATCTTGTCGGAGGCTCCCAAGTGACACCTAGCCAATCTAGGAGACACCACTCTCCAAGAAGTAACAAATGGTGTGTTGATGATGAACTCCTTGCTCTTGTGCTTCAAATGATAGTCTCCCCAACACTCAACTCTCTCTCACAGGATTTGGATTTGGTGGAAAGAAGATTTGAGTGGAAAGCAACTTGGGGAAGGCTAGAGATCAAGATTCATATGGTAGGAATGGGATATCTTGGTCTCAACACAAGTGTAGGTGGTTCTCTCTCAGAAAATATAGGTTGGAAGTGTAGTTTCGTTCTGATGGCTCTCTCCACGAATGAAGAGGATGTGGAGGGGTATATATAGCCTCCACACAAAATCTAACCGTTACACACAACTTGCCAATCTCGGTGGGACCGAATAGTTAAACTCGGTCGGACCGATTCAGCAAAGCTAGTGACCGTTAGTGTTTTCGGTGGGACTGACATGCAACTCGGTAGGACCGATATGGTTAGGGTTAGGGCATAACGTAATCTCGGTGAGACTGATTACACAAACTCAGTAGGACCGGTTTTGGTAATAAGCTAACCAGAGAGTTGGTTAGGTAAACTCGGTGGGACCGATTCACTCATTTTGGTGAGACCGAAATGTTACAAAAGGGAAATAGAGAGTTTACATTGCAATCTCGATGGGACCGATCGCTCATCTCGGTGGGACCGAAACGTTACGAAGGGAAACAGAGAGATTGCAACCCCATCTCGGTGAGACCGATTTGCCTAGGGTTTGTGGTAGTGGCTATGACATCTGAACTCGGTGGCGCCGGATAGAAAGAATCGGTGGGGCCGAGTTTGACTTTTGGTTTAGGTCATATGTGGATGTGAGAAAGTAGTTGAGGGCTTTGGAGCATATCACTAAGCATTTAAGCAAGATCCTCATTAAGCAACACCTCATCCCTCCTTGATAGTATTGGCTTTTCCTATAGACTCAATGTGACCTTGGATCAGTAAAATTGAAAATGTAGAGTCTTGAACTTTTGAGCTTGAGCCAATCCTTTTGTCCTTAGTGTTTTGAGGGGTCCACTTTTCTCATCCATGGCATGCCAATCATTGAGCTCTCCTAAAATATTAGTCTTGAAATAGCATTAGCTCAATGAACTATATGTTGTTAGGAATTACCAAAACCACCTAGGGATAGTTGCACTTTCAATCTCCCCCTTTTTGGTAATTGATGACAACATATAGATCAAAGCTTCGACAAATGATAATAAGAGTGAAAAACATTGTCGCTTTGAGAAGTATGTGAAAAGCAAGAGCTCCCCCTAAATTTGTGCATAGTTTAAGATTTGCTTTGGACCACAAATGCAGAAAGAGTTAGGATCATGGGTTACTCTTCCATGTCACATACATCTTGGAGGAGCGCTCAAAATGATAATAATTAAAATACATGCACTCCTCACCAAGCAAAGTGAGTGATCATATGGAATATAAAAGGATAATGTCATCCAACAAGCATAAAGGTAGTATATGATCAAACACATGATCATCCAAGTATCACATACAAGCATAAAGTATCTCAAATGAGCAGATAAAAAAGTTCAACCACCAAGGAGAAACGCAAGAGAGAACAAAAGCAACACTCTCTCTCAAAGCCTATGATCTATACATTTTCTCCCCCTTTGGCAACAAGTTACCAAAAAGTTCATAAAAATGCATAGTGCTAAATCTTCACTCAGGCTTGGTCTTCAGGTGGTGGTGTAGATAGAACTCCAAGGACAGAGGCGTCAGTCGATGTAGATGGAGCTGGTGGAGTAGGTGCTGGAGCTGGTGGCACTGAAGCTGTAGCTGGTGCAGATGAAGTTGCTCTGGTGTCGGTGACAGGCATAGCAGTAGACCTCTGACCTCTGGGCACTCTAGCAAAAGCATCAGTGGTTGTTTTATCCTTCTTCTCCTGCACTTCCTCCTGAAGTTGCTCAACAACAGACTGTATCTCAGTGATCTTCACATCTAAGTCATAGAACTTCTGCTCCATGATCCTCTCCAAGCTCTTCTGGTTTTGAGTCAGGGTGGCTAGTCCCTTCTCAATCCTCAGAGTGGAGGCAATCAAGTAGCCAAGCTGATCTTACTTGCTCTTCAGAAGATACTAAGATGCCTCATCCATGGTTGGCATCTTTGCAGCCTTTTCAGCACTAGCCTTCTCCTTTTTGGCTTGTGCGTGCATAGAAGATGGTTCATTTTCATCCATCACCATAGTGTTGTCCTCAAAGTCTGGGTAGATGGGCAGGTGCTCCTTGTCCAGCAGATATGTACCAGTGCCCATCTTGGAGTTGATCAACTCCTGGATCTGTGGGGCATACCCACAACTCCTCTTCTGATCTGCAGCTGTCCTCTTTATGATTTCCACAATTAGGCTCATGACCTTGAACTTCTGTGGAACATAAAAAAATGTGAAGCAAGTTAATTACATGGCCTCTGATCATCTTGTGATCACCTGACTTTGGCAAGAGAGTGTGCCTGAGGATCCAGTTGATTGTTGGCAAGCCTGACACAAGGTAATGTACTGATCCAAACTTGTGTGTCTCAAGAGCAGCATCTGGGATCTCTTTGTACATATGTGCCATGGTGTTGTGATCCTTCTTCTTCTTGGCATAGACATCCAAGTCATCTTCACTCTCCTCAGGAGCATTGATCAATTTTGCCCATTCAGCAACCGTTGACTGGTACCTAGTACCTTCAGACATCAAGATAATTCTTCCATCTGGGTAGAAATGAGCTGTGGAGTAGAACTGCATGATGAGCTCATCATTCCACTTTGTGAGCTTCTGAGCCACAAACTCATCGACTCCACATGCCTTGAAGCTGTCATATACACCAGGGAAGTGATCCTATTTTACTCAATGAATTTCCAATCAACCCATCTCATGTCACAAACTATGGGCTTCTTGTCAAGTAAAATAGTCTCATAGAGGTCCTGCTGTTCCTTTGTATGGAACCTGTAGTCCACAGCAGTCCTTCTCCTAGTGGCATATGGATCAGACTCTCTCCATAGCCTTAAACCAAAATCCTTCCTGATTTTCATGTTCTCTGCAACTGGATGAGCATCATTGTGATATAGAATTTTGGGCTTCAACTTCCTTAACACAACAGAATCATCTTCTCCTTTAGCATCTTGAGGCACTGGGGCCTTGTTCTTCTCCTCAGCAGGGATGTTCCTGGTGCTCCTCTTTGGTTTTGGCTTTGGAGCTGGAGCAGCAGTCTTAGGAGCAGTCTTAGGCTTAGATGGAACAACCCCTGCCCTTATAGCATCTCCCATAAGCTTTTGAGCTTTGGGTGCTGGTGCTGCATCCTCTTCCTCTTCCTCTTCTTCAGAGTATTTCATTATTGAAGATCTCCCAAGCGCTCCGGCAGTGGTCTTCTTGACCCTTTCCTTTCTTTTCTTTTCTGCCACAACTTGCTCTTTGGGTGCAGATCCCAAAGTCTCTTGAGTGGATGTTCTGGCTTTTGACATGGGAGCTCTCTTGGCAGGAACCTTTTGCTTCATCCCTGGCTTAGTGGCAGCAGCTGTGCCATATTCCTTTTTCAGGACTTTCCTCTTTGAGGTGGCCTCTTCCTCAATAGCCACATAGTCCTCATCCTCAGAATCTGAGGTTTTCTTCTTTCTGGTCCTGGTGGCTTCCTTAGGCAAGTTGCTGGGTGTGCTCCTGCTTCCATCATCTGAGCTACTGGAGGGACTAGGGCCCTCACTCATGTGAACCTGCTCCTGAGATTTGTTCTGACTGTCACTCTGATCTGACATGATGCAAACACTGATAGCAGACCCTGTGAATAGATTATAGATGAGGTAGAGTGGATGAGCATCACAAAGTGCAGAGGTTTTTGCAAAAGAATGAATCAAAGACTTAGTTTTAGTTTTCCACAGAAAGCATTTCGGATCTACCGATTTGAAATCTCGGTGATACCGAAGCAGCTATTGGAACCTAAACTAGTGAACTCGGTCAGACCGAGTCACAGTTCGGTGGCATCGAGACTGCTAGGGTTTCACAAAGACTCGAACTCGGTCACACCGATTTGCAATTCTCGGTCAGACCGAGAATCACATGTGCAATGGCCTGAGCCAAATCGGTGGAACCGATTTCAACAACTCGGTCGGTCCGAGATGGTTTCGGCGGAAACCTAACCCTAAAATTTTCAATCCACAACTAAACTACGGAGTGTTTTCATTGGATAGAGTGATCTCAATCGTGGCAAGATACATGGCAAAACAATGTGCTGGGGAATCGGAGTGAGAACAGCCCAAAGATCAAGTCCATACCCTAGTTCGGCGATGGACTTGCTACGGCGGCAACGGCGGAGACGATCCCGTTGACGGCGGCGGAGACCAGCGACTGGAGGCGGCTAGCGACGAGGAGGATGATCCGGAGACCCAGGGAGGCAAAGCAGGCTCAGCGCGGGCGAAGAGGTTCGGAAAGTTTTCCAAATTTTGACCCGTGGGTATATATAGCCTGACCCTGTCGGTGTGACTGAGTGGAACAATTCGGTGGCACCGAGATGTATAACTGCAAGAAGTTACTGCAACTCGGTGTGACCGAAAAGTTCAAATCGGTTGCACCGAGATTAAAAACTAGATTGACTTAGTGATCTTGGTATGACCGAAATGGATGAATCGGTCAGACCGAAACGCACAAAGAAGTTTTGGAAGTTTAAGTCTATGACGAATCGGGGACTCCGAGTGCTCCTCACACAGAGTGGTTCGAATCTGACTTGATAAAACTTTGTGATGCAGCATGAATAGAGTTTGAGACGAGAAGAGCATAGATAGCTAGAGAAGGTTCTTAGGCATTCTTGTCCATCCACTTGGCAAGAGAAAAAGAAACCAGTCAATCAAAACAACAAGTGGATGTCGTCGAATGAGTAAATTATGCAACCAACATGCTCACACAATGAAATAACAAATGAAATATGTGGCAAAGCATGCACAGACAATTCTAGCATCTATCAAGCAATTGGCGATGACTAGGTCATCTATATATGAGTATATTGACTTAGGAGTCAAATGAGAACATTTGATCATAGGTCATACTCATCGTTTAAGCACAAGTGGGGTTACCACTTTTACATAAAGCGTTGTTGTGTTCACACCATTAGCGTTGCTTTAGCTCAATTCTTAGAGTAAAGCCCCCCTAGATGTGAGGTCCCCCCTAAGAGGGATGAACTAACCTTGGGTTTTGTCGATGATGACTTCATGTAGGTGTTGAAGATGTGGATGCTCTAAGTTGATGTAGATCATTCGGAGCTATCCTTTGGAGTGAGTTGCACTTTCAATACCTACACGGGTTAGTCCCACAAGGAACAAACAAGGATATCCATAGACATAGAGTGATGCACACACAAGATGATGTCTATGAGAGCATTAGGCTACCTTGTCCCTTGTCTTACCAACAAGAGGGTTTGTGACTCCATGAACTAGTGCAAGATGTGGAAGTTGATTTCACTTGTTCTTGCCAAAATGATAAGAGTGAAGTATGTTGGCGGAGTCACCCTCAAGAACTCTCTAATTCTTCTTCTTAGGGATCCACACCATCTTGATGGGAATCCTCGGAGTTGTAGTTGTACTTGATGAAGTGGAACTTGATGTAGTCTTGGGAACCCACTTGACCAAGGCGTTAGGAGCTTCTTCAAATGCATCAATTTCCTCTTGAAGCTTGTCCTTGCCTTTTTCTTTGTGGTCTTATGGTGGAAGATCATCTTGGGCTTGTGTCCCTTTGAAAGAAGTAGGATCATACTTCTCTTGTTGAGGAACAAACTTCGTCTTGCGGTATTGATCTTCTTCCCACTCAACTCCATTGGCATTGAACTTTCGTTCAAAACCAATACCTTGGTTCTTCCGGTGACTTCCTTGCTTGCGTACAATTTCCTCGAATTGCTTACTCCCGGCAAGGCTCTTGTAAACACCTTTCTCTATGATTCCCTTCAATAAGCTATTTTCTTTCTCAAGTGTAACTTGGCTAAGAGAATCATTAGTGGAATCAAGAGAACTACTAGAAGCAACAATATTGGATTTAGCATTATTATTGTTACTACTAGAGGAAGAATCCTTCTTGTTCTTGTTACTAGACTTGACTTGAGGCATGTAAGTGGATAAGAGTAAACGCTTGGCAATGTAAGAAGAACTTTTCTTGCGAAGATCATCATTGATTGCCTTTAAGAATTCATGCTCTTGCTCAAGATTGAGCTTCTCAAAACGTAATTTCTCATGAGTCCTTAAAAGTTCTTGATGTTCTCCTAAGATAGTTTCCTGAGCTAACTTAAGAGTGTTTAGTTCTTTAGTTAGAGACTCAATCTTCTCCTTATCATTGTCATTCGTTTCATCTTGATTAGCATGATTAATTGAAGATAGTTTCATGAGCTAACTTAAGAGTGTTTAGTTCTTTAGTTAGAGACTCAATCTTCTCCTTATCATTGTCATTCGTTTCATCTTGATTAGCATGATTAATTGACGTTTCATCATAGTATTCATCACTAGAGTTGTCAACAAGTAAATCATCATCACCTAACAAGTCATCTTTATCACTATTGAAATCAACATACTCGGGGTGTGATACCTTTGGACCTTTGGCCATGAAGTATCTTCCAATTCCTTCATTTGGTGAATCAAATATGTCGTAGGAGTTGGTTGACACAAGTGCTAGACCGGCAACACCTTCATCTTGAGTATATTCGGAGTCGGAGTGATAGCTTCTCTCAGAGTGATTGTCGGAGTCGGAACTGGGTACCCATTCACCAACATGAGCTTGATGTATTCGTTTTGTGTAGCTCCTTGATGACTTGTCCTTCCTTTCCGAATCCTCGCTTCTCCGAGAGGGTCTTCGTTCATAACGATCATCCCTACTCCTTCTCTCCCTCGATGGTGATTCTTCTCTTCTACTTCTTCTTTTGGGAGAATCTTCTCTTCTCTTGTAGGGGGCCATACACTCATTGGAGTAGTGTACGGGTCTTCCACAATTGTAGCAGTTTCGCTCTCGACTAGAAGATCTTTTGTCATTGTAGGACCTTGACTTGGGACTTCTCTCTTTGCTTCTAATCTTGTAGAACTTGTTGATGTTCTTCACCATTAGGCTCAATTCTTGATTGAAGGTTTGTTTCTCACTTGATGATGTGGGAGCTTCACATGAGGCTTTGTAAGCACCACTTGACTTGTTATGGAGCTCCTCCTTATCCTTGAGTGACATCTCATGAGCAACAATTCTTCCAATGACTTCCGTTGGCTTGAGATCTTTGTAATTTGGCATCATTTAGATCAATGTGCATATGGTATCATATTTTCCATCCAAGGCTCTTAGGACCTTCTTGATGATGAATTTGTCGGTCATCTCTTCACTTCCTAAGCCGACAATCTCATTTGTGATAAGAGCAAGCCTAGAGTACATTTCAACGACACCTTCACCATCCTTCATTTTGAACTTGTCAAGTTGACTTTGAAGCACATCCAACTTGGATTCCTTGACGGAGTCGGTACCTTCGTGCATATCAATCAAAGTATCCCAAATTTCCTTTGCATTCTCAAGACGGCTGATTTTGTTGAATTCTTCGGGGCACAATCCGTTGAAGAGGATATCACAAGCTTGAGCATTGTATTGTAGCATCTTCAACTCTTCCACGGTAGCTCCACGGTTCGGTTCTCTCCCATCAAAGAATTTACCTTGCAAGCCAATACACACAATAGCCCAAACGGCGGGGTTATATCCAAGAATATGCATTTTCATCTTATGCTTCCAACTAGCAAAATTAGTGCCATCAAAGTAAGGACCTCTATGGTGGTAATTTCCCTCGCTAGACGCCATACTCTCCTAGGTTGTGAAACCAAGGCTATGACCACTAAAAGCTATGGAAATCAAAGCAAATGGAGACCAAAGCTCTGATACCACTTGTAGGATCGAAAGTATGTCTAGAGGGGGGGTGATTATACTACTTGACCAAATAAAAATCTAGCCTTTTCCCAATTTTAGTTCGTGGCAGATTTTAGCAACTTTAGACAAGTCAAGAAATCTCAATACAATTCAAGCAAGCATGCAAAGAGTATATGAGCAGCGAAAAGTAAAGCATGCAACTTGCAAGAATGTAAAGGGAAGGGTTTGGAGGATTCAAACGCAATTGGAGACACGGATGTTTTTGTAGTGGTTCCGATAGGTGGTGCTATCGTACATCCACGTTGATGGAGACTTCAACCCACGAAGGGTAACGGTTGCGCGAGTCCACGGAGGGCTCCACCCACGAAGGGTCCATGAAGAAGCAACCTTGTCTATCCCACCATGGCCATCGCCCACGAAGGACTTGCCTCACTAGCGGTAGATCTTCACGAAGTAGGTGATCTCCTTGCCCTTACAAACTCCTTGGTTCAACTCCACAATCTTGTCGGAGGCTCCCAAGTGACACCTAGCCAATCTAGGAGACACCACTCTCCAAGAAGTAACAAATGGTGTGTTGATGATGAACTCCTTGCTCTTGTGCTTCAAATGATAGTCTCCCCAACACTCAACTCTCTCTCACAGGATTTGGATTTGGTGGAAAGAAGATTTGAGTGGAAAGCAACTTGGGGAAGGCTAGAGATCAAGATTCATATGGTAGGAATGGGATATCTTGGTCTCAACACAAGTGTAGGTGGTTCTCTCTCAGAAAATATAGGTTGGAAGTGTAGTTTCGTTCTGATGGCTCTCTCCACGAATGAAGAGGAGGTGGAGGGGTATATATAGCCTCCACAAAAATCTAACCGTTACACACAACTTGCCAATTTTGGTGGGACTGAATAGTTAAACTCGGTCGGACCGATTCAGCAAAGCTAGTGACCGTTAGTGTTTTCAGTGGGACCGACATGCAACTCGGTAGGACCGATATGGTTAGGGTTAGGGCATAACGTAATCTCGGTGAGACCGATTACACAAACTTGGTGGGACCGGTTTTGGTAATAAGCTAACCAGAGAGTTGGTTAGGTAAACTTGGTGGGACCGATTCGCTCATTTCTGTGAGACCGAAATGTTACAAAAGGGAAACAGAGAGTTTACAATGCAATCTCGGTGGGACCGACCGCTCATCTCGGTGGGACCGAAATGTTACAAAGGGAAACAGAGAGATTGCAACCCCATCTCGGTGAGACCGATTTGCCTAGGGTTTGTGGCAGTGGCTATGACATCTGAAATCGGTGGGGCTGAGTTTGACTTTTGGTTTAGGTCATATGTGGATGTGAGAAAGTAGTTGAGGGCTTTGGAGCATATCACTAAGCATTTGAGCAAGATCCTCATTAAGCAACACCTCATCCCTCCTTGATAGTATTGGCTTTTCCTATAGACTCAATGTGACCTTGGATCACTAAAATAGAAAATGTAGAGTCTTGAACTTTTGAGCTTGAGCCAATCCTTTTGTCCTTAGTGTTTTGAGGGGTCCACTTTTCTCATCCATGCCATGCCAATCATTGAGCTTTCCTGAAATATTAGTCTTTAAATAGCATTAGCTCAATGAACTATATGTTGTTAGGAATTACCAAAACCACATAGGGATAGTTGCACTTTCAGTATATCAAAGTGGGGGAGGAAAATTCCAAGTTTTTCCAGGCAATGGCCACTAAAAGATATAGGAAGAATTATATTGCAAGTCAGATGCTTTCTGATGACACTGTTACTTCAGATCATGAGGAAATGGCCAAGGAATTCTTGCATTCCTTCAAGGGAAGAATGGGTAATGTTAAGCCAATATTGTTGGAGAGAGACATCCTCTCTCTAATTCCAAAGGTGCAGGGGCTTGAGGTCCTCACCAAACCTTTTGAGGTCAAAGAAATTGAAAAGGTGATTAAAGAGTTGCCCATTGAAGGCACCTGGACCTGATGGTTTTAATGGCCTATTTTCGAAAAAGTGTTGGCACATCATCTCTAGTGATTTTATTAGGCTGGTGCAGGAATTTCATCCATGAACTGCTTATTTGGAGAATCTTAATGATGCCTTCATTACCCCGATCCCTAAAAAGCAGTCCCCTGAGGTTGTTGGACATTTTAGGCCAATATCACTTACCAATGTTGGTTTGAAGTTCCTCACTAAACTTGCTGCAAACAGGTTTCAGGAAGAGATCACCAAATGTGTTCACAAGAACCAATATGGATTCATCAAGTCAAGAACAATTCAGGACTATCTTGCTTGGACTTTTGAGTACATTCACCAGTGCAATCAATCAAAGAAGCCCATCCTTTTGCTTAAGTTAGATTTTGAAAAGGCTTTTGATTCTATTCAGCATGAGGCAATTCTAAAGATTCTTATGGCAAAAGGATTTGACAAGAAATGGATCACATGGATTCAACAAGTTTTGTCCTCTGGAACTTCTTCAATTTTGTTAAATGGAGTACCTGGAAACCTTTTTAAGTGCAAATGTGGTGTAAAACAAGGAGATCCTATCTCTCCTTTGATCTTTGTGATTGCTGCAGATCTTTTGCAAACTATGATTAATAGTCTACTACGTGAGGGCCTGTTAAGTCTGCCTTTGTAAACCCATGACCCTGATTATCCAGTTGTGCAATATGCTGATGATACACCCGTCTTTGTGGCTGCTAATAGTTCCCAACTGGAGGTTCTTAAAACAGTGTTGAGATCTTTTTCTTTGGCAATTGGCCTACAGATAAATTACCACAAATCTTCCATGTATCCCATCAATGTTGAGGCTGCTGTTGCTGCTGGCTTAGCTGCCCAATTTGGTTGTCAGTTGGGCTCAATGCTCTTTACATATTTGGGTTTGCTAGTGGGAACCACTAGACCTAAAATTAATGATCTCCTACCTTTGGTGGACTGCATGGAGACAAGACTCACTGCTAGCTCTTGGTTTTTGCCCCAAGGTAGCAGACTACAGTTGGTTAATGCAGTCATTTCTTCCTTGCCTATATATCTTCTATGTAGCCTGTCAATACCAGGGTATCTTGAAGTAGTTGGAAAGAATTCAAAGACAGTGCTTATGGAGAAAATATGGTCAGGAGAAGGGCCATTATTTGGCTGCCTGGCCACTGGTTTGCAGACCCAAATTTAAAGGTGGTCTTGAAATTCTTAATCTGGGCCTACAAAATGAAGCTCTGCTCTTCAAATACCTCAACAAATTTTATAATGAAGTGGATGTGCCATGGGTTCATTTGGTATGGGACTCATATTATTTCCAAGGAGTTCCTCATGACACAACAATATGTGGTTCCTTTTGGTGGAGAGACATTTGCAAATTAATGGACAAATTTAGGGCTGTCACTTCTGTCACTGTTACCAGAGGGGACACTATGCTCTTTTGGTCTGATCATTGGGAGATTGGCAGTGTTTGCACCCCTCTCCAAGACAGATTTCCAAGGTTATTTTCTTTCTGCACGCATAAGAATCTTTCTGTTATGGAAGTTTTCCAGACTGAGAATTTTTAGCAGAGGTTCTCTTTGCCTCTGTTTGAACTAGCTTTTCATGAGCTAAATCAGCTCACTTCCTTGATGGAAGATGTTAATTTGGATAGTGGATGTCCTCACACTTGGGCCTGGAGACATGGTAAGAGGTCTAAGTACTCTGCCAAGAAATTCTATGACTTTGTGCACCAACCAGTTCAAGCAAATCCCATACTGAGTTGGGTCTGGAACCGTTGTTGCACCATGACAATTAAAACGTTTGCCTGGCTAGTCATAATTGACAGAGTTAACACCAAGGATATGATTAAGCGTAGGCATTGGAAGACTAGTGATGGGCCTGAGTGTGTGCTCTGCCCGACTGGGGCACTTGAGGACAGGAACCAACTCTTCTTCCAGTGCAACTTCAGTGTGTGTATATGGAATTATCTTCAGGTTACTAGGCTGGATAGTAATGACATGGTGGAAATTGCTTTGCATTCTAGGAAGGATTTCAATAAGCCATTCTTTTCCGAAGTGGTTTTCCTTGCATGGTGGTATATTTGGAAAGTCAGGAATGATAGGGCTTTTAGACATATCATTCCATCTTTCAGGCAGTGGATGAACGGTTTCATCCATGAACTTACTCTCCTCTCCCACAGGATCAAGAGAAGATACAAGAGGCTCTGCTCAAGTGGATTGACTTTTACCTCCTTGATGAGGTTTCTGATGTAATTTTTTTAGTCTTTAGGTATAGCCCCACCTCTTTCTTCTTTTTAGCTTTCTTAGCTTTGTATAGCTCTTTCTTTCTTTTTGTTCCTTTTCTCGAGGAACCTTTTGTATTCTATTTTGTTGAGTTTTAATAAAATGTTGTGGGGTGTAATTAAGCCCTGCAGTCTTCAAGGCAAAAAACATATCACAACAAGTACACATGCATTGCAGAAATATAGGATGAGCATAACCAAAAGTGTAACTTGCCTTGAACGGTGTTGGAATACTCTTAACGCTTAGTCCCGATCTGCTTCACACTCGGGACAATCGTGAAGCAATAATACGACAGTGGCGGTCCTCTGGACGATGGTGGCAACGGCTATGGGGAGTCCCCGGTGACAGCGGACTGATCGGAGGAAGAAGCGTACGACGGCGGTGAGTTTGGCAGCGTCCACGTGACGGGGATCTTCTGCTGGCTACGGTTCTCCAACTATGGCGCGGCGGCGTCGGAGAACTTCAACGGAATCCCGGACCTCGTCCTACATCTCCTCTTTTTTTGTGGGGGAACCTACAACTCCTCCGAACAATCAAACAATTTAGGCAGGTGAATAACATCAGTATAGAGGGAAGGGCACTAAGGATGGGGATCGTAGCCTCCTGGTGGCGACAGAACGCACTGACGGAAAAGCTTCTGGAAGTTGGAACTCCGGCGAGATCGGGACGACGCCCTAGGGCATGGGTGACAGAGATTTTTGCGAAAATCGGTAGAGGAGGACTCGGGAATCACTTATAGGTGGATTCCATGGTCTAGGGGGTGGGGATAGATCGATCCAATGAATCGAATCTGGTTCGGGAGCGGTCTCCATGACGAACACGAATGGAGGAAGGGGATGACATGCATGCCTTCCCTGTCAGCGGGAGAGAGAAGAAAAGAGAAAAAAACGAAAGCCTGGGGTGGGCTTTGCTGCACCGAAATGGGCCGGTTGCTGTTGCTGTGCTGCTGCTGCCTCAGCGCCACTGGGCGAGGAATAGAAATGGGCTGCCCTTGTACATGACGATAGATAGTAATTTCTGGCCGATAATAAAAGTCTACACGACAGTTGTTTGGCTAAAACAAAACAAAAACAGATTCCTAAAAATTAGCAGAACACGTAGTAAAACATTTTTACTACTATATAAAACAGTGAACATTTTTACAGCACAAATGCACTTTTGAAAAAAATATTTATGCTATACAAGCATATAAAGAGCATTATAACAACTCTAAAATAACTTTGAGTTTCAACAAAGCCAAAAATAATTTATGTAGATTCCAGAATATATTCTTAGCATTTTCCAAATATAATTAACATGAGAGAAGTCAATATTATCTCCACTCCAAAAAAATTGCCTTGAGTTGAAAAACACTATGAATATTTAGAAAATTGAAATATGCATAGAAATAGTGATGTGAAGTAATGATCCTATTAACATTCCAAATCTTAAAATTTGGGATGTTACAGGAACACTAGAGACCGAAAGGTCAAACGTGAGTCATATAGTAGATATGATCAACATGGAGATGTTCACCATTGAAGACTACCCCATCTCACGTGATGGTCGGACATGGGTTAGTTGATTTGGATCATGTATCACTTAGACAACTTGAGGGATGTTGATTTAAGTGGGAGTTCATTAGTTATTTGATTATTTGAACTAAAAATTATCACGAACTTAGTCCTAATAGTCTTTGCAAATCTATGTTGTAGATCAATGGCCCGTGCTATCATTCCCTTGATTTTTAATGCGTTCCTAGAGAAAGCTAAGTTGAAAGATGATGGTAGCAACTACATGGACTGGGTCCGTAACTTGAGGATTATCCTGATTGCTGCACATAAGAATTATGTCCTTGATGCACCGCCAGGTGACAGACCTGCTGCAGGAGCTGATGCAGATGTTACGAACGTTTGGCAGGCTCGATCTGATGACTACTTGATAGTTTAGTGTGCCATGGTTTACGACATGGAACCCGGCCTTCAAAAGTGTTTTCAACGCCACGGAGCATATGAGATGTTCCAACAGCTGAAGTTCGTATTCAAGCTAATTCCCGGGTTGAGAGATATGAAGTCTCCAAAAAGTTGTTTAGCTGTAAGATGAAGGAGAAAGGTTCTGTCAGTGAACACATACTCAGAATGTCTGGGTACCACAACCACTTGACGTAGTTGGGAATTGATCTTCCAGTTGAGAGTGTTATTGATAGAGTTGTTCAGTCACTACCACCAAGCTACAAAGGCTTCATGACGAACTATAATATGCAAGGGATGACGAAAAAGATTCCCGAGCTCTTTGCGATGCTGAAATTAGTGGAGGTGGAAATCAAGAAAGAGCATCAAGTGTTGATGGTTAACAACACCACCAGTTTCAAGAAAAAAGGGCAAGGGAAAGAAAGGGAACTTCAAGAAGACTGGCAAGCAAGTTGCCGCTCCCATGAAGAAACCCAAATCTAGACCCAAGCCAGAAATTGAGTGCTTCTACTGCAAGGGAAATGGTCACTAGAAGCGGAACTGCCCCAAGTACGTGACAGATAGGAAGGATGGCAAAGTGAACAAAGTTATATTTGATATACATGTTATTGATGTGTTCCTTACTAGTGCTCATAGTAGCGCCTGGGTATTTGATACTGGTTCGGTTGATCATATTTGTAACTCGAAACAGGAGCTGTGGAATAAATGAAGATTGGCTAAGGACGAGGTGACGATGCGCATCGGTAATGGTTCCAAGGTTGATGTGATCGCCATCGGCATGCTACCTCTACATCTACCTTCGGGACTAGTGTTTGTCGGATTCGGGGTTCCTCAGACCCTTGAGAGGTTCGAACACTGGGGTGCGTGTGAAGAACTCGTCCTCACCAATCTGCCTATGCCCCGATCCTATGGCCTAGCTCGACGAACCCAATGAACGAGAGACACGGCGGTTTATCCTAGTTCGAGCCACCTTGCGGTGTAATACCCTACCCCAGCTTTGTGGTGGATTGCCTCGAGGGGCTGAGGATGAACTAGTACAATCGTAGAACAACCTCGGGAGGTGAGGTGTTCTTAAGCTCGATGAGCTAGTGGGTGAGAGGGTGACCTGAATGATCCCCTCTATGGTGGTGGCTAAGTCCTATTTATAGTGGCCTTGGCCCTCTTCCCAAATATAGGCGGGAAGGGATCCCACACCGGCCAAATTCAAAGGGAGACGACTAGTACAAGTTATCCTGACAAAAGTGGTCTTCGCCTACAAAAGCCTATGGTGGTGATGCCGCGGTGGGCTCCGCGATGACCTCCGTCCTGCCGTCCTGGCGGTCTTGGTCTTGTTGCACCAATATGGAAACCTTTGCTTGATTCCTCAGGACTCTGCGCCTGCACTTGCCTCCTTGGCACCAAATAGGAAACTGGTACACTACGCCCGCTGGCGCCCGCCTGGCCTCGGTCGTCATGGCTCACGTCATGTGAGCCTCGCGAGGTGCACCTTGCATTGATATCTCCGCCCCTCGGGAGCCAACCCGGTGAGGCCACCCCCCAGGGAGGTCTTGGTGTCATTCGCCTCGTGAGGCTTGGCCCCTCGCGAGGGTCTTGGGTTGTTGTAGATGAAGCTGGGCCATACTGGGCCGTCGACGGAGCCACGCCGCAGGCAGGCAAGTCTGGGTACCCCCGTTCCCAGGACGCCGATAGTAGCCCCCGGGCCCAAGGCGCACTCGAGCTTGGCTTTGAGGCGAAGTCAAAGGGCAAGTGCGGAGTGCCGTAGGCCCTAACTGCCTGCGGCCTTGGTCGACGTGTGGTGATTGATGGGACGTGGGCGTCTCCGCTTCCCCATGCTGCCTCGGCAACCGTCCGACTTGATGAGACTTCACTGCATGCAGAGAAAACCATCATTGTGCGGGACCGTGGAGGCCGGCGGTTGGCCTCCCTCTAGCTATAAATGAGGGGAGGGGCGGAGTCCCCTTGCTCATCTCGGTCTTCTCACCACTCGCTCCTTCTTCCTCCTCCTAGCCTTGCCAACTTGCCGTAGCACCCATGGCGCCGGCAGGAAGTTCTCCACTGCTGAGAAAGGGAAGGCCCCCAAGGAGGGACCCGGCTCACCTCCGCCCAAGAGAGGGCGAGGGCACCCCCGTAAGCATGCCGCGACCCCTGTTGTGGCCCCTCGGGGGCGCGGACACACTCCTTCGGGGGCCGGCGCCGCCCTGGGCGCCCGTGGCGGTGCTCCTTCTCACGGTGGAAGCCGCCAAGGGCGAGGCACCCCCTGAAATGAGGGAAGGCGTGCCATGGTTTCCAGGCCTCCTCGGTTGCGCTTCCACTCGGCGGAGGTGCCCCCGGAGTTCGTCGTGTGGTTGGAGAGGCCGACCGCCACCTGGCTCCAGCTTCCGTGCTTCTTTGCCGGCGAGCTGCTAGCCGCGGGGCCTGACGACCTCTGGCTGCAGGCTGATGGCTGTTGCAGCAAGGCCTCGTGGGTCGGGGTCGAAGTTTCCGCCGCCGGGAACATGTCTTTGGCCCGCGGCTGGTAGGCGTTTGCCCATGCGCGCGGCCTGAGCGGGAGGTGCACCCTCCACTTCAAGTTTGACGATGTCGCGACCCTCTTCGTGACGGTGTTTGGGGAGGATGACCGTCGCGCAGGGTGCTACCCCGAAGACGACGGTGGCGACGATGAGCTTGGCCTTGAGGACAGCTGCGACGACACCGAGGGTGAGCTCGCCCTTGGCGACGACCGTGGCTCGTTCAGTGGCGGCGGCTCCTCCAGCGAGAGCACGAGCAGTGGTGGCTACGAACCGCCGCCACGTCGCCAGGCTCGATTCGAGGACGGTGACGGATCGTCTCGTCGCCGCGCTCCAGTGAAGCGGGAGGAGGGCTCGGGCTGAGCCCAGAGGCCTCTGAAGCCCGGCCTCAGGAGCTATTGTGGCCGTGCGGGCCACTTTTGTTTAGCCTTTATTTTTCCCTGCATTTTGAAAAAAGTAGAGGGCCCTGCTGGGGCGTGTAATGAACCATGGTACTTATGCCACTATGCTATGATTATTGTTCTGATGTATGCTGTTATGTTCATGTCCGGGTAGGTGCGGTAGGATAACTTAACTTGATACACTCGCGGTAGTCTCGCGCCTCATGATGGTGCGCCCTCCATCATCTCGTGAGGTCCCCTTGCTGCTGGCTCAAGGGTCGCCGGCCTCAGGAGACATCGTGAAGCTACAGAATTGTTGGAAATTTTTGTTGGGTGTCCTGTTCCTCCTTCTGCGAGCCCTCATGCATGAGCTAGTCGTGGCTTAGTGCATCACGTCATGGTACCCGGGGGGCACGGACTTAAGAAGATGCGCAAATCACAAGCTCGTTCGGGAGTGTGTTGCGAGGATAGAAAAAGCCATGGGCCTGGGCTGTGGCGAAGTGTGTTCGTGGTGCGGGGCGGGCCCGCTGCGCACGCACACACCTGTCCAGCCCCCGCGCGCGAGACGCGCAAGGAAGAGCGACAGGCAACTGCCGCCCCTCCTGGGCCGAGACCGACGACCAAGAGAAAAGATGAGAGGGAAATCCAACTTGGCAACCCAAAATGCAAGAACTCCAAATTCCATTAAAATAAAAGGGGGGCAACCAACTACAGAAAGCAAGCAAATGAACAGCCGCGTTCGGAACCTAGACTAGTCTTCTCACCAGCGCGGAGCTAAGTGTTGCCACTAGGACGTGGGAGGGAGCCCCCGAGGCCCAAGGGCAGCTCTCCGGAGACTCCGGGGCGTGTACAGCCCCACTCATTACTACGTGAGAGTGTCATGAGCGGAGACCTTCACAGGCACTGGGCCTTGCTTCATGGGTAGAACTTCTGGAGGTGCTGGGTGTTCCAGGCGTCCTGGATGGGGATCCCGTCCTGCGTCTCTAGGCACGCGGCACCAGGCCTGGAGATGCGGGCAATCTTAAACAGGCCCTCCCACATGGGAGAGAGCTTATGCAACCCCTCCCCGGAGAGCACTTTCCTCAGGATGAGATCACCCACCTCGAGCGTCCTGGAGCGGACGCTGCGGCAATGGTACCGCTGCAGCGCCTGCTGGTACCTTGCTGCCCGGAGCAAGGCTTGACGGCGACGTTCCTCCCCCGGCACGAGGTCCATCCCCCGCGTGGCGTCCTGGTGTGCCTCGTCAAATGCTAAGACCCGTGTGGAGCAATGCTTGACCTCATGAGGGAGAACTACTTCGGCTCCATAGACGAGGAAGAATGGAGTCTCGCCCATTGGCTTGGTGGCGGTGGTGGGATGGACCACAACACGGACTGGAGCTCATCGAGCCAGCCCCTGCCGCAGGCCTCGAGCTTCTTCTTGAAGGTTCTTGTCTTGAGGCCCCTCAGGACCTCTGCATTTGCGCGCTCGGCTTGGGTGTTGCTCCTGGGGTGTGCCACTAAGCCGTAGCATATCTGCGTTCCAAGGTTAGCACAATATGTTTTGAAGAGATTGCTGGTGAACTGCGAGCCATAGTCGGTGATGATACGGTTAGGGACCCTGAAGCGGCTCATGAGGTCCTTGATGAACTTGACTGCCGAACCGGCCGGGATGGTGCAGATGGCTTCCACCTCCTCCCACTTGGTGAACTTGTCGATGTCGACGTAGAGGTAGCCGTAGCCCCCGGGCACTCATGGGAACGAACCCAAGATGTCCAGCCCCCAGACCGCAAACGGCCACGAGAGCGGAATGGTCTGGAGGCCTTGAGCAGGCCGGTTGGATTTTCTTGGCGTGGAACTGGCATGCTTCGAAGGATTTCACCAGCTCGGTCGCGTCGTTGAGCGTCGTGGGCCAGTAGAATCCGCTGCGGAATGCCTTGCCCACGAGGGTGCGTGATGACGAGTGATGCCCGCAGTCCCCGCCGTGTATGTCGGCTAATGGCTCGCACCCCTGTTCCCTGGAGATGCATCGTAGGGAAACATCGTTTGGTCATTTTCGGTAGAGCTCATCGTCCTGCATGTAGTAGGTTGTGGCCTGCTGAGCCACGCGCTCCGTGTCTTCCTCCTTCTCCGGCAGGATTCCCTGAAGCAGGTACGCCTTGAATTCTTTAGTCCAGCACCCCTCCCAAGGCTCGAGCACGAGGAGCAGGCGAGCTCCTGAGGTCGGGCCGTAGGCGCGAGCTCCCGAGGTTGGTGCTGGGGGGAGCTCCTCCCGACGCAGTGTTGGCTCCGCCGCCGGAGGGGCTGCCGAAGGCTTGAAGAGCCACTCCTCGAAGACACCGGGCTCCTGAAGCTGGTGCTTGATTGCTCTCTTGGCGATATCGTCAGCTTCCTTGGTCGTGCCGCGAGGCACATGCTGCAGCTCCAGGCCCAAGAATTGCTTCTCAATTTTGTGTACCTTCGCTAGGTATGCCTCCATGTGTTCGTCCTTCGGCTCGTACACCTTGTTGGAGAACTTGACGAGGAGTTAGGAGTCACCCTTGATGGTAAGGTGCTTTACTCTCAAGGCTGACGCAGCCTTGAGACCGGCGATCAGGCCTTCGTACTCCGTGATGTTGTTGAAAACCTTTTCGCCGTGTTGGAAGTAGAGCTGCATGGCATAGTAGAGCTTGTCCTGAGTGGGTGAAATGAGCACGGCTCCAGCCCCCGCACCCTGCCTTGCGAAGGCGCTGTCGAAGTACATGACCCAGCCGTCTGGTGCCCCGTTCCCAGGTGAGAGGGATCGGTCCTCGCCTGCTTCTGACCCCGGAGCGTCGGTCCATTCCGCCACGAAGTCGGCGAGTGCAACACCCTTGATAACCCTGGTGGTGCTGAACTCGAGCTGAAATGCCTACAATTCGATGTTCCACTCGGCGACCTTACCTACAGCATTGGGGCTCCGAAGCACCCTCTCTAGTGGGTAAGCCAAGATGACCTTGATGGGGTGGCCTTGGAAGTAGTGTCGTAGCTTGCGCGAGGTGATGAGAAGCGTGAGAAAGAGCTTCTAGGGCATGGGGTAGCGTGCCCGCGCGTCCCTTAGTACCGTGCTGACGAAGTACACTGGGTGCTTGACGAGGGCGGAAGTGTTGGTGGAGTCCGAAACCTCCTGAGGCTGGGGGACCTCAGGAGCTTGGTCGCCTATTGGGGCAACTGCGGCATCATGAGCACCGTCTTGTGGAACCTGGTCATCCGTTGGTGTCATTGAGGCTTCAGGGGCGCCGTCTTGAAGTTGCGTTGCCTTGCCCTGCCGTGGGGCATTGCCCGGTAGGCCCTTGGTTTGGTGCTCCTCCCGGACTTCCACTAGCACTACGCTGGCAGAGTGAGGTGTGGCGGCCAGGTAAAGCACTAGGGGCTCGAGATGACGTGGCAGCACGATCACTGGTGGGCTGATGAGTTATCTCTTGAGGTCTTGAAATGCCGCATCAGGCTCCGGAGTCCACTCGAACGACCCCTTCTTCTTCATCAGCTTGAAGAACGGGAGATCGCGCTCCCCCAGCTTGGAGATGAAGGTCCCTAGCGAGGTCACACAACCCGCCAGCTTTTGCATTTCCTTAAGAGTCTACGGTAGACTCATCCTCTCTATTGCCTTGACCTTCTCTGAGTTTTCCCTCGATTCCCCTATGTGACACAAGAAAGCCCAACATCTTGCCGAAGGGGACGCCAAACACACATTTCTCCAGAATGAGCCGCAGGTCGACCTTGCGCAGGCTGGTGAACGTCTCTTCCAGGTCCTCGATGAGGGTCCTTGCCTCCCGATACTTCACCACTATGTCGTCGACGTAGGCCTCAGCGTTCCTCCCGAGCTTTTGGCCCAGAGCGATGTGCATCAGCCGCTGGAAGGTTGCACCGATGTTACGCAGCCCAAAGGGCATGCATGTGTAGTAGTACACCCCGCACGGGGTCAGGAAGGCCGTCTTCTCGATGTCCTGTACCACCATCTTGATTTGGTGATACCCTTAGAATGCGTCCAAGAAGCACAACAGGTCGCACTCGGCAGTGGAGTCAATGATCTGGTCGATGCACGGTAGCGGAAAGGGGTCTTGAGGGCAAGCCTTGTTGAGGTTGGTGAAAGCGACGCACATGTGTTCCTTCCCTCCTTTCTTGGGGACGACGACCGTGTTTGCCAGCCATTCTAGGTATCGCACCTCCCGAATGACACCAGCGTCTTGCATCTTGCGGGTTTCTTGGACGATGAATGACTGCTTCTCTGTGGACTGCCATCGCGCCCTCTGCTTCACTTGGCGTACATTGGGGCACACATTCAGGTGGTGCTCGATCACCCCCCTTGGGAATCCAGCCAGGTCCTTGGGCTCCCATGCGAACACCTCCTTGTTCGCGCGCAAGAAATCGACCAGTGCCTTTTCTTCGTCTGGGGCGAGGTTGGCACCTATGGTGAAGGTGGATCCTGATGCCCCATCTTTGTCAACCGGCACCTGCTTCGTCTTGTCCCGGTCTTGAGAGAACAACTGCTTCTTTTTTGCTGGCGCAGCCCCCAGAGCCCCCAGGGCTCCTTCCTGCTCTGGCCGCGTGGCAGCCGCGGCCTTGAAGGCAAGCTCGAGAGCCGCCAGTGCCTCCTTGTGTCTTCGACCATAGTGAGGACGCCACTGCTTCCTGGCATCTTCATGAGGTTGTAGGCAGGGTGAGTTGCTGCCATGAACTTGGCTAGGGTCGGGTACCCGAGGATGGCATTGTACGGGAGGCTGATGCGGGCGATGTCAAAGTCGATGAGCTCGGTGCGGTAGTTGTCGCGGGTGCCAAAGGTGACAGGGAGGCAGTTTTGCCCCAGGGGGCTGGTGGAGCCATCGACGACCCCGGAGAACGGCTTGGCGGGGCGGAGTCGACCATGTGACACGTGAAGCAAGCCGAAAGCTTCCACGGAGAGTACATTGAGGCCTTCCCCGCCCTCGATGAGGGTCTTGGTTACCGCTACGTTGCATATGGTGGGGGTGCAGAGCATCGGGAGAGCGCCTGCGCCCGCGGTGGTCGCAGGATGGTCCCTTGAGTCGAAGGCGAGGTTGGCCTCGGGTGCCACCCATCCCGGAGGAGCTCCCCGCTGCACGCATGCAGCATCCGCTTGGCGAAAGAACTGCTTGACATGGTGGTCCGAGGGCGGTTCCTGCGAGCCACCCAGGAGTGCTGCGACGGTGTCAGGCGCCGGTGCCGCAAACCGTGCGATGAGGAGGCCGCGTAACTCCTCCCAGGAGGCCACCAAAGATCCTGGCAGATTGAGAAGCCAGGTGTGCGGCACGCCCGCGAGGGCCATGTGAAGCCAGTTTGCCATGACCTTCTCATCACCGCCTGCCGCCCAGGCGGCCTCCTCATACGCTTGGAGGAAGCCCGCCGGATCCACCACGCCGTCATATCGGGGTGGCAGGTCCAGCCTGAACTTGGGGGGCCACTGCACTCGTCGTAAGGCAGGGGTGAAGGCTCGGAGGCCCTCCGCGCCTCCGCGCGCCCGTCGATCCAGCCGGAGGGGCGGCGCCCGCCATGAGAGCCGAACGAAGAGATGAGGTGGACAAAAAGACGGGGTGGACGAAGAGGCAGAGCGGACGGAGAGGCGGAGCTTCGACGCACCCCTACATGGCGCACCAAATGTCGGATTCGGGGTTCCGCAGACCCTTGAGAGGTTCGAACACCGGGGTGCGTGCGAAGAACTCATCCTCATCAATCTTCCTACGACCCGATCCCACGGCCTAGCTCGACGAACCCAACGAACGAGAGACACAGCAGTTTATCCTGGTTCGGGCCACCTTGCGGTGTAATACCCTACTCTAGCTTTGTGGTGGATTGCCTCGAGGGGCTGAGGATGAACTAGTACAGTCGTAGAACAACCTCGGGAGGTGAGGTGTTCTTGAGCTTGATGAGCTGGTGGGTGAGAGGGTGAACTAAATGATCCGTCCCCCTCTATGGTGGTGGCTAAGTCCTATTTATAGTGGCCTTGCCCCCCTTCCCAAATATAGACGGGAAGGGATCCCACAACGGCCAATTTCAAAGGGAGACAACTAGTACAAGTTATCCTGAAAAAATGGTCTTCGCCTGCTAAAGCCTATGGTGGTGATGCCACGGTGGGCTCCACGATGACCTCCGTCCTTCCATCCTGGCGGTCTTGATCTTGTTGCACCGATATGGAAACCTTTGCTTGATTCCTCGGGACTCCGCGCCTGTGCTTGCCTCCTTGGCACCAAAGAGGAAACTGGTACACTGCGCCCGCTGGTGCCCGCCTGGCCTCGGCCGTCATGGCCCACGTCATGTGAGCCTCACGAGGTGCACCTTGCATTGATATCTCCACCCCTAGGGAGCCAGCCTGGTGAGGTCGCCCCCAGGGAGGTCTTGGTGTCGTCCGCCTTGCAAGGCTTGGCCCCTCGAGAGGGACTTGGGTTGTTGTAGATGAAGTTGGTCCATACTGGGCCGTCGACGGAGCCACGCCGTGGGCCACAGGCAGGCAAGTCTGGGTACCCTCGTTCCCAGGACGCCAACAGTTTTAGACCTCAATAATTGTTATTTTCTGGCAACGTTGAGCATGAATGTTGTATCTGGATCTTGTTTACTGCGAGACAGTTATTCATTTAAGTCAAAGAATAATGGTTGTTCTATTTATATGAGTAACATCTTTTATGGTCATGCACCCTTAGTGAATGGTATATTATTGTCGAATCTCGATCGTAGTGATACACATATTCATAATATTGGTGCCAAAAGATGCAAAGTTGATAATGATAGTGCAACATACTTGTGGCACTGCCGTTTAGGTCATATTGGTGTAAAGCACATGAAGAAACTCCATGCGGATGAACTTTTGTTATCACTTGATTATGACTCATTTGATACTTGCGAACCATGTCTCATGGATAAGATGACTAAAACTCCATTCTCCGGAACAATGGAGCAAGCTAATGACTTATTTGAAATAATACATACCGATGATGTGGTCCGATGAGTGTTGAAGCACGCGGCGGGTATTGTTATTTCCTAACTTTCAAAGATGATTTGAGTAGGTATGGGTATATCTATTTGATGAAACACAAGTCTGAACATTTGAAAAGTTTAAAGAATTTCAGAGTGAAGTGGAGAATCATTGTAACAAGAAAATAAAGTTTCTACGATTTGATCATGGAGGTGAAAATTTGAGTTATGACTTTGGCCTTCATTTAAGACAATGTGGAATTGTTTCAAAACTCACGCCACCTGGAACACCACAACGTAATGGTGCGTCTGAACGTCGTAACCGTACTTAATTAGATATGGTGCGTTCTATGATGTATCTTACCAATTTGCCGCTATCGTTTTGGGGTTATGCATTAGAGACAGCCGCATTCACGTTAAACAGGGTGCCATCAAAATCCATTGAGACGAAACCATATGAGCTATTGTTTGGCAAGAAACCTAAGTTGTTGTTTCTTAAAGTTTGGGGATGTGACGCTTATGTCAAAAGGCTTCAGCCTGATAAGCTCGAACCCAAAGAGATGAAGTGTGTATTCATACGATACCCTAAAGAAACTATTGGGTATACCTTGTACCATAGATCCAAAGGCAAGATCTTTGTTCCTAAGAATGGGTCATTTCTAGAGAAGGAGTTTCTCTCGAAAGAAGTAAGTGGGAGGAAAGTAGAACTTGATGAGGAAGTTGTACCTTTTCTCGAATTGGAAAGTAGAACATCAAAGAAAACCATTCCTGTGATGCCTACACCAACCAGAGAGAAGCAAATGATGATCATGAATTTATTATCCAGAATTTTAATGCTCGGCTTTCTCATAATGATCGATCCCTGCTCGATACTTCTTGTATTGGTTCTTTTATGAAGAAGGATATTGAATTCAAATGGATTTATTGGAAATAATTAAACGCAACTCTGAAGATTGGGAACTCAAGAAGGTAAGGAGTCAGGTATAAACCTTAAGTTTGATTGTGTTAAATCTTTTATGGATACCGATGTTTTTGGTGATTTTAGCACTAAATATGGACTTGACTCTGAGATAGTAGCTTCTTTCTATGAATCTTTTGATACTCATGTTGATCTCCCTAAGGAGAAGTGGGTTAAATATCATCCTCTCATTGAAGTGAAAGTAGTAGAACCTATTAAAGTTGAAGAAGAAGCTATTACTTATAATGTTGATCCTATTGTTCCTACTGCTTATATTGAGAAACCACATTTTCCTATTAGAATGAAGGATCATGCTAAAGCTTCAACTATGGTTCGTAAGAGTTATACTAGAACACCTACACCCCCTGAGCAAATTAAAGTTGAACCTAGTATTGTTATGGTTAAAGATCTCTTGGTTGATAATATTGATGGGCATGTTATTTATTTCTGTGATGAAGCTGCTAGGATTGCTAAACCCGATATTAAAGATAAACATAGACCCGTCGTTGGCATGCCTGTTGTTTCTGTTAAAATTGGAGATCATTGTTACCATGGCTTATGTGATGTGGGTGCTAGTGTGAGTGTAATCCCTTATACCTTGTTTGAAGAAATTATGAATGATATTGCACCTGTTGAGGTAGAAGATATTGGTGTTACTATTAAGCTTGCCAATAGAGATACTATATCACCAATTGGGATTGTTAGAGATGTTGAAGTCTTGTGTGTGAAAATAAAAGATCCTGCTGATTTTCTTGTTCCTGCTTCCCCACAAGATGATTTTTGTCCCATTATATTCGGTAGACCTTTCTTGAATGTTGTTAATGCTAAGATAGACTGCGAGAAAGATATTGTTACTGTTGGTTTAGGGGATATGTCTCATGATTTTAATTTCTCTAAATTTCGTAGACAACCCCATGATAAAGAATTGACTAGTAAGGATGAAATTATTGGTCTTGCTTCTATTGCCGTGCCTCTTACCAATCCTTTAGAACAATATTTGCTAGACCATGAAAATGACATGTTTATGAATGAAAGAAGGGAAATAGATGAAATATTCTTTAATCGAGGGCCTGTTTTGAAACTCAATTTGCCTATTGAAATCCCTGGGGATCCTCCTCCACCCAAGGGTGATCCCGTGTTTGAGCTTAAATAATTACCCGATACTTTGAAATATGCTTATCTCGATGAAAATAAGATATTTCCTGATATTATTAGTGCTAACCTTTCAGAGCATGAAGAAAATAAATTATTGAAAACTCTGAAGAAGCACCGTGCTGCTATTGGATATACTTTTGATGATCTTAAGGGCATTAGTCCCACTCTATGTCAGCACAAAATTAATTTGGAGCATGATGCTAAACCAGTTGTTGATCACCAACGGCGGCTAAATCCTAAGATGAAAGAAGTGGTAAGAAATGAAATACTAAAGCTTCTGGAGGTAGATATAATTTATCCTATTGCTAATAGTAGATGGGTAAGTCCCTTTCACTGTGTCCCTAAGAAGGGAGGTATTACTGTTGTTCCTAATGATAAGAATGAATTGATTCCACAAAGAATTGTTACAGGTTATAGAATGGTAATTGATTTCCGCAAATTAAACAAAGCTACTAGAAAAGATCATTACCCTCTACCTTTTATTGATCAAATGCTAGAAAGACTATCCAAACATACACATTTTTGCTTTCTAGATGGTTATTGTGGTTTTCTCAAATACATGTGTCAAAAGATGATCAGGAGAAGACCACTTTTACTTGCCCTTTCGGTACCTTTGCTTATTGACGTATGCCTTTTGGTTTATGCAATGCTGTCGGATTTCAGGTTCCGGCAAAACCCTTGAGGTTCGAACACTGGGGTGCACATGAAGATCTCCCCCCTCTCTAGCTCGCACACTCAACGATCTCCCGGCCTAGCTTCGACGAACCCAAAGAACACGAGACACAAGATTTATACTGGTTCGGGCCACCGTTGCGGTGTAATACCCTACTCCAGTGTGGTGTGGTGGATTGCCTCTTGGGCTGTGGATGAACAGTTATAAGGGAAGAACAGCCTCCTGAGGAGAGTTGTTCTTGTGGTTGGTGAGCTTGTGTGTTTGAGGAAGATCTGGATCCTCTCTCCCCTCCAGACCCGTTTTCCCTACTATGGTGGTGGCTAGTCCTATTTATAGAGGCACTGGCCCTCTTCCCAAATATTGAGCGGGAAGGGATCCCACAACGGCCAAATTCAAAGGGAGACAACTAGTATAAGTTATCCTAACAAAAGTAGCCTTCACCTGCCAAAGGCTCTGGTGGTGACGGCGTCTTGGGCTCCACGGTGACCTCCGTCTTGCCGTCTTGATAGTCTTGGTCTTGTTGCACCGATATGTAAACCTTTGCCTGATGCCTTAGAACTCCTCGACTGTGCTTGCCTCCTTGGCACCAAAGAGGAAGCAAGGAAACTGCGCTTGTTGGCGCCCGCCTGGTCTTGATCGTCATGGCTTACGTCATTGGAACCTCACGAGGTTTGCCTTGCCTTGATCTCTCCGCCCCTTGCGAGCCAGCCTGGTGAGGCCGCCCCTGAGGAGGTCTTGCATTGTCCGCCTTGCGAGGCTTGGCCACTTGCGAGGGTCTTGTGTGTTTGCTGGTGAAGATGGGCCATACTGGGCCGCTGCAGGAGCCACGCCGCGGGCCGTAGGCAGGCAAGTCTGGGGACCCCCATTCCCAGAACGCTGACAGTAGCCCCCGGGCCCAAGGCGCGCTCGGGCTTGGCTTCGAGGCGAAGCCAAAGGGCAAGCGCGGAGTGCCGCGGGCCCCAACAGCCTATGGCCCTCTTCCCCATGCAGCCTTGAAATCTGCCTGGCTAGGCGGCCACGACATCCTACACAGTTACCTCCCTGTTGCTGGCAACGCACTCCCCGACTTCTTCGCTTCCTCGTACCTCTGGTTTCTCTTCCAATCCAACTTGAGTTCTGCCCTAATTACCATGGCGCCGAACCAGACGGAGAAAGGGAAGAAGCCCCTGTCCTCAGCCAACTCAGCTCCGGTCGTCGAGCCCGCCGTCGGCCGATCGCGGGTGCTCAATCGGGAGGCCATGGACATGGTCCGCCTTGCACTTGCTACCAGCTTCAACGAATGGGGAGGGACGGTGGCCTGGCCTGCGTCTCGAGTCTCCATTGATAGGACGGCCACCGAGGTCCCATTCTTCGTCGACGCTCTGTGGGTTGGCCTGGTTCCCCCCTTCTCCGCCTTCTTCGATGCCGTGCTTTCTCATTACCAGATCCATATGCTGCATCTTGATCCCCAATCTGTCGCCCTTCTCGCCATCTTCGCCTTTGTCTGCGAGGCCATGGTGGGCATTGCCCCTTCTGTGGCCCTCTTGCGCCATTTCTTCTCACTGCACCTGACCAACCCCTGGCAGTGCTCTGGGTGCGTGAGTTTCCAGGCCGTGGCAGCGACGGCCGGCTCGGAGATTGATTTTGATCTCCCGCAGTCCACGGGCGAGTTTTGGATGCGGTGAGTGTATGTCGATGTCGGAGTACTCAGCCCCCTGCTCTCGCTTCCATCGTCGCCCGCCGTCCCCAGCTTCGACTGGGGTCACGAGGAGCTCACGGGTTCCCATCTCGCCTTCGTATGGCTCCGGCTGAGAAGGCTGAAGGATCTCGACGTGACTGCGCCCAAGGTGATGAAGGAGTTCCTCCGACACCCGCATCGCCCCACTCCAGCGCCATTCCCAGCCGATGTGGGCCCTGACCGGCGACCAGGATCGCATGAGGCTTCAGGCGTCGGGGCTTCCGACCGAGGCACGAATGACGGTGCTCGAGGTATTGGCCGGTGACCACTCGCCGGGTGACTTGCCGCAAGCGGGTTGTTGCTTGTACGACTACTCGAACAGGGTGGAGTTCGCGGGGCAGATGCCCTCCTTCGATGAGTGCGGGCTCCGCCCAATTGGCCTCATGGGGCCCCGTGAGAACCCCGTCATTGTGGTTCCTCTTCCTGCTACCGGCGCCGAGCTCTACTTGACTAAGCCCCGTGCTCGTCCAAGGAGGCCCCAGGGGTGGACACAGCGGGGCAAGCACCGCTGGAGGCCGGAGGCGTGGGTGCCGAGGTGTCGATGCTGCCTGGGGCTCCCGAGGCGTCATCCTCGGGAACCCGTGATTCCTGCCCTGGGACGGCAGCTGAGGAGGTGACACAGTCCGCTATTCCTGCGGCCGAAGCTCCTGAGGCCTCGGCAGGTCGTCGCGAGGCGTAGCCCGATAGCTTTCCTCAGCATGGCGCTCCTGAGGTCGTCTCCTTGGGTGCTTCGCCAGTCGCGCACCGCGCTGGTCGTCACGTGCAACGCTTGGGCCGGTTCTGCGTGGACTTCAAGGTGCTCCGAAAGAGGAAGGGGTATCCGAGCTGCAGCAGTGGCGCCGTCCGGTCGTTGAAACATAGGAAGTACATCACTGTAGATGAGTAAGTACCTTATCTCTATAATTCCTCGCGTGCCGCTTTCCTTCCTGACGGTGGTTTTCCAGGATCCCATCTGCCAAGGCCATGGGGCCCCTGGTGACACAACCTCCTCCTGCCTCGAGTCTTCCGCTGGCCCTAAGCATCCCAAGCCGGCACGCTGCCCCCGTTACAGGGTCGGCCAGAGAGGCAAGTGCACCGGTGGTGCCTTGAGCCCACGCTCCCGCCTTCTCTTCTTCGTGGCCTCGTCGAGGGTGTGATGAGCGTGCCAAGGTCTCCTCCTCTGGTTATGGACGGCGACTGGATGGCTTCGGTCTTGGTCCCTTCTTCGAGCAGTGAGCCTCCCCAACCGGGCTCCTGCTGAAGCCCAGTTGGCGTCCGGAGGGGCGCCAGCCCCCAGTACCCTACAGGAAAAGGGCAAGCCGCTTCAGGTCCCGTCGACGGCCCCTACCGTGGAGGACGGAGCCGGTTGTGCGCTCAAAGCTGCGCACGAAAGGAGCATCGTCCGCCACGAGCTCTTCCGGGAGGCGATGGGCACGATGAACCGGCTTGGCGGAGAGCTCGCGGATGTAGATGCGCACCTCGAGACCGAGGGTCTTCGACTGGTGGAGGAGTGGCATAAGCTGAAGGTGGCCATCAACCTCGGGTGCCACCAACGCGAGGTTGATAATGCGAAGGCCGAGGCGTCTCTCGCAACCTTGCTCGAAGCTTGCGCCCGCTCTTTGGAAGAAGCTCGGGAAGCTGATCGACATCGCAAGATCAACGAGAAGCGCACGTGGGAGCTTCAAGCCTGGAGTGCTTCCCTGGAGCAGCAAGTAGAGGCGTGCAAGGCCGCCTTAGCATCGATGAGGGGGACGCCTGTCGAGGAGTAAGAGATCCTGAGGCGCGAGGAGGCGCTGGCGCTGGAAGCCGCAGAGCGCGGCCTTGAGCTCGAGCGGTTGGAGACAAGGGAGCGCCAGGTTACCCAAGCTGAGGACGCTGTCGGCGCGCGTGAGGCCAAGGCCCAGGAGGAAGTCGATCACCGAGCGGCCGAGGCTCGCGCGGACCTTGTGGGCAGGTACGACTTGAAGTTGAAGCTTGTGGAAGCCAGGCTGTGGGCAGGACCAAGGCCCTCAGGCCAGGGATGGACGAAGCCGAACGTCGCGAGAAAGCCGCTGTAGCCGCCCTGTCTTCAGTGCAAGCCGAGCTGGCTTCCGCACGTGCCGAGCTGTCTTCTCTTCAGCAGCAGGTCACCGGCGCCGAATGATACGTCCATTTTGCATCATGCTTTTATATCGATATTTATTGTATTATGGGCTGTTATTACACGTTATGTCACAATACTTATGCCTATTCTCTCTTATTTTACAAGGTTTACATAAAGATGGAGAATGCCGGCAGCTAGGATTCTGGGCTCGAAAATGAGCAAATATTAGAGACCTATTCTGCATAGCTCCAAAAGTCCTGAAACTTCACGGAAGTCATTTCCAGAATATATAAAAAATACTGAGCGCAAGAAGTTCCAGAGGGGGGCCACACCCTAGCCACGAGGGTGGGGGGCGCGCCCTACCCCTCTGGGCGCGCCCCCTGCCTCATGGGCCCCCTGGTGGCCCTCCGATGCCCATCTTCTGCTATATGGAGTCTTTCGTTGAGGAAAAAATCATAAGCAAACTTTCGGGACGAGACTCCGCCGCCACGAGGCGGAACCTTGGCGAAACCAATCTTGGGCTCTGGCGGAGCTGTTCTGCTGGGGAAACTTCCCTCCGGGAGGGGGAAATCATCACCATGGTCATCACCAACGATCCTCTCGTCGGGAGGGGGTCAATCTCCATCATCATCTTCACTAGCACCATCTCCTCTCAAACCCTAGTTCATCTCTTGTATCCAATTCTTGTCTCCAAGTCTAGGATTGGTACCTGTGGGTTGCTAGTAGTGTTAATTACTCCTTGTAGTTGATGCTAGTTGGTTTACTTGGTGGAAGATCATATGTTCAGATCCTATATGCACATTAATACCCCTCTGATTATGAACATGAATATGCTTTGTGAGTAGTTATGTTTGTTCCTGAGGACATGGGAGAAGTCTTGCTATTAGTAGTCATGTGAATTTGGTATTCGTTCGATATTTTGATGAGATGTATGTTGTCTATCCTCTAGTGGTTTTATGTGAACATCGACTACATGACACTTTACCATTATTTGGGCCTAGGGGAAGGCATTGGGAAGTAATAAGTAGATGATGGGTTGCTAGAGTGACAGAAGCTTAAACCCTAGTTTATGCGTTGCTTCGTAAGGGGCTGATTTGGATCCATATGTTTCATGCTATGGTTAGGTTTACCTTAATACTTTTGTTGTAGTTGCGGATGCTTGCAATAGAGGTTAATCATAAGTGGGATGCTTGTCCAAGTAAGGATGGCACCCAAGCACCGGTCCACCCACATATTAGATTATCAAAGTACCGAACGCGAATCATATGATCATGATGAAACCTAGCTTGACGATATTCCCATGTGTCCTCGGGAGCGCTTTTCTCTATATAAGAATTTGTCTAGGCTTGTCCTTTGCTACAAAAAGGATTGGGACACCTTGCTACACTTTATTCACTTTTGTTACTTGTTGCTCGTTACAAATTATCTTATCACAAAACTATCTGTTACCTATATTTCAGTGCTTGCAGAGAATACCTTGTTGAAAACCGCTTATCATTTCCTTCTGCTCCTCGTTGGGTTCGACACTCTTACTTATTGAAAGGACTACGATAGATCCCCTATACTTGTGGGTCATGAAGACTCTTTTCTGGCGCCGTTGCCGGGGAGTGAAGCGCCTTTGGTAGGTGGAATTTGGTAAGGAAAAATTTATACAGTGTGCTGAAATTTACTGTCACTTGTGTAACGCCCTCGATGCGGCTATAGCTCCCATGTGTCGAGGCACGACTTAGAGGCATAACCGCATAGAAAGCAATGTCGCAAGTTAGGCAATCATTACAACATCCCATGTAAAGCATAATAAAAGGGGGAGAAACATAGTTGGCTTACACTCGCCACGTCACATCAAAGTACATAAATAACATCCATCATACAAGCATTCATGGCCCGACTACGGCGCCAAAATAGAAGAAAACCCAACATGCGACAAGGCCCTGAATCAAACCCCAACTAGGCACCACTACTGATCATCGGGAAAGGAAACATAATAACGCTGAGAGTCCTCGTCGAACTCCCACTTGAGCTCGTACTCGTCACCTGGAGCGAAATCACCTGGACCTGCATCTGGAATTATAGTATCTGTGAGCCACAGGGACTCAGCAATCTCGCACCCTCGCGATCAAGACTATTTAAGCTTATAGGAAGGGTAAGGCAAGTATAAGTGGAGCTGCAGCAAGCGGCTAGCACATGTGGTGGCTATCTTATTCGCAAAAGAGAGCGAGAAGAGGAGGCAAAGCACGAGCGATAATCTAGAGGAACAACCTACGCAAGCATTACTCCAACACCGTGTCCACTTCCCGGACTCCGCCGAGAAGAGGCCATCACTGCAACACACTCAGTTGATTCATTTTAATTAATCAAGGTTTAAGTTATCTACAACCGGACATTAACAAATTCCCATCTGCCCATAACCGCGGGCACGGCTTTCGAAAGTTTAATCCCTGCAGGGGAGTCCCAACTTAGCCCATGACAAGCTCTCACGGTCAACGAAGGAATAGACCTCCACCCGAGACACACCGATCAGACTCGGTAACCCGGTACAACAAGACAATTTGACAGGTTAAAACAAGACCAGCAACACCGCCCGAATGTGCCGACAAATCCCGATAGGAGCTGCACATATCTCTTTCTCAGGGCACACTCAGATGAGCAAGACGACGGGTAGGCCAGCCCAGAGTTTCCCCTGGTAGCCCCGGACATCGCTCGGTTGGACCAACACTCAGAGGAGCACTGGCCCGGGGGGGTAAAATAAGATGACCCTTGAGTCTGCAGAACCCAAGGGAAAGAAAAGGCTAGGTGGCAAAAGGTAAAATCAAGGTTGGGCATTGCTGGAAAAGCTTTAATCAAGGCGAACTATCAAGGGGTTCCCATTATAACCCAACCGCGTAAGGAACGCAAAAATCCGGGAACATAACACCGATATGACAGAAACTAGGGCGGCAAGAGTGGAACAAAACACTAGGCGAGAGGCCGAGCCTTCCACCCTTTACCAAGTATATAGATGCATTAAGATAACATAGCAATATAATGATATCCCCAACAAGTAAATAAAAGATGTTCCAACAAGGAACGGCCTCCAAACTACACCTGCAACTAGCAACGCTATAAGAGGGCTGAGCAAAGCGGTAACATAGCCAATCAACGGTTTGCTAGGACATGGTGGGTTAGAGGTTTGACATGGCAATTGGGAGGCTGACAAGCAAATGGTAGGCATTGTAGCATTGGCATAGCAAGAGCGAGCAATCTAGTATAGCAAAGATAGTAGTGATTTCGAGGGTATGATCATCTTGCCTGCACAGTTGTCAGAGTTGACTGGGTCCTCACAAGCAAACTCAACGGGCTCCTCGGTAGAGAACTCGTCTCCCGGCTCTACCCAAACAAGACAAACAAGCAACAAGGATACAATCAACCACGTGCAAGAACAAGCAATATGATGAAATGATGATATGCTATATGGAATGCGATGCGGGATGCAAAATGCAAGATATGACAGGAAATGCATGAACCTGGCCTCAACTTGGAATTCCAAGGGTTCCACTGGAAAGATGAGATGAAATCGCTTGAAAACGATATAAAGATCATTGGAATCGGAGTTACGGTTTGGAAATGGCAAGCGTTTTAAAATATGACACCGGTCTGCGATTTACAGCAAGTAGGCATCTAAATGCAATGCAACGAACATGCTAAAGCCACCAAACATGACAACAAAATACATGGCAGGGATGCACACAAGATGCTTAACAAAATACTAGCACTGAGCCACGGCCAATTCATCCATTATGAGGTTCAAACAAGCATGGCAAAAACGCAAATGCAAAACAGATTCCAGACTTAGTGAAATTAACACTAGTCTGAAATTTCAGATCACGAAGCCCTCTTCGGAGCAGAAAAACAACATGATACAAGACCTGAACATGACAAGTAAGAACATGCCATGGAGCTACTCAACAAGCTTAACAAAAGACCCAAATTGACCTGGGGCCAAAAGGGTTCACAAAATATATTAACGGGCACACGAACATAGCTAAAACACAATCAGTTTTCAGACTTCGTGAAAACTGAGACATGCTGAAATATAACTCACGAAGGCATGTAAACGAGCTCGATGCACTCACCACGGTGCAAGTCACAGCAAGGCAAGCATACATCCATTAATAAGGCACAAAATACAAGCTAGAAATGGCAAGAACAATGACATAGCATGCACGGATCAACTACAACAACGCCGGCAAAATCGCAAACGAGTTGACGATCTGCCCAGATTCACCACGAAGCAAAAGTAGAGCTCGATTGAATCAAGCTATGGTGCTCCATAATTGCAAACAAAGACATGGATGGATAGAGCATAACATGAATAACAAAAGTCCCTTACTGATCATCCTCAAAAGAGTCACGGATCATTAGTAAACAAACTGAACATATGGCATCAAGAACTAAAATATCCCAGACTTAGTGAAAACAACTAAGTCTCTGAAATCAGATTTCTCGGGTGTCTCTCTTTGCAAGCTTGCAAAAGTCACCACACACATTCTAAAAATGCATGGGTTGCACCTCTGGAAAGAAGACAAAATGCTTAACAAAACATATGAAGGACTCACAGGCATAGCATGCACACAATAATCATGGCAAAAATGACAAAAGTCTAAGATGAACTAGCAGATCTGACAATTAACTCATGAAGCCTCCTTCTAACAGCATTTTGGGCATCAAGATGAGCTCAAATGAAAATGATGCAATGGAATGAAATGATGTACTCGTTGAGGCGAAGTTTTTGATATATCATATGTCCAAATCGGAGCTATGGATGCAAAGTTACGGGGCCTCGAACAGGAGCATATGAAGTAAAGATTCTAGGGACTTAGACGAAATTTCAACCTCTCTCAGATCTAGGGCTTGCACGGATATCGAGGCGCGGCCGGGCACTGTAGCTGTTCGTCGGGAAGAAGAACGCGGCAAGCCGGCGGGAGGAGGTGGTGGCCGGCGGCCGGATCCGGTGGCCGGCGGCCGGATCTAGCCGGGCCGGGGTCGCCGGACGGCGAGGCGGCCGCGGCGGCTGGCGGCTGCGCGGGGCGGCGCTCGGGGCCGGGAGGAGGCAGCGGGGCGGCGCGGCACTGGGACTCCGGCAGCGAGGTCCGGCCGGCTCCGGGCGGCGGAGATGGCGGGGCGGCGGCGCGGCCGGTCGGCTCGGGGAAGAAGGATAGGCGGCGGCGGAGTGGCCCGGTCGGCCGTGGGAGCGGGCTGGAGATGGGCTTCGGGCCCGGCGGCGGTGGCGATGTGGACCGGGCGGCGGGGCGAATCGTGGCACGCCACGTGGCGGCGGACAGGCGGACCGGACGTGTCCGTCGGCGGGAATGTGTCCGGCGGCGCGCGGTGGGATTTTTTTAGGGTTCGGAGGTAGGGGAAGATCCGAAAAACGGGGGGTGTATATATAGGCATAAGTGGAGCTAGGAGAGTCCAAATGAGGTGCGGTTTTCGGCCATGCGATCGTGATCGAACGCTCTAGGACATGGAGCAGAGTTTGGTGGGTTTTGGGCCAATTTGGAGGGGTGTTGGGCTGCAACACACATGAGGCCTTTTCGGTCCCTTGGTTAACCGTTGGAGTATCAAACGAAGTCCAAATGGTACGAAACTTGACAGGCGGTCTACCGGTAGTAAACCAAGGCCGCATGGCAAGTCTCGGTCCAATCCGGAAATGTTTAATCCCCACACACGAAAGAAAGCTAGAAATGGCCACCGGAGGAGAACGAAGCGCCGGAATGCAAAACGGACAACGGGGAAAATGCTCGAATGCATGAGACGAACACGTATGCAAATGCAATGCACATGATGACATGATATGAGATGCATGAAAACGAGAACAACACACGGAGACAAACACCCCAACCCGAGAAATAAATATAACTTAACGCCGGAAACGGCAAGAGTTGGAGTACAAATTTGGAAAGTCGTATCTGGGGCGTTACAACACTCCACCACTACGAAAAGATCCCGTCCCGAGATCTAGGACTGAAAGAACTCCGGGTGCTCAGAACGGAGGTGATCCTCGCGTTCCCAGGTAGCTTCACGGTCGGAATGGTGAGACCACTTGACTTTGAGAAATTTGATTGACTTGTTGCGAGTCTTGCGTTCAGTCTCTTCAAGAATAGCAACTGGGTGCTCACGATAGGAGAGATCTTCTTGGAGCTCAATGTCCTCGAAGTTGACGGTGCGGTCAGGAGTCTTGAAGCACTTTTGAAGCTGAGAGACATGGAACACATCATGAAAATTTGCAAAGTTTGAAGGAAGCTCAAGTTGATAGGCGAGGTCGCCTCTCTTGCTGACAATCTTGAAAGGTCCCACGTATCTAGGGGCAAGCTTCCCTTTGATACCGAAGCGACGAGTACCCTTCATAGGAGAGACGCGGAGGTAAACATGATCTCCGATCTCGAAAACCAAATCACGGTGATTACTATCATAGTAGCTCTTCTGGCGGGATTGGGCTACTTGGAGGTTATCACGAATGACTTTGCACATTTCTTCTACTTCTGTGATTAAGTCATTACCCAGCAGCTGACGTTCACCGGTTTCAGACCAGTTGAGAGGGGTACGGCACTTCCTGCCATACAGAATTTCAAATGGGGCCTTGCCCGAACTTGCTTGAAAACTGTTGTTATAGGAGAATTCAGCATAAGGAAGACAATCCTCCCACTTCATGCCGAAGGAGGTCACACAAGCCCTGAGCATATCTTCAAGAATCTGGTTGACACGCTCAACTTGACCGCTTGTTTGAGGATGGAAAGCTGTGCTGAAGTGGATGTTCGTGCCCATGGCCTTCTGGAAAGAATCCCAAAACTTCGAGGTAAAAATGCTGCCACGGTCTGAAGATATCACTTGAGGAATACCGTGCAGAGAGACAATGCGAGAGGTATAGAGTTCCGCCAATTGAGCTGCAGTGATCGACTCTTTGATAGGCAGAAAGTGAGCCACTTTGGTGAGCTTGTTGATGACGACGAATATAGCATCATTGCCACGCTTGGACTTTGGAAACCCAGTCACGAAGTCCATTTCAATGTGGTCAAACTTCCATTCTGGAATGGCAAGAGGTTGGAGGAGACCAGCTGGCCTTTAGTGTTCTGCCTTCACTCTTCTGCAGACATCACATTCATTCACGAATTGAGCGATCTCGCGCTTCATTCGAGTCCACCAATAAGCTTGCTTGAGGTCCTGATACATCTTCGTGCTCCCAGGGTGGATGGAGAGGAGAGAATTGTGAGCCTTGTTCATGATCACTTTACGAAGTTCACCTTTGGGCACAACAATACGATCCTCGAAGAAGAGAGTGTCCTTGTCATCAAGACGGTAGCACTTGTACTTGGACTGACTCTTGGCAATCCCAGTCTTCACCTTTTTCACCATAGCATCAAGAAGCTGGGCTTGGCGAATCTGGTCTTCAAAGGTAGGAGAGACTTGAAGGTTGGCGAGGAAACCTTGAGGAACAACTTGCAGATTAAGCTTGCGGAAAGCTTCACAAAGCTCGGGTTGATAAGGCTTGAGAATCAGACTGTTGTAGTAGGCCTTTCTGCTCAAAGCGTCAGCAATCACATTGGCCTTGCCTGGAGTATACTCAATACTCGGATTATACTCTTGAATCATTTCGACCCATCGAGTTTGCCTTAGGTTGAGATTAGGCTGAGTGAAGATGTACTTGAGACTCTTGTGATCAGTGAAAATGTCCACTTTTCTTCCCAATAGAAGATGTCTCCAAGTCAAAAGAGCATGCACAACTGCCGCCAACTCGAGATCATGAGTGGGGTAGTTCTTCTCATTAGGCTTCAACTGGCGAGATGTATAAGCAACAACTTTCTTCTCTTGCATCAAAACTGCGCCAAGACCTTGGAGAGAGGCATCACAAAAGACCTCGTACGGCTTGGATTCATCAGGCGGAGTCAGAACTGGAGCAGTGATCAACTTCTCTTTCAAAGTGTTGAAAGCAATATCACACTCCGGAGACCAAACATACTTGACGTGCTTCTGAAGAAGATTAGAGAGAGGCTTCGCAATCTTAGAAAAGTTTTCAACGAATCTTCGGCAATAGCTTGCGAGACCGAGAAAACTGCGGAGTTGCTTCACATTCTGAGGAGGTTCCCAATTCACAATTGCGGATACCTTTTCGGGATTCACGGAAATGCCCTTGGCAGAGATGATATGACCAAGATAAAGAACCTCATCGAGCCAAAATTCACACTTGGAGAACTTGGCGTAGAACTGATGTTCCCTGAGTTTATCGAGAACCAAACGCAAGTGCTTGGCATGATCTTCCTTGTTCTTCGAGAAAACCAGAATGTCGTCGAGATAGACCAAAACGAAGTCATTGGTGTAGGCGTTGAAGATGAAATTCATCATGCGAGAGAACGTCGGAGGAGCGTTGGTGAGGCCAAAAGACATGACAGTGTATTCATATGAACCAAAGCTTGTTCTGAATGCTGTCTTGGGAATGTCTTCTTCACGAATGCGAATCTGGTGATAACCCATACGGAGATCAAGCTTGGATAATACTTGGGCACCTTTGAGTTGTTCGAACAGCTCATTGATGTTGGGAAGTGGGTATTTGTTCTTGATGGTTTTCTTGTTCACCGGACAGTAATCAACACAAAGTCTATCCGTTCCATCCTTCTTCTTCACAAAAAGAACACCACAACCCCACGGAGAAGTACTAGGCCGGATGAGACCCATTCTTTCTTGCTCATCGAGTTGCTTCTTCAGCTCCTTCAGCTCTTCCGGTCCGAGCTTGTAAGGACGTTTGCACACAGGTTCCGTGCCAGGCTCAAGCTCAATAACGAATTCAACTGGCCGGTGTGGAGGCATTCCTGGGAGCTCTTCTGGAAAGACGTCTTGATATTCGCAAACGACAAGAATTTGGGAGATGGCATCCAATTCACCCTTCTCATTGAGAGAAAATAGACGGATAGTATTATCCCGAGCGGCAAAGACAATTACATCCTCAGACGAATGAGTCAATTGAATCTGCCTGGCTACACAGTCAAGATGTGCCTTGTGCTTAGAAAGCCAATCCATCCCGAGAATAAGATCAATATCCGAGTTACCAAGCACCATAGGAGAAGAAAGAAACTTGTAGTCACCCAATGTGATAGAAACATCTGGAGCCATCATTTTGGTGTTCATGAACAAACCCGGAGAAGAAACCGCTATTGGCTTAGGCAAATCAATAGTATGAACATCATGCATGGATGCAAAAGGCTTCGACAAAAATGATAAAGATGCACCAGTGTCAAAAAGAACTCTTGCGGGAATGTCATTAACAGGAAGGTTACCCATGATCACATCTGGTGATTCCTCTACCTGAGCTGCATTCAGCAAGTTGACCTTGACGGACTTGGGGTTATGCTTGACCACAGCTGTACTTTCCGATCTGACAGGAGGAGGAGGAGGAAGACGCCTCTGGTTGAAACACTTGTTGGCATAGTGACCCTTCTGTTGGCACTTGTTGCACGTGACCTCTGAAAGCGGACGGTGATACGGAGCACTCGATCTTGGAGGTTGAGACGAAGTCTTGTTCTGAAAGCCAGGGTTGGGTGGGTGGGAAGAACCACTGCCACCTTTGCTCTTCTGCTGATACGGCTGACGGAACGGAGGACGAGGAAGCCAAAACTTCTGCTGCTTGGCCACTTGAGTAGAGGAAGAAGGAGTAACATCTCTGACTCGCTTCCTGGAAGCATCACACCTCAACTGAGCAGCCTCTTGCTTCAGTGCCATGTTGTAGAACTCATCGTATCTCAAGGGCTCGAAGAGGACAAGAGCAAGCTGAATATCTTCTCTGAGACCACCCCTGAATTGATATATCATGCTCTTCTCATCAGGCACGTCCTGCTTGGCAAAGCGGGCAAGCTTCTGGAACAATTTGTTGTAGTCATAGACAGACAAAGGGCCTTGCTTCAGATTGCGGAATTCCTCACGCTTGCTTTCAACCACGCTCTGCGGAATGTGATGAGCTCGGAAATCTTTACGGAAATCATCCCAAGTGATAACACGTCCACCTCTGGAATCCTTGTACTGCTGGAACCATTCTGCAGCTTGATCTTTGAGTTGGAAGGAAGCGAACTTGACAAAGTCCTCAGGCCTGACGTTGCTGCACTCGAAATGCTTACACAGATCCACAAGCCAATCGTCAGCATCGGTTGCCTCAACACAATTACTAAAAGTTTTAGGCCCGTTAGCAAGGAACTGGTTGAGTGTAGCAAAGTGACTCTGATTGCTGCCTTGATTCCCTTGACTGCCTTGATTGCGCTCTTGAAGAATTTGCATGATCAGCTGAGTGTTTGCATTGGTTGCGGCCATCACAGCTTGCCATGCCTCTGGAGGAGGTGGAGGCGGTGGCGGATCTTGATTCTGGTTCTGACTAGTGCTCTTAGCGGGAGCCATCCTGAAGAGGTTGACCACCGTTAGCACATAGACAGACAAATATTGAAGCTGAATCCAACAGAATGAAAAATTGCAACATATAGTCTTCACATCCGAATAAAATGAACGAATGCATTCCTCTTCAAATGGTCACATATCCATAAATTGAGAAGCCACATAGAATTAAGGTAGAGAAACAAATCAACAAGGTACGGATCAAGAACGAATAATCGGTAAGAAATCCCAATCTCAAACCAATATGCGTGGAAGAAGAACTAGAGCCACTAGAATTCCCACCTATGAAACTCCCGAACTTTTCCGATTATGCAATCAGGTGTTGGGGATACAGGGGAAGCATAATATCTCACCCAAACTAGCAAATCCTACATCCAGCTGTATCCATCCTTCAACACATAACCAAGAAAACTTCGGAAACCATCTACCTCAACCTTCGAAAAGCATCCGTTATACAAGTTATGGCGATACTCCTGAACTCCCGCCCCAGTACTGGGTGGCGTCGAGGTTATCTCACCAACGAACTGCATAAAAGAGATTTTCGATGTCGGCGAACATATCTCAAGTATTCCAGAATTGCAACGATAAAATTATGATGACAACACCTCAGAGCTCAACTCCCCGGGACACTTCCACTAAACCCCTGACAGGAGGCACCAAGACAGTATTCTCATCATAAGCCATCGGAACAAATCCAAGATACTCGCGTGATCCTAAAAAAAAAATTTTAGTGAAATTTGAGAAGAGGAGAGTCAAAACTCTACGTCAGGATGCCTTACCAGAGCGATGAGGAAACTGGGAAGTAAAAAGAATTCCTAAGCTCTCCGATATATAATTCCTAAATGACTCAAAACATTTTTCTAGACACAACTCGGCTGCTAAAAACGATCAAGCAATGGGGCTCCTAAGGTCGGGGAAGGCTCTGATTACCAACTTGTAACGCCCTCGATGCGGCTATAGCTCCCATGTGTCGAGGCATGACTTAGAGGCATAGCCGCATAGAAAGCAATGTCGCAAGTTAGGCAATCATTACAACATCCCATGTAAAGCATAATAAAAGGGGGAGAAACATAGTTGGCTTACACTCGCCACGTCACATCAAAGTACATAAATAACATCCATCATACAAGCACTCATGGCCCGACTACGGCGCCAAAATAGAAGAAAACCCAACATGCGACAAGGCCCTGAATCAAACCCCAACTAGGCACCACTACTGATCATCGGGAAAGGAAACATAATAACGCTAAGAGTCCTCGTCGAACTCCCACTTGAGCTCGTACTCGTCACCTGGAGCGAAATCACCTGGACCTGCATCTGGAATTATAGTATCTGTGAGCCAGAGGGACTCAGCAATCTTGCACCCTCGCGATCAAGACTATTTAAGCTTATAGGAAGGGTAAGGCAAGTATAAGTGGAGCTGCAGCAAGCGGCTAGCACATGTGGTGGCTATCTTATTCGCAAAAGAGAGCGAGAAGAGGAGGCAAAGCACGAGCGATAATCTAGAGGAACAACCTGCGCAAGCATTACTCCAACACCGTGTCCACTTCCCGGACTTCGCCGAGAAGAGGCCATCACGGCAACACACTCAGTTGATTCATTTTAATTAATTCAGGTTTAAGTTATCTACAACCGGACATTAACAAATTCCCATCTGCCCATAACCGCGGGCACGGCTTTCGAAAGTTTAATCCCTGCAGGGGTGTCCCAACTTAGCCCATGACAAGCTCTCACGGTCAACGAAGGAATAGACCTCCACCCGAGACACACCGATCAGACTCGGTAACCCGGTACAACAAGACAATTCGACAGGTTAAAACAAGACCAGCAACACCGCCCGAATGTGCCGACAAATCCCGATAGGAGCTGCACATATCTCTTTCTCAGGGCACACTCAGATGAGCAAGACGACGGGTAGGCCAGCCCAGAGTTGCCCCTGGTAGCCCCGGACATCGCTCGGTTGGACCAACACTCAGAGGAGCACTGGCCCGGGGGGGTAAAATAAGATGACCCTTGAGTCTGCAGAACCCAAGGGAAAGAAAAGGCTAGGTGGCAAAAGGTAAAACCAAGGTTGGACATTGCTGGAAAAGCTTTAATCAAGGCGAACTATCAAGGGGTTCCCATTATAACCCAACGCGTAAGGAACGCAAAAATCCGGGAACATAACACCGATATGACGGAAACTAGGGCGGCAAGAGTGGAACAAAACACTAGGCGAGAGGCCGAGCCTTCCACCCTTTACCAAGTATATAGATGCATTAAGATAACATAGCAATATAATGATATCCCCAACAAGTAAATAAAAGATGTTCCAACAAGGAACGGCCTCCAAACTACACCTGCAACTAGCAACGCTATAAGAGGGCTGAGCAAAGCGGTAACATAGCCAATCAACGGTTTGCTAGGACATGGTGGGTTAGAGGTTTGACATGGCAATTGGGAGGCTGACAAGCAAATGGTAGGCATCGTAGCATTGGCATAGCAAGAGCGAGCAATCTAGTATAGCAAAGATAGTAGTGATTTCGATGGTATGATCATCTTGCCTGCACGGTTGTCAGAGTTGACTGGATCCTCACAAGCAAACTCAACGGGCTCCTCGGTAGCGAACTCGTCTCCCGACTCTACCCAAACCAGACAAACAAGCAACAAGGATACAATCAACCACGTGCAAGAACAAGCAATATGATGAAATGATGATATGCTATATGGAATGCGATGCGGGATGCAAAATGCAAGATATGACAGGAAATGCATGAACCTGGCCTCAACTTGGAATTCCAAGGGTGCCACTGGAAAGATGAGATGAAATCGCTTGAAAACGATAGAAAGATCATTGGAATCGGAGTTACGGTTTGGAAATGGCAAGCGTTTTAAAATATGACACCGGTCTGTGATTTACAGCAAGTAGGCATCTAAACGCAATGAAACGAACATGCTACAGCCACCAAACATGACAACAAAATACATGGAAGGGATGCACACAAGATGCTTAACAAAATACTAGCACTAAGCCACGGCCAATTCATCCATTATGAGGTTCAAACAAGCATGGCAAAAACGCAAATGCAAAACAGATTCCAGACTTAGTGAAATTAACACTAGTCTGAAATTTCAGATCACGAAGCCCTCTTCGGAGCAGAAAAACAACATGATACAAGACCTGAACATGACAAGTAAGAACATGGAATGGAGCTACTCAATAAGCTTAACAAAAGACCCAAAGTGACCTGGGGCCAAACGGGTTCACAAAATATATTAACGGGCACACGAACATAGCTAAAACACAATCAGTTTTCAGACTTAGTGAAAACTGAGACATGCTGAAATATAACTCACGAAGGCATGTAAACAAGCTCGATGCACTCACCACGGTGCAAGTCACAGCAAGGCAAGCATACATCCATTAAGAATGCACAAAATACAAGCTAGACATGGCAAGAACAATGGCATAGCATGCACGGATCAACTACAACAACGCCGGCAAAATCGCAAACGAGTTGACGATCTGCCCAGATTCACCACGAAGCAAAAGTAGAGCTCGATTGACTCAAGCTGTGTTGCTCCATAATTGCAAACAAAGACATGGATGGATAGAGCATAACATGAATAACAAAAGTCCCTCACTGATCATCCTCAAAAGAGGCACGGATCATTAGGAAACAAACTGAACATATGGCATCAAGAACTAAAATATCCCAGACTTAGTGAAAACAACTAAGTCTCTGAAAACAGATTTCCCGGGTGTCTCTCTTTGCAAGCTTGCAAAAGTCACCACACACATTCTAAAAATGCATGGGTTGCACCTCTGGAAAGAAGACAAAATGCTTAACAAAACATATGAAGGACTCACAGGCATAGCATGCACACAATAATCATGGCAAAAATGACAAAAGTCTAAGATGAACTAGCAGATCTGACAATTAACTCACCAAGCCTCCTTCTAACAGCATTTTGGGCATCAAGATGAGCTCAAATGAAAATGATGCAATGGAATGAAATTATGTACTCGTTGAGGCGAAGATTTTGATATATCATATGTCCAAATCGGAGCTATGGATGCAAAGTTACGGGGCCTCGAACAGGAGCATATGAAGTAAAGATTCTAGGGACTTAGACGAAATTTCAACCTCTCTCAGATCTAGGGCTTGCACGGATATGGAGGCGCGGCCGGGCACTGTAGTTGTTCGTCGGGAAGAAGAAGGCAGCAAGCCGGCGGGAGGAGGTGGTGGCCGGCGGCCGGATCCGGTGGCTGGCCGGCCGGATCTAGCCGGGCCGGGGTCGCCGGACGGCGAGGCGGCCGCGGCGGCTGGCGGCTGCGCGGGGCGGCGCTCGGGGCCGGGAGGAGGCAGCGGGGCGGCGCAGCACTGGGGCTCCGGCGACGAGGTCCGGCCGGCTCCGGGCGGCGGAGATGGCGGGGCGGCGGCGCGGCCGGTCGGCTCGGGGAAGAAGGACAGGCGGCGGCGGCGGAGTGGCCCGGTCGGCCGTGGGAGCGGGCTGGAGATGGGCTTCGGGCCCGGCGGCGGTGGCGATGTGGACCGGGCGGCGGGGCGAATCGTGGCGCGCCACGTGGCGGCGGACAGGCGGACCGGACGTGTCCGTCGGCGGGAATGTGTCCGACGGCGCGCGGTGGGATTTTTTTAGGGTTCGGAGGTAGGGGAAGATCCGAAAAACGGGGGGTGTATATATAGGCATAAGTGGAGCTAGGAGAGTCCAAATGAGGTGCGGTTTTCGGCCACGCGATCGTGATCGAACGCTCTAGGACATGGAGCAGAGTTTGGTGGGTTTTGGGCCAAATTGGAGGGATGTTGGGCTGCAACACACACGAGGCCTTTTCGGTCCCTCGGTTAACCGTTGGAGTATCAAACGAAGTCCAAATGGTACGAAACTTGACAGGCGGTCTACCGGTAGTAAACCAAGGCCGCATGGCAAGTCTCGGTCCAATCCGGAAATGTTTAATCCCCACACACGAAAGAAAGCTAGAAATGGCCACCGGAGGAGAACGAAGCGCCGGAATGCAAAACGGACAACGGGGAAAATGCTCGAATGCATGAGACGAACACGTATGCAAATGCAATGCACATGATGACATGATATGAGATGCATGAAAACGAGAACAACACACGGAGACAAAGACCCGAACCCGAGAAATAAATGTAACTTAACACCAGAAACGGCCAGAGTTGGAGTACAAATTTGGAAAGTCGTATCTGGGGCGTTACAACTTGTTACTATGGAAAGTAATCCTCTGAGGGGCTTGTTCGGGGTATCTTCACCCCGACCAGTAGAGCAAAGAGTTTCTCCCCAACCTACTGAACCTATTGAACCTACTGAAAATGAAAATGTCTGCTTTGAAATTCCTTCGGGTATGATAGAAAAACTGCTAGCTAATCCTATTGCAGGAGATGGAACATTACATCCTGATGAGCACCTAATATATGTGGACTAAGTTTGTGGATTATTTAAGCTTGTAGGTATGCCCGATGATGTTATCAAGAAGAAGGTCTTCCCTTTATCTTTGGAGGGAGACGTATTGACATGGTATAGGCTATGTGATGATATGGGATCATGGAACTACAAATGATTGAAATTAGAATTTCATCAGAAGTTTTATCCTATGCATCTTGTTCATCGTGATCGTAATTATATATATAATTTTTGGCGTCGTGAAGGAGAAAGCATCGCTCAAGCTTGGGGGAGGCTTAAATCAATGTTATATTCATGCCCCAATCATGAGCTCTCAAGAGAAATGATTATTCAAAAATTTTATGCTCGGCTTTCTGATAACAACCGCACCATGCTCGATACTTCTTGTGCTGGCTCTTTTATGATGAAGACTATTGAATTCAAATGGGATTTATTGGAAAGAATTAAACGCAAATATGAAGATTGGGATCTTGAGGAAGGTAAGGAGTCAGATATGACACCTAAGTTTGATTGTGTTAAATCTTTTATGGATACCGATGTTTTCCATAAATTTAGCACTAAATATGGACTTGACTCTGAAATAGTAGCTTCTTTCTGTGAATCTTTTGCTACTCATATTGATCTCCCTAAAGAGAAGTGGTTTAAATATCACCCTCCCATAGAAGTAAAAGTAGTTGCACCTATTAAATTTGAAGGAAAGACTATCACTTATAATGACCCTATTGTTCCTACTGCTTATGTTGAGAAACCACATTTTCCTGTTAGGATAAAAGATCATGCTAAAGCTTCAACTGTGGTTCATAAAAGCAATATTAGAACCTATACACCTCCTGAACAAGTTAAAGTTGAACCTAATATTGCTATTGTTATGGATCTCTTGGCTGATAATATTGATGGGCATGTTATTTATTTCTGTGATGAAACTGCTAGAATTGCTAAACCTTGTGCTAAAGATAAACATAGACCTGTGGTAGGCATGCCTGTTATTTCTGTTAAAATAGGAGATCATTGTTATCATGGCTTGTGTGATATGGGTGCTAGTGCAATACCTATTGACTTGTACAACGAGATTATGCATGATATTGCACCTGCTGAGTTAGAAGATATTGATGTCACAAAAACTTGCCAATAAAGATACTATTTCACCAATTGGGATTGTTAGAGATGTTAAAGTCTTGTGTGGGAAAACTAAATATCCTGCTGATTTTCTTGTTCTTGGTTCCCCACAAGATAACTTTTGCCCCATTATATTTGGTAGACCCTTCTTAAACACTGTTAATGCTAGGATAGACTTCAAAAAGGATGTTATTACTATTGGTTTAGGTGATATGTCTCATGAGTTCAACTTTTCTAAATTTCGTAGACAACACCGTGAAGAAGAATTGCCTAGTAAAGATGAAATTATTGGTCTTGCTTCTATTGCCGTACCTCCTAGTGATCCTTTAGAACAATATTTGCTAGACCATGAAAATGATATGTTTATGAATGAAAGAAGGGAAATAGATGAAGTGTTCTTTAAACATGTACCTATTCTGAAACATAACTTGCCTGTTGAAATCTTAGAGGATCCTCCTCCACCCAAGGGTGATCCCGTGTTTGATCTTAAACCTTTGCTTGATAATCTTAAATATGCTTATCTTGATGAAAAGAAGATATACCCTATTATTATTAGTGCTAACCTTTTAGAGAAGGAGGAAGAAAAATTATTGAAAACTCTGAAGAAGCACCGTGCTGCTATTGGATATACTCTTGATGATCTTAAGGGAATTAGTCCCACTCTATGTCAACACAAAATAAATTTGGAGAAAGATGCCAAACCAGTTATTGATCATCAACGACGGCTAAATCCTATGATGAAAGAAGTGGTAAGAAAGAAATACTAAAGCTCCTTGAGGCAGGTATAATTTCTCCCGTTGTTGATAGTCATTGGCTAAGTCCTGTCCATTGTGTTCCTAAGAAGGGAGGTATTATTGTCGTTCCTAATGATAAAGATGAATTAACTCCACAAAGAATTATTACAGGTTATAGGATGGTAATTGATTTCCGCAAATTAAAAGGTTACTAAAAAAGATCATTACCCCTTACCTTTTATTAATCAAATTCTAGAAAGATTACCCAAACGTACACATTTTTGCTTTCTAGATGGTTATTCTGGTTTCTCTCAAATACATGTATCAGCTGATGATCAATCTAAGACCACTTTTACTTGCCCTTTCGGTACTTTTGCTTATAGACGTATGTCTTTTGGTTTATGTAATGCATCTGCTACCTTTCAAAGATGCATGATGGTTATATTTTCTTATTTTTGTGAAAAGATATATGAGGTATTCATGGATGATTTCTCCGTTTATGGATCCTCTTTTGATGATTGCTTAAGCAACCTTGATCGAGTTTTGCATAGATGTGAAGAAACTAACCTTGTCTTGAATTGGGAGAAATGCCACTTTATGGTTAATGAAGGTATTGTCTTGGGGCACAAAATTTCTGAAAGGGGCATTGAAGTTGATAAAGCTAAAGTTGATGCTATTGAAATGATGCCGTGTCCCAAGGACATCAAAGGTATAAGAAGTTTCCTTGGTCATGCTGGTTTTTATAGGAGGTTCATTAAGGACTTCTCAAAAATTTCTCGGCCTCTGACTAATTTATTACAAAAAGATATACCATTTGTCTTTGATCGTGATTGTGTAGAAGCATTTGAAATACTTAAGAAAGCATTGATCTCTGCACCTATTGTTCAGCCACCTGATTGGAATTTACCCTTTGAATTTATGTGTGATGCTAGTGATTATGCTGTAGGTGCTGTTCTAGGGCAAAGAGTTGATAAGAAATTAAATGTTATTCAATATGCTAGTAAAACTCTAGACAATGCCCAGAGAAATTATGCTACAACTGAAAAAGAATTCTTAGCAGTTGTATTTGCTTGTGATAAGTTCAGACCTTATATTGTTGATTCTAAAGTAACTATTCACACTAATCATGCTGCTATTAAATATCTTATGGAAAAGAAAGATGCTAAACCTAGACTTATTAGATGGGTTCTCTTGCTACAAGAATTTGATTTGCATATTATTGATAGAAAGGGAGCTGAGAACCCCGTTGCAGACAACTTGTCTAGGTTAGAAAATGTTCTTGATGACCCACTACCTATTGATGATAGCTTTCCTGATGAACAATTAAATGTCATAAATGCTTCTCATACTGCTCCATGGTATGTTGATTATGCTAATTACATTGTTGCTAAATTTATACCACCTAGTTTCACATACCAGCAAAAGAAAAAGTTTTTCTATGATTTAAGACATTACTTCTGGGATGATCCACATCTTTATAAAGGAGTAGATGGTGTTATTAGGCGTTGTGTACCTGAGCATGAACAGGAATAGATCCTACGCAAGTGTCACTCCGAGGCTTATGGAGGACACCGTGCTGGAGATAGAACTGCACACAAGGTATTGCAATCCGGTTTTTATTGGCCTACTCTCTTCAAGGATGCCCGTAAGTTTGTCTTATCTTGTGATGAATGTCAAAGAATTGGTAATATTAGTAGATGTCAAGAAATGCCTATGAATTATTCACTTGTTATTGAACCATTTGATGTTTGGGGCTTTGATTATATGGGACCTTTTCCTGCCTCTAATGGATATACACATATTTTAGTTGTTGTTGATTACGTTACTAATTGGGTAGAAGCTATTCCAACTAGTAGTGTTGATCATAACACCTCTATTAAGATGCTTAAAGAAGTTATTTTTCCGAGGTTTGGAGTCCCTAGATATTTAATGACTGATGGTGGTTCACATTTTATTCATGATGCTTTTCGTAAAATGCTTGCTAAGTATGACGTTAATCATAGAATTGGATCTCCTTATCACCCACAGTCTAGTGGTCAAGTATAATTGAGTAATATAGAACTCAAATTAATTTTGCAAAAGACTGTTAATAGATCTAGAAAGAATTGGTCCAAGAAACTTGATGATGCATTATGGGCCTATAGAACTGCATATAAAAATCCTATGGGTATGTCTATGTATAAAATGGTTTATGGAAAAGCTTGTCACTTACCTCTCGAACTAGAACATAAGGCTTATTGGGCTATTAAAGAGGTCAATTATGATTTCAAACTTGCCGGTGAGAAAAGGTTATTTGACATTAGCTCACTCGATGAATGGAGAACCCAAGCCTATGAGAATGCCAAATTGTTTAAAGAAAAAGGTAAAAGATGGCATGACAAAAGGATACAATAGCGTGAGTTTAATGTAGGTGATTATGTATTGCTATACAACTCTCGTTTAAGATTTTTGCAGGAAAGCTTCTCTCTAAATGGGAAGGTCCTTACGTTATCGAGGAGGTCTATCGTTCCGGTGCCATAAAAATCAACAACTTTGAAGGCACAAATCCGAAGGTGGTGAATGGTCAAAGAATCAAACATTATATCTCAGGTAATCCTATAAATGTTGAAACCAATGTTATTAAAACCGTAACCCCGGAGGAATACATAAGGGACACTTTCCAGAACGTTTCAGACTCTGAAAAGGAATAGGTATGTGGTACGGTAAGTAAACCGACTCCAAAATAGTTCTAATGGCAAAATTTCTCCGTTTTGGAATATTTAGAAAAAATAGAAAAAATAAGAAGCAGTCCGGGAAGGACAAGAGGGCTCCACGAGGGTGGAGGGCGCGCCCTCCCCCCTGGGCGCGCCCCCTGCCTCGTGGGCACCCCGTGTGCTCTCCGGACTCTGTTTTCTTGCACATTACGTATTTTGGTCGGTAAAAATTCATTATATAATCTCCCGAAGGTTTTGACTCCCGTATCACGCAATTATCCTCTGTTTGTGTTTCGAGCTGTTGCTACTGCAGATTAGAGCAAGATGTCTTCATAAGAGTCAGTCGGGGACAGCCGGGTGTCTCATCCGGCATGAGGATCAATGACAAACAGCAATGCTGACCACTTTGGTCCAGCAACAGAGGAAGAGATGGAGGCTGATTTGAAGAGGATAGATGCCATGGAGGAGGATCAAGAAGTCACTTCTCGCTTCCAAGCTGGATTCACAATGGGGGAACTACAGAGCTCGGCTATCCCAAACTCGGTTATCCCTTCCAATGTTAGATTTCTTTCTTATGAAAATATGAAAAAGAGTGTCACTTGTTCTCCCACAGCTATGCAACACCCTTGGGGTGCAAGGAGCTTTGGCTGTTATAGGAACGCTTCAAAAGGAAATAATGGACCTCAAGCAGCAAGTCAATAAGCTCGAGGAGGAGAATCTTATCCTGAGGGGCATCATCGCCAAGAATATCACACCACCATCCCCGAAAAAGGAGACATAATCACATGGGTATGGGCACTCCCCTTGGCAACTGCCAAGCTTGGGGGAGGTGCCTCAGTATCGTATCACCATCACTTCTATCTTTACCGTTTTTCTTAGTTTGATCCTTTTGGTAATATCTTGATCTAGTAGCATAAAGTTTTAGTATGATCTATTTGTGAGTTTTGCTTTATGATCCTTCTATGTAATCGAGTCTGTGAGCTATTTATAATAAAGATTAGTGTTGAGTCAAGGGCTTGATTATTTTGCCATTATCTTGAGTGAATAAAAGAAAAGAGAAGAGATAAAAAGAAACAAAGAGATCATATGGATCTTATGGAGAGTAATGAGCTCACATAGAAAGAGTATGATGAATAAAAGTTGTTGAGAGTTGACAAACATAGTTTTGGTCATCGTTGCAATTAATAGGAAGTAATAAAGAAAGAGAGGTCTTCACATATAAATACACTATCTTGGACATCTTTTATGATTGTGAGCACTCATTAAAATATGACATGCTAAAGAGTTGACGTTGGACAAGGAAGAAAACTTAATGGGTTATGTTTTCTTACATCTGAGATAAATTATATTGTCATGGATCATCCAACATGATTGAGCTTGCCTTTCCCCCTCATGCTAGACAAATTCCTTGCACCAAGTAGAGATACTACTTGTGCTTCCAAACACCCTTAAACCAGTTTTGCCATGAGAGTCCACCATACCTACCTATGGATTAAGTAAGATCCCTCAAGTAAGTTGTCATCGGTGCAAGCAATAAAAATTGCCCTCTAAATATGTATGACTTATTAGTGTGGGAGAAAATAAGCTTTATACGATCGTGTGATACGGAAGAAATAAAAGCGACGGACTGCATAATAAAGGTCCATATCACAAGTGGCAATATAAAGTGACGTTCTTTCACATTAAGATTTTGTGCATCCAACCAAAAAAGCGCATGACAACCTCTGCTTCCCTCTGCGAAGGGCCTATCTTTTACTTTTATCTCCTACCTTACATAAGAGTCATGGTGATCTTCACCCTTCCTTTTTATATTTTATCTTTTGGCAAGCACAATATGTTGGAAAGATCCTAGTATATATGGCTAATTGGATGTGAATTTTCATGAACTATTATTTTTGACATTACCCTTGAGGTAAAACGTTGGGAGGCAAAACTATAAGCCCCTATCTTTCTCTGTGTCCGATTAAAACTTCATACCCATAAGTATTGCGTGAGTGTTAGCAATTGTGAAAGACTATATGATAGTTGAGTATGTGGACTTGCAGAAAAGCTCTTATATTGACTCTTTCCTATGTTATGATAAATTGCAATTGCTTCAATGACTGAGATTATAGTTTGTTAGTTTTCAATGAAGTTTATGATTCATACTTGAAAAATTGTGATTGAATTGTTACTCTAGCATAAGAGATCATATGACAAGAATTATATAAGTTGCTGTTCTAAGAATGCCCATGATGCCCTCATGTCCGTATTTTATTTTTATCGACACCTCTATCTCTAAACATGTGGACATATTTTTCGATTTCGGCTTTCGCTTGAGGACAAGCGAGGTCTAAGCTTGGGGGAGTTGATACGTCCATTTTGCATCATGCTTTTATATCGATATTTATTGCATTATGGGTTGTTATTACACATTATGTCACAATACTTATGCCTATTATCTCTTATTTTACAAGGTTTACATAAAGAGGGAGAATGCCGGCAACTGGGATTCTGGGCTGGAAAAGGAGAAAATATTAGAGACCTATTCTGCACAGCTCCAAAATTCCTAAAACTTCACGGAAGTCACTTTCTGAATATATAAAAAATACTGAGCGCAAGAAGTTCCAGAGGGGGGCCACACCCTGGCTGTCGTGGTTTTGTCACGGCAGATGTCCTCGTGAAAGGACTTAGTCGTGGAGCCATCGCAACGGGTTAGCTTGAAGGGGTTAAAGCGGACACAGGGACGCAAGACAGTTTATACTAGTTCGGCCCCTTCGATGAAGGTAAAAGCCTACGTCTAGTTGTGATGGAATTGATGGGGTTTCGATGACTAGGGAGCAAACAAGCTTCGCCTAAGTCTCGAGTTGTTGTCTGTTGTCCTTGAACTGCCGCCGGGTCGTCCCCTTATATACATGGGTGACGCCCGTTGGTTTATAGAGTCCCAACACCGGCTCATATACGTGTTCGGTTTGGTCTCTACTTATTCCTAACTTACAATACATGTTTACATACTGACGCCGGTTTACGGCTACAGGCCTTAAACCGATCAGGGGCTTTAAGCCCTCATCTACCTTCATGGGCTTTAACATACTTAACTACTGATGAAGTTAACCCGTCCCAGATAGGCTAGTTTACGCCCAGTAGTAATATCCCCAACATTAGGCCCCATATTGATTTGAACAGGTTCATGTCAATCCTTTAGCAAAAAACTTCATCTTCAACATCTTCTTGTAGTTTGGTGAACTGCCGTGATGTCATCTTCTCTCATTACTGTAAACCGGAGTGACATCATCTGTCATAAAGAAACTATCCATGATACCTTCTTGTTTAATAGATCTGCGACAATCGAGGCGACAACTCCGTTTCAAAATTCGCGGCCCCTTGATTCCCGCGCCTGACACATGTCCCTTTCTTTATAAATAGGACCAAAGGGTCATTTCTTTTTTCCCCTTCGTGCCCTTCTGCTTCGTCTTCCTCGTGTCGCCCAGCTTCGGAGCTCCGCGGCCGCCGTCAACTACTGCACCAACCTTGGCCGCTGCATCACCCTGAGCGTACCATAGCACCGCGGCGACCTTCCGCGTCTTCCTCAGCTCTGGTAAGTCTTCTATCTTTTTCATTATAGATCTGTTCTAGGGTTTCCATGCTCTCTAGTGTTCATCGCCTGCTCCTTGTTCATATGCTAGATCTTTAGACGATCTGTGAATCTTTGCTTTTGTGTAGCAGTAGTTTTTACCCTCTGTTTTCACTTTCGCATATTAAGACCATAGATCTTATCCGTAGCGATGGCTCATTGATTCAGCACTGCTCCTTTTGGGCCTTGAATTTTATCTCTTTTATGAACATGTTCCAGATCCAACGCTGTAGTATAATCTTGTGAAACCTGTTTTTGCATACTTACTCATCTGCAATCTCGACTGTTTCAATGTTTAGACCAGGCGGTTTAACTTTGTAGAAAAAATTGCCAAGACGGTATATACCATTAGTCCCCTTGTTGAACCGCCAAATGTTGTTGCTTCATAAAACTCCGGTTTAGATAGAGCTGTCTCCGGTTTAACATTGTACATACCAGTGTACTTTGATCAATGCATTCTTGAACCGGAATCACCTATATTGTAGATTTCATCATGGCCAAGCAAGTATATGAGTGCAACTGGGTTCCTTCTCGCGTCACAGAGACTCAACTGAACAATTTAGTCCTGATCGGCGCTTTAGGCAGCAAAAACACCATCCATTGGGGGGTCCCTGGCAAAGAATGCCCTCCCACACCTCAAGAAGGAGAGGTCGTAGTTTTCATAGATCACTTAGCCCGGGGCTTTCAGACGCCTGGTTCTAAATTTTACCGGGATGTTTTGGCCAATTTTCAACTCCGCCCACAAGACACTGGCCCCAACTCTGTTACAAACATGTGTCACTTCCAAGTGCTCTGTGAGGTGTTCTTTCAAGAGGAGCCCACAGTTGAGTTGTTCAGAGACTGCTTCCATCTAAACCACCGTACTGAGTTTACTGACGGTTCTAATACGGAATTGGGTGGTGTGGCGATTCAGAAAAGGAAAGAGGTCACATACCCTCACGCCAAACTGCACAGCCACCACAAAGAGTGGAATCAAACATGGTTCTATTGCAAAGACACCTCCCCTGCTGGTGAAAATCCTTTGCCTGGCTTTTGTCTGGAGCAGCTTAGCAATACACACCCCTTTCCGCAAAGGTTGACTGCCAAGGAGAGAAGCAAATACGCTCCTCAACTGTCCAAGCTCAGAGCCTTCATGGCCAACAGTTTAACAGGGGTTGATCTCGCTCGCTGTTGGATATCGTGGAGCATACTGCCCCTTAGTCAGCGCTCCGGTTTGATGTGCGAGTATACTGGCAGTGTTGATGACCCACTGCGACATGCTAACATCCAGCTCACCGACGAAGAAATCACAGAGGCTGTGAATAAAATGCTGAATGAACCGGAACACGTATGTGCTCGAACCGGCCTGCTTCCCTTCTGTGCCACCAACAAACCGCCAGCTGTAAGAGTTTGATTTTTCTTTTTACTGAACCTGTTATTGATATATCTGGTCATTATTTAATATCAATGTCTGTTTAAACAGGGCAATGATCCGTTTTGGAGAAGAAGCTTCCGCAGGCAAAGCCAGAAAAAACAGACAAACCGGAAAGACCAACCTGGCCAAAGACTAAAGTCGTGAAACGGCCTGCTCATAAGAAAAAAAACCACTGCATCTTCTGATCCGGCCCCTGATGATGATGTGGGTAATCCGGACCTTGAGGTAGAGCTTGACTCACTTGGCTTATTTTTCATACGCCTTATTGATGATGATATTTGTCAGGATGATGCCGAAGCCAGCCATGCTGATGCTACAGAGGTAATTACTCTCTCTTCCGATTCAAACCCTTTGCCTTCACTAAAAATCCGTCAGGCAAACCGGAAGGTTAAATTTTCTCATCCTCTTGCTTACTTGGATCCCAAATTTCTTATGAAGACCCAACAGCACGAAGCTCGCAGCACAACCCGGCACAGCGGCCAGGTAGTTACCTCCACCGGTTTACCGAACAGTCCGGTTCGGAAACGCCGTTCAGAGGTCTCTAATTTGCTTGTCAGTGTTTGTCCTAAAGCGGGCTGTTTTCGTCAACCTCTTAATCCATCTGACTCCGATTATCAGGTTACTTCCCAGTCATCCTCTGGCGAGTCATCGGCTACTCAGCTACCACCGCTCAAAATGGTGCTTGGGTAAGCTATACTTATCATAATATTTCGGGTACATCACCTTGGAACATATGCTGTATTTGACTTTGTTATTCCTTTCAGGGCCAAGCCTAGGCCGAGCAAGAAGGCTCGCCTGGATAAAGCGGCCGAGGAGGACGCCGTCCCTGAACCGGGTAAAACACCAGATCTTGAAGCGGCTATTCATGAAGATATACCCAATGATCCACCACAGTAGGATGACGATTTTATTCCTGAAGAAAGGCCTATTGACACCTCAGGTCCTGTCAACCAGCCCACAAGCCCCATCCGGATTGAGAAATCCACCAATCCATCAAAGCCTACTGATAAGCAAACGGCCCCAGTGCAAACCGGCGATGCCAAGGATGATGAGGTTGTCATTACTGGCATTGGTCGCACAGAACTAGGCAATCCCGTTGTTTTATCCAGACACACTGCCAAGGAAGAATTTGCTGCCATTGGCAAGGGAAAATGGAATGCCGATCTGACAACTTATGCCGCTCTGAACGCCCAAGATCTCCATTCCGGCTATCTGAACCGACTATACACCAGCCGTGACTATGAAGCTGGTCTGGTTAATATGATGAAAGAGAAATATGAGGTAACTTCCATATGCTTATCTGCGTATGTACTTTAATCTGTCAACTCTACTAGCCCCCAAGGGCCGGTTTAGAATCTCCGTTCAAACCGGGACTTGTCCATGCAGACTTCAATGTTTTCTGAATTTGCTGATATAGCCCCCAAGGGCCGGTTCAACTTAGTGTAGTTAAACCGGGACTTTAGGTAATCAAGAGTGTAACTTGTTATGTGGTTGGTACTTCAATTCTTGTACCGTTATCTGAATCGTATGACTGTCTATATGCAGGCTGAGCTGAACAAAAGGGAAAACCAAATCGCTGATCTGCATGAAAATCTGAAGTGCCAACAAGCTGAAACCTCCAAAGCAAAAGAGGCATTAATCAGCGCTTTAAGCGCCATGGAACAGCTTAAGGAGGGCTTCAAGAAGGAGCGGGCGGATTGGGCCACTGAAAAATCCGCTTTAACCAAACAAGCAGAAGATGCCGAGGCTGCACTGAAACCGGTGGTGGACGAACTGACCAACATAAAGCGGCAAGTGCATGCTATGACCGCTGCTATCTTTGGTAAGCTGGTTTGATTTCTGGATTGTTTCGGCCGTCTTATAGAGCTGCCGGTTTGTTAACCCTTTGTAATATTTCAGGGACACGCATTGGTCACTTGGGGTCAGATGTGCGGAAGAAATTGAAGGCCGCCTACACATTTATCGAACAACTGTACACTGGTGCACAACGGATCATCTCTACTGCATCCCACAACAATCCGGCGCCCACTTTGATTCAAGACACTCTGAAGAGACTGTCGATGCTTCCTGCCCAGGTTGAAGAGCTGAAGAAATCTGCTGCTCGAATCGGTGCGATCAATGCCTTAATCCGGGCAAAAGCTTGGGTGCCGGATTTTGATCCTGTTGAAGCGGCTCAGGGCTATCCCAGCTTGAAGGAAGATGGCTCAGAATTCAATGAGGAGGACCTGAGAATGATAAACCGGCAGGTGCGCCCTCTAGCTTGCCAATTGGTGGAAGAGGCAGACTTGTCTCATTATCAAGCCCAATATGACAACCAGAACAAACGAGTGGCTGCACCAATTCCTGAAGCGGAGAATCTGATCCCTCCAATCCGTAAGCATACTTAAACTCCTGATATTGAACCGTCATTGCTGATCCATGATGAAGCTGTCTTTCAAGCCTTAATGGGAATCGACTGGACAACTGTTGATTTCCAGCCACTAGGTAGGGAAACTGAAGTTGAAGCGGCGCGGGATGACCCACAACCATCAGGCCAGGCTGGTGACCAAGCTTGAACCAGAAGCCGGTTTAAACTGCTTCTCCTTTGCGAAAAAACAATGATCTTATTTTGGGCACCATGTTGCCTTGTAATAGGCTAGCCGATACTCTTGATTTTGATATGCCTTTGTGCATAATTACTGCAACTTGTTCTTCCTTTGGGTGATGAATTTTCCAAAGTATTTTCTGCAATACAAAAAATCTTAAAGTGCCACCGCGGTTGTACCGTCAGGCGGAGTATGATGTCTGCATATGTGAAATCAAAATATCTGAAATTTAAGCATATGATCAAATCTTTGGGATACATAATACCTGCCATCATTGGGCATGAAGTTGGCTTGGCCAATCCTGAAGTGGAGGTTTATAAACCCACACTGTTGGAGGAGATAGCAGCTCCTGTATATATATAATGCCGGTTTCCCATGTAAACCATGCCGGGTTATAATAAAACACCGTGTTACTCTGTAATAGGATGTTTATAAAAAATCAAACCGGGCAAATAGTCTCCAGATTAAAAATGGACCGTGTTCCGTCAATTGACAGTTTGAACTGGCTTAAAACTTTGTCGGTTTAAAAACGCAACAAAAAGAAAGAAATATCTATCAAAGAAAAATGTGAAGTAAAGGCAATGATAAAACCGTTTGCAAAAAGAGGCTTTATTTGAGCCGATCAGATGGCATTACCATGGTCGGACATGACCAAGCTCCCGATAGGTGTAGCTATGGTTCAAGTCAGCCAGGTCCCCAAATGAAACCGTGGCATTTATGCCGATCAAGAGGCGTGGCAATGGTTCGGGTTCGACCAAGCCCCCAAGTGATTCTGTGGCCTTAGGCCGATCAAGAGGCGTGACTGGTTCAGACTTTACCATGTCCCCAAGTGATCTGGTGGCTTTCGCCTATCAAAAGGTGTTGCATTGGTTCGGATACGACCAAGCCCCCAAGTGATGATGCTTTGAAAAGCTAACTCAAGGGGTAAACCGGAGGCCGCTTTAGAACAACTCCGTGTAACCACACATGATGTAAAAGAACAGATACCCCGCTTTAGCTGAGGTTCCGGTTTATTATATTAATCATAATATATACATCATCGTAATATGTACATAAGTAGAGCCAATGGCTCAGGTATAGTAAGGCCGAAGATGAGCTATGTTCCACGGCCTGTTGGTCTCCTCCTCTGATGTACGTGAGTCTTTATGCTCTCGAGTATCGATCAGATAGTATGACCCGTTGTGCAGATTCTTGCTGACCACGAAAGGTCCCTCCCAAGGTGGTGATAGCTTATGCATATCAGTCTGATCTTGGATGAGCCGAAGCACCAAATCTCCCTCTTGAAAGGTTCTCGTTCTAACTCGGCGACTGTGATAACGACGAACATCCTATTGGTAAATCGCCGAGCGAGCAGCTGCTATGTCACGCTCTTTATCCAACCGGTCCAAAGCATCTTGCCGTGCTGTCTCGTTGTCCGCTTCAACATAAGCCGCCACACGAGGTGAATCATGACGGATATCACTAGGGAGAACCGCCTCCGCTACATAGACCATGAAGAATGGTGTGTGTCCTGTTGATCTGTTGGGTGTGGTATTGATGCTCCATAACACAGATGGTAACTCTTCTACCCAACAACCCGGTGTTCTCTGTAAAGGAACCATAAGCTGGGCCTTGATGCCTCTCAAGATCTCTTTATTAGCCCTTTCTGCTTGACCATTGGACTGTGGGTGCGCTACGGATGAAACGTCAAGCCGGATGTGCTCCCGTTCGCAGAACTCCTTCATGGCACCCTTGGACAAATTGGTACCATTATCTGTGATGATACTGTGTGGAAAGCCAAACCGGAAAATCACTTTTTTGATGAACTGAACCGCCGTAGCCGCATCACACTTGCTAACAGGTTCTGCCTCCACCCACTTTGTAAACTTGTCAACCGCAACCAGGAGGTGGGTCTTCTTATCTTTGGACCTTTTGAAAGGCCCAACCATATCCAGCCCCCAAGTCACAAACGGCCAAGTAATTGGAATCATTCTCAATTCTTGAGCCGGCACATGAGCACGTCTTGAAAACTTTTGGCAACCGTCACATCGTCTGACCAGATCCTCCGCATCAGCATGAGCAGTTAACCAATAGAAGCCATGGCGGAATGCTTTAGCCACCAAAGAATTTGAGCCGGCGTGGTGACCACAATCTCCTTCGTGGATCTCACGCAAAATTTCATAGCCTTCTTCAGGAGACACACAGCGTTGAAACGCCCCTGATACACTGCAATGATGCAACTCGCCATTGACAATAGTCATGGACTTGGACCGCCGGATTATCTGTCGGGCCAGAGTCTCATCCTCTGGTAACTCGCCCCGGTTCATGTACGCCAGGTAAGGAAGCGTCCAATCCGGAATGATATGAAGAGCTGCCACCAATTGAGCCTCCAGATCAGGAACAGCCAAATCCACTTCACCAGGGAGCTTGACCAACGGATTATGCGACACATCCAGAAAAACATTGGGTGGGACCGGTTTGCGCTGAGAGCCCAGTCGGCTTAAAGCGTCCACCGCTTCATTCTTCCATCGGTCCACGTGGTCCACCTGATAGCCTTTAAAGTGACCTGCAACAATATCCACCTCACAATGATATGCTGCCATGAGTGGGTCCTTGGAATCCCAAGTGCCAGACACTTGTTGAGCCACGAGGTCCGAGTCACCGAAGCACTTAACTTGACTTAGATTCATCTCCTTAGCCATCCGGAGACCATGGAGCAAGGCTTCATACTCAGCTGCATTGTTAGTACAAGGGAACATTAAGCGGAGAACGTAACAAAACTTATCACCTCGTGGGGAAGTTAATACGACTCCAGCCCCCGAGGCTTCCAATTGCCCGGACCCGTCAAAATGGATGGTCCAATATGTGTGATCCAGCTTTTCTTCAGGTGCTTGCAGTTCCGTCCAATCATTGATGAAATCAACAAGTGCTTGAGACTTAACCGCCGTCCGAGGCACATACTTCAACCCGTGCGGCCCAAGCTCTATAGCCCACTTGGCAATCCGGCCAGTCGCCTCCCGGTTCTGGATGATATCCCCCAAGGGAGCAGAACTGACCACCGTAATGGAGTGCCCTTGGAAGTATTGCTTAAGCTTCCGGCTTGCCATAAAAACTCCATATACCAGCTTCTACCAATGCGGATACCTTTGCTTGGACTCAATGAGTACCTCGCTGATATAATAGACCGGATGTTGAACCGGATGCTCCTTGCCTGCCTCTTTTCGCTCCACCACAATAGCCACACTGACCGCACGAGCATTAGCAGCAACATATAGTAGCAACGGTTCCTTGTCAATGGGAGCGGCGAGCACAGGCGGATTGGCCAATTGCTGCTTTAAGTCCTCAAATGCTTTATCAGCAGCAGAACTCTAGACAAATTGATCCGTCTTCTTCAACATCTGATACAAAGGGATTGCCTTCTCACCAAGGCGGCTGATAAACCGGCTCAATGCGGCAATCCGGCCTGCCAGGCGTTGAACATCATTGATACACTTCAGTTTAGCCAGGGAGGTGATGGCTGTGATCTTCTCCGGATTAGCCTCGATTCCCCTGTTGGACACCAGAAAACCCAATAACTTGCCTGCCGGTACACCAAAGACACACTTGGCCGGATTAAGCATCATCTTGTACGTCCTCAGGTTATCAAAGGTTTCCTTCAAGTCGTCAACCAGAGTCTCCTTCTCTCTTGACTTAACCATGACATCATCCACATAAGCATATACATTACGGCCAATCTGCTTGTGAAGACAATTTTGTACACACCATTGATAAGTTGCCTGGGCACTCTTGAGCCCAAAGGGCATAGACACATAGCAGAAGGCTCCAAAGGGAGTTATGAATGCCGTCTTCTCCTGGTCCTTAACTGCCATTTTGATCTGATGATAGCCAGAATATGCATCCAAAAAACTCAAACTCTCACAACCCGCCGTAGCATCAATAATTTGATCAATACGGGGGAGGGCAAAAGGATCTGCTGGACAAGCCCTATTAAGATCTATGTAATCCACACACATGCGCCAGGTGCCGTTTTTCTTAAGGACCAGCACCGAATTGGCAAGCCACTCAGGGTGGAAAACTTCAATAATAAAGCCAGCTGCTAAGAGCCTGGCTACCTCTTCTCCAATCGCCTTGCGTCTTTCTTCGTTAAACCGGCGGAGGAACTGTTTCACCGGTTTGTATTTAGGATCCACATTAAGGGTGTGCTCAGCGAGTTGCCTCGGTACACCTGGCATGTCAGAGGGCTTCCATGCAAAAATGTCCCGATTCTCACGGATGAACTCGATGAGCGCGCTTTCCTATTTCGGATCCAAGTTGGCACTGATGCTGAACTGCTTGGACAAATCGCCAGGTACGAAGTCAACAAGCTTAGTTTCTACTGCCGATTTGAACTTCAGGGCCGGATCATGCTCCGTAGTTGGCTTCTTTAATGGAGTCATGTCCGCCGGATCAACATTGTCCTTATAATACTTCAGCTCCTCGGTGGCACAAACCGACTCTGCGTAGGCCGCATCTCCTTCCTCGCACTCCAAAGCGATTTTACGGCTTCCGTGAACCGTTATTGTCCCCTTGTGACCCGGCATCTTGAGCTGCAAATACACATAACAGGGCCGTGCCATAAACTTGGCATAGGCCGGTCGCCCAAACAGGGCGTGATATGGACTTTGGATTTTCACTACTTCAAACGTCAATGTTTCCGACCTGGAATCATGATCATCTCCAAAGGCCACTTCCAGAGCTATCTTACCAACAGGATATGCTGACTTGCCAGGTACCACACCGTGGAACACTATATTGGACAGTTTGAGATTTTTATCTGTTAGTCCCATAAGACGGAAGGTCTCATAGTACAAGATATTAATGCTACTCCCTCCATCCATGAGCACCTTGGTGAATTTGTAACCTCCCACCTAAGGCGCCACCACCAGAGCCAACTGACCCGGATTATCAACCTGGGGAGGGTGATCCTCTCTGCTCCATATGATTGGCTGTTCAGACGAGCATAGATAACGGGGCACGACCGGTTCAACAGAGTTGACTGCCCGCCTCTGAACCTTCCGGTCTCGCTTGTCCAAGCTAGTGGTGAAGACATGGTACTGCCCACTATTCAACTGCTTTGGGTTGCTCTGGTAACCCGACTGTTGCTGCTGCTGGTTGTAACCACCCTGGTTGTTTTGATTATTTTGATTGTTATGTCCGCCCGGATTACCATTAAATCCTGAACCGGAATTTCCTCCACCGTAACCCGGCCCGGATCCTGAGCCACCGCCGGAGCCGTGATCATACCGGAAAGCATTAGAATTCTTGAACTCCTGCATAATGAAGCAATCCTTCCAAAGGTGGTTTGCTGGCACCTCCTTCATCCCATGCTTTGGACAGGGCTGGTTCAATAGATAATTTAAGCGGTCCGGGTTAGGGTTAGGCGCTCCACCGTGATTCGGCGGTTTACCCTTGCGTCGCTGACCCTTGTCCTGCGCGTTGGTATTAGCCACGAAGTACATGTTGCCATCTGCTTTACGCTTGCCTCCGCTACCGTTACCTGCCGAGTGATGCTGCTGACCTTTGGAGTTGCTATTCTTCTTTCCCTTCCCTGTCTTGTCATCATCAGACTCGGGATCCTTGGTACTATCAGAATCAGCATACTTTACCAAGGCAGCCATGAGGGTCCCCATGTCAATGCAATGGCGCTTCATCCGTCCCAACTTTAGCTTTAGGGGCCCAAACCGGCAGTTGCCTTCTAGGGTTATGACTTGTGACGCCCCGAGACAGATGTGCCGGGTGTCCTCCAGTTATTCGTTGTTGTTGCCTTGTCATTCGCTTGCGTGTTGCATCTTGCCATGTCATCATCCGCATTGCATCTGCATGTTTTCGAAAACTTGCATCCGTCACGGCCTCCTCGTTCTCTCTGGTGTCCGTTCTGAGCCCAACCACACTTGCACGCGCCCGCGGCATGTCCGAAATAGTATTTTATAAGTGGCTGGGAAATGTTCTCGGAATGGGATGAGAGTTGATGTGTGGTCTTATTATAGTGTAGATAGACCGCCTATCAAGTTTCATCGCATTCGGAGTTCGTTTGATAGCCCAACCGTTAAACTATAGCGGCAGTATAGCCGGTCTAACGTCGGACGTTTTCGGTCTCCGGAAACAGATGTCGGGCCCTCTCTCTCTTCTCCCCCTCGCAGTCTCGCCACAGCCCACCTAGTCCATCCTCCTTCCCCTCTTCGCTTCCGGAGTTGTCCGATGCGACCGCACGGTCCGAAACCCTCTCTGCACAGTGCATCGAACCCCTCACGTGCGCGTCCGAAATTGTCCCGGACCCGACCCGGGCTGTCGCTACCGTTGTGTCCGGATCATCCCCAAGCATCTATAAAACATCTCTGTTTTGTTAATTGGACTCCCTCGCCTATTTTTCTTGACCACCTGATTTCGATCGGAGGGTCCAACCTCAATCCTATTTTCATAAATATAAACCAACCACCTACCAAAACAGATCAACCCCTAACCCTAGGCTGTCCCATCCACTCCTCCCCAATCCCGAAGCCGCCGCCACCCGCTCTTCCTTGTTTTTCGGGAGTTTGTCCCATCGCCGCCAGATCCCTTCTCTATCAGGATATTCTCTCGATCCACCCAAACCGTAGCCCTCCACCTCTCGATCTGTCCCTAGTCTGCACCAACCAGCGCCTCCCCTGATCCCCTTGTCCACCTCCTGCAGCCATGAACGCCTGGGGACCCAACAGCCCGAGCACCGGCTGGCAACCGAAGCTCCATCACCTGCGACCAGGACCGACCTCTTCTGCTCCCCTTCCTCCTTCCCGTTTCCTTCTCCTCCTCTCTCTCAACTCCCTCTCCGTCTCTGTACTAGGTACGAACAGGAGAGCACCCGACTCCATGGATGGCCTCGAGTTCTTCCCCAACGCCAGCCGTCTCAACCACCTCGCGTCACCACCGGCAGTTTCCTCGCCGGAGACCCACCAGCAGGTCACCAGCATCGTGCCCCGCCATCTCCAGCCTCGTGCGTCCAAGCCCATGGCCGCCGCCTTGCCTCGTCGCCGGAGTCCCTCGCCCGCGCCAAGCTCCTGTCGCCATCGTTCCCGGCGCCTTCAGCTCCGCCACTGGCCAAATCGAGCTGCCCCAGGGTCCCTCTGTCCCCTGCTACGTTCGATCCGGAGGATCCCGGCCGGAGCTGCCTGCGTTGGCCCGTCCCTGCCCGAGCCTCCCCTGCATCCTATTCGCGCCTCCTGCACCTGAGGCCCGAGCTCCTCCTGCGATGCCCGCTGCCGGAGCTCCTCCTTGCCCGCGCCTGGAGGACGCCGAGCTGTCGACGCTCCTCCCCAACCCTCTGCATCGCCTGGATCCGGCTGGGTCCATGCTTCCCTGCCGCCGGCACCGCCAAGTCCCTGCATCGCCGCTGTTTTACCTGTCGCTGCCTTTCTTCTTCAGAAACGAGCAGTAGTGACTCGCTCGTCCCGAGCGTTGACCGCCTTCTCTGCATCGAACCGGGCCGCCCAAACGACCGAGCTCCTCCTGCAAGGCCCAGCGCCGCCTCTACGTCGCCATCGCCATGGGCCGCCAGATCCACAAGCCTCTCCGCAAAAATGCCGAAGCCCATGGGTGAGGCCGCCCCCGTGCGCCCTTATTTTTTTCAAGTTGGGCCAGCCTGTCAATTTAGGCCCGTTTGTTTTTTTTCAGTTGGCAGTGAATTATTAATTTTCTCAGAGCATTGCATATTTATAGAACGACCCCTATTTTTTAACTGCTAATAACTTTTGAACCATGCATCCATTTAAAACATGTCATATATGTAACATGGCTAAAATTTCATCTAGTGTAATAATTTGCAACATTCATCTATGTTTAAAATGTTTAAACTGTTGTTTGCTTGTTTTTGCAAATGCCATGCAAAAATGATTTAATTCATAACTAAATAACCGTAGCTCCAAATTTAATAAACTTTATATGTAAATGCGGTAGAAAAATGCCTAGATTATCATGGTGGCTTTACTTTGCATGTTTAATAACTCTAAAATTGTGTTTAGGGCAGAACAGTACCAAACCTAATATATGCATATAAGGAGTTTCCGGACTTGTGGTTTGTTGTTCCGGCCTCATTTAAACTTGCCTAGATAGGTAGTTTTCTTTTGCTTCACCCTCTTGCCATGTTTAACAACATTTAATATTGTTGGGTACATAAACAAGATCGAACTAAATAAATCATGTGGTGTTCCGTCAATATGCAACTCGTTGCATATTGAGCTCCACTTAACTTGTAGTGTTGTTTGTGCACTTTGCCATGCCATGCTTCATTAAACCGGACATGCATCATATTTGTTTGTGCATCATGCCATGTTGATGTGTTGGTTGTTTACTATGTTGTTTGCTTTCTTTCCGGTGTACTTCGTCTCGGTAATCCGGTAACGTTGTGTTGTGAGGATTGTTCGACTACGACCGTTTGAGTTCTTCATGGACTCGTTCTTCTTCCTTGCGGGATCTCAGGCAAGATGATCATACCCTCGAAATCACTTCTATCTTTGCTTGCTAGATGCTCGCTCTTTTGCTATGCCTATGTTGCGATACCTACCACTTGCTTATCATGCCACCCATATTGTTGAACCAAGCCTCTAACCCACCTTGTCCTAGCAAACCGTTGTTTGGCTATGTTACCGCTTTGCTCAGCCCCTCTTATAGCGTTGTTAGTTGCAGGTGAAGATTGAAGTTTGTTCCTTGTTGGAACATGGAGATGTTGTTCCTTGTTGGAACATGTTTACTTGTTGGGATATCATTATATTGTCGTGTTATCTTAATGCATCTATATACTTGGTAAAGGGTGGAAGGCTCGGCCTCTCGCCTAGTGTTTTGTTCCACTCTTGCCGCCCTAGTTTCCGTCATATCGGTGTTATGTTCCCGGATTTTGCGTTCCTTATGCGGTTGGGTTATAATGGGAACCCCTTGATAGTTCGCCTTGATTAAAGCTTTTCCAGCAATGCCCAACCTTGGTTTTACCATTTGCCACCTAGCCTTTTTTCCCTTGGGTTCTGCAGACTCAAGGGTCATCTTATTTTAACCCCCCCGGGCCAGTGCTCCTCTGAGTGTTGGTCCACCTGTCAGCTACCGATGGCCACCAGGGGCAACTCTGGGCTGGCCTACCCGTACCTAGGACAATCTGAGTGTGCCCTGAGAAAGAGATATGTGCAGCTCCTATCGGGATTTGTCGGCACATTCGGGCGGTGTTGCTGGTCTTGTTTTAACCTGTCGAAGTGTCTTGAATTACCGAGATACCGAGTCTGATCGGAACGTCTTGGGAGGAGGTCTATTCCTTCGTTGACCGTGAGAGCTTGTCATGGGCTAAGTTGGGACTCCCCTGCAGGGATTTGAACTTTCGAAAGCCGTGCCCGCGGTTATGGGAAGATGGGAATTTGTTAATGTCCGGTTGTAGATAACTTGAACCTTAACTTAATTAAAATGAATCAATCGAGTGTGTTACTGTGATGGCCTCTTCTCGGCGGAGTCCGGGAAGTGGACACGGTGTTGGAGTAATGTTTGCGCAGGTTGTTCTCTAGTTTCTCGCTCGTGCTTTGCCTCCTCTTCTCGCTCTCTTTTGCGAATAAGTTAGCCACCATATTTGCTAGTCGCTTGCTGCAGCTCCACATATATATATATACCTTGCCATACCTATAAGCTTAAATAGTCTTGATCGCGAGGGTGCGAGATTGCTGAGTCCCTATGGCTCATAGATTACTATTACACCAGATGCAGGGCCTGATGATTCTGCTCCAGGAGACGCGTTTGAGCTCAAGTGGGAGTTCGACGAAGACTCTCAATGTTACTATGTTTCCTTTCCCGATGATCAGTAGTGGTGCCCAGTTGGGGGTGATTGGGACTGTGTCGCATGTTGGGTTCTCTTTTATTTTGGCGCCGTAGTCGGGCCATGAGTGTTTGGATTATGTAATGTTATTTATGTACTTGATTGACGTGGCGAGTGTAAGCCAACTATGTTATCTCCCCTTTATTTATTTATATTACATGGGATGTTGTGAAGATTGCCTAACTTGCGACATATGCCTTCAATGCGATTATGCCTCTAAGTCGTGCCTCGACACGTGGGAGATATAGTCGCATCGAGGGTGTTACAAGTTGGTATCAGAGCCTTCCCCGACCTTAGGAGCCCCCATTGCTTGATCGTTTTTAGCAGCCGTTGTTGAGTCTAGAAAAATGTTTTGAGTCAATTAGGAATTATATATCAGAGAGTTTAGGAATTCTTTTTACTCCCCAGTCTCCTCATCGCTCTGGTAAGGCATCCTGACGTAGAGTTTTGACTCTTCTCTTCTCAAATTTTCACAAATTTTTTTTAGGATCACGCGGGTATATTGGAATTGTTCCAATGGTTTTGTGACGAGAATATTATTCTTGGTGCCTCCTGACATTTAGGGGTTGTGGCAGTGTCCCGGGGAGTTGAGCTCCGAGGTTTCGTCGTCACAATTTTATCGTTGCAGTTCTGGAATACCTGAGTTTAGTTTCGCCGACATTGAAAATCTCTTTTATGCAGTTGTTGGTGAGATAACCTCGACGCCACCCAGTACTGGGGCGGGAGTTCGGGAGTATTGCCATAACTCGTATAACAGATGATTTTCGAAGGTTGAGGTAGATGATTTCCGAAGGTTTCTTGGTTATGTGTTGAAGGATGGACACAGCTGGATGTAGGATTTGTTAGTTTGGGTGAGATATTATGCTTCCCCTGTATCCCCAACACCTGATTGCATAACCGGAAAATTTCGGGAGTTTATAAGTGGGAATTCAAGTAGCTCTAAGGATATCTTCCCGACAGATGTATGATATGAAATTGGGGTTCGACGTCTAGTGGTCCGCCTATTCACGGTTGGTTTTACAGAGGTCTCATTGTGTCTTAAAGAGTCCTTGGCTATGCCGACTCGGGGACGCTTCGTATGTCATGTGCACTGCCTTGTACATGATGGTGTTGTACGATCGAGCCCGTGTAGGCCCCACCACGAAAACTTCGGACGAAATCTCTATCATATGTTTGTTCCGACTTATTCTGCAAGCCAACCCTTTGTTTTTGTTTTGAGTTGTGGTATTCGAGTTGCTTCGAAGTCAAATGGTGATTCCATGCCTTTTCCTAAGCGGTGAGATGTGAGTACTAATCCTTCTCGATAATCGAGTTTGTCATGTCAATCCTTTTCACCGATGTGTTTCTCTTCAAGCGGATCCGTTCATTTTCAACATCCGCAAGATTCAATCTCAGCTTTCTCAACGGTGTTCGTTTCATCCATCCCAAGTTGTCTTTGTTGTCCCTCCCTCCCTCCCTTGTTTTCTTCAAGGACTCAGATTTCTTAATCGAGTATCCATCTTATTGATGGGAAGTCTCTCCATTTTTTTCCATCAATGTTCTTATCCGTTGATTCTCAGAAGATGCTAATGAAGCTTCAAGTTCGTCTCTCATCACTCGTTTTCTTCTCTGGTGGATTCAAATCAAGCTTTGGTGTTAATCATATCATTTTTCATCGTTTCAAATACCTTCTCATGCCGGTGCACCTCATATTCACCCACTCTTCGCTATTCATTTGTTCCGGAGTGTTCAAGATATCTCGGAGATTCGTGTTTCCACTCTGCATTCGTTCAAACTCTTTCGAGGATGTTATCTCATTCAAGTCATCTAATTCAACCGGTGCTTTCTTCTTTTCAAGTAATCTTTTCAACGGTGTTTCTTTTGAGTGGGCCCTAACCCATAGGTGTTTTCCCAGGATCTTACCTGACTCTTCTTATTTTCCCGGAGCTATCCTCAAATTCTTTTAATGTTTGACATAAGAATGATTCATCATCAGTCATATGTATTTCTCCAAGATCTTTCAAATTCTTTTCATCGTTGGCTCAACCTTTCCATTATTCATTCCGGAGTGCCTCAACAATTCACGGTGGTGTTTCTCGTCGTCATTTGAAGACCGAAGAAGTTTTTCTCTTAATCTTGCTCCATTCTCTTCAAGATTCGTGATTCTAGCTTGTTGCCATCCTCTCATAATTGTTTTGATTGTGAGAATTATTTTCACCTATCCGGAGCAATTAAGGAGTCTTTTCAAGTTGATTATCCGGAGTCCATCAATTCAGGTTTATTCATTCTTAGTTTGCAGTTATCATTCTCCGATCTTACCGGTGCATCGTTCAAGTGATCTCTAATCGGTCCATGAGCTATTATATTCACTTGTATCTAAATTCTCTCAAGCATCTTCATTCATTTGCTAATTCTTCCCGGTGTTTTCTTTATCTTCTCTTCGTTCATTTTTTTAATTCTTACGGTGGTTCTCCCAAGATTCTTCTTCCTTCGGGTATCATATCTATGCATTCGTGCTTTTCAAATTCTACCGGTGGATCGTTGAAGACTTTCTCAAGTTTGCGCTATATCTATCTTAATCTTTCTATGAGGATAAGTAGTATGCCAAATCCGTTGCTTGTCAGCAATTAAATTGTTGAAGGATACGCATAACATAATTCTTATTCTTGTTCCATCCAAGTGATTAATTCTTTTTTCCGGAGTGGTTCATCATATCATATTCTCAGTTCGAGATGCTTTATCTTTTCTCTCCCAGAGTTCCAAGCTCTAATTATCATGGAGATCCATCTAAATCATTGCAAGGTTTCACCTTGTGTTTTTATCTTCTCTTTCTTTTTCGTTATCCTTTTGTTACCAGAGTTCTTCATGAAGGTTCTACATGTTCGTTCATAAAGGATTTATTTCCTTTTCGAAGTGTTCATCGAGATTCTTTTCAGAGGAACTCAAGCATTCTTCTTCTTGCTATCCGGAGTGCAATTCTTTCTTCCATATCATTGGAGGTGGTATTATGTCATTCTTGATAATTTGAGTTCATGTTTCATGATTCACATCTTTTTAAGTATGAAATATTTTAAATCCATTAATCTCGTCATTGGAGTTATCTTGGGCTATATTTCACCTAAAGCTTTCCCTAAGGATTTTGCTATTTATGGTGCTTATAAATAATCCAAGTTCTTCATTTATCCTCCCGGTGAAATAAGTTTCTCGTCTCCTTGTTCTTATCTATCCAATTCTTTTCCCGTGAGTGACAGGTTGTCACCTCATAATTTGAGATGTATTCCATAAGATCATATCAAGCTTATTCTTTTCGTTGTTGGTTTTCCAACAACTCCGTTCTACCATTTCTTGTAAGCATGCTCCCTCAAGATCTTGTTTCTCGTCGTTCATTCCATTCCATTCTCACTTCTGTTCCGGAGGCATTGTGATATTGCTTCCTTCAACCATCATCCCGTTGTCAAAGTTCATGTTTTTTTCGTTCTTATCCATTTAACCGGAGTGTTGTGCCCTTTTGCTCAAGTTCTTTTCATTTTATCAAGTTTTTGCCTTCTGTTTCAACCGGAGTGCTGTCTGAATTTGTTCTTCCTTGAAACTCTTCCCTACCGGAGTGCTTTCAACTTTGTTCTACTTCATTGCATTCTTTCTTTCAATTTGTTCAACCTTTTCAAGGTTCTTCGGTTCCACTCATTTGTCAAAGAAGCAACTTAGTTTTATCGCTTATCTTCCTCTTCCGTTTTCCCTCCGGTGCCATTCTAGATCTCGGGACGAGATCCTCTCATAGTGGTGGAGTGTTGTGACGCCCCGAGACCGATGTGCCGGGTGTCCTCCAGTTATTCGTTGTTGTTGCCTTGTCATTCGCTTGCGTGTTGCATCTTGCCATGTCATCATCCGCATTGCATCTGCATGTTTTCAAAAACTTGCATCCATCACGGCCTCCTCGTTCTCTCTGGTGTTCGTTCTGAGCCCAACCACACTTTCACGCGCCCGCGGCATGTCCGAAATAGTATTTTATATGTGGCCAGGAAATGTTCTCGGAATGGGATGAGAGTTGATGTGTGGTCTTATTATAGTGTAGATAGACCGCCTGTCAAGTTTCATCGCATTCGGAGTTCGTTTGATAGCCCAACCGTTAAACTATAGCGGCAGTATAGCCGGTCTAACGTCAGACATTTTCGGTCTCCGAAAACAGATGCCGGGCCCTCTCTCTCTCTTCTCCCCCTCGCAGTCTCGCCACAGCCCACCTAGTCTATCCTCCTTCCCCTCTTCGCTTCCGGAGTTGTCCGATGCGACCGCACGGTCCGAAACCCTCTCTGCACAGTGCATCGAACCCCTCACGTGCGCGTCCGAAATTGTCCCGGACCCGACCCGGGCTGTCGCTACCGTTGTGTCCGGATCATCCCCAAACATCTATAAAACATCTATGTTTTGTTAATTGGACTCCCTCGCCTATTTTTCTTGACCACCCGATTTCGATCGGAGGGTCCAACCTCAATCCTATTTTCATATATATAAACCAACCACCTACCAAAACAGATCAACCACTAACCCTAGGCTGTCCCATCCACTCCTCCCCAATCCCGAAGCCGCCGCCACCCACTCTTCCTTGTTGTTCGGGAGTTTGTCCCATCACCGCCAGATCCCTTCTCTATCGGGATCTTCTCTTGATCCACCCAAACCGTAGCCCTCCACCTCTCGATCTCTCCCTAGTCTGCACCAACCAGCGCCTCCCCTGATCCCCTTGTCCACCTCCTGCAGCCATGAACGCCTGGGGACCCAACAGCCCGAGCACCGGCTGGCAACCGAAGCTCCATCACCTGCGACCAGGACCGACCTCTTCTGCTCCCCTTCCTCCTTCCCGTTTCCTTCTCCTCCTCTCTCTCAACTCCCTCTCCGTCTCTCTACTAGGTACGAACAGGAGAGCACCCGACTCCATGGATGGCCTCGAGTTCTTCCCCAACGCCAGCCGTCTCAACCACCTCGCGTCACCACCGGCAGTTTCCTCGCCGGAGACCCACCAGCAGGTCACCAGCATCATGCCCCGCCATCTCCAGCCTCGTGCGTCCAAGCCCGTGGCCGCTGCCTTGCCTCGTCGCCGGAGTCCCTCGCCCGCGCCAAGCTCCCGTCGCCATTGTTCCCGGCGCCTTCAGCTCTGCCACTGGCCAAATCGAGCTGCCCCAGGGTCCCTCTGTCCCCTGCTACGTTCGATCCGGAGGATCCCGGCCGGAGCTGCCTGCGTTGGCCCGTCCCTGCCCGAGCCTCCCCTGCATCCTGTTCGCTCCTCCTGCACCTGAGGCCCGAGCTCCTCCTGCGATGCCCGCCGCCGGAGCTCCTCCTTGCCCGCGCCTGGAGGACGCCGAGCTGTCGACGCTCCTCCCCAACCCTCTGCATCGCCTGGATCCGGCTGGGTCCATGCTTCCCTGCCGCCGGCACCGCCAAGTCCCTGCATCGCCGCTATTTTACCTGTCGCTGCCTTTCTTCTTCAGAAACGAGCAGTAGTGACTCGCTCGTCCCGAGCGTTGACCGCCTTCTCTGCATCGAACCGGGCCGCCCAACGACCGAGCTCCTCCTGCAAGGCCCAGCGCCGCCTCTACGTCGCCATCGCCATGGGCCGCCGGATCCACAAGCCTCTCCGCAAACATGCCGAAGCCCATGGGTGAGGCCGCCCCCGTGCGCCCTTAATTTTTTTTCATGTTGGGCCAGCCTGCCAGTTTTGGCCCGTTTGTTTTTTTTTAGTTGGCAGCGAATTATTAATTTTCTCAGAGCATTGCATATTTATAGAACGGCACCTATTTTTTAACTGCTAATAACTTTTGAACCATGCATCCATTTAAAACATGTCATATATGTAACATGGCTAAAATTTCATCTAGTGTAATAATTTGCAACTTTCATCTATGTTTAAAATGTTTAAACTGTTGTTTGCTTGTTTTTGCAAATGCCATACTAAAATGATTTAATTCATAACTAAATAACCGTAGCTCCAAATTTAATAAACTTTATATGTAAATGGGGTAGAAAATGCCTAGATTATCATGGTGTCTTTACTTTGCATGTTTAATAACTCTAAAATTGTGTTTAGGGCAGAACAGTACCAAACCTAATATATGCAAAGAAGGAGTTTCCGGACTTGTGGTTTGTTGTTCCGGCCTCATTTAAACTTGCCTAGATAGGTAGTTTTCTTTTGCTTCACCCTCTTGCCATGTTTAACAACATTTAATATTGTTGGGTACATAAACAAGATCGAACTAAATAAATCATGTGGTGTTCCGTCAATATGCAACTCGTTGCATATTGAGCTCCACTTAACTTGTAGTGTTGTTTGTGCACTTTGCCATGCCATGCTTCATTAAACCGGACATGCATCATATTTGTTTGTGCATCATGCCATGTTGATGTGTTGGTTGTTTACTATGTTGTTTGCTTTCTTTCTGGTGTACTTCGTCTCGGTAATCCGGTAACGTCGTGTTGTGAGGATTCGGTCGACTACGACCGTTTGAGTTCTTCATGGACTCGTTCTTCTTCCTTGCGAGATCTCAGGCAAGATGATCATACCCTCGAAATCACTTCTATCTTTGCTTGCTAGATGCTCGCTCTTTTGCTATGCCTATGTTGCGATACCTACCACTTGCTTATCATGCCACCCATATTGTTGAACCAAGCCTCTAACCCACCTTGTCCTAGCAAACCGTTGTTTGGCTATGTTACCGCTTTGCTCAGCCCCTCTTATAGCATTGTTAGTTGCAGGTGAAGATTGAAGTTTGTTCCTTGTTGGAACATGGAGATGTTGTTCCTTGTTGGAACATGTTTACTTGTTGGGATATCATTATATTGCCATGTTATCTTAATGCATCTATATACTTGGTAAAGGGTGGAAGGCTCGGCCTCTCGCCTAGTGTTTTGTTCCACTCTTGCCGCCCTAGTTTCCGTCATATCGGTGTTATGTTCCCGGATTTTGCGTTCCTTACGCGGTTGGGTTATAATGGGAACCCCTTGATAGTTTGCCTTGATTAAAGCTTTTCCAGCAATGCCCAACCTTGGTTTTACCATTTGCCACCTAGCCTTTTTTCCCTTGGGTTCTGCAGACTCAAGGGTCATCTTATTTTAACCCCCCCCCCCGGGCCAGTGCTCCTCTGAGTGTTGGTCCACCTGTCAGCTACCGGTGGCCACCAGGGGCAACTCTGGGCTGGCCTACCCGTACCTAGGACAATCTGAGTGTGCCCTAAGAAAGAGATATGTGCAGCTCCTATCGGGATTTGTCGGCACATTCAGGCGGTGTTGCTGGTCTTGTTTTAACCTGTCGAAGTGTCTTGAATTACCGAGATACCGAGTCTGATCGGAACGTCTTGGGAGGAGGTCTATTCCTTCGTTGACCGTGAGAGCTTGTCATGGGCTAAGTTGGGACTCCCCTGCAGGGATTTGAACTTTCGAAAGCCGTGCCCGCGGTTATGGGCAGATGGGAATTTGTTAATGTCCGGTTGTAGATAACTTGAACCTTAACTTAATTAAAATGAATCAATCGAGTGTGTTACTGTGATGGCCTCTTCTCGGCGGAGTCCGGGAAGTGGACACGGTGTTGGAGTAATGTTTGCGCAGGTTTTTCTCTAGTTTCTCGCTCGTGCTTTGCCTCCTCTTCTCGCTCTCTTTTGCGAATAAGTTAGCCACCATATTTGCTAGTCGCTTGCTGCAGCTCCACATATATATATACCTTGCCATACCTATAAGCTTAAATAGTCTTGATCGCGAGGGTGCGAGATTGTGAGTCCCTGTGGCTCACAGATTACTATTACACCAGATGCAGGGCCTGATGATTCCGCTCCAGGAGACGCGTTTGAGCTCAAGTGGGAGTTCGACGAAGACTCTCAATGTTACTATGTTTCCTTTCCCGATGATCAGTAGTGGTGCCCAGTTGGGGGTGATTGGGACCGTGTCGCATGTTGGGTTCTCTTTTATTTTGGCGCCGTAGTCGGGCCATGAGTGTTTGGATGATGTAATGTTATTTATGTACTTGATTGACGTGGCGAGTGTAAGCCAACTATGTTATCTCCCCTTTATTTATTTATATTACATGGGATGTTGTGAAGATTGCCTAACTTGCGACATATGCCTTCAATGCGATTATGCCTCTAAGTCGTGCCTCGACACGTGGGAGATATAGTCGCATCGAGGGTGTTACATGACTGCAGTGTCAGCGTTGATGCGGTCTGATGAATGCAACACTTGTAAGACCCGACGCACCCAATGAGTCGTCGATTCTCCTTCCTCCTGGACGTAGGCATCTAAGTCCACTATCGACATAGGCTGCTTACATGTATCCTTGAAATTACTGATAAACCGGGCTCGTAATTGGGCCCATGAACTGATAGAATTGGCTGGTAAGCTTTTTAGCCAAGTACGGGCCGTTCCTTCAAGCATCATGGTGAAGTACTTCGCACATGCCGCATCATCCACATCAAGCATCTCCATGGCCATCTCATAGCTCTCCACCCATGTCTCTGGGGGTTGATCCGCCGTGTAATTTGGTACCTTGCGCGGGCCCTTGAAATCCTTGGGCAGGCGCACATTGCGTAAAGCGGGGACAAGGCAAGGCACCCCCAAAGAACTAGAAGTAACACCGGGTTCGACCGAGATAGTTGGACGAACCGGCGTAAGCTGCCGAGCCTGATACTGTGCGGCTAACTCGGCCTCCCTGCGCGCTCGGGCCCGGTCCACCACTTCCTGAGCGTTATCAGCACCACCCGCCGGGTTGTTGCCGCGGGGTGCTCCATGTCATTCATTACTTGACACTGCCGGTTCATCCATACGCCTGCTATAGCTCCGGCTTGGACGAGGGGTCGAGTGGATCCGGTCGCGGCTGTACGAGTATGCTTCCTGTTGGACCAAAGCTGTCCAAAGAAGCTCCTTGACCCGTCGCGTCTCTACCGCCTGCGGTGAGTCACCTTTAATTGGAATGGCCTCCAGTCGTGCAGCAGCAGCAACGAGATTGTCCATCGGATTGGAGTAGTGACCCGGAGGTGTTGCAACAGCCTGAGGTATAACGGTGTTTTCACGAGGCAGATCCATCAGACGGGGCTGAACCGGCGCACCGGTCCCAGGAGCTTCCGCCCGGTTTCCCTCAAGCGGATTACTGGTTCCTGCTCCTGGGGTGTTGAAAAGGTCTCTAGCCTCGAAAACCGGAGGCAAACGGGATCGGTACTTCCTCTTCATGACTTTATGCGACGCGTTCTAGTCCAACATGAGCATGTAGGCTTGTGCGTCTAAAGCAGCCCGCTCTGTGGTCATCCTGGCATTCTCAGCTGCCAGGTCCGCCTTGGCCTGGGTGATCTGTTCCTTCACCTTTGCAATCTCCGCGTTGTGGACATCCTGATCCGCCGGGTTAGCTTCTGCCATAAGCACAGCCAATGCATCAAATAGATCTGATAGGACTTGAGCCGGCGGGCGTACAGAGCTTCCTGCCCCGGCAGCTGTCGCCGCTACTGAGCCGGAGGTTATTGGTGCAGCGGTCGAAGAATGAAGCGCTGCTTGTGTGCCGGCCATGAATATTCCAACTCGGTTGGGTAGATCAGAGGGGTCTGGAATACTGTTGCCATCGGAACAGCCCCCAATCCGGCCATCTTGTAGCTGATATAGAGATTCGGTTTCCCCGGTTGATGACTCATCGTCGGAATAAACGACGGTCTCGCCGCGAGATTCTGATCCATCCTCATAACCTCCTCCATGGATGACTCCCACGAAGGCACGCTTCACGGCCGGTTTAACCCGGGCGGATCACGCACGCTGAGCCATTTCGACAAGGTCGGTGCAGATGTCCGGCTTAGGGCCCGGTTCACCGATCTTGCCGATGAAAACGTGTATGCCACCAAAGGGGACCCGGTACCCGTACTCAACTGAGCCGGCCTCGGGGCCCCAGCCTGCATCATCGATGTAGAGCTTGCCGCGATGACTCTTAGTCATCCGGCCCACATCGTAGCCCTCGAGTCCTTCAAAGCGGCCCTCCAAGAACTTGAAACCATCATGCGATAGCCCCACGGCGGGCGCCAACTGTCATGGTTTTGTCACGGCAGATGTCCTCATGAAAGGACTTAGTCATGGAGCCATCGCAACGGGTTAGCTTGAAGGGGTTAAAGCGGACATAGGGACGCAAGAGAGTTTATACTAGTTCGGCCCCTTCGATGAAGGTAAAAGCCTACGTCTAGTTGTGATGGAATTGATGGGGTTTCGATGACTAGGGAGCAAACAAGCTTCGCCTAAGTCTCGAGTTGTTGTCTGTTGTCCTTGAACCGCCGCCGGGTCGTCCCCTTATATACATGGGTGACGCCCGTCGGTTTACAGAGTCCCAACACCGGCTCATATATGTGTTCGGTTTGGTCTCTACTTATTCCTAACTTACAATACAAGTTTACATACCGACGCCGGTTTACGGCTACAGGCCTTAAACCAATCATGGGCTTTAAGCCCTCATCTACCTTCATGGGCTTTAACATACTTAACTACTGATGAAGTTAACCCGGCCCAGATAGGCCGGTTTACGCCCAGTAGTTATATCCCCAACACTGGCCACGAGGGTGGGGGGCGCGCCCTACCCCCTGGGCACGCCCTCTGCCTCGTGGGCCCCCTGGTGGCCCTCCGATGCCCATCTTCTGCTATATGGAGTCTTTTGTTGAGGAAAAAATCATAAGCAAGCTTTCAGGACAAGACTCTACCGCCACGAGGCGGAACCTTGGCGGAACCAATCTAGGGCTCTGGCGGAGCTGTTCTGCTGGGGAAACATCCCTTCGGGAGGGGGAAATCATCGCCATCGTCATCACCAACGATCCTCTCATCGGGAGGGGGTCAATCTCCATCAACATCTTCACCAGCACCATCTCCTCTCAAACCCTAGTTCATCTCTTGTATCCAATTCTTGTCTCCAAGTCTGGGATTGGTACCTGTGGGTTGCTAGTAGTGTTAATTACTCCTTGTAGTTGATGCTAGTTGGTTTACTTGGTGGAAGATCATATGTTCAGATCCTATATGCACATTAATACCCCTATGATTATGAACATGAATATGCTTTGTGAGTAGTTACGTTTGTTCCTGAGGACATGGGAGAAGTCTTGCTATTAGTAGTCATGTGAATTTGGTATTCGTTCGATATTTTGATGAGATGTATGTTGTCTCTCCTCTAGTGGTGTTATGTGAAGGTCGACTACATGACACTTTACCATTATTTGGGCCTAGAGGAAGGCATTGGGAAGTAATAAGTAGATGATGGGTTGCTACAGTGACAGAAGCTTAAACCCTAGTTTATGCGTTGCTTCGTAAGGGGCTGATTTGGATCCATATGGTTCATGCTATGGTTAGGTTTACCTTAATACTTTTGTTGTAGTTGCGGATGCTTGCAATAGAGGTTAATCATAAGTGGGATGCTTGTCCAAGTAAGGATGGCACCCAAGCACCGGTCCACCCACATATCAGATTATCAAAGTACCGAACGTGAATCATATGATCGTGATGAAACCTAGCTTGACGATATTCCCATGTGTCCTCGGGAGCGCTTTTCTCTATATAAGAATTTATCCAGGCTTGTCCTTTGCTACAAAAAGGATTGGGCCACCTTGCTGCACTTTATTCACTTTTGTTACTTGTTGCTCGTTACAAATTATCTTATCACAAAACTATTTGTTACCTATAATTTCAGTGCTTGCGGAGAATACCTTGCTGAAAACCGCTTATCATTACCTTCTGCTCCTCGTTGGGTTCGACACTCTTACTTATTGAAAGGACTACGATAGATCCCCTATACTTGTGGGTCATCACTGAATCCTCCGTGCAGCGGGGCAGGGAGGAAGCGCTCCGGCGATGAACACTGGAGCGCGAGCACGCCCCCATGCTCCAAAACCTCAGGACCAGAGCCAGCGCGGTGATGGGCGCCATCTGTGACTAGAATGCGCCTCATCCCCACTCGGACGACTATGCCAGTCACCTCCTTTTCTTCACTGACGTGGTGACGCGCTTGGAGAATCGATCCGAGAGGGCTCGCGTGCTTGTCGAGGAGAGGAGCCGCGGCCTGCTCAAGCGTGTGTTCTCTCGTGTCTTCAGCCATCTCTAGAACACCTACCCCAACTTTGACTTCGACGCCGCCATTGCTCTAGTGCCCCAGGCCATCCGGGATAACCTGGAGCACTGGGATGAGGACAATGTGGACGCCCTAGTCAGGGCCTTCACCTCCGAGGATGGTGCGGTGGTGGTCACTGCAAATGGAGGCGGCGTGGTGGACGATGGCAAGGGTGGCGTCGGAGATGGCGGCAACGATGCCGATGATGGAGATGTCGGCGATGGTGACAGCGATGCCAGCGATGCGTCTAGGGCGACCCGGAGGATGCGGTGTGCGACATGTCCGATTGAACCCACGCTTCTTTGACGCTGACCCTGCATATGAAAGCTCGGGCATGGCCCTGAAGGTTGTAAGAGCATTTCGGGAGGGGAAGCCCCTCATGTAAACAGATTATTGCTTTTGTTCTTTAGGCTAGGCTAAAGATGTGTTTCCATAAATCTATGAGTCCCGCCATGAGCCTACTGCTGCAGTTTACCTTTGTCCGGCCAGTTCTGGACCGGGCCACGAGGTCTTGAGTTCCGGAGGAGCCTGTCGATCCGCCCGAGGGGGCCTCGCGAGAAGCGAGCGTTTAGCCATGGAAGGACGTGTGCGAAGCATGCACATGCCGTGCCCAGCCCCCGCTCGCGAGGAGCTCTCAAGGGGGGAGGCAGCAGGTGTGAACCCCGAACCAGGGAAAGGAGCCAAATTGCAAGAAATCGCACGAACGAGAAAAGACACCCCCGCGCTTGTCAACGAAAATTTAGCTTCAACTTAAATCCAAAGCCAGAAAATAGGGCTACAAAAAAAGAGATGAAAGCAAATGGCCGCGTCCGGCACCTAGTCTAGTCTTCTTGTCTTCTCACCAGCGGGAGCTAAGTGCTGCCACTAGTCGTGGGAGGGAGCCCCCGAGGCCTGAGGGCGGCACTCCTGAGACTCCGGGGCGTGTACAACCCCACTCATTATTATGTGAGAGTGTCACGAGCGGAGATCTTCACAGGCGCGAGCCTTACTTCATATCACCAGACGAGTGCCCCGCCTTGCGCCACCCTCGACCACCACTGGGGGTAACCGGTAACTAGGATGACACCAGGGGGCAAAGGGGACGCCAACGGCGCCCTCGGCTACCATGGGTCCTCTACCGGGGGAAGGCTTGCCGGCACCTCCCCGGCAGAGGGCCTACCTCTGGGGGATGTCTTGCTCCGTGCGATGCAGGGAGGGGCCTTGCTCCCGGCTCCTCCCCGGCAGCCCCCAGTGCGCTCCCCCTCGCGGAAGGGGGCCGCCGAACTGGGGCCGCCGTCGGCCATCGTGACCTGATCCTCCTGCGACCCATGGTTAGCGTAAGCTTGTTCCTGAGAGATTAGTGGTACCCTATAGCTGTTGTTGCTGGCATGGTTGGTGAGGCTTTCGAGAGGCTCCTGGAAAGCCCCAGTTTCTAGTGCCTCCTCCTCCCAGCTCGGCTCGAGGAACGAGCCGGGGTCGTCTTCCAGCGCATACTCCTGGTCCATCATGCGGGGTATGTAGGCCTCCGAGGCTGCCGCCTCGAAGACCTCGCCGTGGTGCCCCATGCTCCATGTTGCCCAGCCCAGCGCACCGCCCAGAGGTTGGTAGGGCGGCACCCCGCCGGGGCCGTAGGAGGCGACGCTCGTACCTACACTCGTTGGAGGTGGCGGGGGTGCGATTGGGCGTCCGGTGCCGTTGGCCACGCCAGTGTCGATGGTGCCCAGAGGCGCGCCCGGGGGCGCACGGGCGCGGCGAGGCCCGCCATGCGATCTGGCCGCGGCCTAAGGTGTGAGCAGGGAGCAGAAGGGAGGCGCTCCCGAGGCCGCGGTGTCCAGTAGCTCGGCGATGTGCTCCAGCAGTGCATCCCGGCCACTCTCCATCAGCCGGCATCGCAGCAGCTCGCGAGCCACCGTGAGAGCAGCCCTCATGTTTGCTTGTTCCCATCGGGTGTGCGGCGCCGTGGCCGCGGCGTGGCTTGAAGCCCTTGCAACTGCCCGTACTCAGCGTGGAGTAAGGGTGGATGGCGCTTGACCGCGCCACCCGTGCCCTACAACGCTTGGCGGTGCGCGTGCTACCTGGGGCGTGGGGTTGAGGTCTTCTTGGGCAGGCGGGGCCGCCCGGGCCGGCCAGGCTCCCCACCGGTCGACGTTGGTCCTTGGGTCGCCGGACATTGGAGCTGCGGAGTGTCGAGGGATTGACTGGCGAAAGGAAGACTCCGACACACCCCTACCTGGCGCGCCAAATGTCGGATTTTAGGTTGCGGCAAAACCCTTGAGGTTCGAACGCTGGGGTGCACATGAAGATCTCCGCCCTCTCTAGCTCGCACACTCAACGATCTCCCGACCTAGCTTCAATGGACCCAAAGAACACGAGACACAAGATTTATACTGGTTCGGGCCACCGTTATGGTGTAATACCCTACTCCAGTGTGGTGTGGTGGATTGCCTCTTGGGCTATGGATGAATAGTTACAAGGGAAGAACAGCCTCCTGAGGAGAGGTGTTCTTGTGGTTGGTGAGCTTGTGTGTTTGAGGAAGATCTGGATCCTCTCTCCCCTCCAGACCCGTTTTCCCTACTATGGTGGTGGCTAGTCCTATTTATAGAGGCCCTGGTCCTCTTCCCAAGTATTGAGCGGGAAGGGATCCCACAACGGCCAAATTCGAAGGGAGACAACTAGTACAAGTTATCCTGACAAAAGTAGTCTTCACCTGCCAAAGGCTCTGGTGGTGACGCCGTCTTGGGCTCCACGGTAACCTCCGTCCTGCCGTCCTACTAGTCTTGGTCTTGTTGCACCGATATGGAAACCTTTGCCTGATGCCTTGGAACTCCTCGCCCGCGCTTGCCTCCTTAGCACCAAGGAGGAAGCAAGGACACTGCGCTTGCTGGTGCCCGCCTGGTCTTGATCGTCATGGCTTACGTCATTGGAACCTCGCGAGGTTTGCCTTGCCTTGATCTCCCCGCCCCTCGTGAGCCAGCCAGGTGAGGCCACCCCTGAGGAGGTCTTGCGTCGTCCGCCTCGCGAGGCTTGGCCCCTCGCGAGGGTCTTGGGTGTTTGCTGGTGAAGATGGGCCGTACGGGGCCGCTGGAGGAGCCATGCCGCGGACCGCAGGCAGGCAAGTCTGGGGACCCCCGTCCCCAGAACGCTCAAAAATGCACCTGCTACCTTTCAAAGATGTATGGCCGCTATATTCCCTGATTTTTGTGAAAAGATTGTTGAGGTTTTCATTGATGATTTCTCCATTTACGGAACTTCTCTTGATGATTGCTTAAGAAACCTTGATCCAGTTTTGCAAACATGTGAAGAAACTAATCTTGTCTTGAATTGGGAGAAGTGCCACTTTATGGTTAATAAAGGTATTGTCTTGGGGCATAAAATTTTTGAAAGAGGTATTCAAGTGGATAAAGCTAAAGTAGATGCTATTGAAAAGATGTCGTGTGCTAAAGATATCAAAGGTATAAGAAGTTTCCTTGGTCATGCTGGTTTCTATAGGAGGTTTATTAAAGACTTCTCTAAAATTTCTAGGCCTCTCACTAATCTCTTGCAAAAAGATATTCCTTTTGGTTTTGATGATGATTGTGTAGAAGAATTTGAAATACTCAAGAAAGCCTTGATTTCTGCACCTATTGTTCAGCCACCTGATTGGAATTTACCCTTTGAAATTATGTGTGATGCTAGTGATTATGCTGTTGGTGCTATTCTAGGACAAAGAGTTGATAAGAAATTGAATGTTATTCATTATGCTAGTAAAACTCCGGACAGTGCCCAGTGAAATTATCCTACTACTGGAAAATAATTTTTAGTGTTTGTATTTGCTTGTGATAAGTTCGGATCTTATATTGTTGGTTCCAAAGTAACTGTTCACACTGATCATGGTACTATTAAATATTTTATGGAAAAGAAAGATGCTAAGCCTAGACTTATTAGATGGGTTCTCTGGTTACAAGAATTTGATTTGCATATTATTGATAGAAAGGGAGCTGAGAACCCCATTGCTCACAACTTGTCTAGGTTAGAAAATGTTCTTGATGACCCACTACCTATTGATGATAGCTTTCCTAATGAATAATTAGTTGTCATAAATGCCTCTCGTAATGCTCCATGGAATGCTGATTATGCTAATTACACTGTTGCTAAATTTATACCACCTAGTTTCACATACGAGCAAAAGAAAAAGTTTTTCTATGATTTAAGACATTCTGTTGGGATGACCCACACCTTTATAAAGGAGTAGATGGTGTTATTAGACGCTGTGTACCTAAGCATGAACAGGAACATTTCCTATGCAAGTGTCACTCCGAGTCTGATGGAGGACACCATGCTGGAGATAGAACTGCACACTAGGTATTGCAATCCGGTTTTTACTGGCCTACTCTCTTCAAGGATGCTTGTAAGTTTGTCTTGTCTTGTGATGAATGCCAGAGAATTGGCAATATTAGTAGATGTTAGGAAATGCCTATGAATTATTCACTTGTGATTGGACCATTTGATGTTTGTGCTTTGATTATATGGGACCTTTTCCTTCCTCCAATGGGTATACACATATTTTAGTTGATGTTGATTATGTTACTAGGTGGGTAGAAGCTATTCCAACTAGTAGTGCTGATCATAACACTTCTATTAAGATGCATAAAGAAGTTATTTTTTTGAGGTTTGGAGTCCCTAGATATTTAATGACTGATGGTGATTCACATTTTATTCATCGTGCTTTCCGTAAAATGCTTGCTAAGTATGATGTTGAGCATAGAATTGCATCTCCATATCATCCTCAGTCTAGTGGTCAAGTAGAATCGAGAAATAGAGAGATTAAATTGATTTTGCAAATGATTGTTAATAGATCTAGAAAGAATTGGTCTAAGAAACTTGATGATGCATTATGGGCTTATAGAACTGCTTATAAAAACCATATGGGTATGTCTTTGTATAAAATTGTTTATGTAAAAGCATGTCACTTACCTCTTGAATTAGAACATAAGGCATATTGGGCTATTAAAGAGCTCAATTATGACTTCAAACTTGCCGGTGAGAAGAGGTTATTTGACATTAGCTCACTTGATGAATTGAGAACCCATGCCTATGAAAATGCCAAGTTGTTTAAAGAAATGGTTAAAAGATGGCACGATAAGAGGATACAAAAGCGTGAGTTTAATTTAGGTGATCATGTTTTCCTATACAACTCTCATTTAAGATTTTTTGCAGAAAAGCTTCTCTCTAAATGGGAAGGTCCTTACATTGTTGAGGAGGTCTATCGTTCTGGTGCCATAAAAATCAACAATGTCGAAGGCACAAATTTGAAGGTGGTAAATGGTCAAAGAATTAAACATTATATGTCAAGTAATCCCATAAATGTTGAGACCAATATAATTGACACCGTAACACCGGAGGAGTACATAAGGGATACTTTCCAGAATGTTTCAAACTCCGAAAAGGAATACGTATGTGGTACGGTAAATAAACCGACTCCAAAACATTTCCAATAGCAAATTTTCTCTGTTTTGGAATATTTAAAAAATTAGGAAAATTAAAAGTAGTCCGAAAGAGACACGAGGCAACCACAAGGGTGGAGGGCGCGCCCCTGCCTTGTGGCCACCTCGTGTGCCTTCTGGACTCCGTTTTCTTGCACAATACTTCTTTTGGTCAGTAAAAATTCATTATATAATCTCCCGAAGGTTTTGACCACCGTACCACGACAATATCTCATGTTTTTGTTTTGAGCTATTTCTGCAGCAGATTTAGAGCAATATGTCGTCCCAAGATTCGGAGGGAGAGAGTTATGTGGTTGATTACATTGCAGACCCCAAGGTCTATGGGGATTTGGAGCATTATGGTTGGACGACGGAGGAAGAGGAAGACTATGATCTGAAAGGAAAGGAAGAGACAAGTTTCGATGAAGAGGAAGTCACACTACCCCAACCTCGGGACATGCACGTGGAGTTCAAAAAGTCAAGTCTCCCGAACGAAGCAAAGAAACCAAAGATCGAGTTTATCCCTTTTAGTCTTCTGTAGGAGAGCAAGCAAGAATTATGCAGAAGGATATTAACACTGGAACAGGAGATCGGTGAGCTGAAGGAGGAAAATTCCACCCTCAAGCATAAGCTGAGGAAAAAGGGCAAGCCTACATCATCAACAACTTCATCATCACCACATCCGAAGAAAGAGACATAAATACATGGGTATGGGCACTCCCCTTGGCAATTGCCAAGCTTGGGGGAGGTGCCCCGGTATCGTATCACCATCTCACCTTTATCTTTATCGTTTTTCTTAGTCTAATCCTTTTGGTTATATCTCGATCTAGTAGAATAATGTTTTTAGTTTGATCTATCTTTGAGTTTTGCTTTATGTCCCCTCTATGTAATCGAGTCCTTGAGTTATATATAATAAAGAGTAGTTTAGAGTTGAAGGCTTTGCTATCTTGCTATGATCTTGAGGGAATTAAAAAAAGAAAAGAATAAAAAGAAATAAAAGATCATATATTTATCTCATGGAGAGTAATGACTTCACATATAAAAAGTATGATGCATAAAAGTTGTTGAGAGTTGACAAACATAGTGTTGGTCATTGTTGCAATTAATAGGAAGTAATAAAGAAAGAGAGGCTTCACATATAAATATACAATCTTGGACTATTTTGTAATTGTGAGCACTCATTAAAATATGACATGCTAAAAGGTTGATGTTGGACAAGGAAGACAACATAATGAGTTATGTTTTCTTATATTCGAATAGAAGTTATATTGTCATGGATCCTCCAACATGTTGAGCTTGCCTTTCCCTCTCATGCTAGCCAAATTCTTTGCACCAAGTAGAGATACTACTTGTGCTTCCAAACATCCCTTAAACCCAGTTTTGCCATGAGAGTCCACCATACCTACCAATGGATTGAGTAAGATTCTTCAAGTAAGTTGTCATCGGTGCAAGCAATAAAAATTGTTCTCTAAATATGTATGATCTATTGGTGTGAAGAAAATAAGCTTTATACGAACTTGTGATATAGAAGAAATAAAAGCGACGGACTGCATAATAAAGTTCTTTATCACAAGCGGCAATATAAAGTGACGTTTTTTTGCATCAAGATTGTGTACATCCCACCATAAAAGCGCATGACAACCTCTGCTTCCCTCTGCGAAGGGCTTATCTTTTACTTTTATCTTCTACCCTTACAAGAGTCATGGTGATCATCACCTTTTCTTTATAGGCCTCCTTTGGTTCATAGGGTAGGAAAATCGTAGGAATAGAAAAGTCATAGAAAATGAGATGACATGTATCTCACATCCTATGAGTAGGAATAGGAAAGAAGATTCCCTTTGATTCATATCATAGGATTTTTTTCATTGAGTCTAGGCTAATGTTTATTTTCTTATGAATTGTGAAGGATAGGAAGAATTCCTCCATAGGAATAGGATTTCATTCCTACAAACCAAAGAGCTCTAAAGGAATATTTCCTATAGAAATCCTATCCTATGAAATTCCTACAAGATTCCTCTAAACCAAAGGAGGCCTTATAATTTTTCCTTTGGCAAGCACTATGTGTTGGAAAGATCCGGATATATATAGGGTAGGACTATTCTGATCCTAGTATCAGAATAACTATTCTAATCACATCGCGCATATATAGGGGAGCGACGAGATGCTGCCGAGATTTAGAGCAACCCGACTGGCCCACCTTGCACCTCCCGAAAGGCCCATAACCTGCTCCACGAACTTCTTCTCCCCAGACTCGACCAAACAGAAAACGCCGCCGCCGCGGCCAACTTCCCTCCCGCCGCCGCGGCCAACTTCCCTCCCGCCGCCGCACCAAGGCTCCCACGCGACGCCTCCTACCTCTGCGCACGGCCGCCCACCTCCCGCGCGTCGCCGCCTGCCTCCACGCGCTGCCGTCCCACATCCCGCACGCCGCCGTCCCACATCCCGCGCGCCACCGTCCCACATCCGCGCGTCGCCACCTCTCCTCCGTTGGCCGATGCCTGCCTCCGCGCACCGCGACCTCCTCTCTAGCGCTCTGCTAGCCTCCCACTACCTCCTTCCACTACGGCAGCGGCTTCCCTCCCCTGCGCGCTGCTGGCAAACCACCGGCAGCAGGCTCCTTCGCCGGCCGTCGACCTTACCAGCGCCGCTGCCCAACCACCGCTCTCTGTCGACCAGGCTTCTGCGCGCACCCTCCTCTCCCAGGCCCCCTCCCATAGGTATTGGAGCCTCCCTTCCCTGATCTCGACCCTGTTTTTTCTCTCCCTCCCTCTCCCTAATCTCTCTCTCTACACTAATCTCTTTCTCTTCTCCTTAGTCCCTAGCCCATCGCTGAATGCATACGCTGCACCACAGGTTCCTACTCCACCGTGCCTCGTCTCTTCTTCTTCACTCTTCACTTCTCTAGTGTGTGCACACAAATTTTTCGCTAAAATGTCTATGTGCACTAGTACCGGTGTAAGTACATTCTAGGTCTTGATACTGTAATATGGCAATACACCTTTGATGTATTTGTCATGCTTTCTATATCGCATTGAAACTGGCTGCAGTTCAGTAAGTAGATTCTGAAATGGAGAGTCTAGGTATTTGCTTATTTTTGTTCAATACAAGTATTAGCTCACCTATCGTCAATGTAGGTTCCAGATGAACTTCTTGTTGAAAGGGTGGTTGGCAGACGGCTGCATCCTGAAACGGGGAAAATATACCATCTAAAGTATTCTCCACCTGAGAATGAAGAAATTGCATCCAGGCATACACAAAGATTTGATGATACAGAAGAAAAGGTTAAGCTGAGGTCGCAGACGCATTATCAAAATATCAAGTCCTTGGTTTCGATATATGAAGATGTTATAGTCAAGGTAGGCGATTTATCTCCTTCGTACTTAGAACGCTCTGTCTTATTTCTCTGCTCAAGACTGATATGCTATTCTACTTCGCGATGTCTATATTCTGTCGAGTTACCTTACCACATCACATATTAGTTTGAAGTCAGGGGAAAAAGTATATGAATCGACAGTCATGAACATATTTATGTTCTGCTACTTAGATGGAGTAGCTCTTGTTATTGTTAAATTCCTTGTTCCTCCATGGCATTCTTTATTCTATTGTTTTTGTCAAGGTTGTGTATCGCTGCACCTTCAACTAAAGATTTATTTATTTTCCTTTTATCTATTATACGCTTGTACTAGTATGGTATTCACTACTACTAATGCAAGATATAGAGCAACAACAACAAAACTCACTGAACAAATACTTCATAATCATGATATATCTAGTTACCTGTAACTTACATGTATCTCTTTCACTGTCATCTGTGATTTAGGTAAAAAGGAAATACCACGGTGGAAGATGTGTTATGTGAGATCGACAAGCTGCTCACTTCCAGGCTTGATAAGAAAATAGAAATGGTGGCTAGCTAACTCATAAGCAGAGAAAGCTGTGCGAACCACACATGTGGTTGAAGCATGATTTTATTTTATTTTTTCAAGACATGCAGGTGACAAAGCATTGGTAGGATGATATTTAGAAAGCCCTTTGTTATTCATGGATGTAAATGCGTCACTGTTTTGTAATGATCTTTACTAGGACTACATTGATATAACGTGCAATTGGAAGGATTGCCTTGAGTTTGTACTTTACAAAAATAGTACCAGTTTAGTGCGTTCGTTTTCCCTTCTAGCTTAGTCCTTGCCTGCTAACTGATATAGCTTGGATTACTGAGAGTATTTTCCCTGTGTGTTCTGCACTTTAGGTTCAAGTTCATCGTGCATCCTCGACGTAGCGCAGCTCCGGCTCCTCCCCCGCTTGCTGCCAGGTCTGTCTCTCCTTCCTCCCCTGCTCACTGTCTTGTACGACAGTGGATGCGGCTACATGATGGAACGAAAGCCGTCCTCCCAGCACCGGCGGTTGTACTACACCCTACAAAAAAGAACAATCGCTAGTTCAGAATCAGAAAAAAGAGAAGTTCAAGAAGAACAAAGGTACTGCCTTCACTCACATATGTTGTTTGCAACTATCTTCAATTTCTTCGGTAGCTCGTATACATTTTGCCAAAAGCTAGTACTTTCAGAATTGTAAAGTTGATAGTTGGGCTGCAGGGACAACTATGATGATGGCGATTGAAAAAGGATTCTGAAATAATATTATTGAGACTGAAGGCCTTTGATCCATGATGTCGGAGAATTCCAGGGCTTTTTTCCAAGGCGGCCGATGGCTTTCGAGAGATGTGTTCATATCTCACAAGTTTCTACGGGTTCAAGTTCATATATATAAGAAGAAATGCCAATTTTGTTGCACATATGTGTGTGAAGGAGGCACTGAAAGTTGATGTACTTGTTATTTCTTTTCTTGTAACCCCTACATACCTGATTGAGACTATTCAGTCACAATTATTTTTGCTTGCCATGCCCCGACGCCTCCTCCATCTCGGTGTCGCGGTCACGAACCAACATCAATTTGCTGGTCACTGCTAGCTGTTATTGTGGTTTGTCAAAGAAAGTTTTGGAAGCGCCTTTCAGCAAAGACAAAATAATGAAAATACCAGTTATCAAAATTATGGGTGAAACAAATAGGTACGGAAACTCTAAGCCAAAAATGGCAATCTAACATGTATGACATATCCAAGAAGTTCAAAAATGAAACATAAGGGAGTGTGAAAAGAGAAAGAAACTAAAAAAGAAATAAAACATAGAAAGTTCACAAGTTCGTAGAAAAATTTCACATAAAAATACAGAAGGTGGATCACTTATATAAAAATGAGAAAATTCAGATTACAAACAAATGTATATTACAAAACACAGCAGGTCAAACTGAAAAACAAAGCAGTTCAAATTTTTATTATAAAAATCGATTTTCCAAGTTTCTAAGAAAAAATTTAGAAGTTGAAATTTAAGTAACGGAGCGGTTCGATATATATTCGAAAAACTCAAATTTCCATTACTAAACATTGAAACAAAGAAGTTAAAATTAAAATGTAAGAGCAATTCGATACTTATAAAAAACTTAGATTACACATTGCCAAAGTAATAAAAAACAAGAAGCTCAAGTAAAGAATAACGGGGTTGTTCAATGTATAAAAAAAAAATCAAATTCTTTCGGTATCTAGGAAAAATAAAAGAATGAAGTCAAATGTTTTAAAAAATGTTTGATATTCACTTAAAATGATTTATTTTCAACTAAGAATAATATAAGAAGTTTAAATTTTAAAAACAAAGAAGTGTGAAGTTCATAAAAAACGTAGATTTTTCTCATTAGAAAAGAATAAAATGGAGAAGTTCGAACTAAAATAATGGGACCATTCAAAAATGTTTATCAAAAATGGTTTTCCCCATTTAGAAAATCGCATAAGTTCAAACGAAAATAACGAAGCGGTTTGATGTTCATTAGAAGCTAGGATATTTTTTGTTACTAAAAGATATAAAACTAGGAAGTCCAAATTAAAAAAATGAAGAAGTTTGGTGTTTACAAAGAACCTAGATTTACCTCACCTCATTGCTAAAAAATAATAAAATCAGGAAGTTTCAAATTTAAATCACGGAGTAGTTCGATGTATAATAAAATCTCATATTCTTCCAATTTATTGGAAAAAAATTGAAGTTCATTTAAAAAAGGGTTTCAGTGCTTATTTCAAAAGGTTTTTTATTTTCTAAGAATAGAAGAAAGAAGTTCAATTAAAAACTTATAGATCTTCGAAGTTAATAAAATAACTCAAAATTTTTTCATTGTTAAAGAATAAAATGGGGAAGTTCAAATTAAAAATTGAATAGTTCTAAAAACATATTTATCCATGCCTGAAAAGTAAAAGCCAAGAAGTTTAATTTGTTAAACAAGATCAGGACAAACATTAGATTAAAAATGGATTTATCAAGTTTCTAAGTAAAAACAAGAAGTCCAAATTTAAAAAATGGAGAAGTTCATTTTTTAACTAAAGAAACTCAAATTAAAAAAATTGGATAGTTCGATTTATACAAAAAACTCAAATTCTTCTTGTTTGTAGGTAAAAAAAGAATGAAGTTCAATTTGAAAAAAAGTTGTTCGATGTTTGCTTACAAATCATTTTTTTCTTTCCCAAAAATAAAACGAAGAAGTTCAAATAAAAAAGCGGAGAGGTTTTAGAGTTCATAAAAAAACTAGGATTTACATGCTCAATTTTGATGAGTGCTCTAGAAGTTAGGGCAAAAAAGAGAAGAGAGCAGTTCAAATAGATAACAGCCAGACGTTCACGTACTACATAGTGTGTGTTTCTTATGAGAAAATGTTGAATAAAAAGGCAAAGCCTAAAAAATTTGTTGCGAGAAGTTCAAGTGCTTGGCGAGGGGAAGTTCAAAAATAATTGTGAGAGAGGTTATCCTATTCAACAACTTTTATTTTTCCTAGAAACGTAATCTCAAATGGCAAAAAAACAAAACAAAAATTTTGCTTTAAAAAAGTAAAATCCTAGAAGTTCAATTTAGAAAAACGATCATTTGATTTTCATGGTTTCAAAAAACCCCGAGAAGTTCAGTTTAAGGAACCTAAGAAGTGCGAATTTAAAGACTCAAATTTTCCTTGGTGCTAAACAAATAAAAATTGAGAAGTTCAAAATAAAAAACAGAGTAGTTCGATGTATACGGAAAAATCAAATTATTTTCGTTTCTAGGAAAAATAGAAGTATGAAAGTTCAATTTAAAAAAAATTGTTTGATGCTTATTTGAAAACATATTTTTTCTAAGAATAAGACTAAGAAATTGAAATTAAAAAACTGAGAAGTTCGACGTATATAAAAAGCTCTGATTTTTTCTCGTTACTAAAGAATAAAATGAAGAACTTCAAATTAAAATAAAAGGAGCAACTAAAAAAGGTTTACAAAGTGTTGATGTTTATTCAAAAATCCAGGATTTTCACAGATATCCGTTTTTGTTGAATTATCACCGATGAAGTTCACATATATCCATTTTTGTTGAGAAGGTAGTCAAATTTGATAGTTATTTAAAAATCAAAAACAATTCTTTACTCAAAAATATAAAAAGGTGAAGTTCAAATTGAAATGACAGAGAAGTTCAGAGTTTATTAAAACCTAGGATTTTCCTGTTCAAAAAATAAAAAACACAACGCCATTTTTTGCACTTTTGAAACAATTCATAAATGAAAAAATGGTTGCTAGAAGTTCAAGTGCTCGCGAGGAAAAGTTCAAAAAGTCTTATGAGAGAGGTTCACCGTGTATTTAGATATCCAAAATACATAATAAGGATGTTGTTTTTTGTGTTTTAAAATAATTCTTTCAAACCAGAGAGAAGTTCAGAGTGATAACAACCGGAAGTTCATGTACTGCATGGTTTGTGTTTAATTTAAGAAAAATACAATAAAGTGAAACAAAGTGAAGTTCAAACAGACATGCCCCAGAAGTTCAACTACTTCAATCAGTGCAAAAAATAGCACGTCAAAAACAAAGTGAAGTTCAAACAGACATGCCCGAGAAGTTCAACTACTTCATGCAGTGCTTTTCCATTCACGATGAAGGCACAAATCATGATCTCGTCATTTTATAATTTACTTCAAAATGGCGGGAATATTATTTGTCTAAGTTCAAGTCCTTGGCCGGAGAAAGTTAAAAAAATTATTGTGAGACTGATTTGTACAAAAGGAATATCATTTGTGTAACACTGGCGAATGGAAGAGAAAATTACAAATGAAAATACGTCACAGAAGTTCAACGTGAAAACATCAGGAAGTTCAACTACTACGTAGAATGAATTTCAGATAAAAAACTTTTAAAATCGTCACGAGTATGAAAAAATGATGAACGCGGGAAAGTTGCGTGTTTACAGCAGCTTTCGATCGGTATATCACTTGCTCAATTCCGGTGAGTGGGTGGAGAGCTACGAGCATTGGATCGAGAGCTATGAGCAAAAAAGCACATGAAAAACAGAGTGAAGTTCAAGTAAACATGCCGAGAAGTTCAAGTTCTTCCCACGGTGCATTTTTGAAGAATATGTTTCGCGATAAAGGCAGAATGAATGATCCCGTCGTTTCCGAAATTAGTTGAAAATGGCTAGGAATCAGAGAAAACCATCAACATGAAAAAGTTTCGCATTTTCTGTAGCTTTTCAACGGTATATTATTAGCCTCATTCCGATAAAATTTGTAAAAATTACAGCGAAAATACGTTTTAGCCATTTTCAAAATTAACATAAAACCGTAATGAATTGAGAGAAATAATATATACCAAAAAGTTTCGCATTTCCCCAAGTTTTCCAGCGCCATATTATTTGCTGCATTTGGATGTAAGGTTAAAAAATTAGCTTGAAAATACAAACTCGGTGGAACTTGTATCATTTTCGAAATTACTTTTAAACCGTTCAAAATTAGAAAAAACTTTCAATAAGAGAAAGTAGCGCATTTTCATAAGCTTTCCAACGCCATATCATTTGCCTCGATTGGATTAGCCATTTAGAAATGGCGCCGAAAATACTAACTCGGTTGTTCGGTTTGCGAAAGTCTACGATTTTCCATATTACTCTTTAACTATACTGAATTAGAGAAAACTTTCAACATGTGGAAGGAGCGGTTTTACAGCAGTTTTCCGACGCCATATTATTTGCCGCATTCCGATAAACGGTTTAGAAATGCGATCAAAAATACCATTCACGTTTTTTGTATGAAGAAAAAATGGTGTTCAAAACTGCTCTTAAACCGCTTACATTTTGCCAAAAATTTAACTTGGGTCATGATACTGGTGTCCATAGCTTTCCAACGGTATATCGCAAGCCCCATTTGGTCAATGTTGGCGGAAGTTCAACCTAGCACTTGGAGAAGTTCAGGTCGAACAACTCAGGCAGTAAAATTACAAAAAAATGCAATTTCATCACGACCCGAGAGCAAAATCCGCCAACAAGCGAGATTCCTATTTAAAACCAGTATTTACTTGCTAAAAATGTTTTTAGATTACACTAACATCATATAGAACACGACTAACCAGAATAATTTGCGGGGAAAGCCACGGTTGCGAAGATAGCCCAAAGGTCGGGTTCGTATAGAGGGAAGTTCAGGCGCGTTACTCAAGTAGTTCAGGTTGTGATCAGAATATTATTCTGATCCCGTGATCAGAATAGTGTTTATGTATATTCTAACAATATATATACAGCCGGTCTATTCTAACAATATTAGCAGAATAACTATTCTGACAACACTTACTCACTGCACGCTCAACGTAAATGCACGTCATTGTTTGAACCAAGTGTGTTGCAGTACTTACGCAAGTGAACTTCCCGTCGCAAAAAAACTGCACGCCGTGTTTTTCCGGTACTGTTTTCGCTCTAGTTTGTTAACCGTTTATCGGAACGAGGCGTATAATATACCATTGGAAAGCTATGGATTAGGCGCAACTTCGCCATGTTGAACACTTTTCAAGATTCCACACGGTTTAAGAGCAGTTTTGAAAATGGTGCGTCCCATGACGAGTGGCAGCGATCGTTTTTTTCACGATTTCTCCTAAACCGCTCGTCGGAATGAAGCAAATGATACACCGTTGGAAAGATATTGTCGAGGTGCACCTTTTTCATATTAATTATTTTTCTCTAATTCATTATGGTTTAAGAGCAGTTTCAAATTTACTAAATCACTGAATTCTGTTTTTCAATTTTTTTGAAATTTTCGATACTGTTTTCGGTCGAGTTTTCTAACCGTTTGTCGAAACGAGACATATGATATACCATTGGAAAGCTACGAACAAGGCGCACCTTTCATATGTTGAAATGTTTTTGAGATTCCTTATGGTTTTTAGTTAATTTTGAAAATCATACGGCTGACGTCGAGAGGCAGTGGCTGTTTTTTCATGAAATTTTTATGAACCGCTGGTCGAAATAATTCAAATCATACGCCGTTGGAAAATTATCGACAAGACACAACTTTTTCATGTAGAATACTCTCTCTAATTCCTTACGTTTTAAAAGCAGTTTTGATTACCGAAAAGCGGACACTCTGTTCTTCACGAGAGCAAAATCGCCGTATGTACTACATCGGACAGAACAACGCACTGCTTCAGACGAAATACCGCACTGCATCAGATGGGCAAGTGCACTGCATGGTTTCTTTTTGTTTATACGTATTTTTTCTCGGACGTGGAAAGAAGAACGCACTACTTCAGACGAAATACCGCACTTCATTAGATGGGCAAGTGCACTGCATGGTTTCTTTTTTATTTAGACGTATTTTTTCTCGGACGGGGAAAGAAGAACGCACTGCTTCAAACGAAATGCCGCACTTCATTGGACAGACAAGTGCACTGCTTGATTTTTTTTTGTGGGACGTAAATTTTCCTAAACAAGGTGGAGTGCACTTCATGTCGAGTGTTGGTGAACCGCAATACTTTATGAAAAGTGAACCTCGAGACTACCGTAAACAGGCTGTACTGCATCAGATAGAAAACCGCACTTATTTAGACTAAAAACCGCACTTCATTTGACAGAAAAGTGCACTGCATGATTTCTTTTTTGTGGGACATAAATTTTTTTTTTGTGGGACGTAAATTTTCGGAAACGAGGTGGAGTGCACTTCATGTCAAGCGTTGGTGAACCGCAATACTATGAAAAGTGAACCTGAAGACTACCGTAAACGGGCCGCAACACTACCGAGAGTGAACCGCTTGAGTTTTTTTTTTCCAAACTCAAATCTTTTTTTACGTGCGTAGATTGAGCGAGTGGACCGCGGGGACTGAACGAGTGAACTACATATAATGAAAAGCGAGCTTCTTTGAGATATATATTTTTCCTTTTTACCAAGCAAACCACGGAGGAGTATTATACGAACTGCATGAGACAACAAAGTGAGCTTCAAAGCCACATCTAAAGTGCTGCACCATTGTCGTCGGAGAGCAGAAACTAAATAATTTGACAAGTACTACACCACTTTTTCCTAGTGCATTGCATGACTAAGCATAAAACTAACAACGATTTTGTGAGTACCGCACCACTTTTTAAGAGTGCACTGCATGACTAAGTATAAAAACTAACGACCGGATAGCGTCATGCAATTTTTCTGAAAATGGAAAAACAATCAACTGCACAACAGCCATCGGCAACCCATGCGTCCTGTGTTGCACACACACACACGCTGTTCTGCATGGACGTGCCAGCAGACTGCACGGAGGGAGGCTCGCTATCCAAACTGCACGATAAATAGAAAAAATGCAACGCTGCATCAAACCGCACAACACCACCTTTCTTCCTGCAAGAACAAGTAAATTGAACCTCAAGAGCAAACAACAGTAGACTACATTTTACACTTTATAAGAAAAACACCAAAACAACGATCTGCAATAGGATCGGAGAGCCTTGCACCAACGATCCACGAGCCTCCCTCCATGTAGTTTCTGTCAGCAGTCTGCACGCCACGGTGTGGTTTCTCGTCAGATGACATGAGTGGGAGAAGCAGAAGCAGGTAGAAGATGCAGGGGGAGAGGGTGACTACCCATGTATGCTTCGGCCACGACCGGTGGGGGCGACCAAAGGTTCTTCTCGGCGGCCTCTCAGCGGATTCCGCCCCGATGCCGCGGTGGCTAGTGTCCACAAGGACAAAACCGAGCTGCATATGGGGGCGCAACCGAGCTGCACTAGGGCGGCAGTTGCCGGCCCGGATCCGTCGCGGGAGGCACACGGGACGTGCGCTAGGGATGATTGCGGGTCCTGATCCGCCGCCGGGAGCATGCACTAGCGAGACGAATCGGTGTGTACCAATCTCAACAGGAGAGGAGGCCTGCAAAAGAGGATGGGAGAAGGTGGAGCTAGATCTGGCTACCGGGGCGTGCCTGGTCGTCACCGGTCGATTTTGTGGCCGGGGAGCTGCGGGAAGGCAGGTGAGGCGCGTCTGTGTGAAGCGCAGGGAGCTGGGAAGGTGCATGGAGAGGAGGCAGCGCGGGGATTGGGCTGGTGGCGCTGGGAGCCGAGGCCGCACCAGTGGGCGGCGGAGGGAGGTCGTCGCCGGAGGTAAAAGGAGGATACGGAGGGGGAGGGGATCCCGACCTTGTGGGTAGTGGATCCTGGCAAAAGGAAGGTGGACGGGGGGTTGGGTCGTGGTGCCATGTGTGGAAGATGGTGGGGGAGAGGGGGGTCGGTCGTGGGTGGAAGAAGGTGGAGGTTGGGTGGGAGGGCGCCGCATTTGGGTGGGGTGGGGTAGGAGGTGGAAGAAGGTGGAGGTAGATTGGGTTCATGTGGGAGCTGGGCGGTGGTTGCGTCCGATCGGGAGGTGGGGTGGGGTGTTAGCAGAATAAGACTAGGTCGTTAGAATAAGGTCTTAAGGGGTGTTGTTAGAATATACTTACACTATATATATATATATATATATATATATATATATATATATATATATCCACTCGAATGTCATAAACTATTATTGTTGATATTACCCTTAAGAAAAAAGGTTGGGAGGCGAAACTATAAGCCCCTATCTTTCTCTATGTCTGGTTGAAACTTTGAACCATTAAGTATCGTGTGAGTGTTAGCAATTGTGAAAGACTAAACGATAGTTGAGTATGTGGACTTGCTGAAAAGCTGTTGAATTGGCTCTTCCCGATGTTATGATAAATTGCAATTGCTTCAATGACCGAGATCATAGTTTGTTAGTTTTCAATGAAGTTTCTAATTCATACTTTACCTTGTGAATGAATTGTTACTTTGGCATAAGAAATTATATGACAATATATGTTTCTATCCTAAAAATAATCATGATGCCCTCATGTCCGTATTTTATTTATTGACACCTCTATCTCTAAACATGTGGACATATTTTTCGATATCGGCTTTCGCTTGAGGACAAGCGAGGTCTAAACTTGTGGGAGTTGATACGTCCATTTTGCATCATGCTTTTATGTTGATATTTATTGCATTATGGGCTGTTATTACCTATTTAGGTACAATAATTATGGCTTTTCTCTCTTATTTTACAAGGTTTACAGGAAGAGGGAGAATGCCGGCATCTAGAATTCTGGACTAGAAAAGGACCAAATATTAGAGACCTATCTTGCGCAACTCCAAAAGTCGTGAAACTTCACGGAAAATATTTTTGGAATAAAAAAATATTGGGCGAAGAAAGTACCAGAGGGGGGGCACCTGCCATCCACAAGGGTGGAGGGCGCGCCCTACCCCCCTCGGCGCGCCCTCCGGTCTTGTTGGCCACATGGCAGGCCCCCGACGCCCATCTTATGCTATATGGTGTGTTTTGACCTGGAAAAAAAAATCAGAAGGAACCTTTCGGGACGAAGCGCCGCCGTCTCGAGGCGGAACTTGGGCAGAACCAATCTATGGCTCCGGCGGAGCTGTTCTGCCGGGGAAACTTCCCTCCAGGAGGGGGAAATCGAAGCCATCGCCGTCACCAATGATCCTCTCATCGAGATGGGGCCAATCTCCGTCAACATCTTCACCCGGACCATGTCCTCTCAAACCCTAGTTCATCTCTTGTATCCGATCTTTGTCTCAAAACCTCAGATTGGTACCTATGGGTTGCTAGTAGTGTTGATTACTACTTGTAGTTGATGCTAGTTGGTTTATTCGGTGGAAGATCATATGTTCACATCCTTAATGATAATTAATACTCCTTTGATTATGAAAATGAATATGCTTTGTGAGTAGTTACGTTTGTTCCCGAGGACATGGGAGAAGTCTTGTTATAAATAATCATGTGAATTTGATATTCTTTCGATATTTTGATGAGATGTATGTTGTCTTTCCTCTAGTGGTGTTATGTGAACGTCGACTACATGACACTTCACCATGATTTGGGCCTAGGGGAACGCATTGGGAAGTAATAAGTAGACGATGGGTTGCTAGAGTGACAGAAGCTTAAACCCTAGTTTATGTGTTTCTTTGTAAGGGGCTGATTTGGATCCATATGTTTCATGCTATGGTTAGATTTATCTTAATTCTTATTTCGTAGTTGCGGATGCTTGTAGAGTGGTTAATCATAAGTGGGAGGCTTGTCCAAGCAAGGGCAGCACCCAAGCACCAGTCCACGCACATATCAAATTATCAAAGTAACGAACGCGAATCATATGAGCATGATGAAAACTATCTTGACAACAATTCCCATGTGTCATCGGGAGCGCTTTGCTTTATATAAGAGTTTGTGCAGGCTTGTCCTTTGCTACAAAAAGGATTGGGCCATCTTGCTGCACCTTGTTTACTTTTGTTACTTTTTACCTGTTACGAATTATCTTATCACACAACTATCTGTTACCGATAATTTCAGTGCTTGCAAAGAATCCCTTGCTGAAAACCGCCTGTCATTTCCTTCTGCTCCTCGTTGGGTTCGACACTCTTACTTATTGAAAGGACTATGATAGATCCTCTATACTTGTGGGTCATAGGGGGGCGCCTTGGCAGGCGACCTAGGGCAGCCGCCGCCCCCCTTGGGGCGCGCCCTAGGGTGCCTCCCCTCCACCTATATATATGAGAGTACGGGAGGGGTGCCACAGACCATGATTCACCAAGCCATGTGACGGTGCCCCCTCTCCCTCTAGTTCATCCTCTGCTCTAAATCCGTTGTGCTTGGCGAAGCCCTGCGGAAATAGTTTCACTACCACTGTCACCACGCCATCGTGCTACCATAACTCATCTACTACTTCACCCCTCTTGTTGGATCAAGAAGGCAAGGACGTCATTGAGATGAATGTGTGCTGAATGCGAAGGTGTCGTCCATTCGGTGCTTGATGGAACGGGTCGTGAAGGTGTACGACTACAACAACCGCGTTGATAAACGCTTCTGCTTAGCGATCTACAAGGGTATGTACATGCTCTCCCCCTATCGTAGATATGCATCTCCATGGATATATCTTGCGTGTGCGTATAATTTTTTTGTTTTCCATGCAACGTTTCCCAACACTTCAATGTCCATGAGAGATACTCCTCGGGGTCGTTGCTTCTGGAGAACTTGGGCATGTTGGACTTGAGCATGTCATAGCATTGTTCTTCATCATGTTGAAAATGGTGGTGTCACACGTGGCGCGAAGGAGGGTCTTCAATGTCATGATCCTCTCAATGGCCTTGCCGATTAGGACGCAACATGTGTGCCTGGTTCCTTCTTTCTTGTTGCTCCTCGCGGCGAGCGGCTTCATCTTGTCGTTCTTGGCGAAGTGCTTCTTATTGTTTGCACACTTGATGGCTACATGCGGCGACGACTCTAGTGGCCTCGTGGAGTGCGCGTTGTGCTTCGGGGGCTTGTTCATCACTATGTCTTTGTTCATGTCGAATTGCGTCGCCGTCTTGAGGGGCTTGACGTTGCGGTTGTGGAGGTTGTTCTTGGTCCTCGACATCTTGTTCTTGGCATCGCGATCTTTCACGTGCTCGGACTCGGTCTTGGAAACCATTGCCATGAATGGATTTTCTTGAGCTTGGTGATCTTGAGTGTCGGTGTGGCGAGGAGAACGAGCTCGATGAGGACTTGCATCCGAGGAGGAGTAAGCCGAAGAGTGGCGACTTGAGTGGCGCCGACATGAGGAAGATTTTGGGGAAGACGCGTGGGCCATGATCATGTTGCGGAATTCTTCCATTCATGTGGTGATCTTGGCGTTGAGGTAGTCCCGGTTTCTTGCTTCCGATTGGCATAGGTCGATGGCGAGTTGTTCTATGTGGTCGCCCAAAGCTTTACTTTCTTGATGGAGGGCTTGTTGGGCGATGAAGAAGTGATTCTTGGTGACATAGTCACGTTCGTCATCTTGATCCTCGAAGATTCGGTCCGCTGAAGAAGTGGGCCTATCCATCATAACCAACTGGTGTTGAGTAGGAAATGAGAGAACAATACCTAAGTTACCTTTTCCAAAGATTGAGGATGTATCGAATATCACTCAATGGAATGCTATCATAGGAGAATTGGTACTGGGTGTTGTTTCTCACACCTACAAGTAAAAAGCTTATGGAGGAGCTCGGTTAGGATGAGTGTCACAAAATTCAAGCAAGTGTTAGCCAAGATATTGATAATGTTGAAAAGATGCACAAATTGCAAGCAAGACAAATAGATCAAACCCAAGGATATCACTAGGAACACACACATGGGAGATAGATGGGATCCGCACAACCAAGGAATGAGCTCAAAATGTGTAACCACGGGAAATGCTCTTGTTGTACAGATACTAGAGGGACGCTAGCTTGATTTATCAAATGGGCTAGCTACCCTTCTGCACCAACCTATTAGAGAAACATGTTGTCTACTATCCCAAGTATGCTTATGTATGTATGAACCTAGATGATGAAACTAGGCAAAAAGGCTCAATGCTAATGCTTACAAGCTCTTTGTTTCTCTTTTCTTTTGCTTAAAAGATTTTTTGACTATGCCACAACGCTTGATATTCAAGCCAGAGCATGAGCTAACAAGTGTGATATGCGCGGGAGAGACGTAACAGTGAAGGTGCACAAATAGCGTGGACCGACAATTCTCAACTTGCTGGTCTCGATAAGTGCCGCAAAATGGCTCGAGGCTATCAAATGTAATGGCAAGGTAGGATGTTAGGATGTCATCGAGGTTACCATCATTGCTTATAGTAGTATGATGTTGAAGTGGTCGAAGATGATGTGGAGTCTGAGTTGATGACGAGTGGCGGTGATGACGAAGTTGAACCGTGCCTAAGTAGCCGAAACACCTTAGGAAACGGTGGAACCGCAACTCCTAAACTCACAAACTAATAGTAAGTATTGTGGAAAGCGAATGGTGGTGAAAGAATGGCACAAGGGGGCAAAATTGGTTGTGGTCGAACAGGTCTGTAGGTGTCGTGTGCACGGGGTAAGTCGAGCTCGTGTGCCCGGGGTCCCGATGGCCCGTGCGCACGAGGTGCTCTGCTGTGCAAGAAAACCTTCACATCCATGGTAAATTTCAAAAATCCATCCAAATTCGACGGTGGCATGTTTGGGGAAGGTGGGTAAGGGGTAGATCCAGTTACCAAACACGAAATTCATGGACCAAATCAACAAAATCTCACAAGATCCAACAATTTGCAAGAAAATTTTTGGGTTATTTTTGTGGGGATTTTCGAATTGGGATATAAAGCAACAAATTTAGGCTAGAATATGAGGGGTAGGGACTCCAAGATGTGACCCAACCATGGCTCATGATACCAAGATGATGTAGGGTGGAACCCTAGATGAAGATGTTTTCACATTTGGAGGGGGAAAAGGATGAACACAAGTACACAAAAAGGAAATTTACTCAAACAAAGACCCAATCACACATCCACTATAATAACAAACACATGAGATCCACAAGAATACAAGATCAATCCAAGGAAACAAGCACAAAGGTAAGGTTCCTCCCACTCCTAAGGAGGTGAGGTCTTGATGATAGTCTTCTCCAAATGGTGGTCTTGAAATCCACTTGGGGATCCTCTCCTAAGAGGCCTTGATCTCCAAGAGGATTGGTAGAAGAAGCAAAGCTCTATCAATGTCTCACATATACTTTTCTAACTCTAACAAATGTGTTAGACCCAAAATATTGGTGGGCCGTGCTCGGGGGTCCCATGCGCACCAGCCCGTGTGCATGGGGTGGTCAGCAGCTATATTGGTGGGCCGTGCGCATGGGGGTCCAAGGCCCCATGTGCACGGGTGTTGAGAGAGTTTCTGCATAGCTCACGTGCGTGGGATCATGGAAGTCATGCGCAGGGGGTGTCCTGGTGGCTTGCTCCTTTTTCAGATGCTGGTCACTGTCGGATTTCGGGTTCCGACAAACCCTTAAGGTTCGAACTCTAGGGTGCGTGCGAAGATTACGTCTTCTACCTCTCCGTCTCGCAAGGACCCTAACTACTGAAAGAACTGCGCAAGAGACACAAGGTTTATACTGGTTCGGGCCACCGTTGTGGTGTAATACCCTACTCCAGTGTGTGGTGGGTGGATTGCCTCTTGGGGCTGATGATGATGAACAATACAAGGAAGAACAGCCTCGCGAGGGTCTGCTCTTGGCTGGGGCAATGAACTGCTGGGAGGAGTTTAGCCACCTTTCTCTCTCTCTCTCTCTCTCTCTATGCTTCCAACCTCTCTATCGAGCCTCCCCTTCCTTTTTCCCAACCCTTTGCTCTGTGGGCGGCTGGTCCTATTTATAGAGGCCCTATCCTCTTCCCAAATATTGAGCGGGAAGGGAGCCAACAATGGCGGGCTAATTTGAAGGGGGACAGCAAGTATCAGCTATCCTGACAAAAGTAGTCTTCGCCTGCGCAAAGCTCTGGTGATGACGCCGTCTTGGGCTCCACGGTGACCTCCATCTCGTAGTCCTCCTGGTCTTGGTCTCGTTGCACCGAAATGGCAACCTTTGCCTGATGCCTCGGTACTCCGCGGCTGCGCTTGCTCCCTTTGCACCAAAGAGGAAAGGAGGACGCTGCGCGGGCTGGCACCCGCCTGGCGCCCTGAGTCGTCATGGCTTGCGTCATGGGCACCTCGCGAGGTACCCCGCCTTGATTTCTCCACCTCCTCGTGAGCCAGCCTGACGAGGCCGCGCCTGAGGAAGCTCCATGTCATCCGCCCCGCGAGGCTTGGCCCCTCGCGAGGGTCTTGAGTCTTGTGTTGATGAAGATGGGCCGTGTCGGGCCCCCTTTGAGCCATGCCACAGGCCGCAGGCAGGCAAGTCTGGGGACCCCCGTTCCCAGAACGCCGACAGTAGCCCCCGGGCCTAAGGCGCGCCCGGACTTGGCCGTGCTGAGAGGCGAAAGGGCAAGGGCGAAGCGCCGCGGGCCCTAACAGCCTGCGGCCTTGGGCGCCGCGTGGCGGTTGATTGGACGCAAGTGCTTCAGCAACCGCGCAGGTTGATAAAGGAGCGGCATCTACCCAGACTTTGCCTTTTGCTTTCTCCAGTTGCTGCTCAGATCCCCTTTCTTGCGCCTCCCCTTTCTTCCTCCAAATTTCCAGATCTACTCCGGCCGCGTGACCTAGGAAGCCATGGCGCCTCGTCACCCTCTGACCGAAGCTTGGTACTCTCCTGCTCTGGACTTGCCGAGCATGTCCGAGGCGGGCCTCGCCCGGCTGCGCCGGATGGCGGCGGCGCAGGGCATCGACGGGGTGCAGGTGTTCAAGGCCGGCTCCGCCACTCCTGAGGGCCGAGGGAGCACCTTTTACACTCTCTTTGTAAGCTCCATTGCTGCGGGCCTGGTGCCTCCCTTCTCCGAGTTTTTCTTCTCTGTCCTCCGCCATTACAACTTGCAGGCTCTGCATCTCCACCCCAACTCCATCCTTCTCCTGGCGATCTTCGCTTATTACTGCGAGGCTCACGTAGGGGTGCAGCCCTCAGTGGCCTTGCTACTCCACTACTTCTCCCTCCGGGTCTCTCGCGGTTCTCCTTCCGCGTGCGCAAGCTTCGTCGCGTATGGCGGCACCATTGCCATCTCGAATCCCGGGAAGAGGATCGAGGGCTTCAGGAGCAAGTGGGTCTTGGTAGATGCCGGGCGCATCCACCCTCGGATGATCCTGCCCGCGGAGCAGCCCGCGAGCTCCAGCGACTGGTGCTGGGCGGAGCTCATAGACCCCCGCGCGAAACTGGTGTTGGAGAAGATGGACGCGGACCTGAGGCCGATCAGCACGGCGGCGGCGAAGTTGTCCGGTGCGTTGCTGCTGAGGGAGTTCCTGGAGCACCAGCTGGCTCCACTCCGGCAGTACTCACCTCCGATGTGGAGGCCTCATCCGAGCCCCGCGGCCTTGGGCGACGAAGATTTGGCCGCGGTCCTCCAATCTCTGGTCGGGGGCGAGGTGGCAAGGTTGGAGGGCGCTCCCAAGCCCTTGTTCCTTCGCGACGACTGGGAGCAGGTGGTGGAGTCCATGCCCATTTTCAACGGGGACGGGCCCGTGCCCGTGGCGGCTTCCGAGGGACTGGTGAACGTGTCCTCCGGTGACTACAGCAAAGAGGAGGATGAGGAGGAGCGGGAAAAGGGGCCTGACTCCGAGGCAACCGACGGAGAGTCGAGGGCTCCCCTCCCCCGGCGCAGGCCCCGCGATCTCCGCCTTTCTTCGAGCGACGATGACGAGGAAGGAGACGCGCAGGTTGGCGGGAGCTTGCCCCTGATCCCGAAGAAGGACAGGTCCGGGCTGATCCCCCACGGGTCTGCCCCTGTCCCGAGGCAGTCTGCAGACGCGTCTTCTGCTTCCGAGGTTGACCCTTCCAGCCGGCTGTCAGGCTTCAAGTTTGGCCGGAGGCTGCCCGAGCTCACCGGCGATGACCCGTAAGTGCTTGACCCTTGTCTTTATTTCTTGTTCCGCTGCCGAGGCTTGACGTTCGCATCTCTTGAATAGGCTGGCGCCTGCGGCGAAGAAGCCGAAGGGGGCTCCTGAGGCTCCATCCGCGGCAGCGCCTCCACCTGTGGAGGGGGGCGACCGTGGCGCGCGGGCTTCTCCTGCCCGGTCGTCCTCGCGAGGCCTGGCCGAGCTGGCTGGGGCGAGCTCAGCCCCCATGGCCCAAGTGACTCTTGTGGTGCCTTTGCCCACTGCCGCCACCACAGCCGCTGGGGCGCAGCAGGCTCCACCTCAGGACGCTGTGGTCTTGCCGTTGCCGCCTTCTTCCCCCGTTCCGCCGACTGTTGTTTCTCCAACTCCTCCTGCCGTCCTGGAGCGTGCTGTTGCTGGACTGGACCGGCTGCGGCAGGATCTTCTTGCCGACCCTCGCCTGGTGGCCGGGCGCTTGGAGCTAGCTTCAGGATGGATTCGCTCCGACGCCTCGATCCGGGAGGCGCTGGTTCAAGCCTCGACGGCCTGCGATGAGGAGAGGCAGACCGTCCTTGAGACGAAGGCTGCTCGTGACGCAGCCCTGGGGGAGGTGGTTGAAGTCCGCGATCGCTGCAAGGCGCTGGAGGACGAGCTGCAAGGCCTGCGGGACCAACTCGCGAAAGAGGTTCGTCTTCGCCAGGAGCAAGAAGAAGGCATGAAGGCTCGCGAGGTGGCCATCGAGGGCCGGGAGGCCAAGCTCAAGAAGCACCGTGACCGCCTAGGTGCACTGGGGAAAGAGTTGGAGGTGAGGAAGGTCGAGCTGGACAGCAAGGCCCAGGTTCTTGCCGAGGATCGCGTGGCCTTCGCAGACATGGAGAAGAAGGCTCGTGCTTTGCTGAAGATGCTCTACGCCAGTGTCCTGGAGAGCCCGCTGGCCGGCGCCGAGGACGGCCCCGCCAAGCTGCTTCCCTTCCTGGTTCGTGCTCTTGAGAATGTCACCCTTGGCCTTGGACCCATGGCCGAGGCCGAGGCGCGCGTCCTGTCTTCTGCTGCGCTGACGCGGGTCTTCACCCACATCTACCTTCGCGACCCCAGCGCCGACCTCGACAGCCTGTTGGAGCCAGTAAGCGGCGAGGGTGCTACCGCCGCTGCCGAGGCCGTGAAGGGTCGTGCGGAGGCTCTGCTGGGGAAGTTCCGGGCCTTCAGTACCAAGTCGAAGCAGGATGCTGCCGGTCCTGCTGCTCCATGAGGCGGGGCCACCCGCGCTGCTCTACCGCCGCCGAGTGACTCCGCTAATGCTCCTGTCCTGCTTTTAATTCCTGCACATGCATCATGCCTCGGGGAGGCGTTTAAACTCGCGTTTGGTATTGAGACGACAGTATGGACTGTAATATTTGCTTTTAAATTCCTTGAATTTTATGTTTTTCTTCCCTACTTGCTTGTGCTCTACGCCGGCAGAGCCCAGCCCCGCGCGTACCTCACCCAGCATTAGCCCCGACCGGAAACCAGGACGGGACCAAAGGAGTGAGGGGCTACGGAGACAGTTAGGCTCCTGAGTCGCGATGCTCAGGAGTCCCCCTTGGCGCACGAACAACAAGTAGGGAGGTGTGATGTAAGTGGATCTTCCGTTTTACGTCTGCAGAGCCCGACTCCGCGCGTACCTCACCCAGCATTAGCCCCGACCAGAAACCAGGACGGGACCAAAGGAGTGAGGGGCTACGGAGCCAGTTAGGCTCCTGAGTCGCGATGCTCAGGAGTCCCCCTTGACGCGCAAACAGCAAGTGATGAGGTGAGATGCAAGTGGGACCATCGTTCTACGTCTGCAGAGCCCGGCCCCGCGCGTGCCTCACCCAGCACTAGCCTTTCGGAACTAAGGAGTGAGGGGCTACGGGACCAGTTAGGCCCCTGAGTCGCGATGCTCAGGGGTCCCCTTTGATGCTCAAACGGCCTTCATACCTTGGCTCCGCTCAGGGAGAGACGCGTGGCGAACCAGGCCCGAGGGGCCTGGCTGGGTGGCGTACGTCTGGGTGTGACCCAGGCGCAGCCCCCGTGCCCAGCCCCCTCGCGCGGCGCTCCCGAGGGGAGGCGTTGCGATGAGGCTAGACACTGAGCTTTGGGCTCCCTAAGGTTGATGCGGCCCGGGGGCCACCCTCAGTTGTTTATCACCAGCGCGGAGCATAGCGCTTCCGCATGTGTATGGGCATAGCTGCTCCTCGGTAGTGTCATCAGCGAGCGCAGAGCATGGTGCTTCCACTGGTACGTGGAAGGGGGCTCCCCTCCGGGAGGAGCCCCCGGGGCGTGTACAGCCCCGCCCTGACACGTGGCCGGCACGGTAGGGCTAGGTGAGGTGTATCTGGGCACCCGTGAGCCAGCGCGGGACTCACGGGGCCCTACCTCTAGGCGGGTTGCGCCTGGCATTGGGCCTTATCTTGTGCTGTGTTCCTGCAAATTTGGTTAGATGCCGACACTCTACATCCTCGGGTCCCGGCCCTCGAGCTTGTCTCAGCCGTCGCTGGTATGCCAGGTCACGATGCCGTGGACATGGCCAGAGGGTGAGGGCTGGAGAGCCAGTAAGATCCCTGAGTCGCGATGCTCAGGTACCCCTCCTTTAACGTGCAAGTGGTCGACATGGAGAAGAAGAGGTGCCGTGGACAGGCATCAAGTAATCAAGCATGACGGGCGAATGCATAGCCGGAAATAAACGCAAGGGAGATACATGCCGCTGGGCCTAGCCCGAGCGACTTGGGGATGATGCAGCCCGAGGGGCGCCCCCAACAAAGCAAGCTAACGACATGAAATAAAAGGGATACATACCACAGGGACGGACCCACGCGGCCTGGGAACGATGCAGCCCTAGGAGGGCGCTCCCAGCTGGAAATGAAACTTGTAAGATGTCACTTGAAGGTGTCGAGGGCGAAGGGGTGTTGGTGCAGCAGACTCGGTGGGCTGCGGAAGCCGATCCTCACGAGCCCCCAGGCCTAGGGGCCTCGGGTGGCTCCGGAGGCACTGATAGCTCTTCGTGAATCATCTCCATCTCCGCCAAGGCTGCGGATCGCCTATCTTCTTGAGCCTCCATGATGCCCCTCATGAGGCGCTGGCACGTTGCAACCGCGCTCGGCAAGCCGTAAGGCATGCGAACGTAGCTGTGGGGCGGACCCCCGCAGCGCCCCACTCTTGAGGGAAACGTGCTTCGTAACACGCCTCCATGTGGTGCCCAAGCGCCTCCCTCGTGGCCCTCCAGGGGAGAGCCCCCGAGCCCTGCCTGAGGAGGGCGCCGGGCGCACTTTCCTATGCGATGGAAGGAGGTTCCCCCTGGGCAGATGCGGGCCCTGAGGGGCCCGCCTCCCGAGGGGCTAGTCCGGATGATGTCTTCTTCTTCTTGGGGGTGGTCTCGGGAAGCCTCCTGCTTCCGCGATCCGGGTCTTCCAGTGATGCGGCCTAAAAGGCTCGCTCCAGGGAACACACTGCATCCTTCTCTTCACAGGGCACCGTGATGACTCCGCCACTTCCTGGCATCTTGAGGACGTTGTAGCCATGGTGATTTACGGCCATGAACTTGGCCAGCACTGGGTACCCGAGGATGGCGTTGTACGGCAGGCGGATGTGGGCGACGTCGAAGTCGATGAGCTCGGTGCGGTAGTTGTTGCGTGCCCCGAAGGTGACAGGGAGGCGGACCTGCCCAATCGGGACCGTGGAGCCGTCAGTGACTCCGAAGAAGGGCTTGGTTGGCTGAAGCTGGTCGTAGGGCACTTGGAGATTGTTGAATGTTTCCACGGACAGGACGTTGAGCCCTGCCCCACCGTCGATGAGGGTCCTGGTGACTAGTACATTGCTGATGACTGGGGAGCAAAGCATCGGGAGGACCCCGGCTATGGCCGCACACTTGAGTTGATCCGCTGAGCTGAATGTGATGGAGCAGGCCGACCACCTGAGAGGGCGTGTTGCTTCAAGCCTGGGGAGGACTGCATTCACTTCGCGGGCAAACTGCTTGAAGATGCGTTGTGAGGCTGGGGCTTGAGCTCCGCCCAGGATGCAGGCGATTGCGCGTGGCTCCTGGAAGGCGGTCCTCGTTTCTCCTTGGCTGAGGCAGCAGTGGAGGGAGGCCTGCGTTGTCCTGTGGGCGATCCTCACGAGGCTGATCCCTCCAGTCCCCCTCGCGAGGCAGGTCTCGCCAGCGATCCTCGCGAGGTTGATCGCGCCACCCTTGGCGCGGGCCGCGCTCTTCCCAGCGTCCTGCGTTTCTTCCTCCTCCTTGGCCGTAGCCCCGATCGGCGCATTCGGGACGACGGCCGATCCTTCCTTCTCGCACGGCGCGGAGTTCTTGGCATTCGTTGGTGTTGTGGGCGTGGAGGTCGTGGTACACACAGTACCGGCCGCCCCTGGAGGACTCGGGCAGATCTTTGCCCCGCTTGGTGTCTGGTTCTGCCGCGAGCACGGCAGCCCCCTTGCGCTTCACGTCCTTGGCCTTGGGCTTCTTCTCTTCTGGGTCTGCGGCAGGCAGCTCGAGGAGGGAGAGGCGTCCCTCCTCAGCCCTGGCGCACTTGGTCGCCAAGTTGAACAGCTCCAGGGAGGTGCACAGGTCTTCATGCATCGCCAGCTCCTCCTTCATCTTGACGTCACGCACACCATCGGAGAAGGCCGAGATGATGGCCTCCTCGGACACCTTGGGGATCTTGAGGCGCGCGCTGTTGAAGCGCTGGATGTACTTTTGCAGGGTCTCTCCGGGTTGTTGCTTGATGCGGCGCATGTCGCTCACGGCGGGTGTCTGGTCGCGAGTACCTTGGAAGTTGGCGATGAAGCGGGTGCGCATCTGGTCCAAGGAAGAGATCGTGCCTGGAGCCAGATTCAGGAGCCAGGTGCGAGCTCCTTCCTTGAGCGCCATGGGGAACCAGTTCGCCATGACCTTCTCGTCCCCGCTGGCAGCTTCGATGCCCAGCTCATAGAGCTGGAGGAACTCTACAGGGTCAGTCGTGCCGTCGTAACGAGGAGGCAGGTCTGGCTTGAACTTGCCGGGCCACGCGATGCTACGCAGCTCGGTGGTGTAGGCACGGCAGCCTGCGGTGGCCACGAAAGGCTTCGGCTGGTGGAGAGCTCGGTCTTGAGGGTCCCCACGTGCTGCGGCTAGGAGCAGCGCTGGGTCTTGGCGTGCCGGAGTCGGAGCAGGGTCGCGGCGTGCCGGAACAGGGAGCGCCCGGGCAGCTCCTTGCGGGCGAGGGACTTCTTGGCAGCTCCGTTCTTGCTGCGCTGGCACCTGACGGAGCGGGTTCCGCCCAGGGGCCACGCGCCTTGGAGCCATGGCGTCTTCTTGGAGAGGAGGCGGCTGGTACGCCCCCGGAGCTTCATTGCCCGCGCGGGGCAGGGTGCGGCGCAGCGGAACGGACGGCGCGGGAGAGCCCCCCGCGGCGCGGACGAGCTCGGCGACGCGGTCGAGCCACTCTTCATAGACGTCGTCGACGGGACGGTAGCGCAGGAGCTCGTTTGCCGCGATGAGCACAACTCGAGCCTCCAAGGGTGCGTGGAGCACGCGGAACGATGAACCAGCTGGTGTGAGCGATGGAGTAGCGGTGCGGCCATCTTGCCACACGGATGAATGCTGAGACGACGCTTGCTGCTCGCCCCTCACCGGGCCGGTGGCGGCGTTGATGGCAGGTGACGGGGAACGATGAGGACGTCCTCCGACGGGCGCCGTCTGGGCGACGCGGGAAGCGATGGCGGCCCGGCGCTCGGCGCGGGCCCGACGAGCGCCGGACATGGACGCGACGGTCGGAGGAGAATGGTGCGGTGGAAGACAAACTCTGGCGCACCCCTACCTGGCGCGCCAAATGTCGGATTTCGGGTTCCAGCAGACCCTTAAGGTTCGAACTCTGGGGTGCGCGTGAAGATTACGTCTTCTATCTCTCCGTCTCACAAGGACCCTAACTACTGAAAGAACTGCGCAAGAGACACAAGGTTTATACTGGTGCGGGCCACCGTTGTGGTGTAATACCCTACTCCAGTGTGTGGTGGGTGGATTGCCTCTTGGGGCTGATGATGATGAACAATACAAGGAAGAACAGCCTCGCGAGGGTCTGCTCTTGGCTGGGGCAATGAACTGCTGGGAGGAGTTCAGCCACCTTTCTCTCTCTCTCTATGCTTCCAACCTCTCTATCGAGCCTCCCCTTCCTTTTTTCCCAACCCTTTGCTCTGTGGGCGGCTGGTCCTATTTATAGAGGCCCTGGTCCTCTTCCCAAATATTGAGCGGGAAGGGAGCCAACAATGGCGGGCTAATTTGAAGGGGGACAGCAAGTATCAGCTATCCTGACAAAAGTAGTCTTCGCCTGCGCAAAGCTCTGGTGATGACGCCGTCTTGGGCTCCACGGTGACCTCCGTCTCGTAGTCCTCCTGGTCTTGGTCTCGTTGCAACGAAATGGCAACCTTTGCCTGATGCCTCGGTACTCCGCGGCTGCGCTTGCTCCCTTTGCACCAAAGAGGAAAGGAGGACGCTGCGCGGGCTGGCACCCGCCTGGCGCCCTGAGTCGTCATGGCTTGCGTCATGGGCACCTCGCGAGGTACCCCGCCTTGATTTCTTCGCCTCCTCGTGAGCCAGCCTGACGAGGCCGCGCCTGAGGAAGCTCCACGTCATCCGCCCCGCGAGGCTTGGCCCCTCACGAGGGTCTTGAGTCTTGTGTTGATGAAGATGGGCCGTGTCGGGCCCCCTTTGAGCCACGCCGCAGGCAGGCAAGTCTGGGGACCCCCGTTCCCAAAACGCCGACAATCACCACTCTTCTTGTTCCTCTTCTTGGACTTGTTGAGGCTTCCTCACACAGGACGGGATTGGACTTTCTAATTAACCCAATGAAGGATGTGGACTGACCAAAAGGGCGATGCAAACAAAAGTAGCCAGGAACACGAGACAAGTCGAGCAACGGAAACAAATTGTCACTCTCTTCTCGTCTTATCCCTCCCTGGTAGTAATTTTTGTACTATTCTTTAGTAATATGAATAGATTAAACCAATGAAAGGTTAAGAAACAGAAGGCCTTAATTGTGAAGTGCTTGATTATGGTAATTAGAGCATGCATGGCTAATACTATATACGGTTGACATGCCATCGAGCCCTGTCATTAGTAATCGTAATCATGTAATAAATCTTACTATAAGGCTGGCCATTAGAGTAGTCATGGTTTTATTTTCTTTTTTGTCACATTCATCTGTAGGTACTATTGTTGTCATCTAGAGGTTGTCTTCTGCATGAGAGTCCACTCATTTAATTTTTTCCTTCTCTCTCTCATCTTCACTGTCAAAAAACATATTTTTAGCCCTTATTATACTTACTCTAAGGAGAGGGGTCGGTGACTTCCTGATAGGCCTTTTTCTCTTTTACAACTTGAAGGAAAATTTAAGAGGAACACACAAATCACAAGGGGAAACACTCAAAGAAAAGTCCAATCACACATTCAATAGATAAGGAAACACAAGAAATCCACAATTATACAAAATCAACCAAACGAAAACTAGCAACTAGGGTAAGTTCATCTCACACCCATGGAGGAGATGAGGTCTTGTCAATCCTATAATGGGGATCTTCTCCACAAGAGGTGGTCTTGATGATTCACTAGGGATTCTTCTCCAAAGGAGGTCCTAATCTCCAAAGGAGAGGGATACATAGGAGCAAAGCCTTCTCTAGTTCTTCTAATATGTTTTGCTAACTCTTATAAAAGAGAGAGGTGCGAATTATATAGGTGGCTGGAGGTGAGGAAAGAAGTGAGGGCTATCGAGACATTTCCCAGTGTTGTTGTAGGCATGGCCATGTGCATGGGCCCATGTGCACGGGGTCCTGTGCGCACAGTACCATCCCTTGTGCACGTGGTGTGACAGTGTCCTGGACTAAGGGGTAGCAACCTAGTTGGCCCGTAGTCCACGAGCTGAGCTTACGGCCCACTGATCTCATAAGGAATGTACTCCGGAAGCCTTGAACCTTGGCGTAACAAAGATGGACTCTGTCGAAGACTTGGCGTATACTTCAAGGACTACTCCACCTATCGGCATGTTTATCCCTTGTTGGCAACTGATCATGTGTAACCCTAGATACCCTTGGTACCTGTATAAGCCGGAGGGTTTGGTCCATAGAGACACAATCACAATTACCAGCCTTAGGGTTTAGAACATGATACTTCTCCAATGTATCTATATATTTTTATTGCTTCATGCTGTTATAGTATCAATCTTGAATGTTTGATATTCATTTACTAGCAACTTTATATTATTTTTTGGGACTAACCTATTGACATAGTGCCCAGTGGTAGTTGTTGTTTTTTTTGCTTTTTTTTACTTTACAAAATGTCAATACCAAACGGAATCCAAATGCCACGAAACTTTTGGGAGATTTTGTTCTAACCAAAAGACACCCAGCGAGCCAAATATGTGCACGGGAGGAGGCCTATGGGGCCCACTAGGCACCATGGTGCGCTAGAGGCCCCTCGTGCGCCATGGTGGGTAGTGGAGCCCACGGGAAGCTTCTCCACCAGCATCCACCTCTATAAATACTCTAAAATTTCCAAAAGCCTAGGGGAGTCGAGGAAATACAGTTTCTGCCGCTGCAAGTTCCAGAACCACGAGATCTATTATAGAGGCCTTTTTCGGCACTCTGCCAGAGAGGAAAACGATCACAGAGGGGTTCTTCATGATGCGGAGTATCCCAAGGTCATCCCCATGGACCTACCATCGCCTCACCAAGTGCCTACCGGACCCATGACATGAGCACGTGCAAGAGCTATCAAAACCGAGGTGACATCTCTCCTCTCACACTTCCACTTCGATACACATGAGACATGGCTACTACCTCAAACGGAGACATTGTGCGTACTCAGGTATCTAGGAGTTGGCCATGAAGAAGCTAAGGAGCAAGGAGAAGAAGAAGAGGAAGATGGACATGAAGATGGAGAAGAAGGAGAGCTGGAGAAGAAGTCCCAGCCACCGGACGACCGGCCGGGACCGGACATCCGGAGCCTGAAGCCCCAGCCGAGCTACAGCGAGCGGACGTCCGGCTCAGACCGGACGACCGACGCCACCGCACCCGAGCCAAACGAGCGGATGTCCGACGCCACCGGACGTCCGAAGACCGGACGACCGGCCCCTTCCGGAAATCCACAACTTCCACATCCGAGCTAGAACCAGCAGACGACTGGCTTCTACCGGACGTCCGGCCGCTCGTGAGCCATCGGACAACCGGTCCCCAGTGGACGTCCGGTACCTGTCTGCGCATAGGATTCGGACCCGGGTCCATGTACCTTCCACCTCGCCCCCTTTTCCCCTAAGATTATAAATAGACCTCCTATTCATCCTAGCTAGGGTTAGCAAAGGTTTAGCTCATATTTCGTGTGAGAGCTTTGCTCATCCACTTGGTTACCTTCTCCTCGGAGATAGCGCCTCCTCGGAGAAGATCCCCCAAGCGAATTCAAGACCCCTTTACGGGAAGAACCTCAAGACCTCCTCACGGAGAAGACCGGCTACCTTTTGTATCGTGCCTAGTTGATCGTGTACCGTGTGATCTCCTATGTACTCGAAGATCTAGCACATGTGTGACTATTTCTTGTTGGTTTAGTGTTTATCTTGTGTTTCCCCGTATTTTCCCTCGCCCTCCTCGTGTTCTTTGTGTTCTTCGCGGGATCCGCTCCTTTCATGAAATATCTCCCAATTAGGGTTCCTACCCTACATCATCTTGGTATCAAGAGCCAAGTTGATCATGATTTCGGAGCCTCCCCGTTGTGTTGCTAGCCTAGTTTTTGTTGTTTTTGTCCCTAATTCGAAAATTCCCCACAAAAATAGTCCCAATTTTTTTTGTGATTTGTTGGTGTGTTGAAATTTTTTTGGATTTGATCCGTGGATTTGCTTTGTTTTGAGTGGATCTAGCTTCCCCCCCATTCCCCACCTTTTCCATCCACAGATCCGCTCGGATTCGACGAATTTCGACCCCTCATCACGAACACCACCAGCTCATCCCGTGCCCGATTTTCGCCTAGGCACGGGACGTCCACTCGCCACCGGACGTCCGATGACCGGATGACCGCTCACCACCGACGTCCGGAGTACCCTGACAAAACTGAATTTTTTTAGTTTAGTCACCACCACCGCCCCACATTTCCGCATACGCACTCCTACCACCTATACACCATCACCACTTCCGCATACCACCACCATTGCTTACCCATTTTACACTAAGACACGTGTTGCCACTTCGAGCTTTCAGAATTTGAGTTGCGGTTCCATATCCTTTTGTGTTTCGGCTATCTAGGTACGGTTCGACATCAACATCACTGCCGCTCATCTTTGCCACGGACGCATCATCAACAACGACCACCTCGACTACATCTTGGTATTCGTGCCACCCATTTGATCACCGTCATCCGTTCTTGCTTACAAACGAGGAACCAAAGAACGGTAACCTCACCTTGGTATTGGACATATAACTCTTGCCATTACATTGATAGCCATCATAGCCTTACTCTTTTGCGTGGCTTACCCATCGAGATTAGCCATTGAGTATTGCCGGCAACGAGACTTGTGCACATTAGTGATCATGCTTCCCATAGCATACATACATCATTATTGCATATCTTGGTATCATCTCTTGTGTCACAAGGTTGTCATCGCATACACAATTACTATCTTTGTTCATGAAGCATTGCATGAGAAAAGAGCTCAAACATCAAAGAGCCAAACAAGCTTTTAAGAAAAGGGGAAAGATAAGCAAAGAGCTTTTAAGCAAGAACCATAGCATCATACAACATTAAGATTGTCATATTAGATCATCTTGGATCATATCATAAAAACACCTTGCATAGAGCATACTTGGGATAGAAGTCGTTGCATTTTTGCTTAGTAGGTTGTGCACAAGTCTTTGTATCCCCCTATTGTGCAATCATGCTAGCGTCTCTCTAGTGTTGTGCAACACGAGCATTTTTGGTGGATTCCACATTTTGGCTCATCCTTGGTTTCCCAAACCCATTTATCTTTTTGCGTGTGTGTTTCCGTGTACATTATATTGCTTGGTCTACTTGTTCCATTGCAATCTTGCAAATCTTTTCCAACATTATTAAAGCTCACTTATAATTGCATCAAATTTTGTGCCACCATCCTAACCAAGCTCCACCATAAGCTTTTACTTGTGTAGGTGTGATAAGCCGACAAGAATTGGTACCAATTGTGCTATTTCCTTGTCCACATTGGAGTGCTCATTGATCCACTTTCAACTTCGGTCAAGGTACATTTGGTATTCGTTCTTCTCTTTCTACCACTCACATTTTTATCTTGGAATGATGGATATGCCAAGTACTTCTACCAATCCACTCTTCATTGAGCACGGCGACGACATGAACTCTTACGTCACCAAGAGCCACCTCTTTGGTGCACAACGTGCTTTACATCAAGAGCAACAAGCAATGAGTGAACCCATTGACAACCTCGCCACCGACTTGCGACTCTCCGAGCAATGTACAAGGGACTATTCGACAACAAGCTCGACGATCACAAGCAAGAGAACGACGCAAGAATGGACGAGATTCACGCTTTGTTGCTCAACCACTCTTCTTCCACTTCGTCTTCATCTAGAAGGAGCCACTCAAGTTGACACTCCGACTTCACCCTCTCGGGCTCAAGTACACCGACATCGAACACTCTTCGACGTGCCGCGCGCAACGATCGTCAAGAAAGCCTCAATCCTCTACGCGACACCAACTCTCAAGAGCACCGACAACGTCTAACCCAAGAGGCTTTTGCGCTAGCACGAGCACGGTAACGACAACGACAACATGAAGATGAAGAGTGCACGTGTCTACACCAAGATGCACAAGATGCCGAGGCACAGTGCCAAGAACAACAACTCCGTGAAGCTCAAGCACTTGCGGCGCAATGTGCCCTTCAAGATTAAAGTCACACCGCCGCCACACGTAATCGCCATCAGCGTGAACAAGAGGAAGCACTTCACGAAGAGGTTCAAGAAAGAAGATTTCAAGCTCGCGTGCATCGTCAAGTTCCTCAAGTTCCTCCTCAAGCTCGACAAGCTCCTCCACAAGCTCGCCAAGAACATCATGTTCATCAAGAGCATGAAGACAATGGAAATCCTCCACGATAAGAGAAACATGAGGTTGACAACCCTCATCACCAAGAGCAACATGAGTTGGACAATCATCAACAACATAGGCGTCATCATCCCCGACCCCAACACAATGAAGAGCAACGCTACGACAAGCTCAAGTTCACCATGCCCAAGTTCAACAAAAGCACGATCCCGAAGAGTACCTTTCATGGGCATTGAAGGTTGACAAAATCTTCCATTTGCACAACTATGAAGAAGAGAAGAAGATCGCGATGGCATCCCTTGAGTTCCAAGACTATGTCCTCATTTGGTGGGAACAAGTTATCGAGCGCCGAGAGGTAATAGGTGAACCACCCATCACTACTTGGGCACAAATGAAGGATGTCATGAGAGCATGCTTTGTGCCTACCTACTACAACCGCGACCTCTTCAAGAAACTCCAACTACTCAAGCAAGGAACCAAGAGCGTTGAAGAGTACTACAAGGAGATGGAGATTGCCATGATAAGAGCCAATGTCACAGAAGATGATGAGCAAACTATGGCACGTTTCTTGAATGGACTCAACCATCCTATCAAGAAGATCGCCGACTTCCAACCATACCCGAACCTCATCGAGCTAGTGCATCAAGCTACAAAAGTAGAACGTCAAGTGCAAGACGATTTCAAGTATGCCAAGTTCTCATCCAAGTCATATGGCTTCTCCAACACCCAAGCTTCGACGACTCCAACACCGTCTACCAAGCCTTCTACAAGGAATGTCGACAAGTCGAGTTCCAAGAAAGCTTCGTCAACTCCAAGTCATCCTCCTACTACAAGCAACTTCAAACCGGGAGCTTCATCATCATCCACTCCAACCAATGAGACCGTCAAGACGAGTTCCTTCAAATGCTTCACATGCGGAGGCCACGGCCACAAGTCCTATGAATGCACCGACAAGCGGACCATGATCCTCAACGACGACGGCACCTGCGACTCGATGAGTGAAGGAGAAATGGACGCTCTTGAGGAAGTCGCCATGCACCGGCAAGTGAACGATGAAGAGGAACAAGTCTTTTGCGATGAAGATTCAAGTCTCGCTCTTGTTGTCTCCAAGGTCTTGACTCTCCAACATCACCAAGAAGAAGACCAAAGATGCCACATATTCCAAACCAAGGCCGGCATCAACGGAAGATCCATCAAGGTCATCATCGATGGAGGGAGTTGTCATAACCTCGCAACTGAAGAACTTTGCTCTAAGGTCCAATTGCCCAAGATGAAGCACCCACATCCATACAAAGTCCAATGGCTTAGCGACTCCGGCACTATCCAAGTCGAGCATCAAGTATAAGTCTCTTTCAAACTTGGCGCCTACGAGGACACCTTGGAGTGCGACGTCGTTCCAATGACCGTTTGCCACCTTCTCCTTGGACGCCCATGGAAATTTGATAGAGGAGTCATCCACAATTGTCAAACGAACCACTACATCTTCAAGATGAAGGGAAAGGAGTACATACTTCGTCCTATATCTCCAAGCCAAGTGGTCACCGACAAGCAAGCCACCCATCATGGAGAGCATAGTGAGAGAGCGAGCCACCAAAAAGAGAGTGAGCGCCACAAGCCAAAACCAAGCGCCTCCATGATGAGCGAAAAGAAGAACTTAGTCCTATTTTCCACCAAAAGTGAGATAAGAGGAGTGTGTGAGAACCCATCTAGTGTGATACACTATGTCCTTTTGTGCAAGGACAATGAAACACAAGCTAATACCTCTCACACTCTTCCTCTAGTGTTGCCTTCTCTTTTGCAGGAATTTCACGATGTTTTCCCCGACGAGCTACCTCTGGGACTACCTCCACTATGAGGCATCGAGCACCGCATCGACCTCATCCCTGGAGCACAGCTTCCGAACAAAGCTCCCTACCACGTTAACCCCGAAGAAACCAAAGAAATACAAAGGCAAGTAAAGCATCTCATAGACCATGGACATGTGCGTAAAAGTTTGAGCCCTTGTGCCGTCCCAGTCATTCTCGTGCCAAAACGAGACGGTAGCTTTAGCATGTGCTCCGATTGTAGACCTATCAATGCTATCACCGTTCGTTATAGGTATCCCATTCCACGCCTTGACGATATGCTTGATGAACTTAGTGGTGCCACTATCTTTTCAAAAATTGATCTTAAGAGTGGTTACTATCAAATCCGCATACAAGAGGGTGATGAATGGAAAACCGCTTTCAAAACCAAGTTTGGGTTGTATGAGTGGTTGGTCATGCCTATGGGTCTATCGGAAGCACCGGGTACTTTTATGCATCTTATGAATCATGTTTTTAGCCCTTACATTGTTGTGTTTGTTGTGGTCTATTTCGATGACATCCTTGTTTTTAGCAAGTCTCTCAAAGAACATGTCACCCATGTCCGAACCGTTTTACAAACTCTTTGAAAAGAGGATCTCTATGCTAATATGGAGGACGCCTTTTTGGCGTTGACAAGCTCGTTTTCTTGGGTTTTGTTGTATCTTCTAAGGGTGTTCATGTAGATGAGTCCAAGATCAATGCTATTAAGACATGGCCCCAACCAACCAACTTGCAACAAGTGCATAGGTTTCTTGGCCTTGCGGGTTTCTATCGTCGCTTTGTGAAAGATTTTAGCACCATTGCTTCGCCTTTGCATGCTTTGAGCAAGAAGAATGCGCCTTTTGTTTGGGGACCATCCCAATATACCGCTTTCAATGAGCCTAAGAATTTTCCTACTCATGCTCCCGTGCTTGCATTACCCAACTTTGACAAACCCTTTGAGATTCATTGTGATGCTAGCGGTAATGGCATAGGAGGTGTGTTAACGCAAGAGAAGCGCCCCATAGCTTACTTTAGTGAGAAACTCTCCGGAGCGTAACTCAATTACCCCATATATGACAAAGAGCTATATGCTTTAGTTTGCGTTTTGCATGAATGGGAACACTATCTTCGCCCTCATGAATTCATCATTCATACCGATCATGAAATGCTCAAGTATCTTAAGGGCCAAACCAAGTTGAACAAGCGTCATGCTAAACGGAGGGAATTTATTGAGTCTTTTCCTTATGTCATCAAGTACATTAAAGGTAAGGAAAACATTGTGGCGGATGCCCTTTCCCACATATGCATGCTTGTTACTCAACTTGAATTGGATGTCATTGGCTTTGAGCATATAAAAGACTTGTATGAGCATGATCCTACTTTTGCTACTCCTTATGCCAAGTGTTTGACGCACACCTCTTGGGGATGCTATTACATCAAAGATGGATATCTTATGAGAGCTAACAAGCTTTGCATCCACGAGTCTTCTCTTCGTTTGTTGCTTTTGCAGGAATCTCATGGAGGAGGTTTAATGGGACATTTTGGATGTGACAAGACTTTTGCCATGCTCTCCAAAAACTATTTTTGGCCCAAGATGTTTCGTGATGTTAACCGCTTCACCAACCGATGCTCTACATGTCGCAAAGCTAAGTCTGAAGCTCAATACCATGGCCTTTACATGCCTCTCCCAATTCCATATCAACCATGGGAAGACATTAGCATGGATTTCGTACTTGGATTGCCTAGGACTAGAAATGGAAAGGATTCGGTATTTGTCATTATGGACCATTTCTCTAAGATGGCACATTTTATTCCTTGCAACAAGATAGACGATGCTTCACATGTTGCTAATCTGTTTTGTAGGGAAATATTGCGTCTACATGGAGTGCCAAAGACTATCGTCTCGGACCGCGACGTCAAGTTCCTTAGCTGCTTTTGGAAGACCCTATGCGCCAAGCTCGGAATCAAGCTACTCTTCTCCATGGCGTATCATCCACAAAACGATGGCCAAACGGAGGTGACCAACCGCACACTCTCCGCTCTACTTCGCATACTCATCAAGAAGAACATCAAGGAGTGGGAGGAGTGCCTACCTATCGCTGAGTTCACCTACAACCGAGCAAAACACTCAACAACCGGAAAGTCCCCCATCGAGGTCGTCTACGGATTCAACCCATTGTCACCATTGGACATTCTTCCTCTTCCACTCCAAGAGCGCATCAATTTGGAAGCAAGTGCATGTGTGACTCATCTCAAGAAGGTGCATGAAGATACAAGACATACTATCGAGCACCAAATACAATGACTTGCGACCAAGCTCAACATCAACAAGCGCCCCATGGTCTTCAACATTGGTGATCTTGTGTGGCTACACCTTTGAAAGGACCGCTTTCCCCAAGAACGCAAGTCCAAACTTCGACCACGAGAGGACGGAACCTTCAAGGTGCTTGCATGCTATAACGACAATGCTTACAAGATCGACCTCCCCCATGACAAGTACAACCTGGGCGATATATTCAATGTCAAGGATCTCTCTCCCTTCCATGGTGATGAAGAATTTGATCTGAGGACGGATCTTCCCCAAGGGAGGGGAGATGACGCGCAGCATCCCAAGTTCATGCCCATGGACCTACCATCGCCTCACCAAGTGCCTAGCGGACCCATGACACAAGCACGTGCAAGAGCTCTCGAAACCGAGGTGACATCTCTCCTCTCACACTACACATGAGACATGGCTACTACATCAAATGGAGACATTGTGCATACTCAGGTATCTAGGAGTTGGCCATGAAGAAGCTAAGGAGCAAGGAGAAGAAGAAGAGGAAGATGGACGTGAAGATGGAGAAGAAGGAAAGCTGGAGAAGAAGTCCCAACCACCGTACGACCGGCCGGGACCGGACATCCGGAGCCTGAAGCCCCAGCCGAGCTACAGCGAGCGGACGTCCGGCCTAGACCGGACGACCGGCGACACCGAACCCGAGCCAAACGAGCGGATGTCTGACGCCACTGGACGTCCGGTGACCAGACGACTGACCCCTTCCGGAAATCCGCAACTTCCACATCCGAGCCAGAACCAGCGGACGACCGGCTTCTATGGGACGTCCGGCCGCCCGTGAGCCATCGGACGACCGGTCCCCAGTGGACGTCCGGTACCTGTCTGTGCGCAGGATTCGGACCCGAGGTCCATGTACCCTCCACCTCACCCCCTTTTGCACTAAGACTATAAATAGACCTCCTATTCATCCTAGCTAGGGTTAGCAAAGTTTTAGTTCATATTTCGTGTGAGAGCTTTGCTCATCCACTTGGTTACCTTCTCCTCGGAGATAGCGCCTCCTTGGAGAAGATCCCCCAAGCGGTTTCAAGACCCCTTTACGGGAAGAACCTCAAGACCTACACACGGAGAAGACCGGCTACCTTTTGTATCGTCCCGAGTTGATCGTGTACCGTGTGATCTCCTATGTACTCAAGGATCTAGCACATGTGTGACTATTTCTTGTTGGTTTAGTGTTTCTCTTGTGTTTCCCTGTATTTTCCCTCGTATCCCTCCTCGTGTTCTTCGTGTTCTTCGCAGGATCCGCTCCTTTCATGAAAGATCGGCCGATTAGGGTTCCTGCCCTACATCACTTCATAATCCTTGTTACCCCTCTGATGATGCGTGAGTAGTTTACCACAGTCCTACGGGTCCTTAGCTAGTAGCTAGATGGATTCTTCTCTCCTTTTGATCTTCAATATAGTGTTCTCCTCAATGTTCTTGGAGATCTATTTGATGTAATGACTTTTTGCGGTGTGTTTTTTGGGATCTGATGAATTATCGGTTTATGATCAGTTTTATCCATGAATATTATTTGAGTCTTTGTTGAACTATTTTATGCATGATTTTTACAGCCTTACATTTCTTCTCAAAATTTTGGTTTGGTTTGGCCAACTAGATTGATTTTTCTTGCCATGGGAAGAGGTGCTTTGTGATGGGTTCGATCTTGCGGTGCTTAATCTCAGTGACAGAAATATACATGAAACACATGTATCGTTGCTATTAAGGATAAAAATATGGGGTCTATTCCTACATGGATAGATCTTGTCTACATCATGTCACGTTCTTATTGCATTACTCCATTTTTCCATGAACTTGATACACTAGATGCATGCTGGATAGCGGTCAAAGTGTGGAGTAAGAGTAGTAGATGCAGAATCATTTTGGTCTACTAATCTTGGACGTGGTTTCCATATACATGATCATTGCCTTGGATATCATCATGATTATTCACTTTTCTATCAATTGCCCAACAATTACCCACCGTATGCTATTTTCTCGAGAGAAGCCCCTAGTGAAAACTATGGCCTCGGGTCTATTTTCCTATCATATAAAACCAAAAATACCTTGCTGCGATTTTTCTTTCTTTATTTTATTTTGCGTTTTATTTAGATCTATTTATCAAATCTCATACAATTTAATAGATCTCAATACCGAGGAGGGATTGACAACCCCTCTTACGCGTTGGGTTGCAAGTTTTTGTCATTTGTGTGCATGTGTTGTTTACATAGCGTTGCTTGATTCTCCTACTGGATTGACACTGGTACGCGTCGGTGATATACAAACGGTTTTTAACCCCTTTCCACGACGGCATTTGGAACCGTCGCCTAGTGAGTAATGGCGATAGGTAGGTTGATAGAGGCGAAGGTGTCCCGATGTTTCAATGAGATAGATACCGTTTTCTGTGGGACTGGACTTTGACGATCCGACTACAAACGTGCTAAGACGTCGCGCTTTAGCAATCGCTAAACCAAATTCTGAGGGTTATTGACCATACCGGAGCATGATCAACCTGATCACGAGGGTCTATTTCCTGCGAGCAAACGAAGAACAAGCAAGAAACTGAGATTGCAATCTAGATATTGTGAATAAAAGAGTAAAGCTTTATTAATGAAGGTGGGGTTCTCTGACGTCTTGGTCTGGTCGTTGGACACAAACGAAGTACGCGAAGTTGCAGCTATGGCGAACTTTTAATCTAAAAAAAAACCAAAGTCTAAACGACGCCCTAAGGGCTGTATATATGGAGGAAGAGGTGGGAATTTCATGGCCCTTGGAGGAGGGGTCCGAAACCAACCCTAACTCTTGTTTCCCCACACATACGGACTCTAAAAACAGCCTATACTTAAGTATTTCGAAAATACATGGGCCTGGCCCAATAATAAGGTGACGCATCACCTAGAATAGCCTCTGGACGAAATTTATGAAGTGGCATCTTATATATTTCGTCCAAGGCTTCATGCACTCCTTATGGTGGCTTCAAAGTCCTGAAATCATCACTTGTAACTCCGTTCTTGATCCCCTTGCGCATGCCATCATCTCCATGCTTGGTCTTGCTCCAGCGTTCATCCCTCTTATCCATGCCAGGCCCTTCATTTGTAAGCAAAACAAATGTATCCAATTTAGGCAGCATCATATTCTCATGAAAATTAGAATCATTACCAAGAAACAAAAGTACCTGGTAATTCAATTGGCGTGCACGAGCTCTAGTAATTGGTCAAGTATGTATAGCAGTAGGTGATGTAGGGTAGAACCCTAGTGGCCCGATCTTTCACGAAAGGAGCGGATCCCGCGAAGAATGCGAAGAACACGAGGAGGGAAACGAGGGGAAAATCATGAGGGGAACACAAGAGAACACTCAAACCAACAAGTATGATCACACATGTGCTAGATCCTCGAAACACGAAGAGAGATACAAGATCCAAAGTCAACAACGGACGATACAAGAGGTAACCGGTTCTTCTCCGTGAGGAGGTCTTGAATCCACAAGGGGATCTTCCCGTGAGGGGTCTTGAATCCAAGGTGGATCTTCTCTGTAGAGGGGCCGAGGTCTCTCTCATGGAGTAGATCCGATATGGATGAGCGAAGCTCTATCTCTCAAATGAGCTATCACAACGCTAACCCTAGAAAGTTGGACGAGGTGGAGTATATATAGTCTAGGGGGGAGAAGGGGTACACGGGCCTTGGCCCTTCACTGTGCGCAGACAGGGGAGGCCGGATGTCCGGGCTTTCAGGTGATGCCGGATGTCCGGGCTGGGGAGGCCGGATGTCCGGACTGGAGTGGTGGCACCTGTTGCTCTCGGGTTCGGAGGGGCCGGATTTCCGGGCTAGGAGCCGGATGTCCGGGGGCTTGGGAACGGCCGGATGTCCGGGTTGGTGAGGCCGGATGTCCGGGGCCTGGGAGCTGTTCTTCGTCTTCTTCCGTCGCCGCTTCCATACTTTCCTCGCAGATGGTGTAGTTGTTCCTTGGCGCTTGCACTCCTCCTCAACATCCGTGAAGCTCCGACAATACCTATGCATGCACACGGGAGAAGTGTCAAGTAGTATACCATCCTCGAAGGGGTCAAGTGAGCACGTATAAAGGAGATGATTCACCTTTATGTATTTGAAGTAGATGTCACACGTGTCACTTGCCAAATGGACTCTTGACATGGTGATGCCCATAGGATGCTCCGCATCATCTCCCCTCCCTTGGGAAAGATCCGACCTTGGATCGAAATCCAAATCACCATGGGAAAGAGATGGCGTCGCCTTGTAGGAGTGGTCGATCACCAAGTTCTCGTCATCTTGAAGTTCGAAATGGGCACTCTCCAATGGCGCACCATCTTGGGATTCCTTCAAAAGTAGCAAAGACAAGAAACACTTGGAAAAACAAATGTGGTTAGCGTTAGTGCAAAACCAAGCATTCAAGAGGTGATTCACCAAACAAGTGTTGTCATCATGCAAAGCATATGGTTTGACAAAGGATTGTGACATGGCATATAAGCATATAAATTGAGCACAATCAAAGATATCATGGGGACAAGCATGTAAATGTGAGGTAGTGATGCTAATATGTGTAACAAGAGAATAAGCATCCACCTCAAGATCATAGCAAGCATTCACAAATTTCTCAATGAAAGGTCTATGGTAGGCATAGGAATCATTCACAACACCAAATAAAATGAAGTGTCTAAACACATGGATCAAGTGCAAGACAATCCAAGCATAATGTGCATGGGGTGTATTGAATATCATGCGGCACTCAACACAATAGAAAGAGCAATTGTTCATCATGTGTGAGGCAAGCAAGGCAAGCATGTAGTAATCAATGGGACATGGCATATGTGAAGTGATGACATTGTTGCAACCAAACATGTGATAGGAGCAAGTAATCCAAGAATTGGATGCAACACACAGGCCATATATATCATGATGCATGGAATTGTGAAAATCAGAAGTGGAAGCAAGATCTCTAACATGTGCGCAAGAAAGGGGTCCAAGATGACAAATAAGTCGCATGGTGCAAGCAACACAAGTAGTATGATCCACAATATGCATGCTCATGGTTTGGGGGTTCTCAAAAGAGAAGGATATCACCTTGAAAGCATGTTCTTGTGCGTCATTCACAATGCTGAAGTACAAGCAAGTGCGATGTAGAATCGTCGTGGTAGAAGGTGGTTCACTCTCAAGAGCTCGGATTGTCAACTCACGTGACATGGAAGTTGACACGAAGTGCATGTATCCTACACATGCACACAACAAAAGAAAGAACATATGCGCATGGTAGATAAACACATCATCCATCATGATGGTTCTCTTCTCTTGCACATAACCATTAGAAGCACAAGTGCGTGAAGAATATGATGCAACAATGGCAATATTCATGGCACTAGGTATATGGTGCAAAGAGGTAAGACAAGCATGCTTCATAAGGAATATGTCAAAATCTCCAAATATATGTGAGAATGCTATGGGGGCAAACTCATTATCAAGACTAAATGCATAATTTCACTCAATGCATGGCAAATCATCTAGCATGAGAGAGGCAACAAATGGAGAGATATGACAAGAAGAATAACAATCATGTCGTGCAAACTAGTGGAGCGAAGATGCAACACACTAGAGGAAATCATGGCAATGATGTCATGTGAGTAAATAATAGGCATAGGCAATGCACATGACATATCGCAAGCACGAACACAAAGCAAGATCATAGTATAATCATAGGCATGGGGCACAAAGCAAACATGGCAATAATAAGTGATATCTGCACCAAGCTTGCAAATACACATAGAAGTATTAGAATCAATCATCATGTGTAATGCAAATCATGGGTCACAAATGCATGGCAAAGGCATAGGAATGAGCATATCATGCAAAGTGAACATGGAAAGATTGGCATATAATATGTAATGGACAGTAACCCATAGCCAAGTGAGGGCCAAGTAGAAGAAATGCGCGAAGTATTTGCGCTAAGAGAGCGGTGGGAAAGGCAATCCATGGGATTCCAAGTCATCATTGCTCTCTAGAGCTCGTTTTGTCAACTCGTGGGATTGCGAGGTTGACAAGTATTCAAGGGTACCTACACAAAAGAAACACAAACAAAAGAAATTGTGCGTGTGAAATGTACACATCATCCATCATGATGTGTATGTGCATGTGTGAGTTAGCACAAGATAAACATCGCTCAAAGAAATTTGATGCATGGTATAACAACATGTCATCCATCATGAAAGAATAGTTGTTATGTATAACACGATGGGGATGCAAATTGAGCATACAAGTATAGCAAGTGTGTGGCACAACAATAGCATTTTTATTCATGGGGAGCATATGGTGCACACAAGTATTGGGATCATGCAATGAAAGGGATGAATCAAAATCTCCTAAAATGTATGAGGAAACTATGGGGGTCTCCTCATGAGCAATATTGGAAACATCATATGGAGAAAATGGACAACATCCAAAACAATGCATATCCGAAGCTAGGTGGTCATGGCATGGCATATGCGATAAAGGATGCAAAGGGGGCATATCGATACCATCACAAGAAAAACAAATGCGAATAACCATGGGCTTGTCATCTATGCCATATGTGCAAATTGGGTTTATTTGCATGGCATATGCATAGTCACTAAGATGAGATTGCAAATATGACATATGATTGATCTCATGCATAGCATATGACAAGTCAAGAGGATTGTCAAACATTATGTGACCAAGAGAATTAGCACAAGAAATCCTATGTAACATGGCATCACAACTAATAGACTCCACATGGAAATCATCATACTCATCATAAATGGGTAAATCATCGCATTGGGAAGTCACACTAGCATGAAGCATGGAAATAGGTTGATCAACATCATGCAAGCAATCAATGTCAAGAATGTCCACTAGTGGGACTAGAGCATCACCGTCACCTATGTTACCGTTTTCATTCCACTCAAGTGATGTAGGTGAGGTGGGAAAGACCAAATGGTCGTCATCTTCATCTTGATGGAACCATGTGGGGGTGCATCATATTCCACCATGGCCATCGTCTTGTCCAAGGGTAGGACGAAGTTGTCGAGAATCGACGCGTCATCATATAAGGGACCTAGCACCAAATGAGAAGACACAATAGAGGTAGAGGTTAAGTCGTTAGAAATCAAAGTCGCCTCACATGCCCTATCAACTATCTCACTCTCTCTATGTGGTGGTTCACTCACTCCCTCAATGTAGGTGCACTCAATCTCACGTATGGTGGAGTCACTCATCTCACTCAAGTGGTGGGGGTTGTGGCTCTCCTCACATGGGAATTGTGGTAACACATCATATATGGGGCTAGTGGTGAAGTCACTCTCACTCTCAATATGGTGGCAAAAGTCACTCAAGTCATCATACGTCGCCATGGTCGAAGGGAAAATCCCATGCTCAACCATCTCGTTGTCGTCATCGTGGATGAAGGCCGAAGACGGCACATCATCACTCTCGCCTCCTAAGATGGAAGCATCATCCTTGCTCGCCACCTTGTCGCTCGCCTCCAAAGCATGGTCCTTGAGGGTCTCCGTAGACGTACTCGTCGCCGCACCGTCTTGAAAAAGAGTCATGGAGGACTCGGCATCATCAATACCACAAAGAGGGATGGTGGTGAAGTCGAACTTGGGAGCATCGTCTTGGAGCTCGTCGGGCTTGGACATCTTGGTGGTACTAGCCTCATGCTCGTTCTATGGAGCTTGGTCGTCGCGAAGTGAGCTTGGGGTAGAGAAGCTTTGGCCTTCATGAGTTCTTGTGCCGCCTTGAGAGCACCAATGTAGTTGTCGTCGAGGGACTTGTAGTTCTCGAGGAAGAACGTCTTGGAGATGTCATTGTGCAATCCCATCATGAAGTGGAACTTCATCGAAATGGGGTCGTCCACGCCGGCTCGTCGCAAGGCAATCTTCATCTCCTTGAAGTACTCGTCGATGGACTTGGATCCTTGGATGGTGTTCTCCAATTGGCATTGAAGTAGTTCTATGTAGGTTGGAGCCACGAACTCATGCCGCAAAGCTCTCTTCGTCTTGGGCCAACTCATGTCGTAGGTCTCCGAAGGTGCGTGAAGCCACCATGTGGACGCGTAGTCGTGGAAGTTCCTTGTGGTGCACTTCACTTGATCTTCCGGAGGAACTTGATGTAGCTTGAGGTAGTCGTCCATCAAACGCTCCCACTCGAGATACTCCTCGGGTTCTAGAGTCCCATAGAAAGGAATCTCATGGTCGATGTCGAGGTCATAGTAGCTCGTGGAAGTCACGGACTTGAGCTTGGGGAGCTTCTCTTGAAGTGCTTGTGGGCGAAGATGCCGTATGTCTGTACGCGAAGATGCCTTGAAGTCGCTTGGTGAAGATGCCAAGGGAGATGGTGAAGTCATTGAGCGGTTGTTGGTGTTGAGCTCTTGACCATCACGTTCGTGGTGGTGATGGTGTCGATGCCGATGTGACCTTGCCGGATATGGTAGCTCGGAGGCTTGTTCTCTTGAGAGTCTTCTCGAAGATGAGGAAGACCGCTTGTAGGACTTGATGAGGGCTTTGATCTCCTCCATTTGAGCTTGCATCTTGGCGTCGTTGGAGTTATTCGTGGCATCGAACTCGTCGTTGTTGTTGTAGACCGAAGATGAAATGCCTTGCTTATCCATCACTCCAATAGAAAAATGTGAGTGGTAGAAAGAGAAGAACTAATATCAAATGTACCTTGACTGAAGTTGAAAGTGGATCAATGATCACTCCAATGTGGACAAGGAAATAACACAATTGGTACCAGTTCTTGTCGGTTTCTCACACCTACACAAGTAAGGCTTATGGTGGAGCTCGGTGAGGATAGTGGCACAAAAATTTAATGCAAAATGTCAGCAAGAGTCAATAATGTTGAAAAAGATTCACAAATTCGCAAGTGAAACAAGTAGACCAATAGCAATATGTGGCACACGGAAACACACACACGGATAGATAAATGGGGTCGTGCAACTAAGGATGAGCTCAAAATGTGGAATCCACGGAAAATGCTCGTGTTGCACAACTCAAGAGAGACGCTAGCACGATTTCTCTATAGGCGGATACGACACTTGTGCACAACCTAGAAGATGCAAAATAGATAAACTTTCTATCCCAAGTATGCTATGTGTATGATGTTCCTATGGTATGATCCAAGATGATCGGATATGACAATGTGGTATGATGCTATGGCTATTGCTTACAAGCTTCTTTGCTCTTTCTCTTTTGCTTAAAAGCTTATTCTCCTTTCTTTTTTTTGTATGGCCACTATGCGAAATGCACAAACCAAGATAGCAATTGGGTATATACGGGAACAATCTTGTGACACAAGGGATGATATGATACCAATATGATATGGTATGTTTGCAATGTATGGTGTAGATCACTAATGTGCACAAGTAACATTGCCGGCAATACTCAAAGGCTAGTTTCGATAGGTAAGTAACGCAAAATGGGCTAGGGGTTAACAATGCAATGGCAAGGGAATGTACATTGGAGGGATACCACGATACCAAGATGATATGGAGGTTACCGTCCGTGTCGATGATGAGTGGCGGTGATCTTGATGGAGATACCAAGATGATGGAGACTCGTCCCTAAGTAGCCGAAACACCTTAGGAAACGGAAAACCCGTGAACTCAAAATCTCAAACGTCAAATGTCAAAATGGTGGTAGTGGGGTGTGATGGTGGTTGCGGAAGCTCAATGGGTTTTGCGAGTAGGCAATGCGAAAGTGGAGGGTAAGGTGGTGTACTATACACGGTTTCGGCGTTGAAAGCACGGTCCCTAAGTAGCCGAAACACCTTAGGAGACACAACTCACAACACAAACAAAATTGGGTTAAGTTGGGGTTGTGGAAGTGTATGGTGGTCAAGCCTATGCAGAAGTTATGGTGGTGTTGGTTGATGATGAAGAAGCAACCGTCCCTAAGTAGCCTAAACACCTTAGGAGACTCAAATCACTCCTCAAGCAACCACTAATGCGATGGGGAACAAAATTGGTTAGGTTGCGGAAGTCAGTGGTGGTTATGCCGAGGTTGTGGTGGAAGCCCTAGGCAAAGATGCCAAAGTTCCAAAAAATTTATGGAGTCAAATGATGATGGTAGTATTTTTGTGGGAAGGGGGATGTCAAGAGCTTTTCAACGAGCTAAAGAACGTCAAAAACGGACTCCGGATGAATTAGTTATGGATAAAACGGTGAAACGGGGGAGGCTGAAATCCCAGGGGCCGGACATCCGGGGGCTGATGTCCAGAACTGTGCGGGTTTTATGCTCCAGGAGCCGGATGTCCGGCCCGACGATTCCAGATCTCGATTGGGACAGAAATTTTTGAATTGGGGACGGAAATTGATGATTTTAGGGGGCAAAATTTGATGGGATTTCGTGGATGGAAAGTGGGGACACTTGGGGATATGTTAGATCCACTCGAAACCAAGCAAATCCATGGATCAAATCCAACAAAACTTCGTCAAACTAACAAATCACAAAAAAAATTGGGGCTATTTTTGGTGGGGATTTTCAAAATTGGGGAAGAACACAACAAAATTAGGCTAGAAAACAAAGAGGGGAGGCTCCGAAATCGTGATCAACGTGGCTCATGATACCAAGATGATATCATGAGACAAGCTGGCTCTAATACCAAGATGATGTAGGGTAGAACACTAGTGGCCCGATCTTTCATGAAAGGAGCGGATCCCGCGAAGAACACGAAGAACACGAGGAGGGAAATGAGGGGAAAATCACGAGGGGAACACAAGAGAACACTCAAACCAACAAGTATGATCACACATGTGCTAGATCCTTGAAACACAAAGAGAGATACAAGATCCAAAGTCAACAACGGATGATACAATAGGTAACCGGTTCTTCTCCGTGAGGAGGTCTTGAATCCACAAGGGGATCTTCCCGTGAGGGGTCTTGAATCCAAGGTGGATCTTCTCCGTAGAGGGTTCGCGGTCTCTCTTGTGGAGTAGATCCGATATGGATGAGCGAAGCTCTATCTCTCAAATGAGCTATCACAACGCTAACCCTAGAAAGTTGGATGAGGTGGAGTATATATAGTCTAGGGGGGAGAAGGGGTACACGGGCCTCGGCCCTTCACTGTGCGCAGACAGGGGAGGCCGGATGTCCGGGCTGGGGAGGCCGGATGTCCGGGCTGGAGTGGTGGCACTTGTTGCTCTCGGGTTCGGAGGGGCCGGATTTTCGGGCTGGGAGCCGGATGTCCGAGGGCTCGGGAACGGCCGGATGTCCGGGCTGGCGAGGCCGGATGTCCGGGGCCTGGGAGCTGTTCTCCGTCTTCTTCCGTCGCCACTTCCATGCTTCCCTCGCAGATGGTGTAGTTGTTCCTTGGCGCTTGCACTGCTCCTCAACATCCGTGAAGCTCCGACAATACCTATGCATGCACACGGGACAAGTTTCAAGTAGTATACCATCCTCGAAGGGGTCAAGTGAGCATGTGTAAAGGAGATGATTCACCTTTATGTATGTGAAGTAGATGTCGCACGTGTCACTTGCCAAACGGACTCTTGACATGGTGATGCCCATAGGATGCTCCGCATCAGTAGGGGCTGTGGATGTAACAATGGTATTGATGTCCTCATCATCCTCCCCTTCTTGAAATGAAGTCGTCCTCGACAGAAGCTCATCTTCCTCACCCAAATAAGGCTTCAAATCTGCAATGTTAAAAGTGGGACTAACCCCAAAATCTGCAGGTAGCTCAAGTTTATATGCATTACCATTTATTTTCTCTAACACCTTAAAAGGACCATCACCACATGGCATTAGCTTTGATTTGCGCAAATTAGGAAATCTATCCTTACACAAATGTAACCAAACAAGACCTCCAGGTGCAAACACAACATGTTTTCTACCCTTATCTCCAGCAAGTTTATATTTAGCATCCATACGCTCAATGTTTTCCTTAGTTAACTCATGCATTTTTAAAATCAATTCAACACGTTCTTTAGCATCAAAATTAACCTTCTCCGAAGATGGAAGAGGCAACAAATCAATAGGTGCACGAGGTAGGAAACCATACACAATTTCAAAAGGGCACATCTTAGTAGTAGAATGCAATGAACGATTATAAGAAAATTCAATATGAGGCAAGCATTCTTCCCACATTTTCTTATTATTCTTCAAAACAACCCTAAGCATACTAGACAATGTTCTATAGACTACTTCAGTTTGTCCATCAGTTTGGGGGTGACAAGTAGTACTAAAAAGCAGTTTAGTCCCAACTTAGCCCATAAACATCTCCAAAAGTGGCTAAGAAATTTAGTATCACGATCTGAAACAATAGTATTTGGCACACCATGCAAGCAAATAATTTCACGAAAGAACAAATCAGCAACATTAACAACATCATCGCTTTTATGACATGGTATAAAGTGTGCCATTTTCGAAAATCTATCCACGACAACAAATATGCTATTCCTCCCTTCTTTATTCGAGGTAAACCTAAAACAAAGTCCATAGATATTTCCTCCCAAGGAACACTAGGTACATGCAAAGGCATATATAAACCATAAGCATTGAGTCGTGACTTAGCTTTTTGACATGTAGTGCAGCGAGCAACAAAACGCTCAAAATCCCGTCTCATCTTTGGCCAAAAGAAATGTGTAGCAAGTATGTCCTCTGTCTTCATCGTGCCAAAGTGTCCCATTAATCCTCCTCCATGCGCCTCCTGCAACAACAAAAGACGAACGGAGTGAAAGTGCGTTATATCGACTAGAGGGGCGGTGGGTGAATAGGCGATTTTTATGAAATTCTTCACTGAGGAATTTGCCGGTGAGGAAATTCCTTAGCGAAGAACTACTAGCAGCGGAATAAGTACTCAAAAGTAAACATAACAGAATACAAGCATGGTCATCATGATGAAATGAAGACAGGCACAGAGTACAGGTAGCGTAAGCACAGGATGAAGACAAACAGACTGAAGAAATTGAGCTGAGGAAATTGATAAAGTCTTCAGTCAAAGTATTCAAACACAGATATGAACAAGCACACAACACAGTTATGAGGAAATGAAAGAGGTGAGGAAATAGAACCAGTAAGCCTGGTGAAGACAATGATTTGGTAGACTAGTTCCAACTGCTGTCTCAGTTGTATGTCTGGTTGGATCGGCTGAGTATTTAAACTCGAGGACACACAGTCCCGGACACCCAGTCCTGAACACACAGTTGAGGACACCCAGTCCTCACCGTATTCTCCTTGAACTAAGGTCACACAGACCTCGTCCAATCACTCGTGGTAAGTCTTCAGGTGACTTCCGAACCTTCACAAACTTGGTCACTCGGCGATCCACAATTCCTCTTGGATGCTCTAGACCATGACGCCTAACTGTCCGGAAGAAGCACAGTCTTCAAAGGTAACAAGCGTCGGATCCACGCAGGATCAATCTCTTCAGTGATGATCAATCACTTGGGGTTTGTAGGTGTTTGGGTTTGGGTTTTTCCACACTTGATGATTTTCGCTCAAAGTCCTCAGAGGATGGGTTGCTCTCAAATGACAAGTGTCAGTTTCTCTCGGAGCAGCCAACCAGCTAGTGGTTGTAGGGGGCGGCTATTTATATCCTAGGGAGCAGCCCGACATGATAAGACATAAATGCCCTTCAATGATATGACCGTTAGATGGATAGGTATTTTGGGACAGCTGGCGCATTGCACAACAACGGTCGGAATTTTGAGTAGCAAAATCCTCAGGGCTATCATGTTCCTCACTGTGTAGGAAATCCGCACTGGCGAATTCCTAACTCCTCAGTCAGAACAAATTCCTCAGAGACCAGAAGAACTTCGTCTCTGTCGTTGAAGAATATGACTGGACTGTATGATATTTCCAATGGCTTCACTCGAAGGGATTGGTAGGTGTAGGATTTTGAGTTGAGCATCACATGGAAATTTTTCCTGAGTATTTCCTCGACCCCCTTTAACAGTATGGTGTTTCCTATGACTCAAGAAAGAGAAAATGAAACTACGAAAACAAAAGTCTTCACGCTTCATCTTCCTCGAATGAATACCAAGTCTTCAAGGTCACACCAATTTCTTCACTTTCAAAGTCTTCAGAAAGTCTTCAGAAATCCAAAGTCTTCAGTCGAAGAACTTCATTTTTAGGGGTCTACTTTCTCTGTAAATATCAAACTTCTCATAGACTTATAGACCTGTGTAAACTCACAAACGCATTAGTCCCTTAACCTCTAAGTCTCCAATACACCAAAATCACTAAGGGGCACTAGATGCACTTACATGGAGCTAGCTGGAATGCATAGCTTGTTAGCACGGAACACAAATCCATCATTAACGACAAACTTGTTCCACGTTCTTCCTTCTTTACAATTATGCATTACATCTTTAAAATCAGTATCATGCACATATTGATCTTTGATGGTCTCCAAACCAAATAATTGGAAGTCAAGTTGTGAAAGCATAGTATAGTGACGAGACAATGCATCAGCAATAACATTTTCTTTACCCTTCTTGTGTTTAATGACATAAGGAAAAGTCTCAATGAATTCAGCCCATTTAGCATGTCTACGATTCAGTTTAGCTTGACTTTTAATATGTTTCAACGATTCATGTTCAAAATGTATAACAAATTCTTTGGGCCATAAATAATGTTGCCATGTTTCTAAAGTCCGAACAAGAGCATATAATTCTTTATCATAGGTAGAATAATTCAGACTAGGCCCACTCAATTTTTTAGAAAAGCAACAGGTTTGCCATCTTGTAATAACACACCTCCTAATCCAATTCCACTAGCATCACACTCAAGCTCAAAAGTCTTATTAAAATCAGGAAGTTGGATTAAAGGAGCATGTGGCAACTTATCTTTCAATACCGTGAAGGCTTCTTCCTGTGCGGTAGCCCAAAGAAAAGGTACATCTGATAACCCACAAGTATAGGGGATCGAAACAGTTTTCGACAAGTAAGAGTGTCGAACCCAACGAGGAGCTAAAGGTAGAACAAATATTCCCTCAAGTTCTATCGACCACCGATACAACTCTACGAACGCTTGACGTTCGCTTTACCTAGAACAAGTATGAAACTAGAAGTACTTTGTAGGTGTTGTTGGATAGGTTTGAAAGATAATAAAGAGTACATAAATAAAAATTAGGGGCTGTTTAGATAAAGAAACAATAAAGTAAATATATAGAGTGTGGAAAAGTGGTGGTAGGAGTTGCGAAATTGCCCCTTAAGCAATTGACTACTTTACCAGACCGATAGCAAGTATTATGTGGGAGAGGCCACTGCTAGCATGTCATCCCTGACATGGAATTCTATGCACTTATGATTGGAACTATTAGCAAGCATCCACAACTACTAATGTTCATTAAGGTAAAACCCAACCATAGGATTAAGGTATATTGGTCCCCCTTCAATCCCGTATGCATCAATTTCTATGCTAGGTTGAAGCTTCTGTCACTCTTGCCCTCCAATACATAGTCCTATCAACATACAACTAACCCTAGGGTGTGATCCACGCGCGCAATCATATGATGGGCACCAAAGGACAGCAACATAACCACAAGCAAATTAAATCAATCGTAGCAATTCATCAACCACCGATAGGACAACGAAAATCTACTCACACATCATAGGATGGCAACACATCATTGAATAATAATATGAAGCATAAAGCACCATGTTCAAGTAGAGGGTACAGCGGGTTGCGGGAGAGTGGACTGCTATAGATAGAGGGGGGAAGGTGATGGAGATGTTGGTGAAGATGGCGGAGGTGTTGGTGTAGATCGCGGTGATGATGATGGCCCCCGGTGGCACTCCGATGCCACCGGAAGCGAGGGGAGAGAGCCCCCCTCCTTCTTCTTATTCCTTGACCTCCTCCCTAGATGGGAGAAGGGTTTCCCCTCTGGTCCATGGCCTCCATGGCACGGGAGGGGCGAGAGCCCCTTCGAGATTGGATCTGTCTCTCTGTCTCTCTTTGTTTCTGCGTTCTCAGATTCTTCCCTTTCACCGTTTCTTATATTCCCGGAGATCCGTAACTCCGATTGGACTGAAATTCTAACATGATCTCTATCTGGAAATTAGCTTTCTTGCGGCGGAAGAAGGGCTCCAACCGCCTTACGGGGTGGCCATGAGGGTCAGGGGCGCACCCCCTACCTCATGGGCCCCTCGAGCATCGTCTTGCGTGGATTCTTCTTCCCAAAAATCATATATATTTCAAAAAAAATCTCCGTCAGTTTTTATTCTGTTTGGACTCCGTTTGATATGAATATTCTGCGAAACAAAAAACATGCAACAAACAAGAACTGGCACTGGGCACTGGATCAATATGTTAGTCCCAAAAATAGTATAAAAAGTTGCCAATATGAAAGTTGTAGAATATTGGCATGGAACAATCAAAAATTATAGATACGGCGGAGACGTATCAGCATCCCCAAGCTTAATTCCTGCTCGTCCTCGAGTAGGTAAATGATAAAAAAGATAATTTTTGATGTGGAATGCTACCTAGCATAATCTTGATCATATGTCTAATCATGGCATGAATATTAAGACACGAGTGATTCAAAGCAATAATCTATCCTTTGACATAAAAATAATAATACTTCAAGCATACCAACCAAGCAATTATGTCTTATTGAAATAACATAGCCAAAGAAAGCTCATCCCTACAAAATCATATAGTCTGGTTATGCTCCATCTTCACCACACAAAATATTCACATCATGCACAACCCCGATGACAAGCCAAGCAATTGTTTCATACTTTTGACGTTCTCAAACCTTTTCAACTTTCACGCAATACGTGAGCGTGAGCCATGGACATGGCACTATAGGTGGAATAGAATATGATGGTGGAGACGACAAAAAGGAGAAGATAGTCTCACATCAACTAGGCGTATCAACGGGCTATGGAGATGCCCATCAATAGATATCAATGTGAGTGAGTAGGGATTGCCATGCAACGGATGCACTAGAGCTATAAGTGTATGAAAGCTCAAAAAGAAACTAAGTGGGTGTGCATCCAACTCGCTTGCCCACGAAGACCTAGGGCATTTTGAGGAAGCCCATCAAAGGAATATACAAGCCAAGTTCTATAATGAAAGATTCCCACTAGTATATGAAAGTGATAACTCAAGAGACTCTCTATATGAAGAACATGGTGCTACTTTGAAGCACAAGTGTGGAAAAAGGAATAGTAGCATTGCCCCTTCTTTTTTTATTTTTATTTGGCCTTTATTTTTTTATTTGGTCTTTCTTTTTTATTTGGCCTTTTTTGGAACAATGCTCTATTGAATGATGATCATCACACTTCTATTTACTTACAACTCAAGAATTACAACTCGATACTTAGAACAAGATATGACTCTATATGAATGCCTCCGGCGGTGTACCAGGATATGCAATGAATCAAGAGTGACAAGTATGAAAGAATTATGAACGGTGGCTTTGCCACAAATACTATGTCAACTACATGATCATGCTAAGCAATATGACAATGATGAATGTGTCATGATGAATGGAACGGTGGAAAGTTGCATGGCAATATATCTCGGAATGGCTATGGAAATGCCATAATAGGTAGGTATGGTGGCTGTTTTGAAGAAGTTATATGGTGGGTTTATGGTACCGGCGAAAGTTGTGCGGTACTAGAGAGGCTAGCAATGGTGGAAGGGTGAGAGTGCGTATAATCCATGGACTCAACATTAGTCATAAAGAACTCACATACTTATTGCAAAAATCTATTAGTCATCGAAACAAAGTACTACGCGCATGCTCCTAGGGGGATAGATTGGTAGGAAAAGACCATCGCTCGTCCCCGACCGCCACTCATAAGGAAGACAATCAATAAACACCTCATGCTCCGACTTCGTTACATAACAGTTCACCATACATGCATGCTACGGGACTTGCAAACCTCAACACACATATTTCTCAATTTCACAATTACTCGACTAGCATGACTCTAATATCACCATCTTTATATCGCAAAACTATTGCAAGGAATCAAACATATCATATTCAGCGATCTACAAGTTTATGTAGGATTTTATGACTAACCATGTGAATGACCAGTTCCTGTCATCTCTCTAAATAGATATAAGTGAAGCACGAGAGTTTAATTATTTCTACAAAAGATATGCCCGTGCTCTAACAAATATAAGTGAAGCAAAAGAGCATTCTACAAATGGCGGTTGTCTGTGTAAAGAGAAACAGGCAATCCAAACTTCAAATGATATAAGTAAAGCACATGAAGCATTCTATAAAGCCATACTCAAAAGATATAAGTGAAGTGCAATGAGCATTCTGTAAATCAACCAAGGACTATCTCATACCAGCATGGTGCATAAAAAGAAAAATAAAAACCTAAATGCAAAAGACGCTCCAAGATTGCACATATCACATGAACAAAACGAATTCGAAAACATACCGATATTTGTTGAAGAAAGAGGGGATGCCTCCCCAGCATCCCCAAGCTTAGACGCTTGAGTCTCCTTGAATATTTACTTGGGGTGCCTCGGGCATCCCCAAGCTTGAGCTCTTGCCTCTCTTCCTTCTTCTCACATCGAAACCTTCTCAATCATCGAACACTTCATCCACACAAAACTTCAACAGAAAACTCGGTAAGATCCATTAGTATAATAAAGCAAATCACTACTATAAGTACTATTGCAAACCAATTCATATTTTGTTTTTACATTGTGCCTACTGTAATATAACTTTTTCATGGCTTAATCCACTGATATAAATTGATAGTTTCATCAAAACAAGCAAACTATGCATCAAAAACAGAATATGTCTAAAACAGAACAGTCTGTAGCAATCTGAACATTCACCATACTTATGATACTTGAAACATTCTACCAAAATTAGGAAAAATAAAAAATTTGTATAGGAAGACAGTGCAAAAAGAATCAGAACCATTTGACGTTCCAGCTAAAAATGTAAAATCGCGCACTACAGCCAAAGTTTCTGTCCTGCGCCATATAAACCATCAAGCAAATGTAAACATCCTAAAGGCAAACCTTGGCACATTATTTTTATAATACAATGGAATTGTACAAGGGGATAATTATTTTTGTTGAAAAGTTTCTGTAATCAAGATTCACAAAGTTCCCATGGGCATGAACAAAGTTCAAGGACGTCCCCCACTTTCACAATGCCCGTCTCTCTCACTTTCACTTTTCTTTTTGAAAAAGCTCTGGGTTCCCCTCTTTATTTTTGTTGTTTTTAAACTATATGAAAGCACTCAACAGAAATAAATGACTCTCTAAAACTTCCGGGTTGTCTCCCTGGCAGCGCTTTCTTTAAAGCCGTTAAGCTAGGCATATAGTGCTCAAGTAGTGAATCCACCCGGATCCCAAGGTATATCAAAGCCAATTTTAATTAACAGTGATTTGTAATTTAGTAGTGAGCACAAAGTAACATATATCATGTAATGGCGAAGTCTAACTCTCTTCCTATGCATCGGCATGTCATAACAGAACAATTCATGCACACAAAGTAAAGGCCAATGCATAGTATAAACAGTTTCTTGCAATTTTATCGTATTGGAAACATAGAGAGGTGGAGATATAGTTCCTCTCTCATAATAATTGCAAGTAGGAGCAGCAAGCACATGCATATTATATTCATAAAAATCATCATGTGCAACGGTAAAAGGCAACCCATCAATATAATCCTTAATAAGTGCAAACTTCTCCGATATAGTGTACTCGGGAGAATTCAAAAAGATAATAGGACTATCATGCGTGGGTGCAATAGCAATTTCATGTTTAACAAAAGGAACTATAGCAAGTTCATCTCCATAAGCATAATTCATATTGGCATCTTGGCCACAAGCATAGCAAGCATCATCAAAAAGGGATATTTCAAGAGAATCAACGGGATCATAACAGTCATCATAGCAATCATCCTTCGGTGAGCACGAAGAGAAATTAAACAATGTATGAGTTGGAGGGTTACTCTCATTAGAAGGTGGGCACGGGTACTAACCCGCTCTTCCTCCTTTTGTTCTTCACTGTCCTCATCATCTTTTTCATCCAATGAGCTCACAGTTTCATCAATTTCTTCTTCCATAGACTCCTTCAAAATATTAGTCTCTTCTTGGACAGCGGAGTAGTACTCAATATATGGTTCAACATAGGCATTAGAAGCATAATTATCATAGCAATATTTAAATATGGCAAAAAAATTATATTTGTGAAGAGTAGCATCATACTTTTCAATCAAAGAAGCAATTTCAAAATCACCCTTAAAAGCAACAAATTCTTCAATTTGTTGAACATCATAGTAATTATAAACACCCTTAGCATATTAAGATAAGATTCCATTATCAATAAACTCACATTGGTAGGGAAGGTGTTTCTTAGGGTTTTCAAAACAACAAGTAAAATCATATATTTCACATAAATTCCAAGCATAGCATTGCAAACGTTGAATTTGACCCCATAATAGTTTCTCTTTTTTAGATATACGGTGTCGCACATAACAATCATGCTCATCTAAATATTTGCCCTCAACTAAGCTAGTTGGGGTTTCGGCACGAGCACAAAGGGATCGAAGATGATCCAAGTAATAAGCTTCAGCAGTGTGATAGATTTTGATTGGTTGTTCAACCATTGGTTCAGTAGGTACAACTAATTTTTTTGGTATTTTGTGTTTCCTACCCATAACTAAAGATAGAAAACAACTAAGAACAACAAATAAAAATTACTTAGTGATAAAGCAAACAAGCACACACGAGAATATTCACCCCACGCTATTGCTCCCCGACAACGGCGCCAAAAAAGGTCTTGATAACCCACAAGTATAGGGGATTGCAACAGTTTTCGATAAGTAAGAGTGTCGAACCCAACGAGGAGCTAAAGGTAGAACAAATATTCCCTCAAGTTTTATCGACCGCCGATACAACTCTACGCACGCTTGACGTTCGCTTTACCTAGAACAAGTATGAAACTAGAAGTACTTTGTAGGTGTTGTTGGATAGGTTTGAAAGATAATAAAGAGTACGTAAATAAAAATTAGGGGCTGTTTAGATAAAGAAACAATAAAGTAAATATAGAGAGTGTGGAAAAGTGGTGGTAGGAGTTGTGAAATTGCCCCTTAAGCAATTGACTACTTTACTAGACCGATAGCAAGTATTATGTGTGAGAGGCCACTGCTAGCATGTCATCTCTGACTTGGAATTCTATGCACTTATGATTGGAACTATTAGCAAGCATCCGCAACTACTAATGTTCATTAAGGTAAAACCCAACCATAGCATTAAGGTATATTGGTCCCCCTTCAATCCCGTATGCATCAATTTCTATGCTAGGTTGAAGCTTCTGTCACTCTTGCCCTCCAATACATAGTCCTATCAACATACAACTAACCCTAGGGTGTGATCCACGCGTGCAATCATATGATGGGCACCAAAGGACAGCAACATAACCACAAGCAAATTAAATCAATCATAGCAATTCATCAACCACCGATAGGACAACGAAAATCTACTTAGACATCATAGGATGGCAACACATCATTGAATAATAATATGAAGCGTAAAGCACCATGTTCAAGTCGAGGGTACAACGGCTTGCGGGAGAGTGGACCGCTCTAGATAGAGGGGGGAAGGTGATGGAGATTTTGGTGAAGATGGCGGAGGTGTTTGTGTAGATCGCGGTGATGATGACGGCCCCCGGTGGCACTCCAGTGCCACCGGAAGCGAGGGGGAGAGAGCCCCCCCTCCTTCTTCTTCCTTGACCTCCTCCCTAGATGGGAGAAGGGTTTCCCCTCTGGTCCATGGCCTCCATGGCACGGGAGGGGCGAGAGCCCCTCCGAGATTGGATCTGTCCCTCTGTCTCTCTCTGTTTCTACGTTCTCAGATTCTTCCCTTTCACCGTTTCTTATATTCGTGGAGATCCGTAACTCCGATTGGGATGAAATTTTAACACGATCTCTATCCGGAAATTAGATTTCTTGCGGTGAAATAAGGGCTCCAACCGCCTTACGGGGTGGCCACGAGGGTCAGGGGCGCGCCTGACACCCTGGGGGGCGCCCCCCTACCTCGTGGGCCCCTCGAGCATCGTCTCGTGTGGATTCTTCTTCCCAAAAATCATATATATTCCAAAAAAAATCTCCGTCAGTTTTTATTCCGTTTGAACTCCGTTTGATATGGATATTCTGTGAAACAAAAAACATGCAACAAATAGGAACGGGCACTGGGCACTGGATCAATATGTTAGTCCCAAAAATAGTATAAAAATTTGCCAAAAGTATATGAAAGTTGTAGAATATTGGCATGGAACAATCAAAAATTATAGATACGACGGACACGTATCAACATCGTTCTTTGTAAGCTCATTGAGAGGTGCAGCAATGGTGCTGAAATCTCTCACAAAACGCCTATAAAATCCTATGAGGCCAAGAAAATTCCTCACTTGTGTGACCGTTTTGGGCTGCAGCCAACTCTCAATAGCTTCAATCTTGGCTTTATCAACTTCAATTCCCTGTGGAGTAACAACATAGCCAAGAAAAGATACTCGGTCGGTGCAGAAGGTGCACTTCCCAAGGTTACCAAACAAACGTGCATCACGTAGAGCAATAAAAAAGCACGTATATGTTCCAAATGTTCCTCCAAAGATCTGCTATAAATCAGTATATCATCAAAATAGACTACCACAAATCGCCAATGAAAGCACGTAAAACTTTGTTCATTAGTCTCATGAAAGTACTAGGCGCATTAGTTAACCCAAAAGGCATGACTAACCACTCATATAAACCAAACTTAGTTTTAAATGTTGTTTTCCCTTCATCTCCCAATTTCATATGAATTTGATGGTATCCACTACGCAAATCAACTTTGGAGAAAATTGTAGAGCCACTCAATTCATCAAGCATATCATCTAGCCTAGGAATAGGATGACGATAACGAATAGTAATATTATTAATGCCTCTAGAATCAACACACATACGCGACGTACCATCCTTTTTAGGCACTAGTATAATAGGAACAACACAAGGACTAAGAGATTCGCGTATGTAACCTTTGTCGAGCAGCTCCTATACTTGACGCATAATCTCCTTCGTCTCCTCTGGATTGGTATGGTATGGTGCACGGTTGGGTAGCGATGCACCGGGAATTAAGTCAATTTGATGCTCAATCCCTCGGATAGGTGGTAATCCCGGTGGCACATCTTGTGGGAAGACGTCAGCGAACTCCTGCGAAATGTTAGTGACAATTGGGGCAAAGAGGAAGGCACGTCCTCGAATGAAAATAATGCCTCTTTGCACGAAAAGCATAGCAAACAGATTTGCTGAAATCTAGCTCATCAATATCAGATTTTGTGGAAAGTAAACATGCACTTTTCAATTTAATTTCAAAAGCAACACTAGATGGTTTATTATTAGGTTTCATTTGTTGCTCAAATTCTTTTGCCACAATCTTATTTTCACTCTTATATTTCTCCTGTTTTGCTTTGTTAGCTCTATTAATATCATCTTTCAAAATGGATTCAGGAGTCATAGGAAGCAAAGTAATATGGCTATCCTTATGAACAAGAATATATTGATTATTTCTACCATGTTGTACATATTTTTTTTATCAAATTTCCATGGTCTACCAAGTAATAAGGAACATGCTTGCATGGGTACCACATCACAATCAACATAATCAGCATATGTAGAGATACTAAAATGCACACGAACAGTACGTGTTACCTTAACCTTGCCGCTGTTGTTGAACCATTGGATGTAGTAAGGATGTGGATGTGGTCTTGTGGTGAGAGATAGCTTCTCCACCATCTCCATGCTAGCCAAGTTGTTGCAACTCCCTCCATCTATGATGACGCGAACAGAACGTTTCTTCACAACTCCCTTTGTATGGAACAAATTATGCCTCTGATTTTGCTCAACTTGTGTAACCTGCACACTCAAAACACGTTGAGCAACTAAACATTCATACCTGTCAGCATCTTTAGCAGCCATGTATTGCGTGTCTTGATCAGAATCCTCTTCACCGTGTTCTTCATGTGTAATAAGAGCCAAAGTCTCCTCATCATAGTCACTAGTGGACTCATACCCACCATCCTCAGTAGCAATCATCACACGCTGAGATTTGCATTCTCTCGCAAAATGTCCTCTTCCCTTACAACAACGACAAATAATATCACTTGTGTGCCCCATTGATGCCATGGAAGAAGAAGAGCTCTGCGCAGGCCCGGCAGGTGTGCTCTTGGCAAATAGTGGTGGTTGTGCCTACTTTCTTGTATCACGGCTGGAGGTGGCACCTGATGGAGATGCTGGTGTAGTGGAAGTAGAGGATGCACGTGGTGTCCATGATGATGATCGACCTACAGAAAAGTTAGTTCGCGCCAATGCCTGTTGATCCTGCACTTAACGTTCAGCTTTATAAGCAAGATGGAATAAACGAGTGATATTAGTATACTCCTTGTACTCTAGAATGGTCTGAATCTCTCTATTTAATCCACCTATAAAACATGCAAGCATAGCTTCATTCTCCTCAACAATACCACATTTAATCATGCCAGTTTGTAATTCCTGATAATATTCTTCTATAGAATTTTTTCCTTGTCTTAAACGCTGCAATTTTTGAAGTAATTCACGTTGATAATATGGTGGAACCCAACTAGTACGCATAGCAGTTTTCGAAGCAGCCCAAGTAGCTGGAATAGGATATAATCTACAATGTTCAGACCACCAAACACATGCAAAACTAGTGAAAGCACAAACAACAGCAGGAACACGTCTCTCCTTGGGATATTGTAAACATGTAAAACGTTATTCAGTTTCTAACTCCCAAGTAAGATATATATCAGGAACATATCTACCCTCAAATGGTGGAATATTCAACTTCAGTTTAGGAAAAATGTCATGATCTCGTACCTCAGGTGGTGGTGCAGCCCTACCATTGTGATGATATACCTGAGGACAACCTGGTGGTGGTGGTGGTGGTTGCACGTAGTTCTGATTTTGATCAACCTCGTCCTCGTAATGGTCCTCCACCTCTGCAGTAGCAGCAGGAGCGACAGAAGCATCAACAGCGGCACCAGAATTTTGCCCAGGGTCAATGGGGACACGCTGTGCTCGTCCCACTTGATTTGGAAGGTGACGTTGTTGTTGTTGTTGTTGTTGTTGTTGTAGTGGTGCGTTAGGTGCAGCCGGTGGTGGTGGTGGAAGACCCGCGAGCAATTCATTAAACTTGTTATCGAGCTTTGTTTCGAACGTCTTCTCCATGCCATCTATCTTCTCCATGGCCTCTTCAAATATGTTTAGCACATCTTGCACCTGTCCACTGATCATTTGCTGAAATTTATCATGGAACTCCTTATTCGTCATGTTCTCCTAGTCAGTCTCATCGGCTTGTGATCCAGTTCTTACCCAGCAGCAGGCCGTGATCTGCAACCGTCGTAGTCAAAACTCTCAAAGCTTGGATAGAGCGATTAGCAGGGAAAGTCAAACGCATGACATAGATGTATGTGAAGCTGGGAAGGCTTATAATATGGTAGCAAAAAGGGTCAGCAATAATCAATTCAGAGAAGCAAAGTTGAATAAACGTTGAACGACGGTACTATGCTGGTCCTAGGCTAGACCGTGGTAGAGACGCGAGCCTAGAACACTAACAAAATCACGGCGCTGCACGTAAACAAGGGAAAAGCACACTCTGGAACTTTTTTTTGCTCTGTTTTTTTTGCGCTCCTCTTTTTTTTGCGAAAAATCACTATAATGGCAAGTGTCTCAAAACTCTTCCCTTGTCAAACTGACAGGATGGGCACAAAAATTTTTTTTAACCTTTTTTTTTTCAGAAATCATGGCAGCGACGACGAAAAAGTGCGACAAAAATTCACTATGATGGCACGTGGCTCAAAAGACTCAGAAAAGCCTAAAAATAGGATAGGGAAAAATATTTTTGCCTGCGAAAAGTTTGGCCTAAAATATTTTTTTTCTGAAACCTACTCAGGCAAGGAAACACGAATCGGGAATTAGACAGATCTTGAAAACAAACCTAATATGACAGGAACTTAGATTGGTGGTGGATATATGGTGGTAGGACATGGGAACGGTGGTGGTATATGGATATGGATTGGTGGTGGTATATGGATACGGATTGGTGGTGGTATATGGATACGGATTGGTGTTGGTATATGGAGACGGATCGGTGGCGGATAAGCGGTGGTGGTAGATGGCAGGGGCGATGATGATGGTGCGGCGGCGGCGTGACAACTTATGACTAGAACTCGAAACTCTAAAAGACTACACTCTAAGACCAGCAACTAGACACGACGATGCAACCACAAATTCAACAAAGCAAAATACTGAAAAGACTATGCAAAGGCTCAGACTGGTTCGGATATGATGAACTAACCTTATTATTTTGGCTTTTTCTTGGACTGTAGGTATGAAGAATCGACTCGATCTAAACTACGAAAAACTATAAAATCTCACCGAGCAACCTGGAAATCTGATACCACTTGATAGAGGCGAAGGTGTTCCGATGTTTCGATGAGATAGATATCGTTTTCTGTGGGAGTCGACTTTGACAATCCGACTACAAACGTGCTAAGACGTCGCACCTTAGCAATCGCTAAACCAACTTCTGAGGGTTATTGACCATGCCGGAGCACGATCAACCTGACCACAAGGGTCTATTTCCAGCGAGCAAACGAAGAACAAGCAAGAAACTGAGATTGCAATCTGGATATTGCGAATAAAATAGGAAATCTTTATTAATGAAGGTGGGGTTCTGTGACGTCTTGGTCTGGTCGTTGGACACAAACGAAGTACGCGAAGTTGCAGCTATGGTGAACTTTTAATCTAAACAAAACCCAAAGTCTAAACGACACCCCAAGGGCTGTATATATGGAGGAAGAGGGGGGAATTGGCTCTTGGAGGAGGGGTCCGAAACCAACCCTAACTCTTGTTTCCCCACACATACGGACTCTAAAAACAGCCTATACTTAAGTATTTCGAAAATACATGGGCCTGGCCCAATAATAAGGTGACGCAACACCTAGAATAGCCTCTGGACGAAATTTATGAAGTGGCATCTTGTATATTTCGTCCAAGGCTTCATGCACTCCTTATGGTGGCTTCAACGTCCTGAAATCATCACTTGTAACTCCGTTCTTGATCCCCTTGCACATGCCATCATCTCCATGCTTGGTCTTGCTCCAGTGTTCATCCCTCTTATCCATGCCAGGCCCTTCATTTGTAAGCAAAACAAATATATCCAATGTAGGCAGCATCATATTCTCATGAACATTAGAATCATTACCAAGGAACGAAAGTACCTGGTAATTCAATTGGCGTGCGCGAGCTCTAGTAATTGGTCCAGTATATATAGCAGTAGGGGCTGTGGGTGTAACAATGGTATTGATGTCCTCATCAGGGGTCCTTCCCACACAACCCAGAAACCGTCGGGGATATGCCCTTCTGGCACACACGCTCGGCAAAATGAGTTCGTGTGTGACCGGCGAGTGCTCAAATATGGAAATATGTACAGTAGAGCTAAAAAATACAATTATACAGGCGAAATTGTTTACGGTCGCAAGTACATCCCACATAGCCAGTCCCTGCTAAATGTTTTCGTTCGTATGTACATCCCACACATTCACTCCAAGGTAAACGTTTCCGTTCACAAGTACATCACACACAATTTCCCCCCTTAAATCGTTTGTGATAACATTGCCATTGCACACGATATTAACTATTTTATCGATTGCATTATTGAATGGATCACACACGGTGCGTAGAAGAAACTGTGTGGCAAGGGCTGTCCATCACACACGGTTTTTATGTGGTAAACGTTTGCGCAAGGTGTCCTAACGCAAACAGTTTTCAAGAGAAGGTCGTGTGTGATTGTTCATTAATCTATCACGGTTTATTCCTAGAAACTGTGTGCGTTGCGTGAGGTCATCGCCCACGGTATTTTCTGAATAACCGTTTGCAATAGCAAAACCGAATTAGCAGGCTAATTCGCCATGAGCAGGCTAATTGCCCTATTATTAATAATCTATTTATTAATCTAATTGACATTCATATTAAGCACGTAATATATTTCATTTCCATATTAAGGAAGCATGATTTCATAATTGAAATACATCTGAGTACAACATGATATAGCTTCAGCACTCAGCCTCCCCATTACACAACTGCACCAGCACCAAGTTTCGCATGCAACATGTAGAAACTTTCGAAATTAGCATCATAGACGGTATATAGACAGATGCATCTCATCTGGAAAACTGCTGAAGCGGAAGGCCGATATTGAGCCTTCATTCATGTTGAAGGTCTTTGCAACTTTAGGCCAGTGCCTGTGGATGATGGACCGTCCTTCCTTCTTCCTCTTCAGGAACACTTCAATATTGAACAGCGGGTGTTGTATGAAAACCTTCCTCGCCTCCTGACCATAGAGGTGGTTTGAGAGGTAATCATTAGTGAACTGCTTTGGAAAGGCCTGAAAACAAGGATGTGCATAAATATCTTCTCTATATTGGAAATGGGGCAAAGGAATAAAAAAAGGCAAGGTATAATAGTTAGTACCATCTTGTAGTGAACTGATGTCTTCTTCATTGTGCAGACAAAGATCTTGTTGTTTTTGTCACTAATTTCTTTATCCTAACAATCTTTCTGAGTTTCTTGACTTGATTGATATTCATGGACAACTCATTTCCCCAGATGCAAAAGGGTCGAACAGTGGGTCAAAACCTCTAACAACAGGACCTACATGTGCAAGACCAAATTGTTAAAAACCTAAATATTAGAATGGTTCCTGCAATTGCACAATAATGTGCTATTAGACAATGGACCATGCATGTGCTAACCTCTATTTTAAACCTTAGTGCTTCCCATTGTTTCCTAGCAACACATATAAGGTAGTTGGTCATCAGGTTAAGTAAGGGTTCGCATGCTATCAGTAAAATATGTTGATGAAAAATAAGCACATTGCAGATTCATCAGATTAATTCAAGCCACGTGGAAAACCCATTTATCCAAATGAAGCATGATTAAGAACTAGGAAATATAGGACTTGTATATGTTTCTCATGTATTAAGTGCAGCCAAATTCGATTTATTCCTCACATGCACAACAATACAAAATTCTACCCACGACAATTGGACATCACATTGCAGAATTGAACCAAGCATTTAACTAAACACCACAAAAAATGAACCAAACATTAACTAAGCACCACATTGCACAATATAACATACTCCTAATAGAAGATCAGACAGCTAACAAAACCAAGCATGCTTAACAACTTGGAAATATAGCAATTGTATTTGTTTCTCATGTATTTACTACATCCAAATTCAATTTATTCCTCACATGGTACACAATAACAGAATGCACCCACAACTATTGAACATCGCATTGCAGAATTGAACCAAACATTTAACTGAACACCACAACACAAATGAACCAAATGTTAACCGAGCACCACATTGCACAATGTATAACCAAACCAAGCATGCTTGACAACTTGGAAATATAGCAATTGTATTCGTTTCTCATGTATTTTGTAAAGATAAATTAGATTTATTTCTCACATGGTAGACAATACAAAATTGTAGCCTGAAGAATTGAACATCACATTTGCAGAATTGGACCAAACAGTTAACTAAAGACGACAACTAATTAACAAAACAGTTAATAAGTGAGCACCACACTGCATGACATATAGAACATATACACAAGAGCAATAGATTGCATGGTAAAATTAGATAGCACAATTCACTAGAATTTGTGAAGGAAAGGTTGGAGCAGCACATGCAACGGGAAAACCGAGCATACTTAAACGGCGTAGATAGCAAATGGCAAGGTGCTCCTCCAAGATCTGGGGGTCGACACGAATGGCAGCCATCGCGACTCATCCGCGTGTGCAGCCGCCATTTTCTTCTCCGCTGCCAAATGCTCCTTGAGGTCCTGGCTATACTGCACGCACCATGGATTAGGGTGGCGCTTATTTGGTGGAGGGGTCGGTGATTTGGGTTGAAGGTGTCGCGCTGGCGGTCTGGGCATGTGGGATGTGGAAGGAGGAGGAGGATGGGGTCGGCTGTGGATTACCTGCCTGGATAGACGAGGCCGAGCAGCATGAAGGAGGGTCGCCGATGAGGAGGCGACGCTGCAAGCAAGGAGTGAAGGTTTCAACTTGGAAAGGAAGGCAGAAACAGGGGAAATGCGGCTTTTGGTACGGGGGAGGGGGCGGGGAGGTAGATATTTCCACGAAAGCCAAAAATTTGGAATCGCTTCAGCGAAAAAACTAGTGCGCAATTCAGAATAGTGTACGATATGTGAACATCACAAATGATTCAAATATCTTAACCCGTGTGTGATGAGTTTGAACGTAAAAAATTTTGGTTCAAATTTTCCTGGTTACAGTGGTCATCCACGTCATTGCATAATTTGGGTACACAAAGGAGACTACAACACACCCACACTTCTTAATCGAGCAAGCTCAACAATTAAGAAGAGCTAGCTGACCTAAACATTACTCTAACAAATTAAAGACCGGTGCTCTTAATTAAACAAAACAAAGAATACTACTACGGCCGGTGCTCGTCGATATCCGCCGCCGCCTCCATGTCCAGCTCGCGCCCGACGGTCTCCTGGGGAAGGGGCTCCATGGCATCCATCGCACCATACTCGGCAAGCATCTCACCATCCACATCTGCCATCTCTTTGGAAAAGGCCGCCACGAGCTGGGCGTGGGCGGCCGCGATCTGGGATTGTACGGGCTCCGTCATCGCAAGGTATGCGGCGGAGGAACAGACGGTTGCTCGAACACTCTCGGCGATTGCCAACTCTTGCATCGTGGGTTGCCGACCGTTGTTGGAGAAGCTTCGTTCGATTTGTGCGGTGACCACCAGAAGCTGGGCGTGGGCGGCCTTGACATGGTCGTGGGCGGCCTCCAGCAGGGATAAGGCCGCCGCTGCGGAGCGGAAAACTGTTGTGCCTCTCTCGCTAGTTGCTATCCCCGAGGTAGATGTTGCTGCCGCCACCTGAGAAGCAACAACGGCTGTTTGGGCTGCCATGGCCTCCCAGTGGCAGATTGCGGCCACGCTCATGCACCTTGTTAGCACGCGCCTGGCGGTTGCAGCCGCGCTCTCGCCGGAGTCGGCTACCGAAGTTGCCCTCACGACGTGGGTCCACGTGCCCATCTTTCACCGACGACGATTGAACAGCGAAGTGATATTTGGGGAGTGAGCTAGTGTGCTTGAGACGCCGACTATGGACTGTAGCGATGCACCTTCTCGCGTAAGCAATAGGCGTACTATACACCGATGGTGCTCCAGGATATTTTGTGATGCATCTCACACGGTTGGTGATAATAAACCGTGTGGTATCTACTTGATTTTTCATCTTGATTTGAATTACATAATGGGGTCACAGCGGCAATGGATGGTGTTTGAATTGCTAGACCTTTTATCAGCAGTGAGAATGCAACTATATGTGTGTCGTAAAAGAATTGGAATTATTCAGGGTTCTTTTGAACATTTTACACATTAAATTGGTTTTCTAGCCTTTTCAGGTGCACAATTCAAAATTAAACTACATGCACATGCTCTGGTGCACCAACATGGGTAGTAATATCATATATGTGTCCATGGGTTTATGCTTATGTCCGATGCAAGAAATGGGGATGAAATTTGAACACGACGACACTGTGGCTCTCCGGCAAACGTCACATACTTGATTTTGTAATTATAGTAAATCCAATATTCGTCTGAAATTCATGAAACTTGGCATGCTAACATGGAGTGGCATCAACAAGCCATGGTAAATTTTTTGTCCCATTTGGGGAAGGTTTGGGGATATGCTTCTCACAAACCAGAGCTTCTCACAACAATCCTGATCGTTTCGGTAGGGAACATCCCACCTTTGGGGACGAAACGACATCCATTGCCTCTTATTGCTTTCAAATTTTTTCTCGTGTCAACATAGAACAACAGGAGTGTTGTGTCAACTGTTGTGATTTTTCGGGGTTCGTTTGTATATTTTTATGCATTAACTGAGTTTTCAATGCATTTATATGCATAATTCAAATTTGAACTACATGCACATGCTCCAGTGCATATAAATTGGTTGAAAAATCAAATGTGTGTCCTTGGGTGCATGCTTAGGTCACATGCAAGAAATGGGAATGAATTTCAAACAACAGGGCACCGTCACTCGGCTGCAAACATTAAGATACCTGGTTTTTAAATTCTAGTAAATCCAAAACTCGTCTGAAATTCATGAAACTTGGCATGCTGTCATGGAGCGGCATCAACATGTCATGGTAAAATTTTTGTCCCATTTGGGGCAGGTTTGGGGATATGCTTCTCACAAACCAGAGCTTCTCACACCAAGCTTGATGGTTTCGGTAGGGAATGTTTCACCTTTGGGGACAGAACGATATCCATTGCCTCTTATTGCTTTCAAAAAATTTCTCGTGTCAACATAGAGCAACAGGAGTGTTGTGTCAATTTTTGGGATTTTTTGGGGTTCGTTTGGACATTTTATGCATTAATTAAGTTTTCAATGCATTCATGTGCATAATTCAAATTTGAACTACATGCACATGCTCTAATGCATATAAATTGGTTGAAAAATTCAGATCTGTATCCATGGTTGTATGCTTAGGTCCCATTCAAGAAATGGGAATGAATGTCAAACACCCTGCATCTTCATCACCGATGACTCCGCCTGGCTGCAAGAGGTTCCCCTCGACGTTGAGGCCCTTCCCATCCGCGGGGCAGCGCACTTCCTGCGAGTGCCTGCAGCGTCCTCCTGTGGCAGTCATTGATCCAGTATCGGCCAGCTCCCACTTCGTCCACCCTTCCAGCTGTACGCCATCGCAAGAGATCTGGTCGATCGCGGCTTCAGCGCTGGGTGAAGCATGCGGTGGCCCGCCAGTCGGCCACCCCTCAAGTCGCGGAAATCGAGCCCGACGAATCTCTCTATGGACTATTCAACTTGTCGACTGGTTCCGCTGAGACTCTGTCCGAGTGCGGGAGTAGCGACCCCGCGGCGGAGGTCCTGATGGTCGACACGCCGCGCAACCTTCCTGGTTTCGGTCGCAGTAGCGGCGATGATGGCGGTGGCACTCCGTCGCCCGGTCATGACGAGTATGATCCCGAAGCCCTCACTTCAGAGTAGAGGGAAGAGCTGCATCGTCGTGACATGGAGGCGCTCCACACCCCCATCATCGGAGAGACCTCTGAGGCTCGGGCCTTGAACACTATGCGCCTGGCCACCTTGGCTGAGCGCGTGCATCTAGAGAATCTCCAATATTCACTCGACGAACGCGCTAGTCGACAGATCCCCGAATCCAGTCGACGTCATCGACAATTGTTTCTGCCTGAACCTTAGGTACATCGCACACCAGTCCAGAATCTTGCAGCCTCAACCCGTATAGCAGAGTTTATTCAGCCATCCCGTTCATAGGCTGGCAGAGGTTTGATGCAGATTCGGGCGTTGCTTCGGGCGGCGGGGGAACAAAACTCAGCCGTTTCTCAGTCGCACAACATGATCCATAGCAGGCCCATGATGGTGGACACAGTTCAGTCGGCTCACAGCCCAAGATCGCCTTCGTGGCATGAAGGTCGTGGACACCACCAGGAGCAATACTTGGGTCGGAATTACGAGCAGTATGATTATCGACTCGGCCATGATGACCAGCGTCGAGTGCCTACGCCCCCTCCGAGGGGCGGATCGTATGTGCCCCGGCAGTACGAAGACAGACGCCCATATGGCGATGATCGAAGGGGCCCAATCGACCCAAGAGAGCCCGGGTTTGATGCAAGATTAGTTCTTGTGCAAGGTTTGGTTGATAGAGGCCAGACACACAGAGAAGGACTAGACAGAGATCGTCCGATTGGTAGCAGAGTGCATGTTTCTGGTCCTGAATGTTTCAGCAGAGCCATCAGAGCTGCTGAGATCCCTCCCAACTTCAGATTGGTGACGAGAGTGAGTAAGTTCACCAGTGAGTCGAAGCCAGACACTTGGCTACAGGATTACCGAGTGGCTGTGCAGATTGGTGGCGGCAATGATGATGTCGCCATGAAGCACCTCCCCTGATGCCGGAGGGTTCAGCTAGAGCTTGGTTGAATCAATTGGCTCCTAGCAGTATCTTCAGTTGGGAAGAATTGGCTCGAGTGTTCGTCAGGACATTTGAGGGCACTTGCAAACGACCTGCAGGGCTGACTGAACTACAACATTGTGTCCAGAAACCGAATGAAACTTTGAGAGATTACATCCAGAGGTGGACCACTCTTCATCATACCGTGGAGAATGTGTCTGAGCATCAGGCTGTTTGCGCCTTCAAGGAGGGCGTTCGGTACAGAGAGCTTAACCTAAAATTCGGTCGAACAAGAGATATGTCCCTGGCTCGAATGATGGAAATAGCCACTCGGTATGCTAACGACAAGCTAGAAGACCGACTCCGCAGTGGCAAGAACAAACCAGTCGCCCAGGACACCGGAGGAGGAAATTCCAGTTGGAAGCAGAAGCGAAAAGCCGAACCCGCAGGTCCTGGTGAGGCCGCAGTTTTGAACCAAGGGAAATTCAAAGGAAAGCCTAAGGGCCCATGGATATCCAAGAAAGTATAAGATCAAGCAGGAAATGACGTGCTTGAATTTCCATGTCACATACACACCAAGAAAGATGAAGAAGGAGACCTGATTTACCCCAAGCATACCACTCGATAGTGTCGACTCCTGATTCAGAGCTTCCGAGAGGGTTAGCCCAGTGAAAAGGAGAAGGAATCTGATAAGGACGAAGACAAACAAGAAGATGATGGTTACCCCAATTTTAATGCCACTTTAGTGATTTTTGCTGACGTTGGGAGCAAAAGTCGACTGAAAGTTATCAATCGAGAAGTGAACATTGTTGCTCCGGCAACTACGACATACTTGAAGTGGTCAAAAACTCCCATTACATTCGACCAGTCTGACCACCTAGCGCACGTTGCTACCCCAGGCAGAAAGCATTGGTGGTCGACCCTGTCGTTGGGGGCACTTGACTGACCAAGGTTTTGATGGACGGTGGCAGTGGTTTGAACATTTTGTATGCTAAGACCCTCCGAGGGATGGGCATTCCGATGTCCAGACTCAGCGAAAGCAACATGCGATTCCATGTAGTCATCCCAGGAAAGAAAGCTGATTCCCTCGGTTAGATCACTCTCGATGTGTTTTTCGGTGAGTTAAAAAATTACCGCAAGGAAAAGTTGACATTTGAGGTCGTGGATTTTCATAGTTCCTATCATGCTATTTTGGGCAGGCCTGCGTGTGCTCGTTTCATGGCTTGACCATGTTACGTGTACCTAAAGTTGAAGATGCCTGGCCCCAAAGGTGTGATCATAGTCATTGGGAATTGGCAGAGAGCAGAAGAGTGCGTCCAGAAGGTCTCAAAAATTGCCGATGAACAGATGGCAACAGTAGAAATGGAAGAGTACAAGAAGACTGCAGATCCGAGGGATTTGTTGCGCGCTAAGAAGCCTGCTTTAGAGTCTGCATTTCAGTCATCTAGTGAAACAAAGCCCATTCACATTCACCCGACCGATCCCAATGCTGCTCCGACTCATATATCAGCAACACTCGACAGCAAATAGGAAGAAGCGTTCATCCAGTTCCTCCGTGAGAATTGGGACATCTTCACATGGAAACCATCTGACATGCCAGGTGTACCTACGGGACTGGCTAAGAACCGTTTGCGAGCCGACCCCAAAGAAAAACCCGTTAAAGAGCATCTCCGTCGGTCCGCCATGGAGAAGAGGAAGGCGATTGGCGAAGAGGTGGCTCGGCTTCTGGCAGCTAAGTTCATCCCAGAGATATACCACTCTGAGTGTCTCGCCAATGTCATCATGGTCCCCAAGAAGGATGATTCACTTCGTATGTGTATCGATTTCCAGCACATCAATTGGGCCTGCCCAAAAGATCATTTCCCTCTCCCCCGCATCGACCAAATTGTCGACTCAACTACGGGATGTGAGCGTTTGTCTTTTTTGGACGCGTATTATGGTTATCATCAGATCCGACTGTATGGACCCGATGAAATAAAAATAGCCTTCATCACCCAATTTGGGTGTTTTTGCTATGTTACCATGCCTTTTGGTCTCAAGAATGCTGGCGCCACTTTCATGCACATGATTCAGATGCTTGCTCACTCAAATCAGTCGGAATGTGGAAGCATACATGGATGACATTGTGGTCAAGTCACGTAAAGGTTCTGACCTACTGACTGACCTTGCTGAAACCTTTGCCAACTTGAGAAGATATGATATCAAGATCAACCTGTCAAAATGCACATTCGTTGTTCTAGGTGGAAAGTTACTCGGTTTCCTCGTTTACGAACGAGGGATCGACACAGACCCGAAAAAGGTTGGAGCAATCCTCCAAATGAAACGCCCCGTGCATTTGCATGACGTCCAGAAGCTTACTGGTTGTTTGGCCGCATTGAGCCAATTCATCTCTCATCTCGGTGAAAAGGCATTGCCTCTTTCCCGACTGATGAAGAAGTCTGAAAAATTCGAGTGGACTCCTGAAGCCGAAGCAGCGTTTGTAGAGCTCAAAGCCCTGCTTTCCACCCAGCCGGTGCTTGCGGCCCCAATCAGCAAAGAGCTTGTACTACTGTACATCGCAGCCACTGGACAAGTTGTCAGCATAGTGCTCACGGTCGAGTGGGAAGAATAAGACAAAGCCTACAAAGTTCAACGCCTAGTGTACTATATTTCTGAAGTCTTGACCCCATCCAAGCAGAGATATCTGCATTATCAGAAGCTTGTTTATGGAGTTTACTTGACCATGAAGAAAGTTGCACACTACTTCTCAGACCACTCAGTTTCAGTCGTCAGCAACACTCCATTATCAGAAATTCTGAACAATAGGGACGCAACTTGTTGAGTGGCAAAGTGGGCGATTGAGCTCCTTCTATTGGATATCAAGTTTGAGGAATAGAAGACAATCATGTCCCAAGCAATAGCAGATTTCCTCGCCGAGTGGATTGAACAACAATAACCGACTCAGATTCACTCGGAGCATTGGACTATGTTCTTTGATGGATCCAAGATGTTGAATGGCTCTGGTGCTGGAGTAGTCCTGGTGTCCCCCAGAGGATACAAGCTCAACTATGTCCTCCAAATTCACTTCAATTCTTCAAATAATGAAGCTAAGTATGAGGCACTTTTGTACGGGTTGCGTATGGCCATCTCACTCGGTGTTCGTCGCCTGATGGTCTATGACGACTCAGACTTGGTGGTCAATCAAGTGATGAAGGAATGGTATATCAGGAGTCCAACAATGACTAGTTATTGCAATGCGGTAAGGAAACTAGAGAAGAAGTTTGAAGGGTTAGAGCTCCACCACATACCCCGAATCAAGAATCAAGCTACTGATGATCTGGCAAAGTTAGGTTCCACTCGGAAACATATACCCAGCAATGTGTTCTTGGAGCATCTCCACACCCTGTCAGTCCAAGAAGACCCTTTCATAGAGGAGCCCCCGCAACCGATAAGTTCAATCGATCTGACTGAGATTGAAGTCCCGGCTGTAGTCGACCTAATCATGGAAGTTTTGGTAATCACCCCCAATTAGACGGTACCATGCATTGCGTATCTGCTCAGGAAGGAGCTTCCAGAGGATGAAGATGAGGCCCGTCAGATTGTTCGTCAATCCAAAGCCTTCACGGTAATAGGTGGTCAACTTTACAGAGAAAGTGTCACTGGGGTTGCTCGGTGTTGTATCTCCCCAGAAGAAGGTCGAATGATCCTAAATGAGATCCAGTCGGGGACCTGTGGTCACCATGCTTCCTCTCGGACCATCGTGGCCAAAGCATACCGAGCAGGATTCTACTGGCCGCGTGCAAATGAGATGGCAAAAGATATAGTCGAGAAGTGCGAAGGCTGCCAGTTCTACTCGAACATGTCTCACAAGCCTGCATCTGACTTGAAGACTATTCCACTCGTCTAGCCATTTGCAGTTTGGGGGTTGGATATGGTTGGACCCTTCAAGACTTGCAAAAGTGGTTTCACTCATTTGCTTGTGGCAGTCGACAAATTCACCAAATGGATTGAAGCTAAGCTTATCAAGAACCTTGATTCAAGTACTGCCATCGGTTTCATCAGAGAGCTGATATTCAGATATGGAGTCCCTCACAAAATTAGCACAGATAACGGCTCCAACTTTGATTCTGATGAATTCAGAGCCTTTTGTGCTTCCCAAGGCACTCAGGTTGATTAGGCATCTGTCGCGCACCTGTAGTGGAATGGGCAGGCAGAAAGGGCGAATGGCTTGATCCTTCTAGGGTTGAAACCCCGACTGATGCGTGATCTCAAACATGCCTCTGGAGCTTGGGTGACTGAATTGTCATCCGTCCTGTGGGGACTGAGAACAACTCCCAACTGGTCGACTGACCGAACTCCTTTTTTCATGGTGTATGGTGCTGAAGATGTGCTTCCGAGTGACTTTCTACACAACGCCCCCCCAAGTGGAACTCTTCTCAGAAGCTAAAGCAGAGCAGGCATGCCAAGATGTAGTTGATCTCCTGGAGGAAGAAGGTGAGATGGCTCTGATCCAGTCAACCATCTATCAACAGGACATGCGTCGGTTCCATGCCCGTAATGTCAGAGGTCGAGCATTCCAAGAAGGAGACCTTGTGCTCCAAGTGCTTCAGAAACGACCTCACAAGCTCGCTCCGGCCTGGGAGGGTCTCTTCATCATCACCAAGGTGCTCCACAATGGGGCGTATGACCTCTACAACGTAGACAAGAAAGAAGACGAGCCACACTAATGGAATGCGGAGCTGCTCTGCCGTTTCTATACCTAAACACTCGGATCGACGAGTTGTAATAAGAATCCTTCAGTTTGCTTATCAAAGGCAAGGTTTTGCGGTATCTATGATTGTTATCCCATAAACATGCACATTCAAATCCCCTAGTGGGTGGCTTAGCCGCGAATCCAATTCGCCTAAGTTTCAAAAAACACTCTGAGTGAAGAGCAATCCTTTCACTCGGAGGCTTAGCCGTGAACCTGATTCGCCTAAGTTTCGAAAACACTTCGAGTGAAGAGCATCCCTCTCACTCGGGGGCTTAGCCGCGAACTCGATTCGCCGAAGTGTCAAAAACACTCCGAGTGAAGAGCAGCCCTCTCACTCCGGGGCTTAGCCGCGAACCCAATTTGCCTAAGTTAAAAAACCACTCTGAGTGAAGAGCAACCCTATCACTCGGGGGCTTAGCCGCGAACCTGATTCGCCTAAGTTAAAAAAAACCACTCCGAGTGAAGAGCAACACTCTCACTCGGGGGCTTAGCTGCGATCCCGTACTCGCCTAAGTTAAAAAAACCACTCCAAGTGGAGAACAACCCTCCCACTTGGGGGCTTAGCTGCGTTCCCGTACTCGCCTAAGTTTAAAAAACTACTCCGAGTGAAGAGCAACCCTCTCACTCGGGGGCTTAGCTGCGATCCCGTACTCGTCTAAGTTAAAAAACCACTACGAGTGGAGAGCAACCCTCCCACTCGGGGGCTTAGCTACGATCCCGTACTCGCCTAGGTTCAAAAAACTACTCCGAGTGGAGAGCAACCCTCCCACTCGGGGGCTTAGCTGCGATCCCGTATTCTCCTAAGTTCAAAAAACTACTCCGAGTGGAGAGCAACCCTCCCACTCGGCGTCTTAGCTACGATCCCGTACTCGCCTAAGTTCAAAAAACCACTCCGAGTAGAGAGCAATCCTCCCACTCAGCGGCTTGGTTGCACTCGGAGCTGCGCCACAAATACAATGACTGGCTGCTCTCGGAGTTGCGTCAAAAGTACAACGTCCGGTTGCACTCGGAGCTATGCCACAAATACAATGACTGGCTGCTCTCAGAGCTACGTCACAAGTACAACATCTGGTTGTACTCGGAGCTGCACCACAAGTACAACGTCAACTCCGAGTGGGGAACGACCCATCCTCTCAGAGTTTCAGTTGTTATTCCCAATTCACTCGAAGTCAAAAAACTCAAAGGTGATGAAGACAAAGCAACTGCATTCAGAAGGAAAAAACCAAGTTCAGATAAAATCCATGAAAGTTCTAAACCGCCAGCAGAAGTATTCGAGCGTCAAGCCCGAAAGAGTTTTAATTATTACAAAATCACTTGGCATCCCGAGGCAAATTAAATCAAGCTATCAAGTTTTTCACTTGGCAGGAGAAGGACTAGCTGGCTCGACAAACTCGTCCAGGTTGATTCCATCTGCGATGCGAGTAGCAGCCTTGATGAAGGTCTCCTTGAAGCACTGGAATTGAAGATTCTTGGTATTGGTGACCTTGAGAGCCACCAGCTTCTCTTCTCTAACTTCTTTGCCATGAACGCGGACCAAAGACGGAGCCACGTCAGCGCCGCAGCGAGCAGAGGACTTCTTCCACGCCCGCACTCGACCAAGGATTTCATTGAGTCAAGTCATCAGAGACTCGAGGTCATTTTGGAACGTCACTCCTGGCCAGAGCTCTGTGTCGATCTGTGACACCGCCACTTTCAGTCGTGCAAGATACTCCATAATGCTGGCGAGGCGAGATTCCAGTCGCATCATGTTCATCACAGCTTTGTCCTTAACAAGGGAATTAATGGGGTCTAGGCTCATCTCAATACGCCCAGTCTCTTCCTCGAAATTTTGACAGAATTCTGCACACACAGAAAAATAATGAGTCGACAGTCATATGATGAGTCGGCGGTTGCAAATCAGTCGGACAAGGAAAAGTACCTTCGAGCCTAAGGAACATCTTCTTGGCAAGGCCTCCCAGATAAGTCTCCAGGTCGTCTCTCCTCCGAGTGAGATCTCCAACTTTGTCAGTCAAGGCCACCTTGTCCTTCTTCAGCTGCACACTTCTTTGTTTGCTTCGTCAATGGCGGTCTTCAGCTTGGCATTTTCTTCTTCCAACTTGCCGACTGAAGCCAACTTCTTGTTAGCAAGTTCGGTTTTCTCCCGCGCCGTCTTCTGTGCCGCTGCAAGGTCAAGATCCTTCTGCTCCAAAGCCTGCTTCATTTTGTCTAAAGAAATAACATTCTTCAGACAAGCTTGGAGTTGATGATTTTCACTGCGCACATCTATTTGAGTGGAGTCACTCGGTTTAAAGATTGAAAAGAAAGGATGGCAAGGTTAACAGTCGACAGAGTTATTACCTCCCATGATGGCTGCTTCTTCTTGGGCCTTCTTTAGATTTTCTTTGGCCAGTTCCAGATCAAGGTTGAGCTGAATTTGTTTCTTCTCGTATTCAGCAAACTGGCCCCCGAGATCACAAGATTTCTACAGTCAACAGATAGTCAGTCGACAGAAACAAAGATCAATTGCTGCAGAGTGATAAGATACAAGTTCAAGCTATTATAGGAAAAGAGTTCTAAGACTACTGCTGAATCAAACATTCGACAGTAGTCTCAGGGACTACACCCAGTGGGTGCACTTGGCGTGCCCCCACTGGAACAACTTCCCACTCGACATGGTCCGTCCAGTCCGAGTGGAAGAAGTAAAACGACAACAATATTTACACTCAGACCACCACCGACTGCCCGCAGTCTCGGGGACTACACCTAGTGGGTGCACTTAGCGTGCCCCCACTGGCTCGGAATTCACTCAACGAGATCCGTCCAGAGCCGAGTGAATATACTACAAACAGGCTCTAAGACTCCCGTGGCAAAACAACTCTTTGGAAAGACCCCCGCTGAATAAAACACTCGGCGGCGGTCTCGGGGACTACACCCAATGGGTGCACTCAGCGTGCCCCCACTGGTTCAAGAGTTCACTCGACAAAGATTGGGCGAGTCAACTAACAAAGCTACAAAGTGAAAAAGACACCAAGTGGGTGTGCAGATGCAAGGTGCAGACTCATGATAGATGCGCATTAAAGGTTTCGAAACACTCATCCACGGACATCTTATGAATAATAAAGCAGCAATTTTCAAGTACCATATCCTACCAGAGCAAAGATCAAGCTGAAAGGTCAGTTAGAAATCAACTCACCTAGACATTGGTTTGAAGAGTAGAGCTGGCGTCATAGGCAGCCTTGCTAGCTTCGTGCACCATGTTCATTTGCTCCATCTTAAGGCTTGCTTGGCGTATAGCTTCCTTAGCAGTGCTCACTTGGTCCTCTGGGACATGATGGGTAACAAAGAGCGGAGTTGGTGGAACAGTCTAAGCAGCTAGGGGATCTGAGGCATGGAGTTGCACGGACGGAGAAATGACTTGGGCGGTCGACGCCGAAGGACGATCGGTCGACACAGGATAGGCAAAAGAAACAAAAGCCCAAATTGGATCTCCGGATTGTTGGATCACTGGTTCTGGCACTGATGTCGATTGAAGTACCTTGCTAGCAGGCACCCTCCTGCTCGAACTCCTGCCCTATCTTCCCGTGGTCTTCTGAGGCACATCTTCGTTGTCGTATGGAACTTCAGTGACATTTGGTGGTGCTGCAAAAGACTCGACCGCAAGAGTTTAGTCGATCGACAATACAATTGACAAAATGAGGGAAAGATTGTATAGTTGTACCCACTTTGGAAGTGGCCGCGTCTTCAGTTTCCTCATCATCTTGATCCTTGTATATGTCCATGGAGGTCCGAGAAGTAGCAGCGCTGAATGTTTCAGAACTCACTCGGTCAAGCGAGAAAATGAGTCGACGGTAACATAGAAGTTCCCAAACGACGCAAAAGCAAAGAGAGAAAGCAAAGCACTTACGCAGAAGTGACGGGAACATCCACCTTGATCTTGGGCAAGGCCTTCCGAGGCTTTGAGGGGGCGGTCTTGGGCTGCTTGGCGGCCTTTTCAGATGGTTCCAGAGACGAAGTACGAGTGTGTTTTTGCACTTGTGTGCTTGGAGGAGCTGCCTTGCCATGCTCGCCTACAGGGTCTTGAGACTGTTTGGATCGGCGTTCTGAGCGAGGTGGTGAGTCGACTTCCTCACTGCCGTCCAAGTCGTCACTGTTATCTGCATTGTCATCGGGGGATTGCCAGTCGCCACTCTCATCTGTGCTCTCCGTTCCCTCCTGGACTTGCTCCCCATTTGGCATCGAGTACATCTCAGTATGAATCTGCAAGGCAAGGAGTTCAACAAGCATCAATCAGATTCAAGGACAGTTTTAAATGAGAATAAAAAGGCACTCGGTAACAAAGGTCAGACCTTGTCCGGCTCATTTTTGGCATCGAATGGTGCAACACTTCTGGGCCCGCTGGGGTTGTCCTTGTTTCTAGTGATGCTCCGCAGCCACTGTGCCACCGTCTGCTCGGTGACTGATACGTCTCCAATGTATCTATAATTTTTAATTGTTCCATGCTATTATATTATCAGATGTTTAATGGGCTTTAATATGCTCTTTTATATTATTTTTGGGACTAACCTATTAATCGGAGGCCCAGTGCCAGTTTCTATTTTTTGCCTATTTTAGTGTTTCGTAGAAAAGGAATACCAAACGGAATCCAAACGGAATGAAACCTTCGCGATGATCTTTCTTGGACCAAAAGCAAACCAGGAGACTTGGAGTGGAAGTCTGGAACTCTGTGAGGCATCCACGAGATAGGAGGGCGCGCCCAGGTGGTAGGCGTACCCCCCACCCTCGTGGGCCCCACGGAGCTCCACTGACGTACTTCTTTCGCCTATATATACTCTTATACCCTAAAAACATCAGGGGGAGCCACGAAACCACTTTTCCACCGCCACAACCTTCTGTACCAGTGAGATCCCATCTGGGGACCTTTTCCAGCGATCTGCCGGAGGGGGAATCGATCACGGAGGGCTTCTACATCAACACCATAGCCTCTCCGGTGAAGCGTGAGTAGTTTACCACAGACCTTCGGGTCCATAGTTATTAGCTAGATGGCTCCTTCTCTCGCTTTGATCTTCAATACAAAGTTCTCCTCGATGTTTTGCTTGGAGCGTCCTGTATGATTTGAGTCTTTGCTTTTTATTTTACAAAAATCATCCTTGCTGTACACACCTTTTGGGAGAGACACACATGTATCGGAATTTATTAGAATACTCTATGTGCTTCACTTATATCTTTTGAGCTATATAATTTTGCTCTAGTGCTTCACTTATATCTTTTTAGAGCATGGTGGTGGTTCTATTTTATAGAAATTATTGATCTCTCATGTTTCACTTATATTATTTTGAGAGTCTTTTAGAACATCATGGTAATTTGCTTTGGTTATAAAACTAGCCCTAATATGATGGGCATCCAAGTTGGGTATAATAAAAACTTGCATATAAAGTGCGTTGAATAGTAGGAGAAGTTTGATACTTGATGATTGTTTTGAGACATGAGGATGGTGATATTAGAGTCATGCTAGTGGGGTAATTGTGAATTTGAGAAATACTTGTGTTGAGGTTTGCAAGTCTCGTAGCATGCACATATGGTAACCGTTGTGTAACAAATTTGAAGCATGAGGTATTTTCTGATTGTCTTCCTTATGAGTAGCGGTCGGGGACGAGCGATGGTCTTTTCCTGCCAATCTATCCCCTAGGAGCATGAGCATAGTGCTTGGTATTTGATGACTTGTAGATTTTTGCAATAAGTATGTGAGTTCTTTATGACTAATGTTGAGTTCATGGATTATACACAGTCTCACCCTTCCACCATTGCTAGCCTCTCTAGTACCGCGCAACTTTCGCCGGTACCATAAACCCACCATTTACCTTCCTCAAAACAGCCACCATACCTACCTATTATCGCATTTCCATAGCCATTCCGAGATATATTGCCATGCAACTTTCCACCGTTCCGGTTATTATGACACGCCATCATTGTCATATTGCCTTGCATGATCATGTAGTTGACATCGTATTTGTGGCAAAGCCACCGTTCATAATTTTTCATACATGTCACTCTTGATTCATTTCACATCCCGGTACACCGCTGGAGGCACGCATATAGAGTCATATTTTTTGTCCTAAGTATCGAGTTGTAATCTTTGAGTTGTAAATAAATAGAAGTGTGATGATCGTCATTATTAGAGCATTGTCCCATGTGAGGAAATAAATAAAAAAAGAGAGAGAGGCCAAATAAAAAAAGAGAAGGCCAAAAAAAGAGAGAAAAAATGAGAGAAAAAGAGAGAAGGGACAATGCTACTATCCTTTTCCACACTTGTCCTTCAAAGTAGCACCATGATCTTCATGATAGAGAGTCTCTTATTTTGTCACTTTCATATACTAGTGGGAAATTTTCATTATAGAACTTGGCTTATATATTCTAGCGATGGGCTTCCTCAAATGCCCTAGGTCTTCGTGAGCAAGGAAGTTGGATGCACACCCACTTAGTTTCTTTTGTTGAGCTTTCATACATTTATAGCTCTAGTGCATCCGTTGCATGGTAATCCCTACTCACTCACATTCACATCTATTGATGGGCATCTCCATAGCCCACTGATACGCCTAGTTGATGTGAGACCATCTTCCTCCTTTTTGTCCTCTCCACAACCACCACTCTATTCCACCTATAGTGCTATGTCCATGGCTCGCGCTCATGTATTGCGTGAAAGTTGAAAATGTTTGAGATTACTAAAGTATGAAACAATTGCTTGGCTTGTCATCGGGGTTGTGCATGATTTGAGTATTTGGTGTGACGAAGATGGAGCATGACCAAAATATATGATTTTGTAGGGATGAGCTTTCTTTGGCCATGTTATTTTGAGAGGACATAATTACTTTGTTAGTATGCTTGAAGTATTATTATTTTTATGCCAATAAACTTTTGTCTTGAATCTATCGGGTCTGAACATTCATGCCACAATAAAGAAAATTACATTGATAAATATGTTAGGTAGCATTCCACATCAAAAATTCTATTTTTATCATTTACCTACTCGAGGACGAGCAGGAATTAAGCTTGGGGATGCTTGATACATCTCCAACGTATCTATAATTTTTGATTGTTCCATGCTATTATGTTACCTATATTGTATGTTTAATGTGCTTTAATATGCTCTTTTATATTGTTTTTGGAACTAACCTATTAACCGGAGTCCCAGTCCCAGTACCAGTGCTAGTTTCTGTTTTTTCCTATTTCAGTGTTTCGCAGAAAAGAAAACCTATATTGAGTGGAAGTCTGGAACTCCATGAGGCGTCCACGAGATAGGAGGGTGTGCCCAGGGGGGTAGGCGCACCCCACCCTCGTGGGCCCCACGGAGCTCCACCGACGTACTTCTTTCGCCTATATATACTCTTATACCCTAAAAACATCAGGGGGAGCCACGAAACCACTTTTCCACCACCACAACCTTCTGTACCCGTGAGATCCCATCTGGGGACCTTTTTCGTCGATTTGCCGGAGGGGGAATCGATCACGGAGGGCTTCTACATCAACACCATAGCCTCTCCGATGAAGCGTGAGTAGTTTACCACAGACCTTCGGGTCCGTAGTTATTAGCTAGATGGCTTCTTATCTCTCTTTGATCTGCAATACAAAGTTCTCCTCGATGTTCTTGGAGTGCAGTGTGTTTGCCAAGATTCGGTGAATTGTGGGTTTATTAACTTGATTATCTATGAATATTATTTGGTTCTTCTCTGAATTCTTATATGCATGATTTGATATCTTTGCAAGTCTCTTCGAATTATTGGTTTAGTTTCGCCTTCTAGATTGATCTTTTTTGCAATGGGAGAAGTGCTTAGCTTTGGGTTCAATCTTGTGGTGTCCTTTCCCAGTGGCAGTAGGGCAACAAGGCACGTATTGTATTATTGCCATTGAGGATAAAAATATGGGCTTTATATCATATTGCTTGAGTTTATCCCTCTACATCATGCCATCTTGCTTAAAGTGTTACTCTGTTCTTATGAACTTAATACTCCAGATGCATGTTGGATAGTGGTCGATGTGTGGAGTAATAGTAGTAGATGCAGAATTGTTTCGATCTACTTGACATGGACGTGATGCCTATGTTCATGATCATTGCCTTAGATATCTTCATAACTATGCACTTTTCTACCAATTGCTCGGCAGTAATTTGTTCACCCACCATAATACATGTTATCATGAGAGAAGCCACTAGTGAAACCTATGGCCCCTGGGTCTCCTTCTTATTATATTGCATCTCTTTTATTATCACATCTCGTTTACTATTTTGCAATATTTACTTTCCAATCTATACAACAAAATACCAAAAATATTTATCTTATTATCTCTATCAGATCTCACTTTTTGCAAGTGACCATGAAGGGATTGACAACCCCTTTATCACGTTGGTTGCGAGGTTCTTGATTGTTTGTGCAGGTACTAGGTGACTTGTGCGTTGTCCCCTACTGGATTGATACCTTGGTTCTCAAAAACTGAGGGAAATACTTACGCTACTTTGCTGCATCACCCTTTCCTCTTCAAGGGAAAACCAACGCATGCTCAAGAGGTAGCAGTGACCTCCTCTGGGTGGACCCGAGCGGTGTCATTAGTGCCCGAGTACATCCACATCGGATGATCGAGGGATTGGAGAGGCTGGATGCATCGACTAAGAAACACCTCGAACAAATCCATGCCAGTCACGCCATCACAGACTAGTTGGACTACCCGGTCGACTAGCATTGACACCTCTCCTTTCTATGCTAGAGTCACGTTCAATGAAGAGGGTTGGAAGACTCGATCCATGGTGAAGGGGGGGAGACCAGTTGACTGACCAGGAGTCGGAACATCCTGGCAGTAGAACCAGGTCGACTGCCACCCTCTAACCAATCGGGGAAGGGTCATAGAAGGAAAAGTACTCCTACTCCTCGTCTGAATCCCTAAACCCTCACACATTTGGATCATGTGCGTCTTTTCATCAATCGGATTTGCCTTTTTCATAGTTTGGGAACGACAAGTAAAGATGTGTTTGAATAAACCCTAATGTGGTCGACAGCCCAAGAAGTTTTCACATAGAGAGACATACACAGTGAGATATGTGATTGTGTTGGGGGAGAAGTGATGAAGTTGGGCACCAAAAAAGTTCAAGAAACCCCGGGAAAAAGGATGCGGAGGCTAAGTGAAACCACGGTCGACATGGGTTGCGAGGAGGACGCACTCACCCTCCTGCGGCCGAGGCTCGGTCTCGTTCCTCGGCAACCTCCAAGACCCGTGAGCAATCAAGCCTCCACTGGCTAGATCCTCCAGGTCCTCCTTCTAGATCGTGGATCGAATCCAGTCCCCCGAGATCCAACCGGGCGGCAAACAGACCTCGACGACGACCCTCGACTTGTCTTCTTGCCCTTTGCCGTCGTCGCTGCCTTCTTCAAGCGCTCTAGGGCCACCGTCTTGTCCTTTCCCATGGCGACGAAGTGCGCACGGGAGAGCGGAGACGACGAAGATGGTGGAGAGCGCGGTGGAGAAGCAGAGGAGGAAGAGGACGATTGGGATGCACTGTGCGTTGCATCGACCCGGGCGCTATTTATGAGACCACTTCCGAGTGGCTGACGAGTGGACCTGAGCGATCTTATCATATCCCGCAGCAGGCGCTCACCTGATACACGGCAGAAAAGGCGGCGTGAAGATCGAGGCGGCCCCATCTATCCACTCCGATTACTGTGGCGCGCTCCGTCCCACGCGCTTCCCCAAAATTTCAAATCCCGTGAGATCTGGGAAAGACAGAGCAACCAATCGCGCAGAAGATTTCATACCATAACTCACTCGAAGATTATCAACATAACTCACTCAACGACCTCTGAATTGATCAAGGCGACTGAAATGAAGCTGAAGCCCCAGCATGACTCCCTGATTCCGGTGAAATTCCTCTGAGGCGTGGAATCGACTCGGAACCAACTTCAACTCCCTTTTCACTCGCACCTCAATCCATTCAGGGGCTAATGACGATGTCGTTAACCTAAGGTAGGGTCATAGGCCTGACCTAGACGCCCTACACAAGGTAACTACCGTAGAGTCAAGAACATTCAAAGTACGACAAGGATACCGACTGAAGTAACCCTGGAGTGCAATCCACTCGACCAATTATCTCATTCGGATACCCCAATTTCATTCGACCAAGAAGAAGTCACTCGACCATACAAGAAACCACTCGGAGTACGAAAGACCTAAACCCACTCAGGATGGCAATGGTCAAGCGTTCACTCCACGACCTTTAAGATCATTTATAACTCTTTATAGCTAGCGTTACCGGTAACGCCCTGTCTTAATGTACATTAAACCCTGTAACGTGGGATGGCTGGGGTCCTGGCGCACTCTATATAAGCCACCCCTCCCCTCTGGCACAAGGGTTCGCACCCCCTGTAACTCTCACGCATAATCCAGTCGACCAAGCCTCCGGGCACTGAGACGTAGGGCTATCACTTCCTCCGAGAAGGGTCTGAACTCGTAAATCATGTGTGCACAACCTCATCGTAGCTAGGATCTTGCCTCCTCCTACGTACCACCTATTCTATTGTCAGACTTACTCCCACAACAATATGCTTCTCACAAACCAGAGCTTCTCACAACAAGCCTAATGGTTTTGGTAGGGAATGTTTCACCTTTGGGGACGAAACGATATCCATTGCCTCTTATTGCTTTCAAAAAATTTCTTGTTTCAACGTGGAGCAACATGTGTGTTGTGTCAATTTTTGGGATTTTTCAAGGTTCATTTGGACATTTTATGCATTAATTAAGTTTTCAATGCATTCATGTGCAGAATTCAAAATTGAACTACATGCACATGCTCTAATGCATATAAATTGGTTGAAAATTCAAATTTGTGTCCTTGGTTGCATGCTTAGGTCCCATGCAAGAATTGGGAATGAATGTCAAAAACCCTGCCACCGTCACTGAGTCGCAAACATTGAGATACCTGGTTTTTAAATTCTAGTCAATCCAAAACTCATTTGAAATTCATGAAACTTGGCATGCTGTCATGGAGTGGCATCCACATGCCATGGTAAAATTTTCGTCCCATTTGGGGCAGGTTTGGGTATATGCTTGTCACAAACCAAAGCTTCTCACAACAAGCCTGATGGTTTCGGCAGGGAAAGTTTCACATTCAGGGGACGAAACGGTATCCATTGCCTCTTATTGCTTTCAGAATTTTTCTCGTGTCAATGTAGAGCAACAGGAGTGTTGTGTCAATTTTTGTGATTTTCTGGGTTCGTTTGGACATTTTTATACATTAATTGAGTTTTCAATGCATTCATGTGCATAACTCAAATTTGCACATGCTCTAATGCACATAAATTGGTTGAAAATTCAAATATGTTTCCTTGGTTGCATGCTTAGGTCCAATGCAAGAAATGGGAATGAATGTCAAACACCCTGCCACCGTCACTCGGCCGCAAACATTGAGATACCTTGTTTTTAAATTCTAGTAAATCCAAAACACATCTGAAATTCATGAAACTTGGCATGCTATCATAGAGCAGCATCAACATGCCATGGTAAATGTTTTGTCCCATTTGGGGAAGGTTTGGGTATATGCTTCTCACAAACAAGAGCTTCTCACAACAATCAAAGATGGTTTCGGTAGGGAATGTCCCACCTTTGGGGACGAAACGATATCCATTGCCTCTTATTTCTTTCAATATTTTTCTTGTGTCAACGTAGAACAACAGGAATGGGCCACCAAAGTTGCCCTCACGACGTGGCTCCACGTGCCCATCTTTCATCGGCGATGATTGAACAGTGAGATGATATTTGGGGAGCGAGCTAGTGTGCTGGAGACGCAGACTGTGGACAGTAGTGACGCACCTTCTCGCGCAAGCCATAGGCTTACTATACAACAACGGTGCTCCAGTATATTTTGTGATGCGTCTCACACGGTTGATGATAATAAACTATGTGGGATCTACTTGATTTTTCATCTTGATTTGAATTCATAATGGGGTCACATCGGCAATCGACGGTGTATGAATTGCTAGACCTTTTATCAGCAGTGAACATGCAACTATATGTCTGTCGTAAAAGAATTGGAATTATTCAGGGTTCGTTTGAACATTTTACACATTAAATTGGTTTTCTAGCCATTTCAGATGCACAATTCAAAATTAAACTATATGCACATGCTCTGGTGCACCAACATGGGTTGTAAAATCATATATATTCATAGGTTTATGCTTCTGTCCCATGCAAGAACTAGGGATGAAATTCGAACACAACGGCACCGTGGCTCTTCGGCAAACATCGACATACTTGTTTTTGTAAGTCTAGTAAATCCAAAATTCGTCCGAAATTCATGAAACTTGGCATGCTATCATGGAGTGGCATCAGCATGCCGTCGTAAAATTTTTGTCCCATTTGGGGCAGGTTTGGGGATATGCTTCTCACAAACCAGAGCTTCTCACAACAAGACTGATGGTTTCGGTAGGGAACATACCACCTTTGGGGACAAAACGATATCCATTACCTCTTATTGCTTTCAAAAATTTTCTCGTGTCAACATAGAATAACAGGAATGTTATGAAAATTGTTTTGATTTTTCAGGGTTCGTTAGGACATTTTTATGCATAAACTGAGTTTTCAGTGCATTTATATGCACAATTCAAATTTGAACTACATGCACAAGCTCCAATGCATATAAATTGGTTGAAAAATCAAATCTGTGTCCTTGGTTGCGAGCTTAGGTCCCATGCAAGAAATGGGAATAAATTTCAAACAATAGGGCACCGTCACTCGGCCGCAAACATTGAGATACCTGGTTTTAAAATTCTAGTAAATCCGAAACACATTTGAAATTCATGAAACTTGGCATGCTATCATGGAGCGGCATCTACATGTCGTGGTAAATTTTTTGTCCCATTTGGAGCAGGTTTGGGGATATGCTTCTGACAAACCAGAGCTTCTCACAACAAGCCTGATGGCCTCGGTAGGGAACGTTTCACCTTTGGCGATGAAGCGATATCCATTGCCTCTTATTGCTTTCAAAAAATTTCTCGTGTCAATGTAGAGCAACAAGAGTGTTGTGTCAATTTTTGGGTTTTTCAGCGTTTGTTTGGACATTTTTATGCATTAATTGAGTTTTCAATGCATTCATGTGCATAATTCAAATTTGAACTACATGCACATGCTCTAATGCATATAAATTGGTTGAGAATTCAAATCTATGTCCTTGGTTGTATGCTTAGGTCCCATGCAAGCAATGGGAATGAATGTCGAACACCCTGCCACCATCACTTGGCCGCACACATTGAGATACCTGGTTTGTAAATATTAGTAGATCCAAAACTCGTCTGAAATTCATGAAACTTGGCATGCTGTCATGGAGCGGTATCAACATGGCATGGTAATACTTTTGTCCAATTTGGGGCAGGTTTGGGGATATGCTTCTCACAAACCAGAGCTTCTCACAACAAGACTGATGGTTTCGGTAGGGAACATACCACCTTTGGGGACAAAACGATATCCATTGCCTCTTATTGCTTTCAAAAATTTTCTCGTGTCAACATAGAATAACAGGAATGTTATGAAAATTGTTTTGATTTTTCAGGGTTCGTTAGGACATTTTTATGCATAAACTGAGTTTTCAGTGCATTTATATGCACAATTCAAATTTGAACTACATGCACAAGCTCCAGTGCATATAAATTGGTTGAAAAATCAAATCTGTGTCCTTGGTTGCGAGCTTAGGTCCCATGCAAGAAATGGGAATAAATTTCAAACAATAGGGCACCGTCACTCGGCCGCAAACATTGAGATACCTGGTTTTAAAATTCTAGTAAATCCGAAACTCATTTGAAATTCATGAAACTTGGCATGCTATCATGGAGCGGCATCTACATGTCGTGGTAAATTTTTTGTCCCATTTGGAGCAGGTTTGGGGATATGCTTCTGACAAACCAGAGCTTCTCACAACAAGCCTGATGGCCTCGGTAGGGAACGTTTCACCTTTGGCGATGAAGCGATATCCATTGCCTCTTATTGCTTTCAAAAAATTTCTCGTGTCAATGTAGAGCAACAGGAGTGTTGTGTCAATTTTTGGGTTTTTCAGCGTTTGTTTGGACATTTTTATGCATTAATTGAGTTTTCAATGCATTCATGTGCATAATTCAAATTTGAACTACATGCACATGCTCTAATGCATATAAATTGGTTGAGAATTCAAATCTATGTCCTTGGTTGTATGCTTAGGTCCCATGCAAGCAATGGGAATGAATGTCGAACACCCTGCCACCATCACTTGGCCGCACACATTGAGATACCTGGTTTGTAAATATTAGTAGATCCAAAACTCGTCTGAAATTCATGAAACTTGGCATGCTGTCATGGAGCGGTATCAACATGGCATGGTAATATTTTTGTCCAATTTGGGGCAGGTTTGGGGATATGCTTCTCACAAACCAGAGCTTCTCACAACAAGCCTGATGGTTTCGGTAGGGAACGTCCCACCTTTGGGGACGATACAATGTCCGTACCGTCTTATTGCTTTCAAAAATTTTCTCATGTCAACAAAGAACAACATGAGTGTTGTGTCAATTGTTGTGATTCTTCGGGGTTCGTTTGGACATTTTTATGCATTAACTGAGTTTTAAATGCATTTATATGTATAATTCAAATTTGAACTACATGCACATGCTCCACTGCATATAAATTGGTTGAAAAATCAAATCTGTGTCCTTGGGGTGCATGCTTAGGTCCCATGCAAGAAGTGGGAATGAATTTCAAACAACAGTGCACCGTCACTCGGCCGCAAACATTGATATACCTGGTTTTTAAATTTTAGTAAATCCAAAACTTGTTTGAAATTCATGAAACATGTCATGCTGTCATGGAGCGGCATCAACATGCCGTGGTAAATTTTTTGTCCCATTTGGGGCAGATTTGGGGATATGCTTCTCACAAACCAGAGTTTCTCACAACAAGCCTGATGGTTTTGATAGGGAACGTTTCACCTTTGGGGACGAAACGATATCCATTGGCTCTTATTGCTTTCAAAAATTTTCACGTGTCAACGTAGAGTAACATGAGTGTTGTGTCTATTTTGGGATTTTTCGGGGTTTGTTTGGACATTTTTATGCATTAATTGAGTTTTCAATGCATTCATGTGCATAATTCAAATTTGAACTACATGCACATGCTCTAATGCATAGAAATTGGTTCAAAATACAAATATGTGTCCTTGGTTGTATGCTTAGGTCCCATGCAATAAAATGGGAATGAATGTCCAACACCCTGCCACCGTCACTCGGCCACAAACATTGAGATACATGGTTTTTAAATTATAGTAAATCCAAAACTCGTCTGAAATTCATGAAACTTGGCATGCAGTCATGGAGCGGCATTAGCATGTCGTGGTAAAAAAATTGTCCCATTTGGGGCAGGTTTGGGGATATGCTTCTCACGAACCAGAGCTTCTCACAACAAGCCTGATGGTTTCGGTAGGGAACGTTTCACCTTTGGGTAAGAAGCGATATCCATTGCCTCTTATTGCTTTCAAAAATTTTCTCATGTCAACATAGAGAAACAGGAGTGTTGTGTCAATTTTTGGGATTTTTTCGGGGTTCGTTTGGACATTTTTATGCATTAATTGAGTTTTCAATGCATTCATGTGCATAACTCAAATTTCTACATGCACATGCTCTAATGCATATAAATTGGTTGAAAATTCAAATATGTGTCCTTGGTTGCATGCTTAGGTCAAATGCACGAAATAGGAATGAATGTCAAACACCCTGCCACCGTCACTCGGCCGCAAACATTGAGATAAATGGTTCTTAAATTCTAGAAAATCTCAAACTCGTATGAAATTCATGAAACTTGGCATGCTATCATGGAGCGGCATCCACATGTCGTGGTAAAGTTTTTGTCCCATTTGGGGCAAGTTTGGGTATATGCTTCTCACAAGCCAGAGCTTCTCACAACAAGCCTGATGGTTTCGGTAGGGAACGTTTCACCTTTGCGGACCAAACGATATCCATTGCCTCTTAGTCGTTTCAAAAAATTTCTCGTGTCAATGTAGAACAGCAGGACTGTTTTGTCATTTTTTGTGATTTTCGGGGTTCGTTTGGACATTTTCATGCATTAATTAAGTTTCAATGCATTCATGTGCATAATTCCAATTTGAACTACATGAACATGCCCTAATGCATATAAATTGCTCGAAAATTCAAATCTGTGTCCATGGTTGCTTGCTTAGGTCCCATGCAAGAAATGAGAATGAATGTTAAACACCCTGCCACCGTCACTCGACCGCAAACATTGAGATACCTTTTTGAAAATATTAGTAAATCCAAAACTCGTCTAAAATTCATGAAACTTGGCATGCTATCATGGAGCGGCATGAACATGCCATGGTAAATTTTTTGTCCCATTTGGGGCAGGTTTGGCTATATGCTTCTCACAAACCAGAGCCTCTCCCAACAAGCATGATGGTTTCTTTAGGGAACATCCCACGTTTGGGCACGAAGCGATATCCATTGCCTCTTATTGCTTTCCAAATTTTTCTCGTGTCAATGTAGAACAACAGGAGTGTTGTGTCAATTTTTGTGATTTTTCGAGGTTCGTTTGGACATTTTTATGCATTAACTGACTTTTCAATTCATTCATCTACATAATTCAAATTTCAACTACATGCACATATTCTAATGCATATAAATTGGTTCAAAATTCAAATATGTGTCCCTGGTTGCATGCTTAGGTCCCATGCAAGAAATGGGAATGAATGTCAAACCCCCGGCCATCGTCACTCGGCTGCAAACATTGAGATACCTGGTTTTTAAATTTTAGTAAATCCAAAACTCGTCTGAAATTCATGAAACATGGCATGCTGTCATGGAGCGGCATCCACATGCCATGGTAAAGTTTTTGTCCCATTTGGGGCAGGTTTGGGATATGCTTCTCACAACAAGCATGATGGTTTCCGTAGGGAACGTTTCACCTTTGGGGACGAAACGATATCCATTGCCTCTTATTACTTTCAAAAAATTTCTTGTGTCAATGTAGAGCATCAGGAGTGTTGTGTTAATTTTTGTGACTTTTTGGGGTTCGTTTAGACATTTTTATGCATTTATTGAGTTTTCAATGCATTCATCTGCATAATTCAAATTTGAACTACACACACATGCTCTAATACATATAAATTGGTTGAAAATTCAAATCTATGTCCTTGGTTCAATGCTTAGGTCCCATGCAAGAAATGGGCATGAAAGTCAAACACCCTACCACCGTCACTCGACCGCAAACATTGAGATACCTTGTTTTTAAGTTCTAGTAAAGTCAAAACTCGTCTAAAATTCATGAAACTTGGCATTCTAACATGGAGCGGCATCAACATGCCGTGGTAAATTTTTTGTCCCATTTGGGGCAGGTTTGGGGATATGCTTCTCACAAACCAGAGCTTCTCACAACAAGCCTGATGGCCTCGGTAGGGAACGTTTCACCTTTGGCGATGAAGCGATATCCATTGCCTCTTATTGCTTTCAAAAAAAAAATCTCGTGTCAATGTAGAGCGGCAGGAGTGTTGTGTCCATTTTTGGGATTTTTCGGGGTTCACTTGGACATTTTTATGCATTAATTGAGTTTTCAATGCATTCATGTGCATAATTCAAATTTGAAATACATGCACATGCCCTAATGCATAGAAATTGGTTGAAAATTCAAATATGTGTCCTTGGTTGCATGCTTACGTCCCATGCAAGAAATGGGAATGAATGTCAAACACCCCGCCACCGTCACTCGGCCGCAAACATTGATATACCTGGTTTTTAAATTCTAGTAAATCCAAAACTCGTCTGAAATTCATGAAACTTAGCTTGCTGTCATAGAGCGGCATCAACATGTCGTGGTAATTTTTTTGTCCCATTTGGGGCAGGTTCGGGGATATGCTTCTCACAAACTAGAGCTTCTCACAACAAGCCTAATGGTTTCGGTTGGGAACATTTCACCTTTGGGGACAAAACCATATCCATTGCCTCTTAGTGCTTTCAATTTTTTTCTCATGTCAACGTAGAGCAATAGGAGTGTTGTGTCAATTTTTGGGATTTTTCGGGGTTTGTTTGGACATTTTTTTGCATTAGTTGAGTTTTCAATGCATTCATGTGCACAATTCAAATTTGATATACATGCAGATGCTCTAATTCATATAAATTGGTTTAAAATTCAAATCCATTTCCTTGGTTTTATGCTTAGGTCCCATGCAAGAAATGGGAATGAATGTCAATCAACCTGCCACCGTCACTCGGCCGCAAACATTGAGATGCCTGGTTTTTAAATTCTAGTAGATCCAAAACTCGTCTGAAATTTATGAAAATTGGCATGCTGTCATGGAGCGGCATCAACATGCCGTGGTCAAATTTTTGTCCCATTTGGGGCAGGTTTGGGGATATGCTTCTCACAAACAAGAGCTTCTCACAACAAGCCTGATGGTTTCGGTAGGGAACATCCCACCTTTGGGAACGAAACGATATCCATTGCCACTTATTGCTTTCAAATTTTTTCTCATGTAAACATAGAACAACAGGAGTGTTGTGTCAATTGTTGTGATTTTTCGGGGTTCGTTTGGAGATTTTTATGCATCAACTGAGTTTTCAATGCATTTATATGCTTAATTCAAATTTGAACTACATGCACATGCTCCAATGCATATAAATTGGTTGAAAAATCATATATGTGTCCTTGGGTGCATGCTTAGGTCCAATGCAAGAAATGGGAATGAATTTCAAACAACAGGGCACCATCACTCGACCGCAAACATTGAGATACCTGGTTTTTAAATTCTAGTAAATCCAAAACTCGTCTGAAATTCATGAAACTTGGCATATTGTCATGGAGCGGCGTCAACATGCCATTGTAAAATGTTTGTCCCATTTGTGACAGGTTTGGGGATACGCTTCTCACAGAACAGAGCTTCTCACAACAAGCCTGATGGTTTCAGTAGGGAACGTTTCATCTTTGGGGACGAAACGATATCCATTGCCTCTTATTTCTTTAAAAAAATTCTCATGTCAACGTAGAGAAACATGAGTGTTGTGTCAATTTTTGGGATATTTCGGGGTTCGTTTGGACATTTTTATGCATTAATTGAGTTTTCAATGCATTCATGTGCATAATTCAAATTTGAACTACACACACATGCTCTAATGCATATAAATTGGTTGAAAATTCAAATATGTGTCCTTGGTTGCATGCTTAGGTCCCATGCAAGGAATGGGAATGAATGTCAAACACCCTGCCACCGTCACTCGGCCGCAAACATTGAGATACATGGTTATTAAATTGCAGTAAATTCAAAACTCATCTGAAATTCATGAAACTTGGAATGCTATCATGGAGCGGCATCCACATGCCGTGGTAAAGTTTTTGTCCCAGTTGGGGTAGGTTTGGGTATATGCTTCTCACAAACCAGAGATTCTCACAACAAGCCTGATGGTTTCGGTATGGAACGTTTCACCTTTGGGGACGAAACGATATCCATTGCCTCTTATTGCTTTCAAAAATTTTCTTGTGTTGTAGAGCAACAGGAGTGTTGTGTCAATTTTTGTGATTTTTCGGGTTCGTTTTGACATTTTTATGCATTAATTGAGTTTTCAATGCATTCAAGTGCATAATTCAAATTTGAACTACATGCACATGCTCTAATGCATATAAATTGGTTGAAAATTCAAATTTGTGTCCTTGGTTGCATGCTTAGGTCCCATGCAAGAATTGGGAATGAATGTCAAAAACCCTGCCACCGTCACTGAGTTGCAAACATTGAGATACCTTGTTTTTAAATTCTAATAAATCCAAAACTTGTCTGAAATTCATGAAATTTGGCATGCGATCATGAAGCGGCGTCAACATGCTGTGGTAAATTTTTTGTCCCATTTGGGCCAGGTTTGGGTATATGCTTCTCATGAACTAGAGCTTCTCACAACAAGCATGATGGTTTCGGTCGGGAGCGTCCCACCTTTGGGGACGAAATGATATCCATTGCCTCTTATTGCTTTCCAAATTTTTCTCATGTCAATGTAGAACAATAGGAGTGTTGTGTTCATTTTTGTGATTTTTTGGGGTTCATTTGGACATTTTTATGCATTAACTGAGTTTTCAATGCATTCATGTGCATAATTCAAATTTGAACTACATGCACATACTCTAATGCATATAAATTGGTGGAAAATGCCACCGTCACTCGGCCGCACACATTGAGATACCTGGTTTTTATATTCTAGTAGATCCAAAACTCGTCTGAAATTCCTGAAACTTGGCATGCTGTCATGGAGCGGCCACAAGATGCCATGGTAATATTTTTGTCCCTTTTGGGGCAGGTTTGGGGATATGCTTCTCACAAACCAAAGCTTCTCACAACAAGCCTGATGGTTTCGGTAGGGAATGTTACATCTTTGGGGATGAAACGATGTCCATTGCCTCTTATTGCTTTCAAAAAATTTCTCGTGTCAATGTAGAGGAACAGGAGTGTTGTGTCAATTTTTGTGACTTTTCGGGGTTCGTTTGGACATTTTTATGCATTAATTGAGTTTTCAATGCATTCATGTGCATAATTCAAATTTGAACTACATGCACATGCTCTAATGCATACAAATTGGTTGAAAATTCAAATCTGTGTCCTTGGTTGCATGCTTAGGTCCCATGCAAGAAGTGGGAATCAATGTCAAACATCCTGCCCCCGTCACTCGGCCGCAAATATTGAGATACCTTGTTTTTAAATTCTAGTAAATCCGAAACTCGTCTGAAATTCATGAAACTTGGCATGCTATCATGGAGCGGCATCAACATGCCGTCGTGAAATTTTTGTCCCATTTGGGGCATGTTTGGGTATATGCTTCTCACAAACAAGAGCTTCTCACAACAATCATGATGGTTTTGGTAGGGAACGTCTCACCTTTGGGGACGAACCGATATCCATTGCCTCCTATTTCTTTCAATATTTTTCTCGTGTCAACGTAGAATAACAGGAGTGGTCCACCAAAGTTGCCCTCACGATGTGGGTCCACGTGCCCATCTTTCACCAGCGATGATTGAATAGTGAAATGACATTTGGGGAGCAAGCTAGTGTGCTTGAGACGCCGACCGTGGACTGTAGCGACACACCTTTTCGCGTAAGCCATATGTGTACTATACACCGACGGTGCTCCAGGATATTTTGTGTTGCATCTCACACGGTTGGTGATAATAAATTGTGGCGAATGGACGGAGTTTGAATTGCTAGACCTTTTATCTGCAGCGAACATGCAACTATATGTGTGTCGTGAAAGAATTGGAATTATTCAGGGTTCGTTTGAACATTTTACACATTAAATTGGTTTTCTAGCCATTTTAGGTGCACAATTCAAAATTAAACTATATGCACATGCTCCGGTGCACCAACATGGGTTGTAAAATCATATATATTCATAGGTTTATGCTTCTGTCCCATGCAAGAACTAGGGATGAAATTCGAACACGACGGCACCGTGGCTCTCTGGAAAATGTCGATGTACTTGCTTTTGTAATTCCAGTAAATCCAAAATTTGTCTGAAATTCATGAAACTTGGCATGCTATAATGGAGCGGCATCAACATGCCGTGGTAAATTTTTTGTCCCATTCGGGGCAGGTTTGGGGATATGCTTCTCACAAAACAGAGCTTCTCACAACAAGCCTGATGGCCTCGGTAGGGAACATTTCACCTTTGGGGATGAAACGATATCCATTGTCTCTTATTACTTTCCAAAATTTTCTCATGTCAACGTAGAGCAACAAGAGTTTTGTGTCAATTTTTGGGATCTTTTGGGGTTTGTTTGGACATTTTTATGCATTAATTGAGTTTTCAATTCATTCATGTGCATAATTTAAATTTGAAATACATGCACATGCTCAAATATGTGTCCTTGGTTGCATGCTTAGGTCCCGTGCAAGAATTGGGAATGAATGTCAAACACCCTGCCACCGTCACTTGGCCGCAAACATTGAGATACCTAGTTTTTAAATTCTAGTAAATCCAAAACTCGTCTGAAATTCATGAAACTTGGCATGCTATCATTGAGCGGCATCCACATGTCGTGGTAATGTTTTTGTCCCATTTAGGGCAGGTTTGGGTATATGCTTCTAAGAAACCAGAGCTTCTCACAACAAGCCTGATGGTTTCGGTATGGGACGTTTCACCTTTGGGGACGAAACAATATCCATTGCCTCTTATTGCTTTCAAAAACTTTCTTGTGTTGTAGAGCAACTGGAGTGTTGTGTCAATTTTTGGAATTTTTCGGGGTTCGTTTGGACATTTTTATGCATTAATTGAGTTTTCAATGCATTCATGTGCATAATTCAAAATTGTAATACATGCACATTCTCTAATGCATAGAAATTTGTGGAAAATTCAAATCTGTGTCCGTGGTTGTATTCTTAGGTCTCATGCAAGAAATGGGAATGAATGTCAAACACCCTGCCACAGTCGCTCAGCCGCAAACATTGAGATACCTTGCTTTTAAATTCTAGTAAATCCAAAAGTCGTTTGAAATTCATGAAACTTGGCATGCTGTCATTGAGCGGCATCAACAAGCCGTGGTAAATTTTTTGTCTCATTTGGGGCAGGTTTGGGTATATGCTTCTCACAAACCAGAGGTTTTCACACAAGCATGATGGTTTCGGTAGGGAATGTCCCACCTTTGGGGACGAAACGATATCCATTGCCTCTTTTTGCTTTACAAATTTTTCTCATGTCAACGTAGAACAACAGGAGTGTTGTGTCCATTTTTGTGATTTTTTGGGGTTCATTTGGACATTATTATGCATTAACTGAGTTTTCAATGCATTCATGTGCATAATTCAAATTTGAACTACATGCACGTGCTCTAATGCATATAAATTAGTTGAAAATTCAAATCTGTGTCCTTGGTGGCATGCTTAGGTCCCATGCAAGAAATGGGAATGAATGTTAAACACCCTACCACCGTCACTCGGCCGCAAACATTGAGATACCTGGTTTTTAAATTCTAGTAAATCCAAAACTCATCTGAAATTCATGAAACTTGGCATGCTATTATGGAGCAGCATCAACATGCCATGGTAAAATTTTTGTCCCATTTGGGGTAGGTTTTGGGGATATGCTTCTCACAAACCAGAGCTTCTCACAACAAGCCTGATGGTTTCAGTAGGGAACGTCTCACCTTTGGGGACGAAACGATATCCAGTGCCTCTTATTGCTTTCAAAAAATTTCTCGTGTCAACATAGAACAACATGAGTGTTGTGTCAATTGTTGTGATTTTTCGGGGTTCGTTTGGACATTTTTTGTGTTAACTGAGTTTTCAATGCATTTATATGCATAATTCAAATTTGAACTACATGCACATGCTCTAGTGCATATAAATTGGTTGAAAAATCAAATTTGTGTCCTTGGGTGCATTCTTAGGTCCCATGCAAGGAATGGGAATGAATTTCAAACAACACGACACCGTTGATTGTCGGCAAAACGTTGAGATACTTAGTTTTTAAATTCTAGTAAATCCAAAACTCATCTGAAATTCATGAAACTTGACATCTTTCATGGAATGGCACCCGACATGCGGTGGTATTTTTTGTGTCCATTTTGAGAGAAGGCGCACACAAATAACAGCCAACAAAGGCATGTTGAAAAAATAGCTGCCACTTTAATATCTCAAAGATTTGTATAATTCAAACCGTGTGCGTTCTGTTAACCATTCATGTGAGGCCACGTGTCTGGGTTTTAATGGGTATAGGAGGTGCCGTGCGGATAGCTGCTTGACCTTGACTGAACGGGAGGCATGCGAGCGTAGTCTGGTGCGCATGCTGATTTGGAGGCGTGCAAGCTGTCCTCCAATGCGCAGGCTCACCGGGAAGCGAGCGAGCTGTACGCTGCACAGGCTCACTTGGAAGAGAGCCCTTTGACTTCCATGGCCGCCCCTCCACCCACTGTGGCGCCGGTCCCCATGCATTTGGCTGCACCCGCTGCGCCCGTGCCCGTGCGCGTGCCCCCTCAGCTTCATGGGAGCCGTTGTCGACCGCTACCTCTCAATGCTGCCAGCTGCCGTCCTCCCGCGCCCCGCCCGTCGAGTGCGTGGCGACATGATGTTTGATTTACGAGTGAAGAACATCCTATGCTGCATTGAAGACTTCAAGAACAGCGTCCCGGAGGGCGACAACGACAACGACGGTGCGACACGCCGCCTCCGCTAGAAATAGTTTTTTCTAGGGTTTAATACTATATCTCGATCATTTGAATATAAATTCACAGTATGACTGAATGAAATATATGGTTTAAGAGAACTTGCGTTTTTCTCTCTTAATGTACGAACTTATCAAATGATTTTCTTTTGAAAAAAACATCAATGGTTTTCAAAAATAAAACACTCATTGCAAATGTTTTAGTTAGAACACCTGTATGCAAACCAACAGCTTCCCCAGGAAGCCATGGGAAAATGTGCCGAGTAGGATTTGTGCAGCACTTGACCGCAAACGTTTTAGATAGAACACCCGTATGCAAAGTGAGAGCAGGATTTGTGCATCTCTTCACCGCAAACGGTTATTTTGGATGACCCGTGTGCAACCACTTACAAACAATTTGAGTATGTTGCCATTTGTCAAACTGGAAAGATTAACATTTGTTGATCTAGTAACATTGCCATTTGTCAACCTTGTAACACTGCGATTTGTCAAAATATGAAGCTAAAAATCACTAGCAGTATCTAATATTTTGCAACTAAAATTCAGTAATTAAGCATAGATTTCATTCATAGATTAAGCAGTCATTCTTAATTTATACAAACTGTTCAACTCGACAGTTGAACCAACCAAAAGTTTTCCCCAATTGTTGCCAACCACGTACTAAAATAGTAGTTCAACTATATATACTAGCTAATTTTAAGTACGTTGTACAGTTCCACCACATCTATAGTGAGATGAACTGAACAAAATAGCCCCTAAATACTACTACTACTGCGGAGGGGCTTTGTACTAGTTCCGGCTGCCTCTCCTCTGCTGAGCGCGCTCAGTAAGAGGCGGAGGAGGACGAGCCTACTGATGAGCTGGGCAACCGCAATACGGTGCCTGCCGCTGTTGCAGCTTCAGCGACGCTCACCCAGAATGCCCTCTGCTGCTCCAGACGACCCCTCTCGAAGCGATGGTTCTCCTTGTAGATCTCATGATTCCCTGCCTCTGAGGCGACGTTTGTCGCGACCACGGCAGCGGTAAGGCTCTTTGCATGCTCGACGAGGCGCTCATCCTCCTCCCGCAGGAACTCGGTCTAGTGCGCAAGGTCGCTGACGCACATGCGAGCATCCACCTCCGCCACCCATCTTCGGGCGGTGGTGGCGGAGCGGGTGATGACCCTGGCGGTCGCCAGTGGGCTAGCGGCCACGACGGCCGACGATGGGGTGGCGGCCACGACCACCACATCCCGCCTTAGGGCCGCGGTGGCGGAGCGGGTGATGGCCACGGTGGCCGGCAGTGGGGTGGCGGCCATGACTGCCTCCTCCCACCTTTGGGCCGCGGCGGCGGAGTGGGCGATGGCCCTGGCTTTCAATGTGGTGCGGCGGCATTGGTGGCCGGCAACAGCTGTCGTTGGGCAGCGGCGGCAGAGCGTGTGGTGGGTGTTCCACGCACACCCAACAGGGACGCCACACGCACTACACTACGCCGGGGACTGCGCTGCCGCCGCGGTGTAGCCTCCCAACTAGAGCTGTCCTCTGATGACGGTGGAGTGGCTGAGCAACAATGACGGACCGGTGCCATTGGCAATTGTGGGAGAAGCAGACGAGATAAGCTACAGGGAGGGGGGGGGGAAATGAGACGCAGGACTCGTCGACCGTGAGGGTTTTTATAGCAGGCCGGTAAGCATTGGGATTTTGGGGGATTTCACCGAGTCGGGCGGGAAGCTTGCGCGGGAACCTGCAAGGTTGCGCGGGAACGGGCTCACCGACGATTCATTGTTGCCACCGTTTGGCCAAAAGAACACCCCCGCGCGCTGCGCAAGCTTGCGCTGTAAGCCGCCTGCGGCAGCGGGGTGACAGGACGTGCGAGAGGAGGACGAAAAGCAACGAACACATACGTATAATAAAAAAATTGTGGTTTTAATTACCTACTATACCCCCATCCTGGTTTGTAAGTAGGATTTAACTAATAAAATATGAATGCATGTCGCCAAAGATTATATAGTCGGATTCGTATTTGAACATAGTTTCCAATTATATAATTTTTATAACATGCTTTAACATTTTGTTGGTTAAGTTTAAGGGCAAAGTATGGCACAGAATATAAAGGGGACTATAGACCAAGACAGAGGTAGTAGCACACGACCGCTCTCTACACAGCAACGCAACTGTCGGTCGGCTTGTAGGCGACCATTTCCTGCGTGTTCAACGGCTCTATGCATGTGGTTACTTGTGGTGGAGGCGGCCGCGACGCGCTCTGCTCGCGTCCCGCCGTGTGCGCTCTGCTCTCGCGTCCCTTTGGGTTCTCTGCCCTCGTCCCTCCATGCGCGCTGCCATTGTTTGGGGCCGGCGCATGATCACGCACATTCGTGTGTATGCAGTTGCGCCAGGCGCGGCGCGGCGATGCAGTTACCCGCTGCAAAAAACTGCCATGTAGACGCGCCGAGAATCCATCCCACCTGACCCCTTTTATTCCCGCGGCCATTTACCTTCATCTCCCGTCTCACACGACACAATAAGCACACCCACAAGGACACATACATAGAGGACATCCAGCGGTTCCAATGGCGCTCCCCGTGGCTCCAATGGCGCTCCAAGCGGCTGACGACGACAACGGCGGGCAGTTCACCACACAACACATCATGGACACCTACGTGAGGGGGAAGGCTCCCTCGATGGTCTACATGAACGATCCGGTCTCGGTGGAGAGCTCCATCCAAACTATGGAGCAGTTCCTTGCCGAGGACAAGTACCAAGTGGTCGGCTTTGACATCGAGTACACCATGGGTCGTGTCGGGCACGATCAGAAGGTTGTCGTCGCCCAGTTGTGCATGCGACATGACGTCCTCATCTACCACTACCACCTGGCCACAAGGCCTTGCAAGCATTTCTCCAGGTTTATCAACAGCTCCGACTACAGTTTGGCTACGGTGCACACCACCAACGATCTAAAAGCGCTCAAGGTTTCGGGCTTGAAATGCCTGAATCTTGTCAACATCCAGCACCACTACAAGGTCTGGGGGAGCGTGATATGTCTCCATCGTATCTATAATTTTTGATTGTTCCATGCCAATATTCTACAACTTTTACATACTTTTGGCAATTTTTATACTATTCTTGGGACTAACATATTGATCAAGTACCCAGTGCCAGTTCCTTTTTGTTGCATTTTTTTTGTTTCGTTGAAAATCCTTATCAAACGGAGTCCAAACGGGATAAAAACTTACGGGGATTGTTTTTGGAAAATATGTGAATTTTGGGAAGTGGGATCAATGCGAGACGATGCTCGAGGGGCCCACGAGGGTGAGGGGCGCGCCCCAGGGGGTAGGGCACGCCCTGGGCCATCGTGGCCACTCCGTAAGGCAGTTGGTGCCCTTCTTCCACCGCAACAAAGCCCATATCTGTATAAAAATCATATCAAAATTTCAGCCCAATCAGAGTTACGGATCTCCAGGAATTTAAGAAACGGTGAAAGGGTAGAATCGGGGAGTGCAGAAACAGAAGGAAATAGAGAGAGAGATCCAATCTCGAAGGGGCTCTCGCCCCTCCGCCGCCATGGAGGCCATGGACCAGAGGGAAAACCCTTCTCCCATCTAGGGGGAAGGTCAAGTAAGAAGAAGAAGAAGAAGAAGAAGAAGAAGGGGGGCTCTCTCCCCCTCTCTCCTGGTGGCGCCAGAACGCCGCCGGGGCCATCATCGCGACAACGATCTACACCAACAACTTCACCGCCGTCATCACCAACTCTTCCCCCCTCTATGCAGCGGTGTAACCCATCTTTTACCCGTTGTAATCTCTACTTAAACATGGTGCTCAACGTATATATTATTTCCCAATGATGTATGGCTATCCTATGATGTTTGAGTAGATCTGTTTTGTCCTATGGGTTAATTGATGATCATGATTGGTTTGAGTTGCATGTTTTATTATTGGTGTTGTCCTATGGTTCTCTCCGTGTCGCGCAAGCGTGAGGGATCCCTGCTGTAGGTTTTGCAATGTTCATGATTCGCTTATGGTGGGTGGCGTGAGTGACAGAAGCACAGACCCGAGTAAGTAGGTTGTTTGCGTATGGGAGTAAAAGAGGACATGATGCCTTATAATGCTATGGTTGGGTTTTACCTTAATGATCTTTAGTAGTTGCGGATGCTTGCTAGAGTTCCAATCATAAGTGCATATGATCCAAGAAGATAAAGTATGTTAGCTTATGCCTCTCCCTCGAATAAAATTGCAATAATGATTACCGGTCTAGTTATCGATTGTCTAGGGACAAATAACTTTCTCGTGACAAAAATCTCTCTACTGAAACTAATTTAGTTGTGTCTTTATCTAAACAGCCCTAGCTTTTATTTACGTGCTCTTTATTATCTTGCAAACTTATCCAACAACACCTACAAATACTTCTAGTTTCATACTTGTTCTAGGTAAAGCGAACGTTAAGCATGTGTAGAGTTGTATCGGTGGTCGATAGGACTTGAGGGAATATTTGTTCTACATTTAGCTCCTCGTTGGGTTCGACACTCCTACTTATTGAAAGAGGCTACAATTGATCCCCTATACTTGTGGGTTATCAAGACCTTTTTCTGGTGCCGTTGCCGGGGAGCAATAGTGTGGGGTGAATATTCTCGTGTGTGCTTGTTTTCTTTATCACTAAGTGGATTTTATTTGCTATTCTAAGTTGTTCTCTATCTTTAGTTATGGATATGGAACACGAAATACCAAAAAAATAGGTTTACTTGCTACTCATGGAGATGGGGAATCTCCTAAAACCCTTGATGCTCATTATGTGAAAGATATTATGCACTACTTTAATAATCATGAGAAAACCCCATTCAATTATATAATGGGAGACACGTTGGATCAGCGTGAATACTTTAGGGATTATCACTTGACTCAAAAAGGGAAACTATTATGGGATCAAATTTATATGTTGCATCGGTATGCTCGACAACTATGCTTGAGATATGATTATACTTGTTGCTCTAGGATGAAGGCTCCACATGATGAGGACATCAATACCATTGTTACACCCACAGCCCCTGCTGCTATACATACTGGACCAATTACTATAGCTCGCACACGCCAATTAAATTTCCAGGTACTTTTGTTTCTTGGCAACGATTCTAATGTTCATGAGAATATGATGCTCCCTAAATTGGATACATTTGTTTTGCTTATGAATGAAGGGCCTAGCTTGGACAAGAAAGATGAACCTTGGAGCAAGTTCAAGCATGGAGATGATGGCGTGCGCAAGGGGAACAAGAATGGAGTTACAAGTGATGATTCCAAGACTTTGAAGCCAACATAACGAGTGCATGAAGCCTTGGACGAAATATACAAGATGCCACTTCATAAATTTCATCCAGAGGCTATCCTAGGTGCTGTGTCACCTTATTTTTGGGCCAGGCCCATGTAATTTCGAAATACTTGATTATAGGTTGTTTTTAGAGTCCGTATGTGTGGGAAACAAGAGTTAGGGTTGGTTTCGGACCCCTCCTGCAAGGGCCACGAAATCCCCCCCTTCATCCTCCATATATACAACCGTTAGGGCGTCGTTTAGACTTTGGGTTTTGTTTAGATTAAAGTTTGCCATAGCTGTAATTTTGCGTACTTCGTTTGTGTTCAACGACCAGACAAAGGCGTCACAGAACCCCACCTTGATCAATAAAGCTTTCCTCTTATATTCGCAATATCCAGATTGCAATCTTAGTTTCTTGCTTGTTCTTTGTTTGCTTGGAGGAAACAGACCTTCGTGGTCAGGTTGATCATGCTCCGGCGTGGTCAATAACCTCTCGGAGTTGGTTTAGTGATGCTAAGGCGCGACGTCCTCGCACGTTCGTAGTCGCATCCTCAAAGACGGCTTCCACCAAAACGATAGTCACCATCTCATCGAAAGACAAGACACCTTTGCCTCTATCACCACACCTCCCCTTTTCATGCAAATTTAATGATAATGAAACCTTAGCTTCTTATGCTAATGGTATATATGATTACTATGATGTGGAACGAATAGAAGAATTTGTTGCTTTTAAGGGTGCCTGTGAAATTGAATCCTTGTTTAAAGAGTTTGAAGATTTTGAAGATTTAGTTTATAGACCTGAAAATTTAGCTATCCTTAAATATTTCTATGAGAATTATAAATACAATTATGATATTGAAGAATTTATTGAGAAAGTCTCCATTGTCCGAGAAGAGACTAATATTTTGCAGGAGTCTATGGAAGAAGAAATTGATGAAACTGTGGGCTCATTGGATGAAAAAGTGACGAGGAGAGCGAAGAACAAAATGAGGAAGATCGGATTAGCTACCCGTGCCCACCTTATAATGAGAGTAACTCTCCAACTCATACATTATGTAATGTCCCTTCGTTCTTATCGAAGGATGAATGCCATGATAATTGCTATGATCCCGTAGATTCGCCTGAAATATCCCTTTTTGATGAACTTGATGCTTGCTATTCTTGTGGCCAAGATGCCAATATGAATTATGCTTATGGAGACGAACTTGGTATTATTCCTTATGTTAAACATGGAATTGTTGCTATTGCACCCGCACATGATAGTCCTATTATCTTTATGAATTCTCCAAACTACACTATGTCGGAGAAGTTTGCACTTATTAAAGATTATATTGATGGGTGGCCTTTTACCATTGCACATGATAATTTTTATGAATATAATATGCATCTGCTTGCTGCTCCTACTTCCAATTATTATGAGAGAGGAACTACATCTCCGCCTCTCTATGTTTCCAACACGATAAAATTGCAAAAACTTCTTATGCTATGCATTGGCCCTTACTTGATGTGCATGAATTGTTCTTGTATGACATGCCGATGCATAGGAAGAGAGTTAGACTTCGTCATTTCTTGATATATGTTGCTTTGTGCTCACTACTAAATGCCAAATCACTACTAATTCAAATTGGCTTTGATATACCTTGGGATCCGGGTGGATTCATTACTTGAGCACCTTATGCCTAGCTTAATGCCTTTAAAGAAAGCGCTACCAGAGAGACAACCCGGAAGTTTTAGAGAGTCATTTATTTCTGTTGATTGCCTTTATAGAGTTTAAAAACAAAAAAATAAAGAGGGGAACCCAAAACTTTTCAAAAAGGAAAGTGAAAGTGAGAGAGACAAGCATTGTTGAAGTGAGGGAGCTCCTTGAACGTTGTTCATGCTCACGGAAACTTTGGGATTCTTGATTACAAAAACATTTCAACAAAAATTATTATCCCCTTGTACAATTCCATTGTATTATAAAAATAAGCTGCCAAGATTTGCCTTTAGGATGTTTACATTGCTTGTTGGTTTGTGCGGTGCAAAACAGAAACTTTGGCTGTAGTGCGCGATTTTACATTTTTCACTAGAACGTCAAAAGGTTCTAAAACTTTTTGAATTGTCTTTCTATACAAATTTTTTATTTTCCATAATTGTTTTAGAATTTTTGGAGTACCAGAAGTATGGTGAATGTTTAGATTGTCCTGTTTAAGACAGATTCTGTTTTTGATGCATTGTTTGCTTGTTTTGATGAAACTATCGATTTCTATAAGTGGATTAAGCCGTGGAAAAGTTATATTACAGTAGCTACAATGCAAAAACAAAATATGAATTGGTTTGCAACAGTACTTAGAGTAGTGATTTGCTTTATTATACTAACGGATCTTACCGAACATTCTGTTGAGTTTTGTGTGGATGAAGTGATCAAGGATCGAGGAAGTCTCGATATGAGGAGAAGGAGGAGAGGCAAGAGCTCAAGCTTGGGGATTCGCAAGGCACCCCAAGTAAATATTCAAGGAGACTCAAGCGTCTAAGCTTGGGGATGCCCCGGAAGGCATCCCATCTTTCTTCAACAAGTATCGGTATGTTTTCGGTTTCGTTTCGTTCATGTGATATGTGCAAATCTTGGAGCGTGTTTTGCATTCAGTTTTCACTTTTCTTTGATGCACCATGCTGGTATGAGATAGTCCATGGTTGATTTATATAATACTCATTGCACTTCACTTATATCTTTTTAGTATGGCTTTATAGAATGCTTCGTGTGCATCACATATATCATTTGAAGTTTGGATTGCCTGTTTCCCTACACATAAAAAACCGCCATTTGTAGAATGCTCTTTTGCTTCACTTATATCTGTTAGAGCATGGGCATATCTTTTGTAGAAATAATTAAACTCTCTTTCTTCACTTATATCTATTTAGAGAGATGACAGGAATTGGTCATTCACATGGTTAATCATTAAATCCTACATAAAACTTGTAGATTGCTGAATATGATATGTTTGATTCCTTCCAATAGTTTTGTGATATAAGGATGGTGATATTAGAGTCATGCCAGTGGGTAGTTGTGGATTGTAGAAATACTTGTGTTGAAGTTTGTGATTCCCGTAGCATGCACGTATGGTGAACCGTTATGTAACGAAGTTGGAGCATGATGTATTTATTGATTGTCTTCCTTATGAGTGGCGGTCGGGGACGAGCGATGGTCTTTTCCGACCAACCTATCCCCCTAGGAGCATGTGCGTAGTACTTTGTTTCGATGACTAATAGATTTTTGCAATTAGTATGTGGGTTCTTTATGACTAATTAATGTTGAGTCCATGGATGATACACACACTCTCACCCTTCCATCATTGCTAGCCTCTTCGGTATCGTGCATTGCCCTTTCGCACCTTGAGAGTCAGTGCAAACTTCACCGGTGCATCCAAATCCCATGATATGATACGCTCTATAACACATAAGCCTCCTTATATCTTCCTCAAAACAGCCACCATACCTACCTATCATGGCATTTCCATAGCCATTCCGAGATATATTGCCATGCAACTTCCATCATCATCATATACATGACTTGATCATTTATTGTCATATTGCTTTGCATGATCGTAAGATAGCTAGCATGATGTTTTCATGGCTTGTCCGTTTTTTGATTTCATTGCCATGCTAGATCATTGCACATCTCGGTACACCGCCGGAGGCATTCATATAAAGTCATATCTTTGTTCTAGTATCGAGTTGTAATATTGAGTTGTAAGTAAATAAAAGTGTGATGATCATCATTATTAGAACATTGTCCCATGTGAGGTTATCAAAATAAAAGTGGCCAGAGAAGCCCCCCCCCCCCAAAAAAAGAGAGAGAGAGAGTCCAAAGAAGCCTACAAAGAAAAAGAAAAAAATGAGAGAAAAGAGAGAAGGGACAATGTTACTATCCTTTTACCACACGTGTGCTTCAGAGTAGCACCATGTTCTTCATATAGAGAGTCTCTTGCGTTATCACTTCCATATACTAGTGGGAATTTTCATTATAGAACTTGGCTTGTATATTCCAACGATGGGCTTCCTCAAGTGCCCTAGGTCTTCATGAGTAAGCAAGTTGGATGCACACCCACTTAGTTTCAGTTTGAGCTCTCATACACTTATAGCTCTAGTGCATTTGTTGCATGGCAATCCCTACTCCTCGCATTGACATCAATTGATGGGCATCTCCATAGCCCGTTGATTAGCCGTGTCGATGTGAAACTTTCTCCCTTTTTTGTCTTCTCCACCCAATCTCCATCATCATATTCTATTCCACCTATAGTGCTATATCCATGGCTCACGCTCATGTATTGTGTGAAACTTGAAAAGGTTTGAGAACATCAAAAGTATGAAACAATTGCTTGGCTTGTCATCAGGGTTGTGCATGATTTGAAATTTTGTGTGATGAAGATGGAGCATAGCCAGACCATATAATTTCGCTGGGATAACTTTCTTTGGACATGTTATTTTAAAAAGACATGATTGCTTTATTAGTATGCTTGAAGTATTATTGTCTTTATGTCAAATGATAGACTATTGCTTTGAATCACTCGTGTCTTAATATTCATGCCATGATTAGATTACATCATCAAGATTATGCTATGTAGCATTCCACATCAAAAATTATCCTTTTTATCATTTACCTACTCGAGGACGAGAAATAATTAATCTTGGGGATGATGATACGTCTCCATCATATCTATAATTTTTCAATGTTCCATGCCAATATTCTATAACTTTCACATACTTTTGGCAACTTTTTATACTATTTTTGGGACTAACATATTGATCCAGTGCCCAGTGCCAGTTCCTATTTGTTGCATGTTTTTTGTTTCGCGGGAAATCCATACCAAACGGAGTCCAAACACGATAAAAACTTATGAAGATTTTTTTTGGAATACATGTGAATTTTGTGAAGTGGAATCAACACGAGGCGATGCCCGAGGGGCCCACAAGGGTGATAGGCACGTCCCACGGGCTAGGGCGCGCCCTGGGCCCTCATGCCCACTCCGTAAGGCGGGTGGTGCCCTTCCTTCGTCGCAAGAAAGCCAATATCTAGATAAAAATTGTGTCAAAATATCAGCCCAATCGGAGTTACGGATCTCCAGGAATTTAAGAAACGGTGAAAGGGCAGAATCGGGGACTGCAGAAACAGAAGGAAACAGAGAGAGAGATCCAATCTTGAAGGGGCTCTCGCCCCTCCGCCGCCATGGAGGCCATGGACCAGAGGGGAAACCCTTCTCCCATCTAGGGGGAAGGTCAAGGAAGAAGAAGAAGAAGAAGGGGGATCTCTCTCCCTCTCTGCCAGTGGCGCTGGAACGCCTTCGGGGCCATCATCGCGACAACGATCTACACCAACAACTTCATCGCCGTCATCACCAACTCTACCCCCCTCTATGCAGCGGTGTAACCCCTCGTTTACCCGCTGTAATCTCTACTTAAACATGGTGCTCGACGCTATATATTATTTCCCAATGATGTATGGCTATCCTATGATGTTTGAGTAGATCTGTTTTGTCCTATGGGTTAATTGATGATCGTGATTGGTTTGAGTTGCATGTTTTATTATTGGTGTTGTCCTATGGTGCTCTCCGTGTCGCGCAAGCGTGACGGATCCCTGCTGTAGGGTTTGAAATATGTTCAAGATTTTCTTACGGTTGGTGGCGTGAGTGACACAAGCACAGACCCGAGTAAGTAGGTTCTTTGCGTATGGGAGTAAAGGAGGACTTGATGCCTTATAATGCTATGGTTGGGTTTTACCTTAATGATCTTTAGAAGTTGAGGATGCTTGCTAGAGTTCCAATCATAAGTGCATATGATCCAAGAAGAGAAAGTATGTTAGCTTATGCCTCTCCCTCGAATAAAATTGCAATAATGATTACCGGTCTAGTTATCGATTGTCTAGGGACAAATAACTTTCTCATGACAAAAATCTCTCTACTGAAACTAATTTAGTTGTGTCTATATCTAAACAACCCCTACTTTTATTTGCGTGCTCTTTATTATCTTGGAAACCTATCCAACAACCAGTGGCGGAGCCAGCTCGGCCGGCGAGCCGGGGCAAAGTACACATAGCTGCTGTCTATCAGTTGTTTGCCCCTATAATGTGGTGATTAGATCTTCATTTACTGCTATTATTCAAACTAGAGTGCATGGCTGAGCCCGGGCAGCTGCCCCGGGTAGCCGGGAGGTGGCTCCGCCACTGCCAACAACACCTACAAAGTACTCCTAGTTTCATACTTGTTCTAGGTAAAGCGAACGTTAAGCGTGCATAGAGTTGTATCGGTGGTCGATAGAACTTGAGGGAATGTTTGTTCTACCCTTAGCTCCTCGTTGGGTTCGACACTCCTACTTATCGAAAGAGTCTACAGTTGATCCCCTATACTTGTGGGTTATCAGAGCGACAAGAACAAACTGAATTCCCTGGTTGACCTCGCCTCGGCCATCATCGACCCCTACTACACAAAGATGAAGGAAGAGAGCAAGAAGGACAAGAACGCCTGGCACAATGTTTGGCATGAGAGACTGGATGAAGAACACATCTACTACGTGGCCAAGGACGCGTACATAAGCTACAAGATGTACAGGCGGATCGTTGACATGAGGAATTGTCTTCTTCCTGCCCCAGACGAGGGATTGAGCCACATAGTAGTGGCGGGAGCGTCACAAGAAGTAGATGACTAGATGATCGTTTCTCCTACTTTAGAATGCATGCAATTGTTTATTGAGGTGTGTGCAAATGATCTGTATAGTCACTTATGTAATTGGATGTTTATTTCAGTTATATACATACATACATACATGTTATTTTTCTATAGACAGAGCAAATCACATGGCTTATTAGCAGCAATCGTGTGTGTTATTATTGGTCTTCACACACATTTCTGATTACGGACCTATTTGCCGCGTATCACACACATCTTGTTCAGTTGAACCGTTTCTATTGTGTTGCGTAATCACACATAGTTCATCCAAGTGAACCGTATGCTGTATATCACATACACCTTCATCTGGCTCCCGTTTCTTCTATTCCTCCTCATCACAAACAGTTCATCCGAGTGAACCGTATGCTGTATATCGCACACGCCTTCATCTGGCTACCCGTTTCTTTTGTTCCGCCTCATCGCAAATAGTTCATTGAACTCAACCGTATGCCCTACATCGCACACACAATTAAAATCAGAGCCGTGTTTGATGCATCTGTCATCGCAAACATTTTGCACCTTTTTGACGGTTTTTTACACCACCGTTTGCGAATATGGCATCACACACAGTTTCGTCGAAGGGTCTCTGATCGTAGTGTCGCATTTGGACCATCCTGCAGTAGTGTGATAACCTTGGTTTCATAACTAAGGGAAATACTTACCTTTGCTATGTTGCATCCTCCTCATGGAAATACCAACGCAGATGCAAGCAATCAGAACACAACATACGATCTCGAGGTAGATCAACATGGACTCAATAATGAAACATGACGTAGGGTTTTACCTCTTCGAGAGGGCCTGAACCTTGGTAAATATTTGTATCCTTTGTTTCTTGTTCACCATCTTTCCTCCATCCACAGCTCAGTACCCCCTACCCGAGATCTGCTGGTTTTAGTACCGACATTGGTGGCCCATGTAGGTCCCGATGTGTGGTAAAAAAGGATCAATGGCTCGCCTGCAGATCAACTACGACATCGGGTGCGGCAACATCTTTGTACCCAACTAACTTTTCGCGTTCGGTAGCATCATTCTGCACACCAACTTGACCGGTTGTCATGTTCATATCAAAAGCTTTGTCCCGAGCCAAGTCATTATGTTCGGGAGTTTGTAGTACACCACTGTCTCCCATGGCGATCTCGCCCTCTCTGTCTGGATGCCAGATCAGCTTGAGAACTCTTCAAGCACCACGACGTTGACCCTGGAGCCGACCCCTGATCCAGCTTTCGGGCTAGATCTCGCATCAGAGCCAACCTCGGATATGGAGCTGGTAGTTGTCACCTAGGAACCAGCTTCAAGCACGGATCCGACCACTGTCTCATCGGATCTCGACCTTGAGTCTAGTCCAACTTCAGACCAGGCATTAAATGTGGGTCTGATCTCTTCCCCGATGGTCCTGGAATCAACCCTAGGCAACCAAGGCTTCAAAGTTGCATCAAGCAAACCACAGAGAATATTTCAAATTTTCAATCCGGCCTACAGTCAGGCCATGAACGCTGGGGATCTCTCATAGTTAAACGAGATGCTAGACAGAATCCAGAATTTGGCGATCTCATCCTCGATCTACGATCAGCTTAGACGTAAAGCCGATGATCAGGAAATTTATGTCCCTCCCACTACCCACCTAGTCGCTATGGTCGAGGATTTAACTAATATTGGTGTTCAGGTTTGTGATGCCCTATGCAATAACGAAAGTCAATAGTTATGCAATCAAATTACATCCTACTTATGGTGCATTATCCGATGTTAGTTATGCTCAGTTCTCGTTTATGGGAATTTTTGTTTCTTGGTTGGTTGCTTCTCAATCTATTTGCTAGCCTTTCCTTGTACTATGTGGGAATACTATTTGTGCATCCAAAATCGTTAAATCTAGTTATGCCATATGAGTTCACCATACCTGCCTATATGCGGTATTTCTGTGCCGTTCCAAGTAAATTTGTGTGTGCCATCTGTCGTGGAGTTGACACGGCAGATGTCCTAGAGCAAGGACTTAATCGTAGGTCCATCGCACTAGGAAGCTTAAAGGGGTTAATCGGGACAAAGGACACACGAGAGAGTTTTTATACTAGTTCGGCCCCTTACGATGAAGGTAAAAGCCTACGTCTAGTTGGGATTGGTATTGCTGAAGTTTCGATCTCCAAGAGGCTTAACTCGCTAGCTTGGTTATCGATTTGGTTGTTTCTTCCCCTAAGCCGCCATCGGGTCGTCCCCTTATATACATGGGTTGACGCCTGGTGGCCTACAGAGTCCCGGCCGGCTCATAACCGTGTCCGGCTCGGTTACTTCCTTTACATGCCTTTCTTTACAAGTCTTTCCTTACATACGGCGGTTTACAATATCGGGCCTTAAGCCGGCCCCAGGCCTTTGGGCCTTCTATATGTTTTAATAAACTATCATCTTGAATGTATATTGGGATTCTTATGTAACCCACCATTAGGGTTGACCCATCCCCTCCTGGGCGGGTCATACTGGTAGTAATATCCCCAACATTAGGCCCCAGGTTGACTTTGAACTTTCTTCTTTGTCAATCTTCAATACTTAGATGAAATCCATCTTCTGTCTGAAAAACTCTGTAACCCGCCGTGACGTCATCTTTTGAAAACACAAAAAACTTTCATGATGTCATCTTCCAACGGATCTTTTATCTTTAATGCTTCCTGAGAATCGAGGCGTCTATATAGCTGGATAACCATTATTTGGTTCTCCCTTGATTTTCGCGCCCGTCTGTTCGCATCTGCCCTTATAAATAGGCACGCAGCCAGTTTTTCTCATTCTCCCCTCTTCTTCATTTTCTTCCTCTCGCCATCTCCGCTACTGCTCGAGCTCCGCCGCCGCTGCAACGCTCATCGTCGTCTTCGAGCCTGGCCGCTGCATCACCCTGAACTATCCAGATAAACGGCGACGACCCTCCGCAGCAAATCTGCATCCGTAAGTCTTATCTTCTCAAACTTTTTAGATCTGCATTAGGGCTTGCGAGTTCATCGGTGTTCTTCTCAGTTCTTCATGAAACTTCTTAGTAGTTCTTCCTCCGCAGCCTCTCTTGATCCAAAGAGGAGATATAACTCGCGCGGTAGTTGTTTTGCGTCCGTTTTTGATAGCAGTAGATCCCTTTTTCCTGTATAGATGCTTCGTTATAGCTGACGAACCCATCTATACTAGTTTTTTAGGTCTAGAATATTTTTCTTTTCAGGACGGCCATTTGATCCAAAATAATAATGATAGCTTGGTAAAACTTGTTTATGCCAATACTTAGCTGAATCTGTTTTCTAAAAAAATCTATAGTCATGGCGGCTTATCGCTCTGGCTTCCTTTTCCTTATATGTCATTAGCCCTTAGGTAAGCCGCTATTACTTGTTTTACATCTTCAACCTTTAATTTTTTACCTGACCGTAAACTGAACCAGCATGTTTTTATTTCTTTTTCAGTTCCTTGCACATCATGCTGTCAAAGACACCCACCATCTGCAATTGGGTCCCCTCAACCATAACCGAGGATCGTTTAAAAGAGTTCTTCCTCATCGGGTTTCTGCCCTCAAAAAACATCATGTCCTATCTGCTCCTGACCTGGAAGAAGAACGACCCAACCCAAAAGACGGCGAAGTGATCGTCTTTACTGACCACATGAACCGTGGCTTCTCACCACCCGGTTCAAAGTTTTTCAGAGAAGTTCTTCACTTTTTCAAACTCCATCCTCAGGATATTGGGCCCAATTCCATATCCAATATTTGTAACTTCCAAGTGCTCTGTTAGGTATATCTTTAGCAAGAGCCGACTGTGGAGCTATTTAGAGAATACTTCTATCTAAACCGGTAGAACGAGTGCACCAACGGCCTTAGCTTAGAGCTTGGAGGCATCTCAATTCAGCGTCGGCAGGGTGGTGTCTTCCCTCTCATAGTTTTACCAAGTCACCCAAAGGACTAGAACCAAACTTGGTTTTATTGTCAGGACATCTCACCCGCCAATGAGAAGTCATTGCCGGGTTACCGCCCCGATCGTCTTGACTCCAAGTTCGCACTGCCAGATAAACTTACCGTTGCTGAATGCAAGAAGCTGCTTCCATCTATCAGAAGAATCAACGGTTTGTTGGGAAACGGTTTAACTGGAGTCGATCTAACCCGCTGTTGGATCTCATGGCAGATTATTCCATTAAGCCATCGTTCAAATTCATGTATGAATATGGTGGAGACCCGGACGACTCTCTCCGTCATACCCCGGTTCAACTAACCGAGGAAGACATTGTCTCAATGTCAAACCTTCTGGTGAATGCAAAGTATGAAGATTGCAGTATTGTTGGGTTAAATCCCTTCTGTAAACTTAACCCGGTACCAGAAGTAAGGATATTCTGATCTTTTTTCCTTTGTATTTTGTCCAGCCGTATTGTTTATCACTGATCCTTCCTCTTGTCTTTGTAGGCCAACTGTGACTTTTGGAAAGTGAAATATGATCACGAAGCTGCCAAGAAGGCGAAACTCGCCGCCATGAACTCCAAGAAATCAACCCGGAGATCGAAGAAGAAAAAGAAGACCCCTGCTGAAGATTTAATGAAACTTGATGACACGTCTGACTCGGAGGTAGCCCTTGATTCCCTTGGGCAATTTTTTAACAATCTTATTGACACTGATCCTTACCAGGATGACACTGGGCTAGTCAGGCCGGGGAAGCAAAGGTAACTATCATTTCCTCCGACTCAGAGCCCTTACCAAGACACAAAGTTCGACGAGTGATCCGTAAAGTAAGGTTTTCTAACCCCTTAGTTCACTTGGATCCCAACTTTCATTTGAAAAAGCAGTAACATGAAAGCCACTGCGAAGTTCGGATTGAAGATGAACCGGCTGTCGTCCTTCAACAGACCCCTCGGAAACGCCCGAACGAGGTTTACTTATTACTGTCTTTAACTCGTTTTAATGAATCCTGCTCCTTGTATTTCTTTTAACTCTTTTTTTTATCCTTTCAGGAGGCGTCTCGTTCTTCATGTGACTCATCACAAACACAATTTCCAGCTTTCAAGACTGCTCCTGGGTAATCAGAAATCCTCCTTTCTTCCGGGTTGCTCAATTGTATCTTTATGCTGACAATCCTGCAATGTTTTTCCTTAGTGGCCAGGCCCAATCCAAGAAGACGAAGGCGGCTAAACCGGCGGAACACCCGCCAGTGCTAGCATCTGAACCGGCTAGGCCGCCTTCTCCATTGGCTAACGCTCCAGAACACCCGCTTATTGACAATGAGGCAAACCATCCTGAGCCAACTTTTGACGAAGCCATTATGAATCCTTCTATAGCTGGATCGTCAAGCTCAACCAACCCGCCGTCTCCACCTGCTCAAGATGTTCAAATTACTGGGAGCCGCTTTGTTGAGCCGGGGAACCCAACGGTGCTGGCTCGGTGCACAGCAAAGCAAGAAGCATTGGAGAGGCAGAAGGTTCGCTTTGATGCTGCCAACTATGACTGTCTCAATGCCAGTGATATCTAATCCGACTATCTCAGTCATGTACACTCCAGTCGTGAGTCTGAGATCGAGATGGTCAAGCATCTTCAGTTGAAGTATGAGGTACGTTGCTTCCGGTTTACTAATATTCCTTCAGCCCCCAAGTCTTCAGATTATGAGAGAAACGGAATAACCTATAGACTTAAAATATAGGCCGAGACTTTTACTTTTGAATCTTTGCCTGATATTGATAGAACAAAAACTTCGCCTATAATCCCCAAGGACCGGTTTATTTTGATCATTAATGAATCGGTACTTTAGAATTTAAAACGGTCTTCAAAGTACTTAACACTCTGGTTTAACCTTGATAAACATGCTGAACTGCGTACATTAGCCCCCAAGTGCCAAGTGCTGTTACTTTGTAAGGGACTTGGGACTTTAAATATATTTGTAGAGTCGTAAAAATTTGACTTGGCATACATTAGCCCCCAAGTGTCAAGTGGTTTATTCGTAAAGTACTTGAGACTTGAATCTTGAATTTGGATATTTGTATTTGAAACCAAGTCTTGACTTATCTGAACGTTTCATAGAATGCCTTGTCTGAATTGAACTCTCAATTGACTGACGCAAAGACCCGACTAGCAAGTCAGGAGTTAGAAATCAAATCTTCCACCTCCAAACTGCAAATAAGCCTTTCTGCAATGGAAAATTTGAAGACCAGCTTTGCTGCTAAGGAGAAGACTTGGGAAAATGAGAAAACACTTCTGACCCGACAAGCTGAGACAGCCGAAACAGCTCTGAAAGAAATTTCAACAAAGCTGAACGGTTTAAAGGGTCGGGTGTCTCAGATGGACGCTGCTATCTTTGGTAAGCTGCCTGATTTGACCTTTTGTATATTTTTTGCCAAACCGGAGTATAACCCGCCAACTGACTCTGTTAAAAATATATGCAGGTCCGCGAAGTAAGAATCTGAGCCAAGACCCGTTGATTAAGCTGAAGGCAGTATACACTTTAGTTGAACAATTGTATATCGGCGCACAACGGGCTCTGGCTGCTATCTCTCCTGCTAACCAAGGACCTAACCGGCTCAGCGATGTCCTGAAGAAGCTGTCCATCCTTCCTGCTAGGTTCCAAGAAGTAAAATGCTCCTATGCGCGAGCCGGAGCTTTGACTGCCCTAAGCCGCTCCAAGGCTTGGGTGCCAGATCTAGACCCAGCGGACGTAGCAAGAGGCTATCTGATGCGGAGCATCCCAAGGTCATCCCCATGGACCTACCATCATCTCATCAAGTGCCTAGTGGACCCATGACTCGATCACGTGCAAGAGCTCTTGAAACCGAGGTGACATCTCTCCTCTCACAATTCCACTTCGATGCACATGAAGCATGGCTACTACCTCATATGGATACTTTGTGCATACTCAGGTACCATGGAGAAGCTAAGGAGCAAGGACAAGAAGAAGAGGAAGATGGACAAGAAGACGGAGAAGAAGGAGGGCTGAAGGAAAAGTCCCAGCCACCGAACGACCAGCCGGGATCGGACGTCCGACGCCTGAAGCATCAGCCGAGCCCCAGCGAGCGGACGTCCGGTCCAGACTGGACGACCGGTGCCCCTGCACCCGAAGCAAACGAGCGGACGTCCGGTCCGGACCGGACGACCGGCGCACCTGCATCCGAACCAACATCAGCGGAAGTCCGACGTTTCCGGACGTCCGGCTCCCCCATCACAGAGCAGAACCAGCGGACATCCGGAGGACACCGGACGACCGGCCGCTCCTGAGACACCGGACGACCGGCCACCAGCGGACGTCCGGTACCTGGCTGCGTCCAGATTCGGGCCGAGGCCCATGTACCCCTACTTTGGCCCCCATTTGCACTTAGACTATAAATAGGCCTCTCCCACCTCCTTTCTAGGGTTAGAAAATGTTTAGCTCATATTTGTGAGAGAGCTTTGCTCATCCACTTGGTTACCTTCTCCTCGGAGATTCGAGCCTCCACCGGAGAAGATCCCCCAAGCGGATTCAAGCCCCCTTTACGAGAATATCCCCTAGAGGATTCAAGACCTCCTCACGGAGAAGAACCGGTTACCGTGTATCGTCCCTAGTTGTCCATGGATTCGTGTATCATTCTATGTACTCGAGGATCTAGCCCATGTGTGACTTATTCGTGTCGTTTTAGTGATTTCCTCTTGTGTTTTCCTTCCGTTCTTCCCCGTGTTCTTCGTGATTTCCCCGGGATCCGCTCCTTTTGTGAAAGATCGGGTGATGAGGGTCTCTACCCTACATCATCTTGGTATCTAGAGCAAGGTTGATCACGATTTCGGAGCCCCCTCTTCGTTTTCTAGCTTGATTTTGTTGTTTTTCGTCCTATTCCGAAAATCCCCACAAAAATAGCCCCAAAAATTTTTCTTGTGTTTTGTGAGTTTTGATGATGTTTTGTTGGTTTTGATCCGTGGATTTGTTGTGTTGCAAGTGGATCTAGCCATCCCCCACCATCTCCACCTCGAAATCCATCCAAAATCCATGAAATCATATCAATTTTGACCCCGACCCACTGGACGACCGCAACTTACCGGACGCCCGGAGCCGCAGGAACCACCAGACGTCCGACCTTACCGGATGACCGGAACCTCTAAGCCGAGCTGAGATTAGCGGATTTCTGACCCTACCAGACGTCCGGCGACCGGACATCCGTCCATTTCCAGACGACCGCTACTTTAAAAACTGATTTCGCTCAAATTTTGGTTAGACTTCCACCACATCTTCCGCTACACCACCACCAACTTCCGCAAACCTTTCCAATATCCCATCCCACACCACCACTTACCCGCTACCTACTCCGACGCTTTTGGTCGCACTTGGTTTTGAGAATCTGAGTTGCGGTACCGTATCCTTTTGTGTTTTGGCTATCTAGGTACGGTTCGACATCGACATCACCGCCGCTCATCTTCGCCACGGACGCGTCATCAACAACGACCACCTCGACTATGACTTGGTATTCGTGCCACCATTTTGACACCATACCGAAAGCAAGACCGGTAACCTCATCTTGGTATTGGACATATCACTCTTGCCATTACATTGATAGCCATCATAGCCTTACTCCTTTGCGTTGCTTACCCATCGAGACTAGCCATTGAGTATTTCTGGCAACGAGACTTGTGCACATTAGTGATCATACTTCCCATAGCATACATACATACATCATTGTTGCCTATACTGGTATCATATCTTGTGTCACAAAGTTTTCATCGCATACTCACTTGCTATCTTGGTTTGTCAAGCATTGCATGAGAAAAGAGCTCAAACATCAAAGAGCCAACCAAGCTTTTAAGCAAAGAGGAAAGATAAGCAAAGAGCTTTTAAGCAAGAACCATAGCATCATACAACATTAAGATTGTCATACTCGATCATCTTGGATCATATCATAGCAACACCTTGCATAGAACATATTTGGGATAGAAGTCGTTGCATTTTTTGCTAAGTAGGTTGTGCACAAGTTCTTGTATCCGCCTGTCGTGCAATCGTGCTAGCGTCTCTCTAGTGTTGTGCAACAAGAGCATTTTTGTGGATTCCACATTTTGGCTCACCCTTGGTTGCACAACCCCACTTATCTTTTTGCGCGTGTGTTTCCGTGTACCTTATATGCTTGGTCTACTTGTTACGTTGCATCTTGCGAATCTTTTCCAACATTATTGAATCTTGCTTACTTTCACATCCAAAATTGTGCCACCATCCTAACCAAGCTCCACCATAAGCTTTTACTTGTGTAGGTGTGAGAAACCGACGAGAATTCGTACCAATTGGGCTATTTCCTTGTCCTATATAGGAGTGATCATCGATTCACTTTCAACTTCGGTCAAGGTACATTTGGTATTCGTTCTTCTCTTTCTACCACTCACATTTGTCTTGGAATGATGGATAGGCCAAGTACTTCTACCAACCCACTCTTCATGGAGCAAGACGACGACATGAACTCCTTCGTCACCAAGAGACATCTCTTTGGTGCACAACGTGCTTTGCATCAAGAGCAACAAGCTATGAGTGAACGCATCGACAACCTTGCCGCCGACTTGCTACTTTCCGAGCAACGTACAAGGGACTACTTCGACCACAAGCTCGACGATCACAAGCAAGAGAATGACGCAAGGATGGACGAGATTCGCGCTTTGTTGCTCAACCGCTCTTCTTCCACTTCAAGAAGGAGCCGTTCAAGCCGCCATTTTGACTTTACCCTCTTCGACTCAAGTACACCGACATCGAACACTCTTCGTCGAGCCGCGCGCACCAACCGTCAAGCAAACCTCAATCCACTTCAGGACACTGACTCGCAACAACATCAACGATGTCAAGCCGAAGAAGCCTTTGCGCTAGCTCGAGAATGGCAACAACAACGGCAACCTGAAGAGGAAGAACGTGTGCGTCTCCACCAACTTACACAAGATGCCGAGACACAATGTCAAGAACAACAACTCCGTGACGCTCAAGCGCTTGCGGCGCAACAAGCTCTACGCGATTCGAGTCGATCCATTGCTGACCGAGGCCGACAAGCCCGTGAACAAGAGGAAGCACTTCGCGAAGAAATTCAAGAACGCCGATTTCAAGCTCGCATACATCGTCTAGTTCCTCCTCGAGCTCGACGCGCTCCTCCACAAGCTCGCCAAGACCATCAAGTTCATCAAGAGCATGAAGACAATGGGAATCCTCCGCGACAAGAGCAACACGAGGTTGACAACCCTCCGCGTCAAGAACACCACGAGTTGAACAATCATCTACAACATGGGTGTCATCATCCCCGACCCCAACACAATGAAGAGCAACGCTACAGCAAGCTCAAGTTCACCATGCCCATGTTCAACGGAAGCAACGATCCCGAAGAATACCTTTCATGGGCATTGAAAGTTGACAAGATCTTCCGTTTGCACAATTATGAAGAAGAGAAGAAGATCGCGATGGCATCCCTTGAGTTACAAGACTATGTCCTCATTTGTTGGGAACAAATCATAGAGCGCCGCGAGGCAAGAGGTGAACCACCCATCACTACTTGGGCACAAATGAAGGATGTCATGAGAGCACACTTCGTGCCTAACTACTACAACCGCGACCTCTGCAAGAAACTCCAACAACTCAAGCAAGGAACCAAGAGCGTTGAAGAATACTACAAGGAGATGGAGATTGCAATGATAAGAGCCAATGTGACGGAGGATGATGAGCAAACAATGGAACGTTCCTTGAATGGACTCAATCATCCTATCAAGAAGATCGCCGACTTCCAACCATACTCAAATCTCATCGAGCTCGTGCACCAAGCTACCAAAGCGGAACGCCAAGTGCAAGATGATTTCAAGTATGCCAAGTTCTCATCCAAGTCCTACGGCTTCTCCAATAACCAAGCTTCAACGACTCCAACACCGACTACACGACCCTCTACATCCAACATCGACAAGTCGACTTCCAAGAAAGCTTCGCCAACTACAAGCAATCCTAATACGAGCAACTTCAAGCCAAGAGCTTCATCATCATCAAACCCTACCGATGAGACCGTCAAGACGAGTTCCTTCAAGTGTTTCACTTGCGGCGGCCGAGGCCACAAGTCCTATGAGTGCACCAACAAGCGCACCATGATCTTCAACGATGATGGCACTTATGATTCCATGAGCGAAGGAGAAATGGAAGCCCTTGAGCAAGTCGCCATGCACCGCCAAGTGAACAATGAAGGCGAACAAGTCTTTTGTGATGAAGACTCAAGTCCCGCACTTGTTGTCTCCAAAGTCTTGACTCTCCAACATCACCAAGAAGAAGACCAACGATGCCACATATTCCACACTAAGGCCGACATCAATGGACGATCCGTCAAGGTCATCATCGATGGAGGGAGTTGTCAGAATCTCTCAAGTGATGAACTTTGCTCCAAGCTCCAATTTCCCAAGAAGAAGCACCCACATCCATACAAAGTGCAATGGCTTAGTGACTCTGGCACTATCCAAGTCGAGCATCGAGTGCAAGTATCCTTCAAAATCGGCGCCTACGAAGACACCTTGGAGTGCGATGTCATCCCAATGACCGTTTGTCATCTTATTCTTGGATGGCTATGGCAATTCGATAGATGAGTCGTCCACAATGGGCGTACAAACCAATATAGCTTCAAGATGCAAGGAAAGGAGTTTGTGTTACGCCCTATGTCTCCATGCCAAGTGATCGCCGATAAGCAAGCCACCCATCATGGAGAGAATGGTGAGAGAGTGAGCCACCAAAAAGAGAGTGATCGCCACAAGCCCAAATTGAGTGCCTCCACGATGAGTGAAAACAAGAACCTAGTTCTATTTGCCACCAAACGTGAGATGAGAGAAGTGTGTGAGAACCCATCTAGTGTCCTACACTACGTCCTCGTGTGCAAGGACAATGCACCACAAACTAACACTTCTCACACTCTTCCTCTAGTGTTGTCTTCTCTTTTGCAGGAATTTCAAGATGTTTTCCCCGATGAGCTACCTCCGGGACTACCTCCACTACGAGGCATTGAGCACCGCATCGACCTCATCCCCGGAGCACCACTTTCGAACAAAGCTCCCTACCGCGTCAACCCCGAAGAAACTAAAGAAATTCAAAGGCAAGTAAAGCATCTCATAGACCATGGACATGTGCGTGAAAGTTTGAACCCTTGTGCCGTACCGCTCATTCTTGTGCCAAAATGTGATGGTAGTTTTCGCATGTGCTCCGATTGTAGACCTATCAATGCTATCACCGTTTGTTATAGGTATCCCATTCCACGCCTAGATGATATGCTAGATGAGATTAGTGGTGCCACTATATTTTCAAAATTGATCTTAAGAGTGGTTACTATCAAACCTGCATACAAGAGGGCGATGAATGGAAAACTGCCTTCAAAACCAAGTTTGGTTTGTATGAGTGGTTAGTCATGCCTATGGGTCTCTCGGAAGCACCGAGCACTTTTATGCGCCTTATGAATCATGTCTTTCGCCCTTACATTGGTATATTTCTTGTGGTTTACTTCGATGACATTCTTGTGTTTAGCAAATCTATCAAAGAGCATGTCACCCATGTCCGCACCGTTTTGCAAACTCTTAGAAAAGAGCGCCTCTATGCTAATATGGAGAAATGCCTTTTTGTTGTTGATAAGCTCGTTTTCTTGGGTTTTGTGGTTTCTTCTAAGGGTGTTCATGTAGATGAGTCCAAGATCAATGCTATTAAGACTTGGCCGCAACCAACCGACTTGCATCAAGTGCGTAGTTTTCTTGGTCTTGCGGGTTTCTATCGTCGCTTTGTGAAGGATTTTAGCACCATTGCTTCTCCTTTGCATGCTTTGAGCAAGAAGAATGCGCTGTTTGTTTGGGGACCATCCCAAGATACCACATTCAATGAGCTTAAGAATTTGCTTACTCATGCTCCCGTGCTTGCTTTACCCAATTTCGACAAGCCTTTTGAGATTCACTGTGATGCTAGTGGTAATGGCATAGGAGGTGTGTTAACGCAAGAGAAGCACCACATAGCTTACTTTAGTGAGAAACTTTCCGGAGCGCAACTCAACTACCCCATCTATGACAAAGAGCTATATGCTTTAGTCTGCATTTTACATGAATGGGAACATCACCTTCGTCCCCATGAGTTTATCATTCATACCGATCATGAGACTCTCAAGTATCTTAAGGGTCAAACTAAGTTGAACAAGCGTCATGCTAAATGGAGTGAATTCATTGAGTCTTTTCCCTATGTCATCAAGTACATCAAGGGTAAAGAAAACATCGTAGCAGATGCTCTTTCCCGCATATGCATGCTAGTCACGCAACTTGAGTTAGATGTCATTGGCTTCGAGCATATCAAAGAATTGTATGAGCATGATGAAACTTTTGCCACTCCTTATGCCAAGTGTTTGTCGAATACATCTTGGGAACGCTATTACATCAAAGACGACTATCTTATGAGAGCTAACAAACTTTGCATCCCCAAGTCGTCCCTTCGTTTGTTGCTTTTGCAGGAATCACATGGAGGAGGCTTAATGGGACATTTCGGACGCGACAAGACGTTCGCCATGCTCTCAAAGAGCTACTTTTGTCCAAAGATGTTTCGGGATGTCAACCGCTTCACCAACCGATGTTCGACATATCGCAAAGCTAAGTCCAAAGCTCAATCTCATGGCCTCTATATGCCTCTACCGATTCCATACCAACCATGGGAAGACATTAGGATGGACTTCGTCCTTGGTTTGCCTAGGACTCGCAATGGGAAAGATTCTATATTTGTCGTTGTGGACTGTTTCTCAAAAATGGCACATTTTACTCCTTGTAACAAGATAGACGATGCTTCACATGTGGCTAATCTCTTTTGTAGGGAAATATTGCGTCTACATGGTGTGCCAAAGACTATCGTCTCGGACCGCGATGTCAAGTTCTTGAGTTACTTTTGGAAGACCTTATGCGCCAAGCTCGGAATCAAGCTTTATTCTCCACGGCCTATCACCCACAAAACGATGGCCAAACGGAGGTGACAAACCGCACGCTCTCCACCCTTCTTCGCGTGCTAATCAAGAAGAACATCAAGGAGTGGGAGGAGTGCTTACCCATCGCCGAGTACGCCTACAACCGCGCAAGACATTCAACTACCGGCAAATCCCCCTTCGAGGTTGTCTACGGTTTCAACCCGTTGTCCCCATTGGACATCCTACCTCTACCACTCCACGAGCGCACAAACATGAACGCGAGTGACCGAGCCAACCAGCTCAAGAAGATGCATGAAGATACAAGGCACACCATTGAGCTTCAAGTACAACGACTCGTGACCAAGCTCAATGTCAACAAGAATCACATGATATTCAACATTTGAGATCTTGTGTGGCTACACCTTTGCAAGGAACGCTTCCCCAACAAACGCAAGTCCAAGCTACTACCACGAGCCGATGGACCATTCAAGGTGCTTGCCCGCTACAACAACAACGCATACAAGATCGACATCCCACGCGGCAAGTACTTCGTGAGCGACATCTTCAACGTCAAAAATCTGTCCCCGTACCATGGTGATGAGGATTTTGATCTAAGGTCGGATCTTCCCCAAGGGAGGGGAGATGATGCGGAGCATCCCAAGGTCATCCCCATGAACCTACCATCGTCTCATCAAGTGCCTTGTGGACCCATGACTCGATCACGTGCAAGAGCTCTTGAAATCGAGGTGACATCTCTCCTCTCACAATTCCACTTCGATGCACATGAAGCATGGCTACTACCTCATATGGATACTTTGTGCATACTCAGGTACCATGGAGAAGCTAAGGAGCAAGGACAAGAATAAGAGGAAGATGGACGAGAAGACGGAGAAGAAGGAGGGCTGAAGGAAAAGTCCCAGCTACCGGACGACTGGCCGGGACTGGACGTCCGGCGCCTGAAGCAACAGCTGAGCCCTAGCGAGTGCACGTCCGGTCCAGACCGGACGACCAGTGCCCCTGCACCCGAAGAAAACGAGCGGACGTCCGGTCCAGACCGGACGACCGGTGCACCTGCATCCGAACCAACATCAGCGGAAGTCCGACGTTTCCGGACGTCCGGCACCCCCATCACAGAGCAGAACCAGCGGACGTCCGGAGGACACCGGACGACCGGCCGCTCCTGAGACACCGGAAGACCGGCCACCAGCGGTCCAGTACCTGGCTGCGTCCAGATTCGGGCCGAGGCCCATGTACCCCTACTTTCGCCCCCATTTGCACTTTGACTATAAATAGACCTCTCCCACCTCCTTTCTAGGGTTAGCAAATGTTTAGCTCATATTTGTGAGAAAGCTTTGCTCATCCACTTGGTTACCTCCTCCTTGGAGATTCGAGCCTCCACCGGAGAAGATCCCCCAAGCGGATTCAAGCCCCCTTTACGGGAAGATCCGCTAGTGGATTCAAGACCTCCTCACGGAGAAGAACCGGTTACCGTGTATCGTCCCTAGTTGTCCGTGGATTCGTGTATCGTTCTATGTACTCGAGGATCTAGCCCATGTGTGACTTATTCGTGTCGGTTTAGTGATTTCCTCTTGTGTTTTCCTTCTGTTCTTCCCCGTGTTCTTCGTGATTTCCCCGGGATCCGCTCCTTTCGTGAAAGATCGGCGATTAGGGTCTCTACCCTACATCACTATCCTACCGTGAAGGAGGACGCGTCTCCTTTTGATCAGGATGACTTCATAGCCTGCGTCCGCGAAGTCCAGCCTCAAGCGACTAGTCTTGGAGATGATACCAATGTGGACAAGTACCAGCCAGGTTTTGATAGTGAGAATAAGAATATGGCTCCTCCCTCATATAAAGTAACAGACTTGATCCCACCAGTGAGAGAAAATACATTTGTCCCGGAGGTTGACCCGGTCGGCCTGATTGACGATGAAGCCGAATTTGTCGCTATGAACGGCTTTGATTGGTCAAAACCCAACTTCCAGCAGACTCAAGATGGTGAATCGGCGAGGGAGGGACAATGATCATCTTCATAGGCTTATAAAGCCTTGTAATAACTTAGCTGTTAAAACACCACATGTTTGCTTATCCCATCGCACATAAAATACTTATATGTGAATCTGTGTTTCCAGATGCCAATGTTTAATGCTTGCTTATGCATCGTTTAATGCTTGTCTCTGCAATGTTGGACTCTGTTCCTGTAAACACAAAGAAAAGACTTGTCCCTTTTGATTCTTAGATCGCCGGTTTAAATAAGCCGAGTGATTGAATTTGATAACTCAATATTCATGAAAAGCTAATGCTTCTTGAATACTCAATGATCATTATACCTGAGTACACTAGTAGAAAAAGGGTCAAACGTGAAGCACATTAGTGCCGGATTGTAAAAAAACCGGCACTAATGTGATCAATAGTGCCGGTTCGAATGGCTATGCATTAGTGCCGGTTCGTAATGAACCTTTAGTACCGGTTCGTGCCACAAACCGGTACTAAAGGGGTGGTGGCAGGCTGGCGTCAGGCCAGGGCCCCACGAGCCCCTTTAGTGACGGTTTGTGACACAAACCGGTACTAAAGGTCTAACCTATAGTACCGGTTTGTGTCACCAACCGGCACTACAGAGTCTTAACCTATAGTCCCGGTTGAAGACACAAACCAGCACTATAGGGCAATTTTCAAACTCTACCCCCCCTGTGTATCGCCATTTCAGTTTTGAAAAAATCAAAAGAAAATGATAAAAACTTCAAAAAATAAAATCCTTCGAGAGGTAGTTATATTACTACATCTACTAGTTAGGAAAATTTGAAAACTTAAATTTGGACATGTTTTGCAAAAAGTGTAGGGAAAATGTAAAACGGCTATAACTTTTGCATACGATGTCGGAAAAAAACGTATAATATATCAAAAAATCCAGCACGAAAATCCGCATCCGATGGAGATGGCCTATGGCCTATTTGGAATTTTTTAGAATCCTCAAATTCCAAAAGGAAAAAAAGATATGGTCAAATTTCAGTTTTTTTAAAAAAATTTGGTTAAATCTGGTCAAACTACTTATTCAAGAAGTATTAATGTTACTACATAATTATTCAAGAATATTAGTGTTAATAAATAATTATTTCAATTTTTTGAATTTTGGTCAAATCTGGTCAAACTATGGTCAAACTATGGTCAAACTATGGTCAACTTATTCAAGAAATATTAGCGTTACTAAATAATTACTGTTTTTTAGAATAATAGTTTCAAACTCGAACGGTGAAATGTGTGACTTCATGCTCAAGCTAAACTCCTGAGGGTTAATAGGATTAACATCTTACTATTCTCAGGAAAACAACAAGTGCAGACTTGGAAACGAAGGAGAATAGAACCCGAAAGTTAAGCGTGCTCGGGCTGGAGTAGTGAAAGGGATGGGTGACCAGTTGGGAAGTTAGATGATTTTGAATGAGTGATCCACACTTGAGCAGTTAAGAGAGATGATTAGAGACTAAATCATCAAATAATTCAGAAAAATTAAAAATTGAAAAAAAATCGAATTTTTTTCCAAAATTTTCAAAAAAAAAATTCAAAAAAAACCTTCAGTACCGGTTGGTAACACCAACCGGTACTAAAGGTCCCCCATACCAGGGCGTGACCTCACGCCACGTGGTGGCACTTTAGCGCCGGTTCATGTTGAACCGGTACTAAAGGGGGGGGCCTTTAGTGCCCACACTTTAGTGCCAGTTCCATAACCGGCACTAAAGGCCCTTACAAACCGGTTTTAAAGCTCCGTTTTCTACTAGTGGTAGCTCATACCTTTTGATTCTTGAGCCGCCGTCTTGAATGACCCGGACGGCTATGTTGTCCAATAATCGAGCCGGTGAAGAAGACCAGGCTAATTTATTTGTAATATTGAAACAACAACAAACTAAAAGGCAAGCAATAAATAACAAGCATAATTTTAATCTTGTATTCAAAAGGTTGGGGGTTTCTGATTCGAATACGACCAGTAAACCGGACCAAAGGGGTTAAGCTAAGGTTCGAATACGACCGTATAGCCCCCAGTGGCTTTGGCATTGCGCCGATCAAGAGGGTACCGACAGCTATGTTCTCTTTGGTTCGAATACGACCTATGTTTGAACAGGAAGCCCCCAAATGACCTTGAGAGGTTTTTAACGACCCTGATTCGAATACGATCCAAGTCAGACTCAAGAGGGGTTAAGCTATGATTCGGATACGATCAAGAAGCCCCCAAGTGAGTTTGGCCTTGAGCCGATCAAGAGGGTTACGACAGCTATGTTCTCTTTGGTTCGAATACGACCTATGTTTGAACAGGAAGCCCCCAAGTGACCATGATATGATGGCTTAGATTCGGATACGATCATAAGCCGGACAAAAAGGGTAAACTTGATTCAAATATGATCAGCTCCTTAATAGTCATTTGAGAAATAAGATTGAACAAAGATGCATAATCTTTGAAAAGAAAAGAGACCGATGGTCTTACTTTATTGCTTAACATGGTATATACAATGTTAAAATATGTACATGATGAGAGCCTGGTAGCTCAGGTGTAGTATGGCCGAAGTTGAGCAATGTTCCACGGCCGGCAGGTCTCCTCCTCCGACTTACGTGAGTCTGCATGCTCTCGAACGTCAATGAGGTAATATGACCCGTTGTTTAAATTCTTGCTGACCCCAAAGGGCCCTTCCCAAGGTGGGATAACTTGTGTGCATCTGAGAGATCCTGGATGAGCCGGAGCACCAAGTCGCCTTCCTGAAAAATCATGGACTTAACCCGGCGGCTGTGATAACGACGCAGGTCCTGTTGATAAATGGCTGACCGGGCCGCTGCTAAGTCTCTTTCTTCATCCAACAAGTCAAGTGCATCCTGTATGGCTTGTTCATTATTAGCTTCAACATAAGCCGCCACACGGGGCGAGTCATGACGGATGTCACTAGGCAATACTGCTTCTGCTCCATAAACCATGAAGAAAGGAGTGTAACCCGTAGACCTATTGGGCGTAGTATTGATACTCCATAATACCGAGGGTAATTCCTCTACCCAACAACCCGGTGTTCGTTGTAAAGGAACCATAAGCCGGGTTTGAGCCCTTTCAAAATTTCCTGATTGGCTCTCTCAGCTTGACCATTGTATTGCGGGTGAGCTACAGAAGAAACATCAAGCCGGATGTGTTCTCGTTGACAAAATTCCTCCATAGCTCCTTGGGACAGATTAGTGCCATTGTCAGTGATAATACTGTGTGGAAACCCGAAATGGAAAATCACTTTTTTCATGAACTGAACCGTCGTGGCTGCATCACATTTACTCACAGGCTCCGCCTCAACCCACTTGGTGAATTTATCAACTACCACCAGGAGATGTGTCTTTTTATCCTTAGACCTTTTGAAAGGTCCCACCATGTCAAGCCCCCAGACCGCAAATGGCTAAGTGATTGGAATCATTCGGAGCTCTTGAGCCAGCACATGCGCTCGTCGTGCAAATTTTTGACATCCATCACATCTACTAACTAGATCTTCTGCATCAGCGTGAGCCGTCAACCAGTAAAAACCATGACAAAACGCCTTGGCCATTACAGATTTTGACCCGGCGTGATGACCACAATCGCCTTCATGGATCTCACGAAGTATTTCTTGACCATCTTCGGGGGAGACACACTGCTGATATGCTCTAGAGACACTGCGATGGTATAATTGTCCATCCGAAATCGACATTGACTTAGACCGCCGGGTTATCTGTCGAGCCAGGGTCTCATCCGCTGGCAACTCTGCCCGGGTCATGTAAGCCAAGAATGGCACCATCCAATCTGGGATGACATGAAGAGCCGCTACCAATTGCGCATTCGGGTCAGAAACAGCTAAATCTTCTTCTGTGGGCAACTTGACAGAGGGATTATGCAAAACATCCAAAAAGGTGTTAGGTGGCACTGGCTTACGCTGAGACCCCAACCGGCTTAAACCATCAGCTGCTTCGTTCTTTCGACGGTCAATGTGTTCCACCTGATAACCTTTAAAATATCCTGCAATGACATCAACCTCTCGGCGAGAAGCCGCCATGAGAGGGTCCTTGGAATCCCACTTGGCAGATACCTGTTGAGCCACTAGATCCGAGTCACCAAGACATCTGAGCTGGCTCAAGCTCATCTCTTTTGCCACTCGAAGACCATGGAGCAAGGCTTCATACTCTGCTGCGTTGTTAGTGCAAGGAAACATCAACCGTAACACATAAAAAAATTTGTCACCTCGTGGGGAAGTTAGCACGACTCCAGCCCCCGAGCCTTCGAATTGCCTGGATCCATCAAAATGAATAGTCCAATACGTGTTGTCTGGCTTCTCTTCTGGCATCTGCATCTCTGTCCAGTCATTGATGAGGTCAACCAGAGCTTGAGACTTAATTGCAGTACGTGGAACATACTTCAACCCATGAGACCCAAGCTCAATTGCCCACTTGGCGACTCGCCCCGTGGCTTCTCTGTTTTGAATAATGTCTCCTAAAGGAGCAGAGCTAACCACAGTGATTGGATGTCCCTGAAAGTAATGCTTAAGCTTCCGGCTCGCCATAAACACCCCATAAACAAGCTTCTGCCAATGTGGATATCGTTGCTTAGCCTCAATTAGCACTTCACTGACATAATAAACCGGCCGCTGAACCAGATGCTCTTTGCCAGCCTCCTTGCGCTCTACCACAATAGCCACACTAACAGCCCGTGAATTGGTAGCCACGTATAACAATAGCGGCTCTTTCTCAATTGGAGCAGCCAGGACCAGCGGCTAAGCCAGCTGTGCCTTCAGATCCCCAAAAGCAGCGTTCGCAACATCGCTCCAAACAAAAACATCCGTTTTCTTCATCAACTGATACAGAGGCATAGCCTTTTCCCCTAACCGGCTTATGAACCGGCTCAAAGCAGCCACACGACCCGCCAACCGCTAAACATCATTGACACAGGTTGGTTTGGCTAGGGATGTAATTGCCTTGATTTTGTCCGGGTTAGCTTCAATACCTCGGTTAGACACCAAAAAACCGAAGAGCTTGCCGGCTGGCACTCCAAAAACACACTTGGCCGGGTTAAGCATCATTTTGTAAACCCGAAGATTGTCAAAAGTCTCTTTCAGGTCCGTGACCAAGGTTTCCTCTTCCCTGGATTTCACCACTATATCATCCACATAAGCATGAACGTTGCACCTAATTTGATTGTGAAGACAATTCTACACACACTGCTGGTAAGTCGCCTGGGCACTCTTAAGCCCAAAAGGCATAGACACATAGCAGAAAGCTCCAAAAGGAGTTATAAAAGATGTCTTCTCTTGATCTTTGACTGCCATCTTAATCTGATGATAACCGGAATAAGCATCCAAGAAACTCAACCGTGCGCAACCCGCTGTAGCATCAATGATTTGATCAATACGGGGGAGAGCAAAAGGATCAGCTGGACAAGCCTTGTTCAGATCTGTGTAATCCACACACATACGCCAGGTGCCATTCTTTTTTAGTACAAGCACCAGGTTAGCTAACCATTCGGGGTGAAAGACCTCCACAATGAACCCGGCTGCCAAGAGCCGGGCCACCTCTTCCCCAATGGCCTTGCACCTTTCTTCATTGAACCGTCGGAGAAACTGTCTGACAGGTTTAAACTTTGGATCGATATTAAGAGTGTGCTCAGCGAGTTCCCTCGGGACACCCGGCATGTCTGAGGTTTCCATGCAAAGATGTCCCGGTTCTCACGGATGAACTCGATGAGCGCGCTTTCCTATTTCAGATCCAAGTTTGCGCTGATGATGAACTGTTTGGATGAGTCGCCAGGTACAAAGTCAACCATCTTAGTGTCATCAGCTGATTTGAATTTCAACTCCGGCTCATGCTCTATTGTTGGTTTCTTTAATGACGTCATGTCTGCCGGGTCAACATGATCTTTGTAAAATTTTAACTCTTCTGTTGCACAAACAGATTTAGCATAGGCAACATCTCCTTCTTCACATTCCAATTCTATCTTTCGGCTCCCATGTACTGTAATGGTGCCTTTATGACCCGGCATCTTGAGGTGCAAATATACATAACACGGCCGAGCCATGAACTTGGCATAAGCCGGCCGCCCAAACAGAGCATGATATGGGCTCTTGATCTTAACCACCTCAAAGGTTAATTTTTCCGCTCTGGAGTCATACTCATCCCCAAAGGCTACTTCTAGCTCAATCTTACCAACCGGGTATGCCGACTTACCAGGTACCACCCTGTGGAGAACAGTGTTGGATTGTTTAAGATTTTTATCAGTCAATCCCATCCAGCGGAACGTCTCATAGTAGAGGATGTTGATGCTGCTGCCTCCATCCATGAGTACCTTAGTAAACTTGTACCCACCAACCTGAGGTGCCGCTACCAAAGCCAAGTGACCCGGATTATCAACCCGGGGCGGGTGATCCTCTCTGCTCCACACAATAGGCTGCTCTGACCAACGTGGATAACGTGGAACCGCTGGCTCAACGGCAATGACGGCCCTCTTGTGAAGTTTCTGGTCCCTCTTACATAAACTGGTGGTAAATACATGATACTGCCCACTACTCAGCTGCTTCGGGTTGCTCTGATAACTGGATTGCTGCTGCTGATTTCCTTGGCCGTGTTGATGATTATATCCTCCTTGGTGACCAAGATAACCTTGACCTTGAAAACCTCCTCCGCTTGAACCGGCGCTCGGGCCTTGAAAGCCGCCTCCACCTGAACCGCCACCTGGGCCGTGACCCCCATCAAATGCATTTGAATTTTTAAATGCCTTCATGATTGTACAATCTTTCCACAGGTGGGTGGCTGGCTTCTCCCGGGTGTCGTGCTTTGGACAAGGTTCATTGAACAATTGCTCAAGGATGGGACCTGACCCGCATGATCGAGGGGGCTGTATCCCCTTGCGCCGTTGATTTCCACCCTGTGTATTAGTGTTAGCAACAAACTCATCAGCCTTACGTTTATTACCTCCCTGATTTACCGGGTTATGCTGGTGACCATTGCCGTTGCCATTCTTCTTTCCCTTCGTTGCCTTTTCTTCATCAAACGTTGGGTCCTTGGTAGTATCAGAATCAGCATACTTGACGAGAGCCGCCATCAACGTTCCCATGTCATTACAATCACGCTTAAGCCGCCCCAGTTTCTGCTTCAGAGGTTCAAAACGGCAATTTTTCTCCAACATCAAGACTGCTGAGCCGGCATCCATCTTATCAGATGAATGTATTATCTCCTTGACCCGACGCACCCAATGGGTTGTAGATTCACCGTCCTCTTGCTTGCAATTGGTCAGGTCCACAATTGACATTGGCTGCTTACACGTGTCCTTAAAGTTCTGGATGAACCGTGCTTTCAACTCTGCCCATGAGCCGATAGAATTGGGTGGCAACCCCTTCAACCAAGTCCGAGCTGTTCCATCCAACGTCATGGTAAAATACTTGGCCATTGCAGCGTCGCTAACCTCCAATAACTCCATAGCCATCTCATAACTCTCAATCCAAGCCCCCGACTGTAGGTCAACCGTGTAATTAGGCACCTTACGAGGCCCCTTGAAATCCTTTGGCAACCGCTCATTGCGTATGGCCGGTACCAAGCAAGGCACGCCTCCGGTTCTTGTGGACACTCCTGCCTCAACCGAGGTTGCTGGATAAGCCGGAAAGGTTTGATGAGCCGCCCGCTTTGCCGCTCTTTGAGCCGCTCGTTCCGCCTCTTGACGAATCCTCTCTTGATCCACCAAGTTAAGGGCTCCAGCCCGCACCGGCTCATGCCTATATGGCCGGTTGTGGCGTTGAGCATTACTTGACATCTCTGCAGACTCCATGTGCCTACTATAACTCGGGCTCCGTCTTGGGCGAGGAGTTGAATGAATCCTGTCTCGACTATAGGAGTATGCGTCCTGTTGGGCCAGAGCTGTCTGAAGTAGTTCTCTTACCCTCCGGGTTTCAATTGCTGTTGGCGAGTCACCTTCCATTGGGAGAGCCGCCAAACGAGCCGATGTTGCGATGAGGTTTTCCAGGGGGTTGGAGAAGTGACTCGGAGGTGTCGACACATAACGAGGAGGAGTTGTATTCACACGAGGTGGCTCCATGGTGCATGGCTGAACTGGTGCACCGGGTGTCGTGACCAAGTTTGCGTCCGGCGGGTGACTCCCCCCCCCAGCCTCGGGTGTATGGAACAGGTTCCTCGGATCCAGCGTTAGAGGCAGACGCGACTGAGTTTTCTGATGCCTCCTCGTCATGACCTCGTTTCATGCGTTAAGATCCACCGAGAGCCGGAAAGTTTCTGCTTGAAGTTGCCGAGCTCAAGCATCCAAAGCTGCTCGTTTTGCTTCCATCCGGGTTTCCTCTGCGGCTAGATTTTCCTTAGCTTGTACCATCTCCTCCCGCACGCGTGCTACTTCTGCGTCGTGATGGGCTTTATCTGCCGACTCTACCACAACGGTTAACAGAGTCGTCAGCCGATCCATGAGGTCCATTAGAATCTGAGCCGGGGGGCGCGCAGGATTTCCTGACCCCGCTGCTGCCGACCCGGGAGCTACTGCTGCCGATGCGGTAGAGTTCTGCCCGGGCTGTGTCCCCGCCATGAAGACTCCGACCCAATTCGGTGGCTCAAGGGGGTCCAGAATACTGCTGCCACCGGAACAGCCCCCGAGCATGCCGTCTTGCAGCTGGTACAACGAGTCCGTCTCACCTGTTGATGATGGAGTATCAGAGCAGATGGTCGTCTCCCCGCCTTCCACCGATCATTCGGAGTATTCACCGCCGTGGATGCAGCCTACGAAGGCATGTTTCACGACAGATTGAACACGGGCGGTCCTGGCGCGCTGAGCCGTTTCGATGAGGTTGGTGTGGACGTCCGGCTCAGGCCTGACTCGCCGATCCGGCCGATGAAGACGTGAATTCCACCGAAGGGGACCCGGTACCCGTACTCGATTGAGCCGACCTCGGGGCCCCAGCCGTCGTCGTCGATGTAGAGCTTGCCGCGACGACTCTTGGTCATCCGCCCCCTCCTGGGCGGGTCATACTGGTAGTAATATCCCCAACACCATCTCTAGTTTTCAAAATGAATTTCCTTTTTGTGTGCCCGTACCGCTCATGAAGCGGCAGGGGGTGGCCAATATTTTTCCATGCTAGATGCGTTATTCTCAAGATGAGTGTTTATTCACTTGTCATTGCACAAGAGTATGGTGGTAATAGGGATGCCCAGTCCCGAAATTATTTTTTTACTTTATGTTGTTAAATAATAAATTCCTTGGAAGGTGTTTGTATGGAAGGCACCCCTGGATACGGCTAGCCATGGATTGTGAAAGAATGGTGGAAAAAGGAATAAGCTTTATTTTATGTTTGGGAATCGCCTATGATGTATCTAGCATGGAAAGTACTGGGAACTACTCAGTCGTTTTCATTGATGGGAAAAGTATGCCTCCCGGAATATTTTTATCTCTCAATTTAAGCTTTGAGCTCCGGCACATATACAAATCTCTGCTTCCCTCTGCAAAGGGCCTATCTATTTTCTTTATGCAATTTTTATTTTTATTTTGAGCCTCCATCCTCTCTTATAAAGCACCAACTAGGGAGCACTAGGATCATACTTGTGCATTGGATGTAGCTAATATTTGAGTGTGTTTCATAAATGGATCAATGATTGGGCATCATGGGCTAGGGATAACTTTCTTTAGTGTTGATGTTTTGAAAGACATGGTTGCTTGTTGATATGCTTGAGTATTGAAGTCTTCATGTCAAATATAGTATATTGCTTTGAATCATCTAGAATTCCAAATGTCCATGCTACAAAAGAAAAGAATATGTGATGAACATGTTAGGCATCATTCCACATAAAAAATTATGTTTTTATCATTTACCTACCCGAGGACGAGTAGGAATGAAGATTGGGGATACTTATACGTCTCCAACATATCTATAATTTTTAATTGTTCCATGCTGTTATATTATCATTCTTGGATGTTTACCTTCATTTTATAGCAACTTTATATCATTTTTTGGGACTAACCTATTAACATAGTGCCTAGTGCCAATTGCTGTTTTTTTACTTCACAGAATACCCGTATCAAACGGAGTCCAAACGCAGCAAAACTTTTTGGAGATTTTTTTGGACGAGAAGACAACTTCAGAGCCAAGGAAGTGCCCGGGGGGAGGCCCGTCAGGCCCACGATACACCAGGGCATGCTAGATAGCCTAGGCGTGCCTTGGTGGATCATGGGGCTCACAGACCTCTTTTCCACCGCCTCTCAGTTCTATGAATCCCCAGAAATTCCAGAAATCCTAGGGGATTCGACAAAACACAATTCCAGCCGCCGCAAGTTCTAGAACCACGAGATCCAATCTAGAGCCCTATTCCGGCACCTTGCCGGACGGGAACACGATCACGAAGGGGTTCATCATGCTCATTGGTGCTCCTCCGATGATGCTTGAGTAGTTGACCATAGACCTACGGGTCTGTAGGCAGTAGCTAGATGGCTTCTTCTCACTTTTTGATTCTCAATAAAATGTTCTGCTCGATGTTCTTGGAGATCTATTTAATGTAAGGAACTTTTGAGGTGTGTTTGTTGGGATCCGATGAAGATTGTGTTTATGATCAGATCTATCCATGAATATTACCTGAGTTTTCTTTGATCTCTATATGCATGGTTGTTATAGCCTCGTATTTCTTCTCCGAATCTTTGGTTTAGTTAGGCCAACTAGATTGATTTTTCTTGCAATGGGAAGAGGTGTTTGTGATGGGTTTGATCTTGTGGTGTCCTCACCTAGTGACAGAAGGGGTAGCGAGGCATGCATGTATCGTTGCTATTAAGGATAAAAAGATGAGGTCTATTCCTACATGAATATATTTCGTTTACATCATGTCATCATTCTTGTTGCATTACTCCGTTTCTCCATGAACTTAATACACTAGATGCGTGCTGGATAGTAGTCAATGTGTGAAGTAATAGTAGTAGATGCACGCAGGAGTCAGTCTACTAATCTTGGACGTGATGCCTATATACATGATCATTGCCTTGGATATCGTCATAATTATTTGTTCTTCAACCAATTTTCCAACAGTAATTTGTTTACCCACCGTATGCTATTTTCTCGAGAGAAGCCACTAGTGAAATCTACGACCCCCGGGTCTATCTTTTATCATATTATTTTAAGATCTATATTTCCAAAAACCCCAAAATACTTTGCTGCACTTTTTCTTTACTTATTTTATTTCGTGTTTTCGCAAGATCTATTTATCCAATCTACCACAATTTTATCTATCTTTTTACCGTAGAGGGATTGACAACCCCTCTTACACATAGGGTTGCAAGTATTTGTTCTTTGTGTGCAGGTACCATTTACATAGTGTTGCTAGGTTCTCGTACTGGATTGATAATCTTGATTTCATAACTAAGGGAAATACTTATTGTAGCTGTGCTACATCATCCCTTCTTCTTTTGGGAATTACCGATGCAGTCCAGCCACGTCAAAAAGATTTCTGGCACCGTTGCCAGGGGAACATCATCAACATCTATCAGGTTCCCAATCGCAAATCTCATCTCCTTGCAATTTACATTATTTGCCATTTGCCTCTCATTTTCATCTCCCCACTTCACAAAACTTTCCCTTTTTATTCACCCCCTTTTTCGTTCGCCTTTTTCTCGTCAGATCTTTTGCTTGCTTGCAATCTTGGTTACGTAGTCATGATGTCTCAAGAAAAGATCAAATTATGTGATTTTTTCAATACTAATAATAATGATTTTATTAGTACTTCGATGGCTCCTCCCGCCACTAGTGCAGAGTCTTGTGATATTAATGCGGCTTTGTTGAATCTTGTTATGAAAGACCAATTTTTCGGTACTCCTAATGAGGATGACGCGTCCCATCTAAGCACATTCGTAGAATTGTGTTATATTAAAAATAAAAAGGATGTGGACAATGATATTGTGAAGTTGAAATTATTTCCTTTCTCCTTGAGGGATCGGTTCTTGGGATAAGTGCAAAGATACTTTGGTTTTCTTCTTTTATTGTAAAAATTTGGTTTTCTTCTTTGCCTCGCAATAGTATCGGTTCTTGGGATAAGTGCAAAGATACTTTATTACTAAGTATTTTCCGCCCGTGAAAATTATTTCCCTTAGAAATCAAATCATGAATTTTAAGCAACTTGAGCATGAACATGTTGCACAATCTTGGGAAAGAATGAAATTGATGCTAAGAAATTGTCCTACACATGGTTTAAAGCTTTGGATGATTATACAAAAAAATTATGCTGGATTAAATTTTGTTTCTAGAAATCTTTTTCATTCTGCCGCGGGTGGTACTTTTATGGAAATTACTTTTGTGAAGCTACTAACTTTCTAGATAATATTAAGGCAGATTATTCACAATGTCACACTGGAAGAGCACCTACTTGTAAAAGGGTTAATTTAGTTGAAGAAATTAGTACTTTGAGTGAAAAAGTTGATGCTCTTATGAAATTGGTTGCTAGTAAAAGTGCTCCTATTGATCTTAATGATGTGCCTTTGTCTACTTTGATTGAGCAAAATAGTGATCCCATAGACGTGAATTTTGTCTCACGAAACAATTTTAATAACAATGCTTATAGAGGTAATTTTAATCCTAGGCCTTTTCCTAGAAATTACTGTAATAATTATGGCAATTCCTATGGTAATTCTTCTTACAATAATAATACGAACCCCTCTGATCTTGAGACTAATATTAAATAATTTATCAATGCTCAAAAAGCTTTCGAAACTACGATAGAAGAAAAGTTGAATAAGACTGATGATATGTCTAGAAGCATTGATGTAATTTCGCATGATGTAGAAAATCTCAAGATAATTTTTCCACCCCAGGTTGATGTTAATGAACCAATTAAATCTGTATACGTTTCTATGGATGAAAGTAAGAAAAGAACCGCTATGCTTAGAGCTAAAAGAGAATTTTTAGAAAGAGCATTTTCTACCGATTGCTCTCATAAAAATGATGAAGATATTAAGATGATTGGTGTTTCTTCTATTGGTTCCTGTTTTAGTAAGATTAAAATTGATTTTAAAGGAAGAGTGAAATTTAGCTAGAAAGTATCCCAATAATTCAGAGGGTGAAAATCTTGTGGAAAAATTGATGAAAGTGCGTTTGGAGATGTCAAAACTTTAACTAGTGATGTGCCCACTCTTTTGGATTAAAAAGACTTTAATTATGATAGTTGCTCTTTGATTTAATGTATTTGTTTGTTGTAATCCATGATACTTATGAACAAAATAAAGCTTTTACTAAACATATTGTAGAAGCGATGATGAAAGCCTTAGAAGAAAAGTTGGAATTAGAGATTTCGATTCCTAAAAAAAATATGATGAATGGGAAACTACTATTAAAGTCAAGATTAAAAATTATGAGTGTTTTGCTTTATGTGATTTGGGTGCTAGTGTTTCCAAAATTCTGAAATCTCTATGTGACGTGCTTGGTCTTACCAATATTGAAGAATGTTCTCTTAATTTGCACTTGGCAGATTCTACTATTAAAAAGATGCCAGGGTACACAGACAAGGGTGTATGTTTCCCCTGACTTGTGCACGGACAGTAGGCCTCCGCTCCGGCAGCCAAAGCTGGATGAGGAAGCAAACAACAACAAGCGTCCAAGTCCAGACCAAGCCAGAGGAGCACCTCTTTGAGTGGCCAAAGAGCGGATTAAGAAGACCAAGGCAGGCCAAGCCAGTAAGATGTCACTTTGGGAAAGCCTCCCCTGCACGACAGGAGAGCCTGGTCAGGTCGAGGCCGCCCCAAAGGCAAGTCCAAGGTTTCCTCGGCAGGCTTGCTGGGGCCGCCAAGGGAAAATCTCCCCGCCAAGGCTCCACCACGCCGCAGCGGAAGTCACCCATCAATGCGGTGTCCAGCCCTCGAGAGGATTAAGTGGCCTCTAGTAAGCACGTGGCAGCCCATTAGAAGACAAGGTTTATCCAGATGACACCCGTCTAGAGGCGTGTCAAGTAGATAAGCAGAAGATGATTAAGCGGCACGACAAGCTTGCCGGGCTTCATCCTCAGCATGACACCTAGCAGTGCATTTAATACACTTTGTCCTAACTGCCAAAGTTACGTATGATATCACTATTAGCTATCCAATAACTAGATAATGACTGTTTTGCTACTTTGGTTACCCCTTAGCCTATAAAAGGAGGGCCATGGCAAACTAGAGAGGGATTCGGACGTTAGCACACTTGTACGCGCGTAGCTGCTCTCCCCGAAGCACCCTTGCTGGGCTCGAGCGCTGCATGTTGGTTGTGTGCTTCCACTCAGTCCACCAAGGCAGGAGTAGGGTTTTACGCTATCCAGTGGCCCAAACCTGGGTAAAAACCACTAGCGTCACAACTATCGTGTTGTTTCATGTCTTCTACTCTTTGTGCAACGTGATTCCCCCCCTTGCCGAACCACAAGGGGCTCAAGGCCCCATAGGTGATCGTGATCTCCACAACATCTTTGGCGTGCCAGGTAGGGGGAGGCGCGTGCGCAAATCCGATGTTGTGGGAAACGCGTCAGGCTACATCACCATCTCTGTGAATCCCCTCTTTGTCAGCGGCTATGGAGAGGAAGGACGACGTCGCTTCCTTGCTTCCTCATGCCCAGATTCTGTTGCCCATCACCGCCACAACCACGACGGTGACGGGAACGGAAGGCGGTGGCGACACGATAACCGCAGGCAGCTCGAGTGGCATGGCCGGCCTGCTACCTGCATCCAGAAACAGAAGCAAGGTGAGCGGCGATGTCGCCCTCCTTGCGAACTCATGATAAGCATATCCGATGCCGAAAGGTATCGTTTGGGCAGAGGAGAGGAATAGTATGCGGACGACCCCTTCCTCCCTTCCCACTCGTCAATGGTCGAGCCATGCAGTGGTGGCATCGTCAACGTCGATGAGCTCACGTGGAACCCAGTCTAGCATTTATCCCGCCAAGGTTAAATCCTGAGTGGAACGTTGGTGCGAATCCGTTGGTCGACACCCCGGCAAGCGCGCTCCGACAGGGCCTTCCGCATCAGCAAGGACTTTGTGTCCGCCACCGTGGGATCATTAACAAGTATGAGGAAAGGGATATAGGAGCCAAACCTTCTTTTCTACCATACCTCGTTAGCTGCAATCATTTAATAAACCCAACTAACTCTTGCCGGGGACGTGCGCATAACTAATAAACCGCCAATCTATCCCTTGTGCGTCTTCTTGTTCTTTGTCTTTTCAGAACAAGGGTGGATACCCAAACGGGAGGAACAATTGTAAGTGGAGAAGAAAGTATTATACATGACCAAATGCATGCCCTGCAAAGGAGTAGAGCATGAATGAAAGCTAAGTTGACAAGCTCATTAGCTTTTCTTCAGAACTTGCTTTGCTTATCCCTCAGACAACCTAGATTTTTGTATGGCAAGCCTTTCGTATAATGGTAGCTTGCTGTATTTGCCTGGGCCCCCACTTTGTTTCGAGCCTGCTCAACGAAGTGGGCAGCTGCGTCAAAAACTGCTAAGGAAAAACCTGCCGGAGCATATCCTCACCAGCTGAATGCTAAAGACCTGTTCCTCACAGCAATCACGACAGCATGCTACTGGCGGGCAACCAGAGTACGCAAAAAGAAACTAAACATACGAACATCAATGGGTAAACAAAAGAGGGGTAGCATGCATTGACATAATTAAACATCAGTTCAAGAAGTACGAAACCAGAAATAGTATGGGGCCTAAGCATAAGACACATGATTGTTTTTGTTACAGGGCACCATGGCAATGAAAATGGTTTAAGGCTGAGCTTACCGGCCTCCGGGAACTCTGGGGACGGAGAGAACCTTGTCGGCGAAAGGACCAGCCCTCTCCTTAGCGGCAGAAATGTCGGCACCCGGCGACAGTCTCCTGAAGCCATCGACAAGGTCGAGGTCTGGGTGGCGATAAGCAAGATTGCTCAAAACCATGAAGAGAGCATCACGGGCAAGCTTCCGGGACTCGTTTGCAAAACAAGCGGCCCTTTCGTCCTCATACATCTTCAACCCTTCGATCAAGCCTTCAAAAAAGAGCGTCAGCTTGATGCTTGGAACTTCGTGGCTGTTGATAGAGAAAGCCCAGCTCTTCATGTCCATCTCCAAGATCTGGGCAGTGAGGCACTCGGCTATATCAACCAGGCTCTTGATCTAGAGATCGCACTGCTCAACCTGGTTTCGCAATTTGTCCTCCACGTCTTTTTGGAGGGCTCTCGCATTGTCCATGTCCTTCATCAACTACTTCTCACGAGCTCCGACAGACTCAATCACACACTCTAAAGTGCCAAGCCTTGACTTCATGTCGATAATGGTACCATTGGTGGTCTCGAGGTCCTTGCTTTGGAGGAAAGCTGCTATTGCACCTCCTTCAGGAGGATTTCTGCTTTCTACGCTTCCTCTTTGAGAGCCACGGTTTCCTTGGTGCTCCCGGCAAGGTCCTCTGTCAGATTGGCCACCTGTTGATCAAGATCAACCTTGACAGTAGATGCAGCGGCAAGTTCATCGGCCATCTTCTTCAGCTGAGCAGCAGAGTCGAGGGCGAGCGTGCCAAGAGCCGCCTTATGCTTGTCCTCCAGATCCTTGGTGTGCTGCTGGACAAGGGCCTCTAGTTCTTCATCCTTGTCGAAGAGGGTGGCCTCAAGGTTCCCTTCCCGGGTTGAGATGTCCTTCTCCTTGGCATTTAGAAAATCTTTGCGCTCCGCCAGGCGGACCTCCCAGACAGTGACATCCTCTTTGGCCATGGTTATCACCTCTGGTTGCCACTGAAGAGATTTAAATTGTCTGTTGTGCCACTCACATAGTTCACTGCCCTTGTCCCCCAGTCTCTGATCCAAGAGGCCGGCAGAGTCATGCTGCTCATTCGATCGCCTGCTACTTCAAGTTGTATCTGCTCTGTATGTCCTTGATGCTTGTTGCCACGGACTCCTGGAAGGACATGTCCATAGCCACACCAATAGGATCATCTATCCCTTCGGCTTGCTGGGACAAGGACGTCAAGATGCGCTAGATCTCTTCATCAAAATCCGCACCTGTCGGTGTTCTGGGAACCACCCAGACTTGCCTACCTGCGGCCCATGACATGGCTCCATTGATGGCCTGGTACGGACCACCTACGACGCCGTCAAGACAAGACCCTCACGAGGGGTCATGCCTCGCGAGGAGAATGACATCAAGACCTCCGGAGGGAGTGGCCTCCCCGGGCTGGCTCCTGAGGAGCGAAGATTTCTATGCAGGCACCCACCTCATGAGGTTAAGGGTAACGCAAGCCATGATGACCAAGGCCAGGCGGGCGCCAGCAGGCGCAGAGGAGCAGGTTTCCTCTTTGGTGCTAAGGAGGCAAGCGCAGGCATAGGGTCCCAAAGAATCAGCCAAAGGTTTCCATTCTCGTACAACAAGACCAAGACCGCCAGGACGGGAGGATGGATGTCATCACCGAGACCACCACAGCGTCACGACCAGAAGCTTTGCAGGCGAAGACCACCTTTCAATAGGATAAGATGTACTAATTGTCCCCCTTCAAAATTGGACACTGTGGGATCCCTTCATGCCTTTGTTTGGGGGAAGAGGACCGAGGCCACTATAAATATAGCTTAGCCACCACCGTAGAAGAAAGGGCTCTCTGTAGATCGAATCCTCACCTCACAAGGTCACACCCACACCAGAGTAGTCCTCATGAGGTTGTTCTTCCCTTGTACTAGTCCATACTCAGCCCCTCGCGAGGCTAATCCACCACAAAGCAGGAGTAGGGTCTTACACCGCAAGGTGTCCTGAACCTGGGTAAACTGCTATGTCCCTCTTCTTTCTTATTCATTGAGCTAGGCTGTGGGGGTGACAAATTGGTTGGCTGGAGAGCCTGAGTTCTTCGCACACGCCTGAGAGTTTGAACCTTTCTTCGGTTAGAGGAGCCCTGAGTCCAACATTTGGCGCGCCTCGTAGGGGCGTGTCGAAGCCTCTCTTCCATCGTTCGTTCCGCCGCCCTTCTGTCGTTCCCGTGGCTGATGCTCGTCGTGTCCGTGCCGAGCACTGGTTTGCTCGTGTCGCTTAGACGACACCTGTGGGAAATGGTACGCCTCGCCGCTCTGCCTCCCTGGTGGCCAACGCCACCACCAACCCTACTACCCGCGAGTAGCAGGACTTGTCGCTGCCACCATTCACTCTAGAGAATGTGCAGGTTGCGCTGCTCATGGCGCGTGAGCTCCTGCGCTATCGCCCATCCAACGACCTCTATGACGACTGGCTCGCCTGCATCGCTGAGTTCTTCAGCACCACTGGCGAGACATGTGCACCGTCCCTCTCACTTCGTCCCCCGCTGTCTCTCACGGGCGACGTGGCTCATGACGCGCCTCCTCCTCCTCCTCCTCCTTTGCATGGCTTGGACCGCAAGCCAAGGTGTGAGGCTCCCCAGCGCGACCCACTATGCAGGGCGCTGGTGCGCGATGAAGAAAGCTGCTAGGTGGTGCAGCGGCCCCAAGGAGAAGCGCGCACGCTTCCAGCACTGCCACATCAAGACCATGTGCCGCCGGAGGCGGCAACGTGCGGGCATCAAGATCAAGCTCCCCCTCACTGTCTGGATCCCGTTAGCGCGACAGGTTGCCATGCGTTCACCCCAGAGTTGTGCTGCATCGTCTGGCCCCGCAAGTTCAAGCCAGATCTGCCTCCACGCTACGATGGCACCCCTGACCCCACTGAGTTTTTCCAGCTCTACGAGCCAAGTATCGAGGTGGCAAACAGCAGCGACAAAGTCATGGCGAATTGGTTTCCCATGGCCCTCAAGGACGGCGCACACTCGTGGCTCCTAAACCTTCTGGTGGGGTCGATCTCCTCCCAGGACGACATGCGCGAGCGCTTCATCGCCAACTTCCAGGGCACTAGCGACCGCGCCCCTGCCGCAGGCGACCTGCGGCGCATCAAGCAGCAGCCAAGAGAAACCCTACACAAATACATACAACGGTTCACCATTGTTTGCCTCAAGATCCCTAAGGTGTCGGACAAGGCTATCATTTCGGTGTTCACTGACGGCGTCCAGGACGTCAAGATGAAGGAAGAGCTCGCCATACACGAAGACCTGTGTTCGGCTCTAGAGATGTTCAACATGGCAACCAGGTGTGCAAGGGCAGAGGAAGGTCGCCTCTCCCTCCTTGAGCTCCCGGAGGCCGATCCCGAAGACAAGAAGGCCAAGGCTAAGGACGTGAAGCGCAAGGGCCTTACCGTGCTCACGACTGAACCTGAGATGAAGCGCGGCTGCGACCATGCCGAATCCTCCAAGGGCACCCGCTCATTCTACGTCTTCCACAATGTTCACAGCCGCAACACAAACGACAGCCAAGAGCTGAGGGCCATCCAAACGGGCGCCTTAGCTATCGTCCCGAGCGCAACGACCATGATTGCGGCTGCGGTGGAGGCCGCTGGGACAACCGCGACACCCGCCAGGACTGGCGCGATCAGCCCCGTGAGGACCGCTAGCAGGGCCAGCCTCGCGATGGCCCCCTAGAGGGACCAAGCTCATGAGGACTATCCTCATGGTAACGCCAGCCTCCCTCCGCTGTCGCTGCCGCCAAGGACGACCACCACAAAGATGATGGGGCTGGCGGTTTCCAAGAGCCTCGCACAATTGCCTGCATGCTTGGTGGTGCTCAGGCCACCGCCTCTCATCGCATCTTCAAGCAGTTCGCTCGTGAGATGAACGCGACCCTTCTCAAGATTGGGGCATCGCGTCCCCTCAGGTGGTCCAAGTACGCCGTCACCTTCGACTCTACGAACCCGCTCAAGTGCTTAGTTGCCGCTGGCGCGCTCCCAATGCTCTGCTCACTGACCATCAACAACGTCCTCATCACCAAGACACTCATCGACGGTGGAGCAGGACTCAACGTCCTCTCTCTCGAGATGTTTGAGAGGCTCCAAGTGCCCTACGACCAGCTCCTCCCCACCAAGCCCTTAGCAGGGGTGACCGATGGCTCCACCATTCCCATGGGACAGATTTGTCTCCCTGTCATCGTCGGGTATCTGGCCCTCGCTAAGTTCATGGAAGTGACTCACCACGGCTATAATGTTCTTAAGATGCCAGGAAGCGGCATCACCATCACGGTCGCCTGTGACGAGAAGGATGTGGTGTGCTCCCTCATGCGCGTCTACGAGGCCGCAGCGGTAGAGAACTCAGATGCCGAGGGTGCCATCCGTCCTCTTGAGGCTGTCCCCAAGAAGAAGAAGAAGCAGCTCCTCCTAAAAGGCCCTTAGGAGGTTTGGGCGTCCGACGATCATGCCTCATGCCCCGTGCCCATTGCTAGGGTGCCTTTCCCTCTTGCATAGGAAAGCGCACCCAACGCCCTTATCAGGACGGGCTCGAGGGCTCTCGTCTGGAGGGCCTCTGACCTGACCAGATCACAAGGGAGGCGTTCGGGCACCATGTGGAGGCGTGCTTCAACGTGCGCTTCCATGAGCAAGGCGCAAGGCATGAGGCGCCAGGCGCTCACAAGTTCATCATCAAGGCAATCATAGAGCTTCAAGAGGCGCGAGCCATGCGTGGCGAGCGCAGCCCCGCACCACTCAGTGCAGTTGCCGCCCCCGACATGGGTGGTGAGCTGTGCGTCTGCGTCAACATCCCAGGCCTCAATAGGGCCGCTTCTCAGGAGCTCTTCTGGTCGTCCCGTGTCTGCTAAAATGGGGGATGCCCCTGCAGCTATGTCCGCATACTGTTCGGCCTGCTGAACATGGCTACCACGCACCAGCGCTACATGTAGGGCATCCTGGCAGCTCACGAGACCAGGTGCCAGGCAATCGTAACGGAGGAGGTGCCAGAACCTTCGGAGCCCCCCGAGACTCAGGAGCCGGACGACTCATGAGGAACGACCTCTTCAGCGCGCATCTTTAGCTACCCCAACACTTCTTCGACAATGGTGCCAGGTGACTTTTTGGTTTGTTCAGTTGAGCGTGCCCCTCGGGCTGCATCATCCTCAAGTTGTTAGCACCAGCCCCTACAGCCTGTATCATTTTGCACATGTATCAGGACTGGTATAGCCTCTTATGAATTTCCTAAGATATTACAACCTCCATGCCCGGTGCTTCGTCAAGATGAACGTTGTGTGTCCTCACGAGCCCGCCCACGACCACCTCATGATTAAGGACTGGCACGGCGTCTGTGCTCGGGTCCGTCCCTGTAGCATCGCTAAATCCAAGTGGCCGAGCTCTGTCTCGCAGGCCAGCTCCCCACGTCACCTCCCGTGGTCCTTAGTGCCTTGTTCTCGCATGAGCAAATCGCGTGTGCATAAGTCATGGCGCGCAACCCGGTGCCTCACTGCCGCAGGAGCCGTGTGCTGGTTGTCATTCTTTAAGATAATTGCATGAGAAGACTGGGCACGGTGTTTGTGCTCGGGTCCGTCCCTGCAGTGTCGAGAAATCAACCGGCTGAGCTCTGTCTGGCGGGCCGGCCCTGTTCACATCACCTCCTGGGGTTGTTGGTGCTTGGCCTTCTCATGCGAAGTCCTCCGGAGATTGACTTGGCGCAGGTGTCATGGGAAACCATGGCCACCTATGGGTCCATGATCCCCTTGTGGTTCGACAAGGGGGATGAGCATGTTGCACAAAGAGCGGAGAGCATTGCGCGGCATGACAGAGATCACACGGGCGATTTTCCCAGGTTCAGGCCGTGCCGAGGCATAAAACCCTACGCCTGCTTTGGTGGATTGTTGGTGGATTGTGGTCAAAATGCGGTGCTCTAGCCCGGAAGGGTTGCCTCAGGGCGAGAGTAGATACGCACGTATGAGTGTACAAGGGTCCAAATCCTTTCTATGGTTGCCAAGGGCCTCCTTTTATAGATGAAGGGGTCACCACAGTGGCAAATTAGTCATTGTGTACTGATTATATAGCAAATAGTGCTATCATACCTAACTCCAAAGACATGGCAGAGCACATTAAATGCGCTGCTTAGTGTCACATCATGTCCTGTCCGGCAAGCCTTGCCTTGTTGCTCAGCCACCTTCTCTCCTATCTGCAAGACACATCACTAGACGGGTGTCATTTGGAGGTAATTTTCATAGGAAGTGACTACCATGTGGCAAGAAACAGCCACTTAGTCACTTGGGCGCTTGACACGCACCGATCGATGACTTGCGTCGCTGTGAGGTGGTGCGGTGGAGCCTTGGCGGGGTAGCTTGCCTTCGTAGGGGCCGGCAAGCCTGCCGACTCGGTCTTTGAGGCTTGCTTCCGGGGTAACCTTGACCTTGTCAGGCTCGCCTGCCCGGCAAGGCAGGTCTTCCCTTAGCGGTGTCTTACTCCTTTAGCTTGACTTGGTCTTCTTGATATGCACTCTGATTTTTCAAAGAGTTGACCTCTTGTGCTTGGTCTGGTCTTGGATGTTGTAATCTTGATCTTAGGCCTGTGCACGGTCTGGGCAACAGACCTGGGGTTTGTTGCACCAACAGGAGCCCCCGGGCCTAGCCCAAACACGCTGCCGAGCGTCGCTGGGAGAGGCCCTAACTAGTGCATAGGAGAGAGGGGAGTAGCTGCTTGTCCTTTGAGATCTTTTTTGCTTCTTCATTAACCTGAGCTCAGTTCAGTTTTCAGTTCTCCCATGCTTTGTGTAACGCCAACTACCAAGAGGAAGATAATGGACCACGATTTGCAAAGTACCCATGTCCCACGTTCACGGGGTGGTAACTACCACCCCACTATCCTTCCCACTCCAAGCGCTTCCGCCATGTGTATCGCATGCATTGTGCAAGGTTGGTGGAAGATGTGGAGGGCGCGGGAATGAGTGCCATGGCAAAAAGCCAGGCGTCATGGATTAGTGTAGGGGGTTGGTATAGGCGTTCTGGGAATGGGGGTACCCAGACATGCCTGCCTCCGGCCCATGGCGTGGCTCACCAACGGCCTGGTACGGCCCACCTTCAGCATCGACAACTCAAGACCCTCGTGAGGGGCCATGCCTCATGAGGCAGACGACATCAAGACCTCCGCGAGGAGTAGCCTTCCCAGGCTGGCTCCTGAGGAGCAGAGATTCCTATGCAAGCCTCACCTCGCAAGGTTCGGATGACGTGAGCCATGATGACCAAGGCCAGGCGGGTGGCAGCAGGAGCAGTGTACCAGTTTCCTCTTTGGTGCTAAGGAGGCTAGCATAGACTCAGAGTCCCGAGGAATCAGCCAAAGGTTTCCATTCTAGGGCAACAAGACCAAGACCGCCAGGATGGCAGGACGGAGGTCATCGCGGAGCCCATCACAGTGTCACGACCAGAGGCTTTAGCAGGCGGAGACCACTTTGGTCAGGATTGCATGTAGTAGTTGTCTCCCTTTGAATTTGGCCGTTGTGGGAACCCTTCCCACCTTCATTTTAGGAAGAGGACCAAGGCCACTATAAATAGGGCCTAGGCACCACCATAGAGGGGGATCCGTACCCGAACACGAGAGATCATCCTCTCCCCCGCCAGCTCACTTGAGCACAAGAACACGCTCTTCCTGAGGTTGTTCTCCCACTGTACTTGTTCATCCTCAGCCCCTCGAGGCCAATCCACCCCAAAGCAGGAGTAGGGTTTTACACCACAAGGTGGCCCGAACCTGGGTAAACTGCTGTGTCTTGTTTACTTCCTTTTCATCCAGCTAGGCCGTGATATTGGCGAGTGGGCAGACTGGGGAGGTTGAGTTCTTCGCACGCACCCCAGAGTTCGAACCTCTCAAGGGTTTAGGGAACCCGAAATCCGACATTTGGCGCACCAGGTAGGGGTGTGTCGGAGCCTCTCTTCCTCCAGTCAATTCCCCACCATTTCGCTGTCCCCATGGCTGATGCTCGTCGAGTTCGTGCTGAGCGTCGGGCCACCCTCGCCGCCCGCATTGCCCGGACGACACCCGGTGGTGATGGTGCTCCCCGCCGTTCCCTGTCGCCCGCGGCCAACGCTGCCACCGGTCCCGCGGCCCACGAGCATCAGGCTTCATCGATGCCACCCTCCGTGCGGCGTGATGGACGCTCCGCCACTCCATTGCTGGCCCCGACGGCCGCTTCATCGTCTCATGCTCGTCGTAGGCCGGCGAACACGCAGGTCGTGCTGCTTATGGCACGGGAGCTCCTGCGCTACCGCCCCATCAACAACATCTATGAGGACTGGCTGGACCGCATCGCCAAGCTCGTCAGTGCCGCCGGAGAGTCTCCTGCACCATCTCGCTCGCTGCCTCACCCACCGCCTGCCGCGGGTGACGTGGCTCATGGAGCACCTCCTCCACCTCCCAGGCAGGACGCCATCATCGAGCCAAGGCGCGAGGCTCCACGGCGCAACCCGCCGCCCAAGGCACCGACACGCAACGAGGAAAACTGCCAGGTGGTGTAACGGCCGCAAGGAGAGGCACGTGCGCTCTTAGCACCGCCACGTTAAGACCGTGCGCTGCCTGCGGTGATGGCGCGCGAGCGCCAAGATCATGCTCCACCACCACGGCGGGCTCCCATGACCACGGCTGGATGCCGCATGTTTACCCCGGAGCTGCGTAGGGTCGTCTGGACAGGGAAGTTCAAGCATGACCTGCCCCCACGCTACGACGGCACCCCCGACCCTACTAAGTTCCTACAGCTCTACGAGCTGAGCATCGAGGCGGCCAACGGCGATGCGAAGGTTATGGCGAATTGGTTTCACATGGCCCTCAAAGACAGCGCGGGCTCGTGGCTCCCGAACCTCCCCGCAGGATCGATCTCCTCCTGGGATGAGATGCGAGAGCGTTTCATCGCCAACTTCCAGGGCAATCGCAACCTCCCGCCGGCTGCGGGTGACCTACGACGCATCAAGCAGCAGCCAGGAGAAACCTTGCGGAAATACATCCAGCGCTTCAACAGTGTTTGCCTCAAGATCCCCAAGGTGTCGGACGAGGCCATCATCTCAGCGTTCACTGATGGCGTCCGCGATGTCAAGATGAAGGAGGAGCTCGCCATACACGAGAACCTGTGCAAGGCTCTGGAGATGTTCAATATAGCAACCAAGTGTGCGCGAGATGAGGAGGGACACCTCTCCCTCCTCGAGCTCCCCGAGGATGACCTAGAAGACAAGAAGGCCATGGCCAAGGACGTGAAGCGCAAGGGGTCGGACATACTTGCGGCCGAACCAGAGATGAAGCGAGGCTGCGACCACCCAGAGTCATCCAAGGGCAGCCGCCCGTTCTGCGTATTCCACAACGTGCACAGCCACAGCACGAACGACTGCCAGGAGCTTAGGGCCATTTATGAAGGGCGCCTCCATCATCGCCCTGAGCGCAACGATTGAGGCTACGACCGCGGAGGTGGCCGTGTCAGAGGACGCTGGGACGGTCACGACCCCCGCCAGGAATGGCGCGACCAGCCTCGTGAGGACCGCTGGTAGGGCCTGCCTGATGAGGATGCCTGGAGAAATCAGCCTAGTGAGGACCGTCCTCAGGGCAATGCTGGCCTTCCCCTGCTGCCGCCACCACCAAGAAGGAACGACGACCATCACTAGGATGAGGGGCCTGGGGGCTTCCAGGAGCCTCGTGCCGTCGCTTGCATTCTTGGCGGTGCTCAAGCCCCAGCCTCCCATCGTATCTTCAAGCAGTTCGTGCGTGAGGTGAATGCGTCCCTCCCCAAGCTCGAGGCAACACGACCACTCAGGTGGTCCAAGTACACCATCACCTTCAGCTCTTCCGACCAGCTCAAGTGTTTGAGCTTGGGGAGGGCCGCATTCACCTCACCTACCATCTACTCATTTTCTGAGAGAGATCCACCTACCCATGTGTTGAGACCACGACATTCCAATCCAACCACAAGAATCTTGATCTCTAGCCTTCCCCAAGTTTATTTCCACTGAAATCATGTTTCCACCATAGCCAAATCTGTGTGAGAGAGTTGAGTGTTGGGGAGACTATTATTTGAAGCACAAGAGCAAGGAGTTCATCATCATCACACCATCTATTACCTTTTGGAGAGTGGTGCCTCCTAGATTTGTTAGGTGTCACTTGGGAGCCTCCGATAAGATTGTGGAGTTGAACCAAGGAGTTTCTAAGGGTAAGGAGATCGCCTACTTCGTGAAGATCTATCCAAGTGAGGCAAGTCCTTCGCGGGCAATGGCCATGGTGGGATAGACAAGGTTGCTTCTTCGTGGACCCTTCGTGGGTGGAGCCCTCTGTGGACTCGCGCAACCGTTACCCTTCGTGGGTTGAAGTCTCCACCAACGTGGATGTACGATAGCACCACCTATCTGAACCATGCCAAAAATCTCTGTATCTCCTATTGCGCTTGCACACTCCAATCCCATCCCTTTACTCTCTTGCAAATTGCATGCTTTACTTTCCGCTGCTCATATACTCTTGCCATGCTTTCTTGAAATGTATTGTGAATGCTTAAACTTGTGCTAAAACTCCACCTCAACTTGAAGAATTTAAAAACTGCTACTATCGCTTATTGAGGGCCTAATCCCCCATCTAGACACCTCTTCTCGATCCTTTCAATTGGTATCAGAGCTTTGGTCTCCGTTGCTTTGGTTTAATCACCATTGGAGGAAGATGGATGAGTCTACGATTGGGAGTTTAGATGTAGAGAGCCTATGCTTGATGGAGAGTTCTTTAGTGCTTGGAAAAATGAGATGCTTGAGATTTTCAATGAATATCACTTGAAGAACTATATTACTAGCCCTTGTGTGCCCCTTGTTGATCCATTGCATCCTACCCCCGATGAGTCTCTTGACATGATACGCAATCTTAGAACCATTAATCTTATCATTAGAGGATTGCCTAGAAATTTGATTGTATGTCTGCCTACTCTTGAATGTGCTTACACCATACGGAGATACCTTGAGGAACGTTTTCCAAACTATTCCTTGGAAAATCTAGATGAAATTCTTCAAAAGTCCATAGCTTTTCATAAAATGAATCCTAGTGACCCTAAATTTGATACTTTTGAGCTTCGTGACCTTATGTGTGCCAAAGGAGATGTTGAAATTATTAGTAGCATCATCTCTCAAGTCATTAGAATTCATAAAGATGAACATTGCCATGGTCATACATCTAATGAATCACTCTCTCTAGGTGATGATCAATCACAAGATGATGTTGAACATGGATACTATGATGAGGATGATGATGGTGACTTTGATCTTGACGAGTCTATGAGACACTTTGGTCTTATGGCTAACCTTCGCTGCTACATGGCTGGAGGAAAGGAATGGGTTCTTGATAGTGGATGTACCAATCACATGACTGGAGACAAGGATATGTTTCGTGAGCTTGTTGAAAATAGCGGCTCTCGAAACTATGTCACTTTTGGTGATAACTCAAAGGGTAAGTTGGTTGGTGTGATAGCCTAGGTTATTAGGGATGATAGACTACTCATATCAATAAGGAATTCCTTCTTTTCCGGGAGCCCATTCGGACAGAACTCCAAAGTTAAGCATGCTCATCTTGGAGTAGTTTCAGGATGGGTGACCGACCAGGAAGTTGCTCCGGGGTGCGCATGAGTGAGGACAAAGTGAGCAGAAAAGACTAGTATTGATCTGTGGGGCCAGTCTAGATCCTGCCAGGAGTAACGACCACCGGCGGGTGTGTCCGGGGCGTTACAAGTTGGTATCAGAGCCGACCCTCGCGGTTACACGGATGTTTGCGGACAGGTGCGCGGTCATGTTGTTCATGACGTTTGTGACCCGTCATGGCACACAGCATGGCACATGTACCAGACTGGATTCACAGACGTATGTGCCAAGAGGGAACGTTCATGTGGCCCAATGAGGACGTCGGTTCCTCTAAGTTGGGGTGTATGTGATAGCCTGGCTTATTAGGGATGATAGACTACTCATATCAATAAGGAATTCCTTCTTTTCCGGGAGCCCATTCGGATAGAACTCCAAAGTTAAGCGTGCTCAGCTTGGAGTAGTTTCAGGGTGGGTGACCGACCGAGAAGTTCCTCCCGCGTGCGCACGAGTGAGGACAAAGTGAGCAGAAAAGACTAGTATTGATCTGTGGGGCCATTCTAGATCCTGCCAGGAGTAACGACCACCGGGGTTGTGTCCGGGGCGTTACAGTTGGCCTTGGTAAGGTGGCCATCTCACATGACAACTCCATCCAAAATGTTATGCTCGTTGAATCTCTTGGCTATAATTTACTTTTCGTATCTAGACTAGACAATTTCGGTTTCAATGTCTTATTTACTGAAGTAGATTGCCAAGTGTTTCGAAGAGATAATCATAAGATGCTCTTTTCCGGTATACTTAGAGGTGATCTATACATTGTTTATTTCACTAAAAAGGCTCAACCTAGAACTTTCTTAATTGCTAAATCTTCTAAAGGTTGGTTGTGGCATATAAGGTTAGGTCATGTGGGCATGCGAAATCTTGATAAGCTTATTAAAGGTGATTATATCCTTGGTGTTAAAGATAATATATTTGACAAGGAAAGACTTTGCAGTGCTTGTTAAGCTGGAAAACAGGCTGGAGGAAGTCATCCCGTGAAAAACATCATGACTACGAGAAGACCGCTCGACCTACTTCAAATGGATCTTTTTGGTCCCAATGCCTACAAGAGTCTCGGTGGTAACTCGTTTGATTTAGTCATTGTTGATGATTTATCAAGATTTACGTGGGTGTTCTTTCTTGATGATAAATCATAGGTCCAAAAGATCTTCAAGAACTTCGCTAGGAAGGCCCAAAATCAATTTGAAGTGAAGATCAAGAAGGTTCGCAGCGACAATGAAACGGAGTTCAAGAACGCCAATGTGGATACCTTTCTTGACGAAGAAGGGATTTCACATGAGTTCTCGGCTACGTACACACCTCAACAAAATGGAATTGTTGAGAGGAAGAACCGGACACTTATTGAGATGGCAAGAACGATGCTTGATGAATATAAGACGTCAAAACACTTTTGGGCGGAAGAAGTTGAGATAGCTTGTCATGCAACAAATCGACTATATCTTCAGAAGCTTCTTGGCAAGACGCCATATGAGCTTCTCACCGGTATCAAACCCCAAGTTGGATACTTTTGAGTATTTGGCTAAAGTACTACATTCTTGATAAGCATCATCATTTGAAATTTGCTCCTAAATCTCATGAAGGTTTCTTACTCGTTTATGGCTCAAACTCTCACACTTACCATGTCTACAACAATTTCACCAAAAAGGTTGAAGAGACGGTAGATGTGAAGTTTGACAAATCTAACGGCTCGCAAGTACAGCAATTGCCAATTGATGTAGGAGGTAAAGATCCCTCGGAAGCAATTCAAGACTTGCCTATTGGCAAGATTCACCCAACGGAGGTGAAGGAGAGTACCTCGTCCGTTCAAGTGGAAGCCAATACTATTAAAAGGGGATGAGGTGTTGCTTAATGGTCTACTTGCTCAAAGTGCTTAGTTATATACTCCAAAACCCTCAATCAACTTCTCATGTCCTAATATGTCCAAAACCTAAAGTCAAACTCGGCCCCACGGATTTGATCTATCCGGCGCCACTGAGTTCCTTGACATAGCCACTGCCAGAAACCCTAATTAGTTTGGTCTCACCGCTCGAGATCTTGGTATCATCAAGATGGCCCTGTAAATTCTCTATTGCATGTTGCAATTATTTTGGTCTCACTGAAATAAGCAATCGGTCTCACCGTGTTTGCCTGACCAACTCTCTGTTTGCTCATTGCTGAAATTGGTCCCACCGATTTCACGCAATCGGTCACACCGAGATGTGGTTTTGCCATAACCCTAGCACATCGGTCCCACCGAGTTGATCATGTCGGTCCCATCGAGAATCCTAACGTTCACATTTTGAACTGAATCGGTCTCACCGAGTTCACCTATCCGGTCTGACCGAGTTGGGTAAAATGTGTGTAACTACTAGATTTTGTGTGGAGGCTATATATACCCCTCCACGCCCTTCTCTATTCAAGAGAGAGCCATTAGAACATGCCAACACTTCCACTACTCATTTTCTGAGAGAGAACCACCTACTCATGCATTGAGACCAAGACATTCCAATCCAACCACAAGAATCTTGATCTCTAGCCTTCCCCAAGTTGCTTTCCACTCAAATCATCTTTCCACCATAGCCAAATTTGTGAGAGAGAGATGAGTGTTGGGGAGACTATCATTTGAAGCACAAGAGCAAGGAGTTCATCATCATCACACCATATATTACATTTTAGAGAGTGGTGTCTCCTAGATTGGTTAGCTGTCACTTGGGAGCCTCCAACAAGATTGTGGAGTTGAACCAAGGAGTTTGTAAGGGCAAGGAGATCGCCTACTTCGTGAAGATCCACCCAAGTGAGGCAAGTATTTCATGGGCGATGGCCATGGTGGGATAGACAAGGTTACTTCTTCGTGGACCGTTCGTGGGTGGAGCCCTCCGTGGACTCACGCAACCGTTACCTTTCGTGAGTTCAAGTCTCCACCAACATGGACGTACGATAGCACCACCTATCAGAACCATGCCAAAAATCTCCAGGTCTCCAATTGCGTTTGCACACTCCAATCCCATGCCTTTACTTTCTTACAAATTGCATGCTTTACTTTCCGCTGCTCATATACTCTTGCCATGCTTGCTTAAAATGTATTATGAATGATTAAACTTGTGCTAAAACTCCACCTCAATTTGAAGAATTTAAAAACTCCTACTTTTGCTTGTTGAGGGTCTAATCGCCCCCTCTCGAAACCTCCTCTCGATCCTTTCATGCTCCAGCAGCCTTCCAGCTAGGCCCCTGCAGGCTTCCTCGCGGGTTGCAGCTTCGTTCGCCCTGCTGCGTCCTGCTGGCCCTGGTGGTGGCGGTTGACGGGTCGTCCCCGCCGATCTCTTCACCATCACCTTCGCCCGCGCCTTCCTGGTCTTGTCTGGCTACTTTTCCTGGAGCCCAACAGGGTTAGGCCGGGCTTCTTCCTAGGCGCCCCTTTTTCCCTCTTCACCTTCTTCCGCAGTGCCTAGGAGGAGAGGGACAAGAAAAGGCATCATGGGGCACTTATCTTTTTCTATCTAAAATGTGTAGGCACTTGCCAAACTTTAGGTCAAATTATGTAATCTCTTTTATCCATGTTTATGTTATGTAAGGTATGTACTTGTTGATCAACATAATAATGAAAAAGATAAACCTTGCCGGCACTACAAAAAAACCACTTCCATGATGATACGTGTTTGTCACAGTAGGTCACGTTTTCTGTATGCATGTACATCCATGACGATTTTATGACAGAATCAAGATAGTCACACATGTGCTGTCGTAGAAGTGTTCCATGACATTACCAAAATTATCATCACAGAAGTGTCCACTTCCATGATGATAAATCACGCATCATAGAAGTGCTTTCGTCAAGGGTAACCGACACGTGGCATCCACCGTAACGGGTCACCGTTAAGCTATCGGGTTCCGGTTTGAATCCGATAACCCATTAACAACTCGGACCAATGGCGATTTTCCACGTGTAAAATTCTCATTCGCCGATGATGCACGTGTCGGCTCAGCGTTGGGATAGAAGTCAACCGTCCATTTGACAAGAATCGCCAATGAAACGTTGACACGTGGGACGGCCCAATAGAGGCCCATATAGGTTTTAAAGCTAGCCGAGGAACAGGCCCATGAGATTACGCCAGATCTAATGGGCCGGCCCATTAACAACCTAACATTTGTTGGACCAAATTATAGCCCACATGAAATACGGGCTGTTAAATGACTACAATATTCTGGGCCAGTTTACGACCCATATCAGATCCGGCCCGTTAATAGCGTGCAATAGTTTGGGCCAAATTACGGTCCATACCTGATCCGGCCCGTTAACTGACTTTCATTTCTTGGGCCAAATTACGGCCCATAATAGATACGGCCCTTTAATAGCTACTGTGCCATTGGGGGCATGATTTGCCCTTCAGCCTCTTAATGGCCTGTTTAACAGTTCGACCCGATATTAGTTTCGACCTATCAGCGGCCCTGTCTACATATGGGCCTCTTTCGGCTCGGTTTCACTTTCGGCCATTTAAAGGCCCGAGTTGCACCTGGGGCTAATTTTGGTCTGTAGTTACTTTCGGCCTCTTAACGACCCGTAGTATTCGTGGATACATTCTAGCCCAAACTGCCTATCGGCCCGTTAAAGGCCCTTGAGAGTGTTGGGCCTAATTTTGGCCCGTTATACATCCGGCCTGCTTCCCGCCCATCATGTAGTTGAATCAGCCAAGTCCCAAAAACATTTCAGCCTGTTAATAGCCCGTCACCCGAATGGGCCACCAATGGGCGGATTTATATTACAGCACGCTGTCGGCCCATGATTTGTTCGACACAATTAAGGATGAATCTAGTTTTCAACCTATTAAAAGCCTATTTAATTTTTCGGCCCAATTAAGGCAAGCGGTTTACTGGGCCTTTTAAAGGCCTGAAACTAATAGTGGGCCAGGTTAAGACTAGACCTAACTAATGGCCCAAGATGATTGTAGGCCCACGGTTCAGCCCGTAGTAGCGATTGGCGATCGACCAGTTTTAGTACATAAATTATTGTTTTATAAAACTAACTATTGTCTCATTGTGCACCAATCAAAGATTACAACCTTTTCTCACAGCAACGACAACATAAACAGCAAATAAATTACAACACCGTGACGAGGTATAAACCTAGACTATACAACAAGGAAATTACATCATGTTACATTCCCTGGGCATCAAAGTTTGCCGCCAGTGATAATAAAGGGCAACCAGACAATAGATTCCATAAACTGGTAGGTCACCACCAATGGAAGTAAACATGCCGAAAAAATAATAGACAGAACCACAACACTTTAACACAGTTCATGAAAGGTTAGCCCGACCCAGGAGCTGCATCGCAAGCAGCTTAGCAACCTGATGAGACTGCACTTCTTTGACGCTTATATCCACCACTTAAGCTGCATAGCATCAATAGACGTCATGTACTTATGGTTAATCTTGCATAGAGATTGGAGTTCCAGTCAAATTTGAGTGGAAGCATGTCTTTATGCTTGAATTTCAGACTGAGGAAGTTGAACAGATTTTGGCGGCGACTTCATCGAGCTTGTGTCACTGAGTAAGTTCCACACTACATCAAGATATGACTTTGTGGTTGTATCCCTACCCTCAAGATGTGTTGCCTTCTTCTCTGGAATATATGTTAGAGGGAGAAACAATGGGTTCATCTTACTATCGTTGTGGCAGTTGTTCCAAGCATCAGTGTTGTCACCCTAAAAGAGAAACAAGTAGGTAGATAAAAGGTTTTGCACGTATAAGCATCAACACTGTCAATTCATCTCATTTCTTTGTCAAAAATAGACACAATTTAAAATAGCATTAACATAATTGGCCTTGTTCATAGTTAAGACGGCAGGAATTGGCATTTTGCAGGAGCGGCCAGCTTCACCAGACCATTGGCTTACAGATCAAGCACACAAGCATACATGTAGTTTAAACAACGTATAAGCAGGAACGGTGAGTGTACTATAAATTTATACCATTTCAAATTGGTAAATAAAGAGACACAATTCAAATAACATTAATATAATATGGCATTGTTCATAGTCGAGACATAGCAGGATTTGTGACAGTGTACTGGACTAGGGGGTACTCACCACGTCATCTCCCGATCTGTTAGATTGGGCCGAGGACCCCCATGGCCGTATACTCATGGGCCAGTTCGGACAGCTGCCGCATACATGGAAGATTCCACAAGACTTGGCGATCAAGACAAGGACTCCTCCCCACCGGCGTATTCGGCTAGGACTCTTGTTATCCTAGGCCTCTGGTGCATTATATAAACCGAGGCCAGGCTAGTCGATAGAAGGAGACAGAAAATCATACCATAGGCTAGCTTCTAGGTTTAGCCTCTCCGATCTCCTGGTAGATCAACTCTTGTAATACCCATATCATCAAGAATAAATCAAGCAGGACGTATGGTTTTACCACCATCAAGAGGGCCCGAACCTGGGTAAAACATCGTGTCCCCTGCCTCCTGTTACCATCCGCCTTAGACGCAAAGTTCGGGACCCCCTACCCGAGATCCTCCGGTTTTGACACCGACATTGGTGCTTTCATTGAGAGTTCCGCTGTGTGATCGGCAAAATGATCGATGGCTCGTCTGCAGGTCAACTGCGATGCCGGCATCTTCGTCGCCGGCTCGACTGGTCACCTTGGCTCGACCGAGGACCGTGCTCCATCTCCGATCATCATGTTCGAATGAGGGCCTTCATCAACATCAACTCCGACCTATTTTAAGATCATGGAGGAATCATCCATGGAGCTCGGGGGCTTAACGTCAACATAGCCCTTGGGCGACCATGCTGTTTTTCCGAACAACAAAACTTGTATCTGCTGCCACCACCTCTTAGAGCATCGCTTTGACGATCCCTTTGGTGGAATTATGCGGAATTGAGTCTACAACATCCATGCAAAATTAGGTCGAGTTCCGATGGAGGAATCTCCGACAATCTACGATATACCGGAGCCCTGTCAAATCTGGACGGGAATCTGGACGAGTTTAGGGCTTGATCTCTAGAGCCTAGCTCGGAGGTCCTTCGGAAGATCCAACCGTTCATCTACTGCGGAATTCCATATCTACCACCCCTCCAAGTTTCAGCTCGATCCGACGGTTCAAACTCCGGGAACCTTCCGATGAGTGGATCAATTTTCGCATCCGTTTTCTGCGCGAATACGGATCCGACCCGAATTCATGTTTCTTTATGAACGTGACATTGGACAACCTTTTTAGAGGAATTATCTTCTAGGGTATTGTGTGTTGTTTTTAAACACGTGCCCGTAAAATTTTAAGCCTCCCCTGAGGTCGCCTTCATCATCATGCTGGTGTCAAACCAGTCCGGCGATATTGCTCCAAGACTGCCGACCTGCACTAGACACATCGTAACTTTGTTGAGCCGAGCTCAACTTCTTCGGATCATCATCTCGGCAAGCTGAACAAGAGTCCGGCATCACGAAGGATAAATCATCACCAACATCGCTGCCCCACGGATTACACGGAGCGGGCATACCGGCATCGCCGCATGGTCACTTCATCAAGCCGGCATCGACCACATCACGACTTGCATCGGCAGGGCCGCACTATTGCTTCTTCAAGCTAGTGTCCATCACACCAACCTACTTCGACTCATCGGCTGACATCGAGGCTTCGACATCTCGGCTGGACCAGGGGCTTCGCCATATCTTCATCAACCTACTCCGGAGACTTCGGCGTCACTAGCCGACCAGCTCCGTCACGTTAGCTGGACCGAGGGCTTTGCCTCGGTGAGCCAACCTTTGCCAGCATCGCCATACCGTCGCTTTATCACCCATCAGGCAATGGGTGTGTGGATCGAGTCCCAATTTTGGGAATCACCTTTCTTCGGATTGCTACAACAAATAAACCAGGTGCTATTAATCATAGTATTTTTTGCTTGTTTGGGTTTATTTTTCCCAAAGAATTATTACTCTGGTTTGTCCATCATCTGTACACAGGTCTATCAAATGATGGCCGCATTAACGACGGTCACGTGGTGGTTCGGTCAGTTTCCGTACATAGTCCGGCGAACGCTGCATCCGGAACTCGGGGCGACCTATGAATTTAGGCTTTGCCACGCCTTTACCGCATCACGCCAACGCCCTGCATCGACATTGACTTCGGCGCCAGGCCATATTTCTTTTATTACTCACTTTGCATAAATTATTTATTATGCAACGATTTTTTTTAATTATTATTATTACTATTATCTCCGGTTTGCACTATTTTTTGATCATAGGAAACTGATCCGGGGACTTCATCGTCACTCTGTCGGTCTGCATTGACCGTGCTATGTCAGCACTTCAGTGTGTCGAGCTCTCCGCAACGCCACCTTGGGACCGGATTGGGGGATGGAACCTTGTCCCGCATCAAGCTCGGACCGCGTCGTCAATACCGAACACATTAACCAGCTAAGTTGCCTTCATGCTCCAAGTTTTAAATTTTTAACTTGTGTTCGGTTCGACTAAGCATTATACTTTTTTGGAAAAAAGTTGCTTCTAAAAAATTTCCTTGTCCAAACTTTGTTTGTGACACACATATTCAAATACCCCGTTTACTTGGGGGCTTCCTTTATGAAGGTTTTCCTCTTGCATATGATTATACTTGTACGGCTTCGTTCCTTGTTCGTGTATTACGCCATAATATGCACCATATTGACTTACGTGATTTGCAAGCTGGGTTGCCTAGCTCCTGTGCTTACCCCTACATTCCCGATTGTTTGGCTAGGGAGTAAAGGGAGCACCTCTGCGATTGTCACGACCGGGTCCTCCAGGCTCTGACCTCAGACTGGGTGAAGCCGAAAGCTAGCGCTCTTATTGTTTTTAATCATGGTCGGCACACAACGGAACTCATGAGTACAAAAAATCTATTGCACAAGTCTCATAGCAATAATGAGCACCGAAGAAAGGTATCGGTGGGGGTACTATTTTCTTCGAAGATGCTTCTACACTTCGTCTCTAATATAGCATAAGTTCCCTGAGCGCGCTTTGTCTGTTACAGCCTTATGGCCCGGTTGCCTGGTTATCGAAAACACTATTGATATTCTCGACAGGTGGAGTATATAACACTTTTCGGTCCTTGACCGAAGAGGGAGAAGTCGATGGTCAGTTAAGACGCATTTAAAGTTCGATTGAACAAAGATATGATATAAGTACTTCGGCACATACAATCATTATACATAAAATTCTTTTACCCATGTCACTTGGGGGCTCTTAAAATTTATATGAGCTATTTTATAGTAAATGTGTTTTCTTCTTGGTCATTGCAAAGTCTTTTTCTATCGCTCCTTTTTCGACGTGAGTGTGTGGTCAATAGCCAGATAACCCATTTTCTCTCTAGTGACCGCTCGAGTTTAGTTCGCTAAACTGGTCTAACGAGAAGCACTCCGCCTTCGGGATAGGAGGCTGCAGCCGTAGGCTGACCCGCTTGAAGTCTTGAGATCGGATGTGTAATATTAATGCACGACAGAAGCACAAATTTTCCCCAATTTTCGGATTGGCACCGAACACTTGATCTTGTTCGGACGTCAAGTTTTTACTGACGTTTTTTTGGTTTTCCAAGCTTATGGCACTTTTAAACTATTTGTGTGTTTCCAGCACAAGTCTCACAATGCAATGCCGGACACCTTTATAGATTTGGCAAAAACATTCTCGGATCTCACTATATATGCATTTGTTTCGAATTGTGTCTTCGGTCAATAGTTGGGTTGCCCGGCTCCTGCGCTTGCCTCCTACGTTCCGCTTTGTTCGGCTAGGTGTGCAAAGGGAGAACCACTGCGATTGTGCTTCTAGCTCACATGGTTAAGCACCTCAGTGGAGAAAGCCAAAAACTGACTGTCACAATAATCGTAAACTGGCCAACAATCCGATGATGGTGTTAAATGACTGGCCATTCATAACATTGGCCGAAGTGTTTACGGCTTGACCTCGACTGTCGCCAAACACTACCGGGGGCTAGTAACTGGCCTCGCAAACTAAATCCTCAATATTTTGCTCTTACATTAGAGCTGAGGTTTCATGATCATGCTCAGCATGACAACCCAAAGAAAGGAACCGATAGCGCGATTATTTTCTTTGGAAGACATTTATTATGTTAAACAGTGATATAACATATCTCTCTGCATACCTTTGTTTATAAAACCGTATGGCCAGATTGCCTTGTTTGTCGTAAATCTTTGCCCTCATAAAGGCTTTATAAAGTAGGACAAACACTCCTCGGCTACTGGCCGAGCAGGTGGAAGCCGATGGTCGGTCAACAAAGTTTTGTACAATGCGGATCCGAGCATTAATGACGTAAAGTACTTGGATACATAGAGTCAATACACATAATTTGTGATTTTCCTATGGATATCGATCCTTAATTCGGCCACCCGTTCCCGCATTAAGGCTTGGGGGCTACTGGGCTTCGGGCTTATTATGTACAAATATTAAAGGGGCACATCGATCCCTTGATCTGGTGTTGCCACCCTACCATTGTCTCGGGGGCTACTGCATTGCATGTCCAATGCAGAAAATTTTATGTGCAATATAGTTTCCGAGGAGATTTTGATCCTCAGGTTGGTCGGCCGCACCCAACCTGAGTCTTGAGGACTGAGCACGCCGCTTTTTGTGTCCCGAAGTATTCTGCCGAGCTAGGACTTGATCTTTAGGCCGATTTTGAAATCAACCTGAGTCTCAACGGCTACTGGGATCAACGGTCTTACGTCATCCTTCAGGTGCATCTCGGGTTTTAGACCGATACACACCTTGAGGGCTACTGGTTGTATATCTCGGTAGAGAATAAATTGCACCAATAAAAATATTGACAAAAAATCGGCCCACAGTCGGGGTGGTGCACCGCCTCGCAAGCAGTCCGGCATAAAGTTTGGGCGCTAGTGGCTGGCTCCATAGAGGGCATTTCCGGCATTAAGCTCGGCTAAACTCCTTCAACTTTTTTGTACCAAGATGATCTATGACATCTTGGATATAGTCTGGCGTTGGAGCTTGGACACAGTCCGGCGTGGGAGCTTGGATACATTTCGGCATTGGAGCTCGGAAGCAGTCCGTCATTGGTGCTCGGCTGCAAAAGATACCTCGAATGTAGTCCGGCGTTGGAGCTCGGACGCAAGAGGACACTGCCTCCTGGGAACAACTGCAAAACCCGAGGTGTGGCATAAAAATAACAAGGCATTGATAAAGGCCGGAAACTTAAAGGGGCTCCTCGGATACCCGACGTATAAACTTGTCGAATGCATTTCGGCGATCCTCAAGATCGAAGATGAGAAGATTTGTTGAACCAGTTTTCAAGACTGACAACCGAAGATGAAGAATAGTTCGGAAGAATTGAGGAGCGTCCCTAACTTGAAGACCGGTTCAGGGGGCTACTGACGGTGTCCTGGACTAGGGGGTACTCACCACGTCATCTCCCGATCTGTTAGATTGGGCCGAGGACCCCCATGGCCGTATACTCATGGGCTAGTTCGGACAGCTGCCGCATACATGGAAGATTCCACAAGACTTGGCGATCAAGACAAGGACTCCTCCCCACCGGCATATTCGACTAGGACTCTTGTTATCCTAGGCCTCTGGTGCATTATATAAACCGAGGACAGGCTAGTCCATAGAAGGAGACAGACAATCATACCATAGGCTAGCTTCTAGGGTTTAGCTTCTCCGATCTCGTGGTAGATCAACTCTTGTAATACCCATATCATCAAGAATAAATCAAGTAGGATGTAGGGTTTTACCTCCATCAAGAGGGCCCGAACCTGGGTAAAACATCGTGTCCCCTGCCTCCTGTTACCATCCGCCTTAGACGCACAGTTCGGGACTCCCTACCCGAGATCCGCTGGTTTTGACAACGACAATATGACATTGTGCTGTTGTTGGTAGTTTCACCACACCACTGGATTACAGATCAAGAACACAAGCATACACATAGGGCAAAAGAAGATAACTTTCTATGTTTAGTTTAATTTACATGGTACAAATAAGGAAGTAGGTTGTACAACTAAAGACTGAAATTGAGAAGGACAAACTTATGTTTATGTACTTCTTTACAAACTTTGATAAACAATTTGATGCAAACGACAAAAATACAACATTTGCACTGATAGCTATCCAAATATACACAACAAAGTTTGAAGGCTCGAGGAGGACAAACTTACATTAGTAGTGAAGACAGGCTCTATAAAGCCCTTGTCCATATTGATGAGGGGAATTCAAGAAGTTTACCGCACACTCTTCTTCAAGAGCATTGCCTCTACTCTGCATTTTGTTAAGAGTAAATATAGATGTGAAAATATAGGAATAAATGGCGATTATTTAACCTGATATGTAGAGTACAAATGTAAATACAACATACAAGCAAAAGGCACTAACAAGAGCATTGCGGAGCTAAACTTCTTCAATACCATTGGTTTTATTCAATATTCTGGCAAGATTAAATGTAGATATGATGTGTAGAAAATGGGCGGCAAGGGAAAATAAGCTGCAAAGTGTACATGAAGAATTAGCTGATAAATATAAGTACAATGATGACGGACAACATATACTTACAAGAACAATGCAAAACTAAATTTTCTTCATAAGCATTGGGTTTATTCTACATTAATATAGATATGATAATTTGGAGGTCACAGTGGATAAGAAAGCTATAATGCACAATGATGTCACATAATCCACCAAGTATGAATGTAAGGACAATGATATGACAATAGGTACTCACAAGAGCAAGGCAGCGACCAACATAGTTGTGATATCCTAGATTTTGTGGCACTAGTTCTGATGTAGGGTGGAACCCTAAGTGGAGATCTTTCACGAATTAGAGGGGGAATCCCCAAGAACAAGATGAAAACAAGAGGGAACACACTCAATTGACTAGATCCAATCGCACATATGCTAGATCCAATCACACAAAGAGTGATACAATGATTCAAAGACAACAAAGGAAAGATACAAGATGCTAGTTCATCCCAATCCTTTGAGGAATGAGGTCTTGGTGATCCTATGATGGGGATCTATCCACTAGGGATCTTCTCCATAGGAGGTCTTGATCTCCAAGGGAGAGGTCTCTCTCTCTCTCAATAGGAGGAGTGGTACAAGGAGCAAAGCTCACATAGATCATGTCATATCCTTTGCTAACCCTAACAAATGGTCTAGGTATGGAATATATAGGTGGCTGGAGGTGAGGTACGAGGTGGATGAAGAGGAGGCCCAAACAGCAATCACAGCCATCCATCCTGTAGGGCCCGTGCGCACGTGGTAAGTTGGGCCCGTGCGCACGGGGGTCCCGTGGGCATGGTACAAGCCCGTGCGCACGGGGTGCTCCAGCGCCAGCTCCCTGTGTAGTCCGTGCGCACGGGGTCTTCGAGGCCTGTGGACATGGGGTCGCCTGGGAGGTGCAGAGTTGGTCTTGTTGCACTCCTTCTTCCTCCTTGTGGCCTTGGGGTCCTTCTCCTTGGCCTCCGGGATACTCCCCAACTGCTTGGTGGCGGTCATCCTCGTACCTAGTGATGCACGATGATCCAAGGTGAGGTAGTGACCAAGTCCAATAGATATTCATGTAAATCATGAAGAGGAGCGGGTTCACCTTAAGTCCGATAGGTCCACTTGGGGCTTGATGTGCTATGAAGGTGTACATGGAGATGAACGTAGGATGCTCCGCATCATCTCCCCTCCCTTGGGAAAGATCCGACCTCGGATCGTGATACTCATCACCATGGAAATGGTTGTTGTGGACAGACTTGAAGTTGGACGGAGTTGAAGACATGGTGCAATCCATGTACTCCAAGGTGTCTCCGGAGTGGTATACATGCAAAAAGAGCAAACACAAGCGACACTCAGAAATACAATGGTTAGCGCACACAAGGTGTCCATCATGTAAGAATGAGTCCGTGCGACAAGAGTGAGCATGACAAGGTGCATGAAGCTTATCCAAAAGAGTGAGCATGCCAATATTGTAATGGATGCTCAATATGAATGAGTTATCATGCAAGTGATGGTAGGCAATATGATCATGATGTATGAATATGCCATCAAGAAAGATCACAACAAATTTGCTAAGGAAATGCACAAGCTCATATATCATGGATGACATGGAAATAGGTGCAACAAGGCGATCATAATGTGAGTCAATCCATGCTTAAGATGCAAATTTGTCATGTGTATGATATGTCCATCGAGCATGACATGGGTGAGCACAATCAACAAGTATGGAGGTGTTGGCGTACCAATGCTCGATGTCATTGCATGAGTGGAGGTTCGAAGGTGCATCCAATAAGTTCGAGCGCTCCTCAACTTGAAGGTTCATGGGTTCCATCTCCAATGTTGGTTCTCCATCCAATAGATGTAACATGTAGACAAGAAGAAGGAAACAACAATGAAAGAGTGACCCATCCAATATGCATATTTGTGGATGGCTCAAAGGGAAGGAGTTCACCTTTAGGAGATTCTCGCAAATGTTGGTGTTGCACATCATGTATGCCTTCACATGACCAAATTGTCTCATGACGGTATCGCCTTGTGAATCCTTCAACATGAAAGAACATGACAAACACTCGGAAAAACAAATGAGGTTAGCGGAGATGCAAAACCTATCATTCGTGTGGTAAAATACCCAACAAGTGGATGCATCATGCTCATCATAAGAAAGTACAAGGGAGCATTTCATAGTGTGGAGGCATATGATGATGCGAGGACAACCAAATACAATAGGCTCAATCAAGCAAGCATGCATCACAAGTAAAGTGTCCCAGTTGCCACGATCAATAAGCATAGATGCAACAATTGGAGGCAAGCGACAATGAACAAAATATATCATGTGAGAGGTATGAACATATACGTCATCAACCCAAAAAAGCAATGAAGAATGGAACATGGGTGATGCGACTAAGCAAGCAATCATGTGAATCAAGGCAAGCAAGCTAGTATTGCGAAGATGCAACATACTAGAAAGAATCATGTCAAGTATGTCATGTGTGCAAATGGTCGGCATGAATAATGCACAAGACATATCACAAGCATGAAAGGAGTATATGAGCAAAATAGCATCAATAGCACGAGGCACATGATAAACATGGCAATAGCAACAAGGATCTCCACCAAGCATGCAAATACACATAGATGTAACATAATTGTGAATCATGGGTAGATGCAAGCAAGGGTCACAATTGCATGGCAAAGGCATAGAAGCAAGCATAACATGCAAAGTGAACACGGTAAAATGAGCAAGAGAGCGGTATATAGCCCATAGCCGTGCGAGAGCCAAGTGAGGGAGATGCGCGTAGTCGGTGTGCAAAGAGAGCGGTGGGAAGGATAGTTCACGGGATCCCAAGTCATCTTTGCTCTCAAGAGCTCATTTCGTCAACTCTTGGGATTGAGAGGTTGACGAGTATACCTGAGTACCTACACACAGCAAAAACAAAGGGAAAATTGTATGTGCGTGGTAGATGTACACATCATCCATCATGATGCGCACGTGCTTGTGTTAGTTAGCACAAAATATCCAATGCTCAAATAAATGAGTTGCGTGATATATAAATATGTCATCCATCATGAGAGGTTTGTTGTGATGTATAGCATAATGGAGACTTAAAGGATTTAATGCATCATTCGCAATATCTAGAGCATTGTGAGGAATGGTATGCATGTGGTGCACACAAGGGATGTAATCATGTGAAACACAAAAAATTTCATGGCATGTCATATGAGATGAATTGCACAAATTTTGCAAAGGAAGCATAACAACATCATCACAAGAGAAACAAAAGCCAATGACCATCATCTCGTCATCTATGCCATATGTGCAAATGGGATTTATTTTAACGGGGCATGCATAGTTACTATGTTGAGATTGAAATGAAGTAATATTGGAGATCTCACTCATAGCATATGACAAGGTTAATGGATTGTCAAACATGATGTGACCAAAAGAATTTTCACATGACATGCTATGTAGCATAGCATCACAACTAGGCAACTCAACATGCTGATCATCATATTTATCATAAATAGGTAAGTCATGACATGAAGAAGTCGCACTAGCATGAAGCATGGGTATAGGTGTGTCAACATCATGCAAGCAACCATTCGTGAAATAGTCCACTAGTGGGACAAGAGAAGCACCATCACCTATGTTACCTTTGGAGCATGGCTCATGTGTTGTAGGTGAGGTGTCGAAGACCAAGTCGTGGTTATCTTCATCTTGATGGAACCATGTGGGGGGTGCATCATAGTCAACCATGGCCATCGTCTTCTCCATTGGAGGTATGGACTCGTCAAGGATAGGCGTGTCATCATGTAAGAGACCTAGCACCAAAGAAAACACACTTGGAGTAGAGGTTAAGTTGTTAGAAATCATAGTGGCCTCACGTGTTGTGTCAACTACCTCACTCACTAAGTGTGGTGGCTCACTCACTCCCTCTTGGGGCTAGTGGTGGTCACACTCATCCTCTCATAGGAAATGCACTCAATGTTAAAAATGGTGGAGTCACTCATATCACTCATGGTGGGGTGGCTCTCCTCACATGGGAATTGGGGCATCTTGTTATATGTGGGTGTCGGAGAGATGTAGGTGCAAATGTCTCCAAGCTCAATCATGTCGTGGTCGTAGCCATGGATGAAGGCCGAAGATGGCACATCATCACTCTCCTCCAAGACCAAAGATAAGGTCTCATGTGCGGTCTCGTAGCTTGACGCGGAGTATGAGTCCAATATGGCCACCGTCTTCATGTTGTTGAAGAGGTTCATGCTCGTCGCCGTGGTCGAAGGGGATGGCCTAGCTCAACCTTCTTGTCGCCGTCTTGTTGTAGGAGGTCCATATGATGTGGCACCTCATAGCTTGTCTCCATAACCGAAGGGAAATTCCCATGCTCAGCCATCTTCCTTGAGGGGCTTCCGAAGATGGAAGTGTCGCCCTCACGTGTAGGTGGTCGCCTTGGACTTGATGAAGTCAATGTAGGCGTGCTCATGGGAAGTAGGCGAAGATGCCGTACGTCCAAAGGCGAAGATGCCTTGATAGCACTTGCCGAAGATGCCGAAGTGGTTGTTGTAGCCGTAGCTCTGTCTTGGTGGTTCTCGTCTCGCGGTCTTCTCTTATGCTCATGAAGCTTGGACTTGGCGTGAAGTAGCGCTTGTTCGGACTTGTACGTTTGCTCTTGTTGAGCATCTACATGTTGATGATGTCGTTGTCGTGCTTGAGCTTGTAATAGATGTCGTTCGTCGTCGTTGTGCACGAGATGCTTGGAGGTGTCTTGCCCTTCATGACGATGTTGGTGATGGTCGCCATGGAGATGTGGACGTCGACGACTTGCGCTTGTATCTAGTTTGCGCTCCGAAGATGATCGACTTGCTCGCCGCCGCCTTGAGGATGATGAAGGCGAAGAAGACTTGTAGTCGGCCACCAAGTCTCGTAGTTGATCCTTTAGCTCGCCCAACTTGGTGTCGATGTAGTGCCTTTTCCTTGCTTCGGAGTGGTGTATGTCGATGGCGAGGTTGTCGAAGCGCTCTTGCAAGGTAGATCGTGTGCCTTGCATTTGTCATTGTATATCAAAGATGTTCGCTTTGGTGATGTAGTTGTTCACGCCGTCGTTGTTGTCGAAGATCGGAGATGAAATGCCTTTCCTATCCATCACAAGACTTGCACAAATATGAGTGGAAGAAAGGAAAGAACTAGACCAATGTACCTTATCCAATGTTGAGGTTGGATCAATGATCACTCAATAATGTATCAAGGAAATAGCACAATTGGTACCGGATCTTGTCAATTCTCACACCTACACAAATAAGGCTTATGGTGGAGCTCGGTGAGGATACTGGCACAAAAATTTGATGCAAAATGTTAGCAAGAGTCAATAATGTTGGAAAAGATTCACAAATTCGCAAGTGAAACAAGTAGACCAATAGCAATATGTGGCACACGGATAGATAAATGGGGTCATGCAACCAAGGAATGAGCACAAAATGTGGAATCCACGGAAAATGCTCGTGTTGCACAACTCAAGAGAGATGCTAGCACGATTACTCAAAAGGCGGATATGACACTTGTGCACAACCTATAAGATGCAAAATGTATGAGCTTTCTATCCCAAGTATGCTATATGTATGATGTTCCCGTTGTTCTTCTCAAGATGATCCAAGATGATCGGATATGACAATCTTATGTGCAATGTGGTATGATGCTATGGCACTTGCTTACAAGCTCTTTTCTCTCATTTCTTTTCTTTTTTTTTGTATATGACCACTTTGCGAAATGCACAAACCAAGATAGCGATTGTGTATATGTAGGAACAAACTTGAGGTGCAAGGGATGATATGATACCGATATGATATGGTATGTATGCAATGGGAGGTGTAGATCACTAATGTGCACAAGTAACGTTGCCGACAATACTCAAATGGCTAGTCTTGATAGGCAAGTGACGCAAAAAGGGCTAGGGGTTATCAATGCAATTGCAAGGGGAATGTACAATGGTGTCGTCGAGGTTACCGTCCTTGAAGATGGTGAGTGATAGTGTTCTTGATGTAGATACCAAGATGATGGAGACTCGTCCCTAAGTAGCCGAAACACCTTAGGAAACGGAAAAACCGCAAACTCAAAATCTCACAGACAAAAGTCAAATGGTGGTAGCAGAGATGGCAATGTGGAAGTGGTGGTGATGGATGATGAAGAAGCAACCATCCCTAAGTAGCCGAAACACCTTAGGAGACTCAAGTCACCACTCAAACAACCACAAATGCTAAATGGAGCAAAATGGGTTAGGTTGCGGAGGACTATGGTGGTTTTGTGGATGATATGGTGGAAGGCCTAGGCAAAGATGCCAAAATGTCAAAATTTTGATGGAGTCAAATGGTGTTGGAACCTATCTAGGTGGATGGGGGATGTCCATAGCTACTCAATGAGCTAAAGAACGCGAAAATGGTGAAGTACTCGCGGCTGTCCTGGGGGGATCGTGCGCACGGGGGTAGGAGCCCGTGGGCACGGGGTCCCGTGCGCGCGGTACAGGTTCGTGGGCATGGGGTATCCAGAGACTTTTCGGGGGCCCGTGCGCACGGGGTCTGGGGTCCGTGGGCATGGGGTGGGCGGAAATTTCATGATTTCGTGGCGGAAAATGGAGATTTCTTGGGCAAAATTGGGGAGATTTTGGGGATGGATCTCGTTGTTGGGGTTTAGCTGGGGGTATGGGGGTGGTATGGGAGGGTGGGAGGTCGAAGGGACAGCGGCCGAAGCACACTGGAAGGGTCGTGCGCATGGGGTCTGTCTGGCCTGTGTGCACGGGGTCCAGATGGCCCGTGTGCACGGGGTGCTCTGTGAGCGGACGAACTGCTCCGGATCCGTGGGTAAATTCGAAATTGGGGTCAAAGTCGAATGATGGAAGGTAGGGAAAGGTGGAGGAAATCTAGATCCACTTGAAACCAAGCAAATCCATGGATCAAATCCAACAAAACATCATCAAAACCAATAAATCACACAAAAATTTGGGGCTATTTTTGGTCGGGATTTTCGAAATTGGGGAAGAACACAACAAAACTAGGCTAGAAAACAAAGAGGGGGGCTCCAATTTCGTGAGAAACCATGGCTCATGATACCAAAAATGATGTAGGGTGGAACCCTAAGTGGATATATTTCACGAATTGGAGGGGGAATCCCCAAGAACAAGATGAAAACAAGAGGGAACACACTCAATTGACTAGATCCAATCGCACATATGCTAGATCCAATCACACAAAGAGTGATACAATGATTCAAAGACAACAAAGGAAAGATAGAAGGTGCTAGTTCATCCCAATCCTTTGAGGAATGAGGTCTTGGTGATCCTATGATGGGGATCTATCCACTAGGGATCTTCTCCATAGGAGGTCTTGATCTATCCACTAGGGATATTCTCCATAGGAGGTCTTGATCTCCAAGGGAGAGGTCTCTCTCTCTTAAGAGGAGGAGTGGTACAAGGAGCAAAGCTCACATAGATCATGTCATATCCTTTGCTAACCCTAACAAATGGTCTAGGTACGGAATATATAGGTGGCTGGAGGTGAGGGACGAGGTGGATGAAGAGGAGGCCCAAACAGCAATCACAGCCGTCCATCCTGTAGGGCCCGTGCGCATGGGGTAAGTTGGGCCCATGTGCACAGGGGTCCCATGGGCACGGTACAAGCCCGTGCGCACGGGGTGCTCCAGCGCTAGCTCCCTGTGTAGTCCGTGCACACGGGGTCTTCGAGGCCCGTGGGTACGTAGTCGCCTGGGAGGTGCAGAGTTGGTCTTGTTGCACTACTTCTTCCTCCTTGTGGCCTTAGGATCCTTCTCCTTGGCCTCCGGGATACTCCCCAACTGCTTGGTGGCGGTCGTCCTCGTACCTAGTGATGCACGATGATCCAAGGTGAGGTAGCGACCAAGTCTAGATATTCACGTAAATCTTGAAGAGGAGCGGTGTCGGTGTCAAAACCGGCGGATCTCGGGTAGGGGGTCCCGAACTGTGCGTCTAGGCCGGATGGTAACAGGAGACAAGGGACACAATGTTTTACCCAGGTTCGGGCCCTCTTGATGGAGGTAAAACCCTACGTCCTGCTTGATTAATATTGATGATATGGGTAGTACAAGAGTAGATCTACCACGAGATCAAGGAGGCTAAACCCTAGAAGCCAGCCTATGGTATGATTGTTGTATGATGAAGTTGTCCTACGGACTAAAACCCTCCGGTTTATATAGACACCGGAGAGGGTTAGGGTTACACAAAGTCGGTTACAATGGTAGGAGATCTTCAATATCCGCATCGCCAAGCTTGCCTTCCACGCCAAGGAAAGTCCCCTCCGGACACGGGACAGAGTCTTCAATCTTGTATCTTCATAGTCCTGGAGTTCGGCTGAAGGTATAGTCCGGCTACCCGAACACCCCCTAATCCAGGACTCCCTCAGTAGCCCCTGAACCAGGCTTCAATGACGACGAGTCCGGCATGCAAATTGTCTTCGGCATTGCAAGGCGGGTTCCTCCTCCAAATTCTTCATAAAAGTTTGTAAACACCAAGAGTAGTGTCTGGCTCTGCAAAATAAGCTTCCATGTATTGCCATAGAGAGAATAATATTAACACAAATCTAATCTGCTGACGTATTCCGCAGCGTGACATCACACTACGGCCAAGCCTTTACTCGAATCGTTTTCACTTCTCCACCTCAGCGTGTTTTGCGAGGCGGTTTCCTTGGCACGTCTTGTCAAAGCAGAGATCGTGTCCCCTTTGTTTACGGGATTCTCGTTAATACGGACGTGGGTAACCCAAACGCGCCACTTATCACGGCGCTTGGGAGGCAAGCGAGTTTTACTAGGCTGGTGGGGACGCATAGTCGCATCCACCCATATAAGGGGATAAGGATCCACCTTTTTACCTACGCCTTCTTCCTCCTTTGCCTATCCATCTTCTGCGCACCTGAGCTCCAGCGCCCAAGCCCGCACTTCCTACCTCAATCCTCTCCAACAATGTCCGGAGCGGGAGGCAAGTGGATGGTCTCCTCCGTCACGGAGGGCCATGTCAAAAGGTTAAGGAAGTCCGGATACTTGTCCAAAGACATTGCGCACCGGCTTCCCGAGGAGGGGCAGCTTCTCCCCACCCCAAGGCCCCATGAGAGGGTAGTATTTCTTCCCCACTTCCTCCGCGGACTGGGTTTTCCTCTCCACCCATTTGTCCGCGGGCTCATGTTCTACTATGGCCTAGATTTCCACGATCTGGCCCCGAATTTCATCCTCAATATCTCGGCGTTTATCGTCGTGTGCGAGGCTTTCCTCTGCATTCGCCCCCATTTCGGCCTTTGGCTCAAGACCTTCAACATCAAGCCAAAGGTGGTGCGCGGCAACCAGGTGGAGTGCGGAGGTGCCATGGCGAGCAAAATTGCCAATGTCCTATGGCTCGAGGGCTCCTTTGTGGAGACCTTGAAGGGGTGGCAGTCAGGGTGGTTTTACGTCACCGAGCCACGCGATCCGAAGTGGATCGCAGCCCCTGAATTCCGATCCAGACCCCCTACGCGGCTCATGTCCTGGAAGGAGACGAGCTTGTCGTGGGGCGACGAAGAAGAGTTGACCGGAATGCAAAAATGCATCCAGTCCCTGGTGAATAAGCAGCTCAAGCTTGTCAATGTAATCCAGGTCATGCTCGTCCGCCGGATCCTTCCGTGTCAAGAACGGGACTTCAATTTGTGGGAGTTCAACCCGGCACAGCACCGAACTCTGAGCAGGCTCTTCGACACGACGTACGAAGATGTCTGGAGGGGGCTAACCAAAGGCGCCGAGGCTCCCACATCCGCCTCCGAAGACTGCAGATTCAGCTCGCAGCGTCCTGCTGGTGAGGTAAGATATTTCCATCTTTTACAGGATGTTAAGTTTTTTCATAGTTTGACTCTATGCGGGATCTAAACTCCCTCACCTTTGACAGGATTGGCGGGACAAGTCCGGACAGATTAACTGTCCGGCTCCCTTGCCCGAAGACCCAGCCACTGCTCTCCTAGAGAAGCTGTTGGTTCCAGCACTTATGTGGTGCTGGAGAAGAAGGCCAAGAACAAGAAGGCCACGGGGACTCGAAAGAGTTCCCGGCATATGGTGGTGTCGGACTCGTCGTTCGACGAGTCCGAGATGCACTCCTCCCGTGAAAACAAGGAGGAGGAAGAAGAAACCTCTCCCCCTCCAGCGGGGGGAGGAGAGAAGAGGAAGGCCGCCCCAGTAGGGGAAGCCGAGGGGTCCAAGAAGAGGAAAACCCCTCCGCCGGACTACGTCCCCGATGCCGACGAGGACGAAGAGGAATGGCTGGACAGGGCCAAGCGTCCGGCGAGATCGTAAGTGTTCGGATACCAGAGTAACTCGTGATATTCCTTTTGTTGCACAGCTTTCCCGAATGTCGGATATAATCATGCAGTCCGCCCAAGGACGGGCTCGACGAGTCGTCGAGCGGCTCCCTAGATTCATCGGACGTGAATTCAGTTCCGCCCGCTGCTTCCCCCTGTGCTGTGGATGACGTTGAAGTGGCGTCGCGACAAGCTCCGGGGCGAGAGGAGGTGGTCCAGGAGGAGCCGCGAGGTGACTTCCCGGACTCCAGGAGTGAAGGGGACAAAACTCCCCTGGGCTCCAAGTCCGGCTTTAAGCCGGACACTGTGCCGGAATCACCAACGGTTCCGGATCGCGGTAGGCGAACTCCTGCCAAGAGGAGCAAGCCTACTGAGCCGGCGTCCTCCGTCCAACCGGAGGCGCCGGACAATCTGCTGGAGGAGCTTAAGGGCGCCTCCATCGACGAGGAGCACCATGCCATCATGAGTACGGTGATCCAGAAGGTTCGGTCCACCAAAAGCGGACTGACTGAAGCTTGTGCTAGCCTTCTAACAGGCTTCGAGGTAAGTAAAAATATGTAAAAATATTACCGTATAGACAGTAGCCCCTGATGCTCTATTTGGCGTTCGGAAAGAAAAGCCGAATAGAGGATCTATTAAATATCGTAGGAGTCTAACTAAAAAGGAGTCAATATACGTATGCAGGCTTCACTGCTGGCCACTACCGCACTGACTGCGGAGGTGGGTGCCCTGAAGCAGGGCCTCGAGTGGACCGAGCAAGAGCTCGGCCTTGCCAAACGGCAGCTCGAGGAGAAAGAAGGTTAGAGATACCTTATAGAAAAATGCCTATAGGAAGGCGCAATTGCAAAAAATGACAGGAGTATACTGCTTATTGTAGGGGCCACAACTGAGGTGGCGACCCTCAAGCAGGCGCTGTCCGAGGCCGAGAAGAAAGCGGCCACGGAGCATGCCGAGCGGGAGAAATTTGAGGCGCAGGTCGGCGAGGTGCGGCAAGAGCTTCAGGTTCTCATGCAAAAACTTGAGAGTTTGGAGCTCGACTCGAAGACGCGAGCGTCCGAGCTTGCTGCGGCCCTTAAAACTGCCAAATCTGCCAAGGCCGAAGCCCAGAAGGCCCTCCAGGAATTGGATGCGGTGAAAAAGATAGCGGCGGGTAAGGCATTCTATATGCAAAGCAGACATATAAAAGTAAACTACTTGTTACTTACCCGAATCCGGAGCTCTCCAGGGGCATTCGCAGATCTTCCCCGCAGTGTATCCGATGCCGCCGCATTCTACCGAGCCGAGGAAGGCAGCTCGACGGAGAAGGTGTTCTGGTCTCAGTACGCTGAGGCCGGACACCCTGTGCCCTTGAGCGACCAGCTGAAGCAGCTGCTCGAGCTCCACAAGGCGGCCGAACAGGCCCTGAAGGGCTTCATAGTTCGGCTGTGGCCTGGAGAGGCCCTGCCTGGGAGCTACTTCAGACTGGTGCGGCGGCTGGTGGAGGCTTGTCCAAGGCTCGAGGTCATCAAGCGCTCCGTCTGCATCGAAGGTGCCCGTAGGGCCCTTGCTCGTGCAAAGGTGCACTGGGGTAAGCTGGACGGTGAGAATCTTGTGAAGGACGGGCCGCCGCCGGGGAAGGAGCATCGCAAGCCCGAGAACTATTACAAGGATGTTCTTGCTGGTGCCCGCCTTGTGGCGGATGAATGTACCAAGGATGTAATTTTTGAATGAACTCGCTCGTGTTATCCTGTGCGCTGAAAACTTGTTCATATGCGCTAAGCAATGCTTGAATTTAAAATATTACTTTCTGTGCGGCCGTTTATCAAAAAATTGAGAGATGGCCAGTCGTCGGCTTCTGCCCCCATGCCACTAGTGCTGGGGTGTTCGGGATAAACCTGAGCGCTCTTTTTCCCATGATTGGGTCCGTCGAGGGAGGCGGTCAGCACAACGAACAAGGCAATCGGACTATAATGCTTGAACACTCTCACTTAGCCATAGAACTCTATAATTTTAAATTTCGGTGAAGCCCCTAGTATTCAGAAGACCGAGTTCGGGGCGCTATCCACGCCTTGGCCGGACAAAGCCGGTTCCTCGCTCGAAGCGGCATAAGCCTTTAAGGACTCGAAAAACCTCTCGAACAGTGACCGGTCTCTCGCCTCATCATGACAGTCAGTTTTAGCTTGCTCCACTGAGGTGCTCGGCCCAGCTCAACTGGGGCACAATCGCAGTGGTTCTCCTAGTGCTACCTTAGCCGATATAGCGGAACGTAAGGCACCAAAACATAGGAGCCGGGCAAACCCAACTATTGACCCAAATCATGATTCGGAGCCGATGCATATAGTGCTATAAGTTCGGGGTGCCGCACTTGTGAAAGTGGATGGACTTCTCAGGCCATATTGATGGGTACTGAAGCCCCTGGCGTAATTTGCCGTACCACAGTGTACGGGTGCAGCATGTTATTAATAAACATATATATAAAAAGAGGGTAATGCAAAAAATAGACAAAAAGCTATGCATTGTTTATAGAAAGGCTGCTATGAAAGCGGAACGATACAAATAGTGCGATAAGCAAAATAAATTGGACTATTTAACATGTCCTGGCCAGGGGCAGGCCGCGGAATTGTATTAAAAAACAGGTATACTGCTCGCAATAGAGACCACCTGGGAGTTCCATAATGCGGCGTGGCTTGTCTGCTTCCCTGGATCTTGCATCGTTTGTGCGGCAGTTGAATTGCCGAATGGGTTGTCCGAAGTATGGAGTCCTGAGAGTAAGAGAAAAAAAGAAGGAATCCAGGAGCCCCTGGTGCGGTTTAAGCCGTATTTCGGGCGTGCCGTGATAGTGCCCCTTCCCCCGTTCCCATGGTATTTCACGAGCGTAGTTATGTATGCGAAGCGCTGGTTTCGCTATATCGCAAGGGCTAGGGTTGGGGCCGCATTACTACGCTAGCTCGGAACGTGCCTGGCAGTCTTGTTGTAGGGTACTCCGGGCGCGCTTGACAGTGTCCGGCTTGTTGAAGGCCGAGCTGGAGAACTTCCTAGAGAGGCTGCTTTGTACTTCTACTGCGAGCGCTGTCGTGTGCTCCTCCGTTCGGAGGGAGCGTTCAGTGTTCCCATTGACCGTGATTACTCCTCTAGGGCCTGGCATCTTGAGCTTGAGGTATGCATAGTGCGGTACCGCGTTGAATTTTGCGAATGCGGTTCGCCCGAGCAGTGCGTGATAGCCACTACGGAACGGGACTATGTCCAAGATTAACTCCTCGCTTCGGAAGTTATCCGGAGATCCGAATACCACTTCCAGTGTAACTGAGCCTGTACAGTTGGCTTCTACACCTGGTATGACGCCTTTAAAGGTCGTTTTGGTGGGCTTGATCCTCAAGGGATCTATGCCCATCTTTCACACTATATCCTGGTAAAGCAGGTTCAGGCTGCTGCCGCCGTCCATGAGGACTCTTGTGAGATGAAATCCGTCAATGATTGGGTCTAGAACCAATGCGGCGAAGCCGCCGTGACGGATGCTAGTGGGGTGGTCCCTTCGATCAAAGGTGATCGGGCAGGAGGACCATGGGTTGAACTTTGGGGCGACCGGCTCCATCGCATATACGTCCCGTAACGCATGCTTCCGCTCTCTCTTGGGGATGTGGGTTGCGTATATCATGTTCACCGTCCGCACTTGTGGGGGGAATCCCTTCTGTCCACTGTTGTTCGGCGGCCTGGGCTCCTCCTCGTCGTCGCTATGCAGCCCCTTGTCTTTGTTTTCGGCTCTTAGCTTGCCTGCCTACTTGAACACCCAACAATCCCTGTTGGTGTGATTGGCTGGCTTTTCGGGGGTGCCATGTATCTGGCACAAGCGGTCGAGTATTCGGTCCAAACTGGATGGGCCCTGAGTTTTTCTTTTGAATGGCTGTTTCCGTTGACCGAATTTGTAGCCTCGGAATCCAGCATTAACTGTCGTATCCTCGTTGCTGTCGCTGTTAACGCGACGCTTTTGTTTGTTCCGACGCGACCTGTCACTTTTGTCCTTGGTATTCGAATTACCAGTGTTCTTGGTTAAGTTGTTACTACGAGCTAGCCAGCTATCTTCTCCCACGCAAAAGTGGGTCATGAGTGTCGTGAGGGCTGCCATAGATTTCGGCTTTTCCTGTCCCAGGTGCCGGGCCAGCCACTTGTCACGGATATTATGCTTGAAGGCCGCTAAGGCCTCTGCGTCCGGATAGTCGACCATCTCGTTTTTCTTTGTTAGGAACCGTGTCCAGAATTGCCTGGCCGATTCTTTTGGCTGCTAAGTTATGTGGCTTAGGTCATCGGCGTCCGGTGGTCGCACATAAGTGCCCTAGAAGTTGTCAAGGAATGCGGCTTCCAGGTCCTCCCAAGAACCGATTGAGTTTGCTGGCAAGCTGTTAAGCCAATGCCGGGCCGGTCCCTTCAGTCTGAGTGGGAGGTATTTGATGGCGTGTAGATCATCGCCGCGGGCCATGTGGATATGAAGGAGATAATCCTCGATCCATACCGCAGGATCTGTTGTGCCATCGTATGATTCGATGTTTACGGGTTTGAAGCCCTCAGGGAATTTATGATCCATTACTTCATCTGTGAAGCATAGTGGGTGTGCGGCGCCTCTGTATTGGGCTATATCACGACGCAGATTGAAGGAGCTTTGTCTGTTGAGTTCGGCCCGACCGGATTCATTGCGTCCGGAGTGACGATCGCCATCACGTGCCGTAGGGCGCCTGCGCGATCCGTAGATCGATCTTGTTTGCCTTGCCTTGTCCTCCAGGATGTCGCGCAGGTCGGGTGCATTTTCCCGTGCCTTAGTATGCTTGACGCGGTGCCAGGGCATGGCTTGAGTGGAGGGCCAAGAGGCCTCTCTGTCGCGGCCACGAGGTGGCCGGTCGGCCATGTCATGCGCTGGTGATGTAGGTGCTTCCTCCTCTAGTCGGGGTAGCAGCCTGCGCTTTGGGTAACTCTTGGAGGGGCGTTCGAGTTCATACTCTTCGGCCGCAAGGACTTCAGTCCATCTATCAGCTAGAAAATCTTGATCAGCTCTAAGCTGTTGCCGCTTTTTCTTGAGGCTGCTTGCCGTGGCCATGAGCCTGCGTTTAAAACGCTCTTGTTCGGCAAGATCCTCTGGCACGACGAACTCGTCGTCGTCGAGGCTTGCCTCGTCTTCGGAGGGAGGCGTATAATTATCGTCCTCAACCTCTTGGTCCGCCGCCCTCTCGTGAGGGTTGGCTTCTCTGTCCTCCTGTGCCGAATTTTGCTGGAGGGGGTGTTCTTCGGCGCTATCCGGAGTAGTATTATCTCCCGTGCCGGAATCACCGTTTTTGCTTTGGCGGGATTTAGAGCGGCGCCGCTGACACCGGCGCTTGGGCTGTTTCTTAGAGGTATTGTCCACCGCTGTTCCATCGCCATCTCCATCCTTTGGAGTGTCCACCATATATATGTCATATGACGAGGTGGCCTTCCAACGCCCTACAGGTGCTGGTTCTTGTTCGTCTCCTGCATCGTCGTCCATGCCGTCGATGTCTTCGTAGTCGAAGTCAAGCATGCCGGTTAAGTCGTCGACAGTGGCTACGAAGTGGGTGGTGGGTGGGTTTTGAATTTCTTCATCGTCCGTATCCCAACCTTGCTGACCGTAGTCCGGCCAGGGCTCTCCTGATAAAGAGAGAGACTTTGGAGAATTCAGGATGTCGCCGAAGGGCGAGTGCTGAAAGATGTCCGCGGCGGTGAACTCCATTATCGGCGCCCAATCGGATTCGATCGGCGGGGGCGTGGGGGGCTCGGAGTTCGGAGAGGAATCCGGCTCGGAGTTCGTGGGTCATGCGGAGTGCGGGGCTGGAGTTCGGCTCGATCGCCTCTGAGATCGCAGCCCCTAAGGTAGCGTCCAACCGCTGATCCTCGATTGGCGCAGTGGGCTCCGAATCAATGGTCGGAACCAATGTGTGTGCGGCCTCCAAGGCGCTGTTCGGAGGCAGAGCTCTATCATGCCCATCGAGACAGTGCGGCACACTTGGCTGTGGCTCGAATCCGTCGAAGATCAAGTCCCCGCGGATGTCAGCCGTGTAGTTTAGGCTTCCAAACCTGACCTGATGGCCAGGGGCGTAACTTTCGATCTGCTCAAGGTGACCAAGCGAGTTGGCCCGCAGTGCGAAGCCGCCGAAGACGAAGATCTGTCTGGGGAGAAAAGTCTCACCCCGGACTGCATCGTGGTTGATGATCGAAGAAGCCAGCGGGCCTGAAAGCGACGACACAGAGGAACTCTTAATGAAAGCACCAATGTCGGTGTCAAAACCGGCAGATCTCGGGTAGGGGGTCCCGAACTGTGCATCTAGGCCGGATGGTAACAGGAGACAAGGGACATAATGTTTTACCCAGGTTCGGGCCCTCATGATGGAGGTAAAACCCTACGTCCTGCTTGATTAATATTGATGATATGGGTAGTACAAGAGTAGATCTACCACGAGATCAAGGAGGCTAAACCCTAGAAGCTAGCCTATGGTATGATTGTTGTATGATGAAATTGTCCTACGGACTAAAACCCTCCGGTTTATATAGACACCGGAGAGGGCTAGGGTTACACAAAGTCGGTTACAATGGTAGGAGATCTTGAATATCCGCATCGCCAAGCTTGCCTTCCACGCCAAGGAACGTCCCCTCCGGACACGGGACAGAGTCTTCAATCTTGTATCTTCATAGTCCTGGAGTTCGGCTGAAGGTATAGTCCGGCTACCCGAACACCCCCTAATCCAGGACTCCCTCAAGCGGGTTCACCTTAAGTCCGGTAGGTCCACTTGGGGCTTGATGTGCTATGAAGGTGTACATGGAGATGAACGTAGGATGCTTCGCATTAGGTTCTATCGCCAATATACGTCGGGTGCTATGTGATTTCTCCGGTAGCACCACATTTTTCAAGGACTTTGCTTGTACTCCTTCAGGATCTGCAATCACCCTCTTCCTTTTGGATCTCTGAAACACAAGAACATCATTTGAATGAAAAAACATGGTATGACGACATGTGTTGATAATGGAAGGGCGATTCCTATGCAAGCGCCCATCTCAGGAGGTTTGGGTGACGCAAGCCGTGACAACCAAGGCCAGGTGGGCGCCAACGAGCATAGAGCGGAAGGTTTCCTCTTTGTTGCTAAGGAGGCAAGCGCAGGCATGGGGTCCGGAGGACCCATCCAAAGGTTTCCATTCCAGTGCAACGAGACCAAGACCGTTAGGATGGCTGGACGAATGTCATCACCGAACCCACCACGGCGTCACGAGCAGAAGCTTTGCACGCAAAGACCACCTTTCGTCAAGATAAGATGTACTACTTGTCCCCTTCAAACTTGGCCACTGTGGGATCCCTTCCCGCCTTCGTGTTGGAGGAAGAGGACCGAGGCCATTATAAATATAGCTTAGCCACCACCATAGGAGCGGATCCATGATCCGAACCCTCACTAGTTCACACTCACACAAGAACAGACCTCCTGAGGTTGTTCTTCCACTGTACTAGTTCATCCTCAGCCCCTCTCTCGATGCTAATCCAGCCCAAAGCAGGAGTAGGGTCTTACACTGCAAGGTGGCCCGAACCTGGGTAAATTGCCCTGTCTCTTTCCTTTCCTGTTCATCGAGCTAGGCCGTGAGAGTGACAAGTTGGATGGCTGGAGAGGTTGAGTTCTTCGCACACGCCCCAGAGTTTGAACCTTTTCTTGGGTCTGTGGAGCCGTGAATCCGACATTTGTTTCATCTTCATTAGCATGATTAATAGCAAATTCATCATAGTTTTCATCACTAGTGTTGTCAACAAGTAAATCATTATCACCTAGCAAATCATCTTCATCACTATTGAAACCAACATACTCGGGGTGTGATACCTTAGGGCCTTTAGCCATGAAGCATCTTCCAATTCCTTCATTTGGTGAGTCAAATATGTCGTAGGAGTTGGATGACACAAGTGCAAGACTGGCAACACCTTCATCTTGAGTATATTCGGAGTTAGAGTGATAACTTCTCTCGGATTAGTTGTCAGAGTCAGAACTGGATACCCATTCACCAATGTGAGCTTGATGTTTTCGTCTTAGCTCTTTGATGACTTGTCCTTCTTTCCCGAATCCTTGCTTCTACAGAGGGTCTTCATTCATAACGATCATTTCTACTCCCCGCCTCTCTCTCTCTCTTGGTGGTGATTCATCTCTTTTACTTCTCCTTTTTGTTGAATCTTCTCTTCTCTTGTAGGGAGCCGTACACTCATCAGAGTAGTGTCCGGGTCTTCCACAATTGTAGCAATTCTGATCAAGACTAGAAGATCTTTTGTCATTGTAGGACCTTGACATGGAACTTCTGTCTTTGCTTCTATTCTTATAGAATTTATTGAAGTTCTTCACCATTAGGCTCAAATCTTCATTGAAGACTAGGTTCTCACTTGATGTTGTCGGAGCATCACATGAAGCTTTATAAGCACCACTAGACATGTTATGGAGCTCTTCCTTATCCTTGAGTGACATCTCATGAGCAACAATTCTACCAATGACTTCCATTGGCTTGAGATCTTTGTACTCAGGCATCATTTGGATCAACTGCACATGGTATCATATTTTCAATCCAAGGCTCTTAGGTTCTTCTTGATGATGAATTTGTCGGTTATCCCTTCGCTTCCTAAGCCGGCAATCTCATTTGTGATGAGAGCAAGCCTAGAGTACATCTTAGCGACTCCTTCACCATCCTTCATTTTGAACTTGTCAAGTTGACTTTGAAGCACATCCAATTTGGATACCTTGACGGACTCGGTACCTTCATGCATATTAACCAAAGTATCCAAAATTTCCTTTGCTTTCTAAAGGCGACTGATTTTGTTGAATTCTTCGGGGCACAATCCATTGAAGATAATATTGCAAGCTTGAGCATTGTATTGCAACATCTTCAATTCTTCCACGAACGCTTCATGATCTGGTTCTCTTCCATCCTCAAACTATTCAAGTTGCAAGCAAATACGAACAATAGCCTAAACGGCGGGGCTATGACCAAGAATATGCATTTTCATCTCCTGCTTACAACTAGCAAAATTAGTACCATCAAAGTAAGGACCTCTGAGGTGATAATTTCCCTTGCTAGACGCCATACTCTCATGGTTGTGAAACCAAGGCTATGATCACCAAATCTAAGGAAATCAAGGTAAATAGAGACCAAAGCTCTGATACCACTTGTAGGATCGAGAGTAGGTGTAGAGGGGGGCTGATTGGACTACTTGACCAAATAAAAATCTAACCTTTTCCCAATTTTAAGTGTTGGCAGATTTTAGAAACTAGTACAAGTCAAGCAATCAACCTACACATGCAATTCTAAGAGTGTAGCAGCGGAAAGTAAAACATTGCATATGAAGGTAAAGGGAAGGGTTTGGAGAAGGCAAACGCAATGTAGACATGAACATTTTTGGCATGGTGCCGATACGTGCTCCTATTGTACATCCACGTTGATGGAGACTTCAACCCAGGAAGGGTAACGGTTGCGCGAGTCCACAGAGGGCTCCACCTACGAAGGGTCCACGAAGAAGAAACCTTGTCTATCCCACCATGGACATCACCCACGAAGGACTTGCCTCACTTGGGTAGATCTTTATGAAGTAGGCGATATCCTTGCCCTTACAAACTTCTTGGTTCAACTCCATAATCTTCTCGGAGGCTCCCAAGCGATACCTAACCAATATTGGAGACACCACTCTCCAAAAGGTAATAGATGGTGTGTTGATGGTGAAATCATTGCTTTTGTGCTTCAAATGATAGTATCCCCAACACTCAACTCTCTCTCACAGATTTGTCTATGGTGGAAAGATGATTAGAGTGGAAAGCAACTTTGGGAAGGCTAGAGATCAAGATTCTTGTGGTAGGTTTGGAATGTCTTGGTCTCAACACATGAATAGGTGGTTCTCTCTCAGAAAATGAGTAGTGGAAGTGTAGGCACGTTCTGATGGCTCTGTCTCAAATGGAGAAGGGCGTGGAGGGGTATATATATAGCCTCCATACAAAATCCAACTGTTACACACAATTGACCCAACTCGGTCAGACCGAATAGAAGAGCTCGGTGAGACTAATTCAGTTCCAAATGTGAACCTTAGGAATCTCAGTGGAGCCGACTGGAACATCTTGGTGGGCATGATGTGCCATGCCTAGGGCAAAACCTCATCTCGGTGAGACTGATTGCATGAACTCGGTGAGACCGATTTCAGCAAAGAGCAAACAGAGAGTTGGTCAAGCAAACTCAGTGGGACCGATTGCACATTTCGGTGAGACCGAAATAATTACAATAGGGAACCAAAAGTTTGCAAGGCCATCTTGGTGAGACTGAGATCCGTATCGGTGTGGCCGAATTGACTAGGGTTTTTGGCAGTGGCTAGGTCAACTGAACTCAGTGGTGCCGGATATATCAAATTGGTGGGGCATAGTTTGACTTTGACTTTTGGACAAATCTGGAAATGAGAAAGTGGTTGAGGGTTTTGGAGCAATATCACAAACCACTTTGAGCAAATAGACCATTAAGCAACACCTCATCCCCTTTTAATAGTATTGGCTTTCCTATAGACTCAATGTGATCTTGGATCACTAAAATAGAAATGAAGAGTCTTGAGCTTCTTCCAATCTTTGACCTTAGCATTTTGAGGGGTCCACATCTCTAGTCCATGCCATGCCAATCATCTAATTTTCTGAAATATTTAACTTGAATGGATATTAGTTCAATGAGCTATATGTTTTTATGAATTACCAAAACCACCAGGGGATTAGTGGCACTTTCAGCCTCCACATAGAAAATGGTTCGAGGGGGATGAGAGGATGACGGGTGGGGTCCGCCTGGCAGGTTTAAGAGAGAGAGGCAGGGAGCAGAGGGACGGCGGCTCACCGGCGATGGCTGGTCGGCGAGGAGGCCATGACAAAGCTCGGCGACTTTGGGGAATGGAACGGGCACAACACGGTGAACACGCCCGTGCCCGTAGCTCCCCGAGGGATGGTCGAACAACGTCGGCCCCTTTGTCTCCGGAGGCTGCAGGCGTCGGGCGCCGGTGAGGACGACGACTCCGGTGAAGGTTTGAGCACTGGAGGGACCAGTGAGGATCAGAGGACTCCTAGGAGGGCATTGGTGGTGGTGGCTCGAGCGAAGGGGCACCGTAGCGAATGGGCCAGAGCAGACACCATGGGAAGAGGCACCTCGCTGGAGAGGAGGAAGAGGGCACGCCGGCCTTGCTACTGGGATTTAGAGGACGATTGGGAGGGAGGGAAGTGTAGTGGGGGTGAGCAGCGATCTCGGGCGCGGTTTAAATAGCCATGGCAAAGATGCCCGAGCTAGAAGCCATCGCGGGCTTGTGACTGGCTCCGGCGATGGCTGGATGCATCACGGGGAGGATGGAGGGGACTGGTGAGAGGCAGAGGAAGTCACAGTGCAGAGGATGTCGCCAAGAGGGAGGAGGAAGAAGATGGGGCAGGCAACAGGGGCGTTCGGGCACAGTGCGCCCGTGGGCGCGCGGCCGCTTGTTCTGACGAGGAGGCTTCTTGAGAGGGCAGAGAGCTGGACAGCGACAGGAGGGAAGGGAGGAGTGAGGTTGGCACTCGCAGACGCCCGAGCTTCACCGGAAAGCCGCGGGCCGATGAGACCCGATGCACAGAGCGCGTCCTCTACAGCCAGAGCGTGTGCAGAGGCAAGAATCCACACAGTCACCGCCTGACATGGCAAGGAAGGGACACCAGAGGCAGGGAAGTCATGTCTAGTGTGTTGTCTCTCCACCCTGGAGACTATGGGAAGTGAAGGATCAACAAAAGAAGCCAAGGAGAGATGTGAGGCATCGCTGGAAGATTGATGTATCAAACTTGAGCATGTCACTGTGCTGAACAGGGAAGTGATTAGAAGCAAAGTTGATGTCTGGGAAGTTTAGAGTAGGAAGAACTATGATCTTGTGAAGTTTGCAGATAAATGGACCAGAAAACAACATGGTTGCTTTGAAACTACAAAATTAGTCCAGAATCAAGATTTGGATGGGGCACTCACATGGAGAATTGGGTTAGGCTGAAATTTGGCAAGGCATAATTATTTGAACATATGAAGATGCTATAAATGTTTCATACCAATTGGACTTGCTAAAATGGTACTTGCTTCACAATGATCCTCTTTCTCTAGAAACTTGAGAAAATCCTAGGGGAAAATTGGCTTGATGAAATGATGCAAAATTAGGAGGAGAGATGTTTTATGGGTATGATTATGCCTTGGTAAATTTTCAGCAATAATGAAGCAATATAAAATGTCCTTGCTTCACATCCTGGAAATATTAACAGAAGCAAATATTTGATCATGTGCTCACATAGATCATGGCCTAGAGAGGAAATTTGGTGGAGAGTCATCATATGAGCACCTGGAGGAGTGTTCAAAATTTTAACTCGTGTGGGTAACCCTACCTAGTGCTTCGTTCACAAAGCTTCTGTCGGGAAAGAAACTTCGAAAAATCACTGAGGAAGATTCACTAGGAAAATGGAGTTGAATTTTGACATGAGGCTTTGATATGGATAGGAAAGAGTTCCCAGAAAGTTTGGGAGAAATCAAGAAAAGATGGGTGGCACTTCCTTCACAGAAGACCACTCTAGACATAAATGAATAATGAATATTGGAGAATTATTTTTGTGCTAGAAAAGGAAAGTGTGGACATATTTGTGGCATATATGATCCAAAAAATTTATGAGTATTATTTGGGAATTTTGTGGAAGTCGGAAATATAGGTTGCTTCACAACCTAGGCCAAACAGGGTTATTCCTTTAATAGAAAAGGGAATATTCTTGAGAAAATGAATTTTGAGGTTGAGCTAGAATCGAGACGACATGATCTTGGGAAAGTTTTGATGGTGATGAACCACTTGAGAGAAGAAGAATTGAAGATCTCCTAGGTTTCAAGTCCATATAACTGCTCTAGAAAGAAACTCAGAGCAAAAATCAAATACATTATAAAGAAAAAGAAAGAGCCAAAAACCAGGGTGTTACACGGTTGGTGGTCGGTGCCGAGCGATGCACGGAGGTTTGCGCATTTCTCTCATATACGTATGTGCGTGTGTGTGTGAGGCATTGGGTTCTAACTTAACCGGAGCGAGGCATTCGCTTACTGAACCCGAGCAATTGCACTAGCTATGTTACTGAACTTGAGCGATCGATCGGTAGTTGTTAACTAAACCTGAGCGATTCCTTCGCCGCTGACAGAACCCGAGCGATTCCTTCTCTACTACTGCTAACTGAACTGACCAATCGATCGCTGCTGCTCCTTACTGAAGCCAATCGAACATGCCTCTTGTTGAACAGTGACCGTTGGGGGTTGATTGAATGAGTCGAGACGTGGTGAGTCTATCCGGTTGGTTGGGGTTGGATGAGTAGTTCCTGGTGAGGGTTGGATGAACAGGACCCCATGGTAGTAGGCCATTGCCACTGGATGAACAGCACACCGAGGAGGCCGCCACACCCAAGCCAGTCATGGGTGGATGAACAGGACCCTGTCGAGGGTTGGTTGAACAGTAGCCGGTGGAGGCTAGATGAACAGTAACCCGTGGAAGAACAGTAGCTGGTGGAGGTAGAAGGAAAATGCGGTGGATGAACAGTAGCCCGTGGAGGTTGGAGTGAGGCGGTAGACGTGGGATGAACACGACCCTGTTTCGACCGTAGCCACTTGAACAAAAGTCAATTTGCTCTGTTTTGCCGTACACCACACCCCTCTCAATCAATAGGACCCCATTTCAACCATAGAAGCTCGAACAGAAGTTTGTTTCCTCTGTTTTGAGGTATGGCAGGCCCCTCCCAATGAACAGGATCTAGTTTCGACCGTACACGGTCGTACAAAAGTCCGTTTCCTCCGTTATGTGGTATGCCAGACCTCGTTTCGGCTGTTCTATCCAAGCCGGTTGGCTCTCAATGAACATGACGCATTCCAACACAGTCGGTTGCCTCCCGATGAATATGCCGCTAATTCCTCCGTTCCAACCTAGCCGATTGGCTGTCGATGAACAGGACACCATCGCTATACGCGTTCGAGTCCCTGCCCGTATGTACGTACATAGCCGTATTTACTTTCTTGTAGTGCGGTTGTATGTACGTGTACACGATATAGATGGGACTGTGTGACTTTCTACATTGGCAGTTCTACTATGACACCTTCCGCTACTGACTCGACGACGGGTCATCGCTGCAAATAGATCGATCAACTGCTATGTACGTACACGTTCGTGACCAGACAGATAACTCTATGTATGCTTCGACTTGGTGGGTCCCAGCTGCCAGGGGGTAAGGAGGCACTTCCTTGCGTGCGAAGATAAAGCCAGTGGGTCCCAGCTGTCAGGGGGAACTTTTTTTCGTGAAATACAGAGGCCCTTCCAATGGGTCTGAGCTGTTAGGTGGAGGAATCATTATTTTGCGTGTAATAAGGAGGCACTTCCTTGCGTGCGGCCATGGACCTAGTTGTCAGCCTCTCCATGTATAGTCCTCTTCTGATGGCTATCGTTTGTTGACCGCGTTGACGATGTCGTACCATCTGAGAGCACCAAGGTGGTGGACGACGACGAGACATAGGAAAGGAACAACCCGGAGCGAGGGAATACGCAATAGTGGATGCCTGCGTGGAGGGGATTACGATGGTTGACTGGTTCATCTGTGGTTTGACGCTGCCATCACCGGAGAATAACAGGGGGGTGTGGGTGAGTAGAGGGAAGGCCTGACCAATGGTAGGACTAGGGTGGGACGGTGAGGCAAGCGCGACAGCATAGCCGGCCACTTGAGGTAGGAGCAGGTGGGCCCACCGGCGCTGGTTTGGGCGGCTGGTGCGATTGAAATCCAACGATCACTACTGTTAGAATCATTTGTTGACTAAGTTGACAAAGCCTTGCGTACGCGTCAACTTATTAGGCCCACAGTTCATCCTCTAAACCGGTGCGCCACAGATGTTAGGGGGAGGAATCCTTTTTTGCGTAATAAGGAGGCAGTTGCTTGCATGCGGCCATGGACCACAGGGGTCTGTACTGTCAGCCTCTCCACGTACATCCCTATTTTGATGGCTGTAGTTTATTGAACATTGACCATGTTGAGCACGCTGCGCCTAGAGCACCAACGCGGTGGATGATGGTGAGGCCTAGGAATGGAACGTCCCGGAGCTGGCGAAGACACGACAGTGGATGCCCACGCCGAGGGGAGTATGACGATTTACTGGTTCGGCTACGGCGTGAGGCTGTCGTCAGCAGAGAATGACAGGATGTGCGGGTGGGTAGAGGGATGGGTAGGCCAGCGGAGGGGTAGGGTGGACCGGTGAAGCCGTTGCGGCATCACAACCGACCACAAGAGGAGGGAGCATGCAGTCTCACCGGCGCTGGTTTAGGCGGCTAGAACAGGAAGAATAGAGATTGAAGGAGGACGCCGGCCGTTGGATGGACATCCAACAGTCACTGCTACTACAATTGTGTGTTGACTATAAGTTGGTAAAGCCCTGCGTAAACAAGTCAGCCTCGAAATCTGTAGCACGTACAACCCATTTGCTATTATTTTTATAGTTTACAACCCATTTTCTAACTCATATGAAATTTATTGTAGCCCATTTTCCATTTTTAGAATTGCTGCCCATATGCTGGTCAGTACCAGGGTTAAAAATTTGAACTAAAAAATATACGAAATTTTAAAAATTCACATAATTTTTCTAGGGTACGAAATATTTTTAATCCAAAGATTAGGAGCCATACTAAAACTAATTGAAAAATAAAGTAATACTATGTTATGTTAAAATCCAATGAAATATAAAATATCAGTGAAGAACAAAAAAACAAAACTTAACTACCCATTTGTTATATTTTTTGGAATTCCGAACCCCTTATATTATTTTTAAGATTTACTGCCTATACTCTGGCCAGGCCAGAATGCATCCCTCCTCGTCTTGAAAGATTTGCATCCCAGTAAGTTAGAGAAAATAAATAGGCCTAGGTTGGTTATTCTTCAAAAACAACTGGCGGGCTACCTATTTTCCCAAAGAAAAAACTACTGGGCTGGTCATTGAGGGAGTCCTGGATTAGGGGGTCTCCGGACAGCCGGATTATATCCTTTGGCCAGACTATTAGACTATGAAGACACAAGATTGAAGACTACGTCTCGTGTCCGGATGGGACTCTACTTGGCGTGGAAGGCAAGCTAGGAATTACGAATATGTATATCTCCTCCTTTGTAACCGACCTAGTGTAACCCTAGCCCTCTCCGGTGTCTATATAAACCGGAGGGTTTTAGTCCGTAGGACAACATACAATCATACCATAGGCTAGCTTCTAGGGTTTAGCCTCTCTGATCTCGTGGTAGATCTACTCTTGTACTACCCATATCATCAATATTAATCAAGCAGGACGTAGGGTTTTACATCCATCAAGAGGGCCCGAACCTGGGTAAAACTTCGTGTCCCCTGCCTCCTGTTACCATCCGCCTTAGACGCACAGTTCAGGACCCCCTACCTGAGATCCGCCGGATTTGACACCGACATTGGTGCTTTCATTGAGAGTTCCTCTATGCAGTCGCCAGAAGGAAGGATGTCTCGTCTTGTCTTTAAAGACGGTACTACTGTCGGGGGAGCTTTGCCTGTCGGCCAAACTCTCCGGCTAGGCGGTTTCATCATGACCGCCTGTTCGGCACCCGCGCCGATGATGACTTCTCGGGTCATCGAAAATAGCCTCCACGTCAGATCGGCACTCGCCGAACAGATGGATCCAATGGAGCTCGCCTCCTTAAATGAGCTCTTGGATCGCTACGGACTCTGATCGGATTGGGCTTAAACCCGATCAAAGGGAGATTAACTCTCCACCGATCACCCATCATATTGCTGTGGTGGAGGAACAGTGCGGCGACCTTTCCTCTATCTTGAAGACCAACTATGTCCGGATTCCCGAGCTCTCCGAGCCGGACGCCCGTTCGCGGGAGGACAACATCCAATCCCTGAACTTAGAGTCAGGCAGCGGACCAGGATTATCGGGTAGCACCCCGGAACCGGAACTTCCAAAATTGGAAACTCCTCGGCCCCTGGATCCCAGATCGGGTAAGGGTTCGGATTCAATTCCACCCACCCACCCAAACATAAGCGATCTTTCTCACATCAGGCAAGAGCCCTTGGAAACAGTACATCACTATTGGGCCAGATTCCTCCTTGCGATAAGCAAGGTTAAGGACTGCCACAAGGAATACGCAATCCTATTTTTCTGCAATAATTGCACGGACAAGGGAATCCTTAACGCCATAAATCGCCGTGAGATAACACGCTTCGCTGACTTGGCGTCCATAGTACGAAAGTACTGTGCGATGGAAAGTGCCTGGAAAACCGAAACAAACTTTTGGGATAATTTGGCCCTGAATACAAACCCAGTCCAAAATAAAAGGGTGCATTATCACAATACACCCGGGTTAACTACCAAAAAGCAAAAACCCTCTACATGGCATGCAACCGTACTGGAGGGATGGCTCAACGGACCCTGCAAAATTCACGGTACAACGAATACAATACCAACGCACAGCCTTAGAGCATGTGGGATACTCCGGCAGGTGGCCAAAAGTGGTGAGGATCTTCTTATCCCAAATACCACAGAGCACCATCTAGCAGATAACAATACGGTGTTAACAGTCTTTGAGACCTTCGCATCAAATAATAGGCGCAAGCGAACACTCCGAAGCATGGCCAAAATCTGCCACATAGTGGCAGTAGATCCATGGAGTGACACGGCTATTACCTTCAATGCCAGTGACGAACCAAAATTCCGAACAGCCCGAGCACCAGCCGCACTGGTCCTCAGTCCAATCGTGGACGGCTTTTGACTCACCAAAGTACTCATGGACGGCGGCAGTGGATTAAACCTCATCTATGAGGAAACTCTTCAAAAGATGGAAATAGACTGGAGCCGCATTGAGCAAAGTAGCACAACCTTTAGAGGAATCATACCCAGTCGGGAAGCACGCTGTGCTAGGAAAATCACACTAGATGTGGTATTCGGCACGCGGATAATTACAGGTCCGAAGAAATCACATTCCAAGTGGCCCCGTTCAGCAGTGGTTATCACGCTCTTTTAGGACGAGAGGCGTTCACAATCTTCCAAGCCGTACCCCATTACGGGTACATGAAGCTCAAAATGCCCGGGCCCAACGGAATCATCACTCTCGCTAGTGATCCGGACACAGCACTCCGCGCCGAAAAGAAAACAGCCGCACTAGCCCTCAAGGCATTATCCGAAGCCCTCTCGGTCGAGGAATTAACCACGCTACGCTCTATAGTGGACAGGGACGACGTGATACTCGACAAGAGATCCAAGTCCACCTCTTTTAAACCAGCGGATGAAATAGTCAAATTCCAAGTGCACACAACGGACCCTACAAAAACAGCCTCCATCGGAGCACAGTTAAACCCTGTTGTGGACGCTGCACTACGAGAGTTCCTGCGCGAGAACTGGGACATATTCGCCTGGCATCCCTTAGACATGCCAGGAATCCCACGTAGGCTGGCCGAGCATAGCCTCAATATCCTAAAGGGATTTAAGCCGGTCAAGCAAGCTCTCCGGCGTTTCTCCGAACCTAAGAGACAGGCCATGGGAGAGGAACTATCCAAGTTATTGGAGGCCGGATTCATCAGACAAATAAAACACCCGGACTGGCTAGCAAACCTGGTGATGGTACTAAAGAAGGAGAAATCCTGGCGCCTTTGTGTCGATTTCAAAGACCTCAATAAAGCTTGCCCAAAGGATCCCTTCCCCCTCCCATGCATCGATCAAATCATTGATGCTACTGCAGGACACGAGTCATTGTGTTTCCTCAACGCATACTCCGGTTACCACCAAATCAAGATGGCAGAGTCCGACCAAGCCGCAACGGCATTCATCACACCATACGGTCCCTTCTGTTTTAACACAATGCCTTTTGGGCTCAAAAACGCCGGCACAACATATCAGCGCATGATTCAGACATGTCTGGAGAAACAAATCGGCAAAACAGTAGAGGCATACATAGACGATGTGGTCGTCAAAACCAAACATGTCGACTCTTTGATAGACGACTTGAGGCTCACATTCGACAACCTCCGAACATACGACATCAAGCTCAATCCGGAAAAATGCGTTTTCGGCGTACCAGCCGGAAAGCTCCTGGGTTTCATTGTCTCCAGTAGAGGTACTGAGGCTAATCCGGCCAAAATCCAAGCTTTGTCACAGTTGGCTACCCCAACAGACCTCAAGCAAATCCAGAAGCTAACTGGATGCGTGGCGGCTCTAAGCGGCTTTATCTCCCGCTTAGGAGAAAAGGCTTTACCCCTTTATTGCCTCCTTCGGCCACCGAAAACTTCGAGTGGACGGCCGCGGCAATAGCCGGACTGGAAGAAATAAAGGCCATTTTGGCAACCAACTCAATCTTGGCCGCCCCAAACATCGGCGAACCAATGCTGTTGTACATAGCGGCAACTCATCAAGTTGTCAGCGCAGTGCTCGTTGTCGAACGAGAAGCAGACGGACACAAATTCCCTCTTCAAAAGCCGGTATACTATGTATCCATTGTCCTCACTCCATGCAAATCACGGTACGCACATTATCAAAAGATAGCCTATGCGGTATTCATGGCATCCCGAAAGCAGCGACACTACTTTCAAGAGTGTTCTATTATAGTAGCCTCGGAAGTGCCACTTAATGATATTATAAACAACCGCGACACTACGGGCCGGATTGCCAAATGGCCATTGAGCTCCTCCCGTTCGACATAACATACAAACCTCGACGAGCCATCAAGTCGCAAGTATTGGTCGACTTCATCGCCAAATGGACGGAGGCCGAACTCCCTAAAGAGTACGGCGTATACTCCAATTAGATCATGCACTTCGATGGTTCTAAAATGCTGGCTGGTCTAGGGGCTGGCATCGTCCTGACGTCCCCAACCGGAGATACCATTCAGTATGTACTGCAAATATTGTATACAGACTCCAACAATGCAGCCGAATATGAAGCTCTATTGCATGGTCTTCGGATGGCAGTCTCCATGGGCATTCAATGCTTGGAGGTGCGTGGGGATTCAAACCTCGCAATATCCCAAATAAATGGAGATTTTTACGCCAAGGATCCGAAAATGGCGTCCTATCAAAACGCCGTCCTAAAAATGTCAGCTCGGTTTGAGGGGCTCGAATTTCACCATGTGGCTCGGGAAAACAATCAGGCGGCGGATATCCTCGCCTGCATCGGCGCAAAACGTGATGCAGTCCCCCCAACATATTTTTGGAAAGGCTGTTTAAACCATCCGTAGTATGGGAAGGGGACACCGGTAACAATAGTCCAGACCTGGCCAAAATACCCGATACCGAACTCTCTGACACAATCGGAGGCCCCGCCACCGAAATAACACCGTCAGTCCATGAAATAATGGCCATTATTGCCCCGTGGACTGAACCATTCCTTGCCTACCTAACTAGAAAGGAACTTCCGGAGGACCAAAATGAGGCACACTACATAGTGCGGCGATCCAAGGCCTACAGGGTCCATGAGGGAGAATTGTACAAAAAAAGTACTACCAGAGTCCTTCAAAGGTGCATCTCCGAAGTGGAAGGGCGGAATCTTTTGGCAGAAATTCACGCCGGACTCGGCGGTCATCACGCCGTAGCCCGGGCTCTTGTAAGCAAGGCCTTCCGTACATGATTCTACTGGCAACGGCCTGAGCAGATGCACAGGACTTGGTCCAACGTTGCGCCGGTTGCCATCGAGGATAAAAAGATGGGGTTTATATCATATTGCATGATTTTATCCCTCTACATCATGTCATCCTGCTTAAGGCGTTACTCTATTCTTGTGAACTTAATACTCTAGATGCATGCTGGATAGCAGTCGATGTGTGGGGTAATAGTAGTAGATGCAGGCAGGAGTCGTTCTACTTGTTGCGGACGTGATGCCTATATACATGACCATACCTAGATATTCTCATAATTATTCGCTTTTCTATCAATTGCTCAACAGTAATTTGTTCACCCACCGTAATACTTATGCTATCTTGAGAGAAGACACTAGTGAAACCTATGGCCCCCGGGTCTATTTCACATCATACAAGTTTCCAATCTATTTTATTTTGCAATCTTTACTTTCAATCTATATAATAAAAATACCAAAAATACCTATCTTATTATTATCATCTCTATCAGATCTCACTCTTGCAAGTGGCCGTGAAGGGATTGACAACCCTTTATCGCGTTGGTTGTGAGGTTCTTATTTGTTTGTGTAGGTACAAGGTGACTCACGCATAGTCTCTTACTGGGTTCATACCTTGGTTCTCAAAAACTGAGGGAAATACTTACGCTACTTTACTGCACCACCCTTTCCTCTTCAAGGGAAAACCAACGCAGTGCTCAAGAGGTAGCAAGAAGGATTTCTGGCGCTGTTGCCAGGGAGATCTACGCCAAGTCAAGACATACCAAGTACCCATCACAACTCTTATCCTTGGCTTTACATTATTTGCCATTTGCCTCTCGTTTTCCTCTTCCCCACTTAACCCTTGCCATTTTATCCGCCCTCTCTTTTTCGTTCGCCTCTTTTTCCTTCCTGCCCTTTGTGTGCTCGTTCTTTTTGCAATGTGTTGCCTTCATGTCTGAAACTGGGGAGGTTATCATTGATAAGGATAATAATATGGAGAACATTGATGCTATTGATGATCCTCTTGAGAATCCTATTATTTCGCACACTAAAAAGTTTCGTATTGGCAGCGGTAATATTATTGGGAAGGGAGTTATTCAAGATTTATTTACTTGTGTCGGTGCTTTGCCCACTATGAGTGGATCTATCCTTCATAAAACTAGTAGTCTCGCAGATGCTATATTCTTGCTCATAGTTGAACTCGGGAGACAATTTTTACATATGCATCCTTCCATACAAAGGATTTTCCTAGAATTTTCTAATATTGAGCATTCATCTGTTAAGAGAGCAACGACCATCTTTTTAGCTCATGAGTTCAGATTTATAATAAAAGAGGCCAATGAATTTTTTGCGCATTATAGGGTGGATGCCGGCCGTCCTCCCATAGAAGCAATTCTTTTCTATCAAGAAGATATTATGCCTTTACGATCTTTAGATCATGTTGCTTTTAATGAAAACCTTAGAAAAAAGGTTCCTACCGATGCTCTAGTTAATAGGCTCTCTTAACTTAATGATAATTTTTCCATCCAGAACAATGGGCTAGGTTTTTCCCTTGAACAAAGGCTCATGACTTTTTGCCAAAAGAATGCTTATAATGATGAATTGATTGTGCAATATGAGGGGCCAAAGGAGGAACCAATACCTCCCGTGCTTTATCTTGCAGACTTTTGTCCCATTAAATTTAGCCCTTTTGATTATTTTTGCTTGCCACAAAGGAAGCTTGCTGCTGAAGTAGGGAGTATGAGATGAGCTTTTGCGATTTATCTTATCATTATCATGGCAATACCTAGATCTATCTTCGCTTTTATGCCTAACTAAGGGCGTTAAACGATAGCGCTTGTTGGGAGGCAACCCAATTTTATTTTTATTCCTTCCTTTTTGCTCCTGTTAGTAATAAATAATTTATCTAGACTCTGTTTTGGTTGTGTTTTTTGTGTTTAATTAGTGTTTGTGCCAAGTAGAACCGTTGGGAAGACTTGGGGAAAGTCTTTTGATCCTGCTGTAAAAAACAGAAAATTTAACGCTCGCGAGAATTGATGCCATTTTTCATTGGAAAGTGATATTTAGTTAAATCTTTTTGCAGATGATTAATAGATAAATTCCTAACGTCCATAAATTTATTTTAGAATTTTTGGGGTTTCAGAAGTATCCAAAACCTACAGATTACCACAGACTATTCTGTTTTTGACAGATTCTGTTTTTCGTGTGTTGTTTGCTTATTTTGATGAATCTATGGCTAGTAATAGAGTTTATAAACCATAGAAAAGTTTGAATACAGTAGGTTTACTACCAATATAAATCAAGAATGAGTTCATTACAGTACCTTGAAGTGGTGGTTTGTTTTCTTTTACTAACGGAGCTCACGAAGATTTTCTTTTAAGTTTTGTGTTGTGAAGTTTTCAAGTTTTGGCTAAGGATTTGATGGATTATAGAACAAGGAGTGGCAAGAGCCTAATATTGGGGATGCCCAAGGAACCCCAAGGTAAAATCCAAGGACACCAAAAATCCTAAGCTTGGTGATGCCCCGGAAGGCATCCCCTCTTTCTTCTTCGTCTATCGGTAACTTTACTTAGAGCTATATTTTTATTCGCCACATGATATGTGTTTTGCTTGGAGCGTCTTGTATGATTTGAGTTTTTTCTTTCTAGTTTAACACAATCATCCTTGCTGTACACACCTTTGGTAGAGACACACATGAGTTGGAATTTATTAGAATACTCTATGTGCTTCACTTATATCTTTTGAGCTATATAGTTTTTTTCTCTAGTGCTTCGCTTATATCTTTTAGAGCACGGCGGTGGTTCTACTTTATAGAAATAATTGATATCTCATGCTTCACTTATATCATTTTGAGAGTCCTTTAGAACAGCATGGTAATTCACTTTGGTTATAAATTTTTAATGCTAAGAGAAGTTGGATGCTTGATAGATGGTTTTGAGATATAAAGGTGGTAATATTAGAAGTGTGCTAATTGAGTAATTGTGAAATTGATGAATACTTGTGTTGAAGTTGGCAAGTCCCATAGCATGCACGTATGGTGAACGTTATGTGAAAAGTTTGAAGCATGGGGTGTTCTTTGATTGCTTTCCATATGAGTAGCGGTCGGGGGCGAGCGATGGTCTTTTCCTACCAATCTATCCCCCTAGGAGCATGCGTGTAATGCCTGGTTTTGATGACTTGTAGATTTTTGCAATAAGTATGTGAGTTCTTTATGACTAATGTTGAGTCCATGGATTATACGCACTCTCACCCTTCCACCATTGCTAGCCTCTTCGGTACCGTGCATTGCCCTTTCTCACCTAAGAGTTGGTGCAAACTTCGCCGGTGCATCCAAACCCCGTGATATGATACGCTCTATCACACATAAGCCTCCTTATATCTTCCTTAAAACAGCCACCACACCTATCTATTATGGCATTTCCATACCCATTCCGAGATATATTGCCATGCAACTTTCCACCGTTCCATTTATTATGACACGCATCATCATTTTCATATTGCTTTGCATGGTCATGTAGTTGACATCGTATTTGTGGCAAAGCCACCGTTCATAATTTTTTCATACATGTAACTCTTGATTCATCGCAATCCTGGTACATCGCTGGAGGCATTCACATAGAGTCATATTTTATTCTAAGTATCGAGTTGTAATTCTTGAGTTGTAAGAAAATAAAAGTGTGATGATCATTATTAGAGCATTGTCCCATTAAACATATGAAGGATGAGCTAGTCCGCCCAACTAGCGGCACTAGCCACGTCTCCTTTTATTCGTCTCACCTAGACCACCTCTCGTCCCCGCAAGCACCCCCAATCCGCCGCCTCCTTTCCTCCCCCAGTCCCTATCTCTGCTCCTCCTCCTCCCCCAATCTCCCCCATCTCCTCCTCCCTCTCCACTTCTGGTCGGGGCGCCGCCTCCTCTCCACCTCCGCTCCACTGCACCCGCCGCTCTGAGGACCATCGACGAGGCGAGGACAACGGTGCCATCGGACCCGCCGACCCGGAGCCCGCGCCCTCCGGACCAAGCACCGTCCGCCTCCTCCCCCTCCACGTCCACGCTCGCGGCCGTCCCTGGCCACGCCGACCGCCGTCGTATCATCGCACATGAGCAGCCTCTCTCCCCGGCTTCCTGCCTTCTCTCTCTCGTGGTCGTCTCTGGTAGAGCACCCCCAATCTGCCGCCTCCTTTCCTCCCCCAGTCCCTATCTTTGCTCCTCCTCCTCCCCCAATCTCCCCCATCTCCTCCTCCCTCTCCACTTCTGGTCGGGGCGCCGCCTCCTCTCCACCACCGCTCCACTGCACCCGCCGCTCTGAAGACCATCGACGAGGCGAGGACAGCGGTGCCATCGGACCCGCCGACCCGGAGCCCGCGCCCTCCGGACCATGCACCGTCCGCCTCCTCCCCCTCCACGTCCACGCTCGCGGCCGTCCCTGGCCATGCCGACCGCCATCGTATCATCGCACATGAGCAGCCTCTCTCCCCGGCTTCCTGCCTTCTCTCTCTCGTGGTCGTCTCTGGTAGGCTAGGGTTTCTCTCCGGGACGGGGACGCCCTGGATTTCTCGGGACGTGTGTCCGTCCTTCCGTACGTCGGCCGCCCTAAATTTGATGCCTTTTCTAGTTCGCAGGGAGGGACTTGGCCGGGTGCTTTCATTCTCCAGCCGGCTCAGGAACAATGGCGGTGGTAAAGCCCTCCTCTCCTCTCCTCAATTCCTTAGATGTTCTGCATGAAGCGATTCTTTGTAGTCACAACCAAGAAGAGACTGAGTATGCTTAGTTGGTTTCTTTTTCTTCATATATGTAGTTAGATCTTAGATGTGCTGCCATCTTGCTGTAGGCAGTGTAATTTCCCATGCAATCTGGAAACTTTGGTTTCTGTATTATTTTTTAGGAGTTGCAAAATGTGATCTTTGGACAAGGGAGTGACGGTTAGCCCTTAGCAGTGTTCAATTCTGGACCACTTCAATTGATAATTGCTTCATTAATGTGATTTTTTTCTTGTTTGACATAATCCCACACTTTTTCATCGAAATGCTACATCTACCTACTGACTACTCCACTTGTTCACATACAGTTTTTTGCTTTTGTTTTCACTGATTCACTTTTCTCGGCATTTTTGTGTGGGTCTCTTTTTATGGCCAACTTGACAATTTTCTCTTGAAGGAGTCGTTCAACTCAGAAAGAACAAAGAATGTTCATGTCAACCTTGGTTTTTTCTACAGTAGTTGGTAATCACTCTGAACAATAGTATGTCAGTAAAGCCAATAGTAGTTAGTTTGAGGCTGCTTTTATCTTTCCTACAATAGTTCATTTCAATTGTTCTTAGTTTTTACTGTAGTTGTTAATTCGATTACCTATTTTACAAGAAATAACAATCATTCATATATGCCATCTTATTCTTATGCACTAATCTAAAATCTATCTTGTCATACCAGGTCTCCTGTTTCCAGTGGCCATAACTATAACTATAGTTTTAACTGATGCGATTAAGGATGGTGTTGGTCGGCCACGTCCAGATTCCTTTTGGCGCTGTTTTCCCGACAGAGTATCTTTAATGTGCTCACCTTGGGCTGTTGCTTCTTTGTGCTCATCCATAGCAATACTATTCTCATTAGCTCATCCATGGCAATACCATTCTATGCACTAATCGGCAATGACACAACTACACATAGCGAGTACTAGAAAGCATGATAATGTTTTAGGGCACTTTTCTACTTTGTGCAAGAAAATTAATTTGATGGATATGCGACCTGTTCTCTCTTGATTATGTGTGGATTTTAATACACAATTATTTTTGTAGAAGGTAACTTGATTGACACTATTTTGTTATTTCTATATGGAGAAAATGCGAGCTCGGCTGATGGATTGCATACTATTTGGCTGAGTGGTTTTGTACTAAAGATACAATTGAGCTGAAGACTTCTTTTGTATGGAAATTCACTATGGAAACCGAAATAATGGTACTCTGCACAACCGTTGACTTTCTTGCATTGGTTCTTCATTCTATAAGTCACACCTTTTCTATTTGGTAAAAGAAGACTGAGCTCATGCTTGAACTTCTACCATATATGTTAACACTTGGATACTGTATCAACCCTCTGATACTTCATAGTTTTCCCTTGCATTGCCTCCTTTAACTCTTCAGCTGGACCTTTGAAAAGAATGATTTTTTGGTTATATAATTTATTATGTTTTGTTTCATTGTCGAGAGGTAGAATGTAAAGTAGGCTTCTATTTTCAGTCTATTCATATGCAGATATTTGATATAAGTGAATATATACATTTTGGTAGGTGAATGTGCTCTCCATTAATATCACTGATATATTTGAGCTTCAGAGAAGGATATCTATGCCATTTTGTTTTTGGTTTTTGAACAAAAGAGTGTTGTATGTGTACCGTTAAGAGGATGAAGCAGCAAAATTACCAATTTAGCAGGATGTGGCTGATACGTACAGAGTGGCTTTACTTAGGTTTGGTGTTACTACTATTTCTTTCGTTGTAAAACTGCAGTACGACAAAGTTTATAGATTTATCAGCCATGCTTTTGGTGCCAGTAGTTTTGACTATAGCTGTTGTGCAACTCCGTGTGTGTATGATCTATTGTTTAAATATAACGTAACATTCTGAAATTGTTAGTTGTTCTCTATGTATGAGAAATCATGAAAGAACTGTCTGCTAGGGGTAAATAATATTTTCCGCTGTTTGATAAAACAGTTAGGCCTCTACCCTCTCATATATTTTATTCTCTTTTGAAGAATTCCTAGCCTTGAATACTATTTTCTCCATGGTTCTCATGTTGTGCATTCTACAATGCAGGATACTGAATCAATAGTTACACGAAAGTTTGATGCCGTGTGAGTAGCAGAAACTGAAAGAATAAGGATTAGTCCTCTGAGAAGAGGTTGACATTATATGCCCCTTCAGGTAATCAATTTGCGCTTTAATCTTTCTGTGTTTTTCTTTTGTTTTTTTACTTTAAAATAGAATAACGACAGCCTAGCTAATTCCATTTTTTGTGCATGATATATGTTGATCTCAAATGGATTTCAATGGCTCAATGTTCCATTCAATCTTTTTTTTGCTATGTATCTTCCATTTAGACATACTGGATGACCAGATTTTCATAAACTAATAACCAAGGAAACTTATTTTAATAGTTGCAGCAGCACCTACTAATATTTGCCAATAAACTATCCATGATATGTATCTTCCATTTTATTAATTGCCAAAAAACGAGGATAACAGTGGACACCCCAAATAGTATCTCTGAATCTTAATTGTTCATCCTTAATGCTTGAAATGTTCCACATGATGTTTGCTGGTAGAAAGATCCAAGCATATATACACTTGGAATGCCTTGGTGATTGATGATTTTGCCATTTGGAGCCCACTTAGGATGTTTTGGTAATTAGCAAAATGAAACTATTCAAGCAAAATCATTTTATCATTAACACTCTTGGCATTCTGTTGCATCAGAAAGGACCAATGGTTTTGCCATTTGGGAGCTCATGCTTATGGTTAGTTGTATAGCTATAATTTCTCTGTACATACAATTTTTCCTTAGAGAATAAGAATCATTTGTTCCTGGTAGTCTCATTGTACTTGTCCATTTGTTCCTCTGGTTTTTTCTTCTCGTGTTGCTTTATTCCATATTTTGCTCATGTGCTGCAGTGCTCGCTTTTGTCTTCCCCTGATGTTCTCGTCTCAAGGCTACTGACCTAGGAGTAGTCATATGCAAGTTCTAGTTATCGCCCCTATCCTCTTTCCTGCAGGTATGCAGGAATCTCTTATCCAGATTCTAGCTACATCCTTTACTATGACAATCTCGTGCTATACTTCAGAGTGTACTCTTTATATAGCTACTAATTTCATAATGTTGTTCGCTGATTGCTCGCTGCTATCTTCGGTTCATATGGTCGCTGGCTGGACACTTGCTGCTATCTTTGATTCATAAATCACACTATATTGCCTTTATTTTTACATATAAATGTAAATGTTGACAAGTATATTATTCTGGTTGTTGAGTTAGTCTATTGATAATAGTTAATGTGTGTTGATTCTTATTCTCTCAATTCCTCTGAAGCCTATACTTCCTGCTCAATTTGGAATGCATGATCAGAGAGATATGGCGAGGGAGGTGGCGAGGATGTCGTTGGTGATCTTGAAGAATGGCAAGACGCCGAGCGATGTGCTGCTGCACCAACTGCCCAAGACGCCGAGTGACGCGTAGCTGCTGCCGCTGCCCAAGAAGATGACAAGCACAAATGATGGTTTGATCTGTGTGTAGTTGCATTGTTTATTTCTTAATCTGTGAAGATCATTTTTATTAATTATTTTGACACGAACCCTATGCTTTCTGTCAAGAGATTGTTTTTGTAGTTGCCTATTTATTGTTATCTACCATTTTTAAATCTTCTGCAACATAGCATCTGAAGTACTATACTCCTATTATGCAAAGACTTCAAGAGGATTAGCAGTTTCAAATTCTACTATCGAGTTGTTTGCTCTTTTTGAAATACAAATGTCTACCGAATGTGTTATTTTCTCGCGTCCTAACCTTTTAAGATAATATTCAGATAAACTTCTGGATGCAACGTCCTGGGCATGTGCTTTCGAGCAATATTTGAATAAAGATACCAGTATTTTTTGTTTCCATCTCCAGCACAGCTTACTCTAACCAATCCTATTACTATTTGTGTTCCTGAGATTTCCATTAAAGCGCGAGAGGAGCGGTGGCGGCGGCGTCGAGCTGCGATGAGGTGGCGCTCGGGCACGAGATTTCCATTAATTTTCTATATTTCTTATTTATGCATTTGTGACCATAGCTTTCCACTTTAGCTCATAAACTGGATGGCAAAATAGAGTTTGCCCACTCCATATCTGTGTTGTCTTATTAGGAAAATAGAGTTTGTTTTATAGCTGATGCTTAATATATTTTATCGACCGGTGAATGCTCAACTTTACCTCATAAACTGGATGGCAAATGCTAATTCTAATGGGGCTTTTGCCACTTATTGTTTTATGGTTGTCTAGACAGCTGATGGCATGCTTCTTTCTTGCTAATTATCAATTCTTTTGTACAGGTCCCTCAGCTACTTATGCTTTGCTAGACAATGAGAGTATGTAGATAGCATGTATGGTTTTTACATTGTTTTGCACAGGTTGTGATGCATCACATGATGTTTTGCTTTTACATTTATGAGTATTACAGAGTCCTTTCTTTTTCCACAAGGGGCGGTAGTTGTGCCATTTGATTCGAAGGACAAGGAGTTGATCACAAAGGGGTAGCATTCAGGATATATGCACACAGAAGAGTACAGAACCAAATTATATGATGTAATTGACCACTATTTCTATTAACTTCTCCTGTACACAATGTTCACAAGTTCATGTATTAAGTACATTTTATTGTGTCACTTGTGTTTACTTTTTTCGATGCAAGTTTATAGCTACTCGGAGTTCCTAATTGTAGACTCAACTATCTTGACCTACCGATGATCTAATTTGTGGCATTATTACCTTAAAAAATATTTGCATTTAATTTCCTTTATATATAAGGGGTATAAGTTATTACCAAATGTACTCAAATATACGGTTATTAAAAATGCAAATATTTTCAACACGAACATGGTTTTAAACGGGTCTTTGCGCCATTTGGCGCAACTGGTCATCTAGTGTGAGGAAAGGATGATGGAGACTATGATTCCCACACAAGTCGTGAGACTCCTGACGAAAAAAAGAGGCCAAAGAAAAAAAGGCCCAAATAATAGTAAAATTAATAATAATAAATAAATGAGAGAAAAAGAGAGAAGGGACAATGTTACTATCCTTTTTCCACACTTGTGCTTCAAAGTAGCACCATGATCTTCATGATAGAGAGTCTCTTATTTTGTCACTTTCATATACTAGTGGGAGTTTTTCATTATAGAACTTGGCTTGTATATTTTAATGATGGGCTTCCTCAAATGCCCTAGGTCTTTATGAGCAAGCGAGTTGGATGCACACTCACTTAGTTTCTTTGATGAGATTTCATATATTTATAGCTCTAGTGCATCCGTTGCATGGCAATCCCTACTCCTTGCATTGACATCAATCGGTGGGCATCTCCATAGCCCATTGATTATCCGTGTCAATGTGAGACTTTCTCCCTTTTTGTCTTCTCACACAACCTCAATCATCATATTCTATTCCACCCATAGTGCTATGTCCATGGCTTGCGCTCATATATTGCGTAAAAGTTGAAAGAGTTTGAAAAGGCTAAGTATGAAACAATTTCTTGGCTTGTCATCGGGGTTGTGCATGATGATAGCATTTTGTGTGATGAAAATGAAGCATGGACAAACTATATGACTTTGTAGGGATAAGTTTTCTTTGGCTATGGTATTTTGATAAGACATAATTGCTTGATTAGCATACTTGGAGTATTACTATTTTTATGTCAACAATAAACTTTTATCTTCAATCTTTCGAATCTGAACATTCATGCCACAATATAGAAAGATACATTGAGGAATATTCTAGAAAGCATTACACATCAAAATTCTGTTTTTATCATTTACCTACTCGAGGACGAGCAGGAATTAAGCTTGGGGATGCTGATACGTCTCCAACGTATCTATAATTTTTGATTGTTCCACGCTATTATATTATCTATTCGGATGTTAATGGGCTTTATTTTACACTTTTATATTATTTTTGGGACTAACCTATTAACGGGAAGCCCAGCCCAAATTGCTGTTTTTTTGCCTATTTCAGTGTTTCGTAGAAAAGGAATATCAAACGGAGTCCAAACGGAATGAAACCTTCGGGAACGTGATTTTTGGAACAAACATGATCCAGAGGACTTGGAGTGGACGACAAGCAATCAACGAGGCGACCACGAGGCAGGGGGCGTGCCCTCCCCCCTCGTGGGCCTCTCGTTGCTCCACTTCAAATGCGTTGGAGATAATATAATAGCATGGAACAATAAAAAATTATAGATACGTTGGAGATGTATCACTCTCCCATAATCGCTTCAAATGCAGCTTTATCTATACTTGAACCGTTTTGCGGTCAATGTTGTATGACTTGTATGACTGATACGTCTCCAACGTATCTATAGTTTTTGAAGTATTCATGCTGTTATTTTATCATTCTTGGATGTTTTACAATCATTTGATAGCACCTTTATATCTTTTTTGGGACTAACCTATTGACCCAGTGCCCAGTGCCAGTTGCTGTTTTTTGCTTGTTTTTCACATCGCGGGAAATCAATATCAAACGAGTCCAAACACCGTGGAACTTTTTGGAGATTTTTTTGGACCAGAAGACTTAGGATGGGCCAGAGCAGCACCTCGGGGGTGCCCCTAGGGGGGCACAACCCACCAGGGCGCGCGGGGGCCCAGGCACGCCCAGGTGGGTTGCGCCCACCTCGGTGGCTTCCTCCAGCCCCTCTTTACCCTATAAATTCACAAATATTCTGAAAACCCTCAGGGTTAACCTAGATTAGAAGTTCCGCCACCACAACGCTCTGTAGCCACCGAAAACCAATCTAGACCCCGTTCTAGCACTCTGCCTGAAGGGGAAATCATCTCCGTTGGCCATCTTCATCATCCCAGCGGCCACCACGATGATGAGGGAGTAGTCCACCCTCAGGGTTGAGGGTTTGTACCAGTAGCTATGTGTTTAGTCTCCCTCTCTCTCGTGTTCTTGAGATGTCATGATCTTAATGTATTGCAGGCTTTGTTAATATAGTCGGATCGTATGGTGTTTTCCCCTCTCTATCTTGTTGTGATGAATTGAGGTTTTCCCTTTGAGTTGTTATCGGATTGAATACTTTTATGGATTTGAGAACAATAGATATATGTCTTGCAAATGAATACTTGTGGTTACAAGGGGGTATTATTTTGATTCACTTGATATATGTTTTGGCACTCAATTCGCGGATTCCCGAGGTGACATTGGGGTAATCTATGCATAGGGGTTGATACACTTTCTTGTCTTTGTTTCTTCGGTATAAATCTGGGGGCACTCTTTGAAGTTCTTTGTGTGGGATTGAATATTATGAATATGAATTTGCTTTGGTGTTATTTTAGTACGAACTCTAGGATAGATCGAACGGAAAGAATAGCTTTGTGTTATTTTAGTACGAACTCTTGAATAGTTGGAACGGAAAGAATAGCTTTGAGGTGGTTTCGTACCCTACAAACAATATATTCTTATTTTCTCCGCTAGATAGGAACTTTGGAGTGATTCTTCATCGCACTTTGAGGAATGGTTATATGATCCAATTATATTAGCATTGTTGAGAGGTTGCGCTAGTGAAAGTACGGACCCTAGGCCTCATTTTCAAGCATTGCAATACCATTTTTGTGCCCGTTTACTATTTGCTACCTTGTTGTTTTATTTATTCAGATTATAAAAATATATTTCTACCATCAATATTACACTTTTATCACCATCTCTTCGCCGAACTAGTGCACCTGTACAATTTGCCATTGTATTGGGTGTGTTGGGGACACAAGAGATTTCTTGTATTTGATTGCATGGTCGTTTGAGAGAGACCATCTTGATCCTACACCTCCCACGGATTGATAAACCTTAGGTCATCCACTTGAGGGAAAATTGCTACTGTCCTACAAAACTCTGCGCTTGGAGGCCCAACATGTGTCTACAAGAATAAAGTTGCGTAGTAGACATCAAGCTCTTTTCTGGCTCCGTTGCCGGGGAGGTGAGTGCATGAAGGTATATCTTTAGATCTTGCAATTGAATCTTTTAGTTTATTGTTTTATTACTAGTTTGGTTTATAAAAGAAAACTACATAAAAATGGAATTGAGGTTGCATCATATTATTGATCATCTTTATAATATCTCTCTTGAAAATGATGGAAAGGAAAATTGTGCTCAATTGATAGAAGAAGAATTCTATCTAATGTTTGGCATAAATGATGAGCATGATTGCAATGTTGTTAGTATGAATTCTTTGAATATCCATGATGCTAATGATATGCAAAGCCATAAGCTTGGGGATGCTATGTTTGATGAAGATGATATTTTTAGGCCCCCAAGATTTGATGTGCAAATTTGTTACAATGATTGCATGCCTCCTATTTATGATGATTATGATGATGAAAGTGGAAGTGGAGAGGCCATGACTTTATTTAGTGATAAATCCACCATTTTGGATGAGGATTCAATTGACTATGATAACAAAGTTGCTATCTATGATTATTATGGTGATGACATATATGCTATATTGAATAATGATAACCATGAAACTTGTCATCATGATTTTAATTTTCAATCACATGATAGTTATTTTGTCGAGTTTGCTCCCACTACTATTCATGAGAATAAAATTGCTTATTTGGAGAGTAAGAAAATTTCTATGCTTATGTATCATGAAAAGAATGCTTTATGTGATAGCTATTTTGTTGAATTCATTCATGATGCTACTGAAAATTATTATGAGGGAGGAACTTATGCTTGTAGGAATTGCAATAATATTAAGTTTTCTCTTTATGTGTTGAAAATCTTGAAGTTATGCTTGTTTTGCCTTCCTATGCTAGTTGATTCTTGTTCCCATAAGTTGTTTGCTCAAAAATCCCTATGCATAGGAAGTGGGTTAGACTTAAATGTGCTCGCCATGTGATTCATGATGCTCTCTTTATGTTTCAACTCTTATCTTTTATGCGAGCATCATGCCTAGCTAAAAGGCATTAAAGAAAAGCGCTTGTTGGGAGACAACCCAACACTTTTACCTACTATTTTTGGTGTTCACATGATTAAGCTACTGTAGTAATCATGTTTTATAGCTTTTGTTTGAATAAAGTGCCAAGTAAAGCCTTTGGGATGGTCTATGGTGATAGTTGATTTGATCTTGCTGAAAAAGGAAACTTTTGCGCTCCGAAAAACAATTCTCATTTTCAATAGAAGCGTGATAAAATGTTGAATATTTTTGCAAAATATTAATAAAAAATTACCCAGGTTTTTCTAATTTTTCAGAATTTTTGGAGAAGCAGAAATACGGTTGGAGTACAGATTACTACCAACTGTTTTGTTTTTGACAGATTCTGTTTTCAATGCATAGTTTGCTTGTTTTCTAGTTTCTATGGCTTATATTTCTCAATATAAGTTGTGGAAATGATATGCTACAGTAGGCATTATGTGGAAAAAATTATGAATCTTGTCTTTGACAGTACCAAGGTGAAGTGGTTTGCTCTTTATCATACTAACCTATCTCACAAAGTTCCGTTAAGTTTTGTGTGATTGAAGTTTTCAAGTTTTGGGTGACATGTCAATATTTGGAGAATAAGGAGTGACAAGACCCTAAGATTGTGGATGCCCAAGGCACCCGCAGGGTAATCTTCAAGGAAGATCTAAGAAACTAAGTTTGTGGATGCCCCGGAAGGCATCCCCTCTTTCGTCTTCAACATTATCGGTAACCTCACTTGGAGCTATGTATTCATTCGTCACATGATATGAGCTTTACTTGGAGCGTCATTTTATTTTGTTAGGATTTTCTTGCTTTTGTTTAGAATAATGTTTTGCATATTTTATTTCAATAAAAGTGGCAATGATAGCCTTTGCCATGCTTATTTTTTAAGTATACATGTTGCTGTTTGAAAACAGATAGTTTATTGCTGTTGCAAAAATTCCCTAGAAAATTCAGAATGTGATAAAACGTTGAAACTTTTTGCAGAATGAGCTCCGATAAATTTTCTACAGTGTGGCAAATTTTCATAAATTTTGGAGTTAGGGAAGTATTGATACTCTTGCATTCTTTACACGTACTGTTTTGGTAGATTGCCGTTATGTTTGCATTGTTTGCATATGTTTGCTTGTTTAATGATTCTATTTGAGGATATGAGTATTAAATATGCAGAGGAATTTAGTATGCAATGTTGAATAATAATTTTAGTGATTTGATACAGTAGAGAATGATAAGGTTTTTGCATTGGTGTATACTAACTTATCTCACGAGTTCTTGTTGAGTTTTGTCAGGATGAAGCTTTTGAGATTTAGGAAAACCGTGATATGAGAAGAATTAAGGAGACACAAAAGCTCAAGATTGGGGATGCCCAAGGCACCCCAAGATAATATTTCAAGAAGTCTCAAGCATCTAAGCTTGGGGATGCCCCGATAGGCACCCCACCTTTCCTCTTCAACAATTATCAGTTAGTATCGGTTGAGCCTAAGTTTTTGCATCTTCACATGAGTTGTGCTATTCTTAGAATGTCATTTTATTTTCATTTTGCTTGATGTTTTAATAAAATACTTAGATCTGAATGTTTTTAAATAAAATAGAGTCCTCAAATAGTTGTCAGGGAGGCTAAGTAAGCGGCATTCACATCCCGTCAACGAAGCTCTTTTCTATGGAATTGCTCTACTGCTTCACTTATATCTTTTTGAGAACGGTGTGCTTTAGTATTTTTGAAGAAATTCTCTCTTGCTTCACTTAAATTAATTTGAGAGAAAGAAATATTATTCTCATGATCTTCAGTTATATCTTTTTGGAGTATCTTGTCATTTACTCTCGTGCTTCACTTATATCCATGAGTAAATTGTTGAATAAATTGAATGTCATGAAGTTGAAATCATATCATGCCTAATGGTAGCTTCACATTGGGTTTAGAAAGTGAAATCTTTTGAGTCTTGAGAATCACAATATTGTTCATACATGCAATTCATTAATAATTAGTATAAGAAAGAGAACTTTCACATGCAAATACACTCTCTTGGAAATATTTTGTGATTGTGAGCCCCCATCAAAATATTATATGCCAAAATTGTTGACGTTGGACAAGGAAGACAATGTAATGGTTTATGTTTGTTCATATTCACATGGAAGTTATATTGTCATAGATCCTTCAACATGTGGTGTTTGCCCCCCCTCCCCGCTAGCCAAAAATTCCTCACCCAGTAGAGATACTACTTGTGCATCCAAAAACCCTTAAACCCAAATCTTATTTTCAAGAGTCCACCATACCTACCTATGGATTGAATAAGATCCTTCAAGTAAGTTGTCATCGGTGCAATAAGGCAATAAAAATTGCTTCTAAAAGTGTTAGATCATTTAGTGTAAGAGAAAATTGAGCGTTGTACGAACTTGTGATGACAAAGAATAAAAGCGACATACTGCATAATAAAGGTTGCTCTCATAAGGGGCAATATAACGTGACATTCTTTTGCACTAAGGGGTTGAGCATACAAACAAATAAGCGCATGGCAACCGCTGCTTCCCTTTGTGAAGGGCCTATCTTTTACTTTTATGTATTTACTTTTATGCAAAGAGTCAAATTATTTCTCTCTATTCCTTTTTATTTTCCTCTTTTGGCAAGCATCATGTGGTGAGGAAAGATCTAGGCACATATATCCAGTTGGATATGGGTAGCATGAGTTATTATTGTTGACATCACCCTTGAGTTAATACGTTGGGAAGCGAAATTATAAGCCCCTATCTTTCTATGTGTCCGGTTGAAACGTTTTTCTCATGTGTATGCGGTGAGTGTTAGCAATCATAGAAGACTATAAGATGGTTGAGTATGTGTAGCTCGTACTTAAACTCCAATTAATAAGTTGAATTGCAATTGCTTGGTGACTAAGAACATAGGTTGTTGAGTTTCAAGAGAGTTCATTATTCAAACCGTAACATGTGAATTGGTTCCTACTTTAACATGAGAATTATTATAAGAAAGAATTGCTGCTATGATGTTAGGGAAAGTGATTGAAATTTTCATTGATCAAACTTATGCACTTTGCTAGTATTCACACTTCATAAATTTTTTCTTTTATCATTTACCTACTCGAGGGCGAGTAGGAATTAAGCTTGGGGATGCTGATACGTCTCCAACGTATCTATAATTTATGAAGTATTCATGGTGTTATTTTAACATTCTTGGATGTTTTACAATAATTTTATAGCAACTTTATATCAATTTTGGGACTACCCTATTGACCCAATGCCAGTGCCAGTCGCTGTTTTTTGCTTGTTTGTTACATCGTAGGAAATCAATATCAAATGGAGTCCAAACACCGTGAAACTTTTTGGAGAATTTTTTTGGACTAGAACACCCAGGATGGGCCGGGGCAGCACCTGGGGGTGCCCCGAGGGGGCACAACCCACCAGGGCGCGCCTGGGCACCCAGGCACGCCCAGGTGGGTTGTGCCAACCTCGGTGGCCTCCCGCACCCCCTCTTTACCCTATAAATTCACAAATATTCCAAAAACCCTTGGGGTTAACCTAGATCAGAAGTTCTGCCGCCGCAAGGCTCTGTAGCCACCGAAAACCAATCTAGACCCCGTTCCGGCACTCTCCCGGAGGGGGAAATCATCTCCGGTGGCCATCTTCATCATCCTGGCGGCCACCACGATGAGGAGGGAGTAGTCCACCCTCGGGCTAAGGGTTCGTACCAGTAGCTATGTGTTTAATCTCTCTCTCTCTCATGTTCTTGAGATGTCATGATCTTGATGTATCACGGGCTTTGTTAATATAGTCGGATCATATGGTGTTTTCCCCTCTCTATCTTGTTGTGATGAATTGAGTTTTTCCCTTTCAGATTTCATTGTTATCGGATTGCATACTTTTATGGATTTGAGAACACATGATATATGTCTTGCAATTGAATACTCGTGGTGACAATGCGGTATCGTATTGATTCACTTGATATATGTTTTGGCACTCAACTCGTGGATTCCCGAGGTGACATTGGGATAATCTACGCATAGGGGTTGATGCACATTCTTGTCTTTGTTTCTCTGGTAGAAATCTTGGGGCACTCTTTGATGTTATTTGTGTTGGATTGAATATTATGAATATGAATTTGCTTTGGTGTTATTTTAGTACAAACTCTAGGATAGATTGAACAGAAAGAATAGCTTTGTGCTATTTTAGTACGAACTCTTGAATAGATCGAACGGAAAGAATAGCTTTGAGGTGGTTTCGTACCCTACAAACAATTTATTCTTATGTTCTCCGCTAGATAGGAACTTTGGAGTGATTCTTCATCACACTTTGAGGGGTGGTTATATGACCCAATTATATTAACATTGTTGAGAGGTTGCACTAGTGAAAGTACGGACCCTAGGACTCATTTTCAAGCATTGGAATACCATTTTTGCCCATTTACTATTTGCTACCTTGCTGTTTTTATTTATTCAGATTATAAAAATATATTTCTACCATTAATATTACACTTCTATCACCATATCTTCGCCGAACTAGTGCACCTATACAATTTGCCATTGTATTGGGTGTGTTGTGGACACAAGTGATTTCCTGTATTTGATTGCAGGGTCATTTGAGAGACACATCTTCATCCTACGCCTCCCACGGATTGATAAACCTTAGGTCATCCACTTGAGGGAAAATTGCTACTGTCCTACAAAACTCTACACTTGGAGGCCCAACATGTGTCTACAAGAATAAAGTTGCATAGTAGACATCAATGACCACATCAGCATAATAACTATTTTCTATTGGCTGGCTACCCACCTTCCTATTTATTATTTTTATACTCTGAAAGTCTTCCTGACTATAAATTATATCCATCTACGTGCGGTGTGTGGTGCAGCCTCCTCCTCCTTTTTCTTCCTTCCTCCAAAATTAGATGTAGGTTCCTCCCTCTTCTCTCTGTTCTTTTGTCCCCTTCTCCTATGGTGCCAATGGAGGATTGTTTATGCTGGTGCCTCGCAAGCCTGGTGCCCATAGCTGACGCTTGCGTGTACGAATCTAGTTTGGAGCTCACCCAGAGTCAGCGCCGTGGGCAACTTTCATCGTTTTTGTACAACAACCATGGGTTTCGTGCTCCCTATGTTTGTCGCCTGACGACTGGGGATTTGGAGGAATCATGGGTATGTGTTTCCTGTTTTTTTGTTTTCTCCTTTGTGGGTCTCATTTTGAATCCTATGGACTGAGTCTATAGTTTATATTTATGAATAGTTTGTCTATTATTCTAATGGTTTTGTCATAAGTAAACAGTAGGGATTCATACGTGTATTTGTTTAGTATTTAATAGTATTTCTTCCTTTATATATTTCTTGTTCTTTTTTCAGAAGTTTACTATAGGGATTCATATGTATATTTCTTTAGTTTGGTCAGAAGATATCACTAGTTAGTGTTGTGTTTTTTTGGGTTCAGATATTTTTTCACTTTGTTATGTAACAGTTGCTAGATCTGTGCAAATACTCAGTTATGTCAGGTGTTCACATATTTCTTACTCCCATGACCATTTGCAAGAAATGACATGTAGAATCAGGATTGTTGGTCCTAGTTCGAGGATACTGAAGATGGAGACGGCAGACAAGAACGAGTATCAGTAGATGGAAGTTGCCTACCACATCGACTTCGATGGTTGCATCAACCTAACAACTGGGTGGAAGGAGTTTGTGGCAGAGTCTGTAATTGAGGATGGACATGTGGTTATGGTTATGTTCATTAGGGAAGGTGACTCTCTGACATTCAGAATTTATGTGTTGTAGGTTTTCAATGTGTCAAATTAGGCTAGTTGTGAGATTTGTCTGCGTTTGATTATGTTGCAGTATTTTTTTAAAAACATTGTGTAGGCGATGGTTGAACTCTATGTTTTACAATATGGTTTGGAACGATTTGTTCATATGTTATTGTATGCGCTATATTTTTAATGCAATGCTTAATATTTGGCTCTAGAGCAATTGTTTTATTTTTTATATTTTGTTTGGAACAACTATAGTTGAACTGATGTGCATCCTTTGTTTTTACTAGCATATTTTCATGTAGATAGCTCGCACATGAAAAATATATGCTAATAATGGAAGTAGCACCCCTTGGGTTGAGTTTGTTAAACTTGCATGCTGATAATGATAGAACTGAAATACTTTGAATGTCAATGCCCAATCGCGTTGTTGGTTGCAGAGCATTTTTTCCTAGTATTTATAGGATTTCAGAGCACAATTAGTTTTAGTTGACTACTGATAGTTCAAGTAATTTTTAAATAAAAATAATTTAGTCTTGCTGCATAATACACATTTTTTTGAACTTTTTGAATTTTTGTAGTTGAACTTTTTAAAATTTTGTTTCTAATTTTTTTATTGCATTCTTTTCTATGTTGAAGTATCCTTTTAAAATTTGTTTTTTTTACAATGAACATGTGTTTGAACTTTTCTACATTCTTTATTTTGAACTTATTTCTTTATGGTGTGCATTTTTGTTCCTTCGATTGGTCATGTGGTATTCGAAGGAATTTTGTAATGCGTCACTCTGTTGTATTGGGTCGCCCCTGCGGAGCCATTGTTTTCGGCCCACATAGCCCGTCCGCGCGGCTGTGTAGTGCAGCGTGCACGTGCGCTATGCATTTAGTACCACCTCACTAGCCGAGGGGGCTTTCAACCTGTCTATAAGCGCTGCCGAGGCATACTTGTCGAACTCCTCAAGATATTCACATGAGAGCTTATACATGATGCTCGCTCTCTGTCATGACCTATGGGCCCTGTTCGGTTGACCCGCATAGTATAGTTTACAATGAATTTGCCAGTGGTTCGTTGTTGGCTTGAGTCCTAGTATCCACTTGCGTTGGGCCGTCCTATCCCTTGAGAGGTCATTTTTTTATTGTTCTTAGCATTTTTTGCTCTACTTTTTATTGTTCGGTAAGACATCCAGGACTGTATCCAGGGGCATATAGTTGTACTGACACATCTCTTTTGCTTGTTTATTATTTGTATGGACTGATGAACAGCGTCGTCGGTTGAAAAGCTACACCGCACCGAGTGGCATAGTTGTACTCACACATCTTTTTTGTTTGTATGGATTGATGAAACATCCGCGGCAAGATTGACAATGGTTGAAGGCACAACCCCCGCACCGTGCCTCTCAAACAAGCGCATTGACGCGTTAGCGCGAGGCTGAGCCGGGGGGAGGGGTGTCGGGACCCCCCACCCCCATACTTGCGAGGCCGAGCCAGGAACTAGCCATAGCAAGTGATGACACGGTGTGCAGCAGCGTCGATGCAGAGGTGAGTCCGTAACGTGACTTGCCCGATTATCTATCTTTTAGGGGGTGTGGTTGCATAGGGGGTGGGGGTGGGAACAGAATAACCACACGGCGCCTGTCAAACGAGTGCACTGCCACATTAGCGTGAGGCCGAGCTGGGAGGGGAGGCCCTTCCCGGCGAGGCCAAGCCAGGAACGAGCTGTAGCAGCCAACGATGCGGCACGCCGCAGCGTCGCATGCAGAGGGGAGTCCATAACCTGACTTGCCACATTATCTATCTTTTAGGGCAAAAACAAGCACTGCACCAAGGGGCAGAGTTGTACTGACACATCTTCCTTGTATGGACTTGCCCCATGATCTATCTTTAGGGCAAAAACAGGAACACACAGTGGGGCATAGTCGTACTGGCACATCTTTTTTTTTCTTATTTGTATGGACTGATGAACAACGTCATTGGTAAAGAAGCGACATCGCACCGAGTGGCATAGTTGTATTATCACATCATTTTTGTTTTTATGGATTGATGAAACATCCGCGTCAAGATTGACATTCGTTGAAGGCACAACCCCCACACTGCACCTGTCAAACGAGCGCACTGTCGCGTTAGTGCGAGGCCAAGCCAGGGTGAGGGGATCCCCCCTCCCCCATCCCGATGAGGTCGAGCCAACAACGAGCCATAGCAGGCGACGACACGGAGTGTCGTGGTGTCGCATGCGGAAGCGAGTCTGTTGGATTGCAGGTTCCGGCAAACCCTTGAGGTTCGAACACTGGGGTGCGCACGAAGATCTCTCCCTAGCTCGCTCTCGCAACGATCTCGAGGCCTAGCTCGCCGAACCAAAGGAACAAGAGACACGAGAGTTTATACTGGTTCGGGACACCGTTATGGTGTAATATCCTAGTCCCGTGTGGTGTGGTGGATTGGCTTGTGGGCTAAGGATGAACTAGTACAGTGGACGAACATCCTCCTGAGGAGAGGTGTTCTTGAGCTCGATGAGCTGGTGAGATGGCCTTGGTGGAGTGGATCCGATCCAAGATGAGCCGATCCTTGACTACGGTGGTGGCTAATCCTATTTATAGAGGCCCTGGTCCTCTTCCCAAATGTTTAGGCGGGAAGGGATCCCACAACGGCCAATTTCCAAGGAAGACAACTTGTACAAGTTATCTTGACAAAAGGTGGTCTTCGCCTGCCAAAGGCTCTGGTGGTGACGCCGCTGTGGGCTCTGCGGTGACCTCCGTCGTGCCGTCCTGCTGGTCTTTGGTCTTGTTTCACAAATATGGCAACCTTTGCCTGATGCCTCGGGACTCCTCGCCTGCGCCTGCTTCCTTAGCACCAAAGAGGAAACTGGCACACTGCGCCCGCTGGCGCCCGCCAGGCTTCGGTCGTCATGGCTCACGTCACGCGGACCTCGTGGGGTGCCCCTTGCATAGATATCTCCGCTCCTCGGGAGCCAGCCTAGCGAGGCCGCCCCAGAGGAGGTGTTGGTGTCGTCCGCCTCATGAGGGTCTTGAGTGGTTGCTGATGAAGATGGGTCATACCAGGCCGTTGGTGGAGCCACGCCCTGGGCCGCAGGCAGGCAAGTCTGGCTACCCCCGTTCCCAGGATGCCGACAGTAGCCCCTGGGCCCAAGGCGTGCTCGGACTTGGCTTCGAGGCGAAGCCAAAGGGCAAGTGCGGAGCACCGCGGGCCCTAACCGCCCGCGGCCTCGATTGTCAGGCGATTGATAGGTCGTGGGCATCTCCGCTTCCCCACGCAGCCTCGGCAACTGTCCTTAGCTGACAAAAGGCTGGCGCGCGTCGTAGGGCTTTCATTTCCTTCCTTCACCTTGCTCCAGGCCCCCTTTCTCTTTCTCGCTCCGAGAGACTCCAGATCCAAACGAACCCTTCTCCGAGCCTACAACCAATGACATCCGATTGGGCGAAGGCCGCAGACTCGCCTTCCTGGTACGAGCCGGCCTTGAGTGCGCCTAGCGTCTCGGAGAAGAATCTCGCCGCCACGCTCCTGATGACGGCGGACAGCACCAACAAGGGGGGGAAGACCACGCTTTGGGCTGGCTCCGACGAGGCGGAGCCCTCATGCAGTACCTCCTATCCCTTCTTTCATGAACAACGTCGTCGCGGGGCTGGTTCCTCCTTTCTCCGACTTCTTCTATGTCGTCCTCAGCCACTACAAGCTGCATGCCCTTCATCTCCATCCCAACTCCATCCTCCTCCTGTCGATCTCCGCCTTCTATTGCGAAGCATTTGTGGGGGTGATGCCGTCCATGGCGTTGCTTCGCCACTTCTTCCACCTCCGGCTCAAGGAGGACCATTGCTCATGGTGTGCCAACTTTGTTGCGGCCAATGGTACTAATGCGATCTCAAAGGCCGGGAAGAAAGCTGAGGGCTTTAGGAGCAAGTTGGTCATGATGGATGCCAAGTGCGTCCACCCCACGGTTGGTGCTGCCGACGGAGATGCCCTCACCTCGCGACAGTTGGCTCCGCCCAAAGCTTACCGACCCTCGGGTGAAGTAGGTGCTAGAGAAGATGACCGCCGACCTGAAGCCTGATGACCTGAGGGCAGAGAAGCTGATGGGGGCCATGCTCGTGAAGGAGTTCCTGGTGCAGCGTGTCACCCTGCTCCAGGCGCGCTTACGCCCCCTGTGGAAGCTCGGGGGCGAGGGGGACAACCTCCGTCTACGCCCGGACGCCTTGTCCAAAGAGGGGCTAGGATCGGCCATCCGTCTCCCGCCAGACTCCCATCTTCCTCTGTACTAACGCCCAGATGGGGAGAAGGTAGCTGCCGCCATGCTTGTCTTCGATGGCCGCGGGCTCGTGCCACTAGCGCCTTCTGAAGCTACGGAGGAGGCAACCCCAGTACGGGTGTCTTCTGATGATTCCGGCGAGGAGGAGAGGCCTAATTAGGAGGCAACCCTAGAGGGGGAAGGGGAGACTTCTCCCCTTGCGACGTATCTCCTCCGCGTCCTCCCCGACGATGACGAGGCCGACGACCATCTGGTGAGGGAGCCCCAGGCCCCGCCGGAGTTACTACGAGGTCCAGGGGCACCCCCCCCGAAGAAGCCGTCGACTAGGGTCCCGATGAAGAGCAGGTCCGCGCTAGTCTCCTGAGGTGGCGCCCATGTTCTGACATTGTCCGGTGCTGCCGCAGGGCCGGCTACCGTGACCTCGTCCACTCCTGGGACTCGTGGGCCGATGGCCCGGGCTGCGTGCCTCCGGGCTCCGTGCTTCTGAAGAGGCCGAGGGACTACGCCATCGTGGACCAGTAAGTACCTTGCCTTGATTTCATTCCTGCTTCTGCTGCTGCTTCTTGACGCTCTTATTTTGCGCCATCAGGCCGACGCTGGCGGCAAAGAAGAAGAGAGAGGGAGCGACCGCACCCCCTCTGGTGCGGAGAGGAAACGACGGTTCTCGTGCCTCTACGGCCCGGTCGTCCTCAAGAGGCGCAGAGGACCATCCTCAAAACGGCCTCACCAGCCCAGCCAGCTCCAGAGGTGTCCGCCCCCAACTTGCCGGCCGAGGTCCCAAAGGCTCAAGAGCCCCCGGCCCCTTCTTCTGCTGCCGCTGACTCGCAGGCGGTGATTCCGCCGCCTCCTCCTCCCGCCATAGCACTAGTCCACGATCCAAGGGGTAATGACTCAGCTTTGGGGTGACCATCGAGGCGCCGACCGTCGTTTGGCATCAGGGCGCCTGGAGTTGATCTCAGGGTGGCTGCGGTCCGACGCGTCCGTGAGGGCGGCCTGGGGTCAGGCCATGGCAGCTTCCGAGGAGGGTAAGCGGGCCGTCGACCAGGCCGCGGCCGCCCGCGAGCCAGCGTTGAAAGATGCCGAAGCCGCCAAGGAGCGTTGCCGGGTGATGGAGGCCGAGCTGGAGACCATGCGCAATGAGCGCGCGGGTGAGGCTCACGATCACAAGTTGGAGGAGGAGAAGATGAAGGCCCGAGAGGACACAGTCGCCGGTCATGACGCCGAGTTGGAGCAATTGCCAAGGGCACGGTCCGCAGAACACAGCCGCCTGGAGTAACTGGAGAAAAGGGTGGAGGTGGAGAAGGTCCAGCTGGAGGCCAAGGCAAAGGTTCTTGTCAAGGATCGCGAGGCCTTCAAGTCTCTTGAGGAGAGGTCCCGCAAGGCGCTGCAGGGGCTCTACGAGAAGGGTTTGGAGAAGCCTTTGGTGACTGACTATGACGGGCCCGCCCAACTTCTTCCTCAGCTCGTCACGGTGCTCAAGGATGTTGCTGACGAGATCGGCCCCGTGGTGGAGGGGGGAGCGCGCGCGCTTTCCTCATCGGCCCTGACGTGCGTCCTCAGCCACCTTCACCTTCGCGACCCCAACACTGACCTTGGTTTCTTGCTTTCGAGCCTGTGGATGAGGGGCACTGCGAAGCCGCTGCAAAGGTCGTGAAGGGCCAGCTGGAGGCCTTGTTGAAGAAGTTCCTTGCCATTGACTCCACGCCTCTAGCTGATGGTGCCGCCGATCCCTCGACCATGGCTGACGACACGGGTGAAGGCGACACTGCCGACGAGTGGGAGCTTCCGGATGAGAGCGTCCAAGGCTGAAGAGGAGGCTCGCTAGTAGACGATGGTGTTCCTTCCTGCTTTTACTTTCCAGCAACATGCGACGTGCCTCGTGGAGGCGTTAAAACTCTTGTTTGGTTTTTAAGGAATGACATGTGTAGTACTATCTTGTTAAGATTCTGCGACCTCCATCTCGTTTTCTTGAGGTTCTACGTCGGCAGGGCCCGACCGCGCGCATACCTCAGCCGCCACTGGACCGTCCGGATCACCAGGACGGGACCAAGGGGTGAGGGGCTACGTGGCCAGTTAGGCTACGGAGTCGCTATGCTTAGGAGTCCCCCTTGATGCACAAACATCCCGCGCAGAGGATATGCAAAAGTAGGCCTTAGTGTTCTACGACAGCAGAGTCCGACCCCGCGCATACCTCAGCCGCCGTTGGACCGTTCGGATCACCAGGACGGGACCAAGGGGTGAGGGGCTACGTGGCCAATTAGACTCCTGAGTTGCGATGCTCAGCAATTCACCTTGACGCGCAAACAAACCTTCATACTTGTCCTCGCTGAGGAACCGCTCGGGAGGGGCGCGTGACGACCAGGTCAGAGGGACCTGGCGTGAACTAAGCGTAACCCCCGTGCCCAGCCCCTCGCGTGACTCTCCCGAGGGGAAAGCGTTGCGGTGAGGCTGGACACTGAGCCGGGTGGCTCCCTGAGGTTGATGCGGCCATGGGGCCGCCCTTAGTTGTTTATCACCAGCGCGGAGCATAGCGCTTCTGTACTTGCATGGGCATAGCCGCTCCTTGACCGTGTCGACTGCCAGCACGGAGCATGGTGCTTCCACTGGTGCATGGGTGAGGGCTCCCTCCGAGTGGAGCCCTCGGGATGTGTACATCCTTGCCCTGACACGTGGCTTGCACGGCAGGGCTAGAGGAGGTGTGTATGGGCACTCGTGAGCTAGCGCGGGACTCACGAGGGCCTACCTCAAGGCGGGTTGTGCCTGGTCTTGATTCTTGATGGCTGTGGTGGCCCTGCGAGGTGGTTAGGCAACCTGCGCCGGACGAATCTCCTGAGGCGATCACATGAGAAGGCCAAACACCAACGACCCCAGGAGGTGACATGAATGGGGCTGGCCCGCCAGACAGAGCTCAGTCGTTGGGTTTATCAATGCTACAGGGATGAACCTGAGCACAGACGTCGTGCCAAGTATTGTCATGCGAAAATCCTAAAGAAAGATGGCCTGCGCGCGGCTTCCGTGGTGGCGGGGCACTAGGTCGTGCGCCCTGGCTTGTCCGTCCGCAATTAGCCCATGCGAGAACAAGGCGCCAAGGGCCATGAAAGGTGACGTACACGGGAGTGAGCCCACGAGCCAGAGCTCAGCCTCTTGGGTTTGGCGACGCTGCTGCCGGGACACCGATTCCATGTTACGTCGATCTAGCCGGTAACACCTCATATCACTTTGCGGCCTCACGCACGGTATTCCCACGGGTGTCGCCTTACCCTGGCCCGGGACCGTTTGCGCCTTTTGGCTCACATATATGATTGTGTCGCTAGCATCCATATGACGGAGAACTTGGGCCGACATGGCTAGTCATGAACCCAAAGCGGCACTAACCTATGGGGACAGGCATACATGATTCACATCGAGCATGTCGGTCAGCAGTGTGTGAATCCGGGCTATAGCACTGGGCTAACAGGACTCCGGGGAACCCGGGCTGTAGCAGGCTAGGCAGGACTCCGGATGTCACCGCGTGACATTTCCCCGAAGGGACAGACATAGGAACGAAGTGAAACACATGCCGGCCAGTCAAGTGTCCTGAGCAGTAGTGCTGGGCTAGTAGGACTCCGGTGAACCGGGCTGTAGCGGACTACTATGGCTCAAGGAAGCACTAGACTACATTTCCCCATAAGAGAGGCTGCCAAGGATAAACAACTAGATTGTCGGATCCCACACATAGCAATACACGTCACACGTACGCATAACATGCAAGTATGTGTTGTACAACATGGCATCACAACATAACGCAACTCATATAGATAAAGGCCCAGAAGAGCCACATAGCATTAATACAAACAGGGGTCACATGACCCAACATTTAGAGCATACAAGCAACGGAAGCATTACATGTCTGAGTACAGACAACTACAAAAGAAAATGGCTAAGAGGCCTGACTATCTACAAGTCCCTCCCAAGGGTACAAGATCGTAACTGAGGTAACAAGCTACTCGTCGAAGTCCAAGCGGTACTACTAGTGAGACAGATGTCTCACCTGCAAAACATAAATAAAGCAAACGTGAGTACAAAGGTACTCAGCAAGACTTACATCAGATCCTATCATACATGCATTTGTATCAAGAAGGTAATGTGGGGTTTAGTTGCAGCAAGCCAGCTTTGACTCAGTGGCTATCCTGTTCTATGACAACGAGAAACTTCTTTGAGGTGAGGCAGCACACACGAGTCCACTAATCACCACATCAATACACTACTATGGATTCATCCTCGTCTTCCTACGAGAAAGCCATCCATAGCACTCACACTTGTCTTGAGCATTTTAGAGTATCCACTTTAAGTTGTCTATGTACCACATAAGCATCCAAGAAGTCCATAACCGAGGACACGGCTATTCGAATAGATCATGATAACCCTGCAGGGGTGTACTTCTTCACACATACTCTCACCACTTATCACCATGTACACGTCATGTACCTCGGCAACCTTCAAGCGGAAACCTGGCAAGAGTGTCAGCCACGACCTGACTAACCACACAAGTCTCTTATCCAGGTTTATCTCCTATTCGGGTTCCATCCGCAAGGAGATCCGGCCGGGGTGTCGCTCACGGCCCCAAACGATGTGAGCAGGGTTCCCAAGCCCACCATCCGAGTGCCACTTGGTACACTGTGCCACTATGCCTAGTCTGTCCCAAGCCCACCTGGCCGGATGCCACTTGGTAGACTACTAACACTACCTACAAACACCAGAAACTAGTTGCGACTCCTGGACAGAGATCAAGTTGGTTAATAAGTCGAGAGGGGTCGAGTTACCGGAACCCAATGTGTGGTAGTATCGAGTCATTGGACAACATACATAGAAATTAGTGCTTAAGGACGGTTCTAGTGAGACAACCCACCATGTACTCCTACACGGCCTCTCACCGCTACCTTTACCAAATCGTGTTCACACGCTTAACTCTCAACATCAGAACATAGCACTGTACTCCAATCCATTCCTAATGAATCAGACCTGACACACTCTAAACAATAGCAAGCATGGCATGGTAGGAACACAACAATGGCTTCAATCAACTCCTACACATGCTAGTGGGTTTCAACTAGTTACTGTGGCAATGACAGGTCATGCAGAGGAATGGGTTCAACTACCGCAGCACAAAGTAGCAGTTGAATCGTTGTTGTCCTAATGCAATAATTGAGAGCAGGAGCGAGAGAGTAGGATTGTATCGGAATGAACAAGGGGGTTTGCTTGCCTGGTAGATCAACAGGGGGGCACTGCTCCTCTGGATCAGTCTCCGGAGCAGGACCTATCGAGAAGGAACGGTGTCGATAATCAATACACAACCATATGCAACAATATGATGCATGATCATGGCATGAAAATGTGATGCTTAATGAGCTAATGCAACTAGCTTTTATTTGGATGAAATCCATTTGAACCAAGATTCAAATGCATCTCCAAAATAAGCTCTTTATATAAGCCATTTTACTGTTTCACTTATACAGCATGTATAGGTTGGTTGGTCATGCATGAAAATGGTACAGATGGATAGATTGAATTTTTCTGATCATTTTTCATATATAAATTATTTCAATCTGAGCTACGGTTGAATTTCTATGAATTTTTGAAGTTTATAGCATTTTCTGGAATTTCCTGATTTAATTTAAAACTAGAAAAGAAATAACTGCGTCAGCACTGCGTCAGCAAGTCAACAGCGCTGACCAAGTCAAACCTGACGTGTGTGGTCCACACATCAGTGACTCAGTTAGTTAACAGGGGGTTTATTTAGTCTAATTAGGATTAGTGGGCGTCGGGCCCACTGGTCAGCGACTAACTAGCTAACTAACCTAGGTTAATTAGCGTTAAACTAATACTAACCAAAAAGTCAGGGGGGTGGCCCACGTGTCAGTGACATGAGGGGAAGGTCAAACCCCGGTCAGCGGGTCAAACCCACCGGCGACTCGATGCCGGCGAGGCCAGACGCAGCGGAGGGCGTCGGAAATCGCCTTCCGGTGACCAAACGCGCAGCGGAGACTACCTACGTGATGCCCAGGCTCGCGCGCATCCAGTGGAACACGCAGGAGGCCGTGCGGTGGCCGGAGACGATCGCAGCGAGGTCATCCGCGGCGGCCGGAGCTATGGGAACGGCGGGTTCGGTGCTACGGAGCTCGAGAGGGGCTGTGGAGTGCCTCGACGGCCTCCTGGCGTTGCACTGAGCACGGTGGTGTGCTCGGTCGCGGCCCTAGGTGACAGTGGCCACGGCGGCAACATGAATGGCGGAGCCGAGCTCTCGGCCGCGACGGCGACGGTGTTAGAGGAAGAATTCGAGCTAGGGGAGAGGGGGGATCGACGCAGTGGCTCACAGAGGATGCAGTAGGCTTCGAAGTGGGCTCGGGGAAGGCCGGACGGCGACGTGCGGGCGGTGGGGATCCACGGCGGCCGGCGGTGAAGAAGATGACGATGGCAGCTCCTCGGGGCGCTCTGGCTTGCGTGACTGAGGTAGACGATGCGGGGCAATGGCGCGGAGCTCGTGGGCACGACGAGAGGGCGAGGGGGAGGCGGTGAGCGTGACAACGGCGAGCGGCGGTGACGGCAGCATTCGGGCAGCAGCGGGGAAGAGAGCAGAGGAGGGGGGAAAGGTCGGGAGAGGGTGAGAGGTGTTGAGGGGGGTTCGTGTCACCCTATGGCGCCTCCAGCGGCGAGTAGGGAAGCAGGAGGTGGCCGGCGTGTGCTCGCGCGCGGCGACCACGCGCCCTTCGTCCTCCTGGCAAGAGGAGGAAGACGACAGGGGAGGTGGGGATGGACCGGGCTGGCTAGTTGGGCTGCACAGAGCCAGGCCGCCGGTAAGGTCCAGGTAGGTTTTTTCCATTTTGTTTTTCTTTTATATTTTTCTGACATTTGTTTCTGGTTTAGTAAAATACTAAACCAATTTGTTTCCGTATGCCAATTTTTGTAGGAGCTAATAGTATTATTCCAGAGTTCCTCCATAACTAGCATATATATATCCAATGCAAATAATTATTGCATTAATTCCAAAAGGACAAAATAAATATTTATGAGCTCCTAAAAATATTTGTTTTAATTTTACTTCTGACCAATATTTTCAGAGAGCAACATGAACATTTTCTTGGACCTTTTTGGAGCAATTTTTATCTGGGTCATTTCCAGAAATGAATTCTGAGTGTTTCACAAATCCCCATTTCAAATTTAAATGAAATTCAAACATGATGCAAACATGAAGGCTAGCCTAGGTCATACCAGAACTAGGGATGTGACAGCTACAGGGACGGACCTGAGCACAGACACCGTGCCAGTCCTTAATCATGAGGCGGTCGTGGGCGGGCTTGCAATGGCATTCAATGTTCATAGTATCGAAGTACCGGACAGGCAAGTGATAATCATAAGGCAATTCATGCAAGAGGGCAAGCTGGTTCAGATAGATGCAAGAACGATACATGCCACCAGGACGGACCTGAGCGGCCTAGGGATGATGCTGCCCGAAGGGTGCCCCTCACTGAATGAACTAGAAAGATTCACCTGATACCGTGCTAGAGTGGTGTCGGGGCAGCTGAAGATGCACGCCAGGGAAGTTGCTCCTCATGACCCACCAGGGTCCTGAGCCTCGGGAGGCTCCGCAGGCCCATGTGGCTCCTGAAGATCTGTCGCGATCTCCGCCAGGATAGCGTGATGCCTGGCCTCCTGAGCTGCCAGAATGCTACACATGTGGCGCTGGAAGGTGACAGCCATGTTCGATAGGCCGAGAGGCATGCAAACGTAGTTGTGAGGGGGACCCTCGCACCGCCCAATGTGCGAAGGCCAGAAACGTCCCTGAGATGCGGCCCTGTTAAGCCCTGGAATGTCGACGTAGACGTGCAGCCTGCCGCCCTCGCCAGGGTGGGGAGCTACGCTGGGTGGTGGGCGACGGTCGCCACGTATGGTCCTTGCCTCTTGAAGCTCCTAGATCGCATTGGTGATGAACTCCTGAGCACAAGGCATTCCACGCATCGTGCCCTCTTGAGGGAAACATGGGGTGAAGCATGCCTCCACATGGTGCCCGAGTGACTCCCACATGATGATGGCTAGGTATGAGTCCCTCCAGAAGAGAGCCCCCGAGCCCAGCCCGAGGAGGGCGTCGGGCGCGCCTTCCTATGCAAGGGAAGGAGGCGCCCCATCTGCGGGCGCATATCTTGAGGTGGCGCCGCTGGAGATGCCGCCCTCCTGAGGCCCTTGACGGAGTAGCTTCTTCTTCTTCTTGGGGTTGTCCTTAGGAGGATACAGTGTCCCTTCGTTGTCGGGGTCTTTGGTCGTTGCAGCTTGGTAAGCTTCCTTGATGGAGCACATCGCATATCTTTCCTCGCAGGCGACCGAGATGACACCGCCACTCCCTGGCATCTTGAGGACGTTGTAGCCGTGGTGGGTCACTGCCATAAACTTGGCCAAGGCTGGATACCCAAGGATGGCATTGTACGGCAGGCGGATCTGGGCGACGTCGAAGTCGATGAGCTCGGTGCGGTAGTTGTCACGCTGGCCGAAAGTGACAGGGAGGCGGACCTGCCCTATCGGGGTGGTGGAGCCGTCAGTCACTCCTGCAAAGGACTTGGTAGGCTGTAGCTGATCGTATGGCACCTGAAGGCTGTCGAATGTCTCCACGCACAGGACATTGAGCCCTGCGCCGCTGTCGATGAGGGTCTTGGTGACTTGAACGTTGCTGATGACAGGTGAGCAGAGCATCGGGAGGGCCCCGACAGTCACCGCGCACTTGAGCTGGTCTGCCGAGCTGAAGGTGATGGCGCACTTGGACCATCTGAGTGGGCGTGTGGCCTCAAGCCTGGGAAGGGCAACATTCACCTTGTGAGCAAACTGCTTGAAGACACGCTGAGAGGCTGCGGCTTGAGCACCACCCAAGATGCAGGCGATGGCGTGTGGCTCCTGGAAGCCCCCAGCCCCCTCATCCTGATGATGGTCGTCATTTCTCCTTGGTGGTGGCGGCAGCGTAGGGAGGCCAGTGTTGCCTTGAGGGCGGTCCTCACGAGGCTGCTCCCTCCATGGGCCCTCATGAGGTTGGTCCTGCCAGTGGTCCTCACAAGGCCAGTCAAGCCACTCCTGGCGGGGGCCGTGGTCGTCCTAGTGTCCTCCACTTCGTCCACCTCCTTGGTCGTAGCCTCGGTCGTTGCGCTCGGGGCGTCGACCGAAGCGCCCATCTCAGATGGCACTGAGCTCCTGACATTCGCTGGTGTTGTGGCTGTGATCATTGTGGAAGGACCAGAATGGGCGGTTGGCCCTGGATGATTCAGGGTGGTCGCGGCTGCACTTCATCTCTGGCTCCGACGCGAGCACGGCAGCCCCCTTGCGCTTCACGTCCTTGATCTTTGCCTTCTTGTCCTCCTGGTCAACAGCTGGGAGCTCGAGGAGGGAAAGGCGCCCTTCCTCAGCCCTTGCGCACTTGGTTGCCATGTTGAACATTTCCAAGGTTGAGCATAGCTCCTCGTGGATGGCGAGCTCCTCCTTCATCTTGACGTCGCGGATGCCATCGGAGAACGCGGAGATGATGGCCTCGTCCGTCACCTTGGGGATCTTGAGGCGGGCGCTATTGAAGTGCTGGATGTACTTCTGCAGGGTTTCACCTTGTTTCTGCTTGAGGCGCCGCAAGTCGCGCGCGACCGACGGGCGGTCGCGAGTGCCTTGGAAGTTGGCGACGAAATGCTCGCGCATATCGCCCCGAGAGGAGATCGATCCAGCAGGAAGGTTTAGGAGCCACAAGCGCGCGCCATCCTTGAGAGCCATGGGAAACCAGTTCGCCATGACTTTCTCGTCTCCGTTGGCTGCCTCGATGCTCAGCTCATAGAGCTACAATAACTCCGCAGGGTCGGGGGTGCCTTCGTAGCGCGGAGGTAGGTCTGGCTTGAACTTACCTGGCCAGACGACGGTGCTGTAACAGCCTGGTTTTTGGCCCTTTCTTTTTCTTTTGATTTTCTGAGGTTTTTGCTTGAGTTTTCTTTTTCCGTGGCTGTGTGGTCTCGAAACTAAAGAAGATGAACTCTTCTTTGCTTCCAGAGTGGCTTGTCATACCCAAATCCTTTCCTAGACCTTTCCATTTTCATCCTAGCCCAGATCCCAATAATCTTTACATTGGGAATATTCCTTTTTCTGTTAAAGGAATTATCTTTTTGCCATAGGTTGTGAAGCAACCAATATTCCCCTCACTCCTAAAATTCCCAAATAATTCTTATAAATTGTTTGGGTCATATCTTCCTCAAATATGGCAAAATATTTCATTTGCCATGTTAAAATAATTCATTTCCTATTCTGCCCTAAATGGCACATTGTGAAGCAAGTGCCATTTACCTTTGCCCAATTGACCCCAAAATTTTTGGACATCTTTTAATGTCCAAATAACTGCCTCATGCCAAAATTCAACTTAATTTGCCTAGCAAATATTCCTGAGAAATTCTTCGAAGTTCCTATCTAAGCGAACTGTTTGTGAAGGAAGTACTAGCTAGGTTAACCAAATTGAGTTGAAAATTTGCATGGTCCTTAATATCATCACATAAAATCCCTCCTCAAGATTTGAGCTCATTCAATGCATCCATGTGAGCTGAGCATCAATTCTTTGTTTCTGTCCAAATTTTCAGTTAGTGAAGCAAGTATAGTTTATCTTGCTCCATTATTTCTGAAAATTTTACAGGACCTTATCCTACCCATATAACCTATCTCCAAAAAATTTGGGCTCAATGCATCTAGCCATTATCCCTCAGGATTTTTCCTAAATTTCTGTCCACGTTGAAGCATTGTGAAGCAAGTATCATTTTGGTGTATCCATTTGGTATGAAACTTCTACAGTGACTTCATATTCTTATATAACCTATCTATTCCTAATTTAAGCTCAATCCAAGCTAGTATGTGAGTGCCACTTCCTCATTTCTAAATCTGGCCAGTAGGGCACTTTCTACAACAAGTCCTATCTAAACCCCTCTGTATGAGCTAAAATCCTACCATCCTAATGACCTTAGTGAGTGATCAATGCCAGTCAAATCTCATCCTTGATCACCAAGCATGTGTGATAGAGGCGAGGGTCCCGATCTTTCGATGAGATGATAACTATCGATTTGGTGGTGTCGACTTTGATGATCCGACTACAAACGTGCACGATGTTGCGCCTTAGCAATCGCTAAACCAATCTCCCGAGGTTACTGACGATGCTGGAAGCACGATCAGCCTGACCATGAAGGTCTATTCTTGCACGCAATCGAAGAACAAGCAAGAATATGATAATGCAATCTGCGAATATAGATGAAGTATTGATAAAGGTGGGGATCCGAAAGCGGTCTTGGTCTGGTTGTTGGACACAAACGAAGTACACAAAGTTGCAATGGCTCACTTTTAACTAAACAAATCCCAAGTAAAAAGCTACTAGATGGATATACTTATATAGGAGCAACGATGGCGGCTAAGGAGGTGGAAAGACGTCCCAATGCAGCCTAAAACTAACCCTAGGTCGTACAAGGCTCATGGGCCCAAGTGGAGGTGGTGCAACACCTTTCGACTTGTTGTTTGACTCGGATTCTGCTGCAGCGTCAGATTTTTTCGTCGATATCTCAATGCTCCGGAGTAATTTGAAGGTGATTCCAATTGGGTTGGAAAGAGCACGAAATCTAATTTCCAACAAAAAAAGAATCACCCAATTCCGAGTCTGTATGAAAAAGTTGTTGACGTTTTGAGTCAGGTATGTCTGTGCAGTCCGAATCCGAATCCCAAACATGAGAGACTTGGACTCTATCTTCTCTTGGCCCAAAAATGACGTGAGAGGACTTTTTTAACATAACCTAAACTTCTCCTTTTCCCTTATCTTCATATGTGAATTGTACAAATGTCCCATACACCTGCAATTAGACAAAACAGAAAAGTGTGTGATGTATTTTTGTTCTGGATAACATAAATAGATTATTGAATAGTTTGCACTTAGAAATCACCTGAAAAATATGCATGTATGCAATATTTTTGGTTGTATCCAAGGTAGTTATGTCCTCATCATCCTCCCCTTCTTGAAAAAAAATCTGTCCTCGGCGTTGCTTAATCTGAAATGTGGTAACAAAAGAGACAAGGTGTACATGTTGTATATGTATATATCATCCATTTTTACTTCCCTTGATTTTTGCACATATGACACATGTATACATGAGTAACTTTCATAGTTCATAAAATCTAAAGCCAAAAAATTACCACAAGAAGTAGAAGTCATGAAAATATTGCAACTCAGTTTGCACATATAAGTGAAGCTCTTATTCATTTCAAAAGATTGACAGTGTTCATCATTAAACCATCCCAACATTTGTGAATAAACCTTAGTTGCATCAAATTTACATGCTACAACATCCTTAAATAAGCAAACATGCAATAAGTCATTGGACACAGAATCATCACCAAGATTAGAGGTCATATCAAATGATTAAACATTGGTTCTTTTGCATCAATAGTTAATTCAATGGGTGCACTCAAAATTGTTGGTATTTCAATTGTTTGATCACATGACACATTCGTAACAATAACGAGATTCTCTAAAATAGGTGGTGTGCTCAAATCAATAGGTAACTCAACACATGATGCATTCAAGTTGACTAGGCATGCATCATTCTTATGTGAAGTGATATCATCAATACTTTTACTGTTACCTTGTCGCAAAGACATAGCTGATGTAGGTATGGACAATGACAATGTACCATACACTTGAGATGATGTCACACGCACAATCTGAGGTGGGGCTGCTCTAGCAGGTGCAACGGTGGAGGAACCAACCAGCCGTGGTGAGCATGAACTGGAATAGTAGTTGTTGTAGTCACCCAATGCATCCTCCTGTATCTATCTCTCAAAGGTACAAGCCCGAACATACATACCAGTAATACAACGAGGAATATACTGAAATCTTGCCTGAATATCATGGTTCAAACCACCAAAAAATCTATTCATTGTATCATCCTCAGATTCTTCTATGTCACAATGATGCATATAAGATTTGAACTCTTGGTAGTAAGCATGAACAGTGTTGTTGGCTTGTTTAAATTGTTGAAATTTGCGAAGCAATTCACGACGATAGTAAGGAGGGAAAAATTGTTGTCTCATTACATATTTCAAATCGTTCCAAGTTGCGGGTTGGTTATCAATGTTTTTCTTACAATGCACACTCCGCCAAACAGAAGCAAAACCATTAAATGCTCTAGTGGCTGCTCGCACTCGCTCAAGTTCAGAAAAATCATGGTGGCTAAAAAGTTGTTCTACTTCAAGCTCCCAAGCTAGATAAATAGTAGGATTAAACCTACCATTAAATGACGGTAAAAAGATAACCTGACCATGTGCTTGTGTGTGTTGTCCCAACTCTCATGATGGTGAAGATGTGTCCGTTATCCAAGAATTTCTATCTCTGGAACCTATCATGATTAGTAGAAACAAGAAACAAAATTCGAGAATAATGTTCCTATGAACTACTAGATGTGGTTGTAAAGTGCTCACAGTAAAGCAAATATCAATATCTTACAAGTTCTTACCATGCGGCCGGTGGTGACAGGCAACCAGCGGTGTCAAATAACTCTGAAGATTGTGTAAAGCGATTGTCAGGGGAACGTACGTATACACGGTGTAGAAATATGTGGAGTTGGGTTGGCTATATATGGTAGCAAAAGATTAGCAATAATCAATTCAGAGATGCAATGTTGAACAAAGGCTTAATGACGGTATTGTGCTGGTCCTAGGCTAGACTGGACTAGAGGCGCGAGCCTTGAACACTAATGAGGTCACGACGTATCACAACTAGCATCAATGAAGAATACTAATTATTGATGAAAAACAACTACCAAGCAGGATATACAACAACTCTCTCTCCAACTTTCCTCTTGAAAAGTTTGAGCCAATTCTCTGATAACTTTTTTCAAAGAACGCTACTAACTCAAGATTTCCAATGCAAAAAAATCACTCAATTCCGAGTTGATATGAGGAGTCAAAAAATTCTATAACTGGCTTGAAAAACTAGAATAAGCTGTGTTCGTGAACTTCAGAGGGCAAAAACTGAATTTTGAGCAAAAATTGAACTTGCTTCTACAACTATTTAGATGCGGCTCGTCGCTAGCTTTCATTTGAGTACTTGCCAAAATGGACTTCGTATGAAGAAGTTCTGGCTGTTTTACTGACCAGTGCACGAAACAGATTCCAATCCGAATTCAACTACGAGATTGAGTCTAGATATATCTGAATTTTGTTTTTTTTTCTTCTTTTTTTCCTCGCACTTTTTTCTTACTCTCCTTTTTTTCTTTGACTTTTTTCTCTTTTTTTCTCTGCCTTTTTTTTCTCTGCCTTTTTTTCTCTCCCTCTTTCCAAGACAAACTAGATAAGATGTAGATTGGATCTAGCGAAGATGTGAACGACCTCAACTATGATTGTGACAATGAACGATGGGTAGCACATGATGGAAATTGATGGATGGTGGTGGACAGCGGAAGGGATAACGATGCAGCGGCGGCGTGACTAATGTGAACAGAACTCGAAACCCTAAACGAACTAGACACTAAGACCAGCAACTCAACACGACGATGCAACCGATAATTCAACTATGCAAGCAATGAAAAGAAAAATGCAAAGGCTCAGACTGTCTTGGACAAAGGATGAATAGATCTAACTTATTTTTGTGGCTTTTTCTTGGACGTTAGGTAAGAAAAGAAATCTAATCTAGGAAAAACTGGAAATTCTTACTGAGCAACCTGAAAACTGATACCACTTGATAGAGGCGAGGTGTCCCAATCTTTTGATGAGATGATAACTATCGATTTGGTGGAGTCGACTTTGACGATCCGACTACAAATGTGCACGACATTGCGCCATAGCAATCGCTAAACCAATCTCCCGAGGTTACTGACGATGCTGGAAGCACGATCAGCCTGACCACGAAGGTCTATTCCTGCACGCAATCGAAGAACAAGCAAGAATATGATAATGCAATCTGAATATTGCGAATGTCGTGGAAACGTCATGGCAGATGTTCTAGTGTGAGGACTTAGTCAAGAGGCCAACGCATCTATGTAGTAGCTTGAGAGGGGTTGATCAGGATGAGAGAGGCAACACACAAGACAAGGATTTAGACAGCTTCGGGCCCCGGGAAACATCGTCCGGTAATAGCCCTACATGTTGTTTGTGGCTAGATATCATTATGCTCATGAGAGAGTCGCCGCATAAGCCGGCTCCCCCTTTGTGTCTAGCCCTAGAGATTGTTTCTTCTTGCTTGTTCCTCTTTGGGGAGCCTTGCCCCTCCTTATATAAGTTAGAGGGGCGAGTTACATGTGGAGTACTATTAGGATTAGGACTAGTCTACCATCTAATACAAACCAGATACAAGTCCGGGTCTTAACTCCTTGTAAGGTAAATATTCCTCACGCCTTTCCTCTTAAACCGGCCCACCATTAACATAAACCAGCCTTCTAGGCCTTGGGCCTTATCATCCGTCTGTCCCGCCCGCCGGATTACCAGTGAGCAGCTAATCTCCGGGTGGCTTACAAATGAAATGCCAAGTATCAGCTAGGTCTCTGGTGAGTCGTCAAGTCCGGCCAGGTTATACTTCTGGCCGGGTTACGCCGCGGGGTATATCCCCGACAGCGAATATAGATGAAGTATTGATAAAGGTGGGGATCCGAAAGCGGTCTTGGTCTGGTCGTTGGACACAAACGAAGTACACGAAGTTGCAATGACTAACTTTTAACTAAACAAATCCCAAGGAAAAAGCTACTAGATGGATCTACTTATATAGGAGAAGGGGTGGCGGCCAAGGAGGTGGAAGGACGTCCCAAGACAGCCTAAAACTAACCTAGGTCGTACAAGGCTCATGGGCCCAAGTGGAGGTGGTGCAACACCTTAGGACTTGTTGTTTGACTCGGATTCTGCTGCAACGTCAGATTGTTTCGTCGATATCTCAATGCTCTGGACGAATTGGAAAGTGATTCCAATTGGGCTGGAAAGAGCACGAAGTCTACTTTCCAACAAAAAAATCACCCAATTCAGAGTCCGTATGAAAAAGTTGTTGACGTTTTGAGTCAGGTATGTCTGTGCAGCCCGAATCTGAATCCAAAACGTGAGAGACTTGGACTCTATCTTCTCTTCGCCCAAAAGTAATGTGAGAGGACTTTTTGAACAGACTAAACTTCTCTTTTTCCCTTATCTTCATATGTGAATTGTACAAATGTCCCATACACATGAAATTAGACAAAACACAAAAGTGTGCGAAGTATTTTTGTTCTGGAAAACATAAATAGATTATTGAATAGTTTGCACTAGAAATCACCTAACAAATATGCATGTATGCAATATTTTTGGTCGTATCCAAGGTAGTTATGTCCTCATATATGTGAACCATAGAAAGTTCCAAACACCTTGTTGTTCCTTTGTATTCTTGCTATCTGTGGTCACACCAGGGATCACTATGCTTGTTTCTCTCCCTCTTGTCTTTCTCCTTGCTGTGACCTATCGTGCAGTCATGGTCGGCTGACCAGGGTGCAACCGCCTGCGCCAGCTCACGCGGTAACCACCACCCTGCCACGCCATGGACGCGAGTTGAGCGCCGTTTGCTTCGTGCCCCTTCTCCTCTCGTTGTCTTCGCGCGCGTGAGCGTGTCTAACAGACAGCACGCCTCGTCGCCATCCTCCTGGAGCCATTTCCCCCTCCATCCGCTTCCTCACCGACGCAAGCCGCCGCGCGCCCACGGACGAACAGTGGCGGTTTGGCTCAGAGCTCGCCATCTTCTTCCTCCCTGCGCTCCCTTGGCCGCCTCTTCCCCATGAGCTCTCCCTCCTGTTCCCTCTCGCTGCCTACCTCCGAGCTCATGCACGTGCACACGCGTCCGCGGCGACGCCAGCTTGGCACCACCCTGCTCCGGCTATAGAAAGCCACCCCGGTGCCGTTTCCCTTCGCCATCGACCTCGCCTCGCTCCTCTAGTCCTCCCTAATGCCTTGCCCTAGCCCCGGAGCCTCTCCTGGCCGTGATTGACCGCCATGACCGTCACGACCTCCCTCCTAAATTAGCTCAAGCCCGAGCCCCTCTCCTCCTTCTATCACCACCAGTACACCACCTAGTCCCCGTAGATCCTCCCCATCTACTCCGTTCGTCCCCCGATGAACCGTAGCTCCACCCCGTCCAAGCCAAAAGCCGCCGTCCGCCGCGGGTGATGCCCCGCTCACCTTCGACCTCTCTGGCGACCGCGCCACCAATAGGCGGGTCCGCCTCCGTCCCCTGAGTCCAATGGTAGGTCGGGCGTCGCCATTGCTGGCCGGAGCTACGAGAACGGCCGCCGGCATCGGCCCTGCCTGCTGGTCGCGCAGGCGAGCGAGAGGAAGCGAGGAAGACGACGACACCCCCTCCCCCTGCCAGTGGGTCCCGCGCTTCAGCCTCACGCGCTGACCAGGCTGGCCCGCTGACGTGGTTAAGTGGAGACGTACTCCGTGGAGTACGATTTCCCTTAATCGAAAGCACATTCGCTTCTTCTTCGACTGTAAGTACCTTTTCATCTCCGAAAAGCATATTGTCTCAAAACCGCTTCTGCCTTATCCACTCAGGGACTTGTTTGTGATGATAGTTTTGCAGAAAAGTCCATGATCTTCATCACCTCACAACTTTTTGCTCGAGACTCCGATTGAGGTGAAACCAACGCCCACGTCTCCGTCTCATCGAGCCCGTTCCATTCCCATCATTTTCACTATGGTTTGACATACTGGAAATGACCATTTTGCCCTTGGCCCTAATCAGCCCCCTTCGAGAGCGAACCCTTTCTGGCAATTCTTTCCACGACTTCACTGCACATCTTCCCGGAGCCTTCTTCATCCCCAGGCAAGCCACAACACCCACTTGCATGATGGCCATGCAGTAGCCATGGTTTTCAACTTGAATATTTAAGAAATTTTTGATTGCTTTGATACGGTTAACGTTGTTTCGGTGATGCTTATGGATCCGTGTTTACTTTCATGATATGTTTTTATGCACCTGTTTATCATGTACTAGTTGCTAGTATTTCTATCGTCTGTCATGCTTGGTAGAAGTACATATTGGTAATGGTCTTTGGCGCATGACTATCGCCTGTTCCGAGTACCGTTGTTATGCATGCTCCGTTGCATTTAGTTGGTTAAATGCTTGCATGAAAGTATTATCGTTATGTTATTGCCATGGTATTTATTTCTGATGCTAGTGGTCATGCTATGCTTGTGGTAGATTTATGCTTGTGTTATTCATGTTTGTTCATGCTCATTCAGACATATGACTTATGGTTGGAGATTATGTTGCACATCCCTGCTCATGTTGGTATCATGCATTGTAGTTGCATCATGTTATTTTCATATGAGTCAGCTAATTAACATGCAAGTTAAACCAGACTATAATTGAACTTGAACATCTGTTGGCTGAGTCATAGTGCCATCGTATCGAGCTGACCAGTGCATCCACACTTTCCTTTATGGGAGGGTCCTAACTGGGTCTATTGTCATGCCTCTCGACGGTGCCTCCAACAAGGGAAGGTTATGCGCGGACGCTACCTTGGCCGGGTAGGACGGCATAAGCCTTGTGTGCCCATGTTTGGTTTTGAGCTCATGTACCCGTTTGGGACCGTTTTGCCACGACGGTGGCCGTTGATACCTTTGGTAGGCACGGGGCCACCCATGACTTAGCTGATGTAGGGTAGAACACTAGTGGCCGATCTTTCACGAAAGGAGCGGATCCCGCGAAGAACACGAAGAACACGTGGAGGGAAACGAGGGGAAAATCACGAGGGGAACACAAGAGAACACTCAAACCAACAAGAATGATCACACATGCACTAGATCCATGAACACAAAGAGAGATGCAAGATCCAAAGTCAATAATGGACGATACAAGTGGTAACGGTCTTCTCCATGAGGAGGTCTTGATGGGGCCGCCCAACAAGGGGTCTTGATGATCTTCTCCACAAGGAGGTCTTGAATCCAAAGGGATCTTCTCCGTAGAGGCCGCGGTCTCTCTCGTGGAGTAGATCCGATGTGGATGAGCAATGCTCTATCTTTAAAATGAGTTTAACCAATGCTAACCCTAACTAGGAGGAGGTGGGGGAGTATATATAGTGCTAGCCCATGAAGGGGTAAGTGAGAGGGGGGATACATGGGCCCTTGGCCCGATCTCTGCGCACAGGCAGGTGCCGGATGTCCGGGCTGGGGGGCGGGTGTCCAGCGGCTCACAAAGACCCAGATGTCCAGGCCTCTGGCCGGATGACCGGGCTAGAGTTGCCCGATTCTTCTGCTCTCTTTTAGCGTGCTCCGGATTTCCGGGCGAAGGGGCCGGATGTTCGGGGCTTCTGGAGGAGCCGGATGTCCGGGGCATGGGGCCGGATGTCCGGGCTGTCGGCTTCGCTTCCGGAGCTCTCTGGATAGGAAGGGGCCGGATTTCCAGGGGTAGGGCCGGATGTTCGGGCTGGGGTCGGATGTCCGGGGCCTGTAGCAGCTGGCTCTTCTTCCTTCTACTTCCTTCGCTCCCGCACACACTTGGCCTTGGTCCTTGGGTTCTCCTTGGTCTCCTTGGGTGTACCTGAGTATGCACAAGGTCCGCGCTTGAAGTAGCATCCGTGTCTTACATGAGGAAAGGGAAGATTCGGAAAGGAGCAAGTTCATCTTGTTTCCAATGGCGTATGCTCAAGTGTACATGGGGATGATCGTAGGATGCTCCGCATCATCTCCCCTCCCTTGGGAAAGATCCGACCTCGGATCGTGATCCTCATCACCATGGAAACGGTTGTTGTGGACGGACTTGTAGTTGGACGGAGTTGAAGACATTGCGCAATCCAAGTACTCCAAGGTGTCGCCGGAGTGGTATACATGCAAAATGAGCAAACACAAAGGACACTCGGAAATACAATGGTTAGCGCACACAAAGTGTCCTTCAAATAAGAAAGAGTCCGTGTAACAAGATTGATCATGACAAGGTGCATGAAGCTTATCCAAAAGAGATGGAATGGTATGCAAAGCATTCATGGGAGCAAAAGCATTCATTATGCACACAAATGTGTTGTGAATATGATCAGTGCAACCACGGTGCAAAATGATGTCATAGTGAGACGGTTTATCAATAGCATGAATATGGTAATAGATGCTCAATGTGATGTGATCATGCAATTGATGGTAGGCAATAAGATCATGATGTATGAATATGCCATCAAGAAAGATCACAACAAATTTGCTAAGGAAATGCACAAGCTCATATGTCATGGATGACATGGGAATACAAGATGCAACAAGGCAATCATAATGTGAGTCAATCCACACATAAGATGCAAATTTGTCATGTATATGATATGTCCATCGAGCATGACATGTGTGAGAACAATCAACAAATATGGAGGTGTTGGTGTACCAATGCTTGATGTCGTGGCATGAGTACGAGCGCTCCTCAATGTGAAGGTCCATAGAGCCAATCTCCAGTGTCGCTCCTCCGTTCGCAAGATGTATCATGTAGACAAAAAGAAAGAGGCAACAATGAAAGAATGACCCATCCAATATGCATATTTGAGAATGGCTCAAAGGGAATGAGTTTACCTTTAGGAGGATGTTGAAAATGTTGGTGTTGTTCATCATGTACACCTTCACATGACCAAGGTGTTTCATGATGTTGCCACCTTGTGAATCCTTCAAAATGAAAGAACATGACAAACACTCAGAAAAACAAATTAGGTTAGCGAAAGTGCAAAACCTATCATTCGGGTGGTAAGATACCCAACAAGTGTATGCATCATGCTCATCATAAGAAATTACAAGGGAGCATTTCATAGTATGGAGGCATATGATGCGAGAACAACCAAATTCAATAGGTTCAACCAAACAAGCATGCATCACAAGTAATATGTCCAAGTCTCCACGATTAATAAGCATAGAAAGTTGGCACTCAATACAAGGGTATATGAGAGATGACACTAATGGAGACAAGAGACAATGATCAAGACAAATCAAGTGACAGGCATGAACATATATATTTCATCAACCCTAGAAAGAAAGTAATAATGGAACATGGGTGATGCGACAAAGCAAGCAATCATATGAATCAAGGCAAGCAAGCTAGTAGTGCGAAGATGCAACGTACTAGAAGGAATCATGTCAAGTATGTCATGTGTGCAAATGGTAGTCATGGATAATGCACATGACATATCAAAGGCATGAGAGCAAGATATGAGAAATGTATCATCATAGTATTGGTAAGAAGTCCTATGTAAATAGCAATGGAACATCATGACTCTCCCAACACAAGAATCAACAATAGCATGAGGCACATGATAAACATGGCAATAGCAACAAGGATCTCCACCAAACATGCAAATACACATAGGAGTAGCATAATTGTGAATCATGGGTAGATGCAAGCAAGGGTCACAATTGCATGGCAAAGGCATAGAAGCAAGCATAGCATGCAAAGTGAACACGGTAAAATGAGCATGAAGCGACAAGCGGTATATAGCCCATAGCCGTGTGAGAGCCAAGTGAGAGAGATGTGTGTAGTCGTTGCGTGAAGAGAGTAGTGGGAGGGATAGTTAATGGGATCCCAAGTCATCTTTGCTCTCAAGAGCTCATTTCGTCAACTCTTGGGATTGAGAGATTGACGAGTATACGTGAGTACCTACACAAAACAAAGACAAAGGGAAAATTGTGTGTGCGTGGTAGATGTACACATCATCCATCATGATGCGCATGTGCAAGTGTTGGTTAGCACAAAATAACCAATGCTCAAATAAATGAGATGCGTGATACAGAAACATGTCATCCATCGTGATAGGTTTGTTGTTATGTATAGCATAATGGAGACTCAAATTGTGTAATGCATCACGAGAAATATGTAGAGCATTGTTATTCATGGAATGCATACAGTGCAAGCAATTATGAGAATCATGCAAAGTATGGAATGCATCAAAATCTTCGAATATGTATGAGGAAACTATGGGGGTCTCCTCATGAGCATTAATGGAAACATCACATGGAGAATATTGACAACATCCAAAACAATGCATATTTCGAACAATGTGATCATGGCATGGCATAGTAGATGAATTGCGCAAATCATGTAAAGGAAGCATAGCAATATCATCACATGAAAAACAAAAGCCAATGACCATCATCTCGTCATCTATGCCATAAGTGCAAATGGGATTTATTTTAATGGGGCATGCATAGTTACTATGTGGAGATTGAAATGATGCGATATGGGAGATCTCACTCATAGCATATGACAAGTTCAATGGATTGTCAAACATGATGTGACCAATAGAATTTTCACATGATATCCTATGGAGCATATCATCACAACTAGGCAACTCAACATGCTCATCATCATATTCATCATAAATAGGTAAGTCATGGAATGAAGAAGTCGCACTAGCATGAAGCATGGGAATAGTGTTGGAAATATGCCCTGGAGGCAATAATAAAAGCATTATTATTATATTTCTTTGTTCATGATAATTGTCTTTATTCATGCTATAACTGTATTATCCGGAAATCGTAATACACGTGTGAATACATAGACCATAATATGTCCCTAGTAAGCCTCTAGTTGACTAGCTCGTTGATCAACAGATAGTCATGGTTTCCTGGCTATGGACATTGGATGTCATTGATAACGGGATCACATCATTAGGAGAATGATGTGATGGACAAGACCCAATCCTAAGCATAGCACAAAGATCGTGTAGTTCGTTTGCTAGAGCTTTTCCAATGTCAAGTATCTTTTCCTTTGACCATGAGATCGTGTAACTCCCGGATACCGTAGGAGTGCTTTGGGTGTACCAAACGTCACAACGTAACTGGGTGACTATAAAGGTGCACTACAGGTATCTCCGAAAGTGTCTGTTGGGTTGACACGGATCGAGACTGGGATTTGTCACTCCATATGACGGAGAGGTATCACTGGGCCCACTCGGTAATGCATCATCATAATGAGCTCAAAGTGACCAAGTGTCTGGTCATGGGATCATGCATTACGGTACGATTAAAGTGACTTGTCGGTAACGAGATTGAACAAGGTATTGGGATACCGACGACCGAATCTCGGGCAAGTAACATACCGATTGACAAAGGGAATTGCATACGGGGTTGCTTAAATCCTCGACATCGTGGTTCATCCGATGAGATCATCGTGGAGTATGTGGGAGCCAACATGGGTATCCAGATCCCGCTGTTGGTTATTGACCGGAGAGTCGTCTCGGTCATGTCTGCATATCTCCCGAACCCGTAGGGTCTACACACTTAAGGTTCGGTGACGCTAGGGTTGTAGGGATATGTATATGCAGTAACCCAAATGTTGTTCTGAGTCCCGGATGAGATCCCGGACGTCACGAGGACCTGGAATGGTCCGGAGGTAAAGATTTATATATGGGAAGTCCTGTTTCGGGCATCGGGACAAGTTTCGGGGTTATCGGTATTGTACCGGGACCACCGGAAGGGTCCCGGGGGCCCACCGGGTGGGGCCACCTGTCCCAGGGGGCCACATGGGCTCTAGGGGGTGCGCCTTGGCCTACTTGGGCCAAGGGCACCAGCCCCAAAGAGGCCCATGCGCCTAGGGTTACAAGGGGATAGAGTCCTAGGAGGGGAAGGCACCTCCTAGGTGCCTTGGGGGGGAGGGAAACCCCCCTTGGCCGCCGCCCCACCCTAGGAGATTGGATCTCCTAGGGCCGGCGCCCCCCCTTGGCCCTCCTATATATAGTGAGGGCAGGAGGGCTTTTCTACCACGCCTTTGGTTGCCTCCTTCTCCCTCTCCAACACTTCCTCCTCCTCCATAGCGCTTGGCGAAGCCCTGACGGAGTACTGCAGCTCCATCATCACCACGCCGTCGTGCTGCTGCTGGTGCCATCTCCCTCAACCTCTCCTCTCCCCTTGTTGGATCAAGAAGGAGGAGACGTGGCTGTTCTGTACGTGTGTTGAACGCGGAGGCATCGTCCGTTCGGTGCTAAGATCTTCGGTGATTCGAATCACGTCGAGTACGACTACCTCATCCCCGTTCTTTGAACGCTTCCGCTTGCGATCTACAAGGTACGTAGATGCATCTAATCACTCATTGCTAGATGAACTCCTAGATGGATCTTGGTGAAACTGTAGGAAAATTTTTGTTTTCTGCTACGTTCCCCAACAGTGGCATCATGAGCTAGGTCTATGCAAAGTTCTCTTGCACGAGTAGAACACAATTTGTTGTGGGCGTAGATGTTGTCAACTTTCTTGCTGCTACTAGTCTTATCTTGCTTCAACGGTATTGTGGGATGAAGCGGCCCGGACCAACCTTACACGTACGCTTACGTGAGACCGGTTCCACCGACTAACATGCACAAGATGCATAAGGTGGCTGGCGGGTGTCTGTCTCTCCTACTTTAGTTGGAGCGGATTCGATGAACAGGGTCCTTATGAAGGGTAAATAGAAGTTGACAAATCACGTTGTGGCTTTCACGTAGGTAAGAAAATGTTCTTGTTAGAACCCTACTTCAGCCACGTAAAACCTGCAACAACAATTAGGGGACGTCTAACTTGTTTTTGCAGCAAGTGCTTTGTGATATGATATGGCCAAAGTTGTGATGAATGATGAATGATCTATATGTGATGTATGAGATGTTCATGCTATTGTAATAGGAATCACAACTTACATGTCGATGAGTATGACGGTGACAGGATGATCATGGAGCCCCAAGATGGAGATCAAAGGAGCTATGTGATATTGGCCATATCATGTCACTATTATTATTTGATTGCATGTGATGTTTATCATGTTTTGCATCTTGTTTGCTTAGAACGACGGTAGTAAATAAGATGATCCCTCATAATAATTTCAAGAAAGTGTTCCCCCTAACTGTGCACCATTGCTACAGTTCGTCGTTTCGAAGCACCACGTGATGATCGGGTGTGATAGATCCTTACGTTCACATACAACGGGTGTAAGACAGATTTACACACGCAATACACTTAGGTTGACTTGACGAGCCTAGCATGTGCATAGACATGGCCTCGGAACACAGAAGACCGAAAGGTCGAGCATGAGTCGTATAGAAGATACGATCAACATGAAGATGTTCACCGACGTTGACTAGTCCGTCTCACGTGATGATCGGACACGGCCTAGCCAACTCGGATCATGTTATACTTAGATGACTAGAAGAGGGATGTCTATCTAAGTGGGAGTTCATTATAATTTGATTAGATGAACTTAATTATCATGAACTTAGTCCAAAATATTTACAATATGTCTTGTAGATCAAATGGCCAACGTAGTCCTCAACTTCAATGCGTTCCTAGAGAAAACCAAGCTGAAAGACGATGGCAGTAACTATACGGACTGGGTCCGGAACCTGAGGATCATCCTCATAGCTGCCAAGAAAGATTATGTCCTACAAGCACCGCTAGGTGATCCACCCGTCCCACAGAACCAAGACGTTATGAATGCTTGGTAGACACGTGTCGATGACTACTCCCTCGTTCAGTGCGGCATGCTTTACAGCCTAGAGCCGGGGCTCCAAAAGCGTGTTGAGAGACATGGAGCATATGAGATGTTCGAAGAGCTGAAAATGGTTTTCCAAGCTCATGCCCGGGTCGAGAGATATGAAGTCTCCGACAAATTCTTCAACTGTAAGATGTAGGAAAATAGTTCTGTCAGTGAGCACATACTCACTATGTCTGGGTTACATAACCGCTTGACTCAGCTGGGAGTTAATCTCCCGGATGATGCGGTCATTGACAGAATCCTCCAGTCGCTTCCACCAAGCTACAAGAGCTTTGTGATGAACTTCAATATGCAGGGGATGGAAAAGACCATTCCTGAAGTATTTGCAATGCTGAAATCAGCAGAGGTAGAAGTCAAGAAGGAACATCAAGTGTTGATGGTCAATAAAACCACTAAGTTCAAGAAGGGCAAGGGTAAAAAGAACTTTGAGAAGGACGGCAAGGAAGTTGCCGTGCCCGGAAAGCAAGCTGCTGGGAAGAAGAAGTCAAAGTATGGACCCAAGCCTGAGACGGAGTGCTTTTATTGCAAAGGGAAGGGTCACTGGAAGCGGAACTGCCCCAAATACTTAGCGGACAAGAAGGCCGGCAAAACAAAAGGTATATGTGATATACATGTAATTGATGTGTACCTTACCAGTACTCGTAGTAACTCCTGGGTATTTGATACCGGTGTCGTTGCTCATATTTGTAACTCACAGCAGGAGCTGCAGAATAAACAGAGACTGGCGAAGGACGAGGTGATGATGCGCGTCGGGAATGGTTCCAAGGTCGATGTGATCGCCGTCGGCACGCTACCTCTACATTTACCTACGGGATTAGTTATAAACCTCAATAATTGTTATTTAGTGCCAAGTTTGAGCATGAACATTGTATCAGGATCTCATTTAATGCGAGATGGCTACTCATTTAAATCTGAGAATAATGGTTGTTCTATTTATATGAGAGATATGTTTTATGGTCATGCTCCGATGGTCAATGGTTTATTCTTAATGAATCTCGAACGTAATATTACACATATTCATAGTGTGAATACCAAAAGATGTAAAGTTGATAACGATAGTCCCACATACTTGTGGCACTGCCGCCTTGGTCACATAGGTGTCAAACGCATGAAGAAGCTCCATGCAGATGGACTTTTAGAGTCTCTTGATTATGAATCATTTGACACGTGCGAACCATGCCTCATGGGTAAAATGACCAAGACTCCGTTCTCAGGAACAATGGAGTGAGCAACCAACTTATTGGAAATCATACATACTGATGTGTGCGGTCCAATGAGTGTTGAGGCTCGCGGTGGCTATCGTTATGTTCTCACCCTCACTGATGACTTAAGTAGATATGGGTATGTCTACTTAATGAAACACAAGTCTGAAACCTTTGAAAAGTTCAAGGAATTTCAGAGTGAAGTTGAGAATCAACGTGACAGGAAAATCAAGTTTCTACGATCAGATCATGGAGGAGAATACTTGAGTCACGAATTTGGCACACACTTAAGAAAATGCGGAATAGTTTCACAACTCACGCCGCCTGGAACACCTCAGCATAATGGTGTGTCCGAACGTCGTAATCGCACTCTATTAGATATGGTGCGATCTATGATGTCTCTTGCCGATTTACCACTATCTTTTTGGGGCTATGCTTTAGAGACTGCCGCATTCACTTTAAATAGGGCACCATCGAAATCCGTTGAGACGACACCATTTGAATTATGGTTTGGGAAGAAACCTAAGCTGTCGTTTCTAAAAGTTTGGGGATGCGATGCTTATGTCAGGAAACTTCAACCTGAAAAGCTCGAACCCAAATCGGAAAAATGCGTCTTCATAGGATACCCTAAAGAAACCATTGGGTATATCTTCTACCTCAGATCCGAAGGCAAGATCTTTGTTGCCAAGAATGGATCCTTTCTAGAGAAAGAGTTTCTCTCGAAAGAAGTAAGTGGGAGGAAAGTAGAACTTGATGAAGTATTACCTCTTGAACCGGAAAATGGCGCAACTCAAGAAAATGTTCCTGAGGCGCCTGCACCGACTAGAGAGGAAGTTATTGATGATGATCAAGATACTTCTGATCAAGCTCCTACTGAAATTCGAAGGTCCACAAGGACACGTTCCGCACCAGAGTGGTACGGCAACCCTGTCTTGGAAATCATGTTGTTAGACAACAGTGAACCTTCGAACTATGAAGAAGCGATGGCGGGCCCGGATTCCGACAAATGGCTAGAAGCCATGAAATCCGAGATAGGATCCATGTATGAAAACAAAGTATGGACTTTGACTGACTTGCCCGTTGAACGGCGAGCCACAGAAAATAAATGGATCTTCAAGAAGAAGACAGACGCGGATGGTAATGTGACCATCTATAAAGCTCGGCTTGTCGCTAAGGGTTATCGACAAGTTCAAGGAATTGACTACGATGAGACTTTCTCACCGGTAGCGAAGCTAAAGTCCGTCCGAATCATGTTAGCAATTGCCGCATTCTACGATTATGAGATATGGCAAATGGACGTCAAAACGGCATTCCTTAATGGTTTCCTTAAGGAAGAGTTGTATATGATGCAGCCGGAAGGTTTTGTCGATCCTAAGAATGCTGACAAGGTGTGCAAGCTCCAACGCTCGATTTATGGGCTGGTGCAAGCATCTCGGAGTTGGAACATTCGCTTTGATGAGATGATCAAAGCGTTTGGGTTTACGCAGACTTATGGAGAAGGCTGCGTTTACAAGAAAGTGAGTGGGAGCTCTGTAGCATTTCTCATACTATATGTAGATGACATACTTTTGATGGGAAGTGATATAGAACTCTTGGACAGCATCAAGGCCTACTTGAATAAAAGTTTTTCAATGAAGGACCTTGGAGAAGCTGCTTATATATTAGGCATCAAGATCTATAGAGATAGATCAAGACGCCTCATAGGTCTTTCACAAAGCACATACCTTGATAAGATTTTGAAGAAGTTCAAAATGGATCAGTCCAAGAAAGGGTTCTTGCCTGTTTTGCAAGGTGTGAGATTGAGCTCGGCTCAATGCCCGACCACGGCAAATGATAAAGAAGAGATGAGTGTCATCCCCTATGCTTCAGCCATAGGATCTATTATGTATGCCATGCTGTGTACCAGACCTGATGTAAACCTTGCCGTAAGTTTGGTAGGAAGGTACCAAAGTAATCCCGGCAAGGAACACTGGACAACGGTCAAGAATATCCTGAAGTACCTGAAAAGGACAAAGGACATGTTTCTCGTTTATGGAGGTGACGAAGAGCTCGTCGTAAAGGGTTACGTCGACGGTAGCTTCGACACAGATCTGGATGACTCTAAGTCACAAACCGGATACGTGTATATGTTGAATGGAGGAGCAGTGAGCTGGTGCAGCTGCAAGCAGAGCGTCGTGGCGGGATCTACATGTGAAGCGGAGTACATGGCAGCCTCGGAGGCAGCACATGAAGCAATATGGGTGAAGGAGTTCATCACCGACCTAGGAGTCATACCCAATGCATCGGGGCCAATCAAACTCTTTTGTGACAACACTGGAGCTATTGCACTTGCCAAGGAGCCCAGGTTTCACAAGAAGACAAGGCACATCAAGCGTCGCTTCAACTCCATTCGTGAAAATGTTCAAAATGGAGACATAGAGATTTGTAAAGTACATACGAACCTGAATGTAGCAGATCCGTTGACTAAACCTCTCCCTAGGGCAAAACATGATCAACACAAGAATTCCATGGGTGTTCGATTCATCACAATGTAACTAGATTATTGACTCTAGTGCAAGTGGGAGACTGTTGGAAATATGCCCTAGAGGCAATAATAAAAGCATTATTATTATATTTCTTTGTTCATGATAATTGTCTTTATTCATGCTATAACTGTATTATCCGAAAATCGTAATACACGTGTGAATACATAGACCATAATATGTCCCTAGTAAGCCTCTAGTTGACTAGCTCGTTGATCAACAGATAGTCATGGTTTCCTGGCTATGGACATTGGATGTCATTGACAACGGGATCACATCATTAGGAGAATGATGTGATGGACAAGACCCAATCCTAAGCATAGCACAAAGATCGTGTAGTTCGTTTGCTAGAGCTTTTCCAATGTCAAGTATCTTTTCCTTTGACCATGAGATCGTGTAACTCCCGGATACCGTAGGAGTGCTTTGGGTGTACCAAACGTCACAACGTAACTGGGTGACTATAAAGGTGCACTACAGGTATCTCCGAAAGTGTCTGTTGGGTTGACACGGATCGAGACTGGGATTTGTCACTCCATATGACGGAGAGGTATCACTGGGCCCACTCGGTAATGCATCATCATAATGAGCTCAAAGTGACCAAGTGTCTGGTCATGGGATCATGCATTACGGTACGATTAAAGTGACTTGTCGGTAACGAGATTGAACAAGGTATTGGGATACCGACGATCGAATCTCGGGCAAGTAACATACCGATTGACAAAGGGAATTGCATACGGGGTTGCTTAAATCCTCGACATCGTGGTTCATCCGATGAGATCATCGTGGAGTATGTGGGAGCCAACATGGGTATCCAGATCCCGCTGTTGGTTATTGACCGGAGAGTCGTCTCGGTCATGTCTGCATATCTCCCGAACCCGTAGGGTCTACACACTTAAGGTTCGGTGACGCTAGGGTTGTAGGGATATGTATATGCAGTAACCCGAATGTTGTTCGGAGTCCCGGATGAGATCCCGGACGTCACGAGGAGTTCCGGAATGGTCCGGAGGTAAAGATTTATATATGGGAAGTCCTGTTTCGGGCATCGAGACAAGTTTCGGGGTTATCGGTATTGTACCGGGACCACCGGAAGGGTCCCGGGGGCCCACCAGGTGGGGCCACCTGTCCCGGGGGGCCACATGGGCTCTAGGGGGTGCACCTTGGCCTACTTGGGCCAAGGGCACCAGCCCCAAAGAGGCCCATGCGCCTAGGGTTACAAGGGGATAGAGTCCTAGGAGGGGAAGGCACCTCCTAGGTGCCTTGGGGGGGGAGGGAAACCCCCCTTGGCCGCCGCCCCACCCTAGGAGATTGGATCTCCTAGGGCCGGCGCCCCCCCTTGGCCATCCTATATATAGTGAGGGAAGGAGGGCTTTTCTACCATGCCTTTGGTTGCCTCCTTCTCCCTCTCCAACACTTCCTCCTCCTCCATAGCGCTTGGCGAAGCCCTGACGGAGTACTGCAGCTCCATCATCACCACGCCGTCGTGCTGCTGCTGGTGCCATCTCCCTCAACCTCTCCTCTCCCCTTGCTGGATCAAGAAGGAGGAGACGTGGCTGTTCTGTATGTGTGTTGAACGCGGAGGCATCGTCCGTTCGGTGCTAAGATCTTCGGTGATTCGAATCACGTCGAGTACGACTACCTCATCCCTGTTCTTTGAACGCTTCCGCTTGCGATCTACAAGGTACGTAGATGCATCTAATCACTCGTTGCTAGATGAACTCCTAGATGGATCTTGGTGAAACCGTAGGAAAATTTTTGTTTTCTGCTACGTTCCCCAACAAATAGGTGGATCAACATCATGCAAGCAATCATTGGTGAGATAGTCCACTAGTGGGACAAGAAAAGCACCATCACCTATGTTACCTTTGGAGCATCGCTCATGTGTTGTAGGTGAGGTGTCGAAGATCGAGTCGTGGTCATCTTCATCTTGATGGAACCATGTGGGGGGTGCATCATCGTCCACCATGGCCATCGTTGTCTCCATTGGAGGTATGGACTCGTCGAGGATAGGCGCGTCATCATGTAGGAGACCTAGCACCAAAGAAGAAAACACACTCGGAGTAGAGGTTAAGTCGTTAGAAATAATAGTGGCCTCACATGTCGTGTCAACTACCTCACTCACTAAGTGTTGTGGCTCACTCACTCCCTCTTGGATGCTCTCACTCATATGGTTGGTGGAGTCACTCAAATGGCTCTCAACCTCACATAGGATGTGTGGCATGCTCTCATGTGTGGGGCTAGTGGTGGTCACACTCATCCTCTCATAGGAAATGCACTCAATGTCACGTATGGTGGAGTCACTCATGTCACTCATGTGGTCGTGGCTTTCCTCACATGGCAATTGGGGCATCTCGTCACATGTCGGTGTCGGAGAGATGTTGGTGCAAATGTCTCCCTGCTCAATCACGTCATAGTCATAGCCGTGGATGAAGGAAGAAGATGGCACATCATCACTCTCCTCCAAGACCAAAGATAAGGTCTCATGTGCGGTCTTGTAGCTTGACTCGGAGTATGAGTCCAATATGGGCGCCGTCTTCATGTTGTTGAAGAGGTTCATGCTCATCGCTATGGTCGAAGGGGATGGCCCTTACTCGACCTTCTTGTCGCCGTCTTGTTGTTGGAGGCCCATATGATGTGGCACCTCATGGATCGTCTCCATGACCGAAGGGAAATTCCCATGCTCGGCCATCTTCATTGAGGGGCTTTCGAAGATGGAAGTGTCGCCCTCGCTTGTAGGTGGTCGCCTCGTTGTTGAAGATGTCGATGTAGGCGAACTCACGGGAAGTAGGCGAAGATGCCGTATGTCCAAAGGCGAAGATGCCTTGATAGCACTTGGCGAAGATGCCAAAGTGGTGCTGGTAGTAGCCATAGCGCCATCTTGGTGGTGCTCGTCTCGCGGTCTTCTCTTGTGCTCATGAAGTTTGGACTTGGGGTGAAGTAGGGCTTGTTGGGACTTGTGCGTTTGCGGTTGGTGAGCATCGTCCTGATGATGTGGGCGTTGTCGCACTTGAGCTCGTAGTAGATGTCGTTCATTGTCGTCGTGCACATGTTGCTTGGAGGTGACTTGCCCTTCATGACGAGGTGGATCACAAACGTGATGGTGGTCGCCATGGAGATGTGGACATGGACGACTTGCGCTTGTATCGCTTGGGCGCTCCAAAGAGGATCGATGTGCTCGCCGCCGCCTTGAAGATGACAAAGGGGAAGTAGACTTGATCAAGGCCCTAATCTCCTCCATCCTTGCATCTTGCTCCTTCTTTTGTGCGCAAAGCTTGTTGTCGATGTAGTCCCTTTTCCTCGCTTCGGAGTGGCGAATATTGATGGAGAGGTTCTCGATGCGCTCTCGCAATCTTGATTGTGCGCCTTGCGTTTGTCGTTGTAGATCGAAGATTGACGCTTTGGTGATGTAGTTGTTCACGCCGTCGTTGTTGTCGAAGACCAGAGATGAAATGCCTTGCCTATCTATCACAAGACTCGAGCAAATATGAGTGGGAGAAAGAGAAGAACAAATACCAAATGTACCTTGACCGAAGTTGAAAGTGGATCAATGATCACTCCAATGTGGACAAGGAAATAGCACAATTGGTACCAATTCTTGTCGGTTTCTCACACCTACACAAATAAGGCTTATGATGGATCTCGGTGAGGATAGTGTCACAAAAATTTGATGCAAAATGTTAGCAAGAGTCAATAATGTTGAAAGAGATTCACAAATTCGCAAGTGTAACAAGTAGACCAATAGCAATATGTGGCACATGGGAACACACACACGGATAGATAAATGGGGTCGTGCAACCAAGGATGAGCACAAAATGTGGAACCCACGGTAAATGCTCGTGTTGCACAACTCAAGAGAGACGCTAGCACGATTGCTCTATAGGCGGATACGACACTTGTGCACAACCTATGATATGCAAAATGTAAGAACTTTCTATCCCAAGTATGCTATGTATGATGTTCCGGTGGTATGATCCAAGATGATCTTATATGCAATGTGGTATGATGCTATGGCACTTGCTTACAAGCTTGTTTGCTCTTCCTCTTTTGCTTAAAAGCTTATTCTTTTTTTGTATGGCCACTTTTGCACAATGCACAAACGAAGATAGCAATTGTATATATGCGGGAACAAACTTGTGGCACAAGGGATGATATGATACTAATATGATATGGTATGCATGCAATGTATGGTGTAGATCACTAATGTGCACAAGTAGCGTTGCCGGCAATACTCAAATGGCTAGTCTTGATGGGCAACTGACGCAAAATGGGCTAGCGGTTAACAATGTAGTGGCAAGGGAATATACAATGGAGGGATACCATGATACCAAGATGATACGGAGGTTACCGTCCATGGCGATGATGAGTGGCGGTAATCTTGATGGAGACACCAAGATGATGGATACTCGTCCCTAAGTAGCCGAAACACCTTAGGAAACGGAAAAACCGCGAACTCAAAATCTCAAATGTCAAATGTCAAATGGTGGTAGTGGGATATGGTGGTGGTTTTGCGGAAGCTCAATGGGATTGCGGAAATGCAATGATGGGTTTTGTGAGTAGGCAATGCGGAAATGGAGGGTAAGGTTGGCTATACACGGTGTCGGAGTTGGAAGCACGGTCCCTAAGTAGCCGAAACACCTTAGGAGACACAACTCACAACACAAACAAAATTGGGTTAAGTTGCGGTGGCGGAAGTGTATTGTGGGTAAGCCTATGCGGTAGTGGTGGTGGTGGTTGATGAAGAAGCAACCGTCCCTAAGTATCCTAGACACCTTAGGAGACTCAAACCACTCCTCAAGCAACCACTAATGCGATGGGGAACAAAATTAGTTATGTTGCGGAAGTCGGTGGTGGTTATGCGGAGGTTGTGGTGGAAGCCCTAGGCAAAGATGCCAAAGTTCCAAAATTTTGATGGAGTCAAATGGTTATGGTAGTATTTTTGTGGGAAGGGGGATGTCAAGAGCTTTTCAACGAGCTAAAGAAAGCGAAAATCGGACTCCGGATGAATTAGTAATGGACAAAACGGTGAAACAGGGGTGGCTGAGATGTCAGGGGCCGGACATCCGGGCTTGGGGCTGGAAATCCGGGACCTGGTGTCCAGAACTGAGTAGATTAGGTGCTCCAGGAGCCGGATGTCCGGCCCGATGGCCCGGATGTCCAGCCTGTGGCCCGGATGTCCGGCCCGACGAATCCAGATCTCGTTTGGGGCGGAAATTTTCGAATTGGGGGCGGAAATGGATGATTCCAAAGGCAAAATTTGATGGATTTTATGGATGGAAAGTGGGGAAAATTGGGGATATGCTAGATCGACTCGAAACCAAGCAAATCTATGGATCAAAATCAACAAAACTTCATCAAACCAACAAATCACAAAAAAAATTGGGGGCTATTTTTGTGGGGAATTTTCGAATTTAGGACGAAATCAACAAAATTAGGCTAGGAAACAGAGAGGGGAGGCTCAAAAATCATGATCAACATGGCTCATGATACTAAGATGATGTAGGGTAGAACCCTAGTGGCTGATCTTTCACGAAAGGAGCGTATCCCGCAAAGAACACGCAGAACACGAGGAGGGAAACGAGGGGAAAATCACGAGGGGAACACAAGAGAACACTCAAACCAACAAGAATGATCACACATGCGCTAGATCCATGGACACAAAGAAAGATACAAGATCCAAAGTCAACAATGGACGATACAAGAGGTAACAGTATTCTCCGTGAGGAGGTCTTGATGGGGCCGCCCAAGAGGGGGTCTTGATGATCTTCTCCGCAAGGAGGTCTTGAATCCAAAGGGATCTTCTCCGTAGAGGCCGCGGTCTCTCTCGTGGACTAGATCCGATGTGGATGAGCAATGCTCTATCTCTCAAATGAGCTAAACCAATGCTAACCCTCACTAGGAGGAGGTGGGGAGTATATATAGTGCTAGCCCACGAAGGGGTAAGTGAGAGGGGGGATACATGGGCCCTTGGCCCGATCTCTGCGCACAGGCAGGTGCCGGATGTCCGGGCTGGGGGCCGGATGTCCGGTGGCTCACGAAGAGCCGGATGTCCGGGCCTCTGGCCGGATGTCCGGGCTGGAGTTGCCCGATTCTTCTGCTCTTTGGTTAGCGTGCTCCAGATTTCCAGGCGAAGGGGCCGGATGTCTGGGGCTTCGGGAGGATCCGGATGTCCGGGGCATGGGGCCGGATGTCCGGGCTATCAAGGTCGCTTCCGAAGCTCTCTGGATAGGAAGGGGCCGGATTTCCGGGGGTAGGGCCGGATGTCCGGGGCCTGTAGTAGTTGGTCTTCTTCCTTCTCCTTCCTTCGCTCCCGCACACACTTGGCCTTCGTCTTTAGGCTCTCCTTGGTCTCCTCAGGTGTACCTGAGTATGCACAAGGTCCGTGCTTGAAGTAGCATCCATGTCTTACAAGCGGAAAGGGAAGATTCGGAAAGGAGTGAGTTCACGTTGTGTCCAATGGCGTTTGCTCGAGTGTACATGGGGATGATCGTAGAATGCTCCGCACCATTAGCCTTGAGGGAGTTAGTCGGAGTGGCCAGGAGAGTGTCATGGCAGTAGGAAGGTTTTGTCGGAACACCATTGGTCCACCCGAATGGGAGTGCGAGGCCATGGGTTCCGTGGTGTGGGTACAGTGTACTAACCTCTACAGAGTGTGTGTTTAATCTATCGATAGCCGCGCCCGCGGATAAGGGCCCAGTTCGTAGTCTGTCACACTATGGTTCAACAGTTATAATAATAATTTTCTTAATAACAACCCCGGTTCGATGATGAAAGAAGTTGTTTGATCTTTATGTGATCGTGAGAGGATCACCGTGGTATCGAGGATACCGAGTTGTTGGATATTTGTGGTGTTATGCGAGAATCACGGGTAAAGGTCAAGCTCCTTGTGCTCATGTATTGATTACTACGGTATTGTTTATACCAAACTTGATTTGATCCTGAGATGATCGTGTGATGTCCGAGGATGGTAAGTGATGCATGTTACGCGATAACCCCGAGCAGAGTAAATTGATGCATGATAGTGTCATCATATTGCATGTTAGTATCATCATGTTTATATGTTCATGCCATGCTTATATTGTGCTATTGGTATCATGTTGTTCATGCCATGTTGTTAGATGATATCATGTTAATCCTGGTTAACCTGTAATTGCCATGCTGTTGTTTGTCTTGAATGCTTCTGGTTATTGTGAGCTTGCAAGTACATTCAATGTACTGACCTGGCGTGTCATGCCAGCATGCAGGTCAAGCCAGATTTGATTGTTTGTTTGCTGTGGATTCTTTGTTCGCGAGCTAGGGTAAGCGTTCCAGCCAGACTCCCTGCGGAGTGAAGTTCACCACCGTCTTTGTTGTTCCGCTGTTAGAGTTATTCCGCTGATTCGAGTGGTTCTACTGCTTGTATAGAGCAACAGTGGCAAGCTGTCGCCGTGCCGATGTAACCCCTTGTAACCAGTATAGATTGTAGTGAAGAGCTGATTTGTTCTATGCTAAGCAGTGCCGTATTCCAGAAGACTTCTCCTCGATCTCTGGGATGGAATACGGGCCGTTCCGGTTTCTCTGAGCCAGGGGTGCCACAGGCTTGGTATCAGAGCAGGTCTGGCTGTAGGACGCCCTAACCTGCGTGAACGTTGGAAAGCGGTAATATAGAGCCTGGTTGGTTTGTTGCACTTGATTGCTGCATTTGTTTGTTGCATAGCCTTCATATAGATTATTATCTGGTCGCTTGTAGTGATCTTGTGAGTGTAGGTGGTATCGGTTTCGATCCACTACCTGCACCCTTCCTCTTTGCATACCCGCTCATTGGTGTTTGGCGTCACCTCAGTCCCAGCAGAGTGATGCCCTGGTACCGAGTGTTCCAGACACCATTTGCAGGAGTTATGCTCAGGTATCGTGTCAATGTCTTTCCGCCACCCACCCATATCATTTCGGTGATAGACTAGTCTCTAACCTCAATGGTGCCATCCATCTCGTCCCTTTGGCAACCCTTACTGATATTTGTTGTGAGAAACGGGCAATGCCATCAAGCCTTGCTTTTCCTCCCCATCTTGCCCTGTCATTGCATTCTTTGGACGTGTACAGTTTCCTTTCGTACGCTTGATGATGATGTGGTTGTGACCTCCGTGTTCCACCCCGTGATCACCAAATCCGTCCTCGCCTCCGTATTCATCTAGTCGTAGCCGGTGTTCAGCCAGCGTTTGGTGTAGCCTTGGCTACATCAACTCCTTCAACATGTGGATTCACTTTCATGCACACCGCCACAGCATATTAGACCGTAATACCGGAGTTTCTACGAGATTTGTGTTCTTAGGTGTGCATACATATTATTGTTGTGAGTAGCAGTAATATGTGATGTTGTTTGATTTTACTATTTGTATGCTTGGTGTGCTATTGTTTCTATCATTTCTTTTCTTCTTTCTTTGGGCCTTCAGTGTTACATATTTTTTCCCTCATTAAAGTGCTCGTCAACCGACACAGGACCTGAGGAATCAGTAAGGAATTCAAATATTTGGAAACTCAGCTAAACAGAATGGAATTATCAGCAGACTGTAGTGAAATTGGGAATGTATCGTCTGAATGCCAAAGAAATTCCGGATGGACTGTCAATATCAAGTTTTCATTAATGTGCACTCCTCACAACAGTACAGATAATCAAGTCTCCCTCAGTGTGCACTCATCATAGTAGAAATGATCAAATCAGCAAGGAGATAAATTGTGTGCATGATCGACAGCATATTATCAGTCAAAGGTATGGTTCAGATGCAAGGTTTGATTCTTCATTGATGATGATTATGAAACATGATATACCTGGAAGAATGCAAGACTGTGCCATGTATTCAATACTCAGAAAGGAGGATAGTCCAGCAAACCCTGTTTCATTCAAGTAATCAACAACAGAAATATCAAGATGAGATATATATGTGGTAATCGGTCCGCATATCACAATGAGAAGCTTCTAGTGTAAGCAACCCAGTCTTCCCTCGCAAGCCACTAGAAAAGCTTCCAGTGCAAGATTCCTCCATCTTCCTCAGTATGATATATGGATGACTTCCCGTGCAAGATAGTACATTGTGAATTGACAGCAGATGGCAGTGCAAGAATCAGATCCGCAACAGTTGGTCAGAAGCACGAATCAATGAAAACACAAGTCTTCCTCGGGAATCAGATTCTCAAATATATGTGAAGGAAGCCAGATATTCACCTCAGTGTGAGAAAGGACTATGAAGATTGACGACGACACTAAGCTCTGTACAAGTACCTGTAAACCTGGAATATGATCCTGATGAACCCTTGTCGACTTTTCTCTGGTAAGGGCACCATGCTTGTGTTCTGAGCTATTTTTGGCCGATCGGGGTGGATGCTGAGTTTATATTTCTCTATTCAACAGCTGTCACGGTTTCTGAGCTGTTTTCTGGCCGACTCGTACAAGTGTTGAGTTTCTTTTTGTGGCAGTGTCCCTTTGCTCTGAGCTGCTTTTCAGCCGTCTTAGGGAACTTCCACGTTCTTCTTATCAACACGGTCTCATGCTCTGAGCTGATTTTTGGCCGTCTTGAGCCATGGTTGAGTTACTTCAGTAATGTCCTAAATCTGAGTTGTAAAGACCTTTCTGGTGGCTACAGATTTATTTGCCGATTTCTTGCAAGGGTTCGGATGATCATTTCCCTATGGTCAGAACTTGAGACGCGATGAACCTGCCAGTTAAACAATATTACCATGTCAGAAGATGCGGATAAGAGTACGCCTGTCAGAATGTTGCACCCATGGTCACACGGAGAAACCATATGACCCTGCTCCTTCAGCCAAGGATCCAGATAAGAAAAACAGTAATGGAGTAGCAAGACCGGTGATGCAGGTATGAAAATGGTTGCAAGACCCACATGGTGCAGATATCCGGACAGTCTGAGTCAGTATGGATCACCATGGCTATTCACCTAAGGGGGTCTACTCAATTTTGGTAAAGAATCCATATCCACACAACCCACTCAATCAACAGCATATGCTCAGAATTGCCAGTATCGAATTTCTGAGTCTGTCAAGTCAGACTAAGGGTCCATTCAACAGTTTGGCCCCGGCAAGCGACAGTCAAATATTTGGAATGGATCTAATACTCTAGGAGGTGGAGCCAGTTAGGAAACTTCTGTGATGAGTCAGAATCTGTTAGGAAATGGTTATGCCTCAACTCACAGTTTGGAACCCAAAGGATCTGTATTCAGTGAAAAAAAACCTAATGCAAGGAGTTAGAGCTTGGTTGTTCATCATGAAAATTTGATCACCACTTCATGGAAGGTTGTCAGTGCAGACACAACAATCAAAAATCACTCTCGGATTTGTGAGACAGGCATATATTGCAGTTAGGATAAACTATCACATTCAGCTAAGGCAACAGATATGAAAATAATTGGAGCCTGTATAAGCATGAACAAGACAGGTAAGATCTGTCAGAATGTGGATATAGTGAAGAAAACCACCCATAGCCATTCAGATAAAATTTTAGTGGGAACAACAATAAAGGAAAAAAGGATACCCGAGTTGGAAATGGTTTCCTTAAGTCAGTATATTCATACTTGTTCCCTGAGCAACCAAATCTCGAGGACGAGATTTATTTAAGGGGGTAAGAGTTGTAAGAGCCTGGTTTTTGGCCCTTTCTTTTTCTTTTGATTTACTAAGGTTTTTGCTTGAGTTTTCTTTTTCCGTGGCTGTGTGGTATGGAAACTGAAGAAGATGAACTCTTCTTTGCTACCAGAGTGGCTTGTCATACCCAAATCCTTCCCTAGACATTTCCATTTTCATCCTAGCCAAAATCCCAATAATCTTTTGATTGGGAATATTCCTTTTTTGTTAACGGAATTATCTTTTTGCCCTAGGTTGTGAAGCAACCTATATTCCCCTCACTCCTAAAATTCCCAAATAATTCTCATAAATTGTTTGGTTCATATATCCCTCAAATATGGCAAAATATTTCATTTGCCATGTAAAAAATAATTCATTTCCTATTCTGCTCTAAATGGCACATTGTGAAGCAGGTGCCATTTACCTTTTCCCAATTGACCCCAAAAATTTTGGACATCTTTTAGTGTCCAAATAATTGCCTCATGCCAAAATTCAACTTAATTTGCCTAGCAAATATTCCTCAGCAATTTTTCAAAGTTCCTGTGTGAGGGAATTGTTTGTGAAGGAAGTACTAGCTAGGTTAACCAAATTGAGTTAAAATTTTGCATGGTCCTTGATATCATCAAATAAAAGCCCTCCTCAAGATTTGAGCTCATTCAATACATCCATGTGAGCTGAGCATCAATTCTTTGTTTCTGTCCAAATTTTCAGTTAGTGAAGCAAGTATAGTTTATCTTGCTCCATTATTTCTGAAAATTTTACAGGACCTTATCCTACCCATATAACCTATCTCCAAAAATTTCGGGCTCAATGCATCTAGCCATTATCCCTCTGGATTTTTCCTAAGTTTCTGTCCAGGTTGAAGCATTGTGAAGCAAGTACCATTTTGGTGTATCCATTTGGTATGAAACTTTTACAGTGACTTCATATTCTTATATAACCTATCTATTCCTAATTTAAGCTCAATCCAAGCTAGTATGTGAGTGCCACTTCCTCATTTCCAAATCTGACCAGTAGTGCAGTTTCTACAACAAGTGCTATCTAAACCCCTCTGTATGAACTGAAACCCTGCCATCCTAATGATCTTAGTGAGTGATCAACGCCAGTCAAATCTCATCCTTAATCACCAAGAATGTGAACCACAGAAAGTTCCAAATACCTTGCTGTTCCTTTGTATTCTTGCTATCTGTGATCATACCAGGGATCACTATGCTTGTTTCTCTCCCTCTTGGCTTTCTCCTTGCTGTGACCTATCATGCAGATATGGTCGGCTGACTCGGGTGCAACCGCCTGCACCAGCTCACTCGGTGACCACCGCCCTGGCACGCCATGGACACGAGCTGAGCGTCGTTTGCTTCGGGCCCCTCCTCCTATCGTTGTCTTCGCGCGCGTGAGCATGTCTAATAGCTAGCAAGCGTCATTGCCATCCTCCTGGATCCATTTCCCCCCTCCGTCCGCTTCCTCACCGACGCAAGCTGCCACGCGCCCACGGACGAACAGTGGTGGTTTAGCTCGGAGCTCGCCGTCTTCTTCCTCCCTGCGCTCCCTTGGCCGCCTCTTCCCCGTGAGCTCTCCCTCATGTTCCCTCTCGTCGCCTACCTCCGAGCTCATGCGCGTGCACACGCGTCCGCGGCGACGCCAGCTCGGCACCACCCTACTCCGGCTATACAAAGCCACCCCGGTGCCATTTCCCTTCGCCATCGACCTTGCCTCGCTCCTCTAGTCCTCCCTAATGCCTTGCCCGAGCCCCGGAGCCTCTCCTCGCCATGATTGACCGCCATGACCATCGTGGCCTCCCTCCTAAATTAGCTCTAGCCCGAGCTCTCTCCTCCTTCTATCACCACTAGTGCACCACCTAGTCCCCGTAGATCCTCCCCATCTACTCCGTTCGTCGCCAGACGAACCCTAGCTCCACCCCGTAAAAGCCCGAAGCCGCCGTCCGCCGCGGGTGATGCCCCGCTCGCCTCCGACCTCTCCGGCGACCGCGCCACCCATAGGCGGGTCCACCTCCGTTCCCTGAGTCCAACGGTAGGTCGGGCTTCACCGTTGGTGTCCGGAGCTGCGAGCACGGTCGCCAGCGCCGGCCCTGCCCGCTAGCCGCGCGGGCGAGCAAGAGGAAGCGAGGAAGACGACGACACCCCTCCCCCTACCAGTTGGTCTCGCACTTCAGCCTCACGTGTTGACCGGGCCGGCCCGCTGACGTGGTTAAGTGGAGACGTACTCTGTGGAGTATGCTTTCCCTTAACTGAAAGCGCGTTCATTTCTTCTTCGGCTGTAATTACGTTTTCATCTCCGGAAAGCGTATTTTCTCAAAACCGCTTGTGCCTTATCCACTCGGGGACTTGTTTGTGATGATAGTTTTGCAGAAAAGTCCTTGATCTTCATCACCTCAGAACGTTTTTCTCGAGACTTTGATTGAGGTGAAACCATCGCCCACGTCTTCGTCTCACCGAGCCCATTCCGTTCCCATTATTTTCACTATGTTTTGACATACTGGAAATGACCATTTTGCCCTTGCCCCTAATCAGCCCGCTCCAAGAGAGAACCCTTTCCGGCGATTCTATCCGCGGCTTCACCGCACATCTTCCCGGAGCCTTCTTCATCCCGTGGCAAGCCACAACACCCACTTGCATGATGGCCATGCAGTAGCCATGGTTTTGAACTTGAATATTTAAGAAATTTCTGAATGCGTTGATACGGTTATCGTTGTCTTGGTGATGCTTATGGATCTGTGTTTACTTTCATGATATTTTTTATGCACCTGGTTATCATGTACTAGTTTCTAGTATTTCTATCGTATGTCATGCTTGGTGGAAGTACATGTTTGTAATGGTCTTCGGTGCATGACTATCGTCTGTTCCGAGTACCGTTGTTATGCATGCTCCGTTGCATTTAGTTGGTTAAATGCTTGCGTGAAAGTATTATCGTTATGTTATGGTATTTATTTCTGATGCTAGTGGTCATGCTATGCTTATGGTATAGTTATGCTTGTGTTATTCATGTTTGTTCATGCTCATTTGGACATATGATTTATGGTTGGAGATTATGTTCCACATCCCTGCTCATGTTGGTATCATGCATTGTAGTTGCATCATGTTATTTTCTTATGACTCAGCTAATTAATATGCAAGTTAAACTGGACTGTAATCGAACTTGAACATCTATTGGTTGAGTCATAGTTCCATTGTATCGAGCTGACCAGTGCAGCCACACTTGCCTTTATGAACTGGGTCTATTGTCATGCCTCGCGCCGATGCCTCCAACGAGGGAAGGTTATGCGCGGCCGCAACCTTGGCCGGGTAGGACGACATGAGCCTTGTGTGCCCATGTTTGGTTTTGAGCTCATGTCCCCGTTTGGGACCGTTTTGGCACGACGGTGGCCGTTGATGCCTTTGGTAGGCACGGGGCCACCCATGACTTAGCCCAGAGGGAGTTAGTCGGAGTGGCCGGGATGGTGTCATGGCAGTAGGACGGTTTTGTCGGAATGTCGTTGGTCCACCCGAGTGGGAGTGCGAGGCCATGTGTTCCGTGGTGTGGGTACATTGTACTAACCTCCGATAGTCGCACCCGCAGATAAGGGCCCAGTTCGTAGTCGTTCATAGTAATTATAAGAATTTGCTTAATAACAGCCCCGATTCGATGATGAAAGAAGTTGTTTGATCTTTATGTGATCGTGAGAGGATCACCGTGGTATCGAGGATACCGAGTTGTTGGATATTTGTGGTGTTATACGAGAATCACGGGTAAAGGTCAAGGTCCTTGTGGTCATGTATTGATTACAACGGTATTGTTTATACCAAGCTTGATCTTATCCTGAGATGATCATGTGATGTCCAGGGATGATAAGTGATGCATGTTATGCGCTAACTCCGGGCAGAGTAAGTTGATGCATGATAGTATCATCATGTTGCATGTTAGTATCATCATGTTTATATGTTCATGCCATGCTTATATTGTGCTATTGGTATCATGTTGTTCATGCCATGTTGTTTAGATGATATCATGTTAATCCTGGTTAACCTGTAATTGCCATGTTGTTGTTTGTCTTGAATGCTTCTGGTTATTGTGATCTTGCAAGTACATTCAATGTACTAACCTAGCGTGTCATGCCAGCTTGCAGGTCAAGCCGGATTTGATTGCTTGTTTGCCATGGATTCTTTGTTTGTGAGCTAGGATATGCGTTCCAGTCAGAGTCCCTGCGGAGTGGAGTTCACCACCGCCTTTGTTGTTCTGCTGCTAGAGTTATTCCGCTGCTTCGAGTGGTTCTACTGCTTGCATAGAGCAATAGTGGCAAGCGTAGTGTCGGCGTGCCGATGTAACCCCTTGTACCTAGTATAGATTGTAATAAAGAGCTGATTTGTTCTATGCTAAGCAGTGACGTATTCCAGAAGACTTCTCCTCAATCTCTGGGTTGGAATATGGGGCATTCCGGTTTCTCTGAGCCGGGGGTTCCAAAGGTGCGCAGCTCAGGAGTAAAGGTGTAGCAGCCTGCTGTGGTCACGGAGCCCGTTGCGGTGGCGGAGCCTGATCCTGATATCCACGCACCGCTGCCACAGGCAGCGAGCTATCTTGACGAAATGGTGCTGGGAGCGCAGGAGCGTTTTCTTGCGGCCTTGGGACACCTTGGCAGCTTCCTTCTTCGTGCGCAGACGCCCGACGTGGCGGGCCATGCCGTGGGACCGCGCATCTTGGAGCGAGGGCGCCGTCTTGATGCGGTGACTCTCCGTGAGCCACGTGTCTTGGCGCGAGGGCGCCGTCTTGATGCGGAGGCGGCGGAGGCACTCTGTGAGCCAAGTCGCCTGCAGCTGGAGGTGGGCGAGGCAGCGAGAGGGATGGTCCAGGAGAGCCCCCGGCAGCGCTGACGAGCTCGGCGATGCGGTCCAGCTAATCATCGTAGAGGTCGTCGACCCGGCGGTAACGCAGGAGCTCGCGTGCCATGAGCAGCGTGCCCTACGCGTCCGTGGGAACACGACGAGCCGGCCGGAGTGAGTGACGGGGTGGCGGTATGTCCGTTCCGCTGCACGGAGGGGTGCAGCTACAAAGCCTGCTGCTCGTTTTTTGCTGGGCCGGTGGTAGCGTTGGCAGCGGGTGATGGAGAACGGTGGGGAGGTCCGCCAACGGGCGCCGTCTGAGCCATGCGGGCGGCGAGTGCGGCTCGGCGCTCAGCACGGGCCCGGCGAGCATCGGACATGGATGCGGTGGAGTAGTGGAGCGTGAATCAATGGAAGAAAGGCCTCAGCGCACCCCTACCTAGCCCGCCAAATGTCAGATTGTGGGTTCCGACAAATCCTTGAGGTTCGAACACTGGGATGCGCAAGAAGATCTCTCCCTTGCTCGCTCTCCCAATGATCTCAAGGCCTAGCTCGCCGAACCCAAGGAATAATGGACACTAGAGTTTATACTAGTTCGGGCCACCGTAGTGGTGTAATACCCTACTCCAGTGTGGTGTGGTGGATTAGCTCGTGGGCTAAGGATGAACTAGTATAGTGGACGAACAGCCTCCTGAGGAGAGGTGTTCTTGAGCTCGATGAGCTGGTGAGATGGCCTTGGTGGAGTGGATCCAATCCAAGATGAGCCGATCCATGACTACGGTAGTGGCAAGTCCTATTTATAGAGGCCCTGGTCCTCTTCCCAAATGTTTAGGCGGGAAGGGATCCTACAATGGCCAATTTCGAAGGGAGACAACTAATACAAGTTATCTTGACAAAAGGTGGTCTTCGCCTGCCAAAGGCTCTGGTGGTGACGCCGCCGTGGGCTCCGCGGTTACCTCCGTCCTGCTGGTCTCTGGTCTTGTTGCACCGATATGGCAACCTTTGCCTAATGCCTCGGGACTCCTCGCCTGCGCATGCTTCCTTAGCACCAAAGAGCAAACTGGTACTCTACGCCTGCTGGTGCCCGCCTGGCTTCGGTCGTCATGGCTCACATCAGGCGGACCTCGCGAGGTGCCCCTTGCGTAGATATCTCCGCTCCTCAGGAGCCAGCCTAGCGAGGCCGCCCCATAGGAGGTCTTGGTGTCGTCCTCCTCGCGAGGCTTGGCCCCTCGCGAGGGTCTTGAGTGGTTGCTGCTGAAGATGGGCCGTACCAGGCCGTTGGTGGAGCCACGCCCTGGGCCGCGGGCAGGCAAGTCTGGGTACCCCCGTTCCCAGGACGCCGACAGAGTCCGCAACATGACTTGCCCCATTATCTATCTTTTACGGGGATAACTAGGACCGCACCGAGGGGCATAGTCGTACTGACACATCTTTGCTTGTGTGTACCAATTAATACCATCGTTAATAAAAAAATTGGTTCCGAATCGATTGGCATAGTCATACTGTCACATTTTGCTTGTATGGACTAGGCTCATTATCTACTAGTGGAGTAAAACCTAGCACCGCATCGAGGGGCATAGTTGTACTGACACATCTTTTTCTTGTATGGCTTGATGAACACACATCGTTAGTAAGAAGCGATACTATCGTATGTTGATGTGAATCTGTGACATAACTTGCCCCATTATGTATCTTTGTTAGGGGCGGTATTGTGTAATGTGTTGTGGCGTCACATGTGTACACCAGTGGGAGGAGGCGAGTCCGTTACATGAATTTGTGGTTCAAAGCGTACCATCATTTTTTGTATTTTTTGTTATTATTTTCAAGAAATATTGTAGTTAATTTGTATATTATATGTAAGGTATTTCAATTGTACTTTTTGATTGTTTTTGTTGAACTATTATGAGGTCTTATTTGGGCTTTACCTGTTGGTTTTCTCCCTCTATATTAATTTTTGTTCTTAATGTATTTTATTTTTGCTATTATTTTATAGGAACTACCCTGAGATAGTGGGTTTTGCCTTTTTTTTCTTCCACGATCGTGGGCTTTAGCCGTCAGTTTTCTTCCAGTCCCCTTTTAACCTCCGCTCTCCTCCGTTCCCCTCCCCTCCCCTCGGTTAGTTATTTGCAATCGCTTCCTTGTTCGTTCCCCTCCTCTCCTCTTTGGCGCATAGAAGGTGCCTGTCCAGTTTCGCCGCGGGAGCGTCAGCCGACGGGTTGAACTCCAGAGGAATCACCATGTCTTGTGTTTGTTCCTTTCATGTGCCCTTGACTCCCCTCACATCCTATTTTCTACTGATTTTTCATGTATTCTATGTTGTTGCTCTCCTGCTGTCTCAGGCTGGATTCGCTAGGCGGGAGCTTTGTTTGTATGGTTTTTTTCCGGTGAGCGACCTGCGTGTCTCGAACTGGATTCGGAGGTGGAGTTTGTATTTGGTGGTAAGAATTTTGCTTGTTTGGCATCCTTCGTTTCTGAAATTGGTAAGAAGCCTAATTTTTTGTCATGTGTCTTGCAGTTCTGGTTTGGCAGATTTTACTTTTGTAGATCTCGATGGGTACGTCACCTAGTCCGAAGAAGGTGGATGCAGGTAATTCATTGTGCTAAAACTTTTCTTTTTGTTTTTGTTGATGATGTTTTACCAGATCTGGTGCATAATAGGTTTTTAGTTGTATAGGTGTTGTCGTATGGACATTACAAGTTGTATGTGCCCTGGAATGTGTGGTACGTCTAGTTTTTAGGTTGTCATAACTTGCATACAAGATGGAGTACTGATGACTATGTGTAGTTTGAACTATTGTGGTGGTGGCATCTGAATAGTTTGTAACAGTCTAAAGAGGACTTCTAGGATGTTGAAAGATTTTACATTTTGAAGTTCGGTGCGCGAGTTGTGGGGTTATATTATTTTATTGTTGTTGTCATGTTGAACTGACGTGTTGTCATGTTTGTGCACTGGTAGGGTTAATATAATTGAATTGATTGCTTGTTCATGTATTTTATTTTTTTTTCTTCCCTTTTTGCTGATTATCATGTTGTTACAGATGTTGGAGTGACAGTGCCTCTTGATTCTAACAAATCAGACCGCTTTCAAGATCTTGTGAATGTTATTTTTAAGATACCAAATCCTCTAGAAGAACTTGTGAGTGTTGCTGGTGTTTCTTTTTATTTGCTCTTTTTTAACAGTCTTGCATACATAAATGTGTTTAGTTACCTTAGTTGTTTCTTTTTTATGTCTGACGCTATGCACCTTATTTTATTTGTCTGTGCAAAGTTGATGGTTTTTAATTTATATTTAAGTGCTTATGGTTTTGGTTTATGCGGTTAATGATAGTGTGCTGCTGCTGAGGACATTACTGATGTTCGGAAAGATATTAATGATGGAATTTATTCTCTCAATTTTGGTGATGGTGATGGGAGCTTGCAGTTGTCTATTACTCAGTCTCAGAGTGTGGATGGCATTGAGCCTATTACTCAGGCTGAGGACCTTTCTATGCAGTTATAGCTAGAGGACGAAAGGATAATAAAGAAGAAGAGTGATTTTCACAAGAGAAAGGAGTTGCAACAGCGTCGAAAGGCTGGTTGTTGCAACCAAGCGCCGAGGATGTTGCTCAAGCTATAGATGATGAAGGTGGTGACGAGGCCGTTGCAACTAGTCATGCTGTGTCTCATGGAATAGACATGACTGTCAAGACAAACTTGTTGCAGACTCGGTTGATGCAAGTGTTTCCTCGTGATGCAGTTAAGTCAAAGAAAACTTTTTTGAAGAGGGAGATGGTAGATCCAAATCCTGATGGCACACAGAGGCGTAGCCCACATGTGAAAGCTGCTTCCCAACCTGATGCAGATAGTTTGTTGTCAAGATTGTTCCAGGCACACTTGGTGGCTCCCCTGTTCGTCAGAGTCCATGAGTTTTGGAAAATAAGAAGCCTTCTTCGTCTTCTCTTCCGTAGCTCTCTTCATTGAAGGAAAACAAGAAGTGCAAAGTTCCTCCTGCAAAGGTGAACCAAGGTGTGAGAGGCATGCTCGTGTCAATGCTGAAGATCCTGCATTTGAGGGAGATGATATTGAAGTTAATTCTGAAGATGAATATGCAGTGGTATGTATTATTTTTGTTTTTATTTTTAGTATTTGAAATTTTCTAGTTAGTGGCATTGTTTATCATATTCCTTTGTTTTTAGTCTTTGCTGAAGTAGGTTATTGATTTACTGTGTTGATTTGTATTAGGCAAGCACACTGGACTTAATTATATTCGTAAAAAATATTTTTGTTTTGGGATACATGTTTGTACTGTATGTGACTTTCTAGTTGTACTTCCAATAATTTAATTGTGTCCGTGTTGGTTTGCTGGCCAGGTGAGGCTTGGCCAGTTGAGGGTGGTACTGACATTATTTTTATAGTTGAACTTGTGCAATCTTTTTTTACCTTCTTGCCTTCATATGTTTGCATTGTTTTTTATATTCATTGAAGTAAGTTGTGCCTTCTTTATTTCGTTTACGAGCCCGGTCAAGCCGGTGAGAGACAAATGATGGAAAAGTTGCTTTGGATGAAGGTGACTTCCAGTGATTGAATATAACTGTGCGATGTTTGTTTATGTGTGTTCGTTTGCTTGAGAGTCGCCATGTGGCTAGAGTTCATGCAACTGGTTTTGGTTTTGTCTTCCAATGGAAGGTGAAGTCTAACATTTCCCGCCCTCTGATGGGAGTCTTGTACCTGAAGATAGATCCTGATACGATGACTCTTGACATGGGCGAGGCGAATAAGAAGCTTCGCATCATTAGTGTTGGTATACAATAGCTTTTTGGGCTCCCTCATGGTGGTCACTTTACACCAAGGTCGTCAGAGGACGGATATGACGACCCTCTGATGAAGTTAAGATCAGATCTTTGCATTAGCAGGAGCCAAGATATCAAGACGAAGGATTAGAGGGATAAGCTCAAGGTGCTTGTCAAGGATCCTAGTAAAGATGACCTTGCTCTAAAGGTGTTCTTCATTATTGTGTTCTTGAAATTTATGTTGCCTAGTGCCACCACCCGTGTTTCTAGAGAGGCCACAATGTTTGAGGATCTCGTTATCAAGGACATGGCTAATATGGATTTTTTCCAGCTGATGGTTAATGAGCTTAGAAGGGCTATTGTTAGGTACCAAGATGGTGTTACCTTGGGGAAGGCAATCACAGGATGTGCTATAGGGCCTATAGTAATGTACCTTTACTGCCTCATCCGTGGCAACATTCCGAATGTTGACATGTGAGTCCCCCGCTTATGTTTCATGGATCAGGACAAGCTTTTTGTTCTAGTTGATGCAAATTTGATAAGAAGAGGCAATGCAGATCCATGGACTTGGTTGTGTGGGAAGCTTCCGGTGAGTTTTATTTCTATCATGTCTTGCATCCCTTTTATTTTTTAGTTATAATTGTTTTGCTGGAGTGAACATGTGTACTACAGAGTACCTATTTTAGATTTGTATGTTCCTAAGCTTTTGAGATTTTATGTATGATCTTTAGTACTGTAGTGCCATATGTGGTTGAATTGAATCTCTTGTCCACATGACCTGTTTGTAAACACTAATAAGTTGGCACTGACAGTGAAAGCATGTTAGTACTGAGGATTTAAATCTGTTAATTTAATGTTATTTTCCCTGTGTGTTGCATTGATTAATTAACTCCTTTTCCCTTGTTCGTAGAGTAAAACTCATGAGGACGTTGTCTTTTTTCGGATCTATAAAAGGCCAGTCCTGGAGATGTCGTCTCAAGTTCCCAAGATTTCATCTCTTCATGATGAGTTGAGAGATTCTCGTAGTGTTGAGGGTGCTGGTTATGTTCCCCTGGCCCTAGTGAGGCTAGTACTTCACAGAGGTAGGGTTTTGGTATTGATGTAGCTATTTCTGCATTGGAGCGCTTCGAGCATATTTTTATTAATGTGCGTTCTGAGCTGGGAAAGGTCCCAACTACAGTTGAGCGTCTAAGTTGTATTTATGGTATCCTTCCTAACGGTCATCAATTTAATGCTGATGAAGCAGTGGACTATATTGAGATGCAGAGAATGTTAATTGGTGATATGCGCGATGGTGCTGCTCAACTAATTCAGAGCTTGGTGCATCTATTGAACAACGTGAAGTGTTTCTAAACTATGTAAGACTCTCGCTGCAAGCTATTCGAAGAAGGTGTTGATGTTGTTATCAAGTAGATGGAAAAGGATGAGGCTGCGGCCAGGAGGGCTGGTGATGATACGGAGGCTAATATTTCTGATCACCATATGAATGATGTCGGTTTGGAGTCCCCTCTTCTTGAGGTGAGTCAGTCCTTGATATTTGCATTCTTACTAGGTTGTTCTGTTGTTAGTAATGTAGTTGAACTTGCTCCTGTTCATTTTTTATTTTTTATGCAGGTGACCAGTCATGGTGTTGAGGCTGCTATTGACTGTGGAGTTAATGATCCATCTACTAAAAAGAGCAAGGTTATTTTTATTTTTTATTGTGTTTATATAGATTCTTGGATTTTCATGCGCACCAGTGTGCCTTACATGTTCATTTTTCTATCCCACATCGTTAAGAATTGTAGGTGATATCTACCTTTGTCAGTGTAGTTTAACTTTTTTTGCGTTGTTGCTAATAAGAGCGTTGTTTTTGCTTTATTACTATGAATCATGATCCTATTGTTGGTGATGAGCCTTGTTCGCTCATCGGTGATGTTCCTTTAAATGTTAGTGACAGCAACATCAGTGATGTTGTTGCTGAAGCTGCTAAGGTTTGTTTTGTGTGCTTGCATTAATTTTATACGCACCTTTCGCCGTTGTTTCGTGTAGCTGTAACTGTTATCCTGTGCATCTCTTGTGGGTAGCTAGTTTTGCTCATTTTCTTCACTGTCTGAATTTTTGTTTTTTCAGATGGCTGATGTTGAGCGCGAGGCGGCCGTTACTGTTGGAGCAGATACTTGTGTTGTTCCATTTAGCAATGGTTGTGATGTTGTTGCCAAAGTTGCTGATGAGGATGTTGGTACTGCGAGCATACTTGATGCCAAATCTTCTGGTGTTGGTATTGCTGAGAATTATAATTTTTTTGATTTTCAAGATTTGCAGCCAGAAAATTTCCAGCCTAGAAGGCTTGACTACGGTGATGCATTGGAAGACGCTGACGTGTCTACGGTAGAGGAGGTGCCATCTAAGGATCATGATTTAATTCAGTCGATTTCTTATGGCCCCTTGACGCAGGAGGCACTCCTGTCGTCCCAGGATTTTGTATCTTCAGACCATGAAAGCACAACCATATTGGTGTCATCACTAAATCTTCCGTCATCAAACCCTGAAAGTGCAGGCATATTGCTGTCGTCACAGGATCTTCTGTCGTCAAACACTGAAAGTGCAGGTAAGGACTTGTAAATGAGGTGTACTTCTCATTTATGGCATGACGACCATGTTACCATGTAGGGCTTGAACTTTTTTTCTTTTTGTACAAGCAGAAGGTGCTAATGTTGCTAAGGTTGATTCGTTTTTCTTTGCTGTTACGAGGTTGCGCACGAACTGTGGGAAATGGTTACTGTGCGATTTTGCTTGTATCATTTTTGTCTCTCCCTTTCACTCATATGATTATTGTTGTCACTGCAGTAGTTTTAATTCCTCTCATCTTGTGTTTCCCCTAGTGAAAAGCCGACGTTCCAAAATAACGACTGCGATGCTAGTGTTGGTTCTGTAGCTAAAGCGTTCGTCCTCACTAGCATGCTCAACTCAGAAACTGCTTACGTTGTTTTATATTCTCTATGTGAGAAGTACAGAGACACTCACAAGTTGAGTGTTCCCAGATGGGTGACGGTCAGTGTTTTGCTTTGAACATAGGAGGATATGTTATTTTCTAACTTTTGTTCTTTTTGTACAACAAACCAAGATCCATAATGGAAATATTGATGCTAATGTGCGGCAGTGGTTCTCAAGATCAGGAATGATGGTTATGACCAAGTACGTGACTCATCCTGATGTTTGATGTTTTTGTTTGTGTATTGATGAAAGATGCAAGATCTTATGTATACTTATTGTACTCATGAACTAGAACTGTCATGTTTCGTGCAAGTTTGGAAGGTGGGAGTGAACTTGTGTAGCATGTTTTTTTCTTGTACTTAGGAATGATGCATGCTCTTTTTTGAAGCTGAACTTATTGTAGCAAGGAAGTCGAACTGATATGTCTCTTGCAAGTTTGGGCAGTCGAGATAAACTTGAGTAGCCTTTATTTTTTTGTATTGAGTTGCTTAATTAGAACTTATGATTGTCTGATCTGTTTCGATTTCTGAATTTCAATTTCCGTCTTTTTTATTGTTTTGGAGGTTGAATTTTTAGTTTCATTGTAAATTGTTAATTCCATTTTTTCTCTGCGATTTTTTTGTCAGCCTCTTTTCCCTACTTTTGATCCGCCGTCATTTGTGACTGCCATGAAGCCTGGTGAAGATGTTGGGCATTGGTTCTTGGTTGTTCTGAATTTGAGGTTCCGTCGTTTCGAGTGTCTTGACTTACTCCATGATGAAACCTGGAATGGTGTTTTTAGATTCTTGAGGACTATGATAGATAATATAAGAAGGCTTTGGAGGGAGTCTAGTGAGACAGGGCCAAACCATTCTCACTAACGCATGTTGTTGGTTTCTCCTGCAAAGTTCGTTCGTGTGCCACAACAGGAAAACACATGAGTATCCATTTTAACGAAATTTACTAGTTGTTTTTGTTGCTAGAATGCGTGGTTTTCCAATTTTTTGTTGTATTCCTGTATTTTAAATTTGTAATGTACCCTTTGTTTTTTCTTGTTAACAGGCATGATTGTGGCTTCTTTATGCTACAAAACTACAAGACCTATCATTGCCGGGAGGATGGTGTGATTGAATTGTTGGATTACACCCACGAAGACATTCTTGTCATTAGAAAGACTCTGCTGTATACCTGCACCACCAGCGATGTTTTTGATGTTGACTTCCGTGGTTTGTGTGGCATCGAACCTTGTATGTATGCATGACCTTTTGTCTTTCTTCCCAGATTTTTCCTCTTGACTAGTACTGTCATGAATTCTGTGTTTGAACTTACCCTTTTGTGCGCTCCTCCTTTTTTCGTTGCAGGTGAGTGGCCGGATCTTGGGGAGAATCACTACAAGATCTTTGGCAGCCAGTTCTCGGAGCTCGAGCGTTTGGCTATTGATTTGAGCCAGGGGCGTTCTCTTGAAAAGACAAAATCTGGTGTTATGAAGGGGGGTTGGGAGCTCTCAAAGGTTCTACGGCTGTCGGTCTAGAGAGCCCCTCTATACCCAAGAATCCCATTATGCAATTGATAGACAGTGAAGATGGAATGGGAAGAGTCACGAGGAGTGCTGCTGCCAAGGGTGTATTCCCCTTGCTGGAATAGTAGGCCATAGAGCCAGTGTTGCTAGGAAGGATGCTGCATTGAGGTCTTCCAATGTTACAAGCATGAAGCATGCACCCAAATCCCTGATTAAGTTTTGCTCCCCCATGCAATAGCTTCACCCTCGTAAATTCCTTCACCTGGACAAGGCTCGCCAGTTGTATAATCTATTGGTTAGTGATGAAGTACGTGAGAAGTATGCCAAGTGAGTATCTCTCATTGTGTTTCCTCTTCTTTTCTTCCTGTTGTTTTCTAACTGCTAAATAAATATGCCCTTAGCTGCTCATTTCATATATCTTGAACTGCTATGAATGCCTTATCTTCCTTTCCCTCCTTTGGTTATATGTGTGCTGCAGGACTATGTTCTCACTAATACCTCGGCCCAATGATAACGTAACTACCTTCACTAGCAATCGCATATGGGAAGTTTTTGCACCTAGACAACTAATGGAGGGTGATGTAATGGACTTCCTCATTCATGATTGGAAACGAGATCCCGAAAGAAATGTTGATTTCACATCTGGAAAAAGGATCTTGCCGAGTCCATATTTCATCACGGCAATGAATCAGATCATTTGTTTTTTGTGAAACAAGACAATGTATTGTTTTAGAAGTTTTAAAAATACATTCCTTATTGATCCTTTTCCCCTATCTATTTCTTTATGCGTTTTCACAGGTTGTGCTTGACTGTTTGTTTTACGGCGATGAAGAGAAAGAGTTTAATGTGGCGAGTGCAGCGAGAGATTTCAAGAGCTATGTTAAAGATGGGGAAGACTTGCTCACTGTCGACCTTGTGAGATCTACTAGCTGATTTTGGTTTTATTTGTTTGCTGTGATGTAGGTTTTTATTTTTGAATATTTAATATCTCTTTTGGTCATTTGTTTTTAGGTCATGATACCTCTATTCAAACCTATGGTTTTATCAAAGGATTTGAAAGTGAACCGTTTTTCCTTATATGTCATGAATTGGTACCGAGGTGCCATTGACATCCTCGACTCTTTACCATATGGGAAGAACCATCGTCCTTCAAAGAACACATATCACAAAGACTGCGATAAGATTCTGAGTGATATTGATTATCCCTTCTATATTAATATTTCCGCCATTTGTTTCTGCTTTTTTGAGACCTGAAATGTGTGGTTTCTTTTCTTTTTTTTGGTGTTCTTTAATTTACAGATCTCTATATTGGTGGATGTAATGAAGGCTGTGTAGGTTTGATGCTCAGTATAATGCAAGCAAGCGACCCAATTGGAAGGTTTTAGCAAAGAGACCAAGGTTTCTCAAGGTTCCCTTTCAAGGGTCGAATGAATGTGCCATTATGCTCTGAAGTTTGGGGGGACCTATGATGGTGAAAAGATCATCGAGAACATTAAAAATAACAATGTGGGTTCTAGTTCAGCTTTCACTTTCTATGTTTGGCTGATTGTCTTTTCCTTTTGTGTTTCATGATTTTTTATTATTTGTTTTACTATTTTGCAGCCGTGTATTGTTGATTGGAGTGCTGATCTCTATACGGTTGTATTCAACCCAAATAACCAGGTTTTGGTGACGGAGCTCCCCAAGGAGGTTCAGGCTTTGGCTCCTGGTGCATAGAAGAATTGATTATGATTTGCATAGTAAATGGGATACTTGTGTGATTTATGTCTTGAAAACATTGTAGGCTTTGTATGTGGGGTTTGGATGTCTTGTCAACTATGTAAGAACCATGATACTTTGTGATGTTTTTAGTGTGGCATAGCGTTTTACAAACTTTTTTCTGTGATGATAATGTGGTTGAATAGCTGCTTTGCTTGTGTCTGTTTTCTAGGGGATTTGTTTTGGTTAAGTTTTACTTGCACTGAAGACTTATACACTAGTTGAACTGAACACTTTTTCGGTGCACTGCGAGTTATTGCTCAAAAGTGAGACTTATTTTATATTCATCTGTCCCAACCTAGTTGAACTGAACACTTTATAGTTTTTGCACCCTCTTTCGTGTACTTACGGTATAGTGCTATGAGTACTAAATCATAATTTCATACAACGAAAGGCTTTGAAAATTGGTGGAACATTGGTATGTGGATATAGCGTGAGTCGACTGACCCTTCGTGGTTTTTGTAGAACTGATGTCGTATAATATGTTTGAACTGAATTTTTTTGTGATTGAGATTATTTACGATGAAATCGTTAGTTGAGCTCTAGCCAGATTTTATTTAAATAAGAAATTTAGCTGATTTGACAACTAATATTTGGTTGAACTTCTTGCATTTTAGTAGTTGAACTTCCAAAGTAAAAATTAATCCACTGGTTTAAATTAGCTACATTTAACAGATAGCTCTATTAAGTTCTCCGCTTTTTAAAGTATCATTGTTTTAGTAGAATATTTTTTATCCTTATTTCCGTGCTGCAGAGCTAAATTTATTTTATTTGAAATTAAAATTATTGCCTGCGAACGTGTATTTGAACTTTGGAAACTTTCTTGTAGTAATTTATATTTTTCCCACGCGCTCTGGTTTATTAAACGGGCCTTATGGGGTGGGGGTGTGAACAGTTTGCCGATGAGGGATGATTCCAAGGAGCAGGCGTATTTGTTCCTTTTCAGGGGCAAATGGCCCGTGTGCGCTACTGTGAACTGCTGGCTATGTGTGCGCTGTTAGTTCAGTCCCACCTCACCAGCCGGGGTGGCTCTGAAATGGTTTATAAGCATTGTCGTGGCTCATCTGTCAAACTCCTCTGAATTTTTACCTTCGCCTTTGATGCGGAGCATCCTACGATCATCCCCATGTACACTGCGTCTACTCTCCAAGCCCCAAGAGGACATAAGACGAGGCCTCAACTATACGCCATTGGATACAAGGTGAACTAACTCCTCTCTGAACCTTCACTTTCCACATGTGGGACATGGCTACTACCTCAAATCTATATGGTATGCATGACCAGGAACCAAGAGGGAGACCATGGAACAGCTAGGAGCATTGGACGAGAAGGCGAGGACACCAAGAACGAGGAACAAGAGGAAGAGCTGCCAATGAAGCTCCAACGAGCGAACGTCCGAACACAACGGACGACCGGCCACACCTCCCAGCGAGCGGACGTCCGGCCCCCACCGGACGACCGGCACATCTACACCCGAGCCAATTCAGCGGAAGACCGACGACACCGGACGACCGCCGGACGTCCGGTGCCACCTCAACCGAGCCAAAGTGAGAGGAAGTCCGGTCACTACCGGACGTCCGGAAGCCCACGAGCCACCGGACGACCGGTCCCCAGCGTACGTCCGGTACCTGTCTGCACACAGTAACGGGCCCGAGGCCCATGTATCCCTCTCCCACTTACCCCTTCGTGCGCCTATACTATGTATACTCCTCCACCTCCTCCTAGTTAGGGTTAGCGTTTTGATAGCTGATATTAGAGATAGATCCTCGCTCATCCACATCGGATCGACTCCACGAGAGAGACCGCGACCCCTCTATGGAGAAGATCCACGTTGGATTCAAGACCTCCTCACGGAGAAGACCATCAAGAGCTCCTCACGGAGAAGAACCGGTTACCTCGTGTATCGTCCCTTGTTGATCGTGGATCATGTATCTTCTTTTGTGTTCATGAATCTAGCACATGTGTGAACGTTCTTGTTGGTTTGAGTGATTCTCTTGTGTTTCCCCTCGTGTTATTCGTGTTCTTCGCAGGATCCGCTCCTTTCGTGAAAGATCGGCCATCTATGGTTCCACTCTACATCATCTTGGTATCATGAGCCATGTTGATCACGATTTCGGAGCCTCCCCTCTTAGTTTTCTTGCTTGATTTTGTTGTGTTCTTCCCTAATTTCGAAAATCCCCACCAAAAATAGCCCCAATTTTTTTTGTGATTTGTTGGTTTGATGATGTTTTGTTGATTTTGATCCATGGATTTGCTTGGTTTCGGGTGTATCTAGCATTTGCCTAAGGCTTCCACCACATCATCCGCTACACCACCTCCGACTTTCGCAACCTAACCCATATTGATCCCCATATCGTTTGTGGTTTCTTGAGCTGTGATTCGAGTCTCCTAAGGTGTTTTGGCTACTTAGGGACGGTTGCTTCTTCATCAACCACCACCACCACTTCCGCATAGGCTTGCCCACCATACACTTCCGCCCCCCCCCCAACTTAACCCAATTTTGTTTGAGTTGTGAGTTGTGTCTCCTAAGGTGTTTCGGCTACTTAGGGATGGTGACGTTCAACTCTGACTCACATAACCCCATACCCTCCACTTCTGCATTGCCTACTTGCATAACCCATCATTGCATTTGCACAATCCCATTGAGCTTCCACAACACCACCACCGCATTTCGCTACCGCCATTTGACATTTGTCATTTGAGATTTTGAGTTCGCGTTTTTTTCCGTTTCCTATGGTGTTTCGGCTACTTAGGGATGAGTCACCATCATCTTGGTATCTACATCAAGAACACCGCGACTCATCATCTCCAAGGACGGTGACCTCCATATCATCTTGGTATCGTGGTATCCCTCCATTGTATATTCCCTTGCCATTGCATTGATAACCCCTAGCCTATTTTGCGTTACTTGCCTATCGAGACTAGCCATTTGAGTATTGCCGGCAACGTTACTTGTGCCCATTAGTGATCTACACCTTCCATTGCATACATACCATATCATATTGGTATCATATCATCCATTGTGCCGCAAGTTTGTTCCCACATATATACGATTGCTATCCTGGTTTGTGCATTGTGCAAAAGTGGCCATACAGAAAAAATAAGCTTCTAAGCAAAAGAGAAAGAGCAAAGAAGCTTGTAAGCAAGTGCCATATCAACATACTGTTGGGGAACGTTGCAGAAAACAAAAATTTTCCTACTCGTTTCACCAAGATCCATCTAGGAGTTCATCTAGCAACGAGTGATTAGATGCATCTACATACCTTTGTAGATCGCGAGCGGAAGCGTTCGAAGAACGGGGTTGATGTAGTCAAACACGACGTGATTCAAATCACCGGAGATCCTAGCACCGAACGGATGGTACCTCCGTGTTCAACACACGTACGGAGCGGATGACGTCTCCTCCTTTCTCGATCCAGCAAGGGGGGAGGAGAGGTTGATGAAGATCCAGCAGCACGACGGCGTGGTGGTGGATGCAGGGCGTCACAGTAGCAGGGCTTCGCCATGTACTACGAGGGAGAGATGTAACAGGGGAGAGGGAAGCACCAAAGGCTGAGGTATGAAGTCCTCCCTCTCCTCAACTATATATAGGAGGGCCAAGGGGGGTGGTGCGCCAGCCTAGGAGATCCAATCTCCTAGGTGCAGCAACCAAGGGGAGGTTTCCCTCCCCCCCAAGGCACCTAGAGGTGCCTTCCACCATTGGGACTCTTCCCTTAAGTGGAACCCTAGGCGCATGGGCTTTTGGGGCTGGTGCCCTTGGCCCATCTAGGCCAAGGCGCACCCCCTACAGCCCACGTGCCCCCCCGGGACAGGTGGCCCCACCCGGTGGGCCCCCGGGACCCCTCCGGTGGTCCCGATACAATACCGATAACCCCGAAACTTGTCCCGATGGCCGAAACAGCACTTCCCATATATAATTCTTTACCTCCGGACCATTTCGGAACTCCTCGTGACGTCCGGGATCTCATCCGGGACTCCGAACAACATTCGGGTTACTGCATACACATATCTTCACAACCCTAGCGTCACCTAACCTTAAGTGTGTAGACCCTACGGGTTCGGGAGACATGCAGACATGACCGGGACGACTCTCCGGTCAATAACCAACAGCGGGATCTGGATAACCATGTTGGCTCCCACATGCTCCACGATGATCTCATCGGATGAACCACGATGTCAAGGATTAAACAACCCCGTATACAATTCCCTTTGTCAATCGGTATGTTACTTGCCTGAGACTCGATCGTCGGTATCCCAATACCTTGTTCAGTCTCGTTACCGGCAAGTCACTTTACTCGTACCGTAATGCATGATCCCGTGATCAACCACTTGGTCACCTTGAGCTCATAATGATGATGCATTACCGAGTGGGCCCAGTGATACCTCTCCGTTATATGGAGTGACAAATCCCAGTCTCGATCCGTGTCAACCCAACAGACACTTTCGGAAATACCTGTAGTGCACCTTTATAGTCACCCAGTTACGTTGTGACGTTTGATACACCCAAAGCACTCTTACGGTATCCGGGAGTTACACGATCTCATGGTCAAAGGAAAAGATACTTGACATTGGAAAAGCTCTAGCAAACGAACTACACGATCTTGTGCTATGCTTAGGATTAGGTCTTGTCCATCACATCATTCTCCTAATGATGTGATCCCGTTATCAATGACATCCAATTTCCATAGCCAGGAAACCATGACTATCTGTTGATCAACGAGCTAGTCAACTAGAGGCTTACTAGGGACATATTATGGTCTATGTATTCACACGTGTATTACGATTTCCGGATAATACAGTTATAGCATGAATAAAGACAATTATCATGAACAAAGAAATATAATAATAATACTTTTATTATTGCCTCTAGGGCATATTTCCAACAGTCTCCCACTTGCACTAGAGTCAATAATCTACTTACATTGTGATGAATCGAACACCCATGGAATTCTGGTGTTGATCATGTTTTGCCCTAGGGAGAGGTTTAGTCAACGGATCTGCTATATTCAGGTCCGTATGTACTTTACAAATCTCTATGTCTCCATCTTGAACATTTTCACAAATGGAGTTGAAGCGACGCTTGATGTGCCTTGTCTTCTTGTGAAACCTGGGCTCCTTGGCAAGTGCAATAGCCCCAGTGTTGTCACAAAAGAGTTTGATTGGCCCCGACGCATTGGGTATGACTCCTAGGTCGGTGATGAACTCCTTCACCCATATTGCTTCATGTGCTGCCTCCGAGGCTGCCATGTACTCCGCTTCACATGTAGATCCCGCCACGACGCTCTGCTTGCAGCTGCACCAGCTCACTGCTCCACCATTCAACATATACACATATCCGGTTTGTGACTTAGAGTCATCCAGATCTGTGTCGAAGCTAGCGTCGACGTAACCCTTTACAATGAGCTCTTCGTCACCTCCATAAATGAGAAACATTTCCTTAGTCCTTTTCAGGTACTTCAGGATATTCTTGACCGCTGTCCAGTGTTCCTTGCCGGGATAACTTTGGTACCTTCCTACCAAACTTACGGCAAGGTTTACATCAGGTCTGGTACACAGCATGGCATACATAATAGAACCTATGGCTGAGGCATAGGGGATGACACTCATCTCTTCTATATCTTCTGCCGTGGTCGGGCATTGAGCCGAGCTCAATTTCATACCTTGCAAAACAGGCAAGAGCCCTTTCTTGGACTGATCCATTTTGAACTTCTTCAAAATCTTATCAAGGTACGTGCTTTGTGAAAGACCTATGAGGCGTCTCGATCTATCCCTATAGATCTTGATGCCTAATATATAAGCAGCTTCTCCAAGGTCCTTCATTGAAAAACTCTTATTCAAGTAGGCCTTGATGTTGTCCAAGAGTTCTATATCATTTCCCATCAAAAGTATGTCATCTACATATAGTATGAGGAATGCTACAGAGCTCCCACTCACTTTCTTGTAAACGAAGGCTTCTCCATAAGTCTGCGTAAACCCAAACGCTTTGATCATCTCATCAAAGCGAATGTTCCAACTCCGAGATGCTTGCACCAGCCCATAAATCGAGCGTTGGAGCTTGCACACCTTGTCAGCATTCTTAGGATCGACAAAACCTTCCGGCTGCATCATATACAATTCTTCCTTAAGGAAATCATTAAGGAATGCTGTTTTGACGTCCATTTGCCATATTTCATAATCGTAGAATGCGGCAATTGCTAACATGATTCGGACGGACTTTAGCTTCGCTACCGGTGAGAAAGTCTCATCGTAGTCAACCCCTTGAACTTGTCGATAACCCTTAGCGACAAGCCGAGCTTTATAGATGGTCACATTACCATCCGCGTCTGTCTTCTTCTTAAAGATCCATTTATTTTCTATGGCTCGCCGTTCAACGGGCAAGTCAGTCAAAGTCCATACTTCGTTTTCATACATGGATCCTATCTCGGATTTCATGGCTTCTAGCCATTTGTCGGAATCCGGTCCCGCCATCGCTTCTTCATAGTTCGAAGGTTCACCGTTGTCTAACAACATGATTTCCAAGACAGGGTTGCCGTACCACTCTGGTGCGGAACGTGTTCTTGTGGACCTTCGAATTTCAGTAGGAGCTTGATCAGAAGTATCTTGATCATCATGAATAACTTCCTCTCTAGTCGGTGCAGGCACCTCAGGAACATTTTCTTGAGTTGTGCCATTTGCCGGTTCAAGAGGCAATACTTCATCAAGTTCTACTTTCCTCCCACTTACTTCTTTCGAGAGAAACTCTTTCTCTAGAAAGGATCCATTCCTGGCAATAAAGATCTTGCCTTCGGATCTGAGGTAGAAGGTATACCCAGCAGTTTCTTTAGGGTATCCTATGAAGACGCATTTTTCCGACTTGGGTTCGAGCTTTTCAGGTTGAAGTTTCCTGACATAAGCATCGCATCCCCAAACTTTTAGAAACGACAGCTTAGGTTTCTTCCCAAACCATAATTCATACGGTGTCGTCTCAACGGATTTCGACGGAGCCCTATTTAAAGTGAATGCGGCAGTCTCTAAAGCATAGCCCCAAAAAGATAGCGGTAAATCGGTAAGAGACATCATAGATCGTACCATATCTAATAGAGTGCGATTATGACGTTCGGACACACCATTACGCTGAGGTGTTCCAGGCGGCGTGAGTTGTGAAACTATTCCATATTTTCTTAAGTGTGTGCCAAATTCGTGACTCAAGTATTCTCCTCCACGATCTGATCGTAGAAACTTGATTTTCCTGTCACGTTGATTCTCAACCTCACTCTGAAATTCCTTGAACTTTTCAAAGGTTTCAGACTTGTGTTTCATTAAGTAGACATACCCATATCTACTCAAGTCATCAGTGAGGGTGAGAACATAACGATAGCCACCGCGAGCCTCAACACTCATTGGACCGCACACATCAGTATGTATGATTTCCAATAAGTTGGTTGCTCGCTCCATTATTCCTGAGAACGGAGTCTTGGTCATTTTTCCCATGAGGCATGGTTCGCACGTGTCAAATGATTCATAATCAAGAGACTCTAAAAGTCCATCTGCATGGAGCTTCTTCATGCGTTTGACACCTATGTGACCAAGGCCGCAGTGCCACAAGTATGTGGGACTATCATTATCAACCTTACATCTTTTGGTACTCACACTATGAATATGTGTATGTAGCGACCTGACCTGAATGGATCACGTCTACTGTGCTACGGTGTCATCCCTGGATCAGTAATGCTGACACCACACAGTACATCGAGGTTTTATAGCAGAGTTGCAATCACACACTTATTACATCGATGGCTCAAAAAGAACTTATTACAATAAATATGACTTAAGGCCATATTTTAAAGATAACAGCGGAAGACTTGGAAGATAAATGGGTCCATCAACTCCAGCGGCATCACTGAGTATAGAACCACGACCTAAACGCACCTCAATCGTCGTCTGAAAAGTCTGCAACATTAACGTTGCAGCCCGAAAACGGGTCAGCACATGGAATATGCTGGCAAAGTAACACATAGAGAGTAATGGAATGAAACAGCTATACTACATGCATATATGGCTGGTGGAAAGCTCTATGGTTACAGTTTTGCATAAAGCCAATTTTTCCCTACTGCAAAGGAATAAATTTATTTAACTATCATGGTGGTTGTGAAACATTGAGAATGGTTGACAGCATTCTCAATCCCAATTAAAAGTAATTAAAACCCAATAACATTAATTAGAAGTAACATGTTGAGATTCACAATGATATTCAAGTACTAGATACTCAAGTTGTCCATAACCGGGGACACGGCTAATCATGATTAGTTTGTTACTCTGCAGAGGTTTGCGCACTTTTCCCCACATGACTCGATCGCCTCCGTTTGTTTTCTCGCACTACATGGTGTTTGAGATACGGATGACCGAGACATAGTCTTTCAGAAGCACTAGCCCCTTACATGTGGGGTAGACCGGTACACCTACATCCCCTACATCTGCTAGTCCACCCCGTAAGAGTTCGCACAACTTAGTCAACTATGCCAGAGCCCATAGTAGCATGTGGCTGCACACGGAAGTTTCTAGCATGAAAGATCTTATGATCCCTTTGAGCCTGGGTGGCGGTCCAAAAAAAACAGGCAAGTCCTGATAGACATCAGGTGCCTCAATCCACCCAGATGTGTGTTTAAGTTGCCACCTTAGATAAACCATTAAAATTATCAATCTCACATCTGTCATGGATATCACTCACCCAATCCACGTCTACTAGCATAGCATGGCAATATAAGCAAACGTAGAGTAACTCCCAAAGGTTTCATAATAATACAGGTAATAGGTACTACCTCATCTACTTCCCATCCCACAATTTAATTAGATCCTAATCATGCAATGTGAGAGGATTGATCTAATGCAATAAAACTGGGTTGTAGAAAAGGTATGATCAAAGTGTTACTTGCCTTGCTGATGATCCGCGAGTCCTAGGGTTTCGAAGTAACAAGCGGCGCAATCCGGGTAATCTATCGCAGACAAACAACAAGCATACAATAAGTACTCATCTAATGCACGGGTAAAACTCGAACAAGAGAACGAACCAGGTAGTTCAACTTAAGAACTCCGGTTGCAAGAAAGAACGAAAAACAAACGGCGGAAGAAAACAACTCGGTTCTAGCAAGTTGAAACTAGGTCGAAATTTTACTGTAGCAAAAACTTGTTCAAGTTGATTAGACGGAATGGCGGTTTCGAGACGAAACTCCAGGCGCTTGAATCACCTGATTCTGATAAACGAGCGAAAAGATAGACTAGGAAGAAGATCGGATCTGAGATCGCGATCGCGGAATAAATCCGACGAAAAGAAAAAGAAGAACGGTTAAACGAACGGACGTCGTTAACCTAGAAGAATCCGGTGATCACGTTCGTTAGGACGAACGGTCCGGCGAACGGTCCAAGGCAACTAAATCGGAGAAGAAAAACGAATCCGGTCTAGGGTTTCGGAGAAGAAAAACCGATCGAAAAACTGATCTAGAAAACCGGAACGGTTTAGAGAAGAAAAGAATCGGAACGATTAGAAGAAAACGATCCGAGAAAAAGAATAGATGTAGCGCGGGGCAACCTTGGCGAGGTCTCCGGTGAGGGGCTCAGGCGGCGTCGGCGTAGGGCGGCGGCGTGGGCAAGGTGCGGCGGCGGCGCGGGTGTGGGGCGGCGGTGGTAAGGTGCGGCGGCGGCGCGGGTGTGGGGTGGCGGCGCGGGTGAGGCGGCGCGGCGGCGGTGACGCAGGGCGCGGTGTGATGCGGCGCGGCGGCGGTAAGGTGCGGCGGCGGCGTGGGGTGTGGGGCGGCGGCCTTTGGCCCGGCTGGGCCTTGGCCTGGCCGGCCTTGGTTCAGTTTTTTTTTTATAAACGGTTCAGCGCGCAGAGAAAAAAAAAGGATCTAAACGAACTCCGAAAAATCTAAAGTAAATTTTCCCCGACTCCTAAAAATGAGCCGAACAAAATGAACTTTTCTCCGGACCTAAAATGCAATTTTTGAAAACGCGCATTTTTCCCTATCCAAATAAAATGCAAATAAACACCGGAAAGCAAAATTGATCTATTTATTATATCTTCATTTTTCCTAAATTTGGGAAAGTCATATTATTCCCTCTCTCATATATTTTGACACCGGAAAATTTATTGAAGATAAAATAAATAAATCAAATGATCCTATTTTTCAAAATTCGAGAAAACTCTCAAATATGAAAATAACGAAATCTCCAACTCTCTCCGAGGGTCCTTGAGTTGCGTGAAATTTCTAGGATCAACCAAATGCAAGAAAATATGATATGCATATGATCTAGTGTATAACATTCCAAATTGAAAATTTGGGATGTTACAGTGTAGTAATACGCTCGAGATTCATTAAGAATAAACCATTGACTATCGGAGCATGACCATAAAACATATCTCTCATATAAATAGAACAACCATTATTCTCGGATTTAAATGAGTAGCCATCTCGTATTAAACGAGATCCTGATACAATGTTCATGCTCAAACATGGCACTAAATAACAATTATTGAGGTTTATAACTAATCCCGTAGGTAAATGTAGAGGTAGCATGCCGACGGCGATCACATCGACCTTGGAACCATTCCCGACGCGCATCGTCACCTCGTCCTTCGCCAGTCTCCGTTTATTCCGCAGCTCCTGCTGTGAGTTACAAATATGAGCAACGACACCGGTATCAAATACCCGGGAGTTACTACAAGCACTGGTAAGGTACACATCAATTACATGTATATCAAATATACCTTTGGTGTTGCCGACCTTCTTGTCCGCTAAGTATTGCGGCAGTTCCGCTTCCAGTGACCCTTCCCTTTGCAATAAAAGCACTCTGTCTCAGGCTTGGGTCCATTCTTTGACTTCTTCCCGACAGCTTGCTTGCCGGGCGCAGCAACTTCCTTGCCGTCCTTCTTGAAGTTCTTTTTACCCTTGACCTTCTTGAACTTAGTGGTTTTATTCATCATCAACACTTGATGTTCCTTCTTGACTTCTACCTCTGCTGATTTCAGCACAGCAAATACTTCAGGAATGGTCTTTACCATCCCCTGCATATTGATGTTCATCACAAAGCTCTTGTAGCTTGGTGGAAGCGACTGGAGGATTCTGTCAATGACCGCGTCATCCGGGAGATTAACTCCCAGCTGAGTCAAGCGGTTATGTAACCCAGACATAGTGAGTATGTGCTCACTGACAGAACTATTTTCCTCCATCTTCCAGCTAAAGAACTTATCGGAGACTTCATATCTCTCGATCCGGGCATGAGCTTGAAAAACCATTTTTAGCTCTTCGAACATCTCATATGCTCCATGTCTCTCAAAACGCTTTTGGAGCCCCGGCTCTAAGCTGTAAAGCATGCCGCACTGAACGAGGGAGTAGTCATCAGTACGTGTCTGCCAAGCGTTCATAGCGTCTTGGTTCTGTGGGACGGGTGGATCACCTAGCGGTGCTTGCACGACATAATCTTTCTTGGCAGCTATGAGGATGATCCACAGGTTCCGGACCCAGTCCGTATAGTTGCTGCCATCGTCTTTCAGCTTGGTTTTCTCTAGGCACGCATTGAAATTGAAAACGACGTTGGCCATTTGATCTACAAGACATATTGTAAAGATTTTAGACTAAGTTCATGATAATTAAGTTCATCTAATCAAATTATTAATGAACTCCCACTCAGATTAGACATCCCTCTAGTCATCTAAGTGTTACACGATCCGAGTCAACTAGGCCGTGTCCGATTAACACGTGAGACGGACTAGTCATCGCCGGTGAACATCTTCATGTTGATCGTATCTTCCATACGACTCGTGTTCGACCTTTCGGTCTCTGTGTTCCGAGGCCATGTCTGTACATGCTAGGCTCATCAAGTTAACCCTAAGTGTTTTTGCATGTGAAAAACTGTCTTACACCCGTTGTATGTGAACGTAAGGATCTATCACACCCGATTAACACGTGGTGCTTCGAAACGAAGAACTGTAGCAACGGTCATTCATCACAACTTTGGCCATATCATATCACAAAGCACTTGCTGCAAAAACAAGTTAGACGTCCTCTAATTGTTGTTGCAGATTTTACGTGGCTGAAGTAGGGTTCTAACAAGAATGTTTTCTTACCTACGTGAAAGCCACAACGTGATTTGTCAACTTCTATTTACCCTTCATAAGGACCCTGTTCATCGAATCTGCTCCAACTAAAGTAGGAGAGACAGACACCCGCCAGCCACCTTATGCAACTTGTGCATGTTAGTCGGTGGAACCGGTCTCACGTAAGCATACGTGTAATGTTGGTCCGGGCCGCTTCATCCCACAATACCGTTGAAGCAAGATAAGACTAGTAGCGGCAAGAAAGTTGACAACATCTACGCCCACAACAAATTGTGTTCTACTCGCGCAAGAGAACTACGCATAGACCTAGCTCATGATGCCACTGTTGGGGAACGTTGCAGAAAACAAAATTTTTCCTACTCGTTTCACCAAGATCCATCTAGGAGTTCATCTAGCAACGAGTGATTAGATGCATCTACATACCTTTGTAGATCGCGAGTGGAAGCGTTCGAAGAACGGGGTTGATGTAGTCGAACACGACGTGATTCAAATCACCGGAGATCCTAGCACCGAACGGACGGTACCTCTGCGTTCAACACACGTACGGAGCGGATGACGTCTCCTCCTTTCTTGATCCAGCAAGGGGAGAGGAGAGGTTGATGAAGATCCAGCAGCACGACAGCGTGGTGGTGGATGCAGGGCGTCACAGTAGCAGGGCTTCGCCGTGTACTACGAGGGAGAGATGTAATAGGGGAGAGGGAAGCACCAAAGGCTGAGGTATGAAGTCCTCCCTCTCCTCAACTATATATAGGAGGGCCAAGGGGGGTGGTGCGCCAGCCTAGGAGATCCAATCTCCTAGGTGCGGCAGCCAAGGGGAGGTTTCCCTCCCCCCCAAGGCACCTAGAGGTGCCTTCCACCATTGGGACTCTTCCCTTAAGTGGAACCCTAGGCGCATGGGCTTTTGGGGCTGGTGCCCTTGGCCCATATAGGCCAAGGCGCACCCCCTACAGCCCATGTGGCCCCCCGGGACAGGTGGCCCCACCCGGTGGGCCCCCGGGACCCCTCCGGTGGTCCCGATACAATACCGATAACCCCGAAACTTGTCCCGATGGCCGAAACAGCACTTCCTATATATAATTCTTTACCTCCGGACCATTCCGGAACTCCTCGTGACGTCCGGGATCTCATCCGGGACTCCGAACAACATTCGGGTTACTGCATATACATATCTTCACAACCCTAGCGTCACCGAACCTTAAGTGTGTAGACCCTATGGGTTCGGGAGACATGCAGACATGACCGGGACGACTCTCCGATCAATAACCAATAGCGGGATCTGGATACCCATGTTGGCTCCCACATGCTCCACGATGATCTCATCGGATGAACCACGATGTCGAGGATTAAACAACCCCGTATACAATTCCCTTTGTCAATCGGTATGTTACTTGCCCGAGACTCGATCGTCGGTATCCCAATACCTTGTTCAGTCTCGTTACCGGCAAGTCACTTTACTCGTACCGTAATGCATGATCCCGTGATCAACCACTTGGTCACCTTGAGCTCATAATGATGATGCATTACCGAGTGGGCCCAGTGATACCTCTCCGTTATATGGAGTGACAAATCCCAGTCTCGATCCGTGTCAACCCAACAGACACTTTCGGAAATACCTGTAGTGCACCTTTATAGTCACCCAGTTACATTGTGACGTTTGATACACCCAAAGCACTCTTACGGTATCCGGGAGTTACACGATCTCATGGTCAAAGGAAAAGATACTTGACATTGGAAAAGCTCTAGCAAACGAACTACACGATCTTGTGCTATGCTTAGGATTAGGTCTTGTCCATCACATCATTCTCCTAATGATGTGATCCCATTATCAATGACATCCAATGTCCATAGCCAGGAAACCATGACTATCTGTTGATCAACGAGCTAGTCAACTAGAGGCTTACTAGGGACATATTATGGTCTATGTATTCACACGTGTATTACGATTTCCGGATAATACAGTTATAGCATGAATAAAGACAATTATCATGAACAAACAAATATAATAATAATACTTTTATTATTGCCTCTAGGGCATATTTCCAACACATACCACATTGCATATAAGATTGTCATATCCGATCATCTTGGATAACACCATCGGAACATACATATATAGCATACTTGCGATAGAAAGTTGATACATTTTGCATATCATAGTTTCTGCACAAGTGTCGTATCCGCCTATAGAGCAATCATGCTGGCATCTCTCTTGAGTTGTGCAACACGAGCGTTTTCCATGGATTCCACATTTTGAGCTCATTCCTTGGTTGCACGACCCCATCTATCTATCTATCTATCTATCTATCTATCTATCTATCTATCTATCTATCTATCTGTGTGTGTGTTTCCGCGTGCCACATATTGCTATTGGTCTACTTGTTACATTTGTGAATTTGTGAATCTCTTTCAACATTATTGACTCTTGCTAACATTTTGCATCAAATTTTTGTGCCACTATCCTCACTGAGATCCACCATAAGCCTTATTTGTGTAGGTGTGAGAAACCAACAAGAATTGTTACCAATTGTGCTATTTCCTTGTTACATCATTAAGTGATCATTGATCCATCTTCAACATCGGTCGAGGTACATTTGGTATAGTTCTTCTCCTTTCTCCACTCATATTTTCTCGAGTATTGTGATGGATAGGTAAGGCATTTCATCTCCGGTCTTCCACAACAACGACGGCGTGAACAATTACATCAGCAAAGCGTTAATCTTTGATCTACAACAAGAAATGCAAGGCGCACAATCATGATTCAGAGAGCGCATCGAGAACCTCTCCATCGACATTCGTCACTCCGAAGCAAGGAAAATGGACTAGATCGACAACAAGCTTTCCGCACAAAAGGAGGAGCAATATGCAAGGATGGAGGACATTCGGACTTTGTTGGCCAAATGTTCTTCACCTTCATCATCCTCAAGGCGGCGGCAAGCAATTCAATCATCTTCGGAGTGCCCAAGCGACGCAAGCGCAAGTCGTCCACGTCCACATCTCCGTGGCGACCACCATCACGTTCGTGATCCACATCGTCATGAAGGGCAAGTCACCTCCAAGCATCTTGTGCACGACGACGATGAACGCCATTGAGCTCAAGCACGACAACGACACCATCATCATGAAGATGCTCGAGATGCGCCTACCTACAAGTCCCATCAAGCCCTACTTCACGCCAAGGCCAACCTTCATGAGCATAAGAGAAGACCGCAAGACGAGCACCACCAAGACGGAGCTACGACTACAACAACCACTTCGGCATCTTCGCCAAGTGCTATCAAGGCATCTTCGCCTTTGGACATACGACATCTTTGCCTACTTCTCGTGAGTTCGCTGACATCGACATCATCAAGTACAAGGCGACCACCTATGAGCGAGGGCAACACTTCCATCATCAGAAGCCCCCCATGGAAGATGGCCAAGCATGGGACATTCCCTTTGGTCATGGAGACGAGCTACGAGGTGCCACATCATATGGGCCTCCTACAACAAGACGGAGACAAGAAGGTTGAGCAAGGGCCATCCGCTTCGACCATGGCGATGAACACGAACCTCTTCAACAACATGAAGACGGCGCCCATATTGGACTCATACTCCAAGTCAAGCTACGAGACCGCACATGAGACCTTATCTTTGGTCTTAGAGGAGAGTGTGATGTGCCATCTTCGACCTTCATCCACGGCTACGACTACGACATGATTGAGCATGGAGACATTTGCACCTACATCTCTCCGACACCGACATGTGACGAGATGCCCCAATTGCCATGTAAGGAGAGCAACCACCCCACGAGTGATATGAGTGACTCCACCATATGTGACATTGAGTGCATTTCCTATGAGACGATGAGTGTGACCACCACTAGCCCTACACTTGAGAGCATGCCACACATCCTATGTGAGGTTGAGAGCCATTTGAGTGACTCCACCAACCATATGAGTGAGTGCATCCAAGAGGGAGTGAGTGAGCCACAACACTTAGTGAGTGAGGTAGTTGACACGGCATGTGAGGCCACTATGATTTCTAACGGCATGTGAGGTAGTTGACTGCCAGCTACTGGATGTCAGGTGCCACCTCAACCGAGCCAAAGTGAGCGGAAGTCCGACGACTACCGGACGTCTGGAAGCCCACGAGCCACCGGACGATCGGTCCCCAGCGGACGTTCAGTACCTGTCTGCACACAGAAATGGGCCCGAGGCGCATGTATCACTCTCCCACTTACCCCTTCATGGACCTAGACTATATATACTCCTCCACATCCTCCTAGTTAGGGTTAGTGTTGTGATAGGTCATATTAGAGATAGAGCCTCGCTCATCCACATCGGATCTACTCCACGAGAGAGACCGCGACCCCTCTACGGAGAAGATCCATGTTGGATTCAAGACCTCCTCACAGAGAAGACCATCAAGACCTCCTCACGGAGAAGAACCGGTAACCTCGTGTATCGTCCCTTGTTGATCGTGGATCATGTATCTTCTTTTGTGTTCATGGATCTAGCACATGTGTGATCGTTCTTTTTGGTTTGAGTGATTCTCTCGTGTTTCCCCTTGTGTTCTTCATGTTCTTCGTGGGATCCGCTCCTTTCGTGAAAGATCAGCCATCTAGGGTTCCACCCTACATCACGCTTATACATGGCGCACGCTCTCTGTTCCATGACCTGTGGGCCCTGGTCGGCTGGCCAAGCTAAGTGTCGATTACTAGAGATTCGCCAACTGTTCCGTCGTTGGCTCGAGTTCAAGTATCCACCTGCGTTAGGGCTGTCCTGTCCTCGGGCGGTCATTTTTTGTTTGAAACTGGTACCTCACTGCTCCAGTAATGTGGACTGATGCTTTAGTTGTGGTTCTTGTGAATTTTGTTGGATCTATGTAAGCCTGATTTTATTATCACTGAATGTTCTCCTTGGCTTGAACTGATATCTTTTCATCAAGTTTTTGCCTTCTTTTTCTCGGCTGTGATTATTTCCAAGGGTTGTCTGGCATTATTGGTAATATCATAGTACTTGTCGTTTAAACGAAGTTGTACTGAGATTTCAATTGTACTAGCACTGTTATTCTTATTCTGTCAATGATTAAGAAATGTGAACTGATGCTTCTCATTCGTTTTTATCTTGTAGTAAAGACGTACTGTGCGTTCAAGTGTACCAGTACTTTCACTCCTAGTATGCTAGTGACTAAGAAATACGTACTTATGGTTCTTAGGTTTTTCCATTGTAGTACTTACTAATTTTCTAACGACTAGAAGCATGATGTTGTTAGTACTCATGGTTGTCCTCGGCTGGAACTTAGTCTTTTAGTGTGATGGTACCTTTTTCGTGTTCTTCTGAAACTAGAAACTATGTAGTGTGATAGTACTACCATACATGACTAAGTTGTACTGAGTGTCAAAGGCTACTATTTGTTTGCTCCATAACTAGTGCTGCAGAGCGTCCACAAAGTTTCATTCACAAGATACTTCAACTTAAAATGATGGATAAACCAAATAGGAAGCTAGCAAACTTGTTCAATGACATAAGCAAACTATGTAATTGACATCAAACTGGTTTAACCTAACAAAAGCAAACTATGAATTTGAAACAAGGTAAACGACAAGCACAAGCGCAAGCAACACAAAGGCAGACTTTGATGTCTCTTCAGCTCGCATAGTGGCAGCGGTAGTAAAGGTCCTCTTCCTTCTCTTTTGAAATTTCTAGACCTATTTTGGTGTTGTTGATTTTCTTCCATGACCGTTAGCTGTCATACGCATCTATCGCTGCATACTCGATGAGGTAATCTGGCAGTGGGCTCGTCCCCCACAATTTATGGTCTTTCTCCCTGTCGATCTTCTTCTTCATGTCTGTAGAATGGGTGGATGACGCTGGCTCCAACATCAGCCAAGGAGTCATACTCTTCTTTGGTGTATGGATCTCTCCAGTTGCGCTTGGGCCTACAAGGGAAACCAAATAGAAACCAACAAAGGTGTACAAATTCTCCTCCTTCAGGAGCTCTTTGAGGCGCTTGGGCCTGCAAGGGAAGACACATATTGAAGATTTGTGTTCTTTTCAAGTTTTAATTCTTCTATTTTTTGGCTTACAAGTGATGAATCCATCAAGTAGATGCTTATATAGTATAAGTCATGGATGAATGTAGTTCATAAACTAGTACACAAAGTTATGAAATTAAATTCAAGTACACCATATTATTTTTCTTTTTTGTATCTACCGTGCTTCACATAATGCTTCACCAAGTTCAAAAACCTATACCAGAGTCAATGGTCTATATGTTGCTTTAGTACTAGTTTAGTTTTCTTTTGTTGAATAGAAAAACACACACCAATGCTTCACCAAGTTCTTAGTGTTTTTGCTGATGAAAGTAACACCAGACCAAGATAAGAAACTACTTCACTACATCAAGTTCAGAAACTTGTTTTACTACATCGGGTCCAAAAACTACACTACTGAATCAAGATCCGAAACTACACTAGTACATAAAGTTCAACAATTAATCTGGTGCAAGACTTTCAAAGAGTAATCCAGTGCATCAGGTTCAAAATATTTTTCTAGTGCATTGTCGGATTACGGGTTCCGGCAAACCCTTGAGGTTCGAACACTAGGGTGCGCACGAAGATCTCTCTCCCCCGCGAGCCCACTCTCACAACGATCTCAAAGCCTAGCTCCCCGAACCCGAAGAACAAGGGACACGAGGGTTTATACTGGTTCGGGCCAACGTTGCGGTGTAATACCCTACTCCAATGTGGTGTGGTGCATTGCCTTGAAGGCCGAGGAGATGTGTTCTTGAGCTCGATGAGCTTGTGTGTGTGTAGGTGGTGTAGTTGCTCCCCCTGCTAAGGTGGTGTCTAGTCCTATTTATAGAGGCCCTGGTGTTGGTCCCAAATATTAGGCGGGAAGGGATCCCACAACGGACAGTTTGAAGGGGGACAACTAGTACAAGTTATCCTGACAAAAGGTGGTCTTCGCCTGGCAAAGACTCTGGCGGTGATGCCGTCATGGGCTCCGTAGTGACCTTTGTCCTGCCGTCCTGCTGGCCTTGCTCTTGTTGCATCGATATGGAAACATTTGCCTGATGCCTTGGGACTCCTTGCCTGCGCTTGCCTCTTTAGCACCAAAGAGGAAACTGGCACTCTACGCCCGCTAGCGCCCGCCTGGCCTTGGTCGTCATGGCTCACGTCACGCGCTCCTCATGAGGTGCCCCTTGCATAGATATCTCCGCTCCTCGGGAGCCAGCCTAGGGAGGCCGCCGCGGAGGAGGTCTTGGTGTTGTCCGCCTCGCAAGGCTTGGCCCCTCGCAAGGGTGTTGAGTGGTTGCTGGTGAAGATGGGCCATACCAGTCTGCTAATGGAGCCATGCCGTGGGCCGCAGGTAGGCAAGTCTGGGTACCCCCGTTCCCAGGACGCCGACGGTAATCCCCGGGCCCAAGGTGCGCTCGAACCTGGCTTCGAGGCGAAGCCAAGGGTCAAGTGCGGAGTGTCGTGGGCCCCAATAGCCTGTGGCCTCGATTGATGCGTGGCGATTGACAGGACGTGGGCGTCTCCACTTCCCCATGCTGCCTCGGCAACTGCCCTCGACTTGATGAGACCCTGCTGCATGTAGAAGAAAGCCATCATTAGCTTAGATTGTGGAGGCCGGTAGTTGGCCTCCCTCTGGCATAAATGAGGAGAGGGGCAGAGCCTCGTCACTCATTTCTTCCTCCATTCTGCCCGCTTCTTCTTCTTCTTCCTTCTTGCTCCACCGCCCGACAGCGACAGTCATGGCGCCGGTGAAAAGGTTCTCGGCTGCCGAGAAGGGGAAAGCTCGCCAGGAGGGGCCTGGCTTGCCACCGCCTAAGAGGGTGTGTGGTTGCCCTCGCAAGCACGCCGCGACACCTACTGTGGTCCCCGTGGACGTGGGCGAACTTCCCCGGGGTCCGGCACCGTTGCTGGTGGCCGCGGCGACGCCTCTTCACGCGGCAGGTGCCGCCTAGGGCGCGGTAGCCGCGTCAACTAAGGGAGGCGTGCCATGGTCGCTCAGCCTCCCCGGCCGCGCTTCCACTTGGCGGAGGTGCTGCCGAAGTTTCTCGTGTGGTCAGAGAACCCGGCCGGCACTTGGCTTCAACTTCCGCGCTCCTTCGCCAGTGAACTGTCAGCCGCAAGTCCCGGCGGCCTCTGGCTGCAGGCCGATGGCTGCTGCAGCAAGGCTTCGTGGGTCCCGGTGGAGATCTCTGCTGCGGGCAACGTAGCACTAGCCCGCGGCTAGCAGACATTCGCCCACGCGCGCGGCCTTGGCAGGCGGTGCACCCCCACTTCAAGTACGACGGCGCAGCGACCCTCTTCGTGAGCGTGTTCGGGGAAGACATTCACTATGCCGGATGCTGCCCTGAAGACGACGACTGTCGGTGTCAAAACCGGTGGATCTCGGGTAGGGGGTCCCGAACTGTGCATCTAAGGCGGATGGTAACAGGAGGCAGGGGACACGATGTTTTACCCAGGTCCGGGCCCTCTTGATGGAGGTAAAACCCTACGTCCTGCTTGATTATTCTTGATAATATGAGTAGTACAAGAGTTGATCTACCACGAGATTGGAGAGGCTAAACCCTAGAAGCTAGCCTATGGTATGATTGAATGTTGTCCTACGGACTAAAACCCTCCGGTTTATATAGACACCGGAGGGGGCTAGGGTTACCCAAGGTCGGTTAGAAAGGAGGAGATATACATATCCGTATTACGTAGCTTGCCTTCCACGCCAAGTAGAGTCCCATTCGGACACGGGACAAAGTCTTCAATCTCATATCTTCATAGTCCAACAGTCCGGCCAAAGGATATAGTCCGGCTGTCCGGAGACCCCCTAATCCAGGACTCCATCAGTAGCCCCTAAACCAGGCTTGAATGACGATGAGTCCGATGTGCAGTGTTGTCTTTGGCATTGCAAGGCGGGTTCCTCCTCCGAATACACCACGGAAGAGTTTGAATACAAGGATATTGTCCTATCCTGCAAAATAAGTTCCACAAACCACCGTAGAGAGAATAATATTTCCACAAATCTAATCTGCTGACATGTTTTGGCAGCATGACATCACGCCACGGTCCGGTAATTATTTGAACCGTTTTTCTTTAACCAGCCCCGCACATAACGCAAGGCGGTTTCTTGACACGTCTTGTCAAAGCAGAGATCGTGTTCCTGTTATTACGGGATTCTCATCAATACGGACGTGGGTAACCCAACCGCGCCATCAGTTACGGCGCTTGCGGGATAAGCGAGTTTTACCAGGCTAGTAGGGGTGCATAGTTTAGTCCACCCTTATAAAGGGATAAGATCTCACCTTTTTCTACCCACGCCTTTCTTCCTCCTTGCTTATCCATTCTCGCATACTCGAGCTCCAGCGCCGAAGTCCACATCCTTTTCCCCCACTCTCTCCAAACATGTCCGGAGAAGGAGGCAAGTGGATGGCCTCCTCCGTCATGGAGGGGCACATCAAAAAACTGCGCGGAGCCGGATACTTAGCCACGGATATCGCGCACCGGCTACCCCCCGCGGGGCAGATTGTCCCTACCCCTGAACCTCACGAAAGGGTGGTTTTCGTCCCCCACTTCGTCCGTGGACTGGGGTTTCCCCTCCATCCATTCGTCCGCGGTCTCATGTCCTATTATGGGCTAGACTTTCATGATCTGGCCCGGAATTTCATCCTCAACATCTCGGTGTTCATCGTCGTGTGCGAGGCTTTCCTCCGCATCCGGCCCCACTTCGGCCTATGGCTAAAGACCTTCAATATCAAGCCGAAGGTAGTAGGCGGCCAACAAGCAGAATGAGGCGGAGCCATGGTGGGCCAAATGCCCAACGTTACATGGCTCGAGGGCTCCTTTGTGGAGACCGTAAAGGGGTGGAAATCGGGGTGGTTCTACATCACCGAGCCGCATGACACCAATTGGGTGGTGGCCCCCGAGTTTCGATCTGGCGTCCCCACGCGGCTCACTTCCTGGAAGGAGAAGGGCCTGTCTTGGGGCTCTTCAGTGGAGCTGGACGGACTCCAGAAGTGTATCCGGAACATGACAAGCAAGAAACTTAAGCTTGTCAACATAGTCTAGGTCATGCTTTTCTGCCGGATCCTCCTGTGTCAACAACGGGCTTTCAACTTATGGGAGTTCGACCCGGCCCAGCACTAGACTCTACGTGAGCTCTTCGACACGACGCATAAGGACGTCTGGAAGGTGCTGTTCAAGGGCGGCGAGGTCCCTCCTTCTCTTACCGAGGACCATGGGCTAAGCGTGAACCGCCTTGCGAATCCGGTAAGTGTTGTACATCTGGCAGGGTATTTATTTCCCATAGCTTAACCATGTGCGGGGTCTGAGCTCCCATGCCTTTGACAGGACTGGGTGGAGACATCGGAGCAGATTAACTGTCCGGCCCCTCTGCCCGAAGACCCTACGGACACTCTCCTGACGGAGATGAGGACTCCGGCTCCTTATGAGGTGCCAGATAAGACCAAGAAGAAGGCCAAGGGAACCCGAAAGAGTTCCCGATGCCAGCTGGTATCGGACTCATCGTCCGATAACTCTGAGACGCACTCCTCCCATGAAAACAAGGAGAAGGATGACGAAGAGTCTCCCCCTCCAGCCGGGGGAGACAAGAAAAGGAAGGCTGCCCCAACCAGGGAGGCCGAAGGGTCCAAGAAGGGAAGGACTCTCCTTCCGGATTGTTCCACCACCGCTGCCGACGGCGAAGACGAGTGGCTGATTAGGGCCAAGCCCCTGGCGAAATCATAAGTATTCAGATACCAGAGTAACTCATAGCATACTTTTGTTGCACTGTTTCTCCTAACGTTGAATATGATTTTGCAGTCCGCCCCAAGCCCGTATCGACGTATCATCGTCGGAAGGTTCCTTGGACTCGTCGGACATGGATAGTGATACACTTCCAACCGCCACCTCTCTTGGCCCTACGGACGATGCCGAGGTACTGTCTCAAGGGGCACCGAGTCGGGGGGAGACAGTCCTGGAGGCGCCTCAAGGCGACCTTTCGGACTCCAGGAGCAAAGGGAGCAAGGCTCCCAAGGGCTCCAAGTTCGGCCCACAGCCGCACACTACGCCGGAACCTCCGGTGGTTCCGGACTCGGGCAGGCGGCCCCCTTCCAAGAGGGGCAAGCCGTCCGTGCCGGTGACCTCTGTCCATCCAGAGGCACCGGACGAACTGCTGGGAGCGCTTAGCGGCGCTTCCATCGACGAAGAGCACCGCACTATTATGAGTGCGGTGATCAAGAAGGTTCAGTCCGCCAAGAGCGGACTGACTGAAGCCTATACCAGCCTTCTAATAGGCTTTAAGGTAAGTATTTAAAATATAGGAAAAATGTTACCACATAGACAGTAGCCCCTGATGCTCTGTTTGGTGTTCACAAAGAAAAGCCGAATAGAGGATCGAATAACATCTACAGGAGTCTAATATAAGTATGTCTGTATGCGTATGCAGGCTTCGCTGCTGACCTCTGCCGCACTGACTGCGGAGGTCGCCGCACTGAAGCAGGACTTCGAGCTGTCCGAGAAAGAGCTCCGCCTTGCCAAGAGGCAGCTCGGGGAGAACAAGGGTAAGTAATACCTTGTCTATATCAAAAATAAAATGTGGTTACGAACTGACAGGATCATCATGAATGTGCCAGGGGCCACGACCGAAGTGGCAACCCTGAAGCAAGCATTATCCGAGGCCGAAAACAAAGCGGCCAAGGAGCGCACCGAGCGGGAGAGACAAGAGGCACGGGTGGGCGAGGTGCAGCAAGAGCTCCAGGCTCTCGTGAAGAAACATGAGACTTTGGAGCTTGACTCGAAGACGCGAGATTCCGAGCTTGCCGCGGCCCTCGAGAGCACCAAGCATGCCAAGGCCGAAGCCCAAAAGGCCCTCCAGGAAATTGAGGCAATGAGGAAGATAGCGGCGGGTAAGGCATTCAATATGCAAAGCAAACATGTGAAAGTGAATTACTTGTTACTTACCCGAGTCCGGAGCTCTCCAGGAGCATTCGTAGATTTGCCCCGCAGCGTGTCGGATGCCGTGAAGTATTACCAGGCCAAGGAGGGAAGCTCGACGGAGAAGTTGTTCTGGTCTCAGTATACTGGGACCGAACACCCGGTGCCTATGTGCGACCAGCTGAAGCAACTGGTCGAGCTGCACAAGGCGGCCGAATAGGCCATGAGGGGCTTTATAGTCCGGATGTGGCCTGGCGACTCCCTTCCCAACAGCTACTTCGGCCTGGTTAGGCGGCTTGTAGATGACTGCCCATGGCTGGAGGTCATAAAGCGGTCCGTCTGCATCGAAGGTGCACGCCGGGCCTTTGCCCGTGCGAAGGTGCACTGGGCCAAGATGGACGCCCAGAAGCTGGTGAAGGAGGGGCCGCCGCAGGGCAGGGAGCATCGCCACCCCAAGATGTATTATGAGGGTGTCCTGAAGGGTGCCCGTCTTGTGGCAGACGATTGTGCGAAGGATGTAATATTTGAATGAACTCGCTCGTGTGATCCTGTATTATGAAAACTTGTTCATATGCGCTATTCAACGCTTGTTTGAATTTAAAATATTACCTTCTATGCGACTGTTTATCAAATCTGAGAGATGGCCAGTCGTCCGTCGGCTTCTACCCCCATGCCACGAGTGCTGGGGTGTTCGGGATAAATATGAGAACTCTTGTTCCCATTGTTGGGCCCTTCGAGGGAGGTGCTCAGCGTAACGAACAAGGCAATCGGACTATAATGCTTTATCACTCTCACTTAGCCATAGAAGTCTACAATTTTAAATTTTGGCTAAGCCCCTAGTATTCGGAAGGCCGAATTTGGGGCGCTATACACGCGTTAAGCCAGACAAAGCTGACTCCTCGCTCTAAGCGGCATAAGTCTTTAGGGACTCGAGACCTCTCGAACAGCGACCAGCTCTTGCCTTATCATGACAGTCAGTTTTAGCTTTCTCTACAGAGGTGCTTAGCCCAGCTGAACCGGGGCACAATCGCAGTAGTTCTCCCAGTGCTACCTTAGCCAATATAGCGGAACGTAAGGTACCAAAACATGGGAGCCGGGAAAACCCAACTATTGACACAAGACATGATTCAGAGCTGATGCATAAAATGCTATAAGTTCAGGGTGCCGCACTGTCGAAAGTGTTTGGACTTCTCACGCCGTATTATGGAGTACGCTTAAGCCCCTGGCGTATTGGCCGTACCAGAGTGTACGGGTGCTGAATGTTGTAAATGAACATATATATATAAAGAAAGAATAGAGAATGCGGTAATAGTCTAGTGCTATGCATTGTTTATTCAAAAAGGTGCATCGAAGCAGAATGATACAGGTAGTGCGATAAGCAAAAAGTAGGACTATTTGACATGTCTCGTCCAAGGGCAAGCTGAGGAATGGTATTTAAAGCAGGTATTTCACTCGTTGTCAGAGACCACCTGGGAGTTCCGTGGTGCGACGTAGCTTTCTGCCTCCTTGGTTGTTGCATCATGTGTCCGGCAATTGTACTGTCGGATGGGGTTTCCAGAGATTAAAGTCCTGAAAGAGAGAAAAATAACAAAGCGGGAAGCCCCTAGTGCAGTTGAGCCGCGTCTTGGGGCGTGCCGTAGTCGTGCCCCCTCCCCACCTGTGCCCATGGTATTTTCAATGCGTAATGATGTACGCATGGCATGAATTTCACCGTTTGGCTGGTACTGGGGTGGGGGCCACAGTGCTATACGAGCTCGGAACGTGCCAAGAGGTCTTGTTGCCGATTACTCCGGGAGCGCTTGAAGGTGTCCGGGTCTTTAATCGCCGAACTGGTGGATTGCCTTAAGAGGCTGCTTTGCGCTTCTGCTGCAAGGGCCGAAGTGTGCTCCTCTGTGCGGAGAGAGCGCTCTGTGTTTCCATTGACTGTGATGACCCGCCGAGGTCCTGGCATCTTGAGCTTGAGATATGCATAGTGCGGTATCGCGTTGAATCTTGCAAATGCGGTTCGCCCGAGCAGTGCATGATAGCCACTGCGGAACGGGACTATATCGAAGATTAACTCCTCGCTTTGGAAGTTATCTGGGGATCCAAAGACCACTGCCAGTGTGACTGAGCCTGTGCAATGGGCCTCTACACCTGGTATGACGCCTTTGAAGGTCGTTTTTGTGGGTTTGATCCTCGAGGGGTCTATTCCCATTTTGCGCACTATGTCCTGATAAAGCAAGTTCAGGCTGCTGCCACCGTCCATAAGGACTCGAGTGAGGTGAAATCCGTCGATGATTGGGTCTAGGACCAGTGCAGCGAATCCGCCATGACAGATACTAGTGGGGTGGTCCCTGCGATCGAAGGTGATCGGACAGGAGGACCATGGGTTGAACTTTGGGGCGACTGGCTCCAACGCATATATGTCCCTTAACGCATGCTTCCGCTCCCTCTTGGGGATGTGGGTTGCGTATATCATGTTCACCGTCCGCACTTATGGGGGGAACCTCTTCTGTCCTCCGGTGTTCAGCTGCCGGGGCTCTTCCTCGTCATCGCTATGTAGCCCCTTGTCTTTGTTTTCGGCGTTTAACTTGCCGGCCTGCTTGAACACCCAACATTCCCTGTTGGTGTGGTTGGCTGGCTTGTCGGGGGTGCCATGTATTTGGCATGAGCGATTGAGTATACGGTCCAAACTGGACGGGCCCGGAGTGCTTCTTTTGAATGGCTTTTTCCACTGACCGGGTTTAGAGCCTCTGAATCCGGCATTGACTGTTGTATCTTCGGTATTGTCGCTGTTGACGCGACGCTTATGTTTGTTGCGACGTGACCTGCCATTGCTATCCTTGGTATCTGAAGTACCGTGGTTCTTTGATATGTTATTGCTGCGAGCCAGCCAGCTGTCTTCTCCCGCACAAAAGCGGGTCATGAGTGTCGTGAGGGCTGCCATAGATTTCGGCTTTTCCTGGCCAAGGTGTCGGGCGAGCCACTCGTCGCGGATGTTGTGCTTAAAAGCTGCTAGGGCCTCTGCATCCGGACAGTTGACAATTTGATTTTTCTTTGTCAAGAACCGTGTCTAGAATTGCCTGGCCGATTCCTCTGGCTGCTGAATTATGTGGCTCAAGTCATCGGCATCTGGTGGTCGCACATAAGTGCCTTGGAAGTTGTAGAGGAATGCGGCTTCTAGATCTTCCCAACAGCCAATGGATTCTGCTGGCAGGCTGTTGAGCCAATGCCGAGCTGGTCCTTTGAGCTTGAGTGGGAGGTATTTTATGGCGTGTAGATCGTCACCGCGGGCCATGTGGATGTGCAGGAGGAAGTCCTCGATCCATAACGCAGGATCTGTTGTGCCGTCTTATGATTCGATATTTACGGGTTTGAAACCCTCTGGGATTTGGTGATCCATTACTTCATCTGTGAAGCATGTGGGGTGTGCGGCGCCTCTGTAGTGGGCTATGTCGCCACGCAGCTCGAATGAGTCCTGTCCGCTGTGTTCGGCCCGGCCGGATTTACTTTTACTGTATCTGGCGTGACGGTTATCGTCTCGCATAGTGGCCCGCCCTCATGATCCGTAGATCGATCTTGAGTGTTTTGCTTTGTCCTCCAATATGTCTCACAGGTCTAGCATGTTTCCCCGTGCTTTGTCATTTTTATTCGAGTGGCGTCGGGGTGCGGGCTGAGTTTTTGGCTGAAATGTCTCTCTGTCGCGGCCACGAGGTGGCCAATCAGCCGCATCATATGCTGGAGATGTAGGTTTTAATGCTTCCTCCTCCAGTCGGGTTAGCAACCTGCGCTTTGGGTAACTCTTGGAGGGGCGTTCGAGTTCATATTCCTCGGCCGCAAGGACTTCAGTCCATCTGTCAGCTAGCAAATCTTGATCAGCTTGAAGCTGCTGCTGCTTTTTCTTAAGGCTATTTGCCGTGGCTATAAGCCTGCGCTTGAAGCGCTCTTGTTCGGCGGGATCCTCCGGCACGACAAATTCGTCGTCGTCGACGCTTGCCTCGTCTTCGAAGGGAGGCATGTAATTATCATCCTCCGCCTCTCCATTTGCCGCTCTCTCGGGAGGGCTGGCTTCTCCATCCTCCTGCTCTAAATCTTGCTGGAGGGGATTGTTGTCGTCTTCGACACTCTCTGGAGTGCTATTATCTCCTGTGCCGGTGTCACCGCTTTTGCTTTGGCGAGACTTAGAGTGGCGCCGCTGACGTCGGCGCTTGGGTTGTTTCTTGGAGGGGGCATCCTCCGCTGTCTCGTCGCCATTGCCTTCCTTGGGTGTGTCCACCATGTATATATCATATGATGAGGTGGCTGTCCAGTGCCCTGTGGGCAGTGGTTCCTCTTTGTCTCCCGCATCGTCGTCCATACCGTCGATGTCTTCGGAGTCAAAGTCGAGCATGTCAGTCAAATTGTCGACAGTGGCTACTAAGTGGGTGGTGGGTGGGCGGCGAATTTCTTTGTCAACCGCATCCCAATCCTGCCGAACATAGTTCGGCCCGGACTCTCCTGACAGGGAGAGAGACCTTAATGAGTTCAGTATGTCGCCGAAGGGCGAGTGCTGAAAGATATCCGCGGAGGTGAACTCCATGATCGGCGCCCAGTCGGGTTCGATAGGCACGGGCGCAGGTGGTTCGGAGTCCGTGGCCGGGGAGGAATCCGGTAGTTCGGCGTCACGGCTCCCGTGAAGGGCAAGGTTGATGTTCGGCTCGATCGCCGCTAAGATTACGGCCTCCGTGGCGGGGTCTATCCACCTGTCCATGGATGGCGCAATTGGCTCCGAATTGAGGGCCGGAGCGGTTGCCGGTGCGGTCTCCTGAACACTGTCCAACGACAGAGCTTAATCATGCTCATCGTGACCATGCGGCGCACTCGGCAGGGGCTTGAATCTGTCGAAGATCAAGTCTCCGCGGATGTCGGCCGTGTAGTTTAAGCTCCCAAACCTGACCTGATGGCCAGGGGCGTAACTCTCGATCTGCTCCAGATGGCCAAGCGACTTGGCCCGCAGTGCGAAGCCGCCGAATATCAAGATCCATCCGGGGAGAAAAGTCTCACCCTGGACTGCATCGCTATCGATGATTGAAGGAGCCATCAGGCCTATCAGCGACGACACCGAGGAACTCTCAATGAAAGCACCAATGTCGGTGTCAAAACCGGCAGATCTCGGGTAGGGGGTCCCGAACTGTGCGTCTAAGGCGGATGGTAATAGGAGGCACGGGACACAATGTTTTACCCAGGTTCGGGCCCTCTTGATGGAGGTAAAACCCTACGTCCTGCTTGATTATTCTTGATAATATGAGTAGTACAAGAGTTGATCTACCACGAGATCGGAGAGGCTAAACCCTAGAAGCTAGCCTATGGTATGATTGTATGTTGTCCTACGGACTAAAACCCTCCGGTTTATATAGACACTCGAGGGGGCTAGGGTTACCCAAGGTCGGCTACAAAGGAGGAGATATACATATCCGTATTGCCTAGCTTGCCTTCCACGCCAAGTAGAGTCCCATCCGGACACGGGACAAAGTCTTCAATCTCGTATCTTCATAGTCCAACAGTCTGGCCAAAGGATATAGTCCGGCTGTCCGGAGACCCCCTAATACAGGACTCCCTCAACGACGATGATTGTGAGGTGCTTGGCCTTGGCGATGGCCGTGACGAGCACGAGGGTGACCTTGCCCTCGGCGGTGGCCATGGTTCGCCCAGCTACGGCAGCTCCTCCTTCGGCGAGAGCTCTAGCAGTGGCGGCTACGACCAGCCACCACACAGTCAGTCTTGCTTCGAGGACGGTGGCATGTCATCCCGTCGTCGCGCCCCGGTGAAGCGCGAGGAGGGCTCTAGCTGAGTCCGAGGGGCCGATCCTCGTGAGCAGCCACGTCGTAGGAGCCGCTTTTTCTTGTCCTCTCCTTCCATTTCCCTCTGCATTGACATAAATGAATATGGGGCCCTGCGAGGGTGTGTAATGAACCATGGTGCTTATGTTGCTTTTGTGGTGTGTTTATTGTTTCCGGGTTGTGTTGTGAAATCTGTGCCTTACGTGGGTGTAAATGGGTAACTTAGCATGATGTGCCCGGGGTAGACTTGACCTCGTGAGGGAACACACCTCTGGGCACCACCTGCTTCCCCGCTGCCGGCTTGAGCGATATCGCGAAGCTGCAAAAATTCGCTAAGAAATCCTTATCCCTTCTTGCGCGAGGCCTGAGGCGTGGGTTGTCCATGGACAAACACACCGCGTCAGGATACCCATTGGGACGGACTAAAAAAAGGGGTGCGCCGATCATTAGCTCAATGAGGGCGCCTCGCGGAGACAAGGGGCATGCGCATGCATGCACACCTGTCCAGCCCCCTCGCCGAGGCGCGTGAGGGAGAGTGTCGGGCAACTGCGGCCCTCCCTGGCGCAAAACAAAGAATCGAGGGGAGAATCGGAATGAAGAGGGGGTCCAACCAAGCCTATGAGAAATGCCAGAACTCCAAATTTCATTAAAGGAAAAAGGGGCAAGCCAACTACGAAAAGCAAATGAACAGCTGCGTCCGGCACCTAGTCTAGTCTTCTCACCAGCGCGGAGCTAAGTGCTGCCACTAGGACGTGGGAGGGAGCCCCCGAGGCCCCAGGGCGGCACTCTGGAGACTCCGGGGCATGTACAGCCCCACTCAATATTATGTGAGAGTGTCACGAGCGGAGACCTTCATAGGCACTAGGCCTTGCTTCATGGGTAGAATTTTCGGAGGTGCTAGATGTTCCAGGCATTCTGGATGGGGATCCCGTCCTTTTGTCTCCAGGCGCGCGGCGCCAGGCCTGGAGACACGGACAATCCTGAACGGGCCCTCCCACATGGGCGAGAGCTTGTGCAGCCCTTCCCTGGAAAGCACCCGCCTCAGGACGAGATCGCCCACCTCGAACGTCCTGGAGTAGACGTCGCGATAGTGGTACCGTCGCAACGCCTGCTAGTATCTTGCCGCTCGGAGCGAGGCTTCACGGCGGCGTTCCTCCCCCAGCACGAGGTCCATCCCCCGCATGGCGTCCTGCTACGTCTCATCAAACGCCAGGACCTGCGCGGAGCGATGCCTGACCTCGTGAGGGAGAACCGCTTCTGCTCCATAGACGAGGAAGAACGGGGTCTCGCATGTTGGCTTGGTAGTGGTGGTGCGGATGGACCACAACACGGACTCGGCTTGGCCATTGCTCCTGGGTGTGCCACCGAAGCGTAGCAAATCTGCATTCCAAGGTTAGCACAATAGGTCCTGAAGAGATTGCTAGTGAACTGTGAGCCATTTTCGGTGATGATGCAGTTAGGGACCCCGAACTGACTCACGAGGCCTTTGATGAACTTAACTGCTGACCCAGCTGGGATGGTGCGGACGGCCTCCACCTCTGCCCATTTGGTGAACTTGTCGATGGCGACGTAGAGGTAGCGGTAGCCCCCGGGCGCTCGCGGGAACAGATCCAAGATATCCAGCCCCGAGACCGCAAATGGCCACGAGAGCGGGATAGTCTGGAGGCCCTGGGCCGGCTGGTGGATTTGCTTGGCATGGAATTGGCAGGCCTAGCAGGACCTCACCAACTCGGTCGCATCGTTGAGTGCCGTGGGCCAGTAGAACCCGATGCGGAATGCCTTGCCGACCAGGGTATGTGACGGCGAGTGGTGTCCGCAGTCTCCGCCGTGTATGTCAGCTAGCAGCTCATTCCCCTGTTCCGTGGAGATGCATCACAAGGAAACATCATTTGGTCACTTTCTTTGTAGCTCACCATCCTGTATGCAGTACGCCGTAGCCTGCCGGGCCACATGCTCCACGTCCTCCTCCTTCTCCGGCAGCGTCCCTTGCACCAAGTGAGCCTTGAACTCCTCGGTCCAGCACCTCTCCTGAGGCTCGAGCGCCAGGAGCAGACGTCCTCCCGAGGTCGAACCGCAAGCGGGGGCTCCCATGGCTGGTGGTTGGGGCAGTTCCTCTCGAGATGATGTAGTCTCCACGGCCACGGGGGTCGCCGAGGGCTTGAAGAGTTGCTCTTCGAAGACACCATGTTCTTGGGGTAGACGCCTTGACACCCTCTTGGCGATCTCGTCAGCCTCCTTGTTGGTGTCGCGTGGAACATGCGGTAGCTCTAGGCCCAAGAATTGCTTCTCCATCTTGCGCACCTCCGCGAGGTACGCCTCCATATGCTCTTCACATGGTTCGTACACCTTGTTGGAGAAGTTGACGAGGAGCTGCGAGTCACCCTTGATGGTGAGACACCTCACCCCCAAGGTTGCGGCGGCCTTGAGGCCGGCGATCAATCCTTCGTATTCCGCAATGTTGTTGGAGACCTTCTCACCTCGCTGGAAGCAAAGCTACACGGCGTAGTATATCTTGTCTTGGGTGGGTGAAATGAGGACAACGCTAGCCCCCGCGCCTTGCCATGCGAAGGCGCCATCAAAGTACATGGCCCAGCCATCCCGTGCTTCATCTCCTGGCGGGAGGGATCGGCTCTCGCCCGCTTCGGGCTCCAGAGCATCGGTTCATTCCACAACGAAGTCAGCGAGTGCGGCTCCCTTGATGACCCTGGTGGTGCTGAACTCCAACTGAAACGCTTGTAGTTCAATGTTCCATTAGGCGACTCTCCCCGCGGCATTGGGGCTCCGGAGCACCCTCTCCAGGGGTAGGCCGAGACAACCTTGATTGGGTGGCCTTGGAAATAATGGCGTACCTTGCAAGAGGCCACCAAGAGCGCGAGTAAGAGCTTTTGCGGCATGGGATACCCTGCTCTCGCGTCCCATAGTACAATGTTGATGAAGTATACTAGGTGCTCGACGAGGGTGGGAGTGTTGATGGAGCATGTGTCCTCCTGAGGTTGTGATGCCTCCTGAGGTGGGGGGACCTCAGGAGCCCGTTCACCCATCGGGGCCTCCTTAGGCCCGAGAGCGCCGTCTTGCAAGGCCTCATTGTCAGCTGATGCCGTCGTGGCTTCGGTGGCGCCGCGTTGGTGCAGCATCGTACCCGCCAAAGGTGGAGCGTTGCTCGGCGGGCTCTTGGCCTGGCGCTCCCCCTGAACAGCCACAAGCGCCACACTGGCTAAGTGGGGCATGGCAGCCAGGTAGAGCACCAGGAGCTCGAGGGGGCGAGGCGCGACCATCATTGGTGGGCTGGTCAAGTATTTCTTGAGGTCTTGGAACGCCAGATCGGCCTCTGGGTGCACTCGAATGGGCCCTTCTTCTTCATCGGCTTGAAGAACGGCAAGGCACGCTCCCCCAGCTTGGAGATGAAACACCCCAATGAGGTCACGCAGCCCATGAGCTTCTGCATTTCCTTCAGGGTTTGCGGTGGGCTCATGTCTTCTGTTGCCTTAACCTTCTCTGGATTGGCCTCAATTCCCCGGTGCAATACGAGGAAGCCGCAGGTCCACCTGGCGCAGGCTGGTGAAGGTCTACTCCAGGTCCAGAATGAGGGTTCTTGCTTCCCTATATTTTACCATGATGTCATCAACATAGGCTTCTTCGTTCCTCCCTAGCTGCTAGCCTAGGGAAATGTGCATCAGCCGCTGGAAGGTCACCCCTGCGTTGCGTAGTCCGAATGGCATGCAGGTGTAGCAATACACCCCGCACGGGGTCAAGAATATCTTCTTCTCCACGTCCTCCACCGCCATCTTGATCTGGTGGTAGCCCAAAAATGCGTCTAGGAAGCACAGCAGGCCCCACTCGGCGGTGGAGTCGACGATCTGGTCGATGTGCGGGAGCGGGAGCGGGTCCTGGGGGCAGGCTTTGTTGAGGTTAGTGAAGTCGACACACATGCGCTCCTTCCCGCCCTTCTTGGGCACAACGACGGGGTTCGCCAGCCACTCCGGGTATCGAACCTCGCGAATGACACCTGCCACCTCCAGCTCGCGAGTTTCCTGGATGATGAAGGACTGCTTCTTCATGTACTGCCGCCGCGCCTTCTGCTTCACAAGGCGCACATTGGGGCACACCCTTAAGTGATGCTCGATTACCCCCCTTGGGACCCCTACCAGCTGCTTGGGTTCCCAGGCGAATACCTCCTTGTTCATGTGCACGAACTTTACAAAGGTCTCCTCTTGGCCCGGGTCGAGGTTAGCGCCTATGGTGAAGGTGGCTCCTAAGGACCCATCTTCCTTGTCCGGGACTTGCTTCATTTCGGCCCGATCTTGAGTGAACAGCTGCTTCTTCTTTGCCGGCGCGGCCTCCTTAACCCCCGGGGTAGCTTCGTTAGCCGGGCACACTGCCGCTACGGCCCTCAGGGTGAGCTTGAGGGCCGCTAGTGCCTCCTTGGTGTCTCCAGCCACGGTGAGGACGCCGCTGCTGCTTGGCATCTTGATGAGGTTGTAAGCCGGATGGGTCGCTACCATGAACTGAGCTAAGGCAGGGTACCTGAGGATGGCGTTGTACGGGAGGCCGATGCGGGCGATGTCGAAGTCGATGAGCTCGGTGCGGTAGTTGTCCTGAGAACCGAAGGTGACCGGAAGGCGTATTTTCCCCAGGGGGCTGGTGCACCCGCTGCCGACTCCGGAGAAAGGCTTGGTGGGGCAGAGCCGGCCGTACGGTACATGAAGCAAGCTGAAAGCTTCCATAGAGAGCATGTTGAGGCCCGCTCTGCTGTCAATGAGAGTCTTGGTCATGGCGACGTTGTAGATGGTGGGCGTGGAGAGCATTGGGAGCACACCTGAGCCGGCAGTGCTAGCGGGGTGATCCCCTAAGTCAAAGGGAAGGTCGGCCTTGGGCGCCGCCCATCCTAGAGGGGCTCCCTGCCGTACAGATGCGGCGCTGGTCTGGCAGAAGAACTGCTTGACGTGGCGGTCCGTGGGTGGCGCTTGTGAGCCGCCGAGGAGGGCTGCGACGACGACAAGAGCCGGTGCCGCAAAGTGTCCAATGAAAAGGCCGTGCAGCTCTTCCCAAGAAGCCACGGAGGATCCAGGCAGGTTGAGAAACCATGCGCGTGGCGTGCCAACGAGGGCCATGGGGAACCAATTAGCCATGACCTTGTTGTCGCCTTCCAGATCCAGGACGGCCTCCTCGTAAGCCAGTAGGAAGGTCAACGGATCCGCCACGCCATCGAAACAAGGCGACATCTCCGACGTGAACTTGGGTAGCCACTGCACCTGTCGTAAGGCGGGGGTGAAGGCCCTAAGCCCTTGGCGCCGTCGTGGTCGCTCATCGATCCATTCGGTGGAGCAGCGCCGGCCATGGTGACCGAACGGGGAGGTGGAGCCGGTAGAGGAGCGGAACTTCGGCACACCCCTGCCTGGCGCGCCAAATGTCGGATTATGGGTTCCGGCAAACGCATGAGGTTCGAACACTGGGGTGCGCACGAAGATCTCTCTCCCCCGCGAGCCCACTCTCGCAACGATCTCAAAGCCTAGCTTGCCGAACCTGAAGAACAAGGGACACGAAGGTTTATACTGGTTCGGGCCACCGCTGTGGTGTAATACCCTACTCCAGTGTGGTGTGGTGGATTGCCTTGAAAGCTGAGGATGAGCAAGTACAAGGGAAGAACAGGCTCCTGAAGAGCGGTGTTCTTGAGCTCGATGAGCTTGTGTGTGTGTGTGTGTTGGTGGTCTGGTTGCTCCCCCTACTAAGGTGGTGGCTAGTCCTATTTATAGAGGCCCTGGTACGCTTCCAAAATATTAGGCGGGAAGGGATCCCACAGCGGCCAGTTTGAAGGGGGACACCTAGTACAAGTTATCCTGACAAAAAGTGGTCTTTGCCTGGCAAAGACTCTAGCGGTGACGCCTTCATGGGCACCATGGTGACCTCCGTCCTGCTGTCCTACTGGTCTTGGTCTTGTTGCACTGATATGGAAACCTTTGCCTGATGCCTCGGGACTCCTCGCCTGCGCTTGCCTCTTTAGCACCAAAGAGGAAACTGGCACTCTGCGCCCGCCTGGCCTTGGTCATCATGGCTCACGTCGCGCACTCCTCGTGAGGTGCCCCTTGCATAGATATCTCCGCTCCTCGGGAGCCAGCCTAGGGAGGCCGCCCCGGAGGAGGTCTTGGTGTCGTCCGCCTGTCGAGGCTTGGCCCCTCGCGAGGATCTTGAGTGGTTGCTGGTGAAGATGGGCCGTACTAGGCCGCTGGTGGAGCCACGCCCTGGGCCACAGGCAGGAAAGTCTGGGTACACCCATTCTTAGGACGCCGACATGCATCTACTTGAGAAACATGTACTAGTGCATCCACTTCAGAAACTACACTAGTACATCTTGTTGGGAAACCAGTTTAATCAAATTTTGAGTATGAAGTACTAATTAAACAGATGAATGGAGAGGGCAAATGAGTAGGATGATTCACCATTTTGTTGCTGCGGTGATGTGGTACACCATGCAAAGTTCCTCCACGCATAACTGCAGAACTGCTGCCATCTGCGAAGGTTCATCTTTTCTGGTAAACTCCACTTTGATGCCAATGAAACTAGGGTACAAGCCGTCGCCCTTCATCCTCAGCCTCCGGATCATCTCGTCGGCTTTTTCTGGTTCGCTGGCGTAGATGACTTCCAGCGTCTCCTTGCAATAGAGGTCCACTTTCTCAAGCGTGGTGGTGTAGTAAAGCTTCTCACCGGGGACGTGAACGTCGTCGAGGTTGCTGCTCTTGTCGGACGTCTCGCCACGCCGATGCTTGGCAGACGGTTCCTCCTTATTTTCCTCCTCGACCGACGGTAGGCTTCAAAGAGAGGTGTTTGTGGGGAGTTTGTAGTGGAGATGGAGTGGCAATGGTGGTTCTTGGAATGAGGCATAGATGCAAGAGAATGGGACTTTTTGAATGGTTCTTGCACTGACCAATCTTGTCAAGGTGTACTTATCAGCTGCTTATCCCACTTGCACGTCTCAGGGTCGTTAATGATGGCATTTTTGTACTATTTGAATGACGAATACTTTGCGGTGTTTTCAGTGTGGGGGTAAGTTTTATTTTGCACTGAAGTCTTATACACTAGTTGAAATGAACACTTTTTTAGTGCACTGCGAGTTGTTGCTCAAAAGTGAGACTTATTTTATTTTCATCTGTCCCAACCTAAGTTCGGTTTTATAGTTTTTGTGCCCTCTTTTTAGTGTACTTATGGTTTAGTGATATGAGTACTGAATTGTAATTTCATACGGCGTAAGGCTTTGAAAATTTGTGTCATACTGGTGTGTGTGGATATAGCGTGAGTGGCCTGACCCTTCCTGGTTTTGTAGTACTGTTGCCATACATATGTTAGAACTGAAGATTTTTTGGGATTGAGATTATTTATGATGAAATCGTTTATCGAGATCTAGATTTTATGTAAATAAGAAATTTAGCAGAATTGACGAACAATATTTCTTTGAATTTCTTGCATTTTAGTAGTTGAACTTGAAAGTTAATTTTAATTCCCTAGTTTAAATTATGTACATTTAACAGATAGCCTATTAAGTTCTCCTCTTTTAAAGTATCGTTGTTTTTGTATTATTATTTTCTTTTTTATCTTGGTGCATAGCTAAATTTATTATATTTTTATTTTTAATTTAAAATCATTGCCTGCGAACAAGTATTTGAACTTTTCTATATTTAGTTTTTGAACTTTTTTGTTGTAGTTTATAATTTTTTGCCCCGCGCTCTGGTTTATTCAACGTGCCTTATGGGTGGGGTGAGGACAGTTTGGAGACGAGGGAGGCTTCCAAGGAGTAGTCATATTGGGCCCTTTTATGGCCCAAATGGCCCGTGCGTGCGACTGTGGACTGTTGGCTGTGATTGCGCTGTGAGTTTAGTCCCACCTCGCTAGCCGAGAGTGCTCTCGACCGATTCATAAGCGATGTCGTGGCTCACTTGTAGGAATCCTTTGAATACTAACTTGAGTGCTTATACATGGTGCTTGCTCTCTGTTCCATGACATGTGGCCCTGGTCTGCAGCCCTACGCAGTGTTGATTACTAGGGATTCGCCAGCGGTTCCGCCGTGATGAGGACATCAATACCATTGTGACACCCACAGCCCCTCCTGCTATACATACTGGACCAATTACTAGAGCTCGCGCATGCAAATTAAATTATTAGGTACTTTCGTTTCTTGGTAATGATTCTAATGTTCATGAGAATATGATGCTGCCTAAATTGGATACATTTGTTTTGCTTACAAATGAAGGGCCTGGCATGGATAAGAGGGATGAACACAGGAGCAAGACCAAGCATGGAGATGATGGCATGCGCAAGGGGATCCAGAACAGAGTTACAAGTGATGATTTCAAGACTTTGAAGCCACCATAAGGAGTGCATGAAGCCTTGGACGAAATATACAAGATGCCACTTCATAAATTTCGTCCAGAGACTATTCTAGGTGCTGCGTCACCTTATTATTGGGCCAGGCCTATGTATTTTCAAAATACTTAAGTATAGGCTGTTTTTAGAGTCCGTATCTGTGGGGAAACAAGAGTTAGGGTTAGTTTCGGACCCCTCCTCCAAGGGCCACGAAATTCCCCCCTCTTACTTCATATATACAGCCCTTAGGGCATCGTTCAGACTTTGGGTTTTGTTTACATTAAAAGTTTGTTATAGCTACAACTTCGCGTACTTCGTTTGTGTCCAACAACCAAACCAAGACGTCACAGAACCCCACCTTCATTAATAAAGCCTTCCTCTTTTATTCACAATATCCAGATTGCAATCTCAGTTTCTTTCTTGTTCTTCGTTTGCTCGTAGGAAATAGACCCTCATGGTCAGTTTGATCGTGCTCCGGCGTGGTCAATAACCCTCAGAAGTTGGTTTAGTGATTGCTTAGGCGCGACATCTTCACACGTTCGTAGTCAGATCATCAAAGTCGACTCCCACAGAAAATGATATATATCACATTGAAACATCGGGACACCTTCACCTCTATCAAGTGGTATCAGTTTTCAGGTTGCTCGGTGAGAATTTCCAGTTTTCCGTAGATTAGAATTTTTTCTTACCTATTGTCCAAAAAAAAGGCACAAAAAAAGTTAGATCTGTTCATCCTTTTCCAAGCCAGTCTGAGCCTTTGCAATTTTCTTTTTATTGTTTGCATAGTTGAATTATCGGTTGCATCATCGTGTCTAGTTCGTTTAGAGTTTTGAGTTCTGTTCACATTAGTCACACCATCGCTGCATCGTTATCCCTTCCACTGTCTACCATCCATCCATCAATTTCCATCACGTGCTATCCACCGTTCATTGTCATAATCATAGTTGAGATCGTTCACATCTTCGCTAGATCCAATCTACATCTTATCTAGTTTGTCTTGGAAAGAGGGAGAAAAAAGGCAGAGAAAAAAAAGTAAAAAAGTCAGAGAAAAAAAGGAGAGTAAGAAAAAAATGTGAGGAAGAAAAAGAGAGAGAGAAAAAAAATCGGATCTATCTAGACTCAATCACGTCGTTGAATTCAGATTGGAATCTGTTTTGTGCATTGTTTAGTAAAAGGGACATAACTTTCCTCATCCGAAGTCCGTTTTGGCTCCACGAGTACTCAAAAGAAAGCTAGTGACGAGCCGCATCTAAATAGTTGCATAAGCATGTTCAATATTTGGCACCTCAAAATCGGCTTCTAAATATGTCTATTTGCCCTCCGAAGTTCACGAACACAACTTATTCCAATTTTTCAGGCCAGTTTTAGAATTTTATTTTGACTCCTCATATCAACTCGGAATTGAGTTATTCCTTTTGTGTTTGAAAGCTTGAGTCAGTACCATTATTGAAAAAAATTATCAAAAAATTGACACAAACTTTTCCAGAGGAAAGTTGGAGAGAAAGTTGTTGTATATCCTGCTCGTCAGTTGTTTTTCATAATTATCTTTACTACCGTTGTGATCTTGACTTATATCTTGCTGTCCAGAGCTACTTAGTATCCTTCATTGATGCTAGTTGTGCTACGCCGTGATCTCATTAGTGTTCTAGGCTCTTGTCTCTAGTCCGGTCTAGCCTAGGACCAGCATAGTACCGTCGTTGAGCGTTTATTCAACATTGCAACTCTGAATTGATTATTGCTAATCTTTTGCTACCATATATAACCAACCCAGGTCCATATATTTCTACACCGTGTATATGTGCATTCTCCCAGCAATTGCTTTACACAATCTTCAGAGTTATTTGACACCGCTGGTTGCCTGTCACCACCTGCCGCATGGTAAGAACTTGTAAGATATTGATATTTGCTTTACTGTGAGCGCTTTACAACAACATCCTAGTAGTTCATAGGAACATTATTCTAGAATTTTGTTTCTTGTTTCTACTAATCATGACAGGTTCCGGAGATAGAAGTTCTTGGGCGACGGACACATCTTCACCATCACGAGAGTTGGGACAACAAACACATGCACATGGTCAGGTTATCTCTTTACCGTCATTTGAGGGTAGATTTAATCCTGCTATTTATCTAGCTTGGGACCTTGAAGTAGAACAAGTTTTTACTCACCATGATTTTTCTGACTTGAGATAGTACGAGCTGCCACTAGAGCATTTACTGGTTTTGCTTCTGTTTGGTGGAGTGTACATTGTAGGAAAAACATTGATAACCAACCCACAACTTGGAAAGTTTTGAAAGCTGTAATGAGACAACAATTTTTTCCTCCTTACTATCGTCGTGAATTGCTTCACAAATTGGAAAAATTAAAACAAGGCAGCAACACTGTTCATGCTTACTACCAAGAGTTCAAATCTTGTATGCATCATTGTGACATGGAAGAATCTGAGGATGATAGAATGAATAGATTCTTTGGTGGTTTGAACCATGATATCCGTGCATGGTTTCAGTATATTCCTTGTTGCATTACTGGTATGTATGTTCGCGCTTGTACCTTTGAGAGACGGATACAGGAGGATGCATTGGGTGACTACAACAACTACTATTCCAGTTCATGCTCACCACCACCAGTTGGTTCCTCCATCGTTGCACCTACTACAGGAGCCCCACCTCGGATTGTGAGCGCGACATCATCTCAAGAGTATGGTACATTGTCAACGTCCGTACCTACATCAGCTATGTCTTTGCGACAAGGTAACAATACAGGTATTATGATATAACTTCACATGAGAATGATGCATGCCTAGTTAACTTGAATGCATCATGTGTTGAGTTACCTGTTGATTTGAGCACACCACCTATTTTAGAGAATCTTGTTACTGTCATGAATGCGTCATGTGATCAAATAACTGAAATACCAACAATTTTGAGTGCAGCCATTGAATTAATTGTTGAGGCAAAAGAACCAATGTTTAATCATTTTGATATGACCTCTAATCTTGGTGATGATTCTATGTCCAATGACTTATTGCATGTTTGCTTATTTAAGAATGTTGTAGCATGTAAATTTGATGCAAGTAAGGTTTATTCACCAATGTTGGGATGGTTTAATGATGAACATTGTCAATCTTTTGAAATGAATAAGAGCTTCACTTATATGTCCAAACTGAGTTGCATTATTTTCATGCCTTCTACTTCTTGTGATAATTTTTTGGCTTTAGATCTTATGAACTATGAAAGTTACTTATGTATACATGTTTCATATGTGCAAAAATCAAGGGAAGTAAGAATGGATGACATATACATATACAACATGTACACCTTGTCTCTTTTGTTAGCCACATTTCAGATTAAGCAACGCCGAGGACGGCTTTGTTTTCAAGAAGGGTAGGATGATGAGGACATCAATACCATTGTTACACCCACAGCTCCTGCTGCTATACATACTAGACCAATTACTGGAGCTCGCGCACGCCAATTAAATTATCAAGTACTTTCATTTCTTGGTAATGATTCTAATGTTCATCAGAATATGATGCTGCCTAAATTGGATACATTTGTTTTGCTTACAAATGAAGGGCCTGGCATGGATAAGAGGGATGAACACTGGAGCAAGACCAAGCATTGAGATGATGGCATGCGCAAGGGGATCCAGAACAGAGTTACAAGTGATGATTTCAAGACTTTGAAGCCACCATAAGGAGTGCATGAAGCCTTGGACGAAATATACAAGATGCCACTTCATAAATTTTGTCCAGAGGCTATTCTATGTGATGCGTCACCTTATTATTGGGCCAGGCCCATGTATTTTCGAAATACTTAAGTATAGGCTGTTTTTAGAGTCCGTATGTGTGGGGAAACAAGAGTTAGGGTTGGTTTCGAACCCCTCCTCCAGTGGCCACGAAATTCCCCCCTCTTCCTCCATATATACAGCCCTTAGGGCGTCGTTCAGACTTTGGGTTTTGTTTAGATTAAAAGTTTGCCATAGCTGCAACTTCGCGTACTTCGTTTGTGTCGAACGACCAGACCAAGACGTCACAGAACCCCACCTTCATTAATAAAGCTTTCCTCTTTTATTCGCAATATCCAGATTGCAATCTCAGTTTCTTGCTTGTTCTTCGTTTGCTTGCAGGAAATAGACCCTCGTGGTCAGGTTGATCGTGCTTGGGAAGTTGGTTTAGCGATTGCTAAGGCGCGACGTCTTCGCACGTTCATAGTCGGATCGTCATAGTCAACTCCCACAGAAAATGATATCTATCTCATCGAAACATCGGGACACCTTCGCCTCTATCATGCCGTGGGCTCGAGTTCAAGTATCCACCTGCGTTATGCCCAGCCTGTCCTTGGGCAGTCAACTTTTTTGTTTGAATCCAGTACTAGACTGCACCAGTAATGCGTACTATGGTTTGGATCTAGTACTTGACTGCACCAGTAATGCAGACTGATCCTTTTGTTGTAGTTCTTGTGAGTTTTCTTGGTTTTTATGTGAGCATGATTTTATTAGTTGCAAGTGCATCTTGTGGTCCTTAGTGATTTTGGTGTATTCTAGACTTGTAGGTTAAGGGACTAATGTGTTTATGAGTGTACACAGGTTTTATAAGTCTCTGAGGAGTTTGATATTTCGAAGAAAGTCGGCCCCTAAAAATGAATGTCTTCATTTGAAGACTTTGGTTTTCTTGAAGACTTTGAAAATGAGGAAAGTCGTGTGACCTTGAAGATATTGATATTGATGCGAGGAATATGAAGCGTGAAGACGTTTGTTTTCGTAGTTTCATTTCCTTCTTTGAGTCATAGGAAATACCATACTGTTAAAAGGGGTTGAGGTAATACTAAGGAAAAATTTGCAAGTGATGCTCATCTCAAAGGCTACACATACCGAATCCTTCGAGTGAAGCTTTCAGAAATCTCATATAGTTCAGTCGATTTCTTCGGTGACAGAGACAAAGATCTGGTCTCTGAGAAATTTTTTCTGACTGAGGGGTTAGGAATTCGCCAGTGCGAATTTTCTATAGTGAGGAACATGATAGCCTTGAGGAATTTGAGAGCTCAAATTTCCGATCATTGTTGTGCTGCGCGCGAGCTGTCCCAAATATCTTATACACATAATGGTCATATCATTAGGGGCATTTATGTCTTATCATGTCGGGCTGCTCCCTAGCTTTAAATAGCCGCCCCCTCAACCACTAGCTAGTTGGTTGCTCCGAGAGATAGATTGACACTTGTCATTTAGAGCATCCCATCCTCCGAGGACTTTGAAAGAAAATCATCAGTGAGGAAAAACCAAACGCCTAAAACCCAAAGTGATTGAGCATTACTAAAGAGATTGTTCTTGTGTGGAACGGACGCTTGTTACCTTGAAGACTGTGCATCTTCCATACGGTTAGGCGTCAAGGTCTAGAGCATCCAAGAGGAATTTTGGATCGCTGAGTGACCAAGTATGTGATGGTTTGGAAGCCACCTTGAAGACTTACCATGAGTGATTGGGCAAGGTCTGTGTGACCTTAGCTCCAACCAGACGTACAACTGTCACAACAGTTGGAACTGGTGTACCAATTCATTGTCTTCACTGAGCTACTGTTCTATTTCATCAACCCTTTCTTTTCCTCGCTCATGTATTGATGAAATTGATCGTTACTATATGAAGACTTTGACCGAAGAATTTCTCAATTTCCTCAATCATATTTCTTCAGTCACCTTGTCTTCTACCTGCTTATTCTGTTTACATGCTACCTATGCTCTGTGTATGTTTCATTTCATCATAATGACTATGCTACTTTCTTGTTATGCATGCACCTGAGTACTTTATCCCCTCCATGTATTTCGTCACTTAGCTAATTCTTCAAGTAGTATTTCCTTAGTCGATATAACGCACTTTCAATTGGTATTAGAGCAAGGTAGTCCCTTGTTCTGTTCGATTTTGGTTTAACCACCTAGAATTTTAGTTATGTCGACCACAGGCATGATCAAGGTCTTGGCTAGGTGCCCTACCGTTGATGGGATAGACTACCCCTACTAAAAGAATAAGATGCGCATGCATCTTGAGGCAATTGACAATGATCTCTGGTACGTTGTGTCAAATGGCATTCCCTCCGTCATTCCGTTCGTAAACGCTACTGATATGAAGAGATTCAAGCAACTCGACTCTCAAGCGAAGAATATCATATGTGGCCATATGAGCAAAGGACAGTACGACAGAGTCAGTGCTTTGGAGTCTGCAAATCTTATCTGGGATAGGCTATCCAAGGTCAACGAAGGAATCCCAATGCAACGTGATTCTCGAGTTGACGTTCTTTGCAATCTCTTCAACATCTTCAAAAGACTCGACAATTAAGATGTTGAGCAAACCTTCGATCGCCTCACTGACATCTCCAATGAGCTTCAAGCACTTGGTGACACTGACATCATCGACCATGAGGTGGTGAAGAAATTGCTGAGATCACTTGATTCCTCATTCGATACACTGGCAATGATGATTCAAGAATGTGGAGACTACAAGTCACTAGATCCTGCTGATATCCTCGAGAGACTGGATAATCATGAATTCCATCAAGCTGAGAAGAGAGACCTCTACGGGCCAAGCTATGGAAGATCATGTGCACTATAGGCCAAGGCCATTTCCTCATATGAAGGGGAAGATTCTGACAGCAGCCTTGGTGATCCTGAGGAACTAAGCTAGGAGCTAGCGATGCTCATGAGGAAATTTAAGAAATTCTCAAGGCGTGGCCATTTTGCAAAATCTTCAAGAGGTGATGACTTGAGATCAGATTTTTCATCCCATGATTACAAGGAAAGGACTTGCCACAAATGCAAAAAACCTAGTCAGTACATGGCTGATTGTCCTTAGTGGCTGAAGGAATCACTACAAAAAATACACTTCCACGATGATACGTGTTTGTCATAGTAGGTCACATTTCTGTCATGCATGCACATCCATGACGATTTTATGATAGAATCAAGATAGTCATACCTGTGCTGTCGTAGAAGTTTTCCATGACATTACCAAAATTATCATCACGGAAGTGTCCACTTCCATGACGATAAATCATGCGTCATAGAAGTACTTTCGTCAAGAGGAACTGACATGTGGCATCCACTGTAATGGGTCGTCGTTAAGCTATCGGGTCCGGTTTTGCATCCGATAACTCATTAACAGCCTGAACCAATGGGAATTTTCCATGTGTAAAATTCTCAATGGCCAGAGGAACCATGTGTCGGCTCACCTTTGGGACAGATGTCATCCACTCATTAGACCGGACGCGCCTATGATACGTCAACACATGGCACAGCCCAACAGAAGCCCATTCCGGTGAAAAGGTCGGCCCGTTTTACTTGGTCAAAAGGCAGCGGGCCGGCCCATGGAAAGCCCGTTAATGGCATGTTCGCATATAGCCCATTTGCAGCCCGCTAACTCACATCCCGTTACGGTCTATACGAATTAGGCCCAGTAGCATCATCTGGGCCGTCCAATATGATTCCAGCCCATTGTTACTTCCGGCCCATGTATGGCCCATGATGTCTTTTGGCCCATATGATGCCCTTTGTAACTCTTGGCCCATTAACGGGCCGTGGTGAAACAGGCCCGTAATGAACAGTGTATCGCTTTATACCCATTAACGGCCCATTATTCCATTGGGCCATTTCCAGCCTGTGCTATCTTTCGGCCTTCTCAGGCCCATTTATTCTTGGGCTCATTTCTAGCATTCGGTTAGCTATGACCCGTTACTGGCCTTTTCTTCTTGTGGGCCAAATTCAGCCCGTGGTTATAGTCGGCCCATTTGTGGCCCGGTAATCCGTTGGGTCGTTTTCATAGCGTCATCAAATAAGGCCGATTAACGATGGCATGTTATGGTTGGCCTGTGAACGGATGATTCCATCTCTAGCCCGCTTACAGCCCATAATGTGGTCTGTTATTGGCCCACGTTTGGCCAATCGATCATACGGCCCGTCGAAGGCCCATTGATGCTATGGCCCATAGAAGGCCCATTGTTTCTACGGCTCGTAGGAGGCCCATGGTCACTATAGTAAATATGTAGCCCATGGTTATTGTGGCCTAGTTTTAAAAATTAGGTTATTGCGGCCACTAGCAAACCACGGAAAAAGAACTTGTCAGTGCAACAGACCCTGGGTCCATTGCCCAGACTATGCACATGCACAAGAACAGGATTGAAACATCAGCTGGAGTCAGAGATTGAAGGACCAAGAGATTTGAAGAACCAACATGCAGCTCAGAGGAATCAAAATCAAGCCAGAGGAGCAAAATATCGGCAAGAGAAAAGCCTCCCTTGCCGGGTAGGCGAGCCCGGCAAGGGGCAAGGTCACCACCAGAAGCAACCAAGGCACCCCGGCAGGGCCTGCTGGGGCACGCGGAGGCAAAACCACCCCACCAACCACTCACGCATGACCCATGTCACCAATCAGTGCGGTGTCAAGGCGCAAGGTGATTAAGTGGCAGCCATTCGCCACATGGCAGCTATTTCCTACAGAAGGAACATAGAAATGATAACCGTCCTACGATGTGTTAATAGAACAAGCATAGAGCACATCACCCTGAGGATACTTAGAAACCCTAAGGTTATCGGCAGAATAGTGGAGTGGGATGTGGTGTTGTCCAGCTTTGGTCTGAAGTTTGAGAGCACATCAACCATTCAGAGCAAGGCACTAGCAGAGTTTATTGCAGAATGGACACCAACCCCTGATGAGGAAGTGACAGAGACAACTATCCCCGACAAGGAATCGCCCCAAGAATGGATTATGTATTTTGATGGTGTTTTTTCCCTACAAGGTGCAGGGGCTGGCATGCTTCTTGTTGCCCCCTCCGGGGAGCACTTGAAATACGTCATCCAAATGCACTTTTCCCGGGAAGAAGCCACCAACAATACATCTGACTATGAAGGGCTCCTTGCTGGGCTCAGAGTTGCAGCAGAATTGGGAATCAAGAAGTTGATCATACGAGGAGGTTCGCAGCTTGCGGTGAGACAACTCAACAAGGATTATCAAAGCCCATTGATGGAAGCATACATCGAGGAAGTGAGGAGATTGGAGGAGCACTTTGATGGGTTGCAAACCGAGCACGTACCCCGTGCGAAAAATAGCATAGATGATCACCTGTCAAAGTGTGCTACGCGGAAGCTTCCTGTGGAACTAGGAACTTTTGTTCTGCGTCCCTATCAACCCTGCGTATCGCCAACCACAATGGCTCGGAAAAGGAGAAAGTTGGACTACGGTAAGCCTCTCCTGATCGAGTCATTCGCTCCCGGCAGAGACCCTGCCGGAAACAACTCCTCACAGCCTGCCGGACCACCCCCTCCAGCCGTGCCAATGGACCCCGCGAACGAGGCTAGTACTCCTGCAGCCGAGGAGGTGCCGCTAGTCCTCGTTGCCGAGCCCCAGGCTCCAACTTGGGCAAGGCACATCGTCCGCTTCCTCCAAACTAGAGAACTTCCCGGCGACCAAGATGAAGCCTAGAAAGTAGCCCGGAGGGCCAGTATGTATCAGTTTGTCGATGACACTCTATATAGAAGGAGGCCCAACGGTGTGAAATTCAAGTGTGTCTGCCGGGAAGATGGAAAGGAACTGTTGACTAAGATTGACAAAGGAACGTGCGGCTCACACATTGGATCAAGGGAATTAGTTGGGAAACCATTCCGGCAAGGATTCTATTGGCCCACATCCCTCCAAGACGCGGTCGAGCTCGTCACGACATGTGAAGCCTGCCAGTTCCATTCCAAGAGAACACACCCGCCTGCCCAAACCCTTTAGATAGTCCCTTTATCATGGCCATTTTTGGTCTAGGGGCTCGATATCCTCGGACCCTTCACCCGAGCAATCGGTGGTTTTGAATTCTTGTTCGTCGCTATGGACAAGTTTACAAAGTGGCCGGAAGTGTATGCCGTGAGAAAGGTGACTACTCAATCAGCTATCAAGTTCTTGAAAGAATTGGTGTGTCATTTTGGAGTTCCGGCAAGGATCTTCACCAACAACGGCACCCAATTCACGAGCCACGCCTTCATGCAATATGTTCGTACCCTCGGATGCAAGATCTCGTTCGCCTCTGTGGCACACCCTCGGAGCAATGGACAAGCGGAGAGGGCGAACGCTGAAGTGTTGCGTGGACTCAAGACAAGAACTTTTGATACACTGCAGAAGCACGACATGCGGTGGATTGAGGAGCTGCCGATAGTTCTCTGGTCCCTTAGAACGACACCTAATCGAGCTACCGGGCAGACTCCCTTCTCCCTGGTCTACGGGGCAGAAGCAGTTATCCCCATGGAACTCATTTATGGGTCTCCTCGAGTGCTTGCCTATGATGAAGTAGTGCAGGATCAGCACCGGCGTGACGATGCTGTGCTACTCGAGGAGAACCATCTCCGGGCTGCTACGCGTGCTGCATGCTACCAACAAGCCCTGCATCGCTATCACAGCCGCATGGTTCATGCCCAGTGTTTTGAGGAAGGTGACCTTGTCCTTAGGCGCGTTCAGCCCGCCAAGGGTACAAGCAAGCTGTCACCAAAGTGGGAAGGCCCTTACCGGGTGGTACAAGTCACCAGACCAGGCGCAATCCATCTGGAGACCGGAGATGGCACTCAGTTGCAAAACTCATGGAATATTGAGCATCTCCACAAGTACTACCCGTAAGGCGCGAGGCTGCCGGGCACTGCCCGGCAGCCACCCTTTTGTACAGGCATTGGCTCAGCTGCATGTAACCCCTTGTACAAAGCCGGGGCGATGACCCCTGCAAGAGAAAATAAATAAGCGTTGTAGAGGGGGGCAACTAAGATTGCATGCATGCATGAGCACACCAAGATCACTGCATAAGCATCTCATGAGCATTTGCATATGCATATAGATAGGATTGCATCCTGCATTCATTTTTATCTATATGAAGTTGCAGGTTCCTGCCGTGAACTTGGCTTCGACAATGGGCGAGAAGATTGCAGGACACAGTGATCCCCGGCAAGGCCAAACAGATAAGTTTTACCTCTTGTCCATTAGTGTTCTGTAAAGCTATAACTTTGCATGAGAAAACCTCGCCCCTCTTTTGAAACCTAGGTGCTCCCATCCATGAGTCAAACGTTGCTTCGGTGAGGATGGTCGCAGTAGCCTCTGGTAAAAAAGGGAGTTGGCGGGGGGATGGCCCCTCTATCTGTTCCCCGACAGACGTAGCTCTCCGGCAGACAAAGGGGGTGCCGGCAAGATATCCTGCCGGGGAAAACTTGTTTATTTACATTAAAGAGGCATTCCACCTCTGCATGGACATACACATGCACGGGTTCCCGACAGAGTTCATCTTTTTCATTCATATGCTGATACACATACAAGCATTACAAAACACGAAGATAGACTCGAGAGATTACATTATTTGAATTAAAACTTGGCGATTGCCTACAAGTTTAAGATTGACAAAAGATAAGTGCCCCATTACGCCTTTGCCCCTGTCCATCTCCTACAGGAAGAAGTCGAAGGGGCCAGAGGCAGGCACAACTGTGATTCGGTGTCTCCCGAGGATCAGGACGGCATTGCTCCCCGGGAGGGAAGAAGAAACCGAAGGGCAGGCGTGGATGGTGACGCTGCGGGAGGACCATATGGGAGGCACGGAGTCACAGGCAAACACGACTCATCAGAAAGGACGTCCCTGTCCTTGACGCGTCATGGGTTGCCATTGCAGTCCGCATCACTACCACCCGAAGACCTCGGCACGACCACCACGCCGGGCTCCATGCTCTCTAAATCCTCCCATAGAGAGCATGGTCGTCCCCGGGAGCCTTGACGTTAGAAGCCACCGCACATCCCGAAGACGTGTGGGAAAGCCAGAAGCCTTCCTGTATGACAAGAGGACCCCGCCCAGGAGGAGCCAGATTCACCCCTATTGGCAACAAATCTCTCCTTCCCAATGCCGCGAGAGGAAGAAGAACGGGGAGCGATCGACTACCACGCGCCATGGCTGATTCAAGCCACGACACGGTGTCGTTCATGTCCCCTCCCACTGAAGTCAAGGCCACGGACGACCCAGCGGCAAGCACTCTAGGCTTGCCACTCCTATCATCGGCACCGCACCGCCCGAATCTTCCTCTCATATCCAATGGAGATCTCATGCAGGGGCCTGGGGGCTGGCCCCAGGCTCTTCTCTTCGGCATCACCTGCAGAAGCAGAAAACAAAGGAAGAAAATGAGGAATACGAAGGTGGATGACTCCCGCCTCCTCAGCCCCTCCCTTTTACATGCCGGGCGGAGGAGGGCACCTACTCCATCAACGGGCGGCCAACGTCCTCCTCCGCAAATTCAAGGGGGGCGGGCCCTCTCCAAGATGCTCTCCCGCGCCACGCGCCTTCGTTACCTCCCCCGTGTGATGCATGCAGCATACGTGGCCAAGGATAAGAGCACGCAGTGGGAAGAGTAAATTGTCATTTTCTACCCCGTGCGTTAAAGTTGTTCACGGGCCATTACTGGAGCAGCCCCACCACTATCGGCTTTACGCCACACGTGGGGAACCCAGAAACTGGCCCAAAATCAAGGCTAATGAAGAAGCTATGGAAATCTCAAGGGGCCAACCCCTTCAGCAACCCTCCCTGTGCACTTATTAGGACCTACCACGACGACGCTCAGCAACGCGTCCGGGGCAGGCCCGAGGGCTTCTGTCAGTGTAACAGACCCTGGGTCCATTGCCCAGACTGTGCACAGACACAAGAACAGGATTGAAACATCAGCTGGAGTCGGAGATTGAAGGACCAAGAGATTTTAAGAACCAACATGCAGCTCAGAGGGATCAATATCAAGCCAGAGGAGTAGAATATCGGCAAGAGAAGTGATGAGGGGAGGATATCTATTACTCCTATTATTTCACTACGTCATGATATTCTGAAGCTTGGATCCTTGTGCTTTGCAATTCCTCCTACGAATGAGGTGAAGCCCAATTTTAGAACACCACCAATGTGTTTCGGCAAGGCCAAATAGTAGTGGCTTTATATCCAGGCCATGTCATGGGCCATAGAGCTTTATTTTTGAGTTTTGGTATTTTAATTCGGTTAGGCCTGTCCAATCCATATTTTTTTGTTTTAGGGTTTACCTATATAAGTTAGCCGCCGGCTATTGTAATAGGGAGTTGAATTTTCGAGTTAAGAATAGACAGGAAAAAGGTCCCATGTTGGGAACACTAATATCGCTTGTTTTGCTTGCTGATTCGCAAGAATCTGTATTGTTGTTTGTGGAGTAGATCTAATTTGCTCAACAATCAAAATTATCTCCTGGTTCTATCATTCGCCATGAAAGATTGGTCCAAAAACCTTAGGATCTCTAATTGATCCTTATCATCTTGGTACCAGATTCGTCGGGTTTCCCACGGTGTATCCTTGTTGAGAATTATTTGCTGCTGGAAGTATTGCTGCCGGAGGCGATCTAGCCACCACATCAGCGTTGGAAGATTCTTTTCGTTTCTGCTAGAGGCACGCTGTGGATCGTGAAGGCGTTGGAGTTCGGCCGCCACCACGATAGTTGATCTGCTATTTTGTTTTGCTGGAGGCGTCAAATCCTGCCGCCGCAATACCTATTTCATGCATCGCTAGGTAATTCAAGGTTGAATTGGTTCAGTCCAGTTTCTGATTGCATACAGGAAAGAAAACCACATCAGGAAAGTGAAAATAGAAAACGAGATTGGATTGGAGTCCTACATGTGAGTACACTTCAATTCCAAATTGGCCTCAATATTTTTTGGGGATGTGGGCATCCTTTCCTTTCTCTGATCGAGAGTCGTGACCAGCTTGGAGACCTGCAATCAAGGAGCCAACTCTCGTTTGTCTAGAGTGGATTTCTGGCCGTGATTTTCACCGCGAGACTCTTCTGCTCCTATGGATTGTAGTCTGTGTTCTGTCGTTCCGCAATTCTCTGTTGGACGCATACTGCTGCTACTGCGGACGTCTACTACGCGTCTATGCCATGATTTGTCGTCTGCCATGGTGAACTTGATTAATGGCGAGAATTCAGTAGCTGCTGGAGTCCAACCGAAGGAGCCTGTGCTTCCCACCTTTGCTGATGATTTGGCTCCTAATGTTTGAGCTGGCTTTGATAGTACGTGTGAGTACATTAAGCAAAGCCATGATTCTTTGGCCACGCTAATTGTAGGCTTGTCTACCCGGATTGATTCATTGGGAGATGTTGTTCCCCGTGCACAGGTGCAGCCGCCCCCTATTGTACAACCCCGTGACATGCTACCACACCGCCATACTGATGTGCCTGCTCGCCGACACGGAGCCTATGGACATGCTGATGATGGAGACCTTGTGGGTGACGGTGATTATGCACCACAACAGCACCCTATTGATGCCCGTCTTGCAGGTGCTCATTGTGCTCTACAACATGATCGTAACAGTGTTGGTCAAGCTGTTCGTGTTCCCATTGATGATGGTGGTATTGGGCGTGTCAAATTGTCCATCCCTTCTTTTTCCGGTGACCGTGGACCTGACGATTATTTGGAATGGGAGATGCGTATGGATCATATTTTTTCTACCCACCATTATACTGAGGAGAAGAGACTTCAACTCGCTGCAGTTGAATTCACTGGTTATGTGCTAATTTGGTGGAGTCAAATTCTCCGTATGCTAACTCGCCAAATGTCCTGGAGAGGTATGAAAGAACTCATGCGACATCGTTTTGCTCCTGAACATTACAAGCGTGATATGTACCACAAATTACAGCAGCTCACTCAGGGTAATAAATCGGTGGATGACTATTATAAAGAGATGGAGTTGTTGATGATACGTACAGGAACAACTGAGGACCCGGAGGCTACTATGTCTCGGTTCTTTCATGGGATGAATGTTGAGGTGCAGGATCGTGTCGAGATAGTGGTTTACTATAATATACAAGATCTTGTGCACCAAGCTGAGCGTGCAGAACAACAACTCAAACGGCACCAAGTTTCAGCCACGAACACATGGCGTCATTCCCCCACTGAGTTGCTGGTTCTAGTGCTAAGCCGACACCTTCTACGCGCTCCAGCAATTTTTCTCATGGTGAAGCGCCAAAATCAGGAGTTTCCAAAGCTGCATCCACTCAGTCCACCGCTGGAATAGAGTGCTTTACTTGTGGAGGCCGAGGACACATGAGGCGTGATTGCCCTAATACAAAAAGGGTGATGCTCACACAAGATGGATATGTGTCTGCTAGTGATGATGACAAGGCTGTTGATCCATCGAGTGAGGAGTCTAAGGAACTTGAACCCGTGGATGTGTATCCAGAGAACGCTGCTCCAAATTGCACTAACTTGATGGTGCACCGTGTGCCCACGGATCGCATAGAAGGACAAGGGCAGCGCTGGAATATTTTTCAGACCCAATGCATTGTGGGGACCCCGAGTCATAAGTCGTGATCACCTATAGTGATCCCAGAGATCAATGCTCACTGAACACACAGAAGTTGAATAACAAGAGTCTTACATCCATACATACCATCTAACATAAATTATGACCATTATGGTCAAGTCTTACATAGATAAAGCCACAAGGGCTGAATACCAAATAGACATAAGCAGCAGAAAACTTCGTCGAAAAGTAGAACCCATGACATCTGCCTTAACCCTACAGGCATTCTGACTGGGAAGCGTCCTAGCTCGCATGTTCGTCACCGAAGTATTCTTCATCATATCTTGTTCTTTCATGCCTGGCCAATAAAACAACCAGTGGCAAGCCAATGAGTAATTTGAATGTACTCGCAAGCAACCCATGTTTTGGTTCAAGATACAACAATGCATGATATAGGTAAATTTTTGTAGAAAGCTAAATTTTATTGTTATGACATGTTCAACAACTGGTAAATCATGCATCATATGACTTCGAGTAACCATAGGGACTGGTTACAGATATCAACATAAAGGGAGTGGGCTTCAACCCAACTCAATCATGTCAAGTCCTTAACTTGACCCAATTAGTTCTTCCCACTTATCCAAACAGACACACACACACACACACACACTGGTTTGTAAACAAGTGGACGTAGCCCAAGAGCGGTTACCCAACTGTCCTTGACCGTGGACACGGCTATTCAAATAGTTTGACACTCTGCAGAGGTTGCATAATTTACCCACAAGATCCGGGGAACTTTCGTGTCATCCACGACCCACGGTACCTCAAGTACCCGGGGTAAGCACCCGATCACTATCTTTCCCTACACGACACTAACATAGAGTCCACTCAATTTGTAGTAACCCCCGTGCCCAACATTTCACATCTTAAAGTTGTGGAGCCTCGCTCCCATATTCATCATATACCACAAGCACGGGGTACCGACGGTGTGTCCGGTGCCCTGTGAAAATAGTCATGGCCGCCCTACCTGGCACGACCCCGTCCCGAGAGAGCGCAACAACGACTCTCCCGTCACTAGTAATCCGGGCTCCAAGCTAGTATCGGCCTAGGTAATCAATAATGCCCTTTCCCATATAAGGGCATAGTTGTTGCGCATGTAAGGTTGGAATAACGGTCGCTACTTAAACCAATCCGTTTTAAAAACAACACGCACACTTGCCTCGGTACACCACTACGTCATCAAGTGGTTACCCAACTCATTATCACCTTCGGGCATAAGTGGCACCCGACTGGGTTTTCGAAAAATCTTTTGAAAACAATCTTGCTCCCATCACCATGCATATACCCAACCCATTTGCGTAGTAGTTACATAGCATCCTAACTACACCCACTTGCATAACCCTCATAGAAGGGTAGGGTCATGCACATTGCAATTACCAACAAGGAAGTAACGGTGGCAAACCACCCCATGTGGTCACCTCATCATCATGTCTCCGATGCAAGCAATAAAAGTGCTATATGACATGCATAAAAAGGTTTCATAGACATGGTCAAAGGGCTGCTTTCCTTGATCTTCAAAGTATTCAAGTCCTTCTCCTTCTTCTTATCCAACTACTTCGTCAAATACGGGATAGATTCGTCACAAAAGAAATGACAGGAAAATAAGGCAACAGCAAAACAAAAAAACCAAAGTGCTTAGAAAAATGTCAACCTATTTTTAATAAATACTAGGGTGAAAACTAATAAGGGGAAAATTCTTAGTTTTGGATTTGGAGTTAGAGGGATAGAGTAGTGGATTTTCAAACAGAGATTTTATTGTTCAAATTTGAATTTAAATTTGAACAATACAGAAAATTTTGATGGATATTTATGGAAGGTACACCATTAAATAGGTGGGATTTTTAGAAGAATATAGGAGTTGGAATTATTGCATTTGGATTAATATTTAATCCCGTGGAATTTTTGCATGTTTCTGAGAAAAAGAAAATAAGAAGTAGCACTGTGCAACTGGGCCTATTCGGCCACAGTGCAGCAGGCCCAGGAGGAATCCAGCCCGCGCGAGGCTGCCTCGTCGAAGGCGTATTTGGGAAATACGCCTCCAGCCGACGCAATGAACTGGAGTGCACGCGCATGGTTTAAACCTGACATGTGGGACCCACACGTCAGGACGGGAGGCTGACGAACGGGCCCCACGGCCGTCGTCGTCAACCTCGGGCTAGAGAGGGTGGCAAGCTCACCGGCGCCACTATGGTCAACGACGAGGCGGTCTGAGAGAACAGACGTGCTCAAGACGGAGTTGCCGTTCGGGTGGAGGTGGAGTTGGTCACCGGGGTGTAGGGGTTCGCCGGCGACGAGGAAGCCGGTGGCAGAGCTTCAGGAGGTGCTTGCCCTGGTTGATTCCGGCAGCAATAGGGAGGGGAAACATAGGTGAAATGGTCAGGGAGCTATGGCGTTTCTAGATCGAGAGATCGAAGAGGCGAAGAGAGCCTGTACCTCGAGATCGACGGTGACCCGAGGCGGCAGAGCTCGAGATCGATCTCGAGCTAGGGCGCTTCTGGTGATGAGCTGGTGTGCAGGGGGCCTATTTGGAGTGGGAGAGGACGATGAGTGGTGAGAGGAGGGCTCGGGGATGCCTTATATAGGCGAGCAGCGGTCCACCATGGGCTCGTGCGCCGGCGAGCTCGTGCTCGTCGCTACAGGCCTCGGGAGGGTGCCGCGCCGAGTCTAGGGCGTTTGTGGGGGTGGACTACGCCCAGGGGGAGAAGAGAGGGAAAGCAGGGGGGCCAGGGCACCGTGCGTGTGAGCGCGCTCACTGGTGCGCTCGGACGGCTGGCGCGCGTGCGAGCTTGGGCGAGAGGAGGCAGAGGGAGGAGGGGGACAGAGGCGTGGCCTGACACAGACGACAAGGCGCATCGTCGGGCATGCTGGGGAGGCCCGAGGTGGCTGGAGGTCGTTGGCAGGGGGCGGCTACAGTGCCTGGCCGCACTATAGCGCACTCCAGAGCGCCCACATGGCTTGGCATGCCATTTTCTAAGCAGTGTGGGCGCCCCCAAGCATGTCTAGCAGGTCTAGGAGGGAGTAAAGAAAGGGGGAGGGGCCTTGGATGCCATGGATGGCTAGTAGGAGAAGGGTGGGTTGAGAGAGAGATGGAAATGGGCTGCCCAGAGGGGTAAATGAGGTGGTTTCACCCCTCAATCATTGAGCTGAGACGCAGCCATAGTTACTGGAGGTAGAAGAGGGTCAGGAGCAGCTGTGGTACAAAGTTGAGCCCATGGAGATTAGTGGAAGAGGTCAAATGGAATTTTGGTAAAGTGGCAAAAGGTTTTTGATGCTTGTTTGGGTAAGCAAATGAACTCCACTTGGCATGAGACTCCACGGGGTGAAATGGAACATATAATTAGGGCCTTCCACCAATTTTGAGATCATTTGGGCAAAGTTGCCGGTGCAACTTTTGTAAACCCTAGAAACCAGCAGAAATGCATTCACCAAGATCTAGTCATCCAAAACCATTCCCCTTGATGCACCACTTGGTGTAGTATCATCATTTGGGCTTTTGAGCATGACCACAAAGTTTGGGGGCATTTGGAATAAGTTGGCAATGTAAAGTTGTTTAAACTTGAATCTGGACAGAGATGATTTTTGGGCAGTTTGGTGAACCAAAATAGCCTGGATTGAGCTGAAACTTTGCAAGGTCATCATATTATGCATATGTGACTTGCTAGAATTTTCCTGGATTTATTGGAAAATATTTCTTGTAGAAATATTTCTAATATTTTAAATGAACAAAAAATGGTTTTGGAGGGTTTTGCCCAATATTTTGAACATGATCATGTGTTGAAACTCTTATACACGGAAAATATATGTCCACTGAGTTTCCCCGATTTTTCTCAAATATTTTTGAAGCTTTAAAATAATTTTAACCTATTAAAGACCATTTCTAGCCTTAAGAAAAAGCCTTTAAATAAAATAGGAAAATTACTTTTAAAATTATATTTTTGTGGTTTATGGGAGTCCTATATCTAATAGGTTTCAAATATACTCTTTGAAATATTTTTCATACCACAAATCAAGTACTTGTAGTGCAAACCTCAATTCAGGGTTTTTTTGAAAATACTATTTGGCCAAATTACTTTTGTAAGAAAATACTATATTGCTCTATACACATGGCATGATTATTGGGCAGAAGTTTGGGGCAAGGAGATGAAGTATAGAAGGTGGAGTTGTGTTGACTTTAAAGAGCACTTGAAAAAAACACAGAGAGAAAACCAACTCCAAATAAAAGCCAAATAATGCAAAAGTTTTTGTCAAACCACACTTTATCATGATTTATTAGCTTAAGTGTTGTGGCATGAAAATTAGGGTGTGACAGACCTACCCCCATTACAAGAATCTCGTCCCCGATATTCCCAAACAAGGCGTGGAAAGGAATACGAAAACTGGACATGGGGTAGTCTTGACGTCCTCATACTGCTTGTGCTTCCGAGTGGTGCTTCATTGAACCTTGAAATATTCAATGAAGTGGCTTCGTGTATGACGTCCTGCTTGGTCCAGGTTGCAATTGGGGTCTCTCGCGTAGGTCATATTGGGCTGGAGGTCAATGGCTTGGTGATCGATGTCCTTGTAGAGACCGGACTAGTTAGGAAGTTGGAAACTTTTTCGGAGTGGTGTTGTGTGGAAAAATGTTGTGCACAGTGGGTGACTCAGGTGGTAACTCTAGCTGGTAGCCGTCCATTCTTCGTCTTGCAGTGATCTTGGAGAGGGCCGATAAATCTTGGCGTGAGCTTCCCTTTGAGAAGGAAATGCTTGGTTCCTTTGAGAGAAGTGGCTTGCAGATACACCTGGTCTTCGATGAGAAAGTTCACTCCTTGACGATGGTGGTTGGTATAGTTCTTTCTCCTTGGCATGGCGGTCTTCAAATGTTCCTTGACTAGCTGAACGGCTCTGCTTCCGTCTTTGGGTAGACAAGTAGGTCACCAGATAATGATGACAACTATCTTGTCTAAGTACTCCATGGAGACTTTGTTCACGGGGTACATAAAGTAGGCTGGGGATTGGTGGTGGTCACGGTTGAGTGTTGGTCAGGGTTTACTTGACCTAGAACCAAAGCCCATGGTCATGATCCGACCATGTTGTGGCTTGGTAGAGCTTAAGGGTTTCAAGGGTTCTAGTGTGCGAGTGAACATTTATCATCTTATCTTTAAGCACGGCTTCTGAGATGCCAATAGTCTATCTAGTCCCTCAAACAAATAACCTTATACCACCGAAAGCATTATTGCATATAGGTCAAATCCAATCATCACTCATGTGATCCATATTCTCGTGACTCCCGAGAGGAGGTCTAACAAAAATCATATATGTCTACGATCCCCAAACTCATAGGTATGGCTACCCCTAAAAATCCATGGGTAGAGCATACAAGCTTCCAAGCGGGAATAAAACACGACAATCCAAGTGCTCATCCTATTCTTCCAAGGTCCATGTTAGTGTATATCTATCCGAAGGAAACACGTCGTATGCCACTCCAAAATCTTGTTTCCTTCCTATGAATCAACTCCAACAACCCGTTAACTTCCATTAATCACTACATAATCCTTTAATTCTACAAATCCAATGTCTATGTTGTTCCACATGATCTCCTAAAGTCCCTAAAATCCCCAAATACTTGAAAGGGATGTTTCTACTATAGTAAGTCCACCAATATCCATTATCATGGTCAAGTAAACTCCAAGGTCAAGCTTATATCAACTCCGACGATTAATCCAATCTCCCAGTTTATTGTCCACCGAGAAACATGGTATCATGATTGAGATCATCAATCTAAATTCAATTTTCTCCAAACCACGTAGACATACTCAGTATCTATACTCAACTATGATCACCTACTTAAATCCAAACCTCATGTCCAATGAGAATTCCTACATGCTTCCCCAAAGTCATTATCGTAATGTCAACTATCTCCTATCAATATCCCCTGGCTAAGTCAAATCCTCATACATCCAAGAATTCAGCTTGCGATCTTAATTGTCCCACTAAATCCAATTTATCCAGGGGTAATTAAAGCTATGCTACTCTATAATAATGATCCCACCAAGTTCATCTACCAACATGAAAGCCTCATAATCCACCAAATAGTCTCATATAATTCCTCAAAGTCATTGATATAAACTCATCAAGTCATTTGTCCTCTATTCCTATATCCTCAAACTGGTCTTCCCTATGGCATCGTCAGTTCTTGTGCTATATTACGATGATAATGTGCTCGTTCGCCATATCCACTAGTTCCATAATGATCCCAGTGTTGTGCAAGGTTTACAGAGGCTTAACTGGTTCTCTTGCAATTCTGTGGGTTAAGCACATGGTTAAGGACTCGAGCTAGGGTATCTCTTGAAGTCTCGGAGGGTCTAGGAATGGGTTTCTAGTCTGGAGGGTTAAACATAACTCCACGGGGTTTCACTTGGTCGAGGAGGCTGTAGAAAAGTTCTTCAGTCCTTGTTGGTCGCCGAAGTAGAATCCTTGGTGCATCTTGTCTTGTTGGCCTTTAGTTTAGGAGGGATATGAGAGGGAAAAGTAGCATAGAGGAGGGGAATGCCTAAAGGGGGTTCTATAGTGCAAGTGCAAGCAAACAAGTGCCGTGAAGGCCTCACACATTCATTAAGGTAAGATAGGTGATATAGTCGCATACATGCTGCCTAGGGCAAAAGTGCGGCTTATATAAAAACACAAACAAATAAAAACAAGCAACACAGAACGTGGTTCCATTTGAACCATCACACGGACTCGACTACGCATATGGGGGTACACGACATCCTACCCTAGGGGTTCTCGGACTTGGTAGTCGTGCTTGCTCAGAGAGAAGGGCATTCAGTCTTTAGTTTCTGGGTTCCACTTGTGGTGCCAATGGGTATGCGATAGTCGGCCGCATGTTGGGACACATCCTGTTAACATGCCCAAGTTCACCACACCCGTGACATGTGACGGAAGCCAAAAGGTGATTATTTAGTCTTGGGTATTGTCGTCGGGGGCTTGACGATGATCCTCTACGAGGTGGATATGGAAATCCATTCCTATGCCTCCTGCATGGGGTTTGGTTGCGGGCTTTCTAAAGTTCCTCGATTTGTTGCTACTAATTGGCAATGTGGGCTTGTAAGGCAATGATTTTCTATTCTCGCTCGACCACCTTCTTCTTCTCGAGGCAGTGGAGGTGCAGAAGTGAAGGGAGGTCTTGGCGAGCCTTGAGGAATGCTTCAGTACGGTGATGTAGAAGGTAGTCTCCTGCATTGATGAAACAGATCTGGTACTTGAGAGTTGGATCCTCATCTTCTGGGGAAATCATGACTAGAGTTGGGGCTCCAAAGCCGCTCCTGCCAGGTAGGTAGCGGGTTGCGTGTTCTTCTTTCATTTCTGGGAGGAGGTCTCGAAGACAGAGGAGCGCTTCGTATGCCACTTGCTGAATGGCCAGGTCTCTTGTTGGCATGGGTGGTCCAATGAAGAGCCACCCCTGGGGTGAGGTCTTGGCAGGTACAAAAGGCTTGGCATAGAACTCCTTCTCGAACACATCATTTTCTAGTTCATGCAGGGTGTACATGGGCAGCAAGGGATAGTGGCATTGTTGGAGGCAATCTCTTAGGAGTGATGGAAATCCTGTCGTAAGAAGTCTCAAGGGGGCGACGACCATCTACAAAAGTTGAATAGGAGAGGTCAATAAGGAGAAATATCCCTTAGGTTTGGGGAATCTCAGCAAATAAGAGGAGTATAGAGGGTCTTGCAAACGGGTTTTGTCCTATCTAACGGCCATGCTAACTAAGCCTTCCTACAATCAGGATGGCTCTGATACCAGCTCTGTGGGGACCCCGACTCATAAGTCATGATCACCAAATGCACGTGTACAATGATCCCAGAGATCAATGCTCACTGAACACACAGAAGCTGAATAACAAGAGTCTTACATCCATACATACCGTCTTAAATAAATTATGACCATTATGGTCAAGTCTTACATAGATAAAGCCACAAGGGCTGAATACCAAATAAACTTAAGCAGCGGAAAACTTCGTCGAAAAGTAGAACCCATGCCATCTGCCATAACCCTACAGGCATTCTGACTGGGAAGCGTCCTAGCTCGCATGTTCGTCACCAAAGTATTCTTCATCATATCTTGTTCGTTCATGCCTGGCTAATAAAATAACCAGTGGCAAGCCAATGAGTACTTTGAATGTACTCGCAAGCAACCCATGTTTTGGTTCAAGATACAACAATGCATGATATAGGTAAATTTTTGTAGAAAGCTAAATTTTATTGTTATGACATGTTCAACAACTGGTAAATCACGCATCATATGACTTCAAGTAACCATAGGGACTGGTTACAGATATCAACATAAAGGGAGTGGGCTTCAACCCAACTCAATCATGTCAAGTCCTTGACTTGACCCAATTAATTCTTCCCACTTATCCGAACACACACTGGTTTGTAAACAAGTGGACGTAGCCCAAGAGTGGTTACCCAACTGTCCTTGACCATGGAAACGACTATTCGAATAGTTTGACACTCTGCAGAGGTTGCACACTTTACCCACAAGATCCGGGGAACTTTCGTGTCATCCATGACAGGCGGTACCTCAAGTACCCGGGGTAAGCACCCGATCACTATCTTTCCCTAGACGACACTAACATAGAGTCCACTCGATTGGAAGTAACCCCCGTGCCCAACATTTCACATCTTAAAATTGTGGAGCCTCGCTCCCATATTCATCACATACCACAAGCACGGGGTACCAATGGTGTGTACGGTGCCCTGTGAAAACAGTCATGGCCGCCCTACCTGGCACGACCCCATCCCGAGAGAGCGCAACAATGACTCTCCCGTCACTAGTAATGCGGGCTCCAAGCTAGTATCGGCCTAGGTAATCAATAATGCCCTTTCCCATATAAGGGTAGAGTGGTTGCGCATCTAAGGTTGGAATAACGGTCGCAACTTAAACCAATCCATTTTGAAAACAACACACACACTTGCCTCGGTACACCACATTTTCATCAAGTGGTTACCCAACTCATTATCTCCTTCGGGCATAAGTGGCACCCGACAGGGTTTTCGGAAAGTCTTTTGAAAACAATCTTGCTCCCATCACCATGCATATACCCAACCCATTTGCGTAGTAGTTACTTAGCATCCTAACTACGACCACTCGCATAACCCTCATAGAAGGGTAGGGTCATGCACATTGCAATTATCAACAAGGAAGTAACGGTGTCAAACCACCCCATGTGGTCACCTCATCATCATGTCTCCGATGCAAGCAATAAAAGTGCTATATGACATGCATAAAAAGGTTTCATAGACATGGTCAAAGGGCTGCTTGCCTTGGTCTTCAAAGTATTCAAGTCCATCTCCTTCTTATCCAAATACTTCTTCAAATACATGATCTATTCGTTGCAAAAGAAATGATGGGAAAATAAGGCAATACCAAAACAGAAAAATCAAAGTGCTCAGAGAAATGTCAAACTATTTTTAATAAATACTAGGGTGAAAACTAATAAGGGGAAAATTCTTAGTTTTGGATTTGGAGTTAGAGGGATACAGTAGTGGATTTTCCAACAGAGATTTTATTGTTCAAATTTGAATTTAAATTTGAACAGTACATAAAAGTTTGATGGTATTTATGAAAGATAAACCATTAAATAGGTGGGATTTTTAGAAGAATATAGGAGTTGGAATTATTGCATTTGGATTAATATTTAATCCCGTGGAATTTTTGCAAGTTTCTGTGAAAAAGAATAGAAGAAGTAGCAGTGTGCAACTGGGCCTATTCAGCCACAGTGCAGCAGGCCCAGGGGGAATCCAGCCCGCGCGAGACTGCCTCGTCGAAGGCGTATTTGGGATATACGCCTCCAGCCGACGCAGCTAACCGGTATGCGCGCGCGTGTTTTAAACCTGACGTGTGGGACCCACACGTCAGGATGTGAGGCTGACGGATGGGCCCCACAGTTGTCGTCGTCAACCTCGGACCAGAGAGGGCGGTGAGCTCACCGGCGCCACTATGGTCGACAGCGAGGCGATCTGACGGAACCGACGTGCTCAGGACTGAGTCGCCGTTCGGGTGGCGGTGGAGTTGGTCACCGAGGTGCAAGGGTTCGCCTGCGACGAGGAAGTCAGCGGCAGAGCTTCGGGAGGTGCTTGCCCCGGTTGATTTCGGCTGCAATAGAGAGGGGAAACAGAGGTAAAATGGTATAGGAGGTGTGGCGGTTCCAGATCGAGAGATAGAAGAGGTGAAGAGAGCATGTACCCCGAGATCGACGGAGACCCGAGGTAGCAGAGCTCGAGCTCGATCTCGTGCTCGAGCACTTCTAGAGATGAACTGGTATGCAGGGGTCCTATTTGGAGAGGGAGAGGACGAGGGGTGGTGAGCGGAAGGCTCGGGAATGCCTTATATAGGCGAGCGGCGGTCCATCATGGGCTCATGCACTAGCGAGCTCGTGCTCGTTGCTACGGGCCTCGGGAGGGTGCTACGCCGAGTCTAGGGCGTTCGTGGGGGTGGACTATGCCCAGGGGGAGTAGAGAGGGAAGCAGGGGGGCTAGGGCACCGCGCGTGTGAGCGCGCTCATTGGTGCGCTCGGGCGGCCGGCTCGCATGCGAGCTGGGGCGAGAGGAGGGAGAGCGAGGAGGGGGACAGAGGCGTGGCGTGACACAGACGTCGAGGTGCATCATCGGGCGCACTGGGGAGGTCCGAGGTGGGCGGAGGTGGTTGGCAGGGGGCGGCTACAGTGCCTGGCCGCACTTTAGTGCTCTCTAGAGCGCCCAAATGGCTTGGCATGCCATTTTCTAAGCAGTGTGGGCGCCCCAAGCATTTCTAGCAGGTCTAGGAGGGAGTAAAGAAAGGGGGAGGGGCTTTGGATGCCATGGATGGCCAGTAGGATTAGAGTGGGGTTCAGAGAGAGATGGAAATGGGCTATCCAGAGGGGTAAATGAGGTGGTTTCACCCCTCAATCATTAAACTGAGACGCAACCATAGTTACTGGAGGTAGAAGAGGGTCAGGAGCAGCTGTGGTACAAAGTTGAGCCCATGGAGATTAGTGGAAGTGGTCAAAATGGAATTTTGGTGAAGTGGCAGAAGGAGTTTGATGCTTGTTTGGGTAAGCAAATGAACTCCATTTGGCATGAGACTCCACAGGGTGAAATGGAACATATAATTAGGCCCTTCCACCAATTTTGAGATCATTTGGGCAAAGTTGCCAATGCAACTTTTGTAAACCCTAGAAACCAGCAGAAATGCATTCACCAAGATCTAGTCATCCAAAACCATTCCCCTTGATGCACCACTTGGTGTAGTGTCATCATTTGGGCTTTTGAGCATGACCAGAAAGTTTGGGGGTGTTTGGAATAAGTTGGCAATGTAAAGTTGTTTAAACTTGAATCTGGACAGAGATGGTTTTGGGGCAGTTTGGTGAACCAAAATAGTCTGGATTGAGCTGAAACTTTGCAAGGTCATCGTATTATACATATGTGACTTGCTAGAATTTTCCTGGATTTATTGGAAAATATTTCTTGTAGAAATATTTCAAATACTTGAAATGGACAGAAATGGTTTTGCAGGGTTTTGCCCAATATTTTGAGCATGACCATGTGTTGAATCTCTTATATATGGAAAATATATGTCCACTGAGTTTCCCTGATATTTCTCAAATATTTTTGAAGCTTTAAAATAATTTTAACCTATTAAATACCATTTCTGGCCTTAAGAAAAAGCCTTTAAATAAAATAGGAAAATTACTTTTAAAATTATATTTTTGTGGTTGATGGGAGTCCTATATCTAATAGGTTTCAAATATAATCTTCGAAATATTTTTCATACCCCAAATCAAGTACTTGTAGTGCAAACCTCAATTCGGGAGTTTTTTTGGAAAAACTAATTTTTGAAAATACTATTTGGCCAAATTATTTTTAGAAGAAAATACTATATTGCTCTATACACATGGCATGATTATTGGGCAGAAGTTTGGGGCAAGGAGATGAAGTATAGAAGGTGGAGTTGTGTTGACTTTAAAGAGCACTTGAAAAAAACACAGAGAGAAAACCAACTCCAAATAAAAGCCAAATAATGCAAAAAGTTTTTGTCAAACCACACTTTATCATGATTTATTAGCTTAAGTGTTGTGGCATGAAAATCAGGGTGTGACATGCATAGTCCAAGACACTACATGCAAGCTGATTATTGATGGTGGCAGCTACACCAACATTATCAGCAAGAGTTTCGTGGATTCTCTCTCATTACCTACATGGAAACACCCGCAGCCCATTGCGTTCAGTGGTTGTATAATTCTGGGAACCTGAAGGTCACACATAAGGTGCGTCTTACATTTTCTGTACGTACTTATGAGGACACGGTCATCTGTGTTGTTTTTCCTATGGATGCATGTCATGTGCTGCTAGGCCGACCATGGCAATTTGATAGGCGTTCCACTCATGAAGGCAGATCCAACGTTTATTCCTTGTGGCATAAAGGGAAGCGTCATGTTATACAGCCTATGCTTGACAAGGATATCAAAGTGGATACGGTTGCTGTGAAGAAGAAGGTCCAACACATTAAGGCGAAACCGAGGACGGTTTCCTCTCAAGTTGTGGGGGGTTGATGAGGGGAGGATATCTATTACTCCTATTATTTCACCACGTCATGATATTCTGAAGCTTGGATCCTTTTGCTTTGCAATTCCTCCTACGAATGAGGTCAAGCCCAATTTTAGAACGCCACCAATGTGTTTCGGCAAGGCCAAATAGTAGTGGCTTTATATCCAGGCCATGTCATGGGCCATAAAGCTTTATTTTTGAGTTCTGGTATTTTAATTCGGTTGGGGCTGTCCAATCCATATGTTTTTTTTCGTTTTAGGGTTTACCTATATAAGTTAGCCGCCGGCTATTGTAGTATGGAGTTGAATTTTCGAGTTAAGAATAGACAGGAAAAAGGTCGCATGTTGGGGACACCAATATCGCTTGTTTTGCTTGTTGATTCGCAAGAATCTATTTTGTTGTTTGTGGAGTAGATCTAATTTGCTCAACAATAAAAATTATCTGCTGGTTCTATCATTCGCCGTGAAAGATTGGGCCAAAAACCTTAGGATCCCTACTTGATCCTTATCAAGAAGGGCCTCCTTTGTCGGGCAGGCGAGCCCGGCAAGGGGCAAGGCCACCACCAGAAGTAACCAAGGCACCCCGGCAGGGCCTACTGGGGCTTGCGGAGGCAATACCAACCCACCAACCACTCGAGCGTGACCCATGTCACCAATCAGTGCGGTGTCAAGCCGCAAGGTGATTAAGTGGCAACCATTCTCCCCATGGCGGCTGTTTCCTACAGAAGGAGCATACATATGACACCCATCCTATGACATGTCAATAGAACAAGCGCGGAGCTGGCGAGATAGCCCGGCAAGCCTTGTCGGGCAACCAGTGATGTGACACTAAGCGGTGCGTTTAATGCACCCTGTCAGCCTGTAGAGTTAGGTATGATAGCACTATTTGCTATCATATCAGTGGATAATGACCACTTTGCCACTGCGGTGACCCCCTTAATCTATAAAAGGAGGCCCATGGCACCCGTAGGAGGGGTTGGGAACGTTGAGGAACCCGCACCCCGTACGCGCGTAGTCGCTGCTGCCATACGGCGACCCCTGCCAGGCAAGTGTACTGTGTTGCATTATCCACATTCGACCATCAATCCACTGTAACAGCCTGATTTTGCCCTCTCTTATTTGCCTGATTTTCATTTGGATTTATTTTGAAAGTTGGGGTTTCTGAATCTTTTCATATGGACTTAAACACTTGGGTACCCTTGGCTTTCACCCAAGTGCATCATTCCCCTCTCTAATCATCATTCCCCTTCTGATCCATCTCAAAATAATCTTGGGAATGTTTTTCTTAAATGAAAAATATTCATTTTCTTCTCTAAAACCCTAGCTAGTTCAATGAGCTCCAAAGCAACCCTCATTTTTATGGCCCACAAAAATCTGAGAAAATTCCCGAATATTCTTTGAACCCTAGGGCACCTTCCTGAGCAAAATATTTCATCACTTTTTGGAATATTTTTGCTACAGAAAATATTTTCTGTTCTGGACAGAAATGGTGGTTTCTACAGCAACTACCATTTTACTTGCTCCCCTTTGCCTGAATTTTCTTGTGCATCATCACCTTAGTAGATGATGGCTAGCCTCCAAAGCACAGCCCCCAACTCCCAGCCATTTAACCTTAGTAACACCTCAAAGTTACTAATCAGAAGCTTACCTTGCGTGTGAAATCTTCTCTACTACACCTGGAGCCAAACCAAGGCGTGGTAACATTGAAAACTACCACAAAAAGCATGCCAGACATGGAGTTTGGGATTAGGTCGGCATGAGGTCATTGTTCATGCGGTGACCGCGTTCATCCAGGCGTGCTGGCATGCAGCCGACGCGCTCTGCGATGCGCCCGAGCCTCTGTTGCTCACGTGCTCGCTTCCCCGCCTGCCTAAGCGTGCCAAACCTCGCCACCATCATCGTCTCAACGCCATTTACTCCTCCCTGGCGCTTGCAGACGCAGGAGCTCGCCGCAGCGAGCACAGGCACGGTCTGGCCAACCCAACAGTGCGGTGCGTAAAGAGGCTAAGATCAGGTTATGTTGGTAAAGAGCCTAGTTTAGTTGGTAAAGAGGCTAAGATCTAATTATGGTAAGATAAAATGAGTTGTTATGTGTACGAATAATTTCTTAAAGTTATTTTCTTGCATAAATAAATAGTTTGCTAGAATATATCCTGTTTAGTGCTGGTGTAGCCATTTTACTTAATTTCTAGAATGTTTGAACCTAACTTGATTGGTAAAGAAATTAGGATTTGCTTGAGGAGATGATGGTAGAATCTTTGCTATGCATATGAGGAATTAATTGAAGTTATTTTCTTGCATGAGAAAGTGATGTTACTTGCTGAAAAATATATTGTTAAAGTGAGACCAGGAAAGTAAGATAAGTTGTTGATGCTTATGCTTAGTGTGAATATGGTTGACAACAGTCATTTTCGTATTATATGATGCATGTGTAGTATTGCATTTCATGGCATGCTATGACACTAGTCATTTTCATTTTAAGTTGAACCTGAATATAACTCAACTTGAATATATCGTTGACTGGGTCATGGTGCTGCTGAATCGAGATTTTCCCAGTGCAGCCACATTTGCCTTTGTGGGAAGGCCTTGATTCGGTCCATTGACATGTCTATGGTCGGTGCCTCCAACTAGGGAAGGTTATGGGCGTGCTTACCCTGGCCCGGTAAGCAGGCATAACCTTGTGTGCCCGTTGTTGAGATTTTGGTACCGGGTCCCCGAGTGGGATTGTTTTGGCCATGACGGTGGTCGGTGTGTCTTTAGTAGACACGGGGCCATGATTGGGTCAGAGTGGCCGGGAGAGTGTCATGACAATGGAAGGGTTTTGTCGGAATTCCGTTGGTCCACCCGAATGGGAGTGCGAGGCCATGGGTTCCGTGGTGTGGGTACAGTGTGCTACCTCTGCAGAGTGTATAATCTATCGATAGCCGAGTCCATGATCACGGACAACTCATAGTAGGTCCCACCATGAGTCAACGTTTAATAAACATGCAAACTAAGTTATGATCATTGCACTAATGATGATGGCGGAAAGGCCATCGAGCTGTTCGAGACCCAATATGGGTCGTGGTGGTGATCGCCGAAAGGATCATGAGTTACTTTCGTTAAGACCACAATGGTGGTGTGGTGGTGATCGCCGAAAGGATCACGAGTTACTCTGGTTAAGACCACGATGGTGGTGTGGTGGTGATCACTGTAAGGATCACAAGTTACTCTGGTTAAGACCACGATGGTGGTTTGTTTTGTGATCCGAGAACGATCACGGTTGGTAAGTTGGGCCCGAGGGACGTTTATCCCAAGAGCATGAGCACAACATTTTGGAACATTATTGCATTATTAATTGGTTAAATATCATGATATTGTGTGTCATTATGATTATGCCTATTGTGAGCTTGCAAGTACATTCAATGTACTGACCTGGCGTGTCATGCCAGATTTCAAGAAAGTCGTGTTGGAAAGGAGCGCTGCTCGAGTCTAGATCGTGTCCACATCGGTGTCCTTGTGCTATGGAGTTACCGCTACGGCGTTGTTCCACTGCCGCATAGTTGATATGATCGAGGCCCCATTATGTTCACTAAATAATGTACATATTGTTCAGCCACACCGTGTGTGCTGCACGGCCTCGACATCTGTTGTAATATAAACTCCGACCTGCTAGCATCAATAAAGCAGTTGTTTTCTATACCAAGATGTTGTGTGTTGCCAGAAGACATGGTCTCTGGGCTGGCAATGCAGGGTAAACCAGTCGCTCTGAGCTGGGGTGCCACATCCACCAAAGGAGGAGTAGGTTTTTACGCCTCGCGGCGGCCTGAACCTGGGTAAATTGCTTGTGTGCTATCTGCCATGCTGCCGCGTGCTTGTGTGCTCTTTCTGCAACGCGACGTCCCCTTGCCGAAATAGCAAGGGGCCTCCTGGTCCCATAGGTGGCCGTGGATATCCCACGACAGAACCGCACTGACTACAAGCAAAAAAATAAACAAGATAACAAGGAAATAAATAAGCAGGCAACTTATGCTAGGCTATGACGGCTATTACACATATTACATCCACTGGGTATCAAAGTTCGCCAACAGTGCAAATATAGGGAACAAAGCAGCATATCACATACACTAGTTGTCAAAGTTGGCGACCAGTGCAAATAAACTCCATAGCAAAACAAGTCCAAAATTGAAACCACTTCAAAAGAGCTCAAGAAAAATATCCTAGGTACCCATAATGCTGGCAAGATTCTTAGCAAGCTTATTAACTTTCTCTTATTTGGCGCTTAAATCCTCCAGCGATTGTTGTTGCACCAGAAAGTATGCATCTTAATTCTACAGGGAATTCCTTGGTCCTTCGTCTTCCAGTCGTAGAACATTTGATCGATATCTTTCAACTTGACATTGAGAATCAAGAAGACGAACTGATTCATGCAGCAAGTTCGAAGAGCTGGTGCCAGCAGTAGTGGCCAGTAGCTCGAACACTACATCAAGACATGACTTTGGGGTTGTCTCAATGTCTTCAATATAGTTTTTTATCATCTTTCTCGGAGACCAACAAGGATGGCTCACTATCTTGAACCTTATCTGCATTACTTCCTTTACCATTACATAATGGGGTACTCTTCTCCAATATTTTATCCACATTCTAAAAGAAAACAAACAGACACATCACAGGTTTACCATGTTGCATATGAAACTCATTTTGGTAAACCAGTTTAGTAGTAAGGTGGACAGGATAACAGCATGAAACAAACATATATCTATGTAGTATGGTCATTGTATGGTCTATATCATTCTAGTTTATGTTGCCAAACCAAGATAGACACAGTTCAACTCATATCTATTTAAGACAAAGCAGCATAGACAGAATATAAGTGTGGGAAACTACACAGCAACAACAACACTTGTAATGTGCATGGCATGAGAACATAATTATTTATTCAAATGAAACTGAAATCAACATAGAGCAAGTTACAATAGTAAAAACGTTAAAGAAACAGGTTTAAAACAAACCTATTGCTCCATTGGAGTTTCAATTGCATCCTTCAAATTTGAAATTAGTTGGTATGAGTAAATACAGTGATGCAAGAGCAAAGGAGTATGAACCATAGCTACAGAACCTGACCTGAGAACAATTCTTCTTCTGCTTTAAGCGTTGACTTCGGGTTCGGACTGGTGGTCCTCATGCTTTGGGCACTGCAGTTGCCTTACTAACTGCTCGTGTTTGGGTGTTGTGTGGTGGAGACGGTGCTGTGTCAACTAGAACTGGGTTACTATCTGCTGGGGTTGGTGTCAGGACCCCGATCCTAAGTCACACCGATCTAGCATGTAACTCATCATATCACTTTACGGCCTCACGCACGGTATCCACACGGGTGGGACATTACCTGGCCCGGGACCGTTTGTGCCTTTTGGCTCACGTATATGATAGTGCCGCTAGCATCCATATGACAGAGAACCCGAGCTGACATGACTAGTCATAAAGCCAAGGTGGCAAAAACTTAAAAGGACAGGCATACATGACCCAGCAATGCATGTGTCGGTTAGCAGCGAGTGAAATCGGGCTGTAGCAAGATAGCAGGACTACTCTAAGCATAGCGTGACATTTCCTCGTAGGGACAGAAATAGGAGCAAAGAAGGACACATGCCGATCATCCCATGTGTTCCGGAGCAGTTGCAAGCTACCATGGCTCAGTGGAAGCACTATGAGACATTTCCCCATAATAAAAAACTAGGTGTCGGATCCCACACATAGCAATACACGTTACGCGTACGCATAACATGCAAGTATGTGTTGTATAACATGGCAGCACAACATAACTCAACAACTCATTTAGATAAAGGCCCAGAAAAGCCACATAGCTTTTATTACAAACAGGGGTCACATGACCCAACATCTAGAGCATACAAGCAACGGAAGCATAACATGTCTAGGTACAGACAACAACAAAAGAAAAAGGCTGAGAAGCCTAACTATCTACAAGACCCTCCCAAGGGCACAAGATCATAGCTGAGGTAACAAGCTAAACATCGAAGTCCACGCAAAACTACTAGTGAGACTGAAGTCTCCTCTGCAAAACATAAATTAAGCAAACGTGAGTACAAATGTACCCAGTAAGACTTACATCAGAACGAGCTACATATGCATCAGTATCAACAAAGGGGGGGTGGAGTTTAACTGCAGCAAACTAGCTTTGACTCAATGGCTATGATGTACTACAAATGCAAGTAACTCTTTTGAGGTGGCGCACACGAGTCCACAAATTCACCATATCAATACACCACCATGGATCCGCTCCCGTCTCCCTACGAGAAGGCCGTCCAAGGCACTCATGCTTATCTTGCGCATTTTAGAGTATCCACTTTCACTTGTCTATGAACAATGTAAGGAACCTAGTAGTCCATTACCGCGGACGCGGCTATTCGAATAGATCATGTTAACCCTGCAGGGGTGTACTTCTTCATACACGCTCCCACCACTTATCACCGCTTACACGACATGTACTCGGCAACCTTCAAGCGGAAGCCCAACGAGGGTGTCGGTCATGACATGACTAACCATACAAGTCTCTAGTACAAGTCTCTACGAATTTACCTTGTTGTATCTTATGAACTTTTGATTTTTTGTGTCATGGTATTTTATGTATTTTTGTTCTCGGCAAAATGGCCTAGGCGATCCATTTTTTATTTTGATGAGTTTCTTCTGTAATAGGTACACGTGAACTTTAAATTTTCTAAAACATGAACTTCACGTGCTATTGAAAATCAACGGTTCATTCGAATTGCGCAAATGATACACTTGCGAAAATTGTTGAAGTTGTGTTACTTTTAGTTGTTGATCATTTTTTTCAATTTTTAAACAATATAAAAGATTTTTCGATACGGTTAAATTTTTGGAAGTACGGGTAACTCCACTGTTATTTTAAATTTGAATTTCTTTGTTTTAATTTCAGAATAAAGAAAATTGATTTTTCTATAAATTTCGGATGGTTTTCTTATATTATTTTGAACTTACTGGTTTTGTTTTTTGCACGGGATGAAATCCCTTAGCTAATATCGTGAACATTTTCTTTTCTTAACTCCTAATTGTTTTGGTTTCGTGCCATCGACCCCTCCAAGCGATTGCATTACCAAATATGAAATGCGCGCCGAACTAAAAAAAGAATATGAAATGCATAAATAGCATTCCCACCTTTTGTTTAAATTTTTTGGACTAGTCAAGAACATAGTTTTTTTCTCCGCATTTGACGTGAGTCAATCAAAGTATGAATTTTTTTCTAAACACACACATATACAAAACATACTTGACCTTCGCAACACAACATCCTTCGCAAAAACAGATTTTTAAAGCCAAAATAAATCACGCATTAGTACAAGCACAACTTTGAGATCATATGTTCTTTCATAAACAGTTTTGCGGATGCTCTTGAAGAACACAGCAAAATGAGAGTGGGGTCCCATGGATAGAGCTCGGGTGTAGCAGCGCAGGGGCTCGTTGGCGCGAAAATTCTTGGTGGACTGGGTCGCGCGTTGTGCAGCGGGGCATCGGTCGGCGGTGTGGTCGTGCAGGTTCTGGACGATAGAAACTCCAGTCATCTCACACACCACACGTTCCTTATCCACATCACCTAGACATACTCTACTTCATCTCTTTCACCGCTTGCCTTTGTCTTCTTCCCTGTACGTCCAAATTAACAACAGTCAATGCAACCGTGCAAGCACGAGGGAAGGTGCAGAGTAAAATAGCCATAACCTGAAGATGAAAGTGTAGAGGAAAATGCCATTGCCTTTCTCCTTCTCGCGAAGGAACTACGCAAGCGAGCGAGCGGACAAGGAGGAAGTACGCACACAGATGAGGTTGGACTGCAGGACGGTCGCAGTTGGACGGTGCAGTGGCCGCATCAGCGTTGGAAGCTGCACCACCAAAGCTCGATAGGACGGGCGTCGTGCGGGATTGCTGCACTAACGGGGATTGCTGCCGGCTGGACACCGTTGGCGCAACACTAATCTCACTCGACGCACGCACGGGAGAAAGACGCTCGCCACCGTCGACAGGAGCCTCGAGGAAGGAAGATGCCATGCAGTTGGAAGTCCAAGAAAGCGGCGCGATGCCGGGCGTGTGGAAGACGAAGGAAACCAGAGCAAGATGCTTCCCCCGGCAGGAGGCTGAAGGCGCGAGCAAGCAGGGGAGGAAGAATGCGACGCGCAGCGCCGGAAGTCACCGGGAGAAGGTACATCGTAACAGGGTGCCCGCTGCGAGCTCCGGCGGCCGGTGGCGTCATCGGATCCAAGTGCTCCAAGGGAGCACCACCAGGATGAGGCGGAGATGGCAGGGCCCGGCGGAGGTGGTGGTGGGAGTGCGGGGTTATGCGGCAGCGCGCGGTGGTTGCGGGTGCAGGGTGGCGGCCCGGCGTTGGTGGCGGTGCGGGATTCCCCGACGGCGCGCAGGGATTGGGGGTTCTCGGTGGCGGCACGCTGGGGTTGCGGGGGTCGCGGTGGCGGCGTGCGGGGTTGGCCGGTGGAGGCGGGGCGCTGGGATGGGCGGCGGCGGCGCGCGTGGTTGCCTGGTGGAGGCGGGGTGCGGGGTTGGGCGGCGACAATCGAGGATGGGAAGTGGTGGGCCTCGGGCGTGGCTTTTCTTTCATCTGCGAGTTCGGAAGTTCAGGAGGGAGCAGTCGGGCCCTTATAGCGCTGGATGTGATTCCAATAATTATTCTAATACCATGGTTAGAATAGTGTTGTCCTATATATATATATATTTCCAAGGAACACTAAGGAACACTAAGTACATGTAAAGGCATTTATAAACCATGAGGATTGAGTCGTGACTTAGCTTTTTAACATGTAGTGCAGCGAGCAACAAAACGCCCAACATCCCGTCTCATCTTTAGCCAAAAGAAATGTGTAGCAAGTATATCCTCCATCTTCTTCACGCCAAAGTGTCACATTAATGCTCCTCCATGCGCCTCCTGCAACAACAAGAGACGAACGGAGCTAGCTGGAATGCATAGCTTTGAAGCACGAAACACAAATCCATCATTAATGATGAACTTGTTCCATGTTCTCCCTTCCTTATAGTTCTGCAATACATCTTTAAATTCAGCATCATGCACATATGGATCTTTGATGGTCTCCAAACCAAAAAATTTAAAGTCAAGTTGTGAAAGCATAGTAGAACGATGAGACAATGCATCGGCAATAACATTTTCTTTACCCTTCTTGTATTTAATGACATAAGGGGAAGTTTCAATGAATTCAACCCATTTAGCAAGTCTACGGTTCAGTTTTGCTTGACTTTTAATATGTTTCAGATTCATGATCAAAATGTACAACAAATTCTTTGACCCATAAATAATCTTGCCATATTTCTAAGGTCCGAACAAGAGCATATAATTCTTTATCATAAGTAGAATAGTTCAAACTAGGCCCACTCAAATTTTCAGAAAAGTATGCAACAGGTTTGTCATTTTGTAATAACACACCTCCTAATTCAATTCCACTTGCATCACATTCAAGCTCAAAAGTCTTATTAAAATTAGAAGTTGGAGTAAAGGAGCATGTGTCAACTTATCTTTCAATACCGTGAAGGCTTCTTCCTGTGCGGTACCACAAACAAAAAGCACACCCTTCTTTGTAAGCTCACTGATAGGTGCAGCAATGGTGCTGAAATCTCTCACAAAACACCTATAGAAACCAGCGAGTCCAAGAAAACTCCTCACTTGTGTGACCGTTTTGGGTTGCGGCCTACTCTCAATAGCTTCAATCTTGGCTTTATCAACTACAATTCCCTATGGAGTAACAACATAGCCAAGAAAAAATACTCGGTCGGTGCAAAAGGTGCACTTCCCAAGGTTACCAAACAAACGAGCATCACGTAAAGCAATAAAAACAACATGTAAATGTTCCAAAAATTCCTCCAAAGATTTGCTGTAAATCAGTATATCACCAAAATAGACTATCACAAATCATCCAATGAAAGCACGTCAACCTTTGTTCATTAATCTCATGAAAGTACTAGGTGCATTAGTTAACCCAAAAGACATGACTAACCACTCATATAATCCAAACTTAGTTTTCAATGCTGTTTTCCATTCATCCCCCAATTTCATACAAATTTGATGGTATCCACTATGCAAATCAACTTTGGAGAATATTATAGAGCCACTCAATTCATCAAGCATATCATCTAGCCTAGAAATAGGATGATGATAATGAATGTACCATGCTTTTTCGGTAGTAGAATAATAAGAACAATACAAGGACTAAGGGGTTCGCGTATATATCCTTCGTCGGGCAGCTCCTAGACTTGATGCATAATCTCCTTCGTCTCCTCTGGATTGGTACGGTATGGTGCACGGTTGGGTAGCGATGCACCGGGAATTAAGTCAATCTGATGCTCAATCCCTCGAATAGGTGGTAATCCCGGTGGCACGTCTTGTGGAAAGACGTCAGTGAGCTCCTGCAAAATGTTAGTAATAGCAGGAGGCAAAGAGGAAGGCACATCCTCGAATGAAAATAATGCCTCTTGGCACACAAAAGCATAGCAAACTGATTTGCTAAAATCTAGCTCATCAATATCAGATTTGGTGGCAAGTAAACATGCACTTTTCAATTTAATTTCAGAAGCAACACTAGATGGTTTATTATTAGGCTTAATTTGTTGCTCAAATTCTTTTGCCACAATCTGATTTTCACTCTTATTTTTCTCCTGCTTTGCTTTATTAGCTCTATTAATATCATCTTTCAAAATGGAATCAGGAGACATAGGAATAAAAGTAATATGTTTATCCTTATGAACAAGAGTATACTGATTGTTTCTACCATGGTGTGCAGAATTTTTATCAAATTGCCATGGTCTACCAGGTAATAAGGAACACGCTTGCATGGGTACCACATCACAATCAACACAATCAACATATGTAGAGATACTAAAATGCACACGAATAGTACGTGTTACCTTAACCTTGCTGCCGTGGTTGAACTATTGGATGTAGTAAGGATGTGGATGTGGTCTTGTGGTGAGAGATAGCTTCTCCGCCATCTCCATACTAGCCAAGTTGTTACAGCTCCCTCCATCTATGATGATACGAATAGAACGTTCCTTCACAACTCCCTTTGTATGGAACAAATTATGCCTCTGATTTTGCTCAGCTTGTGTAACCTGCACACTCAAAACATGTTGAGCAACTAAACATTCATACCTGTCAGCATCTCCAGCAGCCATGTATTGCGTCTCATGATCAGAATCATCTCCACCGGGTTCTTCACTTGTAATAAGAGCCAAAGTCTCCTCATCATAGTAACTAGCGGACTCATACCCACCATCCTCAGTAACAATCATCATACGCTTAGATGCACATTCTTTCACATAATGACCTCCACCCTTGCAATGACGACAAATAATATCATGTGTTTGCCCTGTTGATGCCATGGATGAAGAAGAGCTCTGTGCAGGCCCAGAAGGTGTGCTCTTGGCAGATAGTGGTGGTTGTGCCTGCTTTCTTGTATCAAGGTTCAATGATGCGGAGCATTCAAAGGTCATCCCCATGGACCTACCATCGTCTCACCAAGTGACTATCAGACCAATGACACGAGCACATGCAAGAGCTCTCGAAACTAAGGTGAACTCACTCCTCTCCGAACTACCACTTACCATGCATGAGAATTGGCTACTACCTCAAGAGGAAACCCTATGTGTGATCAGGTGCTTCGAGGAAGGCCACGGACCGACTACATTCAACGGACAAGACGGTGAGGACTCCAACTTCACGGGACAAAAATAAGAACTGCTCGAAGTCCCCAGGATCCGGACGACCGACGAACCCCGGACGTCCGACGACCTCCAGGCTCCGGACGCCCGGCCCTCTCCGGACGACCGACACTTCCATACCCGAGCCAAAACTATGGATTTCCGAAGCGCTACGGACGACCGACGACCTCCAGGCTCCAGACGTCCGACCCCGACCGGACGTCCGACTCCGACCGGACGTCCGACCGAAGTCCACCCGAGCCGAATCTACGAACGTCCGACAGGCACCAGACGTCCGGACCCTCGGGAGCCTCTGGACGACCGGTGACTCCCGGACGTCCGGCGCCTGTGCGCTGCCATGTGTGGGCCGCGGCCCATGTACCCCCCTTTCGCCCCCTTTTGCATTGTGAACATCCTAAAGGCAAACCTTGGCACATTATTTTTATAATACAATGGAATTGTACAAGGGGATAATTATTTTTGTTGAAAAGTTTCTGTAATCAAGATTCACAAAGTTTCTGTGAGCATGAACAAAGTTCAAGGCTAGCTCCCACTTCAACAATGCTTGTCTTTCTCACTTTCGCTTTTCTTTTTGAAAAGGTTTTGGATTCCCCTCTTTATTTTTGTTGTTTTAAAACTATATAAAATCACACAACATAAATAAATGACTCTCTAAGACTTCTGAGTTGTCTCCCTGGCAGCGCTTTCTTTAAAGCCATTAAGCTAGGCATATAGTGCTCAAGTAGTGAACCCACTCGGATCCCAAGGTATATCAAAGCCAATTTTAATTAATAATGCTTTTTTTAATTTAGTAGTGAGCACAAAGTAACATATATCATGTAACAACGAAGTCTAACTCTCTTCCTATGCATCGGCATGTCATAAAAGAACAATTCATGCACACATAGTAAAGGCCAAAGCATAGTATAAACAGTTTCTTGCAATTTTATCGTATTGGAAACATAGAGAGGTGGAGAAATAGTTCCTCTCTCATAATAATTGGAAGTAGGAGAAGCAAGCACATGCATGTTATATCTATCAAAATCATCATGTGTAGTAGTAAAAGGCAACCCATCAATATAATCCTTAATAAGCACAAACTTCTTCGATATAGTGTAGTTTGGAGAATTCAAAAAGATAATAGGACTATCGTGTGTGGGTGCAATAGCAACAATTTCATGTTTAACATAAGGAACTATAGCAAGTTCATCTCCATAGGCATAATTCATATTGGCATCTTGGCCACAAGCATAGCAAGCATCATCAAAAAGGGATATTTCAAAAGAATCAACAGGATCATAGCAATTATCATAGCATTCATCCTTCGGTAAGCATAAAGGGAAATTAAACAATGTATGAGTTGAAGAGTTACTCTCATTAGAAGGTGGGCACGGGTGATCAATCCGCTCTTCCTCCTTTTGTTCTTCGCTCTCCTCCTTATCTTTTTCATCCAATGAGCTCACAGTTTCATCAATTTCTTCTTCCATAGATTCCTGCAAAATATTAGTCTCTCCTGGGATAGTGGAGAATTTCTCAATAAACTATCGGAATTGTATTCATAATTCTCATAACAATATTTAAGGATAGCTAAATTTTTAGGTCTGTAGACAACATCATAAAGATTTTCATATTCTTTGAACATAGATTCAATTTCATAAGCACCCATAAAAGCAACAAATTCTTCTATTTGTTCCACATCATAGTAGTCATATATACCTCTAGCATAAGAAGCCAAAGTTTCATTACCATTAAATTTGCATAAAAAGGGAAGGTGTGGAGCCTTCATCCTAGAGAAACAAGTATAATCATATCTCAAGCATAGTTGCCTAGCATACCATTTCAACATATAAATTTGATCCCATAATAGTTTCCCTTTTTGAGTCAAGCACTAATCCCTAAAGTATTCATGTTGATCCAACGTATCTCCCATTACCAAATTGAATGGGGTTTTCTATGGATTATCAAAGTAGTACATAATATCTGTCACATAACTAGCATCGAGGGTTTTAGGAGGTTCCTTGCCGGTGTCAAAACCGGCGGATCTCGGGGAGGGGGTCCCAAACTGTGCGTCTAGGCCGGATGGTAACAGGAGGCAGGGAACACGATGTTTTACCCAGGTTTGGGCCCCCTTGATGGAGGTAAAACCCTACGTCCTGCTTGATTAATATTAATGATATGGGTAGTACAAGAGTAGATCTACCACGAGATCAGAGAGGCTAAACCCTAGAAGCTAGCCTATGGTATGATTGTATGCTATGGTTGTTGTCCTATGGACTAAAACCCTTCGGTTTATATAGACACCGGAGAGGGTTAGGGTTACACAAGGTCGGTTACAAAGGAGGAGATATCCATATCCGTATTGCCTAGCTTGCCTTCCACGCCAAGTAGAGTCCCATCCGGACACGAGACGAAGTCTTCAATCTTGTATCTTCATAGTCTAATAGTCCGGCCAATGGAGATAGTTCGGCTGTCCGGAGACCCCCTAATTCAGGACTCCCTCAGTAGCCCCTGAACCAGGCTTCAATCACGATGACTCCGGCGCGCAGTATTGTCTTCGGCATTGCAAGGTGGGTTCCTTCTCTGAATACATCACATAAGAATTTGAATACGAGGATAGTGTCCGACCCTATAAAATAAGTTCCACATTCCACTGTAGAGAGAATAATATTTTTGTAGATCTAATTTGCTGGCTTGTCTTGGCAGCACGACGTTACGTCATGGCCCGGTGATTATTCGAACCATTTCTTTTAACCAGCCCCGCCCATAATGCGAGGCAGTTTTTCGACACGTCTTGTCAAAGCAGAGATCGTGCCCCCTTATTACGGGATTCTCATCAATACGGGCGTGGGTAACCCAACCGTGTCTAGGACTCCTAGATTATAGGCAAGTCCTAAACGTCTACAGAGAGGACACTTGATATTCACCCTCTTTATAAAGGGACGAGGTTTTCGCTTTTTCGTTCTCGTGCTCAATCGAACCCTTCCCTCGCATCGAGTTCTAATGCCCAAAGCCCAGGTCAGGTGCTTCGGATCTTCAATCATGTCCGGATCCAGCCTTCAAGGCTAATGGATGCCCTCCTCCGTCATGGAAGAGGACATTAAGAAGTTGAGGGAGGCCAGATACCTGACCGCCGAGGTTTCGCATCGGCTACCTGCTCGAGGGCAGATCGTCCCTACTCCCAAACCCAACGAGAATGTCGTGTTCGTCTCCCACTTCCTCCGAGGTCTAGGCCTCACTCTGGATCCCTTCGTCCGGGTTTTGATGTTCTATTACGGGCTAGATTTCCATGATCTAGCTCCGGACTCCTTTCTCCACATCTCGACTTTTATCGTCGTGTGTGAGGCCTTCCTCCGCATTACCCCCCACTTCGGCTTGTTGCTCAAGACCTTTGAAGTGAAGCCGAAGGTGATCGATGGGCAACATGCAGCGTGGGGAGGTGCATCAATAGGCAAGATGGCAGGAGCTCCATGGCCGAATGGTTCCTTTCCAGAGGTGTCCGAATTATGGCAGCGAGAGTGGTTTTACGTCACAGCTCCCAGAAGTGCCAAGTGGGCGGCTGCCCCTGCTTTCCGTTCGGGCCCCCCTCCACAACTGATGTCATGGATTAGCAATGGTCTGAGCTGGGGTCCAGCCAAGGATGTGCCTATACTGCAAAGCCGCATCCGAGATCTCTTCGAGGGAGATTTTAATTTGGTTGCGGTAATATAAGTTATGCTGGTTCGTCAAGTCTAGCCTTGCAAACGCCGGCCCCTTCGCTTGTGGGAGTTCAACCCAGAAGGACCGCGTGCCATTCAAAGTTTCCTCGGCCTGACGCACGAGGAGATGTACAAGTTATTCTTCGGACCTCAAATAAAGTGTCCGGATACTACCGAGGACGTGGGCCTGAGCAGTAACCGCGCCGCCGAACAAGTAAGAAATCATCTAGCCGAACACATTGTCTTTTATTCATCACAAAGTTATTCTTGAGAGTTCGTTCTTTGACCAGGACTGACTATCAAAGGCGAAGATGATTCGGTGTTTGGCCCCCCTCCTTGAAGGTTTGGAAAATCCGGTGTTGGAAAAGATGCTCGAGCTCGCACCTTGCCCGGAACCTTTGAAGGAAGATACGGTGGGGGATAATACGGGCGGACGCGGGCCCCCATCGCTGCTAGTTCCAACCGAGGGAATGAGCACCTCCATGAAGGATGGTGACCGGGGGAGGAAAAGGACTGCTTTCGAAGATCCGGAAGCCGAGGCCTCCAAACGGGAGAAGAAGTCTCGCACAGAGGGTCCTGCCTCGGGGGGTGCTTTTGCCGCACAAAGTCCGCGGGGGGATCAGCCCTCCAACGAGTCGTAAGTGATCCAAAATACTTTAATAGTAAAGGTATGCTATCTTTTCTCTGAGAAAATAACCACCGCAAATATCTTGCAGTTCGGGCCTTAGCCCCTCTCAGCTGAGCTCATCTTCGGGGGATCTTCTTCCAGAGATGATAGAGAGCAAAACGCCTCCCCCGAACTCCTCCACTCAAGAAGCAGGCGACCCCGAAGTGTCGTCACGGAGGGCCTCTCCAGATCCGGTGAGGCCAGAAGATAATCCCATAGACCCCCGAAGTCCCTAGCATCCGGCTCCCGAAGAGAGCAGACAAAAGAGTCCGGCACCGTCTGGTAAGCGGTTGGACGTTCTGAGGGAGTTGGTGGGGCGAGCGGCCATCTCAGAAGAACACCGTACGCTGATGAGTACGGTGATGGAGAGAAGTTCATCCGCCGAACGCGGATTACATGAAGCCTTTATGAGTCTACTGACAGGCTTTGAGGTACGTGGTAGTACTACACATGTTAGGTGTGCCCTATGTAGATAGTATCCCCTGAGACTCTGGTTGTCGACAAGAACGGCGGCAAACAGAGGATCATAGTCCCAGGCAATAACTAGACTGCCTTTATGTGCAGGAGGTGGGAACTCCGGTGGCTAGCCGGACTAGTGAATTTGCCGAATTAAAACGGCAACTGGATGCGGCGGACACCGACATCGAGCTTGTTAACCAGAGGCTTGACGAGGCACAGGGTAAGTGTTATTATCTGGTGAACACCACATAGTAAGAGCAGCATGATGCCATTATCTTTAATATGTTGTGACTACAGATGGAGCTGCCACCGTGGAAGCCTTGCGGGCAGAACTTGCACGAGCCAAGGAACAAGCGAGGATTAGTAATGCGGCTGCTTTGAAGGCGGCCGAAGAGTTGAAAGCCGAGAAGGCCGCACATTGCGAGAGCCAAGAGAAGATGGCCAAGATGGCCGTAGAATTAAAAGACACTGCCGACCGTTGCCAAGTCCTTGAAGAAGAAAACCGGGCGAAGGCAACGGACCTTGAGAAGGCCACGATGGCGGACAAAGACACCTGCTCTGCTATGAGAGCGAAGAAGGAGGAGCTGCGGGAAGCCGGGGATATTGCAGCTGGGAAGCCCTTCATGCTACGGAGGAAGTTCGGAGATCCACGATATGCCCCTCTGGATCGGCTGTGGAGTTCGGCTGATGCATATATGGACTTGGCGGCGAGCGCTGCCGATGCGGCCAAATACTTCCAAGGTCAAGTAGATCGTGGGGTGGACAAGCTGTTCTGGTCGCAATTCAACGTTCCAGAGCGTCCGCTTCCTTTGACTGATCAGCTAGTCGAATGGGCCGAACTAAACAGGTTGTCCGGACTCGCCATGAGGTCCGTCGTGGATCAGCTATTGCCGGAAAAGCCAAAGCCGAATAGCTATTTTAGCTTAGTGCAGTAGGTCCTTGGTGCGGTGCCACACATTGACGCGATGAAGAGGTCGGCGTGCATAGAAGGCTCGCGGATGGTCCTTGCCCGTGTTAAAGCATACTAGGCGGAGATGGACGCTACCACTGTTGCGGCGCAGGGCTCGGCCATAGGCCGCGTTGCTGCCGAGCACTGTTTTGAGCAGGTTCTCGAGGGTGCTCGTTTGATAGAGGCCCAGTGCTCGAAGAATATTATGTTTGAGTGACATGTATTCCCATTGTAAACACAATGTTTTATGAAATTTTTTAAGGCTGTGTTTATACTTTTGCCCGAAAGTAATATGATGCCTCCTGTGCGGCCGTTTATGTATACATGTGGATAACCTGAAAGATTGCAGTCGTCGGCTTCAGCCCCCACACATATAATGCGGAGGTGCTCGCAAAAAACGCTGTTCACACTTTACCCAACGTCTTGGTCCTATTAAGGAGGTGATAGCGCAGCGAACGAGGCAACCGGACTATAATGCTTTAACACTTTCACTTAGCCATAGGAGTTTGAAAGTGGGGCTACTAGATAGCCCCTGGTGGCTCCGCACACTCCGATCTCGGGGTGCGTACATGCCTGGCCGAGAAACGGCCCTTCGTTAAGGTGGAGGAATTCTAACATCCCTATAGGTCATTGAGTGGTTGACCAGTCTCACGCTATATCATGACAATCAGTTTTTGGCTTTCTCTACTGAGGTGCTTGTCCGGATGAACCAGGGCACAATCACAGTAGTTCTCCTGGTGCTGCCTTAGCCGGTAAAGCGGAACGTAAGGCACCAAAACACAGGAGCCGGGCAAACCCAACATTTGACCAAAGACAATGATTCAGAGCTGATGCATATAAGGCCAAACTCGGGACGCCAAACACTCCCTAAGGTATTCGTTCTTTATGGTATAAACCGGGCCTAAATAGTGCCCTTTGTAAGAAGCCCCTTGTGTCCAGGTACGTGCATTATTCTGACGTGGCCACATGCCAAGACGTCAGCTTCCTTCTCAATTGTGCTGAGAATTCGGTGGATGTGTATCAACAAGAGACAGTAAAAAGGTTTATGCAGGGTCTTAATCTAAAAAGAATCCTTGGGGCGGGTCCCTGCTGCACGTCTGCGCCTGTGTCTCCGTTGTGCCATATCCTGGACGGGTGTAGCACGATGATCATCTGTAAAAGAGAGGAACTTAGGTGAAAAAGTTGTCGTGCAAAAAGATAGTTTTTAAAGAAACCATGTATAATTCAAGATGAGTAAAAAATGCCACTTGTCTGCGCGCGTTGAGCCCCTTGTATGTGTAATAGGGGTGTGACCATTGATCCAGTATGCATTACATATAGCTGCGCCGGACTCGTCTAACCGTGTCCGAGGTCTTGAGGACCTGATAAATGCTTTAGTTGGTCGGGTCGTTCTTATTGTGCGGCTGCCAAGGCAGCCGCACTCTCTTCGGCGCGCAAAGATCTCTTAATACTTCCATTCACTGTAATGATGCCACGTGGGCCGGGCATCTTGAGTGTGAGGGAAGCGTAGTGCGGTATTGCATTAAAGCGAACGAAAGCTTCGCATCCGAGTAGTGCTTGATAGCCACTTTGGAACGAAGCGATGTGGAAGGTTAAATGTTCGCTACGGAAGTTATCAGGGAAGCCGAATATAACCTTTAGTAGCAGGGAGCCCGTGCATTAAGCCCCTGGGCCTGGCCTTACTCCTGTAAAGGTAGTGTTGCTTTGGCAAATTTTTGTTGGGTCTATCCCCATTTCACAGATTGTGTTCTGGTATATCAGGTTTAGACTGCTGCCACCGTCCATCAGGACTCGTGTGAAGTGGTACCCATCAATTATTGGGTCTAATACCAGGGCAGCCCATCCTGCACGCCGGATACTTGCTGAGTAATCATGATGGTCGAAAGTGATCGGTTGAGACGACCAGTGGCAGGACTCCGCGATGATAGGCCCTTGGGCATAATTTTCTGGGAGTGCCATTTTGTTTCTCCCCTTGATCACGTGTAACATGTTTACTGTTTTGACTTCTGGTGGAAATTTATTTTGTTCCCGAGTGTCTTGCTTGAGAGGCTCATCCTCGTCTTCGCTTGGTGTATCTTCCCCGTTGTGTACGGTGTTGAGCTTGCTGGACTGCTTGAAGACCTAACATTCTCTGTGGGTATGATTAGCGGGTTTACCGGGGGTGCTATGGATCTAACATATCTTGTCCAGAATTTTGTTTAAGCTAGAAAGTTCGTCTCTGGCGCCCTTAAAGGGCGTCTTTTGCTGACCTGGCCGAGAGCTTTTGAATCCGGCATTTACTGCCGTGCTCTTCGTGTTGTCTTCTTTATTCCGGCATTTGTTATTGCTGTTGCGCCGTGATTTCCCGTTTCCATCTCTAACTTCAAATGTACTGGGGTCGTTGGTGCTGCATCTGGCTAGCCAGCTATCCTCACTCGCACAAAAGCGGGTCATGAGGCTTGTTAATGCTGCCATTGTTCTCGGCTTTTCTTGGCCGAGGTGTCTGGCAAGCCATTCGTCACGGACGCTATGCTTAAAGGCTGCCAAGGCTTCGGCGTCCGGACAGTCAACAATTTGGTTCTTTTTAGTAAGAAACCTATTCCAAAGTTTTCGGGCTGACTCTCCGGGCTGTTGAGTTATATGACTCAAATCGTCCGCGTCCGGAGGTCGGACATAAGTCCCTTGAAACTCTGCCCAAAAAGCGTCTTCGAGCTCTTCCCAGCTTCCAATGGAGTTTTCAGGGAGGCTTTTAAGCCAGTGCCGAGCTGGCCCTTTGAGTTTAAGGGGTAAATACTTTATGGCGTGGAGATCATCTCCTCGAGCCATATGGATATGGAGGATATAGTCCTCAATCCAGACCCCGGGGTCTGTTGTTCCGTCGTATGCCTCTATGTTTACAGGTTTGAATCCCTCTAGAAATTCATGGTCCAGCACCTCATCGGTGAAATATAGGGGGTGTGCAGCACCCCTGTATCTGGGTGTACCGCGTTGTTCGGATGTTTGTTGTGTTGCATCGTATGCCGGAGCGCGCTTGCGTGGTCCATAGATGGATCTGGTTTCGCCGTCCTTTTGATGCGAGCCCTCGCGTAGACCGCGTATTGGCTTATGTGCGGCATTGCTTGCCGCTTTATGTTGGCCGTGAGGTCGTCTATCCGGCCATATGGCTATTTTAATTTTTGGTTGTGGGGGGTCTATGGCCTCCTCATCGAATTCAGGTAGCAAGTTCCGCTTTGGGTAGCTCTTGGTGGGGCGATTTCCGCTGTACTTCGCTGCTGTGTTGACTACTTTACTCCATCTGATTTGGAGTGTGTCCTGTGCAGCCTTGAGTCTTTGCTTCTGCTTTTTCAGACTCCTCGCGGTGGCAACAAGCCTTTGACGGGCACTCTGCTGCTCCGGGTGTCTGTCCGGTGTTATGTCGTCCGGACTATTATATTTGACAGAATTGGTCTGTTTGGTTTGATTCTCCGTGTTGTCGTGGTCCGGCAATGCCTCACCCTGCTCTAGCGCTGGGTCTGTATGATCGTTGTTTCTACTGAGGTGGGATTTGGGGCGGTGCTTACGCCGCCGCTTTGACTGCTTCTTGAGGGGACAAGCCCTCAGTGCGTCCTTCCGTTCCTCGTCATCGTCTTTTGGTGTGTCCACCATGTATACGTCATATGACAGGGTGGCTTTCCAGTGCCCTATAGGCTTTGGTTCATGTTCGTCTCCTGCATCGTCATCCATACCGTCGATTTTTCCGGAGTCTAAGTCGAGCATGTCGGTTAAATCATCGACAGTGGCTACCAAGTGGGTGGTGGGTGGGCGTCGAATTTCTTCGTCGTCCGCATCCCAATCCTGCTGGCCATAATCCGGCCAGGGCTCTCCTGACAAAGAAAGAGACCTTAGTGAATTCAGAATGTCGCCAAGGGGCGAGTGATGAAAGATATCCGCGGCGGTGAATTCCATGACCGGCGCCCAATCAGATTCGATTGGCAAGGGCGCGGATGGTTCGGAGTCCGGAAAAGAGTCCGACTCCTTGGAGTTACGGGCTGCACAGAGGTTTAGGCTGGTGTTCGGCTCGATCGCCGTTGAGACTGCAGCCCCTGAGGTGGTGTCCAACCACCCGTCCTCGACTGGCGCAGTTGGCTCCGAGCTAAGGGTCGGAGCTGATGCGGGCGCAGCCTCTGGGGTACTGTTCGGCGGCAGAGCTAGGTCAAACCCATCGCGATAGCGCGACGCGCCCGGCTGCGGCTCGAATCCGTCGAAGATCAAGTCTCCGCGGATGTCGGCCGTGTAGTTCAAACTTCCAAATCCGACCTGATGGCCAGGGGCGTAGCTTTCAATCTGCTCCAGATTGCCAAGCGAATTAGCCCGCAGTGCAAAGCCGCCGAATACGAAGATCTGTTCGGGGAGAAAAGTCTCACCCTGTACCGCATCGCTATCGATGATAATAGGAGCCATCAAGCCTAACAGCGACGACACAGAGGAACTCTCAATGAAAGCACCAATGTTGGTGTCAAAACTGGCGGATCTCGGGTAGGGGGTCCCGAACTGTGCGTCTAGGCCGGATGGTAACAGGAGGCAAGGAACACGATGTTTTACCCAGGTTCGGGCCCTCTTGATGGAGGTAAAACCCTACATCCTGCTTGATTAATATTGATGATATGGGTAGTACAAGAGTAGATCTACCATGAGATCATAGAGGCTAAACCCTAGAAGCTAGCCTATGGTATGATTGTATGCTATGGTTGTTGTCCTATGGACTAAAACCCTTCGGTTTATATAGACACCGGAGAGGGTTAGGGTTACACAAGGTTGGTTACAAAGGAGGAGATATCCATATCCGTATTGCCTAGCTTGCCTTCCACGCCAAGTAGAGTCCCATCCGGACACGAGACGAAGTCTTCAATCTTGTATCTTCATAGTCTAACAGTCCGGCCAATGGAGATAGTCCGGCTGTCCGGAGACCCCCTAATCCAGGACTCCCTCATTCCTCATCTCCATGAGCAGCAAGTACACCTATTTTTTTGGTATTTCGTGTTCCATATCCATAACTAAAGATAAAGAACAACTAAGAACATCAAATAAAAATTACTTAGTGATAAAGCAAACAAGCACACACGAGAATATTCACCCCACGCTATTGCTCCCCGGCAACGGCGCCAGAAAAAGGTCTTGATAACCCACAAGTATAGGGGATCACAACAGCTTTCGATAAGTAAGAGTGTCGAACCCAACGAGGAGCTAAAGGCAGAACAAATATTCCCTCGAGTTCTATCGACCACCGATACAACTCTACGCATGCTTGACGTTCGCTTTACCTAGAACAAGTATGAAACTAGAAGTACTTTGTAGGTGTTGTTGGATAGGTTTGCAAGATAATAAAGAGCACGTAAATAAAAAGTAGGGGCTGTTTAGATAAAGACACAACTAAATTTGTTTTAGTATTTTGTTACGAGAAAGTTATTTGTCCCTAGGCAATCGATAACTAGACCGGTAATCATTATTGCAATTTTATATGAGGGAGAGGCATAAGCTAACATACTTTCTCTACTTGGATCATATGAACTTATGATTGGAACTCCAGCAAGCATCCGCAACTACTAAAGATCATTAAGATAAAACCCAACCATAGCATTAAAGTATCAAGTCCTCTTTATCCCAAAAATCATATATATTCCAAAAAAAATCTCCGTTAGTTTTTATCCTGTTTGGACTCCGTTTGATATGGATATTCTGCGAAACAAAAAACATGCAACAAACAAGAACTGTCACTTGGCACTGGATCAATATGTTAGTCCCAAAAATAGTACAAAAAGTTGCCAAAAGTATATGAAAGTTGTAGAATATTGGCATGGAACAATCAAAAGTTATAGATACGATGGAGACATATCATTTCTCTCGTATTTCCCCTCATGATTCCCCTCGTGTTCCTCGTGTTCATCGCGGGATCCGCTCCTGTTGTGAAAGATCGGCCATCTAGGGTTCCACCCTACATCAGGTAGCAAGTCTCCTCTGCAAAACATAAATTAAGCAAACGTGAGTAGAAATGTACACAACAAGACTTACATCAGAACTAGCTACATATGCATCAGTATCAACAAAAGGGGTGGTGGAGTTTAACTGCAGCAAGCCAGCTTTGACTTAGTGCCTTTCCTGTACTACGACTGCAAGTAACTCTTTTGAGGTGGCGCACACGAGTCCACATATTCACCATATCAATAGACCACCATGTATCCGCTCCCGTCTACCTATGATAAGGCCATCCATAGGACTCACGCTTATCTTGCGCATTTTAGAGTATCCACTTTCATTTGTCTATGAACAATGTAAGCAACCCAATAGTCCATTACCACGGACGTGGCTATTCAAATAGATAATGTTAACCCTGCAGGGGTGTACTTCTTCACACACACTCCCACCACTTATCGCCGCTTACACGACATGTACTCACAACCTTCAATTAGAAGCCTAGCGAGGGTGTCGGCCATGACCTGACTAACCATACAAGTCTCTAATCCAAGTTTATCGCCTATTCGGGTTCCATCCGCAAGGAGATTCAGCTGGGATTTTCCACTACGGCCCCAAATGATGTGTGCAGGGTTCCCAAGCCCACCAAACGGGTGCCACTTGGTACACCGGGCCATGGTGCCTAGTCTGTCCCAAGCCCACCTGGCCGGGAGCCACTTGGTAGACTACTAACACAACCTATAAACACCAAAAACTAGTTGCAACTCCTAGACAGAGATCGAGGCGGTTAATAAGTCGAGGGGGCCACCTAAGCATTCCAACGTGTGATAGTAACTGTCTTGGATCACAAACACAGAACTCGGTTCCTGAGGACGGTTTCAATAAGACAACCCACCATGTACTCCTACATGGCCTCTCACCGCTACCTTTACCAAATTGTGTTCACGCACTTAGCTCCTAACAATAGGACATGTTCACAACATTCCAATTCATCCCCGATAAATCAGTCCTAACACAACTCTAAGCAATAGCAGGCATAACAAGCAAGCATAAATGAGTAGCCACATCATGGCTGATGTAGGGTAGGAACCCTAATCGGCCGATCTTTCACGAAAGGAGCAGATCCCGCGATGAACACGAAGAACACGAGGAGGGAAACGAGGGGAAAACACAAGAGGAACACGAGAGAACACTCAAATCAACAAGAATGACTACACAAGTGCTAGATCCTCGAAACACGATAGGAGATACAAGATCCAAAGTCAACAATGGACGATACAAAGGTAACCGGTCTTCTCTGCGAGGAGGTCTTGATGTTCTTCTCCACAAGGAGGTCTTAAATCCAAAGGGATCTTCTCCGAAGAGGGGCCGCTGTCTCTCTCGTGGAGTAGATCCAATGTGGATGAGCAATGCTCTATCTCTAAAATGAGCAAAACCAATGCTAACCCTAACTAGGAGGAGGTGGAGGAGTATATATAGTCTAGGTCCACGAAGGGGTAAGTGAGAGAGGGATACATGGGCCTCGGGCCCGAACACTGTGCGCAGACAGGTACCAGACGTCCACTGAGGACCGGTCGTCCGGTGGCTCACGGGCGGCCGGACGTCCGGTAGACGTCGTATGTCCGCTTGATCTGGCTCGGACGCTGGAGTGCCGGATTTCCAGAGGTGGCCGGTCGTCCGGTCGTCGGTCGTCCGCTGGCGTCGGATGTCCGCTCGTTTGGCTCGGGTACGGGATTGCCGGTCGTCCGATCCGGGCCGGTCGTCCGGTGGGTCTTCACGCGTCGGAAGTCCGGTCCCGAATGGTCGTCCGGTGGCTGGAGCTTCTTCCACCACTCTTCTTCTTGTGCCTCGCGCTTGGTGTCCTCGCCTTCTTGTCCATGGGCTTCCTCTTGGTTCCTGGTCATGCATAGCACACATGTTTGAGGTAGCAGCCATGTCTCACATGTGGAAAGTGACGATTCAGAGAGGAGTGAGTTCACCTTGTGTCCACTGGCGTATACTTGAGGTCTCGTCTTATGTTCACTTGGGGCTTGGAGAGTAGTTGGAGTGTACATGGGGATGAATGTGGGATGCTCCGCATCATCTCCCCCTCCCTTGGGAAAGATTCGACCTCGGATCGTGATCCTCATCAACATGGAAACGGTTGTCGTGGGCGGACTTGTAGTTGGACGCAGTTGAAGGCATGGCGCAATCCAAGTACTCCAAGGTGTCGCTGGTATGTGGTACATGCAAAATGAGCAAACACAAAGTGCACTTGGAAATACAATGGTTAGCGCACACAAAGTGTCCATCATAGAAGAATGAGTCCGTTCGGCAAGATTGTTCGTGAGAAAGCGCATGAAGCTTATGAAGATGATATAGAATGATATGCAAAGCATTCATGGGATCAAAAGCATTCATTGTGCATACAAATGTATTGTGAATATGATCAATGCAACCACGATGCAAAATGATGTCATAATGGGATGGTTTATCAAAAGCATGAACATGGTAAATGAGTATGTGAACATGCAATTGATGATGGGCAATATGATCATGATGTATGAATATGCCATCAAGAAAGATCACAACAAATTTGCTAAGAAAATGCACAAGCTCATATATCATGGATGACATGGGAATACAAGATGCAACAAGGCAATCATAATATGAGTCAATCCATGCATAAGATGCATTTTTTTCATGAGTGTGAGATGTCCAAGGAGCATGACATGTGTGAGCACAATCAACAAATATGGAGGTGTTGGTGTACCAATGCTCGATGTCATGGCATGCGTGGAGGTTCGAAGGTGCTTCCAATAAGTCCGAGCGCTCCTCAATGTGAAGGTCCATAGAGCCAGTCTTCAATGTCGCTCCTCCGTTCGCGAGATGTACCATGTAGACAACAAGAAGGAAACAACAATGAAAGAGTGACCCATCCAATATGCATATTTGAGGATGGCTAAAAGGGAAGGAGTTCACCTTTAGGAGATTCTCGCAAATGTTGGTGTTGCACATCGTGTATGCCTTCACATGACCAAATTGTCTCATTACGGTATCGCCTTGTGAATCCTTCAAAATGAAAGAACATGACAAACACTCGGAAAAACAAATGAGGTTGGCGGAGATGCAAAACCTATCATTCGTGTGGTAAAATACCCAACAAGTGGATGCATCATGCTCATCATAAGAAAGGACAAGGGAGCATTTCATAGTATGGAGTCATATGATGCGAGAACAACCAAATACAATAGGCTCAATCAAGAAAGCATGCATCACAAGTACAGTTTCCAAGTCTCCATGATCAATAAGCATAGACGCAACAATTGGAGGCAAGCGACAAGGAACAAAATATATCATGTGAGAGGCATGAACATATACGTCATCAACCCAAGAAATCAAGTAATAATGGAACATGGATGATGCGACAAAGCAAGAAATCATATGAATCAAGGCAAGCAAGCTAGTAGTGCGAAGATGCAACGTAATAGAAGGAAACATGTCAAGTATGTCATGTGTGCAAATGGTTTTCATGAATAATGCACAAGACATATCACAAGCATGAGGCAAGATATGAGCAAAATATCATCAATGTATTGGCGAGAGGCCATATGTAAATAGCAATGGGACATCATGACTCTCCCAAAACAACAAGCAAAAAAAGCATGAGGCACATGATAAACATGGCAATAGCAACAAGGATCACCACCAAGCATGCAAATACACATATGAGTAGTAAAATGGTGAATCATGGGTAAATGCAAGCAAGGGTCACAATTGCATGGAAAAGACATATAAATAGGCATAACATGCAAAGTGAACACGATATAATGGGAATAAGGTGACAAATGGTAAATAGCCCATAGCCGTGTGAGAGCCAAGTAAAAGAGATGCGCGTAGTCGTTGCGCGAAGAGAACTGTGGGAAGGATAGTTCACGGGATCCCAAGTCGTTGTTGCTCTCAAGAGCTAGTTTCGTCAACTCTTGGGATTGAGAGGTTGACGAGTATACATGAGTACCTACACAAAACAAAGACAAAGGAAAAATTGTCTATGCGTGGTAGATGTACACATCATCCATCATGATGTGCACGTGTTTGTGTTGGTTAGCACAAAATATCCAATGCTCAAACAAATGAGATGTGTGATATATAAACATGTCATCCATCATGATAGATTTGTTGTGATGTATAGCATAATGGAGACTCAAATTGGGAAATACATCATGAGAAATATGTAGAGCATTGTTATGTGTGGAATGCATATGGTGTAAGAAATTATGAGAATCATGCAAAGTATGGAATGCATCAAAATCTCCTAATATGTATGAGGAAACTATGGGGGTTTCCTCATGAGCATTAATGGAAACATCACATGGAGAATATTGACAACATCCAAAAAAATGCATATTTGGTACAATGTGATTATGGCATGGCATAGTAGATGAATTGCACAAATCATGTAAAGGAAGCATGGCAATATCATCACATGAAAAACAAAAGCCAATGACCATCATCTTGTCTTGTATGCCATAAGTGCAAATGAGATTTATTTTAATGGGGCATGCATAGTTACTATGTTGAGATTGAAATGATGCAATATGGAATATCTCACTCATAGCATATGACAAGGTTAATGGATTGTCAAACATGATGTGACCAATAGAATTTTCACATGATATCCTAGGGAACACAAAGAACTAGGAAAATCAACATGCTCATCATCATATTCATCATAAATTGGCAAGTCATGACATGAATAATTCGCAGTAGCATGAAGCATGGTAATAGGTGTGTCAACATCATGCAAGCAATCATTCGCAAAATAGTCCACTAGTGGGACAAGAGAAGCACCATCACCTATGTTACCTTTGGAGCATCGCTCATGTGTTGTAGGTGAGGTGTTGAAGACCAAGTCGTGGTCATCTTCATCTTGATGGAACCATGTGGGGGGTGCATCTTCTTCCACTATGGCTATCATCGTCTCCAATGGAGGTATGGACTCGTCGAGGATAGGCATCTAGTCATGTAGGAGACCTAGCACCAAAAAAGAAAACACACTCGGAGTAGAGGTTAACTCGTTAGGAATCATAGTGGCCTCACGTGCCATGTCAACTACCTCACTCACTAAGTGTGGTGGCTCACTCACTCCCTCTTGGATGCTCTCAAGTGTGGGGCTAGTGGTGGTCACACTCATCCTCTCATAGGAAATGCACTCAATGTCACAAATGGTGGAGTCACTCATATCACTCATGGTGGGGTGGCTCTCCTCACATGGGAATTGGTGCAAATGTCTCCATGCTCAATCATGTCGTAGTTGTAGCCATGGATGAAGGCCGAAGATGGCACATCATCACTCTCCTCTAAGACCAAAGATAAGGTCTCATGTGTGGTCTCGTAGCTTGACTCAGAGTATGAGTCTAATATGGGCGCCGTCTTCATGTTATTGAAGAGGTTCATGCTCGTTGCCGTGGTCGAAGGGGACGGCGCTAGCTCGACCATCTTGTCACCATCTTGTTGTTGGAGGCCCATATGATGTGGCGCCTCGTAGCTCGTCTCCATGACCGAAGGGAAATTCCCTTGTTCGACCATCTTCCTTGAGGGGCTTTCGAAGATGGAACTGTCGCCCTCGCTCGTAGGTGGTCGCCTCATTGGTGAAGATGTCGATGTAGGCGAACTCATGGGAAGTAGGTGAAGATGTCGTATGTCCAAAGGCGAAGATGCCTTGATAGCATTTGGTGAAGATGCCTAAGTGGTGGTGGTAGTCATAGCTCTGTCTTGGCGGTGCTTGTCTCGCGGTCTTCTCTTGTGCTCATGATGTTTGGACTTGGCGTGAAGTAGGGCTTGTTGGGACTTGTGCATTTGCGCTCGTGGAGCATCATCGTGATGATGGTGTCGTTGTCGTGCTTGAGCTCGTAGTAGATGTTGTTCGTCGTTGTCGTGCACATGTTGCTTGGAGGTGACTTGTCCTTCATGATTAGGTGGATCACGAACGTGATGGTGGTTGCCATGGAGATGTGGACGTGGACGACTTGCGCTAGCATCATTTTTGCGCTCCGAAGACTTGTGACTTGAACATCGCCGCCTTGAGGATGATGAAGGGGAAGAATGGTTGATCAACAAGGTCTGAATCTCCTCCATCCTTTCATCTTTGATGAGGACATAAATACCATTGTTACACCCACAGCCCCTACTGCTATACATACTAGACCAATTACTAGAGCTCGTGCACGCCAATTGTATTAGCAGGTACTTTCGTTTCTTGGTAAAGATTCTAATGTTCATGAGAATATGATGCTGCCTAAATTGGATACATTTGTTTTGCTTGCAAATGAAGGGCCTAGCTTGGACAAGAAAGATGAACCTTGGAGCAAGTTCAAGCATGGAGATGATGGCATGCGCAAGGGGATCAAGAACGGAGTTACGAGTGATGATTTCAGGACTTTGAAGCCACCATAAGGAGTGCATGAAGCCTTGGACGAAATATACAAGATGCCACTTCATAAATTTCATCCAGAAGCCTGGTGTTAGAGTCTAGTATTTTAGAGTTTCGAGTTCTGGTCATAAGTTGTCACGCCGCCGCCACACCATCATCATCGCCCCTGCCATCTACCACCACCGCTTATCCACCACCGATCCATCTCCATATACCATCACCAATCCGTATCCATATACCACCACCAATCCGTATCCATATACCACCACCAATCCATATCCATATACCACCACCAATCTGTATCCATATACAACCACCGCTGCCATATCCTACCACCATATATCCACCACCAATCCGAGTTCCTTTCATATTAGGTTTGTTTTCGAGATCCATCTAATTTCTGTTTCGTGTTTCCTTGCCTGAGTAGGTTTCGGAAAAAAATTTGTCGTGTTTCCTTACCATTTAATTGGTGTGCATGAGCTCTAGTAATTTGTCCAGTATGTATAGCAGCAGGGGCTGTGGGTGTAACAATGGTATTGATGTCCTCCATCCTTGCATCTTGCTCCTCCTTTGTGAGGAAAGCTTGTTGTCGATGTAGTCCCTTTTCCTTGCTTCAGAGTGACAAATGTCGATGGAGAGGTTCTCGATGCGCTCTCGCAATCTTGATTGCGCGCCTTGCATTTGTCGTTGTAGATCGAAGATTGACGCTTTGGTGATGTAGTTGTTCATGCCGTCGTTGTTGTGGAAGACCGGAGATGAAATGCCTTGCCTATCAATCACTCTAAGAGAAAAATGTGAATTGTAGAAAGAGAGGAACGAATACCAAATGTACCTTGACCGAAGTTGAAAGTGGATCAATGATCACTCCAATGTGGACAAGTAAATAGCACAATTGGTACCAATTCTTGTCGGTTTCTCACACCTACACAAGTAAGGCTTATGGTGGAGCTCGGTGAGGATAGTGGCACAAAAATTTGATGCAAAATGTTAGGAAGAGTCAACAATGTTGAAAGAGATTCACAAATTCGCAAGTGAAACAAGTAGACCAATAGCAATATGTGTCACATGGAAACACACACACGGATAGATAAATGGGGTCGTGCAACCAAGGAATGAGCTCAAAATGTTGAATCCACGGAAAATGCACAACTCTAGAGAGACGCTAGCACGATTGCTCAATAGGCGGATACGACACTTGTGCACAACCTATAGGAGACAATAATGCAACGACTTCTATCCCAAGTATGCTATGTATATGATGTTCCGATGGTATGATCCAAGATGATCGGATATGACAATCTTATGCAATGTGGTATGATGCTATGGCACTTGCTTGTTTTCTCACTCTTTTTATTTGCTTAAAAGCTTATTCTTTTTTGTGTATGGCCACAATGCGGAATGCACAAACCAAGATAGCAATTGTATATACGCGGGAACAAACTTGTGGCACAAAGGATGATATGATACCAAGATGATACCGATATGGTATAGTATGTATGCAATGTATGGTGTAGATCACTAATGTGCACAAGTAACGTTGCCGGTAATACTCAAATGGCTAGTCTCGATGGGCAAGTAACGCAAAATAGGCTAGGGGTTATCAATGCAATGGCAAGGCAATATACAATGGAGGGATACCACGATACCAAGATGATATGGAGGTTACCGTCCTTGGCGATGATGAGTGGCGGTGATCTTGGAGATACCAAGATGATGGAGAGTCGTCCCTAACTAGCCGAAACACCTTAGGAAATGGAAAAACCGCGAACTCAAAATCTCAAATGTCAAATGGTGGTAGCGGGAATGCGATGGTGGTTGCGGAAGCTCAAAGGGATTGCGGAAATGCAATGATGGGTTGTGGAGTACGCAATGCGGAAATGGAGGGTAAGGTGGTGGACTATACACGGTGTCGGAGTTGGAAGCACGGTCCCTAAGTAGCCGAAACACCTTAGGAGACACAACTCACAACACAAACAAAATTGGGTAAAGTTGGTGTGGCGAAAGTGTATGGTGGGTAAGCCTATGCGAAAGTGGTGGTGGTGGTTGATGAGGAAGCAACCGTCCCTAAATAGCCTAGACAGCTTAGGAGACTCAAATCACTCCTCAAGCAACCACTAATGCGATGGGGAACAAAATGGGTTAGGTTGCGGAAGTCGGTGGTGGTGTAGCGGACGATGTGGTGGAAGTCCTAGGCAAAGATGCCAAAGTTCCAAAACTTTGATGGAGTCAAAAGATGTTGGTGGTATTTTTGTGGGAAGGGGGATGTCAAGAGCTTCAAAACGAGCTAAAGAACTTTAAAATCGGAGTTCGGATGAATTAGTTATGGCCGAAACAAAAATCAGCCGAAGTCGATATCTACGGGTAGCGGACGTCCGGAAATAGACGGATGTCCGGTCACCGGACGTTCGGTCGGGTCAGAAATCCGCTAATTCTGCTCGGGCTAGGGTGTTCCGGTTGTCCGGTAAGGTCGGATGCCCGGTGGTTCCTGCGGCTCCGGACGTCCGGTAAAGTGACGGTCGTCCGGTGGGTCGGGGTCAACGCGAGATGCGAGTTTCGAGACGCAATTTTGGGCGGAATTTGGGGATTTTGGGGTCAATATTGATGAGATTTTGTGGGTGAAAGATGGGGAAACTTGGGGATATGCTAGATCCACTTGAAACCAAGAAAAACTATGTATCAAATCCAACAAAATTCCGTCAAAACCAACTAATCACAAAAACAAATTGGGCTATTTTTTGTGGGGATTTTCGAAATTGGGGAAGAACAAAACAAAATTAGGCTAGAAAACAAAGAGGGGAGGCTACGAAATTGTGATCAACGTGGCACTAGATACTAAGACGATGTAGGGTAGGAACCCTAAACCGCCGATCTTTCACGAAAGGAGCGGATCCCGCGATGAACACGAAGATCACGACGAAGAACACGAGGGGAAAAACACAAGGGGAACACGAGAGAACCAACAAGAATGATTAGACAAGTGCTAGATCCTCGAAACACGATAGGAGATACAAGATCCAAAGTCAACAACGGACGATACAAAGGTAACCGGTCTTCTCCGTGAGGGGGTCTTGACGTTCTTCTCCGCAAGGAGGTCTTCAATCCAAAGGGATCTTCTCCGAAGAGGGGCCTCGGTCTCTATCGTGGAGTAGATCCGATGTGGATGTGCAATGCTATATCTCTAAAATGAGCTAAACCAATGATAACCCTAACTAGGGGGAGGTGGAGGAGGATATATGATGTAGGGTAGAACCCTAATCGGCCGATCTTTCACGAAAGGAGCGGATCCCGTGAAGAACACGAAGAACACGGGGAAGAACGGAGAGAAAACACAAGGGGAAACACTCAAGAACAAGTCCAATCACACATCCACTAGACAATCAAAGACACAAGATCCACAAGGTACATGAACGACAAAGGGAAAGATACAAGGTAAGGTTCATCTCCATGAGGAGGTCTTGATTGTAGAGTTCATCCCAAATCCAAAGGAGATGGGGGCTTGAATCCTAGAAGGATCTTCCCAAATGGGGGTCTTGAATCCAACATGGATCTTCTCCGTAGAGGTCGCGGTCTCTCTCGTGGAGTAGATTCGTATGGATGAGCAAAGCTCTATCTCTAAATGAGCTATCACATTTGCTAACCCTCAAATGGAGGAGGTGGAGGAGTATATATAGTCTAGGGCCACGAAGGGGTAAGTGAGGGCGAAGGGATACATGGTGATGTAGGGTAGAGACCCTAATCGCCCAATCTTTCACGAAAGGAGCGGATCCCGGGGAAATCACGAAGAACACGGGGAAGAACGGAGAGAAAAACACAATAAGAAACACAAGAGGAATCACTAAACCGACGCGAATAAGTCACACATGGGATAGATCCTCGAGTACATAAGGAAAGATACAAGATCCACGGACAACTAAGGATGATACACGGTAACCGGTCTTCTCCGTGAGGAGGTCTTGATGTTCTTCCCTAAAGAGGGGTCTTGAATCCGCTTGGGGGATCTTCTCTGGTGGAGGCTCGAATCTCCGAGGAGAAGGTAACCAAGTGGATGAGCAAAGCTCTCTCACAAATATGAGCTAAACATTTGCTAACCCTAAAAATGGGGAGTAGAAGGTCTATTTATAGCCCAAGGGGCGAAAGGGTAAGTGGGGGAACGAAACAGGTACACGGGCCTCGGCCCAAGTCACGCACACAGGCGGCAGCCGGATGATCCGGGGGTTGGTCCGGATGATCCGGGCTTCGGGGGTCCGGATGATCTGGGCTGGCGTCTTGATGATCCGGCTGGGTCGTAGCAGCTGCGGGAGGGCCGGATGTCCGGGACTTGGTCCGGACGTCCGGGCGTGGCCGGATGATCCGGGCCTGGGTCCGGATGGCCCATCTCTAGGAAGCCTTCTCGGGTGCCTCTGGACACATTATCCGGATCGTCCGGGCCTGCGTCCGGATCATCCGGGCTGAGACCGGATCGTCCGGACGGCGGTCCGGATCGTCCGGGCTTCTGCTGACTTAGCCCTGTTTCTTCTTCGTCTTGACGTCTATCTTCCTCTTCAGATTCTCCTCGCTCCTTGGCGTCTCCATGGCTAACTCCTTGATACCTGAGTATGCACAATGTCTCCGTTTGAGGTAGTAGCCATGTCTCAAGATCATCGAAGTGGAATTGTGAGAGGAGATGTGAGAGATCTTGCACGTGATCGAGTCATGGGTCCACTAGGCACTTGATGAGATTATGGTAGGTCCATGGGGATGACCTTGGGATGCTCCGCATCATCTCCCCTCCCTTGGGAAAGATCCGACCTCGGATCAAAATCCTCATCACCATGGTACAGGGAGAGATCTTTGACGTTGAAGATGTCGCTCACGGAGTACTTGTCACGTGGGATGTCGATCTTGTATGCGTTGTTGTTGTAGCATGAAAGCACCTTGAATGGTCCATTGGCTCGTGGTAGAAGTTTAGACTTGCATTCGTTGGGGAAGCGTTCCTTTCGAAGGTGTAGCCACACAAGATCTCCAATGTTGAATATCATGTGATTCTTGTTGACGTTGAGCTTGGTCACGAGTTGTTGTACTTGGAGCTCAATGGTGTGCCTTGTATCTTCATGCATCTTCTTGAGGTGGTTGACTCGGTCACTCGCATCCATGTTTGTGCGCGCGTGGAGTGGTAGAGGTAGAATGTCCAATGGGGACAACAGGTTGAAACCTTAGACAACCTCAAAGGGGACTTGCCGGTAGTCGAATGTCTTGCGCGGTTGTAGGCGTACTCGGCGATGGGTAAGCACTCCTCCCACTCCTTGATGTTCTTCTTGATTAGCACGCGAAGAAGGGTGGAGAGCGTGCGGTTTGTCACCTCCGTTTGGCCGTCGGTTTGTGGATGATACACCGTGGAGAATAGTAGCTTGATTCCGAGCTTGGCGCATAAGGTCTTCCAGAAGTAAGTCAAGAACTTGATGTCGCGGTCGGAGACGATAGTCTTTGGCACACCATGTAGACGCAATATTTCCCTACAAAAGAGATTAGCAACATGTGAAGCATCGTCTATCTTGTTACAAGGAATAGTGTGCCATTTTTGAGAAACGGTCCACAACGACAAATATGGAATCTTTCCCATTGTGAGTCCTAGGCAAACCAAGTACAAAGTCCATGCTAATGTCTTCCCATGGTTGGTATGGAATTGGTAGTGGCATATAGAGGCCATGAGATTGAGCTTTGGACTTAGCTTTGCGGCATGTCGAACATCGGTTGGTGAACGATTGACGTCCCGAAACATCTTGGGCCAAAAGTAGCTCCTCGAGAGCGTGGCGAATGTCTTGTCGTGTCCGAAATGTCCCATTAAGCCTCCTCCATGCAATTCCTGCAAAAGCAACAAACGAAGAGACGACTCCGGGATGCAAAGTTTGTTAGCTCTCATAAGATAGCCATCTTTGATGTAATAGCGTTCCCAAGATGTATTTGACAAACACTGGGCATAAGGAGTAGCAAAAGTTGCACCATGCTCATACAAGTCTTTGAATGCTCGAAGCCAATGAAATCTAACTCAAGTTGCGTGACAAGCATGCATATGCGGGAAAGAGCATCCGCTATGATGTTTTCTTTACACTTGATGCACTTGATGACATAGGGAAAAGACTCAATAAATTCACTCCATTTACCATGACGCTTGTTCAACTTTGTTTGACCCTTAAGCTACTTGAGGGTCTCATGATCGGTATGAATGATAAACTCATGGGGACGAAGGTAATGTTCCCATTCATGCAAAACGCGGACTAAAGCATATAGCTCTTTGTCATAGATGGGGTAATTGAGTTGCGCTCCGGAAAGTTTCTCACTAAAGTAAGCTATGGGGCGCTTCTCTTGCGTTAACACACCTCCTATGCCATTACCACTAGCATCGCAATGAATTTCAAAGGGCTTGTCGAAGTTGGTAAAGCAAGCACGGGAGCATGAGTAAGCAAATTCTTAAGCTCATTGAATGCGGTATCTTGGGATGGTCCCCAAACAAAAGGCGCATTCTTCTTGCTCAAAGCATGCAAAGGCGAAGCACTGGTGCTAAAATCCTTCACAAAGCGACGATAGAAACCCGCACGACCAAGGAAACTACGCACTTGATGCAAGTTTGTTGGTTGCAGCCAAGTCTTAGTAGCATTGATCTTGGACTCATGTACATGAACACCCTTAGAAGAAACAACAAAACCCAAGAAAACGAGCTTATCAACACCAAAAAGGCATTTCTCCATATTGGCATAGAGGCGCTCTTTTCTAAGAGTTTGTAAAATGGCGCGGACATGGGTGACATGCTCTTTGATGGATTTGCTAAACACAAGAATGTCATCGAAGTAAACCACGACAAATATACCAATGTAAGGGCGAAAGACATGATTCATAAGGCGCATGAAAGTGCCCGGTGCTTCCGAGAGACCCATAGGCATGACTAACCACTCATACAAACCAAACTTGGTTTTGAATGCGGTTTTCCGTTCATCACCTTCTTGTATGCGGATTTGATAGTAACCACTCTTAAGATCAATTTTGGAAAATATAGTGGCACCGCTAAGTTCATCTAGCATATCATCTAGGCGTGGAAGGGGATATCTATAGCGAACGGTGATAGCATTGATAGGTCTACAATCGGAGCACATGGAAAGCTACCGTCACATTTTGGCACAAGAATGACTGGTACGGCACAAGGGCTCAAACTTTCACGCACATGTCCATGGTCTATGAGATGCTTTAATTGCCTTTGAATTTCTTTGGTTTCTTCGGGGTTGACGCGGTAGGGAGCTTTGTTCGGAAGCGGTGGTCCGGGGATGAGGTCGATGCGGTGCTCAATGCCTCGTAGTGGAGGTAGTCCTAGAGGTAGCTCATCGGGGAAAACATCTTGGAATTCCAGCAATAAAGAATATAACACCAAGGGTAGATTGTGAGAGGTGTTAGTTTGTTGTTCCTTGTCCTTGCACAATAGGACATAGTGTAGGACACTCGATGGGTTCTCACACACTTCCCTCATCTCACGTTTGGTGGCAAATAGAACTAAGTTTTTCTTGTCGCTCATCGTGGAGGCACTCAATTTGGGCTTTTGGTGCTCACTCTCGTTTTGGTGGCTCACTCTCTCACTATTCTCTCCACGATGGGTGGCTTGCTTATCGGCGATCACTTGACTTGGGGACATGGGACGTAGCACAAACTCCTTTCCTTTCATCTTGAAGCTATAGTGGTTTGTACGCCCATTGTGGATGACTCCTCCATCGAATTGCCATGGCCGTCCAAGGAGAAGATGACAAAGGGTCATTGGGATGATGTCGGACTCCAAGGTGTCTTCATAGGCGCCGATTTTGAAGGAGACTTGTACTCGGTGCTAGTATTGGATGGTGCCGGAGTCACTAAGCCATTGCACTTTGTATGGATGTGTGATACGGGGTTGCCCAATCTTCACAGAGGATCTGCTCTATGTTGCGAATCAATGCCACCTGAAGGGTACGAAGGAAACCCTCGATCCCAACCAACAACGTTGTCGGGTAAAGGATAACTAGTGCAACCCGACGAGACCAAAGCTAACTATTGCAAATGCAACAACCAACGACAAGTATTCGCCCAACCACACTCTTAGTTCCAATCCACGCAACCACGCACGAAGTTGGAAGCACGAAGTGGTCGCCGCCTCAACGGCTGCTGTTGTAAAATCACAAAGTGAGTTTACCCTCTCACAAGGCAATATTACAAGAGCTAAGGAGGAAGTGAACTCTCAAACAATATTCTTGTTGCACTTAGCTAACCTATGCTGAAATCAAATTGCCAAAGAGTTGTGGATGAAATGGGGGAAGGGGTATTTATACTAGGAACAACCCTCCTAGTTTAGGTGTGAAACCAGGCCAAAAGAGGGGTTCAAATTCGTGCTAACCAGCTGGTCAAGGGAGCAAACTCATGGAGCCTCGCGCAACAGTTAATGCCCTGGACAACTTGCATTGGAACTCTCATATTCTTTGACTCAGGACTCCAAATGATGCATCATTTGATTTTCCTGAAAGCAGACTTCATATGCTCTCCATTTTGTATTCCCACACATGCTGGATGCTCATATATTTGCATTGCATGATTCAGGAAGTTCTGGGATGAATTTTGGAACTGCACATGCAACAATAGAGTGTTGAGATGGCTTGATATTCTTCCTTGTGGTGTAACTAGTCGTCCTTGTCACCAAAACAAGGCTTTCTTCAGAGTTGAAACTTGTTCTCTTCAAACTTGTTGTATGTGCTCTAAAACTTGTTTCTTCATGTGCTGAATGTTGTTGGTTGTCCTTAACATTGTACCTAAGTAAAATCAGCGCACGAGATTTAGGCAGTATGAAGTTCTCATGGTCATTGGAATTATGATAAGCTAGGAGCGCGTTCACCTCTTGTGCTATTTGTTTGGCACGACTCCTTGTCAGGGGACCCAATTAGATCTTCTTTGTAGAAGCTTCACTTGATGGCTGAGATTTATCATCAGGAGAAGATGATAAACGAGGTGAACCTGGGATGTCCTCATCATCCTCCCCCTCTTCAAAAGGAGTCGTCCTCGACTCTTGACCCTCTTGATCGAAGCATGGAGATAAATCAGCAATGTTGAATGTTGGACTCACATCATAGTCTTCAGGAAGCTCGATCTTGTAAGCATTGTCATTGATCTTGGCCAAGACTTTGAATGGTCCATCTCCACGAGGCATTAGCTTGGATTTGCGCTTCTCTGGGAACCGATCTTTGCGCAAATGTATCCAAACCAGATCTCTGGGCTCAAAAGTCACCTTCTTGCGATTTTTGTTTGCCTTAGCAGCATAGTACTTGGACTTCCTTGCTATCTCTTCTCTGGTCTTCTCATGAATTTTCTTCACAGATGCAGCACACTTTGAAGCCTCCATGTTACATCTCTCTTGCAATGGAAGTGGCAGCATGTCAATTGGTGCAAGTGGTTTGAATCCATATACCACCTCAAAGGAGCACATGTTTGTGGTAGAGTGAACTGCCCGATTGTAAGCAAACTCCACATGCGGCAAACACTCTTCCCTCTCCTTCAAATTATTCTTGATCATTGTACGCAGCAATGCTGAGAGTGTGCGGTTCACTACCTCTGTTTGCCCATCAGTTTGGGGGTGACACGTTGTTGAAAACATCAACTTGGTTCCTAATTTTGCCCACAATGTTTTCTAAAAGTAGCTCATGAACTTCACATCTCGATCTGAAACAATAGTCCTTGGCATTCCATGCAAGCGAACAACTTCCCGGAAAAACAATTCAGCAACATGTGAAGCATCGTCGTTCTTGTGGCAGGGAATGAAGTGTGCCATTATTGAGAACCTATCAACCACAACAAAAACTGAATCCCTCCCCCTCTTAGTCCTAGGCAGTCCTAAAACAAAATCCATGCTAATATCTTCCCAAGGAGCATTTGGAACAGGTAGGGGAGTAACCATGGGGGTTCAGTTTAGACTTAGCTTTGTGGCATATGATGCATCGCTGCACAAATCTCTCAACGTCCTTCCTCATCTTTGGCCAATAAAATTGATCGGCCAACAGCTCATAAGTCTTCTCACGACCAAAGTGTCCCATTAATCCTCCTGCATGTGATTCATGAAACAACAAAGGCCTAACCGACGAATCTGGAAAACACAACTTGTTAGCCCTAAAAAGGAACCCATCATGCACATGGTATTTATCCCAACCTTTCCCATCTTTACATTTTGCATATGGTTCTTGTGGCGACCCGACCCGAATGGATCAAGCCTACTGTGCTCCGGTGTCATCCCTGGATCAGTAATGCTGACACCACACAGTACAGCGAAGGATTTATAGCAGAGTGGCAATCACACACTTATTACATCGTTGTCTCAAAGAGAACTTATTACAATAAATATGGCTTAAGGCCATCTAATGTCGATAACAGCGGAAGACTCGGAAGATAAATGGGTCCATCAACTCCAACGCATCACTGAGTATAGAACCACGACCTAAAAGCACCTTACTCGTCGTCTGAAAAGTCTGCAACATGAAAAGTTGCAGCCCGAAGACGGGTCAGCACATGGAATATGCTGGCAATGTAACACATAGAGAGTAATGGAATGAAACAGCTATACTATATGCATATATGGCTGGTGGAAAGCTCTATGGTTACAGTTTTGCGTAAAGCCAGTTTTTCCCTACTTCAAAGGAATACAATTTATTTAACTATCATGGTAGTTGTTAAACATCGAGAATGGTTGACAGCATTCCGATCCCAATTAAGTGAACAATTAAAAACCCAACAACATTAATTAGAAGTAACATGATGAGATTCACATGATATTCAAGTACTAGATACTCAAGTTGTCCATAACCGGGGACACGGCTAATCATGATTAGTTTGTACACTCTGCAGAGGTTTGCGCACTTTTCCCCACAAGACTCGATCGCCTCCGTTTAGTTTCTCGCACTACAGGGTGTTTGAGAAGACGGATGACTGAGACACAGTCTTTCAGAAGCGCTAGCACCTTACATGTGGGGTAGACCGTACCACCTACAACCCCTACATCTGCTAGTCCACCCCGTAAGAGTTCGCACGACTTAATCAACTATGCCAGAGCCCATAATGGCTTGTGGCTGCACACGGAAGTTTCTAGCATGAAAGATCTTATGATCCCTTTGAGCCTGGGTGGCGGTCCGAAAAAAACAGGCAAGTCCTGATAGACATCAGGTGCCTCAATCCACCTAGATGTGTGTTTAAGTTGCCACCTTAGATAAACCATTAAAATTATCAACTCACATCTGTCATGGATATCACTCACCCAATCCACGTCTACTAGCATAGCATGGCAATATAAGCAAACGTAGAAGTAACTCCCAAAGGTTTCATATTAATACAGGTAATAGGTACTACCTCATCTACTTCCCATCCCACAATTTAATTAGATCCTATTCATGCAATGTGAGAGGATTGATCTAATGCAATAAAACATGGGTTGTAGAAAAGGTATGATCAAAGTGTTACTTGCCTTGCTGATGATCCGCGAGACCTAGGGTTTCAAAGTAACAGGCGGCGAAATCCGGGTGATCTATCGCAGACAAACAACAAGCATACAATAAGTACTCATCTAATGCACAGGTAAAACTCGAACGAGAGAACGAACCAGAAAGTTCAACTTAAGAACTCCGGTTGCAAAGAAAGAACGAACCGAACAAAGAAACGGAAAACAAACGGCGGAAGAAACAACTCGGTTCTAGCAAGTTGAAACTAGCTCAAATTTTACCGGGGCAAAAACTTGTTTAAGTTGATTAGACGGAACGGCGGTTTTGAAACGAAACTCCAGGCGCTTGAATCACCTGATTCTGATAAACGAGCGGGAAGAAAGACTAAAACGAGGATCGGATCTGAGATCACGATCGCGAAATAAATCCGACGAAAAGAAAGAGACGAACGGTTAAACGAACGGACGTTCATTAACCGAGAATAATCGGTGATCACGTTCGTTAGGACGAACGGTCCGAAAGAAGAAAGAAAACCGATGTAGGGTTTTCGGAAAAGAAACCGAAAAAGAAACGGAAAACCGATCTAGGGTTTCGGAAGAAAACCGAAGCAAAAACTGGAAGAAAAGAAAAGAACCGGAACGGTTTCAAAAATAAAAACTGAACCGAGGGAAGAAAAAGAGGCGCGGCGCGGGGCTACCTCGACGAGGCTCTGGCGGCGGCGGGGCGGCTAAAGGCGACGGCGGCGGCTAAAGGCGGCGGCGGCGGCAGCTAGGGCGGCGGCGACGCTAGGGCGGCGGCGGCGGTGGCTGCTGCTGCTGCTTGCTGCGGCTTAGGAGGAGAGGGGCTTGGGATTGATGTGAGGAGAGGGGGGGTGTTGGGTATTTATATAGGTGAGGGGAGAGGAGACTTGGGGTAGGGGGCAAGCAAAAGAAAAAGAAACAAGGAAAGAGGGGCTAGCCTAGAGTCCTAGAGGGACTCGGCTAAGAGGCGAGGCGGCGGCCTGGCGCCTGGCGCCTGGAGCTGGCGCATGCACGCAGGGAGGCTGGGGCGCAGCGGCGGCTGGCTGGGCCTTTGGCCCGGCTGGCCTGGCGGGAGTTTTTTTTTAAATCGGTTTCGCGCGCGGAAAAACAAAACAAAAAGAGAACTAAATGAACTCCAAAATTTCTAAAGTAAATTTTCCCCGACTCCTAAAAATGAGTCGAACAAAATGAACTTTTCTCCGGACCTAGAATGCAATTTTTGAAAACGCGCATTTTTCCCTATCCAAATAAAATGCAAATAAACACCGAAAAACAAAAATTGATTTATCCATTAGATCTTCATTTTCCTAAATTTTGGGAAAGTCATATTATTCCCTCTCTCATTTTTGATATAGGAAAATAATTGAAGATGAAATAAATAAATCAAATGATCCTCTTTTCCAAAATTTGAGAAAACTCTCAAATATGGAAATAACGAAATCTCCAACTCTCTCCGAAGGCCTTGAGTTGCGTGAAATTTCTAGGATCAATCAAAATGCATGAAAATATGATATGCATGATGATCTAGTGTATAACATTCCAAATTGAAAATTTGGGATGTTACAGTTCTGAAAATATATGATCAGTGCAATACAGTTCTTTTAAGCTCTCAAGTCCTGGTACCTTCACTTCTAATTGTGTCAAAAGAACATGCCCATGGGACAAAGCATCAGCAACCATGTTTTCCTTTCCTTTCTTATACTTCACAACATATGGGAAAGTTTCAATGAATTCTACCCATTTAGCATGCCTACGATTCAGTTTAGCTTGGCCTTTCAAATGTTTCCATGCCTCATGATCAGAATGTACAATAAACTCTTTAGGCCATAAGTAGTGTTGCCAAGTTTCAAGCACTCTAACCAAGGCATACAACTCTTCATCATAAACAGAATAATTCAGTTGTGCACCACTCAGCTTCTCACTAAAATATGCTATTGGTTTTCGTTCTTGCATTAACACACCTCCAATACCTATTCCACTAGCATCACATTCTATCTCAAAAGTTTTAGTGAAATCAGGTAGAATCAGCAAAGGTGCTTCAGTTAATTGTTTCTTAAGATCAAGAAATGCTTCTTCTTGTGGTGCACCCCATTTAAAGGGAATTCCTTTCTTTGTAAATTCATTCAAAGGTGCAGCAATTGTACTAAAATATTTCACAAACCTCCTGTAGAAACCAGCAAGGCCATGAAAACTTCTCACCTGGCTTACATTCATTGGAGTTGGCCAATTCTTGATTGCTTCCACCTTAGATTCATCCACTTCAATTCCCTGTCCTGAAACGACATAGCCAAGAAAAACAACTTTGTTTGTGCAAAAGGAGCACTTCTCAACGTTAGCATATAGTTTTTCTGTCCTTAGCACATTCAGCACTTGTTTTAGATGTTCAATATGTTCCTCAATGGATCTGCTATAGATTAGGATGTCATCAAAGTACACAACAACAAATTTGCCAATGTAAGCTCTCAAAACATGGTTCATCGATCTCATGAATGTACTTGATAGAGGCTAAGGTGTCCCGATGTTTCGATGAGATGGTGGCTATCGTTTTCTGTGGGAGTCGACCTTGACAATCCGACTACGAACGTGCGAGACGTCGCGCCTTAGCAATCGCTAAACCAACTTCCGAGGGTTATTGACCACGCCGGAGCACGATCAACCTGACCACGAGGGTCTGTTTCCTGCGAGCAAACGAAGAACAAGCAAGAAACTAAGATTGCAATCGGGATATTGCGAATATAAGATGAAAGCTTTATTGATCAAGGTGGGGTTCTATGACGTCTTGGTCTGGTCGTTGGACAGAAACGAAGTACGCGAAGTTGCAGCTATGGCGAACTTTTAATCTAAACAAAACCCAAAGTCTAAACAACGCCCTAAGGGCTGTATATATGGAGGAAGAGGGGGGAATTTTGTGGCCCTTGAGGGTGGGGTCCGAAACCAACCCTAACTCTTGTTTCCCCCACACATACGGACTCTAAAAATAGCCTATACTTAATTATTTCGAAATTACATGGGCCTGGCCCATTAATAAGGTGACGCAGCACCTAGAATAGCCTATGGACGAATATTATGAAGTGGCATCTTGTATATTTCGTCCAAGGCTTCATGCACTCCTTATGGCGGCTTCAAAGTCCTGAAATCATCACTTGTAACTCCGTTCTTGATCCCCTTGCGCATGCCATCAACTCCATGCGTGTTCTTGCTCCAATGTTCATCCTTCTCCAAGCTAGGCCCTTCATTTGTAAGCAAAACAAATGTATCCAATTTAGGCAGCATCATAATCTCATGAACATTAGAATCATTACCAAGAAACGAAAGTACCTGGTAATTTAATTGGCGTGCGCGAGCTCTAGTAATTGGTCCAGTATATGTAACAGTAGGGGCTGTGGGTGTAACAATGGTATTGATGTCCTCATCATCCTCCCCTTCTTGAAATGAAGTCGTCCTCGACGGAAGAGCATCTTCCTCACCCAAATAAGGCTTCAAATCTGCAATGTTAAAAGTGGGACTAACCCCAAAATCTACAGGTAGCTCAAGTTTATATGCATTATCATTTATTTTCTCTAACACCTTAAAAGGACCATCAGCACGTGGCATTAGCTTTGATTTGCGCAGATTAGGAAATCTATCTTTACGCAAATGTAACCAAATAAGATCTCCAGGCGCAAACACAACTTTTTTCTACCCTTATCTCCAGCAAGTTTATATTTAGCATTCATACGCTCAATGTTTTCCTTAGTTAACTCATGCATTTTTAAAATCAATTCAGAACGTTCTTTAGCATCAAAATTAACCTTCTCTGAAGATGGAAGAGGCAACAAATCAATAGGTGCACGAGGTAGGAAACCATACACAATTTCAAAAGGGCACATCTTAGTAGTAGAATGCAATGAACGATTATAAGAAAATTCAATATGAGGCAAGCATTCTTCCCACATTTTCTTGTTATTCTTCAAAACAGCCCTAAGCATAGTAGACAATGTTCTATTGACTACTTCAGTTTGTCCATCAGTTTGGGGGTGACAAGTAGTACTAAAAAGCAGCTTAGTCCCCAACTTAGCCCATAAACATCTCCAAAAGTGGCTAAGAAATTTAGTATCACGATCTGAAACAATAGTATTTGGCACACCATGCAAGCGAATAATTTCACGAAAGAACAAATCAGCAACATTAACAGCATCATCGCTTTTATGACATGGTATAAAGTGTGCCATTTTCGAGAACCTATCCACGACAACAAATATGCTATCCCTCCCCTTCTTTGTTCGAGGTAAACCTAAAACAAAGTCCATAGATATATCCTCCCAAGGAACACTAGGTACAGGCAAAGGCATATATAAACCATGAGGATTGAGTCGTGACTTAGCTCTTTGACATGTAGTGCAGCGAGCAACAAAACGCTCAACATCCCGTCTCATCTTTGGCCAAAAGAAATGTGTAGCAAGTATATCCTCCGTCTTCTTGACGCCAAAGTGTCCCATTAATCCTCCTCCATGCGCCTCCTGCAACAACAAAAGACGAACGGAGCTAGCTGGAATGCATAGCTTGTTAGCACGAAACACAAATCCATCATTAAGAACGAACTTGTTCCAAGTTCTCCCTTCCTTACAATTCTGCAATACATCTTTAAATTCAGCATCATGAACATATTGATCTTTGATGGTCTCCAAACCAAATATTTTAAAGTCAAGTTGTGAAAGCATAGTATAACGACGAGACAAGGCATCAGCAATAACATTTTCTTTACCCTTCTTGTGTTTAATGACATAAGGGAAAGTCTCAACGAATTCAACCCATTTAGCATGTCTACGGTTCAGTTTTGCTTGACTTTTAATGTGTTTCAAAGATTCATGATCAGAATGTATAACAAATTCCTTGGGCCATAAATAATGTTGCCATATTTCTAAGGTCCGAACAAGAGCATATAATTCTTTATCATAAGTAGAATAGTTCAGACTAGGCCCACTCAATTTTTCAGAAAAGTATGCAACAGGTTTTCCATCTTGTAATAACACACCTCCTAATCCAATTCCACTAGCATCACATTCAAGCTCAAAAGTCTTATTGAAATTAGGAAGTTGGAGTAAAGGAGCATGTGTCAACTTATCTTTCAATACCGTGAAGGCTTCTTCCTATGCGGTACCCCAAACAAAAGGCACATCCTTCTTTGTAAGCTCGTTGAGAGGTGCAACAATGGTGTTGAAATTTCTCACAAAACGCCTATAGAAACCAGCGAGGCCAAGGAAACTCCTCACTTGTGTGACCGTTTTGGGCTGCGGCCAACTCTCAATAGCTTCAATCTTGGCTTTATCAACTTCAATTCCCTGTGGAGTAACAACATAGCCAAGAAAAGATACTCGGTCGGTGCAAAAGGTGCACTTTCCAAGGTTTCCAAACAAACGTGCATCACGTAGAGCAATAAAAACAGCACTTAAATGTTCCAAATGTTCCTCCCAAGATTTGCTATAAATCAATATGTCATAAAGTAAACTACCACAAATCGTCCAATGAAAGCACGTAAAACTTCGTTCATTAACCTCATGAAAGTACTAGGTGCATTAGTTAACCCAAAAGGCATGACTAACCACTCATATAATCCAAACTTAGTTTTAAATGCTGTTTTCCATTCATCACCCAATTTCATACGAATTTGATGGTATCCACTACGCAAATCAACTTTGGAGAATATTGTAGAGCCACTCAATTCATCAAGCATATCATCTAGCCTAGGAATAGGATGACGATAACGAATAGTAATATTATTAATGCCTCTACAATCAACGCACATACGCGACGTACCATCCTTTTTCGGCACTAAAATGATAGGAACATCACAAGGACTAAGGGATTCGCGTATATAACCTTTGTCGAGCAGTTCTTGTACTTGACGCATAATCTCCTTCGTCTCCTCTGGATTGGTACGGTATGGTGCACGGTTGGGTAGTGAAGCACCGGGAATTAAGTCAATTTGATACTCAATCCCTCGAATAGGTGGTAATCCCGGTGGCACGTCTTGTGGAAAGACGTCAGCGAACTCCTGCAAAATGTTAGTGACAGCAGGGGGCAAAGAGGAAGGCACGTCCTCGAATGAAAATAATGCCTCTTTGCACACAAAAGCATAGCAAACAGATTTGCTGAAATCTAGCTCATCAATATCAGATTTGGTGGCAAGTAAACATGCACTTTTCAATTTAATTTCAGAAACAACAGTAGATGGTTTATTATTAGGCTTCATTTGGTGCTCAAATTCTTTTGCCACAATCTGATTTTCACTCTTATTTGTCTCCTGTTTTGCTTTATTAGCTCTATTAATATCATCTTTCAAAATGGAATCAGGAGTCATAGGAAGCAAAGTAATATTTTTATCGTTATGAACAAGAGTATACTGATTGTTTCTACCATGGTGTACAGAATTTTTATCAAATTGCCATGGTCTACCAAGTAATAAGGAACATGCTTGCATAGGTACCACATCACAATCAACATAATCAACATATGTAGAGATACTAAAATGCACACGAACAGTACGTGTTACCTTAACCTTGCCGCTGTTGTTGAACCATTGGATGTAGTAAGGATGTGGATGTGGTCTTGTGGTGAGAGATAGCTTCTCCACCATCTCCATGCTAGCCAAGTTATTGCAGCTCCCTCCATCTATGATCACGCGAACAGAACGTTCCTTCACAACTCCCTTTGTATGGAACAAATTATGCCTCTGATTTTGCTTAGCTTGTGTAACCTGCACACTCAAAACACGCTGAGCAACTAAACATTCATACCTGTCAGCATCTTCAGGAGCCATGTATTGCGTCTCATGATCAGAATCGTCTCCACCGTGTTCTTCACGTGTAATAAGAGCCAAAGTCTCCTCATCATAGTCACTAGCGGACTCATACCCACCATCCTCAGTAACAATCATCACACGCTTAGATGGGCATTCTCTCGCATAATGACCTCCACCCTTGCAACGTCGACAAATAATATCATGTGTTTGCCCTGTTGATGCCATGGATGAAGAAGAGCTCTTTGCAGGCCCAGAAGGTGTGCTCTTGGCAGATAGTGGTGATTGTGCCTGCTTTATTGTATCACGGTTGGAGGTGGCAGCTGACGGAGGCGCTGGTGTAGCAGAACGTGTGGAAGTAGATGATGCACGTGGTGTCCATGATGAAGGTCGACCTGCAGAAAAGTTAGTCCGCGCCAATGCCTGTCGATCCTGCACTTCACGTTTAGCTTTACAAGCAAGATGGAATAAACGAGTGATATTAGTATACTCCTTATACTCTAGAATCGTCTGAATCTCTCTATTTAATCCACCCATAAAACGTGCAAGCATAGCTTCATTCTCCTCAACAATACCACATCTTATCATGCCAGTTTGTAATTCCTGATAATATTCTTCTACAGAATTTTTTCCCTGTCTTAAGCGCTGCAATTTTTGAAGTAATTCACGTTGATAATATGGTGGAACCCAACAAGTACGCATAGCAGTTTTCAAAGCAGCCCAAGTAGCCGGAATAGGATATAATCTACAATGCTCAGACCACCAAACACATGCAAAACTAGTGAATGCACAAACAGCAGCAGGAACACGTGTCTCCTCGGGATATTGTAAACATGTAAATCGTTGTTCAGTTTCTAACTCCCAAGTAAGATATATATCAGGAACATATCTACCCTCAAATGGTGGAATATTCAGTTTTAGTTTAGGGAGATGGTCATGATCTCGTACCTGAGGGTGAGCCCTACCATTGCCATTATTTGCATGTGGACGACCTGGTGGTTGCTGTGCTGGTGGTGGCACGTAGTTCTGATTTTGATCAACCTCATCCTCATCATCTCCCACATAATCATCCTCCTCCACATCAGCAGTAGGAGCCACAGAAGTGTCAACAGCAGCACCAGCAGTTTGGCCCGACTGAAGAGGGACACGGCTCGCTCGGCGGAGGGCTGTTTCCCGACGTAGAGGTAGTCGATGTTGTTGCTGTTGTTGCAGAGGTGCGGCAGGAGCAGCCGGTGGTGGTGGTGGAAAACGCGAAAGCAATTCAGCAAACTTGTTATCGAGCTTTGTTTCAAACTTCTTCTCCATGCCATCTATCTTCTCCATGGCCTCTTCAAATCTGTTTATCACATCTTGCACCTGTCCACTCATCATTTGCTGAAACGTATCATGAAGCTCCTTGTTCATCAAGTTCTCCCAGTCAGTCTCGTCGGCTTGTGATCCTGGCATGGTTAGCAGCAATAGAAACACACAAGAATATGATCCTACAGACTACTAACAAGTGGTGGTGGTGGCGGGTGTCACAAATCCGTCAAGCAAATCTCAAATTCTTACCAGTTCTTACCCAGCAGCAGGAGGTGATCGGCAACCGTTGTAGTCAAAACTCTCAAAAGCTTGGATAGAGCGATTGCCAGGGAGAGTCAAACGCACGACGTAGATGTATGTGGAGCTGGGAAGGCTTATAGTATGGTAGCAAAAAGGGTCAGTAATAATCAATTCAGAGATGCAAAGTTGAATAAACGCTCAACGACGGTACTGTGCTGGTCCTAGGCTAGACCGTGCTAGAGACGCGAGCCTAGAACACTAACAAAACCACGGCGCTGCACGTAAATAAGGGAAAAGCACACTCTGGAACTCTTTTTTTTTGCTCTTTTTTTGTGCTCCTTTTTTTGCACTCCTCTTTTTTTTTTGCGAAAAATCACTATAATGGCGAGTGTCTCAAAACTCTTCCCTCGTCAAACTGATAGGATGGGCATGAAATTTTTTTCACTTTTTTTTCGGAAATCAGGGCAGCGACGACGAAAAAGTGCGACAAAAAATCACTATGATGGCACGTGGCTCAAAAGACTCAGAAAAGCCTAAAAATAGGATAGGGAAAAAAAATTTGCCCATGAAAATTTTGGCCTAAATTTTTTTTTCCGAGACCTACGCAGGCAAGGAAACACGAATCAGAATTTAGATTGATCTCAAGAACAAACCTAATATGAGAAGAACTCGGATTGGTGGTGGATATATGGTTGTGGTATATGGCAGCGGTGGTGGTATATGGTAGCGGTGGTGGTATATGGATACAGATTGGTGGTGGTATATGGATACGGATTGGTGGTGGTATATGGATATGGATTCAGGGCGGTGGCGGATAAGCAAAAGTGGTAGATGGGCGATGATGATGGTGCGGCGGCGGCGTGACAACTTATGACCAGAACTCGAAACTCTAAAAGACTAGACTCTAAGACCAGCAACTTGACACGACGATGCAACCGCAAATTCAACAAAGCAAAAACCCTAAAAAGATTATGCAAAGGCTCAGATTGGTTCGGATATGATGAACTAACCCTAATTTTTTTCTGGCTTTTTCGTGGACTGTAGGTATGAAGAACAGACTCGATCTACTCTACGAAAAACTGTAAAATCTCACCGAGCAACCTGGAAATCTGATACCACTTGATAGAGGCTAAGGTGTCCCGATGTTTCGATGAGATGGTGGCTATTGTTTTCTGTGGGAGTCGACCTTGACGATCCGACTACGAATGTGCGAGACGTCGCGCCTTAGCAATCGCTAAACCAACTTCTGAGGGTTATTGACCACGCTGGAGCACGATCAACCTGACCACGAGGGTCTGTTTCCTGCGAGCAAACGAAGAACAAGCAAGAAACTGAGATTGTAATCGGGATATTGTGAATATAAGATGAAAGCTTTATTGATCAAGGTGGGGTTCTGTGACGTCTTGGTCTGGTCGTTGGACACAAACGAAGTACGCGAAGTTGCAGCTATGGCGAACTTTTAATCTAAACAAAACCCAAAGTCTAAACGACGCCCTAAGGGCTGTATATATGGAGGAAGAGGGGGGAATTTCGTGGCCCTTGAGGGTGGGGTCCGAAACCAACCCTAACTCTTGTTTCCCCCACACATACGGACTCTAAAAATAGCCTATACTTAAGTATTTCGAAATTACATGGGCCTGGCCCATTAATAAGGTGACGCAGCACCTAGAATAGCCTATGGACGAATATTATGAAGTGGCATCTTGTATATTTCGTCCAAGGCTTCATGCACTCCTTATGGCGGCTTCAAAGTCCTGAAATCATCACTTGTAACTCCGTTCTTGATCCCCTTGCGCATGCCATCAACTCCATGCGTGTTCTTGCTCCAATGTTCATCCTTCTCCAAGCTAGGCCCTTCATTTGTAAGCAAAACAAATGTATCCAATTTAGGCAGCATCATAATCTCATGAACATTAGAATCATTACCAAGAAACGAAAGTACCTGGTAATTTAATTGGCGTGCGCGAGCTCTAGTAATTGGTCCAGTATATGTAATAGTAGGGGCTGTGGGTGTAACAATGGTATTGATGTCCTCATCAGTACTTGGTGCATTAGTTAATCCAAAAGGCATGACTAACCACTCATACAACCCAAATTTTGTTTTGAAAGCAGTTTTCCATTTATCTCCTTCTTTCATCCTAATCTGATGGTATCCACTCCTCAAATTAATTTTAGAGAAAACAGTAGAGCCACTCAATTCATCAAGCATGTCATCTAACCTAGGAATAGGATGACGATACCTAATAGTTATAATATAGATAGGCCTATAATCCATTACCAATCGCCATGTGTCATCTTTCTTGGGCACCAAAATCATAGGTACAGCACAAGGACTTAAGCTTTCACGCACATAACCTTTATCTAAAAGTTCTTGTACATGCCTTTGTATCTCCTTTGTTTCTTCAGGATTGGTGTAGTAGGGAGGTCGATTCGGAAATGATGCTCCTGGAATGAGGTCAATCTGATGTTCTATGCCACGCAAGGGAGGTATACCAGCGGGTACTTTCTCCGGAAAAACATCCTCGAATTCCTGCAAGACATCACAAACAGCACTAGGGAGACATGTTAAGTCGTTAGCTGAAAGCAAAGCATCTTTGTACACAAGGAAAACGACCACTTGATTTGGGTTGAGCCTCACATCTCTCAGTTCTGATTTGGTGGCTAATATTAATAAGTTCTCTCCCTCTCTTTTATTCTTCTCTCTCAGATTTGGCTTGTGGCGCTCACTCACCGATTTGTGGATCTCTCTCACTCTTTTTCTATCCCTCTTTCTTACTCACTATTTTTAATTCAGAAACTTTCTGCAAGTGCTCAGCCATGATTTGTTGGGGTGTCATGGGTCTAAGCACCAAGTCTTTTCCTCTCCACTTGATGGGGTATTGATTGGTTCTACCACAATGTTGAGCTGAATGATCATATTGCCACGGTCTGCCCAACAGCAAGTGACACACCTTCATTGGCACCACATCACACTCAACGGTGTCATTATAATCTCCAATCTTGAATTGCACCTGTACCATGTGTGTGATCTTAATATCTCCACATTCACTCAACCATTGTATATGATATGGATGAGGGTGTTGTAGCAGCTTCTGCCCAAGCTTATCACACATTTCTTTGCTTGCAAGATTGTGACAACTCCCACCATCAACAATTACCTTGCATACCTTGTCTTGCACTTTGGCTCTTGTTTGAAACAGATTGTGTCATTGTCCATTCTCAGCTTCTTTGATCTGCACACTCAAAACTTTAGTGACAACAAGAGAGGCACCTTGCTCATAATCACAATAGGTTTGCTCAACACCATCTTCAGTTTCTTCTTCAGGTTCACTACAAGACTCATATTCTCCATTCTCGGTGATCAGCATGGTATGCTTGTTGGGACAATCCTTCTTCATGTGGCCACGTCCCTTACATGTAAAGCACTCTATCTCACTAGTTTTCCCCATGGAGCCAATGGAGGATGAACTAGGAGCTGCAAATTTGCTCTTTTCCTTCGAATTTGATGCATCATTTCTGCTCGTGGTTGCACGTGCATGGGGCTGATTTCCACCACCAGAACTAGTCATAATACCTCGACCAACATTGAATTGAGGTACAAACTTACTCCCACTTGATGCAGCTCGAGCTGTGAAGGATGTAGTTCTATTTTGCTTCGAGTCTTCTTGCAATTGACGTTCAGCCTTAGAAGCAAGATGTACCAGCTCTACCACATTACGATATGGCTGCAAATCAACCACTTGTTTAACATTAGGATTCAGCCCATAGAGGAACCTTGTCATGGACTGCTCCTCATCTTCATGTATGTTGGCTCTTATCATTGCCTTCTCCATCTCCTTATCATACTCCTCAACTGATAACTTTCCTTGCCTCAAATTCTGGAGCTTATCAAAGATGTCACGTCTCTAATGCTTGGGACAAATCTTGCCCTCATCTCTCTTTTCATTTCTGTCCATGTAGCAATAGTAGGGTCTCCCTCTTCTTCTCACTGAATCTGAACTTGCTCCCACCAAATTAGAGCATAGTCTTCAAACTCAAGTGAGGCCATTGCTAATTTCTTCTCTTCTGAGTAGTTGTGCATGCAGAAAATCTTGTCAACCTTCAATTCCCATGTGAGATAACTTTCTGGATCAGATCCACCATCAAACTTGGGCATGGTAAATTTCAGCTTTCCAAACCTCTCCTCCTCGTGCCGTCCACGACCATAGTTTCTACGATGATGAAATATGTCATTTTGGTGCATGCCATCTTCATCTTCATCAAACTCATCTCCACTTCCTTCATGGTGTAGATTTGCTCTTCGGTGGCCTCCTCTAAGACCACGACCAGCAGCAGCTTCATGATGACCACGTCCATTACCATGATCATTTCCACGTCCGGGACTGGGAGGTCTCATGGCATGGGGAGCAGGAGCACGGTTTATTCTAGCTTGTGCATTGGAGGCAGCACCTTCCCCATCAGTTACATTTCGTTCTTCACCATGGACACTTGCATCTTCTCGGTTCTGACGAAGCTCTCGCACAATATCAGCAACAATACCAGTCCTCATGGCTGCCATGTTCTGAGTGAGTTGCTCATCAACATTACCCATAAGTTGCTGCAAATCTCTCGACAACTTGTCTTGCTTCTCTTCAATTGGGTCAAGGCTATTTCTGAACTCTCGGTGTAGATGATCACGTAATGCGTTGAAGTGAAACTGTGTGACCGGCTGATTGAGATGCCCATTTCCTTCAAAATCATACTCGTTTTCTTCACCTGCCTTGGTTAGTTCTCCAAAATCCCTATAGTACTAGAAGCACATATGTGGATAACAACTCAAGCTCACCTCACTTACCAACCGAAGCTCATGTAACTTCCAAGTGAGAGTAGAATCATGCTCAACCGTGGTGTCGGTGGTTGGTATACAAAGAGTGATAATCAAGCGAATACAAGTCTAGGGTTGCACATGTGGGGCTGTTTGGTGGAGTTTGGGTGGGGTAAATATGTAGCAAAAGATGCACTAATCTGCAATCTAGATAATGTTGAACCAAGTAATCATCCACACAAGATTCTAATGCATTTAGTTGCTGAATGAGATATACGTGAGGTACATGCAACTCTCGCCAAGGAATCAGATTTGCTGCAAGCAAGGATTGAAGACTTTGCACACTTGACACGTTTCAGCTCACAACGCAAACATAGATTTCTCTAGATACAAGTGAAGAACAGTCCCAAGTTTTCTCTCTTTTGCTTCTTGCACACACTTTCTTTCTTTGGGAAGATCTCTTTTTTTGCCTCTTTTCTTCTTCTTTTTGCTCTTTTTTGACAAACTTTCAACAAGGGACTTGGATCTGAACACACACTTTGTGTAGCGACCAGACCTCAAACGGTATGATCTTTGTGCTCCAGTGTCATCCTTGGATCAGTAATGCTGACACCACACAGTACTCGGAGGATTTATAGCAGAGTAGCAGTCACACACTTATTACATCGAGTGTCTCAAAAGAGAACTTATTACAATAAATATGGCTTAAGGCCATCTAATAACGATAACAGCGGAAGGCTTGGAAGATAAGTGAGTCCATCAACTCCAATGGCATCACTGAGTATAGAACCACGACCTAAAAACTCCTTAATCATCGTATGAAAAGTCTGCAACATTAACGTTGCAGCCCGAAATGGGTCAGCCCATGGAATATGCTGGCAAGGTAACACATAGAGAGTAATGGAATGAAATAGATATACTATATGCATATTTGGCTGGTGGAAAGCTCTATGGTTACAGTTTTGCGTAAAGCCAATTTTTCCCTACTTCAAAGGAATAAATTTATTTTACTATCATGGTAGTTGTTAAATATTGAGAATGGTTGACAGCATTCTCAATCCCAATTAAGCATCATCATTAAACATAACCCAACAAAATTAATTTAGAGTAACATGTTGAGATTCACATGATAATCCAAGTACTAGATACTCAAGATGTCCATAACCGGGGACACGGCTAACCATGATTAGTTTATTACACTCTGCAGAGGTTTGCGCACTTTTCCCCACAAGACTCGATCGCCTCCGTTTGGTTTCTCGCACTACAAGGTGTTTGAGAAGACGGATGACCGAGACATAGTCTTTCAGAAGCGCTAGCACCTTACGATCGGGTAGACCATACCACCTACATCCCCTACATCTGCTAGTCTACCACTGTAAGAGTTCGCACAACTTAGTCAACTATGCTAGAGCCCACAATAGCTTGTGCCTGCACACGGAAGTTTCTAATATGAATAGTCTCATGATCCCTTTGAGCCTGGGTGGCGGTCCAAAAGAAAACAAGCAAGTCCTGGAATACCCAGGTGCCTCAATCCACCCAGATGTGTGTTTAAGTTGCCACCTTAGATAAACCATTAATTAACAAAACTCACATCTGTCATGGGTATCACTCACCCAATCCACATCTACTAGCATAGCATGGCATAATAAGCAAACGTAGAAGCAACTCCCAAAGGTTTGATAATAACAGGTAATAGGTACTACCTCATCTACTTCCCATCCCACAATTTAATTAGATCCTAATCATGCAATGTGTGAGGATTGATCTAATGCAATAAAACTGGGTAGTAGAAAGGTATGATCAAAGTGTTACTTGCCTTGCTGATGATCCGCGAAACCTAACGATTCGAAGTAACAGGCGGCGCACTCCGGGTATTCTATCGCAGACAAACAAACAAGCATACAATAAGTACTCATCTAATGGACAGGTAAAACTCAAATAAGAGATCTAACTAGAAGGTTCATCTTAAGAACTCCGGTTGGCAAAAAGAATCAAATCGAACGAAGCCACGAAAGTCAAACGGTGAAAGAAAACAACTTCGTTCTAGTAATCTGGATCTAGGGCAAATTTTACAGTAGCAAAATCTTGTTTAAGTTGGTTAAATGGATAGAGAGTTTCGAGACGAATCTCTAGGCGCTTGAATCGCCTGATTCCGATAAACGAGCGAAAAGTTATACTAAAACGAAAATCGGATCAGGAATCGCGATCAGAAAAATCACGGATTTAATCCGAGAAAAAAAACGACGAACGCTCGCAAGAACGAACGAACGGACGAACGCTCGCTATTTAAATAAACCGGAAAAACCGATATATTTAAAAAAACCGAATCTAAGAAAACCGATGAAAACCGATTTTTTTATAAAAACGTTGGCACGGAAATCGAGGCGACGGCGTCCGGCGACGGCGGCGCGGGGCGGCGCGGCGGCGGGTGGCGGCGGCGGCTCGGGCGGCGGCTATGGCGGCGGCTGGGCTAGGGTTTCCCCGGGTGGGCTGCCCCGGCTGATAAAGGCCCCCCCTCGGGCCGGAGTCCTAGTTGGACACGGCCCGTAGGTCGGTTCGTTTTTTTAATAATTATTCCGCTCGGGAGAAAAATAAAAAGAAATACTAAACGGACTCCAAAAATTCCAAAATAAATTTTCGCGGGCTTCTAAAATCAAGACGCACAAGGTGAACATTTATTTGGGACCTAAATGCAATTTGAAAAACGCACATTTTTCCTAAATTCAAATAAAACACCGAAAAACTCCGAAATAAAATCTTATTTGATTTTATTATTAAATCCTCAATATTTCTTTATTTTGGGAAAGTCATTTTATTCCCTCTCTCATATTTTTGTAATAGAAATAATTGATGATAAAATAAATAAAATCAAATTATCCTATTCTCAAAATTTGAGAAAACTCAAATATGAAAATAACGAAATCCCCAACTCTCTCCGTGGGTCATTGAGTTGCGTAGAATTTCTAGGATCAACCAAAAGCAAAATAAAATATGATATGCAATGATGATCTAATGTATAACATTCTAAATTGAAAATTTGGGATGTTACAAACCTACCCCCCTTAAGATGAATCTCGCCCTCGAGATTCGGGTTGGCTAGAAAATAGGTGAGGGTGGTCTTTGAGCAAATCTTCCTCTCGCTCCCAGGTGCCTTCATCCTCTGAGTGGTGGCTCCACTGAACTTTGCAAAACTTGATAACCTTGCTGCGGGTAACTCGGCTGGCAAACTCGAGGATCTTAATTGGTTTCTCCTCATAGGTCAAATCGTTATCCAACTGAATAGTTTCTAATGGCACTGTGTCTCTCAAGGGTATGTCAGCCATCTCCGCGTGACATTTCTTTAACTGAGAAACGTGGAACACATCATGAACTCCTGACAATCCTTCGGGCAATTCCAACTTGTAGGCCACTTCTCCCATACGTTCCAAAACTCGATATGGTCCTACAAATCGTGGCGCTAACTTCTCTTTAACTCCAAAATGCTTTGTTACCCGATGTGGAGATACTCGAAGATAAGCTCTATCTCCAACTTCGTAAACTGTCTCCTTACGTTTAGAATCGGCATAACTTTTCTGTCTGGACTGGACTACCTTGAGCCTATCGCGAATCAACTTCACCTTCTGTTCAGACTCTTTAATCAAGTTAGGACCAAACAACTGGCGGTCTCCAACTTCGTCCCACGACAACGGTGTCCTGCACCTCCTTTCGTACAAAGCTTCGAAAGGGGCCATCTTCAAACTGGTTTGGTAACTGTTGTTGTAAGAGAACTCTGCATATGGCAAATTATCGTCCCAACTAGATCCGTAATCTAGCGCACAAGCTCTCAGCATATCCTCCAAAATCTGATTGACTCTCTCGGTCTGTCCATCTGTCTGTGGATGAAAAGCTGTACTGAATTCTAGCCTGGTTCCCAAAGTTTCGTGCAACTGCTTCCAGAACTTTGAGGTAAACTGGGTTCCTCTATCTGATACGATACTCCTTGGAACTCCATGCAAACATACGATCCTGGTCATGTATATCTTTGCCAACTTAGCACTTGTGTAAGTGGTCTTTACTGGGATGAAATGAGCTACTTTCGTCAATCGATCGACTACAACCCAAATCGAGTCATAGCCTGAACGAGTCCTGGGCAATCCCGTGATAAAATCCATGCCTAGCTTATCCCACTTCCATTCGGGTATCGGCAATGGTTGTAACAATCCTGCTGGCTTCTGATGCTCTGCCTTTACTCTCTGACATACATCACAAACTGCTACATACTCCACAATATCCTTCTTCATTCCGGTCCACCAGAAAATATCCTTCAAATCCAAATACATCTTGGTATTTCTTGGGTGAATTGAATACGGTGAGTCATGTGCCTCTTGCAGTATCAACTTCCTGATCTCTGGGTCATTGGGCACGTAAACGCGGTCTTCAAACCATAGGGTGTCGTGCTCATCCTCATGAAATCCTTTAGCTTTTCCTTTGCTAAGTTTCTCCTTTATAGCGGCAATCTCTTTGTCAGTTTTCTGAGCTTCTCTGATTCTATCCATCAAAGTTGACTGAATCTCCAATGCTGCTACATAGCCTCTCGGAACTATTTCCACACATAGTTCACGAAGATTATCCGCTAACTCCTTGGGTATTTCTCCCGTCATTAACATATTGACATGGCTCTTATGGCTTAATGCGTCAGCTACTACATTAGCCTTTCCAGGGTGATAATGCAATTTCGTATCATAATCCTTGATAAGCTCCAACCATCTCATTTGTCTGAGATTCAACTCCTTCTGGGTGAAAATGTACTTCAAACTCTTATGATCCGTGTACACCTCACAATGATTACCAATGAGAAAATGTCTCCATGTTTTCAAAGCATGCACTGCGGCTGCTAACTCCAAATCATGCGTAGCATAATTCAACTCATGAGGCTTCAGTTGTCTTGAGGCATATGAAACAACTCTCCCTTCCTGCATAAGCACTGCTCCAAGTCCTCTACATGAAGCGTCGCAATACACCTCATAATCCTTGGTCTGGTCTGGCAACATTAACACTGGTGAGGTAACCAAGCGTTTCTTCAACTCCTGGAAACTAGCCTCACAATCCTCTATCCATATGAACTTGGTATCCTTCTTTAACAACTCAGTCATAGGCTTTGCAATCTTTGAGAAATTCTCAATAAATCTTCGGTAGTATCCCGCGAGTCCAAGAAAACTCCGGATCTCTCCAACTGTTGTTGGGGCTTCCCACTTGGTCACGGTTTCAACTTTAGCGGGATCTACTGCTATACCTTCTCCAGATATAACATGTCCGAGGAATCCTACTTCCTTCAACCAAAACTCACATTTGCTGAACTTGGCATATAATTGATGTTCTCTGAGCTTTCCAAGTACCAAACGCAAATGCTCCTTATGCTCCTCTTCATTCTTCGAATAAACCAGGATATCATCAATGAACACTACGACGAACTTATCCAAAAACTCCATAAACACTTTGTTCATCATGTTCATAAAATAGGCAGGTGCGTTAGTCAGACCAAATGACATAACGGTATACTCATATAGCCCATACCTGGTAGTAAAAGCTATCTTCGGAATATCCTGTTCTCGAATCTTCAACTGGTGGTATCCTGATTGCAGATCGATCTTGGAAAATACCTTAGCTCCTTGCAATCGATCAAACAGATCATTGATCATTGGTAGTGGGTACTTGTTCTTGATCGTTACTTCATTCAATCCTCGATAATCAACAACCATCCTTAACGATCCATCCTTCTTCTCCACTAGTAGTACTGGCGATCCCCAAGGCGAAGAACTTGGGCGAATATATCCCTTATCCAATAACTCCTTAATCTGCTTCTTAATTTCCACCAAATCCTTTGCTGGCATCCTATATGGTCTCTTTGATATTGGACCTGTGCCTGGAAATAGCTCAATCAAAAACTCAATATCTCTATCCGGTGGCATGCCTGGAAACTCCTCTGGAAATACATCCGGGAAATCCCTTACCACTGGTACTTCCTCCTGCACAACTCCTGTTAAGCAATTTACTTGAGTCCTCTTTGGCACATGTTGGGATACATACTTGATCCTTTTCCCTTCTGGGGTGGTAAGCAAAATTGACTTGCTAGCACACTCAATATTCCCTTCATACTTTGATAACCAATCCATGCCTAATATCACATCCAATCCTTGAGATTCCAATACTATTAGGTCTGAGGGAAAAACATAGTTACCAATCCTTAATGGTAACCGATCACACCATAGACTAGCCACATACTCTGCTCCGGGCGAGGTTACTAACATGGGTGACTTAAGGGCTTGGGTTGGTAGGTTATACTTATCCACAAATCCCCTTGAGATGTATGAATGCGATGCACCAGTATCAAAAAGAACGAGTACAGTAAATGACTTAACCAAAAACTTACCTATTACTGCATCGGGCTGAGCTTCAACCTCCTCCACGCTAACGTGGTTCACCTGTCACCTGTTGAAAGGGTTCGGCTTCTTTCCAGAACTTCCATTGCCATTTTGGCCTTCAGGACATTCATTGGCATAATGTCCGGTCTTCTAACACTTAAAACAAGTGACTTGGCTCAGGTCCTTCTTGGCTGGGGTTGAGGGGTTGGTGTGATTCTGGCCGTTGCTTCCTCCATTGCCATTTCCATTCTTGGTGCCATTTTGATTGTGTGAGCTACCTCCTCCATGGGTATGCTGAAAATTTCCTCCCGATCTAGGGGTAAAACGTGGCTTCTGCTGAGCTCCTGAATTGTACTTTCCTTGTCCATACTTCCTCTTGCGGTTCTCAATCTGCTGTTGCTTCCCTTCAATCATAAGAGCACGATCTACCAACTCCTGGTAGTTGTTGAAGGTTGCTACCATCAACTGCATGCTCAACTCATCATTCAGTCCTTCTAGAAACTTCTCCTGCTTAGCTGCATCCGTAGCGACGTCATCTGGGGCATAACATGCTAGCTTACTAAAGTCCTCCACATACTGGCCAACTGTCCTTCCTCCTTGGCGCAAGTTGCGAAACTCACGCTTCTTCATTGCCATAGCTCCTGCTGAAACATGTGCAGTACGAAAAGCCTGCTGAAACTGGTCCCATGTGACAGTGTCGACAGGGAAAGTGGCTGTGAAATTCTCCCACCATGATGCTACGGGTCCTTCTAGCTGATGTGCGGCAAACTTCACCTTCTCCGCATTTGTGCATCCTGCTGTGGTCAACTCCCTAGCTGTCTTGCGGAGCCAATCATCTACTAGTATCGGCTCGATGCTACTGGAAAACACCGGCGGATTCAGCCTAAGAAAACGGGCTAAGTGGTCAACAGGTGGTGGTGGTGGTGGGTTGTTGTTGTTGTTCCCCTGATTCTGATTCTGGACTAGCAACTGCATCAATGTGTTCTGCTGCTGGATCAACTGGGTGAGCTCCGGTGGAAAGGTAAATCCGGGGTCACGTCTCGGAGGCATCTGAGGGTTTAGAAAAGATGAGATATAAGAATAGAGGGGTCTAAAGAGAAAACACTACCCATATGCACATGAGGCAAAAACAAACAATTCACTTCAATCAATCAAACAAGGGCATACAATCGATCTAATTATCGCAAAAGTGCTCGGACTACTGTATTTACATGGTGGACTACTACTACTGATGAGGTGGTCTACTAGAAATATTCTTCGGTTGCAGACTCCATGATATCTGCTCCAGCTTCATCAATATAGTCATCATCGCTACTATCTGGTTCTGAGTCGGTGCCGTCGATGATGATGTAGTCTTCCGGGCTAATTTCCTTGGGTTCTTCGTCTTCATCTACTGGCGTAGGGTCTCCCATAAATATTCCAATCTTCTTGATCAGGTCGTCATTCTTCTCCACCAATACTTCAATTTCCTCTTCATAATCTTCACGTGTAGCCTTGAGTTCTTCCTCCAGTTCCTTGATTCTAGTCTTAGCCTTCTTCAGATCTATCATGTCGGCACACATCTGGTTCTCCTATCGTCGAATGTGCTGGTTTAGCTCCTGGTTAAAAGCTGCGGTTGATCTATCCTTCCTGGTGCTGATCATCTCCCAGTGCTCATCTCGGCGCCCACAAATCTGGTAGATAGTATCCTTGAGATCCTTGCGGTAGACTTCTCCAATGCGTCCCATGGCGATGTGAGCTGCCATGCTCTTTCCTAGACTCCAAGTTGGTGCATCAAAAGAAAACTCTATGGGCTCAGTGACTGGCAGGAACGTCCTTCCTAGAACTTGAACATGAATCATCCAGCGCTCTTCTTCAGGTAAAGTGGCGTTGTAGGTTCCCGTGAAGCTTCGTACTCCTATGTTCAGGTATCTAGTGACTTCCTTCAAGTGTCGTCCAAAGGGTGTATCTTCATCTAGTTGTGTGAACTTGTTCCTTACATCCGCCATCCTAAAGAGTAGAAAAGAGAAGAGGTCAGAAGAGAAGAGAGTGAATAGTGATCTAGGTCTCTAACTTAGTGGTCGTGTCCTACAGTCAGTGTGTGCTCTGATACCATATCTGTAGCGACCAGACCTCAAACGGTATGATCTTTGTGCTCCAGTGTCATCCTTGGATCAGTAATGCTGACACCACACAGTACTCGGAGGATTCATAGCAGAGTAGCAATCAAACACTTATTACATCAAGTGTCTCAAAAGAGAACTTATTACAATAAATATGGCTTAAGCCCATCTAATAACGATAATAGCGAAAGGCTTGGAAGATAAGTGAGTCCATCAACTCCAACGGCATCACTTAGTATAGAACCACGACCTAAAAACTCCTTAATCGTCATCTGAAAAGTCTGCAACATTAACGTTGCAGCCCGAAACGGGTCAGCCCATGGAATATGCTGGCAAGGTAACACATAGAGAGTAATGGAATGAAATAGATATACTATATGCATATTTGGCTGGTGGAAAGCTCTATGGTTACAGTTTTGCGTAAAGCCAATTTTTCCCTACTTCAAAGGAATAAATTTATTTTACTATCATGGTAGTTGTTAAATATTGAGAATGGTTGACAGCATTCTCAATCCCAATTAAGCATCATCATTAAACATAACCCAACAAAATTAATTTAGAGTAACATGTTGAGATTCACATGATAATCCAAGTACTAGATACTCAAGATGTCCATAACCGGGGACACGGCTAACCATGATTAGTTTATTACACTCTGCAGAGGTTTGCGCACTTTTCCCCACAAGACTCGATCGCCTCCGTTTGGTTTCTCGCACTACAAGGTGTTTGAGAAGACGGATGACCGAGACATAGTCTTTCAGAAGTGCTAGCACCTTACGATCGGGTAGACCGTACCACCTACATCCCCTACATCTGCTAGTCTACCATTGTAAGAGTTTGCACAACTTAGTCAACTATGCTAGAGCCCATAATAGCTTGTGGCTACACACAGAAGTTTCTAGTATGAATAGTCTCATGATCCCTTTGAGCCTGGTTGGCGGTCCAAAAGAAAACAGGCAAGTCCTGGAATACCCAGGTGCCTCAATCCACCCAGATGTGTGTTTAAGTTGCCACCTTAGATAAACCATTAATTAACAAAACTCACATTTGTCATGGGTATCACACATCCAATCCACGTCTACTAGCATAGCATGGCATATAAGCAAACGTAGAAGTAACTCCCAAAGGTTTGATAATAACAGGTAATAGGTACTACCTCATCTACTTCCCATCCCACAATTTAATTAGATCCTAATCATGCAATGTGTGAGGATTGATCTAATGCAATAAAACTGGGTAGTAGAAAGGTATGATCAAAGTGTTACTTGCCTTGCTGATGATCCGTGAAACCTAACGATTCGAAGTAACAGGCGGCGCACTCCGGGTATTCTATCGCAGACAAACAAACAAGCATACAATAAGTACTCATCTAATGCACAGGTAAAACTCAAATAAGATATCTAACCAGAAGGTTCATCTTAAGAACTCCGGTTGGCAAAAAGAATCAAATCGAACGAAGCAACGAAAGTCAAACGGCGAAAGAAAACAACTTCGTTCTAGTAATCTAGACCTAGGGTAAATTTTACAGTAGCAAAATCTTGTTTAAGTTGGTTAAACGGATAGAGGGTTTCGAGACGAATCTCTAGGTGCTTGAATCGCCTGATTCCGATAAACGAGCGAAAAGTTATACTAAAACGAAAATCGGATCAGGAATCGCGATCAGAAAAATCGCGGATTTAATCCGAGAAAAAAAAAATGATGAACGCTCGCTACAACGAATGAACGGATGAACGCTCGCTATTTAAATAAATCGGAATAACCGATCTATTTAAAAAAACCGAATCTAAAAAACCGACGAAAACCGATTTTTTTTATAAAAACGTTGGCACGGAAGTCGAGGCGGTGGCGAACCTCGACGGCGGCGAACCTCGGCGGCGGCGGCGTCCGGCGACGGTGGCGCGGGGCGGCGAGCGGTGGCTGGGGCGGCGGCTAGGGCGGCGGCAGGGCTAGGGTTTCCCCGGGTGGGCTGCCCCGGCTTATAAAGGCCCCCCCCTCGGGCCGGAGTCCTAGTCGGACACGGCCCGTAGGTCGGTTCGTTTTTTTTAATTATTCCGCTCGGAAGAAAAATAAAAAGAAATACTAAATTGACTCCAAAAATCCCGAAATAAATTTTCACGGGCTTCTAAAATCAAGCCGCACAAGGTGAACATTTATTTGGGACCTAAATGCAATTTTGAAAAACACACATTTTTCCTAAATTCAAATAAAACACCGAAAAACTCCGAAATAAAATCTTATTTGATTTTATTATTAAATCCTCAATATTTATTTATTTTGGGAAAGTCATTTTATTCCCTCTGTCATATTTTTGTAATAGAAATAATTGATGATAAAACAAATAAAATCAAATGATCCTATTATCAAAATTTGAGAAAACTCAAATATGAAAATAACGAAATCCCCAACTCTCTTCGTGGGTCCTTGAGTTGCGTAGAATTTCTAGGATCAACCAAAAGCAAAATAAAATATGATATGCAATGATGATCTAATGTATAACATTCCAAATTGATAATTTGGGATGTTACACTTTGGGGGAATCACGAAAATCACAATAGATGAAATCAACCAACAAGAACATGCAGCTGAAACTTTGGCAGCAAACACACACGAACTGATCTGATTTTACTGGGTGGAAAACACGATGGGAATCAAATCTAACAAGGATGAATGGAGTGCACACATTGTGGGCTTTTCAAATGCACAAAAACACTCAAAATGGACTCCGGATGACAAAGATATGCATGATTTGGTGGAGGATGCAGATCTGAAATCTGTGCATGAAAATGAACACAAACACACAAGATTGGGTGGGGGAAACTCAGCAACTAAAAACAAAGATCTAGTGGACAAGAACTTGATAAAACTCACCAAATAACAGATTAAAGGCTGCAAAGGGCTAGGTAAAGGGATTTTTTGTGGGGCTATTTTTCTGGACTTTCAGGATGAACAAGAACACAAACTAAACTAGGGATACAAGATCCTACCGTGTCAACCGAAGCTATGATGCCAAGATGATACGGGGTTGCCCAATCTTCACGGAGGATCTCCTCTATGTTGCGAATCAACGCCACCTGAAGGGTACGAAGGAAACCCTCGATCCCAACCAACAACGCTGTCGGGTAAAGGATAACTAGTGCAACCTGATGAGACCAAAGCTAACTATTGCAAATGCAACAACCAGCGACAACTATTCGCCCAACCACACTCTTAGTTCCAATCCGCGCAACCACGCACGAAGTTGGAAGCACGAACCGGTCGCCGCCTCAACGGCTCCTGTTGTAAAATCACAAAGTGAGTTTACCCTCTCACAAGGCAAGATTACAAGAGCTAAGGAGGAAGTGAACTCTCAAACAATATTCTGGTTGCACTTAGCTAACCTATGCTGAAATCAAATTGCCAAAGAGTTGTGGCTGAAGTGGGGGAAGGGGTATTTATACTACGAACAACCCTCCTAGTGTAGGTGTGAAACCAGGCCAAAAGAGGGGTTCAAATTCGTGCTAACCAGCTGGTCAAGGGAGCAAACTCATGGAGCCTCACGCAACAATTAATGCCCTGGACAGCTTGCATTGGAACTCTCATATTCTTTGACTCAAGACTCCAAATGATGCAACGTTTGATTTTCCTGAAAGTAGACTTCATATGCTCTCCATTTTGTACTCCCACACATGCTGGATGCTCATATATTTGCGTTGCATGATTCAGCAAGTTCTAGGACGAATTCTGGAACTGCACATGCAACAATAGAGTGTTGAGATGGCTTGATATTCTTCCTTGCGGTGTAACTAGTCGTCCTTGTCACCGAAACAAGGCTTTCTTCAGAGTTGAAACTTGTTCTCTTCAAACTTGTTGCATGGGCTCCAAAACTTGTTTCTTCATGTGCTGAATGTTGTTGGTTGTCCTTAACATTGTACCTAAGTAAAATCAGCACACGAGATTTAGGCAGTATAAAGTTCTCATGGTAATTTGAATTATGATAAGCTAGGAGCGCGTTCACCTCTTGTGCTATTTGTTTGGCACGACTCCTTGTCAGAGGACCCAAATAGATCTTCTTTGTAGAAGCTTCACTTGATGGCTGAGATTTATCATCAAGAGAAGATGATAAACGAGGTGAACCTGGGATGTCCTCATCAATGTGGATGCTTCGTCTTGGGCAATTGGAGCTTGGAGCAAAGTTCTTCACTTGCGAGATTATGAAAACTTCCTCCATCGATGATGACCTTGACGGATCGTCCATTGATGCCGACCTTGCTGTGGAGTATGTTGCATCTTTGGTCTTCTTCTTGGTGATGTTGGAGGGTCAAGAGTTTGGAGACAACAAGTGCGGGACTTGAGTCTTCATCTCAAAAGACGTTCTTCTTCATTGTTAACTTGGCGGTGCATGGCGACTTGCTCAAGGGCTTCCATTTCTCCTTCACTCATGGAGTCATAAGTGCCATCGTCGTTGAAGACCATGGTTCTCTTGTTGGTGCACTCATAAGACTTGTGGCCTCGTCCGCCGCAAGTGAAACACATGAAGGAACTCGTCTTGACGGTCTCATCGGTTGGGTTTGAGGAGGATGAAGCTCTCGGCTTGAAGTTGCTCGTAGTAGGATGGCTTGTAGTTGACGAAGCTTTCTTGTAAGTCAACTTGTCGAAGTTGATTGAAGAAGGCTTTGTAGTCGTTGTTGGAGTCGTTGAAGCTTGGTTGTTGGTGACGCCGTAGGACTTGGATGAGAACTTGGCATACTTGAAACATCCTGCACTTGGCGTTCCGCTTTGGTAGCTTGGTGCACTAGCTCGATGAGATTTGAGTATGGTTGGAAGTCGGCGATCTTCTTGATGGGATGGTTGATGCCATTCAAGAAACGTGCCATCGTTTGCTCATCATCTTCCATGACATTGGCTCTTATCATTGCAATCTCCATCTCCTTGTAGTACTCTTCAACGCTCTTGGTTCCTTGCTTGAGTTGTTGGAGTTTCTTTAAGAGGTCGCGGTTGTAGTAGGTAGGCACGAAGCGTGCTCTCATGACATCCTTCATTTGTGTCCAAGTAGTGATGGGTGGTTCACCTCTTGCCTCTCGGCATGCTATGATTTGTTCCCACCAAATGAGGACACAGTCTTGGAACTCAAGGGATGCCATCACGGTCTTCTTCTCTTCTTCATTGTTGTGCAAATGGAAGATTTTGTCAACCTTCAATGCCCATGAAAGGTACTCTTCGGGATCGTTGCTTCTGTTGAACTTGGGCATGGTGAACTTGAGCTTGCCGTAGCATTGCTCTTCATTGTGTTGGGGTCTGGGATGATGACACCCATGTTGTAGATGATTGTTCAACTCGTGGTGCTCTTGGCGCGGAGGGTTGTCAACCTCGTGTTGCTCTTGTCATGGAGGATTTCCATTTTCTTCATGCTCTTGATGAACTTGATGGTCTTGGCGAGCTTGTGGATGGGCTTGTCAAGCTCGAGGAGGAACTTGACGATGCACGCGAGCTTGAAATCTTTGTTCTTGAATTTCTTCGCGAAGTGCTTCCTCTTGTTCATGGGCTTGTTGGCCTCGGTCGGCAACGTCTCGACTCGAATCACGTAGAGCTCGTTGTGCCTCAAGTGCTTGAGCGTCACGGAGTTGTTGTTCTTGACGTTAAGCCTCGGCATCTTGTGCATTTTGGTGTAGACGCGCGCGTTCTTCCTCTTCATGTTGGCGTTGTCGTTGCCGTTCTCATGCTAGTGCAAAGGCTTCTTGGGTTTGACATCGTCGGTGCTCTTGCGAGTCGATCTCGCATAGAGGATTGAGGTTTGCTTGATGCTCGTTGCGCGCGGCATGTCGAAGAGTGTTTGAAGACGGTGTAGTTGAGCCGGAGAGGGTAAAGTCGGAGTGGCAACTTGAACGGGTCCTTCTTGAAGTGGAAGAAGAGCGGTTGAGCAACAAGGCATGAATCTCGTCCATCCTTGCGTCATTCTCTTTCTTGTGATTGTCGAGCTTGTGGTCGAAGTAGTCCCTTGTACGTTTCTTGGAGAGTCGCAAGTGGGTGGCGAGGTTGTCAATGCGGTCGCTCATTGCTTGTTGTTCTTGATGCAAAGCACGTTGTGCACCAAAGAGGTGGCTTTTGGTGACGAAGGAGTTCATGTCATCGTCTTGCTCCGAGAAGAGTGGGTTGGTAGAAGTACTTGGCCTATCCATCATTCCAAGACAAATGTGAGTGGTAGAAAGAGAAGAATGAATACCAAATGTACCTTGACCTAAGTTGAAAGTGGATCGATGATCAGTCCAATGTAGGACAAGGTAATAGCCCAATTGGTACGAATTCTTGTCGGTTTCTCACACCTACACAAGTAAAAGCTTATGGTGGAGCTTGGTTAGGATGGTGGCACAATTTTTGATGTGAATGTAAGCAAGATTCAATAATGTTGGAGAAGATCCACGACTTGTAAATGTAACAAGTAGACCAATAGCAAGATGTGGTACACGGAAACACAACACACGGAAAGATAAATGGGGTCGTGCAACCAAGGGTGAGCCAAAATTTGGAATCCACGAAAATGCTCTTGTTGCACAACACTAGAGAGACGCTAGCACGATTGCACAATAGGTGGATACGAACTTGTGCACAACCTACTAAGCAAAAATGCAACGACTTCTATCCCAAGTATGATGTTCCAGAGATATGATCCAAGATGATCGAGTATGACAATCTTAATGTTGTATGATGCTATGGTTCTTCCTTATAAGGTCTTTGCTTATCTTCTCTCTTTGCTTAAAAGCTTGCTTGGCTCTTTGATGTAAGAGCTCTTTTCTCATGCGATGCTTGACGGTCCAAGATAGCAATTGTGTATGCGATGACAACTTTGTGATACACGAGATTATTCCAAGATATGCAACACGATGATAGTATGTATGCTATGGGATGTATGATCACTAATGTGCATAAGTCATGTTGCCGGCAATACTCAAATGCTAGTCTCGATGGGTAAGCTACGCAAAAGTAAGGCTATGGGGTTATCAATCCAAATGGAAAAGAGTATGATGATATCACACTACCAAGATGATACCACAAGGGTGTAGTCGTTCGTAGTAGTCCTTGGCGAAAATGAGCGGTGGTGATGTTGATGTCGAATTGTCCCTAGGTAGCCGAAACACGAAAGGAAATGGTGAGCCACAACTCAAACTCTCAAAACCAAGTGCGACAAAAAGCGTCGGAGTAGGTAGCGGTCAAGTGGTGGTGTGGGTTGGGGTATTGGAAAGGTTTACGGAGGGGTTTGCGGAAGTTAGGTGGTGGTGGTCGACGTAAGTATGCGGAGGCGTAGGCGGTGGTGGCAAAAACTACAGGAAAATGCAGTTTGGTCAGAGGAAGCCGGATGATCCGGGCCAGGAGCCGGATGATCTGGGTGAGTCCGGATGATCCGGGCGACCAGCCAGATGAACTGGGCGGGTCAACTCGCTCGGGGATGGCTCGGGATGAGCTCGAAAACGTCCACAACTTCAAGGATTTCGCGGATTTTCGAGGGATTTCGAGGTGGAGATGGTGGGGGAAGGCTAGATCCACTTGCAACACAACAAACTCACGGATCAAAACCAACAAAACATCATCAAAACTCACAAATCACAAGAAAAAATTTTGGGGCTATTTTTGTGGGTATTTTCAGATTAGGACGAAAAACAACAAAATCAAGCTAGAAAACGAAGAGGGGAGGCTCCGAAGTCGTGATCAACCTTGCTCATGATACCAAGATGATGTAGGGTAGAGACCCTAATCGCCTGATCTTTCACGAAAGGAGCGGATCCCGGGGAAATCACGAAGAACACGAGGAAGAACAGAGAGAAAAACACAATAAGAAACACAAGAGGAATCACTAAACCAACACGAATAAGTCACACATGGGCTAGATCCTTGAGTACATAAGGAAAGATACAAGATCCACGGACAACTAAGGACGATACACGGTAACCGGTCTTCTCCGTGAGGAGGTCTTGATGTTCTTCCCTAAAGAGGGGTCTTGAATCCGCTTGGGGGCTCTTCTCCGGTGGAGGCTCAAATCTCCGAGGAGAAGGTAACCAAGTGGATGAGCAAAGCTCTCTACCAAATATGAGCTAAAAATTTGCTAACCCTAAAAATGGGGAGTAGAAGGTCTATTTATAGCCCAAGGGGCGAAAGGGTAAGTGGGGGAACGAAACGGGTACATGGGCCTCAGCCCAAGTCACGCACACAGGCGGCAGCCGGATGATCCGGGGGTTGGTACGGATTATCCGGGCTTCAGGGGTCCGGATGATCCGGGCTGGCGTCCGGATGATTCGGCTGGGTCGTAGCAGCTGCGGGAGGGCCGGATGTCCAGGACTTGGTCCGGACGTCTGGGCGTGGCCGGACGATCCGAGCCTGGGTCCGGGTGGCCCAACTCTAGGAAGCCTTCTCGGGTGCCTCTCGACACATTATCTGGATTGTCTGGGCCTGCGTCCGGATCATCCTGGTTGAGGCCGGATCATCCGGACGGCTGTCTGGATCGTTCGGGCTTCTGCTGATTTAGCCCTTTTTCTTCTCCGTCTTCACGTGCATCTTCCTCTTCGGATTCTCCTTGCTCCTTGGCGTCTCCATGGCTAACTACCTGAGTATGCACAATGTCTGAATTTGTGGTAGTAGCCATGTCTCAAGATCATCGAAGTGGAATTGTGAGAGGAGATGTGAGAGCTCTTGCACGTGATCGAGTCATGGGTCCACTAGGCACTTGATGAGACAATGGTAGGTCCATGGGGATGACCTTGGGATGCTCCGCATCACGTGGGCTCGGCCCAATACACTGTGCACAGACAGGCATCGGACGTCCGACGGGTACTGGTCGTCCGGTGGCTCAGGACGGTCCGGATGTCCGGCGCACGTCAGACGTCCGCTGATTTTTCTCGGGACAAGTGGTGCCGGACGTCTCGTAAGTGTCGATCGTCCATCGTTTTTCTTCGGGATCGGTGGCACCGGATTTCCGGTAAGCGTCGGATGTCCGGTGCCTGGGACTTGTCGGACGTCCGGTGAACATCGGTCGTCTGGGCGCTGTAGAGTGTCGGACGTCCGATGGCACGTCGGACGTCCGTCCGCTGTAGATTCTGCAGCTCCGTCTTCTTCCATCTTCGCTTCCACGCTTCCCTCGCGGATGGTGTAGTTGTACACTTGCGCTCGCACTCCTCCTCCTCGTCCATACTATTCCGACAATACCTATGCATGCACATGAGTGGAGTGTCAAGTAGTATACCATCCTCGAAGGGCTCAAGTGGACACATATAAAGGAGATGATTCACCTTTGTGTATGTGAAGTAGATGTCGCACATGTCACTTGCCAAACGGACTCTTGACATGGTGATGTCCGTAGGATGCTCCGCATCATCTCCCCTCCCTTGGGAAAGATCCGACCTCGGATCGAAAACCAAATCACCATGGGAAAGAGATGGCTTCGCTGTGTAGGAGTGGACGTTCACCAAGTAGGCATCATCTTCAAGCTTGAAGTGGGCACTCTCCAATGTCGCACCATCTTGGGATTCCTTCAAAATGAGCAAGGACAACAAACACTTGGAAAAATGAATGTGGTTAGCGCTAGTGCAAAACCAAGCATTCAAGAGGTGATTCACCAAACAAGTGTGGTCATCATGCAAAGCATATGGTGTGACAAAGGATTGTGACATGGCATATAAGCACATAAATTGAGCACAAGCAAAGATATCATGGGGCCAAGCATGTAAATGGTTGTCATCAACCACATGAAGCAAGCAAGTATGAATCATTGGTGATGCAAGAAGGCAAGCAATCATAGGAATCAAGTCGTGCAAGCTAGTAGTGCAAAGATGCAACATACTAGAGGAAAGCATGGCAATCATGTCATGTGAGCAAATAATAGTCATAGGCAATGTACATGACATATCGCAAGCACGAACACACAGCAAGATCATAGTATCATCATAGGCATGGGGCACAAAGCAAACATGGCAATAACAAGCAATGTCTCCTCCAAGCTTGCAAATACGCATACAAGTATGAGAATCAATCATCATGTGTAATGCAAAGCATGGGTAACGAATGCATGGAAAAAGCATAGTAATGAGCATATCATGCAAAGTGAACATGGCAAGATGGGAATAGAATATGTAGTGGACAATAACCCATAGCCAAGTGAGGGTCATGTAGAAGAAATGCGCAAAGTCTTAGCGTGAAGAGAGCGGTGGGAAAGACAATCCATGGGATCCCAAGTCATCATTGCTCTCTAGAGATTGTTTTGTCAACTCGTGGGATTGCGAGGTTAACAAGAATTCATGGGTACCTACACAAAAGAGACACAAACGGAAGAAATTGTGCGTGCGGTAAATGTACACATCATCCATCATGATGTGTATGTGCACGTGAAAGTTAGCACAAGATAAGCGTTGCTCAAAGAAATTTGATGCATGGTATAAGAACATGTCATCCATCATGAAAGAATAGTTATTGTGTATAACACGATGGGGATGCAAATTGAGCATACAAATATATGGCACATCAATATCATGTTTATTCATGGGGAGCATATTGTGCACATAAGTATGAGGATCATGCAATGGATGGTATTCATCAAAATCTCCTAAAATGTATGAGGAAACTATGGGGGTATCCTCATTAGCAATATTGGAAACATCATATGAACAAAATGGGTAACACCAAAACAATGCATATCCGAAGCTAGGTGGTCATGGCATGGCATATGAGATAAAATGATGCAAAGGAAGCATATCAATATCATCACAAGAAAAACAAATGCCTATAACCATGGGCTTGTCATCTATGCCATATGTGCAAATTAGGTTTATTTTAATGGCATATGCATAGTCACTATGAAGAGATTGCAAATATGACATATGATTGATCTCATGCATAGCATATGTCAAGTCAAGCAGATTGTCAAACATGATGTGACCTAAAGAATGATCACAAGAAATCCTATGTATCATGGCATCAAAACTAAAAGAATCCACATGGAGATCATCATACTCATCATAAATGGGTAAATCATTGCATGGGGAAATCATACTAGCATGAAGCATATCAATAGGGGGGTCAACATCATGCAAGCAATTAATGTCAAGAATGTCCACTAGTGGGACTAGAGCATCACCGTCACCTATGTTACCATTCTCATTCCACTCAAGTGGTGTAGGTGAGGTGGGAAAGACCAAATGGTGGTCATCTTCATCTTGATGGAACCACGTGGGGGATGCATCATATTCCACCATGGCCATCGTCTTGTCCAAAGGGAGGACAAAGTAATCGCGAGTCGGCGCGTCATCATAGATGGGACCTAGCACCAAATGAGAAGACACAATAAAGGTAGAGGTCAAGTCGTTAGAAATTCAAATGGCCTCACATGCCCTATCAACTATCAAACTCTCTCTATGTGGTGGTTCGCTCACTCCCTCAAAATAGGTGTGCTCAAACTCACATATGGTGGAGTCACTCATCTCACTCAAGTGATGGGGGTTGTGGCTCTCATCACGAATTGTGTAAACACATCATATATGGGGCTAGTGGTGAAGTCACTCTCACTCTCAATATGGTGGCAAAAGTCACTCAAGTCTTCATACGTCGCCGTGGTCGAAGGGAAAAACCCATGCTCAACCATCTCGTTGTTGTCGCCATGTATGAAGGCCGAAGATGGCATATCATCACTCTCGCCTCCTAAGATGGAAGCATCATCCTTGCTCGTCACCATGTCGCTCGCCTCCAAAGCTTGGTCCTTGATGGTCTCCGTAGTCGTAGTCGTCGCCGCACCATCTTGAAAAAGAGTCGAAGTAGACTCGACATCGTCAATGCCACAAAGAGGGATGGCTGTGAAGTCAAACTTGGGAGCATCATCTCAGAGCTCGTCGGACTTGGACATCATGGTGGTTCTAGTCTCATGCTCGTTCTCATGGAGCTTGGTCATCGCAAAGTGAGCTTGGGGTGGAGAAGCTTTGGCCTTCATGAACTCTTGTGCCGCCTTGAGAGCACCAATGTAGTTGTCGTCGAGGGACTTGTAGTTCTCGAGGAAGATCGTCTTGGAGATGTCGTTGTGCAATCCCATCATGAAGTGGAACTTCATTGAAATGGGGTCGTCCACGCCGGCTCGTCGCAAGGCAATCTTAATCTCCTTGAAGTACTCGTCGAGGACGTGGATCCTTGGATGGTGTTCTCCAATTGGTGTAGAAGTTGTTCCATGTAGGTTGGAGGCACAAATTCTCTCCGCAAAGCTCTCTTCGTCGTAGGCTAACTCATGCCGTAGGTCTCCGAAGGTGCGTGAAGCCACCATGTGGACGCGTAGTCATGGAAGTTGTGGCGCACTTCACTTGATCTTCGCGAGGAACTTGATGTAGCTTGAGGTAGTCATCCATCAAATGCTCCCACTCGAGATACTCCTCGGGTTCTTGAGTCCCATAGAAAGGAATCATGTGGTCGATGTCAAGGTCATAGTAGCTTGTGTAAGTCGCGGACTTGAGCTTGGGGAGCTTCTCTTGAGGTCCTTGTGGGCGAAGATGCCGTATGTCCGTAGGCAAAGATGCCTTGAAGTCGCTTGGCAAAGATGCCAAGGGAGATGGTGAACTCGTTGAGCGGTTGTTGGTGTTGAGCTCTTGACCTTCATGTCCTTGTTGGTGATATTGTCGATGCCGATGTGATTTTGCTGGAGATGGTAGCTCAGAGACATGTGCTCTTGACCATCTTCTTGAAGATGAGGAAGACCACTTGTAGGACTTGATGAGGGCTTTGATCTCCTCCATTTGAGCTTGCATCTTGGCATCGTTGGAGTTGTTCGTGGCATCAAACTCGTCGTTGTTGTTGTAGATCGAAGATGAAATGCCTTGCCTATCCATCACAAGACTCGAGTAGAGGTAAGTAGGAAATGAGATAAACAATACCAAGTTACCTTTTACCAACGTTGAGGATGTATCCCGTTTCACTCAATGTGAGATGAAAGAATAGTGGAATTGGTACCGGACTTGTTCACTCACACCTACAAACTAAAGCTTATGGAGGAGCTCGGTGAGGATAGTGGCACAAAAATTTAATGCAAAATGTTAGCAAGTGTCAATAATGTTGAAAGAGATTCACAAATTCGCAAGTGAAACAAGTAGACAAATAGCAATATGTGGCACACGGAAACACACACACGGATAGATAAATGGGGTTGTGTAACCAAGGATGAGCACAAAATGTGGAATCCATGGAAAACGCTCGTGTTGCACAACTTAAGAGAGATGCTAGCACGATTGCTCTATAGGCGGATACGACACTTGTGCACAACCTATAAGATGCAAAATGTAACGACTTCTATCCCAAGTATGCTATGTGTATGATGTTCCGGTGGTATGATCCAAGATGATCTTATATGCAATGTGGTATGATGCTATGGCTATTTCTTACAAGCTCTTTGCTCTCTTTTTCTTTGCTTAAAAGCTTATTCTATTCTTTTTTTGTATGGCCACTTTTGCACAATGCACAAACCAAGATAGCAATTGTATATATGCGGGAACAAACCTGGGGCACACGAGATGATATGATACCAATATGATATGGTATGTATGCAATGTATGGTGTAGATCACTAATGTGCACAAGTAACGTTGCCGGCAATACTCAAAGGCTAGTCTTGATAGGCAAGTGACGCAAAATGGGCTAGGGGTTAACAATGCAATGGCAAGGGAATATACAATGGAGGGATACCATGATACCAAGATGATATGGAGGTTACCGTCTTTGTTGATGATGAGTGTCAGTGATCTTGATGGAGACTCGTCCTTAAGTAGCTGTCGGTGTCAAAACCAGCGGATCTCGGGTAGGGGGTCCCGAACTGTGCGTCTAGGCCGGATGGTAACAGGAGATAGGGGACACTTTGTTTTACCCAGGTTCGGGCCCTCTCGATGGAGGTAAAACCCTACTCCTGCTTGATTAATATGGATGATATGGGTAGTACAAGAGTAGATCTACCACGAGATCTAGGAGGCTAAACCCTAGAAGCTAGCCTATGGTATGATTGTTGTGTATGGAGTTGATTCTCTACGGGCTACAACCCTCCAGTTTATATAGACACCGGATAGGGTTAGGGTTACACAGAGTCGGTTACAATAGTAGGAGATCCTGAATATCCGCATCGCCAAGCTTGCCTTCCATGCCAAGGAAAGTTCCATCCGGACACGGGATGAAGTCTTCAATCTTGCATCTTCATAGTCCTGGAGTCCGGCTGAAGGTATTGTCCGGCTACCCGAACACCCCCTAATCCAGGACTCCCTCAGTAGCCCCTGAACCAGGCTTCAATGACGACGAGTCCGGCGTGCAAATTGTCTTCGGCATTGCAAGGCGGGTTCCTCCTCCAAGTCCTTCATAGAAGATTGTAATCACCAAGAGTAGTGTCTGGCTCTGTAAAATAAGTTTCCACATATTGCCATAGAGAGAATAATATTAACACAAATCAAATCTGCTGACGTATTCTGCAGTGCGCCATCACACCACCGCCAAGTCCTTTACTCGAATCATTTTTACTTTTCCACCTCAGCATGTTTTGCGAGGCGGTTTCCTTGGCACGTCTTGTCAAAGCAGAGATCGTGTACCCTTTTTACGGGATTCTCATCAATACGGACATGGGTAACCCAACCGCGCCATTTATCACGGCGCTCGGGAGGCAAGCGAGTTTTATTAGGCAGGTGGGGACGCATAACCGCATCCGCCTATATAAGGGGATAAGGATCCACCCTTTTTACCTACGCCTTCTTCCTCCCTTGCCTACCCATCTCTCGCGCACCCGAGCTCCAGCGCCCGAGCTCGCACTTCCCACCTCAACCTTCTCCAGCAATGTCCGGAGCGGGAGGCAAATGGATGGTCTCCACCGTTACGGAGGGCAAAATCAAGAAGCTAAGGAAGGCCGGGTATCTGTCCAAGGACATCGCGTACCGGCTTCCCGATGAGGGGCAGCTCATCCCCACCCCAAGGCCCCATGAGACGGTGGTATTTCTCCTCCACTTCCTCCGCGGACTGGGTTTCCCACTCCACCCATTTATCCGGGGGCTCATGTTCTACTACGGCCTGGATTTCCACGATCTGGCTCCGAACTTTATCCTCAACATCTCGGCGTTTATCGTCGTGTGCGAGGCCTTTCTCCGCGTCCGCCCCCATTTCGGCCTCTGGCTCAAGACTTTCAATGTCAAGCCCAAGGTGGTGAGCAGCCAGGCAGAGTCCAGAGGCGCCATGGCGGGCAGGATGGCCAACGCCCTATGGTTCGAGGGCTCTTTCATGGAGACCCTAAAGGGATGGCAATCCGGGTGGTTTTATATCACCGAGCCACGTGATCCAGAATGGACCGCGTCCCCCGAGTTCCGATCCGGACCCCCCACGCGGCTTGTGTCCTAGAAAGAGACGGGCCTGTCATGGGGTGACGAGAAAGAAGTGGCCGGATTGCAAACATGCATCCATTCCCTGGTGAACAAGCCAGTCCGGCTGGTTAATATAATCCAGGTTATGCTCGTCCGCCGGATCCTCCCGTGCCAACAACGGGATTTCAATCTGTGGGAGTTCGACCCGACGCAGCATCAAACCCTCAGCAGGCTCTTCGACATGACGTACGAGGACGCCTAGAAGATGCTATTCAAGGGCGCCGAGGCTCCCGCATCCGCTTCCGAGGACCGCGGATACAGCTTGCAGCGTCACGCTAGCAAGGTATGCCATCTACACCTTTTACAGGATGTTTAAGCTTTTTCATAGTTTGACTCTATGCGGGATCTAAACTCCCTTACCTATGACAGGCTTGGCGGGCAATAGCCGAACCCATTAACTATCCGGCTCCGCTGCCCGAAGACCCAGCCCCAGCTCTACTAGTGAAGCTGCTGGCTCCGGCACCTTATGTGGTGCCGGAAAAGAAGGCCAAGAAGAAGAAGACCACGAGGACTCGAAAGAGTACCCGTAATGTGGTGATGTCGGACTCGTCATCCGACGAGTCCGAGATGCCCTCTTCCCGTGAAAACGAGGAGGAGGAAGAAGAAACCTCTCCCCCTCCAGCAGGGGGAGGAAAGAAAAGGAAGGCCGCCCTAGAGGGGGAGGCCGAAGGGTCCAAGAAGAGGAAAACCCCTCCGCCGGACTACGCCCCCGACGCCGACGAGGGCGAAGAGCAGTGGCCGGACAGGGCCAGGCGTCCGGCGAAATCGTAAGTGTTCAGATACCAGAGTAACTCATGATATTCCTTTTGTTGCACAGCTTTCCCTAATGTCGAATATAATCATGTAGCCCGCCCCGGGCCGAACTCAACGAGTCGTCGAGCGGCTCCCTGGATTCATCGGACGTGAACTCCGTTCCGCCTGCTGTCTCCCCCCGCACTGCAGATGACGCTGAAGTGGCGTCGCAACAAGCTCCGGGGCAGGAGGAGGTGGTCCTGGAGGAGCCGCAAGGCGACCTCCCGGACCCCAGGAGTGAAGGGGACAAGACCCCCCAGGGCTCCAAGTCCGGCTTTAAGCCGGACACCGTGCCGGAATCTTCAACAATTCCGGCCCGCGGCAGGCGAACTCCTTCCAAGAGGAGCAAGCCTTCTGAGCTGGCAGCCTCCGTCCAACCGGAGGTGCCGGACAATCTACTGGAGGTGCTTGAAGGCGCCTCCATCGACGAGGAGCACCGTACTATTATGAGTACGGTGATCCAGAAGGTTCAGTCCACCAAGAGCGGGCTGAGTGAAGCTTGCGCTAGCCTCCTAACAGGCTTCGAGGTAAGTAAAAATATGTAAAAATATTACCGCATAGACAGTAGCCCCTGATGCTCTGTTTGGCGTTCGGAAAGAAAAGCCGAATAGAGGATCTATTAAATTTCGCAGGAGTCTAACAATAAAGAGTCAATATGCGTATGCAGGCTTCGCTGCTAGCCACCGCCGCACTGACTGCGGAGGTGGGTACCCTGAAGCAGGGGCTCGAGCGGTCCGAGCAAGAGCTCGGCCATGCCGAGCGGCAGCTCGAGGAGAAAGAAGGTAAGAAATACCTTATAAAAAGGTGCCTATAGAGAGGCGTGATTGCAAAAAATAACAGGATTGTACTGCTTATTGTAGGGGCCACGACTGAGGTGGCGACCCTCAAGCAGGCGCTGTCCGAGGCTGAAAAGAAAACGGCCGCGGAGCGTACCGAGCGAGAGAAACTTGTGACTCAGGTCGGCGATGTGCAGCAAGAGCTTCAGGCTCTCATGAAAAAACATGAGAGTTTGGAGCTTGAGTCAAAGACCCAAGCGTCCAAGCTCGCGACGGCCCTTGAGACTGCCAAGTCTGCCAAGGCCAAAGCCCAAAAGGCCCTCCGAGAGTTGGAGGATATGAAGAATATAGCAGCGGGTAAGGCATTCTTTATGCAAAACAGAAATATAAAAGTAAACTACTTGTTACTTACCCGAATCCGGAGTTCTCCAGGGGCATTCGCAGATCTTCCCCGCAGCGTATCCGATGCCGCCGCATTCTTTCGAGCTGAAGAGGGCAGCTCGACGGAGAAGGTGTTCTGGTCTCAGTATGCTGAGGCCGGACACCCTGTGCCCTTGAGCGACCAGCTGAAACAGCTGGTCGAACTCCACAAGGCGGCCGAACAGGCCATGAAGGGCTTCATAATTCGGCTGTGGCCCGGAGAGGCCCTGCCTGGGAGCTACTTTGGGCTGGTGCGGCGGCTGGTGGAGGCCTGTCCAAGGCTCGAGGTCATCAAGCGCTTCGTCTGCATCGATGGTGCTCGTAGGGCCCTTGCCCGTGTAAAGGTGCACTGGGGTAAGCTAGACGGTGAGAAGCTTGTGAAGGACGAGCCGCCGCCGGGGAAGGAGCATCGCAAGCCCGAGAAATATTACAAGGATGTTCTTGCGGGTGCCTGCCTTGTGGCAGATGAAAGTACCAAGGATGTAATTTTTTAATAAACTCGCTCGTTTTTATCCTGTGCGCTGAAAACTTGTTCATAGGCGCTTAAGCAATGCTTGTTGAATTTAAAATATTATTTTCTGTGCGGCCGTTTATCAAAAAATTGAGAGATGGCCAGTCGTCGGCTTCTGCCCCCATGCCACTAGTGCTGGGGTGTTCGGGGATAAACCTGAGCACAACGAACCAGGCAATCGGACTATAATGCTTGAACACTCTCGCTTAGCCATAGAACTTTATAATTTTAAATTGCGGCGAAGCCCCTAGTTCGGAAGACCGAGTTCGGGGCGCTATCCATGCCTTGGCTGGGGTTATCCAGCTCCTCGCTCGAAGCGGCATAAGCCTTTAGGGACTCGAAAAACCTCTCGAACAGCGACCGGTCTCTCGCCTCATCATGACAGTCAGTTTTAGCTTTCTCCACTAAGGTGCTTAACCCAGCTCAACCGGGGCACAATCGCAGTGGTTCTCCTAGTGCTACCTTAGCCGATATAGCGGAACGTAAGGCACCAAAACATAGGAGCTGGGCAAACCCAACTATTGACCCAAATCATGATTCGGAGCCGATGCATATAGTGCTATTAATTCGGCGTGCCGCACTTGTGAAAGTGTACGGACTTCTCACGCCATATGGAAGGGTACTGAAGCCCCTGGCGTACTTGCCGTACCACAGTGTACGGGGGCAACATGTCATTAATGAACATATATATGAAAAGAGTAATGCAAAAAATAGACAAAAAGCTAAGCATTGTTTATGGAGAGGCTGTTTATCAAAGCCGAACGATACAAATAGTGCGGTAAGCAAAAGATATTGGACTATTCAGTATGTCCTGACCAGGGAAAGGCTGTGGAATTTTATTTAAAACAGGTATACCGCTCATAACAGAGACCACCTGGGGATTCCATAATGCTGCATGGCTTGTCTGCCTCCCTGGATCTTGCATCGTTTGTGCGGCAGTCGAATTGCCGAACAGGTCGTCCGAAGTATGGAGTCCTGAAAGTAAGAAAAGAAAAAGAATCCGGCAGCCCCTGGTATGTTTTAAGCCGTATTTTGGGCGTGCCGTTATTGTGCCCCTTCCCCTGTGCCCATGGTATTTCGAGGGCGTAGTTATGTACGCGAGGTACTGGTTTCGCTAGGTCGCGAAAGCTGGGGTTGGGGCCGCATTGCTACGCTTGCTCAGGGTGTGCCAGGCGGTCCTGCTGTAGGTTACTCCGGGCGCGCTTGGCAGTGTCTGACTTTTTAATGGCCGGACTGGGGAATTGCCGAAGAAGGCTACTTTGTACCTCCGCTGCGAGAGCCGCCGTATGCTCCTCCGTACGGAGGGAGCGTTCGGTGTTTCCATTGACCGTGATTACTCCTCGAGGGCCTGACATCTTGAGTTTGAGATATGCATAGTGCGGCACCGCATTGAATTTTGCAAATGCGGTTCGTCCGAGCAGGGCGTGATAGCCACTATGAAACGGGACTATATCGAAGATTAACTCTTCGCTTCGGAAATTATCCCGGGATCCGAAGACCACGTCAAGTGTTACTGAGCCTGTACAGTTGGCTTCTACACCTGGTATGACGCCTTTAAAGGTCGTTCTTGTGGGTTTGATCCTTGAGGGATCTATGCCCATTTTCCGCACCATGTCCTGATAAAGCAGGTTCAGGCTACTACCGCCGTCCATGAGGACTCTTGTGAGGTGAAATCCGTCGATGATTGGGTCGAAACCAATGCGGCGAAGCCGCCATGACAGATGCTAGTGGGATGGTCCCTTCGATCAAAGGTGATCGGGCAGGAGGACCATGGGTTGAACTTTGGGGCAACTGGCTCCATCGCGTATACGTCCCGCAGCGCACGCTTCCGCTCCCGCTTGGGAATGTGGGTTGCGTATATCATGTTCACCGTCCGCACTTGTGGGGGAAAACCCTTCTGTCCATTGTTGTTCGGCGGCTTGGGCTCCTCGTCGTTGCTGTGCAGCCCATTGCCTCTGTTTTCGGCTCTTAATTTGCCTGCCTGCTTGAACACCCAACAATCCCTGTTAGTGTGATTAGCTAGCTTTCCGAGGGTGCCATGTATCTGGCACAAGCGATCGAGTATTCGGTCCAAACTGGACGGGCCCTGAGTATTCTTTTTGAATGGCTTTTTCCGCTGACCGGATTTGTAGCCTCTGAATCCGGCATTGACTGCCGTGTCTTCATTGCTGTCGCTGTTAACACGGCGTTTTTGTTTGTTCCGACGTGTCCTGCCACTTTTGTCCTTGGTATCCGAATTACTAGGGTTCTTTGGTAAGTTGTTACTGCGAGCTAGCCAGCTGTCTTCTCCTGCGCAAAAGCGGGTCATGAGTGTCGTGAGGGCTGCCATGGATTTCGGCTTTTCCTGTCCCAGGTGTTGGGCAAGCCACTCGTCGCGGATGTTATGCTTGAAGGCTGCTAGGGCCTCTGCGTCCGGACAGTCGACTATCTGGTTTTTCTTTGTTAGGAACCGTGTCCAGAATTGTCTGGCTGATTCTTCTGGCTGCTGAATTATGTGGCTTAACTCATCGGCATCCGGCGGCCGCACGTAAGTGCCCTGGAAGTTATCGAGGAATGCGGCTTCCAGGTCCTCCCAAGAACCGATTGAGTCTGCTGGCAAGCTGTTAAGCCAATGTCGGGCCGGTCCTTTAAGTTTGAGCGGGAAGTACTTGATGGCGTGTAGATCATCGCCGTGTGCCATGTGGATGTGGAGGAGATAGTCCTCAATCCATACCGCCGGGTCTGTGGTGCCATCGTATGATTCGATGTTTACGGGTTTGAAGCCCTCTGGGATTTTATGATCCATTACTTCATTCGTGAAGCATAGCGGGTGTGCGGCGTCTCTATACTGGGCTATATCACGACGCAGCTCGGAAGAGCTATGTCTGTTGTGTTCGGCCCGGCCGGATTTGTTGTATCCGGAGTGAAGATCATTGTCACATGACGTAGGGCGCCTGCGTGATCCGTAGATCGATCTTGTCTGTCTTACCTTATCCTCCAGTATGTCTCGCAGGTCGGGCGTATTTTCCCGTGCCTTAGTTGAGCGGCGTCGGGGCATGGCTTGGGTGGAGGGCCGACATGCCTCTCTGTCGCGGCCGCGAGGTGGCCGGTCTGCCATGTCATGCGCTGGTGATGTAGGTGCTTCCTCCTCTGATCGGGGTACCGGCCTGCGCTTCGGGTAACTCTTGGAGGGGCGTTCGAGTTCATACTCTTCGGCCGCAAGGTCTTCAGTCCATCTGCCAGCTAGCAATTCTTGGGAAGCTCTAAGTTGTTGCTGCTTTTTCTTGAGGCTGCTTGCTGTAGCTAAAAGCCTGCATTTAAAACGCTCTTGTTCGGCGGGGTCTGATGGTATGACGAATTCGTCGTCATCGAGGCTTGCCTCGTCTTCAGAGGGAGGCGTATAGTTATCATCCTCGACCTCTTGGTCTGCCGCTCTCTCATGAGGGCTGGCTTCTCCATCTTCCTGTGCCGAATTTTGCTGAGGTGGGTGTTCTTCGGCGCTATCCGAGGTAGTATTATCTCCCGTGCCGGAACACCGTTTTTGCTTTGGCGGGATTTAGGGCGGCGCCGCTGACGTCGGCGCTTTTGCAGTTTCTTGGGGGCGTCATCCCCCACTGTTCCATCGCCATCTCCATCTTTTGGAGTATCCACCATATATATGTCATATGACGAGGTGGCCTTCCAGCGCCCTACAGGTGCTGGTTCTTGTTCGTCTCCTGCATCGTCGTCCATGCCGTTGATGTCTTCGGAGTCGAAGTCAAGCGTGTCGGTTAAGTCGTTGACAGTGGCTACGAAGTGGGTGGTGGGTGGGCTTTCAATTTCTTCGTCGTCTGTATCCCAACCTTGCTGACCGCAGTCCGGCCAAGGCTCTCCTGATAAAGAGAGAGACTTTAGGGAATTCAGGATATCACCAAAGGGCGAGTGCTGAAAGATGTCCGCGGCGGTGAACTCCATGATCGGCGCCCAATCGGATTCGATCGGCAGGGGCGCGGGGGGCTCGGAGCTCGGAGAGGAATCCGGCTCCTCGGAGTCACGGGCCATGCGGAGTGCGGGGCTGGAGTTCGGCTCAATCGCCTCTGAGATCGCAGCCCCTGAGGCAGCGTCTAACCGCTGATCCTCGATCGGTGCGATAGGCTCCAAATCAATGGTCGGAACCGATGCGTGTGCGGCCTCCAAGGCGCTGTTCGACGGTAGAGCTATATCATGCCCATCGAGACAGTGCGGCACGCTTGGCTGTGGCTCGAATCCGTCGAAGATCAAGTCTCCGCGGATGTCAACCGTGTAGTTTAGGCTTCCAAACCTAACCTGATGGCCAGGGGCGTAGCTTTCGATGGTGGCCAAGCGAATTGGCCCGCAGTGCGAAGCCGCCGAAAACGAAGATCTGTCCGGGGAGAAAAGTCTCACCCTGGGCCGCATCGTTGTTGAAGATCGAAGGAGCCATCGGGCCTAAAGGCGACGACACAGAGGAACTCTCAATGAAAGCACCAATGTCGGTGTCAAAACCGGCGGATCTTGGGTAGGGGGTCCCGAACTGTGTGTCTAGGCCGGATGGTAACAGGAGACAGGGGACACTTTGTTTTACCCAGGTTCGGGCCCTCTCGATGGAGGTAAAACCCTACTCCTGCTTGATTAATATTGATGATATGGGTAGTACAAGAGTAGATCTACCACGGGATCTAGGAGGCTAAACCCTAGAAGCTAGCCTATGGTATGATTGTTGTGTATGGAGTTGATTCTCTACAGACTACAACCCTCCGGTTTATATAGACACCAGATAGGGTTAGGGTTACACAGAGTCGGTTACAATAGTAGGATATCCTGAATATCCGCATCGCCAAGCTTGCCTTCCACGCCAAGGAAAGTTCCATCCGGACACGGGACGAAGTCTTCAATCTTGCATCTTCATAGTCCTAGAGTCCGGCTGAAGGTATTGTCTGGCTACCCGAACACCCCCTAATCCAGGACTCCCTCAGTAGCCTAAACACCTTAGGAAACGGAAAAACCGCGAACTCAAAATCTTAAATGTCAAATGGTGGTAGCGGGAATGCGGTGGTGGTTGCGAAAATGCAATGATGGGTTTTGCAAGTAGGAAATGCGAAAACGGAGGGTAAGGTGGTGGAGTATACACAATGTCGGAGTTGGAAGCACGGTCCCTAAGTAGCCAAAACACCTTAGGAGACACAACTCACAACACAAACAAAACTGGGTTAGGTCGGGGTGGCGGTTGTGTGAGGTGGGCAAAACTATGCGGAAGTTATGGCGGTGGTGGTGGTTGATGAAGAAGCAACCGTCCCTAAGTAGCCTAGACACCTTAGTAGACTCAAATTACTCCTCAAGTAACCACTAATGTGATGGGGAAAAAATATGGTTAGGTTGCGAAAGTCGGTGGTGGTGTAGCGGATGATGTGGTGGAAGCCCTAGGCAAAGATGCCAAAATTGTCAAAATTTGATGGAGTCAAAAGATGTTGGTGGTATTTTTTGGGAAGGGGGATGTCAAGAGCCTTTCAAAGAACTAAAGAACGCGAAAATCGGACTCCGGATGAATTACTTATGGACGAAACAAAAATCAGCCGAAGTTGATATCTACAGGTAGCGGACGTCCGGAAAAAACGGATGTCCGGTTGCCGGACGTCCGGTCGGCTCGGAAATCCGCTGATTCTGCTCGGGTTAAGGTGTTCCGGTCGTCCAGTAAGGTCGGACGTCTGGTGGTTCCTGCGGCTCCGGATGTCCGGTAAAGTGACGGTCGTCCGGTGGGTCGGGGTCAATGCGAAATTTCAGATCCGGGAGGCGATTTTGGGCGGAATATGGGGATTTTGGGGTCAAAATTGATAGGATTTCATGGATGGAAAGTGGGGAAAAATTTGGGAGATGCAAATCCATGGATCAAAATCAACAAAACTTCCTCAAACCAACAAATCACAAAAAAAATTGGGGCTATTTTTGGTGGGGATTTTCGAAATTCGGGAAGAACACAACAAAATTAGGCTAGAAAACACAACGGGGAGGCTCCGAAATCATGATCAACGTGGCTCATGATACCAAGATGATGTAGGGTAGAACCCTAATCGGCCGATCTTTCATGAAAGGAGCGGATCCCGCGAAGAACACGAAGAACACGGGGAAGAACGGAGAGAAAACACAACGGGAAACACTCAAGAACAAGTCCAATCACACATCCACTAGACAATCAAACACACAAGATCCACAAGGTACATGAACAACAAAGGGAAGGATACAAGGTAAGGTTCATCTCCATGAGGAGGTCTTGATGGTAGAGTTCATCCCAAATCTAAAGGAGATGGGGGCTTGAATCCTAGAAGGATCTTCCCGCGCGAGGGTCTTGAATCCGACGTGGATCTTCTCCATAGAGGCCGCGGTCTCTTCGTGGAGTAGATCCATATGGATGAGCAAAGCTCTATCTCTAAATGAGCTATCACATTTGCTAACCCTCAAATGGAGGAGGTAGAGGAGTATATATAGTATAGGGCCACGAAGGGGTAAGTGAGGGCGAAGGGATACATGGGCTCGGCCCGATACACTATGCACAGACAGGCGTTAGACGTCCGACGCGTACCGGACGTCCGGTGGCTCAGGACAGTCCGGACGTCCACTGATTCTTCTCAAGACAGGTGGTGCCGGACATACAGTCGGTGTCGGTCGTCCATTGTTTTGCTTCAGGATCGGTGGCACCGGATTTCCGGTAAGCGTCGGATGTCCGGTGCCTAGGACTTGTTGGACGTCCGGTGAACGTCGGTCGTCCGGGCGCTGTAGAGTGCCGGACGTCCGGTGGCACGTCGGACGTCCTACCGTTGTAGATTCTGCAGCTCCGTCTTCTTCCGTCTTCGCTTCCCCGCTTCCCTCGCGGATGGTGTAGTTGTACACTTGCGCTCGCACTCCTCCTCCTCGTCTGTACCATTCCGACAATACCTATGCATGCAGACGAGTGGAGTGTCAAGTAGTATACCATCCTCGAAGGGTTCAAGTGAGCACGTGTAAAGGAGATGATTCACCTTTGTGTATGTGAAGTAGATGTCACACGTGTCACTTGCCAAATGGACTCTTGAGATGGTGATGCCCGTAGGATGCTCCGCATCAATATATAGTCTAGGTCCACGTAGGGGTACGTGGGATAGGGATACATGGTGATAGAGGCAAAGGTGTCCCTTCTTTCGATGAGATGGTGGCTATCGTTTTGGAGGAAGTCGACTTTGGCGATCCGACTACGAACGTGTGGGGATGTCACGCCTTAGCAATCGCTAAACCAACTCCGAGAGGTTATTGATCGCGCCGGAGCACGATCAACCTGACCACGAAGGTCTATTTCCTGCAGGCAACGAAGAACAAGCAAGAAACAAAGATTGCAATCTGGATATTGCGAATATAAGAGGAAAGCTTTATTGATCAAAGGTGGGGTTCTGTGACGCCTTTGTCTGGTCGTTGAACACAAACGAAGTACGCGAAGTTGTAGCTATGACGAACTTTAATCTAAACAAAACCCAAAGTCTAAACGATGCCCTAAGGGCTGTATATATGGAGGAAGAAGGGGGGGGGATTTCGTGGCTCTTGGAGGAGGGGTCCGAAACCAACCCTAACTCTTGTTTCCCCACACATACGCTCTCTAAAAACAGCCTATACTTAAGTATTTCGAAAATACATGGGCCTGGCCCAATAATAAGGTGACGCAGCACCTAGAGTAGCCTCTAGACGAAATTTATGAAGTGGCATATTGTATATTTCGTCCAAGGCTTCATGCACTACTTATGGTGGCTTCAAAGTCCTGAAATCATCACTTGTAACTCCATTCTCGATCCCCTTGCGCATGCCATCATCTCCATGCTTGGTCTTGCTCCAGTGTTCATCCCTCTTATACATGCCAGGCTCTTCATTTGTAAGCAAAACAAATGTATCCCATTTAGGCAGCATCATATTCTCATGAACATTAGAACCATTACCAAGAAATGAAAGTACTTGATAATTTAATTGGCGTGCGCGAGCTCTAGTAATTGGTCCAGTATGTATAGTAGCGGGGGTTGTGGGTGTAACAATGGTATTGATGTCCTCATCACATGGGCCTCGGGCCCGAACACTGTGCGCAGACAGGTACCGGACGTCCGCTGAGGACCGGTCGTCTGGTGGCTCACGGGCGGGCGGACGTCCGGTAGACGTCGGACGTCCGCTCAATCTGGCATGGACGTTCGAGTGCCGGATTTCCGGAGGTGGCCGGTCGTCCGGTCACCGGTCGTCCGCTGGCGTCAGACGTCCGCTCGTTTGGCTCGGGTGCGGGATCGCCGGCGTCCAGTCCGGGCCGGTCGTCTGGTGGGTCTTCAGGCGTCGGACGTCCGGTCCCAACCGGTCGTCCGGTGGCCAGAGCTTCTTCTGCGGCTCTTCTTCTTGTGCCTCGCGCTTGGTGTCCTCACCTTCTTATCCATGGGCTTCCTCTTGGTTCCTAGTCACGCATAGCACACATGTTTGAGTTAGTAGCCATGTCTCACATGTGAAAAGTGACAATTCGGAGAGAAGCGAGTTCACCTTGTGTCCAATGGCATATACTGGAGGTCTCGTCTTATGTTCACTTGGGGCTTGGAGAGTAGTCGGAGTGATAAAGGCGCCTTTGACAATCCGACTACGAATGTGCGAGGACGTCGCGCCTTAGCAATCGCTAAAACAACTCTGAGGGGTTATTGACCACGCCGGAGCACGATCAACCTGACCACGAGGATCTGTTTCTTGCGAGCAAATGAAGAACAAGCAAGAAACTGAGATTGCAATCTGGATATTGCAAATATAAGATGAAAGCTTTATTGATCAAGGTGGGGTTCTGTGACGTCTTGGTCTGGTCGCTGGACACAAACGAAGTACGCGAAGTTGCAGCTATGGCTAACTTTTAATCTAAACAAAACCCGAAGTCTAAATGACGCCCTAAGGGCTCTATATATGGAGGAAGAGGGGGGGATTTCGTTGCCCTTGGAGGAGGGGTCCGAAACCAACCCTAACTCGTGTTTCCCCACACATACGGACTCTAAAAATAGCCTATACTTAAGTATTTCGAAAATACATGGGCTTGGCCCAATAATAAGGTGACGCAACACCTAAAATAGCCTCTGGACGAAATTTATTAAGTGGCATCTTGTATATTTCGTCCAAGGCTTCATGCACTCCTTATGGTGGCTTCAAAGTCCTGAAATCATCACTTGTACCTCCGTTCTTGATCCCCTTGCGCATGCCATCATCTCCATGCTTGAACTTGCTCCAAGGTTCATCTTTCCTGTCCAAGCTAGGCCCTTCATTTGTAAGCAAAACAAATGTATCCAATTTAGGCAGCATCATATTCTCATGAACATTAGAATCGTTACCAAGAAACGTAGTACCCGATAATTCAATTGGCCTGCGCGAGCTCTAGTAATTGGTCCAGTATGTATAGCACCAGGGGCTGTGGGTGTAACAATGGTATTGATGTCCTCCTCATCGTCCCCTTCTTGAAATGAAGTCGTCCTCGATGAAAGTTCATCGTCCTCACCCAAATAAGGCTTCAAATCTGCAATGTTAAAAGTGGGACTAACCCCAAAATCTGCAGGCAGCTCAAGTTTATATGCATTATCATTTATTTTCTCTAACACCTTAAAAGGACCATCAGCCTGTGGCATTAGTTTTGATTTGCACAAATTAGGAAATCTATCCTTACGCGAATGTAACCAAACAAGATCTCCGGGTGCAAACACAACATGTTTTCTACCCTTATCTCCAGCAAGTTTATATTTAGCATTCATACGCTTAATGTTTTCCTTAGTTAACTCATGCATTTTTAAAATCAATTTAGCACGTTCTTTAGCATCAAAATTAACCTTCTCCGAAGATGGAAGAGGCAACAAATCAATAGGTGCATGGGGTAGGAAACCATACACAATTTCAAAAGGGCACATCTTAGTAGTAGAATGCAATGAATGATTATAAGCAAATTCAATATGAGGCAAGCATTCTTCCCACATTTTCTTGTTATTCTTCAAAACAGCCCTAAGCATAGTAGACAATGTTCTATTGACTACTTCAGTTTGTCCATCAGTTTGGGGGTGACAAGTAGTACTAAAAAGCAGCTTAGTCCCCAACTTAGCCCATAAACATCTCCAAAAGTGGCTAAGAAATTTAGTATCACGATCTGAAACAATAGTATTTGGCACACCATGTAAGCGAATAATTTCACGAAAGAACAAATCAGCAACATTAACAGCATCATCGCTTTTATGACATGTTATAAAGTGTGCCATTTTCGAGAACCTATCCACGACAACAAATATGCTATCCATCCCCTTCTTTGTTCGAGGTAAACCTAAAACAAAGTCCATAGATATATCCTCCCAAGGAACATTAGGTACAGGCAAAGGCATATATAAACCATGAGGATTGAGTCGTGACTTAGCTTTTTGACATGTAGTGGGGCCTGCCAGCCGACCAAGGGGCCGGCAGCCGGCGGGACCCACCAGTCGGCGGGCCCCAGCAACCAGCGCAGAAGCCGGCGAGCGCAGTCACAGACGGCTGGGCCCCGCGCCAAGTCGGATTACCATTGTACCCCCGGGGGGTAGGCCTATATAAACCCCCCGGGGCACCCATGCAAAGGGTTCGACCCCCTGCTAGTCCTAGACACCACACAAGGAGAAGAAGCAGGCTAGCCGTGGCCTTCTTCCTCCTCCCACCGAACAGCTCAAGGAGCATTGTGTAGCTACTTATCCATCTAGTGATCATGCGGAGACCCCGCAGAGCAGCAGTAGGGGTGTTATCTCCACGGAGAGCCCCGAAGCTGGGTAAGATCCGCCGGCGTGCATGTCTTCGCCTTATCCCGTTTCCAGGCACCGGCGACGTCTTACTGGCTCCCACAATGATAAGCCATCCGTTGGCATATGTCGCACCTACCACCCGACATTTAGTATCACAATTTGAAACAATAGTATTTGGCACACCATGCAAGCGAATAATTTCACGAAAGAACAAATCAGCGACATTAACAACATCATCGCTTTTATGACATGGTATAAAGTGTGCCATTTTCGAGAACCTATCCATGACAACAAATATGCTATCCCTCCCCTTCTTTGTTTGAGGTAAACCTAAAACAAAGTCCATAGATATATCCTCCCAAGGAACACTAGGTACAGGCAAAGGCATATATAAACCATGAGGATTGAGTCGTGACTTAGCTTTTTGACATGTAGTGCAGCGAGCAACAAAACGCTCAACATCCCGTCACATCTTTGGCCAAAAGAAATGTGTAGCAAGTATATCCTCCGTCTTCTTGACGCCAAAGTGTCCCATTAATCCTCCTCCATGCGCCTCCTGCAACAACAAAAGACGAACGGAGCTAGCTGGAATGCATAGCTTGTTAGCACGAAACACAAATCCATCATTAAGAACGAACTTGTTCCAAGTTCTCCCTTCCTTATAATTCTGCAATACATCTTTAAATTCAGCATCATGCACATATTGATCTTTGATGGTCTCCAAACCAAATAGTTTAAAGTAAAGTTGTGAAAGCATAGTATAACGACGAGATAATGCATCAGCAATAACATTTTCTTTACCCTTCTTGTGTTTAATGACATAAGGGAAAGTCTCAATGAATTCAACCCATTTAGCATGTCTACGGTTCAGTTTTGCTTGGCTTTTAATGTGTTTCAAAGATTCATGATCAGAATGTATAACAAATTCCTTGGGCCATGAATAATGTTGCCATGTTTCTAAGGTCCGAAAAAGAGCATATAATTCTTTATCATAAGTAGAATAGTTCAGACTAGGCCCACTCAATATTTAAGAAAAGTATGGAACAGGTTTGCCATCTTATAATAACACACCTCCTAATCCAATTCCACTAGCACATTCAAGCTCAAAAGTCTTATTAAAATCAGGAAGTTGGAGTAAAGGAGCATGTGTCAACTTATCTTTCAATACCGTGAAGGCTTCTTCCTATGCGGTACCCCAAACAAAAGGCACATCATTCTTTGTAAGCTCGTTGAGACGTGCAACAATGGTGCTGAAATCTCTCACATAACGCCTATAGAATCCAGCGAGGCCAAGGAAACTCCTCACTCGTGTGACCATTTTGGGCTGCGGCCAACTCTCAATAGCTTCAATCTTGGCTTTATCAACTTCAATTCCCTGTGGAGTAACAACATAGCCAAGAAAAGATACTCGGTCGGTGCAAAAGGTGCACTTTCCAAGGTTACCAAACAAACGTGCATCACGTAGAGTAATAAAAACAACACGTAAATGTTCCTCCAAAGATTTGCTATAAATCAATATGTCATCAAAGTAAACTACCCCAAATCGTCCAATGAAAACACGTAAAACTTCGTTCATTAATCTCATGAAAGTACTAGGTGCATTAGTTAACCCAAAAGGCATCACTAACCACTCATATAATCCATACCTAGTTTTAAATGCTGTTTTCCATTCATCTCCCAATTTCATAAGAATTTGATGGTATCCACTATGCAAATCAACTTTGGAGAATATTGTAGAGCCACTCAATTCATCAAGCATATCATCCAGCCTAGGAATAGGATGACGATAACAAATAGTAACATTATTAATGCATCTACAATCAACGCACATACGTGACGTACCATCCTTTTTCGGCACTAAAATGATAGTAATAGCACAAGGACTAAGGGATTCACGTATATAACCTTTGTCGAGCAGTTCTTGTATTTGACACATAATCTCCTTCGTCTCCTCTGGATTGGTACGGTATGGTGCACGGTTGGGTAATGATGCACCGGGAATTAAGTCAATTTGATGCTCAATCCCTCTAATAGGTGGTAATCCCGGTGGGACATCTTGTGGAAAGACGTCAGCGAACTCCTGCAAAATGTTAGTGATAGCAGGAGGCAAAGAGGAAGCCACGTCCTCGAATGAAAATAATGCCTCTTTGCACACAAAAGCATAGCAAATAGATTTGCTAAAATCTAGATCATCAATATCAGATTTGGTGGCAAGTAAACATTCACTTTTCAATTTAATTTCAGAAACAACACTAGATGGTTTATTATTAGGCTTCATTTGTTGCTCAAATTCTTTTGCCACAATCTGATTTTCACTCTTATGTTTCTCCTATTTTGCTTTATTAGCTCTATTAATATCATCTTTCAAAATGGAATCAGGAGTCATAGGAAGCAAAGTAATATTTTTATCCTTATGAACAAGAGTATACTGATTGTTTCTACCATGGTGTACAGATTTTTTATCAAATTGCCATGGTCTACCAAGTAATAAGGAACATGCTTGCATAGGTACCACATCACAATCAACATAATCAGCATATGTAGAGATACTAAAATGCACACGAACAGTACGTGTTACCTTAACCTTGCCGCTGTTGTTGAACCATTGGATGTAGTAAGGATGTGGATGTGGTCTTGTGGTGAGAGATAGCTTATCCACCATCTCCATGCTAGCTAAGTTATTGCAGCTCCCTCCATCTATGATGACGTGAACAGAAAGTTCATTCACAACTCCCTTTGTATGGAACAAATTATGCCTCTGATTTTACTTAGCTTGTGTAACCTGCACACTCAAAACACGTTGAGCAACTAAACATTCATACCTGTCAGCATCTTCCGCAGCCATGTATTGCGTCTCATGATCAGAATCCTCTCCACCGTGTTCTTCATGTGTAATAAGAGCCAAAGTCTCCTCATCATAGTCACTAGCGGACTCATACCCACCATCCTCAGTAACAATCATAACACCCTGAGATTTGCATTCTCTCGCAAAATGTCCTCTTCCCTTACAACGACGACAAATAATATCACTTGTGTGCCCTATTGATGCATGGAAGAAGAAGAACTCTGTGCAGGCCCAGCAGGTGTGCTCTTGGCAGATAGTTGTGGTTGTGCTTGCTTTCTTGTATCATGGCTGCAGGTGGCACCTGATGGAGGTGCTGGTGCAATCTGATGGAGGCGCTGGTGCAGTGGAAATAGAGGATGCACGTGGTGTCCATGATGAAGATCGACCTGCAGAAAAGTTAGTTCGCGCCAATGCCTGTCGATCCTGCACTTCACGTTCAGCTTTACAAGCAACATGGAATAAACGAGTTATATTAGTATACTCCTTATACTCTAGAATGGTCTGAATCTCTCTATTTAATCCATCGATAAAACGTGCAAGCATAGCTTCATTCTCCTCAACAATACCACATCTAATCATGCCAGTTTGTAATTCCTGATAATATTCTTCTATAGAATTTTTTCCTTGTCTTAAACGATGCAATTTTTGAAGTAATTCATGTTGATAATATGGTGGAACCCAACGAGTATGCATAGCAGTTTTCAAAGCAGCCCAAGTAGCTGGAATAGGATATAATCTACAATGTTCAGACCACCAAACACATGCAAAGCTAGTGAAAGCACAAACAGCAGCAGGAACACGTCTCTCCTCAGGATATTGTAAACATGTAAATCGTTGTTTAGTTTCTAACTCCCAAGTAAGATATATATCAGGAACATATCTACCCTCAAATGGTGGAATGTTCAATTTCAGTTTAGGGAGATGGTCATGATCACATACCTGAGGTGGTTGTGCAGCCCTACCATTGCGATGATATGCATGAGGACGACCTGGTGGCGGTGGTGCTGGTGGTTGCACGTAGTTCTGATTTTGATCAACCTCATCCTCGTAATGGTCCTCCACCTTTGCAGTAGCAGCAGGAGCTACATAAGCATCAACAGCAGCACCAGAATTTTGACCAGGCTCAAGGGGAATGCGCAGTGCCCGTCCCACTTGATTTGGAAGGCGATGTTGTTGTTGTTGTTGTTGCTGTTGTTGTTGTTGTTGTTGTTGTTGTTGTTGTTGTTGTAGAGGTGCATTAGGTGCAGCTGGTGGTGGTGGTGGAAGACGCGCGAGCAATTCATTAAACTTGTTATCGAGCTTTGTTTCGAACATCTTCTCCATGGCATCTATCTTCTCCATGGCCTTGTCAAATCTGTTTAGCACATCTTGCACCTGTCCGCTCATCATTTGCTGAAATTTATCATGTAGCTCTTTGTTTGTCATGTTCTCCCAATCTGTCTCATCGGCTTGTGATCCTGCCATTGTTAGCAGCAATAGAAACACACAAGAATATGATCCTACAGACTACTAGGAAGTGGTGGTGGTGGTGTATCACAAATCTGGCAAGCGAATCTCAAATTCTTACCAGTTCTTACCCAGCAGTAGATGGTGATCGGCAACCGTGGTAATCAAAACTCTCAAAGATTGGATAGAGCGATTGCCAGGTGGTGTCAAACGCACGATGTAGATGTATGTGCAGCTGGGAAGGCTTATGATATGGTAGAAAAAATGTCAGCAATAATCAATTCAGAGATGCAAAGTTGAATAAACGCTCAACGATGGTACTGTGTTGGTCCTAGGCTAGACCATACTAGAGACGCGAGCCTAGAACACGAACAAAATCACGGCGCGACACATAAACAAGGGAGGAGCACTATGATTTTGTTTTCCTTTTTTCACTTTTTTTCCTCTTTTTTTTGCTCCGCAACAATTTTTTTTCGAAAAAGTCTACAAATGGCCTAAAAACTACCTAGCCAGAATTTTCCAGACTTAGTTTTTTTTGAGTTTGGAACTATTTTTCTACTGCGGGTAGCACGGAATCTCGGGAGTCCTACTCTGTCACGACTCGGAGTATGGCGTGATCTGGAACTCGAAAACAAAGCAACAAATACTGGACTTGGACTAGGACTGGTGGCGGAGATGAATCTGGTGTAACTCAGACTGGTGGTATATCTGGACTCGGATTGGTGGTGGTATATGGCGATGGTATATCTGGACTCGGATTGGTGGTGGTATATGGCGATGGTATATGTGGACTCGGATTGGTGGTTGTATATGGCAGCGGAGATGTATATGGTGGGGTGGTGGTATATGGTAATGATGATGACGATGGTGCGGCGGCGGCGTGACAACCTATGAACAGAACTCGAAACTCTAAGGGACCCGACGCTAAGACCAACAACTCGACACGATGATGCAACCGCAAATTCAACAAAGCAAAACTCTAAAAAGACTATGCAAAGGCTCAGATTGGTTCGGATATGATGACCTAACCCTAATTTTTTTTGGCTTTTTCGTGGACTATAGGTATGAAGAACAGACTCAACCTAAACTACAAAAAACTGTAAAATCTCACTGAGCAACCTGGAAATCTGATACCACTTGATAGAGGCGAAGGTGTCCCGTATTTCGATGAGATGGTGGGTATCGTTTTAGTGGAAGTCGACTTTGACGATCCGACTACGAACGTGCGAGGACGTCACGCCTTAGCAATCGCTAAACTAACTCCGAGGGGTTATTGACCACGCCGGAGCACGATCAACCTGACCATGAGGGTCTGTTTCCTGCGAGCAAACGAAGAACAAGCAAGAAACTGATATTGCAATCTAGATATTGCGAATATAAGATGAAAGCTTTATTTATCAAGGTGGGGTTTTGTGACGTCTTGGTCTAGTCACTGGACACAAACGAAGTACGCGAAGTTGCAGCTATGGCGAACTTTTAATCTAAACAAAACCCAAAGTCTAAACGACGCCCTAAGGGCTGTATATATGGAGGAAGAGGGGGCATTTCGTGGCCCTTGGAGGAGGGGTCCGAAACAAACCCTAACTCTTGTTTCCCCACACATACAGACTCTAAAAACAGCCTGTACTTAAGTATTTCGAAAATACATGGTCCTGGCCCAATAATAAGGTGACGCAGCACCTAAAATAGCCTCTGGACGAAATTTATGAAATGTCATCTTGTATATTTTGTCCAAGGCTTCATGCACTCCTTATGGTGGCTCCAAAGTCCTGAAATCATCACTTGTAACTCCGTTCTTGATCCCCTTGCGCATGCCATCATCTCCATGCTTGAACTTGCTCCAAGGTTCATCTTTCTTGTCCAAGCTAGGCCCTTCATTTGTAAGAAAAACAAATGTATCCAATATAGGCAGCATCATATTCTCATGAATATTAGAATCGTTACCAAGAAACGAAAGTACCTGATAATTCAATTGGCGTGCGCGAGCTCTAGTAATTGGTCTAGTATGTATAGCAGCAGGGGGTGTGGGTGTAACAATGGTATTGATGTCCTCATCACGGAGTGTACATGGGGATGAACGAGGGATGCTCCGCATCAATGGCTCAAACCACTCCTACTCATGCTAGTGGATTTCAACTATTTACTATGGCAATGACAGGTCATGCAGAGGAAAGGGGTTCAACTACCGCAACATGTAACAGTTGAAACGTTGTTGTCCTAATGCGGTAAAAGAGAGCAAGTGCGAGAGAGTGGGATTGTATTGGAGTGATCAAGGGTGGTTGCTTGCCTGGCACTTCTGAAGATAGTATGGCTCTTCATCAGTGTCATCGATCTCATCGCCAGAATAACGTCTACTAAGAGGGGACAAACACCGGCAAACAAGAGGGAACAGAATCAATGCAATGCAAATAGTATGCTGCATGATCATGACATGGCAATATGATGTGACTTAAGATAATGTAGCTAGCAACAGTTTAAATGAAGTTGGTTTGAACCAAAGGTTCAAATTCAAAGTCCATATGTGATTATTTAAATGCCAAACATTTTATTTGCTCTATTCAGCAGCTATAAGTTGTTGCAACATGCATGAAAATGCCATAAACATATTCTTTGGAGTTTTCTGATAATTTTTCATATCTAAATCTTTTCTAACTGAGATGTAGATTATTTTCTATGAATTTTTGAAGTTTAAACTAATTTCTGGAATTTCCTGATTTATTTTAAATCCGGAAAGTCAAAAACCGTGTCAGCACTGCGTCATGCTTGCGTCAGCAAGTCAACAGCGCTGACTGGAGTCAAACCTGACGTGTGGGGTCTACACGTCAGTGACACGGTTAGTTAACAGTGTTAAATAACACTAACTCTAATCCTAAAGTATAATTAGTTAGAGCTGGGCCCCACCTATCATTGACCCAGAGGGGGTCAAATCAGGTCAGCGTGGGGGTCAAACCTGCCGCCGGCGAGGCCCGAGACGGCAGCGCGGCTCGGAAATGCAACATACACAACCAAAAGAGCGGCGGTTTGGCTTGGCGTGACGCTGGTGCTCTTCCGCATCCAGGAGAGCCACCAGCTCATGCCAGAGTGGACCATAACGACGGCGGCAAAGGCAAGTGCGGCAGCCGGCGCTCGAACAAGCTCGCGTTCGAGCGAATGGAGGGCACATGTGGTAGCTACGAGGCAGCAGTAGCTCGACCACGTGCTCAGATGTGACGTTGGCCCACCGTAACGACGACGGTGACAAATGGGGCGGACGGAGCTTGCGGGCAGGACGGCGAGGTCAGTTAGCAGATGAGCGCGGCCGGGGGAGTAGGGGGGAATGACTACGGAGCTCACATCGCATCTGATGGCGTTGTCGGCAAGGTCAGGGACGGTCGGGTTGCTACGAATCAACGACGGCGGCCGTTGGTGCAGAGGACGAAGATGGCGCCGATGGTGGCCATGTGGTGCAACTCCGGTTGTTGTCGTCGATGGAGACGTGTATGAGGTTGACGTAGAGCTCCCGAGCATGGCAGTGCAACGAGGGGATGGCGATTCTCACGCGAGGAGTAGCGGTGGCTGGTGTGGCTCTTCGGTGGTCGCATGGAGCAGGGATGGAGAGGGAGAGAGGCACCAGAGAGATGGGAGGAGTGAGGGGGAGGTGTTGCCGAGGAGGCTGCCACAGCGAAACAGGAGGTGGAGGACTCTGCGTGTGCACGTGCGACTTCGCCTCTACCTACTGGCAGAGGTTGAGGATGACCAAATGGGATGGGCTGCATAGCTGGGCTGCAGGTAAGCCAGGTAAGTCCTCTCTCTCTCTTTTCTATTTCTGCTTTTTTATTTGTGTAATTTTTTTTTGATTTAGTTTAAATACCAAATCACTTTATAAAATTCTGAAAACTTTTGTGGCCAGTATCTAATTCAAACAAGTGGCCCTCACCAAGTTTCAGAATATTTGGAGCTACCAAATATTTTACAGGAATTAATAGCTCCAATTCAAATACAATATGAGTTAACTCAAAAATCCAGAAATGACCTAGAAAATGTGCACCATTTTTGGCAGAGGTTTTCACCCATTCCAAAAATGATGAACTTTTCTGAAGGCATTTTGGGTTCATTGAATATTTTTTTAAATTGAACCTAGTTGAATTCCATTGGGTGCTAGGGTTTGGTCAATCCCCATTCCAATTTTCAAATAAATTTAGACATGATTCATGGATGCTTATGCAACTATTTGCAATCAAATTCTAGGGATGTAACAGGTTTTGTGTCCAACTAGGTAGGGGTACAATCTGCGTGAGTCTTGGTTATGTGTGTTGGGGCTGGTTCTTGGGCAAGTACAACCATGGTTCTATCTGCATCGACAAGTAGCATGATCTTTTCTAAAGACCATGTTTTTACTCCCATAGATACTGCCATCACCCCCTCCAATTCAAATGGCTGATAAACAAGAAAAGTAATTGAATGTATCGACATTGTAAGATAGACAGGTGCAATGGATAGTAGGGAAGAAAACAGGGCATGAAATAATGCACATTTATGTTGTCTAACCAAACAGAATAGCATGACATAATTTCACATATATGATGGCTAATTAAACAGGATAGCATCACACAATTTCACATGTATGATGGCTAACTAAACAGGATAGAATGACATACTTCAAAATATGATGACCATGTAAACATGATGACTTGATATAACTATACGATGTGTCTATCAAAGTGGTTGGCATGCCATAATTCACAAACATGCCGTCGATGGAAACATGATGGCATGATATAATTCACGGATAGAATGACATAATTCAAAATATGATGACTATATAAACAGAATGAGATTATATAACAATATTATGTCTTTAGAAAATGGGTTGGCATGCCATTATTCACATACATGCTGTCTTTGTAAACATCATGGCTTGACATAATTCAAATATATGATTTATATACTAAGCAAGTGAGCAGAGGGCAATCGCATATATGATGTGTCAACTAAGGAGATGGCATTCAATATTGTGTATATGATGTAAAAACTAAGCATTGCAAGACAACATATGCATGATATGAGTAATATAACCCTGCTAAGTTTGCATACATCTCAGGGGGATAATAGGATTGGTCATCTGCCTCTAAATCCTCCTCCGAGGAGATATCTTTAACCAGCAAGATATCTACTTCAGCAGGTAGCATTGTCTGCTCTAAAGACCTTGTTTTCACTCCAGATTTCTCCATCACCAATTCAAACGGCTGATGCACAGGAAGAGAAGTTCAATATACAAACATTGTCGACAAATGCAATGAGTAATACAAAAAAGGACGGCATGATATAATTCATATATATGACGCTTGGCTGCATAATTCATATATATAATGTATTGCAACAAGATGGCATTGCAAAATTCACATACATGGTAATTAGACACTAAACAGGTGGCTTTCACACAAAGAATGTCTAAACTAAGCAAATGACATGCCAATCCAAGACACCATATGCATGATATGAGCAATATAACCCTGCCAAGTTAGAGCATGCACCTAGGGGGGATAGGACTGGTCATCTATCTCTGAATCCTCCTCTGAAGAGCTATCTGTAACCAGCAAGACATGCACTTCACCAGATAGCATTGTCTGCTCTGAAGTCCTTGTTTCCACTCCAGATTTTTCCATGACCGTGTCGAATGGCTGATGCATAGGAAGAGTAATTGAATGTACTAAAATTGTTGAAAAATTTAATACGTAATAAAAAATGATGGCATGATATAATTCACATATAAGATGATTGGCTAACCAGCGTGGCATTGCAAAAATCCCATATATGATGCTAGTTAAACAAGATGGCATTACATGATTCACATATATGATGTAGAAACTAAACAGATGGCATTCACAAAATGCATGTCTAATCTAAGCAGATGACATATTTTCTGTTTAAAGTGAGCAATGCAAGCCACCATATGCATGATATGACCAACATCAGCATGCCAAGTTAGAGAAAAAGAACTCGGGGGTAAATAGGAGTGGTCTGCTCCCTCTGAAACCCCCTCTGAACTGTTATATTCCTCTTGATTACAGTCTGGAATGGGGGGAAGGGGGTTGCTTTTGCGCCGACCATGGAGTGACGTCTGCATAAATTTTATTGCCACGCAAGGCTCGCCTCTTTTCTCTGCATTTTCAGTACCATTGTGTACAATAACTGACATGCATAGGAATAAAACATAGTGAGATTATGTAAGGAGTGCACACACAAATCCAGAGTGATGGTAGCAAACTGTGGATAGACCCAAAACTAATGATAGCAGGCAGATAATAGATTTATTTAAAAAATACAGATAATGGCACCTTTAATGTTTGTTTCCACCCAACATGAAACTCATAGTAGACACCCGAGGTTAATCAGATAGTAGACATATAGCATTGATTGATGCCCCAATATGTACCCCACAACCATTTAAAAACTCAAGTTTGAGCATTAGTTTGGACCTGACTCGGAGTCTAATTGGTGAACAGGACGATAAAGTAGCATGTCATCATATTAAGCGATGCATAACGTAAGTAGACACGAAAGAGTGCGACGTCTCTTGCGGGCCCATGTAGTGCTCAAGATCATCTGCTCAGTTGATGATGGTAATGTAGTTGTCGTGCCCGCCGGCGGCAGGGAAGAAGATCTGAGGCGGCGAAAGACAGTCTTGAGGGCACATCCCTGCTGTGGCGAACCCTTCCGCCATTGGAGCAGCTGAGCTGGGGTGGAACATAACGCAGGAGGAGCGGGACAAACCACACAAGGTTTTCTTTGACACATATCTGTAACAGAAGTAATTGTGTAAGGGCTTGTTTGAGTTTGAGGATTCTAACAATGCAGGGATAGGAAATACACAGTAATAGGATATGAATGCACATGCAAAACAGAGAATTTAAAAACATAGGATTTCTACCAATCTGGGTGTTTGGTTCACAAGAATTGGAAGATCATAGGATGCTAAGAAGCATGGTGAGATTAATTCAAACCACAAGAAAATGTACGGTTATAATGCTATTATGCTACCATCTCTTAGTCGTGTGCTTCATGAATAGGAATTTGAAAAGGAGGACCAGTGGATATTAAAATTCCTATGGTTTTTCTTTCAAGGAGACACTAAAGGAACAAATCCTACAGTTTTCCTTTGCTCCATTCCTTTGAACCAAATGCATGAATAGTAGTACCATAGGATTCTAGTAGGAAGGCTTGAGCAGGGAAAAGCCTACACTCAAAAAAAATTTGTGCTACTTCTACTACTTTGGACCCAGGCCACTACCCTACTAGCTCAACTCCCAGGCCCATCTACAAATGCACAGCTCAAACATGGAGAGATAAATAATGATGCATTCAAGAGAGTCCATTATGGATAGCCAAGTTGCCTGGTACCTCACTGCTTTTCATATAGTAGGAGAAACTAATCATATTTCACGTCACTACATGTGCTTAGTGGACAATATATATATATAACATGTAGAGTGAAAAAGCGATGCAACAAGTGTACAACCTCTTTGGCGAAGCCATGTCGATCTGAGCATCATTGGGTTGGTCGGTGAGGATGCTCTGGCTGATTTGGCTGTCGGAGGAGGGGAAGAAGATCTTAGGCATCTAGAGATGGAGCCGGGGGTACTGCTCCGCTGTGATGGAGGGTTTCGTCATTGGAGCAGCTCCTATGAGTTGTACGACGGGGAGGCTGAAGCACAACAAGAGAGACAACATTAACCTAAGTGGAATTCTAATAGCATCTCCAATAGATGAGTAAAATACATAACCACAAAATGCTAGATGTAAAATACATCAGTCACTCATCTTTGAACTAATCTGTTGAAACTGAATTTAACTGTCGAAACTGAAATTTGCTGTTAAAACTGAATTTTAATGTCGAAAATGAATGCACTAGTAGCAGAAAAGCAGTAACAGCAGCAGCGCCCGAAGTGGTAGCGCGTGCGAGAGCCGGGGCAGCTGGTCGTATAGCAGCATCTCGGGTAGCAGCTGCAGGGGCTCGAGCGAGAGTAGGATCTACTGTTCGTGCAGCAGCAGCGCGCAAGAGTAGAGTAGCAGCAGAAGGAAAAGCAAGAGTGAGAGAAGCAGCGCAAGCAAGCAAGAGCAAGAGCGAGAGCAGTAACGTGAGCTAGAGCAAGAGCAAGAGCAGACCAGGGAGGGGGCCGAGAGCAAGAGCAGAGTAGCAGCACGAGTGAGAGCCAAAGCAGCATTTGTCGGTGTTCTGGGAATGGGGGTCCCCAGACTTGCCTGCCTGCGGCGTGGCTCAAAGGGGGGTCCAGCGCGGCCCATCTTCACCAACACAAACCCAAGACCCTCGCGAGGGGCCAAGCCTCGCGGGGCGGACGACGCGGAGCTTCCTCAGGTGCGGCCTCGTCAGGATGGCTCATGAGGAGGCGGAGAGATCAAGGCGGGGTACCTCACGAGGTGCCCATGACGCAAGCCATGACGACCGGGGGCGCCAGGCGGGTGCCAGCCCGCGTAGTGTCCTCCCTTCCTCTTTGGTGCAAAGGGGGCAAGCGCAGCCGCGGAGTACCGAGGCATCAGGCAAAGGTTGCCGTTTCGGTGCAACGAGACCAAGACTAGGAGGACTACGAGACGGAGGTCACCGTGGAGCCCAAGACGGCGTCATCACCAGAGCTTTGCGCAGACGAAGACTACTTTTGTCAGGGTAGCTGATACTAGCTGTCCCCCTTCAAATTAGCCCGCCATTGTTGGCTCCCTTCCCGCTCGATATTTGGGAAGAGGACCAGGGCCTCTATAAATAGGACCAGCCACCCACAGAGCCAAGAGAGCTGGCCGGGGGATCGAAGGATAGAGAAGATCAGGTAGAGAGAGAGAGAGAGAGAAAGGTGACTCAGCTCCTCCCAACAGTTCATCGCCCCAGCCAAGAACAGACCCTCGTGAGGCTGCTCTTCCTTGTATTGTTCATCATCATCATCCCAAGAGGCAATCCACCACACCACACACTGGAGTAGGGTATTACACCACAACGGTGGCCCGAACCAGTATAAACCCTGTGTCTCTTGTGCTGTTCTTTCCATAGTTCAGATCCTAGCAAGGCGGAGGGGTGCAGGTAGGTAGGAGGCGAAATCTCCGCGCGCACCCCAGTGTTCGAACCTCAAGGGTCTGCCGGAACCCGAAATCCGACATTTGGCGCGCCAGGTAGGGGTGCGCCGGGATTCGTCTTCCACCACCCCGTTCTCCTCCGACCATCACGCCCATGTCTGACGCTCATCGGGCCCGCGCCGAGCACCGGGCCGCGCTCGCTTCCCGCGTCTCCCAGACGGCCCCTGTCGGCGGGCGTCCTCGCCGTTCCCCGTCACTTGCCGTCAACCGCCACTGGCCCGGCGGGGGACGAGCAGCAAGCATCGTCCCAGCATCCGTCCGTGCGGCAAGACAGCCGCACCGCAACTCACTCGCTCACCCCAGTTGGTTCTTCGTCCTGCGCGCTCCGCGCGCCCATGGAGGCTCGGGCTGCACTCATCGCGGCGAACGAGCTTCTGCGCTACCGTCCCATCAACGACGTCTATGAAGAATGGCTCGACCGCGTCGCCGAGCTCGTCCGCGCCGCAGGGGGCTCTCCTGCGTCGTCCGTTCCGCTGCACCGCACCCCGCCCCGCGCGGGCAATGAAGCTCCGGCGGCGCCCCGGCCGCCTCCTCCTCAGGAAGGCGCCATGGCTCCAAGGCGCGTGGCCCCTGGGCGGAACCCGCTCCGTCAGGCGCCAGCGCAGCAAGAGCAGAGCTGTTAAGAAGTCCCTCGCCCGCAGGAAGCTGCCCGGGCGCTCCTGCTCCAGCACGTCGCGACCATGCTCCTGCTCCCGCGCGTCAAGACCCCGCGCTGCTCCCAGCTGCAGCGCGTGGGGACATGCAAGACCAAGTTCCCCGTCATCCAAGGCCTCCTGTGGCCACAGCAGGCTGCCGCGCCTTCACAGTCGAGCTACGCAACATCGCGTGGCCCTGCAAGTTCAAGCCAGACTTGCCTCCTTGCTACGATGGCACAGCTGACCCTGCGGAGTTCCTCCAGCTCTACGAGCTGGGCATCGAAGCTGCCAACGGAGACGAGAAGGTCATGGCGAACTGGTTCCCCATGGCACTCAAGGACGGGGCCCACACCTGGCTCCTGAACCTGACTCCAGGCACAATCTCCTCCTGGGACGAGATGCGCACCCGCTTCATCGCCAACTTCCAAGGCACTCGCGACCGGCCACCCGCCGTGAGCGACATGCGCCGCATCAAGCAACAGCCCGGGGAGACCCTGCAGAAGTACATCCAGCGCTTCAACAACGCGTGCCTCAAAATTCCCAAGGTGACTGAGGAGGCCATCATCTTGGCCTTCTCCGACGACGTGCGCGACGTCAAGATGAAGGAAGAGATGGCGATGCATGAAGACCTGTGCACTTCCTTGGAACTGTTCAACCTGGTAACCAAGTGCGCCAGGGCCGAGGAAGGGCGTCTCTCCCTCCTCGAGCTGCCTGTCGCAGACCCAGAAGAGAAGAAGCCCAAGGCCAAGGATGTGAAGCGCAAGGGGGCTGCCGTGCTCGCGGCAGAACCAGACACCAAGCGGGGCAGAGATCATCCCGAACCTTCCAAGGGCAGCCGGTACTGTGTGTACCACGACCTCCACACCCACAACACCAATGAATGTCAAGAGCTCCGAGCCGTGCGAGAAGGAAGGATCGGCCGTCGCCCTGACCGCAGTGACCGGGGCTACGGCCGAGGAGGAGGAAGGAACGCAGGACGCTGGGAAGACCGTGGCCCGCGCCAAGGGTGGCATGATCAACCTCGCGAGGATCGCTGGCAAGACCCGCCTCGCAAGAGAGGCTGGAGGGATCAGCCTCGCGAGGGAGACTGGAGGGATCAGCCTCGCGAGGATCACCCACAAAGCAATGCAAGCCTCCCACTGCTGCCGCCGCAGCCAAGGAGAAACAAGGACCGCCACCAGGACGAGGGGGCTGGGGGCTTCCAGGAGGCGCGCGCGATCGCCTGCATCCTGGGCGGGGCACAAGCTGCAGCCTCTCAGCGCATCTTCAAGAAGTTCGCCCGCGAAGTGAAAGCAGTCCTCCCCAGGCTCGAAGCCACGCGCCCTCTCAGGTGGTCGGCGTGCGCCATCACGTTCAGCTCAGCAGATCAGCTCAAGTGTGCGGCTACAGCTGGAGTCCTCCCGATGCTTTGTTCCCCAATCATCAGCAACGTGGTGGTCACCAAGACCCTCATCGATGGCGGGGCAGGGCTCAACATCCTGTCCGTAGAGACATTCAACAACCTCCAAGTGCCCTACAGCCAACTTCAGCCAACCAAGCCTTTCTCTGGTATCACCGACGGCTCCACGGTCCCGATTGGGTAGGTCCGCCTCCCTGTCACCTTCGGGGCACGCGACAACTACCGCACCGAGCTCATCGACTTCGACGTCGCTCACATTCGCCTGCCGTACAACGCCATCCTTGGGTACCCAGCGCTGGCCAAGTTCATGGCCGTAACTCACCACGGCTACAACATCCTCAAGATGCCAGGAAGCGGCGGAGTCATCAAAGTGCCGTGTGAAGAGAAGGACGCGGTGTGTTCCCTAGAACGAGCCTTTTAGGCCGCATCACTGGAAGACCCGGATCGTGGAAGCAGGAATCCTCCCGAGACCGCCCCTAAGAAGAAGAAGACATCGTCCGGCCCGACCACTCAGGAGGCAGGCCCCTCTGGTCCCGCGCCTGCCCAGGGGGATCCTCCTTCCATCGCATAGGAAAGCATGCCCGGCGCCCTCCTCAGGTAGGGCTCGGAGGCTCTCCCCTGGAGGGCCACCGACCTAGCTAGGGTCACGAGGGAGGTGCTTGGGCACCACATGGAGGCGTGTTTCGAAGCACGTTTCCCTCAAGAAGGAGCAAGGCAAGGAGACCCAGACCCTCAGGAGTTCGTCAGCAAGGCCATTCAGGAGCTACAGGAGTCAAGAGTCATGAAAGGTGGCCGCCGCCTACCAGCAGTGGCTCCCCATCCAGGCGAGGATGGTGGGCTGCGCGTCTGCATCGACATACCAGGGCTCAACCGAGTCGCCTCTCTGGAGCGCCTCTGGCCCTCGCGAGTGGGGTGCTGCGGAGGCCCACCCCACAGCTACGTTTGCATGCCTTACGGCTTGCCGAACGCGGCTGACACGTACCTGCGCCTCATGAGGGGCATCACGGAGGCACGAGAGGCAGGGCATTCCGCAGCCCTGGCAGGGATGGAGATGGCCCGTGAGGAGCCGCCAGCGCCTCCGGAGCCTCCCGAGGCCCCTGGGCCTGGGGGCTCGTGAGCATCGGCTCCCGCAGCCCACCGAGCCTACTACACCAACGCTCCTTCGTCCTCAACATCATCAGGTGACATCTTTCGAGTTTTATTTCCAGCTGGGAGCGCCCCCCAGGGCTGCATTATTCCCAGGCCGCGTGGGTCCATCCCTACGGCGTGTATCCCTTTTTATTCCATGTTGTTAGCTTACCCTGTTGGGGGCGCCCCTCGGGCTGCATGATCCCCAAGCCGCTCGGGCCAGGCCTAGCGGCATGTATCCCATTTGCGTTTATTTCCAATCATGCGTTAGACCCACCATGCTTGATTATTTGATGCCGGTCCACGGCACCTCTTCTTCTCCATGCCGACCACTTGCACGTTAAAGGGGGGGTACCTGAGCATCGCGACTCAGGGCTCTTACTGGCTCTCCAGCCCTCACCCTCTGGCCTTGTCCATGGCATCGCGACCTGGCATACCAGCGACGGCTGAGACCAGCTCGAGGGCCGGGCTCGGAGGACGTAGAGTGCCGACATCTAACCAAATTTGCAGGGACACATCACAAGATAAGGCCTAGTGCCAGGCGCAACCCGCCTAGAGGTAGGGCCCCGTGAGTCCCGCACTGGCTCACGAGTGCCCAGATACACCTCGCCAGGCCCTACCGTGCCAGCCACGTGTCAGGGCGGGGCTGTACACGCCCCGGGGGCTCCTCCCGGAGGGGGGCCCCCTCCCACGTACCAGTGGAAGCACCATGCTCCGCGCTGGCTGACGACACTGTCGAGGAGCGGCTATGGCCGTACACATACGGTAGCGCTATGCTCCGCGCTGGTGATAAACAACTAAGGGTGGCCCCCGGGCCGCACCAACCTCAGGGAGCCTAGAGCTCAGTGTCTAGCCTCATCGTAACGCCTCCCCTTGGGAGTGCCGCGCGAGGGGGCTGGGCACGGGGGCTGCGCCTGGGTCACACCCAAACGCACGCCGCTCAGCCAGGTCCCCCCGGGCCTGGTTCATCACGAGTCTCTCCCCGAGCGGAGCCAAGGTACGAAGGCCGTTTGAGCGTCAAGGGGGACTCCTAAGCATCGCGACTCAGGAGCCTAACTGGTCACGTAGCCCCTCACTTCGTGGCCCTGTCCTGGTTTCCGGTCGGGACCAACGCTGGGTGAGGTACGCGCGCGGCCGGGCTCTGCAGACGTAGAACGGTAGATCCACCCTCATCACGCCTCCCTACTTGCTGTTCGTGCGTCAAGGGGGACTCCTGAGCATTGCGACTCAGGAGCCTAACTGGTCACGTAGCCCCTCACTCCGTGGCCCCGTCCTGGTTTCCGGTCGGGACCAACGCTGGGTGAGGTACGCGCGCGGCCGGGCTCTGCAGACGTAGAACGGTAGACCCACCCGCATCACACCTCCCTACTTGCTGTTCGTGCGCCAAGGGGGACTCCTGAGCATCGCGACTCAGGAGCCTAACTTGTCACGTGGGCCCTCACTCCTTGGCCCCATCCTGGTTTCCGGTCGGGACCAATGCTGGGTGAGGCATGCGCAGGGCCGGGCTCTGCCGGCGTAGAACATAAGCAAGTAGGAAGGAAAGGCGCAAATTTCAAGAAGTTCAAAAGCAAATATTACAGTCCACACTGTTATCTCGATGCCAAACGCAAGTTTAAATGCCTCCCCAAGGCATGATACATGTGCAGGAATTAAAGGTAGGACAGGAGCCGCGACAGAGTCACTTGTCGGCGATGGAGCAGCGCGGATTGGGTACGCCTCACGGAGCGGTGGGGTCGGCAGCGCCTTTCTTTGGCTTGGTGCTGAAGGCCCGGAACTTCCCCAACAGGGCCTCTGCGCGACCCTTCACAGCCTCGGCAGCGGCAGCGGCACGCTCGCCGCTCACTTGCTCCAGCAGGCTGTCGAGGTCGACACCGGGATCGCAAAGGTAGATGTGGGTGAGGACCCGCATCATTGCTGCAGAAGACAGGACACGCGCCTCGGCCTCGGCCGCGGGGCCAAGGCCAAGAGCGACATCTTCAAGAGCGTGAACCAGAAAGGGGAGCAAAGGCGAGAGGGGAGAGACACACGAGGACCTCACTAAGCAACCTCGCGCCTGCCGATGCACGGACCTGGCGACACACCAGAGAGCGGCCCCTGATCCTCGAGGGAACGGATCCTAAAGGGACACAAACTACGCGCGACCCTACAAAAGACGCCATCATCAACAGTGGGCCGTCAAGCACCGACGCCAACCCCATCCAGATCAGAGTCGGCGGCGGCCTGACGAGCCCGCCCTACTCCAGGAGCGGCGCCGGCTCGGGGGCTCGTAGCTGTCGTCGCTCGTCTCCGGAGTCGCGAAGAGCTCGCCGGAGTCGCTGGAATCTCCGACGCCTCCACCGCCTGAGGAGCCGCCAAGGGAGCGGTTGGCGGGCCCAGTCCTCGTTGCGGCAGGGTCCTGGCCACCTTCCCCGGGGCAGCACTCCAGCCGATGCCCGCTCACATCGAAGACCTTGAAGAGCATCACCGAAGCACCGTCGTAATCCAAGTGGACCGCGAAGACGCCCCTTACCCTGCAAACCCGGGCAATCTCTCTCCAGCCCCGAGTCATGAAGACCTCGCCTGGGGCAACGACCGCGACCTCTGCCTCGGTCGCGACGGTGCTATAGCCGGCGTGCTGCAGCCAGAGCTCCAGGGGCTCCCCCTGCGGGACGATGGAGGCGAAGAAGGGAGGAAGGCGGATCCAAGACTGAAGAGGAATGGCGACATGGAGCACGAACTCTTGGGAGGAGCCCTCGGTGTGGACCCCAGGGGGGACGACCCACACCTTCGTGACCCGTCGGCGCCGCCCATGGCGGTCAGCATCAGCTCCTTCGGAGCCCTCGACGTGGGCGTACAATGGCAGCGGGAACCCCGGCGGCACCCGCTCGCACCAAGGCCTCGACACCACCTGAAGGGCCCCCTCGTCCGGGCCATGTGGGACAAGCCGTTTCTTCGGCGGGAGTGGGTCTAGTTCCTCTCGGGGAGCTTTTCCCTTCTCTGTCGTCGAGAACCGGCGGATCGGAGCCATCGCAGCAAGATGGAGCAAGGATCGGGAAGAAGGAGAAGCAAGGAGGGATGGACTGGAAGGGCGCGCGCTGTTCCGTACTTATGGCCGGCGAAGGCCAACCGCCTGCCTCCATGATTGCAGGTAATCACGACCCACTTTGCATGGAGGGACTTGTCCAATCCATGCAGTTGCCGAGGCGCCATGGGGAAGTGGAGACGCCCACGACCAACCAACTACCACGCGGCGCCCAAGGCCGCAGGCTGTTAGGGCCCGCGGCGCTTCTCTCTTGCCCTTCCGCCTCCCTGCACGGCCAAGTCCAGGCGCGCCTTGGGCTCGAGGCTACTATCGGCGTTCTGGGAACGGGGGTCCCCAGACTTGCCTGCCTACGGCCTGCGGCGTGGCTCAAAGGGGGGGGGGGTCCAGCGCGCCCATCTTCACAAACACAAACCCAGGACCCTCGCGGGGCGGACAACGCGGAGCTTCCTCAGGCGCGGCCTCGTCAGGCTGGCTCATGAGGAGGCGGAGAGATCAAGGCGGGGTACCTCACGAGGTGCCCGTGACGCAAGCCATGACGACCGGGGGCGCCAGGTGGGTGCCAGCCTGCGCAGTGTCCTCCCTTCCTCTTTGGTGCAAAGGGGGCAAGCGCAGCCGCGGAGTACCGAGGCATCAGGCAAAGGTTGCCGTTTCGGTGCAATGAGACAAAGACCAGGAGGACTACGAGACGGAGGTCACCGTGGAGGCCAAGACGGCGTCATCACCAGAGCTTTGCGCAGGCGAAGACTACTTTTGTCAGGGTAGCTGATACTAGTTGTCCCCCTTCAAATTAGCCCGCCATTGTTGGCTCCCTTCCCGCTCGATATTTGGGAAGAGGACCAGGGCCTCTATAAATAGGACCAGCCACCCACAGAGCCAAGAGAGCTGGCCGGGGGATCGAAGGATAGAGAAGATCAGGTAGAGAGAGAGAGAGAAAGGTGACTGAGCTCCTCCCAGCAGTTCATCGCCCCAGCCAAGAACAGACCCTCGCGAGGCTGCTCTTCCTTGTATTGTTCATCATCATCAGCCCAAGAGGCAATCCACCACACCACACACTGGAGTAGGGTATTACACAACAACGGTGGCCCGAACCAGTATAAACCCTATGTCTCTTGTGTTGTTCTTTCCATAGTTCAGATCCTAGCAAGGCGGAGGGGTGCAGGTAGGTAGGAGGGGAAATCTCCGCGCGTGATGAGGACATCAATACCATTGTTACACCCACAGCCCCTACTGTTACATATACTGGACCAATTACTAGAGCTCGCGCACGCCAATTAAATTACCAGGTACTTTCGTTTCTTGGTAATGATTCTAATGTTCATGAGATTATGATGCTGCCTAAATTGGATACATTTGTTTTGCTTACAAATGAAGGGCCTAGCTTGGAGAAGGATGAACATTGGAGCAAGAACACGCATGGAGTTGATGGCATGCGCAAGGGGATCAAGAACGGAGTTACAAGTGGTGATTTCAGGACTTTGAAGCCGCCATAAGGAGTGCATGAAGCCTTGGACGAAATATACAAGATGCCACTTCATAATATTCGTCCATAGGCTATTCTAGGTGCTGCGTCACCTTATTAATGGGCCAGGCCCATGTAATTTCGAAATACTTAAGTATAGGCTATTTTTAGAGTCCGTATGTGTGGGGAAACAAGAGTTAGGGTTGGTTTCGGACCCCACCCTCAAGGGCCACGAAATTCTCCCCTCTTCCTCCGTATATACAGCCCTTAGGGCGTCGTTTAGACTTTGGGTTTTGTTTAGATTAAAAGTTCGCCATAGCTGCAACTTCGCGTACTTCGTTTGTGTCCAACGACCAGACCAAGACGTCACAGAACCCCACCTTGATCAATAAAGCTTTCATCTTATATTCGCAATATCCCGATTGCAATCTCAGTTTCTTGCTTGTTCTTCGTTTGCTCGCAGGAAACAGACCCTCGTGGTCAGGTTGATCATGCTCCGGCGTGGTCAATAACCCACCTTGATCAATAAAGCTTTCATCTTATATTCGCAATATCCCGATTGCAATCTCAGTTTCTTGCTTGTTCTTCGTTTGCTCGCAGGAAACAGACCCTCGTGGTCAGGTTGATCGTGCTCCGGCGTGGTCAATAACCCACCTTGATCAATAAAGCTTTCATCTTATATTCGCAATATCCCGATTGCAATCTCAGTTTCTTGCTTGTTCTTCGTTTGCTCGCAGGAAACAGACCCTCGTGGTCAGGTTGATCGTGCTCCGGCGTGGTCAATAACCCTCGGAAGTTGGTTTAGCGATTGCTAAGGCGCGACGTCTCGCACGTTCGTAGTCGGATCGTCAAGGTCGACTCCCACAGAAAACGATAGCCACCATCTCATCGAAACATCGGGACACCTTAGCCTCTATCAGCGCGCACCCCAGTGTTCGAACCTCAAGGGTCTGTCGGAACCCGAAATCCGACAGCAGTAGCTCCTTCTGATGTGGACGTCGCCGTCGAGGGAGCGACGCCATGGAGGAAATGGTCGTGGCCGCCACCGCCGTGGATGGAGCCGCGCCATGTCGGCTCGGAGCCGAGCACCTGCAGCACCGTGAGATCGAAGAAAAAATAAAATGCTGCGATTAGTGTAGAACCTCTTTGGTGGCGCCCATTAGGTCTCAGATTCATCCGAGGAATCAGTGATGATGATGCTCTTCTGGTGGTGTAGGTGAAGACGGTGGTGTGGGAATGGAGGTGGCGCGAATGACTAGGGGAACGTCGGGGCAGCTCTGTAACAACCCGAACCTGATAAGATTCGATGTCTCTGTGCTTACCGTGCTCGACCCTGGATTGACTCGCTAGCACACACAGTACATATGAATACCAAATAACAAGAGCATCATTTACTACAACGTATGATCCAGAAATTTATAAAGTATTACAAACTGGGTTGCACATAATTAACTTTATTCAATAATAACAGCGGAAATGTAGCACAAGTAAACGATGAGTCCCATCAATGCCCACTGCCGAAAATGTTGAGTGAAGACTCGCGACCCTGCTGTATCTCACGGATCACCTGAATATCCCGCAACATGATAAATTGTAGCCACAAGGGTCAATACATTGAATGTATTGGCAAATCACACAATATGATATAGCAACCTCCATCCGCAAGCAAGGTATGTCAAACAAACAATCAAGTTGGTTTGGCCTGAACTAACTTCACCTGCCTCCACTAGGTAGTCAAGGTTTACACAAGCAAAAATGACGCCAGGCCAAACTCAGAAACATAGGATGAGATGTCAAAGATCTTCAATAAGTCTCAAGTCCGCTCAGTCGTGGCGCATTCTCTAGGGCCCCGAAACCTCAAGTGTGCTTAGCCATGGCGCATTCTCTAGGGACAATAGAGCGCTCAACCATTGACGCATTCACCTAAGAAAAAGTGCAACCATTGACGCATTCACCTAAGAAAAACCTCTAGCTATAAAGATTCACCACTTCCATGCATCACTTGACACATGCCCACGTCTAACATCGCAAATTTAAGCACACAATTGCATAATGGAAACAATCCACGAATATGACAACACAGAAAACAATGACCAACCAAACATATATCATCACACAACAACAAACACATAGTAGAAATATGGAATTAACAATAATCAAAAGTGCAACTTGCCTTGAATGGTGTTGAAGTACTCTAACGATTAATTCCGATCCGCTTCACACTCCGGAGAATCTATATGATTAACGAAGGCACTGATAAATAAACCATACTCACATAACACCACAATAAAGTCAACAGCAAGGAAAACAAATAAAACTCGAATAACATAACATAGTAGTACGTATATAACATCTACATGCTAGTAGGGTCACAATGCAAAAAAGAATCAACTAATTTGGATAAACGGTTCGAAAGATATGGCTTCCAAGATCACCCAGAGGCAGTATGTCAAACATCAAGGATAAATTTTAAATTTGAGAAAATTAAAACCTAAACAGTTCGGAAATGTGAAATTTTGGTTCTACGGTATTCTACTAGTCACTGTGAGTACACAGGACAAAGAAACGATGAATTCGAGTATACGGATAAAAAGATATAGCTAAACGAAATTTGGGTGAAAAATCTACCAAAAAACAGTTTTCAGCTACTATAGCCACTGTAGCATCTTGCCACGTGTCACTCTAGGATTGGCTGAAAGGGGTTCTGGGGTGCGTGTGCTCACCGTGAGTGAAGAAGACGACGATAGGATCGGGCGTGAGCGACGACGCTACTCCAGTTGTTCTCCGGCGAAGAAGGGGTGGCTTACGGGTGCATACTGCCTCTGGGTGATCTTGGCGATGTCGGTGGCGGCTGGAAGATCCCCGGATGGCGATGGCGAGTGGCTAGAGTCACGGTCGCAGCGAGGCTTCGGGCAAAGTCAGCACGCTCGGTTCGGCGCTACCCCTCTATGACGGCGAATTTGACCAGTGGAGGAGCTTCTGCGGCGGCGGACTCCGGCGAGATCGGGGCGCCATTCTAGGGCATGAGAGAACTCCGTTTTCACGAAAATCGGTAGAGGAGATGGAGGGGAAATACATATAGGCTGATCCCATGGTCGAGGTAGACTAGATCGATCGAATCAATCGAGTTTGGATCAGGGATAGTCTCCAGGAAGAACACGGCAGAGGAGGAAGATGACGTGTGGGCCAGCCTCATCAGCGAGAGAGAGAAAGGAATAAAAAAACAGAAAGCAAGTAAAGCCAAATATAATAACAAACTATAATTATAAAATAACAGACACATACTAAAATATTATATCTATATTAGAAAACAGTGAACATTATTCCAGCTCTAAAGCAATTTTGGGAAAATTGTTTTATGCAAATATGGGCCTATAAAGAGCATTATAACAACTCTAAAATAACTGAGTTTCAACAAAGTCAAAAATAATTTATGTAGACTCCAGAATATATTCTTAACATTTTACAAATATATTTAATAGGGGAGAAGTCATATTATCTCCACTCCAAATTTTTTGCCTTGAGTTGGAAAACACTTTGAATAAACAAAAAATTCAAATATGCATAGAAATTATGATGATAAGGAATGATCCTATTAACATTCCAAATCTTAAAATTTGGGATCTTACAAGTCTACCCCCTTGAAATGAATCTCGTCCTCGAGATTCGAAGATGCTAGAAAGAAAGGGCTATGGTCGGGGTGCTCCTTGTACATCCATCAATAATTCCAAGGTCTAGGGTGCTACCACCCTTAAAATCATAGTCCCGGGGTCTTCAAGAATCTTACTCCTTCAATAATAGTCTTCAGGTATAAGCTCTGGACTACTTTGAAATTTTGAATCCTCTATCAAAAGTGTGGTCTTCCAATTACTCGACCTCATGGTTGATAGGTCACATGCCAATACTAGACACATCGATACTCTCATGGTGGTCATCAAGAATGGTTCATGCAGAAAAGAGTCTTGGTTTATTCTCACCGTATAACCTACTGTTGGCAACGACTGCCTTCTACAAGGGTCAAACATCATACCATTCTAAGGTTCAGGCTTGATAATGTTGTCACTCTACTCTAGGTACGTCATTCTAGATTACCATCCCATATAACAAAAGCAAATAATAAGAGTAAGTCGTCATGGTGATCAATCCATTCCGCACCCAAATCATTACCTTGTATATGGTTTAGAAAATCTCGCATTCAAACACTCGGGCATCCTCACAAGCATTGTTGAAACTTCTCTTGTTCACGAACTGGGTTCGGATAATTCCATTGGTGTTGCATGCCCACAAAACAATCTAGAATTCCTTGTAACTATCTAGTCTGCGTCAACTACTATAAAACATAGGCCGATGAATTGTAGCTTCCTCTAGGTTTCTTCCTTCAGCAAGATTGTGCTTGCTTCTTATCAGATCTTGGTGCATGTGGTAAAACTTGAACTTATCACTGGGTTGCATCATGTATTAGGATATAGACATAATAAAGACCTTAGGGGAAAAACACTACCCTTATGCTCATGCTAGCAGCAAAAACTCTAACGAAAAAACCAAACACTAATTTCACACAAGTCACACCACCCAAGCTAAACCTACAGGTAAGGTCCTATCCACAAGAGATATGATCTCATCATACTACTGCAAATCGTTTATCGGACACAAATTAGTAATGGTGGTCTATCAACTAAAATTCCTAAAATGACACTAATATAATTTCAGGGGTCATCTATATTTAAAAAGAGAAGGTAATTAGCAAAAGATATGAACACGATGATGAAGACTACTAAGTAGACAAAACTTGTAAAATAACTTTTTTACTCCTATGGCTTCTCTAATCCATTTTCTAGGGTCACGACCTACGCTCAACAAACTGCTCTGAAATCATCTGTAATGATCTGAACCTAATAAGATTCGATGTCTCTGTGCTTACCGTGCTAGTCACTGGATCGACTCGCTAGCACACACAATACATATGAATACCAAATAACAAGTGCATCATTTACTATAGTGTATGATCAAAAAATTTATAAAGTATTACAAACTGTGTTGCACATAACTAACTTTATTCAATAATAACATCGGAAATGTAGCACAAGTAAACGATGAGTCCCATCAATGCCCACTGCCAAAAATGCTGAGTTAAGACTTGCGACCCTACTATATCTCGTTGATCACCTGAATATCCTGCAACATGATAAGTTGCAGCCACAAGCGTCATACATTGAATGTATTGGCAAATCACACAATATGATATAGCAACCTACATCCACAAGCAAGGTATGACAAACAAAACACTCGAGTTCGTTTGGCCTAAACTAACTTCACCTGCCTCCACTAGGTAGTCAAGGTTTACAGAAGCACAAATGATGCTAAGCCAAACTACACACCGGAACCCTCAGAAATATAGGATGAGATGTCAAAGATCTTCAAGAAGTCTCAAGTGCGCTCATTCGTGGTGCATTCACTACTAGGGAAAACCTTATACACAGAACTTTATAAGTAGCGCTTGTTAAAAAAGGGTGCTGGTGCTAAATAGCAGTAGCGCGTCCCGGATAAACGTGCTACAGATACAAACTCAGCAGTAGCGCATCTCTCGTTAAACGTGCTACTACTAAAATTCTGACTACTAAGCCGGTAGGCTACACATAGTAGTAGCGTTCTTATAGAAAGAGCGCTGCCGCTAGGTTTCTTGTAGCAGCGCGTTTACGTAGAAAGGCACTACTGCTAACGAAAAGAAAAGAAATCGAAAAACAAAAAGAAAAGTTAATGAAAATGAAAGAAATAGAAAAAGGAGAAAGGAAAAATAAAATGTAAAGAAAAATAAATGAGAAAGGAAAAAAGGAGAAAGGCTTAGCAGTAGTGCGTTTTGTGAAACGCGCTATAGCTAACTTAGCTATAGCGCGTTTTCAGCAACGCGCTACCGCTATGTTTGACTTAACCAGTGGTTTCCCTCCCCCCGTTCACCAGTTCCCCCCCAAATCCCTCGTCCCACTTCGCTGATGTGTCCCCAATTCGCTGTCGCCCCACTTCGTCACCCTCTCCTGCCGACGTCGACGCCCCCAGAGCCACCAGAGCCGTGCACCGTCGACGCCACCGGCTCTCGGCTCCACCGGAGCCACCCTCGATGCCCCTGCCTCCCTCGCCGTCACCGGAGAATCCCCTGCCTCCCTCGCCACCACCGGAGCCATCCTTTGCACGCAACCCTCCTCTCTCTCATGCATAGCACAAACATTGGACATACTAACTAGCTAGGTTAACTAGTTTAATTAGGTTAATTATCTAGGTTAGTGCAAAATTTTAGTTAGGGCTTTGACAGAGAACTAGTTAGGTTAACTAGTTTAATTAGGTTAATTATCTCGGTTAAGAAAAAAATTATTTCGGGCTCTGACAGAGCACTAGCTAGGTTAACTAGTTTAATTAGGTTAATTATTTAGGTAAACTAGGTTAAAAAGCTAGGTTAACTAACTAGATAGGTTAATTAGGTTAACAAGCTAGGTTAATTAGGTTAACAAGCTAGGTTAACTAGGTTCGCTAGGTTAGAGGAAAAATTTATTTTAGAGCATTAGGTCAGAAGGGTTATAGAAATGGAGTTCCTTTGCAATTTAATTGGGTTCTGTCCTAGGCAGAGAAGGGTTAGAGAAAATAATGTGGGTGTGTGTGTGTGAGAGAGAGAGAAATAGCTAGAACAGAACTTGGGTTCTCTCCTAGGCAGAGAAGTGTTTAGTATGATCATTTTGCAAAGGTTTTTGATTTTTGAAAAGACCACTATTTTTCTAGGAAAAGAATTTAGGCAAGTTTTATTTTAAAGATGATCCCTTCCTAGACTTTTATTGTTGATTATTTCTTTTCATTGAACTGGTCATGTTATATCTTTTCATTGAAGTGGTTCGATTGTGCCCATGTGGCCTTTTGTTGTTTCCTGGGAATGAAGCCGGGTGGCCTATGTTTTGCCGGAATGTTGATTCATTTCCGTTCCGGCAAATTTCAGGTGCTCGATTTGTCCACTTTTTAGCAAAGGTCATGCCGAAATTTTCCGTGAATTCCGGCATGACTTGTGCTACAAACTAGGACATATTGAGTGCCCGGGATTTGCCGCACCGAGAAGGAGTCAACGTTCCTGCAAAACATAGGCCTTTTTTTATTTCATTATTCATTTTATTAAGGCTAGATTAATTGACTAGATTTAATCATAGGAAACATGGCTAGCAACGATGAAGAACAGGTTTTGGTGATTGCGACAACGTCTACCTGGCGGCAGACGAATTTTTAAGCCTTGCTGACGATCAAAGGATGTTGTTGCTGGGCCCACATGTCGCATCAGGGAATGAGACCGACATACAGACCAGCACTGAGACTGAGACCGGTGTTGATGCCGAGACTGACGCCGAGACTAGCGGAGCCGGTATAGAAGCGAAAGCAAAGAGGCCATGACGCCTAAACCATCTCATGACTACTAGACTGGTGGTCATGGAGATGGACGGCGACATTTTTGAGCCAACAATGCCCGAGGAAGCGCAATCATGCTACAACAATGAAATAGGCTGCATCTTACGGACAACCGCCACCATCAACGATGAGAAACTAAATAAGATAGATAATATGAGGCCCTCCCTCCTAAAGAAGTTGCACTAGATATTCTTGTTCCCGGGCCGGGATGAAAAGGAATATGAACATCCAGATAAGGACCCGAAAATGAAGAAGATAAACAAACACGCCATGACCAAGTTTAGTGACGCGTTGGCCGCCGGAAAACAAGGGTGAAACATCGGATCGTCAACAAAAAGGAACCCTACTCCGAGATTGTAAAGGATAATCCTACAATTATGCCAGAGCAGTTTGAAATATTCAAGGCGGCTTGCAAGGCTGAAGCTGCCAAAAAAAGTCAAAGTACATGAAGGGGCGTCAACAGAGGAACATGGGGCGCCACCACCTCGGAAGCCATGGTTACGGCAGGAAGAGGTCCATATGGGCCAAGGAGGATGGGGAACGCAAAAGTCTGGGCATCCCAGACCCCTTGGCGGACTTCACCGTCCCGCAGGAGCGTGACGTCCTCAGGGCACGACACCACTGGGACTCAGTCAAGAAGGTTTTCAAGACGTACCCGACCACGATGGAGTTCATGAGACTGCTGGTAATTTTAGTTTCTGATCAATTCGACTGCATGTTTAGTCATTGATGAGGACATTAATACCATTGTTACACCCACAACCCCTGTTGCTATACATACTGGACCAATCACTAGAGCTCGCGCACGCCAATTGAATTATCAGGTACTTTTGTTTCTTGGTAACGATTCTAATTGATGTAGGGTAGAACCCTAATCGGCTGATCTTTCACGACAGGAGTGTATCCCGCGAAGAACACGAGGAACACAAAGAGGGGGGAACGAGGGAAATCACAAGGGAAAACATGAGAGGTACACTCAAACTAACAAGAACAAGTCACACATGGGCTAGATCCTCGAGTACATAAAGTAAGATACACGATCCACGATCAACTAGGGACGATACAAAAGGGTAACCGATTCTTTTCCGCGAGGAGGTCTTGATGTTCTTCCCTAAAGAGGGGTCTTGAATCCGCTTGGGGGATCTTCTCCGGTGGTGGCTCGAATCTCCGAGGAGAAGGTAACCAAGTGGATGAGCAAAGCTCTCACACAAAATATGAGCTAATCCTTTGCTACCCTAGTACGGAGCTAAGGGACAAGTAGATATAGTCCAAGGGGGGTAAGTTAGGGGATACATGGGGTGAAGCCCTTGTCACTGCGCGTAGGCAGGGCAGTTGTACCAGTCATGGGGGCGGTTGTACCGCTAGGAGTTCAGGTACTGGTTCCTGGAGGCCTTCCCGGATGCGCTCAGCGGTTTTACCGGTGCGTGGGGCGGTTTTACCGGTCTGGTGGTTGTTGCAGGGATAAACCGGTGCTGTACCGACCTTGCACCGCTTGATGTCAGGAGCTTGACCGGTAGTTGACCGGTGGTCGACCGGTTGTACCGCCCAGGCGGAAGTTGGGCGGTGCATGTGCGGTTGTTCCAGGACTTCTGAGCTGGGATGATGTTCTTCGTGCTCTTGATGTCCTTCTTGCATCGTGACTTCTCCTTGGTTGCTTACATGGTACCTAAGCACACAAAGCACCTCCGTTTGAGGTAGTAGCCATGTCTCAAGTGGGTAAAAGGGAAGTTCAACAAGGAGAGAGTTAACCTCGTTCTCAATGGCTCTCGCACGGGCTCTTGTCATGGATCCAAGTGGTGTCGTGGAAGATGTAGGTAGGTCCATGGGGATGACTTTGGGATGCTCCCCATCATCTCCCCTCCCTTGGGGAAGATCCGTCCTCGGATCGAATTCTTCATCACCATGGAAAGGCGAGAGGTCCTTGACATTGAATATATCGCTCACGTTGTACTTGTCGCGGGGGAGGTCGATCTTGTAAGCGTTGTCGTTGTAGCGTGCGAGCACCTTGAAGGGTCTGTCCGCTCGTGGTCAAAGTTTGGACTTGCGTTCTTGGGGAAAGCGGTCCTTGCGAAGGTGTAGCCACACGAGGTCTTCAATGTTGAATATCATAGGGTGCTTGTTGACATTGAGCTTGGTCGCAAGGCGTTGTACCTGGCGCTCGATGGTGTTTCTTGTATCTTCATGCACCTTCTTGAGATGGGTCGCTCGTGCACTTGCGTCCAAATTGATTCGCTCTTGGAGTGGTAGAGGTAGAATATCCAATGGTGACAAAGGGTTGAATCCGTAGACGACCTCGAAAGGGGACTTGCCGGTTGTTGAGTGTCTTGCTCGGTTGTAGGCGAACTCGGCGATGGGTAGATACTCCTCCCACTCCTTGATGTTCTTCTTGATGAGTACTTGATGTAGAGCGGAGAGTGTGCGGTTTGTCACTTCCGTTTGGCCGTCGGTTTGAGGATGGTACGCCGTGGAGAAGAGGAGCTTGATTCCAAGCTTGGCACATAAGGTCTTACAAAAGTATCTAAGGAACTTGACATCGCGGTCCGAGACGATGGTCTTTGGCACACCATGGAGACGCAATATTTCCCTACAAAAGAGATTAGCAACATGTGAAGCATCGTCTATCTTGTTGCAAGGAATAAAATGTGCCATTTTTGAGAAACGGTCCACAACGACAAATATGGAATCTTTCCCATTTCGAGTCCTAGGCAAACCGAGTACAAAGTCCATGCTAATGTCTTCCCATGGTTGGTAAGGAATTGGTAGAGGCATATAGAGGCCGTGAGATTGAGATTTGGACTTAGCTTTGCGACATGTAGTGCATCGGTTGGTGAAACGATTGACGTCCCGAAACATCTTTGGCCAAAAGTAATTCTTCGAGAGCGTGGCGAACATTTTGTCGCGTCCGAAATCTCCCATTAAGCCTCCTCCATGAGATTCCAGCAAAAGCAACAAACGAAGAGAGGACTCGGGAATGCAGACTTTGTTAGCTCTCATAAGATATCCATAAGGAGTAGCAAAAGTTTTGTCGCGTCCGAAATCTCCCATTAATCTCCCAAGATGTATTCGACAAACACTTGGCATAAGGAGTAGCAAAAGTTGCATCATGCTCATACAAGTCTTTTATATGCTCGAAGCCAATGACATCTAACTCAAGTTGCGTGACAAGCTTGCATATGCGAGAAAGAGCATCCGCTACGATGTTTTCTTTACCCTTGATGTACTTGATGACATAAGGAAAAGACTCAATAAATTCACTCCATTTAGCATGACGCTTGTTCAACTTGGTTTGTCCCTTAAGATACTTGAGAGTCTCATGATCGGTATGAATGATAAACTCATGGGGACGAAGGTAATGTTCCCATTCATCCAAAACACGGACTAAAGCATATAGCTCTTTGTCATAGATGGGGTAATTGAGTTGCGCTCTGGAAAGTTTCTCACTAAAGTAAGCTATGGGGCGCTTCTCTTGCGTTAACAAACCTCCTATGCCATTACCACTAGCATCGCAATGAATTTCAAAAGGTTTGTCAAAGTTGGGTAAGGCAAGCACGGGAGCATGAGTAAGAAAAATCTTAAGCTCATTGAATGCGGTATGTTGGGATGGTCCCCAAACAAAAGGCGCATTCTTCTTGCTCAAAGCATGCAAAGGCGAAGCAATGGTGCTAAAATCCTTCACAAAGCGACGATAGAACCCCGCAAGACCAAGAAAACTACGCACTTGATGCAAGTTTGTTGGTTGCGGCCAAGTCTTAATAGCATTGATCTTGGACTCATCAACATGAACACCCATAGAAGAAACAACAAAACCCAAGAGCTTATCAACACCAAAAAGGCATTTCTCCATATTAGCATAGAGGCGCTCTTTTCTAAGAGTTCGCAAAATGGTGCGGACATGGGTGACATGCTCTTTGATAGATTTGCTAAACACAAGAATGTCATCAAAGTAGACCACAACAAATATACCAATGTAAGGGCGAAAGACATGATTCATAAGGCGCATAAAAGTGCCCGGTGCTTCCGAAAGACCCACAGGCATGACTAACCACTCATACAAACCAAACTTGGTTTTGAAGGCGGTTTTCCATTCATCACCCTCTTGTATGCTGATTTGATAGTAACCACTCTTAAGATCAATTTTGGAAAATATAGTGGCACCGCTAAGCTCATCAAGCTTATCATCTAGGCGTGGAATGGGGTACCTATAGCGGACGGTGATAGCATTGATAGGTCTACAATCGAAGCACATGCGAAAGCTACCGTCACGTTTTGGCACAAGAATGACCGGAACGGCACAACAGATCAAACTTTCACGCACATGTCCATGGTCGATAAGATGCTTTACTTGCCTTTGTATTTCTTTTGTTTCCTCGGGGTTGACACGGTATGGAGCTTTGTTCGGAAGAGGTGCTCCGGGGATGAGGTCGATTCGGTGCTTAATGCCTCGTAGAGGAGGTAGACCCGGAGGTAGCTCATTGGGGAAAACATCTTGAAATTCCTGCACAAGAGAAGACAACACTAGAGGAAGAGTGTGAGAAGTGTCAGTTTGTGGTCATTGTCCTTGCACATGAGAACGTAGTGTAGGACACTAGATGGGTTCTCACACACTTCCCTTATCTCACGTTTGGTGGCAAATAGAACTAGGTTCTTGTTTTCGCTCATCGTGGAGGCACTCGATTTTGGCTTGTGGCGCTCACTCTCTTTTTGGTGGCTCGGTCTCTCACTATGATCTCCATGATGGGTGGCTTGCTTGTCGGCGATCACTTGACTTGGCGACATTGGATGGAGGACGTACTCCATGCCCTTCATCTTGAAGATGTAGTGGTTCGTTCGGCCGTTGTGGACGACTCCTCTGTCGATTTTCCATGGCCGTCCAAGGAGAAGATGAAAAATGGTCATAGGAACGACGTTGCACTCCAAGGTGTCTTCGTAGGCGCCGATTTTGAAGGAGACTTGTACTCGATGCTCGACTTGGATGGTGCCGGAGTCACTAAGCCATTGCACTTTGTATGGATGTGGATGCTTCGTCTTGGGCAATTGGAGCTTGGAGCAAAGTTTTTCACTTGCGAGATTATGACAACTCCCTCCATTGATGATGACCTTGACGGATCATCCATTGATGCCGGCCTTGGTGTGGAATATGTGGCATCGTTGGTCTTCTTCTTGGTGATGTTGGAGAGTCAAGGCTTTGGAGACAACAAGTGCGGGGTTTGAGTCTTCATCGCAAAAGACTTGTTCTTATTCATTGTTCACTTGGTGGTGCATGGCGACTTGCTCAAGGGCTTCCATTTCGCCCACACTCATGGAGTCATAAGTGCCATCATCGTTGAAGACCATGGTTTGCTTGTTGGTGCACTCATAGTACTTGTGGCCTTGGCCTTCGCAAGTGAAACACTTGAAAGAACTCGTCTTGACGGTCTCATCGGTTGGGGTTGATGATGATGAAGCTCTTGGCTTGAAGTTGCTTGTAGGAGGATGGCTTGTAGGTGATGAAGCTTTCTTGGAAGTCGACTTGTCGATGTTGGAAGTAGAAGGCTTTGTAGTCGGTGTTGGAGTCATTGAAGCTTGGTTGTTGGAGAAGCCGTAGGACTTGGATGAGAACTTGGCATACTTGAAATCATCTTGCACTTGGCGTTCCTCTTTGGTAGCTTGGTGCACTAGCTCGATGAGATTTGAGTATGGTTGGAAGTCGGCGATCTTCTTGACGGGATGATTGAGTCCATTCAAGAAACGTGCCATTGTTTGCTCATCATCTTCCATGACATTTGCTCTTATCATTGCAATCTCCATCTCCTTGTAATATTCTTCAACGCTCTTTGTTCCTTGCTTGAGTTGTTGGAGTTTCTTGAAGAGGTCGCGGTTGTAGTAGGTAGCCACGAAGCGTGCTCTCATGACATCCTTCATTTGCGCCCAAGTAGTGATGGGTGGTTCACCTCTTGCCTCATGGCGCTCTATGATTTGTTCCCACCAAATGAGTACATAGTCTTGGAACTCAAGGGATGCCATCGCGATCTTCTTCGCTTCTTCATAATTGTGCAAACGGAAGATCTTGTCAACCTTCAATGCCCATGAAAGGTATTCTTCGGGATCATTGCTTCCATTGAACTTGAGCATGGTGAACTTGAGTTTGCCGTAACGTTGCTCTTCATTGTGTTGGGGTCGGGGGTGATGAGGCCCATGTGGTTGATGATTGTGCAACTCGTGGTGCTCTTGGCGCGGAGGGTTGTTATCCTCATGTTGTTCTTGTCGTGGAGGATCTCCATTGTCTTCATGATCTTGATCGACTTGTTGTTCTTGGTGAGCTTGTGGAGGGGCTTGTCGAGCTCGAGGAGGGACTTGACGATGCACGCGAGCTTGAAATCTTCGTTCTTGAATTTCTTCGCGAAGTGCTTCCTCTTGTTCACGGCCTTGTCGGCTTCGGTCGGCGGCGGCTCGACTCGAATCGCGTAGAGCCTGTTGCGCCGCAAGTGCTTGAGCATCACGGAGTTGTTGTTCTTGACGTTGTGCTTCGGTGCCTTGATCATTTTGATGTAGACGCGCTCGCTCTTCCTCTTCATGTTGGCGTTGTCGTTGCTGTTCTCGGGCTAGCGCAAAGGCCTCTTGAGTTTGACGTTGTCGGCACTCTTGAGAGTCGATGTCGCGTAGCGGATTGAGGCTGGCTTGACGATCGGTGCTTGCGGCCCGGCGAAGAGTGTTCGATGTCGGTGTACTTAAGCCGGAGAAGGTGAAGTCGGAGTGGCGGCTTGAACGGCTCCTTCTTGAAGTGGAAGACGAGCGGTTGAGCAACAAAGCACGAATTTCGTCCATCCTTGCGTCATTCTCTTGCTTGTGATCATCAAGCTTGTGGTTGAAGTAGTCCCTTGTACGTTGCTCGGAAAGTCGCAAGTCGGCGGCGAGGTTGTCGATGCGTTCACTCATAGCTTGTTGCTCCTGATGCAAAGCACGTTGTGCACCAAAGAGGTGACTCTTGGTGACGAAGGAGTTCATGTCATCGTCTTGCTCCTTGAAGAGTGGGTTGGTAGAAGTACTTGGCCTACCCATCATTCCAAGACAAATGTGAGTGGTAGAAAGAGAAGAACGAGTACCAAATGTACCTTGACCGAAGTTGAAAGTGGATCGAGGATCACTCCAATGTAGGACAAGGAAATAGAACAATTGGGACTAGCTCTTGTTGTTTTCTCACACCTACACAAGTAAAAGCTTTTTGTGGAGCTTGGTTAGGATGGTGGCACAAAAATTTGATGCAATCGTAAGTGAGCATCAATAATGTTGGAAAAGATTCGCAAGATGCAATGTAACAAGTAGACAAAGCATATAAGGTACACGAAAACACACACGCAAAAAGATAAGTGGGGTTGTGCAACCAAAGGTGAGCCAAATGTGGAATCCACAAAATGCTCTTGTTGCACAACACTAGAGAGACTCTAGCATGATTGCACAATAGGCGGATACAAGAGCTTGTGCACAACCTACTTAGCAAAAATGCAACGACTTCTATCCCAAGTATGCTCTATGCAAGGTGTTGCTATGATATGATCCAAGATGATTGAGTATGACAATCTTAATGTTGTATGATGCTATGGTTCTTGCTTAAAAGCTCTTTGCTTATCTTTCCTCTTTGCTTAAAAGCTTGTTTGGCTCTTTGATGTTTGAGCTCTTTTCTCATGCAATGCTTGACGAACCAAGATAGCAAGTGAGTATGCGATGACAACTTTGTGACACAAGAGATGATACCAATATAGGAAACGATGATGTATGTATGCTATGGGAAGTATGATCACTAATGTGCACAAGTCTCGTTGCCAGCAATACTCAATGGCTAGTCTCGATGGGTAAGCAACACAAAGGAGTAAGGCTATGATGTGTATCAAAGTAATGGCAAGAATGATGTATGACAATACATAGATGAATTTACCGTTCTTGCTTCCGTAAGGTGTCAAAATGGTGGCACGAATACCAAGTTGTAGTCGAGGTTGTCATTGTTGATGACGCGTCCGTGGCGAAGATGAGCGGCGGTGATGTCGATGTCGAACCGTACCTAAATAGCCGAAACACAAAAGGATATGGTACCACAACTCAAATTCTCAAACCTCGAAGTGGCAACACGTGTCGGAGTGCGAAACGGGCACATTGGTGGTGGTATTCGGAAGCGGTGATGGTGTATAAGTGGGGGGGCAAAGATACAAGTCGGTCTCGACTGAAACTGGGTGGGGCGGTAGAACCGCTTGTGAAGGCAGTAGTACCGGTTGGTACTTTAGCGGTAGTTCCGCTCGTGGGGGTGGTAGTACCGCTGGGGTCGGGAAGATCACAAGATCTGGATCGGGGTTGTGTTTTTGGGGCGGAAAAGGATGATTTCGTTGTCGAAATTCGAGCGATTTCAAGGATGGAAGGTGGAGAGAAATGGGGATATGCTAGATCCACTTGAAACCAAGCAAATCCACGGATCAGATCCAACAAAACATCAACACACCAACAAATCACAAAAAAAATTTGGGGCTATTTTTGGTGGGGAATTTTTGAATTAGGACGAAAAACAACAAAATAAGGCTAGAAACACAATGGGGAGGCTCCGAAATCGTGATCAACCTGGCTCATGATACCAAGATGATGTAGGGTAGAACCCTAATCGGCAGATCTTTCACGAAAGGAGAGTATCCCGCGAAGAACACGAGGAACACAAAGAGGGGGGAACGAGGGAAATCACAAGGGAAAACTCGAGAGGAACACTCAAACTAACAAGAACAAGTCACACATGGGCTAGATCCTCAAGTACATAAAGTAAGATACACAATCCATGATCAACTAGCGACGATACAAAAGGGTAACCGGTTCTTCTCCGTGAGGAGGTCTTGATGTTCTTCCCTAAAGAGGGGTCTTGAATCTGCTTGGGGGATCTTCTCCGGTGGAGGCTCGAATCTCCGAGGAGAAGGTAACCAAGTGGAAGAGCAAAGCTCTCACACAAAATATGAGCTAATCCTTTGCTACCCTAGTACGGAGCTAAGGGACAAGTAGATATAGTCCAAGGGGGGTAAGTTGGGGGATACATGGGGTGAAACCCTTGTTGCTGCGCGTAGGCAGGGCGGTTGTACCGGTCATGGGGGCGGTTGTACCACTGGGAGTTCAGGTACTGGTTCCTGGAGGCATTCCCGGATGCGCTAAGCGGTTGTACCGGTGCGTGGGGCGCTTGTACCGGTCTGGTGGCTGTTGCAGGGATAAACCGGTGATGTACCGGCCTTGCACCGCTTGATTTCAGGAGCTTGACCGGTAGTTGACCGGTGGTCGACCGGTTGTACCGCCCAGTCGGAAGTTGGGCGGTGCATGGGCGGTTGTTCCGGGACTTCTGAGCTGGGGTGATGTTCTTCATGCTCTTGATGTCCTTCTTGCATCGTGACTTCTCCTTGGTTCCTTACATGGTACCTAAGCACACAAAGCATCTTTGTTTGAGGTAGTAGCCATGTCTCAAGTGGGTAAGAGGGAAGTTCAACAAGGAGAGAGTTAACCTCGTTCTCAATGGCTCTCGCACGGGCTCTTGTCATGGGTCCAAGTGGTGTCGTGGGAGATGTAGGTAGGTCCATGGGGATGACTTTGGGATGCTCCGCATCACTAATGTTCATGAGAATATGATGCTGCCTAAATTGGATACATTTGTTTTGCTTACAAATGAAGGGCCTAGCTTGGACAGGAAAGATGAACCTTGGAGCAAGTTCAAGCATGGAGATGATGGCATGCGCAAGGGGATCAAGAACGGAGTTACAAGTGATGATTTCAGGACTTTGAAGCCACCATAAGGAGTACATGAAGCCTTGGACGAAATATACAAGATGCCACTTCATAAATTTCGTCCATAGGCTATTCTAGGTGCTGCGTCACCTTATTATTGGGATAGGCCCATGTATTTACGAAATACTTAAGTATAGGCTGTTTTTAGAGTCCGTATGTGTCGGGAAACAAGAGTTAGGGTTGGTTTCAGACCCCTCCTCCAAGGGCCACGAAATCCCCCCCCCTCTTCCTCCATATATACAACCCTTAGGGCGTCATTTAGACTTTGGGTTTTGTTTAGATTACGCGTACTTCGTTTGTGTCCAATGACCAGACCAAGACGTCACAGAACCCCACCTTCATTAATAAAGCTTTCCTCTTTAATTTGCAATATCCAGATTGCAATCTCAGTTTCTTGCTTGTTCTTCGTTTGCTCGTAGGAAATAGACCCTCGTGGTCAGGTTGATCATGCTCCGGCATGGTCAATAACCCTCGGAAGTTGGTTTAGCGATTGCTAAGGCGCAACGTCTTCGCACATTCGTAGTTGAAGCGTCAAAGTCGACTCCCACAGAAAACGATATCTATCTCATCGAAACATCAGGACACCTTCCCCTCTATCAATTGGTATTAGATTTCCAGGTTGATCAGTGAGATATTATATTTTTCGTAGTTTAGATCGAGTCTGTTCTTCATACCTACAGTCCACGAAAAAAAGCCAAAAAAATATTAGGGTTAGTTCATCATATCCGAACCAATATGAGCCTTTGCATAGTCTTTTCAGTATTTTTCTTCGTTGAATTTGCGGTTGCATCGTCGTGTCTAGTTGTTGGTCTTATAGTCTAGTCTTTTAGAGTTTCGAGTTCTGGTCATAAGTTGTCACACCGCCGCCGCACCATCATCATCGCCCCTGCCATCTACCACCACCGCTTATCCGCCATCGATCCATCTCCATATACCATCACCAATCCGTATTCATATACCACCACAACCCGTATCCATATACCACCACCGCTGCCATATCCTACCACCATATATCCACCACCAATCCGAGTTCCTTTCATATTAGGTTTTTTTCTAGGTCTGTCTAATTTCCGATTCGTGTTTCCTTGCCTGAGTAGGTTTCGGAAAAAAAAGTCTGGAGACTCCCATGCAGTTTTTAGGCCAAAATTTTCACAGGCAAAAATATTTTTTCCCTATCCTATTTTTAGGCTTTTCTGAGTCTTTTGAGCCACGTGCCATCATAGTGATTTTTTGTTGCACTTTTTCGTCGTCGCTGCCCTGATGTCCGAAAAAAAGTAAAAAAAATTCATGCCCATCCTGTCAGTTTGACGAGGGAAGAGTTTTGAGACACTCGCCATTATAGTGATTTTTTCGCAAAAAAAAGAGGAGCGCCAAAAAAAGAGGAGCGCCAAAAAAAGGGGAGCGCAAAAAAAGAGAGGAGCGCAAACAAAGAAAACAGAGCGAAAAAAAATTCCCAGATTGTGCTTTTCCCTTGTTTATGTGCAGCGCCGTGATTTTCTTAGTGTTCTAGGCTCGCGTCCCTAGTACGGTCTAGCCTAGGACCAGCACAGTACCATCGTTGAGCGTTTATTGAACTTTGCATCTTTGAATTGATTATTTCTGACCCTTTTTGCTACCATATTATAAGCCTTCCCAGCTCCACATACATCTACGTCGTGCGTTTCATTTTCCCTGGTAATCGCTCTATCCATGCTTTGAGAGTTTTGACTACGATGGTTGCCGATCACCGCCTGCTGCTGGGTAAGAACTGGTAAGAATTTGAGATTTGCTTGACGGATTTGTGACACCCACCACCTCTTGTTAGTAGTCTGTAGGATCATATTCTTGTGTGTTTCTATTGCTGCTAACCATGGCAGGATCACAAGCCGACGAGACTGACTAGGAGAACATGACAAATTAGGAGTTGCATGATAATTTTCAGCAAATGATGAGTGGACGGGTGCAAGATGTGCTAAACAGATTTGAAGAGGCCATGGAGAAGATAGATGGCATGGACAAGACGTTCGAAACAAAGCTCGATAACAAGTTTATGAATTTCTCACGCGTCTTCCACCACCACCACCGGCTGCCCCTAACGCACCTCTACAACAACAACAACAACAACAACAACAACAACAACAACAACAACAACAACAACAAGGTCGCTTTCCAAATCAAGTGGGACGAGCACAACGCATTCCCATTGACCCTGGGCAAAATTCTGGTGCCGCTGTTGATGCTTCTGTCGTTCCTGCTGCTACTGCAGAGGTGGAGGACCATTACGAGGATGAGGTTGCTCAAAATCAGAACTACGTCCAACCACTAGCACCACCACCACCAGGTCATCCTCGGCTATATCATCGCAACGGTAGGGCTGCACCACCATATGAGGTACGAGATCATGACCATCTTCCTAAACTGAATTGAATATTCCACCATTTGAGGGTAGATATGTTCCTGATATATATCTTACTTGGGAGTTAGAAACTGAACAACGTTTTACATGTTTACAATATCCTGAGGAGAGACGTGTTCCTGCTGCTGTTTGTGCATTCACTAGTTTTGCATGTGTTTGGTGGTCTGAGCATTGTAGATTATATCCTATTCCAACTACATGGGCTGCTTTGAAAACTTCTATGCGTACTCGTTGGGTTCCACCATATTATCAATGTGAATTACTTCAAAAATTGCAGCGTTTAAGACAAGGAAAATATTCTGTAGAAGAATATTATCAGGAACTACAAACTGGCATGATTAGATGTGGTATTGTTGAGGGGAATGAAGCTATGCTTGCACGTTTTATGGGTTGATTAAATAGAGAGATTCAGACCATTCTAGAGTATAAGGAGTATACTGAGGATGGTGGGTATGAGTCCGCTAGTGACTATGACGAGGAGACTTTGGCTCTTATTACACATGAAGAACACGGTGGAGATGATTCTGATCATGAGACGCAGTACATGGCTGCTGAAGATGCTGACAGGTATGAATGTTTAGTTGCTCACCTTTTTTTGAGTGTGCAGGTTACACAAGCCGAGCAAAATCAGAGGCATAATTTGTTCCATACAAAGGGAGTTGTGAAGGAACATTCTGTTTGTGTCATCATAGATGGAGGGAGCTGCAACAACTTGGCTAGCATGGAGATGGTATAGAAGCTATCTCTCACCACAAGACCACATCCACATCCTTACTACATCCAATGGTTCAACAACAGCGACAAGGTTAAGGTAACACGTACTCTTCGTGTGCACTTTAGTATCTCTACCTATGCTAACACGTACTGTTTGTGTGCATGTTCCTTATTACTTGGTAGACCATGGCAATTTGATACAAATTCTGTACACCGTGGTAGAAACAATCAGTATAATCTTGTTCATAAGGACAAAAATATTACTTTGCTTCCTATGACTCCTGATTCCATTTTGAAAGATGATATTAATAGAGCTAATAAAGCAAAGCAGGAGCAAAATAAGAGTGAAAACCAGATTGTGGCAAAATAATTTGAGCAACACATGAAGCCTAATAATAAACCATCTAATGATGTTTCTGAAATTAAATTGAAAAGTGCATGTTTACTTGCCACCAAATCTGATATTGATGATCTAGATTTCAGCAAATTTGTTTGCTATGCTTTTGTGTGCAAAGAGGCATTATTTTCATTCGAGGACGTGCCTTCCTCTTTGCCTCCTGCTGTCACTAATATTTTGTTGGACTTCGCTGACGTGTTTCCACAAGACATGCCACCGGGATTACCACCTATTCGAGGGATTGAGCATCAAATTGACTTAATTCCCGGTGCATCATTACCCAACCGTGTACCATACCGTACCAATCCAGAGGAGAGGAAGGAGATTATGCGTCGAGTACAAGAGCTGCTCGACAAAGGTTATATACGTGAATCTCTTAGTCCTTGTGTCGTTCCTATTATACTAGTGCCTAAAATGGATGGTACATTGCGTATGTGTGTGGATTGTAGAGGCATTAATAATATTACTATTCGTTATCGTCATCCTATTCCTAGGCTAGATGATATGCTTGATGAATTGAGTGGCTCTACAATATTTCTCCAAAGTTGATTTGCGTAGTGGATACCATCAAATTCGTATGAAATTGGGAGATGAATGGAAAAAAACATTTAAAACTAAGTTTGGATTATATGAGTGGTTAGTCATGCATTTTGGGTTAACTGATTCAACTAGTACTTTCATGAGATTAATGAACGAAGTTTTACGTGCTTTCATTGGACGATTTGTGGTAGTTTACTTTGATGACATATTGATTTATAGCAAATCTTTGGAGGAAAATTTGGAACATTTACGTGCTGTTTTTATTGCTCTACATGATACACGTTTGTTTGGTAACCTTGGAAAGTGCACCTTTTGCAGCGACCGATTATCTTTTCTTGGCTATGTTGTTACTCCACAGGGAATTGAAGTTGATAAAGCCATGATTGAAGCTATTGAGAGTTGGCCGCAGCCCAAAACGGTCACACAAGTGAGGAGTTTCCTTGGCCTCGCTGGATTCTATAGGCGTTTTGTGAGAGATTTCAACACCATTGCTGCACCTCTCAACGAGCTTACAAAGAAGGATGTGCCTTTTGTTTGGGGTACCGCACAGGAAGAAGCCTTCACGGTATTGAAAGATAAGTTGACACATGCTCCTTTGCTCCAACTTCCTGATTTTAATGAGACTTTTGAGCTTGAATGTGATGCTAGTGGAATTGGATTAGGAGGTGTGTTATTACAAGATGGTAAATCTGTTGCATACTTTTCTGAAAATTGAGTGGGCCTAGTCTGAACTATTCTACTTATGATAAAGAATTATATGCTCTTGTTCGGACCTTAGAAACATGGAAACATTATTTATGGCCAAAGGAATTTGTTATACATTTTGATCATGAATCTTTGAAACACATTGAAAATCAAGCAAAACTGAACCGTCGACATGCTAAATGCATTGAGACTTTCCCTTATGTCATTAAACACAAGAAGGGTAAAGAAAATGTTATAGCTGATGCATTGTCTCGTCGTTGTACTATGCTTTCACAACTTGGCTTTAAAATATTTGGTTTGGAGACCATCAAAGATCAATATGTGCATGATGCTGAATTTAAAGATGCATTGTAGAATTGTAAGGAAGGGAGAACTTGGAACAAGTTCGCTCTTATGATGGATTTGTGTTTCGTGCTAACAAGCTATGCATTCCAGCTAGCTCCGTTCGTCTTTTGTTGTTGCAGGAGGCGCATGGAGGAGGATTAATGGGACACTTTGGCGTCAAGAAGACGGAGGATATACTTGGTACACATTTATTTTGGCCAAAGATGAGACCGAATGTTGAGCGTTTTGTTGCTCGCTGCACTACATGTCAAAAAGCTAAGTCACGACTCAATCCTCATGGTTTATATATGCATTTGCCTGTACCTAATGTTCCTTGGGAGGATATATCTATGGGCTTTGTTTTAGGTTTACCTCAAACAAACAAGGGGAGGGATAGCATATTTGTTGTCGTGGATAGGTTCTCGAAAATGGCACACTTTATACCATGTCATAAAAGCGATGATGCTGTTAATGTCGCTGATTTGTTCTTTTGTGAAATTATTCGCTTGCATGGTGTGCCACTTTTGGAGATGTTTATGGGCTAAGTTGGGGACTAAACTGCTTTTTAGTACTACTTCTCACCCCCAAACTGATGGACAAACTTAAGTAGTCAATAGAACATTGTTTACTATGCTTAGGGCTGTTTTGAAGAATAATAAGGAATTGTGGGAAGAATGCTTGCCTCATATTGAATTTGCTTATAAGCATTCATGGCATTCTACTACTAAGATGGGCCCTTTTGAAATTGTGTATGGTTTCCTACCTCATGCACCTATTGATTTGTTGCCTCTTCCATCTTCGGAGTAGGTTAATTTTGATGCGAAAGAACGTCCTGAATGGATTTTAAAAATGCATGAGTTAACTAAGTAAAACATTGAGCGTATGAATGCTAAATATAAACTTGCTGGAGATAAGGGTAGAAAACATGTTGTGTTTGAAGCTGGAGATCTTGTTTGGTTACATTTGCGTAAGGATAGATTTCCTAATTTGCGAAAATCAAAACTAATGCCACGTGCTGATGGTGCTTTTAAGGTGTTAGGGAAAATAAATGATAATGCATATAAACTTGAGCTGCCTGCAGATTTTGGGGTTAGTCCCTATTTTAACATTGCAGATTTGAAGCCTTAATTGGGTGAGGATGATGAACTTTCGTTGAGGATGACTTCATGTCAAGAAGGGGAGGATGATGAGGACATCAATACCATTGTTACACCCACAGCCCCTGCTGCTATACATACTGGACCAATTACTAGAGCTCGCGCACGCCAATTCAATTATCAGGTACTTTCGTTTCTAGGTAACGATTCTAATGTTCATGAGAATATGATGCTGCCTAAATTGGATACATTTGTTTTGCTTACAAATGAAGGGCCTAGCTTGGACAAGAAAGTGAACCTTGGAGCAAGTTCAAGCATGGAGATGATGGCATGCGCAAGGGGATTAAGAACGGAGTTACAAGTGATGATTTCAGGACTTTGAAGCCACCATAATGAGTGCATGAAGCCTTGGACGAAATATACAAGATGCCACTTCATAAATTTCGTCCAGAGTCTATTCTAGGTGCTGCGTCACCTTATTATTGGGCCAGGCCCATGTATTTTTGAAATACTTAAGTATAGGCTGTTTTTAGAGTCCGTATGTGTGGGGAAACAAGAGTTAGGGTTGGTTTCGGACCCCTCCTCCAAGGGCCACGAAATTCCCCCCTCTTCCTCCATCTATACAACACCTAGGGTGTCGTTAGACTTTGGGTTTTGTTTAGATTAAAAGTTCGCCAAAGCTGCAACTTCGCGTACTTCGTTTATGTCCAACGACCAGACCAAGACGTCACAGAACCCCACCTTCATTAATAAAGCTTTCCTCTTTAATTCGCAATATCCAGATTGCAATCTCAGTTTCTTGCTTGTTCTTCGTTTGCTCGCAGGAAATAGACCCTCGTGGTCAGGTTGATCATGCTCTGGCATGGTCAATAACCCTTGGAAGTTGGTTTAGCGATTGCTAAGGCGCAACGTCTTCGCACGTTCGTAGTTGGATCGTCAAAGTCGACTCCCACAGAAAACGATATCTATCTCATCGACACATCGGGACACCTTCAGCTCTATCAGTCATATTTGTAAACGATCATTGTTCCTTTTGTAGAGAGAGCAGCACAGGATTGCGACCGAAAGCGACTCCCCATATGAGGGCCAAGTGGAACACCCCATTCAACCGGGTGTTGAGCATATTGAAACGACTCCTGGTGGACAGTCGGACGTCGTATGGACGCGTGCACAGTGTCGGAGACGGCACAACATGGAAGAAGTACTACCATGAGACCACAGATGAGAGAAAGGAAAGACGGAGGTTAATTAAAGAAAACATCGACAAAGAAGTTTGAGATTGCGGTCGAGAAGAAATCAGTTGGGACAGTGGAAACAATGGTAGCTGCCGCAAAACAGGTGATTGCAGATATGCCTAGTGCCTTGGTTCCGACCATTTTCAATTGGAGCAGGCAAAATCCATAAAAAATACAGCAGACTTTCCCCTTTCCGACTTTTTCAGGAGCAGCTCGACTAGCATTGCACCATCACCTGCTCCCACACTGGTTCCTGCACCGGCTCCCGCTTCTGCTCATAGCAGCCCGTCCTTCATCTCGGACGTGCTCAGAGGTGCTTCGTCTTGGCTGAGCTCGACGCCCTCACGGTATCTGTCACATTGGCCCTCTTCAATAAATATATAATCTCCCGTTTCCATTGCCTTTCGGATGTCTCACGTTGCATACATGTCTTTGCAGGCCGACGTAACCCCGTGCTCCATATTGTACATCATCGGTGGCCAGAAGGTGGACGTGGGGAAGGCGATGGTAATGAAGCTGAAGGAACCATTGTTCCACAGTCGGCCGACCCCCCCTGACGTCTTCAAGGTTTCTGTGGTCAGTGTCAAACCGGGCCATGAGAATTTGGCTCCTCCGGTAATAGGGGGGTGACGGCGAGAACCCGCAGCGGCTTGGTGGTTGCAATGGGTGGGTCCTGTTGTGTCCAAAGAGTCTAGCTCATCTAGAGGCGGCCGGGAGCACACCCTCGAGCATGCAGCTTCAGCAAGGTATGAACATCAACACCCCACCTGCCCAATTAGCGTCGGCTGTTGTGTTGGGTGATAGCAGACGGGGTGAGGAAGAGGCTCCATTACTCGCTGATCACGTCGCCATAGATGAGGATGACGATAAAACTGAACAGTATCTCAATACTGGCGCCTATGATGAGTACTCAGGGTTTGAGCGTCATGAGTCGGTGCATGAATTTCTGCCTCTAGAGGCTGAACATATTATAGACGAACCTCCAGTAGGAAAGACGCATGGTAAGAGGTGGAGGAAAGGCAACAAAGCTGCTCTATGATCCAACTGCCTCAACAGCCTAGGGTTAAAGACCGTATACCTATCCCCGGTGCGGCAAAATGGCATGTCACAGGTGAACCTATCCTACCTAAGGCAGCGTTAGAGGACACACACGGCAATCTAAGGAGACTTCATGAGGATGTGTTGCGGAGAGAGAAAAGCCGCATCGCCTGGAAAATCCAGGATACCCACTCTATGTGGTTAACGTGCCGCGGCAAAGCTCGTACGTCCACTCATGCCCCGCGGACAAGTTCTTCCTTCGATTCGATTACATCTTCGACATGTTTCACTTGAAGAAGCTGGATTTTACATTTGTCCGCCTTTATGCCTTGTACATGAACTACATCATCGGGATTGACCAGATACCTTATATGTGTGTTGCTGACCCGTAGTACATGCATGAGGGCTTCTCATGCCTTATCATCCCTTGTAATTCATCCGCTCAGATATCCTTCCTTCGATTTCAATCATTCATTTGCACGGGGGAGGCTAATTAATTTGAGGTGTACTTATTTTTGCGTAGCGGCGGGCGCGCCGTCCTCATCATCCTTTGCCACCGATACTCACACACTCTTTACTTGGACTCGTCAAAGAACATGAACAAAAAGGATTACACCCACATCAAGTCTGTTCTCGACAGTGCTATGTTTTACTATGGCGTACGGGGTGGAGAGGTCAAGGACAAGAAGAAAAGGGACGACAGGCCCGCCTTCGGCTATAAGACTGACTTCTGATGCATCCAGCAACCGAGTGATTCTCTTAGTGATGGATTCTATGTCCTACACCACATGCTGGAGTACAGACGGGATCATCAAGACCTTCGCATGTCACCTAAATCCGGTGATGCTCATATTCTGCAATGGGCAAAGAACGTAGGAGATATCCCGGATCATCGACTTCGAGCTAAGTTCTATCACATCCAGCATGAACTTGCCGAAGTCATCGTGAAGGAGGTCCTCGACAAAACAGGTATGTTCTATGAGGAAGGGAAAATGTCACGGGAAGAAGTCCGAACACGCGTAGCCGCTCAGCCTCTCGACCTGAAGCCTTTCACTAAGCTCGGGGACTATCTCCCTGACTTGGATGGATGGAGCGGCATGTTGGAGTGATTGTCGATATATGACAATGTGTCCGTTTAGTCCATACTTTCTGAATGACGAAACTTTGAGTTATGCATGACAAAACTTTATTTGTGATGTAATTAAATCGTCCTCCTCAACTAGCGAAGATCACTCTGGTTAGGGCATTTTGGGTACGATGAACTTTGTTATTTATGCTTATGATATGTTTCTTCTATTTTTGCCAAGTTTGTCTCTTTCTGTTGCTCAACTATGTATGTTGCATATCATCGACTCATGTGATGATGCAGGTGCATAGATCATCGATGACAAAGAAGTGCAATGCCAGGAGTATACGACGAGTGGCCGGAGTGTCAGGCCCCAGGTGTACCGGTTTTCAGTTTCCGAGCGACAACCAGTAGTTAGTTTAGGTTCACGCTAATGCAAGAGAGGGATACGAACTAATGTACTGCATAGTTCCGCTCTCACTCATAGTGATAGCTCTTCTTTCGTATATCATTGTTTACATGGATGACGATGTAGTTGCAAGTAATCGAGACTTGTATCGCTATTTTCGAGATGATGACGAGAGACCACTTTGTGTTGGATGATGATTATGATGATGACATGATTTGATGTTATGGTTATATTTGTATGTGTATGATATTCTAAAGATTCTATTATAAAGCCTCTTCAAATACAAAACAAATATGCAGAAAAAACAAAAACAAATAAAATTAGCAGTAGTGAGTGGAGAAAAGTTAGTACCAGCGTGCCACTAGCAGTAGCGCGATCTAATAAAGAGCGCTAAAGCTATTAGCAGTAGCGTGCTTCCATACAACTCGCTGCTGCTACACTTGTATAGCAGTAGCGCAGGCAGACACGCGCTGCTACTACAGGATAGCTGTAGCGCCGCATCAGTAGCGCGGGACCCCATGCTACTGCTATACCTAAAACATGTGCTACTGTTAGGCTTTTCCCTAGTAGTGATTCTCTGGGGACAATAGAGTGCTCAGCCATCAACGCATTCACCTGATTTAAGCCTCGGAACCTCAAGTGCGCTCAGCCATGGCGCATTCTCTAGGGACAATAGAGCGCTCAGCAATTTGATGCATCCACATGAGAAAAAAGTCCCGAGCCTACATCTACAAAGACTCACCACTTGCCTTGAACGGTGTTGAAGTACTATAACGATTAATTCTGATCCACTTCACACTCCAGACAATCTATATGATTAACGAGGGCACCGATAAATAATTATACTCACATAACACCACAATAAAGTCAACAGCAAGGAAATCAAATAAAACTCGAATAACAGAACATATCAGTAGGTATATAATATCTACATGCTAGTAGGATCACAGTGCAAAAGGGCCTCCAGAAAATAAATTTTTAATTTGACCAAATTCAAATCTAAACAGTTCAAAAATGTGAAATTTTGGTTCTATAGTATTCTAATGGTCACTACGAGTACACATGAAAAAGAAACGATGCATTTGAATATATGGATAAATAGATATAGCTAAACGAAATTTGGGTGAAAAATTTGCCCAAAACGGTTTTCAGGTACTACAGCAACTGTAGCATCTTGCCACGTGTCGCTCTATGATACGTCTCCAATGTATCTATAATTTATGAAGTATTCATGTTGTTATATTATCATTCTTGGATGTTTTACAATCATTTTATATCAACTTTATATCATTTTTTGTGACTAACCTAATGACCAAGTGACAGTTGCTGTTTTTTGCTTGATTTTCACATAGCAGGAAATCAATATCAAACGGATTCCAAACACCGCAGAACTTTTTTTTGTGGATTTTTTACAGACGAAAAGATATCAAATGGGCCAGAGTAGCACCTAGGGGGTGCCCCGAGGGGGGCACAACCCACCAGGGCGCGCCTAGGCCCCCAGGCGCGCCCCGGTGGGTTGGGACCACCTCGATGGCTTCCCGTACCCCCTCTTCGCCCTATAAATCATCAAATATTCCAAAAACCCTAGGGGTAACCCTAGATCAGAAGTTCTGCCCTGCAAGGCTCTATAGCCACGAGAAACCAATCTAGGCCCCGTTCCGGCACTCCGCCGGATTGGCAAATCATCACCGGTGGCCATCTTCACCATCCCGGCGGCCACCATGATGAGGAGTGAGTAGTCCACCCTCGGGGTTGAGGGTTTGTACCAGTACCTATGTGTTTAATCTCTCTCTCTTTCTCTCTCTCTCTCTCTCGCGTTCTTGAGATGTCACAATCTTGATGTATCACAGGCTTTGTTAATATAGTTGGATCATATGGTATTTTCCCCTCTCTATCTTGTTGTGATGAATTGCGTTTTCCCATTGAGATTTTGTTTTATCGGATTGAATACTTTTATGAATTTGAGAGCACTTGATATATGTCTTGCATATGAATACCCGTGGTGACAATGTATTATTTTTATTCACTTGATATATGTATTGGCACTCAACTCACGGATTCCCGAGGTGACATTGGGGTAATCTACACATAGGGGTTGATGCATGTTCTTGTATTTGTTTCTCCGGTAGAAATCTTGGGGCACTCTTTGAGGTTCTTTGTGTTGGATTAAGTACTATGAATCTGAAATTATTTGGTGTTATTTTAGTACGAACTCTTGGATAGATCGATCGTGTCGGCGTCCTGGGAACAAGGGTCCCCAGACTTGCCTGCCTGCGGCCCGCGGCGTGGCTAAGCCTGCAGGCCGTACGGCCCATCTTCACCAATAAAGCATCCGAGACCCTCGCGAGGGTCCAAGCCTCCCGAGGAGGACGACGCAAGACCTCCTCGGGAGTAGCCTAGCTAGTCAGACTCACGAGGAGTGGAGATATCAAGGCGAGGCAAACCTCACGAGACCCTCATGACATGAGCCATGACAGACGGCACCAGGCGGGCGCCAGCGCACACAGCGTCCTTGTTTCCTCTTTGGTGCTAAGGAGGCCAGCGCAGGCGAAGAGTACCGAGGCATCAGGCAAAGGTTGCTATATTGGTGCAACGAGACCAAGACCAGGAGGACGGCAAGACGGAGGTCATTGTGGAGCCCAAGACGGTGTCACCACCAGAGCCTTTGGCAGGCGAAGACCACTTTTGTCCGGATAGCTTGTACTAGTTGTCCCCCTTCGAATTAGCCCGCCATTATTGGCTCCCATCCCTCTCGATATTTGGGAAGAGGACCAGGGCCAATATAAATAGGGCTAGCCACCACCTTAGCAAAGGGAGAAGGGGAGAGGACGGATCACGAAGGCACAGATCATTCAGGGACAAATCATTCAGACCACCCACACACACACAAGCTCACCGAGCTCAAGAACACCTCAACCTCAGGAGGCCGTTCTTCCCTTGTACTGTTCATAATCAGCCCTAGAGGCAATCCACCACCACCACATTGGAGTAGGGTATTACACTACAACGATGGCCCGAACCAGTATAAATCTTGCGTCTTTCTGTGTTCTGAGTTCGTCGAGTTCGTCTGCGAGATCTTAGTGAGCTAGGGAGTAGATTGGTAGGAAGGAAAGACTTCGCGCGCACCCCAGTGTTCGAACCTTAAGGGTTTGCCGGAACCCCACATCCGAAATTTGGCGCGCCAGGTAGGGGTGCGCCGTAGCCTCCCTTCCATCAGGTCGTCGCTCCGTCGTCTCCATGGCGGACGCTCGCCGTGCTTGAGCTGAGCGTCGGGCTGCCCTCACCGCCCGCGTCGCTCAAACGGCTCCCGTCGGCGGGCCACATCGTCGTTCTCCGTCCCCCGCCGCCAACGCTGTGACCGGCCCAGCGGGGAACGAGCAGCAGGCGCCCTCGCTGCATCCTTCGGTGCGGCAGGATGGCCGCAACGCCACTCCATCGCTGACCCCTGTCGGTTCTTCATCTCACGCGCACCGCGCTCCCATGGAGGCACGAGCTGCGCTCCTCGCAGCAAACGAGTTCCTGCGCTACCGCCCCATCGACGACCTCTACGAGGAGTGGCTCGAACGCGTCGCCGAGCTCGTCCACACCGCGGGGGTGATGAGGACATCAATACCATTGTTAAACCCACAACCCCTGCTGCTATACATACTGGACTAATTACTAGAGCTCGCGCACGCCAATTGAATTATCAGGTACTTTCGTTTCTTGGTAACGATTCTAATGTTCATGATAATATGATGCTGCCTAAATTGGATACATTTGTTTTGCTTACAAATGAAGGGCCTACCTTGGACAAGAAAGATGAACCTTGGAGCAAGTTCAAGCATGGAGATGATGGAATGCGCAAGGGGATCAAGAACGGAGTTACAAGTGATGATTTCAGGACTTTGAAGCCACCATAAGGAGTGCATGAAGCCTTGGACGAAATATACAAGATGCCACTTCATAAATGTCGTCTAGAGGCTATTTTAGGTGCTGCATCACCTTATTATTGGGCCAGGCCCATGTATTTTCGAAATACTTAAGTATAGGCTGTTTTTAGAGTCCGTATGTGGGGAAACAAGAGCTAGGGTTAGTTTCGGACCCCTCCTCCAAGGGCCACGAAATCCCCCCTCCTCCTCCATATATACAACCCTTAGGGCGTCGTTTAGACTTTGGGTTTTGTTTAGATTAAAAGTTCTCCACAGCTGCAACTTCGCGTACTTCGTTTGTGTTCAATGACCAGACCAAGGCGTCACAGAACCCCACCTTGATCAATAAAGCTTTCATCTTATATTCGCAATATCCAGATTGCAATCTCAGTTTCTTGCTTGTTCTTTGTTTTCTCGCAGGAAACAGACCCTCGTGGTCAGGTTAATCATGCTCCAGCATGGTCAATAACCCTTGGAAGTTGGTTTAGCGATTGCTAAGGCACGACGTCTCGCACGTTCGTAGTCAGATCGTCAAGGTCGACTCCCATAGAAAACAATAGCCACCATCTCATCGAAACATCGGGACACCTTCACCTCTATCAAGTGGTATCAGGTTTCCAGGTTGCTCGGTGAGATTTTACAGTTTTTCATATTTTAGATCAAGTCTTTTCTTTGTACCTATAGTCCATGAAACAGCCAAAAGAATTAGGGTTAGTTCATCCTATCCGAACCAATCTAAGCCTTTGCATAATCTTTTCTGTATTTTCTTTGTTGAGTTTGTGGTTGCATCGTCGTGTCAAACTGCTGGTCTTAGCGTCTAGTCCTTTAGAGTTTTGAGTTCTATTCACAGGTTGTCACGTCGCCGCTGCCATATATCACCACCGCATCATCATCATCGCTGGTGCCATATACTACCACCACACCAACTTCATCGTCGCTGCCATATTCACGACCACATATTCACCACCAATCCGAGTCCATATACGCCACCACATATCCGCCGCCATCACGCCAATCCGAGTCCACCTGCAACATATATCCGCCATCCGTCTCATTTCCACCAGATTCATCGCCGCCACCAGTCCGAGATTCCACCAGATTCATCTCCGCCACCAGTCCTAGTCCGGATCAAGTAATTGTTGCTTTGTTTTCGATTTCCAGATCATGCAATACTTCGAGTCGTGACAGAGTAGGACTCCTGAGATTCTATGCTACCCACAGAAGAAAAATAGTTCCAAACTCAAAAAAACTAAGTCTGGAAAATTCGGGCTAGGCAGTTTTTAGACCATTTGTAGACTTTTCCGAAAAAAAGTTGTTGCAAAGCACAAAAAGAAACAAAAAAAGAGGAAAAAAGTGCAAAAAAGTGACAAAAAATTCAGAGCGTGCTCCTCCCTTGTTTACGTGCAGCACCGTGATTTTGTTAGTGTTCTAGGCTCGCGTCTCTAGTACGGTCTAGCCTAGGACCAGCATAGTACCATCGTTGAGCGTTTATTCAACTTTGCATCTCTAAATTGATTATTGCTGACCCTTTTTGCTACCATATTATAAGCCTTCCCAGCTCCACATACATCTAAGTCGTGCGTTTGACTCTCCCTGGTAATCGCTCTATCCAAGCTTTTAGAATTTTGACTACGACGGTTGCCTATCACTGCCTGCTACTGGTAAGAACTAGTAAGAATTTGAGATTTGCTTGACGGATTTGTGACATCCACCACCACCTCTTATTAGTAGTCTGTAGGATCATATTCTTGTGTGTTTCCATTGCTGCTAACCATGGCAGGATCACAAGCTGACGAGACTGACTGGGAGAACATGACAAATAAGGAGTTGTATGACAAATTTCAGCAAATGATGAGTGGACAGGTGCAAGATGAGCTAAACAGATTTGAAGAGGCCATGGAGAACATAGATGGCATGGAGAAGATGTTCGAAACAAAGCTCGATAACAAGTTTAATGAATTGCTCTCACGTCTTCCACCACCACCACCGGCTGCACCTAACGCACCTCAACAACAACAACAACAACAACAATAACAACGTTGCCTTCCAAATCAAGTGGGACGAGCACAGCGCGTTCCCATTGACCCAGGGCAAAATTCTGGTGCCGCTGTTGATGCTTCTGTAGCTCCTTCTGCTACTGCAGAGGTGGAGGACCATTATGAGGATGAGGTTGACCAAAATCAGAACTACGTGCAACCACCAGCACCACCACCACCAGGTCGTCCTCATGCATATCATCGCAACGGTAGGGCTGCACCACCACTTGAGGTACATGACCATCTTCCTAAACTAAAATTGAATATTTCACCATTTGAGGGTAGATATGTTCCTGATATATATCTTACTTGGGAGTTAGAAACTGAACAACGATTTACATGTTTACAATATCCCGAGGAGAGACGTGTTCCTGCTGCTGTTTGTGCTTTCACTAGCTTTGCATGTGTTTGGTGGTCTGAACATTGTAGAATATACCCTATTCTAGCTACTTGGGCTGCTTTGAAAACTGCTATGCGTACTCGTTGGGTTCCACCATATTATCAATGTGAATTACTTCAAAAATTGCAGCGTTTAAGACAAGGAAAACATTCTATAGAAGAATATTATCAGGAATTACAAATTGGCATGATTAGATGTGGTATTGTTGAGGAGAATGAAGCTATGCTTGCACGTTTTATGGGTGGATTAAATAGAGAGATTCAGACCATTCTAGAGTATAAGGAGTATACTAATATTACTTGTTTATTCCATCATGCTTGTAAAGCTGAACGTGAAGTGCAGGATCGACATGCGTTGTCGCGAATTAACTTTTCTACAGGTCGATCTTCATCATGGACACCACGTGCATCCTCTACTTCCACTCCACCAGCACCTCCATCAGGTGCCACCTCCAGCCGTGATACAAGAGAGCAGGCACAACCGCCACTATCTGCGAAGAGCACACCTGCCAGACCTGCGCAGAGCTCTTCTTCTTCCATGGCATCAACATGGCACACACGTGATATTATTTGTCGTCGTTGTAAGGGAAGAGGACATTTTGTGAGAGAATGCCAATCTCAGCGTGTGATGATTGCTACTGAGGATGGTGGGTATGAGTCCGCTAGTGACTATGATGAGGAGACTTTGGCTCTTATTACACATGAAGAACACGGTGGAGAGGATTCTGATCATGAGACGCAATACATGGCTGCTGAAGATGCTGACAGGTATGAATGTTTAGTTGCTCAACGTGTTTTGAGTGTGCAGGTTACACAAGCTGAGCAAAATTAGCGGCATAATTTGTTCCATACAAAGGGAGTTGTGAAGGAACGTTCTGTTCGCGTCATCATAGATGGAGGGAGCTGCAATAACTTGGCTAGCATGGAGATGGTGGAGAAGCTATCTCTCACCACAAGACCACATCCACATCCTTACTACATCCAATGGTTCAACAACAGCGGCAAGGTTAATGTAACACGTACTGTTCGTGTGCATTTTAGTATCTCTACATATGCTGATTATGTTGATTGTGATGTGGTACCTATGAAAGCATGTTCCTTATTACTTGGTAGACCATGGAAATTTGATAAAAATTCTGTACACCATGGTAGAAACAATCATTATACTATTGTGCATAAGGATAAAAATATTACATTGCTTCCTATGACTCCTGATTCCATTTTGAAAGATGATATTAATAGAGCTAATAAAGCAAAACAGGAGAAAAATATGAGTGAAAATCAGATTGTGGAAATAGAATTTGAGCAACAAATGAAGCCTAATAATAAACCATCTAGTGTTGCTTCTGAAATTAAATTGAAAAGTGCATGTTTACTTGCCACCAAATCTGATATTGATGATCTAGATTTTAGCAAATCTGTTTGCTATGCTTTTGTGTGCAAAGAGGCATTATTTTTATTCAAGGACGTGCCTTCCTCTTTTCCTCCTGCTGTCACTAACATTTTGCATGAGTTCGCTGACGTCTTTCCACAAGACGTGCCACCGGGATTACCACCTATTCGAGGGATTGAGCATCAAATTGTCTTAATTCCCGGTGCATCATTACCCAACCGTGCACCATACTGTACCAATCCAGAGGAGATGAAGGAGATTATGCGTCAAGTACAAAAACTGCTTGACAAAGGTTATATACGCGAATCCCTTAGTCCTTGTGTTGTTCCTATAATTTTAGTGCTGAAAAAGGATGGTACATCGCGTATGTGCGTGTATTGTAGAGGCATTAATAATATTACTATTCATTATCGTCATCCTATTCCTAGGCTAGATGATATGCTTGATGAATTGAGTGGCTCTACAATATTCTTCAAAGTTGATTTGCGTAGTGGATACCATCAAATTCGTATGAAATTGGGAGATGAACGGAAAACAACATTTAAAACTAAGTTTGGATTATATGAGTGGTTAGTCTTGCCTTTTTGGTTAACTAATGCACCTAGTACTTTCATGAGGTTAATGAACGAAGTTTTACGTGCTTTCATTGGACGATTTGTGGTAGTTTACTTTGATGACATTTTGATTTATAGCAAATCTTTGGAGGAACATTTGGAACATTTACGTGCTGTTTTTATTGCTCTACGTGATGCAAGTTTGTTTGGTAACCTTGGAAAGTGCACCTTTTCCAGCGACCGAGTATCTTTTCTTGGCTATGTTGTTACTCCACAGGGAATTGAAGTTGATAAAGCCATGATTGAAGCTATTGAGAGTTGGCCGCAGCCCAAAACGGCCACACAAGTGAGGAGTTTCCTTGGCCTCGCTGGATTCTATAGGCGTTTTGTGAGAGATTTCAGCACCATTGCTGCACCTCTCAACGAGCTTACAAAGAAGGATGTGCCTTTTGTTTGGGGTACCGCATAGGCAGAAGCCTTCACGGTATTGAAAGATAAGTTGACACATGCTCCTTTACTACAACTTCCTGATTTTAATGAGACTTTTGAGCTTGAATGTGATGCTAGTGGAATTGGATTAGGTGGTGTGTTATTACAAGATGGCAAACCTGTTGCATATTTTCTGAAAAATTGAGTGGGCCTAGTCTGAACTATTCTACTTATGATAAAGAATTATATGCTCTTGTTCGGACCTTAGAAACATGGCAACATTATTTATGGCCAAAGGAATTTGTTATACATTCTGGTCATGAATCTTTGAAACACATTAAAAGTCAAGCAAAACTGAACCGTAGACATGCTAAATGGGTTGAATTCATTGAGACTTTCCCTTATGTCATTAAACACAAGAAGGGTAAAGAAAATGTTATTGCTGATGCATTGTCTCGTTGTTGTACTATGCTTTCACAACTTGGCTTTAAAATATTTGGTTGGGAGACCATCAAAGATCAATATGTGCATGGTGCTGAATTTAAAGATGTATTGCAGAATTGTAAGGAAGGGAGAACTTGGAACAAGTTCGCTCTTATGATGGATTTGTGTTTCGTGCTAACAAGCTATGCATTCCAGCTAGCTCCGTTCGTCTTTTGTTGTTGCAGGAGGCGCATGGAGGAGGATTAATGGGACACTTTGGCATCAAGAAGACGGAGGATATACTTGCTACACATTTATTTTGGCCAAAGATGAGACCGAATGTTGAGCGTTTTGTTGCTCGCTGCACTACATGTCAAAAAGCTAAGTCATGACTCAATCCTCATGGTTTATATATGCATTTTCCTGTACCTAATGTTCCTTGGGAGGATATATCTATGGGCTTTGTTTTAGGTTTACCTCAAACAAAGAAGGGGAGGGATAGCATATTTGTTGTCGTGGATAGGTTCTCGAAAATGGCACACTTTATACCATGTCATAAAAGCGATGATGCTGTTAATGTCGCTGATTTGTTCTTTCGTGAAATTATTCGCTTGCATGGTGTGCCAAATACTATTGTTTCAGATCGTGATACTAAATTTCTTAGCCACTTTTGGATATGTTTGTGGGCTAAGTTGGGGACTAAACTGCTTTTTAGTACTACTTGTCACCCCCAAACTGATGGACAAACTTAAGTAGTCAATAGAACATTGTCTACTATGCTTAGGGCTGTTTTGAAGAATAATAAGAAATTGTGGGAAGAATGCTTGCCTCATATTGAATTTGCTTATAAGAGTTCATGGCATTCTACTACTAAGATGTGCCCTTTTGAAATTGTGTATGGTTTCCTACCTCATGCACCTATTGATTTGTTGCCTCTTCCATCTTCGGAGTAGGTTAATTTTGATGCGAAAGAACGTCCTGAATGGATTTGAAAAATGCATGAGTTAACTAAGTAAAACATTGAGCGTATGAATGCTAAATATAAACTTGCTGGAGATAAGGGTAGAAAACATGTTGTGTTTGCAGCTGGAGATCTTGTTTGGTTACATTTGCGTAAGGATAGATTTCCTAATTTGCGCAAATCAAAACTAATGCCACGTGCTGATGGTCCTTTTAAGGTGTTAGGGAAAATAAATGATAATGCATATAAACTTGAGCTACCTGCAGATTTTGGGGTTAGTCCCACTTTTAACATTGCAGATTTGAAGCCTTAATTGGGTGAGGATGATGAACTTTCGTTGAGGATGACTTCATGTCAAGAAGGGGAGGATGATGAGGACATCAATACCATTATTACACCCACAACCCCTGCTGCTATACATACTGGACCAATTATTAGAGCTCGCGCACGCCAATTCAATTATCAGGTACTTTCGTTTCTAGGTAACGATTCTAATGTTCATGAGAATATGATGCTGCCTAAATTGGATACATTTGTTTTGCTTACAAATGAAGGGCCTAGCTTGGACAAGAAAGATGAACCTTGGAGCAAGTTCAAGCATGGAGATGATGGCATGCGCAAGGGGAACAAGAACGGAGTTACAAGTGATGATTCCAGCACTTTGAAGCCACCATAATGAGTGCATGAAGCATGGGACGAAATATACAAGATGCTTTCACAACTTGACTTTGAAATATTTTGTTTGGAGACCATCAAAGATCAATATGTGCATGATGCTGAATTTAAAGATGTATCGCAGAATTGTAAGAAAGGGAGAACTTGGAACAAGTTTGTTCTTAACGATGGATTTGTGTTTCATGCTAACAAGGTATGCATTCCAGCTATCTCCTTTCGTCTTTTGTTGTTGCAGGAGGCGCATGGAGGAGGATTAATGGGACAGTTTAGCGTCAAGAAGACGGATGATATACTTGGTAGGCATTTCTTTTGGCCAAAGATGAGACGGGATGTTGAGCGTTTTGTTCCTCGTTGCACTACATGTCAAAAAGCTAAGTCATGACTCAATCCTCAAGGTTTATATATGCCTTTGCCTGTACCTAGTGTTCCTTGGGAGGATATATCTATTGACTTTGTTTTAGGTTTACCTCGAACAAAGAAGGGGAGGGATAGCATATTTGTTGTCGTGGATAGGTTCTTGAAAATGGCACACTTTATACCATGTCATAAAAGCGATGATGCTGTTAATGTTGCTGATTTGTTCTTTCGTGAAATTGTTCGCTTGCATGGTGTGCCAAATACTATTGTTTCAGATCGTGATACTAAATTTCTTAGCCACTTTTGGAGCTGTTTATGGGCTAAGCTAGGGACTAAACTGCTTTTTAGTACTACTTGCCACCCCCAAACTGATGGACAAACTTAAGTAGTCAATAGAACATTGTCTACTATGCTTAGCGCTGTTTTGAAGAATAACAAGAAAGTGTGGGAAGAATGCTTGCCTCATATTGAATTTGCTTATAATCGTTCATTGCATTCTACTACTAAGATGTGCCCTTTTGAAATTGTGTATGGTTTCCTACCTCGTGCACCTATTTATTTGCTGCCTCTTCCATCTTCGGAGAAGGTTAATTTTGATGCAAAAGAACATGCTGAATTGATTTTAAAAATGCATGAGTTAACTAAGGAAAACATTGAGCATATGAATGCTAAATATAAACTTGCTGGAGATAAGGGTAGAAAACATGTTGTGTTTGCACCTGGAGATCTTGTTTGGTTACATTTGCGTAAGGATAGATTTCCTAATTTGCACAAATCAAAGCTAATGCCATGTGCTGATGGTCCTTTTAAGTTGTTAAAGAAAATAAATGATAATGCATATAAACTTGAGCTGCCTGCAGATTTTGGGGTTAGTCCCACTTTTAACATTGCAGATTTGAAGCCTTATTTGGGTGAGGACGATGAACTTTCGTCGAGGACGACTTCATTTCAAGAAGGGGAGGATGATGAGGACATCAATACCATTGTTACACCCATAGCCCCTGCTGCTATACATACTGGACCAATTACTAGAGCTCGCGCATGCCAATTGAATTATCAGGTACTTTCGTTTCTTGGTAATGATTCTAATGTTCATGAGAATATGATGCTGCCTAAATTGGATACATTTGTTTTGCTTACAAATGAAGGGCCTACCTTGGCCAAGAAAGATGAACCTTGGCAAGTTCAAGCATGGAGATGATGGAATGCGCAAGGGGATCAAGAACGGAGTTAGAATTGATGATTTCAGGACTTTGAAGCCACCATAAGGAGTGCATGAAGCCTTGGACGAAATATACAAGATGCCACTTCATAAATTTCGACCAGAGGCTATTTTAGGTGCTGCGTCACCTTATTATTGGGGCAGGCCCATGTATTTTCGAAATACTTAAGTATAGGCTGTTTTTTGAGTCCGTATGTGTGGGGAAACAAGAGTTAGGGTTGGTTTTGGACCCCTCCTCCAAGGGCCATGAAATCCCCCCTCTTCCTCCATATATACAACCATTAGGGCGTCGTTTAGACTTCGGGTTTTGTTTAGATTAAAAGTTCGCCATAGCTGCAACTTCGCGTACTTCGTTTGTGTTCAACGACCAGACCAAGGCGTCACAGAACCCCACCTTGATCAATAAAGCTTTCATCTTATATTCGCAATATCCAGATTGCAATCTCAGTTTCTGGCTTGTTCTTTGTTTGCTCGCAGGAAACAGACCCTCGTGGTTAGGTTGATCATGCTCCGGCATGGTCAATAACCCTCGGAAGTTGGTTTAGTGATTGCTAAGGCACGACGTGTCACACGTTCGTAGTCGGATCGTCAAGGTCGACTCCCACAGAAAATGATAGCCACCATCTCATCGAAACATCGGGACACCTTCGCCTCTATCAGGGGGCTCTCCGGCGCCGTCCCACTCTCTGCCTCCCCCTCAACCAGCCGCGGGCGACGGGGCTCATGGCGCGCCTCCACCACCTCAGCCCCAAGAGGTCGCCTTAGCACCAAGGCGCGCGGCTCCGCGACGTGATCCGCCGCGCCCGGTGCTCACGCGTGAAGAGAGAAGCTGCCAGGAAATTCCGCGGCCGCGAGAAGCTGCACCTGCGCTCCCCGCGCCACCTCGTCAAGACCGCGCACCGCCCGCAGTGGTGCAGCGTGATACGTCTCCAATGTATCTATAATTTTTGATTGCTCCATGCTATATTATCTACTGTTCTGGACTATATTGGGCTTTATTTTCCACTTTTATATTATTTTTGGGACTAATCTATTAACCGGAGGCCCAGCCCAGAATTGTTGTTTTTTGCCTATTTCAGTGTTTTGAAGAAACGGAATATCAAACGGAGTCCAAACGGAATAAAACCTTCGGGAACGTGATTTTCTCACCGAACGTGATCCAGGAGACTTGGACCCTTCTCCAAGCAACAAAAGAGACGGTCACGAGGGTGGGGGGGTGCCCCCTGCCTCATGGGCCCCTCGGCGCTCCTCCGGCGTACTCCTTCCTCCTATATATACCTACGTACCCCCAAACGATCAGAAAAGGAGCCAAAAACCTAATTCCACCGCCGCAACTTTCTGTATCCACGAGATCCCATCTTGGGGTCTGTTCCGGAGCTCCGCCAGAAGAGGGCCGTCATCATGGAGGGCTTCTACATCATCCTAGCCCCTCCGATGAAGTGTGAGTAGTTTACCTCAGACCTTCGGGTCTATAGTTAGTAGCTAGATGGCTTGTTCTCTCTCTTTGAATCTCAATACAAAGTTCTCCCCCTCTCTTGTGGAGATCTATTCGATGTAATCTTCTTTTTGCGGTGTGTTTGTTGAGACTGATGAATTGTGGGTTTATGATCAAGAGTATCTATGAATAATATTTGAATCTTCTCTGAATTCTTTTATGTATGATTGGTTATCTTTGCAATTCGAATTATCCGTTTGGTTTGGCCAACTAGATTGGTAGTTCTTGCCATAGGAGAAGTGCTTAGCTTTGGGTTTGATCTTGCGGTGTCCTTTCCCAGTGACAGAAGGGGCAGCAAGGCACGTATTGCATCGTTGCCATTGAGGATAACAAGATGGGGTTTATTTCATATTGCATGAATTTATCTCTCTACATCATGTCATCTTGCTTAAGGTGTTACTCTGTTTTTAACTTAATACTCTAGATGCATGCTGGATAGAGGTCGATGAGTGGAGTAATAGTAGTAGATGCAGAATCGTTTCGGTCTACTTGTCGTGGACATGATGCCTATATACATAATCATGCCTAGATATTCTCATAACTATGCTCAATTCTGTCAATTTCTCAACAGTAATTTGTTCACCCACCGTAGAATACTTATGCTCTTGAGAGAAGCCACTAATGAAACCTATGGCCCCCGGGTCTATTCTCATCATATCAATCTCCATCACTTTAATCTTGCTTTGCCTTTTACTTTGCTTTTACTTTTTACTTTGCATATTTATACCAAAAATATCAAAAATATTATATCTATCAGATCTAACTCTCGTAAGTGACCGTGAAGGGATTGACAACCCCTAATCGCATTGGTTGCAAGTAGCTATCGTTTTGTGCAGGTACGATGGACTTGAGTGTGGCCTCCTACTGGATTAAGACCTTGGTTCTCAAAAACTGAGGGAAATACTTACGCTACTCTGCTGCATCATCCCTTCCTCTTTGGGGAAAACAAATGCAAGCTCAAGACGTAGCAAGAAGGATTTTTGGTGCCGTTGCCGGGGAGTCTACGCAAAAAGTCAACATACCAAGTACCCATCACAATCCCTATCTCTCGCATTACATTATTTTCCATTTGCCTCTCGTTTTCCTCTTCCCCCAATTCACCCCTGCCGTTTTATTCGCCCTCTCTCTCTCTATCCTCCCTCTCTATTTGCCTCTTTTGCCCGCTTGCTTTTTGTTTGCTCGTGTGTTAGATTGCTTGTTTGTCGCGATGGCTCAAGATACTACCAAATTGTGTGACTTCACCAATACCAATAATAATGATTTCCTTAGCACTCCGATTGCTCCTCTTACCGATGCTGAATCTTGTGAAATTAATACTGCTTTGTTGAATCTTGTTACGAAAGATCAATTCGCCGGCCTTCCTAGTGAAGATGCCGCTACTCATCTGAATAGCTTCGTTGATTTATGTGATATGCAAAAGAAAAAAGATGTGAATAATGATGTTGTTAAATTGAAGCTATTTCCTTTTTCTCTTAGAGATCGTGCTAAAGCTTGGTTTTCGTCTTTGCCGAAAAATAGTATTGATTCTTGGGACAAGTGCAAAGATGCTTTTATCTCTAAGTATTTTCCTCCCGCTAAGATCATCTCTCTTAGAAACGATATTATGAACTTTAAACAACTTGATCATGAACATGTTGCACAAGCTTGGGAGAGAATGAAATTAATGATACGTAATTGCCCTACTCATGGTTTTAATTTGTGCATGATCATACAAAAAATTTATGCCGGATTGAATTTTGCTTCTAGAAATCTTTTAGATTCGGCCGCGGGAGGCACTTTTATGGAAATCACTTTAGGAGATGCTACTAAACTCCTAGATAATATTATGGTTAATTATTATCAATGGCATACTGAAAGATCTTCTAGTAAAAAAGTGCATGCGATAGAAGAAATCAATGTTTTGAGTGGAAAGATGGATGAACTTCTGAAATTATTTGCTACTAAGAGTGTTTCTTCTGATCCTAATGATATGCCTTTGTCTACTTTGATTGAGAATAACAATGAATCTATGGATGTGAATTTTGTTGGTAGGAATAATTTTGGTAACAAAGCTTATAGAGGGAATTTTAATCCTAGGCCATATCCTAGTAATCCTTCTAATAATTATGGGAATTCCTACAACAACTCTTATGGAAATTATAATAAGATGCCCTCTGAATTTGAGACTAGTGTTAAAGAGTTTATGAATTCACAAAAGAATTTTAATGCTTTGCTTGAAGAGAAATTGCTTAAAGTTGATGATTTGGCTAGAAACATTGATAGAATTTCTCTTGAGGTTGATTCTTTAAAGCTTAGATCTATTCCTCCTAAGCATGATATCAATGAGTCTCTCAAAGCCATGAGAATTTCCATTGATGTGTGCAAGGAAAGAACCACTAGGATGCGTGCTTCCAAAGATGCCTTTATTAAAGCGTGTTCTTCCAATACCTATGAAAATCAAGATGAAGATCTAAAAGTTATTGATGCGTCTCCTATTAAATCTTTATTTTGCAATATAAATCTTGATGAAACTGAATATGATCTTCCTTTACCTAGAAGGCATTCTAAAAATTCAGAGTATTTAGACCTTAATGATGAAATTGATGAAATTGGGATTGAAAGAAATAAAAATCTAGATGTTGCTAAACCCACTATATTGGATTTCAGGGAATTTAATTATGAAAGTTGCTCTTTAATTGATTGTATTTCCTTGTTGCAGTCCATGCTAAATTCTGCACATGCTTATAGCCAAAATAAAGCCTTCACCGAACATATTGTTTTTGCCTTGATGCAATCTTATGAAGAAAAACTTGAGTTGAAAGTTTCTATCACTAGAAAACTCTATGATGAGTGGGAACCAACTATTAAAATTAAATTAAAGATCATGAGTTTTATGCTTTGTGTGATTTTGGTGCTAGTGTCTCTACTATTCCCAAGACTTTGTGTGATTTACTAGATTTCCGCGATTTTGATGATTGCTCTCTAAACTTGCATCTTGCAGATTCCACTATTAAGAAACCTATGGGAAGGATTAATGATGTTCTTATTGTTGCAAATAGGAATTATGTGCCCATAGATTTCATTGTTCTTGATATAGATTTCAATCCTTCTTGCCCTATTATTCTTGGTAGACCTTTCCTTAGAACGGTTGGTGCGATTATTGATATGAAGGAAGGGAATATTAGATTTAAATTTACATTAAAAAAGGGCATGGAACACTTTCCTAGAAAGAAAATAAAATTACCATATGAAACTATCATGAGAGCCACTTATGGATTGCCTACCAAAGATGGCAATACCTAGATCTATCCTCGCTTTTATGCCTAGCTAGGGGCGTTAAATGATAGCGCTTGTTGGGAGGCAACCCAATTTTATTTTTATTCCTTGCTTTTTTATCCAGCTTAGTAATAAATAAATTACTTAGCCTCTGTTTTTGTTGTGTTTTTTGTGTTTAATTAGCATTTGTGCCAAGTAGAACCGTTGAGAAGACTTGGGGAAAGTCTTGTTGAACTTGCTGTAAAAAACAAGAACTTTAGCGCTCACGAGAACTTCTGTCATTTTTATTTGAAGAGTGATATTTAGTTAATTATTTTTGAAGATGATTAATAGACAAATTCCTCCTGTCCAGAAATTTATTTTAGAATTTTTGGGGTTCCAGATCTTGCGCTAGCTACAGATTACTACAGACTGTTGTGTTTTAGACAGATTCTGTTTTTCGTGTGTTGTTTGCTTATTTTGATGAATCTATGGTTAGTAAAATAGTTTATAATCCATAGAGAAGTTGGAATACAATAGGTTTAACACCAATATAAATAAAGAATGAGTTCATTACAGTACCTTGAAGTGGTCTTTTGTTTTCTTTCGCTAACGGAGCTCACGAGTTTTCTATTTTGAGTTTTGTGTTGTGAAGTTTTCAAGTTTTGGGTGAATTCTTTTGATGGATCATGGAACAAGGAGTGGCAAGAGCCTAAGCTTGGGGTTGCCCATGGAACCCCCAAGATAATCCAAGGACACCAAAAATTCAAAGCTTGGGGATGCCCCGGAAGGCATCCCCTCTTTCGTCCACTTCCATCGGTAATTTACTTGGAGCTATATTTTTATTCACCAACATGATATGTGTTTTTCTTGTAGTGTCTTGTATTATTTGTGTCTTTGTGTCTTAGTATGCCACAATCATCCTTTCTGTACACACCTTTTTATAGAGCCATACATGAATTAAAATTTGATAGAATACTCTATGTGCTTCACTTATATCTTTTGAGCTAAGTAGTTTTGCTCTATGTGCTTCACTTATATGTTTTGAGCATTATAATTTTGCTCTATGTGCTTCACTTAGATCTTTTAGAGAACAGTGGTGGATTTGTTTTAAAGAAACTATTGATCTCTCATGATTCACTTAAATTATTTTGAGAGTCTCTTAATAGCATGGTAATTTGCTTAATAATAATATGCTTGGTATTCAAGATTTGTGAAACTTTCTTTTGAGTGTGAATACTAAGAAAAGATTGAAGCATGATAATTGTTTTGAGATATGGAGGTGATAATATTAAAGTCATGCTAGTTGAGTAGTTGTGAATTTAAATAATACTTGTGTTAAAGTTTGTGATTCCTGTAGCATGCACGTATGGTGAACCGTTATGTGATGAAGTCGGAGCATGATTTATTTATTGATTGTCTTCCTTATGAGTGGCGGTCGGGGACGAGCTATGGTCTTTTCCTACCAATCTATCCCCCAAGGAGCATGCGCGTAATACTTTGCTTTGATAACTTCTAGATTTTTGCAATAAGTATATGAGTTCTTTATGACTAATGTTGAGTCCATGGATCATACGCACTCTCACCCTTCCACATTTGCTAGCCTCTCTAATACCGCGCACCTTTCGCCGGTATCATACACCTACCATATACCTTCCTCAAAATAGCCACCATACCTACCTATTATGGCATTTCCATAGCCATTCCGAGATATATAGCCATGCAACTTTCCACCATCTAGTTCATCATGACACATTCATCATTGTCATATTGCATATCCCGGTACACCGCTGGAGGCATTCATATAGAGTCATATTTTGTTCTAAGTATTGAGTTTTAAGAAAAATAAAAGTGTGATGATCATCATTATTAGAGCATTGTCCCAGCGAGGAAAGAATGATGGAGACTATGATTCCCCCATAAGTCGGGATGAGACTCCAGCCGAAAAATAAAATAAATAAATAAAAGAGGCCAAAGAAGCCCAAATAAAAAGAGGCCATAAAAAAGAGAAAAGGTCCAAATAAAAAAATGATGAGAGAAAAAGAGAGAAGGGACAATGTTACTATCCTTTTACCACACTTGTGCTTCAAAGTAGCACCATGATCTTCATAGTAGAGTGTCTCTCATGTTATCACTTTCATATACTAGTGGGAATTTTTCATTATAGAACTTGGCTTGTATATTCCAATGATGGGCTTCCTCAAATTGCCCTAGGTCTTCATGAGCAAGCAAGTTGGATGCACACCCCCTTAGTTTCTTTTTGAGCTTTCATATACTTATAGCTCTAGTGCATCCGTTGCATGGCAATCCCTACTCACTCACATTGATATCTATTGATGGGCATCTCCATAGCCCGTTGATATGCCTAGTTGATGTGAGACTATCTTCTCCTTTTTGTCTTCTCCACAACCACCATTCTATTCCACCTATAGTGCTATATCCATGGCTCACGCTCATGTATTGCGTGAAGATTGAAAAAGTTTTGAAAAAGTTAGAGTATGAAACAATTGCTTGGCTTGTCATTGGGGTTGTGCATGATTTAAATACTTTGTGCGGTGAAGATAGAGCATAGCCAGACTATATGATTTTGTAGGGATAACTTTCTTTGGCCATGTTATTTTGAGAAGACATAATTGCTTTGTCAGTATGCTTGAAGTATTATTATTTTTATGTCAATATAAACTTTTGTCTTGAATCTTTCCAATCTGAATATTCATACCACAATTAAGAAGATTTGCATTGAAATTATGCCAAGTAGCACTCCGCATCAAAAATTCTCTTTTTATCATTTACCTACTCGAGGACGAGCAGGAATTAAGCTTGGGGATGCCTGATACGTCTCCAACATATCTATAATTTTTTATTGCTCCACACTATATTATCTACTGTTTTGGACTATATTGGGCTTTATTTTCCACTTTTATATTAATTTTGGGACTAACCTATTAACCGGAGGCCCAACCCAGAATTGCTATTTTTTTTGCCTATTTCAGTGTTTCAAAGAAACGGAATATCAAATGGAGTCCAAACGGAATAAAACCTTCGGGAACGTGATTTTCTCACCGAATGTGATCCAGGAGACTTGGACCCTGCTCCAAGGAACAAAAGAGGCGGTCACGAGGGTGGGCCCCCCCTAGGGCGCGCCCCCTGCCTCGTGGGCCCCTCGGTGCTCCTCCGGCGTACTCCTTCCTCCTATATATACCTACGTACCCCCAAACGATCAGAAAAGGAGCCAAAACCTAATTCCATCGCCGCAACTTTCTGTATCCACGAGATCCCATCTTGGGGCCTGTTCCGGAGCTCCGCCGGAAGAGGGCCGTCATCACGGATGGCTTCTACATCATCCTAGCCCCTCCAATGAAGTTTGAGTAGCTTACCTCAGACCTTCGGGTCCATAGTTAGTAGCTAGATGGCTTGTTCTCTCTCTTTGAATCTCAATACAAAGTTCTCCCCCTCTCTTGTGGAGATCTATTCGATGTAATCTTCTTTTTGCGGTGTGTTTGTTGAGACCAATGAATTGTGGGTTTATGATCAAGTCTATCTATGAATAATATATGAATCTTCTCTGAATTCTTTTATGTATGATTGGTTATCTTTGCAAGTCTCTTCGAATTATCCGTTTGGTTTGGCCAACTAGATTGGTAGTTCTTGCCATAGGAGAAGTGCTTAGCTTTCGGTTCGATCTTGCGGTGTCCTTTCCCAGTGACAGAAGGGGCAGCAAGGCACGTATTGCATCGTTGCCATCGAGGATAACAATATGGGGTTTATTTCATATTGCATGAATTTATCTCTCTACATCATGTCATCTTGCTTAAGGCGTTACTCTATTTTTAACTTAATACTCTAGATGCATGCTAGATAGCAGTCGATGAGTGGAGTAATAGTAGTAGATGTAGAATCGTTTCGGTCTACTTGTCACGGACGTGATGCCTATATACATGATCATGCCTAGATATTCTCATAACTATGCTAAATTCTGTCAATTGCTCAACAGTAATTTGTTCACCCACCATAGAATACTTATGCTCTTGAGAGAAGCCACTAGTGAAACCTATGGCCCCCGGGTCTATTCTCATCATATCAATCTCCATCACTTTAATCTTGCTTTGCTTTTTTACTTTGCTTTTACTTTTTAATTTGCATCTTTATACCAAAAATACCAAAAATATTATATCTATCGGATCTCACTCTCGTAAGTGACAGTGAAGGGATTGACAACCCCTAAGCGCGTTGGTTGCGAGTAGCTATCGTTTTGTGCAGGTACGAGGGACTTGAGCGTGTGATCGGTTGTACCGCTAGGAGCTTAGGTACCGGTTTCTGGGGGGTGTACATGAAGGAAGGGAGCGGTTGTACCGGTCTTGTCGCAGCTGGGGGGGAAACCGGGGCTGTATCGGCCTTGCACCGCTCGAATACAGAAGCTGGGCCGGAAGTTGGGCGGTAGTCGAGCGGTTGTACCGCCTGTGTGCCTTCAGCGGTAGTACCGCCTGGTTTGGGCAGTAGTACCGCTCGTTCCAGACTGGGCGGCTCCTCTTCTTCCTTCTCTTCCATGCTTCCCTCGCGGATGGTGTAGTTGTACACTTGTGCTCGCACTCCTCCTCCTCGTCCATGGTGTTCCGACAATGCCTATGCAAGCACACGAGAGGAGTGTCAAGTAGTATACCATCCTCGAAGGGGTCAAGTGAACACGCGTAAAGGAGATGATTCACCTTTATGTATGTGAAGTAGATGTCGCATGTGTCACTTGCCGAATGGACTCTTGACATGGTGATGTGCATAGGATGCTCCGCATCATCCCCTCCCCCTTGGGAAAGATCCGACCTTGGATCGAAATCCAAATCACCATGGGAAAGAGATGGCGTCGCGGTGTATGAATGGTCGATCACCAAGTTCTCGTCAACTTGATGCTAGAAATGGGCACTCTCCAATGTCGCACCATCTTGGGATTCCTTTAAAAGGAGCAAAGACAACAAACACTTGGAAAAACAAATGTGTTTAGCATTAGTGCAAAACCAAGCATTCAAGTGGTGATTCACCCAACAAGTGTCGTCGTCATGTAAAGCATATGGTTTGGCAAAGGATTGTGACATGGTATGTAAGCATATCAATCGAGCACACGCAAACAAATCATAGGGACAAGCATGTGAATGTGAGGTAGTGATGCAAATATGTGTGACAAGAGAAAAATCATATATCTCAAGTTCATAGCAAGCATTCACAAATTGCTCAATGAAAGGTCTATGATAGGCATAGGAAGCATTCACAACACCAAATAAAATGAAGTGTCTAAAAACATGGGTCAAGTGCAAGACAATCCAAGCATAATGTGCATGGGGTGTAGTGAATATAGTGTGGCACTCAACACAATAGAAAGAGCAACTGTTCATCATGTGTGAGGCAATCAAGGCAAGCATGTAGCAATAGATGGGACATGGCATATGTGAAGTGATGACATTGTTGCAAGCAAACATATGAGAGGAGCAAGTAATCCAAGAAATGAATGCAACACACAAGGCATATATATCATGGTGAACAATAAGTCTCATGGTGCAAGCAACACAAGTAGCATGATCCGCAATATCCATGCTCAAGAAAGATGTCACCTTGAAGGCGTGTGCTTGTGCATTCTTCACATTGCCGAAGTTGTAAGAAAGGTGTTGTAGAAGCGAGTCGTGGTCGAATGTATGAGGCCCACTCTCAAGGGCTCGAATGGTTAACTCATGTGACATGGAAGTTGACACAAAGTCCAAGTATCCTACACATGCACACAACAAAACAAAGAACGTACGCGCATGGTAGATAAAAACATCATCCATCATGATGGTTCTCTTCTTTTGCACATAACCATTAGAAGCACCAGTGCATGAATAATATGATGCAATAATGGCTATATTCATGGCACTAGGTATATGGTGCAAAGAGGCAAGACAAGCATGCTTCACAAGGAATATGTCAAAATCTCCAAACATATGGGAGAATGCTATGGGGGCAATCTCATTAGCAAGACGAAAATCATGGTTGCGCTCAATACATGGCAAATGATCTAGCATGAGAGAGGCAACATATGGAGATATATGATGGCAAGAAATAATAATCATGTGCAAAGCATGTAGATGGTTGTCATCAACCGCATGAAGTGGGAAAGTATGAATCATTGGTGATGCAACATAAGCAAGCATAGTAATCAAGTCGTGCAAGCTAGTAGTGCGAAGATGTAACATACTAGAGGAAATCATGGCAATCATGTCATGTGAGCAAATAATAGGGCATAGGCAATGCACATGACATATCGGAAGGACGAACACAAAGCAAGATCATAGTATCATCATAGGCATGGGGCACAAAGCAAACATGGCAATAACAAGTGATATCTCCACCAAGCTTGCAAATACACATACAAGTATGGGAATCAACCATCATGTGTAATGCGAAGCATGGGTCACAAATGCATGGCAAAGGCATAGGAATAAGCATATCATGCAAAGTGAACATGGCAAGATGGGCATGGAATGATATATAATTGACAATAACCCATAGCCAAGTGAGGGCCATGTAGAAGAAATGCGCAAAGTCTTTGCACGAAGAGAGCGGTGGGAAAGACAATCCATGGGATCCCAAGTCATCATTGCTCTCTAGAGCTCGTGTTGTCAACTCATGGGATTGCAGGTTGACAAGTATTCATGGGTACCTACACAAAAGGGACACACACCAAAGAAATTGTGCGCGTGGTAAATGTACACATCATCCATCATGGTGTGTATGTGCATGTGTGAGTTAGCACAAGATAAGCATCGGTCGAAGAAATTTGATGCATGGTATAAGAACATGTCATCCATCATGAAAGAATAGTTATTGTGTATGACACGATGGGGACACAAATTGAGCGTGCAAGTATAAGGCATATCAATAGCATGTTTATTCATGGGGAGCATATTGTGTACACAAGTATTGGGATCATGCAATGAATGGGATGAATCAAAATCTCATAAAATGTATGAGGAAACTATGGGGGTCTCCTCATGAGCAATAATGGAAACATCATATGGAGAAAATGCACAACATCCGAAATAATGCATATCCGAAGCTAGGTGTTCATGGCATGGCATATGAGATAAATGATGCAAAGGGAGCATATCAATATCATCACAAGAAAAACAAATGCCAATAACCATGGGCTTGTCATCTATGCCATAAGTGCAAATTGGGTTAATCTGAATGGCATATGCATAGTCACTATGAAGAGATTGCAAATATGACATGTGGTCGATCTCATGCATAGCATATGACAAGTCAAGCGGATTGGCAAACATGATGTGACCGAGAGAATTAGCACAAGAAATCCTATGTAACATGGCATCAAAACCAATAGACTCCACATGGCAATCATCATACTCATCATAAATGGGTAAATCATCGCCTGGGGAAGTCACACTAGCATGAAGCATGGAAATAGGTTGATCAACATCATGCAAGCAATCAACGTCAAGAATGTCCACTAGTAGGATTAGAGCATCACCTTCACCTATGTTACCTTTGTCATTCCACTCATGTGGTGTAGGTGAGGTGGGAAAGACCAAATGGTGGCCATCTTCATCTTGATGGAACCATGTGGGGGGTGCATCACATTCCACCATGGCCATCGTCTTGTCCAAAGGTAGGATGAAGTCATCGAGAATCGGCGCGTCATCATATAAGGGACCTAGCACCAAATGAGAAGACACAATAGAGGTAGAAGTCAAGTTGTTAGTGCTGAAAGTGGCCTCACATGACCTATCCACTATCTCACTCTCTCTATGTGGTGGTTCACTCACTCCCTCAAAATAGGTGCACTCAAACTCAAATATGGTGGAGTCACTCATCTCACTCAAGAGGTGGGGGTTGTGGCTCTCCTCACATGGGAATTGTGGAAACACATCATATATGGGGCTAGTGGTGAAATCACTCTCACTCTCAATATGGTGGCTAAAGTCACTCAAGTCATCACATGTCGCCGTGGTCGAAGGGAAAATCCCATGCTCAACCATCTCGTTGTTGTCGCCGTGGATGAAGGCCGAAGATGGCACATCATCACTCTCGCTTCCTGAGATGGAAGCATCATCCTTGCTCGCCACCGTGTCGCTCGCCTCCAAAGCTTGGTCGTTGAAGGTCTCCGTAGTTGAACTCGTCGCCGCACCGTCTTGAAAAAGAGTCATGGAGTACTCGACAACATGAATGCCACAAAGAGGTATGGCGGTGAAGTCGAACTTGGGAGCATCGTCTTGGAGCTCATCGGGCTTGGACATCATGGTGGTACTAGCCTCATGCTCGTTCTCATGGAGCTTGGTCGTCGCGAAGTAAGCTTGGGGTGGAGAAGCTTTGGCCTTCATGAGTTCTTGTTCCGCCTTGAGAGCACCAATGTAGTTTTCGTCGAGGGACTTGTAGTTCTCAGGAAGATCGTCTTGGAGATGTCGTTGTGTAATCCCATCATGAAGTGGAACTTCATTGGAATGGGGTCGTCCACGCCGGCTCGTCGCAAGGCTTTCTTCATCTACTTGAAGTACTTGTCGATGGACTTGGATCCTTGGGTGGTGTTCTCCAATTGGCGTAGAAGTTGTTCTGTGTAGGTTGGAGGCACGAACTCTTGCCGCATAGCTCTCTTCGTCTTGGGACAACTCATGTCGTAGGTCTCCGAAGGTGTGTGAAGCCACCATGTCGACGCGTAGTCGTGGAAGTTTCTTGTGGTGCACTTCACTTGATCTTCGGGAGGAACTTGATGTAGCTTGAGGTAGTCGTCCATCAAACGCTCCCACTCGAGATACTCCTCGGGTTCTAGAGTCCCACAGAAAGGAATCTCATGGTCGATGTCGAGGTCGTAGTAGCTCGTGGAAGTCATGGACTTGAGCTTGGGGAGCTTCTCTTGAAGTGCTTGTGGGCGAAGATGCCGTATGTCCATAGGCGAAGATGCCTTGAAGTCGCTTGGTGAAGATGCCAAGGGACATGGTGAAGTCATCGAGCGGTTGTTGGTGTTGAGCTATTGACCCTCACGTTTGTGGTGGTGATGGTGTCGATGCTGATGTAACCTTGCCGGAGATGGTAGCTTGAAGGCATGTGCTCTTGAGCATCTTCTCGAAGATGAGGAAGATTGCTTGTAGGACTTGATGAGGGCTTTGATCTCCTCCATTTGAGCTTGCATCTTGGCATCGGTAGAGTTATTCGTGGCATCGAACTCGTCGTTGTTGTTGTAGACCGAAGGTGAAATGCCTTGCCTATCCATCACAAGACTCGAGTAGAGGTGAGTAGGAAATGAGATGAACAATACCAAGTTACCTTTTCCCAAAGTTGAGGATGTATCTCATTTCACTCATTGTGAGATGAAAGAATAGTGGAATTGGTACCAGACTTGTTCACTCACACCTACAAACTAAAGCTTATGGAGTAGCTTGGCGAGGATAGTGGCACAAAAATTTAATGCAAAATGTTAGCAAGAGTCAATAATGTTGAAAGAGATACACAAATTCGCAAGTGAAACAAATAGACCAATAGCAATATGTGGTACACGGAAACACACACACGGATAGATAAATGGGGTCGTGCAACCAAGGATGAGCACAAAATGTGGAATCCACGGAAAACGCTCATGTTGCACAACTCAAGAGAGACGCTAGCACGATTGCTCAAATAGGCGGATACGACACTTGTGCACAGCCTATGATATGCAAAATGTATCGACTCTCTATCCCAAGGATGCTATGTATGTATGGTTCCTGGTGTTATGATCCAAGATGATCGGATATGACAATGTGGTATGATGCTATGGCTATTGCTTACAAGCTTATTTGCTCTTTCTCTTTTGCTTAAAAGCTTATTCTTTTTTTGTATGTCCACTTTGCGAAATGCACAAACCAAGATAGTAATTGTGTATATGCGGGAACAAACTTGAGGCACACGAGATGATATGATACTCAAATGATATGGTATGTATGGAATGTATAGTGTAGATCACTAATGTTCACAAGTAACGTTGCCGACAATACTCAAATGGCTAGTCTCGATAGGCAAGTAACGCAAAGTAGGCTAAGGGTTATCAATGCAATGGCAAGAGAATATACAATGGAGGGATACCACGATACCACGATGATATGGAGGTTACCGTCCTTGGCGACGATGAGTAGCGGTGATCTTGATGGAGATACCAAGAAGATGGAGACTCGTCCCTAAGTAGCCGAAACACCTTAGGAAACGGAAAAACCGCGAACTCAAAATCTGAAATGTCAAATGGTGGTAGCGGTAATGCGGTGGTGATTTTGTGGAAGCTTAATGGAATTGCGGAATGGCAATGATGGGTTGCGGAGTACGCAATGAGGAAGTCGAGGGTAATGTGGTGGACTATACACGGTGTTGGAGTTGGAAGCACGGTCCCTAAGTAGCCGAAACACCATAGGAGACACAACTCACAACACAAACAAAATTGGGTTATGTTGGGTGGTGGGAGTGTATAGTGGTCAAGCCTATGCGAAAGTGGTTGTGGTGGTTGATGAAGAAGCGACCGTCCCTAAGTAGCCTAGACACCTTAGGAGACTCACATCACTCCTCAAGCAAACACTAATGCGATGGGTAACAAAATTGGTTAGGTTGCGGAAGGCTATGATGGTGTAGCAGATGATGTGGTGGAAGCCCTAGGAAAAGATGCCAAAGTTCCAAAAATTTGATGGAGTCAAATGGCGTTGAAACCTATGTATATGGATGGGGATGTCAAAAGCTACTCAACGAGCTAAATAACGCGAAAATCGGACTCCGGATGTGAAAGTTATGGTCAAAACTGTCAATCAGCCGAGGCTGAAACTGGGAGGGGCGGTTGTACCGCTTGCTAGGGCAGTTGTACTGCTCCTGGAGCATCCTGGACTTCCAGAATTAGCTGCCAGAAGTATCAGGTTATGGGGGAGAGGTAGTACCGCCTTGGGGTCCGGTTGTACCGCTGGTGTCGGGAAAAATTCGCAGATCCGAATCGGGGTGGATTTTGGGGCGGAAATGGGTGATTTCGGGGTCAAAATTCGACGGATTTCGTGGATGGAATGTGGAGAAACTTGGGGAGATGCTATATCCACTTGAAACCAAGAAAATCCGTGAATCAAAATCAACAAAATATGACCAAAACCAACAAATCACAAAAAAATTTGGGGGTATTTTTGGTGGGGATTTTCGAAATTGAGAAAGAACACAACAAAATTAGGCTAGAAAAAAACAAGGGGAGGCTCTGAAATCGTGATCAACGTGGCTCTTGATACCAAGATGGTGGTATCAAGAGACAAGCTGGCTCTGATCCAAGATGATGTAGGGTAGGAACCCTAGGGGCCGATCTTTCACGAAAGGAGCGGATCCCGCGAAGAACACGAAGAACACAGGGAAAACGGAGAGAAATCACAAGGGGAAACACTCAAGAACAAATCCAATCACACATCCACTAGACAATCAAACACACAAGATCCACAAGGTACATGAACAACAAAGGGAAAGATACAAGGTAAGGTTCATGTCCATGAGGAGGTCTTGAAGGGGCCGCCCAAGAGGGGGTCTTGATGTTCTTCTCCAAAAGGAGGTCTTGAATCCGCTTGGGGGATCTTCTCCGAGGAGGCTTGAATCTCCGAGGAGAAGGTAACCAAGTGGATGAGCAAATCCTCACACAAATATGAGCTAATCCTTTGCTACCCTAGTACAGAGCTAGGAGACAAGTATATATAGTCCAAGGGGTAAGTTGGGGGATACATGGGGTGAAACCCCTCTCACTGCGCACAGGCAAGGCGGTTGTACTGGATATGTGAGCGGTTGTACCGCTAGGAGCTCAGGTACCGGTTTCTGGGGCGGTGTATGCGAAGGTAGGGAGCGGTTGTACCGGTGATAGGACCAGTTGTACCGGTCTTGTCACAGCTTGGGGGGGGGGAACCGGGGCTGTACCGGCCTTGCACCGCTCTAATATAGAAGTTGGGCCGGAAGTTGGGCGGTAGTCGAGCAGTTGTACCGCATGTGTGCCTTCAGCGGTAGTACCGCCTGGTGTGAGCGGTAGTACCGCTCATTCCAGACTGGGCGGGTCCCCTTCTTCCTTCTCTTCCATGCTTCCCTCGCGGATGGTGTAGTTGTACACTTGTGCTCGCACTCCTCCTCCTCGTCCATGGTGTTCCGACAATGCCTATGCAAGCACACGAGAGGAGTGTCAAGTAGTATACCATCCTCGAAGGGGTCAAGTGAACACGCCTAAAGGAGATGATTCACCTTTATGTATGTGAAGTACATGTCACATGTGTCACTTGCCGAATGGACTCTTGACATGGTGATGTGCATAGGATGCTCTGCATCATGTTTCATGATGAAATCATGTCCAAAAACTGTGATAACTTGATTACCCTTGAGCATCATAAAGATTTTAGTCTTCTTTTGGGGTATGAAGATGAAACATATAACTGAGGGTATTCTGATTTAATCTCAAGAGATTTCTTGATTTTGATCTAGTGGAAATTTATATATTTTGTGTGGTAAATTGCATTGAGAATCCTTTTATTGCCAACTATCTAAAGACAAGAAAAGAAATGAAAAGAGTACTAATGAAAGGGAAAATATTTCCCAATACCCTCCTAGTGTTTATTATGATGAATCAGGTAACGAGGAGGAGCTTCCTATGAAATCAATCTCTTCAACCAGTAGCTTGAAAAAATTAATTAAACCCACACATGATGTGGTGAAGAATAAGAAAAGAAGAAATAATAGAGGTAAAAAGGTATCTCTCCCAAATAATGTTGCTCCTATTATTGTTGTGCCTCAAGAAAATGAGTCAAAAATAATTGTGGAAGATGGTGCAAGTCATGATGATTTTGTTATGCCTATTTCTTGTTGTGATGATTACGATTGGGAATATAATGATACTTATTGTAATCTTGGAGATTTTTTTGGCACCAACTTGGGAAATTATGATGATAGCAATTGTTATACCATTGGTGCTATTCATACTATTAATGATGAGAGTGATTTATGCTTATGATATGCAAAGACACAAGCTTGGGGATGCTATATTTGATGAGAATGACATGTTTGAGAATTTATTTGTTGAAATTAATGTTTGACCCAAGCTTGGGGATGCTATGTTTAATGAAGATGATTTTTTAGTCCCCCGACTTTGAATGATCAAATTTGCTATGATAATTGCATGCCTCCTATCTATCATGAGAACAAAGTTGCTACTTATGTTCATCATTGTGATGATACTTATGTTATAAAAAGTAGTGATGATTATATTTATAAAACTTCCCATAGTTATGATTATCCTTTTTCTGAACACTACTCTTTTAATGTGGAAACAATTTTTAGCATTCGAGTTTCTTATGATACTCCCACTATTGTGAACAAGAACAAAATTGCTTATATGGAGAGTAATAAATTTTCTATGCTTTTGGATCATGAAAAGAATGCTTTATGCTCTTGTTATGTTTCAATCCTTATCTTTTATGCGAGCATCATTGAACTCATCATGCCTAGCTTAAAAGGCATTAAAGAAAAGCACTTGTTGGGAGACAACCCAACACTTTCGCGTACTATTTTTCTGTGTTCACATGATTAGTCTACTTTAGTAATCATGTTTTATTGCTTCCATTTCAATAAAGTGCGAAGTAAGACCTTTGGGATGGTCTATGGTGATAGTTGATTTGATCTTGCTGAAAAACAGAAACTTTTACACTCAGGAAAATAATTCTCACTTTTAACAGAAGCGTGATAAAATACTGACTCTTTTTGCAGAATATTATTAGATAAATTACCCAGGTTGTCCAAAATTTTAAGAATTTTTTGAGTATCATAAGTATGGTTGGAGTACAGATTCTGTTTTTGACAGATTTTGTTTTCAATGCATGGTTTGCTTGTTTCCTCGTTTCTATGGCTTATATTGCTCAATATAAATTGTGGAAATGATATTCTACAGTAGGCATTGTGTGTAAACAATTATGAATCTTGTCTTTGACAGTACCAAAGTGAATGGTTTGCTCTTTATCATACTAACCTATCTCACGAAGTTCCATTAGCTTTTCTGTGATTCAAATTTTCAAGTTTTGGGTGAGACATCGATATGAGGAGAATAAGGAGTGACAAGACCCTAAGCTTGGGGATGCACAAGGCACCCCAAGGTAATATTCAAGGAACATCCAAGCAACTAAGCTTGGGGATGCCCTGGAAGGCATCCCCTCTTTCGTCTCCAACAATATCGCTAACCTCACTTGGAGCTATATTTTTATTTGTCACATGATATGTGTTTTTCTTGGAGCGTCATTTTATTTTGATAGGATTTGCTTTCTGTTATTTAGAATAATGTTTTGCATCTTTTATCTCAATAAAAGTCGCAAGGATAGCCTTTACCATGCTTATCTTGCAAGTATACGAGTTGCTGTTTCAAAACAGAAAGTTTATCGATGTTGCAAAAATTCCCGAGAAAAGTCAGAATGTGATAAAGTGTTGAAACTTTTTGCACAATAAGCTATGATAAATTTTCTACAATGTGGTAAATTTTTATAATTTTTGATTTAAAGAAGTATTGATACTCTTGCATTCTTTACAAACTGTATTGTTTTTGGAGGATTGCTGTTATGTTTGCATATGTTTGCTTGTTTAATGATTCTATTTGAGGACAGGAGTATTAAATATGCAGAGGCATTTAGTATGAAATGCTGAATAATAATTTTTGTGATTTGTACAGTAGAGAATGAAAAGGTTTTGCATTGATTTATACTAACTTATCTCACGAGTTCTTGTTGAGTTTTGTGTGGATGAAGCTTTCGAGATTTAGGAAAACCGTGACAAGAGAGGAATTGAAGAGACACAAAATCTCAAGCTTGGGGATGCCCAAGGCACCCCAATATAATATTTCAAGAAGTCTCAAGCATTTAAGCTTGGGGATGCCCTGGTAGGCATCCCACCTTTCTTCTTCAACAACTATCGGTTGAGCCTAATTTTTTGCTTCTTCACTTGATGTGTGCTATTCTTGGATTGTCATTTTATTTTATTTTTCTTTTTGCTTGATGCTTTCGTAAAATACTTAGATCTGAAAGTTTATGAATAAGAGAGGGTCCTCAAATAGCTACCCATCTACAGAAATACTCGCTTGATCTTCAGTTATATCTTTTTGGAGTAGCTTGTCATTTACTCTTGTGCTTCACTTATATCCCATGAATAAATTGTTGAATGAGTTGAATTTCATGAAGTTGAAATTATATGTTCATACCATGCCTAGTGGTAGCTCACATTGGGTTTAGAAAGTGAAATCTTTTGAACCTTGACAATCACAATATTGGTCATACAAGCAATTCATGATTGATTACTATAAGGAAGATAAATTTCACATGCAAATACACTATCTTGGAGATCTTTTGTGACTGTGAGCCCCCATCAAAATATCATATGGCAAAATTCTTGACGTTGGGCAAGGAAGACAACGCAATAGTTTATGTTTGTTCATATTCACATAGAAGTTATATGGTCATAGATCCTTCAATATGTGGTGCTTGCCCCCCATCTTTGCTAGACAAAGATTCCGCACCAAGTAGAGATAATATTTGTGCATCCAAAAACCCTTAAACCCAAATCTTATTTTCAGGAGTCCACCATACCTACCTAAGGATTGAGCAAGATCCTTCAAGTAAGTTGTCATCGGTGCAATAAGGCAATACAAATTACTTCTAAAAGTGTTGCATCATTTAGTGTAAGAGAAAATTGAGCATTGTACAAACTTGTGATGGCAAAGAATAAAAGCGACATACTACATAATAAAGATTGCTATCATAAGGGGCAATATAACATGAAGTTCTTTTGAACTAAGGGATTGAGCATACAAAGAAAAATCGCATGGCAACCTCTGCTTCCCTCTATGAAGGGCCTACCTTTTCCTTTTATTTATTTACTTTCACGCAAGTGTCAAAGTTTTTCTCTCTATTCCTTTTAATTTTTCTCTTTTGGCAAGCATCATGTGGTGAGGAAAGATCTAGGAATATATATCTAGTTGGATATGGGTAGCATGAGTTATTATTGTTGACATCACCCTTGAGGTGAATACGTTGGGAGGCGAAATTATAAGCCCCTATCTTTCTATGTGTCCGGCTAAAACGTTTCGCTCATGTGTATGTGGTGAGTGTTAGCAATCATAGAAGACTATATGATCTTTGAGTATGTGGAGTTCTTACTTAGACACTGTTGAATAAGTTGAATTGCAATTACTTGGTGACTGAGAACATAGGTTGTTGAGTTTCAAGACAATTCATTTTCTGAATCTTAACATGTGAAAGAATTGCTGTTATGATGCTAGGAAACGTGATTGAAATTATCATTGATCAAACATGTGCACTTTGCTAGCATTCACACTTGATAAATTATTTCTTTTATCATTTACCTACTCGAGGACGAGTAGGAATTAAGCTTGGGGATGCTGATACGTCTCCAACGTATCTATAATTTATGAAGTATTCATGCTGTTATATTATGATTCTTGGATGTTTCACAATCATTTTATAGCAACTTCACATCATTTTTGGGACAAACCTATTGACCGAGTGCCCAGTGCCAGTTGTTGTTTTTTTGCTTGTTTTTTACATCGCAGGAAATCAATATCAAATGGAGTCAAAACACCACAAAACATTTTATGGAATTTTATGGACCATAAGATATCCAATGGGCCATAGCAACACCTGGGGGTGCCTCGAGGGGGGCACGACCCGCCAGGGCCCGCCTGGGCCCCCAGGCGCGCCCCGATGGGTTGTGCCCACCTCGGTGGCCTCCCGTACCCCCTCTTCGCCCTATAAATCATCAAATATTCCAAAAACCCTCGGGGTAACCCTAGATCAGAAGTTCCGCCGCCGCAAGTCACTATAGCCATGAGAAACCAATCAATACCCCATTCCGGCAATCCGCCGGATGGAGTAATCATCACCGGTTGCCATCTTCATCATCCCGACGGCCACCATGATGAGGAGGGAGTAGTCCGCCCTCGGGGATGAGGGTTTGTACAAATAGCTATGTGTTTAATCTCTCTCTCTCTCTCTCTCTTGTGTTCTTGAGATGTCACGATCTTGATGTATCGCGGGCTTTGTTAATATAGTTGGATCATATAGTGTTTTCCCCTCTCTATCTTGTTGTGACGAATTGAGTTATCCCTTTGAGATTTTGTTTTATCGGATTGAATACTTTTATGGATTTGAGAGCACTTGATATATGTCTTGCATATGAATACCCGTGGTGACAATGGGGTATTATTTTGATTCACTTAATATATGTTTTGGCACTCAACTCACGGATTCCCGAGGTGATATTGGGGTAATCTATACATAGGGGTTGATGCATGTTCTTTTCTTTGTTTCTCCGGTAGAAATCTTGGGGCACTCTTTGAGGTTCTTTGTGTTAGATTCAGTATTATGAATCTGAAATTATTTGTGTGTTATTTTAGTACAATCTCTTGGATAGATTGATCGGAAAGAATAGCTTCGAGGTGGTTTTGTACCCTACAAACAATTTCTTCTTAGTTTCTCCGCTAAGATAGGAACTTTAGAGTGATTCTTCATCGCATGTTAAGGGATGGTTATATGATCCAATTATATTAGCATTGTTGAGATATTGGACTAGAAAAAGTACGGACCCTAGGCCTCATTTTCAAGCATTGTAATACGTTTGTGCTCCATTTTATCAATTGCTACCTTGCTGTTTTTATTGTTCCTATTACAAAAATCAATATCTACTATCCATATTACACTTGTATCACCATCTCTATGCTGAACTAGTGCACCTATACAAATTTCCATTATATTTGGTGTGTTGGGTACACAATAGACTCTTTTTTATTTGGTTGTAGGGTTGTTTGAGAGAGACCATCTTCATCCTACACCTCCCACGGATTGATAAACCTTAGGTCATCCACTTGAGGGAAAATTGCTACTATCCTACAAAACTCTGCGCTTGGAGGCCCAACAAGAGTCTACGAGAATAAGGTTGCGTAGTAGACATCACTCTAGGATTGGCCGAAAGGGGTTCTGGTGTCGCGTGTGCTCACCGTGAGTAAAGAAGATGACGACAGAATCGGGCATGACCGACGGTGCTACACTAGTGGTTCTCCGGCGAAGAAGGGGTGTCTTACGGGTGCGAACTGCCTCTGGGTGATCTTGGTGACATCGGTGGCGGTTGGAAGATCCCCGGATGGCGATGGCGAGCGGCTGGAGTCATGGTGGTGACGAAGCTTCGGGCGAAGTCAGCACACTCGGTTCGGTGCTCCCCCTCCATGACGGCGAATTTGACCAGCGGAGGAGCTTCTACGGTGGTGGACTTCGGCGATATCGGGGCGCCGTTCTAGGGCACGGGAGAACTCCGTTTTTGCAAAAAGCGCGGAGAAGCAGTACCTTTTACTAACCCGGGTTCGGAGTTCCCAGGGGCTTTTGCGGATTTTCCACGTAGTGTATCAGACACCGTGAAGTTCTATCAAGCCGAAGGAGGGGGTTCTTCGGAGAGGCACTTCTGGTCGCAGTATGCGGCACCAGAGCATCCCGTGTCCTTCACCGATCAACTAAAACAGCTGGTGGAGCTACATAGGGTGGCCGAACTAGCCATTAAAGATGTGATAATCCGGCTGTGGCCAGCCGAAGTTATGCCTAGTAGCTACTCCGGACTCGTGAGATGGATGGTGGATGCCTGTCTTCAGCTGAACGTTATCAAGCGCTCCATCTGTATTGAAGGTGCCCGTATGGCCTTCGCTCGCTGCAAGATGTGGTGGGCGAAGATGGACGCTATTGAAGTCGCCAGTGGGCCGCCGGAGGGCAAGGAGCACCGCACAGCCGAGCGATATTTCGAGGATGTTGTAGAAGGGTCTCGACTTGTAGCGGCGCAATGTTCGCAGGACATTGTATTTGAATAAATGTATTCATGTTGTCTTTGTCTTGTATTTTGGGAACAAAGCCATTTTTGTAAAGTAATTTTATTATGCTTTGAATTGTTTCCTCCTGTGCGGCCGTGTTGTATGTAATCTGAGGGTTGGCCATTCGTTGGCTTCTGCCCTCATGTAGATAGTACGGAGGTGTTCGGTATGGAATCTAAACAATCTTGATCCAATTACATGGTCCTTGAAGGAGTTGTTTAGCGCAACGAACAAGGCAATCAGACTTTATGGCTTTAACACCCTCACTTAGCCATGGGAGTTTTATAAAAAAGCATGGGCGCAACCCCTGGTTTAATCTAGGGTACTGTCATCATATGATCGGGAAGTTCCGATCTCTCGCGTAAGACGGAAAAAATCTCCAACGATTTGTAACCCTCGAGTAGCGGACCGGCTATCGCCACATCATGATAGTCGGTTTTCGGCTTTCTCTACTGAGGTGCTCATCTGGTCGAAGCCAAGGCACAATCACAGTAGTTCTCCCTTTACTACCCTAGCCGATGGAGCGGAACGTAGGGTAGTAAGCACAGGAGCCGGGCAACCCAACTCTTGACCAAAGACATGATTCAGAGCCAATGCATATAATGCTAAATTCAGGGTGCCAAACATATATAAAAAGTGTTTGGACTATGCTGCCGTATTGTGGGGCGATAGGAAGCCCCTGGCGAATATTAAACATAAAAGAGTGTCGATGCAACAAATAAGCGGATCAAAAATAAAAACGAAGTAAGAAGCGAAAACCACAGGAACTGGGCCACGAACCATTCTATTGTAACTGGATGGATACGTCAAGGCGTATGTTGTAAAGATGGTGCGAGAAGTATCCGGCCATTTAACATGCCGGCATCAATAGGGCGCAGTGTACGGGTCCTGAGAAATTAGTATGAATACCGTCAAGAAGAACGTATAAAGCTTACCCTACGCACCTGTGTTGCTTGCCTCTGTTGTATTTCAGTCCTTCTAAAGGACTTGACATCAGGCCCATGGAAAAGGGTGCCTGAAACAAGGAAAAGAAGTAAAAGTATGTGTATCCGGGATTGGTCTGGCCGGATTGTAGACCTCGGGTTTCTCGTGCCTCCGTCGATGTCCATGGAATTTTGAGTGCATAATTGTGCACGCATGGTACGAATGCCACTACCTTATTAGGGCTAGGACGGAGGCCGAATTGCTAGTCGAGCTCTTGACGAGCCGCGCTGCCCTGTTGTAGTGTAGTCCAGACCCGCTTGATGGTGTCCAGGGACTCGGCAGCTGGGTTGTAATGCTGCTTGAGCAGGCTACTCTGTGCTTCAGCTACTAGGGCGGCGGTCTGCTCCTCTGTTCGGAGGGAGCGTTCCGTATTGCCATTGACTGTTATGATGCCGCGTGGACCGGGCATCTTGAGCCTGAGATAAGAAAAGTGTGGCACTGCGTCAAATAAAGAAAACGCGGTTCGTCCGTGCAGTGCGTGCTAGCCGCTATGGAAGGGGACGATATCGAAGATTGACTCTTCGCTTCGGAAGTTGTCCGGAGAACCGAAGACCACCTCCAGCGTGATTGAGCCTTTTCAGCTGGCCTATACACCTGGTATGACTCCATTAAAGGTAGTCTTTGTTGGTTTGATTCGTGAGGGATTAATGCCCATCTTCCATACTGTATCCTGATACAGCAGGTTGAGAGTGCTTCCGCCATCCATCAGGACTCGTGTTAGGTGGAATTCGTCGATGATTAGGTCCAGGACTAGTGCGACCGAACAGCCGTGGTGGATACTAGTCGGAAGATCTCGTCGATCGAAGGTGCTCAGAAATGATGACCACAGATTGAACTTTGGGGCGACTGGCTCTACCGCGTAGACGTCCCTGAGTGCTTGTTTGCGCTCCTTTCTAGGGATGTGCGTGGCGTGTATCATGTTCACCGTTTTGACTTGGGGGGCGGGGGATTTCTTATGTCCCCCGGTGTTTGGCTGACGGGGCTCTTCATCCTCGTCCTCGCTTTGTGATCCCTTTTCTTTGTTTTCGGCATTTAACTTGCCAGCCTGCTTGAAGACCCAACAATCCCTGTTGGTATGATTGGCTAGTTTATCTGGGTGCCGTGAATTTGGCACGGGCGGTCGAGTATGCGGTCCAGGCTGGAAGGTCCTTCGTTGTTTCTTTTGTAGGGTTTCTTCCGTTGGCCGGACTTGGAGCCACTGAATCTGGCGTTGACTGCGGTGTCTTCAGTGTTGTCACCATTGCTTCTGTGTTTGTGCCTATTGTGCCGGAGCTTGCCGGTGCTGTTCTTGGCCTATGTAGGGCCTTCCTCACTGGCTGTGTTTTTGCTACGAGCCAGCGAGCTGTCCTCGCCCGTGTAAAAGCGGGTCATGAGTGCCGTAAGGGCTGCCATTGACTTCGGCTTTTCTTGTCCGAGATGGCGTTCTAGCCATTCGTCCCGGATGCTGTGTCTGAAGGCTGCTACAGCCTCGGCGTCTGGACAGTCGACAATTTGGTTCTTTTTGGTTAGGAACCTAGTCTAGAATTTTCTGGCTGATTCTCCGGGTTGTTGAACTATGTGGCTTAGGTCATCGGCATCTGGTGGCCGGACATAAGTTCCTTGGAAGTTGTCGAGGAAAGCCTCTTCCAAGCTCTCCCGGCTGCCGATTGAGTTCTCAGGCATGCTATTTAACCAGTGCCGAGATGGTCTTTTGTGTTTTAATGGGAGGTATTTGATGGTGTGGAGGTTGTCTCCTCGGGCCATGTGGATGTGGAGAATGAAATCCTCGGTCCATACTGCAAGATCGGTTGTGCCATCATATGATTTGATATTAACGTGCTTGAACCCCTCGGGGAATTCATGATCCAGTACTTCATTTGTGAAGCAGAGCGGGTGTGCGGCGCCTCTATATCAGGCCGCATCGTGGTGGAGCTCTAAAGGAGTCCGTCTGCGGCATTCGGCTCGGACGTGGTTAGGTTTGTCACGTCCGAATACGTAGCAGTCATCGTGCCTCGAGGCACGTCCTCGTGATCCATAGATCGATCTTGTGTGTCCTGCTCTATTATCCAGGGTCTGTTGGAGGTCATACGTATGGCCCCGGACTCTTTCGTACCTATTTTGATGGGGTGGTGGGGCGGTCTGCTATTCGGCCTGAGTTGTCGCTTTATCTCGACCGCGGGTTGGCCGTTCCGCCACCCTGTCCCGACCACGTGGTGGTCGATCCGCATTGCGCGAGGGAGATATATGCTCCGGCGCCTCCTCATCGAATTGAGGTAGCAGTATGCGTTTCAGGTAGCTCTTGGCTGGGCGGTTGAGGCCGTATTCCTCGGCTATCAGGACGTCAGTCCATCTGTCGACGAGCAGGTCTTATTCAGCTTGAAGCTGTTGTTGTTTCTTTTTCAGGCTCCTTGCAGTGGCTATGAGCTGAAGCTTGAAGCGCTCCTCCTCGAGAGGATCCTTAGGCATGATGAACTCTTTGTTTCCAAGGCTTGTCTCCTCCTCGGAGGGTGGATGGTAACTATCATGGTCCAGGTCATCTTCTATGGCCTGTTCGTCAGTGTTGTCTTGCCTGCTGTCGTGTTCCTATTCGGATGTACCCCGGCGGGGTCTTCACTGTTTTCGGTGTCGCCCGGAGTACTATTTTATCCGGTGCCAGTGTTGCCATCCTTTTAGCGACGGGGCTTAGGGCGGCGTTTGGGCCGCCGGCGCTTGGACTGTGTCTCGGAGGTTTTGTTCGCATCCGGCTCTTCTTTGTCGTCGCCAGATCCTTTAGGTGTATCAACCATGTACACGTCGTATGAAGAGGTAGCCGTCCAACGTCCAGTGAATGGCGGGTCTTGGCCTTGCTCCTTGTCGGCATCATCGTCCATGTCGTCGATGTCTTCGGAGCCATAGTCAAGCATGTCAGTTAAGTCATCGACGGTGGCTATGAAGTGGGTGGCGGGTGGGAAGCAAAATTCCTCATCATCCGTCTCTAGCTCGAACTGCACATAGTTCGGCTGGGAGTCCTTTTCTAAGGACAGATTCTTTAAAGATTTTAGCACGTCACCCAAAGGCGAGTGCTGGAAAACGTCAGTGACGCTGAACTTGAAGATCGATAACCGATCTAGATCGGTGTCCGCGGGCGTTCGCAGTTCGAATCTTATAGCCGGAGACGAGTCCGCAGTTCCATTAAAGCAAATATTGCGGGGCGTCGAGTCCATGTGCCGCTCCAGCGCCGCGGACTCTGAGGCCTCGGATGGCTCGATCTGCTTCAGCTCTAAAGTCACCGCAGCCGCAAGAACCATCTCTTGGGTGTGATTCGATGACAGATATAAGTCACGTTCATCAGGGTAAGGAGGAGCGATCACCGCGGGCTTGAATTCCTCGGAGGTCAGGTCTCCACGGATGTCCGTGGCGTAGTTCAGGCTATTGAATCCGACCTGATGGCCAGGGGCATGGCTGTCGATCCGTTCCAGATGGCCATGCGAGTTGGCCTGCAGTACGAAGCTGCCGAATATGAAGGTCTGTCCGGGGAGGAAGATTCCTCCCTGGACAGCATCATTATTGACGATTGAGGGGGTCATTGAACCTTTTGTCGACGGCATAGTGGAACTCCCAATGAAAACACCAATGTCGGTGTCAAAACCGGTGGATCTCGGGTAGGGGGTCCCGTACTGTGCGTCTAGGATCGATGGTAACAGGAGACGGGGGACATGATGTTTACCCAGGTTCGGGCCCTCTCTATGGAGGTAAAACCCTATGTCCTGCTCAATTGATATTGATGAATATGAGTGTTACAAGAGTGGATATACCACGAGATCATAATGGCTAAACCCTAGAAGCCTAGCCTATGTGGGTATGGTAATGAGTATATATGATGTCCTTTCCGGACAATCCCCTTCGGTTTATATAGACACTGAGGGGATCTAGGGTTTACATGGAGCCGGTTACATAAGAAGGAATCTTCGATTGCCAAGCTTGCCTTCCACGCCAAGTAGAGTCCAATCCGGACATGGTGCAGTCTTCGGCCTTCATGTCTTCATAGCCCATTAGTCCGGCCCAAAGGATAATGGGTCGGAAGCCTGAGGACCCCTTAATCCAGGACTCCCTCAACAAGGCCACACTCGTGCAAGATTTAGACGAAACATTTGCCAACCTACGCAAGATCAACCTCAAGCTCAACCCAGAGAAGTGTGTGTTTGGCGTTCTATCCGGCAAACTTCTTGGGTTCTTTGTGTCTCAACGTGGAATCAAAGCAAATCCCAACAAGATCAAAGCAATTGAGCAGATTGAGGTGCCAAGATGAGTCAAAGATGTTCGAAGGCTTGTCGGCTGTGTCGCTGATCTAAGTAGGTTCATCTCCAAATCTTCTAAGCGCGCCCTCCCCTTCTTCAAAGTTTTGAAGAAGGTGGGTCCAATGAAATGGACTTTGGAGGCAGAGGCGGCGCTGCAAGATTTGAAGAGATACCTCTCCTCCACGCCAATACTAGTCGCACCTAAACAGCAAGAGTCGCTGCTGCTATACCTAGCGGCAACGAATCAAGTGGTTAGCATTGTGCTAGTGGCACAAAGGGAATTTGAGGAAGGAGCGGCGGTTGCAGCATAGCCTTCGGATAATGGACCGGAGCTCTCCCCAGCAGGGACTGATGCTGGCAAAGCAGAACCACCGGCGGAGCCTGGTCCAGGCAAGATGGGGCCCGCGCAAGCGGGCGATGTCGAACAGAAGAAAAAGGTGGTGCAGCACCCGGTTTATTTTGTCAGTTTCCTCTTGCAGTGGGGCTAGATCAAGATATTCTGGCATACATAAGCTACTTTTCGGCCTTCTTATGGCCTCAATAAAGCTGCGTCACTACTTCCAAGCACATGAGATCACCGTCGTCACCCGCCTCCCTTTGCAATGAATCTTGCACAATTCGGATGCCACTGGGAGGATTGTGGAGTCGGCGTTGGAACTGTCAAGCTTCGGCCTCAAATTTGAAAGCACTTCAACAATCAAGAGCCGAGCCTTGGCAGAGTTCGTAGCGGAATGGACCTCAACACCAGATGAAGAAGTCAGAGAGACCACCCTTCCCGGCAAGGCGACGAGCTGTGATTGGATCATGTACTTTGATAGAGCCTTGTCGCTGCAAGGTGCTAGTGCTGGTGTGCTGCTCGTCGCACCCATCGGAGAGCGCCTCAAGTACGTAGTCTAGATGCACTTTCCCCGAGAAAAGTCAACAAACAACACGGCAGAGTAAGAGGGATTGCTTGCCGGTCTCAGGATCGCAGTAGACCTCGAAATCAGGAAGCTCATCATCAGAGGTGATTCGCAGCTCATCGTTAAGCAAGTCAATAAGGATTACCAGAGCCCGCTAATGGAAGCTTATGTGGATGAGGTGAGGAAGTTGGAAGAGCGTTTTGACAGTCTGCAAGCAGAGCATGTTCCCCGAGCAGAGAACAACATTGCCAACGACTTGTCGAAACACGCTGCCCTCAAGTTGCCTATGGAACCAGGTACCTTTGTGCTTCAATTGACCTAGCCATCCATTGAGCCATCAGAAGGACAAAGCAAGCGAGGGAAGGTAGGCCCCGGCAAGTACTTTCCCGCTAAGCTCCAAGGAGCTGCCGGCAAGGACGCTGTCGGGTGCCCCAAGCTTGCCGAAAGGCAGGAACCTCCGGCAAGACCCCAAGGCCTGGCCGTAGAGGCAGCTGCCCCTGCGGCCGAAGATGACCTTTTAGTCCTTGCCGTCGAGCCCCAGGCTCTAGCATGGGCGCAGCACACCATCCATTTCCTCCAAACCGGTGAACTCCCTGAGGAACAGGAAGAAGCAGAGAAAGTAGCCCGTTGGTGCAGCATGTACCAGTTTATGGATGATGCCCTATACAGAAGGAGATTGAACGACGTGAAATTGATGTGCATTCCTCGGGAAGACGGAATGGAGCTATTGGTAGAGATACATGGAGGCACGTGTGGCTCCCGCATAGGGTCAAGAGCCCTTGCCGGCAAAGCGTTCTGGCAAGGTTTCTTCTGGCCCACCGCTCTCCCGGATGCAACTGCACTAGTAACCAAGTGTGAAGCGTGCCAGTTCCATTCAAAGAAGTTTCATCAACCAGCCCAAGCACTTCACATGAACCCTCTTTCCTGGCCATTTTCGGTCTGGGGGCTCGACATACTGGGCCCCTTTCCCCGTGCTATCGGGGGCTTTGTTTACTTGTACACGGCGATCAACAAGTTCACAAAGTGGACGGAAGTAGAACCAGTGAGAAAGGTGACAGCACAATCAGCCGTCAAGTTCTTCAAGGGGCTAGTCTTCCGTTTTGGTGTGCCGAACAGAGTCATGACCGATAACGGCGCGCAATTCACGAGCCACACCTTTATGAAGTATGTCCGAGACCTCGGTAGCAAGGTTTGTTTTGCTTCTTTCACTCATCCCAGAAGAAACAACCAGGCTAAGAGAGCAAACACAGAGGTGTTGCGAGGCCTCAAGACCAGGAATTTTCACAGGCTACACAATGCGGAAGGCGCTGGGTTGATGAGTTACCGATGGTTCTTTGGTCGATCATAACGACGCCAAATCGAGCAACTGGCCAGACACCATTTGCCCTAGTATATGGAGTAGAAGCAGTTCTCCCCATGGAACTCATATACGGGTTACCTCGAGTGCTTGCTTATGATGAGTTTGAGCAAGCGCAGTTGCACAAAGATGATGCGACGCTTGTCGGTGTCAAAACCGGCGGATCTTGGGTAGGGGGTCCCGAACTGTGCGTCTAGGCCGAATGGTAACAGGAGGCAAGGGACACAAAGTTTTACCCAGGTTCGGGCCCTCTCGATGGAGGTAAAACCCTACGTCTTGCTTGATTAATATTGATGATATGGGTAGTACAAGAGTAGATCTGCCACGAGATCGGAGAGGCTAAACCCTAGAAGCTAGCCTATGGTATGATTGTTATTTTGTATGTTGTCCTACGGACTAAAACCCTCCAGTTTATATAGACACCGGAGAGGGTTAGGGTTACATAAAGTCGATTACAATGGTAGGAGATCTACATATCCGTATCGCCTAACCTTGCCTTCCACGCCTAGGAAAGTCCCTTCCGGACACGGGACGAAGTCTTCAATCTCGTATCTTCATACTCCAGGAGACCGGCTGAAGGTATAGTCCGGCCATTCGGACACCCCCTAATCCAGGACTCCCTCAGTAGCCCCTAAACCAGGCTTCAATGACGACGTGTCCGGCGTGCAGATTGTCTTCGGCATTGCAAGGCGGGTTCCTCCTCCGAGTACTTCATAGAAGATGTTGAACACAAAGATAATGTCTGGCTCTGCAAAATAAGTTTCCACATATTGCCATACAGAGAATAATATTTACACAAATCTAATCTGCTGACGTATTTCGTAGTGTGACACACCATGGCCAAGCCTTTATGCAAGTCATTTCATTATCCCACCTCAGTGCGTCATGCGAGGCAGTTTCCTTGGCACTTCTTGTTAAAGCAGAGATCGTGTCCCCTTATTCCGGGATTCTCATTAATACGGGCGTGGGTAACCCAACCGCTTCTAGGACTCCTAGATTATAGGCAAGTCCAAACGGACACGGAGTGGACGCTTGATATTCACCCTCTTTATAAAGGGACAAGGCTTTTATTTTTCCCTCCCGTGCTCAATCGAATCCTTCCCCCACCTCAAGCTCAAACGCCCAAAGTTCAGGTCAGGTGCCCCGAACCTTCAGTCATGTCCAGATCTAGCCTTCAAGGCCGATGGGTGCCTTCCTCCGTCACGGAAGAAGACATCAAAAAGTTGACGGAGGCCAGATATCTGACCGCCGAGATTTTGCATCGGCTGCCTCCCCGAGGGCAGGCCGTTCCCACCCCCGAACCCAACGAGAATGTCGTGTTCGCCTCCCACTTCCTCCAAGGTCTAGGCCTTGCTCTTGATCCTTTCGTCTGGGGTTTGATGTTTTATTACGGGCTAGACTTCCATGATCTAGCTCCGGACTCCTTTCTTCATATCACGGCATTTATTGTCGTGTGCGAGGCCTTCCTCCGGGTTACCCCTCACTTTGGCCTATGGCTCAAGACCTTTGAAGTAAAGCCGAAGATGATCGAGGGGCAACATGCAGCATGTGGAGGTGCCTCAATACGCAAGATGACGGGAGCTCCGTGGCCCAAAGGTTCCATCCCAGAGGTGTCTGAATTGTGGCAGCAGGAGTGGTTCTACATCACGGCTCCTAGAAGTGCCAAGTGGGCGGCCGCCCCTGGTTTCCGCTCGGGCCCTCCACCACAACTGATGTCATGGATCAGTAGAGGTCTGAGCTGGGGTCCAGCCAAGGACGTGCCTATACTACAAAGCCGCATTCAAGATATCTTCAATGGAGATTTCAGTTTGGTTGCGGTAATACAAGTTATGCTGGTTCGTCAAGTCCAGCCTTGCAAACGCCGGCCTCTTCTCCTGTGGGAGTTCAATCCCGAGGGACCGCGTGTCATTCAAAATTTTCTCGGCCTGATGCACGAGGAGATGTACAAGTCATTCTTCGGACCTCAGGTAGAGTGTCCGGAAATCACCGAGGACGTGGGCCTGAGTAGTAACCGCGCCGCCGAACAGGTAAGGCATCTTCCGGCCGAACATACTATCTCTCCTTTGTTATGAAGTTATTTCTGAGAGTTTGCTTTTTGACAAGGACTGGCTAACAAAGGCGAAGTTGATTCGGTGTTCGGCCCCCCTCCCTGAGGGTTTGGAAAATCCGGTATTGGAAAAAATGCTCCAGACCGCACCTTGCCCGGAGCCCTTGAAGGAAGATACTGTGGAGGATAATACGGGCGGACGCGGGCCCCCAACGCTGCCCATTCTAAGCGAGGGAGCGAGCGTCTCCATGAAGGAAGACGACCAGAAGAGGAAAAGGACTGCGCCCGGGGATTCAGAAGCCGAAGCTTCCAAACGGGAGAAGAAGTCTCCCACAGAGGGTCCTACCTTGGGGGCGCTGTTGCCGCACAAAGTCCGCAGGGGGATCAATTCTCCCGCGAGTCGTATGTGACCCGAAATACTTTAATAGTACAGATATGCCATCTTTTTCTTCTGAGAAAATAACCACCGCATATATCTTTGCAGTTCGGGCCTTAGCCCCTCTCAAATGAGCTCGTCTTCGGGGGATCTTCTTCCAGAGATGATGGAGAGTGAAACGCCTCCTCCAGACTCCTTCGCTCCGGAAGCGGGCGACCCTGAAGTGTCGTCGCGGAGGTCCTCTCCGAGTCTGGCGAGGCCAGAAGATAATCCCATTGACCCCCGAAGCTCCTAGTGTCCGGCTCCCAAAGAGAGCAGACAAAAGAGTCCGGCACTGTCTAGTGTGCGATCGGATGTTCTGAGGGAGTTGGTGGGGCGAGCGGCCATCTCAGATGAACACCATGTGCTGATGAATACCGTGATGGAGAGAATATCGTCCGCCGAAAGCGGATTGCATGAAGCTTTTATGAGTCTACTGACAGGCTTTGAGGTACGTAAAAGAATGTATGATAGTCCTGCACATGCTAGGTGTGACCTGTGTAGATAGTAGCCCCTGAGACTCTGGTTGTCGTTGGAAACGACGATGAACAGAGGATCATATTCCCAGGTAATAACCATACTGCCTCTATGTGTAGGTGATGGAAGCGCCGGTGGCTAGCCGGACTAGCGAGTTTGCCCATTTAGAACGGCAGTTGGATGCGGCAGACGCCGACATCGAGCTTGTTAACAAAAGGCTTGACGAGGCACAGGGTAAGTGTCATTATCTGGTAAACGCCACATAGGAAGAGCAGCATGATGCCAGTATCTTTAATATGTTGTGACTGCAGATGGAGCTGCCACTGTTGAAGCCTTGCGGGCAGAACTTGCCCCAGCCAAGGAACAAGCGAGGTTGGGTAATGCGGCTACTTTGAAGGCGGCCGAAGAGTTGCAAGCCGAGAAGGCCGTGCATGGCGAGAGCCGAGACAAGATGGCCAAGATGCCATAGAATTAAAAGCCGCCGCCGACCGTTGTCGGGTTCTTGAAAAGGAAAACGAAGCGAAGGCATTGGACCTTGAGAAGGCTGCTGCGACGAGAAAGGACCTCCGCTCTGCTATGAGGGCAAAGAAGGAGGAGCTGCGGGAAGCCGGGGATATTGTAGCTGGGAAATCTTTTATGTTGCGGAGGAAGTTCGGAGATCCACGGTATGCCCCTCTGGATCGGCTGTGGAGTTCGGAGGATGTATATATGGATTTGGCGGCGAGCGCTGCCGATGCGGCCAAGTATTTCCTGGGTCAGACGGACCGTGAAGTAGACCAGCTGTTTTGGAGACAATTCCATTCTCCCGAGCGTCCGCTTTCATTGACTAATCAATTATCCGAATGGGCCGAACTAAATAGGTTGTCCGGACTCTCCATGAGGTCTGTTGTGGATCAGCTATGGCCGGAAAGGTCAAAACCGAACAACTATTTTAGCTTGGTGCAGCAGTTCCTTGACGTGGTGCCACGCATTAATGCGATGAAGAGGTCGGCGTGCATAGAGGGCGCACGGATGGCCTTTGCCCATGTTAAAGCATACTGGGCGGAGATGGATGCTACCACTGTTGCAGCGCGGGATTCGGCCATAGGTCGAAGGGCTGCTGAGCACTACTTTGAAGAAGTTCTTGAGGGTGCTCGTTTGATAGAGACCCAGTGCTAAAAAAATATTATGTTTGAGTGATATGTAATCTCATTGTAAGCGAAATGCTTTTATAAATTTTTATAAGGCTATTTTTATACTTTTACCTGAAATTAATATGATGCCTCCTGGGCGGCCGTTTATGTATACATGTGTATAACCTGAAAGATTGCAGCCGTCGGCTTCAACCCTCACGCATATAATGCGGAGGTGCTCGCAAAAACACGCGTTCACACTTAACCCAACGTCTTGGTCCTATTAAGGAGGTGATAGCGGAGCGAGCGAGGCAACCGGACTATAATGCTTTAGCACTTTCACTTAGCCATAGGAGTTTGACAGTGGGGCTACTAAATAGCCCCTGGTGGCTCCGCACTTTCCCGATCCCGGGGTGCGTACATGCTTGGCCGGAAAACGGCCCTTTGTTAAGGCGGAGGAATTCTAACATTCCAACAGGTCATCAAGTGGTTGACCAGTCTCACGCTATATCATGACAGTCAGTTTTCGGCTTTCTCTACTGAGGTGCTCGTCCGGATGAACCAGGGCACAATCGCAGTAGTTATCCTGGTGCTACCTCAGCCGGTAAAGCGGAACGTAAGGCACCAAAACACAGGAGCCGGGAAAACCCAACATTTGACCAAAGACAATGATTCGGAGCTGATGCATATAAGGCCAAACTCGCGACGCCGAACACTCCCTAAGGTATTCGGTCTTAGTGGTATAAACCGGGCCTAAATAATGGCCTTTGTAAGAAGCCCCTTGTGTCCAAGTACGTGCATTGTTCTGGCGTGGCCACATGCCAAGACGTCAGCATCCTTCTCAACGGTGGATATGTATCAACAAGAGACAGTAAAAAAGGTTTATGCAGGGTCTTAATCTAAAAAGAATCCTTGGAGCGGGTCCCTGCTGCATGTCTGCGCCTGTGTCTCCGTTGTGCCGTATCCTGGACGGGTGTAGCATGATGATCGTCTGTGAAAGAGAGGAATTTAGGTGAAAAAGTTGTCGTGCAAAAAGTTGTCGTATAATTCAAGATGAGGAGAAATTGCCACTTGTCTGCGTGCCTTGAGCCCCTTGTATTGACAAATAGGGGTGTGCCAATTTATTCGGTATAAGTAGCGGCGCCGGACTCGATTAGTTGTGTTTGAGGTCTTGACGACCTATTGGATGCTTTCGCTGGTCCGGGCGCCTTTAGTGTGCGGCTGCCAAGGCAGCCTCACTCTCTTCGGCGCGCAGAGATCTCTTGATATTTCCGTGGACTGAAATGATGCCACGTGGACCGGGCATCTTGAGTGTGAGGGAGGCGTAGTGTGGTATTGCATTAAAGTGAGCGAAAGCTTCGCGTCCGAGCAGTGCTTGATAGCCACTTTGAAACGGAGCGATGTGGAAGGTTAAATGCTCGCGACGGAAGTTATCGGGGGAGCCGAATATAACCTATAGTAGGAGGGAGCCCGTACAACGAGCCCCTGGGCCTGGCATTACTCCTTTAAAGGTAGTATTGCTATGGCTAATTTGTGTTGGGTCTAACCCCATCCCGCGGATTGTATCCTGATATATTAGGTTTAGGCTGCTGCCGCCGTCCATCAAGACTCGTGTGAAGTGATATCCGCCAATTACTGGGTCTAATACCAGGGCAGCCCATCCTGCGTGTCGGATACTTGCTAAGTAATCGCGATGGTCGAAAGTGATCGGTTGAGACGACCAGTGGCAGGACTTTGCAGTGACAGGCACTTGGTATATTTTCCTAGGAGTGCCGTGTTGTTTTTTCCATTGATCACGTGTAACACGTTTACTGTTTTGACTTCTGGTGGAAATTTATTTTGTTCCCCCGTGTCTTTCTTGGGAGGCTCGTCCTCGTCTTCACTTGGTGTATCCTCCCCCTTGTGTACGGCGTTGAGCTTGCCGGACTGCTTGAAGACCCAACATTCTCTGTGGGTATGATTAGCAGGTTTACCAGGGGTACTATGGATCTGACATCCTTGGTCCAGAATTTTGTTGAGGCTGGACAGTTCATCCCTGGTGCCTTTAGGGGGCGGCTTTTGACCTGGCCGAGAGCTTTTGAATCCGGCATTTACTGCCGTGCCCTTCGTGCTGTCTTCTTTATTTCGGCGTTTGTTATTGCTGTTGCGCCGTGATTTCCCGTTTCCATCTCTAACTTCAGATGTACTAGGGTCGCTGGTGCTGCATCTGGCTAGCCAGCTGTCCTCACCCGCGCAAAAGCAGGTCATGAGGTTTGTTAATGCGGCCATCGTTCTCGGCTTATTTTGGCCGAGGTGTCTGGTGAGCCATTCGTCACGGACGCTATGCTTGAAAGCTGCCAAGGCTTCAGCATCCGGACAGTTGACAATCTGGTTCTTTTTAGTAAGAAACCTGTTCCAAAGCTTTCGGGCTGACTCTCCGGGCTGTTGAGTTATATGACTCAAATCGTCCATGTCCGGAGGTCGGACATAAGTCCCTTGAAAATTTGCCCGAAAGGCGTCTTCGAGCTCTTCCCAACTTCCAATGGAGCTTTCGGGGAGGCCTTTGAGCCAGTGACGAGCTGGCCCTTTGAGCTTGAGGGGTAAGTACTTGATGGCGTGGAGATCATCTCCTCGAGCCATATGGATATGAAGGATATAGTCCTCAATCCAGACCCCAGGGTCTGTTGTTCCGTCTTATGCCTCTATGTTTACGGGCTTGAATCCCTCTGGAAATTCATGGTCCAGCACCTCATCGGTGAAACATAGGGCGTGTGCGGCACCCCTGTAACTGGGTGTACCGCGTTGCTCGGATGTTTGTTGTGTTGCATTGTACGCTGGGGCGCGCTTGCGTGGTCCATAGATGGATCTTGTTGCGCCGTCCTTTGGGTGCGAGCCCTCGCATGGGTCGCGTGTTGTATTGTGAGTGGCGTTATATGCCGCTCTGTGTTGATAGAGGGGTCGTCTATCCGACCAGGTGGCTGCTTTGATATTTTGTTGTGGGGGGTCTGAGGCCTCCTCATCGAATTCAGGTAGCAGCTTCCGCTTTGGGTAGCTCTTGGAGGGGAGATTGTCGCCGTACATCGCTGTTGTGTTGAGTATTTTACTCCATCTATTGTGGAGTGTGTCTTGCGCAGCCTTGAGCCTTTGCTTCTGCTTTTTCAGACTCCTTGTGGTGGCAACAAGCCTTTTACGGGCAGTCTGCTGCTCCGGGTGCCTGTCCGGCGTTATGTCGCCCGGACCATTATCCTTGATAGGATTTGTTTGTTCGGTTTGATTATCCGGATTGCCGTAGTCCGACAGCGGTTCGCCCTGCTCCAGCGCTGGGTCTGTGTGATCGCTATTTTTGTCGAGGCGGGATTTGGGGCGGCGCTTGCGTCGCCGCTTTGACTGCTTTTTGAGGGAACAAGCCTTCGGTGCATCCTTCCGCTCCTCGTCGACATCTTTTGGTGCGTCTACCATGTATACGCTATGTGACGAGGTGGCGTTCCAGGGCCCAATAGGCGCTGGTTCTTCATCGTCTCCTTCATCGGCGTCCATACCGTCGATGTCTTCGGAGTCGAAGTCGAGCATGTCGGTTAAATCGTTGACAGTGGCTACAAAGTGGGTGGTGGGTGGGCTTTGAATTTCTTCATCGTCCGTATCCCAATCTCGCTGACCGTAGTCCGGCCAGGGCTCTCGTGATAAAGAGAGAGACTTTAGTGATTTCATAATATCGCCAAGGGGCGAGTGCTGAAAGATGTCCGCGGCAGTAAACTCCATGATGGGCGCCCAATCGGATTCGATCGGCAGAGGTGCGGATGGTTCGGAGTCCAGCTCCTTGGAATCACGAGTCTCGCGGAGTGCGGGGCTGGTGTTCAGCTCGATCGCCGTTAGGATCGCAGCCCCCGAGGCGGCGTCCAACCGCCCATCCTCGATCAGCGCAGTTGGCTCCGAATTAAGGGTCGAAGCCGATGCGGGTGCGGCCTCCAGGGCACTGTTCGGCGGTAGAGCTAGATCATGCTCGTCGGGACAGTGCGGCACGCTCGGCGGTGGCTCGAATCCATCGAAGATCAAGTCCCCGCGGATGTCAGCCGTGTAGTTTAAACTTCCAAATCTGACCTGACGGCCAGGGGCGTAGCTTTCGATTTGCTCCAGATGGCCAACTGAATTGGCCCGCAGTGCGAAGCCGCCGAAGACGAAGATCTGTTCGGGGAGGAAGGTCTCACCCTGGACTGCATCGTTATTGGTGATCGTAGGAGCCATGGAGCCTGACGGCGACGACACAGAGGAACTCTCAATGAAAGCACCAATGTCGGTGTCAAAACCGGCGGATCTCGGGTAGGGGGTCCCGAACTATGCGTCTAGGCTGGATGGTAACAGGAGGCAAGGGACATGAAGTTTTACCTAGGTTCGGGCCCTCTCGATGGAGGTAAAACCCTACGTCCAGCTTGATTAATATTGATGATATGGGTAGTACAAGAGTAGATCTACCACGAGATCGGAGAGGCTAAACCCTAGAAGCTAGCCTATGGTATGATTGTTGTTTTGTATGTTGTCCTACGGACTAAAACCCTCCGGTTTATATAGACATCGGAGAGGGTTAGGGTTACACAAAGTCGGTTACAACGGTAGGAGATCTACATATCCGTATTGCCTAACCTTGCTTTCCATGCCAAGGAAAGTCCCTTCCGGACACGGGACGAAGTCTTCAATCTCGTATCTTCATAGTCCAGGAGTCCGGCTAAAGGTATAGTCTGGCCATCCGGACACCCCCTAATCCAGGACTCCCTCAACGCTCCTTGAGGAAGATCGTCTTCGGGCTGCTCTGCGAGCTGCTCGCTACCAGCAAGCCTTTCACTGCTACCATAGCCGCACGGTTCATACCCGAAGCCTTGAGGAAAGCGACCTTGTTCTTCGGCGAGTTCAATCCGCCAAGAATTCCAACAAGTTAACGCCGAAGTGGGAAGGCCCTTATCAGGTAATACGAGTCACCAGGCCCGACGCAGTCTGCCTGGAGACTGAAGATGGAATTCCAGTGAGCAACTCCTGGAACATCGAACATCTTTGTAAGTTTTACCCAGAAGGTGCGGTTGCCGGGCCTCCCGGGAGACCACTTTTTGTACAAGCCTTGCCGGTAAGGCATGTAACTCTTTGTACGAAGATTTTCCAACCCTGATGAAGGAGCATTACATGAGGGGCGGGGAACATTGTGTTCACCCACATGTCGCCATTGCAACACCCCTTCATGTGAAGCCTCAGCCTCGGCGGCTGGTCGATCTCCAACACCCACACGAACGCCTCGGGAAGGCTGATAGAGGCGATGGTGTCCCGATGTTTCGATGAGATAGATATTGTTTACTGTGGGAATCGACTTTGACGATCCGACTACGAACGTGCGAAGACGTTGCGCCTTAGCAATCGCTAAACCAACTTCCGAGGGTTTTTGACCACGCCGGAGCACGGTCAACCTCACCACGAGGGTCTATTTCCTGCGAGCAAATGAAGAACAAGCAAGAAATTGAGACTGCAATCTAGATATTGCGAATAAAAGAGGAAAGCTTTATTAATGAAGGTGGGGTTCTGTGATGTCTCGGTCTGGTCGTTGGACACAAACGAAGTACGCGAAGTTGCACCTATGGCGAACTTTTAATCTAAACAATACCCAAAGTCTAAACGACGCCCTAAGGGCTATATATATAGAGGAAGAGGGGGGAATTTCGTGGCCCTTGGAGGAGGGGTCCGAAACCAACCCTAACTCTTGTTTCCCCACACATACAGACTCTAAAAACAACCTATACTTAAGTATTTCGAAAGTACATGGGCCTGACCCAATAATAAGGTGACGCAGCACCTAGAATAGCCTCTGGACGAAATTTATGAAGTGACATCTTGTATATTTCGTCCAATGCTTCATGCACTCCTTATAGTGGCTTCAAAGTCCTGAAATCATCACTTGTAACTTCGTTCTGGATCCCCTTGCGCATGCCATCGTCTCCATGCTTGGTCTTGCTCTAGTTCTCATTCCTCTTATCCATGCCAGGTCCTTCATTTGTAAGCAAAACAAATGTATCCAATTTAGGCAGCATCATATTCTCATGAACATTAGAATCATTACCAAGAAACGAAAGTACCTGATAATTTATTTGGCGTGCGCGAGCTCTAGTAATTGGTCCAGTATGTATAGCAGCAGGGGCTATGGGTGTAACAATGGTATTGATGTCTTGATCATCCTCCTCTTCATGAAAAGAAGTCGTCCTCAACGGAAGCTCATCTTCCTCACCCAAATAAGGCTTTAAATCTGCAATGTTAAAAGTGGGACTAACCCCAAAATCTGCAGGCAGCTCAAGTTTATATGCATTATCATTTATTTTCTCTAACACCTTAAAAGGACGATCAACGCGTGGCATTAGCTTTGATTTGCACAAATTAGGAAATCTAGCCTTACGCAAATGTAACCAAACAAGATCTCCGGGTGCAAATACAGCATGTTTTCTACCCTTATCTCCAGCAAGTTTATATTTAGCATTCATACGCTCAATGTTTTCCTTAGTTAACTCATGCATTTTTAAAATCAATTCAACACGTTCTTTAGCATCAAAATTAACCTTCTCCGAAGATGGAAGAGGCAACAAATCAATAGGTGCACGAGGTAGGAAACCATACACAATTTCAAAAGGGCACATCTTAGTAGTAGAATGCAATGAACGAGTATAAGCAAATTCAATATGAGGCAAGCATTCTTCCCACATTTTCTTATTATTCTTCAAAACAGCCCTAAGCATAGTAGACAATGTTCTGTTGACTACTTCAGTTTGTCCATTAGTTTAGGAGTGACAAGTAGTACTAAAAAGCAGTTTAGTCCCCAACTTAGCCCATAAACATCTCCAAAAGTGGCTAAGAAATTTAGTATCACGATCTGAAACAATAGTATTTGGCACACGACGCAAGCGAATAATCTCACGAAAGAACAAATCAGCAACATTAACAGCATCATCGCTTTTATGACATGGTATAAAGTGTGCCATTTTCGAAAATCTATTCATGACAACAAATATGCTATCCCTCCCCTTCTTTGCTCGAGGTAAACCTAAAACAAAGTCCATAGATATATCCTCCCAAGGAACACTTGGTACAGGCAAAGGCATATATAAACCATAAGGATTGAGTCGTGACTTAGCTTTTTGACATGTAGTGCAGCGAGCAACAAAACGCTCAACATCCCGTCTCATCTTTGGCCAAAAGAAATGCCTAGCAACTATGTCCTCCGTCTTCTTCACACCAAAGTGTCCCATTAATCCTCCTACATGCGCCTCCTTCAACAACAAAAGACGAACGGAGCTAGCTGGAATACATAGCTTGTTAGCACGGAACACAAATCCATCATTAACGACAAACTTGTTCCACGTTGTTCCTTCTTTACAATTATGCGTTACATCTTTAAAATCAGCATCATGCACATAAGAGCTTTGATGGTCTCCAAACCAAATATTTTGAAGTCAAGTTGTGAAAGCATAGTATAGCGACGCGACAATGCATCAGCAATAACATTTTCTTTACCCTTCTTTTGTTTAATGACATAAGGGAATGTCTCAATGAATTCAACCCATTTAGCATGTCTACGATTCAGCTTAGCTTGACTTTTAATATGTTTCAATGATTCATGATCAGAATGTATAACAAATTCTTTGGGCCATAAATAATGTTGCCATGTTTCTAAAGTCCGAACAAGAGCATATAATTCTTTATCATAAGTAGAATAATTCAGACTAGGCCCACTCAATTTTTCAGAAAAGTATGCAATAGGTTTGCCATCTTGTAATAAGACACCCCCTAATCCAATTCCACTAGCATCACATTCAAGCTCAGAAGTCTTATTAAAATCTGGAAGTTGGAGTAAAGGAGCATGTGTCAACTTATCTTTCAATACCGTGAAGGCTTCTTCCTGTGCGGTACCCCAAACAAAAGGTGCATCCTTCTTTGTAAGCTCATTGAGAGGTGCGGCAATCGGGCTGAAATCTCTCACAAAACGCCTATAGAATCCAGGGAGGCCAAGAAAACTCCTCACTTGTGTGACCATTTTGGGCTGCGGCCAACTCTCAATAGCTTCAGTCTTGGCTTTATCAACTTCAATTCCCTATGGAGTAACAACATAGCCAAGAAAAGATACTCGGTCGGTGCAGAAGGTGCATTTCCCAAGGTTACCAAACAAACGTGCATCACGTAGAGCAATAAAAACAGCACGCAAATGTTCCAAATGTTCCTCCAAAGATCTACTATAAATCAGTATATCATCAAAATAAACTACCACAAATCATCCATTGAAAGCACGTAAAACTTCGTTCATTAATCTCATGAAAGTACTAGGTGCATTAGTTAACCCAAAAGGCATGAATAACCACTCATGTAATCCAAACTTAGTTTTAAATGCTATTTTTCATTCATCTCCCAATTTCATATGAATTTGATGGTATCCACTATGCAAATCAACTTTGGAGAATATTGTAGAGCTACTCAATTCATCAAGAATATCATCTAGCCTAGGAATAGGATGACGATAACAAATAGTAATATTATTTACGCCTATACAATCAACGCACATACGCGATGTACCATCCTTTTTCGGCACTAAAATGATAGGAACAGCACAAGGACTAAGGGGTTCGCGTATATAACCTTTGTCGAGCAGCTCTTGTACTTGTCGCATGATCACCTTCGTCTCCTCTGGATTGGTACGATATGGTGCATGCTTTGGTAATGATGCATTGAGAATTAAGTCAATTTGATGCTCAATCCCTCGAATAGGTGGTAATCCCAGTGGCACGTCTTGTGGAAAGACGTCAGCGAACTCCTGCAAAATGTTGGTGACAGCATGAGGCAAAGAGGAAGGCACATCCTCGAATAAAAATAATGCCTCTTTGCACACAAAAGCATAACAAATAGATTTGCTAACATCTACATCATCAATATCAGATTTGGTGGCAAGTAAACATGCACTTTTCAATTTAATTTCCGAAGCAACACTAGATGGTTTATTATTAGGTTTCATTCGTTGCTCAAATTCTTTTGCCACAATCTGATTTTCACTCTTATTTTGCTCATGTTTTGCTTTATTAGCTCTATTAATATCATCTTTCAAAATGGAATCAGGAGTCATAGGAAGCAAAGTAATATTTTTGTCCTTATGAAAAAGTGTATACTGATTGTTTCTATCATGGTGTACGGAATTTTTATCAAATTGCCATGGTCTACCAAGTAATAAGGAACATGCTTGCATAGGTACCACATCACAATCAACATAATCAGCATATGTAGAGATACTAAAATGCACACGAACAATACGTGTTACCTTAACCTTGCCGCTATTGTTGAACCATTGGATGTAGTAAGGATGTGGATGTAGTCTTGTGGTGAGAGATAGCTTCTCCACCATCTCCATGCTAGCCAAGTTGTTGCAACTCCCTCCATCTATGATGACGCGAATAGAACATTCCTTCACAACTCCCTTTGTATGGAACAAATTATGCCTCTGATTTTGCTCAGCTTATGTAACCTGCACACTCAAAACATGTTGAGCAACTAAACATTCATACCTGTCAGCATCTTCAGCAGCCATGTATTGCGTCTCATGATCAGAATCCTCTCCACCGTGTTCTTCATGTGTAATAAGAGCCAAAGTCTCCTCATCATAGTCACTAGTGGACTCATACCCACCATCCTCAGTAGCAATCATCACACACTGAGATTTGCATTCTCTCGCAAAATGTCCTATTCCCTTACAACGACGACAAATAATATCACTTGTGTGCCCTGTTGATGCCATGGAAGAAGAAGAGCTCCACACAGGCTCAGCATGTGTGCTTTTGGCAGATAGTGGTGGTTGTTCCTGCTTTTTCATATCACGGATAGAGGTGGCACCTAATGGAGATGCTGGTGCAGTGGAAGTAGAGGATGCACGTGGTGTCCATGATGAAGATCGACCTGCAGAAAAGTTAGTTCGCGCCAATGCCTATCGATCCTGCACTTCACGTTCAGCTTTACAAGCAAGATGGAATAAACAAGTGATATTAGTATACTCCTTATACTCTAGAATGGTCTGAATCTCTCTATTTAATCCACCCATAAAACGTGCAAGCATAACTTCATTCTCCTCAACAATACCACATCTAATAATGCCAGTTTGTAATTCCTGATAATATTCTTCTTCAGAATTTTTCCCTTGTCTTAAACGATGTAATTTTTGAAGCAATTCACGTTGATAATATGGTGGAACCCAATGAGTATGCATAGCAGTTTTCAAAGCAGCCCAAGTAGTTGGAATAGGATATAATCTACAATGTTCAGACCACCAAACACATGCGAAGCTAGTGAAAGCACAAACAGCAGTAGGAACATGTCTCTCCTCAGGATATTGTAAACATGTAAAACGTTGTTCAGTTTCTAACTCCCCAGTAAGATATATATCAGGAACATATCTACCCTCAAATGGTGGAACATTCAATTTCAGTTTAGGAAGATGGTCATGATCTCGTACCCCATATGGTGGTGCAGCTCTACCGTTGCGATGATATACTTGAGGATGACCTAGTGGTGGTGGTGCTGGTGGTTGCACGTAGTTCTGATTTTGATCAAACTCATCCTTGTAATGGTCCTCCACCTCTGCAGTAGCAGCAGGAGCTACAGAAGCATCAACAGCGGCACCAGAATTTTGCCCAGGGTCAATGGAAATGCGCTGTGATCATCCCACTTGAATTGGAAGGCGACATTGCTGTTGTTGTTGTAGAGGTGCGTTAGGTGTAGCCGCCGGTGGTGGTGGAAGATGCGCGAGAAATTCATTAAACCTGTTACCGAGCTTTGTTTTGAACGTCTTCTCCATGCCATCTATCTTCTCCATGGCCTCTTCAAATCTGTTAGCACATCTTGCACCTGTCCACTCATCATTTGTTGAAATTTATCATGCAACTCCTTATTCGTCATGTTCTCCCAGTCAGTCTCGCCGGCTTGTGATCCTGCCATGGTTAGCAGCAATAGAAACACACAAGAGTATGATCCTACCGACTACTAACAAGAGGAGGTGGTGGGTGTCACAAATCCGTCAAGCAAATCTCAAATTCTTACCAGTTCTTACCCAGCAGCAGGCGGTGATCGGCAACCGTCGTAGTCAAAACTCTCAAAGCTTGGATCAAGCGATTACCAGGGAGAGTCAAACACACGACGTATATGTATGTGGAGCTAGGAAGGCTTATAATATGGTAGCAAAAAGGGTCAGCAATAATCAAATCAGAGATGCAAAGTTGAATAAACGCTCAACGACGGTACTGTGTTGGTCCTAGGCTAGATCGTGCTAGAGACGCGAGCCTAGAACACTAACAAAATCACGAAGCTGCATGTAAACAATGGAGGAGCACGCTTTGAATTTTTTTCTCTTTTTTTCACCTTTTTGCACTTTTTTCCTCATTTTTTATTTTTTTGCTCCGCAACAATTTTTTTCCGAAAAAGTCCACAATTTGTCTAAAAACTGCCTAGCTAGAATTTTCTAGACTTAGTTTTTTTTTGAAACTAGAACTATTTTTTCTACTGCGGGTAGCACGGAATCTCGGGAGTCCTACTCTGTCATGACTCGAAGTATCGCGTGATCTGGAACTCGAAAGCAAGGCAACAAATACTGGACTCAGACTAGGACTAGTGGCGGAGATGAATCTGGTGGAACTCGGATTGGTGGCAAAAATATGTAGGGCGGTGGAACACGGACTGGTGGCGAATCTGTGATGGAGGTGGACTCGGATTATCGTGATGGCGGTGGATATGCGGTATATGGCAGCGGCGATGACGATGGTGGTATATGGCAGCGGTGATGACGATGGTGGTATATGGCAGCGGTGACGATGATGGTGGTATATGGCAGCGGTGATGATGATGATGTGGCGGCGGCGTGACGACTTGTGAACAGAACTCGAAACTCTAAATGACTAGGCACTAAGACCAGCAACTAGACACGACGATGCAACCACAAACTCAACAATGCAAAACCTTAAAAAGATTATGCAAAGGCTCAGATTGGTTCGGATAGGATGAACTAACCCTAATAATTTTTTTGGATTTTTCGTGGACTATAGGTACGAAGAAAAGACTCGATCTAAACTACAAAAGACTATAAAATCTCACCGAGCTACCTGGAAATCTGATACCACTTGTTTTCGATGAGATGGTGGCTATCGTTTTCTGTGGGAGTCGACCTTGACGATCCGACTACGAACGTGCGGGACGTCGCGCCTTAGCAATCGCTAAACCAAACTTCCGAGGGTTATTGACCACGCCGGAGGACGATCAACCTGACCACGAGGGTCTGTTTCCTGCGAGCAAACGAAGAACATGCAAGAAACTGAGATTGCAATCTGGATATTGCGAATATAGGATGAAAGCTTTATTGATCAAGGTGGGGTTCTGTGACGCCTTGGTCTGGTCGTTAAACACAAATGAAGTACGCGAATTTGCAGCTATGGCGAACTTTTAATCTAAACAACACCCAAAGTCTAAACAATGCCCTAAGGGATGTATATATGGAGGAAGAGGGGGGGGGATTTCGTGGCCCTTGGAGGAGGGGTCCGAAACCAACCCTATCTCTTGTTTCCCCACACATACGGACTCTAAAAACAGCCTATAGTTAAGTATTTCGAAAATACATGGGCCTGGCCCAATAATAAGGAGACGCAGCACCTAAAATAGCCTCTGGACGAAATTTATGAAGTGGCATCTTGTATATTTTGTCCAAGGCTTCATGCACTCCTTATGGTGGCTTCAAAGTCCTGAAATCATCACTTGTAACTCCGTTCTTGATCCCCTTGCGCATGCCATCATCTCCATGCTTGAACTTGCTCCAAGGTTCATCTTTCTTGTCCAGGGTAGGCCCTTCATTCATAATCAAAACAATTGTATCCAATTTAGGCAGCATCATATTCTCATGAACATTAGAATCGTTACCAAGAAACGAAAGTACCTAATAATTCAATTGGCGTGCGCGAGCTCTAGTAATTGGTCCATTATGTATAGCAGCAGGGGATGTGGGTGTAACAATGGTATTGATGTCCTCATCAATATGACTCAATGCTTACATGCTATAGTGTGGTATTTATTCATAATTTGGTTGCCAAATCTCATGTGTGCAATGCACGTGTACCTTACTAGTACTTCCTTTTTCAGTTAATATATTATGATTAAAATGATGTGGGGGTATCCATGAAGCCACGTGGCACATGTGGAGGCGTTGTCGCGACGTCCTGTGTTGATTGATCACAATGACGTGCTGCTAGTTCCAGAAGAATGTACTCATCCTCTCTCACACACGCTAGCAGTACATGCACGGAGCGAAGATGTGCACGCATGCACTCGTTCCCTCGCACACACACGCGGGTACACGATGGGACGCATTTTCGTACGAAGATCCACCCCATGTGATAAATTGACGTGTGTAAAGTTGTTCACTTCATTGATGGCCAATTAATACAGTGCATGCAAATTGGAATGGACGTTGGGGAGGAAGTAGTTGAGAAAGACATTACTACTCTACTGCGTGCACGCGAGTAGTTAAATCATGGGTTGCTACTTCAATTGGTCTCCTTCGTATTTTGTGCCAATTTTTTACCATAATTTTAAGTAACACAATATTTGTGCATGTCATAAAAATTAATGTCATTGAAAAGTACTTTCAAATTAATCCCAATGATATAATTTTTGGTGACATGCATTAAAATTTTGTTAGTTAAATTTTTGGTCAAAATTTGGCACAAAATAGAAAGGTGGGCCAATAAACCAGGACGGAGGCAGGATGATCAATATTTGCCTGGGTTACTGTTGGTGGCATTTGTATTTAAATATGGATGGAGTGGAGTAGTACTATCTTTATCTTAGCCTCGTTGGGCTCTCCTAGCGCCTACGCTCGCCTCCCCGCCTCGCCCACCGGATCCCGCCATGGATAATCCCTTAGATACCAGAATCCTGCGGGCTGCCCTCTCGCTGCGGCCCGCAGCACTGCCGCCTTTGAGCGAAACCCACATGTGTTTCAGAGCGGATCCATTGCTCTAGAATCATAGATTGGTGGCGCCGGAGGACATGCCAGGGCTGTGTTTCAGGTGGTGGGCAGCAAGGGCAAATTGGATCGAGGAAGCATCGCATAGATTGGAGACAATTGGAAGGAGCTGGGCCTGGCGAAGCACAAGCCGGAGGCGCAAGTTGATCTCAAGGAAGAGATGCTGAGGGATGTTAGCATCTGGAAGAGTCGCATTGATTTCGAGCTGGGGCTAATGGCAGAGATCATATTCATGAAGTCAACTACGGAGGAAAGAACGCGCATGCCTATGGAATGGCATGAGTAGTCGGTGCCACTATTCAAATGGGCGGCAGGAGAAGCCAAATCCTGGGACCAGCTGCGGTGGCGCCGCTGGGCATGCATCGTAGGCGAGGTGAGCTACCCTCCTTCCCTATCAGCGATGTAGTGGCCTACTCAGTTGCTGCTGCAGTGAACTTAGAACGCCATGTCGGTTTGCATCCTTGACAATCAGTCCATCTATATGTATTGTATTCCTGTGAAAATACTTGGTCGTTTGGAAAAAGATGGTAATTGATTTATCACTAGTTTTTGAGTGCTTGGTCATGACAATCACCCTAAGCCACAACCAGAAGTCTCCATCGCGTAATACATACCGTCGGTCGCACCAACAGGCGGTCGGTCGCACCCGCGTCTCACCTAAGGGACACGCATCAGCTTGAGTTGACATGTACGACCAGTTACATCACTGACTTGTGCGACCACACTTGAGCAGTAGTATTTGAAATTTATGTTCCACTAAACTCATCGGGAGCTTTTTTGGGCCTCGAAACCAAAACCATCAATTAATCTTTAGCTTGTTCCCATCACATTCCAAAGTACTACTACCATGCTATAATTAAGTGCAAACGTGCTCGCACCTAGTGTGTATCAAACCTGAACGTGTTCCCACTATGCAGGTTTTAGTACTAGTGCTATTACTAGGTCATAAAAAGGGGAACTACCTAGCCGAAAATTACTCTACCTTCCTCCTCATAAGTCTTTCTTGTTTGTCCGTCCTTGCCATGGCCGGTGTGCAGAGCTCAAGGTCGAGTACTACTCATAACAGGGCAGCGGCGACCAAGGCCGTGAAAAAAAAGAAAAGGCTTGCTGCCTCGCAAAGACCTCGAAAGATCTCTCACGGGCAGGTGAGGGCTCTCAGGAGTGCCCTAGCCGCGGAGGCGAACATGCCAAGATGGCGGCGCTGGAGTCGTTATCCCTCGACGACATGCCCGATCAGCTCAATAAGCAGAAGGAGTTCATCAATGGCTTGGTGGAGCTGCTGAAGGAGAGCTTCAGCGAGATGCCCGCTGAGCTCAATGTGTAGGGGGAGTTGACCGCCGTCTTGGTGATGCTGCGGAAGAAGAGTATTGCCTCAGATAAGAAGGAGACCAGCAAAATCCTGCAACTTCAGGAGGACAATGCGAAGCTCCTCCACGAGATTGACCTGCTGAAGGAGGAGAACACTGGTTGGAAGAAGCTGCATGAGAAGAGTATTTCCTCAGAAAAGATGCTACACGCCCTCATCATGGAATAGAAGGAGGAGTTGGCGAAGCTCCGCATCGAGCACCCGGCTGCTGTCAAGGTACGTAATGCGGCCGTGGAAGAGATGATGAAGGATCACGTTGAGAAATCCTGCGTCATGGACAGAATGAAGAAGATGGCGGAGGAGATGCGCGAGCAGATGGAGGTTGTGGAGGTGATGAACAAGCAGTTACGACTCCGCGGCCATGAGGTGATGAGCAACCCTTCATGTAGTAGAGAGCAGCACCCCAGACTTGTGTGAGCGTCTTCCTTCTATTTTTGGGGGGTGGGGGATAACCTTCCTTCTTCTTTTGCTCCTGTGTTTCTTCTTTTGCTTCGGCTATTTCGTCACACATGTCACATTCTCTACGAGGCATGAATAGAACAATGCTAACGATGAGCGGCACCGTGGGATCTATGACTAGCAAATTAGATCATTTTTTATCGCCATATCACACTGGGCTACCGTGTTTCCTGCTCCTCCGTCGTACTAGTACTCTAGTGGAAAACTTGAGTATACCGCATAGTTCTTTGCTCCTCCTGAGGTCATCGGCAACATTTATACGAGCAGTCAAATCACAAGGCCCCCCTTCCAGCAGTAATGAGCCGTCAAATCACAAAAGACCTCGCCTCTCGTGAAACCGACCAAGCGAAACTGCCTCGCCCTCTAGCCTTTTAAATGTATACTTTTGTATAGTAGTAGTACCGATGGATTGCGCCATGGAGCAAAACTAACAAGATGAAATTAAAGAAAAAATGTGGTACATATAGAGAGCGCTCGTCGCCATATTATGCATATAGTACCATTAAAAAAGCTAGTACGTGCTTAGATGCATATGGGGTGCTAAATTCTATTAAAGAAATTAGCGTACCTATTTAATTCTTGGGTTTTTATTATTTATGCCACTAGTTGTGTCTCACTACTCAGTTTTGCCATTAGAAGGTACAACTACTAAAAATGCCATCAATTCGTGAGATGCTTGCTCAAAAATGCCATTAGATATCTCAATAATGACATCGCTCCGTTAGATATTTGCTCAAAAATGCCATTATACATTGTTACCTTCACGTCAAACCCATTGACCATGTTATATGACAAAAATAAGCCTAGACCCACATGTCGATTCTCTCTATCTCACAATGTTAAGTGTGGCCCTGCTTGTCAGGAGTAACCAAGCGAATAATTTTACAGGAAAATAAGAACGCTGTTGGGATCAAGTAGGCCCCACACTTTATTATAGTGAGATGGAGGGAGAGCTGACATGTTGGTCCATAGGCATTTATGTCATTATAACATGGCAAAAGAGATTTGAGTCACAATAATGGTGTCCAGTGGCATTTTTGAGCATGTATCTAACGAAGCTATGTCATTTTTGAGCGGTTGAAATTCCTAGTGGCAAAACCGAATAGTGGGACACAACCGGTGGCAGAAATGATAAAAACCCATAATTCTTTGACAACTAAACTACTGGCTATATGATATTGGCCATATATATTGTACGTATATAATGTGAAGAAATGAGTGGTAGTACTACCAACTACAAGATGAACTATAAGAAATACGAGTATCTACGTACTGAAGAGTTAGAGTAATGAGAAGGTACTTAACATAGTTCTGCTGGGGGCTCAGCACAACACTCCCCTCAAATAAAACTAAGCACCCTGAAATTAAACTGAGCAATTAATCCGACAGACATTGCATTACAACCACCATGAGCAATGACACTGCCACCTTACTCGGACTCCTCGTCCACGTGCTCGACTTCGTCCTTGTCCCTCTTCCACTTGGCCGATACTTCTTTCCTTGAACCGCACACTTGGTTCTCACTCTTCATCCAACCCTTGTAGATATTGAAACAAAGTTAGGCATCCATTGGAGCATAATGGATGTGGTCTCTATCTAGTACATTCTACTGCCATGCAAGATGAAACTTGGGCGGAGGTTTTGTCAGTTTACCGTACGAAGGATCAACCATGGCTGCTGCTAGGGTCAACATCGAAGGCTGGCGGGAGGACACCATCACATTCCTCTGGAGGTTGAAGTGCTAGCCTACAATGAGGCCTATCCGACCCAGACTTCTTTGTCGTTCGTAAAATCTACTGAAATGAATTTGACTTTTTCACCACCGAGGAAGTTCTTAAAATCCTGCACTCAATGTCGGCATGGCATATGTGGTAGACCAAGCACAAGTTATGCGCGCAAACCTGGATCACGATGGGCTTCTTCTTCTCTTCCTCTTTAGATTCTTCTCTTTTCCCAGGACTGTGGTGCACTCAACATCTAGCCCAACGACCCACTCATCACCCTTTGACTTTTTGAACATGCGTCTGAAGCGAGCAAGGCATCCTTTCACCGTCGCGGAAGAATGGGTGTAGATGACGTCGAACTCATCGCCGGTGATGGTTCTAACCTTGTACTAACCGCTGATCATGGAGATTTGGGATGCCATGGATTTGGGAGGAGAGTTAGGATTAGTGGAACTACTGTAATGTGAAAGGATGGGACGACTAGGAGTGAACTGCCGTAATGTTAAAGGAAGGCCGGGGACGCGTAGGAGCAAACTACTAGTTGTTTTCCAATTGTAAAAATGTTGAGTGGGGCATGCGAATGGCAGGGTAGTGGCTTGCCCGATGGATAAATGGATTCATGCATAGTACTATGGGGCCTAGTTAGATGTCATGTCTACGAGACGCCCAATTAAATGGCTTCATGCATCTGTGTGTTCGCACGTCAAGCGTCGGAAAAATTACAGGTGATACAAAACTTTCCATGCTCCCATGATATAGGCTTCCGAGAGCCCTTGGATCTGAGATCAAACGGTTGCATGCGTGATTCTAGACCTATGGGTGAATATCCTATCCTGGAGGGTTATTCTGCAGATTTTCAGCAACTTAGGATGCGACCTTTCGATCTTAGATCCAAGGGCTGTCAGCAGCCCGTATCATGGTCGCGTCTACCACGACCGTCGCGTCGCTCGCACGGTCGTGCCCTTGGAGATTTCAGACGGCTATAAATGCACATTTTTGCCTACTTTGCATGCATGAAACTACTTCCTCCGTCCAGGTGCACTAGGCTATCTGATGTTGGCATGTCATACATAGTCATCACTTAGTCACTCATACAACAAGGTTAGCTGTAAGGTTGGCTATAAGAGTATTTTTTACTTCTCTATATCTCTTTCTTTGTAGTATTTATTGCATTTGCCAAGGAGTAAGGAGTACAATACTTGGCACCTATATACCATGGAGGTGGTTAGGAATCGGGAGACTCACACCGGCCGTAGAACCACAGTTCAAATGATAATGGCAAGTCAAATCACAGGGCCCCACCTGTCCAGCAGTAACTCGCCGTCAAATCACACAACCCTACATTTTCAATAGCCTACTCCCTCATCTTCTCGCGTCTCTGTAGAACCGACTAGGCGGAACTGCCCCGCCTACCATGCGAGAAAAGCTCGGCCCTCGACTTTTAAATATAATTTTCTATCCATGGATTGTGCCATGGAGCAAACCCTCAAGAAAACGGTGGTACACATGTATACTGCATGACCGTCGCATTCGCGTCGCACCCCAGACGGTCGGTTGGTATGGCATGCCGCTCTCTGAATGGAACGCGTGTCATATTGTGGTTGCACACACATGTGGGACTGAAATTGAGAACCGACCACAGGCACACTCCCCGGCCCCGCAAGTCGGCTGAGTTAATAGAAGTGAGAGACGAGCGATAGTACTGGAGCAATGTTGTACAGTGGTCGGTGCCTGGACGATCCTTGCATGACACAGAATATCAGTTTGTCCATGCATGTGACCAAACTCCAGCAAACGGCTGGATTGGCTATCATCTACATATCATGCATGTTGTGTTGTACAGGGATGTAGTTCTGATGAGAAATCTAAAACAAGGTTTCTTGTCATCTCACAATATTAGGTGTCATGTGCTTTGGATCACTGTGAGGGGTAAACAGTGACATCTAAGTTCCTCCAAGGCGATGTTCATTGGGGGGCACATGAATGAAGACTACTTGGTTGCCATCTAGGTCAAGCCGGCTACGTTAATTTGGAAATCTATCGATGGACCCCCTTTTACGAGTTTATCTTTAATTTGAGCTTTGATCCTCGTAGAGTTTGTCCTTCAGGATTCGTGTTATCTCCTTGGGGCAGTGAGGTTATGGTTTCTTGTCATGTGGAATTTTTTCAAATTATATGTTTATCTAGTGCTTCAGATCAAAATGACGACAACTGCGCCTCCCGGGCAGGTGCATGAAGACTTGTCGACAGTCATTGACGAGGTCAACCCGGCTCTGGTAGATAAAATAAAACTACTCCACTATATAGGCAGGAGCCTCCGCGCTTGCTTGCTAGTGTTTCTCTCTTCACACTGTCTCATCCTATCCAGATCTAAACACGACAACGGTGGCCACACTCTCTCTCTGCTCACCGTTGGACATAGATATAGGTGGATCCCCTTCGTCGAGGAAGGTGAGAAGGTGCAATGTTCATGCGGTCGTCCTCGGCGACGGCTCTTACCCACTGCCGACGCATCTCGATCAGCATGCCTTGCCTCTCTCTCCCACACAACGCCGGCTAGGGAGGGCCTCCGACCCCTTCTTCCTCGCTGCTGTAGTGTGTGCAGATCTGGCCTCCCGCCGCCCACCTAGCGACATCCCGATGACCCTCAGGTATAACTTCCTTCGAAACCGGCCTTGCTCTACTTCCCCAGCTCCTGACGTTGCTGCATTTGTATCTTTTACTATTTCTCAAGCCCCCTCATAGATAGTATCGATCGGCTGCTCGAAAGCCTCCAAATTTTTTACTGTTAAGAGGTAAAACTAGTTCATGAAGTTGAATCTAGTACTTCTTGGTTCAAACAAGGAAGAAAGGGGGTGGGGTGGGGGAAGATTTGTTACCTGAATCTAGGACTTGGTCGAAAGAGGAAATCATGGAGGTGAAAAGTAGCAGAGACTGGCTATCCAACTGGTCTCTTGGTATAATAGGGAAATAAAGGGAAACGCAGTACAAACTCAATATAAACTGATCTATTGACTGAAAAAGGAAAGAAAGGGGGGACTAGGGGACAAGTCAACAGAGTATGTCCAGCACTAGATTTGCTAGCCTCACGCAGTATAAGGTGGCTATGCCAAAAAAAATGTGACCAACCCAGATATCCTATTCTGATGTTTGTTGCCCCGAGACCCTCTTATGTAATGCCACTGGTAAAATGTAGCAGTCGCACTGTTAAAAGTAAGGACACGTTAAACCAATGTTGTTTTCAATGTAATGCCTCCAGTAATATGAATCAATGGCACTGTTTTTCATGTAATGCTAAATTTCCCATTAAGATAAGTTGCTTCATTTTGTTAGAAATGCAACTGTCCTGGTCCGCCTACTCTCCCGTGCCCAAATACTAACTCTTTAGGATCTATTAATGTAATGTTGCTGGTAAAATGAAGCAATGGCACCATTAAAGTAATGCCGTATTTAAAAGTTGTCATAGTTAATCCTAATGCCCACACAAATATCTAACAATGCTGCTGCTTTAAAAATTCATACTGTCCTTGTAGGATCGCCATTCAGATAAGGAAGACGCTTCTTTTCATTTGATGTATGTTTCATCACTTGTTAGTCACCCTCCTTTCCACCTTTTTGTGTAAAAGAGATATACATTTCATGCTTGATCTTAGTTGAAATTCACAATGATATCCAAATTATTGTTGAACATTCCACGAGCTTCACAACCAAGCTTGATGTTGCTCAATTTTATTACAACTAATGAAGAACAAGCTGCTAGCTCATGGGACATTGCTTCTTTTTAGGTGAACTGCACAAAAAGGTTCCATAAATTGAATCATCCATGTTGGTGACTAGTGTCATCCCTTATACGATAGCGTTGACTACAGATATGGTTCCCATCATGAGGTATCTTCCTTTTTGGTCCGACCGTTTGCCAAATATCATGCATGTTGAGTGTGCTATTGTGCTACTGTTTTGGTACTGCCATGATAAAGCAGTAATGTTATTATTTTGCACCTTAATCTAGTGGCACTATTAATTTGAGGCAATGTTTTGGCACCGCTAGTGCGACTGATTTTTTTAATATATTGAAAGCGGGGTTTCCTCTGATTTCATTACCCGACCATAGAGAACCATTATCCGACTACATCTCAGTGTAAACGGGCAGTTATGCAACTACTACTAGAATGGACTGAGTACTAGTAGGAGACAAGTTTGCCACATAATCTAGGGAAGTAGGGGGACGCAGCACCAGCTCGACCAAGTTTGGAATACAACCAAATGCTACCACAGAAACATCAGGGGGGAAGATAGGGACTGAAAGAGCTAGCTTCAGCATCCTAGTGTAAGCACCCCCGGCCTCCATCCTTGCGACGCACAGTACACCTCGCTTGCCACCTGCTGGACCCTAGTGCCACTGATAAAATGAAGTAATAATACAGTTAAATTAGAGGAAGTGTCCTATCTATCATTTCATTTCCAATGTAGATAAATAAAGTGCTTCTATTTGTTAGTATATGTTTCATGAATGGTGCTAAACCATATGATACAGTGGCGGCTAGGGTAGAACCTGTCAGGCGGTCATGCGAGTAAGACCAAGTATAATAGTAGGCCTTTGGCCCAAACCCCACGTCCAAGTCAATAATAGCCCCACTATCAAAAAGTATATGAAACGCCTATGTAATTAAGGTGTCCGTTAATTATTAACTAATGACTTAATAAATTTTCCGACCAAAAAAAATATAGACCACGTGCATAGCATTTGTCCTTGGACAGGCTCATTCCCGAAGAGCGCGCGTGTAAGTTTCCTATTATCATGCTCATGGAAATGCTAGAATATATCACATTATAAAGTGGTGCAATTCACACTCACCTACCAGTATGGGACAAAACTTTAGTCCCACTCACACCACACATAGAGCATGGTTAATAGTATAGCCAACATGCGGCTATATAAAGTTGACATATCATCTAGAACGAACCTAATAGCCTGCTAGTACAATAGTTAGTCCCTTTAGTATAATACTACCATTAATAATGGCCCCACCTTTTGTCTCACAAAGTATGTTGGAGCTCGTTCTAGAACCGGCTACAAGTTTACAACCCGCTTCTCTTCTCTCTCCTCTTCTCTCTCCTTCAATAAGCACAAATACTATAGTTAAATCCTTATAGCCTGCTTATGTAACCTAATTGTAGTACTTGCTCTAAAGTTACTCTCCATCGTGTAGTATGAAATGCCGGCGTGCAGCGGGCGGTGCCCTTGGTCGGTGCACCGCTTCAACGGCGGAAGTAGCGAGAGGTCCCGTCGCCCTGACTTGCCATCAATGTGGAGCGACAGGCTCAGCTGGTGCCGGGCGGTAAGCGCACGCGGGAGGGGGAGGGGTTTTTGGTGGGCCAAGAAGGTGAGAAGCCAACTTGGGATCGGTCCGGATGGGGAAATATCATTTGCTCCCATACTCACTAGTTTCATGCATATGACACTAGTCTATGTTACTACCTTCATAGTGCAGAGTAACATAGTACAGTAATGTTATAGATGGTGTCATTTATTAGTTTGTAGACTCATCTTGTCTTGGGAAACGCTATGTTATAGTAACATATTATGTTACCACTTCTCATTAACTACTTGCCACATAAGAAAAATTTTCTTGGAGTGCGCTAAGTTACTCCCACTATAACTAGCCGTACAAATTGTGGGTTATGTAGAGGGCGTAGTAAGCAAGCTTCTCACTGTTCTGCGAGTTGACTTGACACATCAAAGTAGTAGTTTTTTTCAAAATGTACATCAAAGTACCAGTGTAGTAATCTCGAAAAAGGGCCGACCATGTCCATGGCTACCATCCCATCCCCTGCTCCATCATTGAGTATGTGCACGATTCACGTGCCATTCAAGAAAAAAAATGTGTATGTTCCATTGAAGAAAAAAATAAAAACAAACAAGCCACTGCGTCATGGTCGAACTTTGATTCGTCCACGCGTGGTTCCCGACCCTCCACTAAGTGAACAACTACCAAACCTATCAAATTATCACATGAGCTGCCTCTTCATCCAGAAATGAGATCCAACATGTACCGGCGCGAGTGTGTTAGGGAATGAGGCACAGAGTATGTGCGTCCATGGGTGCAATTTTTCTCTTCGTGCACATACTCCTTTTTTTGTGGGTGATTCATGCACGTACTTGGCCTACGTTGGTGACCGTTGGTGAGTCTCACTTATCTCTACATCTCAACATGTACATCTACATCTGCATCTCCGTGTACACTACATCTACATCTACCTCTACCTCTACTATAGTACAACAAGTTTTAAACATGAGACCAGCCATTTTCTTGCATGACATGACCAACTAGCCCATATCACTTCTTGCTCCTCGTCTCTCTGTAAGTGCATCCGGTAGGCGATTTTGCCATCGACTGAGGTCGGTTCGCTCACACTCGGTCCCACATGTTATAAATCTAAAAAGAATACTCTGACCAGCGGACCATTGAAAGAAGTATATTTTTCACCCTCAAATGTAAGTTGATGGACAAATAACCCCCTAAAGTCAATTTTGGTATGATTTTTACCCTCAAATCTCTAAAACCGGGTATATCACCACCTCGAGCGGTTTTAGTGTTTACGTGTCGAGTTTAGGCGGTTTTGATTGTTGACTAGGAATTGACTAATTATTTACACTAATGAAGTGGCAACGACGCCGTCGGAAACAGCGGATGTTGTCGGAGATGTACCCAATGAACCCCGACCTTCCCTACAAGGAGAGGAGATCATGCGGGTGCCTTTCAAGCTCAGGGGGTCATCAGGCTACCTCGTCGGCTCGTCGCATGCGTATGTCTGGTCCTCCCAGAGCCTCTATCATTGTCGCGCAGCTCACGGTGGAGCTCATTTGCAGGTGCGCGCTTCTAGCTAGGAGATATAGTTGATTTAATCGTGCCCTAGTTCAAAATCAATTGTTTCCTTGGCCTAAGCTCTGCCACTACTAGAACAAAACTCCTGCAGAGGAGGTCGATGAGGGGTAGCACCGTGCTACCTACATTGGTCGTTTGATTTATACTACCTAGGGGTAGTATAAAGTTGGGTCATCTATTTTGGAACGGAGGGAGTGGGATAGGATGCTATAAGATTTTTTCCCATGTAATCATGTGTTAATTGGCAATCTAGCATCCACCCAACTTTTTTTCACTTCCTTTGTTTTTCTTGTATCAAATACTCTAGTTTTTTAGGGGAACACTGTGTTAATTCTATGGGATTCAAGTGGACATGCCACTCCAATCCTTTATTTTTCTTTACGAAGAGAGTACTTGTTGCTGCAAGAGCACTGTGTTAATGATGTGCCGCTGCAAGAGCTGCCTATATTAATTAACCATGCTCTAAAAAGGAGGACCAACTTTGGCTATACTAGTAGTAGTACTAGGTTAGTAGGTGACCTTGCGCTTGGCTCTTCTCCTCTTCCAGAAGTTGAACAATAATGATGGTACTACAGTAGTACTTCTGGCAATCTGACACCAAATGAACTACTGCACGTCCACCGCTTGTAAGCAAAAGTTTCTCCTCATGCTACGAGCTACCGCGCACGCGTTGGCGAGGGAGAAGGCGTAGTAAGCAAGCTTCTCGTCATTCTGTGAGTTGTCGCGTGTTGGCAAAAGGATGACCAAAGCTCACATAAAAAAAGAGTGGAAGAACATAGATTCCCGACGACCGAGAAGGAGCAAGGAATGTCTTGGTGGAGCGTCTGCACTCATAATAGTATTTTATATTATTCAGCAACCAATCATCTCCATAGTAGAGCGGAAGAGTACGAAACACGACAGCTTAGTGTAGTTACATCATACTAAATGGCTAACCTATGCTATCACCAAATTTCTTAGCCTCTGTGTGACACCTAGCACCAGCTCGTATTGCTTCTCGCTCCTCGTCTCAATCAAAGTGCGGCGGGCTGGAATTTTTACCATCTATTGAGGTCGGTTAACTCATCACATGTTAGCGACTCTTGGGTGGGATAGTTTTTTGGTGGGTTTGGGGCAACTTGCTCCAATTTAACCCTCATGTTTGGATACTTTAGGGCTATTTGAGACACAACTAGCTCAAACTAACTCTAACCCATGGATCCAAACAGGGCCAAAGTTAGTCTCGGAAAACGCATTAAGCCCTATATACATGGACAGACGGAGTACATGATACTAGCAAACGCTCACCATTAGTAGTAGTTCATTGGTTGGTTTTGATTTTTGATTCAGTTGCTGTGCTGCTACCGTCCAATATTCGCATGTGGTTGTTCCTAGAATGAAAAAAGGAGGTACGTAGTACTTAGTATGGGAAATATGAAGTGATGGTTGCTTCACCCGAGCAACTTACTATTCTAGGAATATGGGAGTACCAGCGGATTGAACGAATAGAGAAATGATGGTTGATTCGTCTGAGAAACTCACCGTGGCGAAGGTGGGGCTCTATGATTTGACTGCTCACTAGTCATTACTATTGCGGTGCAATGACCGGGGTGAATCTTTCCCTGAAGTTGTGCACTCAATATTGCTGCATCACAGGTGGAGCCGGATGAAGGATGTCCCATATGTCGGCAAAACGAAGTCGAATTGTTTCTCGCATTGCTGTCAATCCTTCGGGATTTGTTTATATGTAGGCATAATTTTAATGAAATTGTACTATGATGCTATGAAGGTCTCAACTTTGGTTCCCGCAGGAAAAAAGGTTTCAACTTAGGATTCATGTGTCCTCTTGCCTCAAGATTATCTCGTTACAACATTCCATCAAATACAAATGAAACTACAATGGATGCTAATGGATCTCAATGGTTCGCAGATCAACTCTAATATTCACATCACAACAGAAGACAAAGTTGTGAGAAGGTGTACAAATAAAGAAAATTATATAATTGATCGATGTTGTTCGTAGGCATGGCTCCATTTCCTGGGCACAGTGTTCATCGGTTGGCAGCTAATTTCACTCAGCCCTGTAGCCAAAAAGAGGTGTATGGAGGACATCAATATCAGATTATTTTGTGCAGCTCCACTAAAATCAAGCTGACCATCCCTGTTTGCAATGATATCCAGTCAGTGTGATTACAATAATAGTGGAACCAGATGATGAAACATAACACACAGAAATAGAAGCCGATCACCTCTGCGATCTCTCTTTAGGAATAACTACTTGTTGGAGAAGATTAGGCACGGAGTTGGATGAGGAGGATAGGAAAACCAATCTCCCTTTCTGCTGTTCCACAGAAATGTAAAAATGTTGCCTGTGTGACATTTTGCCAGAACTGCACAAAACACTCTTAAGAAAAAAGTGATTTGTGCAGTTCACCAAAAGGTCGCAATAGCAACGAGGTGAAATGGACAACCCTGTTTGCAAAAGGAGGTAGAAAGCAAACAATTACTGTCCAATAACACGAGTTGAACACACATACGCTCACAAAAAGAAGCATATTCCATGTAATAAGGGAAAGATAGCAGCATGGTGGTTTATCAAAAATGCTTTGAGGACAAGATTGCAAGATGGAAAGTACGCCGGCCAAGATACGTTTTAACCAAACAAATAAAGAAGATCCACATGTAGCAATGTGGGAAGATGGGCAGTGGAGCAAGGCCGGAGGAAGCTATACCTGAGGATCGTCGGGATGAAACTAGGAAGGCGCCGACGGCCGGGATCTGCCCATACGGCGGCAGCGAGCAAGCGGCGAAAGCCCTACCGCGCCGGAGCTTGGTCAGAGAGAATGGCGGGTACCGTAGATCGGGACATGCTGCTTCAACGCCGGCTAACGGAGAAACGATGCACATCCTCCCTTTCCGCGGGGGGATAGGATACAGCCAGATCACTAAACAATGGTGAGAGAGAGAGAGGCCACCGCCGCCTTGTGTGAGATGGTGTGAAAAGAGAAAAACCCCGGCAGGCAGGCTCTGTTGTATATACTGCAACGGATTTTTCCATTTTCCCCACGACAATCGTTTTATATTTTTGTACGTGCCATTGAGGATTATATAACTTTATTGAATAGTAACGCGTCAAGTTGAACTTTGTTCCGTCTACGCGTGGTACACGACCCTCCTTCAAGTAAACAACCGCTGCATGCGTCAAATTATCACGTGGGCTGCCTTTTCATACAGAAATGAACTCCACCGTGTACCCGCGCAGCTGTGGCTGGGAGCGAGACGTGAGTACGTGTGTCCTGCATGCACCTCTTCTTTAGGTGCAGGTACGTACGTGGGTGCGTGTGAGAGAGATGGTTTGTGCAAAACAGAGGCAATGTGTCGATGATATCTCAAACAAAAAAAGTAACATATGCAATGTGTGTTAAACAGAGTCATGTATATATCATATATAGAGGGAGCGATCCACGAGAAGAGAGTGGAGGGATCATCGGCATGAGATATTGATAGGTCAAAAATAGGGATGAAGTGGGTGGCTGCGCGATCGATAAAGAGTGCCATCGAATTTGTGTTTGCCCACGTTAAAGATATAGGGCGTCTGGCCTACTGGAATTTGAGAGGGCAGAGGTGCAGTTTTTCTCTGTGACTATCGGTGTGTGTGGGGGGGTGGGGGGAGGGGGCAGAGACCTAACTATAGAGAGGTAGGTTGACTAGTATATGTGTGGAGAAGGACGGAGACCTAGCTATGTATTGAGGGAGATCTATCGGCATTCATGCATTTGTGTAACAGAGGAATAAGGTTGGGAGAAAGACAAAGGTAGAGTGTCAGAGGGTTGGTGGTGCAGTGGCGTCTCAAAATGGTGGGAGAGGCCTGCTAGACAAATGGAGGGTACGAGTGCAATATCAATAAGAGAGGGTCGGGGATGTCTGTCTGTCTATGCACATGCGTGCATAGACAGGTCGGGAGGTATGCAAGGATGATGAGGGTAGACGATATGGTTGTGGTAAGCATACATGACTACATAGAAAGATCAACCATCGTGTGTCTGAGAAAGGGAGAGACGTAACTAGTGAGGTAAGTCTATCGGTGCGTGGGGAAAAATAATTATAGTCGACCTAGCTATATGTAGGGAGATCGGTACGTATACATGCATGCATGTGTTAGAAGCAAATAAGGTCCGGAGAGCCAGACAGTGGGAGAGGGGTGCAGCTAGGAGGTGGTGCGAGAGGCCTACTATGTCCAGGGGGAGGAGTGTGCGAGTATGAGGTCGATGAAAAGAGGGGCGGGAGTGTGCACCTGCGTGGAACCGTATTGGACATAGGGGGCATGGACGGTGAGAAGAGAAGAGGGGAAGTATGTGTTTGTGGTAGGCACACTTCGCTAGAGAGGTATATCGACTGGTGTGTGTCGGAAAGGAGCCGGGGGGCTTACACACACCGCGGGTGAACGACCTAAAGATAAATAATGAACATGTGCAATGGAGGGGACACTGAGGGAAGGTGAGAGGGGGGGTGGGTGTGTGCATGCACAATAGAAAGTTAGCACTAGCTAGCTACAAAGATAAGAGGATCGTGAAGGTGTAAATGTCAGGACCCCGATTCCGAGTCACATTGATCTAGCCGGTAACACCTCATATCACTTTGCGGCCTCACGCACGGTATTCCCACGGGTGTCGCCTTACCATGGCCCGGGACCGTTTGCGCCTTTTGGCTCACGTATATGACAGTGTCGCTAGCATCCATATGACAGAGAACCCGGGCCGACATGGCTAGTCTTGAACCCAAAGAGGCACTAACCTATGAGGACAGGCATACATGAATCACATCGAGCATGTCGGTCAGCAGCGTGTGAATCCGGGCTGTAGCACTGGGCAAACATGACTCTGGGAACCCGGGCTGTAGCAGGCTAGGCAGGACTCCGGATGTCACCGCGTGACATTTCTCTGAAGGACAGACATAGGAACGAAGTGAAACACATGCCGGCCAGTCAAGTGTCCTGAGCAGTAGTGCTGGGCTAACAGGACTCAGGTGAACTGGGCTGTAGAGGACTACTGTGGCTCATGGAAGCACTAGACTACATTTCCCCATAAGAGAGTCTGCCAAGGATAAACAACTAGATTGTCGGATCCCACACATACCAAGCATTTCAATCATACACACAATATGCTCGATATGTGCAAATACAACATGGCATCACAGCATAACTCTACGACTCAAGTATTTATTCATTAGGCTCCGAGGAGTGAGATACTACAAACATGGGTCTCATGACCCAACAATCATAGCATACAAATCAAAGCACATGCGGAAGCTTAACATGTCTAAGTACAGACATCTACAAATGAAAAAGGCTAAGAAGCTGACTATCTACCAGATCCTGCCGAGGGCACAAGATCGTAGCTGAGGTATCAAGCTAAACGTCGGAGTCCATGTGGAACTACTAGCGGGACTGAAGTCTCTCTTCAAAACATAAATTAAGCAAACGTGAGTACAAATGTACCCAGCAAGACTTACATCAAAACTATCTACATATGCATCGGTATCAATAAAGGGGGTGGTGGAGTTTAACTGCAGCAAGCCAGCTTTGACTCAGTGGCTAACCTGAACTATGACTGCAAAAAACTCTTTTGAGGTGGCGCACACGAGTCCACATATTCACCATTCAATACACCACTATGGATCCGCTCACGTCTCCCTACGAGAAGGCCATCCATAGCACTCACACTTATCTTGCGAGTTTTAGAGTATCCACTTTCACTTGTCTATGAACGGTTATAGGCAACCTAGAAGTCCATTACCGCGCACACGGCTATTCGAATAGATGATGTTAACCCTGCAGGGGTGTACTTCTTCACACACGCTCTCACCACTTACCGCCATTTACACGACATGTACTCGGCAACCTTCAAGTGGAAGCCCAACGAGGGTGTCGGCCACGGCCTACCTAAACACTCGTCTCTAGTCCAGGTTTATCGCCTATCCAGGTTCCATCCACAGGGAGTCCGGCCGAGGTTTCCACATACGGCCCCGAATGATGTGAACAGGGTTCCCGAGACACCAAACGGGCGCCCGGTACACCGTGCCACGGTGTATCTACCATATCATAGCCCACCCCTAGGGTCAGCGCTACGCACGACCGCCAACACATAACCTACAAACACCAGAAACTAGTTGCAACTCCTGGACAGAGTACTAGGGTGATTAAGAAGCCGATAGGGTCCATTGGTTTCGGGCCCAATGCGTGGTAGTAACTGTTTCATGGATCACAAACATAGAACTCGGTTCCTGAGGATGGCTTCAATGAGACAACCCACCATGTACTCCTACATGGCCTCTCACCGCTACCTTTACCAAATCATGTTCACACACTTAGCTCTCAATAGTAGGACATGTTTACACACCTCCTATTCATCCCCGATGAATCAGACTTGACTCAACTCTAAGCAATAGCAGGCATGACAAACAAACATGAATGAGTAGGCACATCAGGGCTCAAACAACTCCTACTCATGCTAGTGGGTTTCATCTATTAACTGTGGCAATGACAGGTCATGCAGAGGAAAAGGGTTCAACTACCGCAGCATGTAACAGTTGAATCGTTGTTGTCCTAATGCAGTAAAAGAGAGCAGGAGCGAGAGAGTGGGATTGTATCGGAATGAACAAGGGGGTTTTGCTTGCCTGGCACTTTTGAAGATATCATTGGGTCTTCATCAGTGTCAACGATCACAGCGTCGGTACAACGTCTATCGAGAGGGGACAACCATCGGCAATAGAGAAGAACACAATCAATGTATATGCGACAATATGATGTATGATGACGACATGGCAATATGCTGTGATTTGAGCTAATGCATCTAGTTATGATTTAAATGAAGTTGGTTTGAATACAAGATTCAAATTCCAACTCCATATATGATTATTTAAATGCCCTTTATTTGTTTTGTCCAAAATAGAGGACAAACATTGTTCAAACATGCATGAAAATGGTATAGATGGATTCCTTGAATTTTTCTGATAATGTTTCATATATAAATTATCTTATTTGGAGTTACGGTTGAATTTCTATGATTTTTCGAAGTTTAGGGGATTTTCTGAAAAAAAATCATTTAGATTTATTTAAAATACAGAAAAGCATTACTGCGTCAGCCTTGCATCATGCTGACGTCATCTGGTCAACAGACGCGGTCCAGGTCAAACCTGACCAGTGGGACCCACTGGCTAGTAGTTAGTTAACTAACTAAAGTTAGTTAGTGTTAAACTAATACTAATCCTAGTTTAATTAGTGGCCTGGGGCCCACACGTCAGTGACCCGGGGAGTCAAACTGGTCCCACCCAGTCAACGGTCAGCAGGGTCAAACCCGCTGGCGACTCAACGCCGGCGAGGCCCGAGACGGTGGCGCGGCTCAAAAAACGCCCACAGGGCACGGGCGAGGCCGTTCTTGGGCTCGTTGGAGAGCTCTTGCAGCGCGCATCTGGTGGGTTGGAGGCCAGGTCTATCGTGGTCGGAGCCAACGACGGCGAGCTCCAAGGCGGCGGGCGGAGTTCAGCCATGTGCGGGGTTTGGGCTACGGCGTGCAATCGCGGGAACTGAGGCGCTAGCGAGGCACTACGCGATGCGGCAAGCATGTTGGGTAGCACAGGATGACCAAATGGTCGCCGGAGCGACGCCGGCGACAAGCTCGAGCGGAGGCGAGCTTCAGCCATGGTGGAACTATGGCCTAGCGGGTGCAAACGCGTGGGAAAGAAGAGGGAAAAGCGGCGGAGCTCACAGGGAGGTCGATGAGTAGATCAGTGGCCTCGGGGGCGACCGGAGCAAGCCGAATCGATGAACCGCGTCCGGCGGGTGTCGAGGTTGAAGACGACCCGATGGCGGCGATGCAGGGCATCTGCTGAAGCGTATCTCGGTGGGGAGGGCGAGGGCGTCGCAGCGAAGCTTCTGGACATGTCGGAGAGGCGAGGGGGAGGCGGTGGCCGCGGTGGTGCACGTCGGCGGCGGCGGGTGCGTTCGGGGACAGAGCAGAGAAGGGGGAGGAAGCCGTGGGAGAGTGAGAAAAGTGAGAGGGGGACGAGGGAGAGTGTGTGGCACTCGTATACGGTGTCCTGGGTGTCGGTAGAAGCAGGAGGTGGCCGGCATGTGGCTGCGGGCGCCGGGCACGCGCCTCTCGTCCTCCTGGCGAGAGGAGGGGGATGACTGGCAGCAGCCAGTGGGCTGGGCCGAGCTGGGCCAGGCCAGGGCGACAGGTAAGCTCTAACTCTCTCTCTCTCTCTTCTGTTTTCTTTTTCTATTTTCTGCAAATGTTTTGGCTTTAAAATAAAATGCCAGAGCATTTTCAAAAATCATGAGCTTGCTTGTGGGAACTGTTTGGAATATTTCCAACAGTAACAATTTCAGCTCATGAGTATTTCTACATTTAAAATATTTATAAAATTTAAATGTCCAATTCAAATACATTATGGGTTAATTCAAAAATCCAGGAATGGCCTATAAATATGTTCATCATTTTTGTCAGAGTTTTTCACCTTTATCAAAAATCATGAACATTTCCAGAGGGCATTTTGGATTCACTGAAAATATTTTTAAGTTGAACCTATTTGATTTGGTTTTGGTGCTAGGGTTTGAACATCCCCCATTTCAACTTTTCAAGAATTAAACATGATCCCATGATGATCAAGCAAGGTCAAGCAAAGGCTAAGCCAGGGCTGTGACAGTAAAAGACAAACAGAGATCATAATTCATTATAAAAAGTGGATACGGATACTTGAAGAAGGTATCATAATGTAGAACATTGATTATAATTTGGGCTAATGTGTGGCTTTTGCAGCCCAGGGCTAAATACTTGTCATAATGTAGGGGGCGGGGTACTATACTTTGTGTGATAAACACGGTGTATGTATGGAACATGGTTTAGATTATGAATATCTAGTTAGTACATCAAATGTACTATTATTTGGAATCAACATCAAGTATATTCAAAAAATAGAATTCGAGTTCAAATAGTACACATAGTTCATATCTATCTCTATAGTAATCATGTGGTCTGTTGTTAAGGTAATACACGAATGATGGTTGAAGTTGGCAACAATCATGATTGTAGATTCTTATTCAAACAGAGAAATGAATTCAAATTTAGTTCGAATTGCAGCGGTAGTATAGACATTTAGAATGCACTAAAGTGTTGGTATGAGTAGGTTATATGCATTATACAGCCAACAAAAAAATTTAATTGGACATAACATGGATTCATAGCTTTGAATAGCATTTGTATAGTAAAACGGGACAAGACTCTCTCTTTGTGTGTTTTGAATAGTTTTATTTTTTTTCATTTTTTCGTTGAGGGAAGTGTGAATTGATTTGGTACGTACAAGTACAATAGTACACATTAGGCATGTCCCTAAAATTCAACCCGCGCCTTGTTATATCCCGAAAATTCAGCCCTCCTTTAGTTCATAGGGTAGGAAAATCGTAGGAATAGGAAAGTCATAGGAAATGAGATGACATGTATCTCAAATCCTATGAGTAGGAATAGGAAAGGAGATGCCCTTTGATTTACATCATAGGATTTTTTTTTCATTGAGTATTGGCTGATGTTTATTTTCCTATGTAATGTGAAGGATGTGAAGAATTCCTCCATAGGAATAGGATTCCATTCCAACAAACCAAAGGGCTCTGAAGGAATTTTTCCTATAGAAATCCTATCTTATGAAATTCCTACAAGATTCCTCTAAACCAAAGGAGGCCTCGGATATTGTGCTCCCAAAACTCGCGCATTCAAAACCAGCGCCTTGCTATTCCAAAATTACAACGCGCGCGAAAAGTCCCTCCAGCTGCAAAATCCCGACACATGAAATCCCCCTTCTAACCCTGAGCCGAAAGGGCCGCTAGTTCAAATCGGTGGGGGTACTTTTGTAACAGACCCTACATTTTGGACAAGCGCATTCCTAAGTCATGGTTCCCCCTCCCATCGCCTCCTTTTCGCCATTCAAAATCCCAAGCCGCCATAACCTATCCGCTCCAGCCACGAAACCCCACCCTCCTCCGTCCGCCACGTCACCGCTGCCCAGCCGGAGCCTCTTCTCTGGTGATGTCGTCCACCGCAATAGCTCAACGTCCCTCATCCACCTCCCTGGATGAGGATCTGTCATCCATGATAGAGGCTAAGGTGTCCTGTCTTTCGATGAGATGGTGGCTATCGTTTTAGAGGAAGTCGACTTTGACGATCTGACTACGAACGTGTGAGGACGTCGCGCCTTAGCAATCGCTAAACCAACTCCGAGGGGTTATTGACCATGCCGGGGCACGATCAACCTGACCACGAGGGCATGTTTCCTGCGAGCAAACGAAGAACAAGCAAGAAACTGAGATTGGAATCTGGATATTGCGAATATAAGATGAAAGCTTTATTTATCAAGGTGGGGTTCTGTGACGTCTTGGTCTGGTCGCTGGACACAAACGAAGTACGCGAAGTTGCAGCTATGGCAAACTTTTAATCTAAACAAAACCCAAAGTCTAAACGATGCCCTAAGGGCTGTATATATGGAGGAAGAGGGGGGAATTTCGTGGCCCTTGGAGGAGGGGTCCGAAACCAACCCTAACTCCTGTTTCCCCACACATATGGATTCTAAAAACAGCCTATACTTATGTATTTCGAAAATACATGGGCATGGCCCAATAATAAGGTGACGCAGCACCTAAAATAGCCTCTGGACAAAGTTTATGAAGTGGCATCCTGCATATTATGTCCAAGGCTTCATGCACTCCTTATGGTGGTTTAAAGTCCTGAAATCATCACTTGTAACTCCGTTCTAGATCCCCTTGTGCATGCCATCATCTCCATGCTTGAACTTGCTCCAAGGTTCATCTTTCTTGCCTAAGCTAGGCCCTTCATTTGTAAGAAAAACAAATGTATCCAATTTAGGCAGCATCATATTCTCATGAACATTAGAATCGTTACCAAGAAACGTAAGTACGTGATAATTCAATTGGCATGCGCGAGCTCTAGTAATTGGTCCAGTATGTATAGCAGCAGGGGCTGTGGGTGTAACAATGGTATTGATGTCCTCATCATCCTCCCCTTCTTGAAATGAAGTTGTCCTCGCCAGAAGCTCATCTTTCTCACCCAAATAAGGCTTCAAATCTGCAATGTTAAAAGTGGGACTAACCCAAAAATCTGCAAGAAGCTCAAGTTTATATGCATTATCATTTATTTTCTCTAACACCTTAAAAGGACCATCAGCACATGGCATTAGCTTTGATTTGCGCAAATTAGGAAATCTATCCTTACGCAAATGTAACCAAACAAGATCTCCAGGTGAAAACACAACATGTTTTCTACCCTTATCTCCAGCAAGTTTATATTTAGCATTGATACGCTCAATGTATTCCTTTGTTAACTCATGCATTTTTAAAATCAAATAAGCACGTTCTTTATCATCAAAATTAACCTTCTCCGAAGATGGAAGAGGCAACAAATCAATAGGTGCACGAGGTAGGAAACCATACACAATTTCAAAAGGGCACATCTTAGTAGTAGAATGCAATGAACGATTATAAGAAAATTCAATATGAGGCAAGCATTCTTCCCACATTTTCTTATTATTCTTCAAAACAACCCTAAGCATACTAGACAATGTTCTATAGACTACTTCAGTCTGTCCATCAGTTTGGGGGTGACAAGTAGTACTAAAAAGCAGTTTAGTCCCAACTTAGCCCATAAACATCTCCAAAAGTGGCTAAGAAATTTAGTATCACGATCTGAAACAATAGTATTTGGCACACCATGCAAGCAAATAATTTCACGAAAGAACAAATCAGCAACATTAACAACATCATCGCTTTTATGACATGGTATAAAGTGTGCCATTTTCGAAAATCTATCCACGACAACAAATATGCTATCCCTCCCCTTCTTTGTTCAATGTAAACCTAAAACAAAGTCCATAGATATATCCTCCCAAGGAACACTAGGTACAGGCAAAGGCATATATAAACCATAAGGATTGAGTCGTGACTTAGCTTTTTGACATGTAGTGCAGCAAGCAACAAAACGCTCAACATCCCGTCTCATCTTTGGCCAAAACAAATGTGTAGCAAGTATATCCTCCGTCTTCTTCATGCCAAAGTGTCCCATTAGTCCTCCTCCATGTGCCTCCTGCAACAACAAAAGACGAACGGAGCCAGCTGGAATGCATAGCTTGTTAGCATGAAACACAAATCCATCGTTAAAAACGAACTTGTTCCAAGTTCTCCCTTCCTTACAATTCTGCAATACATCTTTAAATTCACCATCATGCACATATTGATCTTTGATGGTCTCCAAACCAAATATTTTAAAGTCAAGTTGTGAAAGCATAGTATAATGATGAGACAATGCATCGGCAATAACGTTTTCTTTACCCTTCTTGTGTTTAATGACATAAGGGAAAGTCTCAATGAATTCAACCCATTTAGCATGTCTACGGTTCAGTTTTGCTTGACTTTTAATGTGTTTCAATGATTCATGATCAAAATGTATAACAAATTCCTTGGGCCATAAATAATGTTGCCATGTTTCTAAGGTCCGAACAAGAACATATAATTCTTTATCATAAGTAGAATAGTTCAGACTAGGCCCACTCAATTTTTCAGAAAATTATGCAACAGGTTTGCCATCTTGTAATAACACACCTCCTAATCTAATTCCACTAGCATCACATTCAAGCTCAAAAGTCTTATTAAAATCAGGAAGTTGGAGTAAATGAGCATGTGTCAACTTATCTTTCAATACCATGAAGGCTTCTTCCTGTGTGGTACCCCAAACAAAAGGCACATCCTTCTTTGTAAGCTCGTTGAGAGGTGCGGAAATGGTGCTGAAATCTCTCACAAAACGCCTATAGAAACCAGCGAGGCCCAGGAAACTCCTCACTTGTGTGACCGTTTTGGGCTGCGGACAACTCTCAATAGCTTCAATCTTGGCTTTATCAACTTCAATTCCCTGTGGAGTAACAACATAGCCAGGAAAAGATACTCGGTCGGTGCAAAAGGTGCACTTTCCAAGGTTACCAAACAAACATGCATCACGTAGAGCAATAAAAACAACACGTAAATGTTCCAAATGTTCCTCCAAAGATTTGCTATAAATCAATATGTCATCAAAGTAAACTACCACAAATCGTCCAACGAAAGCACGTAAAACTTCGTTCATTAACCTCATGAAAGTACTAGGTGCATTAGTTAACCCAAAACGCATGACTAACCACTCATATAATCCAAACTTAGTTTTAAATGTTGTTTTCCATTCATCTCCCAATTTGATGGTATCCACTACGCAAATCAACTTTGGAGAATATTCTAGAGCCACTCAATTCATCAAGCATATCATCTAGCCTAGGAATCGGATGACGATAACAAATAGTAATATTATTAATGCCTCTACAATCAACGCACATACGCGACGTACCATCCTTTTTCTGCAATAAAATGATAGGAACAGCACAAGGACTAAGGGATTCGCGTATATAACCTTTGTTGAGCAGTTCTTATACTTGACGCATAATCTCCTTCGTCTCCTCTGGATTGGTACGGTATGGTGCACGGTCGGGTAATGATGCACTGGGAATTAAGTCAATTTGATGCTCAATCCCTCGAATAGGTGGTAATCCCGGTGGCACGTCTTGTGGAAAGACGTCAGCGAACTCCTGCAAAATGTTAGTGACAGCAGGAGGCAAAGAGGAAGGTATGTCCTCGAATGAAAATAATGCCTCATTGCACACAAAAGCATAGCAAACAGATTTGCTAAAATCTAGGTCTTCAATATTAGATTTGGTGGCAAGTAAACATGCACTTTTCAATTTAATTTCAGAAGCAACACTAGATGGTTTATTATTAGGCATCATTTGTTGCTCAAATTCTTTTGCCACAATCTAATTTTCACTCTTTATTTTTCTCCTGTTTTGTTTTATTAGCTCTATTAATATCATCTTTCAAATTGGAATCGGGAGTCATAGGAAGCAAAGTAATATGGCAATCCTTATGAAAAAGAGTATACTGATTATTTCAACCATGGTGTACAGAATTTTTATCAAATTGCAATGGTCTACCAAGTAATAAGGAACATGGTTGCATGGGTACCACATCACAGTCAACATAATCAGCAAATGTTGAGATACTAAAATGCACACGAACAGTACGTGTTACCTTAACCTTGCCGCTGTTGTTGAACCATTGGATGTAGTAAGGATGTGGATGTGGTTGTGTGGTGAGAGAGAGCTTCTCCACCATCTCCATGCTAGCCAAGTTGTTGCAGCTCCCTCCATCTATGATGACGCGAGCAGGACGTTCCTTCACAACTCCCTTTGTATGGAACAAATTATGCCTCTGATTTTGCTCAGCTTGTGTAACCTGCACACTCAAAACACGTTGAGCAACTAAACATTCATACATGTCAGCATCTTCAGGATCCATGTATTGCATCTCATGATCAGAATCATCTCCACCGTGGTCTTCATGTGTAATAAGAGCCAAGGTCTCCTCATCATAGTCACTAGCGGACTCATACCCACCATCCTCAGTAGCAATCATCACACATTGAGATTTGCATTCTCTCACAAAATGTCCTCTAACCTTACAACAACGACAAATAATATCACTTGTGTGCCCTGTTGATGCCATGGAAGAAGAAGAGCTTTGCGCAGGCCCGGCAGGTGTGCTCCTAGCAGATAGTGGTGGTTGTACCTGCTTTCTTGTATCACGGCTGGAGGCGGCACTTGATGGAGGTGTTGGAGCAATGGAAGTAGAGGATGCACGGGGTGTCCATGATGAAGATCGACCTGCAGAAAAGTTAGTTCGCGCCAATGCCTGTCGATCCTGCACTTCACGTTCAGCTTTACAAGCAAGATGGAATAAACGAGTGATATTAGTATACTCCTTATACTCTAGAATGGTCTGAATCTCTTTATTTAATCCACCCATAAAACGTGCAAGCATAGCTTCATTCTCCTCAACAATACCACATCAAATCATGCCAGTTTGACATTCCTGATAATATTCTTCTACATAATTTTTTCCTTGTCTTAACGCTGCAATTTTTGAAGTAATTCACATTGATAATATGGTGGAACCCAATGAGTACGCATAGTAGTATTCAAAGAAGCCCAAGTAACTGGAATAGGATATAATCTACAATGTTCAGACCACCAAATACATGCAAAGCTAGTGAAAGCATAAACAGCAGCAGGAACACGTCTCCTCAGGATATTGTAAACATGTAAATCGGTGTTCAGTTTCTAACTCCCAAGTAAGATATATATCAGGAACATATCTACCCTCAAATGGTGGAATGTTCAATTTTAGTTTAGGGAGATGGTCATGATCACGTACCTGCGGTGGTTGTGCAGCCCTACCATTGCAATGATATGCATGAGGACGACTTGGTGGCGGTGGTGCTGATGGTTGCACGTAGTTCTGATTTTGATCAACCTCATCCTCGTAATGGTCCTCCACCTCTGTAGTACTAGCAGGAGCTACAGAAGCATCAACAGCGGCACCAGAATTTTGACCAGGCTCAAGGGGAATGCGCAGTGCCCGTCCCACTTGATTTGGAAGGCGATGTTGTTTTTGTAGAGGTGCGTTAGGTGCAGCCGGTGGTGGTGGTGGAAGACGCGTGAGCAATTCATTATACTTGTTATCGAGCTTTGTTTCGAACGTCTTCTCCATGCCATCTATCTTCTCCATGGCCTCTTCAAATCTGTTTAGCACATCTTGCACCTGTCCACTCATCATTTGTTGAAATTTATCATGTAGCTCTTTGTTTGTCATGTTCTCCCAATCTGTCTCATCGGCTTGTCATCCTGCCATGGTTAGAAGCAATAGAAACACACAAGAATATGATCCTACAGACTACTAGGAAGTGGTGGTATTAGTGTATCACAAATCCGGCAAGCGAATCTCAAAATCTTACCAGTTCTTACCCAACAGCAGGTGGTGATCGGCTACCGTCATAGTCAAAACTCTCAAAGCTTGGATAGTGCGATTACCAGGAAGAGTCAAACACATGACGTAGATGTATGTGGAGCTAGGAAGGCTTATAATATGGTAGCAAAAAGGGTCAGCAATAATCAATTCAGAAATGCAAAGTTGAATAAACGCTCAACGGCGGTACTGTGCTGGTCCTAGGCTAGACCATGCTAGAGACGCGAGCCTAGAACACTAACAAAATCACGGTGCTTCATGTAAACAAGGGAGGAGCACTCTCTGAATTTTTTTCTTTTTTTTGCACTTTTTTTCCTCTTGTTTTTGCTCCCTAACAATTTTTTTTGAAGAAGTCTACAAATGGTCTTACAACTGCCTAGCCAGAATTTTCCAGACTTAGTTTTTTTAGTTTGGAACTATTTTTCTTCTGCGGATGGCTCGAAAGTTGGGGAGTCCTACTCTGTCACGACTCAGAGTATCGCGTGATCTGGAAATAGAAAACAAAGCAACAATTACAGGACTCGGACTAGGACTGGTGCCGGAGATGAATCTGGTGGAATCGCGGACTGGTGGCGGTGATGAATCTGGTGGAAATTGGACTGGTGGCGGATATATGTTGCGGTTGGACTCAGATTGGCGTGATGGCGGCGGATATGTGGTGGCGTATATGTACTCAGATTGGCGGTGAATATGTGGTGGTGGTATATGGCAGCGGCGATGAACTTGGTGCGGTGGTGGTATATGGCAGCAGCGACGATGATGATGCGGTGGTGATATATATACAGCGGCGACGTGACAACCTGTGAACAGAACTCGAAACTCTAAAGGACTAGACGCTAATACCAGCAACTTAACACGATGATGCAACCGCAAATTCAACAAAGCAAATATAGAAAAGATTAAGCAAAAGCTCGGATTGGTTCGGGTAGGATGAACTAACCCTAATAATTTTTTTTGTCTTTTTCGTGGACTATAGGTACGAAGAATAGACTCAATCTAAACTATGAAAAATTGTAAAATCTCACCAAGCAACATGGAAATCTCATACCACTTGATAGAGGCAAAGGTGTCCCGTCTTTCGATGAGATGGTGGCTATCATTTTAGAGGAAGTCAACTTTGACGATCCGACTACGTACGTGCGAGGACGTCGCGCCATAGCAATCGCTAAACCAACTGCGAGGGGTTATTGACCACGTCGGAGCATGATCAACCTGACCACGAGGGCCTGTTTCCTGCGAGCAAACAAAGAACAAGCAAGAAACTGAGATTGCAATCTGGATATTGCGAATATAAGATGAAAGCTTTATTGACCAAGGTGGGGTTCTGTGACGTCTTGGTCTGGTTGCTGGACACAAACGAAGTACGCGAAGTTGTAGCTATGGCGAACTTTTAATCTAAGAAAAACCCAAAGTCTAAACGATTCCCTAAGGGCCGTATATATGGAGGAAGAGGGGGGAATTTCGTGGCCCTTGGAGGAGGGGTCCGAAACCAACCCTAACTCCTGTTTCCCCACACATACGGACTCTAAAACAGCCTATACTTAAGTATTTCGAAAATACATGGGCCTGGCCCAATAATAAGGTGACACAGCACCTAAAATAGCCTCTGGACGAAGTTTATGAAGTGGCATCTTGTATATTTCGTCCAAGGCTTCATGCACTCCTTATGGTGGCTTGAATGTCCTGAAATCATCACTTGTAACTCCGTTCTTGATCCCCTTGCGCATGCCATCATCTCCATACTTGAACTTGCTCCAAGGTTCATCTTTCTTGTCCAAGCTAGGCCCTTCATTTGTAAGAAAAACAAATGTATCCAATTTAGGCAGCAGCATATTGTCGTGAACATTAGAATCGTTACCAAGAAACGAAAGTACCTGATAATTCAATTGGCGTGCGCGAGCTCTAGAAATTGGTCCAGTATGTATAGCAGCAGGGGCTGTGGGTGTAACAATGGTATTGATGTCCTCATCAGTCCATCTCGTCGTCTCGCCAGTTCAACCGCCCCGTCCTCCACCTCCAAGGAGCTGCTCCGACGATCGCCTCATCTATCACAGTTGCTCCATCCCCACAGCACTGCCCTAACCTGCTCCACCAAAACCACATCATCCTCACCGACTATTCGGATGAAGCCGAGGCCGACTCGGCGCCACGAAAGAGGTTGTACACTCATCGCATCGCACCTTCTCCTTTACTCAGCCTCCCGGCGCCGACGCTGCTCCATCCCGCACCCCCATGGTGCAGCTACCTCGAAGTCTGCGCCGTGGGTGACATCTCCATGGCGGCTCTCCCCCAGTGTGAGGCCCCTTTGGCGGTGGCATCCATACCAGCCGGATCTGCTGCAGCTTCTGCTCCGGCACTCACTGACTCGCTCGCACTGCTGATGCTACTCCAGCTCTCGCTCGCTGGCTCGTGCAGCTACTGCTACTCCAGCTCTCGCTCGCTCGCTTGTGCTGCTGCTGCTGCTGTCCCCCTCGCTCGTGCTGCTGCTCTGCTCCGATTTAGCTACACTTCAGTCAACTGAATCGTATTTTGGGTTAGTCAATTTTTAGGGGTGGGGGGGAGCTCGCCGGAGTTAAGAAAGAACCAACCGTAGTAGGGAGCGGGTCTCGCCAGAGTTAAGGAAGAACCACCCACAGCGGGGAGGGGGCTCGCTGGAGAGGTACCCCACTATCTATCTTAGGGTTCAGGGTGGGGGCGGTGGTCGCTGGCGGTGGGGGCGCGGTGGCGTGGGAATCCCTGGAGAAAAAGCTCGGCGCGGGGGAGGGGGGCTAGAGGGCTGGCCGGGGCAGCGGCGGACTGACGGTGGGGAGTGGTTTCGGGGCGGCGAGGTGGTGCGGGAGCACCGCCGGCCGCGTGTGGCTGGGGCCGGCGGTTCAGCCGGTGGTGGCTGGCGGCTTAGGGGATGCAGGTTGAACATGAACCGCAGGCCCTCCCTAAACTACATGTGAAGTGCCTCTCTACTACCATTGCGTTCAGTTTCGACAGTAACATTCAGATTCCACAGTAATTTTCAGTTTCGAAGGTTAAGTTCAGAGTCAACAGTTTTTACCTCATCTGTTGTAGTCCGGTGGATTTTGGTGATGTAATTTTTACATCATTCAATTTTTGGTAATGTATTTTACATCATCTATTGGAGATGTTATTAGAATCCCACTTGAGATTAATGATTTCTATCTTGTGCTGCTTCAGCCTCGACGTCTTACGGCTCGCCGGAGCTACTCCAACGACGGAACTATCCGTCACAACATAGCAGTGCCCAAGACGTCGTCTATAGATTCCTCAGATCTTCCTCCACATCTCTAACAGCCACCTCTGCCTCAACATCTTCAACGACCAACCCAATGATACTGAGGTCGACACGGCTACGGCAAAGAGGTTACACTTGTCGCATCACTTATTACTCTACATTCATGTCGATCCATTAGGGCTATTTTAGTTCAACGGAAAAACATAGCGATAGGAAATTTTCCTATGTCACTCTACTATTCAATTATTCGTTCATTTTGTTAAATTGAATGGAGCAAAACATCCACCTAGACCTACTTTTCAAAATCCTATGCATGAAAACAACACCAAGTGCATTAGTGGCAGAATAACATTCTAACTGTACATGCTTTCATATGGTTTCACTTTATTTAGGACATGTTTCTTTGCATTCCTCTGCTCTTCCAATTCCTGTGAACCAAACATCCAAGTGGACAGAAATCCTGTGTTTACAAATGCTCTATTTACCATGTGCATTCCTATCCTATTCCGGTGTTTTTCTATCCCTGCGTTTTTAGAATCATGCAAGCCAAATGAGCCCTTACAGAATTACTTCAGTTATAGGTAGGTGTCGAAGAAAACTTTGTGTGGTTTGTCCTGCTCCTGCCGCAACGTCATCCACCTCACCTGAGCTGCTCCACCAACAAAAGCATCCACCAAACTAGACATCATGATTCCTGACCGTCTTTCGCCGCCTCAGATCTCCTTCCCTGCCGCCGGCACCCACCGCAACAACATCACCATCATCGACTCAACAGATGAACCTGAGGAGTACATGGGTCCACAAGAGAGGTCACACTCTTTCGTTTCTCCTTATGTTTTGCATTTCTTAAAATTACCTGCTACTTTATCATCCTGTTCACCTCTTAGACTTCAAGTCAGGTCCAAATTAATGTTCAAACTTGAGTTCTAAATTAGTTGTGGGGCACATATCAAGGCAACAACGAATAGTATCTCTGTCTAATATATGGTTCACCTAGGGTATGCCTATGTTGTTCATCTTGGGTGGGAAACAAATAATAAAGCAATCATCATCTGTCTTTTTATTAAATCAAAGCAATCATCAGCCTACTATCATTATTTTTGGAACCATCCACTGGTTGTTACCATCACTCTATATTTCTGCATGCTCTCCTTACATAATCTCACCATATTTTTTTCATATGCATGTCAGATATTGTACATAGTCATGCTGAACATGTAGAGAAAAAGAGAAGAGTTTTGCGCAGCAATACAATGTCATGCAGACATCGCTCCACGGTGGGTTCAGTGGCAAACCCTCCCCCTCTCCAGATTGTACTGCAGAGGAAGATATCTATTCTGAGGTTGATTCGGACGCAGCTGACCACTCCTATTTACCCCCAAGGTGTTTGCTCTAACTTGGCATCATGATGTTAGTCATATAATGCATATGTTGCCTTGCAGTGCCTACTTCTGACATCATATATGTCATCTGCTTAGTTTAGACATGTTCTGTAATGCCACCTGTTTAGTTTCTATATCATATATGGGAATTATGCAGTCTCATGCCTTTTAGCCAGCCATAATATATGTGAAATGTGCAATGCCACCCAGTTTAACTAGGCATAGTATACTTGAATGATATCTTGCCCATACTTTTCTTCATTACATTTCCAATTGTTGATGATGTTTGTACATTAAACTACCCTTCCAGTGAATCAGCCATTTGGGTGGGAGATGGAAAAATCTGGAGTGAAAACAAGGCCTTCAGAGTAGACAGTGCTACCTACCGAAGCAGATCTCTTGTTGGGTCGCGATAGCTCCTTAGAGATGGATTCAGAGACAGATGACTAATCCTATTCCCCCACCGAGGTGTATGCTCTAACTTGGCATGGTTATACTGCTCATATCATGCATATGGTGTCTTGCATTGAATAGTTTAGACATCATATACACAATATTCAACACCATGTTCTTAGTTCAGACATCATATACATGAATGCCCTCTGCTTAGCATATAAATCACATATGTGAATTAAATCATGCGATCCTGATTACTTAGATAACATGTATGTGAATTATGTCATGCGATCATGTTTAGTTATTCATCGTATCTTTGAATTATGTTATGCTATGCTATCCAGTTTAGATAGACATCATATATGTGAAATTATGTCATGCTCTTCGTTTTAGTTAAACAATATACATGTCAACTATTTCATGCCCTCTTTTTTCTACACTATCTATTGCATCTGTCTCTCATACAATGTCTGTACATTCAACTATGTTTCCTGTTTATCAACCATTTGAATTGGAGTGGGTGATGCCATTATCTAGCAGAATAAAAACATGGTCTTCGAATAAAACAGTGCTACCTCTTGGTGGAGATAGCACCTCGGTTGTACATGCACGAGAACCAGCCCTACCACACATAACCCAGACTCTCGCAGATTGTACCCCTACTGTGATGGACACAGAACCAGCTTCACCCAATCTAACCCCAACCCTAGCAGATAGTAACCCAGTTCCTGTTGTCACAGCACCATCTCCACCAGAGTAGTTAGTAAGGCAGCTCCAGTGCCCAAAGTGTCAGTACTACCACGGCGAACCCCAACTCCACCAGTTAGTACACCTATTCCCATAGAGGAAGCACAACCAGCCAGCCATAGTTTAGAATCTATTACATTTGATGTTGTTAAATCCTATGTGCATATCTTCCCATCATGGAAATATTATACTGAAGATGAAGAAAAATGCCGGTTGCAGGTGTTTGTCCAGGAGGTATGTGTAAGTAATGTTATTCATGGCAATTACTTTGCTTTGTCCCGTACATTCTATGATGGTTATAATACAACAAATTTCCCATTTTTCTCTATAGAGATGGACCGATTTGGAAACTCAGGATGAGGTAACCTGTGCTAATACCTCTGGTACGTTCAAGAATGCTTGGTGGCAGTATCGGAATTACCTGAAGAAAACGTACTTCACTGGCAAAGAAACTCATCAAATTCCCTTACGTTCTCCTGAGACACATTTACTGGATGATGAGTGGGAATGCCTTGTTCTGTACTGGTCCTGAACCAAGAATGTGGTAAGGTCTATGAGGTCATTTTCTATTTTTTAAGTATTATATTCTCGCATCTTACTGTACTCTGTTCATGTAGAACAAGTGCTTAAAACTGAAGAACAACTGTTCTCATTTAAGATTCCATTTCTATCGTGCATACTGCTTTGCTCTTGTATCATTGTATTTACTCATACAGACTTATTTTTAAATTGAAGGATCCAATCGAAACTCCAATGGCACAGCAGGTATGTTCACGCATGTTTCTTTAACATGTTTGCTCTTATCGATAGCTCTATTGATTTCAATTTCAATTATGTATACAGTTCACTTATCATATCATGCTAGCGGTGCAACAAACCTTGGATCTGTTGACCAACTATGCACAGGCACAAGGTCAAGATTGAAGTACCAGCTTAAGCCAGAGATTGAAGAACCAAGAGATTTGAAGAACCAACATCCAGCTCATAGGGACCAGGATCGAGCCTAAGGAGCAAGGTATCGGCAAGAGAAGGACCTCCCTTATCGGGCAGGCGAGCCCGGCAAGGGGCGAGGCCACCACTAGAAGCAAGCAACCGAGGCTCCTCGACAGAGCCTGCCAGGGCTCGCGGGGGCAGAACCACCCCACCAACCACGACTCACGTCACAAATCAGTGTGGTGTCAAGCCACAAGATGATTAAGTGGCAGTCGTTTGCCACATGGCAACCATTTCCTACAGAAGAAGCCTACAGATGACACTTGTCCCGCGACGTGTCAAGAGAACAGGTGCAGAGCTGGAAAGATTGCCCGACAGGCCTTGCCGGGCATCCAGTGATGTGACACTAAGTGGAGCATTTAATGCACCCCGTTAGCCCGTAGAGTTAGGTATGATAGCACTGATTGCTATCATATCAGTAGATAATGATCACTTTGCCAATGCGGTGACCCCTTAATCTATAAAAGGAGGCCATGGCACTCGCAGGAGGTCTTAGAGGGTTGGAAAGTTGACAAACCCCAGCCACCACAGGCGTGTAGTCCCTGCGGCCCTGTGGAAAACCCTGTCAGCAAGTGTACTACACACCACCACATTCATTCCACCATCAATCCACCAAAGCAGGAGTAGGGAATTACGCTTCGCGGAGTCCCGAACCTAGGTAAATCGCTTGTGTGCTCTCTGCCATAGTGCCGTACGCTGGTCTACTCTATGTGCAACACGTCGTCCCCCCGCCGAACCAACAAGGGGCCACCCGGTCCCATAGGTGGCCGCGGAAATCACGCGGCATCTTTGGCGCGCCAGGTAGGGGGAGCGCTTGCGCGAACCTGAAAGTGTACACCGCACGTCATCTTCATCCCCATCTTTATGCTCGACAGCGCCATCGACCATGGCGCCCAAGAAGAAATCTGGCACCTCGGCCCATCCATCCTCCTCGAAGCCCGCGGGGGACATGGGAGTGCGCGAGGACGTGGACCCTGCTGGGGGCGTGGTTGGAGCAGGTGGCGCCATTACCACCTCCCCACGGCCTACACGGGGGGTGGAGCTACCGGAGGAGAACAACATCATTAGTGTCTTGACGGTCAAGCTCTGTAAGGTGCGGGTGAGGGGGTCACTCTGTCCGCGCCCCCTCCTCTCACCGACGAGCACTGCCGCAGCAACAACGCTCGGTCTGGGGCGAGCCATTGCCCTATGATCTTCCCTACCACAGGAGCGGCCGTGGCGCATGCACCTCCTCCTGGATGAGCCAACCAGGCTGCTATGCTCAACGGAGTCGCTGATCTTTGAGAACCACCGCCACGTGACCCCGCTGCCCCGGTGGTCATCCCACAGCAGCATGGGCATGGCGCCGCCGCCGCTGGCACCATCCGGAGCCAGGTGACGGTGCGGTCGGTGTCATCGACATCCATGCCAAGCACGGCCACAGAAGCCATGGCACGAGCTCAACTCTTACCAAGGTTCCCGCCAACAGGCGAGCAGATGGATGAGTGGCGTGCCACCATCCAAAGCCTTCTCGGTTTCGCTGAAGCTGGGCGCTCTCGACGAGCTTGCCCACTGCAACCTCCCTAAGCAATAGCCACCGCCCGTGCCGCTAGCCGTACGAAGGGGGCCGTCCCCACGGTTCAGTCCTCACTACGGTAGCCGGCAAGGGCGCAACAGAATCAAGACCCCGATGATGTCTTGATGGCCTCTTCTGACCCTCGAGCACGTCCAGGCCAACATTGAACCCCGAAAGATAGGCAACATGGGGACGCATGCGTCGTCGCCGAACGGCGTCCTAACGACCCCCGTGAGGCCGACGGATGCGATGGCCTCAACGTCGACGGGCCTTCGCTCGGTGTTGCCGGGTGCCTACCTTTTGAGGTCAGCTACCCTGCCTTTACACAAGAGCTACGGCAAGTCCGTTGGCCATCCGTTCGCATGTTCAAGCCAGAGATACCTAAGAAGTCTGACGGGAGGCTGAACCCGGCAGAGTTCCTGAGCATCTACACCATCGATGTTCAGGATGCCAGGGGAAGAGATGAGAAGGTGTTCGCGAACTACTTCCCTTTGGCCCTCAAGTCCAATGTGAGGTCTTGGCTGATACACCTGCCGGAGAACTCCATTTCATCATGGACAGACCTGTGCCACGAGTTCATTGGTGCTTTCACCAGTGGCCACAAAGAGCCCGGCAGGCCCAGCGACCTGCAGCTTCTCCAGCAGAAGGAAGGAGAAACCCTCCGTAAGTATTTGCAGAGATTCAGTAAAGTTCATAGAAATATTCCAAATATCCATCCGACAACTGTTATAGCAGCTTTCCGGTCCAATATGTGCAACCGCCGCATTCGTTCAAAAATGAACGTGTGGTTGCCCAAGACTGTGAAATAACTATATGCACTGGTGGACAAATGTGCCCGGATGGAAGAAGGAAGTTGCCCAGAGAGGAGGATCGCATTAATGTTGATTCAGAGGATGAAGATGAATCAACCAGTCAGAGGAAGGGCAAGAAGCGTAGTAAGAAGCCAAGAGATAACGCAGTGATGACTGTAGAAGGTTTGGCACACCTAGTACTCGCAAGAAGGCCAAGGCTGAGGCCCCCGGCAAGGAAGCTGCCGCGTGCACTGCCTCGGAAAAAGTTGGTAAAGGTGATGGGCCATACTGCAAGATCCACCGGACTAAAGGTCACTGATGCAGCAGAGTAGCGTAAGTATTTCCCTCAGTTTTTGAGAACCAAGGTATCAATCCAGTAGGAGCCCACGCTCAAGTCCCTCGTACCTGCACAAGGCGATAGCTACTCGCAACCAACGCGATTAGGTGCTGTCAAGCCCTTCACGGTCACTTACAAGAGTGAGATTTGATAGATATAATATTTTTGGTATAAAGATGCAAAGTAAAAAGTAAAGGCAAAGTAAAAAAAGCAAAGCAAGATTAAAAGAATGGAGATTAATATGATGAGAATAGACCCGGGGGCCATAGGTTTCACTAGTGGCTTCTCTCAAGAGCATAAGTATTCTATGGTAGGTGAACAAATTATTGTTGAGCAATTGACAGAATTGAGCATAGTTATGAGAATATCTAGGCATGATCATGTATATAGGCATCACATCCGTGGCAAGTAGATCGAAACGATTCTGCATCTACTACTATTACTCCACTCATCGACCGCTATCCAGCATGCATCTAGAGTATTACGTTAAAAATAGAGTAACGTCTTAAGCAAGATGACATGATGTAGAGAGATAAATTCATGCAATATGAAATAAACCCCATCTTGTTATCCTCGATGGCAATGATGCAATACGTGCCTTGCTGCTCCTTCTGTCACTGGGTAAGGACACCGCAAGATCGAACCCAAAGCTAAGCACTTCTCCCATAGCAAGAACTACCAATCTAGTTGGCCAAACCAAACGGATAATTCGAAGAGACTTGCAAAGATAACAATCATACATAAAAGAATTCAGAGAAGATTCAAATAATATTCATAGATAGACTTGATCATAAACCCACAATTCATCGGTCTCAACCAACACACCGCAAAAAGAAGATTACATCGAATAGATCTCCACAAGAGAGGGGGAGAACTTTGTATTAAGATTCAAAGAGAGAGAAGACGCCATCTAGCTACTAACTATGGACCCGAAGGTCTGAGGTAAACTACTCGCACTTCATCGGAGAGGCTATGATGATGTAGAAGCCCTCCGTGATGACGGCCCTCTTCCGGCAGAGCTCCGGAACAGGCCCCGAGATGGGATCTCGTGGATACAGAAGGTTGCGGCGGTGGAATTAGGTTTTTGGCTCATGTTCTTATCGTTTGGGGGTACGTGTGTATATATAGGAGGAAGAAGTACGCTGGAGGAGCAACGAGGGGCCCACAAGGCAGGGGGCACGCCCTAGCTGGGGCGCCCCCACCCTCGTGACTGCCTCTTTTGTTCCTTGGAGCAGGGTCCAAGTCTCCTGGATCACGTTCGATGAGAAAATCATGTTCCCGAAGATTTTATTCCTTTTGGACTCCGTTTGATATTCCGTTTATATGAAACACTAAAATAGGCAAAAAACAACAATTCTGGGCTGGGCCTCTGGTTAATAGGTTAGTCCCAAAAATAATATAAAAGTGGAAAATAAAGCCCAATATAGTCCAAAACAGTAGATAATATAGCATGGAGCAATCGAGAATTATAGATACGTTGGAGACATATCAGGCATCCCCAAGCTTAATTCCTGCTCGTCCTTGAGTAGGTGAATGATAAAAAGAGAACTTTTGATGCGGAGTGCTACTTGGCATAATTTCAATGCAAATCTTCTTAATTGTGGTATGAATATTCAGATTAGAAAGATTCAAGACAAAAGTTTATATTGACATAAAAAGTAATAATACTTCAAGCATACTAACAAAGCAATTATGTCTTCTCAAAATAACAAGGCCAAAGAAAGTTATCCCTACAAAATCATATAGTCTAGCTATGCTCCATCTTCACCGCACAAAGTATTTAAATCATGCACAACCCCAATGACAAGCCAAGCAATTGTTTCATACTATAACTTTTTCAAAACTTTTCCAATCTTCATGCAATACATGAGCGTGAGCCAGGGATATAGCACTATAGGTGGAAAATAGAATGGTGGTTGTGGAGAAGACAAAAAGGAGAAGATGGTCTCACATCAACTAGGCGTATCAACGGGATATGGAGATGCCCATCAATAAATATCAATGTGAGTGAGTAGGGATTGCCATGCAACGGATGCACTAGAGCTATAATTATATGAAAGCTCAGAAAGAAACTACGTGGGTGTGCATCCAACTTGCTTGCTCATGAAGACCTAGGGCAATTTTGAGGAAGCCCATCATTGGAATATACAAGCCAAGTTCTATAATGTAAAATTCCCACTAGTATATGAAAGTGATAACATGAGAGACTCTCTACTATGAAGATCATGGTGCTACTTTGAAGCACAAGTGTGGTAAAAGGATAGTAACATTGTCCCTTCTCTCTTTTTCTCTCATTTTTTTATTTGGTCCTTTTCTCTTTTTTTATGGCCTCTTTTTATTTGGGCTTCTTTGGACACTCTTTTTTTAATTTTTTTGTCCGGAGTCTCATCCCGACTTATGGGGGAATCATAGTCTCCATCATTCTTTCCTCACTGGAACAATGCTCTAATAATGATGATTATCACACTTTTATTTCTCTTATAATTCAACAATTACAACTCGATACTTAGGACAAAATATGACTCTATGTGAATGCATCCGGGGGTGTACCGGGATATGCAATATGACAATGATGAATGTGTCATGAACGGAACGGTGGAAAGTTGCATGGCAATATATCTCGGAATGGCTGTGGAAATGCCATAATAGGTAGGTATGGTGGCTCTTTTGAGGAAGGTATATGGTAGGTGTATGATACCGGCGAAAGGGGCATGGTATTAGAGAGGCTAGCAAAGGTGGAAGGGTGAGAGTGCGTATAATCCATGGACTCAACATTAGTCATAAAGAACTCATATACTTATTGCAAAAATCTAGAAGTTATCAAAGCAAAGTATTACGCGCATGCTCCTTGGGGGATAGATTGGTAGGAAAAGACCATAGCTCGTCCCCGACCGCCACTCATAAGGAAGACAATCAATAAATAAATCATGCTCCGACTTCATCACATAACGGTTCACCATACGTGCATGCTACAGGAATCACAAACTTTAACACAAGTATTATTTAAATTCACAACTACTCAACTAGCATGACTTTAATATTATCACCTCCATATCTCAAAACAATTATCATGCTTCAATCTTTTCTTAGTATTCACACTCAAAAGAAAGTTTCACAAATCTTGAATACCAAGCATATTATTATTAAGCAAATTACCATGCTATTAAGAGACTCTCAAAATAATTTAAGTGAATCATGAGAGATCAATAGTTTCTTTAAAACAAATCCACCACTGTTCTCTAAAAGATCTAAGTGAAGCACATAGAGCAAAATTATAATGCTCAAAACATATAAGTGAACCACATAGAGCAAAACTACTTAGCTCAAAAGATATAAGTGAAGCACATAGAGTATTCTGTCAAATTTTAATTCATGTATTGCTCTCTCAAAAGGTGTACAGCAAGGATGATTGTGGAATACTAAGACACAAAGACACAAATAATACAGGACGCTCCAAGCAAAACACATATCATGTTGGTGAATAAAAATATAGCTCCAAGTAAATTACCGATGGAAAGAGGGGAAGCCTTCCGGGGCATCCCCAAGCTTTGAATTCTTGGTGTCCTCAGATTATCTTGGGGGTGCCATGGGCATCCCCAAGCTTAGGCTCTTGCCACTCCTTGTTCCATGATCCATCAAAAGAATTCACCCAAAACTTGAAAACTTCACAACACAAAACTCAAAATAGAAAACTCGTGAGCTCCATTAGCGAAAGAAAACAAAAGACCACTTCAAGGTACTGTAATGAACTAATTCTTTATTTATATTGGTGTTAAACCTACTGTATTCCAACTTCTCTATGGATTATAAACTATTTTACTAGCGATAGATTCATCAAAATAAGCAAACAACACACGAAAAACTGAATCTGTCAAAAACAGAACAGTCTGTAGTTATCTGTAGCTAGCGCAAGATCTGGTACCCCAAAATTCTAAAATAATTTGCTGGACGTGAGGAATTTATCTATTAATCATCTTCAAAAAGAATTAACTAAATAGCACTCTCCAAATAAAAATTACAGCAGTTCTCGTGAGCGCTAAAGTTTCTGTTTTTTACAGAAAGTTCAACAAGACTTTCCCCAAGTCTTCCCAACGGTTCTACTTGGCACAAACACTAATTAAACACAAAAAACACAACCAAAACAGAGGCTAAATAATTTATTTATTACTAAGCCGGAGCAAAAAGCAAGGAATAAAAATAAAATTGGGTTGCCTCCCAACAAGCGCTATCGTTTAACGCCCCTAGCTAGGCATAAAAGCTAGGATAGATCTAGGTATTGCCATAATAGTAAGATAGATTATTAAAACTCATTTCATATTCTCTACGTTCGGCAGCAAGCTTTCTTTGAGGCAAGCAAAAGTAATCAAAAGGACTAAATTTAACGGGACAAAAGTCCCCAAGATCAACCTTGGGAGGTATAGTTCCTCCTTTGGTCCTTCGTAATGCACAACCAATTCATCATTATAAGCATTCTTTTGACAGAACTTTATAAGCCTATATTCAAGAGAATATCCTAGCTCATTATTTTGAATAGCCAAATCATCATTAAGTTCAGAAATTCTATCAACTAAAATATTGGTAGGAACCCTTCTTCTAAGATTTTCATTGAAAGCAACATAATCTAGAGATTGAAAACACATTATTTCTTTTTGATCAAAGAGTATAGTTTCTATGGGAGGACGGCAAGCGTCCACCCTATAATGCACAAAGATTTATTTGGCTTCTCTTATTATGAATCTAAACTCATGAGCCAAAAAGATAGTAGCGGCACACTTAACAGAAGAATGCTCAATATTAGAAAATTCCAGAAAAATCCTTTGTATGGAAGGATGCATGTGCATGAATTGTCTTTCAAGTTCAACTACAAGCATGGCAATAGCATCCGCGAGACTACTAGTTATGTGAAGGATAGAACTACCCATAGAAGATAAAGCACCGGCACAAGTAAAGAAATCTTGAATAACTCCTTTTCCAATAATATTACCACTACCAACACGGAATTTTTTTGTATGAAAGATGGTAGGTTCTTTAGTAGGAGCATCATAATTTTCCATGATATTGTTATCATCCATATTGGCGATAACTTCCCCAATTTCAGACATAACGACAAGCGATCGAACTAGCACACGAGCAAACAAGAGGCAAATAGAGAGGGAGGATAGAGAGAGAGGGCGAATAAAACGGCAAGGGTGGATTGGGGGGGAGAGGAAAACGAGAGACAAATGGCAAATAATGTAATGCGAGAGATAGGGATTGTGATGGGTACTTGGTATGTTGACTTTTTGTGTATACTCCCCGGCAACGGTGCCAGAAATCCTTCTTGCTACGTCTTGAGCTTGCGTTGGTTTTCCCCGAAGAGGAAGGGATGATGCAGCAGAGTAGCGTAAGTATTTCCCTCAGTTTTTGAGAACCAAGGTATCAATCCAGTAGGAGCCCATGCTCAAGTCCCTCGTACCTGCACAAAGCGATAGCTACTCACAACCAACGTGATTAGGGGTTGTCAAGACCTTCACTGTCACTTACGAGAGTGAGATGTGATAGATATAATATTTTTGGTATTTTGGTATAAAGATGCAAAATAAAACGTAAAGGCAAAGTGAAAAAGCAAAGCAAGATTAAAGTAATGGAGATTGATATGATGAGAATACACCTGGGGGCCATAGGTTTCACTAGTGGCTTCTCTCAAGAGCATAAGTATTCTATGGTGGGTGAACAAATTACTGTTGAGCAATTGATAGAATGGAGCATAGTTATGCGAATATCTAGGCATGATCATGTATATAGGCATCACGTCCTGGCAAGTAGATCGAAACGATTCTGCATCTACTACTATTACTCCACTCACCGACCGCTATCCAGCATGCATCTAGAGTATTAAGTTAAAAACAGAGTAACGCCTTAAGCAAGATGACATGATGTAGAGAGATAAATTCATGCAATATGAAATAAACCCCATCTTGTTATCCTCGATGGCAACGATGCAATACGTGACTTGCTGCCCCTTCTGTCACTGGGTAAGGACACCGCAAGATCGAACCCAAAGCTAAGCACTTCTCCCATGGCAAGAACTACCAATCTAGTTGGCCAAACCAAACGGATAATTCGAAGAGACTTGCAAAGTTAACCAATCATACATAAAAGAATTCAGAGAAGATTCAAATAATATTCATAGATAGACTTGATCATAAACCCACAATTCATCGGTCTCAACAAACACACCATAAAAAGAAGACTACATCGAATAGATCTCCACAAGTGAGGGGGAGAACTTTGTATTGAGATTCAAAGAGAGAGAAGAAGCCATCTAGCTACTAACTATGGACCCGAAGGTCTGAGGTAAACTACTCACACTTCATCGGAGAGGCTATGATGATGTAGAAGCCCTCCGTGATGACGGCCCTCTTCCGGCGGAGCTCCGAAACAGGCCCCGAGATGGGATCTCATGGATACAGAAAGTTGCGGCGGTGGAATTAGGTTTTTGGCTCCTGTTCTGATCATTTGGGGGTACGTGTGTATATATCGGAGGAAGAAGTACGCCAGAGGAGCAACGAGGGGCCCACGAGGCAGGGGCGCGCCCTAGGGGGGGCGCCCCCACCCTCGTGACCGCCTCTTTTGTTCCTTGGAGCAGGGTCCAAGTCTCCTGGATCACGTTCGGTGAGAAAATCACGTTCCCGAAGATTTTATTACGTTTGGACTCCGTTTGATATTCCGTTTATCTGAAACACTGAAATAGGCAAAAAAAATAGCAATTCTGGGCTGGGCCTCCGGTTAATAGGTTAGTCCCAAAAATAATATAAAAGTGGAAAATAAAGCCAAATATAGTCCAAAACCGTAGATAATATAGCATGGAGCAATCAAAAATTATAGATACGTTGGAGACGTATCAGCCACGACCTTCAGGAGTGTTATCAGGTTGTGCATCTTGTCAAGAAACAGAGGGCAGAGTATGATAAGCGTGATCAGGAAAGAGGTCAGAATGCTGCTGGTGGTAAGGGCCGAGGTGGTGAAGCAAGTCGCCCTGGCAAACCGTTTCAGAAATAAGGAGAACTCGCCAGGGGCCAAGAAAAGGAAGTCTGTGATGATGCCAGTGATGGAGGGGATGAGGAGGAGACTAGTGAGCATGAATTCCAGAAGGACACTGACGCCCTATGCATTGATGGGGGTGCATCTTTGCACACCTCTCATCGCCAACTCAAGCGATGGGCACAAGAGGTCAATGACGTGCAACCAGCGCCAGAGGCCCGGAAGCCACTCAAGTGGTCCCGCACACCCATCATCTTTGACGAAGAGGATCACCCTGAACGCATCGCTGCGGTAGGGTGTTTGCCATTGTTGGTCTCCCCAACAATTCGCAACCTCAAGGTCACCAAGATGCTAGTGGACGGCGGGGCCGAGTTGAATCTGATTTCCCCAACAGTTATCAGCAAGCTTCAAATTAGAGAAGAGGAACTAGAGGCTACCGACACGTTTCTAGGAGTTAATCCTGACAGGAGTCATCCTAAGGGTAAGTTTACGTTGCCGGTGACGTTTGGGGAAGAGCTGAACTTTCGGACTGAGAAGATTGTGTTTGATGTGGTTGATCTCCCCCTACCATACAATGGGATTCTTGGACGACCAGCCCTGGCGAAGTTCATGGCAGCATCCCACTATGCTTACAACACCCTGAAAATGCCTGGGCCATTGGGAGTCATCACTATCCCGTCAGATGCAATTATCTGTGTGGACAAGATGTATCGTGATGTAGTCACAGCAGAGTCTGTGGCAGTAGAAATTCCCGCCAAGGAAAGCAAAGGAAAGAAGATGGATTGTAGGACCTCCGGCAAGGAGTCCGGGCAGCGTGCCCCATCCGAGTGCACGGCACCCATTGACGATGTGCCGGAGTGTTCCAACAGCAAGAGATCCAAGGTTACTGCACCCCAAGTGAAGAAGGTCCCGGCAGGGCTAGCTGGCGTTGATGGTACTTTCACTATCAACGCCACCCTTGATGACAAATAGGAAAGCGCGCTCGTTGCCTTCCCGTGGGCGAATATCGATGTGTTTGCTTGGCAACCATCTAATATCCCCGGTGTTACCACGGAGGTAATTGAGCACCACCTTGTTGTCTGCCCACATGCCCGACCCGTCAAGTAGAAAGTACGGAAGCAGGCCTTGGAGAGGCAGAAGTTCATTACCGAAGAGATCAAGAAGTTAGAGGCAGCTGGTTTGGTCAAAGGAGTACCGCATCCTACATGGTTAGCAAATCCAGTATTGGTTCGAAAGGCTAAGGGGAAGTGGAGGCTTTGCATTGATTTCACATACCTCAACAAAGCTTGCCTTAAGGACCCATTTCCCTTGCCGCGCATTGACCAGATCATGGATTCTACTTCAGGATGTGATTTTCTCTACTTTCTGGATGCACACTCAGGATATCATTAGATCTTCATGTCCAAGGAAGATGAAGAGAAGACATCATTCATCACTCCGTGTGGTACGTACTGCTTTGTCCGTATGCCATTCGGATTAAAGAGTGTCGGCTCCACTTTTGCAAGGGCAGTCCAGATTGGGTTTGAGCCACAGTTGCACATAAGCCTATTGATGATATCGTGGTCAAAACCAAGGATAAGGCCACCCTTATCCATGATTTGGAAGAGACATTTGCCAATATACACAAGATCAATCTAAAACTTAATCCAGAGAAGTGTGTATTTGGTGTTCCCTTCGGCAAGCTACTTGGGTTCTTTGTGTCCCGTCGGGGGATCAAAACCAACCTCAACAAGATGTGAGGCGCTTGACGGGGTGCGTTGCCGAGCGTGCCCTGCCGTTCTTCAAGGTTTTGAAGAAGGCGGGGCCTATGAAGTGGACCCCGGAAGCAGATGCAGCTTTGTAGGAATTGAAAGCCTACCTATCATCTTTGCCTACCTTGGTTGCACCCAAACCCCAAGAGCCGTTATTGCTTTACTTGGCGGCAACCAACCAAGTGGTCAGTGCAGCCTTGGTAGCACTGTGAGAGGTGGATGAGGCAGAAATTAGCCAGATCATGACAGAGTTAGAAAAGGATCAGCACGGCAACGAGAACAACCCCAAGGACGCGGCAAGGATGAAAGTGGTGCAGCGCCCAGTGTACTTCGTCAGCTCCTTGTTACAAGGGGCTATATCGAGGTACTCTGGCATGCAAAAGTTGATCTTTGGTCTCATTATGGCCTCAAGCAAACTGCGCCACTACTTCCAAGCCCATGAGATCATGGTTGTCACTCGTTTCCCGTTGCAAAGGATACTCTGACACCCTAAGGCAGCTGGCAGAATAGTGGAATGGGCTTTGGAGTTATCCAGCTTTGGTTTGAAGTTTGGGAGAACTTGAACTATTCAGAGCAGGGCATTGGCACAGTTTATTGCAGAATGGATGCAAACCCCTGATGAGGAAAGGACAGCCGTCCTCGGCAAGGAATCACCCCAAGAATGGATTATGTATTTTGAAGGTGCTTTTTCCCTACAAGGTGCAGGGGCTGGCGTGCTCCTTGTTGCCCCCTCCAAGGAGCACTTGAAGTACGTCGTCCAGATGCACTTTGCCCGGGAAGAAGCCACCAACAATACAGCAGAGTATGAAGGGCTCCTTGCCGGGCTCAGAATTGTAGCATAATTGGGAATTAAGAAGTTGATCATTCGAGGAGATTCACAACTCATGTTGAGACAAGTAAACAAGGATTACCAAAGCCCATTGATGGAAGCATACATTGAGGAAGTAAGGAGATTGGAGGAGCACTTTGATGGGTTGCAAACAGAGCACATACCCCGTGCGGAAAACAACATAGTTGATCACCTGTCAAAGTGTGCTATGCAGAAGCTTCCTGTGGAACCAGGAACTTTTGTTCTCCATCTCTCTCAACCCTCCGTATCACCAGCCACAATGGCCCAGAAGAGGAGAAAGTAGGACTATGGTAAGCCTCTCCTGGTAGAGACCCTGCTGGAAACAACTCCACACAACCTAACGAATCACCCCCTCCAGTCGGGCCTATGGACCCCGTGAATGAGGCTGGTGCTCCCATAGCAGATGAGGTGCCGCTAGTCCTAGTTGCCGAGCCTCAGTCTCCAACTTGGGCAAGGCACATTGTCCACTTCCACCAAACTGGAGAACTCCCTGGCAATCAGGATGAAGCTGAAAAGAGTAGCCTGGAGGGCCAGTGTGTATCAGTTTATCGATGACACTCTGTATAGAAGGAGGCCCAATGGTGTAAAGTTGAAGTGTGTTTGCTGGGAGGATGGAAAGGAACTGCTGGCTAAGATTCATAGAGGAATGTGCAGCTCAATATTGGATCAAGGGCATTAGTTGGGAAAGCATTCCGGCAAGGATTCTATTGGCCCACGGCCCTCCAAGATGCAGTTGAGCTCCTCATGAAATGTGAAGCCTATTAGTTCCATTCCAAGAGAAAACAGCTGCCTGCCCAAGTGGCTTTAGACAATCGCTCTATCATGGCCATTTCTAGTCTGGGGGCTTGATATCCTCGGCCCCTTCCCCCGAGCAATCGGGGGCTTTGAATTCTTGTTCATGCAATACATTCACACCCTCGGATGCAAAATCTCATTCTCTTTTGTGGCACACCCCCGGAGCAATGGACAAGCTGAGAGGGCGAACGCTGAAGTGCTTCGTGGACTCAAGACAAGAACTTTCGATACGCTGCAGAAGCACGGCATGCGGTGGATTGAGGAGCTGCCGGTAGTTCTCTGGTCCCTCAGAATGACACCCAACCTAGTTACCGGGCAGACTCCCTTCTCCTTGGTCTACGGGGTAGAAGTAGTTATTCCCATGGAACTCATTTACGGGTCCCGTCGAGTGCTTGCCTACGATGAAGTAGCGCAAGATCAGCACTGGCATGATGACGCTGTGCTACTTGAGGAGAATCGTCTCCAGGCTGCTACGTGTGCTGCACGCTACCAGCAAGCCATGCGTCGGAATCATAGCCGCAGGGTTCATGCCCGGTGTTTTGAGGAAGGTGACCTTGTTCTTAGGCGCGTTCAGTCCGCCAAGGGTCCACACAAGCTATCACCGAAGTGGGAAGGCCGTTACCGGGTGGTACGAGTCACCAGACCTAGCGCAGTCTGTCTGGAGACTGGGGATGGCACATAGTTGCAAAACTATGTAATATTGAGCATCTCCGTAAGTACTACCCATAATGTGCGAGGCTGCCGGGAACTGCCCGGCAGCCACCCTTTTGTACAGGCCTTACCTCAGTTGCATGTAACCCCTTGTGCAAAGCTGGGGCGATGACCCCGTGCAAGATAAAATAAAGAAGCGCTGTGGGGGGGGGCTGATCGAGATCGCTTGCATGCACGAGCACACGTAGATCACCGCATAAGCATTTCATGAGCATTTTCATATGCATATAGATAGGATTACATCCTGCATTCATTCTCATCTACATGGAGTTGCAGGTTCTTGCCGTGAACTTGACTCCACCAAGAGACGAGAAAATTGCACGACACAGTGATCCCCGGCAAGCCAAACAGATAAGTTTACCTCTTGTCCATTAGTATTCTATAAGTTATAACTTGTGCATAGAGAAACCTCGCCGCTCTGTTGGAACTAGGGTGCTCCCATCCTTGGCTCGGACGCTGCTTTGGCCTGGATGGTCGCAATGGCCCTTGGTGCAAAGGGAGTGGGCAGGGGGCTGGTGCCTTAGTCTGTTCCCCGGCAGACATGGTTCTCCGGCAGACGAAAAGGGTGCCGGCAGGATATCCTGCCAGGGAAAACTCGTTTAATTACAGTGAAGAGGCACTCCACCTCTGCATGGACATATACATGCACGGGTTCCCGACAAGGTTTATCTCTTTCATTGACATGCAGATACAAGTACAAGCATTAAATAACACAGAGATGGACTCAAAGGATTACATTATTTGAATTAAAATTTGGCAAATGCCAGCTGATTTAAGATTGAAAAAGGATAAAAACACAATAACCCCTTGTTTACTTTCTCTGCTCCTCTTCCTAGGATACTAAAGCAAGAGGTAGAGGAGAATAAACGGAGCATTTGGGAGAGGGCGGCGATGAAGGGACCGGCGGAGCGGTCATCCACCGTGGTCCACAAGTGGCATGCCCCCAGGAGCTGCGCAAGATGACAAGCAAGGCCCATAGCCCCTCCCCAAACAAAAAGTAGAAAGGGAAAAAAGGGGAAGGGACAAAGACGGTAGCGGCACCACCCACAACAGGCATGCAATGCTACCATTGCCTCGGCATGCCGGAAGGAGTGCCCCTCATCGACGACAGCTCCAAGATCTCCGAGAGGGGAAGTGCTAGGATTACCAATGATGTCCAACCCCTCCTCCCGGACGAGCATCGAAGATGCCAAAAGATTCGCCACGGCAAGGACCAGGCACACTCCCCAAGCGTCAGCACCGGCATGAGGAGACGCATGCCCTGAGCCAGGGACGGGGGCTGGCCCCAGGCTTCCTTCTCAAGCATGACCAGCAACAACAGAAGACGAGGAGAGGATGACCATGGAGATGGATGACTTCACCCTCGTCCTAATAGAGGCGAAGGTGTCCCAATGTTTCGATGAGATATATATCGTTTTCTGTGGGAGTCGACTTTGACGATCCGACTACGATCGTGCGAAGACGTCGTACCTTAGCAATCGCTAAACCAACTTCCAAGGGTTATTGACCACGCCGGAGCACGATCAACCTGGCCACGAGGGTCTATTTCCTGCGAGCAAACAAAGAACAAGCAAGAAACTGAGATTGCAATCTGGATATTGCGAATAATAGAGGAAAGCTTTAATAATGAAGGTGGGGTTCTATGACGTCTTGGTCTAGTCGTTGGACACAAACGAAGTACGCGAAGTTGCAGCTATGGCGAACTTTTAATCTAAACAAAACCCAAAGTCTAAACGATGCCCTAAGGGCTGTATATATGGAGGAAGAGGGGGGAATTTCGTGGCCCTTGGAGGAGGGGTCCAAAACCAACACTAACTCTTGTTTCCCCACACATACAGACTCTAAAAATAGCCTATACTTAAGTATTTAGAAAATACATGGGCCTGACCTAATAATAAGGTGACGCAGCACCTAGAATAGCCTGTGGACGAAATTTATGAAGTGGCATCTTGTATATTTCGTCCAAGCCTTCATGCACTCCTTATTGTGGCTTCAAAGTCCTGAAATCATCACTTGTAACTTAGTTCTTGATCCCCTTGCGCATGCCATCATCTCCATGCTTGGTGTTGCTCCAGTGTTCATCCCTCTTATCCATGCCAGGCCCTTCATTTGTAAGCAAAACAAATGTATCCAATTTAGGCAACATCATATTCTCATGAACATTAGAATCATTACCAAGAAACAAAAGTACCTGATAATTCAATTGGCGTGCGAGAGCTCTAGTAATTGGTCCAGGATGTATAGCACTAGGGGCTGTGGGTGTAACAATGGTATTGATGTCCTCATCATCCTCCCCTTCTTGAAATGAAGTCGTCCTCGACGAAAATCATCTTCCTCACCCAAATAAGGCTTCAAATCTGCAATGTTAAAAGTGGGACTAACCCCAAAATATGCAGGCAGCTCAAGTTTATATGCATTATCAATTATTTTCTCTAACACCTAAAAAGGACCAGCAGCACGTGGCATTAGCTTTGATTTGCGCAAATTAGGAAATCTATCCTTACGCAAATGTAACTAAACAAGATCTCCAGGTGCAAACACAACATGTTTTCTACCCTTATCTCCAGCAAGTTTATATTTAGCATTCCTATGCTCAATGTTTTCCTTGGTTAACTCATGCATTTTTAAAATCAATTCAGCACGTTCTTTAGTTTCAAAATTAACCTTCTCCGAAGATGGAAAAGGCAACAAATCAATAGGTGCACGAGGTAGGAAACCATACACAATTTCAAAAGGACACATGCAATGAACGATTATAAGCAAATTCAATATGAGGCAAGAATTTGTCCCACATTTTCTTATTATGCTTCAAAACATCCCTAAGCATAGTAGACAATGTTCTATTGACTACTTTAGTTTGTCCATCAGTTTGAGGGTGACAAGTAGTACTAAAAAGCAGTTTAGTGCCCAACTTAGTGATGAGGACATCAATACCATTGTTACACCCACAGCCTGATGCGGGGCATGCTACGGACATCACCATGTCAAAAGTCCAGTTGGCAAGTGACACGTGCGACATCTACTTCACACACATAAAGGTGAATCATCTCCTTTACACGTGCTCACTTGACCCTCTCGAGGATGGTATACTACTTGCCACTCCTTCCGTGTGCATGCATAGGTATTGTCGGAACATCACGGATGTCGAGGAGGAGTGCGAGCGCAAGTATACATCTACACCATCCGCGAGAGAAGCGTGGAAGAGAAGACGGAAGAAAGGAGAAGAAGAAGACGGAGCGGCTAGTGGAGTCAGGCCGGACGTCCGTACCTCCGTCCGGATCATCCGGGCTCAGCCGGATCATCCGGGTCCCCCTCCGGATCATTCGGATAACTCGCAACAGAAGACACTCGAAGGCCTCATTTGAAGCCGGATCATCCGGGCCCCCTCTCGGATCATCCGGACGATGGCCGGATCATCCGGAACCCCATTCGGATCATCCGGGCCTTGCCTGCGTGCAACATTTCGGGCTCAGGCCCATGTACCCTTTCCGCCCCCTCACTTACCCCTTCGTGGCTTAGACTATAAATAAACCTCCTCCATCTCCTTTCTAGGGTTAGCATTGGTTTAGCTCATTTGAGAGATAGAGCTACGCTCATCCATATCGGATATCCTCTGTGCGAGAGACCGCGGCCTCTTCGGAGAAGATCCATTTGGATTCAAGCCCCCTTTTCTAAGGGAAGATCCCCCTGTGGATTCAAGACCTCCTCACGGAGAAGATCGGCTACCCTTGTATTGTCCTTAGTTGTCCGTGGATCGTGTATCTTCTCATATGTATTCAAGGATCTTGCACATGTGTGACTTATTCTTGTTGGTTGAGTGATTCTCTCGTGTTTCCTCTTGTGTTTTCCCTCATTTTCCCCTCATGTTCTTCGTGTTCTTGGACGGGATCCGCTCCTTTCGTGAAAGATTGGGCCATTAGAGTTCTACCCTACATCACAGCCCCCGTTGCTATACATACTGGACCAACTACTAGAGCTCGCGCACGCCAATTGAATTATCAGGTACTTTCGTTTCTTAGTAACGATTCTAATGTTCATGAGAATATGATGCTGCCTAAATTGGATACATTTGTTTTGCTTACAAATGAAGGGCCTAGTTTGGACAGGAAAGATGAAACTTGGAGACGGTTCAAGCATGGAGATGATGGCATGCGCAAGGGGATCAAGAACGGAGTTACAAGTGATGATTTCAGGACTTTGAAGCCACCATAAGGAGTGCATGAAGCCTTGGACGAAATATACAAGATGCCACTTCATGAATTTCATCCAGAGGCTATTCTAGGTGTTGCGTCACCTTATTATTGGGCCAGGCCCATGTATTTTCGAAATACTTAAGTATAGGTTGTTTTTAGAGTCCGTATGTGTGGGGAAACAAGAGTTAGGGTTGGTTTCGGACCCCTCCTCCAAGGGCCACGAAATTCCCCCCTCTTCCTCCATATATACAGCCCTTAGGGCGTCGTTTAGACTTTGGGTTTTGTTTAGATTAAAGTTCGCCATACCTGCAACTTCGCGTACTTTGTTTGTGTTCAACGACCAGACAAAGGCGTCACAGAACCCCACCTTGATCAATAAAGCTTTCATCTTATATTCGCAATATCCAGATTGAAATCTTAGTTTCTTGCTTGTTCTTTGTTTGCCTGCAGGAAACAGACCTTTGTGGTCAGGTTGATCGTGCTCCGGTGTGGTCAATAACCTCTCGGAGTTGGTTTAGCGATTGCTAAGGCGCGATGTCCTCGCACGTTCGTAGTCGGATCGTCAAAGTCGTCTTCCTCCAAAATGATAGCCACCATCTCATCGAAAGACGAGACACCTTTGCCTCTATCAAGTGGTATCTGATTTCCAGGTTGCTTGGTGAGATTTTACATTTTTCCGAAGTTTAGATCGAGTCTATTCTTCATACCTATAGTCCACGAAAAAGCCAAAAAAATTAGGGTTAGTTCATCCTATCCGAACCAATCTGAGCCTTTGCATAATCTTTTCTGTATTTGCTTTGTTGAATTTGAGGTTGCATCGTTGTGTCAAGTTGCTGGTCTTAGAGTCTAGTCTTTTAGAGTTTCGAATTCTGGTCATAAGTTGTCACGCCGCCGCCGCACCATCATCATCGCCCCTGCCATCTACAACCACCGCTTATCCGCCACCGATTCGTCTCCATATACCATCACCAATCCGTATCCATATACCACCACCAATCCATATCCATATATCACCACCAATCTGTATCCATATACAACCACCGCTTCCATATCCTACCACCAATCCGAGTTCCTTTCATATTAGGTTTGTTTTCGAGATCCATCTAATTTCCGTTTCGTGTTTCCTTGCCTGAGTAGGTTTCGAAAAAAAAGAGTCTGGAGACCCCCGGGCAGTTTTTAGGCCAAAATTTTCACAGGCAAAAATACTTTTCCCTATCCTATTTTTAGGCTTTTCTGGGTCTTTTGAGCCACGTCATAGTGATTTTTTGTCGCACTTTTTCGTCGTCGCTGCTCTGATTTCTGAAAAAAGTCAAAACAAATTTCGTGCCCATCCTATCAGTTTGACGAGGGAAGAGTTTTGAGACACTCGCCATTATAGTGATTTTTCGCAAAAAAAGCGGATCGCAAAAAAAAGAGGAGCGCAAAAAAAAACAGAGCGAAAAAAAAAGTTCCAGAGTGTGCTTTTCCCTTGTTTACGTGCAGCGCCATGATTTTGTTAGTGTTCTAGGCTCGCGTCTCTAGCACAATCTAGCCTAGGACCAGCACAATACCATCGTTGAGCATTTATTCAACTTTGCATATCTGAATTGATTATTGCTGACCCTTTTTGCTACCATATTATAAGCCTTCCCAGCTCCACATACATCTACGTCGTGTGTTTGACTCTCCCTGGTAATCTCTCTATCCAAGCTTTAAGAGTTTTGACTACAATGGTTGTTGATCACCACCTGCTGCTTGGTAAGAATTGGTAAGAAATTGAGATTCGCTTGACGGATTTGTGACTGTCCACCACACCATCACCACCACTTCCTGGTAGTCTGTAGGATCATATTCTTGAGTGTTTCTATTGCTGATAACCATGGCAGGATAACAAGCCGACGAGACTGACTGGGAGAATATGACAAACAAAGAGTTACATGATAAGTTTCAGCAAATGATGAGTGGACAGGTGGAAGATGTGCTAAATAGATTTGAAGAGGCCATGGAGAAGGTAGATGGCATTGAGAAGGCGTTCGAAACAAAGCTCGATAGCAAGTTTAATGAATTGCTCACGCGTCTTCCACCGTCCGCTGCACCTGTCGCACCTCTACAACAATAACAACAACATCGTCTTCCAAATCAAGTGGGACGAGCACAGCGCGTTCCCATTGAGCCTGGTCAAACTTCTGGTGTTGTTGTACCAACTATTGATGCTTCTATAGCTCCCGCTGCTACAGCAGAGGTGGAGGACCATTACGGGGATGAGGCTGATCAAAATCAGAACTACGTGCAACCACCAGCACCACCACTAGGTCGTCCTCATGCATATCATCGCAACGGTAGGGCTGCACCACCACCTGAGGTACGAGATCATGACCATCTTCCTCAACTGAAATTGAATATTACACCATCTGAGGGTAGATATGTTCCTGATATATATCTTATGGATCCAACGGACGTCCGAAGGAGACCTGACGACCGGACGCTCATGAGACACCGGACGACCGGTCCCCAGCGGACGTCCGGTACCTAGCTGTGTCCAATCACGGGCCCGAGGCCCATGTACCCCTACTTTCGCCCCATTTGCATTTAGACTATATATAGACCCCCTATTCCTTCTAGCTAGGGTTAGCGTTGGTTTAGCTCATTTCAGAGATCGAGCTACGCTCATCCACATCGGATCTACTCCTCGAGAGAGACCACGGCCTCTTCGGAGAAGATCCCTTTGGATTCAAGACCTCCTTGCGGAGAAGACATCAAGACCCCTTCTTGGGCGGCCCCGTCAAGACCTCATCACGGAGAAGATCATGCTACTTGTATCGTCCTTAGTTGATTGTCGATCGTGTGAACCCTTATGTATCCAAGGATCTAGCACATGTGTGACTTGTTCTTGTTAGTTTGGGTGTTCCTCTCGTTTTTCCCCTTGTGTTCTTCGTGTTCTTCGCGGGATCCGCTCCTTTCGTGAAAGATCAGCCCCTAGGGTTCCTACCCTACATCATCTTGGTATCAGAGCCACGTTGATCACGATTTCGGAGCCTCCCTGTTGTGTTCCTAGCCTTGTTTTTGTTGTTTTTCGTCCTATTTTGAAAATTCCCCACAAAAATAGCCTAATTTTTTTTGTGATTTGTTGGTGTGTTGAGATTTTGTTGGTTTGGATCCGTGGATTTGCTTTGTGTTGAGTCGATCTAGCTTTTCGCCCTTGTCTCCACCCTTTCCATCCATGAAATCGCCCGCAATCGACGAATTTCACATCACTGACCTCGCCCATGTGCAGTTCTTCCCGTGCCCGAACAATGCCCAGGCACCGGACGTTCGATTGCCACCGGACGTCCGACGAGCGGACGACCGCTCCCCACCGGACGTCCGGAGTTCCCTGACGAAACTGATTTTTTTCATCTTAGTCACCACCACCACCCCACATTTTTGCATACGCACTCCTACCACCAATACACCATCCCCACTTCCGCATACCACCACCATTGTTTACCCATTTTTCTCTCCGACACCTTTGCTACTTCGATCTATGAGAATTTGAGTTGCGGTACCATATCCTTTTGTGTTTCGGCTATCTAGGTACGGTTCGACATCGACATCACCGCCGCTCATCTTCGCCACGGACGCGTCATAAACAACGACCACCTTGACTACATATTTGTATTTCGGTCAACCATTTTGATACCATACCGGAAGCAAGACCGGTAACCTCATCTTGGTATTGGACATATCACTCTTGCCATTACATTGATAGACATCATAGCCTTACTCCTTTGCGTTGCTTACCCATCAAGACTAGCCATTGAGTATTGCCGGCAACGAGACTTGTGCACATTAGTGATCATACTTCCCATAGCATACATACATCATTGTTGCATATATTGGTATCATCTCTTGTGTCACAAAGTTTTCATCGCATACACAATTGCTATCTTGGTTCATCAAGCATTGCATGAGAAAAGAGCTCAAACATCAAAGAGCCAACCAAGCTTTTAAGCAAAGAGGAAACATAAGCAAAGAGCTTTTAAGCAAGAACCATAGCATCATACAATATTAAGATTGTCATACTAGATCATCTTGGATCATATCATAGAAACAACTTGCATAGAGCATACTTGGGATAGAACTCGTTGCATTTTTGCTAAGTAGGTTGTGCACAAGTTCTTGTATCCGCCTATTGTGCACAAGTTTCAGCAAATGATGAGTGGACATGTGGAAGATGTGCTAAATAGATTTGAAGAGGCCATGGGGAAGATAGATGGCATTGAGAAGGCGTTCGAAACAAAGCTCGATAGCAAGTTTAATGAATTGCTCGTGCGTCTTCCACCGCTCGCTGCACCTATCGCACCTCTACAACAATAACAACAACATCGTCTTCCAAATCAAGTGGGACGAGCACATCGCGTTCCCATTGATCCTAGTCAAACTTCTGGTGCTGCTGTACCTACTATTGATGCTTCTATAGCTCCTGCTGCTACAGCAGAGGTGGAGGACCATTACGGGGATGAGGTTGATCAAAATCAGAACTACGTGCAACCACCAGCACCACCACTAGGTCGTCCTCATGCATATCATCGCAATGGTAGGGCTGCACCACCACCTGAGGTACGAGATCATGACCATCTTCCTAAACTGAAATTGAATATTACACCATTTGAGGGTAGATATGTTCTTGATATATATCTTACTTGGGAGTTATAAACTGAACAACGATTTACATGTTTACAATATCCCGAGGAGACACTTGTTCCTGCTGCTGTTTGTGCATTCACTAGTTTTGCATGTGTTTGGTGGTCTGAGCATTGTAGATTATATCCTATTCTAGCTACTTGGGCTGCTTTGAAAACTTCTATGCGTACTCGTTGGGTTCCACCATATTATCAACGTGAATTACTTCAAAAATTGCAGCGTTTAAGACAAAGAAAAAATTATGTAGAAGAATATTATCAGGAATTACAAACTGGCATGATTAGATGTGCTATTGTTGAGGAGAATGAAGCTATGCTTTCACGTTTTATGGGTGGATTAAATAGAGAGATTCAGACCATTCTAGAGTATAAGGAGTACACTAATATCACTCGCTTATTCCATCTTGCTTGTAAAGCTGAATGTGAAGTGCAGGATCGACAGGCATTAGCGCGAACTAACTTTTCTGCAGGTCGATCTTCATCATGGACACCACGTGCATCCTCTACTTCCACTACACCAGCACCTCCATCAGGTGCCACCTCCAGCCGTGATACCAGAAAGCAGGCACAACCACCACTATCTGCCAAGAGCACACCTCCCGAGCCTACGCAGAGTTCTTCTTCTTCCATGGCATCAAGAGGGCACACAAGTGATATTATTTGTCGTCGTTGTAAGGGAAGAGGACATTTTGTGAGAGAATGCAAATCTCAGCGTGTGACGATTGCTACTGAGGATGGTGGTTGAGGGAGTCCTGGATTAGGGGGTCTCCGGACAGCCGGATTATATCCTTTGGCCGGACTGTTGGACTATGAAGATCCAAGATTGAAGACTTTGTCTCGTGTCCGAATGGGACTCCACTTGGCGTGGAAGGCAAGCTAGGTAGTACGGATATGGATATATCCTCCTTTGTAACCAACCTTGTGTAACCCTAACCCTCTCCGGTGTCTATATAAACCGGAGGGTTTTAGTCCGTAGGACAGAACAATAACATACAATCATACCATAGGCTAGCTTCTAGGGTTTAGCCTCTCTGATCTCATGGTAGATCTACTCTTGTACTACCCATATCATCAATATTAATCAAGCAGGACGTAGGGTTTACCTCCATCAAGAGGGCCCGAACCTGGGTAAAACATCGTGTTCCCTGCCTCCTATTACCATCCGCCTTAGACGCATAGTTCGGGACCCCCTACCCGAGATCCGCCGGTTTTGACACCGACATTGGTGCTTTCATTGAGAGTTCCTCTGTGTCGTCGCCGTTAGGCTTGATGGCTCCTACTATCATCGATAGCGATGCAGTCCAGGGTGAGACTTTCCTCCCCGGACAGATCTTTGTGTTCGACGGCTTTGCGCTGCGGGCCAATTCGCTTGGCCATCTGGAGCAGATTGAAAGCTACGCCCCTGGCAACCAGGTCAGATTTGGAAGCTTAAACTACACAGCTGATGTCCGCGGAGACTTGATCTTCGACAGATTCGAGCCTCTGCCTTGTGCGTCACGCATCCACGATGAGTACGATTTAGCTCTACCATCGGACCGTGTTCAGGAGATCGCACCGGCAGCCGCTCCGACCCTCAATTCGAAGCCAGTTGCACCGTCCATGGACGGGTGGATGGACCCCGCCACGGAGGCCTTACCCTCAGCAGCGATCGAGCCGAACATCGACCTTACCTTGCACTAGAGCCGTATTGTTAAAATGTCGTATCTTTCTCCGGCCACGGACTCCGAACCGCCTGCGCCCATTCCTATCGAATCCGATTGGGCGTCGATCATGGAGTTTACCTCCGCAGATATCTTTCAGCACTTGTCCTTCGGCGACATACTGAACTCATTAAGGTCTCTCTCCCTGTCAGGAGGATCCTGGCCAAACTATGTCCGGCAAGACTAGGATGCGGACGACGAAGAAATTCACGGCCCACCCACCACCCAATTAGTAGCCACTGTCGATGACTTAACCGACATGCTCGACTTCGACTCCGAAGACATCGACGGTATGGACGACGATGCGGGAGACGAAGAGGAACCACTGCCCACAGGGCACTGGACAACCACCTCATCATACGATATATACATGGTGGATACACCCAAAGAAGGCAATGGCGACTAGACAGCAGAGGATGACCCCTCCAAGAAGCAACCCAAACGCCGACGTCAGCGACGCTGCTCTAAGTCCCGCCAAAGCAAAAGTGGTGATACCAGCACAGGAGATAATAACACTCCGGATAGTGCCGAAGACAACAATAACCCCCTCAAGCAAGAGTTAGAGCAGGAGGATGGAAGAGCCAGCCCTCCTGAGAGAGCGGAAGATGGAGAAGCGGAGGATGATAATTACATGCCCCCTCCGAAGACGAGGCAAGCCTCGACGATGATGAATTCGCCGTGCCAGAGGATCCCGTCGAACAAGAGCGCTTCAAGCGTCGGCTTATGGACATAGCAAATAGCCTTAAGAAAAAGCAACAGTGGCTTCAAGCTGATCAAGATCTGCTAGCTGACAGATGGACTGAAGTCCTCGCGGCCGAGGAATATAAAGTCGAGCGCCCCTCCAAGAGTTACCCAAAATGTAGGTTGCTACCTCGACTGGAGGAAGAAGCGTATGATGCGACTGATCGGCCACCTCGTGGCCGTGATAGAGAGGCATTCCAGCCAAAAGCTCAGCCGGCACCCCGACGCCGTTCAAATAAAAAAGCATGGGGAAACACACCAGACCTGCAAGACGTATTGGAGGACAAAGCAAACCATGCAAGATCGATCTATGGATCACGAGGGCACGCCACTATGCGAGACGATAAACGTCACACCGGATATAGTAAAAGTAAATCCGACCGGGCCGAACACAGCGGGCAAGACCCATTCGAGCTGCGTCGCGATATAGCCCAATACAGAGGCGGCGCACACCCCTTATGCTTCACAGACGAAGTAATGGATCATCAAATCCCAGAAGGTTTCAAACCTGTAAATATTGAATCATATGACAGCACAACAGATCCTGCGGTATGGATCGAGGATTACCTCCTCCACATCCACATGGCCCGCGGTGATGACTTACATGCCATCAAATACCTCCCACTAAAGCTCAAAGGACCAGCGCGGCATTGGCTTAACAGCCTGCCAGCAGAGTCCATTAGCTGTTGGGAAGATCTGGAAGCCGCATTCCTCGACAACTTTCAAGGCACTTATGTGCGACCACCAGATGCCGATGACTTGAGCCACATAATTCAGCAGCCAGAAGAATCGGCCAGGCAATTCTGGACTCAGTTCCTAACGAAGAAAAATCAAATCGTCGACTGTCAGGATGCAGAGGCCTTAGCAGCTTTCAAACACAACATTCGCGACGAGTGGCTAGCCCGATACCTTGGTCAGGAAAAGCCGAAATCTATGGCAGCCCTCACGACACTCATGACCCGCTTTTGTGCGGGAAAAGACAGTTGGCTGGCTCACAGTAATAATATGTCAAAGAACCATGGTACTTCGGATACCAAGGACGGCAATAGCAGGTCACGTCGCAACAAACATAAGCGCTGCATTAACAGCGATAATACTAAAGATACATCAGTCAATGCCGGATTCAAAGGCTCTAAACCCGGTCAGCGGAAAAATCCATTCAAAAGAAGCACTCCGGGCCCGTCCAGTTTGGACCGTATACTCGATTGCTCGTGTCAAATACACGGCACCCCCGACAAGCCAGCCAACCACACCAACAGGGATTTTTGGGTGTTCAAGGAGGCAAGCAAGTTAATTGCCGAAGACAAAGATAAGGGGCCACATAGCGATGACGAGGAAGAGCCCCAGCAGCCGAACACCGGAGGACAGAAGAGGTTCCCCCCACAAGTGCGGACGGTGAACATGATATACGCAACCCACATCCCCAAGAGGGAGCGGAAGCATGCGATCAGCGACGTATATGCGTTGGAGCCAGTCGCCCCAAAGTTCAACCCATGGTCCTCCTGTCTGATAACCTTCGATCGCAGGGACCACCCCACTAGTATCTGTCATGGAGGATTCGCCGCGCTGGTCCTAGACCCAATCATTGACGGATTTCACCTCACTCGAGTCCTTATGGATGGCGGCAGCAGTCTAAACCTGCTTTATCAGGACACAGTGCGCAAAATGGGTATAGACCCCTCAAGGATCAAACCCACAAAAACAACCTTTAAAGGCGTCATTCCAGGTGTAGAGGCCCATTGCACAGGCTCAATTACACTGGAAGTGGTCTTCGGATCCTCGGATAACTTCCGAAGCAAAGAATTAATCTTCGATATAGTCCCGTTCCGTAGTGGTTATCATGCACTGCTCGGGCGAACTGCATTTGTGAGATTTAATGCGGTACCACATTATGCATACCTCAAGCTCAAGATGCCAGGACCTCGTGGGGTTATTACAGTTAATGGAAACAGAGAGCGCTCTCTCCGAACGGAGGAGCACACTACGGCCCTCGCAGCAGAAGCGCAAAGCAGCCTCTCAAGGCAATCCACCAGCTCGGTGTCTCAAGACCTGGACACCTTCAAGCGCGCTCGGAGTAATCGGCAATTAGACTGCATGGCACGATCTGAGCTCGCGTAGCAATGCGGCCCCCACCCCAGTCCCAGCCAAGCGGCAAAATCCATGCCACGCGTACATAATTACGCATTAAAAATACCATGGGCACAGGTGGGGAGGGGGCACAACTATGGCATGCTCCAAGAGGCTGCCTAAACCGCTCTATGGGCTTCCCGCTTTGTTATTTTTCTCTTTCAAGACTTTAATCTCTGGAAACCTTGTCCGGCAGCATGATTGCCGAACAAATGATGCAACAACCAAGAGAGGCAGAAAGCTACGTCACACCACGGAAATCCCAGGTGGATTACGATAATGAGTGAAATATTTGCTTTAATACTATTCCTCAGCTTGCCCTTGGAAGGGACATAGTCCTACTTTTTGCTTATCGCACTCTCTGTATCATTATGCTTTAACTCACCTCTTTGAATAAACAACGCATAACATTACGACTATTATTGCATTCATGTTTTATATATATGTGTTCATTAATGAGACCTTGCAACCATACACTTTGGTACAGCCAACACACTAGGGGCTTAAGTACCCCACAATATGGTGTGAGAAGTCCGAACACTTTCACAAGTGTGGCACCCCGAACTTATAGCATTATATGCATCAGCTCCAAATCATGTCTTTGGTCAAATGTTGGGTTTGCCCGGCTCCTATGTTTTGGTACCTTACGTTCCGCTCTATCGGCTAAGGTACTGCTAGGAGAACTACTGCGATTGTGCCCCAGTTCTGCTAGGCTAAGCACCTCAGTAGAGAAAGCTAAAATTGACTGTCATGATAAGGCGAGAGACTGGTCGCTGTTCGGTGAGGTTTCGAGTCCCTAAAGACTTATGCCGCTTAGAGCGAGGAGCCGGTCCTAACCGGCTTAAAGGTGTGTATCGCTCCCCGAATTCGGCCTTCCGAATACCAAGGGCTTCGCCGAAATTTAAAATTATAGAATTCTATGGCTAAGTGAGAGTGATAAAGCATTATTAGTCCGGTTGCCTTGTTCGCTAGGCTGAGCACCTCCCTCGAAGGACCCAAACATGGGAACAAGAGTGCTCAGGTTTATCCCGAACACCCCAGCACTCGCGGCATGGGGGCAGAAGCCGAGGACTAGCCATCTCTCAGATTGGATAAACAGCCAAACAGAAGGTAATATTTTAAATTCAAACAAGCGTTGCATAGCGCATATGAAACAAGTTTTCATCATACAGGATCACACGAGCAAGTTTACTCAAATATTATATCCTTTGAACATTCGTCCGCTACAAGACGGACACCCTTCAGGACACCCTCATAATAAATTTTGGGGGTGCGATGCTCCTTGCCCTGCGGTGGTCCCTCCTTGATCAGCTTCACGGTGTCTAGCTTGGCCCATTGCACCTTCACGCGGGCGAAAGCCCAGCATGCACCTTCGAAGTAGACATACCGCTTGACGACCTCCAACCGTGGGCAGGCGTCCACAAGCCGCCTCACCAGGCCAAAGTAGCTGTTCGGAAGGGCGTCGCCAGGCCACAACCGGACTATGAAGCCCTTCATGGCCTATTCGGCCGCCTTGTGCAGCTCGACCAGCTGCTTTAGCTGGTCGCTCATAGGCACCGGGTGTTCGGTCCCAGTATATTGGGCCCAGATAAACTTCTCCGTTGAGCTTCCCTCCTCGGCCTGGTAAAAAGTTGCGGCATCCGACATGCTACGGGGCAAATCTGTGAATGCTCTTGGAGAGCTCCAGATTCGGGTAAGTAACAGGTAATTTACTTTCACATGCTTGATTTGCATATAGAATGCCTTACCCGCCACTATCTTGCTCATCGCATCAATCTCCTGGAGGGCCTTTTGTGCTTCGGCCTTGGCACTCTTTGCACTTTCACGGGCGGCGGCAAGCTCGGACTCTCGCGTCTTCGAGTCACGCTCTAACGCCTCATGCTTCGACACGAGAGCTTGGAGCTCTTGCTGCACCTCGCCCACCCATTCTTCTTGCCTTTCCCACTCGGTCCGCTCCTCGGCCGCTTTGTCTTCGGCCTCGGTTAGCGCTTGCTTCAGGATCACCACCTTGGTCGTGGCCCCTGGCAAATATACGATGATCCTGTCATTTTGCAATCGCGTCTTCTTTTATATATACATAGACTGGGTATTACTTACCCTTGTTCTCCTCGAGCCGACTCTTGGCAAGGCCGAGCTCTTTCTTGGAAACCTCGAGGTCCTGCTTCAGTGTGGCGACCTCCACAGTTAGTGTGGCTGAGGCCAGCAGCGAAGCTTGCATACGCATATAGACATAATTATGTTAGACTCCTGCGGTATTATTTGATCCTCTATTCGGCTTTTCTTTTTGAACACCGAACAAAGCATCAGGGGCTACTGTCTATGCGATAATATTTTTCCTATATTTCAAACACGTACCTCAAAGCCTATTAGAAGGCTGGCACATGCTTCAGTCAATCCGCTCTTGGCGGACTGAACCTTCTGGACCACGGCACTCATAATAGTATGGTGCTCCTCGTCGATGGAAGCGCTGCGAAGCGCTCCTAGTAGATTGTCCGGCGCCTCTGGATGGACATAGGTCACCGACACAGGCGTCTTGCCCCTCTTGGAAGAAAGCTGCCTACTCGAGTCTGGAACCACTGGAGGTTCCGACGCGGTGTTCGGCTGAGGGCCGAACTCGGAGCCCTCAGGGGCCTTGTTCCCTCTGCTCCCGGAGTCTGTAAGGTCGCGTTGAGGCGCCTCCGGGACTGTCTCCCCTCGACTCGGTGCCTCTTGAGACAATACCTCGGCGTCGTCCTCAGGGCAAGGGGAGGTGGCGGTCGGAAGTGGATCGCTATCCATATCCGATGATCCCAGGGAGCCGTCCGACGATACATCGATACTGGCTCGTGGCGGCCTGCATAATCATATTCAGCGTTAGGGGAAGCAGTGCGACAAAGGAATGCTATGAGTTACTCTGGTATCCGAATACTTACGGCTTCGCCAGGGGCTTGGCCCTAAGCAGCCACTCGTCTTCGCCTTCGGCGGCGGTGGTGGAACTGTCCGGAAGGAGAGTCCTTCCCTTCTTGGACCCTTCGGCCTCCCCAGTTGGGGTGGCCTTCCTTTTCTTGTCTCCCCCAACTGGAGGGGGAGCACCTTCTTCTTCCTCCTCGTCTTCGGGGGAGGATTGTGTCGTAGAGTTATCGGACGATGAGTCCGATGACGCCTGGTGTCGGGAACTCTTTCAGGTTCCCTTGGCCTTCTTGGTCTTCTCCGGCACCTTATAAGGGGCCGGAGTCAGCATCTTCGTTAGGAGAGCGTCCGCTAGGCCTTCGGGCAAAGGAGCCGGACAGTCGATCTGTCCGGCCGTCTCCTGCCAGTCCTATCAAAGGTACGGGAGTTTAGATCCCGCATAGAGTCAAACTATGAAAAACAAGTATCCTATGACAGGTAAAATAGCTTACCGCGCTGGCTTGGCGCTTCGTGTAGAATCCGCGATCCTCGGTAGTGGGAGGGGGAACCTCGGCACCCTTTAATAGCACCTTCCAGGCATCCTCGTGAGTTTTGTCGAAGAGCCAGTTCAGAGTTTGGTGTTGGGCCGGCTCGAACTCCCACAAGTTGAAAGCCCGTTGTTGGCACGGGAGGATCCGGCGGAAGAGCATGACCTGGACTATGTTGACGAGTTTGAGCTTCTTGTTCACCATGTTTTGATTACATGTTTGGAGTCCGGTCAGCTCTCCCGAAGTACCCCAGGACAGGCCTTTCTCTTTCCAGGAGGTGAGCCGCGTGGGGATGCCAGATCGGAACTTGGGGGCCGCTGCCCATTTAGGGTCATGCGGCTTGGTGATGTAGAACCACCCCGATTGCCACCCCTTTACGGTCTCCACAAAGGATCCCTCGAGCCATGTGACGTTGGGCATCTCGCCCACCATGGTGCCTCCGCACTCCGCCTGGCGGCTGCTCACTACCTTCGACTTGAAATTGAAGGTCTTCAGCCATAAGTCGAAGTGGGGCTTGATGCGGAGGAAGGCCTCGCACATGACGATAAACGCCGAGATGTTGAGGATGAAGTTTGAGGCCAGATCGTGGAAATCCAGGCCGTAGTAGAACATGAGCCCCCGGACGAATGGGTGGAGAGGGAATCCCAGTCCAGGGAGGAAATGGGTAATTAAGGAACACTACCCTCTCATGGGGCCTGGGGGTGGGGATGAGCAGCCCCTCATCTGGGAGCCGGTGCGCGATGTCGTCGGGCAGGTATCCGGCTCTCCTCAGCTTCTTGATGTGTCCCGCTGTGACGGAGGAGACCATCCACCTGCCTCCCGCTCCGGACATGGTTGGAGAAGGTCGAGGTGGGAAATGCGGACTTGGGCGCTGGAGCTCGAGTGTGCGAAAATGGATGAGCAAGGGAGGAAGAAGGCGTGGATCTAAAGGTGAATCCTTATCCCTTTATATGGGCGGACGAAACTATGCGTCCCCACTAGCCTGGTAAAACTCGCTTATCCCCCAAGCGCTGTAATCGATGGCGCGGTTGGGTTACCCATGCCCGTATTGATGAGAATCCCGTGATAAGGGCACACGATCTCTGCTTTGACAAGACGTGTCAAAAAAATGCCTCGCGTTATGTGCGGGACTAGTTAAAGGAAACGGTTTGAATAATCACTGGGCCATGACATAATGTCGTGCTGCCAAAACAAGTCAGCAAATTAGATTTGTGGAAATATTATTCTCTCTACAGTGGTATGTGGAACTTATTTTGCAGGGTCGGACACTATCCTTGTATTCAAATTCTTCCATGGTGTATTCAGAGGAGGAACCCGCCTTGCAATGCCGAAGACAATACTGCGCATCGGACTCATCGTCATTGAAGCCTGGTTCAGGGGCTACTGAGGGAGACATGGATTAGGGGGTCTTCGGACAGCCGGATTATATCCTTTGGCCGAACTGTTGGACTATGAAGATACAAGATTGAAGACTTCGTCTCGTGTCCGGATGGCACTCTAGTTGGCGTGGAAGGCAAGCTAGGCAGTACAGATATGGATATATCCTCCTTTGTAACCGACCTTGTGTAACCCTAACCCTCTCCGGTGTCTATATAAACCGGAGTGTTTTAGTCCGTAGGACAGAACAATAACATACAATCATACCATAGGCTAGCTTCTAGGGTTTAGCCTCTCTGATCTCGTGGTAGATCTACTCTTGTACTACCCATATCATCAATATTAATCAAGCAGGACGTAGGGTTTACCTCCATCAAGAGGGCCCGAACCTGGGTAAAACATCGTGTTCCCTGCCTCCTATTACCATCCGCCTTAGACGCACAGTTCGGGACCCCCTACCCGAGATCCACCAGTTTTGATACTGACAGTGGGTATGAGTCCGCTAGTGACTATGAGGAGACTTTGGCTCTTATTACACGTGAAGAACACGGTGGAGATGATTCTGATCATGAGACGTAATACATGGCTCCTGAAGATGCTGACAGGTATGAATGTTTAGTTGCTCAATGTGTTTTGAGTGTGCAGGTCACACAAGCTGAGCAAAATCAGAGGCATAATTTGCTCCATACAAAGGGAGTTGTGAAGGAACGTTCTGTTCACGTCATCATAGATGGAGGGAGCTACAATAACTTGGCTAGCATGGAGATGGTGGAGAAGCTATCTCTCACCACAAGACCACATCCACATCCTTACTACATCCAATGGTTCAACAACAGCGGCAAGGTTAAGGTAACACGTACTGTTCGTGTGCATTTTAGTATCTCTACATATGTTAGCCCTTGTGTTCTTCCTATCATTTTAGTGCCTCCACACAAACTGCTCGATAAAGGTTATATACGTGAATCCCTTAGTCCTTGTGTTGTTCCTATCATTTTAGTGCCAAAAAAGGATGATACGTCGCATATGTGCGTTGATTGTAGAGGCATTAATAATATTACTATTCGTTATCGTCATCCTATTCCTAGGCTAGATGATATGCTTGATGAATTGAGTGGCTCTACAATATTCTCCAAAGTTGATTTGCGTAGTGGATACCATCAAATTCGTATGAAATTGGGAGATGAATGGAAAACAACATTTAAAACTAAGTTGGGATTATATGATTGATTAGTTATGCCTTTTGGGTTAACTAATGCACCTAGTACTTTCATGAGGTTAATGAACGAAGTTTTATGTGCTTTCATTGGACGATTTGTGGTAGTTTACTTTGATGACATATTGATTTATAGTAAATCTTTGGGGGAACATTTGGAACATTTACGTGTTGTTTTTATTGCTCTACGTGATGCACGATTGTTTGGTAACCTTGGAAAGTGCACCTTTTGCACCGACCGAGTATCTTTTCTTGGCTATGTTGTCAGTCCACAGGGAATTGAAGTTGATAAAGCCAAGATTGAAGCTATTGAGAGTTGGCCGCAGACCAAAACGGTCACACAAGTGAGGAGTTCCCTTGGCCTCGCTGGTTTCTATAGGCGTTTTGTGAGAGATTTCAGCACCATTGCTGCACCTCTCAACGAGCTTACAAAGAAGGATGTGCCTTTTGTTTGCGGTACCGCACAGGAAGAAGCCTTCACGGTATTGAAAGATAAGTTGACACATGCTCCTTTACTCCAACTTCCTGATTTTAATAAGACTTTTGAGCTTGAATGTGATGCTAGTGGAGTTGGATTAGGAGGTGTGTTGTTACAAGATGGCAAACCTGTTGCATACTTTTCTGAAAAATTGAGTGGGCCTAGTCTGAACTATTCAACTTATGATAAAGAATTATGTGCTCTTGTTCGGACCTTGGAAACATGGCAACATTATTTATGGCCCAAGGAATTTGTTATACATTCTGATTATGAATCTTTCAAACACATTAAAAGTCAAGCAAAACTGAACAGTAGACATGCTAGACGGGTTGAATTCATTGAGACTTTCCCTTATGTCGTTAAACACAACAAGGGTAAAGAAAATGTTATTGCTGATGCATTGTCTCGTCATTATACTATGCTTTCACAACTTGAATTTAAAATATTTTGTTTGGAGACCATCAAAGATCAATATGTGCATGATGCTGAATTTAAAGATGTATTGCAAAATTGTAAGGAAGGGAGAACTTGGAACAGGTTCTTTCTTAACGATGGATTTTTGTTTCGTGCTAACAAGCTATGCATTCCAACTAGCTCCGTTCGTCTTTTGTTGTTGCAGGAGGCGCATGGAGGAGGATTAATGGGACACTTTGCCATCAAGAAGACGGAGGATATACTTGCTACACATTTCTTTTGGCCAAAGATGAGATGGGATGTTGAGCGTTTTGTTGCTCGCTGCACTACATGTAAAAAAGCTAAGTCACGACTCAATCCTCATGGCTTATATATGCCTTTGCCTGTACCTAGTGTTCCTTGGGAGGATATATCTATGCACTTTATTTTAGGTTTACCTCGAACAAAGAAGGGGAGGGATAGCATATTTGTTGTCGTGGATAGGTTCTCGAAAATGGCACACTTTATACCATGTCATAAAAGCGATAATGCTGTTAATGTTGCTGATATGTTCTTTCGTGAAATTATTCGCTTGCATGGTGTGCCAAACAGTATTGTTTCAGATCGTGATACTAAATTTCCTAGCCACTTTTGGAGATGTTTATGGGCTAAGTTGGGGACTAAACTGCTTTTTAGTACTACTTGTCACCCCCAAACTGATGGACAAACTGAAGTAGTCAATAGAACATTGTCTACTATGCTTGGGGCTGTTTTGAAGAATAATAAGAAAATGTGGGAAGAATGCTTGCCTCATATTGAATTTGCTTACAATCGTTCATTGTATTCTACTACTAAGATGTGCCCTTTTGAAATTGTGTATGGTTTCCTACCTCGTGCACCTATTGATTTGTTGCCTCTTCCATCTTCGGACAAGGTTAATTTTGATGCTAAAGAACATGCTGAATTGATTTTAAAAATGCATGAGTTAACTAAGAAAACATTGAGCGTATGAATGCTAAATATAAACTTGCTGGAGATTAGGGTAGAAAACTTGTTGTGTTTGCACCTGGAGATCTTGTTTGGTTACATTTGCGTAAGGATAGATTTCCTAATTTGCACAAATCAAAGCTAATGCCACGTGCTGATGGTCCTTTTAAGGTGTTAGAGAAAATAAATGATAATGCATATAAACTTCAGCTACGTGCAGATTTTGGGGTTAGTCCCACTTTTAACATTGCAGATTTGAAGCCTTATTTGGGTGAGGAGGATGAGATTTCGTCGAGGACGACTTCATTTCATGAAGGGGAGGATGATGAGGACATCAATACCATTGGTACACCCACAGCCCCCGTTGCTATACATACTGGACCAATTTCTAGAGCTCGCGCACGCCAATTGAATTATTAGGTACTTTAGTTTCTTAGTAACGATTCTAATGTTCATGAGAATATGATGCTGCCTAAATTGGATACATTTGTTTTGCTTACAAATGAAGGGCCTAGTTTGGACAAGAAAGATGAACCTTGGAGCAAGTTCAAGCATGGAGATGATTCCATGCGCAAGGGGATCTTGAACGGAGTTCCAAGTGATGATTTCGGGACTTTGAAGCCACCATAAGGAGTGCATGAAGCCTTGGACGAAATATACAAGATGCCACTTCATGAATTTCGTCCAGAGGCTATTCTAGGTGTTGCGTCACCTTATTATTGGGCCAGGCCCATGTATTTTCGAAATACTTAAGTATAGGTTGTTTTTAGAGTCCGTATGTGTGGGGAAACAAGAGTTAGGGTTGGTTTCAGACCCCTCCTCCAAGGGCCACGAAATTTCCCCTCTCTCCTCCATATATACAGCCCTTAGGGCATCATTTAGACTTTGGGTTTTGTTTAGACTAAAAGTTCGCCATAGCTGCAACTACGCGTACTTCATTTCTGTTCAACGACCAGACAAAGGCATCACAAAACCCCACCTTGATCAATAAAGCTTTCATCTTATATTCGCAATATCCAGATTGCAATCTCAGTTTCTTGCTTATTCTTCGTTTGCTCGCAGGAAACAAACCCTTGTGGTCAGGTTGATCGTGCTCCGGCGTGGTCAATAACCCTCGGAAGTTGGTTTAGCGATTGCTAAGGCGTGACGTCTCGCACGTTCATAGTCGGATCGTCAAGGTCGACTCCCACAGAAAACGATAGCTACCTTCTCGTCGAAACATCGGGACACCTTTGCCTCTATCATGTTGATTGTGATGTGGTAGCTATACAAGCATGTTCCTTATTACTTGGTAGACCATGGCAATTTGATAAAAATTCTGTACACCATGATAGAAACAATCAGTATACTCTTGTTCATAAGGATAAAAATATTACTTTGCTTCCGATGACTCCTGATTCCATTTTGAAAGATGATATTAATAGAGCTAATAAAGCAAAACAGAAGAAAAATAAGAGTGAAAATCAGATTGTGGCAAAAGAATTTGAGAAACAAATGAAGCCTAATAATAAAACATCTAGTGTTGTTTCTGAAATTAAATTGAAAAGTGCATGTTTACTTGCCACCAAATCTGATATTGATGATGTAGATTTTAGCAAATCTGTTTGCTATCCTTTTGTGTGCAAAGAGGCATTATTTTCATTCGAGGACGTGCCTTCCTCTTTGCCTCCTACTATCACTAACATTTTGCAGGAGTTCGCTGACATCTTTCCAAAAGACGTGCCACCGAGATTACCACCTATTCCAGGGATTGAGCATCAAATTGACTTAATTCCCGGCGCATCATTACCCAACCGTGCACCATGCCATACCAATCCAGAGGAGATGAAGGAGAATATGCGTCAAGTACAAGAACTGCTCGACAAAGGTTATATACGTGAATCCCTTAGTCCTTGTGTTGTTCCTATCATTTTAGTGCCGAAAAAGGATGGTACGTCGCGTATGTGCGTTGATTGTAGAGGCATTAATAATATTACTATTTTTTATCGTCATCCTATTCCTAGGCTAGATGATATGCTTGATGAATTGAGTGGCTCTACAATATTCTCCAAAGTTGATTTGCGTAGTGGATACCATCAAATTCGTATGAAATTGGGAGATGAATGGAAAACAACATTTAAAACTATGTTTGGATTATATGATTGGTTAGTCATGCCTTTTGGGTTAACTAATGCACCTAGTACTTTCATGAGATTAATGAACGAAGTTTTATCCACTTTCATTGGACGATTTGTGGTAGTTTACTTTGATGACATATTGATTTATAGCAAATCTTTGCAGGAACATCTGGAACATTTACGTGCTGTTTTTATTGCTCTACGTGATGCACGTTTGTTTGGTAACCTTGGAAAGTGCACCTTTTGCATCGACCGAGTATCTTTTCTGGGCTATGTTGTCAGTCCACAGGGAATTGAAGTTGATAAAGCCAAGATTGAAGCTATTGAGAGTTGGCCGCAGCCCAAAACGGTCACACAAGTGAGGAGTTTCCTTGGCCTCGCTGGTTTCTATAGGCGTTTTGTGAGAGATTTCAGCACCATTGCTGCACCTCTCAACGAGCTTACTAAGAAGGATCTGCCTTTTGTTTGGGGTACCGCACAGGAAGAAGCCTTCACGGTATTGAAAGATAAGTTAACAGATGCTCCTTTACTCCAAATTCCTGATTTTAATAAGACTTTTGAGCTTGAATGTGATGCTAGTGGAATTGGATTAGGAGGTGTGTTATTACAAGATGGCAAACCTATTGCATACTTTCTTGAAAAATTGAGTGGGCCTAGTCTGAACTATTCTACTTATGATAAAGAATTATATGCTCTTGTTCGGACCTTAGAAACATGGCAACATTATTTATGGCCCAAGGAATTTGTTATACATTCTGATCATGAATCTTTCAAACACATTAATAGTCAAGCAAAACTGAACCGTAGACATGCTAGATGGGTTGAATTCATTGAGACTTTCCCTTATGTCATTAAACACAAGAATGGTAAAGAAAATGTTATTGCTGATGCATTGTCTCGTCGTTATACTATGCTTTCACAACTTGACTTTAAAATATTTGGTTTGGAGACCATCAAATATCAATATGTGCATGATGCTGAATTTAAAGATGTATTGCAAAATTGTAAGGAAGGGAGAACTTGGAACAGGTTCTTTCTTCACGATGGATTTTTGTTTCGTGCTAACAAGCTATGCATTCCAACTAGCTCCGTTCGTCTTTTGTTGTTGCAGGAGGCGCATGGAGGAGGATTAATGGGACACTTTGCCATCAAGAAGATGGAGGATATACTTGCTACACATTTCTTTTGGCCAAAGATGAGATGGGATGTTGAGCGTTTTGTTGCTTGCTGCACTACATGTCAAAAAGCTAAGTCACGACTCAATCCTCATGGCTTATATATGCCTTTGCCTGTACCTAGTGTTCCTTGGGAGGATATATCTATGCACTTTGTTTTAGGTTTACCTCGAACAAAGAAGGGGAAGGATAGCATATTTGTTGTCGTGGATAGGTTCTCGAAAATGGCACACTTTATACCATGTCATAAAAGCGATAATGCTGTTAATGTTGCTGATTTGTTCTTTCGTGAAATTATTCGCTTGCATGGTGTGCCAAATAGTATTGTTTCAGATCGTGATACTAAATTTCCTAGCCACTTTTGGAGATGTTTATGGGCTAAGTTGGGGACTAAACTGCTTTTTAGTACTACTTGTCACCCCCAAACTGATGGACAAACTGAAGTAGTCAATAGAACAGTGTCTACTATGCTTAGGGCTGTTTGAAGAATAATAAGAAAATGTGGGAAGAATGCTTGCCTCATATTGAATTTGCTTATAATCGTTCATTACATTCTACTATAAGATGTCCTCTTTTTAAATTGTGTATGGTTTCCTACCTCGTGCACCTATTGATTTGTTGCCTCTTCCATCTTCGGAGAAGGTTAACTTTGATGCTAAAGAACGTGCTAAATTGATTTTAAAAAATGCATGAGTTAACTAAGGAAAACATTGAGCGTATGAATGCTAAATATATACTTGCTAGAGATAAGGGTAGAAAACATGTTGTGTTTGCACCTAGAGATCTTGTTTGGTTACATTTGCATAAGGATAGATTTCCTAATTTGCACAAATCAAAGCTAGTGCCACGTGCTGATGGTCCTTTTAAGGTGTTAGAGAAAATAAATGATAATGCATATAAACTTGAGCTGCCTGCAGATTTTGGGGTTAGTCCCACTTTTAACATTGCATATTTGAAGCCTTATTTGGGTGAGGAAGATGAGCTTCCGTCGAGGACGACTTCATTTCAGGAAGGGGAGGATGATGAGGACATCAATACCACTGTTACACCCTTAGCCCCTGCTGCTATACATATTGGACCAATTACTAGAGCTCGCGCACGGCAATTAAATTATCAGGTACTTCCGTTTCTTGGTAATGATTCTAATGTTTATGAGAATATGATGCTTCCTAAATTAGATACATTTGTTTTTCTTACAAATGAAGGGCCTGGCATGGATAAGAGGGATGAACACTGGAGCAAGACCAAGCATGGAGATGATGGCATGCGCAAGGGGATCAAGAACGTTGTTACAAGTGATGATTTCAGGACTTTGAAGCCACCATAAGGATTGCATGAAGCATTGGACGAAATATACAATATGCCACTTCATAAATTTTGTCCAGAGGCTATTCTAGGTGCCGCGTCACCATATTATTGGGCCAGGCCCATGTATTTTCAAAATACTTAAGTATAGGTTATTTTTTTAGTCCGTATGTGTGGGGAAACAAGAGTTAGGGTTGGTTTCGGAGACCAGAGAGTTGGTCAGGCAAACTCGGTGGGACCGATTTGCTCTTTCGGTGAGACCGAAAAGTTACAAAGGGGAAACACTGAGTTTACATTGCAATCTCGGTGGGACCGATTCGCTCTTTCGGTGGGACCGAAAAGTTACGAAAGGGAAACAGAGAGTTTGCAACCCCATCTCGGTGAGACCGAGATCCCTATCGGTAGGACCGAATTGCTAGGGTTTGGCAGTGGCTAATGACAAGTGAAACTCGGTGGCGCCGGATAGGAAGAATCGGTAGGACCGAGTTTGGCTTAGGGTTTAGGTCATATGTGGATATGGGAAAGTAGTTGAGGGTTTTGGAGCATATCACTAATCACATGAAGCAAGAGGCTCATTAAGCAACACCTCATCCCTCCTTGATAGTATTGGCTTTTCCTAAAGACTCAATGTGATCTTGGATCACTAAAATATAAAATGAAGAGTCTTGAGCTTTTGAGCTTGAGCCAATCCTTTGTCCTTAGCATTTTGAGGGTTCCACTTTCACATCCATGCCATGCCAATCATTGAGCTTTCCTGAAATAATCATCTTGGAATAGCATTAGCTCAATGAGCTATATGTTGTTATGAATTACCAAAACCACCTAGGTCTAGTTGCACTTTCAATCTCCTCCTTTTTGGTAATTGATGACAACATATAGATCAAAGCTTCGACAAATGATAATAAGCAAGAAATATATCGTCGCTTTGAGAAGTATGTGATAAGTAAGAGCTCCCCCTAAATCTGTGCATATTTAAAATTTGCTTTGGACTGCAAATGCGCAAAGAGTTAGAGTCATGGGTTACTCTTCCATGTCACATACATCTTGGTGGAGCGCTCAAAATGATAAGAATGAAATACATGCACTCATCACCAAGAAAAGTGAATGATCACATAAGATAGATAGGGATAATAGCATTAAGCAAACATTAATTGTAGCTTATGATCAAACACATGATCATCAATGTCTCACAAATAATGACGTAGTATCTCAGGCACTCAAAAGCAAACAAGTTCGAAAAACCACCAAATAAAGCAAGAGAGAAAAGCAACACTCTGTCTCTCGAAGCCTATGATCTATACATCTTCTCCCCCTTTGGCAACAAGTTACCCAAAAGTTCCTAGAAAATGCATAGTGCTAAATCGACGCTTAGGCTTGATCTTCAGGTGGTGGTGGAGTCCGGATCACTCCAAGGACGAAGGCTTCGGTAGATGCTAAAGTAGTCGCTGGAGTTGGAGCTGAAGTAGATGCTGGAGCTGGTGGAACTGAGGCTGTGGCTGGTGCTGAGGTGGTGGCTCTTGTGTCAGCAACTGGCACGGCAGACAACCTCGGACCTCTTGGCACTCTGGCAAAGGCATGAGTGGTAGTCCTGCCTCTCCTCTCCTGCATGTCCTCCTGGAGCTGCTCCACTGCAGATTGAACTTCCGTTACCTTGACATCCAAGTCATAGAACTTCTGTTCCATGATTCTCTCTAGGCTCTGCTGATTCTGAGTGAGGGTGGCCAGACTTTGCTCAATCCTCAGCGTGGATGCAATTAAGTAACCAAGCTGCTCTTGTTTAGTCTTCAAGAAATACTCAGATGCCTCCTCTTGAGTAGGCATCTTGTCAGCTTTCTCCTTCCTCGCCTTCTCCTTCTTCGCGTATGCTTGTGCAGATGATGGCTCGTTCTCAGTCATCACAACTTCATTGTCCTCGAAATCTGGACGGATGGGCAGGTGTTCCTTGTCCAATAGATATATGCCCGTGCCCATCTTGGAGTTGATGAGCTCCTGAATTTGAGGGGCATATCCGCAGCTCCTCTTCTGATCTGCTGCAGTCCTCTTGATTGTTTCCACTATGAGGCTCATTACCTTGAACTTCTGAGGCACATCAAACACATGTAGCAAGTTGATAGCATAGCCTCTGATCATCTTATGATCTCCAGGCCTGGGCAGTAAGGTGTGCCTTAGTATCCAATTGATCGTAGGCAGTCCTGACAAAAGGTAATGCACAGAGCCAAACTTGAAGGTGTCAAGAGCTTCATTGGGAATTTCCTTGTACATATTGGAATGGAGTTATGGTCCATCTTCTTCTTGGCATAGATATCCAAGTCATCTTCTTGCTCCTCTGGGGCATTAATGATCTGTGCCCACTCAGCCACTGTGGATTGGTACCTTGTACCCTCAGACATCCATGTGATCCTCCCATATGGATAAAAGTGTGCCGTGGAGTAGAATTGCATGATCAGTTCCTCGTTCCACTTTGTGAGCTTCTGCCCAACAAAGTCAGCTACTCCACAAGCATTAAAGCTGTCATATACTCCTGGGTAGTGCTCCTCCTTCTCCTTGATGTAGGTCCAGTCAACCCATCTCATGTCACAGACAATTGGCTTCTTATCTAGCAAAACAGTCTCATAGAAATCCTGCTGCTCCTTGGTGTGAAACCTGTAGTCCAGGGCAGTCCTTCTTCTTGAAGCATATGGGTCTGCTTCTCTCCACTTCCTCAGCCCTGAATCTCTCCTGAGCTTCATATCCTCAGCCACAGGATGAGCATCGTTGTGGTCTGGGATCTTGGGCTTTAGCTTTCTCAGGACATTCTCTTCCTCTTCTTCAGCAACAGTCTCAGGCACTGGGGCCTTGTTCTTCTCAGCTGCAGGAATGCTCCTGCTGCCTTCATCAGATGAACTGGAGGGACTAGTGCCCTCACTCATCACCACTTGCTGCTCTGACATATTTTGGCATTCACTTTGATCAGACATGCTGCAAACTGACTGCTGACCCTGTGAATAGATTATAGATGACGTAGAAAGGATGAGCATCACAAAATGCAGAGATTTTTGCAAAAGAATGATCCAAAAACTTAGTTTTAGTTTCCCACTGAAATCATCTCGGATCTACCGATTTTCAAACTCGGTGATACCGAAGCAGTTTTGGAACCTAAACTAGTGAACTCGGTAGGACCGAGTCACAGTTCGGTGGCACCGAGACTGCTAGGGTTTCACTGAGTTCAAAAATCGGTCACACCGATAAGTAATTCTCGGTCAGACCGAGTCTCACTTGTGCAATGGCAAGAGCCAAATCGGTGGGACCGAGTTTTTCAACTCGGTGGGTCCGAAATGGTTTCGGCGGAAACCTAACCCTAAAATTTTCGAATCAAACCTAATCTACGGGCGTTTTGACTGGATAGGAGTGTTTCAATCGTGGCAAGAATCATGAAGAACACAATGTGCTAGGAATTGGACGGGGAATAGCACTGTGATCAAGTCCATACCCTAGTTCGGCGGAGAATTGCTACGGCGGCAACGGTGGGGCAGAATTCCTGTTGACGGCGACGGAGACCAGCGACTGGAGGCTGCTGGCGGCGAGAAGACGATCCGGAGACCACGAGGGCAGAGCAGGCTATCGCGCGGGCGAAGGGGTTCGGAGAAATTTCCAAAATTTTGCCCGTGACTATATATAGCCCGACCCTGTCGGTGTGACCGAGTGGAACAACTTGGTGGCACCGAGATTCATGACTGCAAGAAGTTACTGAAACTCGGTGTGACCGAAAGGTTCAAATCGGTTGCACCGAGATCGAAAACCTAGATCAACTTAATGATCTCGGTAAGACCGAAAGTGGAGTATCGGTCAGACCGAGAATCATAAAGAGGTTTTGGAAGTTTAAGTCTATGACGAATCGGGGACTCCGAGCGCTCCTCACACAGAGTGGTTCGAATCTGACTTGATCAAATTTTGTGATGCAGCATGAATAGAGTTTGAGACGAGAAAAGCATAGATAGCTAGAGGAGGTTCTTAGGCATTCTTGTCCATCCACTTGGCAAAAGAAGATAAAACCAAACAATCAAAACAACAAGTGGATGTCCTCGAATGAGTAAAATATGCAACCAGCATGCTCACACAATAAGATGGCAAATGAAATATGTGGCAAGGCATGCACAACCAATTCTAGCATCTATCAAGCAATTTGCGATGACTAGGTCACCTATATATGAGTATATTGACTTAGGAGTCAAATGAGAACACTTGATCATAGGTCATACTCATCGTTTAAGCACAAGTGGGGTTACCACTTTTACATAAAGCATTGTTTTGTTCACATCTTTAGAGTTGCTTTAGCTCAAATCTTAGAGTAAAGCTCCCCCTAGATGTGATATCCCCCCTAAGAGGGATGAACTAACCTTGGGTTTTGTCGATGATGACTTCATGTAGATATTGAAGATGTGGATGCTCAATGTTGATGTAGATCTCTTGGAGCTATCCATTTGAGTGAATTGCACTTTCAATACCTACATGGGTTAGTCCCACAAGGAACAAACAAGGATATCCATAGACATAGAGTGATGCACACAAAAGATGATGTCCATGAAAACTTTTTAGGTTACCTTGTCCCTTGTTTTACCAACAAGAGGGTTTGTGACTCCTTGAACTAGTGCAAGATGTGGAAGTTGATTGCACTTGTTCTTGCCAAAATGATAAGAGTGAAGTATGTTGGCGGAGTCACCCTCAAGAACTCTCTAGTTCTTCTTATTTTGGATCCACATCATCTTGATGGGAATCCTTGGAGTTGTAGTCGTACTTGATGAAGTGGAAATTGAAGTAGTCTTGGGAATCCACTTGACTAAGGTCTTAGGAGCTTCTTCAAATGCATCAATTTCCTCTTGAAGCTTGTCCTTCCCTTTTTGCTCGTAGTCTTGTGGTGGAAGATCATCTTGAGCTTGTGTCCCCTTGAAAGAAGCATACTTATCTTGTTGAGGGACAAACTTTGTCTTGGGGTATTGATCTTCTTCCCACTCAACTCCATTGGCATTGAACTTTCGTTCAAAACCAACACCTTGATTCTTCCGGTGCATTCCTTGCTTGCGCACAATTTCCTCGAATTGCTTACTCCCGACAAGGCTTTTGTACACTCCTTTCTCTATAATTCCCTTCAATAAGCTATTTTCTTGCTCAAGTGTAACTTGGCTAAGAGAATCATTAGTGGAATCAAGAGAACTACTAGAAGCAACAATATTGGATTTAACATGATCATTGTTACTGCTAGAGGAAGAATCTTTCTTGTTACTAGACTTGACTTGAGGCATGTAAGTACATAAGAGTAAACGCTTGGCAATGTAAGAAGAACTTTTCTTGCGGAGATCATCATTGATTGCTTTTAAGAACTCATGCTCTTGCTCAAGATTGAGCTTATCAAAGCGTAATTTCTCATGAGCTCTTAAAAGTTCTCGATGCTCTTCGAAGATGGTTTCATGAGCTAACTTAAGAGTTTTTAGTTCTTTAGTTAGGGCCTCAATCTTCTCCTTATCATTGTCATTCGTTTTATCCTGCTTACCATGTTTAATTGACATTTCATCATAGTATTCATCACTAGAGTTGTCACCAAGCAAATCATCACCTAACAAGTCATATTCATCACTATTGAAATCAACATACTCGGGGTGTGTTACCTTAGGACCTTTGGCCATGAAGCATCTTCCAATTCCTTCATTTGGTGAGTTAAATATGTCGTAGGAGTTGGTTGACACAAGTGCTAGACCGGCAACACCTTCATCTTGAGTATCTTTGGAGCCGGAGTAATAACTTCTCTCGGAGTGGCTGTCGGAGTCGGAGCCGGATACCCATTCACCAACATGAGCTTGATGTCTTCGTCTTGTGTAGCTCCTTGATGATTTTTCCTTCCTTTCGGAATCCTTGCTTCTCCGTGAGTATCTTTGTTCATAACGATCATCTCTACTCCTTCTCTCTCTTGGTGGTGATCCTTTGCTTCTTCTTTTTGGAGAATCTTCTCTTCTCTTGTAGGGAGCCGTACACTCATTGGAATAGTGTCCGGGTCTTCCACAATTGTAGCAGTTTCGCTCTCGGCTAGAAGATCTTTTGTCATTGTAGGACCTTGAATTGGAGCTTCTATCTTTGCTTCTACTCTTGTAGAATTTGTTGAAGTTCTTCACCATTAAGCTCAATTCTTCATTGAAGTCTTGTTTCTCACTTGATGATGTAGGGGCTTCACATGAGGCTTTATAGGCACCACTTGATTTGTTGTGAAGTTCCTCTTTATCCTTAAGTGACATCTCATGAGCAACAATTCTTCCAATCACCTCCGTTGGCTTGAGATCTTTGTAATTGGGCATCATTTGGATCAATGTGCACACGGTATCATATTTTCCATCCAAGGCTCTTAGAATCTTCTTGATGATGAATTTATCGGTCATCTCTTCACTTCCTAAGCCGGCAATCTCATTTGTGATGAGAGCAAGCCTAGAGTACATTTCAGCGACACCTTCACCATCCTTCATCTTGAACTTGTCAAGTTGGCTTTGAAGCACATCCAACTTGGATTCCTTGACGGAGTCAGTACCTTCGTGCATATCAATCAAAGTGTCCCAAATTTCCTTCGCATTCTCAAGGCGGCTGATTTTGTTGAATTCTTCGGGGCACAATCCGTTGAAGAGAATATCACAAGCTTGAGCATTGTATTGCAACATCTTCAACTCATCCGCGGTAGCTTCACGGTTCGGTTCTCTCCCATCAAAGAAGTCACCTTGCAAACCAACACACACAATAGCCCAAACGGCGGGGTTATGTCCAAGAATATGCATTTTCATTTTATGCTTCCAACTAGAAAAATTAGTACCATCAAAGTAAGGACCTCTACGGTGATAATTTCCCTCGCTAGACGCCATACTCTCCTAGGTTGTGAAACCAAGGCTATGACCACCAAAAGCTATGGAGATCAAAGCAAATGGAGACCAAAGCTCTGATACCACTTGTAGGATCGGAAGTATGTCTAGAGGGGGGGTGATTAGACTACTTGACCAAATAAAAACTTAACCTTTTCCCAATTTTAGTTCTTGGCAGATTTTAGCTAATTTAGGACAAGTCAAGCAATCATCACATGATTCAAGCAAGCATGCAAAGAGTATATTGGCAGCGGAAAGTAAAGCATACAACTTGCAAGAATGTAAAGGGAAGGGTTTGGAGAATTCAAACGCTATTGGAGACACGGATGTTTTTCCCGTGGTTCGGATAGGTGGTGCTATCCTACATCCACGTTGATGGAGACTTCAATCCACGAAGGGTAACGGTTGCGCAAGTCCACACAGGGCTCCACCCAAGGGTAACGGTTGCGCGAGTCCACACAGGGCTGCACCCACGAAGGGTCCACGAAGAAGCAACCACCCACAAAGGGTCCACGAAGAAGCAACCTTGTCTATCCCACCATGGCCATCGCCCACACAGGACTTGCCTCACTAGCGGTAGATCTTCACGAAGTAGGCGATCTCCTTGCCCTTACAAACTCCTTGGTTCAACTCCACAATCTTGTCGGAGGCTCCCAAGTGACACCTAGCCAATCTAGGAGACACCACTCTCCAAGAAGTAACAAATGGTGTGTAGGTAATGAACTCCTTGCTCTTGTGCTTCAAATGATATTCTCCCCAACACTCAACTCTCTCTCATAGGATTTGGATTTGGTTGAAAGAGGATTTGAGTGGAAAGCAACTTGGGAAGGCTAGAGATCAAGATTCATATGGTAGGAATGGAATGTCTTGGTCTCAACACATGAGTAGGTGGTTCTCTCTCAGAACATATGAGTTGGAATGGTGCGTGTGTTCTGATGGCTCTCTCCTCGAATGAGAAGAAGGTGGAGGGGTATATATAGCCTCCACACAAAATCCAACCGTTACATAGTTTTCCAATCTCGGTGGGACCGAATCAATAAACTCGGTCGGACCGAAAATGTAAACCTAGTGACCGTTAGAGATTTTCAGTGGGACTGACATGCAACTCGGTAGGACCGATATGGTTAGGGTTTGGGCATAACGTAATCTCGGTGAGACCGATTACACAAACTCGGTGAGACCGAATTTGGTAATTAGCTAACCAGAGAGTTGGTCAGACAAACTCGGTGGGACCGATTTGCTCTTTCGGTGAGACCGAGTGGAACTCGGTGAGAGCGAAAAGTTACAAAGGGGAAACACTGAGTTTACATTGCAATCTCGGTGGGACCGATTCGCTCTTTTGGTGGGACCGAAAAGTTACGAAAGGGAAACAGAGAGTTTGCATCCCCATCTCGGTGAGACCGAGATCCCTATCGGTAGGACCGAATTGCTAGGGTTTGGCAGTGGCTAATGACAAGTGAAACTCGGTGGCGCCGGATAGGAAGAATCGGTAGGACCGAGTTTGGCTTAGGGTTTAGGTCATATGTGGATATGGGAAAGTAGTTGAGGGTTTTGGAGCATATCACTAAGCACATGAAGCAAGAGGCTCATTAAGCAACACCTCATCCCTACTTGATAGTATTGGCTTTTCCTAAAGACTCAATGTGATCTTGGATCACTAAAATATAAAATGAAGAGTCTTGAGCTTTTGAGCTTGAGCCAATCCTTTGTCCTTAGCATTTTGAGGGTTCCACTTTCACATCCATGCCATGCCAATCATTGAGCTTTCCTGAAATAATCATCTTGGAATAGCATTAGCTCAATGAGCTATATGTTGTTATGAATTACCAAAACCACCTAGGGATAGTTGCACTTTCAAAGTTCAAGCATGGAGATGATGCCATGCGCAAGGGGATCTAGAACGGAGTTACAAGTGATGATTTCGGGACTTTGAAGCCACCATAAGGAGTGCATGAAGCCTTGGACGAAATATACAAGATGCCACTTCATGAATTTCGTCCAGAGGCTATTCTAGGTGCCGCGTCACCTTATTATTGGGCCAGGCCCATGTATTTTCGAAATACTTAAGTATAGGCTGTTTTTAGAGTCCGTATGTGTGGGGAAACAAGAGTTAGGGTTGGTTTCGGACCCCTCCTCCAAGGGCCACGAAATTTCCCCTCTCTCCTCCATATATACAGCCCTTAGGGCATCGTTTAGACTTTGGGTTTTGTTTAGACTAAAAGTTCGCCATAGCTGCAACTACGCGTACTTCATTTCTGTTCAACGACCAGACAAAGGCGTCACAAAACCCCACCTTGATCAATAAAGCTTTCATCTTATATACATAATATCTAGATTGCAATCTTAGTTTCTTGCTTGTTCTTATTTTGCCTGCAGGAAATAGACCTTCGTGGTCAGGTTCATCGTGCTTCAGCGTGGTCAATAACCTCTCAGAGTTCGTTTAGCGATTGCTAAGGAGCGACGTCCTCGCATGTTCGTAGTCGGATCGTCAAAGTCGACTTCCTCCAAAACGATAGCCACCATCTCATCAAAAGATGGGACACCTTTGCCTCTATCACTTAGCCCATAAACATCTCCAAAAGTGGCTAAGAAATTTAGTATCTCGATCTGAAACAATAGTATTTGGCACACCAGGCAAGCAAATAATTTCACGAAAGAACAAATCAGCAACATTAACAACATCATCGCTTTTATGACATGGTATAAAGTGTGCCATTTTCGAGAACCTATCCACGACAACAAATATGCTATCCCTCCCCTTCTTTGTTCGAGGTAAACCTAAAACAAAGTCCATAGATATATCTTCCCAAGGAACACTAGGTACCGGCAAAGGCATATATAAACCATGAGGATTGAGTCGTGACTTAGCTTTTTGACATGTAGTGTAGCGAGCAACAAAACACTCAACATCCCGTCTCATCTTTGGCCAAAAGAAATGTGTAGCAAGTATATCCTCCATCTTCTTGACACCAAAGTGTCCCATTAATCCTCCTCCATGCGCCTCCTACAACAACAAAAGACGAAAGGAGCTAGCTGGAATGCATAGCTTGTTAGCACGAAACACAAATCCAAGTTCTCCCTTCCTTACAATTCTACAATACATCTTTAAATTCAGCATCATGCACATATTGATCTTTGATGGTCTCCAAACCAAAAAATTTAAAGTCAAGTTGTGAAAGCATAGTATAACGACGAGACAATGCATCCGCAATAACATTTTCTTTACCCTTCTTGTGTTTAATGACATAAGGGAAAGTCTCAATGAATTCAACCCATTTAGCATGTCTACGGTTTAGTTTTGCTTGACTTTTAATGTGTTTCAAAGATTCATGGTCAAAATGTATAACAAATTCCTTGGGCCATAAATATTGTTGCCATGTTTCTAAGGTCCGAACAAGAGCATATAATTCTTTATCATAAGTAGAATAGTTCAGACTAGGCCCACTCAATTTTTCAGAAAAGTATTCAATAGGTTTGCCATCTTGTAATAACACACCTCCTAATCCAATTCCACTAGCATCACATTCAAGCTCAAAAGTCTTATTAAAATCAGGAAGTTGGAGTAAAGGAGCATCTGTCAACTTATCTTTCAATACCGTGAAGGCTTCTTCCTGTGCGGTACCCCAAACAAAAGGCACATCTTTCTTTGTAAGCTCGTTGAGAGGTGCAACAATGGTGCTGAAATCTCTCACAAAAAGCCTATAGAAACCAGCGAGGCAAAGAAAACTCCTGACTTGTGTGACCATTTTGGGCTGCGGCCAACTCTCAATAGCTTCAATCTTGGCTTTATCAACTTCAATTCCCTGTGGAGTAACAACATAACCAAGAAAAGATACTCGGTCTGATGTAGGGTGGAACCCTAATCGGCCGATCTTTCACGAAAGGAGCGGATCCCGCGAAGAACATGAGGAACACGAGAAGGAAAAGTGGGAGAACACAAGGGGAAACACAAGAGAAACACTAAACCAACAAGAATGATCACACAAGTGCTAGATCCTCGAATACATAAGATATCACACGGTACACAATCAACTAGGGATGATACAAAGGTAGCCGGTCTTCTCTGTGAAGAGGTCTTGAGTTCTTCCCTAAAAGGGGTCTTGAATCCGCTTGGGGGATCTTCTCCAGGGGAGGCTCGAATCTCCGAGGAGAACGTAACCAAGTGGATGAGTAAAGCTCTCACACGAAATATGAACTAATCCTTTGCTAACCCTAGAAAGGATGAGGGGAAGGTCTATTTATAGTCTAAGCCACGAAGGGGTAAGTGAGAGAGAGATACAAGGCCAAAGGCCCGGCTGCGCACAGGCAGGGTCGGACATCCGGTTGGCGTCAGACATCTGGTCGCTCGTGGGGGTCCGGTCATCCAGAGGGCGTCGGGCGCCCGTCGTTTTGCTTCGGGATGGGTTGCACCAGATTTCCAGTGAGCGTTGGACGTCCGATGTTCGTCGGTCGTCCGGCGGCGGTAGAGGGTCGGACGTCCGGCGGCTTCCGGTCGTCCGGTTGTTGTAGACTTTGCAACTCCTTCTGTCTTCTCTTCCTGGCTTCCCTCGCAGATGGTGTAGTTGTACACTTGCGCTCTCAGTCCTCCTCATCGTCTGTACCATTCCGACAATACCTATGCATGCACACGAGCGGAGTGTCACGTAGTATACCATCCTCGAAGGGGTCAAGTGAGCATGTGTAAAGGAGATGATTCACCTTTGTGTATGTGAAGTAGATGTCACACGTGTCACTTGCCGAATGGACTCTTGACATGGTGATGTCTGTAGGATGCTCCACATCGTCTCCCCTCCCTTGGGAAAGACCCGACCTCGGATCGAAATCCAAATCACCATGGGAAAGAGATTGCGTCGTCGTGTAGGAGTGGTCGATCACCAAGTTCTCATCATCTTGAAGCTCGAAATGGGCACTCTCCAATGTCGCACCATCTTGGGATTCCTTCAAAAGGACCAAAGACAACAAACACTTGGAAAAAAAAATGTGGTTAGCATTAGTGCAAAACCAAGCATTCAAGAGGTGATTCACCAAACAAGTGTCGTCATCGTGCAAAGCATATGGTGTGACAAAGGATTGTGACATGGCATGTAAGCATATCAATCGAGCACAAGCAAAGAAATCATGGGGACTGGCATGTGATTGTGAGGTAGTGATGCAAATATGTGTGACAAGAGAAGAAGCATCTACCTCAAGTTCATAGCAAACATGGGCAAAACACTCAATGAAAGGTCTATGATAGGCATAGGAATGATTCACAACACCAAAAGAAATGAAGTGTCTAAACACATGTGTCAAGTGCAAGACAATCCAAGCATAACGTGCATAGGGTGTAGTGAAGATAGTGTGGCACTCAACACAATAGAAAGAACAATTGTTCATCATGTGTGAGGTAATCAAGGGAAGCATGTAGAAATCAATGGGACATGGCATATGTGAAGTGATGACATTGTTGCAACCCAACATATGAGAGCAAGTAATCCAAGAATTGGATGCAACACACAAGGCATATATATCATGATGCATGTAATGGTGAAAATGACAAGTCAAAGCAAGATCTCTAACAAGTGTGCAATCAAGTGGTCCAAGTCTCATGGTTTGGGGGTTCTCAAAAGAGAAGGATATCACCTTGAAAGCATGTCCTTGTGCGTCCTTCACAATGCCGAAGTACAAGCAAGTGCGATGTAGAATCGTCGTGGTAGGAGGTGGTTCGCTCTCAAGAGCTCAAATGGTCAACTCACATGATGTGGAAGTTGACACGAGGTCCAAGTTAAACACATCATCCATCATGATGGTTATCTTCTTTTGCACATAACCATTAGAAGTACAAGTGCATGAATAATATGATGCAACAATGGCTATATTCATGGCACTAGGTATATGCTGCAAAGAGGCAAGACAAGCATGCTTCACAAGAAGAATGTCAAAATCTCCAAATATATGCGAGAATGCTATGGGGGCAAACTCATTATCAAGACTAAAGGCATAATTGCACTCAATACATGGCAAATCATCTAGCATGAGATAGGCAACATATGGAGATATATGATGGCAAGCAATAACAATCATGTGCAAAGTATGTAGATGGTTGTCATCAACCGCATGAAGCAAGCAAGTTTGAGTCATCGGTGATGCAACAAGGCAAGAAAACATAGTAATCAAGTCGTGTAAGCTACTAGTGCGAAGATGCAACATACTAGAGTAAATCATGGCAATCATTTCATGAGAGAAAATAATAGGCATAGGCAATGCACATGACATATCGCAAGCACGAACACAAAGCAAGATGAAAGTATCATCATAGGAATGGGGCACGGAGAAAACATGGCAATAACAAGCAATGTCTCCACCAAGCTTGCAAATACACATACAAGTATGAGAATCAATCATCATGTGTAATGCAAAGCGTGGGTCACGAATGCATGAAAAAAGCATAGTAATGTGCATATCATGCAAAGTGAACATGGCAAGATGGGCATAGAATATGTAATGGTCAATAACCCATAGCCAAGTGAGGGTCATGTAGAAGAAATGCGCTAAGTCTTTGCGCGAAGAGAGCGGTGAGAAATACAATCCATGCGATCCCAAGTCATCATTGCTCTCTAGAGCTCGTTTTGTCAACTCGTGGGATTGCGAGGTTGACAAGTATTCATGGGTACCTACACAAAAGAGACACAAACCAAAGAAATTGTGCGCGTGCTAAATGTACACATCATCCATCATGATGTGTATTTGCACATGGAAGTTAGCACAAGATAAGCATCGCTCACAGAAATTTGATGCATTGTATAAGAACATGTCATCCATCATGAAAGAATAGTTATTATGTATAACACGATGGGGATGCAAATTGAGCATACAAGTATAAGGATCATGCAATGGATGGGAGTGATCACAATCTCCTAAAATGTATGAGGAAACTATGGGGGTCTCCTCATGTGCAATATTTGAAACATCATACGGAGAAAATGGACAACATCCAAAACAATGCATATCCCAAGCTAGGTGGTTGTGGCATGGCATATGAGATAAATGATGCAAAGGTAGCATGTTAATATCATCATAAGAGAAACAAATGCCAATAACCATAGGCTTGTCATCAATGCCATATATGCAAATTGGGTTTATTTTAATAGCATATGGATAGTCACTATGAAGAGATTGCAAATATGACATACAATTGATCTCATGCATAGCATATGACAAGTCGAGCGGATTGGCAAACATGATGTGACCGAGAGAACTATCACAAGAAATCCTATGGAACATGGCATCACAACTAATAGACTCCACATGGCAATCATCATACTCATCATAAATGGGTAAATCATCGCATGGGTAAGTCACACTAGCATGAAGCATGTAAATAGGTTGATCAACATCATGCAAGCAATCAATGTCAAGAATGTACACTAGTGGGACTAGAGCATCACCTTCACCTATGTTACCTTTGTAATTCCACTCATGTGGTGTAGGTGAGGTGGGAAAGACCAAATGGTAGTCATCTTCATCTTGGTGGAACCATGTGGGGGTGCATCATATTCCACCATGGCCATCATCTTGTCCAAAGGGAGGACGTAGTCGTCGTGAATCGGCGCGTCATCATGAATCGGCGCGTCATCATATATGGGACCTAGCACCAAATGAGAAGACACAATAGAGGTAGATGTCATGTTATTAGAAATGCAAATGGCCTCACATGCCCTATCAACTATCACACTCTCTCTATGTGGTGGTTCACTCACTCCCTCAAGGTATGTGCACTCAATCTCACGTATGGTCGAGTCAGTCATCTCACTCAAGTGGTGGGGGTTGTGGCTCTCCTTACATGGGAATTGGGGTAACACATCATATATGGGGCTAGTGGTGAAGTCACTCTCACTCTCAATGTGGTGGAAAAAGTCAATCAAGTCATTAGATGTCATCGTGGTCGAAGGGAAAATCCCATGCTGAACCATCTCATCGTCGTTGTCATGGATGAAAGCGGAAGATGGCACATCATCACTCTCGCCTCCTAAGATGGAACCATCATCCTTGATCGCCACCTTGTCACTCGCCTCCAAAGCTTGGTCCCTGAGGGTCTCCGTAGTCGTACTCGTCGCCGCACCGTCTTAAAAAAGAGTCATGGAGGACACGGCATCATCAATGCCACAAAGAGGGATGGTGGTGAAGTCGAACTTGGGAGCATCGTCTTGGAGCTCCTCGGGCTTAGACATCATGGTGGTACTAGCCTCATGCTCGTTCTCATGGAGCCTGGCCGTCGCGAAGTGAGCTTAGGGTGGAGAAGCTTTGGCCTTCATGAGTTCTTGTGCCGCCTTGAGAGCACCAATGTAGTTGTCGTCGAGGGACTTGTAGTTCTCGATGAACATCGTCTTGGAGATGTCATTGTGCAATCCCATCATGAAGTGGAACTTCATCGAAATGGGGTCGTCCACGCCGGCTCGTCGCGGGGCAATCTTCATATCCTTGAAGTACTCGTCGATGGAGTTGGATCCTTGGATGGTGTTCTCCAATTGGCGTTGAAGTTGTTCCGTGTAGGTTGGAGGCACGAACTCTCACCGCAAAGCTCTCTTTGTCTTGCGCTAACTCATGTCGTAGGTCTCTGAAGGTGTGTGAAGCCACCACGTGGACGCGTAGTCATGGAAGTTCCTTGTGGCGCACTTCACTTGATCTTCGGGAGGAACTTGATGTTGCTTGAGGTAGTCGTCCATCAAACGCTCCCACTCGAGATACTCCTCAGGTTCTTGAGTCCCATAGAAAGGAATCAAGTGGTCGATGTCGAGGTCGTAGTAGCTCGTGGAAGTCACGGACTTGACCTTGGGGAGCTTCTCTTGAGGTTCTTGTGGGCTAAGATGCCGTATATCCGAAGGCGAAGATGCCTTGAAGTAAATGGCGAAGATGCCAATTAGGATGGTGAAGTCGTGGAGCGGTTGTTGGTGTTGAGCTCTTGACCTTCACGTTCGTGGTGGTGATGGTGTCGATGCCGATGTGACCTTTCCGGAGATGGTAGCTCGAAGGCATGTGCTCTTGAGCGTCTTCTCAAATATGAGGAAGACCGCTTGTAGGACTTGACGAGGGCTTTGATCTCCTCCATTTGAGCTTGCATCTTGGCGTCGTTGGAGTTGTTCGTGGCATCGAACTCGTAGTTGTTGTTGTATACCGAAGATGAAATGCCTTGCCTATCCATCACTCTAAGAGAAAAATGTGTGGTAGAAAGAGAAGAACGAATACCAAATGTACCTTGACCGAAGTTGAAAGTGGATCAATGATCACTCCAATGTGGACAAGGAAATAGCACAATTGGTACCAAATCTTGTCGGTTTCTCACACCTACACAAGTAAGGCTTATGGTGGAGCTCGATGAGGATAGTGGCACAAATACTTAATGCAAAATGTTAGCAGAGTCAATAATGTTGAAAGAGATTCACAAATTCTCAAGTGTAACAAGTAGACCAATAGCAATATAGGTGGCACACGGAAACACACAGACGGATAGATAAATGGGGTCATGCAACCAAGGAATGAGCACAAAATGTGGAATCCACGGAAAACACTTGTGTTGCACACTGAAGAGAGACGCTAGCATGATTGCTCAAAAGGCGGATATGACACTTGTGCACAACCTGTAGGAGACAAAAATGCAACGACTCTATCCCAAGTATGCTATGTATATGATATTCCGGTGGTATGATCCAAGATGATCGGATATGACAATCTTATGCAATGTGGTATGATGCTATAGCACTTTCTTACAAGCTCTTTGTTCACTCTTTTGCTTAAAAGCTTTATTCCTTTTTTTGTATATGGCCACATTGCGAAATGCACAAACCAAGATAGTAATTGTGTATATGCGGAAACAAACTTGAGGCACAAGAGATGATATGATGATACCAATATGATATGGTATGTATGGAATGGAAGGTGTAGCTCGATGAACACTAATGTGCACAAGTAACGTTGCCGGCAATACTCAAATGGCTCGTCTTGATAGGCAAGTGACGCAAAATGGGCTAGGGGTTGTCAATGCAATGGCAAGGGAATATACAATGGAGGGATACCACGATACCAAGATGATATGGAGGTTACCTCTTTGTCGATGATGAGTGGCGGTGATCTTGATGGAGATACCAAGATGATGTAGACTCGTCCCTAAGTAGCCGAAACACCTTAGGACATGGAAAAACTGCGAACTCAAAATCTCAAATGTCAAATGGTGGTAGCGGGAATGCGGTGGTGGTTGCGGAAACTCATTGGGATTGCGGAAATGCAATGATGGGTTGTGGAGTACGCAATGTGGAAATGGAGGGTAAGTTGGTGGACTATACACGGTGTCGGAGTTGGAAGCACGGTCCCTAAGTAGCCAAAACACCTTAGGAGACACAACTCACAACACAAACAAGGTTAAGTTGGGGTGGCGGAAGTATATGGTGGGTAAGCCTATGTGGAAGTTATGGTGGTGGTGGTTGATGAAGAAGAAACTGTCCCTAAGTAGCCTAGACACCTTAGAAGACTCAAATCACTCCTCAAGCAACCACTAATGCGATGGGGAACAAAATTGGTTAGGTTGCGGAAGTCGTTGGTAGAGTACCGGATGATGTGGTGGAAGCCCTAGGCAAAGATGCCAAAATTCACAAAATTTGATGGAGTCAAAAGATGTTGGTGGTACTTTTGTGGGAAGGGGGATGTTAAGAGCTTCAAAACGAGCTAAAGAACGCGAAAATCAGACTCCGGATGAATTAGTTATGGACAAAACAAAAATCAGCCGAATGTGATATCTACAGGTTACGGGCGTCCGAAGATGGTCGGGCGACCGGTGGCCGGACGTCCGGGCGGGCTCGGAAATCCGTAAATTTGGCTCGGGTTAGGGGTTCCGGTTGTCCGGAAAAGGTCGGACGTCCGCTTGGTCGAGGGGCTCCGGACGTCCGGTCGGTCCAGGGAATTTCGGGACGCGATTTTGGGCGGAATTTGGGGTAGAAAATGAGGAGATTTCGTGGATGAAAGATGAGGAAACTTGGGGAGATGCTAGATCCACTTGAAACCAAGCAAATCTATGGATCGATTCCAACAAAACTTCGTCAAACCAACAAATCACAAAAAATATTGGGGCAATTTTTGGTGGGGATTTCGAAATTGGGGAAGAATCCAACAAAATTTGGTTAGAAAACGAAGAGGGAAGGCTCCGAAATCATGATTAACGTGGCTCATGATACCAAGATGATGTAGGGTGGAACCCTAATCGGCCGATCGTTCACGAAAGGAGCGGATCCCGCAAAGAACACGAGGAACACGAGAGGGAAAAGTGGGAGAACACAAGGGGAAACACAAGAGAAACACTAAACCAACAAGAATGATCACACAAGTGCTAGATCCTCGAATACATAAGAGATCACACAGTACACAATCAACTAGGGATGATACAAAGGTAGCCAGTCTTCTCCGGTAGGAGGTCTTGATTTCTTCCCTAAAAGGGGTCTTGAATCCGCTTGGGGGATCTTCTCCGGGGGAGGCTCGAATCTCCGAGGAGAAGATAACCAAGTGGATGAGCAAATCTCTCACACGAAATATGAGATAATCCTTTGCTAACCCTAGAAAGGATGAGGGGAAGGTCTATTTATAGTCTAGGACACGAAGGGGTAAGTGGGTGTGAGATACAAGGCCAAAGGCCCGGCTGCGCACAGGAAGGGTCGGACGTTCGGTTGGCGTCGGATGTCCGGTCGCTCGCGGGGGTCCGGTCGTCCGGAAGGCGTCGGACGTCCGTCATTTTGCTTCGCGATGGGTGGCACCGGATTTCCGGTGAGCGTCGGACGTCCAGTGCCTGGGACTTGTTGGACGTTCGGTGTTCGTTGGTCGTCCGGTGGCTATAGAGGGTCGGACGTCCGGCGGCTTCCGGTCGTCCGGTCGCTGTAGACTTTGTAGCTCCTTCTTCCGTCTTCTCTTCCAGGCTTCCCTCGTGGATGGTGTAGTTGTACACTTGCGCTCGCACTCCTCCTCGTCGTCTGTACCATTCTGACAATACCTATGCATGCACATGAGTGGAGTGTCACGTAGTATACCATCCTCGAAGGGGTCAAGTGAGGGCGTGTAAAGGAGATGATTCACCTTTGTGTATGTGAAGTAGATGTCGCACGTGTCACTTGCCGAATGGACTCTTCACATGGTGATGTCCGTAGGATGCTCCGCATCATGGTCGGTGCAAAAGGTGCACTTTCCAAGGTTACTAAACAAACACGCATCACGTAGAGCAATAAAAATAGCATGTAAATGTTCCAATGTTCCTCTAAAGATTTGCTATAAATCAATATGTGATCAAAGTAAACTACCATAAATCGTCCAATGAAAACACGTAAAACATCATTCATTAATCTCATGAAAGTACTAGGTGCATTAGTTAACCCAAAAGGCATGACTAACCACTGATATAATCGAAACTTAGTTTTAAATGTTGTTTTCCATTCATCTCCCAATTTCATACGAATTTGATGGTATCCACTACGCAAATCAACTTTGGAGAATATTGTAGAGCCACTCAATTCATCAAGCATATCATCTAGCCTAGGAATAGGATGACGATAACAAATAGTAATATTATTAATGCCTCTACAATCAATGCACATACGCGACGTACCATCCTTTCTCGGCACTAAAATGATAGGAACAACACAAGGACTAAGGGATTCACGTATATAACCTTTGTCGAGCAGTTCTTGTACTTGACGCATAATCTCCTTCATCTCCTCTGGATTGGTACGGTATGGTGCACGGCTGGGTAATGATGCACCGGGAATTAAGTCAATTTGATGCTCAATCCCTCGAATAGGTGGTAATCCCGGTGGCACGTCTTGTAGAAAGATGTCAGCGAACTCCTGCAAAATGTTAGTGACAGCATGAGGCAAAGAGGAAGGAACATCCTCGGATGAAAATAATGCCTCTTTGCACACAAAAGCATAACAAACAGATTTGGTAACATCTAGATCATCAATATCAGATTTGGTGGCAAGTAAACATGCACTTTTCAATTTAATTTCAGAAGCAACACTAGATGGTTTATTATAGGCTTCATTTGGTCCTCAAATTCTTTTGCCACAATCTGATTTTCACTCTTATTTTTCTCCTGTTTTGCTTTATTAGCTCTATTAATATCATCTTTCAAAATGGAATCAGGAGTCATAGGAATCAAAGTAATATTTTTTATCCTCATGAACAAGAGTATACTGATTGTTTCTACCATGGTGTACAGAATTTTTATCAAATTGCCATGGTCTACCAAATAATAAGGAACATGCTTGCATAGGTACCACATCACAATCAACATATTCAGCATATGTAGAGATACTAAAATGCACACGAACAGTACGTGTTACCTTAACCTTGCCGCTGTTGTTGAACCATTGGGTGTAGTAAGGATGTGGATGTGGTCTTGTGGTGAGAGATAGCTTAGCCACCATCTCCATGCTAGCCAAGTTATTGCAGCTCCCTCCATCTATGATGACCCGAACAGAATGTTCCTTCACAAGATCAACGATGCCATATCTTTCATACCAAGACCGGCATCAATGGAAGGTCCGTCAACGTCATCATCGATGGAGGGAGTTGTCATAACCTCGCAAGTGAAGAACTTTGCTCCAAGCTCCAATTCCCCAAGACGAAGCATCCACATCCCTACAAAGTTCAATGGCTTAGCGACTCCAGCACTATCCAAGTCGAGCATCGAGTACAAGTCTCCTTCAAAATTGGCGCCTACGAAGACACTTTGGAGTGTGAAATCATGCCAATGGCCGTTTGCCACCTTCTTATTGGACGCCCATGGCAATTTGATATAGGTGTCATCCACAACAGCCGAACGAACCACTACATCTTCAAGATGAACAGAAAGAAGTACGTACTTCGCCCCATGTCTCCAAACTAAGTGATCGCCGACAAGCAAGCCACCCATCATGGAGAGAATAGTAAGAGAGTGAGCCACCAAAAAGAGAGTGAGCGCCACAAGCCCAAATTGAGTGCCTCCACAATGAGCGAAAAGAAAAACTTAATCCTATTTGCCACCAAAAGTGAGAAAAGAGGAGTGTGTGAGAACCCATCTAGTGTACTACACTATGTCCTTTTGTGCAAGGACAACGCACCAAATGCTAACACCTCTCACGCTCTACCTTTTGTGTGGTCTTCTGTTTTGCAAGAATTTCAAGATGTCTTCCCCGACGAGCTACCTCTGGGACTACCTCCACTATGAGGCATCGAGCACCGCATCGACCTCATCCCCGGAGCACCTCTTCCGAAAAAAGCTCCCTACCGTGTCAACCCCGAAGAAACCAAAGAAATACAAAGGCAAGTAAAGCATCTCATAGACTATGGACATGTGCGTGAAAGTTTGAGCCCTTGTGCCATCCCGGTCATTCTTGTGCCAAAACGAGACGGTACCTTTCGCATGTGCTCCGATTGTAGACCTATCAATGCTATCACCGTTCACTATAGGTATCCCATTCCACGCCTTGATGATATGCTTGATGAACTTAGTGGTGCCACTATATTTTCCAAAATTGATCTTAAAAGTGGTTACTATCAAATCCACATACAAGAGGGTGATGAATGGAAAACCGCTTTCAAAACCAAGTTTGGGTTGTATGAGTGGTTAGTGATGCCTATGGGTCTATCGGAAGCACCGGGTACTTTTATGCGTCTTATGAATCATGTCTTCCGCCCTTACATTAGTGTGTTTGTTGTGGTCTACTTCCATGCTATCCTTGTTTATAGCAAATCTCTCAAAGATCATGTCACCCATGCTTGAACCGTTTTGCAAACTCTTCGAAAAGAGCGTCTCTATGCTAACATGGAAAAGTGCCTTTTTGGCATTGATAAGCTCGTTTTCTTGGGTTTTGTTCATGTAGATGAGTCCAAGATCAATGCTATTAATACTTGGCCCCAACCAACCAACTTGCAACAAGTGCGAAGTTTTCTTGGCCTTGCGGGTTTCTATCGTCGCTTTGTGAAAGATTTTAGCACCATTGCTTCGCCTTTGCATGCTTTGAGCAAAAAAATGCGCCTTTTGTTTGGGGACCATCCCAAGATACCACTTTCAATGAGCTTAAGAATTTGCTTACTCATGCTCCCGTGCTTGCTTTACTCAAATTTGACAAGCCCTTTGAGATTGATTGCGATGCTAGTGATAATGGCATAGGAGGTGTGTTAACACAAGAGAAGCACCCCATAGCTTACTTTAGTGCGAAACTTTCCGGAGTGCAACTCAATTACCCCATCTATGACAAAGAGCTATATACTTTACTCCGCGTTTAGCATGAATGGGAACACTATCTTTGCCCTCATGGATTCAACATTCATACCGATCATGAAACACTCAAGTACCTTAAGGGCCGAACCAAGTTGAACAAGCGTCATGCTAAATGGAGTGAATTTATTGAGTCTTTTCCTTATGTCATCAAGTACATTAAAGGTAAGGCAAATATTGTGGTGGATTCCCTTTCCCGCATATGCATGCTTGTTACTCAACTTTAATTGGATGTCATTGGCTTTCAGCACATAAAAGACTTGTATGAGCATGATCCTACTTTTGCTACTCCTTATGCCCAATGCTTGACGCATACCTCTTGGGAACGCTATTACATCAAAGATTGATATCTTATGAGAGCTAACAAGCTTTGCATCCCCGAGTCTTCTCTTCGTTTGTTGCTTTTGCTAAAATCTCATGGCGGAGGACTAATGGGACATTTTGGGCGCGACAAGACTTTTGCTACGCTCTCCAAGAACTACTATTGGCTCAAGATGTTTCGGGACGTCAACCGCTTCACCAACCGATGCTCTACATGTCTCTACCAATTCCATATCAGTCGTGAGAACATATTAGCATGGATTTTGTACATGGATTTCCTAGGACTAGAAATGGAAAGGATTCAGTATTTATCGTTGTGGACCGATTTTCTAAGATGGCACATTTCATTCCTTGCAACAAGATAGACTATGCTTCACATGTTGCCAATCTCTTTTGTAGGGAAATATTGTGTCTACATGGAGTACCAAAGACGCTCGTCTCGGACCGCGACGTCAAGTTCCGAAGCTACTTTTCGAAGACCCTATGCGCCAAGCTCGGAATCAAGCTACTCTTCTCCACGGCATATCATCTGCAAACCGACGGCCAAACGGAGGTGACCAACCGCACACTCTCTGCTCTACTTCGAGTACTCATCAAGAAGAACATCAAGGAGTGGGAGGAGTGTCTACCTATCGCCGAGTTTTCCTACAACGGAGCAAAACACTCAACAACCGGCAAGTCCCCCTTCCAGGTCGTCTACGGATTCAACCCATTGTCCGCATTGGAAATTCTTCCTCTACCACTCTAAGAGCGCATCAATTTGGACGCAAGTGCATGTGTGAATCATCTCAAGAAGGTGCATGAAGATATAAGGCATACCATCGAGCGCCAAGTACAACAACTTGCGACCAAGCTCAACATCAACAAGCACCCTATTGTATTCAACATTGGAGATCTTGTGTGGCTACACCTTCGCAAGGACCGCTTTCCCCAAGAATGCAAGTCCAAACTTTGACCACGAGCGGATGGACCCTTCAAGGTGCTTGCACACTACAACAACAACGCATACAAGAACGACATTCCACGCGACAAGTACTCCGTGAGCGACATCTTCAACGTCAAAGATCTCTCTTCCTACCTTGGTGGTGAAGAATTTGATCCGAGGACGGATCTTCCCCAAGGGAGGGGAGATGATGCGGAGCATCCCAAGATCATCCCCATGGACCTACCATCGTCTCACCAAGTGCCTAACAGACCCATGACACGAGCACGTGTAAGAGCTCTCGAAACCGAGGTGACATCTCTCCTCCCACAATTCCACGTTGATGCACATGAGACATGGCTACTACCTCAAACGGAGACATTGTGCATACTTAGGTATCAAGGAGTCATCCATGGAGATGCTAAGGAGCAAGGAGAATCCGAGGAGGAAGATGGATGTGAAGACGGAGAAGAAGAAGGGCTTAGTCGGCCGAAGCCCGGACGATCCGGACCACCGTCCGGACGATCCGGACCACGGCCCAGACGATCCAGCTAACCCACCAGAGAGCACCCGAAGCGTCACCCTGAAGCCGGATCATCCGGACCCAGTCCCGGATCATCCGGACATACCCAGACGTCCGGACCAGGACCCGGACACCCGGACCTCCCGCAGCCCCCTCGACACAGCCGGACAATCCGGACGCCGACTCGGATCATCCGGACCCCCGAAGCCTGGATCATCCGGACCAACATCCACATCATCCGGACAGTGCATGCATGCATGATGTTGGGCCGAGGCCCATGTACCCCTTCCCCCCACCTTTGCCTATATAAACGACTCCCCCACTACTTTTCTAGGGTTAGCATTGGTTTAGCTCATTTTAGAGATAGAGCTTTGCTCATCCACATCGGATCTACTCCATGAGAGAGACCGCGGACCCTCTTCGGAGAAGATCCCTTTGGATTCAAGACCTCCTTGTGGAGAAGAACATCAAGACCTCCTCATGGAGAAGACCGGCTACCCTTGTATCGTCCCTAGTTGACCGTGGATCGTGTGATCTCTTATGTACTTGAGAATCTAGCATATGTGTGACCATATCTTGTTGGTTTAGTGATTCTCTCGTGTTTTCCCTCGTTTTTCCCCTCGTTTCCCCCCCGTGTTCTTCGTGTTCATCACGGGATCCGCTCCTCTCGTGAAAGATTGGCCGATTAGGGTTCTACCCTACATCAATACCCAGTTGGCCTTGAAGGGCCTTGCGAGAGCCCTGTCTTCATGGCCCCTGCCTGTCGTGAGCGTGTTGCCCGCCCCAGGAGAGGGCGCAGGGGCGGTTGCTGTCGAGCGATGGCGGCGCTGCTGTTGAGGAACCGGCACCAGTCGGGACACCTGAGGTGCCGTCCCCTGGGACCCTGGAGAGCCGTCCTGAGGAAGAGTCCTGGGGGACGACGCAGTGCGATGCTCCTGAGGCCGGAGCTCCCGAGGCCCCGGTGAACTGCCACGAGGCGAGTACCGAGGTCTCCGCGCGGTCCAGCACCCCTGAGGTCGCCTCCTCGGGAGTCACACCATCCTCGCCCAGCCTTGGTGACTGCGCCCAGGGCTTCGGCCGGCTCCGACCGAACTTCACGGTGCTCCGCAAGAGGAAGGGGTCTCCAAGCTGCAGTGGTGACGCCATCTGGCCATTAAAGCAGAGGAAGTACGTTGCTATTGACGAGTGAGTACCTTATCTTCGTAAATTCTCGAACGCCGTTTCTCCTCCTGACCATAGTTCTTCACGACCCCTCCGCCAGGGCGATGGAGTCTCCCGAGAAGCAACCTTCGCCTGTTTCAGGCTCTCTGCTGACCCTGGGTGCCTCTAGTCGACCCACCATGTGCAGCGCAAGGCCTGCTGGGAAGGCGGACACGCCTGCTTGGCGTCTTGTCCCTGCGCTCTTGTCGTCCTTCCTATGCAGTTCGGCCTGGGGTGCGGGGAGTGTGCCGAGGGCCCCATCAATGGTCCTCGCCCGCGGCTGGGCGGCCTCAGCTCTGGCATTACCTCCAAGCGACGAGGCCCCGCCCTACCGGGCCTCCGCCGAGGTCCGAAGAGTGACCGGAAAGGTGCCGGCCCCTTGTCGAGAGCGGGCGAGCCGCTTCGAGCTTCTCCAACACATCCTGCCGCGGATGGCGGACCCGGCCGCGCATTCGAGCTTGCACGCGAGCGCGAAGCAGTACGCCACGATCTCTTCCATGAGGCGATGGGCGCACTGAGCCGGCTCAGGGAAGAGCTTGTGGATGTTAACGCCCACCTCGATACTGAAGGCCTTCGGCTGGCGGACGAATGGCATCAGCTGAAGGTGGCCATCGACTTCGGGCGTATCTAGCGCGAGTGCGCCAACACAAAGGCCGAGGCATCCCTTGCCACCTCGCGTGAGGTCTGCACCCGTGCCTTGGAGCAGGCCAGGGAGGCTGACCACCGCCGTGCGGCGGCTGAGGAATGCGAAGCGGAGCTTCGGGCTCTGAACGCCTCCTTGGAGCAGCAAGTCGAGGTGTGCAGGGCTACTTTGGCATCGATGAAGGGGGTGCCCTTCGAAGAAGGGGAGATCTTGAGGCCCAAGGAGGCACTGATGCTAGAGGCCACAGAGCGGTGCCTCGAGCTTGAACGGCTAGAGACGAGGGAGTGCCAGGTTGCCCAAGCAGAGGATGCTGCCAGTGCGCACGTAAGTCGGGATCCAGGAGGAAATCGATCATAGGGTGGCGGAGGCTCGGGCGGATCTTGCCAGCAGATACGACCTCAAGCTGAAGCTTGTGGAAGCTGAAGCTGAGGGCGGAACCACCGCCCTCTGGTCGAGGTTGGATGAAGCAGAACTATGTGAGAAGGCCGCTGCGGCGGCCCAGGTCTCCATCTAGGCCTAGCTAGCCTCCACCGGCATCGAACTGCTCCCGCTCCAGCGGCGGGTTGCTGATGCTGAGTCCCTCGCGTAGCAAAGCAGGGAGGAAGCGCTCCACTGGCAGACATTACTGCACGAGCATGCTCCCATGCTCTGGGCCCTCAGGGTGAGGGCCAACCAGGCGTTGGGTGCCATCTGTGATGAACGCGCCCCTCACCCCCACATAGAGGACTATGTCGGCCATCTTCGTTTCTTCACCGACGTTGTGACGCGCCTGGAGGACCGGGCCGAGATGGCTCGCAAGCTTGTGGACGGAAAGAGCCGAGGCCTCCTTGGACGCGTGTTCTCCAGCGTCTTCAGCCATCATCAGAATGCCGACCCCAACTTCGACTTCGACGACGCCATCGCCCCAGTGCCCGGAGCTATCTGGGACAACCTGGCGCGCTGGGTGGATGATAACGTGGATGCTCTGGTCAGAGCTTTCACTTCTGACGACGACGTAGTGGTGGTCATGGTAGATCAAGGCGACGTGGTCGATGATGGTGAAAACGACGCTGGCGACGATGCCAGTAGCATGTCTGGGAGCGATTCAGAAGATGCTACGAGCGACATGTCTGATTGAGCCCGCGCTCCTTGTTCTGAACCTTCGCGCAAAAGCTTGGGCATGGCCCCCGAAGATTTAACTATGTTTTGGGGAGGGGGAGCCCCTCATGTAATCAGACTATTGTTTTATTGCCTGAGCCAGACTTAAGGCATGCTTTTTTGAGTTCTCAAGTTCCTCCGTGAGCTTGCTACAGTAACTTACCTCAGTCTAGGCGGGCCTCAGATTGGCCTTGTAGTTGTCGATGTGTAGTTCTCCCGAGGGGAGTCCTCCGCGGGCTCACGAGGTTTGGGGCTTCTGAGGAGCCCGCTGGTCCGCCCAAGAGGGCCTTGCAAGGGATGAGCATTAGATCATGGTTAGATGTGCGCGAATACCATGCCCGCCCCCCGCTCGTGAGGCGCTCGTAAACGAGGGGCAGTAGGCAATGGCCTCGAAACAAGGAACGGAGCCAGAAAACTCAAGAAATCAAAATGAACGAGAAAAGATGCCCCCCATGCTTTGCCAATGAAAATACGACTGCAAGTTCAAATCCATAAGGTGGCAAATCAAGCTACAGAAAAGGGGTTGAAAGCAAATGGCCGCGTCGGCACCTAGCTTGTCTTCTTGTCTTCTCACCAGCATGGAGCCTAGTGCTTTCATTGGCCGTGAGCATAGTCATTGGGGGACAGTGTCGACAGCCAGCGCTAAGCATGGTGCTTCCACTACGACGTGGGAGGGAGCCCCCAAGGCCGGAGAGCGTCTCTCTGGAGACTCCGGTGCATGTACAGCCCCACTCATTATTACGTGAGAGTGTCACGGGCGGAGACCTTCACACGTGCGAGCCTTGCTTCATATCGTCAGACAAGGGCCCCACCTTGCGCCACCCTCGACCACTGTTGGGGCATCCGGAAACCAGGACCACGCCAAGGGGCAAAGGGGACACTAGTGGCATCCTAGGCGACCACGGGCCCTCTGCCGGGGGAGTGCTCGCCGGCGCCTCCCCGGCAGAGGACCTACCTCCGGGCGACGCCTTGCCCCGCGTGACATGATGGAGGGCCTTGCTCCGGACACCTTCCGTGCAGCCCCCAGTGCGTCGCACCTGACTGGAGTGGGGCTGCCGCGCTAGGGTTGCCCTCTACCACTGCGGCCTAGTCCACCTGCGACCCATGGTTAGCATAAGCCTGCTCCTGAGATATTAGTGGTACCCCACGGTGGTTGTCGTTGGCGGGGTCGGCGAGGCTCCTGGGTGGCTCATGGAAGGCCTCGGCTTCTAGCATCTCTTCTTCCCAGCCCGACTCGAGGAATGTGCAGGGGTCGTCCTCTGGCATGTACTCATGATCCACCATGCGGGGCACATAGGCTTCCTGAGCCACCTCTCCGGAACCTCCGCCGAGGTGCCCTGTGCCCCACGCCGCCGAGCCCGGTGCGCCTCCCTGGTGGCTGTAGGGTGGCGCTCGATTGGGACCGTGAGGAGCAACGCCCGCACCTACGCCACCCGAGAGAGGCAAGGGTGTGGCCGGATGTCCAGCACCGCTGGTCCTGCTGGCGCTGGCGAGCCCTCCTGGTGCACCTGGGAGCACGAGGCATGATGAGGACCTTCTTGCGACCTGGACACAACTTGAAATTTAAGTAGGGAGCAGAAAGGCGGCGTACCCCTAGCTACAGCATCCAACAGCTCGGTGACGCTTTCCAAGAACGTGTCGCGGCTGCTCTCCATCAGCCAGCACTGCAGCAGCTCCCCCGCTACCACGAGCGCGGCTCGCATGTTTGCCTATTCCCATCGGGTGTGTGGTGTCATCGCTGTTGCGTAGCTTGAGGATCTTGCGGTGGCCCGCGCACGCCACGGTGTGAGGGCGGAAGGCGTCGGTCCGCGCCGCCCACGTCCCACGGCGTTCTGCGGTGTGCGGGCCGCCTGGAGTGCGGAGTTGAGGTCTCCTTGGGCGGACGGTGCCGCCCTGACGGGCCAAGCAGCCCACTGGTCGGCGTTCGTCCTCGGGTCGCCGGACATCGAGACCACGGGGTGTTTGCGGATCAGCTGACAAAGAGAGGCTTCGGCGCACCCCTACATGGCGCGCCAAATGTCGGATTACGGGTTCCGGCAGACCCTTAAGGTTCGAACACTGGGGTGCGCACGAAGATCTCTCTTCCCTAACTCACGCTCTCACCACAATCTCAAAGCCAAGCTCGCCGAACCCGAGGAACAAGCGTGATAGAGGCGAAGTTGCCCCGATGTTTAGATGAGATGGTGGCTATCGTTTTGGAGGAAGCCAACTTTGATGATCCAACTACGAACGTGCGAAGACGTCACGCCTTAGCAATCGCTAAACCAACTCCGAGAGGTTATTGACCTCGCTGGAGCACGATCAACCTGACCAGGAATGTCTTTTTCCTGCAGGAAAACGAAGAACAAGCAAGAAACTGAGATTGCAATCTGGATATTGCGAATATAAGAGGAAAGCTTTGTTGATCAAGGTGGGGTTCTGTGACGCCTTTGTCTGGTCGTTGAACACAAACGAAGTACGCGAAGTTGCAGCTATGGCGAACTTTTATCTAAACAAAACCCCAAAGTCTAAATGATGCCCTAAGGGCTGCATATATGGAGGTGAGAGGGGGGAATTTCGTGGCCCTTGGAGGAGGGGTCCGAAACCAACCCTAACTCTTGTTTCCCCACACATACGGACTAAAAAAATAACCTATACTTAAGTATTTTGAAAATACATGGGCCTGGCCCAATAATATGGTGACGCGGCACCTAGAATAGCCTCTGGACAAAATTTATGAAGTGGCATATTGTATATTTCGTCCAATGCTTCATGCAATCCTTATGGTGGCTTCAAAGTCCTGAAATCATCACTTGTAACAACATTCTTGATCCCCTTGTGCATGCCATCATCTCCATGCTTGGTCTTGCTCCAGTGTTCATCCCTCTTATCCATGCCAGGCCCTTCATTTGTAAGCAAAACAAATGTATCTAATTTAGGAAGCATCATATTCTCATAAACGGAAGTACCTGATAATTTAATTGCTGTGCGCGAGCTCTAGTAATTGGTCCAGTATGTATAGCAGCAGGGGCTAAGGGTGTAACAGTGGTATTGATGTCCTCATCATCCTCCCCTTCTTGAAATGAAGTCGTCCTCGACGGAAGCTCATCTTCCTCACCCAAATAAGGCTTCAAATATGCAATGTTAAAAGTGGGACTAACCCCAAAATCTGCAGGCAGCTCAAGTTTATATGCATTATCATTTATTTTCTCTAACACCTTAAAAGGACCATCAGCACGTGGCACCAGCTTTGATTTGTGCAAATTAGGAAATCTATCCTTATGCAAATGTAACCAAACAAGATCTCTAGGTGCAAACACAACATGTTTTCTACCCTTATCTCCAGCAAGTATATATTTAGCATTCATACGCTCAATGTTTTCCTTAGTTAACTCATGCATTTTTTAAAATCAATTCAGCACGTTCTTTAGCATCAAAGTTAACCTTCTCCGAAGATGGAAGAGGCAACAAATCAATAGGTGCACGAGGTAGGAAACCATACACAATTTCAAAAGAGCACATCTTATAGTAGAATGTAATGAACGATTATAAGCAAATTCAATATGAGGCAAGCATTCTTCCCACATTTTCTTATTATTCTTCAAACAGCCCTAAGCATAGTAGACAATGTTCTATTGACTACTTCAGTTTGTCCATCAGTTTGGGGGTGACAAGTAGTACTAAAAAGTAGTTTAGTCCCCAACTTAGCCCATAAACATCTCCAAAAGTCACTAAGAAATTTAGTATCACAGTTTGAAACAATAATATTTGGCACACCATGCAAGCGAATAATTTCATGAACAAACAAATCTGCAACATTAACAGCATTATCGCTTTTATGACATGGTATAAAGTGTGCCATTTTCGAGAACCTATCCACGGCAACAAATATGCTATCCCTCCCCTTCTTTGTTCGAGGTAAACCTAAAACAAAGTCCATAGATATATCCTCCCAAGGAACACTAGGTACAGGCAAAGGCATATATAAACCGTGAGGATTTAGTCGTGACTTAGCTTTTTGACATGTAGTGCAGCGAGCAACAAAACGCTCAACATCACGTCTCATCTTTGGCCAAAATAAATGTGTAGCAAGTATATCCTCCGTCTTCTTCACGCCAAAGTGTACCATTTATCCTCCTCCATGCGCCTCCTGCAACAACAAAAGACGAACAGAGCTAGCTGGAATGCATAGCTGGTTAGCACGAAACACAAATCCATCATTAATGACGAACTTCTTCCATGTTCTTCCTTCTTTACAATTCTGCATTACATCTTTAAAATCAGCATCATGCACATATTGATCTTTGATGATCTCCAAACCAAATATTTTGAAGTCAAGTTGTGAAAGCATAGTATAGCGACGAGACAAAGTATCAGCAATAACATTTTCTTTACCCTTCCTGTGTTTAATGACATAAGGGAAAGTTTCAATAAATTCAACCCATTTGGCATGTCTACGATTCAGTTTCGCTTGACTTTAGCAAAGTAATATGGCTATCCTTATGAACAAGAGTATACTGATTATTTCTACCATGGTGTACATAATTTTTATCAAATTGCCATGGTCTACCAAGTAATAAGGAACATGCTTGCATGGGTACGACATCACAATCAACATAATCAGCATATGTAGAGATACTAAAATGCACACGAACAGTATACCTTAACCTTGCCGCTGTTGTTGAAGCATTGGACGTAGTAAGGATGTGGATGTGGTCTTGTGGTGAGAGATAACTTCTCCACCATCTCCATGATAGCCAAGTTGTTGCAGCTCCCTCTATCTATGATGACGCGAACATAACGTTCGTTCACAACTCCCTTTGTATGGAACAAATTATGCCTCTGATTTTGCTCATCTTGTGTGACCTGCACACTCAAAACACGTTGAGCAACTAAACATTCATTCCTGTCAGCATCTTCAGGAGCCATGTATTGCGTCTCATGATCAGAATCATCTCCACCGTGTTCCTCACGTGTAATAAGGGCCAAAGTCTCCTCATCATAGTTACTAGCGGACTCATACCCACCATCCTCAGTAGCAATCATCACACGCTGAGATTTGCATTCTCTCACAAAATGTCCTCTTGCCTTACAACGACGACAAATAATATCACTTGTGTGCCCAGTTGATGCCATGGAAGAAGAAGAGCTCTGCGCAGGCCCGGCAGGTGTGCTCTTCGCAGATAGTGGTGGTTGTGCCTGCTTTCTTGTATCACGGTTGGAGGTGGCACCTGATGGAGGTGCTGGTGCAGTGGAAGTAGAGGATGCACGTGGTGTCCATGATGAAGGTCGACATGCAGAAAAATTAGTTCGTGCCAATGCCTGTCGATCTTGCACTTCACGTTCAGCTTTCAAGCAAGATGGAATAAACGAGTGATATTAGTATACTCCTTATACTCTAGAATGGTCTGAATCTCGCTATTTAATCCACGCATAAAACATGCAAGCATAGCTTCATTCTCCACAACAATTCCACATCTAATCATGCCAGTTTGTAATTCCTGATAATATTCTTCTACAGAATTTTTTTCCTTGTCTTAAACGCTGTAATTTTTGAAGTAATTCACGTTGATAATATGGTGGAACCCAACGAGTACGCATAGCAGTTCTCAAAGCAGCCCAAGTAGTTGGAATAGGATATAATCTACAATGTTCAGACCACCAAACACATGTGAAGCTAGTGAAAGCACAAACAGCAGCAGGAACACGTCTCTCCTCAGGATATTGTAAACATGTAAAACGTTGTTCAGTTTCTAACTCCCAAGTAAGATATATATCAGAAACATATCTACCCTCAAATGGTGGAATATCCAATTTCACTTTAGGAAGATGGTCATGATCTCGTACCTCATATGGTGGTGCAGCCCTACCATTGCGATGATATACATGAGGACGACCTGGTGGTGGTGGTGCTGGTGGTTGCACGTAGTTCTGATTTTGATCAACCTCATCCTCATAATGGTCCTCCACCTCTGCAGTAGCAGCAGGAGCTACAGAAGCATCAACAGCGGCACCAGAATTTTGCCCAGGCTCAATGGGAACGTGTTGTGCTCGTCCCACTTGATTTGGAAGGCGACGTTGTTGTTGTTGTTGTTGTTTTTGTTGTTGTTGTTGTTGTAGACATGCGTTAGGTGCAGCCGGTGGTGGTGGTGGAAGACGTGCGAGCAATTCATTAAACTTGTTATCGAGCTTTATTTCTAACGTCTTCTCCATGCCATCTATCTTGTCCATGGCCTCTTCAAATCTGTTTAGCACATCTTGCACCTGTCCACTCATCATTTGCTGAAATTTATCATGCAACTCCTTATTCATCATGTTCTCCCAGTCAGTCTCATCAGCTTGTGATCCTGCCATGGTTAGCAGAAATAGAAACACACAAGAATATGATCCTACAGACTACTAACAAGAGGTGGTGGTGGGTATCACAAATCCGTCAAGCAAATCTCAAATTCTTACCAGTTCTTGCCCAGCAGCAGGCGGTGATCGGCAACCGTCGTAGTCAAAACTCTCAAAGCTTGGATACAGCGATTACCAGGGAGAGTCAAATGCATGACGTAGATGGATGTGGAGCTAGGAAGGCTTATAATATGGTAGCAAAAAGGGTCAGCAATAATCAATTCAGAGATGCAAAGTTGAATAAGCGCTCAACGACAGTACTGTGCTGGTCCTAGGCTAGACCATGCTTGAAACGCGAGCGTAGAACACTAACAAAATCACGACGCTGCACGTAAACAAGGGAGGAGCGCGCTCTGAATGTTTTTTCTTTTTTTGCACTTTTTTCCTCTTTTTTATTTTTTTGCTCCGCAACAATTTTTTTTCGAAAAAGTCTACACATGGTCTAAAAACCAACTAGCCAGAATTTTCCAGACTTAGTTTTTGTTTTGAGTTTGGAACTATTTTTCTACTGCGGGTAGCACGAAAGTTCGGGAGTCCTACTCTGTCACGACTCGGAGTATGGCGTGGTCTGGAAATCCAAAACAGAGTAAGAAACTACTAGACTCGGACTGGTGGTGGAGATGAATCTGGTGGAACTCGGATTGGTGGCGCTGATGAATCTGGTGGAACTCGGACTGGTGGCGAATCGGTGATGGAGGTGGACTCGGATTATCGTGATGGCAGTGGATATGTGGTATATGGCAGCGGTGATGATGATGGTGGTATATGGCAGCGGTGATGATGATGGTGGTATATGGCAGCAGTCATGACGATGGTGGTATATGGTAGCGGTGACGATGATGGTGGTATATGGCAGCGGTGATGATGATGGTGGTATTTGGCAGCAGTGATGATGCTGGTGGTATATAGCAGCGATGATGATAATGATGATGCGGCGACGGCGTGACAACTTGTGAATAGAACTAGAAATTCTAAAGGACTAGACACTAAGACCAGCAACTAGACACGACGATGTAACCGCAAATTCAACAATGCAAAACCCTAAAAAGATTATGCAAAGGCTCAGATTGGTTCAGAGATGATGAACTAGCCCTAATTTATTTTTGGCTTTTTGATGGACTGTAGGTATGAAGAACAGACTCGATCTCAACTAGGAAAACTGTAAAATCTCACCGAGCAACCTTGAAATTTGATACCACTTGATAGAGGCGAAGGTGTCCCGATGTTTCGGTGAGATGGTGGCTATCATTTTGGAGGAAGCCGACTTTGACGATCCGACTAAGAACATACGAAGACGTCGCACCTTAGCAATCGCTAAACCAACTCCGAGAGGTTATTGACCACGCCGGAGCACGATCAACCTGACCACGAAGGTCTGTTTCCTGCAGGCAAACAAAGACCAAGCAAGAAACTAAGATTGCAATCTGGATATTGCGAATATAAGAGGGAAGCTTTGTTGATCAAGGTGGGGTTCTGTGACGCCTTTGTCTGGTCGTTGAACACAAACGAAGTACGCGAAGTTGCAGCTATGGCAAACTTTTATGTAAACAAAACCCCAAAGTCTAAACGATGCCCTAAGGGCTTTATATATGGAGGAGAGAGGGGCAAATTTCATGGCCCTTGGAGGAGGGTCCAAAACCAAACCTAACTCTTGTTTCCCCACACATACGGACTCTGAAAACATCCTATACTTAAGTATTTCGAAAATACATGGGCCTGGCCCAATAAGAAGGTGACGCAGCACCTAGAATAGTCTCTGGACGAAATTTATGAAGTGGCATCTTGTATATTTCGTCCAAGGCTTCATGCACTCCTTATGGTGGCTTCAAAGTCCTGAAATCATCACTTGTAACAACGTTCTTGATCCCCTTGCACATGCCATCATCTCCATGCTTGGTCTTGCTCGAGTGTTCATCCCTCTAATCCATGCCAGGCTCTTCATTTGTAAGCAAAACAAATGTATCCAATTTAGGCAGCATCATATTCTCATAAACATTAGAATCATTACCAAGAAACAAAAATACCTGATAATTTAATTGGTGTGCGCGAGCTCTAGTAATTGGTCTAGTATGTATAACAGCAGGGGATGTGGGTATAACAGTGGTATTGATGTCCTCATCAAAGGGACACAAGAGTTTATACTGGTTTGGGCCACCGTTGTGGTGTAATACCCTACTCCAGTGTGGTGTGATGGATTGCCTTGTAGGCTGAGGATGGACTGGTACATGGGATCAACAGCCTCCTGAGGAGAGGTGTTCTTGTGCTCGGTGATCTTGTATGGTGGCCTTGGTGGAATGGATCCAGTCCAAGATGAGATGCCTCCCTACGGTGGTGACTAGTCCTATATATAGAGGCCCGGGTCCTCTTTCCAAACATTAGGCAGGAAGGGATCCCACAACGGCCAATTTGAAGGGGGACAACTAGTATAAGTTATCCTGACAAAAGGTAGTCTTCGCCTGCCAAAGACTGGTGGTGACGCCGTCGTGGGCTCCGTCGTGACATCCATCCTCTCGTCCTGCTGGTCTTGGTCTCGTTGCACCAATATGGAAACCTTTGCCTGCTGCCCCGGGACTCCTCGCTTGCGCTTGCCCTTTAGCACCAAAGAGGCATCTGGTACTATGCGCTCGCTGGCGCCCGCCTGGCGCCCACCTGGCCTTGGTCGTCATGGATCACATCATGCGAATCTCGCGAGGTGCCCCTTGCATAGATCTCTCAGCTCCTCGGGAGCCATCCTAGGGAGGCCGCCACTGAGGACGTCTTGTGTCGTCCGCCTCGCGAGGGTCTTGAGTGGTTGTTGACGAAGATGGGTCGTACCAAGCCGCTGGTGGAGCCATGCCCTGGGCCGCAGGCAGGCAAGTCTGGGTACCCCCATTCCCAGGATGCCTACATACATGAGAACAACATCCAACTATGGAAGAAACACAAACATAAACTCAAACAACATCCACCCTGCTAGCCCAGGCTGCCGACCAGGAACCTATTCCAAGATCGACGAAGAAGGAGAAGAACTCCAAAACAAGTATACATCGCTCTCACGTCATGATCATCACATTACCTATACCCACAACTGTTGTTGTAGTAATCTGTGAGCCACGAGGACTCAGCAATCCCATTACCATGGGTATCAAGACTAGCAAAGCTTAATGGGTAAGGATCGGATAAGTGGTGAGGTTGCAGCAAGCGACTAAGCATTGTATGGTGGCTAACTTACTAATAGAAGAATAAGATGAGAAACTACGCAAACGATCGCAAACTAGTAATGATCAAGAAGTGATCCTGAACTACTTACGTTCAAACATAACCCAACCGTGTTCTCTTCTTGACTCACTCGAAAATGTATTGTCACGGTTAAGCACGTGGTTGGTGCATTTTAATTGAGTTTAGTTCAAGTCCACTACAACCGGATATTAAAAATTCCCATCTGCCACATAACCGAGGTCATGGCTCTTGAAAGTTTAAACCTTGCAGGGGTGTCCCAACTTATCCCATGACAAGCTCACGATCTGCCGATACAATGCTCCATCTCAGGACCCTCCGACCAGACTCAGAATCCCGGTGCACAAGACATTTCGATAATGGTAAAACAAAACCAGCAAGACCGCCCGACGTGCCGACACCCTGATAGTAGTCACGCGTATCTCGTCTCAGGCCACGATCGGCTAAGCTAAGCGACAAGGGCCAAATGCCCCAAGTAGCCTAGGGGCGGTCCCGCACGGTGCTCTAGTTTGGACCAACACTCATGAGGAACACTGGCCCGGGGGTTGATTAAGTCCTCGGGGTCCAGAAAGTCCCTATGAAAGTTTTAGTTGTTATTAGGGAAATGGTAAAAGCAAAGTTGGGCCTTGCTGGAAGAGTTTTATTCAAAGTGAACTGTCAAGAGGGGCCCATAAACCCTCATCGTGTTAGGGACGCAAAATCAAGGAACATAACACCGATATGATGGAAACTAGAGCGGCAAGAGTGTAACAAAACACCAGGCAAAAGGCCGAGCATTCCGACCTTTACCTAGTATATAGATGCATTAATTAAATAAGAGATATTGTGATATCCCATGATATCCATGTCCCAACATGGAACAAACTGCAACTGCACCTGCAACTAGCAACGCTATAAGAGGGGCTGAGGAAAGCGGTAACATAGCCAAACAACGGTTTGCTGGGATGGTGGAAAAAAGATTAGAGGCTTATCATGGCAATTTGGGAGGCTTGATAAACAAGTGGTAGGTAGCGCGACATAGCGATAGCATCGATACAACTAGCATAGCGAAGATAGTAGTGAGATCCAAGGTGATAGTCATCAGGCCTAAAATACCGCTAGGAAGAAGAACGACTCCATGAAGAAGCCGAACCCACGTAGTCGAACGGATCCTCAAAATCGCCACGTTACCGGAACTATCAAGAAGAAGCAACACGGGAAAGAAGCAAACAACACGGTAAACACACAACACATAACAAGGCATGATGCTCATCCAAGTATGATGCATTACAAGTCTACATGATAATACTCATGGCAAGATATGATGCATACAAGAACAACACATCAAAACAAGTTTAAATGAGGCTGGAATCAACACATAACAATTCCGGTAAGTCCTCATATGCAAATTTCGAAATCTTTCCAAATCTGAATAAGACATTATGTTGAAGTTGTTAAACAACAAGTTAAAGTGCTCCATGATGATCTACGCGTCTTTCTAGTCAAGTTACATATAAAGTTTATTTAATTCGGAGCTACGGCTTACCAAGATATGAGCAAAACAAGTTACATATGGCATTGATGCAAATGAAAGCAAAACACAACCACAAGCATTCCAAAACATGGATGCAACATGGCATGATGAAACTACATGCAAAACCAAGCAAGTTTCATATAGAGCATGCTCAAAACGGAGCAACGGTTCAACACATACACACGAAACAAGTTTCAAACACAATCTCTCCCAAACAGCAACTAGGCACTTTGAAAACAAGGAAACAACATGCTACAAGAAACATATGGGCACAAACTTGATATGCGCTCAAAGTAAAGATTGCATGCTTCAAATAACATCAAGGTTTTAGGTTCATAGGCATCAAGATTAAACCAATATGATCAATGCAAGAAGCAACTTTATAACACAGATTAAGACTTGGTGAAAAACAGGGCATGCATGTGAGCAGAAATAATATGTTGACATGTTGGAGGCATGAAACAAACATGATACAGTGCAAGACCATGGCAAAGAAAAGCATGGCATTAAAGCACAGGTTATACACGGCAAAACATGATTACTAAGCATCTCCATATAACATCTAGATCAATGGAAATCATCAAGACAAGTAAGCAAGTCATAACAGATTCATAGACTTAGTGGAATTTAGTGAACATGGAAGAAACAACATTAAGTAGGCATGTTTGCAAGCTTGGTTAACTCCACATAAAGCATATCGTGGCAAGTGAATATGACAAACAGCAAGAAGGCATATTTATGCAGCTACTCATGGCAAGAACATGGTCATAGGATGCATAGAACACTAGCTATTCACATCGCAAAACTGAACTTATGGATAACAAGCTGACGGAAACATTATTTAGGAACTTAAGAGCATGGTAATGACAAGCTATAGCAAGCCATAATTTCAAACAAGGGCACGGATGGATAGAGAATAACAAGATCTACAAAACATCGTCACTGAGCATCTCCAGATTATGCATGGATTCGCTTGTAGCATCACGTTAACATGGCAACATAATGTAGCAGATCCAGACTTGGCAGAAATCATCAAATCACTAAAATTAGCAACAACAAGTACCCTACTTTGCATGCTTGTGCTGGTCACGACAGGGCACATAAAAATACATGGATTGCACCACTGTAAATATGGCATGAATATGCTCTTAAAACATGTTGTCATGATGCTCCAAAGATAAACACACAAAATGCTATGAAAAAGACAAATTAGCAGGTCACAGGAGTTTCCAGTAGATTATAACATTTAGCACTTTTGCAAGGAGGATTACGGCAACAAGATAAATAGTAACATGCATAAAAATGACACTAGCACGTAGATCATGAAGAGTACAACAATTTTCATATATCATACACTCCAATCGGATAATCATGCACAAAGTTAAGAAATGATGATGATGCCCAAATGATGTTTGAAATTCAGGGACTTCGCCAATTTCACCTCGCAGAAAACTAGGACGGAGGGGTCCCACGGGATGAAGAGGTGCAACCGGGCTGTTTGGATTGGCGGACGACGATGACCCGGGACGACGGCGTGCATCCGGCTGGAGCTGAGGAGGTCCGAGGCCATGGCGATGGCAAACGCCGGCGAGGGTGCGGTGGTCGGAGGTGGTGGGGATTGGCTGGATCAGGTGCGGGGCGGCCGGATCTGCCGACGCTGGCCCGAATCCGGAGGCGAGGCACGGCGGGGAACGAGTGGGAGGACGCGGGAGGGCAGCGGGGTCGCGACCTGGCAGTTGCTCCGGCGATGGCGAGGCAGCGTGGTGGCGCTCGGTGACCGAATGAGGGAGGTGCGGAGAAGGGCTCGGGCATGAGATCCTCTGATCTAGAGCTAGGCGGGCGCACCGGCGGGAGCTTCGGGGACGCCCGGCGGCCGAGGCTGTGAGGTCAAGTAGTCGGCGGTGGGGCTGACGGCGGAGCGTGGTGGTGGTGGTGGTGGCAGCGGTCGGCGACGGTGGAGGTGGGCGGCACGTGGCTCGGGTCCGGGAGGCAGGCGACGGTGGGAGCTTCAGGCCCGGGCAGGCCCGACTCAGGCCCCGCAGGCCGGCGGTGAAGTGGGCGCGGGGGCGACACGTGGAAGCCCCAGATTGGTCCGGGCCGTCAGTGCGGACAAGTCCGATGCCGGGCGGACATGTCCGGTGGCGCGAGGAGGTAGAGGACTGGGGTTTGATCCGGAATTTAGGAGGGGCAAGGCTTATTTATAGGTGGAGGGAGCTAGGAGAGGGCTATTGAGCAGCTATTTCCCCCCACACGAGCATGATCCGATGACAAAGAGCACGGAGAGGAGTTTGATGGGCTAGTGGGCTATTGTGGAGGGGTGCTAGGCTGCAAAGAGAAGCAGGGCTTCGATTAACGTGGTTAACCGTTGGGGCATCAAATGACCTCCAAATGGAATGAAATTTGATAGGAGACCTACTGGTGATATACCAAGGCCAGTCAGCAAATCTCGGTCCATTCCGAGAACGTTTTTCTGCGGCTCACAAAGCAAGATCTGAGAGGTGCAACGGGTGCATGTGAGTGTCGGATTTCAAATTGGGCAACGGAGAAAATGACCAGATGCAAGTTTGAAAAGCATGCAGATGAAATGCACATGATGACATGGCAAAATGCAACACACAAGAGAATGACATGGCAATGATGGCGAATAGCTGGAAGACATCTGGCGCATCGGACTCGGGGCATCACACTCATCCATCTACCATTAGTTATTCCAAGCATGCCAGGCAATGACCAAAGCTTTGACGTCTACCCATACCTGTGTTACATCTTAGGTACGGAGAACGAGGTGGAGCAGATCGAGGATCAAGAGCTTCATCGGCTGGTGCAGGCACCATGGCCCATCGACAGCGATATCGGTGTGACAGTCCTTGGGCGCACAATCGACATATTGCAGAGGACGTGTGATGAGCAGTTTGCCATCCAACGTGCAAAAGATCCAGAGCTGCAAGGCGGCGTGATCGATGACCCACCCGAAGAGCCGCCGTCACCAGTGCTCATCGAGACCCTGATGCCTCACAAGGAATGGGCAGAGGACCTCTGCGATTCAGTCAAGACACAGGCAGCCTGCGGCTTCATCATTGCCCGCGGCAGCCGTGTCAACCTCGATCCAGATGATGTGATGGCCAGGCTCGAGCGCATCCTTGGCGGAGTTGACGTCCCCAGCGATGTAGAACATCGCCAACGTGATAGCTTGAGGATGCAGGTGGTGGACGGAATTTGCTACCAGGCCAGAGACATGGAAATGGAGCGGTTCCAGGGAGACATCATGCACGTGATTGCATGCTATCAAGCTCTTGTGGAAGAGGCCCAATAGTCCCAAGAGCATCCCAGCGCCAGCAGCTCTGTAGGCGGAGGCGGGTCGGGACACTTGGAGTGAACGGCCGCAAGGGTGCTATGCTGAACATGGAGTTCGAGAAGACCGTCGTCGGAAGGCTGCCAGCTTAGCCTTTTAGCCTATATTTTATTATAGTTGTATGAATATGTAGGTCGTGAGTGTACTGGGCCTTGCCGCATGTGGCATTTTAAATTATCCTGAATATGTAAGACAATTATTGACCGTTGCCATTGTAAATTTGCCTCAACGACGAGCAGAGCGCGCGCAAGGACGCCAGAGCGGAGCGCGCCACGGCTGCCTCAATGGTGAGCAAAACGCGCGGACGGACGCGAGCAGAGCGCCACGGCCGCCTCAACAGCGAGCAACCACGTGGTCAACCTTCTACCATCAATAAATTTTGACCTTATTTCTCGTCACATTGCAGATTACAACGCAATAAGTAATTGCAAATCTGTTCAAACCTATCAAACTAATATGTGTTCACACTTAGCACCGGGCTATAAAAACTACCCACTCAAAAATTACTTCACAGTTCCTCTCCTCATCATCCACAAAACTGGTCTTTCCTATCAAATCGTTCTGCCATGACCGGTAGGAGGTGTTTCGGTGGACATATAACTAGGCAGCAAAGGTCAAGGCCGTGGAAGCACTAGAGGGGTCCCGCCGCGAAGCGGCAACTGCCACAGAGATGTCCCGGCGCGCTGCGGAGCCCATGAACGAGCTCTCACGGGCATGCGAGGGCTCTCACAAGCACACTCGCCGCGTCGGCCATTGCGACGAGCTGGCATTCCTAAAGTCCTTAGCCGGTGACGACGGCATTCTCGCTGGTCTCATTAAGCAGCAGGAGGTGGTCGACGACTTGATGAAGTTGCTCGAGATCAGTGATGCCTCGGTTGACAAGTCAACCGGCCTCGTCGAGCAACTCATGGGTGACAATGCGAAGCTCCTCAAGGCGCTCGCCGAGAAGGAGGAGGAGGAGGCCACCGGCTGGAAGATGGTACATAAGCAGAGCAGTACCTTGGGGATGATGCTGACGGCGGTCATAGAGGAACTGATGGGTGACTCGAGGAAGCTCCGGATCAAGCGCGACCAGGAGGTGGAGGAATCTGTGGCTGCTTTCAAGAAAAGTCGTGAGGAATTGAAGAAGGAGATGGAGGATGTCGTCGCCCGGCGATCCATCAACGAGTAGAGACAGTAGCGACCCAGATCGTTGTCTGCGATTTCCTTCTTCTCTTGCCCTCAAGTCTTATAGGCTTTGCCGCATGTGGCATTTTCAATTATCTAGAATATGTAAGACAATTATTATCTGCGCCATTGTAAATTTGTCATCATATTATCAATTGCCATTCTATTTGTCGTCGTATTATCCGTTGCCCTATGGGGCAATTTAAATTAGTCCAGAATACGAGATGAAAACACGAAGAAAGCAAATGATGCCATGGCATCACAAGCAAACACCCTCCGTCCTGGTGCTTTAATTAACCCATCAATGGAGAAGTTGTGAGCGAGGTGGGCGGCGGCTGGCGCATGGAGGTCAAAGAGCTCGCTTCCCGGTGAGCATGGGTGCTACCTCTTCAACATGCATTGGTTTTCCCTTGAAGAGGAAAGGGCGATGCAGCAAAGTAGCGTCAGTATTTCCCTTAGTTTTTGAGAACCAAGGTATCAATGCAGTAGGAGACTACACGCAAGTTGCCTCGTACCTGGACAAACAAATAAGAACCTTACAACCAACGCGATAAAGGGGTTGTCAATCCCTTCACGGCCACTTGCAAAAGTGAGATCTGATAAAGATAATAAGAGAAATATTTTTGGTATTTTTGTCGTATAGATTGGAAAGTAAAGATTGCAAAATAAATAGTAAACTAGAATTGTAGATCGGAAACTTATATGATGTAAACTAAACCTGTGGCCCATAGGTTTCACTAGTGGCTTCTCTCAAGATAGCATAAATTATAGTGGGCGATCAAATTACTGCCGAGCAATTGATAGAAAAGTGCACAGTTATGAGAATATCTAGGCATGATCATAAACATAGGCATCACGTCCGTGTCAGGTAGACTGAAACAATTCTGCATCTACTACTATTACTCCACACATCGACCACTATCTAGCATGCATCTAGAGTATTAAGTTCATAAGAACAGAGTAACGCATGTGGTAAGATGACATGATGTAGAGGGATAAACTCAAGCAATATGATATAAACCCCATCTTTTTATCCTTGATGGCAACAATACAATACAATACGTGTCGGTTCCCTTTCTGTCACTAGGATCGACCACCACAAGATTGAACCCAAAGCTAAGCACTTCTCCCATTCCAAGAAAGATCAATCTAGTAGGCCAAACCAAACTGATAGTTCGAAGAGACTTGCAAAGATATCAAATCATCCATATAAGAATTCAGAGAAGAATCAAATATTTCTCATAGATAAACTTGATCATAAACCCACAATTCATCGAATCTTGGCAAACACACCGCAAAAGGTATTACATCGAATAGATCTCCAAGAACATTGAGGAGAACTTTGTATTGAGAACCAAAGAGAGAGAAGAAGCCATCTAGCTAATAACTATGGACCCGAAGGTCTGTGGTAAACTACTCACACATCATCAGAGAGGCTATGGTGTTGATGTAGAAGCCCTCCGTGATCGAATCCCCCTCCGGCAGATCGCCGGAAAAGATCCCCAGATGGGATCTCACGGGTTCAGAAGGTTGCGGCGGTGGAAAAGTGGTTTCATGGCTCCCCTGGTTTTTTCAGGGTATAAGAGTATATATAGGCGAAAGAAGTAGGTCGGTGGAGCTCCGTGGGGCCCATAGGGTGGGGGGCGCACCTACCCCCTAGGCGCGCCGCACTACCTCGTGGCCGCCTCGCTGCTTCCTTGACCTCCACTCCAAGTCTCCTGGATTGCGTTTGTTCCAAAAAAAGATCCTCGCGAAGGTTTTGTTCCATTTGGATTCCATTTGATATTCCTTTTCTCCGAAACACTGAAATAGGCAAAAAACAACAATTTGCACTAGACCTTCGGTTAATTGGTTAGTCCCAAAAATAATATAGAAGTGCATAATAAGGCCCATTAAACATCCAAAACAGATAATATAATAGCATGAAACAATCAAAAATTATAGATACATTGGAGACGTATCAAGCATCCCCAAGCTTAATTCCTACTCGTGCTTGAGTAGGTAAATGATAAAAACATAACTTTTGATGTGGAATGCTACCTAACATAATTTTCAATGTAATTCTCTTTATTGCGGCATGAATGTTTAGATCCAAAAGATTCTAGACAGAAGTTTAATATTGACATAAAAATAATAATACTTGAAGCATGCTAACCAACAAATTACGTCTTATCAAAATAACATAGCCAAAGAAAGCTTATCCCAACAAAATCATATACTTTGGTCATGCTTCATTTTCGTCACACAAAATGCTCCCATCATGCACAACTGCGATGTCAAGCCAAGCAATTGTTTCATACTTAGCCTTTTTCAAACTCTTTCAACTTTCACGCGATATATGAGCGCGATCCATGGACATAGCACTATGGGTGGAATAGAATATGAAGATGGAGGTTGTGTGAGAATACAAAAAGGGAGAAAGTCTCACATTGACGAGGCTAATCAACGGGCTATGGGGATGCCCATCAATTGATGTCAATGCAAGGCGTAGGGATTGCCATGCAACAGATGCACTAGAGGTATAAATATATGAAAGCTCAACAAAAGAAACTAAGTAGGTGTGCATCCAACTTGCTTGCTCACGAAGACCTAGGACATTTTTTGGAAACCCATCATTGGAATATACAAGCCAAGTTCTATAATGAAAAATTCCCACTAGTATAAGAAAGTGACAAAATAGGAGACTCTCTATCATGAAGATCATGGTGCTACTTTGAAGCACAAGTGTGGAAAAAGGATAGTAACATTGCCCCTTCTCTCTTTTTCTCTCATTTTCCTTTTTTTCTTTTTTTTTCTTTTGGCATTTTTTTCTCTTTTATTTTGGCCTCTTTTTTTCTTTCGGAATCTCATCCTGACTTGTGGGGGAATCATAGTCTCCATCATCCTTTCCTCACATGGGACAATGCTCTAATAATGAAAATCATCACACTTTTATTTACTTACAACTCAACAATTACAACTCGATACTAAGAACAAAATATGACTCTATGTGAATGCCTCCGGCAGTGTACCAGGATATGCAATGAATCAAGAGTGACATGTATGAAATAATTATGAAGGTGGCTTTGCCACAAATACGATGTCAACTACATGATCATGCAAAGCAATATGACAATGATGGAGCGTGTCATAATAAACAGAATGGTGGAAAGTTGCATGGCAATATATCTCAGAATGGCTATGGAAATGCCATAATAGGTAGGTATGGTGGCTGTTTTGAGTAACATATATAAGGAGGCTTATCTGTGATAGAGCGTATCATGTCACGGGGTTTGGATGCACCGGTGAAGTTTGCACCAACTCTCGAGGTGAGAAAGGGCAATGCACAGTACCGAAGAGGCTAGCAATGATGCAAGGGTGAGAGTGTGTATAATCCATGGACTCAACATTAGTCATAAAGAACTCACATACTTATTGCAAAAATCTACAAGTCATCAAAACCAAGCACTACACGCATGCTCCTAGGGGAATAGATTGGTAGGAAAAGACCATCGCTCGTCCCCGACCGCCACTCATAAGGATAGCAATCAAAGAACACCTCATGCTTCAAATTTGTCACACAACGTTTACCATACGTGCATGCTACGGGACTTGCCAACTTCAACACAAGTATTTCTCAATTCCACAATTACTCAACTAGCACGACTCTAATATTATCACCTTTATATCTCAAAACAACTATCAAGTATCAAACTTCTCATAATATTTAATGCACTCTATATGAATGTTTTTATTACACCCATCCTGGATGTCTATCATATTAGGACTAATTTTATAGCCAAAGCAAATTACCATGTTGTTCTAAAAGACTCTCAAAATAATTTAAGTGAAGCATGAGAGATCAATAATTTCTATAAGTGAAGAACTAGAGCAAAATTTGTCTAGCTCAAAAGATATAAGTGAAGCACATAGAGTATTCTAATAAATTCCGATTCATGTGTGTATCTCCCAAAAGGTGTGTAAAGCAAGGATGATTGTGGTAAACTAAAAGGCAAAGACTCAAATCATACAAGATGCTCCAAGCAAAACACATACCATGTGGTGAATAAAAATATAGCCTCAAGTAAAGTTACCGATAGATGAATAAAAAGGCAAAGACTCAAATAGATATCCAAGATCATTGAGGAGAACTTTGTATTGAGAACCAAAGAGAGAGAAGAAGCCATCTAGCTAATAACTATGGAACTGAAGGTCTGTGGTAAACTACTCACACATCATCGGAGAGGCTATGGTGTTGATGTAGAAGCCCTCCATGATCGAATCCTCCTCTGGCAGATCGCCGGAAAAGGTCCCCAGATGGGATCTCACGGGTACAGAAGGTTGCGGTGGTGGAGAAGTGGTTTCGTGGCTCCCCTGGATGTTTTCAGGGTATAAGAGTATATATAGGTGAAAGAAGTAGGTCCATGGAGCTCCGTGGGCCCCACGAGGGTGGGGGGCATGCCTACCCCCCGGGCGCGCCGCCCTACCTCGTGGCCGACCCGCTGCTTCCTTGACCTTCACTCCAAGTCTCCTGGATTGCGTTTGTTCCAAAAAAGATCCTCGCGAAGGTTTCGTTCCGTTTGATATTCCTTTTCTGCGAAACACTGAAATAGGCAAAAAAAACAGCAATTTGCACTAGGCCTTCGGTTAATAGGTTATATCCAAAAATAATATAAAATTGCATAATAAAGCCCACTAGACATCCAAAACAGATAATATAATAGCATGGAACAATAAAAAATTATATATACGTTGGAGACGTATCAATGGGCGGCCTTGTTGCTCGCACGTGTCCCGTCGAGCCTGCGAGGTGTAAAGGATGCACGCGTCCCATCGAGCCTGCGCGGCGGACTGCTCGCACGTGTCCCGTCGAGCCTACACGGTAGACTTCTCACGCTCGTCCCGTGTAATCAAACATTTGCATGCACGCCACCGAGTATGGTTAAATTTTGACACGGTTCATATAATACAATCGTTTGCATATTAGCGTGTCAGCTATTTGTTTCAAAAAGGACTTCGCTGGCTATTAATGTGTGCGCCTTGTCTCAAACTGTACGATACTTTTACAATGGCATATATGTGCCATGTCATGAAACCATGCTAAGGTTCATGTTTTTTGGGTGAGTTTTTGATTTACGGGCATTTAAAAACCAATATTCCCAATGTTTCAGGACGACGAGAAGTTTGTAATTCATTCCCATCCCTTAAATCAGACCTAAACATGCACCTAATGACACATGTACGATTTCCCACCCATTTTGCTTCACTGGAGCATGTGCTTGTAGTTCAAATTTGAATTATGGACCACATTAAATGCCTAGAAAACTTAATTAATATATACAATGGCCAAACGAACCCTAAACAGTTTCAAATTTCAGCACGACACTACTTTTATTCTATGTTGCCTAAAGAAAACAAAGTTCAAGGCGAGACGAGGCAGCGATTGTCGTTTCGCCCACAAGAGGGGCATGTTTAGGCCTTAGATCCAGGGCAGACTACTTCATCCGAAGATGGGTATCTAAAAAAACCCACCAGACCCTCTCCTACTATGAAACTTTTCTCCGGAGACCCGGAGGCAGCTATGTCTTCGACGAACCTGGAGTCAAACATGACTCTCCCATTCATCGGACAGCCGAACCCACATCAGGATGCAAACTCCGGACTCTCGAGGTCCGCATCTGGTGACCACAGCCTAGAATCTGTCGTGCCCAGCCCTGCAGGTCCTCGGTCCCCTGTCCGGCCTTCACTCTTAAACGAGGCTTTGGACTTAATGCGATCCCTCGCCATTATGAAAGCGTCACCTCCAAACTACACCCAACCCGGACTAGGGGCTGAGAGTGGGGAATTTTACGTCCCACCCACCACCCACTTAATAGCCACTCTGGAGGATTTGACCAACATGCTAGATTACAACTCCGAAGACATCGACGGTATGGACGACGATGCTGGAGACAACCAAAGCCAAGACCCACCATTCACCGGACGCTGGACGGCTACCTCCACATATGATACGTATATGGTGGATACACCCAAAGAGGACGACTGTAACGCCCTCGATGCGGCTATATCTCCCACGTGTCGAAGCACGACTTAGAGGCATAACCGCATTGAAAGCAATGTCGCAAGTGAGGTAATCTTCACAACAACCCTTGTAATACATTAAGGGAAAAGGATACATAGTTGGCTTACACTCGCCACGTCACATAAATAGCATAAATAAGTCATTACATTCATCCAAATACACTCAAGGTCCGACTACGGAACCAAAAATAAGATAAACCCCAAATGCAACATGGTCCCCGATCGCCCCAACTGGGCACCACTACTGATCATCTGGGAAAGACACGTAGTATTGTCCTGAGTCCTCATCGAACTCCCACTTAAGCTCAGTTGAATCTACTGGAAAGGTATCATCGGTCCTTGCATCTAGTTTTGGAAGAATCTGTGAGTCACTGGGACTCAGCAATCTCACACCCTCGCGATCAAGACTATTTAAGCTTATAGGTAGGGTAAAAGGTATGAGGTGGAGCTGCAGCAAGCGACTAGTATATATGGTGGCTAACATACGCAAATGAGAGCGAGAAGAGAAGGCAAAGGCACGGTCGAACAACTATGATCAAGAAATGATCCTAGAACAACCTACGTCAAACATAACTCCAACATCGTGTTCACTTCGCGGACCCCACCGAGAATAGACCATCACGGTTACATACGCGGTTGATGCATTTTAATTAAGTTAAGTTTCAGGTTTTCTACAACCGGACATTAACAAATTCCCATCTACCCATAACCGCGGGCACGGCTTTCGAAAGTTCAAATCCCTGCAGGGGTGTCCCAACTTAGCCCATCACAAGCTCTCACGGTCAACGAAGGATATTCCTTCTCCCAAGACAATCCGATTAGACTCGGCATCCCGGTTACAAGACATCTCGACAATGGTAAAACTAAACCAGCAAAGCCACCCGAATGTGCCGACAAATCCCGATAGGAGCTGCACATATCTCGTTCTGAGGGCACACTGGATTGTCCAAGGTTCTGGTAGGCCAGCCCAGAGTTTCCCCTGCTGGCCACCGGCAACTGACAGGTTGGACCAACACTCAGAGGAGCACTGGCCCCGGGGGGTTTAATAAAGATGACCCTTGAGTCCGCGGAACCCAAGGGAAAAAGAGGCTAGGTGGCGAATGGTAAAACCAATGTTGGGCATTGCTGGAGGAGTTTTATTCAAGGCAAACTGTCAAGGGGTTCCCATTATAACCCAACCGTGTAAGGAACGCAAAATCCGGGAACATAACACCGATATGACGGAAACTAGGGCGACAAGAGTGGAACAAAACACCAGGCATAAGGCCGAGCCTTCCACCCTTTACCAAATATATAGGTGCATTAATATAAATAAGAGATATTGTGATATCCCAACAACAACATGTTCCAACAAGGAACAAACTCCAATCTTCACCTGCAACTAGCAACGCTATAAGAGGGGCTGAGCAGAGCGGTAACATAGACAAACAACGGTTTGCTAGGACAAGGTGGGTTAGAGGTTTGACATGGCAATATGGGAGGCGTTGTAAAGCATGTGGTAGGTATCGCAGCATAGGCATAGCAAAAGAGCGAGCAACTAGCAAGCAAAGATAGAAGTGATTTCGAGGGTATGGTCATCTTGCCTGCAAAGTTCTCTGAGTTGACTTGATCTTCGTAAGCGTACTCAACGGGCTCCTCGATCACGTACTCGTCTCCCGGCTCTACCCAAGCAAGAACAACAAGCAAAGGGAGGACAATCAACCACGTGCAATGCTCAAACAACATGATGCAAACATGGTATGAAATGCAGGATGCGATATGTGATGCATATGCATGATTTGGAAAGGAATGATTGAACCTGGCCTCAACTTGGAAATCCAAGAGTGCCACTAGGAAGAGGACTTGATCTCAGTTGAAATCAATATAAAGATCACCGGAATCGGATGCATGGTTTGGAAATGGCAAGCAAAACAAATATGGCACCGGTCTGCGATTAACAGCACGAGACCATGTAAATGCATCAAGATAAATAAGCTACTGCACTCAAACATAACAACAAAATACATGGCAAGGATCCACTCATGATCCTTGACACAAGATGAACACTGATCTGTGGCTAAATCACTCAATAGCAGGTTCAAACAAGCATGGCAAAAGTGCAAAAGATAACAGGTTTCAGACTTAGAGAAAATAATAACAAGTCTGGAATTTAACATCAGGAAGCAATGTTTAGAGCATGACAACTACATCCTACAGGAACATATCATGGCAAAGCAAGGCATGGTATGAAGCTACTCAAAGCATACAGCAAACGTCCCTTACTGACCATAAGCCAAAAGGGATCAGAAAATACAATTGCAACCACATGAACATAGTAATTGACGTTCACAGATTCAGAATTAGTGAAAAACTGGAACATGGAAAAACAGATATCAAGTAGGCATGTTTACGAGCTCGATGCAGTCACTATGAGGCAAGACATGACAAACTAAGCATACACCCAGCAAGTAGACATGGCATAGAAGCGAAACATGGCAAGAACAACAACATAACATGCACGGATCAATTACAACAAACTCGGCAAAAGTTCTAAACATGTTAACAATCTGCCAGGAACGTTTTATAGCAAAAGTAGAGCTCGATTGACTCACACTAGGGTGCTCCATAAATGCAAACAAAGAAATGGATGGATAGAGCACCACAATATCTACAAAACATCCTCACTGATCATGCTCAAAAGAGGCACTGATCACTCGGTAGCAACATGAACACATGGCATAAAAATTACAGCAGGACAAAGGCTTAGAATATTTCTAAGTCCCTGAAATCAGCAACAATAAGTAAGCTACTTTATATGCTTGTGCTAGTCAACAAAGAGATCACAAAAATACATGGCATACACCCCTATAAAGATGGCATGGCATACTTCAAAACACATGTAGAGCTCAAGATGATAGCATGCACACATTAATCATGGCAAAAATGACAAAAGTGCATTTGCTGAAAATAATCTGAAACTAACATCAAATAGCTCTTTTCCAACAACATTTAGGGCATCAAGATGAGCTCAAATGAACATGGTGCAATGAGATGAAATGAAGTACTCATCAAGACGAACATTTTGATATGCTACATGCCCGGAACGGAGCCACAGATGCAGAGTTATGATGCAAAGGAAAATGCACAAAATTACTAGGTCTTAGTGGAAATTAAAGCTCTCCGAGAAAGTCAACGGGATCGGATGGAGCGGGATGACGAGATCCGGATCGGGACGAAGCGTTTGGATCGGGGGAGTGGTGGATCTCATCCCACTCCCCAGATCTGGCCGGAGTTGACTCCGGTGAGCTCCGGGACTCCGGCGGGGCGGCGATTCCGGCGATGCAGATGGCGAGGCCGAGCGGCGGAGCGCCGGACCGGGAGGAGGTCAACGGGCGGCGCGGTAAGGCGGCATGCGTCGGCTGGCAAGGCGGCGGAGGAAGATCGAGGAGCCGGGCGGCGATGGCGGCGATTCCGGTGGTGGCGCGGGGCGCCCGAGGCGGCGGGGGCGATGGCGCCCCGGCGGCGGAACTCGACCGGTGGCGGAGAAGCCACGGCGGCGCGCGGTGCAGACAGGCGGCGGGGCGCTCCCAGGCGGCGGCGAGAGATCTGGGCCCACGCGGGCCGGAGGCGGGCTCGGCGGGCGCGGGGCGGAGAGAGAGGACGCGGTGCGGGTGAGGTGGCGCGACGCGATAGGCTGGCGGCGGCGGGGTGACGTGTTGCGACGTGATTCGTCGGAGTGAGTTGGAGGCTGGACGCGTCCGGCGGGCGCGGACATGTCCGGCGGCGTGGAGGAGCGGGGCTAGGGTTTCATCTGCGCGAAAAATCTGGGAGGCACACATATTTATAGGTAGAGGGAGCTAGGAGAGTCCAAACGAGGTGCGGTTTTCGGCCACGCGATCGTGATCGAACAATCTAGATGATGGAGGGGTTTTGGTGGGTTTTGGGCCACTTTGGAGGGGTGTTGGGCTGCAACACACACGAGGCTTTTTCGGTCCCTCGGTTAACCGTTGGAGTATCAAACGAAGTCCAAATGGCACCAAACTTGCCAGGCGGTCTACCGGTAGAAAACCAAGGACACATGAAAAGCCTCAGTCCAATCCAAAAACATTTAACCCCCGCACACGAAAAGAGGTAGAAAGGGACTCCGGAGGACATATGAGCGCCGGAATGCAAAACGGACAACGGGGAAAATGCTCGGATGCATGAGACGAACACGTATGCAAATGAAATGCACATGATGACATGATATGAAATGCGTGACACACAAGCAATGACAAGGCAACAACAACGAATAATTGGAAGACACCTGGCACATTGGTCTCGGGGCGTTACAGCGACGACGAAGGCAGGAAAGATCCGAGGGAGGACAAGCCCGCGGACGCACCACCGAAACATCGACGTCAGCGACGCTGCTCAAAATCAAGCCACGAAAAGGGCAGTAATACCGGCACCAGAGACAACAACATTCCGGACAATGTCGATGATCCCGAAAACCGCATCGAGCCTACGTCCAAACATGATTATTGGGAGAAGGGACAAGTCAACCCCGATGAGCCGGTCAGGAATGAGGATTCGGAAGATAGTAACTATCTACCGATCTCCGAGGAGGATGCCAGCCTCGGCAACGATGACTTCATCATGCCAGAGGAACCTCTCGAGCAAGAGCACTTTAAGCATCAACTAATCGCATCTGCACGAAGCTTAAATAAGAAGCAGCAACAGCTCCAAGCCGAACATGATACCCTCAATGTCGGATGGATCCAAGTCCTAGTTTCCGAAGAATACGGCCTCGAGCGCCCAACAAAGAGTTATCCGAAGCGTCGGCTACTACCACAATTAGACGACAAGGCCCTTGAGCCAATACCGTCGAGATATGACCGCGCTGATGAACCAGACCGACCACCACGTGGGCGAGATAAACTGGCTACTTACGCCAAACACCAGCCCTACCACCTCGCTATCGAGACAAAGAGGTAGCAGCTCTGGGCTATACCAACGACTTATGCCAGGACCTGGACAATAGAGCCGGCCAGGCCAGATAAATCTATGGATCAAGGGGGCATGCCCCAATGCAAGATGACGACCATCAAGCCTGGCGCGATAGGCATAACCTCACCCGGGCCGAGAACCAAATACGGATGTCATCCGAACTCCGTCACGACGTTGCCCAATACAAAGGCGCCGCACACCCCTTATGCTTTACCGATGAGGTAATGCAGCACCAGTTCCCAGAAGGGTTTAAACCCATAAACATTGAAGCATATGACGGAATGACCAATCCCGTGGTATGGATTGAAGACTTTCTTCTCCATATTCACATGGCTCGCGGCGACGATCTCCACGCCATCAAATACCTTCCCTTAAAGCTGAAAGGACCATCACAACACTGGTTAAACAGCCTCCCAGAGAAGTCCATTGGTAGCTGGGAAGATCTGGGGAATGCCTTTAGAGACAACTTCCAAGGCACCTATGTCTGACCTCCGGACGCCGATGACCTTAGTCTTATAGTCCAGCAACCCGGAGAGTCAGTCCCAAACTCTGGACTAGGTTCTTAATTAGAAATAACCAAATCGTCGACTGTCCGGATGCCGAAGCCCTCGCGGCCTTCAAACATAGCTTCCGTGACGAATGGCTAGCCCGACACCTCGTCCAAGAAAAGCCGAGGTCCATGGCAGACCTTACCGCACTTATGACCCGCTTCTGCACGGGAGAAGACAGCTGGTTAGCTCGTAGAAGCAACTGTACTAGCGACCTCGGCACCTCCGAAGCCAGAGATGGCAACGGCAGCCCACGACGCAACAAACACAAGCGTTGAAGCAACAATGACGATACTGAAGACACGGCGGTCAACGCTGGATTCAGTGGCGCTAAATCCGGTCAGCGGAAGAGGCCATTCAAAGGAAATAAATATGGTTCATCCAATTTGGACAAAATACTCGATCGGCCTTGCCAGATTCATGGCACCCCTGATGAGCCTGCCAACCACTCCAACAGAAATTTTTGGGTCTTTAAACAGGCTGGTAAGTTAAACACCGAACATAAGGTGAAAGGACCGCCAAGCAAGGATGATGAAGAGCCCCGCCCACCTAACACAGGGGGGCAAATAGTGAACATGATCTACCTCACGCATATCTCCAAGAGTGTGCGCAAACACGCACTAAGGGACGTCTACGCCATAGAGCCTGTCGCCCCTAAATTCAACCCGTGGTCAGCTTGTCCGATCACCTTCGAACGCAGGGACCACCCGACCAGTATCCGTCATGGGGGTTCGATAGCTCTGGTCCTCGATTCAATCATTGGCGGATACCATCTCACTCAAGTCCTTATGGACGGTGGAAGCAGTCTTAACTTGATCTATCAAGACACCGTCTGTAAAATGGGCATTGACCCGTCACGAATCAAGCCTACTAGCACCACTTTAAAGGAGTGATACCCGGCATAGAAGCCCGCTGCACGGGCTTAAAGTAGTCTTCGGTTCGCCTGATAACTTCCGAGGCAAAGACTTGATATTTGACATCGTCCCCTTCCGCAGTGGTTATCATGCACTGCTCGGACGAACCGCCTCCGCCCGCTTTAATGCAGTCCCGCATTATGCGTACTTAAAGCTCAAAATGCCCGGACCCCGTGGCATTATCAAAGTCAATGGAAACACGAAGCGCTCCCTCCGTACAAAGGAGCACACTGCGGCCCTCGTGGCTGAAGTGAAGAACGGCCTCCTTAGGCCGAACACCTCATCATCCATGAAGCCCCCGGACACTGTTAAACGCGTCCGGTCTACCCTGCATGATGACAACTCGGTGACTCTAGAGCTAGACTACCAGTTTTGCCTCCGTCGATCTCCACACACATCCGCAACATATGTACCGCGCGTGCATAATTACACACTCAAAATACTATTGTCAACGATGGATGCACAATATGGATAGGTCTATAGTGCAGCTCAATCCTATGTGACCTTGACCTTTTTCCTTTGATCTTTTCTTTTCCCATACCACAGGTGCATTAAAACCTAGCTACTCCACGGCTGGGCAAGGACTCTTTCCGGGCCCGTTTTCGCATAAACAACCGTGGACCGCTCCTCTTAAGGAATCTTTTTCACAATGGCGAAAGCGGTGCAGATGTGCGGTAGGGCATCAATGAGATCTTCAAGACCATTTTTCCTTTTTTAAAGGCCCTATATACAACATTCCCTTGTGTACAAGCTTCAGCATGTAAAATAGCCTTGGCATTATCTGTAATAGCACGTCTTGATGTATCAAACAGATTATAATGAAAACAGTTCTTTAACCAACCCTCGTTCGGTCTTGGTTCGTTTCACAATCTGCATTCCTCTTTTTGTGCTAAGATTGCCACATATACATCCTGGTACAGCTTCCATACCAGGGGCTCTATTTGGCCACACATATTTTCAAAAAAAAAGAGAAGTCCGAACACTTTTAGAGTATACTTCGGCGTCCCGAATATTGCATTATATGCATCAGCTCCGAATCTTATCTTTGGTCAATAATAGTTGGGTTGCCCGGCTCCTGTGATTACTACCTTACGTTCCGCTCGTTCGGCTAGGGTAGTGAAGGGAGAACTACTGCAATTGTGTTTCTGGTTCATCCGATCAAACAGCTCAGTAGGGAAAGCCGAAAACTGACTGTCATGATACGGCGAGAGCTGGTCAGCGATTCAGTGACTTTTTATAAATCTTTTCCGATTTTTTTTCCAAACGACTGGCCCTCGCTCAGTCCCACGTCCCAGGCACGCCAGTTCGAATAGCCGCATACGGACCAGGGGCTAGTACTTATCCCCATTGTCAAACTCCTATGGCTAAGTGAAAGTGCTAAAGCCACATAGTCTGATTGCCTAGTTCGTTGCGCACACACCTCCTTACAGACCAAGAAGTTGGGTCAAGTGTGGTTGTGTGCTATTCCGAACACCCCCGTAGCATCTACATGGGGGCTGAAGCCGACGACTGGCAAACTCTCAGAAATAAAAACGGTGGCACAGGAGGAAAATAATTTTAGATAGAGGCATAAATATATTATAAAGCCTTGGTTCATGAGACAACATCTGGGCAACCCAGATACCTTAATTCAAACATGACATCCTTCGAGCATTGACCCTCTATTAAACGGGCACCCTCTAGGACTTCATCAAAATACCGCTCCGGCTTCCAGTGGTCCTTGCCTTTGGGTGGGCCCTCGATCGCCACGACGGCAGCCTTCATCTTCGCCCAGTGCATCTTAACACGGGCAAAGGCCATCCGTGCACCCTTTATGCATGCCGAGCGCTTCATAGCTTCAACTCGGGGCAGGGCATCACTGAGCCGCTTGACCAGGTCAAAGTAGCTGCTAGGAATGGGTTTGCCTGGCCACATTCGGACTATGAGGTCCTTCATGGCCAACCGGGACATCCTATGCAGCTCCGCCAACTGTATCATCTGGTTGTTCAATAGAGCTAGACGCTCCGGCACTAGGTACTGTGACCAGAAGAGCTTCTCCGACGTGTTCCCATCTTGGGCCCGGAAATAATGTGTGGCGTCGGCAGCGCTCCTCGGAAGATCCGCAAAGGTGTCTGCCGAACTCCATAGTCGAGTGAGAAAGGCATATTTCTGACTGCCAAATTTACTCTACAAAAGAAAGGGCTTACAAGTCGCTATCTGTTCGGCCTGCTTGATCTCCTCGCGAGCCACCCGGGACTCGGTTCGTGCTTCCTTGGCCTCCTGGAGAGCCTTGGTGAGCTCTCCCGCTTGGGCCTTATTCTCCTCCTCCAAGGCCTCGCACTTGCCGACGGCATCCTTGAGCTCTTGCTCCACTTCGGTCACCCGCTCTTCATACTGGTGGTGGGTGACTTGCTTGGCCTTTATATCCGCAGCCACTTTGTTAGCGGCCGCTTTGTTCACCCGTGCCTGCTCCTTGGCTTGGGTGAGGGCGCTTTTCAAGGTCTCAACCTCGGCCGCACTACCTGCAATAATGATCAGGGCAAAACACGAGCTTAGACTCTGCATCGACATATTACTTAAGGTGTGTTAATAATTCCGCAAACATACCTTGCGCCTCATCGAACCTCTTGTTAATGCAGACGATATCACGATCGTCTAGCTACAGCTTCTGCTTGAGTTTGGAAACCTCAGCGGCCTGGGTGGTCGCCACTAACAAGGAAACTTGTCTACCAATAGATCAGTACATTACCTCCTGCGATTATTATTTGATCCTCTGTTTGTTTTTTCCGAAATCGAACAGAGTTTTAGGGGCTACTATCTATACACAGGCATATTTTTCATATGAAAAGTAACTAAGAACATTACATCGCATACCTCGAAGCCTGTTAGCAGGCTAGAGAAGGCTTCCCTCAGCCCGCTCTTGGCGGACTGAACCTTCTCAACCACCACACCCATCAGGGTGTGGTGCTCCTCCACGAAGGAAGCACGTCGCAATGCCTCCATCAAAGTGTTCGGCGCCTCCGGATTAACGGAGGTCGCCGCTGGAGTTGGCACTCCCACCTCCTTTGAAGGGGGTTGCTCACTCAATTTCAGAGCCACATGGGTCTCTGGAATGGTGTTCGGCTGGGGGCCGGACTAATCAGGGCCCCCGTCGTCAGTCTCCATGGGGGTTGTGCCCCCCAGGTTCTCGGCAGCCGAGGTATTACCCTCTGGCACCGTCTTGGCGGCCTCCCGCACCTCTCCGTGGCCTGGAGAGGTCCTTTGGGATAGCACCCCAGTGTCATTCGCAGCAGCTGGCGAAGAGGTTCGTGGAGGTGTCTTGCTCTCCACCATCTTCGGCGCCAGAGAATTCCCCGAAGATGATGATAGTTGGGAGAGATCATGGGCCGGACTGAAACACACAATATAATATTTTATCCTACAATCATAAAAGACCGGATATATATAAAGCATCCCTGAATACTTACGATTCAGCCAAGGCCTTCACCCTGGGGCGCCGCTCAGGAATGGCTTCGACATCCAAATTTGAGCCGTCCAAGAGGGATATTTTCCCTCTCTTGGACGCCTTCGCCTCCGGGTCTATGGAGGCCGCCCTTTTCTTCTTCCTCCACTTCAGGGGAGAATCGCTTTCTGCCTCCTCCTCCTCTTCGTCTTCATCTCCCTCGTGGGAGGACGGAGCTTCGGTCTCTCCGAACACAGCGTCCGAAGTACCTTTACGGCAGAGGCCACCTTTGGCCTCCTTGCTCTACTTCTTGGACTTCTTCTCCGGTGCCTGATACGGCATCGGGACCAGCATCCTCGTTAGCAGAGGAATGGATGGGTCTTTGGGTAGCGGAGCCGGACACTTGATCCGCTCCGCCTTGTTTGTCCAGCCCTGATTGAAGGATGGAAGGCTCAGTATACCCTTTGATTTATGAACTGATGTTATGTTCAGAAACTGCATGCTTACCGGGGTGGCCGGATGCACGCTGCCAAGGCCGATGTCATTGGCCGTCTCTGGCCATGTCTTCTGGGCCTTGAAGGGCAGCTTCCAGATCTCTTCATGCGTTGCGCGGAAGAATCGCTGCAGGGATCGCGTCCCTTCCGGATTGAACTCCCACATTTGGAGAGGTCGGCACTGGCAGGGGAGGATCCGGCGGAAAAGCATCACCGGAATCACATCGGTGACACTGGTGTTCTTCTCTATCATATTTTTGATGCACTTTTGCAGCATCATCACTTCATGGGATGATGCCCAGTCCAGACCCTTGTTGGTCCACGACGCGAGCCGCATTGGAAGTCCAGATCTAAACTCAGGAGTGGGTGCCCATGTGGCGCCGCGGGGTTTGGTGATGTAGAACCACTCCTACTTCCATATCTTGACAGTCTCCACGAAGGCCCCATTGGGCCAGGTGACGTTGGGGAACTTGCTCACCATGGTGCCGCCGCAGTTCAAATGTTGCCCGTCGACCACCTTCGGCTTCACGTTGAAGACCTTGAGCCATAGGCCGAAGTGGGGGGGGGGGATGCGGAGGAGCGCCTCGCACATGACGATAAATGCCAAGATTTGGAGGAAGGAATTTGGGGCTCGGTCGTGAAAATCCAGTACGTAATTGAACATGAGGCTGCGAACAAAAGGTTGGAGAGGAAATCCTAGTCCATGGAAGAAGTGGGGGATAAATACCACTCTCTCGCTGGGCTCCGGAGTGGGGATGATTTGCTTTTTTGGCTGGGAGGCTATGCACGACATTCGCAGCCAGGTACCCCACTTCCTAAAGTTCCTTGACATCCTTCTCCGTAATGGAGGAGGTCATCCACTTGCCCTAAGAGCCGGATCCCGACATGGCTGGAGAAGTTGGAGGCGGTGGGAATGATCAAAACTTGGGTACAGGAGATCAAGGATGGGAAAGCAGGGGAAGGAGGAAGGTGTGGGGTAAAAAGATGGATCCTTATCCACTTATATAGGCAGTGAATATCAAGCGCCCCCACGAGCCTTAAAACTCACCTCTTCCTAAGGGGTCATGCGAATGGCACGGCTGGATTACCCAAACCTGTATTGATGAGAATCCCGCAATAAGGGGACACGATCTCTGCTTTGACAAGACGCGTCAATAGAGGCTGCGCCTCGAAACGCGAAGTGGGAGGCCAAAAAACAGTTTGAAATATAAAGAGGTCAGACGTAATGTTTCGCCAAACAGTTGGCGGTAGACAGGCCTTATTTTGATTAAAGTGTTGTTCCTTTGTGGTTGAGGGTTGTGACTGCTATACAGAGCCGGATATAGTTCTCTACTGCAGAAGACTACTTTGAAGTATTCGGAGGAGGAACCCGCCTTGCAATCCCGAAGACAATCTATGTACGGAACACATCATCATCGAAAGACTGTGATGCGGAGCATCCCACTTTCATCCCCATGTACACTCCGACTACTCTCTAAGCCCCAAGGATACATAAGATGAGACCTTGACTATACACCACTAGACACAAGGTGAACTCGCTCCTCTTCGAACCAACACTTTCCATATGTGAGGCATGGCTACTACCTCAAATATATGTGCTATGCATGACCAGGAACAAAGAGGAAGACCATGGAAAAGACGGCGAGGACACCAAGTACAAGGAACTACCACAGAAGCTCCCGCGAGCGGACGTCCGGCCTCCACCGGAGGACCAGCCAGCGAGCGGACGTCGAGCCTCCACCGGACGACCGGCGCGTGAAGCATAGCCAATGCCAGCTACAACACCTACCAGCGAGCTGACGTCCGGCCCCTACCGGACGACCGGTAATATTAACGGAAGTCTGAAGAGACCGGACGTCCGATGCCTCTTCACAGAACGTCTTCAGCGGACGTCCGGTGACTAGTGGACAACCGGTCCCTCCTAAGCCACCGGATGACCAGTACCTGTCTGTGCGGAGCCGGGCCTTTGGCCTTGTATCCCTCTCCCACTTACCCCTTCGTGGCTCTAGACTATATATACTTCTCCACCCCCACCATTTGAGGGTTAGCGTTGTGTTAGCTCATATGTGATATAGAGCTTCGCTCATTCATCCGGATCTACTCCATTGCGAGGGACCGTAACCTCTTCGGAGAAGATTCACCTTGGATTCAAAACCCCTTCATGGGAAGACCCCCTCAAGACCTCCTCATGGAGAAGAATCGGTTACCTTTGTATCGTCCTTTGTTGATCGTGGATCTTGTATCTCCTTTTGTGTTTCGAGGATCTAGCACATGTGTGATTGCTTCTTGTTGATTTGAGTGATTCCTCTCTTTCCCCTCGTGTTTCCCCCCTCGTGTTCTTCATAGGATCCGCTCCAATCGTGAAAGATCGGCCCCTAGGGTTTCCACCCTACATCATCTTGGTATCATGAGCCACGTTGATCACGATTTCGGAGCCTCCCCTCGTTGTTTTCTAGCCTAATTTTGTTGTGTTCTTTCCCAATTTCGAAAATCCCCACCAAAAATAGCCCCAATTTTTTTTTTTGTGATTTGTTGGTGTGATGAAGTTTTGTTGGATTTGATCCATGTATTTGCTTAGTTTCAAGTGGGTCTAGCATTTCCCCAAGTTTCCCCATCTTTCATCCACGAAATCTCATCAATTTTGACCATAAAATCCCCATTTTTCGCTCAAAATCGCGTCCCGAAACTCGCATCTCGCGTTGACCCAGATCCACCGGACGACCGTCACTTTACCGGACGTCCGGAGCCCCAGGAAGCACCGGACGTCCGACCTTATCGGACGACCGGAACCTCTAACCCAAGCTGATATTAGCGGATTTCCAACCCGATCGGATGTCCGACGACCGGACATCCGTCCATTTCCGGACGTCCGCTACGTGTAGATATCAACTTTGGCTGATTTTTGTTTCGGCCATAACTAATTCATCCGAACACCGATTTTGACGTTCTTTAGCTCGTTTTGAAGCTCTTGACATCCCCCTTCCCACAAAAATACTTCCAACACCGTTTGACTCCATCAAAGTTTTGGAACTTTGGCATCTTTGCCTAGGGCTTCCATCATATCTTCCGCATAACCACCACCGACTTCGGCAACCTAAACCCATTGTGATACATATAGCATTAGTGGTTGCTTGAGTAGTGATTCGAGACTCCTAAGGTGTTTCGGCTACTTACGGACAGTTGCTTCTTCATTAACCACCACCACCCCTACCGCATAGGCTTACCCACCATACACTTTCGCCATCCCAACTTAACCCAATTTTGTTTGAGTTGTGAGTTGTGTCTCCTAAGGTGTTTCGGCTACTTAGGGACGGTGACCTTGAACTCCGACTCACATAACCCCATAACCTCCACTTCCGCATTGCCTACTCGCATAACCCATCATTGCATTTCCATAATCCCATTGAGCTTCCACAACACCACCACTGCATTCCCTACCACCATTTGACATTTGTCATTTGAGACTTTGAGTTCGCGGTTTTTCCGTTTCCTACGGTGTTTCGGATACTTAGGGACGAGTCTCCATCATCTTGGTATCTACATCAAGAACACCGCCACTCATCATCTCCACGAGGTCATCGACCACTTCACCATCATCTGTCCGTGGCTTACAAACGAGAAACCCTCGACGGTAACCTCCATATCATCTTGGTATCATGGTATCCCTCAATTGTATATTCCCTTGCCATTGCATTAATAACCCCTAGCCTATTTTGCGTCACTTTCCTATCGAGACTAGCCATTTGAGTATTGCTAGCAACGTTATTTGTGCACATTAGTGATCATCGATCTACACCATTCATTGCATACATACCACATCATATTGTTATCATATCATCTTGTGTGCCACAAGTTTGTTCCCGCATATACACAATTGCTATCTTGGTTTTTCCATTGTGCAAAAGTGGCCATACACAAAAAAAGAATAAGCCCTTTAACAAAAGAGAAAGAGCAAAGAAGCTTCTAAGCAAGAGCCATAGCATCATACCACATTGCATATAAGATTGTCATATCCGATCATCATGGATCATAGCACCGGAACATACATACATAGCATACTTGGGATAGAAAGTTCATACATTTTGCATCTTATAGGTTGTGCACAAGTGTCGTATCTGCCTATTGAGAAATCGTGCTAGTTTCTCTCTTGAGTTGTGCAACACGAGCGTTTTCTGTGGATTCCACATTTTGTGCTCATTCCTTGGTTGCACGACCCCATTTATCTATCCGTGCGTGTGTTTCCATGTGCCACCCATATTTCTATTGGTCTACTTATTATATTTGTGAATTTGTGAATCTTTTTCAACATTATTCACCCTTGCTAACATTTTGCATCAAATTTTTGTGCCACTATCCTCACCGAGCTCCACCATAAGCGTTATTTGTGTAGGTGTGAGAAACCGACAAGAATTGGTACCAAGTGTGCTATTTCCTTGTACATCATTGAGTGATCATTGATCCATCTTCAACATCGGTCAAGGTACATTTGGTATAGTTATTCTCCTTTCTCCACTCTTATTTGCTCGAGTATTGTGATGGATAGGCAAGGCATTTCATCTCCGGTCTTCGACAACAACGACGGCGTGAACAAATACATCACCAAAGTGTCAATCTTTGATCTACAACGACAAAAGCAAGGTGCACAATCAAGATTGCGAGAGCGCATCGAGATCCTCCATCAACATTCGCCACTCTGAAGAAAGGAAAAGGGACAACATCGACAACAAGCTTTTCGCAGAAAAGGAGGAGCAAGATGCAAGGATGGAGGAGATTTGGACCTTGTTGATCAACTGTTCTTCCCCTTCATCATCCTCAGGGCGACGACATTCAAGTCACAAGTCTTCGGAGCGCAAAAAAGATGCAAGCGCAAGTCGTCCACGTCCACATCTCCATGGCGACCACCATCACGTTCATGATCCACAATGTCATGAACAGCAAGTCACCTCCAAGCATCACGTGCACGACGACGATGAACACCATCGAGCTCAAGCACGACAACGACACCATCATCATGAAGATGCTCGCCAAGCGCAAATGCACAAGTCCCAACAAGCCCTACTTCACGCCAAGGCCAACCTTCATGAGCATTAGAGAAGACCGCGAGACAAGCACAACCAAGATGGCGCTACGGCTACAACAACCACTTCGGCATGTTCGCCAAGTGCTATCAAGGCATCTTCGCCTTCGGACGTACGGCATCTTCGCCTACTTCCCATGAGTTCGCCTACATCGACATCTTCACCAATGAGGTGACCAATTATAAGCGAGGGTGACACTTCCATCTTCGGAAGCCCCTCAAGGAAGATGGCCGAGCATGGGAATTTCCCTTCGATCATGGAGATGAGCTACGAGGTGCCACATAATATGGGCCTTCAACAACAAGACGGTGACAAGAAAGTTGAGCAAGGGCAATCCCCTTCGACCATGACGACGAGCATGAGCCTCTTCAACTACATGAAGACGGTGCCCCAAAAGGACTCATTCTCCGAGTCAAGCTACGAGACCGCACATGAGACCATACCTTTGGTCTTAGAGGAGAGTGATGATGTGCCATCTTCGGCCTTCATCCACGGCTATGACTATGACATGATTGAGCATGGAGACATTTGCACCTACATCTCTTCGACACCCACATATGACGAGATGCCCAATTGCCATGTGAGGAGAGCCGCCACCCCACGAGTGACATGAGTGACTCCACCATATATGACATTGAGTGCATTCCCTATGAGAGGATGAGTGTGACCACCACTAGCCCCACACTTGAGAGCATGCCACAAATCCTATGTGAGGTTGAGAGCCATTTGAGTGGCTCCACTAACCATACGAGCGAGAGCATCTTTGAGGGAGTGAGTGAGCCAAAACACTTAGTGAGTGAGGTAGTTGACATGGCATGTGAGGCCACTATGATTTCTAATGACTTACCCGCTACTCGAAGTGTATTTTATTCTTTGGTGCTAGGTCTCCTACATGACGATATGCCTGCCCTCAATGAGTCCATACCTCCAATGGAGACGACGATGGCCATGGTGGACGATGATGCACCCCCCACATGGGTCCATCAAGATGAAGATGACCACGACTCGGTTTTCGACACTTCACCTACAACACATGAGCGATGCTCCAAAGGTAACATAGGTGATGGTGCTTCTCTTATCCCACTAGTGGACTATCTCACCAACGATTGTTGCATGATATTGATCCACCTATTCCCATGCTTCATGCTAGTGCGAATTCTTCATGTCATGACTTACCAATTTATGATGAATATGATGATGAGCATGTTCATTTGCCTTGTCGTGATGCTATGCTCCATAGGATATCATGTGAAAATTCTATTGGTCACATCATGTTTGACAATCCTTTAAACTTGTCATATGCTATGAGTGAGATCTCCCATATTGCATCATTTCAATCAACATAGTAGCTATGCATGCCCCATTAAAATAAATCCCATTTGCACTTATGGCATAGATTACGAGATGATGGTCATTGTCTTTTGTTTTTCATGTGATGATATTGACATGCTTCCTTTACAGGATTGGCGCAATTCATCTAATACCATGCCATGATCACAATGTTCCAAATATGCACTGTTTTGGATGTTGTCAATATTCTCCGTGTGATGTTTCCACTAATGATCATGAGGAGACCCTCATAGTTTCCTCATACATATTAGGAGATTTTGATGCATTCCATACTTTGCATGGTTCTCTTAATTGCTTGCACCATATGCATTCCACGCATAACAATGCTCTAGATATTTCCCATGATGCATTACATAATTTGAGTCTCCATTATGCTATACGTAACAACAAACCTATCAGGATGGATGACATGTTTCTATATCACGCATCTCATTTATTTGAGCATTGGATATTTTGTGCTAACCAAGAGAAACACGTGCGCATCATGATGGATGATGTGTACATATACCATGCAGACACAATTTTCCCTTTTCTTTTGTTTTGTGTAGGTACTCATGAACAACCGTCAACCTCACAATCCCATGAGTTGACGAAATGATCTCTTGAGAGCAACGACGATTTGGGATCACGTGGATTATCATTCCCACCATTCCCTTCGCGCAAGGACTACGCACATATCTTTTACTTGGCTCTCACATGAGTTTGGGCTATATATCACTTGTTACTTTATGTCCATTGTATCTTGTTCACATTGCATGTTATTCCTCTTTACTTGATTTTGCCATGCAATTGTGACCCTTGCTTGCATCTACAAATGATTCACCATTATGCTACTCCTATGTGTATTTGCATGCTTGGTGGAGATCCTTGTTGCTATTGCCATGTTTATCATGTGCCTCATGCTATTGTTGCTTGTTGTGTTGGGAGAGTCATGATGTCCCATTACTATTCACATATGGCCTCTCGCCAATACATCGATGATATTTTGCTCATATCTTGCCTTCATGCTTGTGATATGTCTTGTGCATTTTACATACCCACTATTTGCACACATGACATGATTGCCATGATTCCCTCTAGTACGTTGCATCTTTGCACTACTAGCTCGCACCACTCGATCGCTATGATTGCTTGCTTTGTCGCATCACCCGTGTTCCATTCTTACTTGCTTTCTTGGGTAGATGACATATATGTTCATGCCTCTCACTTGATTTGTCTTGATCATTGTCTCTTGTCTCCATTAGTGCCATCTCTCATATACCCTTGCATTGAGTGCCAACTTGCTATGCTTATTGATCGTGGAGACTTGTACATATTACTTGTGATGCATGCTTGTTTGATTGGGCCTATTGTATTTGGTTGTTCTCGCATCATATGCCTCCATAATATGAAATGCTCCCTTGTCCTTTATTATGATGAGCATGCTGGATACACTTGTTGGGTATCTTACCACACGAATGATAGGTTTTGCACTTCCATTAACCTCATTTGTTTTTCCGAGTGTTTGTCTTGTTCTTTCGTTTTGAAGGATTGACAAGGTGGTACCATAACGAGACATATTGGTTATGTGAAGGCATACAAGATGCGCAACTCCAACATCCTTGAGACATTTCTAAAGGTGAACTCCTTCCATTTGAGCCATCCTCAAATATGCATATTGGACGGGTCACTCTTTCATTATTGTCTCCTTCTTGTTGTCTACATGATACATCTCGCGAACGGAGGAGCGACATTGGAGATTGGCTCTATGGACCTTCAAAATGAGGAGCGCTCAGACTTATTGGATGCACCTTCGAACCTCCACTCATGCCACAACATCGAGCTTTGGTACACCAACACCTCCATATTTGTTGATTGTGCTCACACATGTCATGCTCGATGGACATATCATACACATGACAAATTTGCATCTTATGCATGGATTGACTCACATTATGATTGCCTTGTTGCATCTTGTATTCCCATGTCATCCATGATATATGAGCTTGTGCATTTCCTTAGCAAATTTGTTGTGATCTTCCTTGATGGCATATTCTTACATCATGATCATATTGCCCACCATAAATTGCATGATCACATAGTCACATTGAGCACCAATTACCATGTTCATGCTTTTGATAAACCGTCCCATTATGACATCATTTTGCATAATGGTTGCATCGATCACATTCACAATACATTTGTGTGCACAATGAATGCTTTTGCCCCCATGAATGCTTTACATCTCATTCCACATCATCTTTCTAAGCTTCATGTGCTTTGTCCCGAACAATCTTGCCTCACGGACTCATTCTTACATGATGGACACTTTGTGTGCGCAAACCATTGTATTTCTGAGTGTCGTTTGTGTTTGCTCTTTTTGCATGTATATTCCTCTAGCGACACCTGGGAGTACTTGGATTGCTCCAGGACTTCCACTTCGTCCAACCACAAGTCCGTCCAGGACAACCATTTCCATGGTGATGAGGATCACGATCCAAGGTCGGATCTTTCCCAAGGGGGGGGGGATGATGCGGAGCATCCCACATTCATCCCCATGTACACTCCGACTACTCTACAAGCCCCAAGGATACATAAGATGAGACGTCGACTATACACCATTGGACACAAGGTGAAATCGCTCCTCTTTGAACCATCACTTTCCATATGTGATACATGGCTACTACATCAAATATATGTGCAATGCATGACAGGAACAAAGAGGAAGACCATGGACAAGACAGCGAGGACACCAAGTACAACGAACTACCAAAGAAGCTCCAGCAAGCGGACGTCTGGCCTCCACCGGACGACCGGCGCCTGAAGCACAGCCAATGCCAGCTACAAAACCTCCCAGCGAGCGGACGGCCGACCCCCACCGGACGACCGGTAATATTAACGGAAGTCCGAATAGATCAGACGTCCGGTGCCTCTTCACAGAACGTCTTCAGCGGACGTCCGGTGACTAGTGGACGACCGATCCCTCCTAAGCCACCGGATGACCAGTACCTTCCTGTGCACAGCCAGGCCTTTGGCCTTGTATCCCTCTCCCACTTACCCCTTCGTGGCTCTAGACTATATATACTTCTCCACCCCCACCATTTGAGGGTTAGCGTTGTGTTAGCTCATATGTGAGATAGAGCTTCGCTCATTCATCCGGATAGGACTCTCCTTTGTGTGGATGGCAAGTTTGGCGTCCGGATGTATGATTTCCTTTCTCTGTAAATCGACTCTGTACAACCCTAGGCCCCTCCGATGTCTATATAAACCGGAGCGTTTAGTCCGTAGAGGCTATCAGAACTCATATAGGCTAGACAGCTAGGGTTTGGCCATTACGATCTCGAGGTAGATTGACTCTTGTAACCCCGATACTCATCAAAGTCAATCAAGCAGGAAGTAGGGTATTGTCGGCGTCCTGGGAACGGGGGTACCCATACTTGCCTGCCTGCGGCTCAGGGTAGGTACGACCCATCTTCATTAACAAACACTAAAGACCCTTGCGAGGGGCCAAGCCTCGCGAGGGGGGACGACACGAGATCTCCTCAGGGGCAGCCTCACTGGGCTGGCTCCCGAGGAGTGGAGAGATCAAGGCGGGGGGCACCTCGTGAGTTTTCCGTGACATGAGCCATGACGACCAAGGCCAGGCGGGCGGCAGGAAAGCACCAGCGCGCGCAGAGTACTGGTTGCCTCTTTGGTGCTAAATAGGGAGGAACAGGCGAGGAGTCCTGAGGCATCAGGCAAAGGTTTCCATATTGGTGCAACGAGACCAAGACCAGCAGGACGGCCGGACGGAGGTCATCACGGAGCCCACGACGGCGTCACCACCACAGCCTTTGGCAGGCGAAGACCACCTTTTGTCAGGATAACTTGTACTAGTTGTCCTCCTTCCGATTGACCGTTCTTCCCGCCTAAACATTTCGGAAGAGGACCAGAGCCTCTATAAATAGGGCTAGCCACCACCGTAGTCAGGGATAAGCTCATCTGGAGACGAAGCATTGATGCGGAGCATCCTACGGTCATCCCCATGGACCTACCATCGTCTCACGAAGTGCCAAGAGGACCTATGACTCGAGCTAGAGCTAGAACTCTCGAGACCGAGGTGACTTCTCTCCTTAGTTATATTACATATGATTCTCTCGAGACATGGCTACTACCTAGATCCGAGATGTTGTGCATGATTAGGTACCAAGAGGACCCTCCCGAAGATGCACGTGAAGACGGACAAGCCCGCAAGTTAATGGATGAAGAGAACCAACGGAAGGAGTCAAGAACAACTCCCAGGCCCTGGACATCCGACCATGAGCCCGGACATCCGTCCCCTACAGGTGTCACCTGCAGCAACGTACTAGCGGCCAATTGTATAGGGCCCGGACATCCGGCGACCATCCCAGACATCCGGCCCCGACCCAGAAATCCGGCCTCCCGCCCGGATATCCGAACACCACCGATCCAGAAGGCAGCAAGGCCAACCTCTCCAGCCCGGACATTCGGCCACTCCAGCCCGGACATCCGGCACTCCGCGAATGCCCAGACATCCGGCCCGTAGCCCGGACGCCCGACCTCCCCTGTCTGCGCACAGTGTAAGGGCCCGAGGCCCGTGTACCCCTTCGCCCACCTAGACTATGTATACTCTTCTCCTACCTACGTTTTAGGGTTAGCAAAGTAGTAGCTCATTTAGAGACAGAGCTTTGCTCATCCACGTCGGATCTACTCCTTGAGAGAGACCGCGGCCCCTCTTCGGAGAAGATCCCTTTGAATTCAAGACCTCCTTGCGGAGAAGACCCCCATCAAGACCTCCTCACGGAGAAGACTGGTTACCATTTGTATCGTCCTTTGTTGATCATGCATCTAGTATCTCCTCTCGTGGTTCGAGGATCTAGCACATGTGTGACTTAATCTTGTTGGTTTGAGTGTTTCTCTTTGTGCCCCTTTGTGATTTCCCCTTGTGTTCTTAGTGTTCATCGTGGGATCCGCTCCTTTCATGAAAGATCAGCCACCTAGGGTTCCACCCTACATCATCTTGGTATCAGAGCCAAGTTGATCACGATTCCGGAGCCTCCCCGTTGTGTTTTCTAGCTTGTTTTGTTGATCTTGTCCCTAATTCAAAAATTCCCCACAAAAATAGCCCCCAATTTGTTTTTGTGATTTTGTTTGTGTGATGAAGTTTTGTTGGATTTGATCCACGAATTTCATGTGTTGTAGGTAGATCTAGCTTTCCATCCACTTTTTCCCAATTTCCACCCACAAATTTCTCTGAATTTTGCCTGGATTTCACCTCTCCACACAAAGTTCATCGATTTCGTCCACGGATCCACAACCCAGACATCCGCCCCGACAGCGTGGACATCCGGCCATCAAGCCTGGACATCAGGCCCATGGCAGCATCACTTCCTTTCCACCGCCCGTTTTCCGTCCATATTTCGCCAACTTTTGTTCCGGTGCCCACATACACTTCTGCATAGCACCACCATATACCACATACACCACCATCACTTTCCACTACCAACTCTGACAATTTTGTCACGTTTTGATTTGAGAATTTGAGTTGCGGTTCCATGTCCTATTGTGTTTCGGCTATTGAGGGACGGTTCGACATCGACATCACCGCCGCTCATCTTCGCCACGAACGCGTCATCAACAATGACCACTTCACCATTTTTGACACCGTTAACCGTTTCATGCTTACAAACAACCAACGAACGGTAACCTCATCTTGGTATAGTGATACATCATTCTTGCAATTATATTGATAGCCATCATCGCCTTACTCCATTGCGTCGCTTACCATCGAGACTAGCCTTTGAGCATTGCCGGCAATGTGGCTTGTACACATTAGTGATCATACTTCCCATAGCATACATATATCATTGGTGCATATCTTGGTATCATCTTTGTGTCACAAGGTTGTCATCGCATACACAATTGTTATCTTGGTTTGTCAAGCATTGCATGAGAAAAGAGCTTAGACAACAAAGAACCAAACAAGCTTGTAAGCAAAAGGGAAAGATAAGCAAAGAGCTTTTAAGCAAGAACCATAGCATCATGCAACATTAAGATTGTCATACTAGATCATCTTGGATTATATCATGGAAACACCGTACATAGAGTATAATTGGGATAGAAGTTGTTGCATTTTTACTTAGTAGGTTGTGAACAAGTCTTCGTATCCACCTATTGTGCAATCATGCTAGCGTCTCTCTAGTGTTGTGCAACAAGAGCATTTTCATAGATTCCACATTTTAGCTCATCCTTGGTTGCACGACCCCACTTATCTCTTTGTGTATGTGTGTTTCCGTGTACCTTATTTTGCTTGGTTTACTTGTTGCATTGCAAAGTTGTGAATCTTTTTAAACATTATTGAAGCTCACTAACAATTGCATCAAATTTTGTGCCACCATCCTAACCAAGCTCAACCATAAGCTTTTACTTGTGTAGGTGTGAGAAACCGACAAGAATTCGTACCAATTGTGCTATTTCCTTGTTCCTCATTGGAGTGATCTTTGATCCATCTTCAACATCGGTCAAGGTACATTTCATATAAGTTTTTCTCCTTCTCCCACTAACATATTTCTCTTGGAATGATGGACGATGACACAAACTCCTATGTAACAAAGAGCCACCTCTTTGGTGCACAACGTGCTTTGCATCAAGAGCAACAAGCAATGAGTGAACGTATCGACAACCTCGCCACCGACTTGCGACTTTCCGAGCAACGCACAAGAGACTACTTCGACCATAAGCTCGACGAACACAAGCAAGAGAACGATGCAAGAATGGATGAGATTCGTGCTTTGTTGCTCAACCGCTCTTCTTCCACTTCGTCCTCATCAAGACGGAGCCGCTCAAGTCGACACTCCGACTACACCATTTCCGGATCAAGTACACTGACATCAAACACTCTTCGTCATGCCGTGCGCCAACATCGTCAAGCCAACCGCAACCCTCTACATGACAAAAACTCTCAAGAACAACGACATTGTCAAAACCAAGCTACCTTTGCGCAAGCACGAGAACGGCAACGACAATGCCAACACGAAGAGGAAGAGCGTGCGTGTCTACACCAAGAAGCACAAGATGCTGAGGCACAATGTCAAGAGAAACAATTGCGAGATGATCAAGAACTTGAGGCGCAACAAGCCCTCCGAGAATCAAGTCGAGTTGTAGCCAACCGAGGCCGACAAGCTCGTGAACATGAAGAAGCACTTCGCAAAGAAGTTCACGAACGCATATATCAAGCTCGCGTGCAACGTCAAGCTCGACAAGTTCCTCCACAAACTCGCCAAGAACATCAAGTTGAACAAGAGCAAGAAGACAATGGAAATCCTCCACGGCAAGAGCAAGTCGTGAGAGACGATCCTCCTCGTCAAGGACGTCATCGTCCCGGACCCGAACACAATGAAGAGCAACGCTATGGCAAGCTAAAGTCCACCATGCCTAAGTTCAATGGAAGCAATGATCCCGAAGAGTATCTTTCATGGGCATTGAAGGTCGACAAAATCTCTCTCTTACTATGAAGAAGAGAAGAAGATCGCGATGGCATCCCTTGAGTTCCAAGACTATGTCCTCATTTGGTGGGAACAAGTCATTGAGCGTCGAGAGGCCAAAGGTGAACCACCCATCATTACTTGGGCGCAAATGAAGGATGTCATGAGAGCACGCTTCGTGCCTACCTACTACAACCGCGGAGTCTTCAAGAAACTCCAACTACTCAAGCAAGGAACCAAGAGCATTGAAGAGTACTACAAGGAAATGGAGATTGCAATGATACGAGCCAATGTCACGGAAGATGATGAGCAAACTATGGCATGTTTCTTGAATGGACTCAATCATCCCATCAAGAAGATCAATGACTTCCAACCATACTTGAACTTCATCGAGCTAGTGCATCAAGCTACCAAAGCGGAACGTCAAGTGCAAGATGACTTCAAGTATGCAAAGTTCTCATCCAAGTCCTATGGTTTCTCCAACACCCAAGCTTCAACGACTCCAACACCTTCTACATCAACCAAGCCTTCTACAAGCAACAATGACAAGTCGAGTTACAAGAAATCTTCGACAACCTCAAGTCATCGTCCTACAACAAGCAACTTCAAGCCGAGAGCTTCATCATCATCTACCCCAATCGATGAGACCATCAAGACAAGTTCCTTAAAATGCTTCACATGCGGTGGCCGAGGCCAGATGTCCTTTGAGTGTACCAACAAGCGGACAATGATCCTCAACGACGATGGTACATATGACTCCATGAGTGAAAGAGAAACAGAAGCACTTGAGCAAGTCTCCATGCACCGGCAAGTGAACAATGAAGAGGAACAAGTCTTTTGTGATGAAGATTCAAGTCCCGCTCTTGTTGTCTCCAAGGTCTTGACACTTCAACATCACCAAGAAGAAGACCAAAGATGCCACATATTCCATACCAAGGCCGGCATCAATGGAAGGCCCGTCAAGGTCATCATCGATGGAGGGAGTTTTCATAACCTAGCAAGTGAAGAACTTTGCTCCAAGCTCCAATTGCCTAAGACGAAGCACCCACATCCCTACAAAGTTCAATGGCTAAGCGAATCCGGCACTATTCAAGTCGAGCATAGAGTGCAAGTCTCCTTCAAAATCAGAGCTTATGAAGACACTTTGGAGTGTGATGTCATTCCAATGACCGTTTGCTACCTTCTTCTTGGTCGACCATGGAAATTTGATAGAGGTGTCATCCACAACGGCCGAATGAACCACTACATCTTCAATATGAAAGGAAAGGAGTACGTACTTTGCCCTATGTCTCCAAGCCAAGTGATCACCGACAAGCAAGCCACCCATCGTGGAGAGAATAGTGAGAGAGCGAACAAACAAAAAGAGAGTGAGCGCCACAAGCCCAAATTGAGTGCCTCCACGATGAGAGACAAGAAGAACTTAGTTCTATTTGCCACCAAAAGTGAGATAAGAGGAGTGTGTGAGAACACATCTAGTGTCCTACACTATGTACTTTTGTGCAAGGACAAGACACCAAAAGCTAACACCTCTCACACTCTACCTTTAGTGTTGTTTTCTGTTTTGCACGAATTCCAAGATGTTTTCCCCGACGAGCTACCTCTAGGACTACCTCCACTACGAGGCATCGAGCACCGCATCGACCTCATCCCTGGAGCACCACTTCCGAACAAAGCTCCCTACCGCGTCAACCCTGAAGAAACCAAAGAAATACAAAGGCAAGTAAAGCATCTCATACACCAGGGACATGTGCGCGAAAGTTTGAGTCCTTGTGCCGTTTCGGTCATTCTTGTTCCAAAATGAGATGGTAGCTTTCACATGTGTTCCGATTGTAGACCTATCAATGCTATTACCGTTCGCTATAGGTATCCCATTCCACGCCTTGATGATATGTTTGATGAACTTAGTGGTGCCACTATCTTTTCAAAAATTGATCTTAAAAGTGGTTACTATCAAATCCTCATACAAGAGGGTGATGAATGGAAAACTGCTTTCAAAACAATGTTTGGTTTGTATGAGTGATTAGTCATGCCTATGGGGTTATCAGAAGCACCAGTACTTTTATGCGTCTTATGAATCATGTCTTTCGCCATTACATTGGTGAGTTTTTTTTTGGTCTACTTCGATGATATCCTTGTTTATAGCAAATCTCTTAAAGGTCATGTCACCCATGTTCGAACCGTTTTGCAAACTCTTCGAAAAGAGCATCTCTATACTAACATGGAAAAGTGCCTTTTTGGCCTTAATAAGCTCGTTTTCTTGGGTTTTGTAGTTCCCTCTAAGGGTGTTCATGTTGATGACTCTAAGATCAATGCTATTAAAACTTGGCCACAACCAACCAACTTGCATCAAATGCGTAGCTTCCTTGGTTTAGCCGGTTTCTACCATAGATTTGTCAAGGACTTTAGCACCATTGCTTCACTTCTGCATGCTTTGAGCAAGAAAAATGTGCCTTTTGTTTGGGGACCATCCCAAGACACCGCTTTCAATGAGCTTAAGAATTTGCTTACTCATGCTCCCGTACTTGCATTACCCAACTTTGATAAACCCTTTGAAATTCATTGTGATGCTAGTTGTAATGGAATAGGAGGTGTGTTAACGCAAGAGAAGCGCCCGATAGCTTACTTTAGTGATAAACTTTCCAGAGCGCAACTCAATTACCCCATCTATGACAAAGAGTTATGTGCTTTAGTGCGAGTTTTGTATGAATGGGAACATTATCTTCGCCCTCATGAATTTATCATTCATACCAATCATGAAATGCTTAAATACCTTAAGGGTCAAACTAAATTGACCAAGCGTCATGCTAAATGGAGTAAATTCATTGAGTCTTTTCTTATGTCATCAAGTACATCAAAGGTAAGTAAAATGTTGTGGCAGACGCTCTTTCCAGCATATGCATGCTTCTTACTCAACTTCAATTGGATGTCATTGGCTTTGAGCACATAAAATACTTGTATGCGCATGATCCCACTTTTGCTACTCCTTATGCCAAATGTTTGACACATACATCTTGGGAACACTATTACATCACAGATGGATATCTCATGAGAGCTAACAAGCTTTGCATCCCAGAGTCTTCTCTTCATTTGTTGCTTTTGCAGGAATCTCATGGAGGAGGACTAATGGGACATTTTGGACGCGACAAGACTTTTGCTACGCTCTCCAAGAACTATTATTGGCCCAAGATGTTTCGCGAAGTCAACCGCTTCACCAACCGATGCTCTACATGTCGCAAAGCTAAGTCTAAAGCTCAATCCCATGGACTTTATATGCCTCTCCCAATTCCATATCAACCATGGGAAGACATTAGCACGGATTTTGTACTTGGATTGCCTAGAACTAGAAATGGAAAGGATTTGGCATTCGTTGTTGTGGATCGATTCTCTAAGATGGCACATTTCATTCCTTGCAACAAGATTGACGATGCTTCACATGCTGCCAATATCTTTTGTAGGGAAATCTTACGACTACATGGAGTGCCAAAGACGATTGTCTCGGACCGCGACGTCAAGTTCTTGAGTTACTTTTGGAAGACCCTATGCGCCAACCTCGGAATCAAGCTACTCTTCTCCATGGCTTACCATCCTCAAACTGACGGCCAAATGGAGGTGACCAACCGCACACTCTCCGCTATACTTCGAGTGCTAATCAATAAGAACATCAAGGAGTGGGAGGAGTGTCTACCTATCGCCGAGTTCGCCTACAATCGCACAAGACACTCAACTACCGACAAGTACCCCTTCGAGGTCGTCTACGGATTCAACCCATTGTCCCTTTTGGACATTCTCCCTCTACCACTACAAGAGTGCATCAATATGGACGCAAGTGCACGTGTGAACATCTCAAGAAGGTGCATGAAGATACAAGGCACACCATCGAGCGCCAAGTACAATGACTTGCGACGAAGCGCAACATCAACAAGCACCCCATGATGTTCAACATTGGAGATCTTGTGTGGCTACACCTTCGCAAGGACCGCTTCCCCCACGAGCGCATGTCCAAACTTCGACCACGAGCGGATGGACCTTTCAAGGTGCTTGAACGCTACAACAACAATGCCTACAAGATCGACATTCCACGCGACAAGTACTCCGTGAGAGACATCTTCAATGTCAATGATCTCTTTACCTACCATGGTGATGAAGATTTCGATCCGATGTCGGATCTTCCCCCAGGGAGGGGAGATGATGCGGAGCACCCTACGTTCATCCCCATGGACCTACCATCGTCTCACGAAGTGCCAAGAGTACCTATGACTCGAGCTAGAGCTAGAGCTCTCGAGACCGAGGTGACTTCTCTCCTTAGTGATGTTACATATGATCCTCTCGAGACAGGAAACTACCTAAATCCGAGATGTTGTGCATGATCAGGTACCAAGAGGACCCTCCCGAAGATGCATGTGAAGACGGACAAGCCCCCAAGTTCATGGCTGAAGAGAACCGACTCCCAGGCCTCAAAAATCCGGCCATGACACTGGACATCCGGCCTGAAGGAAATATGCCCTAGAGGAAAAAATAATGTTATTATTTATTTCCTTATTTCATGATAAATGTTTATTATTCATGCTAGAATTGTATTAACCGGAAACATAATACATGTGTGAATGCATAGGCAAACAGAGTGTCACTAGTATGCCTCTACTTGACTAGCTCATTGATTAAAGATGGTTATGTTTCCTTACCATAGACAAGAGTTGTCATTTGATAAACGGGATCACATCATTAGGAGAATGATGTGTTTGACTTGACCCATTCTGTTAGCTTAGCACTTGATCATTTTAGTTTACTATTATTGCTTTCTTCATGACTTATACATGTTCCTATGACTACGAGATTATGCAACTCCCGATTACCGGAGGAACACTTTGTGTGCTACCAAACATCATAACATAACTGGTGATTATAAAGGTGCTCTACAGGTGTCTCTAATGGTACTTGTTGAGTTGGCGTAGATCGAGATTCGGATTTGTCACTCCGATTGTCGGAGAGGTATCTCTGGGCCCTCTCGGTAGTGCACATCACTATAAGCCTTGCAAGCAATGCAACTAATGTGTTAGTTGCGGGATGATGCATTACAGAAACGAGTAAAGACACATGCCGGTAACGACATTGAACTAGGTATTGAGATACCGACGATCGAATCTCGGGCAAGTAACATACTGATGACAAAGGGGACAATGTATGTTGTTATGCGGATTGACCGATAAAGATCTAAATAGAATATGTAGGAGCCAATATGAACATCCAGGTTCCGCTGTTGGTTATTGACCGGAGACGTGTCTCGGTCATGTCTACATAGTTCTCGAACCCGTAGGGTCCGCACGCTTAACGTTCGCTGATGATCGATATTATGAGTTTATGTGATTTGATGTACCGAAGGTAGTTCGGAGTCCCGGATGAGATCGGGGACATGACGAGGAGTCTCGAAATGGTCGAGACGTAAAGATGGATATATTGGACGACTATATTCGGACATCGGAAAGGTTCCGAGTGATTCAGGTATTTTTCGTAGTACCGAGGAGTTACGGGAATACGAGGAAAAAGTATTGGGCCTCATGGGCCAAGTGGTGGAAGAGAGGAGGCAGGGCGCGCGACCCCCCTAGCCCAAACCGAATTGGACTAGGGGGCCGGCCCCCCTTTCCTCCTTTCCTCCTTTCCACCCTCTCCTTCCTTCTCCCCTTCCCCCTTCCTTTCCTCCTCCTAGTAGGAGTAGGAAAGGGGAGTTCTACTCCTACTAGGAGGAGGAGGACTCCTCCTGGTGCGCCCTATAGGGGCTGGCCGGCCACCCCCTTGCTCCTTTATATGGGCAGGGGGCACTCTAGAACACAAAATTTGATCATTGATCCCTTAGCCGTGTGCGTTGCCCCCTCCACCATAATCCACCTCGACCATATCGTAAAGGTGCTTTGGCGAAGTCCTGCATCGGTAGCAACATCATCACCGTCATCACGCCATTGTGCTGACAGAACTCTTCTGTGAAGCTCTGCTAGATTGGAGTTCGTGGGACGTCATTGAGCTGAACGTGTGCTGAACTCGAAGGTGCCGTGCGCTCGGTACTTGGATCGGTCGGATCGTGAAGACGTTCGACTACATCAATCGCGTTCTCATAACGCTTCCGCTTATGGTCTACGAGGGTATGTGGACGATACTCTTCCCTCTCATTGCTATGCATCACCATGATCTTGCGTGTGCGTAGGATTTTTTTTTGAAATTACTACGTTCCCCAACAGTGGCATCCGAGCCAGGTTTATGCATAGATGTTATATGCACGAGTAGAACAAAAGTGAGTTGTGGGCGATACAAGTCATACTACTTACCAGCATGTCATACTTTGGTTCGGCGGTATTGTTGGATGAAGCAGCCCGAACTGACATTACGCGTACGCGTACGCTTACGCGAGACTGGTTCTACCGACGTGCTTCGCACACAGGTGGCTGGCGGGTGTCAGTTTCTCCAACTTTAGTTGAACCGAGTGTGACTACGCCCGGTCCTTGTTGAAGGTTAAAACAACACTAACTTGACGAAATATCGTTGTGGTTTTGATGCGTACGTAAAAACAGTTCTTGCTCAGCCCATAGCAGCCACGTAAAACTTGCAACAACAAATTAGAGGACGTCTAACCTGTTTTTGCAGGGCATGTTGTGATGTGATATGGTCAAGACATGATGCTAAATTTTATTGTACGAGATGATCATGTTTTGTAACACAGTTATCGGCAACTGGCAGGAGCCATATGGTTGTCGATTTATTGTATGGAATTCAATCGCCATGTAATTGCTTTACTTTATCACAAAGCGTTAGCGATAGTCGTGGAGGCAATAGTTGGCGTGATGACAACGATGTTTCGATGGAGATCAAGGTGTCAAGCTGGTGACGATGGTGATCATGATGGTGCTTTGGAGATGGAGATCAAAGGCACAAGATGATGATGGCCATATCCTATCACTTATATTGATTGCATGTGATGTTTATCCTTTATGCATCTTATTCTGCTTGCTTGACAGTAGCATTATAAGATGATCTCTCACTAAAATTCAAGGTACAAGTGTTCTCCCTGAGTATGCACCATTGCCAAAGTTCGTCGTGCCGAGACACTACGTGATGATCGGGTGTGATAAGTGAAGGAAATATGCCCTAGAGGCAATAATAAAGTTATTATTTATTTCCTTATATCATGGTAAATGTTTATTATTCATTCTAGAATTATATTAACCGGAAACATAATATATATGTGAATACATAGACAAACAGAGTGTCACTAGTATGCCTCTACTTAACTAGCTCGTTGATCAAAGATGGTTATGTTTCCTAACCATAGACATGAGTTGTCATTTGATTAACGGGATCACATCATTAGGAGAATGATGTGATTGACTCGACCCATTCCGTTAGCATAGCACTTGATCGTTTAGTTTGTTGCTATTGCTTTCTTCACGACTTATACATGTTCCTATGACTATGAGATTATGCAACTCCCGTTTATCGGAGGAACACTTTGTGTGCTACCAAACGTCACAACGTAACTGGGTGATTATAAAGGTGCTCTATAGGTGTCTCCGAAAGTACTTGTTGGGTTGGCGTATTTCGAGATTAGGATTTGTCACTCCGACTGTCAGAGAGGTATCTCTGGGCCCTCTCGGTAATGCACATCACTTAATCCTTGCAAGAATTGCAACTAATGAGTTAGTTGCGGGATGATGTATTACAGAATGAGTAAAAAGACTTGCCGGTAACGAGATTAAACTAGGTATTGAGATACCGACGATCAAATCTCGGGCAAGTAACATACCGATGACAAAGGGAACAACGTATGTTGTTATGTGGTCTGACCGGTAAAGATCTTCGTAGAATATGTGGGAGCCAATATGAGCATCCAGGTTCCGCTATTGGTTATTGACCGGAGATGTGTCTCGGTCATGTCTACATTGTTCTCGAACCTGTAGGGTCCGCACGCTTAAGGTTTCGATGACAGTTATATTATGAGTTTATGAGTTTTGATGTACCGAAGGAGTTCAGAGTCCCGGATGAGATCGGGGACATGACGAGGAGTCTTGAAATGGTCGAGACATAAAGATCGATATATTGGTGACTATATTCGGACATCGGAAAGGTTCCGAGTGATTCGGGTATTTTCAGAGTACCCGAGAGTTACGGGAATTCGCCGGGGAGTATATGGGCCTTATTGGGCCATACGGGAGTAGAAGAGAGAGGCCAAAAGGAAGGAGGCGCGCCCCCCCCCCTCTGGTCTGAATTGGACAAGGGGTGCAGCCCACTTTTCGTTGCTCCTCTCCCCCTCTTTCCTTCTCTCCTACTCCAACAAGGGAAGGAGGAGTCCTACTCCCGGTGGGAGTAGGACTCCCCCTTGGCGCGCCCTCCTCCTAGGCCTCCCCCCTCCCCCCTTGCTCCTTTATATACGGGGGCAGGGGGCACCCCATAGACACAACAATTGATCATTGATCTCTTAGCCGTGTGTGGTGCCCCACTCCACCATAATCTTTTATAATATTGTAGTGGTGCTTAGGCGAAGCCCTGCGACGGTAGAACATCAAGATCGTCACCATGTCGTCGTGCTGACGGAACTCTTCCCCGACATTCTGCTGGATCGGAGTCCGGGGATCGTCATTGAGCTGAACGTGTGCTAGAACTCTGAGGTGCCGTAGTTTCGCTGCTTGATCGGTCGGGCCATGAAGACGTACGACTACATCAACCGCGTTGTGCTAACGCTTCCGCTTTCAGTCTATGAGGGTAGGTAGACAACGCTCTCCTCTCTTATTGCTATGTATCACCATGATCTTGCTTGTGCGTAGGATTTTTTTTAAATTACTACATTCCCCAATAGTGGTATCAGAGCCAGGTTTTATGCGTTGATGTTATATGCACGAGTAGAACACAAGTGAGTTGTGGGCGATATAAGTCATACTGCTTACCAGCATGTCATATATTGGTTCGGCGGTATTGTTGGATGAAGCGTCCTGGACCGACATTACGCGTACGCTTACGCGAGACTGGTTCTACCAACGTGCTTTACACACAGGTTGCTGGCGGGTGTCAGTTTCTCCAACTTTAGTTGAACCAAGTGGGGCTACGCCCGGTCCTTGCGAAGGTTAAAACAACATCAACTTGACAAACTATCATTGTGGTTTTGATGCGTAGGTAAGAACGGTTCTTGCTAAGCCCGTAGCAGCCACGTAAAACTTGCAACAACAAAGTAGAGGACGTCTAACTTGTTTTTGCAGGGCATGTTGTGATGTGGTATGGTCAAGACATGATGCTAAATTTTATTGTATGAGATGATCATGTTTTGTAACCAAGTTATCGGCAACTGGCTGGAGCCATTTGGTTGTCGCTTTATTGTATGCAATGCAATCGCCATGTAATGCTTTACTTTATCAGTAAGCGGTAGCGATAGTCGTGGAAGCATAAGATTAGCAAGACGACAACGATGCTACGATGGAGATCAAGGTGTCGCGCCAGTGACGATGGTGATCATGAAGGTGCTTCGGAGATGGAGATCACAAGCACAAGATGATGATGGCCATATCATATCACTTATATTGATTGCATGTGATGTTTATCTTTTATGCATCTTATCTTGCTTTGATTGACGGTAGCATTATAAGATGATCTCTCACTAAATTTCAAGATAAAAGTGTTCTCCCTGAGTATGGACCGTTGCCAAAGTTCGCCGTGCCCAGACACCACGTGATGATCGGGTGTGATAAGCTCTACGTCCATCTACAACGGGTGCAAGCCAGTTTTTGCACACGCAGAATACTCAGGTTAAACTTGACGAGCCTAGCATATGCAGATATGGCCTCGGAACACTGAGACCGAAAGGTCGAGCATGAATCATATAGTAGATATGACCAACATAGTGATGTTCACCATTGAAAGCTATTCCATTTCACGTGATGATCGGTTATGGTTTAGTTGATTCGGATCTCGTGATCACTTAGATGATTAGAGGGATATCTATCTAAGTGGGAGTTCTTAAGTAATATGATTAATTGAACTTAAATTTATCATGAACTTAGTCCTGGTAGTATTAGCATATCTATGTTGTAGATCAATAGCTCGCGTTTAGCTCCCCTATTTTATTTTTGATATGTTCCTAGAGAAAACTAAGTTGAAAGATGTTAGTAGCAATGATGCGGATTGGATCCGTGATATGAGGTTTATCCTCATTGTTGCACAGAAGAATTATGTCCTTGATGCACCGCTAGGTGATAGACCTATTGCAGGAGTAGATGCAAACATCATGAACGTTTGGCTAGCTCAAGATGATGACTACTTGATAGTTTAGTGCACCATGCTTAACAGCTTAGAATCGGGACTTCAAAGACGTTTTGAACGTCATGGATCGTATGATGTTCCAGGATTTGAAGTTAATATTTCAAGCAAATACCCGAGTTGAGAGATATGAAGTCTCCAACAAGTTCTATAGGTAAAAGATGGAGGAGAATAGCTCAAGCAGTAAGCATGTGTTCAGATTGTCTGGGTACTACAATCGCTTGAATCAAGTGGGAGTTAATCTTCCAGATAAAATAGTGATTGACAGAATTCTCTAGTCACCATCACCAAGTTAGTAGAACTTCATGATGAACTATAGTATGCAAGGGATGATGAAAATGATTCCCGAGCTTTTCATGATGATGAAATCGATGAAGGTAGAAATCAAGAAAGAGAATCAAGTGTTGATGAGACCACTAGTTTCAAGAAAAGGGCAAAGGGAAAGAAAGGGAACTTTAAGAAGAACGGCAAGCAAGTTGTTGCTCAAGTGAAGAAGCCCAAGTCTAGTCCTAAGCCTGATACTAAGTGCTTCTACTGCAAAGGGACTGGTCACTAGAAGCGGAACTGCCCCAAGTATTTGGCGGATAAGAAGGATGGCAAAGTGAACAAAGGTATATTTGATATATAGATTATTGATGTGTATTTTACTAGTGTTTGTAGCAACCCCTCGGTATTTGATACTGGTTCAGCTGCTAAGAGTAGTAACTCGAAATGGGAGTTGCAGAATGAACAGAGACTAGTTAAGGGTGAAGTGACTATGTGTGTTGGAAGTGGTTCCAAGATTGATATGATCATCATCGCACACTCCCTATACTTTCGGGATTAGTGTTGAACCTAAATAAGTGTTATTTGGTGTTTGCGTTGAGCATGAATATGATTTGATCATGTTTATTGCAATACGGTTATTCATTTAAGTAAGAGAATAAATTGTTGTTCTGTTTACATGAATAAAACCTTCTATGGTCATACACCCAATGAAAATGGTTGGTTGGATCCCGATCGTGGTGATACACATTCTCATATTATTGAAGCCAAAAGACGCAAAGTTAATAAGGATAGTGCAACTTATTTTTGGCACTGCCGTTTAGGTCATATTGGTGTAAAGCGCATGACGAAAATCCATGCTGATGGGCTTTTGGAATCACTTGATTATGAATCAGTTGATGCTTGCGAACCATTCCTCATGGGAAAGATGACTAAGACTTCGTTCTCCGGAACAATGGAGCGAGCAACAGACTTGTTGGAAATCATACATACTGATGTATGCAGTCCGATGAATATTGAGGCTCGCGGCAGGTATCATTATTTTTAGATCTTCACAGATGATTTGAGCAGATATGAGTATATCTACTTGATGAAACACAAGTCTGAAACATTTGAAAATTTCAAAGAATTTCAGAGTGAAGTGGAGAATCATCGTAACAAAAATAAAAGTTTCTACGATATGATCGCAGAAGTAAAATAATTGAGTTATGAGTTTGGCCTTCAGTTAAAACAATGTGAAATAGTTTCACTATTCACGCCACCTGGAACACCACAGTGTAATGGTGTGTCCGAACGTCATAACCGTACTTTATTGGATATAGTGCAATCAATGATGTTTCTTACCGATTTACCACTACAATTGTGGGGTTGTGCATTAGAGACAACTGCATTCACGTTAAAAAGGGCACCATCTAAATCCGTTAAGATGACACCGTATGAACTGTGGTTTGGCAAGAAACCTAAGCTGTCGTTTCTTAAAGTTTGGGGTTGCGATGCTTATGTGAAAAGTTTCATCCTGATCAACTCAAACCCAAATCGGAAAAGTGCGTCTTCATAGGATACCCAAAAGTTACTGTTGGGTACACCTTCTAGCACAGATCCGAAGGCAAGATATTCGTTGCTAAGAATGGATCCTTTCTAGAGAAGGAGTTTCTCTCGAAAGAAGTGAGTGGGAGGAAAGTAGAACTTGATGAGGTAACTGTACCTGCTCCCTTATTGGAAAGTAGTTCATCACAGAAATCTGTTCCTGTGACTCCTACACCAATTAGTGAGGAAGCTAATGATGATGATCATGTAACTTCAGATCAAGTTACCACCGAACCTCGTAGGTCAACCAGAATGAAATTCGCACCAGAGTTGTACGATAATTCAGTTCCGGAGGTCATGTTACTTGACCATGACGAACCTACGAACTATGAGGAAGCGATGATGAGCCCAGATTCCGCAAAATGGCTTGAGGCCATGAAATCTGAGATGGGATCCATGTATGAGAACAAAGTGTGGACTTTGGTTGACTTGCCTGGTGATCGGCAAGCCATAGAAAATAAATGGATCTTCAAGAGGAAGACAGACGCTGATAGTAGTGTTACTATCTACAAAGCTAGACTTGTCGGAAAAAGGTTTTTGACAAAGTTCAAGGTGTTGACTACGATGAGATTTTCTCACTCGTAGCGATGCTTAAGTCTGTCCGAATCATGTTAGCAAATTGCCACATTTTATGAAATCTGGCAAATGGATGTCGAAACTACATTCCTTAATGGATTTCTTAAAGAAGAGTTGTATATGATGCAACCAAAAGGTTTTGTCAATCCTAAAGGTGCTAACAAAATATGCAAGCTCCAGCGATCCATCTATGGATTGGTGCAAGCATCTCGGAGTTGGAATATACGCTTTGATAAGTTGATCAAAACATATAGTTTTATACAGACTTGCGGTGAAGCCTGTATTTACAAGAAAGTGAGTGGGAGCACTACAACATTTTTGATAAGTATATGTGAATGACATATTGTTGATCGGAGATAATGTAGAATTATTCTACAAAGCATAAAAGAATGTTTGAAAGGAGTTTTTCAAAGAAAGACCTCAGTGAAGCTGCTTACATATTGAGCATCAAGATCTATAGAGATAGATCAAGATGCTTGATAAGTTTTTCAATGAGTACATACCTTGACAAGATTTTGAAGTTGTTCAAAATGGAACAGTCAAAGAAGGAGTTCTTACCTGTGTTACAAGGTGTGAAGTTGAGTAAGACCCAAAACCCGACCACGGCAGAAGATAGAGAGAGAATGAAAGTCATTCCCTATGCCTTAGCCATAGGTTCTATAAAGTATGCCATGTTGTGTACCAGACCTATTGTATACCCTGCCCTGAGTTTGGCAAGGGAGTACAATAGTGATCTTGGAGTAGATCACTGGACATTGGTCATAATTATCCTTAGTGGAATAAGGATATGTTTCTCGATTATGCAGGTGACAAAAGGTTCGTCGTAAAGGGTTACGTCGATACAAGTTTTGACACTGATCCAGATGACTCTAAGTCTCAATCTGGATACATATTGAAAGTGGGAGAAATTAGCTAGGGTAGCTCCGTGTAGAGCATTGTTGACAAAGAAATTTGCAAAATACGTACGGATCTGAATGTGGCAGACCCGTTGACTAAACTTCTCTCACAAGCAAAACATGATCACACCTTAGTACTCTTTGGTTGTTAATCACATAGCGATGTGAACTAGATTATTGACTCTAGTAAACCCTTTGGGTGTTGGTCACATGTCGATGTGAACTATGGGTGTTAATCACATGGTGATGTGAACTATTGGTATTAAATCACATGGCGATGTGAACTAGATTATTGACTCTAGTGCAAGTGGGAGACTGAAGGAAATATGCCCTAGAAGCAATAATAAAGTTATTATTTATTTCCTTATATCATGATAAATTTTTATTATTCATGCTAGAATTGTATTAACCGGAAACATAATACATGTGTGAATACATAGACAAACATAGTGTCACTAGTATGCCTCTACTTGCCTAGCTCGTTGATCAAAGATGGTTATGTTTCCTAACCATAGACATGAGTTGTCATTTGATTAACAGGATCACATCATTAGGAGAATGACGTGATTGACTTGACCCATTCCGTTAGCATAGCACTTGATCATTTAGTTTGTTGCTATTGCTTTATTCATGACTTATACATGTTCCTATGACTATGAGATTATGCAACTCCCATTTACCGGAGGAACACTTTGTGTGCTACCAAATGTCACAACGTAACTGGGTGATTATAAAGGTGCTCTACAGGTGTCTCCGAAAGTACTTGTTGGGTTGGCGTATTTTGAGATTAGGATTTGTCACTTCGACTGTCGGAGAGGTATCTCTGGGCCCTCTCGGTAATGCACATCACTTAATCCTTGCAAGCATTGCAACTAATGAGTTAGTTGCGGGATGTTGTATTACAAAATGAGTAAAGAGACTTGCCGGTAATGAGATTGAACTAGGTATTGAGATACGGACGATCAAATCTGGGGCAAGTAACATACCGATGACAAAGGGAACAACGTATGTTGTTATGCGGTCTGACCGATAAAGATCTTTGTAGAATATTTGGGAGACAATATGAGCATCCAGGTTCCGCTATTGGTTATTGACCGGAGACGTGTCTCGGTCATGTCTACATTGTTCTCGAACCCATAGGGTCCGCACGCTTAAAGTTTCGATGACAGTTATATTATGAGTTTATGAGTTTTGATGTACCGAAGGAGTTCGGAGTCCCGAATGAGATCGGGGACATGACGAGGAGTCTCAAAATTGTCGAGATGTAAAGATCGATATATTGGGCGACTATATTCGGACATCGGAAAGGTTCCGAGTGATTCGGGTATTTTTCGGAGTACTGGAGAGTTACGGGAATTCGTCGGGGAGTATATCGGCCTTATTCGGCCATACAGGAATAGAGGAGAGAGGCCAAAAGGAAGGAGGCGCGCGCCCCCCCTCTGGTCCGAATTGGACAAGGGCTGCAGCCCACTTTTCCCTGTTCCTCTCCCCCTCTTTCCTTCTCTCCTACTCCAACAAGGGAAGGAGGAGTCCTACTCCCGGTGGGAGTAGGACTACCCCCTTGGTGCGCCCTCCTCCTAGGCCGGCCGCCTCCCCCCTTGCTCCTTTATATACGGGGGCAGGGGGCACCCCATAGACACAACAATTGATCATTGATCTCTTAGCCGTGTGCGGTGCCCCCCTCCACCATAATCCTCGATAATATTGTAGCGGTGCTTAGGTGAAGCCCTGCGACGGTAGAACATCAAGATCGTCACCACGCCGTCGTGCTGACGGAACTCTTCCCTGACATTCTGCTGGATCGGAGTCCGGGGATCGTCATCGAGCTGAACGTGTGCTAGAACTCGGAGGTGTCGTAGTTTCGGTGCTTGATCGGTCGGGCCGTGAAGACGTACGACTATATCAACCGGGTTGTGCTAACGCTTCCGCTTTCAGTCTACGAGGGTACATAGACAACACTCTTCCCTCTCGTTGCTATGCATCACGATGATCTTGTGTGTGCGTAGGAATTTTTTTGAAATTACTATGTTCCCCAACAATAAGCTCTACGTTCACATACAACGGGTGCAAGCCAGTTTTGCACACGCAGAAACACATGGGTTAAAATTGACGAGCCTAGAATATGCAGATATGGCCTCGGAACACTAAGACCGAAAGGTCGAGCATGAATCATATAGTAGATATGATCAACATAGTGATGTTCACCATTGAAAACTACTCCATTTCACGTGATGATCGGTCATGGTTTAGTTGATATGGATCACGTGATCAGTTAGATGATTAGAGGGATGTCTATCTAAGTGGGAGTTCTTAAATATGATTAATTGAACTTTAATTTATCATGAACTTATTACCTGATAGTATTTTGCTTGTCTATGTTGTTATAGATAGATGGCCCATGCTGTTGTTTCGTTAAATTTTAATGCGTTCCTTGAGAAAGCAAAGTTGAAAGATGATGGTAGAAATTACATGGACTGCACAGAAGAATTACGTCCTGGAAGCACCGCTAGGTGCCAAACCTGCTGCAGGAGCAACGCCAGATGTTATGAACGTCTGGCAGAGAAAAGCTGATGACTACTCGATAGTTCAGTGTGGCATGCTTTACGGCTTAGAACCGGGACTTCAACGACGTTTTGAATGTCATGGAGCATATGAGATGTTCCAGGAGTTGAAGTTAATATTTCAAGCAAATGCCCGGATTGAGAGATATGAAGTCTCCAATAAGTTCTATAGCTGCAAGATGGATGAGAATAGTTCTGTCAGTGAACATATACTCAGAATGTCTGGGTACCATAACCACTTGACTCAACTGGGAGTTAATCTTCCTATTGATAGTGTCATTGACAAAGTTCTTCAATCACTGCCACCAGGCTACAAGAGTTTCGTGATGAACTATAATATGCAAGGGATGGATAAGACGATTCCCGAGCTCTTCGCAATGCTAAAAGTTGCGGAGGTAGAAATCAAGAAGGAGCATCAAGTGTTGATGGTTAAGAAGACCACCAATTTCAAGAAAAAGGGTGCAGCGAAGAAGAAAGGAAACTTCAAGAAGAATGGCAAAAAAGTTGCTGCTCAAGAGAAGAAACCCAAGTCTGGACCTAAGCCTGAGACTGAGTGCTTCTATTTCAAAGGGACTAGTGACTGGAAGCGGAACTGCCACAAGTATTTGGCGGATAAGAAGGATGGCAAGGTGAACAAAGGTATATGTGATATACATGTTATTGATGTGTACCTTACTAAAGCTCGCAGTAACACGTGGGTATTTGATACTGGTTCTGTTGCTAATATTTGCAACTCGACATAGGGACTATAGATTAAGCGAAGATTGGCTAAGGACGAGGTGACGATACGCGTGGGAAATGGTTCCAAAGTCGATGTGATCGCCGTCGGCACGCTACCTCTACATCTACCTTCGGGATTAGTTTTAGACCTGAATAATTGTTATTTGGTGCGAGTGTTGAGCATGAACATTATATCTGGATCTTGTTTGATGCGAGATGGTTATTCATTTAAATCAGAGAATAATGATTGTTCTATTTATATGAGTAATATCTTTTATGGTCATGCACCCTTGAAGAGTGGTCTATTTTTAAAGAATCTGATAGTAGTGATACACATATTCATAATGTTGAAGCCAAAAGATGCAGAGTTGATAATGATAGTGCAACTTATTTGTGCCACTACCGTTTAGGTCATATTGGTGTAAAGCGCATGAAGACACTCCATTCCGATGGACTTTTGGAATCACTTGATTATGAATCACTTGGTACTTGCGAACCATGCCTCATGGCCAAGATGACTAAAAACACCGTTCTCCGGAACTATGGAGCGAGCAAGAGATTTGTTAGAAATCATACATACTCATGTATGTGGTCCAATGAATATTCAGGCTCGTGGCGGGTATCATTATTTTCTCACCTTCACAGATGATTTGAGCAGATATGGGTATATCTACTTAATGAAACATAAGTTTGAAACATTTGAAAAGTTCAAAGAATTTCAGAGTGAAGTGGAAAATCATCATAACAAGAAAATAAAGTTTCTACGATCTGATTGTGGAGGAGAATATTTGAGTTACGAGTTTGGTCTTCATTTAAAACAATGCGGAATAGTTTCACAACTCATGCCACCCAGAACAATACAGCGTAATGGTGTGTCCGAACGTCGTGATCGTACTTTACTAGATATGGTGCGATCTATGATGTCTCTTACTGATTTATCGCTATTGTTTTGGGGTTATTCTTTAGAGATAGCTGCATTCACGTTAAATAGGGCACCATCTAAATCCGTTGAGACGACGCCTTATGAACTAAAGTTGTCGTTTCTTAAAGTTTGGGGCTGCGATGCTTATGGGAAAAAGCTTCAACCTGATAAGCTCGAACCCAAATCGGAGAAATGTGTCTTCATAGGATACCCAAAGGAGACTGTTGGGTACACCTTCTATCATAGATCCGAAGGCAAGACATTTGTTGCTAAGAGTGGATCCTTTGTAGAGAGGGAGTTTCTCTCGAAAGAAGTGAGTGGGATGAAAGTAGAACTTGATGAGGTAGCTATACCTGCGCCCTTATTGGAAACTAGTACATCACAGAAACCGATTCCCATGACACCTACACCAATTAGTGAGGAAGCCAATGATGATGATCATGAAACTTCAGATCAAGTTACTACCAAACCTCGTAGGTCAACTAGAGTAAGATCCGCACCAGAGTGGTACGGTAATCCTGTTCTGGAGGTCATGTTACTTGACCATGAAGAACCTATGAACTATGAGGAAGCGATGATGAGCCCAGATTCCGCAAAATGGCTTGAGGCCGTGAAATCTGAGATGGGATCCATGTATGAGAACAAAGTGTGGACTTCGGTTGACTTGCCCGATGATCGGCAAGCCATCGAGAATAAATGGATCTTCAAGAAGAAGACTGACGCTGACGGTAACATTACTGTCTACAAAGCTTGACTTGTTGTGAAAGATTTTTGACAAGTTCAAGGAGTTGACTATGATGAGACCTTCTCACCCGTAGCGATGCTTAAGTCCGTCCGAATCATGTTAGCAATTGCCGCATTTTATGATTATGAAATTTGGCAAATGGATGTAAAGACTGCATTCCTAAATGGATTTCTGGAAGAAGAGTTGTATATGATGCAACCTGAAGGTTTTATCGATCCAAAGGGTGCTAACAAAGGGTGCAAGCTCCAGCGATCCATTTATGGACTGGTGCAAGCCTCTCGGAGTTGGAATAAACGTTTTGATAGTGTCATCAAAACATATGGTTTTATACAGACTTTTGGAGAAGCCTGTATTTTCAAGATAGTGAGTGGGTGCTCTGTAGTATTTCTAATATTATATGTGGATGACATATTGTTGATTGGAAATGATATAGAATTTCTGGATAGCATCAAAGGATACTTGAATAAGAGTTTTTCAATGAAAGACCTTAGTGAAACTGCTTATATATTAGGCATCAAGATCTATAGAGATAGATCAAGACGCTTAATTGGACTTTCACAAAGCACATACCTTGATAACGTTTTGAAGAAGTTCAAAATGGATCAAGCTAAGAAAGGGTTCTTGCGTGTGTTACAAGGTGTGAAGTTGAGTAAGACTCAATGCTCGACCACCGCAGAAGATAGAGAGAAAATGATAAGTGTTCCCTATGCTTCAGCCATAGGATCTACCATGTATGCAATGCTGTGTACCATACATGATGTGTGCCTTGCTATTAGTTTAGCAGGGAGGTACCAAAGTAATCCAGGAGTGGATCACTGGACAGCGGTCAAGAACATCTTGAAATACCTGAAAAGGACTAAGGATATGTTTCTCATTTATGGAGGTGACAAAGAGCTCGTCGTAAATGATTACATCGATGCAAGCTTTGACACTGATCCGGACGATTCTAGATCGCAAACCGGATACGTGTTTATATTGAATGGTGGAGCTGTTAGTTGGAGCAGTTCTAAACAAAGCGTCGTGGCAGGATCTACGTGTGAAGCGGAGTACATAGCTGCTTCGGAAGCAGCAAATGAAGGAGTCTGGATGAAGGAGTTCATATCCGATCTAGGTGTCATACCTAGTGCATCGGGTCCAATGAAAATCTTTTGGGACAATACTGGTGTAATTTCCTTGGCAAAGGAATCCAGATTTCACAAGAGAAGCAAGCACATCAAGAGACGCTTCAATTCCATCCGCGATCAAGTCTAGGTGGGAGACATAGATATTTGCAAGATACATACGGATCTGAATGTTGCAGACCCATTGACTAAACCTCTCTCACGAGCAAAACATTATCAGCACCAAGGCTCCATTGGTGTTAGAATCATTATTGTGTATTCTAGATTATTGACTCTAGTGCAAGTGGGAGACTGAAGGAAATATGCTCTAGAGGCAATAATAAAGTTATTATTTATTTCCTTATTTCTTGATAAATGTTTATTATTCATGCTAGAATTGTATTAACCAGAAACAAAATACATGTGTGAATACATAAACAATCAGAGTGTCACTAGTATGCCTCCACTTGACTAGCTCGTTGATCAAAGATGGTTATGTTTCCTAACCATGGACATGAGTTGTCATTTGATAAATGGGATCACATCATTAGGAGAATGATGTGATTGACTTGACCCATTCTTTTAGCTTAGCACTTGATCGTTTTAGTTTACTACTATTGCTTTCTTCATGACTTATACATGTTCCTATGACTATGAGATTATGCAACTCCTGATTACTGGAGGAACACTTTGTGTGCTACCAAGCGTCACAAGGTAACTGGGTGATTATAAAGGTGCTCTACATGTGTCTCCAATGGTACTTGTTGAGTTGGCATAGATTGAGATTAGGATTTGTCACTCCGATTGTCGAAGAGGTATCTCTGGGCCCTCTCGGTAATGCACATCACTATAAGCCTTGCAGGCAATGCAACTAATGAGTTAGCTGCGGGATGATGCATTATAGGAACGAGTAAAGAGACTTGCCAGTAACGAGATTGAACTAGGTATTGAGATACCGACGATCGAATCTCGGGCAAGAAACATATCGATGACAAAGGGAACAACGTATGTTGTTATGCGGTTTGATCGATAAAGATCTTCGTAGATTATGTAGGAGCCAATATGAACATCCATGTTTCGCTGTTGGTTATTGACTGGAGACGTGTCTCGGTCATGTGTACATAGTTCTCGAACCTGTAGGGTCGGCACGCTTAACGTTCGGTGACGATCGGTATTATGAGTTTATTTGATTTGATGTACCGAAGGTAGTTCGGAGTCCCGGATCAGATCGGGGACATGAAGAGGTTTCTCCAAATGGTCGAACATAAAGATCGATATATTGGATGACTATATTCGGACATCGAAAAGGTTCCGAGTGATTCTGGTATTTTCCGGAGTACCGGGGAGTTATGGGAATACGGGGAAGAAGTATTGGGCCTCGTGGGCCGAGTGGTGGAAGAGAGGAGGCAGGGCGCGCGGCCCCCTAGCCCAAACCGAATTGGACTAGGGGGCTGGCCCCCCTTTCCTCGTTTCCTGCCTCTCCTTCCTTCTCCCCTTCCCCTTCCTTTCCTCCTCCTAGTAGGAGTAGGAAAGGGGAGTCCTACTCCTAGTAGGAGGAGGACTCATCCTCCTTGCGCGCCCTACAGGGGCCGGCCAGCCACCCCCCTTGCTCCTTTATATATGGGAGCAGGGGGCACCCTAGAACACAAAAGTTGATCATTGATCCCTTAGCCGTGTGCGGTGCCCCCCTCCACCATAATCCACCTCGATCATATGGTAGCGGTGCTTAGGCGAAGCCCTGCGTCAGTTGCAACATCATCACCATCATCACGCCGTCGTGCTGACAGAACTCTCCCGTGAATCTCTGCTGGATCAGAGTTCGTGGGACGTCATCGAGCTGAACATGTGCTGAACTCGGAGGTGCCGTGCGTTCAGTACTTGGATCTGTCAGACCGTGAAGCCGTTCGACTACATCAACCGCGTTCTCATAACGCTTTCGCTTATGGTCTACGAGGCTATGTGGACAATACTCTTCCCTCTCATTGCTATGCATCACCATGATCTTGTGTGTGCGTAGGAATTTTTTTGAAATTATTACGTTCCCCAACATGGCCCCTGGAGGTGTCACCTACAGCAACGGACCAGCGGCCAAGTCTACAGGGCCCGGACATCCGGCCCCAACCCGGAAATCCGGCCTCCCTGCCCGGACATCTGGCCACTCCAGCCCGGATATCTGGCACTCCTCGAACGCCCGGACATCCGGCCCATAGCCAGGACGTCTGGCCTGCCCTGTCTGTGCATAGTGTAAGGGCCCGAGGCCCATGTACCCCTTCGTCCACCTAGACTATATATACTCTTCTCCTACCTACGTTTTAGGGTTAGCAAAGTAGTAGCTCATTTATAGATAGAGCTTTGGTCATCCACATCGGATCTACTCCTTGAGAGAGACTGCGGCCTCTCTTCGGAGAAGATCCCTTTGGATTCAAGACCTCCTTGCGGAGAAGACCCCCTTCAAGACCTCCTCACGGTGAAGACCGGTTACCATTTGTATCGTCCTTTGTTGATCATGGATCTTGTATCTCCTCTTGTGTTTCGAGGATCTAGCACATATGTGACTTAATCTTGTTGGTTTAAGTGTTTCTCTTTGTGCCCCTTTGTGATTTCCCCTCGTGTTCTTCGTGTTCATCGAGGGATCCGCTCCTTTCGTGAAAGATCGGCCACATAGGGTTCCACCCTATATCAAGCATTCAGACCATCCTCAGCACACAAGCTCATCAAGCTCAAGAACACCTCTTCTCAGGAGGCTGTTCTTCCCTTGTACTTGTTCATGTCTAGCCTACAAGGCAATCAACCACACCACACTGGAGTAGGGTATTACACCGCAATGGTGGCCCGAACCAGCATAAACTCTTGTGTCTCTTGTTCCTCGGGTTCGGTGAGCTAGGCTTTGAGATCGTGGTGAGTGTGTGAGCTAGGGGGAGAGAGATCTTCGTGCGCACACCAGAGTTTGAACCTCAAGGGTTTTGCCAGAACCCGTAATCCGACATTTGGTGCGCCAGGTATGGGTGCGATGAAGCCTCTCTTCCGTCAGCTGATCCGCCAACACCCCGCGGTCTCGATGTCCGGCGACCCAAGGACCAATGCTGACCAGTGGGCTGCTTGGCCCGTAAGGGAAGCACCGTCCGCCCAAGGAGACCTCAACTCCGTGCTCCAGGCGGCCCGCACACCATCGAACGCCGCAGGACACGGGCGGCGCGGACCGGTGCCTTCCACCCTCACACCGCGACAAGCGCGGGCCGCCACAAGATCCTCGAGCTATGCGGCAAAAATGGCGCCACACACCCGACAGGAACAAGAGAACATGCGAGCCGCGCTTGTGGTGGCGCGGGAGTTGCTGCGGTGCCGGCTGATGGAGAGCAGCCGCGACGCCTTGCTGGAACGCGTCGCCGAGCTGCTGGATCCTGCAGCTAGGGGTACGCCGCCTTTCTTCTCCCTACTTACATCTCAAGTCGTGGCCAGGTCGCATGATGGGCCTCGTTGCGCCCGCGTGCTCCTAGGTGCACCAGGAGGGCTCGCCAGTGTCAGCACGACCAGCGGTGCCGAACATCCGGCTGCGCCCTTACCTCCCCCGAGTGGCGTAGGTGCGGGCATTGCTCCTCACGGTCCCAATCAAGCGCCATCCTACATCCACCAGAGAGGCGTACCGGGCTCGGCGGCGTGGGGCACAGGGCGCCTTCGTGGAGGTTCCGGAGAGGCAGCTCAGGAACCGTATGTGCCCCGTATGGTGGATCAGGAGTACACGCCAGAGGACGACCCCTGCATGTTCCTCGAGCCAGGCTGGGAAGAAGATATGCTGGAAGCCGAGGCCTTCCATGAGCCACCCAGGAGCCTCGCCGACCCCGCCAATGACAACCACCGCAGGGTACCACTAATATCTCAGGAGCAGGCTTACGCTAACCATGGGTCATAGGTGGACTAGGCCACAGCGATGGACGGCGATGCCAGCGTAGCAACCGCACACTAGTCAGGGACAGCGCACTGGGGGCCGCACGGAAGGGGTCCGGAGCAAGGCCCTCCCACATGTCGCGCGGGGCAAGGCGTCGCCCGGAGGTAGGTCCTCTGGCGGGGAGGCGCCAGCAAGCCCTATCCCCGGTAGAGGGCCCGTGGTCGCCGAGGTTGCCGCTAGCGTCCCCTTTGCCCCTTGGCATCGTCCTGATTTCCAGACGTCCCAACGGTAGTCGAGGGTGGCGCAAGGCGGGCCCATCGTATGGTGATATGAAGCAAGGCTCGCACCTATGAAGATATCCGCCCATGACACTCTCATGTAATAATGAGTGGGGCTGTACACGCCCCGGAGTCTTCAGAGAGCCGCTCTCGGGCCTCGGGGGCTACCGCCCACATCCTAGTGGAAGCACCATGCTCAATGCTGGCTGTCGACACTGTACCCCAATGACTATGCTCATGGCCATGGAAAGCACAACGCTCCGCGCGGGTGAGAAGACAAGAAGACTAGCTAGGTGCCGGATGCGGCCATTTGCTTTCAATCCATTTTTCTGTAGCTCGATTTAATGCCTTTTGGATTTGAACTCACAGTCGTATTTTCATTGGCAAGCATGGGGTGCATCTTTTCTCGTTCATGTTGATTTCTTGAGTTTTCTGGCTCCGTGCCTTGTTTCGAGGCTAGCGCCTACTGCACCTCCCTTACGAGAGCCTCATGAGTGGGGGCTGGGGGCTTCCAGGAGCCACGCGCTATCGCATGCATCTTGGGCGGAGCCCAGGCCCCAGCTTCCCAGTGCATCTTCAAGCATTTTGCTTGTGAGGTGAACGTGGCCCTTCGCAGGCTCGAGGCCACGCGCCCGCTCAGGTGGTCCAAGTGCGCGATCACCTTCAGCTCGGTGAACCAGCTCAAGTGCGCAGCGACCGCTGGCATCTTTCTGATGCTCTGTTCACCCGCCATCAGCAACGTCCAAGTCACCAAGACCCTCATCAACGGAGGCGCAGGGCTCAATGTCCTGCCATCGAGATGATCGACAGCCTTCAAGTGCCATACGATCAGCTACAGCCTACCAAGCCTTTCTCAGGAGTTACCGATGGCTCCACCACCCCGATAGGCAGGTCCAGCTCCCTGTCACCTTTGCCAGCGTAACAACTACCACACCGAGCTCATCGACTTCGACGTCACCCACATCCGTCTGTCATACAATGCCATCCTTGGGTATCCGGCGTTGGCCAAGTTTATGGCAGTGTCCCACCATGGTTACAACGTCCTCAAGATGCCAGGGAGTGAGGGAGTCATCACGGTCCCCTGCGAAGAAAGAGATGCGGTGATGCGGAGCATCCTATGATCATCCCCATGTACACTCAAGCATACGCCTTTGGACCTAAGGTGAACTCGCTCCTTTCCGAATCTTCCCTTTCCGCATGTAAGATATGGATGCTACTTCAAGCGCGAACCTTGTGCATACTCAGGTACACCCGAGGAGACCATGGAGAACCCAAGGACCAAGGCCAAGCGTGCGCGGAAGCGGCGAAAGAAGAAGAAGGAGACAGCTCCAGGACCCGGACATCCGGCCCCAGGCCCGGACATCCGGCCGCTGGAGACGACCCCTACAACAACAGCCTCCCAGCCGCCAAGTGCTACAGGCCCCGGACATCCCACGTCTACCCTGGACATCCGACGCCTCGCCAAGTCCCGGACATCCGGCCTCGGCCCCAGAAATCCAGACACCGCCGAACCCGAGAGCAACAAGACCAACCCCGCCAGCCCGGACATCCGGCCCTCCGCGAACGCCCGGTCATCCGGCCTTCCCTGCCTGCGTGCAGTGCATCTGGGCCAAGGCCCATGTACCCCTTCGCCCCTTAGACTATATATACTCCCCTCAACCTACGTTTTAGGGCAGCATTGTGATAGCTCATTTGAGATATAGAGCTTCGCTCATCCATATCGGATCTACTCCATGAGAGAGACCGCGACCCCTCTTCGGAGAAGATCCACCTTGGATTCAAGACCCCCTCTTGGGAGGCCACCTCAAGACCTCCTCACGGAGAAGAACCGGTTAACCTATGTATCGTCCTTTGTTGGATTCGGATCTTGTATCTCTTTGTGTTTCGAGGATCTAGCACATGTGTGATCATTCTTGTTGGTTTTACTGTTTATCTCTTGTTTCCCCTCGTGATTCCCCTCGTTTACCTCCTCGTGTTCTTCGTGTTCATCGCGGGATCCGCTCCTTTCGTGAAATATCGGTCATCTAGGGTTCCACCCTACATCATCTTGGTATCATGAGCCACGTTGATCACGATTTCGGAGCCTCCCCGTTGTGTTTTCTAGCCTAATTTTGTTGTGTTCTTCCCTAAATTCGAAAATCCCCACCAAAAATAGCCCCAATTTTTTTTGTGATTTGTTGGTTTGAAGACGTTTTATTGATTTTGATCCATGGATTTGCTTGGTTTCGAGTGGATCTAGCATATCCCCAATTTCCCCCACTTTCCGTCCACGAAATCCATCAAATTTTGTCCTTGGAATCATCAATTTCCGCCCCAAACGAGATCTGGAATCGTCGGGCCGGACATCCGGGCCCCAAGCCGGACATCCGGCTCCTGGAGCACAAATTCCGCACGATTCTGGACATCAGCCCCCGGATATCCGTCCCCCAAGCCAGGATGTCCGCCCCCTGTACATTTCAGCTTTCCTGTTTCACCGTTTTGTCTATAACTAATTCATACGGAGTCCGATTTTCGCGTTCTTTAGCTCGTTGAAAAGCTCTTGACACCCCCCTTCCCACAAAAATATTACCATCACCATTTGACTCCATCAAATTTTTGGAACTTTGGCATCTTTGCCTAGGGCTTCCACCACAACCTCCGCATAACCACCACCGACTTCCGCAACCAAACACTTTTTGTTCCTTATAGCATTTGAGGTTGTTTGAGTTGTGATTCGAGTCTCCTTAGGTTTTTAGGCTACTTAGGGACGATTGCTTCTTCATCAACCACCACCACCATAATTCGCACATAGGTTTGCCCACCATACACTTCCACCACCCCAACTTAACCCAATTTTGTTTGTGTTGTGACTTGTGTCTCCTAAGGTGTTCCAGCTACTTAGGGACCGCGCTTCCAACTCCGACACCGTGTATGGTCCACCACCTTACCCTCCATTTCCGCATTGCGTACTCCACAACCCATCATTGCCATTCCGTAATTCTATTGAGCTTCCACAAAACCACCACCACATCCCAATACCACCATTTGAAATTTGAGATTTTGAGTTCACGGTTTTTCCGTTTCCTAAGGTGTTTCGGCTACTTAGGGATGAGTCACCATCATCTTTGTATCTCCATCAAGATCACCGCCACTCATCATCGCCTCGAGTTCGTCATCAACATTCACCACTTCACCATCATCCGTCCGTGGCTTACAAATGACAAACCCTTGATGCTAACCTCCATATCATCTCGGTATCATGGTATCCCTCCATTGTTTATTCCCTTACCATTGCATTGTTAACACCTAGTCCATTTTGCGTTACTTGCCTATCGAGACTAGCCATTTGAGTATTGCTGGCAACATTACTTGTGCACATTACTGATCTACACCTCCCATTGCATACATACCATATCATATTGGTATCATAGCATCCCTTGTGTCACAAGATTGTTCTCGTATATACCCAATTGCTATCTTGGTTTGTGCATTTCGCATTGTGGCCATATACAAAAAAAGAATAAGCTTTTAAGCAAAGAGAAAGAGTGAACAAAGAGCTTGTAAGCAAGTGACATAGCATCATACCACATTGCATAAGATTGTCATGTCCGATCATCTTGGATCATACCACTACAATATCATATACATAGCATACTTGGGATATAACTCGTTGCTTTTTTGTCTCCTATAGGTTGTGCACAAGTGCCGTATCTGCCTATTGAGAAATCGTGCTAGCGTCTCTTTAGAGTTGTGAAACAAGATCATTTTCTGTGGATTCCACATTTTGAGCTCATTCCTTAGTTGCACGACCCCATTTATCTATCCATGTGTGTATTTCCATGTGCCACGTATTGCTATTGGTCTACTTGTTTCACCTGCGAATTTGTGAATCTCTTTCAACATTATTGACTCTTGCTAACATTTTGCATCAAATTTTTGTGCCACTATCCTCACCGAGCTCCACCATAAGTCTTATTTGTGTAGGTGTGAGAAACCGACAAGAATTGGTACCAATTGTGCTATTTCCATGTTACATCATTGAGTCATCATTGATCCATCTTCAACATCGTTCAAGGTACATTTGGTATAGTATTCTCCTTTCTCCACTCATATTTGCTTGAGTATTGCGATGGATAGGTAAGGCATTTCATCTCCGGTCTTCCACAACAACGACGGCGTGAACAACTACATCACCAAAGCGTCAATCTTCGATCTACAACGACAAATGCAAGGCGCACAATAAAGATTGCGAGAGCGCATTGAGAACCTCTCCATCGACATTCGCCACTCCGAAGCAAGGAAAAGGGACTACGTCAACAGCAAGCTTTCCGCACAAAAGGAGGAGCAAGATACAAGGATGGAGGAGATTCGGACCTTGTTGATCAACCGTTCTTCCCCTTCATCATCCTCAAGGCGGTGACGTTCAAGTCACAGGTCTTCGGAGCGCAAAAATGATGCAAGCACAAGTCGTCCACGTCCATATCTCCATGGTGACCACCATCACGTTCGTGATCCACATCGTCATGAAGGGCAAGTCACCTCCAAGCATCATGTGCATGATGACGACGAATGCCATCGAGCTCAAGTACGAAAACGAAACCATCAACATGAAGATGCTCGAGATGCGCCTACCTACAAGTCCCAACAAGCTCTACATCAAGCTATGCCCAAACTTCATGAGCACAAGAGAAGACCGCGAGACAAGCACCACCAAGAGGACACTACGGCTACTACCACCACCACTTTGGCATCTTCACCTTCGGACGTACGACATCTTTGCCTACTTCTCGTGAGTTCACCTACATCGACATCCTCACCAATGACGCAACCACCTACAAGCGAGGGCGACACTTCTGTCTTCAGAAGCCCCTCAAGAAAGATGGCCGAGCATGGGAAATTCCCTTCGGTCATGGAGATGATCTACGAGGTGCCACATCATATGGGCCTCCAACAACAAGACGGCAACAAGAAGGTCGAGCAAGGGCCATCCCCTTTGACCACGGCGACGAGCATGAACCTCTTCAATTAACATGAAGACGACGCCCATATTGGACACATACTTTGAGTCAAGCTACGAGACCGCACATAAGACCTTATCTTTTGTCTTAGAGGAGAGTGATGATGTGCCATCTTCGGCCTTCATTCACGGCTACGATCACGACATGATTGAGCATGGAGATATTTGCACCTACATCTCTCCGACACCCACATATGAAGCGATGCCCCAATTGCCATGTGAGGAGAGCTACCACCACATGAGTGAGATGAGTGACTCCACCATATGTGACATTGAGTGCATTTCCTATGAGAGGATGAGTGTGACCACCACTAGCCCCACACTTGAGAGCATGCCACACATCCTATGTGAGGATGAGAGCCATTTGAGTGATTCCACCAACAATATGAGTGAGAGCATCATACATGGAGTGAGTGAGCCACAACACTTAGTGAGTGAGGTAGTTGACATGGCACGTGAGGCCACTATGATTTCTAATGACTTAACCTCTACTCCGAGTGTGTTTTATTCTTTGGTGCTAGGTCTCCTACATGACGACATGCCTATCCTCGACGAGTCCATACCTCCAATGGAGACGATGATGGCCATGGTGGAAGAAGATGCACCCCCACATAGTTCCATCAAGATGAAGATGACCACGACTTGGTCTTAGACACCTCACCTACAACACATGAGCGATGATCCAAAGGTAGAATAGGTGATGGTGCTTCTCTTGTCCCACTAGTGGACTATCTCACCAATGATTGCTTGCATGATATTGATCCACCTATTCCCATGCTTCATGCTAGTGTGACTTCTTCATGTCATGACTTACCTATTTATGATAAATATGATGATGAGCATGTTGAGTTGCCTAGTTGTGATGCTATGCTCCATAGGATATCATGTGAAAATTCTATTGGTCACATCATGTTTGACAATCCATTGAACTTGTCATATGCTATGAGTGGGATCTCACATATTGCATCATTTCAATATCAACATAGTGACTATGCATGCCCCATTACAATAAATCCCATTTACAAGCATATGCAAAGCAACTTCATTGTCTTAAAGCCCTCCAACTACAATAAATCCAGTATGATTCCAATAAATGTGCCAGAAGAGAAGATGGATATTTTGGTAAATACTTTTCATTGCAATAAGGAATCTTTTCCAATTCAATATTTGGGAACACCTTTAGTTCTTCATAAGCCTACTGTTAAGCAATGTTTTCCTCTTGTCACAAGACTGCAAAAGAAACTTATGGGTTTGTCCTGATTTATGACAATGGCTGGAAGATTGTTGTTGGTGAAATCTGTCCTCAATTCTTTGTTGATCTATCTCATGGGATGCCTTGATGTGCCTGTCACAATCAAGACCCAGGCCATAAAGTACTTGAGACACTGCCTGTGGAGAGGCCCTGATCTGGAGGACCATAGACCTGCCATGGTGGCATGGAGCACTGTGTGTAGACCCAAAAATCAAGGAGGATTGGGTGTCATGGATATCTTCATCCAGAATAAGGCTCTGCTGCTTAAGAATCTGCACAAGTTCTATAACAGAAACAATACCCCCTGGGTAAACCTTATTTGGGAATCATATTACAACAATGATACACTGCCTGGTAATAACTGGATTGGATCTTTTTGGTGGAAGGCAAACCTTAAGCTTATTGATAACTATAAGTCTTTGGCCATATGCAACATAGGTGATGGCAAGAGTGCCTTCTTTTGGACTAATCTGTGGCACTCTACTTGTTTGTAAGACATGTTCCCTCATTTATTCTCTTTTGTGAAGAACAAGAATGCTACTATCCACACCATTCTCCAAGTAGAATATTTAGAGGATCTATTCCACCTTCCCCTAACTGTGCAAGCTTTCCAGGAATTTGAGGCTATGGAAGATATTTGTATTGATCTAAGGGCATCTGATACACTAGATTGCACTGATACTTGGAGCTATATTTGGGGAAATGAACACTTCTTAGTGGCTAAGGCCTATAAAGTCATGATGGGAGTAAAAATTGTGCCCCAGCAGTTCAACTGGATCTGGAATTCCTCTTGTCAACCAAAACATAAGGTGTTTTTTTGGAGATTGCTGCATGACAGGCTCAATACCAGAAACCTTTTGAGAAGGAAAACATTCCATTTGCCCAATTACAATTGTGCTGTCAACAATTGTCCACAGGAAGAAACTCTTCACCATCTTTTCTGGACCTGCCCTTTTGCAGCTCAATGTTGGGACCTGATTTGCCCTTCAAGACAGCCAAATGCTTCAATTCTAGAAGCTTTTCTTGACCTCAAGCAGAAGTTACATGTACCTTTTTTCATGGAGATAATCATCCTTGCTTCCTGGGCTATCTGGATCTCAAGGAACAACTTGATCTTCCAAGCAGTACAACCTAGCATTCAGAGGTGGAAAGCTATTTTCCTGGAAGAGCTAAATCTCCTAAGATTTAGAATTAAGAAGAGTTATGCTGGAGTTTATTGTTCTTGGCTTGACAATCTTGTACTGTAATCCCAGACCATAGCTTTTCTTTTTTTTCTTTTTTTCTTCTTTGCCCTTTGGCTTATCTCAAGCCTTTTGTATAGTGATACCTTTGTTTTCTTTGTTTTTTAATTAATAAAAATTGCAGTGGGGTTTTGCCCTACTGTGTTTTTTCAAAAAAAAATCCCATTTGCACTTATGGCATAGATGACGAGATGATGGTCATTGGCTTTTGTTTCTCTTGCGAAGATATTGCTATGCTTCCTTTGCAAAATTTGCACAATTCATCTCATATGCCATGCCATGAAAATTATTGTGTATCACATGATTGCATCCCTTGTGTGCACCATATGCATACCATTACTCACAATGCTCTAGATATTGCAAGTGATGCATTGAATCCTTTGAGTCTCCATTATGCCATACATAACAACAAGCCTATCATGATGGATGACATGTTTCTATATCATGCATCTCATTTATTTGAGCATTGGATATTTTGTGCTAACCAACACAAGCACGTGCACAACATGATGGATGATGTGTACATATTTGTAACATCCCAAAATTCTAAATTTTGGAATGTTATAATAAATAGATAGATTTGATTGATTGTTTGATTGATTGTCTGAAAGTGAGTGAATTCGAAACTTTTGAAAGTTAAATGAGAGGGAATAAAAGGACTTTCCCAAACTTTCATATTTGCTTTTTGATCTCCATGAATTCAAATTCTTTTCAACACAAAACCCTAGAGAGAAGATGACATGACTTCTTCCATTTAAAATGAAAAGGGTGTTTGAAAAATATTTGAATTCCATTGGGAAATGTTTTCCAATTCTGAAACTTTATGCAACTCAATGATTTTCACGAGAGAAGATAAAATGACTTCTTCAAATTATGAAATATGAGTTGGGAGTTTCAAAGGATCAATTTCAAGTCCTTTTGGAATTAATTTTCAATTTGGATTTATTTGAGTTTTATTCAAATTATTTTTCTCCAAAAATAAAATATATGGAAATTAGGGTAACATGATTCCCTACATTAGAAAATTGGAGAAAAATTAATTTGAAATCATTTTGGTATTTTTAAAATGATTTTAGTTGGATTTTAATAGACCAATAGCACTCTTTGATTTATCTGAATTTGTGTGGATTTTATTTGAAGTTATAAAAATGTTCACCGTGTAGAAAATCTTTTTCCGAAAATGTTGATATATAATATGCCTATATATTATTTTATTTGCTTTTGTTTTATTTTCATTTGTCTGTGTTTTAACAAATAAAACTCTCCGAACAGTGCCAGGCCGAAGCCCAGCACTGCTCTCCCTCTCTCTCCCCGCGCCAGGCCAGCCCAGCCCAGCCGAAGCCCAGCCGCGCCCGAAGCCGCTCCGCTTCGCTCGCCCGCTCGCGCCTGCGATCGGCCGCTGCCTTGCTCAGCCACCGACAGGTGGGGCCCACCTGTCGGGTTCGTCCCCGACCCCTCGCCGGAGTCCCGCACGCGCACGCTCCACCGGCCGACGCCGTGCTCAACCCGGACGCCTCCCTCGCCTTGCCCCTCGCCCAAGGCTACCCGCCTATATAAACCTCGACCCCGGCCCCGTTTTTGCCTCGAACCGCGGCCGCCCTCGCCGGAGTTAGCCGTCACCGCCGGAGATCCACGCCGTCGCCCTGCTCCACCCCGCCACTCCCGACCGACGCCGCACACTCCATCCTCATCGCCGCGCCGCGCCGAGCACCTTGACGCCCTCGCCGCTGCCGGAGACCCACCGGAGCCGCCGCCCCGTCGACGTCCGAGCCGCCGCCGCCGTCTTCCCCGTCGTCGGCGACCTCCACGCCGCGGTAACCACCGCCTCTCCCCCTCATTCGTCCGATCCGAGATCTACGGTTAGGAATAGATCTGTTTTTTTCCAACCGTTTTCTTTAAGTAGTGAACGTCCGTTGTTTTAGTGTTTGCAGCGAACGTTCGTTAGATAGATTTTTTTTCCTTTTTCTGTTAATTTCGGCCAGGGACCTATATGTGAGGATTTTCTTCACAGATTAGTCCATGTACTTCAATTGATCATTACTTTTTACTCGTTAGTCCAAATCCAACGAAACCAACGCCCACTTCTTCGTTATGATCCCCTCTATCCAGTAATCCAATCCAAACATGTTTTTGAAAATTTTAAAATTTGAATTAGATCAGATTGGAATTCATACTTCTTTTGATCATATCTTTTTATCCGTAACTCCGTTTGAGTTGATTCTTTTTGCAAATCGAAGCTCTTGACCTAAACTTTCTAATAAGGCCAAATTCACATAATTTTGGTACTGTTAGAAATTGTTTTATGTTGCAAGAGTTATTTCCTTGGTTTTGATGTTTCCGAATCGTCTTGTTCGTTCTTCCCGATCTTTTGAGTGATTGCTTATGTGTGGTTACTATTGCTTGCTTACGATAGATTGACCGGAGTGTGACGAGTAGATCTATCAAGATTTTGAGTGCGAATCATCTTCATCAACATTGCAGGCAAGTTCATACTTTTATCATACCTTTTCTACAACCCAGTTTTATTGCATTAGATCAATCCTCACACATTGCATGATTAGGATCTAATTAAACTGTGAGATGGGAAGTAGATGAGGTAGTACCTATTACCTGTTTATTATTAAACCTTTGGGAATTACTTCTACGTTTGCTCATTATGCCATGCTATGCTAGTAGATGTGGATTGGGTGAGTGATATCCATGACAGATGTGAGATTGATAATTTAATGGTTTACCTAAGGTGGCAACTTAAACACACATCTGGGTGGATTGAGGCACCTGATGTCTATCAGGACTTGCCTGTTTTTATTTCAGACCGCCACCCAGGCTCAAAGGGATCATGAGATTATTCATACTAGAAACTTCTGTGTGCAGCCACAAGCCATTATGGGCTCTGGCATAGTTGACTAAGTTGTGCGAACTCTTACAGTGGTAGACTAGTAGATGTAGGGGTTGTAGGTGGTACGGTCTACCCGATCGTAAGGTGCTAGCGCTTCTGAAAGACTATGTCTCGGTCATCCGTCTTCTCAAACACCCTGTAGTGCGAGAAACCAAACGGAGGCGATCGAGTCTTGTGGGGAAAAGTGCGCAAACCTCTGCAGAGTGTAACAAACTAATCATGGTTAGCCGTGTCCCCGGTTATGGACATCTTGAGTATCTAGTTCTTGGATTATCCTGTTGATCTCATCACGTTACTTTAAATGAATATTGTTGGGTTTAATGATGTTACTTAATTGGGATTGAGAATGCTGTCAACCATTCTCAATGTTCAACAACCACCATGATAGTTAATTAAAATGTATTCATTTGCAGTAGGGAAAAATTGGCTTTACGCAAAAACCTTATAACCATAGAGCTTTTCCACCAGCCAAATATGCATGTAGTGATAGTCTTTATTCATCATTCTCTATGGTGTGAATTTGCCAGTACATTCAATGTACTGACCCGTTTCGGGCTGCAACGTCTCATGTTGCAGGATTATCTTATGACGAGTAAGTGATACATTAGGGTTACGATTTCTACACTCAACTTTGCCGTTGGTGTTGATGGGAATCCACAACCTTGTTGCTTCCGCTATATGGATTGAGGTAATAGTATTTATGATACTTTATACATGTGATTTACCTCTGTTATAAATCCTTCGAGTACTGTGTGTGTCAGCATACCGATCCAGGGATGACACTTAAGCACAGAGACTTGATCCATTCGGGTCGGGTCGCTACAAGATGGTATCAGAGCACATGTTGACTGTAGGACATGACCCTAGAAACTGGCAAGCCCATAGCAAAGACTTTTCTCTACAACTTTCCCTTTCAAAAAGATCTTTTACCTCTCTTCTCTTCTGAGCTTATTCAAAAATTCTTTTTAGTGAGACCATACCCCTTTCCCCTTTTGACCACTCGAAGATTCCACTGATGAGACCACTCCAAGAAGTACAAGATATCGGACAACTAAGACCACTTCGGAATAAAGAGTATTTTCCGTGCATCTGAATAATGGAAACTACAACGGTTGAAGACCGAAGACAAGTAGAATTGGAAGGCTCTGAAGAATTCCCAGATTTGTATGACCTAGGAAGGCTACCCTTATGGAACTTGGCAGACTATGGAAGTTGTCAATACTCGAGATCAAGGTGTATCGTTGAAAGACTGTTACAAGGAGTATGAGAACTCGAAGTTTTGTCAAAGAAACCCTAAGACAGGGGATATCAATTATGGAAGATAGCTCATGGCAATGAACAGGGGCAGAAACACGGTTATCCATGATGTCATCGCCGCTAATGCTATTGTCACCGTGCTGAGTTAAGGATGCATTTCATCAGAATGGATTTGATGGAAGAAGGCTAATGGAGCACCTATCATAAGATGAAGTTTTAGCCCTAGCCGGTGTATCACCAGGATCTGGAGTGTTACATCAAGAAGTTAAGATGGACCTAAAAGAAGCATTAATTGATAAGGAAGCATTTCGTGAAGAACTTAAGACCAGAAGTTGAAAGCAGCCAAGCTAGAGAAGTAAAACCTTGAGATACAGGAGATTCGTCAGGAATTGAAGGACAGTAGGACCATGGTTCATGTGAAGGATGTTGAAACCAGAAGTTTGAAATGCAACTCCGGAATATTAAAGGATGTCACGAGAGATTTCACGTCAACAGAGATGATCTGGCAAAAGAACTTGAGAAGGACAAGCATGATTGGAAGAAGCCATTGGAGGCTTGAACAAGGCTTGAAGAATTTGGAGAAGTTGAAGATTTATTGACCTTTAGAAGACCAAACCCCTGTTATATACCTACGTTAGATGCGACGTTTGTGAGCTGTCATTTGTTTGATGTTTTTTTGACAGCCACAACAAAAATCTGTCTTTTCAAAACTTTTGTTTGTATTGTGTGTCCCTCTCCCTCTCTCTTATCTTACCCCAAACCCACATGGACCCAATAGCGGATGAATGGAGATGAGCTTGTATTTTCTGGACCGATGGGTCAGTTGGAGACAGACCGATGGATTCAGAACATGGAGGATCACATGGAGAATAACCCTATAGTTGGACATGATATGACCCAGCATGCTCTTCTGTGCTTTGAAAGAGGTGCTGCTACTTGGTGGAGGATGTACCAAACCATGAATGGATGGCAAGGAGTAACCACTTGGAAATAATTTAAGTTGACTTTGCCAAAGTCTCGGCTTGTGTCCCAGAAGTTGAAGCCTTATGGAAAGGATATGAAGAAACCTTGTGCATGCAAGATTTGTGGAGAAATAGGACACACCCATAAAGAACACAAGGATGAATGCCCTAATTGCGAAGGAAGTCACCCAGTTGAAGAATGCCCAATTAGGGAGATTACTTGTTTCTTGTGTGAAGGGACTACCCACTATCCTGCTCAGTGTCACATTTACCCCATGGTACAACGAACCATCCAGCAGAAGAAAGAAGCAATGAAAGGAGCCCTCATGGAAATTTTAGAAGAAACTGTGATGAAGGAGGACACACCCAAAGAAGAACCAATTAAACCCTGCACCAAGTCTTGCTATTCATGTGGAGAAGAAGGACACATCTCCCAGAATTGTATGAATGGGGATCTAGTAGAATTCCCGACAGAGGAAGTAGAATATGACCCACAGGAGATAGAAGCCCTGATTGGAATGGAAAAGTCCAGGAAGAGAAGCAGATTGGATTCCAGGAAGAACCTGAGTCGTATCACCTGTTACAGGTGCAAGGAGTCAGGGCACTACCTCAACAGTTGCCCAAAAAGGAAACCTCGAGACTTGTCGGAAGTAATATGTTTTCGTTGTAATGAAGCAGGGCACTTTGCCAGAGAATGCCCCAAGGAGAAGGAAACTTGTGCTAGATAGTTGAGTTTGCAACAAAAGAAATGGAGTAGTAGAAGTGAGAACATTTTTCTTTTATATTGAGGTGTTGAGTTGAGGCATGTAATGGAAAAACAGGAGATTGTAATAATTTGAGAAATCAATAAAGTCAGCAGTGTTGGGACTGATTTGAATTTTATGAGTTGTTACTCTATGAAGAAGGATTTTGACCATTTTTGAGGATAATAGAAATATGGTCTATGGAAGATTTGTGCATTTTAAGGGTGGTAGTACCCTGTAATGGACTTCGGACAAAATGAATACGAGTTTTGTCTCGATATGTGTGATGCCCCAAGAGTATGTGGGATGAAGTTGGAGACCGTCAGTTGTTTGGATCAAACATGATCAAGGAGTCAGAAGAGAGTGTTAAGTTGATTCGAGATAGACTGAAAGTAGCTCAGTCCAGGTAGAAGAGTTACGCAGACTTAAAAATGCAAGGAGGTAGTCTATGAAATTGGAGATAGAGCATGTCTTCATGTGACCCCTCTGCGAGGAGTTAATCGAATTGGAGTTAAGGTAAAGTTAGCCCCAAGATTTGTAGGACCATACCGAGTTTTGGAGCGTATGAGAGAAGTGGCCTACAAGTTGGAGTTATCCCAAGGACTGTCAGGAGTTCAGGATGTGTTTCACGTTTCCCAGTTGAAGAAGTGCCATGCAGAGATGGCCAATATTCCCCTGTAAGGACGCTTGACCGCGGAAAGGATAATGATGTTCCACGAAGTGGAATATGGACTTCATAAGTATAAGTTTTTACCTCGGTATGTGGGAAATCCCACGAGGATGAAGAGATGAAGTACTATTGGATATAAAGGAGGTGTGATGTTGGTAATATGGAGCAATGGCAACCCCATGACAAGTCTGAGTAATCATGTCCTAGTTTGGTGCCAATAGAAGGAAGGAAGACAATACAATTGGATGGATTTAAGAATACTAGGAAGTTGGAAGTTGGCAGAATGATCCGTTGCCCGATGATAAGTTCAAGGACTACAAGTGATGAGGTGTGCCATAACTCACAGGCCCCAGGACCTGCCAAGAAGCAAGCACATTCTTGCTGAAGGAAAAACCCTGGAAGTGGATATACCTTTGTCGACAAACGATTTTATAGGAGTTTACGCAAAACCTGAGAGTTGTGAAGGAACGATAGATGTTTGTCTGGCTTGTAGAATCAATGGATTATTCCGAACTTGGTTCATCGACGAGAGAAATTCTGCAATGCTTGTGAGGATGACCGAGTGTTAGAATGCGAGATTCGCTAAACCATATACAAGGTAATGATTTGGGTGCGGGATGGATTGATCACCATACCGACTTACTCTTATTGTTCGCCTTGCTATATGGAATGGTAAATCTGAGTGACTTACCTATAGTAGAGATACGACGATGAAAACCTTGTTTAAACCTTAGAATGGTATAGGTATTTTTTTCCTTGTACAAGGCAGCTTTGCCAACCGTAGGTTATACGGTGAGGATCCACCCAGACCCATTTCCTGCAGGAGAAACCATAAATTGTTGACCACCATGAGATATCGATAGTTGTTTAGTCTTGGCGCCAGACCGTCAGCTAAGAAGACACAATCTCGGAATAACCTTACCAAGATGAAAGGACAGAAGAATTGAGGAAAAGGTTATGCCACTACCGGAAGAGCCGGATAAGGAATTATCCTGAAGATCTGAGAAGACCGACACTGTCAAGAATAAGGATGGAGTATATGAGTATTGATGGAACAGTAACGATGTTTCTAAGGGTGGTAGCACCCCCAGACCCCGGAGACGATTGATGAAATTTTGAAGAGACCCCAAACCCTAACATTTTCTTGCTAGCCTCTCTGAATCTCGAGGACGAGATTCATTTTAAGGGTGGTAGGTTTGTAACATCCCAAAATTCTAAATTTTGGAATGTTATAATAAATAGATAGATTTGATTGATTGTTTGATTGATTGTCTGAAAGTGAGTGAATTCGAAACTTTTGAAAGTTAAATGAGAGGGAATAAAAGGACTTTCCCAAACTTCCATATTTGCTTTCTGATCTCCATGAATTCAAATTCTTTTCAACACAAAACCCTAGAGAGAAGATGACATGACTTCTTCCATTTAAAATGAAAAGGGTGTTTGAAAAATATTGGAATTCCATTGGGAAATATTTTCCAATTCTGAAACTTTATGCAACTCAATGATTTTCACGAGAGAAGATAAAATGACTTCTTCAAATTATGAAATATGAGTTGGGAGTTTCAAAGGATCAATTTCAAGTCCTTTTGGAATTAATTTTCAATTTGGATTTATTTGAGTTTTATTCAAATTATTTTTCTCCAAAAATAAAATATATGGAAATTAGGGTAACATGATTCCCTACATTAGAAAATTGGAGAAAAATTAATTTGAAATCATTTTGGTATTTTTAAAATGATTTTAGTTGGATTTTAATAGACCAGTAGCACTCTTTGATTTATCTGAATTTGTGTGGATTTTATTTGAAGTTATAAAAATTTTCACCGTGTAGAAAATCTTTTTCTGAAAATTTTGATATATAATATGCCTATATATTATTTTATTTGCTTTTGTTTTATTTTCATTTGTCTGTGTTTAAAAAAAACTCTCCGAACAGTGCCAGGCCGAAGCCCAGCACTGCTCTCCCTCTCTCTCCCCGCGCCAGGCCAGCCCAGCCCAGCCGAAGCCCAGCCGCGCCCGAAGTCGCTCTGCTTCGCTCGCCCGCTCGCGCCTGCGATCGGCCGCCGCCTCGCTCAGCCACCGACAGGTGGGGCCCACCTGTCGGGTCCGTCCCCGACCTCTCGCCGGAGTCCCGCACGCGCACGCTCCACCGGCCGACGCGGTGCTCAACCCGGACGCCTCCCTCGCCTTGCCCCTCGCCCAAGGCTACCCGCCTATATAAACCTCGACCCCGGCCCCGTTTTTGCCTTGAACCGCAGCCGACCGACGCCGCACACTCCATCCTCATCGCCGCGCCGCGCCGAGCGCCTTGACGCCCTCGCCGCTGCCGGAGACCCACCGGAGCCGCCGCCCCGTCAACGTCCGAGCCGCCTCCGCCGTCTTCCCCGTCGTCGGCGACCTCCACGCCGCGGTAACCACCGCCTCTCCCCCTCGTTCGTCCGATCCGAGATCTACGGTTAGGAATAGATCTGTTTTTTTCCAACCGTTTTCTTTAAGTAGTGAACGTCCGTTGTTTTAGTGTTTGCAGCGAACGTTCGTTAGATAGATTTTTTTTCCTTTTTCTGTTAATTTCAGCCAGGGACCTATATGTGAGGATTTTCTTCACAGATTAGTCCATGTACTTCAATTGATCATTACTTTTTACTCGTTAGTCCAAATCCAACGAAACCAACGCCCACTTCTTCATTATGATCCCCTCTATCCAGTAATCCAACCCAAACATGTTTTTGAAAATTTTAAAATTTGAATTAGATCAGATTGGAATTCAAACTTCTTTTGATCATATCTTTTTATCCGTAACTCCGTTTGAGTTGATTCTTTTTGCAAATCGAAGCTCTTGACCTAAACTTTCTAATAAGGCCAAATTCACATAATTTTGGTACTGTTAGAAATTGTTTTATGTTGCAAGAGTTATTTCCTTGGTTTTGATGTTTCCGAATCGTCTTGTTCGTTCTTCCCGATCTTTTGAGTGATTGCTTATGTGTGGTTACTATTGCTTGCTTACGATAGATTGACCGGAGTGTGACGAGTAGATCTATCAAGATTTTGAGTGCGAATCATCTTCATCAACATTGCAGGCAAGTTCATACTTTGATCATACCTTTTCTACAACCCAGTTTTATTGCATTAGATCAATCCTCACACATTGCATGATTAGGATCTAATTAAACTGTGGGATGGGAAGTAGATGAGGTAGTACCTGTTACCTGTTTATTATTAAACCTTTGGGAGTTACTTCTACGTTTGCTCATTATGCCATGCTATGCTAGTAGACGTGGATTGGGTGAGTGATATCCATGACAGATGTGAGATTGATAATTTAATGGTTTACCTAAGGTGGCAACTTAAACACACATCTGGGTGGATTGAGGCACCTGATGTCTATCAGGACTTGCCTGTTTTTATTTCGGACCGCCACCCAGGCTCAAAGGGATCATGAGATTATTCATACTAGAAACTTCTGTGTGCAGCCACAAGCCATTATGGGCTCTGGCATAGTTGACTAAGTTGTGCGAACTCTTACAGTGGTAGCCTAGCAGATGTAGGGGTTGTAGGTGGTACGGTCTACCCGATCGTAAGGTGCTAGCGCTTCTGAAAGACTATGTCTCGGTCATCCGTCTTCTCAAACACCCTGTAGTGCGAGAAACCAAACGGAGGCGATCGAGTCTTGTGGGGAAAAGTGCGCAAACCTCTGCAGAGTGTAACAAACTAATCATGGTTAGCCGTGTCCCCGGTTATGGACATCTTGAGTATCTAGTTCTTGGATTATCCTGTTGATCTCATCACGTTACTTTAAATGAATATTGTTGGGTTTAATGATGTTACTTAATTGGGATTGAGAATGCTGTCAACCATTCTCAATGTTCAACAACCACCATGATAGTTAATTAAATGTATTCATTTGCAGTAGGGAAAAATTGGCTTTACGCAAAAACCTTATAACCATAGAGCTTTTCCACCAGCCAAATATGCATGTAGTGATAGTCTTTATTCATCATTCTCTATGGTGTGAATTTGCCAGTACATTCAATGTACTGACCCGTTTCGGGCTGCAACGTCTCATGTTGCAGGATTATCTTACGACGAGTAAGTGATACGTTAGGGTTACGATTTCTACACTCAACTTTGCCGTTGGTGTTGATGGGAATCCACAACCTTGTTGCTTCCGCTATATGGATTGAGGTAATAGTATTTACGATACTTTATACATGTGATTTACGTCTGTTATAAATCCTTCGAGTACTGTGTGTGTCAGCATACCGATCCAGGGATGACACTTAAGCACAGAGACTTGATCCATTCGGGTCGGGTCGCTACAATATACCATGCACACACAATTTTCCGTTTGTCTTTGTTTTGTGTAGGTACTCACGTATACTCGTCAACCTCTCAATCCCAAGAGTTGACGAAACGAGCTCTTGAGAGCAATGATGACTTGGGATCCCGTGGACTGTCCTTCCATTCCCTTTGCGCAAGGACTACACGCATCTCTTCTACTTGGCTCTCACACGGCTATGGGCTATTTACCACTAGCTACATTATGCGCATTCTATCGTGCTCACTTTGCATGTTATGCCTATTTCTATGTCTTTGCCATGCAATTGTGACCCTTGCTTGCATCTACCCATGATTCACCATTATGCTACTCCTATGCGTATCTGCATGCTTGGTGGAGATCCTTGTTGTTATTGCCATGTTTATCATGTGCCTCATGCTATTGATGCTTGTTGTGTTGGGTGAGTCATGATGTCCCATTCCTATTTTCATATGGTATCTCGCCAATACATTGATGATATTTTGCTCATATCTTGCCTTCATGCTTGTGATATGTCTTGTGCATTATTCATGACCACCATTTGCACACATGACATGCTTAACATGATTCCCTCTAGTATGTTGCATCTTTGCACTACTGGCTTGCACCACTTTATCACTATGATTTCTTGCTTTTGTCGCATCACCCATGTTCCACTCTTATTTGCTTTCTTGGGTTGATAAGATATATGTTAATTCCTCTCACATGATATATCTTGTTCATTATCGCTTGCCTCCAACTGTTGCATCTATGCTTATTGCTCTGGAGCCTTGGACATATTACTTGTGATGCATGCTTGTTTGATTGAGCCTACTGTATTTGGTTGTTCTCGCATCATATGCCTCCATACTATGACATGCTCCCTTGTCCTTTCTTATGATGATCATGATGCATACACTTGTTGGGTATCTTACCACACGAATGATAGGTTTTGCACTACCGCTAACCTCATTTGTTTTTCCGAGTTTTTGTCATGTTCTTTCATTTTGAAGGATTCACAAGGTGGTACCATCACGAGACAACTTGGTCATGTGAAGGCGTACACGATGCGCGACACCAACATTTTTGACATTCTCATAAAGGTGAACCCCTTCCCTTCGAGCCATCCTCACATATGCATATTGGAAGGGTCATTCTTTCATTGTTGTTTCCTTCTTGTTCTCTACGTGGTACATCTCGCGAACAGAGGAGCGACATTGAAGATTGGCTCTATGGAACTTCACATTGAGGAGCGCTCGGACTTATTGGAAGCACCTACGAACCTCCACTCATGCCACGACATCGAGCATTAGTACACCAACAGCTCCTTATCTGTTGATTGCGCTCACACATGTCATGCTCGATGGACATATCATACACATGACAAATTTGCATCTTATGCATGGATTGACTCATACTATGATTGCCTTGTTGCATATTGTCTTTCTATGACATCCATGATATATGAGCATGTGCATTTCCTTAGAAAATTTGTTGTGATATACCTTGATGGCATATTCATACATCATGATCTTATTGCCTACCATCAATTGCATGATCACATTACATTGAGCATCCATTACCATATTCATGCTATTGATAAACCATCTCACTATGACATCATTTTGCACCGTGGTTGCATTGATCACATTCACAACACATTTGTGTGCATAATGAATGTTTTTGCTCCCATGAATGCTTTGCATACCATTCCATATCTTTTGGATAAGCTTCATGCACCTTGTCATGCTCAATCTTGTCGCACGGACTCATTCTTACATGATGAACACATTGTGTGCGCTAACCATTGTATTTCCGAGTGTCGTTTGTGTTTGCTCTTTTTGCATGTGTACCACTCCGGAGACATGATAGAGGCGAAGGTGTCCCGATGTTTCGATGAGATGGTGGCTATCGTTTTCTGTGGGAGTCGACCTTGACGATCCGACTACGAACGTGCGAGACGTCGCGCCTTAGCAATCGCTAAACCAACTTCCGAGGGGTTATTGACCACGCCAGAGCACGATCGACCTGACCACGAGGGTCTGTTTCCTGCGAGCAAACGAAGAACAAGCAAGAAACTGAGATTGCAATCTGGATATTGCGAATATAAGATGAAAGCTTTATTGATCAAGGTGGGGTTCTGTGACGCCTTATCTGGTCATTGAACACAAATGAAGTACGTGAAGTTGCAGCTATGGCGAATTTTAATCTAAACAAAACCCAAAGTCTAAACGATGCCCTAAGGGCTGTATATATGGAGGAGAGAGGGGGAATTTCGTGGGCCTTGGTGGAGGGGTCCGAAACCAGCCCAAACTCTTGTTTCCCCACACATACGGACTCTAAAAATAGACTATACTTAAGTACTTCGAAAATACATGGGCCTGGCCCAATAATAAGGTGACGCAGCACCTAGAATAGCCTCTGGACGAAATTTATGAAGTGGCATCTTGTATATTTTGTCCAAGGCTTCATGCACTCATTATGGTGGCTTCAAAGTCCTGGAATCATCACTTGTAACTCCGTTCTTGTTCTCCTTGCGCATGCCATTATCTCCATGCTTGAACTTGCTCCAAGGTTAATCTTTCTTGTCCAAGCTAGGCCCTTTATTTGCAAGCAAAACAAATGTATCCAATTTAGGCAGCATCATATTCTCACGAACATTAGAATCGTTACCAAGAAATGAAAGTACCTGATAATTCAATTGGCGTGCGCGAGCTCTAGTAATTGGTCCAGTATGTATAACAAGAGGGGTTGTGGGAGCAACAATGGTATTGATGTCCTCATCAAGACACCTTGGAGTACTTGGATTGTGCCATGTCTTCCACTTCGTCCAACTACAAGTCCGTCCACGACAACTGTTTCCATGGTGATGAGGTTTTCGATCCGATGTCGGATCTTTCCCAAGGGAGGGTAGATGATGCGGAGCATCCTTTGATCATCCCCATGTACACTCAAGCATACGCCTTTGGACCTAAGGTGAACTCGCTCCTTTCCGAATCATCCCTTTCCACATGTAATACATGGATGCTACTTCAAGCGCGGACCTTGTGCATACTCAGGTACACCCGAGGAGACCATGGAGAAACCAAGGACCAAGGCCAAGCGTGCATGGAAGCGATGACGGAAGAAGAAGGAGACAACTCCAGGACCTGGACATCCGACCGCTGGAGACGACCCCTACAGCAACAGCCTCCCAGCCGCCAAGTGCTACAGGGCCCGGACATCCGGCGTCTAACCCGGACATCCGGCCTCGGCCCCGGAAATCCGGACACCGCCAAACCCGAGAGCAACAAGACCAACCCCGCTAGCCCGGACATCCGGCCCTCCACGAACGCCCGAACATCTGGCCCATCGCCTGGACGTCTGGCCTTCCCTGCCTGCGTGCAGTGCCTCTGGGCCGAGGCCCATGTACCCCTTCGCCCCTTAGACTATATATACTCCCCCTCCACCTACGTTTTCGGGCAGCATTGTGATAGCTCATTTGAGAGATAGAGCATCACACATCCATATCGGATCTACTCCATGAGAGAGATCGTGGTCCCTCTTCGGAGAAGATCCACCTTGGATTCAAGACCCCCTTTTGGGCGCCCCCCTCAAGACCTCCTCACAGAGAAGAACCAGTTACCCTATGTATCATCCTTTGTTGGATTCGGATCTTGTATCGCTTTGTGTTTCGAGGATCTAGCACATGTGTGATCATTCTTGTTGATTTAAGAGTTTATCTTGGGTTTCCCCTCGTGATTCCCCTTGTTTCCCCCCTCGTGTTCTTCATGTTCATCGTGGGATCCGTTCCTTTCATGAAAGATCAGCCATCTAGGGTTCCACCCTACATCATGCGGTGTGCTCCCTTGAGCGCGCATTCCAAGCCGCTGCGATCGATGACCCCTACAACGAAGGCACCTCGTACACTCCTTAGGCCATCCCCAAGAAGAAGAAGCATCTACTCCTCCCAGGGCATCAGGAGAGCGACGTCCCCAGCGGCACCACCTCAGGATCCACGCCCATAGCTTGGGCGCCTCCCTCCCTCGCATAGGAAGGTGCGCCCGGCGCCCTCCTCGGGCAAGGCTTGGGGGCTCTCTTCTGGAGGGCCTTAGACCTAGCCAACATCATGAGGGAGGCGCTTGGACACCATATGCAGGCGTGCTTCGTCGCACATTTCCCTTTGGAGGGCACTGGGCGAGGAGCGCCCGGTGCTCAGGAGTTCATCGTCAAGGCGACCCAGGAGCTTCTAGAGGCAAGGGCCATATGTGCTGACCGCCACCCACCACCCGGCATAGCTCCCCATCCTGGCGAGGACGACGGGCTACACATCTGCGTCGACATTCCAGGGCTCAACAGGGCCACATCTCAAGAGCGCTTCTGGCCTTCGTGCGTTGGTCAGTGCGAGGGTCCACCTCACATCTATGTTCGCATGCCGTTTGGCTTGCCGAGCATGGCCGTTGCCTTCTAGCGTCACCTGCGGAACATTTGGGCAGCTCAGAAGGCCATGCATCACCGTGTCCTGGAAGAGATGGCAATGCTCCTCAAGGAACCACCCAAGCCCCCGGAGCCTCCTGAGGTTCAGGACCCTGGCGGCTCGTGAGGAACGACTCCTTCAGCACGCACCTTCAGCTACTCCAACACTGCTCCAGCTACTGTATCAGGTGACTTTTTCCAATTCATTCAGTTGGGGGAGCCCCTCGGGCAGCATCATCCAAAAGTCACACGGGCCTGTCCCCGCGACATGTATCCTTTTGCATCTCTAGCTTAGTTTGATGGGTGCGCCCCTTAGGCTGCATCATCCCGATGCCACTTGGGTCCGTCCCAGTGGCATGTATCATTCTTGCATCTATCTAAGCTAACCTGCCCCTTTTCCTTAAGTCATTTCATGATCATCACCTGCTTGTGTATTATCCATCACGGCCACCCGCGCTGCCCATCGGCCCCCTGCTCATCCCGCAATGAGGGCTACTCATGTTGGCACGGCGCCTGTGCTCGTGTCCGGTCCTGCAACGCTGATAAATCTGAGCGGTCGAGCTCTGTCTTGCGGCACGCCCCGTGCACGTCACCTCACCAGGCCCTTAGTGCCTTCATCTTCTTGCCGGATGACCAGTGGCAGACCGGCAAGCACGGTTGCAACCTGTATTCCTCCCTCACGCTAACCTACAGGAACCTCCGGAGACTGATGGCAGGCGGCACTGTGGACTCCTTCTTTTTTCACACAATTCGCTTGCATGTTAAAGGGGGGCACCTGAGCATCGCAACTCAAGAACTCTTGCTGGCTCTCCAGTCCTCACCCCTGGCCTTGACCATGGCATTGCGACCTGGCATACCAGCGGAGGCTGAGCTCGCTCGAGGCCCGAGACCCGAGGATGCAGCGCACATAGAAGGACGTGAAAGGAGAGGGAAGCTCGCGCGAGCTTGACCCAGCTGACGCACGAAGCTGGCGCGGCACAAGGAATCGACTTTGGACCGCTAAGATAAGTCTCGCACTCGGATCAGCCAAGCGTTGCGACATAGGATTCCCATCTCTTGCAGCCTTGCTATGGCAATGACGCCTTCGTTTCCTACGTTCAGTTATTTGCTTGCACGCTAAAGGGGACCTATTGAGCATCGCGCATCAGGAGCTCTTACTGGACCTCAGGCCGCTCACCTCCTAGCCTTGACCACGGCATTGCGACCTGGCATACCAGCGACGGGTGCAGCCTGCCTGGGGACCGGGACCTGTTGGCATAGAGCACCAAGCTACCGCGAGGTTGGAAGGGGGGACTGAGCCGAAGCAAGACACACAGTCATAGATCTTCATAATAAGGAAAATATTAACAAAAGAAATTACATATCCTTTACACGCCCCCATGGGGTTCATCTTGACTCCTCGCAGGGAACAAAAGAAGAAGGTTTCTAGGAGCCCTATCTACAGGCGTCACCGCCGACGCCATCATCAACAGTGGAATACGGGACGCAGACGCCAACCCCATCTAGATCAATGGCGGCGACGGGTGGACGCCGTTGCTGCGGTCCGGGAATGGCACGAGGTCGGGGGCACATAGATGTCGTCGCTCGTCTCCAGAGTCTCGTCGGGCTCGGGAGAGTCGCTGGACCCCCAGGAGCCGCCGTTGGTGCTGGAGGAGCTGTCGGGAGGTTCAAGGGCGGACTGAGTGCCTGCCACTGCACCGTCCTCGCGGCCCCCTCCAGGGCAACATTCCAGGCGATTGCCTCCTCGTCGAAGATCTTTAAGAACAACGTGGAGGCGCCGTCTTACTCGGAATGGATGGCGAGCGTCCCCTCCGCGCGGCAGACGCGAGCGACCTCGCCCCTTCCACGGGTCATGAAGACTTTGCCTAGGGAGATGACCTCAACCTCCGCCCCCGTCGCCGGGGTGTCGGACCCAGCATGCTACAGCCATAACTCTAGTGGCCCCCTCAGTGGCATCTCTTCGGTGAAGAACAGCGGGAACCGGATACATGTGCACGGTGGCATCGCCGCCCACACCACGAGTTCACGCGAGGAGCCCTCGGCATGGGTTCGCGGGGCGGCAGCGCGCGCCACCACTGCACGACCACTACGACCGTAGCGCGAGGGGCGTCGATCCCTGCCACCTCCTCCGGAGCCCTCTGCCTGGGCATACAATGGCAGCGGATAACCGGGAGGAGGCCGTTCGTGCCAAGGCCTCGTCACCTCCAGCCTCTTCTTCGGTAGGAGAGGCCCAAGTTCTTCGCGGGGAGCTTTTCCCTTCTCGATGGCGGAGAACCTCCGTATCGGCACCATGGATGACGCAGCAAAGCAATAAAGCAAGGAGGAAGAAGAAGAAGTAGGAGGAGCGGAGGAACAAATGGGTAACGGGGGCTCCGCCCCTTCCCATTTATAGCCAAGGGGAGGCCAACCGCAGGCCTCCACGATCTACGGTAATGATGACCTTTTTTGCATGCAATAGGGACTCGTCAAGTCGCGCGGTTGCCGAGGCAGCATGGGGAAGCGGAGACGCCCACGACCGGTCAATCACCACATGTCAATCAAGACCGCAGGCTATTGGGGCCTGCGGCGCTCCGCGCTTGACCCTTAGCTTCACCGCGAAGCCAAGCACGAGCGCGCCTTGGGCCCGGGGGCTACTGTCGGCATCCTGGGAATGGGGGTACCCAGACATGCCTGCCTGCGGCCCGGGGCGTGGCTCCACCAGCGGCCTGGTACCACCGATCTTCATCAACAAACACTCAAGACCCTCGTGAGGGGCCAAGCCTCACGAGGCAGATGACACGAGACCTCCTCACGAGCAGCCTTATTGGGCGGGCTCGTGAGGAGCAGAGAGATCAAGGTGGGGGGCACCTCGTGAGGCTTCCGTGATGTGAGCCATGACAACCAAGGCCAGGCGGGCGCCAGGTGAGCACCAGCGCGCGCAGAGTACTGGTTGCCTCTTTGGTGCTAAAGAGGCAGGAGCAGGCGAGGAGTCCCGAGGCATCATGCAAAGGTTTCCATATCGGTGCAACGAGACCAAGACCAGCAGGACGGAGGTCATCACGAAGCCCACAATGGCGTCACCACCAGAGCCTTTGGCAGGCTAACACCACCTTTCGTCAGTATAACTTGTACTAGTTGTCACCCTTCAAATTGGTCGTTCTTCCCGCCTAAACATTTGGGAAGAGGACCAGGGACTCTATAAATAGGGCTCGCCACCATCGTAGTTAGGGATCGGCTCAGAGCATGCACACCATCCTCAGCACACAAGCTCATCGAGCTCAAGAACACCTCTCCTCAGGAGGTTGTTCTCCCCTTGTAATTGTTCATCCCTAGCCTATAAGGCAATCCACCACACCACACTGGAGTAGGGTATTACACCGCAATGGTGGCCCGAACCAGTATAAACTCTTGTGCCTCTGGTTCCTCGGGTTCGGTGAGCTAGGCTTTGAGATTGTGGCGAGAGTGTGCGCTAGGGGGAGAGAGATCTTCGTGCGCACCCCAGAGTTCGAACCTCAAGGGTTTTGCCAGAACCCGCAATCCGACAGGTATTATCTCCATTAAGAGGGCCCGAACCTGGGTAAACATCGTGTCCCCTTTGTCTCTTGTTACCTTCGATCCTCAGACACACAGTTCGGGACCCCCTACCCGAGATCGGCCGGTTTTGACACTGACAGCAACCCTCAGCCCTTTCAACAACACATGCAGTACATGGGTAGCACTATGCGCATGCGTCGTGCTAGCTCACGCTTCCTTCTCTACTACGTTTTCTAAACAGGCTATCGTTTCCCGCCACTCCTCTCATCGATTTCTCGCCTCTTCTCCCATCGTTTTCCCGCTACCAGTGTCAGTGCTCATTGAAGGCTAGCGGTGACACAACGTCCATGTAAATATCGCACACAGTTTCTAAAAGCACAAATGTGTGTGATAGGAGGGAGTAGGTCCCATAGGGTGACCAGTGTGAAACGCCTTAATGGCAAGGAGGCAATTCCTATCAGCAAGGGGCGGCTTCCCATCCACTAGCCTAGTCGAATAAAACACAGAAGTTAAGCGTGCTCGGGCTAGAGTAGTCCAAGGATGGGTGACCTAGTGGGAAGTGGCATATCTCAAGCTTCATTTGTAGACTATAAATATCTCTATAGTGACCTATCATGGCAATTATATAAACCTTGGGATCCTTGTTTTGCTAATTTGTAGACTATGTTTTTATTGGTTATTTTTTGCTCTAGAAAATTAAAGAATGATTGACTTGACCTGTCATGGCGATTACATAAACCTTTTTCAGGCCGCATGTGGGGTATAGGGGGCAGGGTGTTCTTATCGAGCATGTCTCCCTTGTGCGGCTTACAGACGTTGCACATATCTGTGGGCTCCCCGAGGTATATATATTATCTTTTACCGACAATGAGGGGGCCCACACAATCTATCCCTTTGACCCAACAATGAGAAGGGTTTGACCATGATGGTTTCCTATTGATACGAGTATGGTACACGTGCATTGCACGCATGAGATTTGGTAGCCAAATTATGAATAAATACCACACTATAGGATGTAAGCTTAGAGTCATATATGCATGATGTAGATGTTCGTTTAATTCTTATAGTTCATCTCAATCAAAATCAATTAGTTTTATATAAAAAATCTGTTTGAAAATTCATGGAATTGTGCATTGTAAAGCATAAAGTAAAAACAAATATTGACAATTCATTTAGAAAAAAATGTTTGGGCAATTAAGATATGGAAGATTCTAGAACCAAGGAGAAGTGATTGCGTTTTGTGGTTTGGGCATTATGCTTAAGTTCAACCATGGAGTCTTCTAGATTGTACATGTGGCAGAATCTAGTTGAATGTAGATGATATGCAACGACCAGTAGTGCTCGAATTTTCCATCTCTGTACCGTCGGATTGGCTTTATCCAACGACCAACTTTCAAAGTTTTTTTTGAGAGACCAACTTTCAAAGTTATTCGCACACTATATAGGGGTATAGATGTGTGCCATTCTAGACCAAATAAAGTTTGAGCGCATGCGCGGGATGACCCCCCCCCCCCCCCCCCCCCCGCCGCCGCCACCTCAAAGTTGGGAAACCGAAATCGTACGTATTAAACCAGGCTTGGAGTCGGGTACGGTGTTCGATTTGTAATGTAGTTGGTGGCCCATCAAAGTTGTGCATTCGATATTTAAACACATCACACACCACCGTACTATACATATTTTCGGGCCGCCGCATGTAGTGTATAGGGCATCTTCTGATCGACCACGTCTCCCTTGTGCGGTTTTTTGTGATGACACGCATATCTGTGGGCTCCCCGAGTGTATACATATCATCCCTTTAACCGATAACGAGGGGTATGTGTTGGCCATGAATGGATTCCTCCTAGTTCGTGTTAGGGCCGATCACCGTCACATGTCGCTCAACCAAAGTTTGAGCTCATGCATTGTCAGGATTCCCTCCCACATGCTCGGATTGCTGGGTTCGACCTACATCGTACCCAGTGTATCTCGTCCTTAACTACCTTGCCTTCAGGGTTGTTGTCTGTATCGAGAGGTAGGCACCACATCTAAGTTGTACATTATTATATATTGAAAACACACATCACCCCTTCCCAATGTACATCATTTTGGGTTGCATGCAAGAGGTGCTGGTTTTGTGGTCCCTCTCATGTGATTTTTATGATGTTTCAATCTATTAGCCCAAGCGGTTTATCGAGAACAACAGTTGTCATTTGACCAAACGATAGATTCATTGGTCCGTCTTATGGCAGGTCATGGCGGCGTGCATGTATGACCAAAGTATCATTACGTGCATCCGCCCACTGGCACGAAGTAGGAGGTGGTGGGCCAACCATCCTAGCTAGCTATGACATTATGTCATTATAGATATATCCAAGGGTGCTTTCGGGTTTGCGAGGCAGGTGCCACAAAAGTTATGCATTGTGTATTTCAAGTTTTAAACATCACACCCAATATTCCCACATATATTTGGTCACTTCCCGGTAGTTCTTGACTTCTGGCCCCTCTCATCGATCTTCAACGACGCGCCCAACCATGGGCCCGCGTGGTCAAAGTTGTGCATTGGAATTCTGAACATCACAGACCACCCTTTTCTGATGTAGGGTAGAGACCCTAATCGCCCGATCTTTCACGAAAGGAGCGGATCCCGCGGAAATCACGAATAACACGGGGAAGAACAGAGAGAGAACACAATAAGACACATGAGAGGAATCACTAAACCGACACGAATAAGTCACACATGGGCTAGATCCTCGAGTACATAAGGAAAGATACACGATCCACGGACAACTAGGGACGATACAAGCGTAGCCGGTCTTCTCCGTGAGGAGGTCTGGAGTTCTTCCCTAAAAGGGGTCTTGAATCCGCTTGGGGGATCTTCTCCGGTGGAGGCTCGAATCTCCATAGAGAAGACTACCAAGTGGATGAGCAAAGCTCTCTCACAAACATGAGCTAAACATTTGCTAACCCTGAAAATGGGGAGTAGAAGGTCTATTTATGGCCCAAGGGGCGAATGGGTAAGTGAGGGGATGAAACGGGTACACGGGCCTCGGCCCAAGTCATGCACGCAGGCGGTGGCCGGATGATCTGGGAGTTGGTCCGGATGATCTGGGCTTCAGGGGTTCGGATGATCCAAGTCGATGTCCGGATGATCCGGCGGTGTTGGAGCAGCTGCGGGAGGGCCGGATGTCCGGGACCTGGTCTGGACGTCCGGGTGTGGCCGGATGATCCGGGCCTGGGTCCGGATGACCCAGCTCGGAGATGACGCCTCGGGTGTCGCTGGGCACATTACCCGGATCGTCCGGGCCGGGTTCCGGATCATCCGGGCTGAGGCCGGATCGTCCGGACGGTGGTCCAGATCGTCCGGGCTTCTGCTGACTTAGCCCTTTTTCTTCTCCGTCTTCACGTCCAACTTCCTCTACGGATTCTCCTCGCTCCTTGGCGTCTCCAATGTTAACTTCTTGATACCTGAGTATGCACAATGTCTCCGTTTGAGGTAGTAGCCATGTCTCATGGTCATCAAAGTGGAATTGTGAGAGGAGATATGTCACTTCGGTCTCGAGAGCTCTTGCACGTGATCGAGTCATGGGTCCACTAGGCACTTGATGAGACGATGGTAGGTCCATGGGGATGACCTTGGGATGCTCCGCATCATCTCCCCTCCCTTGGGAAAGATCCGACCTCGGATCGAAATCCTCATCACCATGGTACGGGGAGAGATCTTTGACGTTGAAGATGTCGCTCACGGAGTACTTGTCACGTGGGATGTCGATCTTGTATGCATTGTTGTTGTAGCGTGCAAGCACCTTGAATGGTCCATCGGCTCGTGGTAGAAGCTTGGACTTGCGTTCATTGGGGAAGCGTTCCTTTCGAAGGTGTAGCCACACAAGATCTCCAATGTTGAATATCATGTGTTGCTTGTTGACGTTGAGCTTGGTCGCGAGTTGTTGTACTTGGAGCTCAATGGTGTGCCTTGTATCTTCATGCATCTTCTTGAGGTGGGTGACTTGGGCACTTGCGTCCATGTTTGTGCGCTCGTGTAGTGGTAGAGGTAGAATGTCCAATGGGGACAACGGGTTTAAGCCGTAGACAACCTCGAAGGGGCACTTGCCGGTAGTCGAATGTCTTGCGCGGTTGTAGGCATACTCGGCGATGGGCATGCACTCTTCCCACTCCTTGATGTTCTTCTTGATTAGCACGCAAATAAGGGTGGAGAGCGTGCGGTTTGTCACCTCCGTTTGGCCGTCGGTTTGTGGATGATAGGCCATGCGGAATAGTAGCTTGATTCCGAGCTTGGCGCATAAGGTCTTCCAAAAGTAACTCAAGAACTTGACATCACGCTCCAAGACGATAGTCTTTGGCACACCATGTAGACGCAATATTTCCCTACAAAAGAGATTAGCAACATGTGAAGCATCGTCTATCTTGTTACAAGGAATAAAATGTGCCATTTTTGAGAAATGGTCCACAACGACAAATATGGAATCTTTCCCATTTCGAGTCCTAGGCAAACCAAGTACAAAGTCCATGCTAATGTCTTCCCATGGTTGGTATGGAATTGGTAGAGGCATATAGAGGCCATGAGATTGAGCTTTGGACTTAGCTTTGCGACATGTAGAACATCGGTTGGTGAAACGATTGACGTCCCGAAACATCTTGGGCCAAAAGTAGTTCTTCGAGAGCGTGGTGAACGTCTTGTCGCGTCCGAAATGTCCCATTAAGCCTCCTCCATGTGATTCCTGCAAAAGCAACAAACGAAGGGATGACTCAAGGATGCAAAGTTTGTTAGCTCTCATAAGATATCCATCTTTGATGTAATAGCATTCCCAAGATGTATTCAACAAACACTTGGCATAAGGAGTAGCAAAAGTTGCATCATGCTCATAAAAGTCTTTGATATGCTCGAAGCCAATGACATCTAACTCAAGTTGCATGACAAGCATGCATATGCGGGAAAGAGCATCCACTACGATGTTTTATTTACCCTTGATGTACTTGATGACATAAGGAAAAGATTCAATAAATTCACTCCATTTAGCATGACGCTTGTTCAACTTGGTTTGACCCTTAAGATACTTGAGGGTCTCATGATCGGTATGAATGATAAACTCATGGGGACGAAGGTAATGTTCCCATTCATGCAAAACGCGGACTAAAGGGTATAGCTCTTTGTCATATATTGGGTAATTAAGTTGCGCTCCGGAAAGTTTCTCACTAAAGTAAGCTATGGGGCGCTCCTCTTGCATTAACACACCTCCTATGCCATTACCACTAGCATCACAATGAATCTCAAAAGGTTTGTTAAAGTTGGGTAAGGCAAGCACGGGAGCATGAGTAAGCAAGTTCTTAAGCTCATTGAAAGCGGTATCTTGGGATGGTCCCCAAACAAGAGGTGCATTCTTCTTGCTCAAAGCATGCAAAGGCGAAGTAATGGTGCTAAAATCCTTCACAAAGCAACGATAGAAACCCGCAAGGCCAATGAATCTATGCACTTGATGCAAGTTTGTTGGTTGCGGCCAAGTCTTAATAGCATTGATCTTGGACTCATCAACATGAACACCCTTAGAAGAAACAACAAAACCCAAGAAAACGAGCTTATCAACACCAAAAAGGCATTTCTTCATATTTGCATAGAGGCGCTCTTTTCTAAGAGTTTGCAAAATGGTGCGGACATGGGTGACATGCTCTTTGATAGATTTGCTAAACAAAAAAATGTCATCGAAGTAAACCACGACAAATATACCAATGTAAGGGTGAAAGACATGATTCATAAGGCGCATAAAAGTGCTCAGTGCTTCCGGGAGACCCATAGGCATGACTAACCACTCATACAAACCAAACTTGGTTTTGAATGCGGTTTTCGATTCATCACCTTCTTGTATGCAGATTTGATAGTAACCACTCTTAAGGTCAATTTTGGAAAATATAGTGGCACCACTAAGTTCATCTAGCATATCATCTAGGCGTGGAATGGGATATCTATAGCGAACGGTGATAGCATTGATAGGTCTACAATCGGAGCGCATGCGAAAGCTAGCGTCACGTTTTCGCACAAGAATGACCGGTACGACACAAGGGCTCAAACTTTCACGCACATGTCCATGGTCTATGAGATGCTTTACTTGCCTTTGTATTTCTTTGGTTTCTTCGGGGTTGACACGGTAGGGATCTTTGCTCGGAAGCGGTGCTCCGGGGAGGAGGTCGATGCGGTGCTTAATGCCTCGGAGTGGAGGTAGTCCCGGAGGTAGCTCATTGGGGAAAACATCTTGGAATTCCTGCAATGAAGAAGATAACACCAAGGGTAGATTGTGAGAGGTGTTAGTTTGTGGTGCCTTGTCCTTGCACAATAGGACATAGTGTAGGACACTCGATGGGTTCTCACACACTTCCCTCATCTCATGTTTGGTGGCAAAGAGAACTAAGTTCTTCTTTTCACTCATCGTGGAGGTGTTCGATTTGGGCTTGTGGCGCTCACTCTCTTTGTGGTGGCTCACTCTCTCACTATTCTCTCCATGATGGGTGGTTTGCTTGTCGGCAAGCACTTGGCTTGGAGACATAGGTCGTAGCACAAACTCATTTCCTTTCATCCATTGTGGATGACTCCTCTATCGAATTGCCATGTCCGTCCAAGGAGATGACAAACGGTCATTGGAACAACGTCGCACTCCAAGGTGTCTTCGTAGGAGCTGATTTTGAAGGAGACCTGTACTCGGTGCTCGACTTGGACGGTGCCGGAGTCACTAAGCCATTGCACTTTGTATGGATGTGGATGCTTCGTCTTGGGCAATTGGAGCTTGGAGCAAAGTTCTTCACTTGCGAGATTATGACAACTTCCTCCATCGATGATGACCTTGACGGATCGTCCATTGATGCCAGCCTTGGCGTGGAATATGTTGCATCTTTGGTCTTCTTCTTGGTGATGTTGGAGGGTCAAGACTTTGGAGACAACAAGTGCGGGACTTGAGTCTTCATCGCAAAAGACTTGTTCTTCTTCATTGTTCACTTGGCGGTGCATGGTGACTTGCTCAAGGGCTTCCATTTAGCCTTCACTCATGGAGTCATAAGTGCCATCGTCATTGAAGACCATGGTTCGCTTGTTGGTGCACTCATAGGACTTGTGGCCTCAGCCTCCGCAAGTGAAACACTTGAAGGAACTCGTCTTGACGGTCTCATCGGTTGGGGTTGATGATGATGAAGCTCTCGGCTTGAAGTTGCACGTAGTAGGATGGCTTGTAGTTGATGAAGCTTTCTTGGAAGTCGACTTGTCAATGTTGATTGAAGAAGGCTTTGTAGTCGGTGTTGGAGTCGTTGAAGCTTGGTTGTTGGTTAAGCCGTAGGACTTGGATGAGAACTTGGCATACTTGAAATCATCTTGCACTTGGCGTTCCGCTTTGGTAGCTTGGTGCACTAGCTCGATGAGATTTGAGTATGGTTGGAAGTCGGCGATCTTCTTGATTGGATGATTGAGTCCATTCAAGAAGCGTGCCATTGTTGGCTCATCATCTTTCGTGACATTGGCTCTTATCATTGCAATCTCCATCTCCTTGTAGTATTGTTCAACGCTCTTGGTTCCTTGCTTGAGTTGTTGGAGTTTCTTGAAGAGGTCGCGGTTGTAGTAGGTAGGTACGAAGCGTGCTCTCATGACATCCTTAATTTGTGCCCAAGTAGTGATGGGTGGTTCACCTCTTGACGTGCGGCGCTAAATGACTTGTTCCCACCAAATGAGCACATAGTCTTGGAACTCAAGGGATGCCATTGCGATCTTCTTCTCTTCTTCATAATTGTGCAAACGGAAGATCTTGTCAACTTTCAATGCCCATGAAAGGTACTCTTCGGGATCGTTGCTTCCGTTGAACTTGGGCATGGTGAACTTGAGCTTGCCATAGCGTTGCTCTTCATTGTGTTGGGGTCGGGGATGATGACGCCCATGTTGTAGATGATTGTTCAACTCGTGGTGCTCTTGGCGCGGACGGTTGTCAACCTCGTGTTGCTCTTTTCATGGAGGATTTCCATTGTCTTCATGCTCTCGATGAACTTGATGCTCTTGGCGAGCTTGTGGAGGAGCTTCTCGAGCTCGAGGAGGAACTTGACGGTGCACACGAGTTTGATAAATCCTCTGGCAGACTTCTTCGCGAAGTGCTTCGGCATGGTCACGAGCTTGTCGGCCTCGGTCGGCTATGGCTCGACATGAATCGCGTAGAGCTCGTTGTGCCTCAAGTGCTTGAGTGTCACGGAGTTGTTGTTCTTGACGTTGTGCCTCGGCATCTTGTGCATTTTGGTGTAGACGCGCGCGTTCTTCCTCTTCATGTTGGCATTGTCGTTGCCGTTCTCGTGCTAGCGCAAAGGCTTCTTGGGTTTGACGTCGTCGGTGCTCTTGCGAGTCGGTGTCGCGTAGAGGATTGAGGCTTGCTTGATGCTCGTTGCGTGCGGTACGTCGAAGAGTGTTCGATGACGGTGTACTTGAGCCGGAGAGGGTAAAGTCGGAGTGGCGACTTGAACGGCTCCTTCTTGAAGTGGAAGAAGAGCGGTTGAGCAATAAAGCGTGAATCTCGTCCATCCTTGCGTCATTCTCTTGCTTGTGATCATCGAGCTTGTGGTTGAAGTAGTCCCATGTACGTTGCTCGGAGATTCGCAAGTCGGTGGCGAGGTTGTCAATGCGGTCACTCATTGCTTGTTGTTCTTGATGCAAAGCACATTGTGCACCAAAGAGGTGGCTTTTGGTGACGAAGGAGTTCATGTCGTCGTCTTGCTCCGTGAAGAGTGGGTTGGTAGAAGTACTTGGCCTATCCATCATTCCAAGACAAATGTGAGTGGTAGAAAGATAAGAACGAATACCAAAGGTACCTTGACCGAAGTTGAAAGTGGATCGATGATCACTCCAATGTAGGACAAGGGAATAGCCCAATTGGTACGAATTCTTGTCGGTTTCTCACACCTACACAAGTAAAAGCTTATGGTGGAGCTTGGTTAGGATGGTAGCAAAAATTTTGATGTGAATGTAAGCAAGATTCAATAATGTTGGAGAAGATTCACGACATGTAAATGCAACAAGTAGACCAATAGCAAGATGTGGTACACAGAAACACAACACACGGAAAGATAAATGGGGTCGTGCAACCAAGGGTGAGCCAAAATGTGGAATCCACGAAAATGGTCTTGCTGCACAACACTAGAGAGACGCTAGCACGATTGCACAATAGGCGGATACGAACTTGTGCACAACCTACTAAGCAAAAATGCAACGACTTCTATCCCAAGTATGATGTTCCGGAGATATGATCCAAGGTGATCGAGTATGACAATCTTAATGTTGTATGATGCTATGGTTCTTGCTTATAAGCTCTTTGCTTACCTTTTCTCTTTGCTTAAAAGCTTGTTTGGCTCTTTGATGTTTGAGCTCTTTTCTCATGTGATGCTTCACGGACCAAGATAGCAATTGTGTATGCGATGACAACTTTGTGACACAAGAGATGATTCCAAGATATGAAACACAATGATAGTATGTATGCTATGGGATGTAAGATCACTAATGTGCATAAGTCACGTTGCCGGCAATACTCAAATGCTAGTCTCGATGGGTAGGCTACGCAAAAGTAAGGCAATGGGTTTATCAATCAAAATGGAAAAAGAGTACGATGATATTACACTACCAAGATGATACCAATGGGAAATGGATACCACAAGTGTGTAGTCGTTCGTAGTAGTCCTTGGTGAAAATCAGTGGTGGTGATGTTGATGTCGAACCGTCCCTTGGTAGCCGAAACATGAAAGGAAACGGTGAGCCACAACTCAAATTCTCAAAACCAAGTGCGACAAAAAGCGTCGGAGTAGGTAGCGGTTAAGTGGTGGTGTGGGATGGGGTAATGGAAAGGTTTGCGGAGGGGTTTGCGGAAGTTAGGTGGTGGTGGTCGAAGTTGGTATGCGGAGGCGTAGGCGGCGGTGGTCAAAAACTGCAGGAGATGCGGTTTGGTCAGAGGAAGCTGGATGATCCGGGCTAGGAGCCGGATGACTCCTCTAACAAATTGCCATGTTCGATAGAGACCCTAATTACCCGATCTTTCACGAAAGGAGCGGATCCCGCGGAAATCACGAAGAACACGGGGAAGAACGGAGAGAGAACACAATAAGAAAAACGAGAGGGCTCACTAAACTAACACGAATAAATTACACATGGGCTAGATCCTCGAGTACATAACGAAAGATACACGATCCACGGACAACTAGGGACGATACAAGGGTAGCCGGTCTTCTCCGTGAGGAGGTCTTGAGTTCTTCCCTAAAAGGGGTCTTGAATCCGCTTGGGGGATCTTCTCTGGTGGAGGCTCGAATCTTCGTAGAGAAGACTACCAAGTGGATGAGCAAAGCTCTCTCACAAACATGAGCTAAACATTTGCTAACCCTAAAAATGGGGAGTAGAAGGTATATTTATGGCCCAAGGGGCGAATGGGTAAGTGAGGGGACGAAACGGGTACACGGGCCTCGGCCCAAGTCACGCACGCAGGCGGTGGCCGGATGATCCGGGCTTCGGGGGTCCGGATGATCCGGGTGGACGTCTGGATGATCCGGCTATGTTGTAGCAGCTGCGGGAGGGCCGGATGTCCGGGACCTGGTCCGGACATCCGGTTGTGGCCAGATGATCTGGGCCTGGGTCTGGATGACCCTGCTCCGAGATGATGCCTCGGGTGTCGCTGGGCACTTTACCCGGATCGTCCGGGCCGGGGTCCGGATCATCTGGGCTGAGGCCGGATCGTCCGGACGGTGGTCCGAATCGTCCGGGCTTCTGCCGACTTAGCCCTTTTTGTTCTCCGTCTTCACGTTCATCTTCCTCTTCGGATTCTCCTCGCTCCTTGGCGTCTCCATGGCTAACTCCATGATACCTGAGTATGCACAATGTCTCCGTTTGAGGTAGTAGCCATGTCTCGTGGTCATCGAAGTGGAATTGTGAGAGGAGAGATGTCACCTCGGTCTCGAGAGCTATTGCACGTGATCGAGTCATGGGTCCACTAGGCACTTGATGATACGATGGTAAGTCCATGGGGATGACCTTGGGATGCTCAGCATCATTTTCACTCATATATATTTGGGCCACATGCTGGTGTGGCTGTCTTCAGACCCTCTCTAATGTTTTTTTGCTGCAAAGACTCTGATGATGCTCAACGGACACGGGTATAATGTCTTAACTGTGTGCGATGCAAGTGCACTGTGAATCACGACGACTTCGCTAGTCCGAGCAAAGGTGGAGGTACTGGCTCAACCATGTGCGATGCAAGTGCGCTGTAAAATCACCACGACTGCGTAAGCACGAGCAAAGGGTGGAGGTACTGGCTTAACCGTGTGCGATGCAAGTGCGCTGTAAAATCACCACCTGCGCAAGCTAAAGGCCGGTAAATTTATTTAGAAATTAGGACGAACCATGTGCGATAGACCAGCTAGCTAGAACTATAAAAACAAACTACCCGCCTTGAGTGTTGCAAAAATTGGCGGTTCCGCCACTTTGCCTTATTATCATACATGCATATTCTTATTGGACCATGAGCGATCTTGGGCACTCCCGCCCCGCATCAATTCCTTTATCCAAATTTTAGTAGCCATCGTACTTCAACCATCGCCCACACTCCTCCAACACCGACTTTATAGTAAAATTGCAGTAGTCGAGGCATTTGAACCATCGCCCTCCCTTCTCCACCACCATCTCCACCCACCATTACTGAAATTTTCAGTAGCCGCGGCTGTCGGTGTCAAACCGGACGATCTCGGGTAGGGGGTCCCAAACTGTGCGTTTGAGGATCGAAGGTAACAGGAGACAAAGGGGACACAATGTTTACCCAAGTCCGGGCCCTTTTAACGGAGGTAATACCCTACTTCCTGCTTGATGAGTATAGGGGTTACAAGAGTTGATCTACCTCGAGATTGTAATGGCTAAACCCTAGATGTCTAGCCTATGTAAATTCTGATAGCCTCTACGGACTAACCCCTTCAGTTTATATAGGCACTAGAGGGGCCTAGGGTTGTACAGGGTCAGTTTACAGAGAAAGGAAAGTACACACCAGGACGCCAATTGTGCCATTCACGCAAAGGAGAGTCCCATCCGGACATGGGGGAAGGCCTTCTACCTTGTATCTTCACGGCGCCTTAGTCTGGCCCATATCAGATAGCCCGGACACCCGAGGACCCCATAATCCAGGACTCCCTTAGTAGCCCCTGAACCAATCTTTCGATGACCATGTGTTCGGCGCGCAGATTGTCTTCGACATTGCAAGGCGGGTTCCTCCTCCGAATACTTCAAAGCAGTCTTCTGAATAAGAGATCTGTATCTGGTTCTGTATAACAACCACAACCCTCAACCACAAAGGCAAGATACTTAATCAAAATATAGTCTGTCTACTGACAACTCGTTTGGCGAAACGTTACGTCTGGCCTCTTTATCATTTCGAACCATTTTCTGGCCTCCCACTTCGCGTTTCGAGGCACAGCCTCTATCGACACGCCTTGTCAAAGCTGAGATCGTGCCCCCTTATTGATGAATTCTCTTCATTACGGTTTTGGGTAATAAAATCGTGCCATTCGCATGACCCCATGGGAACGGGTAGATTTTAAGGCTTGAGGGGGGCGTTTGATTTTCACTGCATATATAAGCGGATAAAGACCCCTTCTTTTTGTCTTACGCCTTCATCCTCCCTCTGCCTTCCCAGCCTCGAGCTCCAGCACCCCAACCTCGACCTTTCCCACCGCCCAACCTCTCCATCCATGGCCAGATCCGGTCGCAGGGCAAGTGAATGACCTCCTCCGTCATGGAGAAGGACATCAAGGAACTCCGGGAAGTGGGGTACCTGGCTGCAAGTGTCACGCAAGGGCTCCCTGCCAAAAAGCAGATCATCCCTACTCCGAAGCCCAGCGAAAGAGTGGTGTTTATTCCCCACTTCCTCTACCGACTAGGGTTTCCTCTCCATCTTTTTGTCCGCGGTCTCATGTTCTATTACGGGCTAGAATTCCATGATCTAGCCCCAAATTCCTTCCTCCACATCTCAGCGTTTATCGTCGTGTGCGAGACGCTCCTCCGCATCCCCCCACTTCGGCCTATGGCTTAAGGTCTTCAACGTGAAGTCGAAGGTGGTCGATGGGCAACACGCGGACTGCGGCGGCGCCATGGTGAGAAAGCTCCACAATGTCACCTGGCCCAAAGGGGCCTTCGTGGAGATTGTCAGGATATGGCAATAGGAGTGGTTCTACATCACCAAACCCCGCGCCGCCACATGGGCAGCCACTCCTGAGTTTAAATCTGGACCCCCAATGCGGCTTGCATCATGGATCAACAAGGGTCAGGATGGGGCGTCATCCGACGAAGTGATGGTGCTGCAAAAGCGCATCAAAATATGATAGAGAAGAACACCAGTCTCACCGATGTGATTCAGGTGATGCATTTCTGCCGGATCCTCCCCTGCCAGCACTGGTCTCTCCACATGTGGGAGTTCAATCTGGAAGGGCCGCGAACCCTACAGCGATTCTTTGGCACAACGCACGAAGAGATCTGGAAGCTGCTCTTCAAGGCCCAGAAGACGTGGCTAGAGACGACTGATGACATCGGCCTCGACAGCGCTCATCCGGCCACCCAGGTAAGCATTTTAGTTTCCGAACATAACTTCAGTTTGTAAATCAAAAGGTATGGTGAGCCTTCCATCCTTCAATCAGGGCTAGACAAAGAAGGCAGAGCGGATCAAGTGTCCGGCTCCGCAACTCGAAGACCCAACCATTCCTCTGCTAACGAGGATGCTGGTCCCGGCGCCGGAGAAGAAGGCCAAGAAGAAGGGCAAGGAGGCCAAAGGTGTCCTTTGCCGTAAAGGTAATTCAGACGCTGCATCCGAAGAGATCGAAGCTCCCTCCTCCCACCAGGGATATGAAGATGAAGAGGAGGAGGAGGCAGAGAGCGATTCTCCCCTTAAGGGGAGGAAGAAGAAGAGGGTGGCCTCCGTTGACCCGGAGGCGGAGGCGTCCAAGAGAGGGAAAATATCCCTCTCGGACGGCTCAGATTTGGATACTGGAGTCATACCGAAGCGGCACCCTAGGGTGAAGCCCCAGACCGCATCATAAGTATCCGAGATGCTTTACATACATACGGTCTTTTATGATTGTAGAATAACATGTTATATCATGCGTTTCAGTCCGGCCCATGACCTCCCCCAACTATCATCATCTTCGGGGAACTCTTTGCCACTGGAGATGGTGGAGAGCGAGATGCCTCCACGAGCCTCTCCGCCACTCGTTGCAGATGACACCGAGATGTTACTCCAAAGGACCTATCCGGGCCACGGAGAGGTGCGGGAGGCCGCCAAGACGGCGCCCGAGGGTAATGCCTTGGCTGCCGAGAACATGGGGGCCACAACCCCCATGGAGACTAACGACGGGGGCCCTGACTAGTCCGGTCCCCACCCGAACACAATTCCGGAGACTCACGTGGCTACGGAATCGAGCGAGCAACCCCCTTCAATTGAGGGGGGAGCGCCAACTCCGGCGGCGACTCCACTAATCCGAAGGTGCCGAACACTTTGATGGAGGCACTGCGACGCGCTTCCGTCATGGAGGAACACCGCACCCTGATGGGTGTAGTGGTTGAGAAGGTTCAGTCCGCCAAGAGCGGGTTGAACGAAGCCATTACCAGCCTGCTAATAGGCTTCGAGGTGTGAGATGTAATTTTCTTAGCCACTTTTCATATAAAAGACATGCATATGTATAGATAGTAGCCCCTGAGACTCTATTCGGTTTGAAAACGGCCGTACATAGGATCAAATAATAATCGCAGGAGGTAATGTACTAGTCACTACAAAAAAAGACAGATCCGTGACATTTTGGGCTGAACGAAAAATATTTCTTTCATGCTTGTGACACTTCTATGACGATAATTTTGACAAAACCTTGTATCATCATAGATGTGGTGGGCTCCAACTTCTATGACAAAAAATCATGACAGAAAATGGGCTTTTCGTCCTGGGCGGGCCGGAGAAGCAGCTGCATGACATGCTTTGGGCCGTCCATGATGGAGAAAACCACTGTAGAAGCGAGGGCGGGGAAAATATCGGGGGAGTTCCCGGTTACGGTGGGTGGTCGGGGGCCAAGCGATGTGCGGTTGTCTCGTACGTACATGCATGTGTGCGAGGTGTTGCGCTCTAACTGAACCCGAGCGAGGTGTTGGGCTCTAACTGACCCCGAGCGATTGCACTAGGTACGTTACTAAACCCGACCAATCGATCCCTTGCTGTTAATAGAACCCGAGTGATTTCTTCGCTACTACTGCTAACTGAAGCCGATCTAACACTGTTGCCTCCTTCCCTTGATGAAGAGTGAGCGTTGTTGAGGGGGTTTGGATGAACAGTTCCTGGTGGGGGTTGGTTGAACAGGACCCCGTGGTAGTAGAGGCCGTTGCCGCTGGATCAACAGTACCCCAATCGATCGAGCCGGTGGATGAACAGGACCCCGTGGAGGGCTAGTTGAACAGTAGCCGGTGGAGGGTTGTGTATGACTTAGAGGCATAACCACATTGAAAGCAATGTCGCAAGTGAGGTAATCTTCACACAACCCATGTAATACATAAGGGACAGAGATACATAGATGGCTTACAATCGCCACTTCACACAATTACATGAATAAAGCATTACATCAACCAGATACAATCAAGGTCCAACTACAGAACCAAAATAAAAGAAGACTACCCCAAAAGCTACACAGATCCCCGATCGACCCCAACTGGGCTCCACTACTGATCAACTAGAAACGGAAACGACATAATGAACACGATCTTTAATGAGCTTCTCCTTGAGTTCGGTTGCGTCATTTGCACGGTTCAACGGCACCTGCAAGCTGGTTTTGGAAGTATCTGTGAGTCACGGGGACTCAGCAATCTCACACCCTCGCGATCAAGACTATTTATGCTTATAGGAAGGGTAAAAGGTATGAGGTGGAGCTGCAGCAAGCGACTAGCGTATATGGTGGCTAACATACGCAAATGAGAGCGAGAAGAGAAGGCAAAAGCACGGTCGAACATCTATGATCAAGAAGTGATCCTAGAACAACCTACGTCAAGCATAACTCCAACACCACTTCCCGGACTCCGCCGAGAAGAGACCATCACGGTTACACACGCGGTTGGTGCATTTTAATTAAGGTAAACTTCAGGTTTTGTACAACTCGACATTAACAAATTCCCATCTGCCCATAACCGCGGGCACGGCTTTCGAAAGTTCAAAACCCTGCAGGGGTGTCCCAACTTAGCCCATCATAAGCTCTCACGGTCAACGAACGATATTCCTTCTAGCGGGAAGACCCGATTAGGTTCGGAATCCCGGTTACAAGACATCCTCGACAATGGTAAAACAAGTCCAGCAATACCACCCGATGCGCCGACATCTCGATAGGAGCTGAACATATTTCATTCTTAGGGCACACCGGATAAGCTAAGCGCACCGGAGCCAACGTAACCCAAGTTGCCAAGGGACGGCCCCGCACGGTGCTCTGGGTTGGACCAACACTTAGACAAGCACTGGCCCAGGGGTTTAAAATAAAGATGACCCTCGGGATGTGTGACTCCCAAGGGAAAAAGGCTAGGTGGCGAATGGTAAAACCAAGGTTGGGCCTTGCTGGAGGAGTTTTATTCAAAGCGAACTGTCAAGGGGTTCCCATTATAACCCAACCGCGTAAGGAACGCAAAATCCGGGAACATAACACCGATATGATGGAAACTAGGACGGCAAGAGTGGAACAAAACACCAGGCATACGGCCGAGCCTTCCACCCTTTACCAAGTATATAGATGCATTAATTAAATAAGAGATATTGTGATATCCCAACAAATAAACATGTTCTAACAAGGAACAACATCTCCATGTTCCAACAAGGAACAAACTTCAATCTTCACCTTCAACTAACAACGCTATAAGAGGGGCTGAGCAAAGCGGTAACATAGCCAAACAACGGTTTGCTAGGAAAAGGTGGGATAGAGGCTTAGCTTAACAATATCGGAGGCATGATAATCAAGTGGTAGGTATCGCAACATAGGCATAGCAAAAGAGCGAGCAACTAGCAAGCAAAGATAGAACTGATTTCGAGGGTATGGTCATCTTGCCTGAAATCCCGCAAGGAAGAAGAATGAGTCCATGAAGAAGATAAACGGACGTAGTCGAATGGATCCTCACAAACGCGATGTTACCGGAACCAACCCGAAGAAGCAACACCGGAAAGAAGCACACAACATAGTAAACAACCAACACATGAACATGGTATGATATGCGGGATGCGGTATGCAATGCATATGCATGATTGCAAAGGAATGATTGAACCTGGCCTCAACTTGTAAATCCAAGAGTGACATTGGAAAGGTGAGGTGATTTCGGTTGAAATCGATATAAAGATCACTGTAATCGGATGCACGGTTTGGAAATGGCAAGCAAAACATATATGGGACCGGTCTGCGATAAACAACAAGTAGCCATCTAAATGCATCAAGATAAATATGCTACAGCACTCAGACATGGCAACAAGATACATGGTAGGGATCCACTCAAGAAGCTTGACAAAATAAGAACACTGAGCTACGGCTAATTCACTCATTAACAGGTTCTAACAAGCATGGCAAAAGTGCAAATGATAACAGGTTTCAGACATAGTGAAATTAACACAAGTCTGGAATTTATCATCAGGAAGCACACTTTAGATCATGAAAACTACATGCTATAGGAACATAACATGGCAAATCAAGGCATAGCATGAAGCTACTCAAAGCACTTAACAAAAGTCCCTTAGTGACCTTGAGACAAAAGGGATCCGAGAATACAATTGCAAGCATGTGAACATAGCAAAAACATAAACAGAGCTCAGACTTGTTTACGAGCACGATGCACTCACTACAGAGCATGGCATGACAAACTAAGCATACACCCATCAAGAAGACATGTCGTAGAAGCTAGACATGTCAAGAACTACAACATAGCATGCACGGATCAATAGCAACAACCTCGGCAAAATCGCTAAACAAGCTAACAATCTGCCAGGAACATTTTATAGCAAAAGTAGAGCTCGATTGACTCAAGCTAGGATGCTCCATAAATGCAAACAAAGACATGGATGGATAGAGCACCACAATTTTAACAAAACATCCCTACTGATCATCCTCAAAAGAGGTACGGATCACTAGGAAACAACATGAACATACGGCATAACGACAAAAACAGAACAACGACTTAGTGAAATTCTAAGTCCCTGGAATCAGCATTACCGATTACGCTACTTTGCATGCTTGTGCTAGTCACCACAAATGTCACAAAAATACATGGCATACACCCCTTTCACCCCTGTAAAGATGGCATGGCATATAACAAAACACATGTAGAGCTCAGGATCATATCATGCACACATTAAACTTGGCAAAAATGACAAAATGCCATTTGCTGAAACAGATCGGACAAATTCCTCACATAGCCCTCTTCCAACAGAATTTAGGGCATCAAGATGAGCTCAAATGAAAATGATGCAATGAGATGAAATGATGTACTCGTCGAGACGAACATTTTGGTATGCTACATGCGCGAATCGGGGCAACGGGTGATGAGTTATAACATGATGAAAAAAAGGCATATGAATCTGAAAATTTTCAGGACTTGGACGAATTTTGGCGAGCGTCAAATAGTAAAACGACGCACAGGCGGGATATAGCGGCGTAGCTCACCATGGGCTCGGCCCAAAAGTACGGAGAGGCAGGCCGAGCCAGGCGATCTGGGCCGGTGCTGCTGGGCCTCCGCGAGGCCGGTCAACATAGCAGATCGGGGAGGAGGTCGGCTGGATCGGGCTCCTCCCGATCCATGGCGGCGGTGGCGCTGGGAGACTCCGGCGACAGGGATGGCCGGAGCCGCGGTGGGCGGCGCCGGATATGGAAGCAGGCGGCGGCGGGCTCCTCCTCGGGCTCGGATCGAGGCCGGAGCACTCCGGGACGGCGGCGGGGAGGCGTTCGGGCGACGGGGCGTGCTCCGGCGAGCGAAGGTGGCTGCCGGCGATGGGGTGGCAGCGCCGGGCGGCGGTCGACGGCGGGGATCGGCGGCAGGCGCGCGGAGGAGCGAGCGCTCGGGCGGCGGGGGTTCGGGCCCGGGCGAGCCGGCTCTGGGCGCCGCGGGCCCGCGTAGTGGAGAGAGGCGGCGGTGACAAGTGGCGGCGCCTGAGTGGAGGATAGGGGCGGCGGAGCTGATGTGGCGCCTTTTGATTGGACGGAGTGAGGTGGCGGCGGGGTGGACGCGTCCGCCGGCGGGCGGACATGTCCGGCGGCGCGGAGAGAGGTGAGATCTAGGGTTTCGTCCGCGAATTTGGAAGGGTTGCACATATATATAGGTAGAGGGAGCTAGGAGAGTGCAAATGAGGTGTGGTTTTCGGCCACGCGATCGTGATCGAACGACCGAGATGATCGAGGGGGTTTAAGTGGGTTTTGGGCCACTTTGGAGGGGTGTTGGGCTGCAACACACATGAGGCCTTTTCGGTCCCTCGGTTAACCGTTGGAGTATCAAACGAAGTCCAAATGGCACGAAACTTGACCGGCGGTCTACCGGTAGTAAACCAAGGTCGCATGACAAGTCTCGGTCCAATCCGAAAACGTTTAACACCCACACACGAAAAGAGGTAGAAAGGGACACCGGAGGACATAGGAGCGCCGGATTGCAAAACGGACAACAGGGAAAATGCTCGGATGCATGAGAAGAACATGTATGCAAATGAAATGCACATGATGACATGATATGCAAAGCATGACACGCAAGCAAAGACAACGCAACCACAGTGAATAACTGGACGACACCTGGCACATCAGTCTCGGGGCGTCACAACACTCCACCACTACGAGAGGATCTCGTCCCGAGATCTAGAATGGCACCGGAGGGAAAACGGAAGAGAAAGAGAAGAAGTAAAACTAAGTTGCTCCTTCGACAAACGAGTGAAACCAAAGAACCTTGAAAAGGTTAAGCCATCTCGAGAAAAGAATACAACGGAGATAAACAAAGTTGAAGACACTCCGTTAAGAAAGAGGAAAAGAAAGAGCCGATTCGAGTAGCAGTTCGGTTGAAAAGAGATGAAAGACTTGATAAGGAGAAAAGAACTTGAGAAAAAAGGTCACAACACTCCGGTTAAATGGATAAGCACGAAAAGAACATGATCTTCACAATTTGAGATGATGATTGAAAAGAGCAACATCACAAGGCCTCCGGAACGAAAGAATAGAATATAGATAATTGAAATAAAAGAATGGAGAAGAAAATGCCAACTTCTGTCACAAAAGGGTTTGAGAAGGCATCCTTAGGAGAAGGGTCGAACGGAGTTGTTGGAACACCAACAACGAAAAAGAATAAGCTTAATATGGTCTTATGGAATACATCTCAAATTATGAGGTGAAATTCTGCCACTGACAAAAAATAATAGATTGGATTAATATCAACAAGGAGACGAGAAACTTATCTCCCTGAGAGGATAAATGAAGAAATTGGATCATTTATAAGCACCATAATTTTCAACAATCCTTAGGGAAAGTTTTCGGTGAAATATAAAACAAGATAATTCCAATGAAGAGATTGATGGATTTAAAATACCTCATTCTTAACAACGTGTGAATCATGAAACATGAACTCAAATTATCAAGAATGACATAATACCACCTCCAATGATACAAAAGAAGGAATTGCACTCCGGATAGCAAGATGAAGAAAACTTGAGCTTCTTAGCAAAGAATGTCGATGAACACTTCGAGAAGGAATTAAATCCTTGATGAATCCATCATGTAGAACCTTCATGAAGAACTCCGGTAATAAAAGAATGATCCAAAATAATTGAATGATGAAAAGAATAAGATTGAAGCCTTGCAATGATTTAGATAGAGATCTCCGTGATAATATAATTGAAAGAGGTTGGAACTCCGGGAAAAAGAGAAGATGAAACAAATGAAACTGAGAATTTGAAGGGCCTCCGGAATAAAGAATTAATCATTAGGATGAAACAAGAATAATAATTACATTATGCTTGTCCTTCATCAATTAAATTGATGATAAACAATGGATTTGGCACACTACTTATTCTTGTAGAAAGGATTAAGATAGATATAGCATAACTTGAGAACGTCTTAAACAAGTTACCGGTATGATTGGTAAGAACGAATGAATATATACGATAACGAATGACGAGAACTCTTGCATGAACCACCGTTAGGATTGACAATGAATAACTAGATGTTATAGCAAGGAAGAAAAAACCTGAATAGCCACCGTAAGAATTGGAAATGAATGAAGTAAAGGGGTGAATCACCGGTAAGAATTAGCAAATGAATGAAGATGTTTGAGAGAATTTAGATCCATGAGAACGAAGAGATTACGAGCTGATTAGAGAGCATAGTTGAATGACGCACCGGTAAGATTTTGAGTATGAGAGCTGAAAGCTGGAGTGGATAAACCTGAATTTATGGACTCCGGATAATCAAACTGAGAAGACTCTTGAATTGCTCCGGATGGGTGAAAAGAATTCTCACAATCGAAAACAGTTATGAGAGGAAGGCAACATGCTAGAATGACGAATCTTCGAGAGAACGGATAAGATATGGAGGAAAAACTCTTCTTCGGTCTTCAAAATCTGAGAATGACGACGAGAAAACACCACCATGAATTATTGAGACACTCCGGTATGAGAATTATAAAGGTTGAACCAACAATGAAAAGAATTTGAAAGATCTTGGAGAAGACGTTTGACTAATGATAATTCATTCTTACGTCAAACTTCGAAATGAATTTGAGAATAACTCTGGTAAAAAAATTAGAAGAGTCAGGTAAGATCCTGGAAAAAGACCTGTGGGTTAGGGCCCACTCAAAAGAAAACACCGTTGAATGATTTTAAAGAGAGGTTGCACCAGTTGAATTAAATGACTTGAATGAGATAACAACCTCGAAGGATCTTGAACGAATGCAGAGTGGAAACACGAATCTTCGAGATATCTTGAGCACTCCGGAACAAATGAATAGCGAGAGGTGAATGATAAAGAGGTGCACCAGTAAGAAAAGGTATTTGAAATGAGGAAAAAGGGTATGATCCACAAAGCTTCACTTGGTTCCACCGGAGAAGAAAAAGAATGAATAATGGTGAACTAGAAGCTCCGTTAAAATCTTCATGAGCATCACCGCGTAAGAACATTGACGGAAAAGAATGGCGAGACTTCACAAGAATAAAAGGATACTTGATAAAGAAATCTTAGTCCTTGAAGAAAAATGGTGGGTGGGCGGGAAAACAAAGGCAACTTGGAGACGGATGAAACAAACAACATTGAGAAAAAACTTGAGTTGATCTTGCAGATGTTGACGTGATCGGATCCACTTGAAGAGAGACACACCAGTTGAACAAGATTGACATGACAATCTCGATTATCATGAAGGATTGGCATCCACAAAGAAGTATGAGAACACCATTTGGGGAAGTATGGAATCAACACTTGACATTGAAGCAACTCGAATACCACAACTCAAAACAAAAACAAAGGATTGGCTTGCAAAATAAGCCGGAACAAACATATGATAGAGATTTCATCTGAAGTTTTCGTGGTGGGGCCTACACGGGCTCGATCGTACAACACCATCATGTACAAGGCAGTGCACATGACATACAAAGCGTCCCCGAGTCGGCATAGCCAAGGACTCTTAAAGACACAACGAGACCACTGTAAAACCAACCGTGAATAGGCGGACCACTAGACGTTGAACCCCAATTTCATATCATACATCTGACGGAAAGATATCCTAAGAGCTACTTGAATTCCCACTTATAAACTCCCGAAATTTTCCGGTTATGCAATCAGGTGTTGGGGATACAGGGGAAGCATAATATCTCACCAAAAACTAACAAATCCTACATCCAGTTGTATCCATCCTTCAACACATAACCAAGAAACCCTCGGAAATCGTTTACCTAAACCTTCGAAAAGCGTCCGTTATACGAGTTATGGCAATACTCCCGAACTCCCGCCCCAGTACTGGTGGCGTCGAGGTTATCTCACCAACAACTGCATAAAAGAGATTTTCGATGTCGACGAAACTAAACTCAGGTATTCCAGAACTGCAATGATAAAATAGTGACCACAACACCACGGAGCTCAACTCCCCAGGACACTGCCACAACCCCTGAATGTCAGGAGACACCAAGAACAATGTTCTCGTCACAAAACCATCAGAACGATTCCAAGATACCCGCGTGATCCTAAATTTTTTTTAGTGAAATTTCAGAAGAGAAGAGTCAAAACTCTACGTCAGGATGCCTCACTAGAGCGATGAAGGGACTGAGCAGTAAAAAGAATTCCTAACTCTCTGATATATATAATTCCTAAATGACTCAAAACATTTTTCTAGACTCAATAATGCCAGCGATTCGATCAAGCAGGGGGCTCCTAAGGTTGGGGACGGCTCTGATACCAACTTGTAACGCCCTTGATGCGGCTATATCTCCCACGTGTCGAAGCACGAATTAGAGGCATAACCGCATTGAAAGCAATGTCGCAAGTGAGGTAATCTTCACACAACCCATGTAATACATAAGGGACAGAGATACATAGATGGCTTACAATCGCCACTTCACACAATTAAATGAATAAAGCATTACATCAACCAGATACAATCAAGGTCGGACTATGAAACCAAAATAAAAGAAGACTACCCCAAAAGCTACACAGATCCCCGATCGACCCCAACTGGGCTCCACTACTGATCAACTGGAAACGGAAACGACATAACAAACACGATGTTCAATGAGATCCTCCTTGAGTTCGGTTGCGTCATCTGCACGGTTCGATGGCACCTGCAAGTTGGTTTTGGAAGTATCTGTGAGTCACGGGGACTCAGCAATCTCACACCCTCGCGATCAAGACTATTTAAGCTTATAGGAAGGGTAAAAGGTATGAGGTGGAGCTACAGCAAGCGACTAGCGTATATGGTGGCTAACTTATGCAAATGAGAGCAAGAAGAGAAGGAAAAATCACGGTCGAACATCTATGATCAAGAAGTGATCCTAGAACAACCTACGTCAAGCATAACTCCAACTCCATGTTCACTTCCCGGACTCCGCCGAGAAGAGACCATCACGGTTACACACGCGGTTGGTGCATTTTAATTAAGGTAAACTTCAGGTTCTCTACAACCGAACATCAACAAATTCCCATCTGCCCCCAACCGTGGGCACGACTTTCAAAAGTTCAAAACCCTGCAGGGGTGTCCCAACTTAGCCCATCACAATCTCTCACGGTCAACGAAGGATATTCCTTCTAGCGGGAAGACCCGATTAGGCTCGGAATCCTGGTTACAAGACATCCTCGACAATGGTAAAACAAGTCCAGCAAGATCACCCGATGCGCCGACATCCCAATAGGAGCTGCACATATCTTGTTCTCAGGGCACACCGGATAAGCTAAGCGTACGGGATCCAATGTAACCCAAGTTTCCAAGGGATGGCCCGCGCGGTGCTCTGGGTTGGACCAACACTTAGACAAGTACTGACCCGGGGGTTTAAAATAAAGATGACCCTCGGGATGCTCGACTCCCAAGGGAAAAATGCTAGGTGGCGAATGGTAAAACCAAGGTTGGGCCTTGCTGGAGGAGTTTTATTCAAAGTGAACTGTCAAGGGGTTCCCATTATAACCCAACCGCGTAAGGAACGCAATATCCGGGAACATAACACCGATATGACAGAAACTAAGGCGGTAAGAGTGGAACAAAACACCAGGCATACGACCGAGACTTCCACCCTTTACCAAGTATAGAGATGCATTAATTAAATAAGAGATATTGTGATATCCCAACAAATAAACATGTTCCAACAAGGAAAAACATCTCCATGTTCCAACAAGGAACAAACTTCAATCTTCACCTGCAACTAACAACGCTATAAGAGGGGCTAAGCAAAGCGGTAACATAGCCAAACAACGGTTTGCTAGGACAAGGTGGGTTAGAGGCTTGGCTTAACAATATGGGAGGCATGATAAGAAAGTGGTAGGTATCGCAGCATAGGCATAGCAAAAGTGCGAGAAACTAGCAAGCTAAGATAGAAGTGATTTCGAGGGTATGGTCATGTTGCCTGAAATCTCGCAAGGAAGAAGAACGAGTCCATGAAGAAGACAAACGGACGTAGTCGAACGGGTCCTCACAAACGCAACGTTACCGGAACCAACCCGAAGAAGCAACACCGGAAAGAAGCACACAACATAGTAAACAACCAACACATGAACATTGTATGATATGCGGGATGCGGTATGCGATGCATATGCATGATTGCAAAGGAATTATTGAACCAGGCCTCAACCTTGAAATCCAAGAGTGCCACTGGAAAGGTGAGGTGATTTCGGTTGAAATCGATATAAAGATCACCGGAATCGGATGCACGGTTTGGAAATGGCAAGCAAAACAAATATGGCACCGGTCTGCAATAAACAGCAAGTAGCCATCTAAATGCATCAAGATAAATATGCTACAGCACTCAAACATGGCAACAAGATACATGGCAAGGATTCACTCAAGAAGCTTGACAAAAGAAGAACACTGAGCTATAGATAATTCACTCATTAACAGGTTCAAACAAGCATGGCAAAAGTGCAAATGATAACAGGTTTCGGACTTGGTGAAATTAACACAAGTCTAGAATTTATCATCAGGAAGCACACTTTAGAGCATTAAAACTACATGCTACATGAACATAACATGGCAAAGCAAGGCATAGCATGAAGCTACTCAAAGCACTTAACAAAAGTCCCTTAGTGACCTTGAGACAAAAGGGATCCGAGAATACAATTGCAAGCATGTGAACATAGCAAAAACATAAACAGAGCTCAGACTTAGTCAAAAACTGGAGCATGCAAATCAGTTAACGAGTAGGCATGTTTACGAGCACGATGCACTCACTACAGAGCATGGCATGACAAACTAATCATACACCCATCAAGAAGACATGGCATAGAAGCTACACATGGCAAGAAATACAACATAGCATGTACGGATCAATAGCAACAACCTCGGCAAAATCCCTAAACAAGTTAACAATCTGCCAGGAACATTTTATAGAAAAAGTAGAGCTCGATTGACTCAAGCTAAGTTGCTCCATAAATGCAAACAAAGACATGGATGGATAGAGCACCACAATGCTAACAAAGCATCCTTACTCATCATCCTCAAAAGAGGCACGGATCACAAGGAAACAACATGAACATATGGCATAACGACAAAAACAGAACAAGGACTTGGTGAAATTCTAAGTCCCTGAAATCAGCATTACCGATTACGCTACTTTGCATGCTTGTGCTAGTCACCACAAATGTCACAAAAATACATGGCATACACCCCTGTAAAGATGGCATGGCATATAACAAAACAGATGTAGAGCTCAGGATCATATCATGCACACATTAAACATGGCAAAAATGACAAAATGCCATTTGCTGAAACAGATCGGACAAATTCCTCACATAGCCCTCTTCCAACAGAATTTCGGGCATCAAGATGAGCTCAAATGAAAATGATGCAATGATATGAAATGATGTACTCGTCGAGATGAACATTTTGATATGCTACACGCGCGAATCGGAGCAATGGGTGATGAGTTATGACATGATGAAAAGAGGCATATGAATCTGAAAATTTTCAGGACTTGGACGAATTTTAGCGAGCGTCAAATAGTAAAACGACGCACAGGCGGGATATAGCGCGTAGCTCACCATGGGCTTGGCCCAAAGGACGGAGAGGCAGTCCGAGCCAGGCGATCTAGGCCGGTGCTGCTGGGCCTCCGCGAGGCCGGTCAACGGAGCCGATCGGGGAGGAGGTCGGCTGGATCGGGCTCCTCCCGATCCATGGCGGTGGCGCTGGGAGACTCCGGCGACGGGGATGGCCAAAGCCGTGGCGGGCGGCACCGGATATGGAAGCAGGCGGCGGCGGGCTCGTCCTCGGGCTCGGATCAAGGCCGGAGCACTCCGGGACGGCGGCGGGGAGGCGTTCGGGCGACGGGGCGCGCTCCGGCGAGCAAAGGCGGCTGCCGGCGATGGCGGTGGTGGAGCCGGGCGTCGGTCAGCGGCAGGGATCGGCAGCAGGCGCGTGGAGGAGCGAGCACTCTGGCGGCGGGGATCAGCGGCAGGCGCACGGAGGAGCGAGCGCTCGGGCGGCGGGGGTTCGGGCTCGGGCGGGCCGGCTCTGGGCGCCGCGGGCCCGCGTGGTGGAGAAAGGCGGTAGTGACAAGTGGCGGCGCCTGAGTGGAGGAGAGGGGCGGCAGAGCTGACGTGGCACCTTTTTATTGGACGGAGTGAGGTGGCGGCGGGGTGGACGCGTCCGTCGGCGAGCGGAAATGTCCGGCGGCGTGGAGAGAGGTGAGATCTAGGGTTTCGTCCGCGAATTTGGAAGGGTTGCACATATATATAGGTAGAGGGAGCTAGGAGAGTCCAAATGAGATGCGGTTTCCGGCCACGCAATCGTGATCGAACTACCGAGATGATCGAGGGGGTTTAAGTGGGTTTTGGGCCACTTTGGAGGGGTGTTGGGCTGCAACACACATGAGGCCTTTTCAGTCCCTCGGTTAACCGTCGGAGTATCAAACGAAGTCCAAATGGCACGAAACTTGACCGGCGGTCTACCGGTTGTAAACTAAGGTCGCATGACAATTCTTGGTCCAATCCGAAAACGTTTAACACCCGCACACGAAAAGAGGTAGAAAGGGACACCGGAGGACATAGGAGTGCCGGATTGCAAAACGGACAACAGGGAAAATGCTCGGATGCATGAGACAAACATGTATGCAAATGAAATGCACATGATGACACACAAGCAAAGACAACGCAACAACAACGAATAACTGGACGACACCTGGCACATCGGTCTCGGGGCGTCACAGGCTCGTTAAAAAGTAGCCGGTGGAGGGCTGGATGAATAGTAGCCCGTGGATGGGTGTTTGAACAGGACCCCGTGGAGAGGGCTGGCTAAGCAGTAGCCGGTGGAGGAGCAGTGGAGGCTGGATGAACAGGAGCCCATGGATGAACAGTCGTAGGTGGAGGCTGGAGGAGGTCGACGGCGGACGAACAAGAGCCCGTGCAGGTAGTCGACAGTGGATGAACAGTAGCCCGTGGAGGCAGTCGACGGTGGAGATGAACAATATCCCTTGGAGTCCTGTTTTGCGGTACGCACAACCCTCCCGATGAACAGGACCCTCGTTTCGACCGTAACGCTCCAACACAAGTTCGTTTCCTCCGTTTTGCGGTACGCCACACCCCTCCCGATCAACATGACCCAGTTTCGACCATATGAGGTCCGTTTCCTCCGTTTTGTGGTACGCCAGACCTCTCCCGATGAACGGGATCCCGTTTCGACCGTTGCCGGTCGAACACAAGGTCGTTTCCCCCGTTCTCCGGTACGCCAGGCCTCGTCCCATCGCCTATTCTGTCCAAGCCAGTTCGCTTTTGATGAATACGACGTAATCCGACCCAGTCGTTTGCCTCTCGATGAACAGGACGCTGTTTCTCCGTTCCGACCCAGCTGGTTCGTTGCCCGATGAACATGACGCCGTTGCTGCCGTCCGTTGCCTCTCCATGTACACAAGCCCTGGTCGTCCATATATATATGCGCGAGTAGGCATTCGAGACCCTGCCCGTATGTACGTACGTGGCCGTATTTACTTTCTTGCAACCTGGCCACTGTACGTACGTGTACATGCTACATGTGCGCCTCTACTACGACATGTGTGCGCCTCTACTATGCGACGGTTCATCGCTGCAGCTTGTAGACAGACCGATTGTATGTATGTACACGTTCGTGATGAGAATGACAGCGCTATGTACGCTTGGACCAGGTGGGTCCCGACTGTTAGGCACTTCCTTGCATGCGAAGATGTAGCTGGTGGGTCCCAACAGTTAGGGGGGAGAATCATTTTTTTGCCTGTAATATGGCCCCACTTCCTTGCGTGCGAAGATGTAGCTGGTGGGTCCCAGGAGTCAGGGGGAGAAAATATTATTTTTCAGGGTAAAAAGGATGCAGTTGCATGCATGCGTCCATGGGCGTGGTGTGTCCCCACTGTCAGCCTCTCATGTATAGTCATCTTTCGATGACTCTCGATTGTTGACCACGTTGACCACACCATGCCGAGCGCACCAAGGACGGTGGACGATGGTGAGGCCCCAGACTAGAACGACCAGGAGATGGGGAAGACGCTGCAGTGGAGTCGCAGATGGAGAGTACTATGAAACTTTACTGGTTCGGGTGCGCGGCAGCACTGCCACCCACGGGAGACAGGAGCAAGAACAGAGGTTGAAGAAGGAGCACGACTATTGGATTAACATCCAATGGTCCATCTGCTAGAATCATTTGTTGATTAAGTTGAAAAAGCCATGCGTACACGTTTGCTAAGTAGGCCCACAAGTCAGCCACCAAATCTGCCGGGTCCCAGCTGTCATCGGGTGGAATGGTTTTTTCGCATAACAAGGAGGAACTTCTATGCAAAGATATAGCCGTTGGGTCCCAGCTATCAGGGGGAGGAAACAGCTTAATAAGAGCATCTCCAGCCGTTCGGCCCCCACGGCGCTAAAAAAGAGCGGTCTGGGGGCGAACCGGCGCTAGATCGGCCCCTGGGGGCGACCTAGCTCCCAGCCACGCCCCCAGGCGCTGCCCCCAGGATGCCAAAAATTCGAACTTGGTCGTTCCCACTCACAAAAGACGCCACAAGTCCGGCGATCGCAAGTCACAGTTCGACGTACAAAAAATAGAGCGACAGAAGTTTGCGTGCGCAACGCATCACTTGGCGGGCTCTGCCCCAGGCGTTGGCGGAGTTGGCGTGCGTGGGCTTGGCAGTGTGGGAGCTGCTTCTGCGCTGGGTGGTGTCGGCGCGGCTTCGGTGGTGCTGGGCGTCGTGGAGGCATCATCACACGGGCTTGGCGGCGGCATCGGCATGGGCGTCGGCGTCGGCGGCGCTGTTGAGGGAAGTTGGTTCAGGATGAGGCCGCGCTCCGCCAAGTACCATGCCTTGACCGCCTCGTTGGTGCTCTGGAGAATGTCCGCCCCGCCAAGTAGGAAAGCCAGGTCGGTGTTTCTCTTTTTCGCGGCGACGTTGGTCCGGAGCAGGTCGAGCTTGACGGCGCTGCTCGACATCAACGCCGACCACCGCGCATCGGTCTTCTCTTTACGAAGGGAGCCCGGGCCTGCGCGTCGGTGAGGCAGTGCTCGATGGACTCCTGCACTCGAGCGGTAGCCGCGTTGGCGTATTTCCCCTACTTGGCACCTTTGTTGCCGTCCGGCCGCCCTTCCGATGCGCCAGGAGTCGGCGCGTCCGGCTTGTAGGTCTCCTTGGCCTTGTCGAGGGTGCGCCGGACTTCCGCCCACTTCTCGCACTTGTCAATGCGCTTGTAGACGTGGAGGTACTTGAATTCGGCGCCGTTGTTGCTCTGCCGGTATAGGGCAAACATGCTCAGCAACTGCGCGGAGGAACAAACAGTTGGCGGCGTACACAACGAAGAGAGGCGGGAGACCGGCATGGCATACCTGATCCTCAATGCTGGCGCCGCTCTCCAGGCGAGCCGCGACCTCCTCCACGACCCCATGCCATTTGTTGCACGCCCCCTGGATACGCCCCCAATGGTTCTCCATCGCCTAGGAGCCGCGCTGCATGCAGACACCTTTGAAGTAGGGGTCGACGAGCTTGCGCTCGTCGAACTCGGCCTTGATGCGGTCGCAGTGCGTCTCGATGCTCTGGTTCGTGTCGGTGGTCGGGTCGAGGCAGACGACTTTCCATGGTCCGAAGAGGCATTCCTCCTCCTTGGACGCCCACTTGATGCGCGGCTTGTCTGACCTGGCCGCCTACTTCTTGCGCCCAGGCGCCAGCTCCTCCTCCTCGTCGTCCTCCTCCTCCTGCTCTTGCTCCTCCTTCTCGTCCTCGCCGTAGACGTAGCTGAGCTCGCCGTCCATGCCGCCGCTGAGATCCACCGTCTTGTCCTGGGTGCCGAACCCGGGAGACGCGGCGGCCGCGGCCGAACCTGCGGCGATGATGTCGTCCATGTCGGCCTCAGTCTCGTCTGTGTCGCCAAGGTGGGAGAAGGGCAGTGGGCCACAGCGGAACAGGGGCGTCAGGGAGGAAGCATAGGCGGGCGGCGAGGAGTTGTACGGAGGGTACTGCACACCGGCAAAGGCGGGAGAGGGCGTGCGCTGGGCCGGGTGTCCATGGGGGAAGGTGACATCTGGGTTGAACCCACCGTGCGCGTCCCCGTCGGTGTAGCCCGGCGAGGGTGATCCCCATGGCTGCGGAGAGCCGACGCCTTGCTGGCCCCAGGGCGCGTACTAGGCGTGGCTTCCGGGTGGATTCATCATCCCCGCGCGAGTCGCCTCAGCCTCGACTTGGTCCGCCGATAAGGCAGCCACAACCGCGCGCGCCGCGTTGTCACGGGCCTTCTTGGTGATGGCCCTGTTCCACCGGTCGGCGGTGACAGCCTCCCGTCGCTGAACTTCCGCCCTCCACTCGGCGTTTGACATGCCCGGTGGCTTGATCGGCGGCGCCCTCGGCTTCCTCTGCTTCGGCTGGGCGACGGAGGCGCTCACGGTTGACGCCGCGCGGGTGGCGACGTACTTCTTCGGTGGCATGGCGGCCAGCTGGGAGGCGAGCGGGAGGGAGATTTGTGAGAGGAACGAAGATTATGGGAGGGAAGTGGGGGAAAAGTGGGAAGAAACGGCAGGAAGAGGCGCTCGACTCGCCGACAGGGCGGACCCACGCGCCCTTTTCACTTGTGCCGGTGCCCTAGGCGCCCCCCAGGGCGCCGGGTTCGGCCTGGGTCCGCCGGCACCAGTTTCGGCCCGAGCCGGCGAAAAACGGGCTTCTGGGGGCGTGACTGGGCCGTTTTTTTGGCGCCGGCGCGGCAAAAACGCCTGGGAGGGCCTGTTGGGGCTGCGGCTGGAGATGCTCTAAGGAGAAACTTTCCTTGTGTGTGACCATGGACCTTGTGGGTCCCAGCCGTCAGTCTCCCCAAATACAGTCCTCTTCCGATGACTCCCATTTGTTGACCACGCCGTGCCGAGCGCAGCGAGGAGGTGGACGACGGCGAGGCCCCAGACTGGAACGACCCGGAGATGGGGAAGACACGACAGTGGAGTCGCAGGCGGAGGGGAGTGGGAAACTTGACTGGTTAGGGTGCGGGGTGGGCCTACACTCGGCAGAGAATAACAAGAGGTGCAGACTGGAGGGATGTCTTGGCCATCGGCGGGGTAGCGTTTTGCTTGAGGCATGCAAAACAACGCCGCTGGACGCCGGAGGCTGGAGCAGGCGGTCCCGGCAGCGCTGGGGGAAGAAGACGAGAGTTCGAAGAAGAATGCCGGCCGTTGGATGTAAATCCAACACCTTGTTAGGCTTCGACCTACTGGCCCACATGTCAGCCAGTCCATTTGTTTTTTAGTCCATTTGGTGGGCTGGGTGAAACAATGATGTAGCATCTATGCAGCCCGTTTATATATATGGGAGAATTTAAAGCCCATTTGCATTTTTCTCGAAATCTGCGAACTTGCTGGGGTGGGTGAAAATATCATGTTGGGCTAGACGGAGAAATGTTATAAAAACATAAACACATGATTGCACTTGGTCTGTAAAATCTTTGCAAGCTTATGTATGCAATCACTAGGAGTTAACTTGCCAAGTTATATATAAACAATTATTATTATTATTTTGTAAGAACTTTCAACTTACGGAATAAAATATCATTTTAATTTGATGAGTTAATAGGACGTGGGGTATTATTATTTTTTAGGCTAGACGTGGGGAAGTTGAGTTGGTTCTAGGGAAAAGTTCTGGGGGAAAACTCAGTTTACATCGAAAAAGAAAGTGGGAGAAAATTCAGGTATAGGATTAATGAAAACAAAAAATAAAGGAAGTGGGAAGGTCTATAAAATGGTTGGACGAATGACAGGTTTAACGGAACCTTATGTTGTTTCTATTATATATATGTGTAATAAAATAAGATATAAATATAGGTTCAGTTTTGCATTCTTATAGAAAACATAGGTTCAATTTTGCATTCTAATAGAAAAATAGAACTGAGTTGCGCGTCGTCTTGAAAAACAAACATAACTTGGGCTGCTGATGTTATAGACAAGCTAGGTTGGGAGGCCAAGAGGCCGCTTGATACCTGTTGGACCCAAAAAATGTTGAAACATGTCGTGGGCTACCCATGTTAAACAACAAAACCTAGGCCATGGACCTGGTGGGCCAGAGACTGTCAGCCTCTCGACGAACAGTTGTCTCCCAATTCCTCTTGTTTTGCTAACCATGTTGGGAACGATAGACGGTGGCGCCGCGGCGAGAGCACCAAGGTGGAGGACGACGTCGAGACCTCGGACCGAACGAACCGGAGCTAGGGAAGACACGGGCGGAGGGGAGTATGAGGGTTGACTTGTTCGGGTGCAGGGTGGGCCGGTGGAGCTGCCGCCGTCGGACAATGTGTGGGAGTAGAGGGATGGCCTGGCCAACACCATAGGCTATGATGGCCAGCCACTGTATTAGAAGAAGACGAATGATTGAACAAAATAAAGAAATACAAATGGATAGGTGGTTGGTCCCATATGTCTATGTATGAGACCTGCTGGGTCCACCTGAGAAGGGGAATATGTTGGGAGGAAGGAGATTCAAAGCACGGCAGCTGAGTGAACTAGTTTTTTTTAACGGACAAGTGAACTAGTTACCTACATAAGCAAATAGCCACTAAAAAAGCAAATAGGTTAATGCGTTCTTAAAAGAAATATTTCGAACAAAACAGATAATTACGACACATAGGCTAATGCATGAAACACTCAGATGATAAAGGTGCTTATAAATAGATGAAGTACAACATCTAGACCATCCTGGCGCGCTTGATCATGACGCTGCGATTGTCCGTGTACTCGTTGGTTACGGGAAGCAGACACACCCTCATATCCAAGATCCGCCTGTACATGTCATAGCATGCGTATGCGTCCTTGGCCGCGTAGGTTATGTAGGCTAGATTCAGATGTACCTCCCATGTGTTCAGGTCCTTGGTACCGTTATCTACTTTCATGTTGGCGTATCAGGGGTCGATGATGGTCTCAGCATGGTCAACCACAGAGTCCTTCTCCTGCCCGTTGCCAATGATCTTGTATTGCTTCTGGATGTCGACAAGCTTGTTGGAACAGATGGCCGTATCGTCGCTGTCGGTGTCAAAACCGGAGGATCTCGGGTAGGGGGTCCCGAACTGTGCGTCTAGGCGGATGGTAACAGGAGGCAGGGGACACAAAGTTTTACCCAGGTTCGGGCCCTCTTGATGGAGGTAAAACCCTACGTCCTGCTTGATTAATATTGATGATATGGTTAGTACAAGAGTAGATCTACCACGAGATCAGAGAGGCTGAACCCTAGAAGCTAGCCTATGGTATGATTGTCTGTTGTAGTTTTGTCGTACGGACTAAAAACCTCCTGTTTATATAGACACCAAAGAGGGTTAGGGTTACACAAGGTCGGTTACAAAGGAGGAGATATCCATATCCGTACTGCCTAGCTTGCCTTCCACGCCAAGGAAAGTCCCATCCAGACACGAGATGAAGTCTTCAATCTTGTATCTTCATAGTCCAACAATCCGGTCAAAGCATATAGTCCGGCTATCCGGAGACCCCCTAATCCAGGACTCCCTCAGTAGTCCCTAAACTAGGCTTCAATGACGATGAGTCCGGCACGTAGTATTGTCTTCGGCATTGCAAGGCGGGTTCCTCCTCCGAATACACCACGGAAGAATTTGAATACAAGAATAGTGTCCGACCCTGCAACATCAGTTCCACATACCACCGTCGAGAGAATAATATTTCCACAAATCTAATTTGCTGACTTGTTTTGGCAATACGACATTATGTCATGGCCCGGTAATTATTCGAACCGTTTCCTTTAACCAGCCCCGCACATAACGCGAGGCAGTTTTTTGACACACCTTGTCAAAGCAGATATCGTGTCCCCTTATCGCGGGATTCTCGTCAATACGGGTGTGGGTAACCCAACCGCGCCATCCATTAGGGTGCTTGGGGGATAAGCGAGTTTTACCAGGCTAGTGGGGACGCTTAGTTTCGTCCGCCCATATAATGGGATAAGGATTCACCTTTTCATCCACGCCTTCTTCCTCCTTTGCTCATCCATTTTCACACACTCGAGCTCCAGCGCCCAAGTCCGCACTTCCCACCTCAACCTTCTCCAACCATGTCCAGAGTGGGAGGTAGGTGGATGTTCTCCTCCGTCACGGAGGGACACATCAAGAAGTTGAGGAGAGCCGGATACCTGCCTGACGACATCGCCCACCGGCTCCCAGATGAGGGGCAGCTCATCCCCACCCCCAGGCCCCATGAGAGGGTAGTGTTCCTTACCCATTTCCTCCGTGGACTGGGATTCCCTCTCCACCCATTCGTCCGGGGGCTCATGTTCTAGTACGGCCTGGATTTCCACGATCTGGCCCCGAACTTCATCCTCAACATCTCGGCGTTTATCGTCGTGTGCGAGGCCTTCCACCGCATCAAGACCCACTTCGGCTTATGGCTGAAGACCTTTAATGTCAAGCCGAAGGTAGTGGGCGACCGCCAGGCGGAGTGCGGAGGTGCCATGGTGGGCAAGATGCCCAACGTCACATGGCTCGAGGGCTCCTTCGTGGAGACCATAAAGGGGTGGCAATCGGGGTGGTTCTACATCACTTAGCCGCGTGACCCTGCATGGGCAGCGGCCCCCGAGTTCCGATCTGGCATCCCCACGCGGCTCACCTACTGGAAAGAGAAGGGCCTGTCCTGGGGTAGTTCGGGAGAGCTGACCGGACTCCAAACATGTATTCAAAACATGGTGAACAAGAAGCTCAAACTCGTCAACATAGTCCAGGTCATGCTCATCCGCTAGATCCTCCCGTGTCAACAACGGGCCTTCAACTTGTGGGAGTTCGACCCGGCCCAGCACCAAACTCTGAACAGGCTCTTCGATACAACACACAAGGATGCCTGGAAGGTGCTATTCAAGGGCGTTGAGGTTCCTCCTCCTACTACCGAGGATCGCGGATTCTGCGCGAAGCGCCAAGCCAGCGCGGTAAGCTGTTTTACCTCTAACAAGATACTTGTTTTACATAGTTTGACTCTATGCGGGATCTAAGCTCCCGTTCCTTTGACAGGACTGGCAGGAAATGGCTGGACAGATCGACTATCTGGCTCCTTTGCCCGAAGGCCCAGCAAACGCTCTCCTGACGGAGATGCTGACTCCGGCTCCTTACAAGGTGCCAGAGAAGACCAAGAAGGCCAAGGGAACTCGAAAGAGTTCCCGACGCCAGGTGTTATCGGACTCATCGTCCGATGACTCTGCGGCACACTCCTCCCCCGAAGACGACGAGGAAGAAGAAGATGATCCCCCTCCAGGCGGGGGAGACAAGAAAAGGAAGGCTGCCCCAACTGGGGGGGGGGCGAAGTGTCCAAGAAGGGAAGGACTCTCCTTCCGGACAGCTCCACCGCCGCTGCCGAATGCGAAGACGAGTGGTTTCCCAGGGCCAAGCCCCTGGGGAGGTCGTGAGTATCCGAATACTAGAGTAACTCATAGCATTCCGTTGTCGCACTGCTTTCCCTAACGCCAAATATGATTATGCAGGCCACCACGAGCCCGTATCGATGTATCGTCGTATGGCTCCCTGGGCTCGTCGGATATGGATAGCGATCCATTTCTGACCGCCACCTCCCCTTGCCATGTGGACAACGCCAAGGTGTTGTCTCAATAGGCACCGGGTCGAGGGGAGACAGTCCCGGAGGTGCCTCAAGGCGACTTCCGGACTCCGGGAGCCAAGTGGACAAGGCCCCTGAGGGCCCCGAGTTCGGCCCTCAGCTGAACACCGCGCCGGAACCTCCAGCGGTTCCGGATTCGGGCAGGCGGCCTCCTTCCAAAAGGGGCAAGACGCCTGTGCCGGTGACCTCTGTCCATCCAGAGGCACCGGACAATCTGTTGGGAGCGCTTCGCAGCGCTTCCATCGACGAGGAGCACCGCACTATTATGAGTGCGGTGGTCCAGAAGGTTCAGTCCACCAAGAACGGATTGACTGAAGCCTGTGCCAGCCTTCTAACAGGCTTTGAGGTAAGTGTTAAAATATAGGAAAAATATTACCGCATAGAAAGTAGCCCCTGATGCTCTGTTCGGTGTTCACAAAGAAAAGCCGAACAGAGGATCAAACAACATCACAGGAGTCTAATATAAGTATGTCAATATGCATATGCAGGCTTCGCTGTTGGCCTCAGCCGCACTAACTGCGGAGGTCGCCACACTGAAGCAGGACCTCGAGGGGTCCAAGAAAGAGCTCGGATTTTCCAAGAGGCACCTCGAGGAGAACAAGGGTAAGTAATACCCTATCTATGTATATATAAAAGAAGACGCGATTGCTAAATGACAGGATCATCGTATATTTCCCAGGGGCCACGACCGAGGTGGCGACCCTGAAGCAAGCGCTAACCGAGGCCGAAGACAAAGCGGCCAAGGAGCAGACCGAGCGGGAAAGGCAGGAAGCATGGGTGGGCGAGGTGCAGCAAGAGCTCCAAGCTCTCGTGTCGGAGCATGAGGCTTGCCGCCGCCCGTGAAAGTGCAAAGATTTCCAAGGCCGAAGCACAGAAGGCCCTCCAGGAGATTGATGCGATGAGGAAGATAGCGGCGAGTAAGGCATTCTGTATGCAAAGCAAGCATGTGAGAGTAAATTACCTGTTACTTACCCGACTCCGGTGCTCTCCAGGAGCATTCGTAGATTTTCCGTGCAGCGTGTCGGATGCCGCACAGTTTTACCAGGACGAGGAGGGGAGCTCAACGGAGAAGTTGTTCTGGTCTCAGTGTACTGGGACCGAACACCCGGTGCCTATGAGTGACCAGCTGAAGCAGCTGGTCGAGCTACACAAAGCGGCCGAACAGGCCATGAAGGGCTTTATAGTCCGCCTGTGGCCTGGCGACGCCCTTCCGAACAGCTACTTCGGCCTGGTGAGGCGGCTTGTGGATGCCTGCCCATGGGTGGAAGTCGTCAAGTGGTCCGTCTGCATCGAAGGTGCACGCCGGGCTTTCGCCCGTGTGAAGGTGCAATGGGCCAAGCTAGACGTCGTGAAGCTGATCAAGGAAGGACCGCCACAGGGCAAGGAGCATCGCACCCCCGAAATTTATTATGAGGGTGTCCTAAAGGGTGCCCGTCTTGTAGCGGACGAATGTTCAAAGGATGTAATATTTGAGTAAACTTGCTCGTGTGATCCTGTATGATGAAAACCTGATTCATATGCGCTATGCAACGCTTGTTTGAATTTAAAATATTACCTTCTGTTTGGCTATTTATCCAATCTGAGAGATGGCTAGTCCTTGGCTTCTGCCCCCATGCCACGAGTGCTGGGGTGTTCGGGATAAACCTGAGCACTCTTGTTCCCATTTTTGGGTCCTTCGAGGGAGGTGCTCAGCACAGTGAGTAAGGCAACCAGACTAATAATGCTTTATCACTCCCACTTAGCCATAGAATTCTATAATTTTAAATTTGGGCGAAGCCCCTGGTATACGGAAGGCCGAATTCGGGGCGCGATACACGCCTTTAAGCCGGACAGGACCGACTCCTTGCTCTAAGCGGCATATGTCTTTAGGGACTCGAAACCTCACCGAACAGCGACCAGTCTCTGGCCTTATCATGACAGTCAGTTTTAGCTTTCTCTACTGAGGTGCTTAGCCCAGTAGAACCGGGGCACAATTGCAGTAGTTCTCCTAGCACTACCTTAGCCGATGGAGCGGAACGTAAGGTACCAAAACATAGGAGCCGGGAAAACCCAACATTTGACCAAAGACATGATTCGGAGCTGATGCATATAATGCTATAAGTTCGGGGTGCCGCACTTGTGAAAGTGTTCGGAATTCTCACACCAAATTGTGGGGTACTTAAGCCCCTTGTGTGTTGGCCGTACCAAAGTGTACAGTTGCAAGGTGTCATTAATGAACACATATATATAAAACAAGAATGCAATAATAGTCGTAATGTTATTCGTTGTTTATTCAAAAAGATGTGTTAAAGAAGAATGATACAGATAGTGCGATAAGCAAAAAAGTAGGACTATGTCCCTTCCAAGGGCAAGCTGAGGAATAGTATTAAACAAATATTTCACTCGTTATCGTAATCCACCTGGGAGTTCCGTGGTGTGATGTAGCTTTCTGCCTCCTTGGTTGCTGCATCGTGTGTTCGACAATCATGCTGCCGGACAGGGTTTCCAGAGATTAAAGTCCTGAAAGAGAAAAATAACAAAGCGAGAAGCCCCTAGTACGGTTTAAGCCGCGTATTGTGGCGTGCCGTAGGTGTGTCCCCCTCCCTGCCTATGCCCATGGTATTTTTAATGCGTAATTATGTACGCATGGCACAAATTTCGCTGTTTGGCTTGGACTGGGGTGGGGCCCGCATTTCTACATGACCTCAGATCGTTCCAGGCGGTCTAGTTGCCGATTACTCCGAGCGCGCTTGAGGGTGTCCGGGTCTTGAAACGCCGAACTGGTGGATTGCCTTGAGAGGCTGCTTTGCGCTTCTGCTACGAGGGCCGAAGTGTGCTCCTCCGTACGGAGAGAGCGCTCTGTGTTTCCATTAACTATGATGACCCCCCGAGGTCCTGGCATCTTGAGCTTGAGGTATGCATAATGCGGTACCGCATTGAATCTTGCAAATGCGGTTCGCCGGAGCAGTGCATGATAGCCACTGCGGAACGACACTATATCGAAGATTAATTCTTTGCTTCGGAAGTTATCCGGGGATCCGAAGACCACTTCCAGTGTAATTGAGCATGTGCAATGGGCCTCTACACCTGGAATGACGCCTTTAAAGGTCATTTTTGTGGGTTTGATCCTTGAGGGGTCTATACCCATTTTGCGCACTGTGTCCTGATAAAGCAGGTTCAGGCTGCTGCCGCCATCCATAAGGACTCGAGTGAGGTGAAATCCTTCAATGATTGGGTCTAGGACCAGTGTGGCGAATCCGCCATGACGGATACTAGTGGGGTTGTCCCTGCGATCGAATGTGATTGGACAGGAGGACCATGGGTTGAACTTTGGGGTGACTGGCTCCAACGCATATACGTCCCTGAGCGCACGCTTCCGCTCCCTCTTGGGGATGTGGGTTGCGTATATCATGTTCACCGTCCACACTTGTGGGGAGAACCTCTTCTGTCCTCCGGTGTTCGGCTGCCGGGGCTCTTCCTCGTCATCGCTATGTGGCCCCTTATCTTTGTTTTCGGCAATTAACTTGCCGGCCTGCTTGAACACCCAACAGTCCCTGTTGGTGTGGTTGGCTGGCTTGTCGGGGGTGCCGTGTATTTGACACGAGCGATCGAGTCTATGGTCCAAACTGGACGGGCCCGGAGTGCTTCTTTTGAATGGCTTTTTCCGCTAACCGGGTTTAGAGCCTTTGAATCCGACATTGACTGCCGTATCTTCAGTATTATCACTGTTAATGCGGTGCTTATGCTTGTTGCGACGTGACCTGCTATTGCCGTCCTTGGTATCCGAAGTACCATGGTTCTTTGACATATTGTTACTGCGAGCCAGCCAGCTTTCTTCTCCCGTGCAAAAGCGGGTCATGAGTGTCATGAGGGCTGCCATATATTTCGGCTTTTCCTGACCAAGGTGCCGGGCTAGCCACTAGTCCCGAATGTTGTGTTTGGAAGCTACCAAGGCCTCTGCATCCGGACAATCGACGATTTGATTTTTCTTTGTTAGGAACCGAGTCCAAAATTGCCTGGCCGATTCTTCTAGCTGCTGAATTATGTGGCTCAAGTCATCGGCATCTGGTGGTCGCACATAAGTGCCCTGAAAGTTGTCGAGGAATGCGGCTTCCAGATCTTCCCAACAGCTAATGGACTCTGCTGGCAAGCTGTTAAGCCAATGCCGCGTTGGTCCTTTGAGCTTTAGTGGGAGGTATTTGATGGCGTGTAAGTCATCGCCGCGGGCCATGTGGATGTGGAGGAGGAAATCCTCGATCCATACCGCAGGATCTATTGTGGTGTCGTATGATTCAATATTTACGGGTTTGAAACCCTCTGGGATTTGATGATCCATTACTTCGTCTGTGAAGCATAGGGGGTGTGTGGCGCCTCTGTATTGGGCGATATCGCGACGCAGCTCGAATGGGTCTTGCCCGTTGTGTTAGGCCCGGCCGGATTTACTTTTACTGTATCTGGTGTGACATTTACCATCTCGCATAGTGGCGCGCCCCCATGATCCGTAGATCGATCTTGCATGTTTTGCTTTGTCCTCCAATACGTCTCACAGGTCTGGTGTATTTCCCCATGCTTTTTTATTTGAATGACGTCGGGGTGCGGGCTGAGTTTTTGGCTGGAATGCCTCTCTATCACGGCCACGAGGCGGCCATCAGCCGCGTCATACGCTTCTTCCTCCAGTCGAGGTAGCAACCTGCATTTTGGGTAACTATTGGAGGGGCGCTCGAGTTTATATTCCTCGGGCGTGATGACTTCAGTCCATCTGTCAGCTAGCAGATCTTGATCAGCTTGAAGCTGCTGTTGCTTTTTCTTAAGGCTATTTGCCGTGACCATAAGCCGGCGCTTGAAGCGCTCTTGTTCGATGGGATCCTCTAGCACGGCGAATTCGTCATCGCCGAGGCTTGCCTCGTCTTCGGAGGGGGCATGTAATTATCATCCTCCACTTCTCCGTCTGCCGCTCTCTCAGGAGGGCTGGCTCCTCCATCCTCCTGCTCTAAATTTTGCTGGAGGGGATTGTTGTTATCTTCGGCACTATCCGAAGTGTTATTATCTCCTGTGCCGGTATCACCACTTTTGCTTTGGTGGGACTTAGAGCGGAGCCATTGACGTCGGCGTTTGGGTTGATTCTTGGAGGGGTTATCCTCTGCTGTGTCGTCGCCATTGCCTTCTTTGGGTGTATCGACCATGTATATATCGTATGATGAGGTGGCTGTCCAGTGCCCTATGGGTAGTGGTTCCTCTTCGTTTCCCGCATCGTCGTCCATACCGTCGATGTCTTCAGAGTCGAAGTCGAGCATGTCGGTTAAGTCATCGACAGTGGCTACTAAGTGGGTGGTGGGTGGGCCGCGAATTCCTTCGTCGTCCGCATGCCAGTCCTGCCGGACATAGTTCGGCCAGAGACCTTAATGAGTTCAGTATGTCGCCGAAGGGTGAGTGCTGAAAGATATCCGCGGAGGTAAACTCCATGATCGGCACCCAACCGGATTTGGTAAGAACGGGCGTAGGCGGTTCGGAGTCCAGGGCCGAAGAAAGATCCGGCAGTTTAACACTATGACTCTCGTGAAAGGTAAGGTCGATGTTTGGCTCGATTGCCACTGAGGGTAAGGCCTCCATGGCAGGGTCCATCCACCCGTCCATAGACAGCGCAACTGGCTCTGAATTGAGGGTCGGAGCGGCTACCAGTGCGGTCTCCTGAACACTATCGAATGGTAGAGCTAAATCGTACTCATCATGACCGCGTGAGGCACAAGGTAGAGGCTCGAATCCGTCGAAGATCAAGTCTCCACGGATATTGGCCGTGTAGTTTAAGCCTCCAAATCTGACCTGATGGCCAGGGGTGTAGCTTTCAATCTGCTACAGATGGCCAAGCGAATTGGTCCGCGGTGCAAAGCCGCCGAATACAAAAATCTGTCCGGGGAGAAAAGTCACACCCTGGACTGCATCGCTAACGATGATAGAAGGAGCCATCAAGCCTAACAGCGACGACACAGAGGAACTCTCAATGAAAGCACCAATGTCGGTGTCAAAACCGGTGGATCTCGGGTAGGGGGTTCCAAACTGTGCGTCTAGGCGGATGGTAACATGAGGCAGGGGACACGAAGTTTTACCCAGGTTCGGGCCCTCTTGATGGAGGTAAAACCCTACGTCCTACTTGATTAATATTGATGATATGGGTAGTACAAGAGTAGATCTACCACGAGATCAGAGAGGCTGAACCATAGAAGCTAGCCTATGGTATGATTGTCTTTTGTAGTTTTGTCCTACGGACTAAAACCCTCCGGTTTATATAGACACCGGAGAGGGTTAGGGTTATACAAGGTCGGTTACAAAGGAGGAGATATCCATATCCGTACAACCTAGCTTGCCTTCCACGCCAAGGAAAGTTCCATCCGGACACGAGACGAAGTCTTCAATCTTGTATCTTCATAGTCCAACATTCCAGTAAAAGGATATAGTCCGGCTGTCTGGAGACCCCCTAATCCAGGACTCCCTCAGTCGCATTCTTCCTTCTCTCCACCGTAGCAAAGGTGCAGTCGGCGCTGCTGATGAAACGGGCGAATGCTCCAGAACCTATGATGGCCCTACAACAGTGGTAGACGAGAACCTCGTCCCGCACACATACCTAGGCGACGGCGATCCGCCGGTCCTTATCAGGAGACAAATGGATGGCACAAGGTCTAGTCCTACGACCTTGTGCTTTCTTGTCCTATAGGTACTGCTTGAACTCTGTGGGGCAGAACTTCATCGAGTCCGGATCGTTGGTGTACATCACATTCAACTTGGTGCATCCATAGGACTGAACGACAAACTTAAAGGACAACTCCTGGCTGAAGTCCATATCTAGCAGGGGTGAGCCAGGAGTTGGATGAAAAACGAGTGGGTAGGCGGTGATAGCAGTTCAATTTTTAGCTCTTGGGGAACTAGATTCAACAGTAAACTGAGTGTGTACAGGCGACAATAGTTACTACCCATCCCTCGCCTGTTGCACACCCGGTAGAAGATGCACCCTCGGCGCAGTCAAATGCCTCCATTAAGAAACCAACTCCGTCCACACGTCGGTTCACGGGTGGGTCTATATTGGTACTGTAATAACAAGAGTTATTAGTGGTCACTTTACTTAAATTTAATTAGCTTTAATAGAAATTTATACTTAAAGCAAGCAATGCATTGGCTCGTTCTATCAGTGCCACAGGATCAACATGCACAACAATTAGAATTATTATTCTCAGGACGCACACGATCAACACATTTGTCGCACTTTCACACACATAATACTACCAAGTTTGAACTGTTTGTTATGGTTGTTGTCCTTTGCATCATCATGCCGTGTTTCCCAGCTTGCAAGATTCAGAACCAACAAATAAGATCCAAATAATAAGTACAACAAAGATGCCTACACATCTCATTAATTCCCAGCTTGCAAGATTCATAACCAACAAATAAGATACAAATAATAAGTACAACAAGTATGCCTACACATCTCATTGATTCCCAGCTTGCAAGATTCAGAACCAACCCATTAGAGCCTTTTGATAAAGTGATTATCGGGATTAAATCCATCTTGGCTAGCTGTGTCATACAACCGAAGAACTTTGGCAAATGCTCTTGACCGTCACAACATCTGTAGTTGAGTATTACTGTTTGCATAACACAAATAAGAAGAGCCTGATTACTATAATTGTGGCACTCCTTGAACTCAACCTGCAGCTTCACTTGGATGAGGCCTGCCTGGACTTCCATGATTTAGTTCATGCTCCTTTTTCTGCAGTTCACCTAAAATGAAGCAAAGATTGTATCATTCAGCTAGCAAGAAGTACTTGCTCTTGAGTTGCAAAGTTCTTTAGTAGTTGCACTAAAATTGAGGAACATTAAGGTTGGTTATCCTGCTCATGTAAGGTGCAACTATAATTTGCTTATCCTTTTGTGCAGTTCCACTAACTTAAAGTGCCATTGTGGTGACAGTGACGGCTCATCTTGCAAAGCCTAATAAAATGTTGCACGAGATTACCAGCAAAATTTGACGGAGATTTTGGAAACTCCAATCACCATTTTGTGCAGTTCCACCAAAATTGAGAGATGTTGCCCACGTGATATTTTAGTTGAACTGCACAATACACTCATTCCAAAAAAAGAGTGTTTTGGCAGTTCACCAAAAGGTCACAATAGCAACAAGGTGGAATGGATATCCCTATCTGCACAAAAAGATAGAAAGTAAACAGTTGCTGGTCAATAAGAATATACGAAACATACACGAAATGAAAAGAAGCATCTTAATTATGGTCATGGCAATCATGCAAGGACAGTAGAAATTTTAAAACGTCAGCAATGCTTCATGTTACCGGAAGCATTATGATCAACAATGACATTCGGCAAATATGGGATTACTTAATGGTGGCATTGCTTGTTTACCAGATACAATAAATCAACAGCAACTAAAGAGTTGGTTTAAGGGCATGGGATCGTGGGGACACCAGGACAGTCAGCAGCGTAAAGGAGCAACTTACTTATCATACTGGGGAAAACAGTAGGAGTACCATTTGTAACACAGTTTAATTGCATCATATCACTGGAGGCATTAGATTAACAATAACACTAGTTAGACATGTCCCTAAGGTAACAGTGTGATCGCTTCATTTTACATGCGCCCTTACATTAACAACAACAAAACGTTGGTATAAGGACATGCGATAGTGGATGCATCAGCACAATGTACCTACAAGGACGCATAAAGTGGTGATGCCGAGTTTGTTCATGCTCTGTGAGGGTAGCAAATCTAATCCTGGAGACCTTTTACTATGTGAGGGCAGAAAATCTAATCCTAGAGACCTTTTACTATGTGAGGGTAGCAAATCTAATCTTGGAGACCTTTTACTATGTGAGGGCAGCAAATCTAATCATGGAGACCTTTTACTATGTGAGGGCAGCAATTCTAATCCTGGAGACCTTTTACTATGTGAGGGCAACAAATCTAATCCGGGACATACTCTGTTGACTTGTCCACCAGCCGCCACTTTGTATCCTTTTTTCAACCAATAATAGATCTGTTCCTTATCCAGTTTGTACCACGTCTTCCCATTATTTCCATTTTCAACCAAGAGACCAGTTGGGTATCCGGTCTCTACTACTTTCACCATATTATTTCCTCTTTCAATCAAGTCCTAGATTCATGCTACAACTTTCCCCCTTTCTTCGTTGTTTGAACCAAGTCCTAGATTCGAATGCATGAAGTAGCTTTACCTCTAATAATACTAAAAATTGAGGTGGCTTTGGAAGAGCTGATGGGAGTAGAAAAAGATGCACATGCAGACACGTGGGGAGCTAGGGCAATAGAGCAAGGCCACTTTCGAAGAACTTATATCTGAGGGTCATCGGGATGTCGGCGGCGGCAGGTCGGATCTGCGCACAATACGACAGCTAGGAAGAAGGGTCGGAGGACCGCCCAAGCGGGCGCTGTGTTGGAGAGAACGACACGGGCAGAGGATCGGGCCCCTTCGACAGCTGTGGGTTTCCTCCCTCGCCGGTGATGACCGCGTGAACGATGCACCTAGTCCACTATACACACCAGCCGAAGGGATCCGGCCGGATCTGTGACCAGCGGTGAGCAGAAAGAAAATGTCGCTACCGCTATCTTTGTTTAGATCTGTAGAGGATGAGAGAATGAAGAGAGCAACCCTAGTGATGCAAGCGCTCGGTCCCCGGCGTACATATATAGTGGAGTGATTATATTTTTCTCTCCACAACAAGCGTTTCAATTTGAGTACGTGGCATTAAAGAAATGAAACTCTCTATTTAAGGTGAGTAACTATACGACTCCTACTTACTACTAGTACTACTAGTAGTAGTATTGTTCACTTGTGCTCCCCGGCCCTCCATTCATTGAACAACCCCACGGGTGAATAAACATACAATACTAGTATTTATATAGAAGGAACAAGCTCGAACTATTTTCGCGTAGTTAAAAGTTGAGGGCGGGGCTTTTCCTGGGCAGTACGCGTGGCAGTTTTCGTGTAGGCGGTTTGACAGAGAGGCGAGGAGGGTGAGGGAGTAGTGGATTCAACTTACTTACTGCTAGAAAGGTCGGGCTGTGCGATTTGACTGCGCATTACTGCTGGAAAGAATTGTGATATGACTACTCACTATAGTCATGAATTACTAGCGGTATGTCCGGGGTGATGCCCCCCTTCCGTTCCGCACTCTAATTTGGTGCATGACACGTCGACCCTGATGGTGGCTCTCCCACATGTCAGTGAAGTACGTAGGAGGAGTGCGAACCACGGCAGCCAATGAATCATCAGTAGAAAACAATGTGCTGATATGGCCATAAAAAAACAATGTGCCACAGTCCAAACTGTAGCATGTACTGTACAATACTACTCCTCTTGTTTGGATCCCTGAGTTAGAGCTAGTTTGGGTTGAAATAGACTCAAATTATCCAAACAGGAGGGGTTAGTTTGAGCTAGTTTTCTCTAACCCAGCTAAAAAAACTAGCCCGATGGAGAGGTTCCAATTGGGTTAGTTCTCCTCGGGCCCACTAAAAGAGAACTAAAAAAATCTCCCCTGCCCGCACCAGATCTCTCCCTCCCCCCCCTCGCACGACTCCTCCATGTTCCCCATCGGGCCACCCTCCCAAGCGCTGCTCCGCCGCTCGCCCTCCCTCTCCTCAGGCCGCCCTCTCCCTCCGGCCTCCACCGCCCTCCTCCGGCCGCCATCTCCCTCCGGCCTTCGAAGCTCGCCCTGCTCCCCCTTCACCAGTCGTTTTTCTCCCTCTATCGTGCGCAGCGGCGGCGCATCTACCAGGGAGGTCATGAGAGGGGTGAGTTTGTTCGTTCCTTCTCTATCTCACAGCCATATCATTGATCTTGCTCGCTCTAGCGCTAATTCTGATTTGGAAAAGTAGATCCTGATTAAACTTGGTTTAGATTTGTGGTGCACGCATGGAATTGTTTGAAGCTGGTTGAGGAGGTAATAAGTCTTTGATTTAGTTCACCTTTCTAGGTATTTCAGTTTCAGGCTTGCATTATTTCTAGAGGCCCAAAGAATCAGTTCACCTTTCTAGGTATTTTAGTTCTAGGCTTGCATTATTTCTAGAGGCCCAAAGATTCAGTTCACCTTTCTAGGTATTTCAGTTTCAAGCTTGTATTATTTCTAGAGGACCAAAGATCCAATTCACCTGTCTAGGTATTTCAGTTTCAAGTTTTCATTATTTCTAGAGGCCCAAAGATTCGGTTTGTAGTCATCGGCAAGTGGCCCTGCTACCCATGCCGTTGTCGACCTCAACTCGCAAGCGCCGGCGTCAGAGGGGTTGCCGGGGCTTGGGCTCTACAGAGCCTTCCTCTAGGGCGATGATAATGAGCTCCTCCTTGGGTGCGTGAGGGACTCCAGGCTCCCTCCCTATCGTGAATGACTTCCATGATGAGTTAGCTCATGCTTTGTTTCATGGAGTGTATTTTTTTGTGAAGCTTGATTGAGGACTTGTGTGTTTAAGCGGGATATCTCAATTTTATGGACAAAGTAAAATTTATCATGTTTTGCATGCTTTATTTGTAAAGATGGTTTGTCTATGTCAATTGTGAGCGGGAGGAGGCCGCACAAGAGCCGGCCACACCAAATCCGGCAGGAAATAGGGTCCAAAGTAGTGAAATGATTGAGAAAGAACATTTATTATCAATCTAACCCTACCATCCATACACCTCTTTGGTTTAGAGTTAGTTCAGGGTTAGAATCTAACTCTAACCTCTAACTGAGTTAGAGTTCTCCTCGTCACGGTTCATCGCCATCATACTTTCCCCATTTCTGTGTTTTCAGTATCCTGCGACTAAAAGAGGCCCTTAGACTGGTTTAGGTTTGGTAGTTTTTTATAAACTTGTTATGTCCAAAATTTAATGAACGTGCTCCGGTTTCTATGAAAATAATTCGGTTTCATGTAGTAATTCATTTATTTATTGATTCTTCTGTGGGGGGTTTTCATGTAATTCGTGAAGTCTAAAATGTAAAGTACCCCGGCATATGCTCCGAGCGTGCATGCTCTACAACCCAGATGCTCTATGTCAAACATATCGGTGAAAGGGAGCACATAGAAATAGCCTAGGAGTACATATAGGAGGATAAATGCGTGAAAAAATATGTACGGTGAAGCGTAGCTGCGGTTCGAAAAGGAGACCTAAAGTGATGACAGTTATAGGTCGCACGCACCCAACTAGTGGTAGTACTAGACATACGACTACTTTTTCCCTAAAAATAAGAGGTGCGAGTGCTTAGTACTCCTATTCTATCAACGTGAGTCCCATCTGACAAGAGCGTCTGTGCTACACCTAGCTCTTCTCCCTCGTTTCTCTCTTCAAATTCTAAACTCAGCCGACGCCCGGTGGGCGGGGTGGGGATTTTTCGATGGTCGGTTTGCTCAACTACGGCCCCACCTCACAGTGAAAATGTTAGGACTGGAAGTAAAATGCCATATACTCCTATACTAATAAAAAATTAAGGCCATGAGGCGAAGCAGTGCTGGTTACAAGAGGCAAGAAGAAGAGATGAATCCATCGACGATGTCCACCTCCTCAACTCAGTGCGCCGGCCCACCGAACGACGACTAAGTAGCAGCAACTTTTGGGCTAGGTCGACGTGCTTCTGAACAATGGCGTCCAAAGATTCTTGCCACTGGAAGAAGGCGAATGTCTTTCTGTCCTTGCTGGCCTTGTAGTGGCCTATGTAGACGATTTCCTCGTAGACGTGGATGTGCATGTCGATTGTTTCTTGCATGGCGAGGCGCTGCGCGACGAGCGCGGCCTCGAGGTGCACATTCTTCGTCGCGACCTCCAGCACCTGCAGGGCCACCAGGGCTTGAAAGAGTTCGTCACCATGGAGGCCGATGAGGGTGGCAGGCAATGAGGAGCCTAGGCGCGTGGGCTGGAGCAGTACGGCAAGGTCGTCAGCGTGCTTCTTGATGGCGGTGAACTTGTGGATGGAGTTGACCATCATGTCGTCCATGCGGGAGGCGAAGCCGGCGTCGGCGAGGGCTACAACGCTGGCGGTTGCGAGCACCGTCTAGAAACGCTGCGCGGTGCGGGGCCGCAGGCTGGCGCTTTGGATGATTTGGCACAGCCGACTGCCGCTCGCGTCCATCGCCTCCAAAGGTGCTTCTGGCTTCTGGTCACTTTCTCTTGGATTAGAGTGAGCAGTGTTGCGCGGAGACTCGGAGTAGATGGATTGGAGTGGTGGGGCGCCTCTATATGAGAATCCAAACTCTGTTGCATTCACATCGTGCTGGCTCTATTCTGCTTCTCCAATTAATTCCCTCGGCATGTAATTGAGGATGCATCATTGACCGTTCAACGTCTCGGGAACCGCTACCCTCTCCCTCCTTGGCATTCAAGTTCCTATGGAGGCGACTGCCGCTCGCGTCTATCGCGTGTCAGGAGACGTTCTCGTCAACGACAAGGTGCCTATGGTGCCTATTGTGCACCGCGACCAAGGCGGAGTCGAAAACGAGAGAACTACATATTTATTTACGGTGTAGATTCACTCATTTTGCTCCATATGTACTCCGTCTCAGTGTAGTCTAGTCACTTGTTAAAATCTCCAGAAAGGCAAATACTCCTTTCTGGTTTATAGGGTTATACTAGCAAGTAATAGTGGGCTCAAATAGTTATTTTGTCTCATGCAAGAGCCTGACTATATGCATGCTCCAAGGTTCGCAACTGCCACGTTCGGGTTGCGCTTGGCTCTTCGCCTCTTCGAGAAGACGAACTATGATGTTACTACTACTGCTTCTATAGTATCAAATCCACTGCTGCATGTCCGTCCACCGCGAGCGGGAGGGATAGCTTGTTGTAGTACTACTATAAGCAAAAGCTTGTCCTTATCTGCGAGCCACCGCGCGCATGGGCGAGGGAGAAGGCGTGTAGTAGTAAAATCAAGCTTCTCCTCGTTGTAAGAGTTGACTCGACACATCATAGCACTAGCCCCACATGGTTGCCTCTAAACTTGGCTGAAAGACCCGCAGTGTACAATACTCCATTTGCTGCAACCTCTAACATTTACCCCACCACAAATTAAAATATATATTCCTGTCTTGACCAGATGAGCGTGCAAACTACAATCACGAGGCTATTCCTGTCGAACGCCCCAATAAGCGTAAGATATGTATGCGAAGGTGCCAGTTTTTGCACGTACAAAATAGTAGAAAAAGAACTAGTACCATGGCATATGCTACACCACGGCCGAGAACACATGCCCACGTTACGCCATTTGGGAATAGTTCCATGCTTCAAAACTAGAACCGTCAATAAATTTTGAGCGCGTCTCGTCACATTCCAAATTACTACTACTACCACGCTATATTTAATTGCAAACCTGTTCACACCGATCGCAACCTAAACGGTTTCCCACTTAGGAGTGTATTAGTAGTACTCGGTTATAAATACTACTATGCCAAGATGACTGCACATTCCTCCTCAACTCCTCATCCAAAAAAACAATCAAGTCAGTCAAGCCATGGCCAGCGTGAGTTCTGGGTCGAGAGATTTCCACCAGGGAGAGGCGAGCATGGAAGAGGAAGCACGAGAGATGTCCCGCCTCGCCGCGAAAGCAGCCGACATGTCCAGCCGTGTAGCAGTAGCAGCACAGAGGTCCTGCCGCGCCGCCGAAGCAGCACGGAGGTCCCGCCGCGCCGTCGATGTAGTAGATTGGTCCGGCCATGCTCGGGAAGCAGCAGAGATGTCCCGCCGCACCGCCGAAGCAGCACGGAGGTCCCGCCGCACCGCGGCGTTCTGGGAAAATTTCTCGCGGGCAGGCGAGGACTCTTACGGACGTATGCATGCGATGGTCCATAGCCAGATGGATTAGATCTCCGGCTGGGCGAGGTTGCTAGACGAGGCTACACTACAAAAAAAAGACATCCATGACATTTTCGGCCGAACAAATTTTTTTTTCTGTCATACATATGACACTTCTATGATGATAATTGTGGCAAAACCCGGTATCATCATAGATGTGGTGGGCTCCTACTTCTATGACAAAAAATCATGACAGAAAATGGGCTTTTCATCCTGGGCGGGCCGGAGAGGCAGCTGCATGACATTCTTTGGGCCGTCCATGAAGGGAAAAAACCGTGGTAGAAGCGAGGGCGAGGAAAATTTCGGGGAGTTCCCGGTTACCGTGGGAGGTCGGGGGCCGAGTGATGCACGTTTCTCTTGTACACGTACGCGCGTGTGTGCGAGGCGTTGGCTCTAACTGAACCCGAGCGAGGCGTTGGGCTCTAACTGAACCCGATCGAGCGGTTCCTTCACTACTGCTGCTAACTGAAGCCGATCGATGTTTCCTCTAGATGAACAGCGAGCGTTCCTGGGGGGGGGGGGTTGGATGAACAGTTCCCGATGGGGGTGGATGAACAGGACCCCATGGTGCTGCCTCTGGATGAACAGGACCCCGATCGATCGAGCCGATTGGGGCTGGATGAACAGGACCCCGTGGAGGGCTGGATGAACAGGACCACCCCGTGGAGGGCAGGATGAACAGTAGCCCGTGGAGGGGTGGTTGAACAGGAGCCCGTGGAGAGGGCTGGTTGAACAGTAGCCGGTGGAGTAGCGCGCGGTGGAGGCTGGATGAGCAGGAGCCCGTGGATGAACAGTCGTAAGTGGAGGCTGGAGGAGGTCGACGGTGGATGAACAGTAGCTCGTGGAGGCTGGAGGGGGTCAACGGTGGAGATGAACAGTATCCCGTGGAGTCTCATTTTGTGGTACGCCACACCCCTCCCGATGAACAGGACCCCCGTTTCAATCGTAGCGCTCCAACACAAGTCCGTTTTGTCCGTTTTGCGGTACGCCACACCCCTCCCGATCAACAGGACCCCCGTTTCGACCGTAGGAGGTCCGTTTCCTCCGTTTTGCGCTACGCCAGACCCCTCCCGATGAACATGATCCCGTTTCGAACATGGCCGGTCGAACACAAGGTCGTTTCCTCCGTTTTGCGGTACGCCAGGCCTCGTTTCCATCGCCTGTTCCGTCCAAGCCCTCCCGATGAACACGACCATGCATTCCGTTCCGACCCAGCCGGTTGGTTACCACGCATTCCGTTGCCTCCCCATGAACACGACGCATTTCGTTGCCTCCCCATGAACACGACGCATTCCTTTGCCTCCCCATGAACACGACGACGACGTTGTTTCTCCATTCCGACCCAGCCATGTCAACGAGGCCTCGTCGTACGTATGCGCGAGTAGGCGTTCGAGACCCCGCCCGTATGTACAGATACGTGGCCGTATTTTCTTTCTTGCACCCTGGCCGCCTCTACTACGACACGTGCGCGCCTCTACATCCACCAGTATATATGTACGTACACGTTCCCGATCAAAATGACAACGCTATGTACGCTTCGACCAGGTGGGTCCCGACTGTGAGGCACTTCCTTGCGTGCGAAGATTTAGCTGGTGGGTCCCTGCAGTCCAGGGGGCAAAATACGGTGGCCCATCCGGTGGGTCCCCGCTGTCAGGTGGAGGAATAATTATTTTTCACATAATAAGGAGGCACTTCCTTGATGCGGTCGTGTACCCAGCTGTCAGCCTCTCCACGTACAGTCCACGTCCGATGGAAGCCGTTCCTTGACCACGTTGACCACGCCACGCCGAGAGCACCAGGGCGATGTACGACGACGAGGCCTAGGAAGGGGAGGACGTGGAGCCGGGGAAGACGCGGCAGTGGATGCCCACGCATAGAGGAGTACGAGGGCACTGGTTCGCTGCAGTGTGAGCCTATCGTCGCCGCAGAGTAACAGGGGGTGTGGGTGAGTAGAGGGATGGCCTGGCCAGCGGTGGGAGTAGTAGGGGCAGTGAGGCCTCCGCCGCATCACAGCCGGCCACGGGCGGCAGGAGCACGAGGCACGACCGGCGCTGGTTTGGGCGGCTGGAGCAAGAAGACCAGAGATTGAAGAAGCACTACGGCCGTTGGATGGACATCGTAGGGTCACTTGAGCTAGAATCGTGCATATTGACTAAGTTGACAAAGTCCTCCGTCCCCGTCAACTTAGTAGGCCCACGAGTCAGCCTGCCACTATACTGGGTCCCAGCTAATAGGGGGAGTATTCTTTTTTTTGTGCGTAATAAGGAGGCACTTCCTTGCGTGCGAAGATATAGCTGGTGTGTCCGAGCTGTCAGGGGCGGTAACGTTTTTTCATGAAATACAGAGGCCCTTTCGGTGGGTCCCTGATGTCAGGTGGAGGAATCATTATTTTGCACGTAATAAGGAGGCATTTCATTGCGTGCGGCCGCGGATCCAGCCGTCGGCCTCTCCACGTACAGTCCACTTCAGATGCATGTCGGTCGTTGACCATGTTGACCAGGCTGCGCAGAGAGCACCAGGGCGGTGCACGATGGCGAGGCCTAGGAAGGGAACGTCACGGAGGCAGGGAAGACTCGGAAGTTGTTTCCCACGCGGAGGGGATTATGACTGTATGAGGGTTTACTGGTTCGTCTGCCGTCGCCGGAGAATAACATCAGGTGTGGGTGAGTAGAGGGATGGTTAGGCCAACGATGGGAGTACGGTGGGGCGGTGAGGCCTGCGCGGCAGCACAGGCGGCCGCGAGGAGGAGGGAGCAGGCAGTCCCGCCGGCGCTTGTTTGAGTGGCTGGAGCAGAAAGAGAAGAGATTGAAGAAGCACGACGGCCGTTGGATGGACATCCAACAGTCACTGCTTGTGTGTCAACCTTTTTTTAGGAAAGCCTCAAATATGTGGAAAACAGCATACAACCCATCTGCCATTATTTCTAATAATTTTTAGCGCACTTGTTAATTCTTAAGGTTTTTTTGGAGCCCATGTTCTTTTTGTTAGCATTACAGCCCAAATTGTGGCCACGGTTAAAAAATTATATGCAATTTTGCATATTTTGGTGCGGTCCGAACTGTTTTTAATCCCGAAATTTCGACTCACATTCAAACTGATTTTAAAATAAATGTATATCAATATAAAATCCAACAAATTCTCCACGCATAAAAATTAATGTAATTTAAAATCTTGAAATGAAAAAAAAGATATTTGAAACTAATTGCCGGTTTGATGTGTTTTAAAAATGCACAACCCATTTCTCATTACTGATGGGCCATTTTCTCGGCCAGCCGAATGAAAGCTCTCCTCGTCTTGAAAGATTTGTAGCCCAATAGGCCTGACAAAGCGACTTGGCAAATCACAAAAAACTGGGCTGTGGCCATGGACCCAGCTGTCAGCCTCTCCATGTACAATACTCTTCCGATGGAAGTCGTTCCTTGACCACGTTGACAACGCCGCGCGGAGAGCACCATGGCGGTGGACGACGGCGAGGCCTAGGAAGGGGACGACGCGGAGCGAGGAAGACGCGGCAGGGGAAGCCCGCGCGGAGAGGAGTATGAGGGTTCACTTGTTCGGCTACGGTGTGAGGCTGCCGTCGCCGCAGGGCCTGGCCAGCAGTGGGAATAGTAGGGGGCGGTGAGGCCTCCGCGGCAGCATAGCCGGCCACAGGAGGCATGAGCATGCGGCACGACCGGTGCTTCTTTGGGCGGCTGGAGCAAGAAGACGAGAGGTTGAAGAAGCACTACGGCCGTTGGATGGACATCGTACGGTCACTGGAGCTATAATCGTTCATATTAACTAAGTTGACAAAGCCCTCCGTCCCCATCAACTTTGTTGGCCCACAAGTCATCCTCTCACTATGGTGGGTCCCAGCTAGCAGGGGGGTATTCATTTTTTGTGCGTAATAAGGAGGCACTTCCTTGCGTGCAAACATATAGCTGGTGGGTCCGACATGTCAGCGGGAGCAACATTTTTTTCGCGAAATACAGAGGCCCTTCCGGTGGGTCCCAGCTTTCAGGTGGAGGAATCATTATTTTGCGCGTACAGTCCACGGCCGATGGTTGTCGTTCGTTGACCAAGTTGACCAGGCCGCGCTGAGAGCAGCATGTCGGTGGACGACGGCGAGGCCTGGGAAGGGAACGACATGGAGCCGGGGAAGACTCGGCAATGGTTGCCCACGCGTTGGGGAGTACGAGGGTTTACTGGTCTGGCTGCCGTTGCCGAAAAATAACAGGAGGTGTGGGTGAGTAGAGGAATGGTCTGGCCAGCAGTGAAGTAGGGTGGGGCGGTGCGGCCTATGCGGCAGCACAGCCGGCCACGGGAGGCGGGAGCAGGCAGTCCCACCGGAGCTAGTTTGAGCGGCTAGGGCAAGAAGATCAGATATTGAAGAAGCAGCACGGCCGTTGGATTAATGTCCAACAGTCACTGCTGCTAGAATCGTTTGTGGACTTAGTTGACAAAGCCAAAGTACACATCAAGCTAGTAGACCCACAAGTCAGCCTCCAAATCTGTCCCAAACAGCATACAACCCGAAATTTCTAGCCAGATTCAAATTAATTTTAAATCTAAATATACCTTAATTTAAATTCAATGAAATTTTACCCGCACAAAAACAATGAAATTTAAAATATCAAAATCCGAGAGAAAACAGTATTTTGGAACTAATTGTCTATTTGATGTATTTTTTCATTTTACAGCCCATTTATTATTACTTATAGCCTATTTCTTATTACTTATAGCCCATTTTCTAGGCAAAATGCATCCTTCCTCGTCTTGAAAGATTTCCGGCCCAGCAGGGCATAGAAAAGCAAGTAGGCTACGCTGGTTATTCTGCAAAAAACAAAATAGTTGGCTAGCAATTTTCAGAAAGGAAAAAAACAAACTGGGCTAGTCATGTGCTAAACATATGAAATAAAAGCCTGGGCTAGATGGGCCACGGGTCCCGCACAACCCAGTTGATACCCTTCTCCGTCCCCAAAAAAACAAAATTACTGCGCGCACTATTGGATCCCTACTGTCATCCTCACCATGTAAATTCATCTCGTTATTCCTCTTGGTTGTTGACCATGTTGACAACACCGGAGGGCGGCGTCGCGGCGAGCGAACCAAGGCGGAGGACGATGGTGAGGCCTCGGACGGGAACGAACAGGAGCCGGGGCAGATCACAGCCAGCCGTGGGAGGCGGGAGCAGGCGGTCCCGCCGGCGTTGGTTTGGCTTTGGCGGCTCGAGGAAGAAGAGACTGAAGAAACATGACAGACGTTGAATGTCAATTCAACGGTCAAGGTTGGCACAGTCGTTTGTTGACTAAGCGGACACCAAGTAGCATACTTTTTTTATATATAGGAAGAAAGCTGCAAGGAAAATGCGTTCGTCTGCCGTCTTCCTCACAGGGAACATTCGCCACATAAGTGACTGGCACCCTTGGTTTTCAACTGAGAGGTCTTGGGTTCGAGTCCCAGGAACTCTCAATTTTGTCCTCCTTCCTTCCTCGCAAAAAAGGGAAAGAAAATCAAAGACTTGGGAAGGCGTACAGGAAAAGCTAGTGTACCAGTAATGAGACGTTGCCGAGTTTTAGAAAAAAGAAAGACGTTCTCCTATAGCTGGTTCGAATCCAAACCTAGACTATGACCATATATGGTGCTATGCTACTCTGCAAGTAATGAAACTGACATATCCAACGTTCCCTTCTCCTCTTCTCTACTTACTCTGCCTAGCATCAGAAGCTTTGGCAGCAGCCACCATGTCCGCTGGCTGCTCGTCCACCTGCTCTTCAGCAGGCAACAACCAGATATGCACCAAGTCGCAACCCGTACCATCGCCTGTGGGTCTCATCACCCCTCGCCGGCACGCGCACCGCAACCGATTGCTCATCGCAACCCGCTGTCGTTGGTGTGGTGCCACTGCCGCAAATGACGCAGAGTCATCCGTCGTGTCTCAACCACAATCCGCAACCCTGGCCGAGTCTTCTACAAATGCCCGAATCATGGGGTAATAATATGTTTAAGTGTTGTTCTGCTGCTTTCAGTTGCTGATCTTTTTAATAGTTTGGTTGATGATCTACCAATTTGATTCGTGTAGAAAAGGGAAGATTCATGTGATTTGTATTTCTAGGATGTTGCTGATGTGGGGGAATGCAACTATGCTGATTATTTGGTTAGCCGAGGAATCCCAATACCAACAGGTTGGAGTGTTGGACAAGTAACTGAAGGAACGACAGAAGAGGAAGATGCAGAGCAGAAGGTTAAAGATGCAGTTCCTCTGATCATGGCCAAGCAACAGCTGATGAACGGCCTTGACAGCAATGAGGATATGAAAGAGCTTGTGAAGATAATGGGCAAAATCGATGTGCTCTGTAGGATGATTGCCTCTTTATTTGCAGTGTATGTAGCACTTGTGATGTATTCAGTGGCTACGACATGAGCACTTTGCTAAAACTAGTAATGAATGAAACCTGTGTAGCACGCTGGGCATAGTGTTGTGAACATCTAATGATTTCTTTTCACGGATATCAGGGGGTATCCCCTTTTGCTCATATAAATAAATAAATAGCAGAGGCCCTGTTGGGTCAGCTTTGTTCTCATTCGAAGACGTCGAGCAAATTGCAGTCCAACAGCAAACTATGTCATCAAATTCAAGTTTCACAGCCAAATATGAGTACAACTAAACAACAATGTCATTATGTTTTAGTTGTCATACAATCATCAAACACAAATCAGCATACATAACAAGTGATGTTCTCACAGAAAATACTAAACAACATGTTCATCAGGTTTCAGTTGTCATAGCAAACACAATTTCACATAGTAGATAAAAAAATGTCTTCTAACAGGCAAATACGACAAAAGCAATGTAATCATCATCCACAGCAGCAGCGTCAACATCTTTGCCATGTGTATCAGTCTGAATCGTAATTCCCCACAGTGTCATCTTCTTCTTCGTCCTCAACGTCCTCGAACATTGGCTTCTTCTTGATCAACTCTTGTATGTCCACAGCACGACAGACAATCTTTTCGCCGACATCATTGACGTGATGGTTCTCAAAGATATTAGGAACATCTGTGTTATCTTGTACATCAGGAGCAGTGTAAGCATCATCTTGTTGTGCAACTTCATTAAACGAATTCCTCTGCTCAAACCTTTGCAATACTCTCCAGTCATCGCTACGTGCAAATGTGTCTTCCAAGAAAAATATATGTGTTGCTTGATTTGCCAAAATAAAAGGCTCGTTGGTCTGGTACGCCGCCTTGACATTGATGGATTTGAAATAATCATCAGCTCTGGGTTTTGCGATCTTGGAAAACAGGTTATACCAATGACAGCACAACAGAACCACACACAGATGATCCTCGAAGCTGGAGATATACTGCAACTGAATAATGTCTGTTATGTTAGCATATATTTCAGTTGTCTCTTTGTCATACGTATCCATGCTCATGATGGCACTGTTTTGTGTCTTCCTGCCTTCGTCTCGTGCAAGGGTGTTGTAGCGCACATCTCCAACAACGCAAGATTCATAATGTCTTACCCGAGTATCAGGACCCATTGCTAGTGAGTAAGGGGCACCATCAACTGCCTGCCCATCCTCCCGCATCTTCTTAACCTGTGGTTAGAAAATAGACAAGCTGATCATCTTATGTACTCAATATATTAAAAAAACTGACAGTGCACTTCAAATACATGGTTCTTGAACCATTTTGCAAATCCTGCCATAACTAGTTTGTCAATGTTTCTTGGATTTTGTGACAGTAACTCCACTTTGTAAATGCTGCACAACATAGTGATCGCGTCAAACATCTAAATATATAAGAATGTGCTGCAAGTTTAGTAGATTATGACGTATAAGCTGCAGTACTGCACTTACTTGATATAAGGTAGTATCTCAGGACAGTTATTCAACACATACCAAACCATTTTGTCCAAATCTTTAGGTTTGTCCTCTTGTCGACTCTTCCCTGTAACTCAAACAGAATAATCGAAAACATTGAGCCCGGGATTGTCTTCACCCACCTCTTTGTTAAGCTGATCAGCTGTTTCAATGTATTTTGAGCAGAATGTCAACGCTTCTGTAGCAATGTAGGCCTCTGCAATGGAACCCTCAGGTCTAGCTCTGTTCCTAACATAGTCCTTGAAAGTGTCTAGCCGCCTTTCAATAGGGTACATCCAGCCATACTGTACTGGACCTCTAAGTAGTGCCTCATCAGGTAGATGAACATCCAAATGCACTATCACATCAAAGAAGGCTAGACGATATATCTTCTCAAGGTCGCATAGGATAGTTGGCATCTTGTCTCTAAGACGCTCCAAAGCATCTATCCTGATATTCCTACTGCAGAGTTCCCTGAAGAATTGTCCCAACTCTGGAACTGTTCATCAGGTAGATGAACAGCCAAATGCACCATCACATCAAAGAAGGCTGGACGATATATCTTCTCAAGGTCACATAGGATAGTTGGCATCTTTTCTCTAAGACAATCCAAAGAATCTATCGTGATATTCCTACTGCAGAGTTCCCTGAAGAATTGTCCCAACTCTGCAACTGCTCTGTATAAGTCAGGGCGGCCCAATACTCTAAGGATAATAGGTAAAAACCTTTGAAGTAGGACGTGGCAATCATGAGTTTTTAACACTTGTACCTTGTTTCCATCTGCACTGACTCTCCTTTCAGGGTTGGAAGCAAATCCATGTGGGAATCTCACATGTGATAGGAGCTCGCAGAATTCTTTTCTTTTTACCTTGTCTAAGACGTACACAACTGGTGCCATATCCCGTGGTTTACCTTCATCTTGCACCTGCAAATCCTTTCTGATACCCAGGTGTGTCAAATCAATCCTAGGTTTTAAGGTATCTTTCGTCTTGCCTTCAATATTAAGAAGTGTGTAGATAATGTTGTCCCATATATTTTTCTCGATGTGCATCACATCAAGATTATGCCGCAGATCCAAATCCTTCCAATACTCCAAGTCCCACAAAGTGGACCTGCGGGTAAACAATAATCTCTCTTCTACCCTGCCACGCTTCCTTTTCCCGCTACCATTACCAGGATGGTTTCCTGTTGTAATATGCCTGACCTTCTCTAATTCCACTTGCGACTCATCGGCGGTGAGCCTCTTTGGCGCATCACGGTTTTCATGCTTTGCATTGAACACATGTCTTCAGTATTTTCTAGGATGCGGCTTGTCCTTGGCAAGGAAACGGCGGTGTCCAATGTAACAGATCTTGCTAAGTATTGCATATGACAGCGGATTCCTGTCACAGCGAACACATGCATTGTAACCATGAGTCGTTCGCCCTGACATAGTGCCCAAAGCCGGATAATCATGGATGCACCAAATTATAACAGCACGCAGAAAGAAATCAGCTGGTGGGCTGCTATATAGGTCTCGAGTGAGAACACCCTTCCATAGCTGTTGAAGTTCCTCCACAAGAGGCTCCATGAACAAATCAAAATCCTTTCCAGGACTTTTTGGACCTGGGATGAGCAAGGCCATCATGTAGTTTGATTCTTTGGTGCATACATTTGGAGGCATGTTGTAAGGGATAACAAGCACTGGCCACATGCTATATGTGGCGCTCTGGTGGCCAAATGGGTTAAATCCATCTGAAGCTAAGCCAAGTCTAATGTTTCTCGGGTCGGCAGCAAACTCTTTGTGTTTATCATTGAAGCTTTTCCACTCACTACCATGAGATGGATGGCTCATTACATTCTGATCTCTATACTCCTGGTTCCTAGAATGCCACAGTACATCCTCTCTTGTTTCAGCATCATGAAACAACCTCCGCAATCTTGGTGTAATTGGAAAATGTCTCAGAACATTATGAGGAATCCTCTTCACAACATCGCCATCTTTCCATCTTGATGATTTGAATTTCGGGCATTCACTTAAGTTGGCATAATCCTTCCGGAACAGAACACAATTATTCTTACAAACATGGATCATATCTTATCCAATTCCAACTGCACGAAGGAAATTCTTCATTTTACTGTAGGTGTGTGGCAGCTCAGACGCATCTGGGAAAGATTCGCGGAAAGCAGCCAACATCGCATCGAATGATTTGTTGGTCATCCGCTCAGATGTCTTCACCTGAGGAAATGTGACCATAGCTGAGAATACTGACAGCTTATTTCCTGGGGTGATAGCAACGTTGCATTGTTCCAACATGCGGGCCCACCGTTTTTCTTCTGCAGGTGAAAGTTCACGGAATGCACGAGCATTTCGTAGCATTGTTTCAATGTTGGTCAAACTCACTGGCTCCGCCACCACCACCTCCTCCTCCTCTTCCACGTGAGCATCAGGCAGATCAAGATGGTGATCTGCTGCTTCCACGTAGTCAATAACATTGACGTTCACAGCATCACCATGATGAACCCACCTAGTATATGTGACCGACATCGCATACAAGTGTAGATGATTTTGCACAGTTGACTGGATTCTTGTAAATGAATTCATACAATTGCTACATGGGCAGAGCGCATCTGATTTCGGACCACCGTACTCAGCTCTGATAAAGTTCATGAAGTTTTCAACCCCCTCGACATATGCAGCGGAGAATCTTCGAGCAGAAGTTATCCAAGTCCTGTCCATCTATTAGACATACAAATTAGTTCTTCTACTAGATATTACAGGAAAAACATATATGCTTTTTTATGAAGTCCAGAAAAAAATACCTAGGTCGATGTCTAAAGCTATGGCAAGATATTTGGACGAGCAGATCTAAGTAATGAAATATATGTAAAGCTAATTCAGCAAACAGATTTGAGTGCCAAATTATGGCAGGCTGTTTCAGCAGTCAATGAGGCCGAGCACACAGCCATCGAACTATCGAAGGACATCGCAACAACAAAGATCGAGTATAAAATGGTGTAGAGCTATTTTAGCTAACAGATTGTCTACTAGACCATGGCAATCTACGTCACAATAAAAATATGGCAGGATATTTTAGAAACTAATTGGCCTTGGCATGCCATCTCAGCTAAGCAGATTGAGTGCAGAACAGGGAAAGGAAGCTTCTTAAGCAGAGCATATTGACATCAAACTACTTTGGTAAACAGTGAGATTAACAGCGTCTATCAGCTAACATTCAGTGCTACACCGACATGAACAGGGCCTCAGTCTAGAATGTGCGTACCATAGGAGAAGCTGACCGCCGTGTGTCTCCACACGAACGTCGCCAGCGGTGGCAGCACTGACCGCCGTGCGCCTCCACAAGAATGTAGCCAGAGGTGGCGGCGTGGCTAGAGGACGGCAGTCTACGAGAGCGTACTGTGGGAGTGAGAGGATCGCCGAACCGCGACGCCGACGTATCAGCGTGGCGGGGAGGGCGGCTTTGGCGGAGCGAATGGAGTGGAGGGGGACAGGGGGAGGGGGGTTTGGGGAATATTTTTGGCTAGTTGGCCGATGGGCGGTTGAATCGGATTTGGGGGGAATATTTGGGTGTGGGGGGGGGAGGATTTTTGCGTGGTGGGCGGGGGGAGTTTGGCGCATGGTCGGTTTCTCCAAGTGCAGTCCCATGTGTCACCGAAGAGGAAAGCCGAAGCGCATTCCGTTTGCGTGAGCCTTGTGCAGGACCGAACGTGTGTGGGGTGCAATGCGACCGCAACAGGAGTGATGTGAGTGTACCGCATTTTTCCTTTTAAACTAGGTGCTTCGCCCCCTCAAAAAATATATGTTGCTTCGCGCGATCCATCGATACTACTACTAGTAATCCGGTAATCCCGACTAAAGCGGAGCGGCCTGGTCTTTTCCCGCATGATATGCTGGGAGGTTGGCTTAGTTGGGTTTTTTAGGACGAGTAATGCTACACCTACGTAATCCCAGTTACGTAATTAACGTAATATGAAACGTGTGAGCTGTTGATTGTAGATTGGGGGGAGGAAGGGGCCCAACACCATGAAAATCAGGGGAGGAGAGAGAGAGGCAATTTACGTTAACCCTTTCGTAGGTTCCCGTAGATGTAGAAAGATGTGTTCGATCCTGCAATATAGGCCGTCCGATCTATATCTAACGGATAGGAAGGGAACTATGACAATTTACCCGCACTCCTCTCCACATTTGCAGATAAGGATTTTCCTCATTCATCCTTTTCACCCACGAGATCTTGATCTTCCGTGCAACGCACGAGCATCTTGCTAGTACTCCTACAATATGTATATTATTATGGAAGTTCATATACACCAGCCGAGATTAATGCAAACACGGCAGAGTTTCATTACATTTCGAACTTTTATAGGACAAAAAAAATAAAAGAAACCCGACCCTAAACCTATTCTACGGCGGCGATAGACGTCCTCCATCTGCGATCTCCATGTACGGGGGCAGGGTTCAAGACCCGTGAAGTGAAGGTGCGGTCTCCGGCGAGGAAAAGTAGAGCACGGGAGAAGGACCGGCCAGTTGGCACACCATGCCCTGCCGCCTCCCATGCCCTACTCATCCTCGGAGGAGTCCCTGACCTCGGCTGTGCCGAATGTTGGGCGGCGGCAAGTAGGACGCATGGCTGACGGTGCTCCCGTCGTTGGCCGCCAGCGTGTCCACCGCCTGTGCGGTGACTTGAGTGAGCGCGGCAACCTCGAGCTCCATCCCCGAAGACAAGCTCTCCCGCAGAGCGTTCGCGCTTGCGGTCATGGAGGATGTGGTTCCAGGTAGGAGGACAATGCGCTATGGTGTGGAGGTTAGCTGGGCGTTGCCGCTTTAAGTAGCGCATTCCGGTGAGGCCAAGCGTTCGGGTGCGTCGTTAAGTCGCCGGAGTTGGTTCCGCAGGCACCGAGCCTCTTAATGACGACATATGAATGGACGGCGTGAATGCGGACAGCGCGAGGGACGAGGGTTTTGGTGTGCCAGGGTAGTCAGCTACGGTCGTGGCAACGTTGGAGATGCCCTTTGCTCACATGCGATCCCCGCATGTCATTGAAAAAGTAAGACGACCCGGCATGGTCTCAGGTCCAGAGGATGTAGTTGGCCGCGCTACACCACTCCGCGGATGCGTCGCGGCACCCCGTGCATCCTCGACGAGCCGGGTGTTGGGGTGTGTTTGGATTGTGGCCAAAGTGCACCTTGCCAAAATTTTGGTCATGACCAAAAGATTGGTCTTTGTTTGGATGGTTGCCATTTTTTTGGCATGCCAATGAACTCTAGCCAACTGTAGTTCATTTTTCTTGCCAATGTCGACCAAATCATGGGCAACCAATACCTCAACCAAAATTTTGGTCATGACCCAAAGATTGGTCTTTGTTTGGATGGTTGCCATTTCTTTGGCATGCCAATGAACTCTAGCCAACTCAAGTTCATTTTTCTTGCCAATGTCAGCCAAATCATGGGCAACCAATACCTCAACCAAAATTTTGGCTATCCAATGCTTGGATGGGGCAACCTTGGGCACAAACCAAACATACCGTTGGTCGTGCCACAACACTAACGCCACCCTCGGCAAACTGAAAGCGACCGTGTCTAGCGACGATATGAGCGTGTCGCTCACCGCGGTCGCCGTGTCTAGAGGCAGTGCTGGAGCTGCGCCCCATTGTTGGCCCCAATGACCCACATGAACGGTTGTCGGTGGCGAGGAGGTCGTGGGCCAGCTCCTCCATTGGACTAGTCTGCGCTACGTCGTCCCGACGGGTGTGCCCCACATGTCCGTTTCCCTATTTTCCCGACTATATTCGAGCGTCAGTGCTCTGCATTGCGCATTAGGCCTTTCACTATGTAGGCTAAGCGAGACAACTTATTGTTTATTTGAGCCGTTCAAGTATAATCATGTGGCGTTTGCTTATTTCTCATTCGTCTCCAACCCTCTTCTCCATCGATCATGTCGCCCTCCAGTCGAGTCCATCCTCCCGCATGCCTCATTTGGACATTCCGCCGAGTATCATTTGCATGTACCCACCCTAGTCCTCTTTCAATAGATCTCCGGACCCTGAAATGAAATCAAGAGGGAATGAGTGGGGGCATGTGATACCTAAGGCGGATTCAAAATTTTAACTGGTGATCATAGCATCCGCAAATCATATATAAAGGGTATTCAATGTTCGTTTCGTTTTTTGAATGTACAATATACTCCCTCCTATCCTTTCTAGTTTACATATAAGTTTTATGTGTAGTCAAAGTATATCTACTTTGATCAAAAAGGTATCAACATTCAACAACGCCCAATCAATATTGTTAGATTCGTACGTACTCCTAGATTTGTACTCGAGATGTTTCCAATTTGACTGTTGACAAGATTAATAGTACATGAGCTGTATAATGTGAAAATTATATCATTAGAAACTCCATTCACATACGAATTTGACCGTATGCTTTGTGTAAGTTGCATGTCATATATTATTACTCTAACATTTGGTCAAAGTTAGCCTCGAAAAACACATTAGACCCTGTATGCTTTGTGTAAGTTGCACGTCATATATTATTACTCTAACATTTGTGTAAGTTGCATGTCATATATTGGTATCCCTACCTTACCCTCCCTTTTGGTCACTTACTGGCGGACCCCATGCTCGCTAGGCCCCGCATGTCAGTTACTCAATGGGTTCGGCCACGTCAGGGGATCCTCATCCATAGTATACTCCCTCTGTTTTTATTTACTCCGCATAAAATGGAGGGAGTGGTGGTATAATAAATGATGCGGGTGGGGGAGGGGGAGGGACGTTGGTTTGCTCTCAACTGCGGTCCCACAAGCGAGCGAAAATGCAAGACGAAGCGCGTTCCATTCGGTGAGTGGCGTGGAGGGTCCAGCGTGCCGGGCTGCAACGCGAACGCGACAAGAGCGATGTACAGTCAAAACCGATTGACAGGTCGTCACCGGAACCACTATTCACACCAGAACCTTCGCTGCTCGGCCTATGCCAGCCACTGCCATAAAACCACACCAGATCTCCAGCCCATTCCCCCACCTTTCGATCCCCTAGCCCGCATCAAGCGTCCCCTAGTTCACCGGAAAGCCATGGTGCGCCGCAAGATCACTTACTACAAGACGCTAACGCCGGAGCGCCGCGCAGAAATTGCGGCGGCGATCGGCGCCACAGACCTCCGTTCCCAAGCTCACTTTGCGGCGGGCCAATCCTTGAGTTCTCTAGAGCCAAGCTACGAGGAGGAGGAAGCTGATCCAATGTTCATGGCGGAGGTCGCGGCGCCGAAGGCCCCCGATGGGTATGAGACAATGGATGTCGACTTCGTGCCGGCGTCCAAGTCCCCCATGGTGTAGGCGGACCAGCGGTTCAACATGGCGATACTAAAGGAGGACCGGGAGGCAGAGGCTCAACTCGACGCGGAGCGGAGTGCACGCATGCCTCTGCCATTGAGGCTCCCCTACAGGCGGAACAGGATGTCGTGGATGTGAACCGGGCGGCGGAGGCTCAACTTGAGGTGGAGCGCGCGGATGCCGCTGCCATCGAGGCCCTCCTGCAGGCGGAACCGGACGTCCTGGACTTGAACTGGGCGGCAGAGGCTTGACTTGACGTAGAGCGCGCGGATGCCACTATCATCGACGCCCTCCTGCAGCCGGAACCGGACGTCCTAGACTTGAACCGGGCGGCGGAGGCTCGACTCGACACGGAGCGCGCGGATGCCGCTGCCATCGAGGCCCTCCTACAGGCGGAACCGGGCGTCCTCGACTTGAACCGGGTTGTGCTCTCGTCCGTGCAGAGCGCCCGCATGCTCCGCTTGAACGAGTAGCTGGAGGCCGAGGACAACCACGGTGCGGAGACACACGTCGGCAGCGACGGCTGGTTCGCGCCGGCAGCCAAAGACGACGAGGTCGTCTCTTTCCGCGAGCAGTGATAGTTTTTCTTTATGTTGTTGTTTTTATGGATATTTTGTTGTGTAAAAACATATATTTGTTATGCAAGTCGCCTGACTTGGGTCAGTCTACCATTTCAGGTGGTTGGATGAATATCCTACGTCTCCTAACCATTCTTTCCTTCTTCCTCACCTCTTCTTCTTCCCCAACAGACCACCGCACAGGCCGTACGGATACTCCCCAACATGCGGTTGGATAAACATACTCTATGAGACGAAAATTATGTGTCAGCGATAGGATGGATGAGTTTGGTGTGTTCACATGCGACAGCACGTGTCAGTGAGGGTGCGTTCCCTTGGTTGGGTTTGCGGCGTGCAGGAGCGACTGTGTGAGGGTGCGGTGCGACAGCGGCGTGCAGGAGCGACCGTGTGAGGGTGCGGTGCGACCGCGATAGTCGTGCACAAGTGGACCTCCTTCTCATTTTGAGAACTTTAGGCAAGCTTGGCAAAAATGTGTGGCGAAGTTTGGCAATGCAAGGCCTAGACCCAAACAGGATAAGTACGTACGTACTAGGAGTACTAGTGTTAAAAAAGAAAGGCTGGGTTTTCCTTCACGGGATTTAATCGATAAAAATCCTCGTTTCACGTGTCAATTAATGCGTATTTTTTTCTCCAAATACCAAAGAGCTAACCATCTCACTCCTCATCGCTTGATTAATGCAGCACCATGCAAACCAACCTTCTCACTTCCGCATGCATGGAGGGGATATTAATGTCCTTGGTTGCTAACCCCATCAATTTTGCCTCGATTAGTGTTAGTGGCCCTTTGCAAATTGTAATTTTGATATACTGGCCTTATGTACAAAAAAATGGAGGTAGTAACTATATTTGACGTCCTTCCCCATTGCGGTGACGTCGACGATATTTTTTTATTTTTTTTGGTGGTTTGGCGAAGTGCGTTCGACGGAGAACACCATTGAGGGAGACCACGGTAAGTCGTTCGCAAGTGTCGCCTGCAAGCCGAGACAACCGCCTTATTTGCATCCAGGAAGTCCTTTAGTACTACTAGGAGTAACTAATGCGGTGAGATGGCTTCTCGAAGAAGACGATGGAGAAGCGGAGTCACCGAAGAGTGAAATGATGGTTGCATCGTCCGTTCTTTTGTGATTTGATGCCTCACTGCTTTGTGATTTGTGATAGAAGGGACAGGGGAGTAGACTCTGTGCTCTATACTATACTACATGCGTCCAAGCATGGGAGAAAGAGGAGAGACGTTGCATTTTTCTATTCCTTCAATCAATCAATCAGGGAGCTTCGGTTCCATCTTTTTGGCTTTGGCAACACCGTCCATAATGGTTCCCACTATGCCAAAAGCTATTTTCACATTGGCTACACATTGTGGATGCCCTTAACCGTACCACTTGGTTTTGCTCCTGTGTGCTATCTATACAAATCTCAATTATATTGATCTAAAAAATTATAGAATCGAGATTAGTAAAAAGGAGGTGATTTTTCCGCGCGGATGGCGGGGGAGGTTTCTTATTTGAGCAATGCTACATCCACGTAATGGTTTATGTAAAGTTACGAACTGATGTGATGTGGGACTATTTGATTGGATTAAAGGAGAGGATTAGGCCCACCCCACCTGAACATCAGGGGGGCACATATAGATTAGATGGAAAGTATACGTAGCAGCTACGTAGCCCTTTGTAAGTCTATGATTATGCTTCTTATTTTCGGAGGACGTTGTCCTGGCGGTTTGCTAACATGCGGTGCCACGTGTCAGTGCTTTACCAAGCCGATCGGCAGAAGCAACACGTGTTTAAGTTGAAGAAGATGAGGGAGAAGCGGATTCAGCAACAAGTGAAATGATGGTTGTTCGTCCCTCCAACTTAACTACGGGAAAGGTGCATCTTTGTGATTTGACGTCGGCGCCATGACTGGGGTGCTTCACCTCGGCTGCTCTGCATTGTATTCCGGTATGGCACGTGGACCCGGTAGCTTGATGTCCCACATGTCGGTGAAAGGGACTAGAAGATTTATGTAAGCGAGCGCTCCACTCTTACGATGGAGGAGTAGACGACACGATGGCCCAGTGAACTGCCACTTGAACTGTATAGTAACAATATGATATCTAGTAAAACTAAAAACACATATTATTTATTGTGTTGGAGTGTAGTAGCAGTGCTGTATTGCATAGTTGTTAGATGTAACATGCGAGAACGTGTAGAGATGTAGTTTTGGAGGGCCTACAGAGAGAAAAGCGTAATACGGTCAACGAACTTCAGAATAAGCTGATTACGGTCACTATATACGTTTTGCGGTGATTATACGGTCACTTGCTCATAGCTCAACATCGGATTGCACTCTGTTGAACGGCCAAATAGTCTGTGTGGCGCCATGTTGACTAGTTAAATTGACCACGTTTGTTGTGGGTCCCACCTGTCAGTTTGCATAGGCAAAAGGTCAGATAAACACAAATTTACGCAGGCGCGACAAGGCTCCAACCCGTGCGCGGGAATCACCTGGTTTTGTATGTGTCTGTCAGGGCTTGATGTGTGCACATGCACGTGTAGGTTGAGCACTTGAGCATGAGAGTGTGTGTTGGTCGTGTGGTGTACTAGTGTGTGCATGCATGTGTGCGTGTCTGCGTGTGAGTGTTGGGTGCGTGCGTATGAGTGTTGCGTGCGTGCGTGGCTGCGTGTGTATGTGTGAGTGTTGCGTGCGTGCGTGGGTGCATGTGTTTGTGTGAGTGTTGCGTCGATGCAGTTCGTGTGCATGCGTGTGTGTGTGTGTGTATAATCACCACACCAGCTCCTGTGTGTTAAAACAGAGGGCTCAGCATACCAATACAAGGCCACCTTGTCCGCTGTGCCCGCGGTCATGACTTCGAACCACCGTCCAAATATTTTTTTGTCGTTTGTTTTCATTCTCACTAGCAAGATGCCCGTGCATTGCATGTAACATCAAGATGCATTTGTATGACTTGTTTATCTTGTGAGAGAAAAGGATGAATGAGAGAAGGCCTTATTTGCAAATGTGGAGAGGTGTGTGGGTACCTTTTTGCAAAATTGCCATAGTTTCTTTCCTATCCGTCAGATATAAACCGGATGGCCTATATTGCAGGATGGCAGGCACACCATCATCACCAACTCTGTTTTTTATTAGAGTGTATTTTATGTATTTTATAAGAGTGTAGATGTAGAGTAGATACAAGTCGACAGGTGGGCACAATGGTAGTGAGATAATGTGATGCAACACTAGAGGTGCCACGTGGAGCGTTTAACTGGTCAACTAGTCATGTCATGAGCAAATACAGAGTTGTACGGTGAGCTCGTGACTGCATAATAACCACTAAATGTAAATGGTGACCGTAATGAGTGGATTCTGAAGTCCAATGTACGTATCATGCTTTCGCTTCAAATACAATGATCGTCATTGCATATATCGCGAGAGAGAGATGAAACATGCATGAATTTTCTGCGGGCTTACTTTTAGGGGACCTGGAGATAGTTTTGTGTGCATACGTGAAAGGGGCGTACAGGGGGGGTATGCGATGGAGAGAGAGATGCTCTTCGTTTCTCTTTATTATGACTAACTTTGTATATAGTATAAAAATATACAACTTCATAGTGCGGAATAAATATCATTGTGGGCACCATGCAATGCAAATTAGCGTTCGTACTCCTCCATATAACTTTGTAATGTTGTATATATGTAGAAACTCTAAAATAATTTTTTGGCCACACTTTATTCTAAAGGAATGTTGTATGCGAAATAAACGTGAAGAGAGGGCTTTTTAGATCAATGGGGTACGTGATGTAACATGTGTGAATGTGTAGTTGATGCATTTGGCGGGGCCTAGAGAGGTATGTGTGTGTATTACATATTCGAGAGAGACATGGATAGAGGGGCCGATGGGGGGGCGTGGGAGAGATAGCACGAGAAGTGAGAGTGGTCTAGAGAGAGAGAGACAAATATGACGTCACGACAAGAGATTCCATTCCCTTGAGTTTGTATATGCAAGGGGGGAGGGAATAGAGGCACCAGGAGAAATTTTCTGTGTGTGTGGTGTTTGTGTTGGTATGTGTGGGTGTGAGAAGATAATGAGACGTGGGGGCAGAGGGTGTGTCACCGCGTGAGGTCCGGTGGGTCGAGGTGAGGCCCTTCGTTCTGTTCCGTCCTGCGCCACATTGGTCGGCCCATGACGCATTTAGGAAGGCCCATGGATGACTAGTCGTACAAGACAAACATAGCAGAATTGTGATGGACTCTGTGTCCACTGACAAAGCCGGATAGGATTTGTAACCCTAGGTTCTCGGACTAAGGTAACCCCTTTATCTCTGATATTACTATTCATCCAACCTAACTTTAAGGGGCATCCTACAGAATGCTCTGCTAGAATCATACTCGTCGATTAGGAAGAGAGGTGTGAGACAATGCATGAGAGACAGGCGTAAAGATAATGTGCGTACATGAGACACGTAGGCAGGTCCATGGATATAGAAAGGGTTGATGAGGATTGTGCGTGTGTATGTTTGCGAGAGGAAGAGTGCTTGTGATAAAGGTTAGTGAAAACAGTTGTAAATGGTTATGAGAGGGAGGGAGGGTTATATCTAGAGCATGTGTGCGAGAAAGACACCTCGGGAGAGAGTGTGTGAGCATGTGTGAGAGACCACCGATGGAGAGTGAAACTACACGTAAAAGACTGCTCTACACATTGATTAAAGATATAAATTGTATCCAAATATTAGGATGGGATCATGACATCTAGATTCTATCGAATTTGAGCATGTCTATGTTATTATTCGACACAATTGATCCACATAGTTAGTATTTTGAACTCCAAACAATGCATCGCTTTAGCAATCGAATATAAACGTGAGTATAGTTCATGTTGTGTGTGTAAAGCACATTATACATACGGAAGTTACACAATGGACATTATAAATAGCTACCTATGAACTAACATACATTTCAATTCAACTTAAGGTGGTTTAAAAAATCTAATTCAACATGAAGTCCATTCAATTATTTGAATTCGATATCATGGCATTTGTAAACCATGCCTAAATTATGGGGGCACCGATCTTTGCTCTGATTTTGTACATAATAGCATATGTAGTCGTGTACAAAATAGATTCAAATTTAGCTCCTCCATTCCAAAATAATCGTAGTTATAGGATTTTCAAGTGTCAAAATTTCAAAAAGAAGCGGATAATTTAATGAGGTTTTCAAACATACAAGGTCAAATATAACATTGTATATTTAGGTCAATCCTCATAGTTCAAGAGTACTCTAAACATGAATGCATGTGTTCCAAAATTTCGAACGAAGCGCCAAAAGAGCCTCTACTCGCCCGAAACCGCGTGAGACCAATGTTTAGTAGTACAAGGAAATTACTTTTCTAATAACTCCGACTCATGAAACCTACCGACCCGACGTCCAAAGGTCTAAACCGGGGTAGGTTTGTAGCTTCATCTAGACACCACGCAACCACATTCGAAAAACATTCATACACAATGGCCGCCTAAGCACACATGCGCGCGGCCAAAATCACTCCCGCCCACTATTTGTGACACCTGGGATTACCATCCTACCCCCGACCCACAGTAGGTCCGAAATTTAAGAGCGGGGCAAAGTTTGTACTTTCCCCAAATTTCAAACAAGCGCGTCCCATCTTCTGTTCAAAAAAGCCAAAAACAAGCGCATCCCAGACCGAAACATGGTTCCCCCCCACCCGTTCGATTCCCCATTCGTACTCTGTGGGCGCCAAAACTAGCTCTCCACCAGCCGAGAAATCTCGGCGTCCTCCGTCTGCCACCCCATCCCACCCATCAACCGCCGCCCTCCTCCATCACGCCGGAGCCGATACCCTGACGCCGCCGTCCACCGCAACCTCAACCGCAACGCCCTCCACGGCTAGTAGTTGAAGCCGAGGCCGAGCCGTCCGTACCCGAGCTAGTTCAACCACGCCGTCCTGCACCTCACCGCTGCCGCTCCAACTTCGCCACCCTCCACCGCACTGGAGCTGTTCCTGCTACGCCGTCCTTCGCCGCCTCGGATCTGCTTCCCCTCCGCCGACATACAGCCACGGCAACACAGTCAATAATTTGGCCATGGGTTCGTCCAAGCCTGCACCCTCCAGAACATTGGTTTCCCTTGTGAAGAAAATCGGCGCGACTTATGGAGGTGACCACACCGGCAACCGAAAAAGGTACTCCTCTTCCCTTATTCGTGCAAATCTTACGTCTCTGCTTGCACGGTATTCATCCCACAGAAGACACTAGTTGACCGCTTCTTCTTGATACTAGATGTTCCTAGTAACTCGCCATGCACAAGGTTCCTAGTATGCCAGGTCGCAATGCAATGGTCAAGGCCTGGAGGTGAGCGGCCCAAGGTCTAGTAAGAGCTCCTGAGGCGCGATGCTCAAGAGGTCCCCTTTAGCGTGCAAGCAACTACCTGAAAGTAGGAAAGGAAGGCGACGTTGCCGTAGCAAGGCTGCAAGAGATGGGAATCATGTGTCACAACGCTTGGCTGATTCAAGTGTGAGACTTATCTTAGCGGTCCAAAGTCCATTCCTTGTGCCGCGCCAGTTTCGTGCGTCAAATGGGTCAGGCTGGCGCGAGCTTCCCCCTCCTTTCACATCCTTCTATGTGTTCTGCGTCCTCGGGTCCCGGCCCTCGAGCAAACTCAGCCACCGCTGGTATGCTAGGTCTTGATGCCATGGTCAAGGCCAGGGGGTGACGGCTGGAGAGCCAGTAAGAGTTCCTGAGTCGCGATGCTCAATAGCCCCCCTTTAACGTGCAAGCGAATTGTGTGAAAAAAGAAGGAGCTGGAGGTGCCGCCCGCCATCAGCCTCCGGAGGTTCCTACAGGTTAGCGCGAGGGAGGAAAACAGGTTGCAACCGCGTTTGCTGGTCTGCCACTGGTCGTTCCGTAAGAAGATGAAGGCACTGAGGGCCTAGTGAGGTGACGTGCGTGGGGCGTGCCGCGAGCCAGAGCTCGGCTGCTCAGATTTGTCAGCGTTGCAGGGACGGACCAAAGCACAAGCGTCGTGCCAGCATGAGTAGCCCCTGTTGCGGGATGAGGAGGGGGCTGATGGGCAGCGCGGGTGGCCGTGATGGATAATAGGCAAGCAGGTGATAATCATGAAATGACTCAAGCAAAGGGGCATGTTAGCTTAGATAGATGCAAGAACGATACATGCCACTGGGATGGACCCGAGCGGCCTTGGGATGATGCAGCCCGAGGGCCTCCCCCATCAAAGTAAGGTAGAGATGCAAAAGGATACATATCGCAGGAACAGACCCGTGCGACTTGGGGGTAATGCAGCCCGAGGGGTTCCCCCAACTGAATGAACTAGAAAGAGTCACCTGATACCGTAACCAGAGTGGTGTTGGAGTAGCTGGAGGTGCGCGCTGAAGGAGTCATTCCTCACGAGCCGCCAGGGCGCTGAGCCTCAGGAGGCTCCGGGGTCCCTGGTGGCTCCTGGAGAACCGTCGCCATCTCCTCCAGCACGGCGTGGTGCCTGGCCTCTTGAGCCGCCACGATGCTCCGTAGATGGCGCCGGTAGGTGACAGTCGCGTTCGGCAAGCCAACTGGCATGCGAATGTAGCTATGAGGTGGACCCTCGCACCGACCAACGCGCGAAGGCCAGAAGCGCTCTTCAGATGCGGCGTTGTTGAACCCTCGAATGTCGACACAGATGCGTAGCCCGCCATCCTCGCCAAGATGGGGAGCTACGCCGGGTGGTGGGTGGCGGTAGCCATGTATGGCCCTTTCCTCTTGAAGCTCTTGGGTCGCCTTGACGATGAACTCCTGAGCACCGGGCTCTCCTCGCCCAGTGCCCTCCTGAGGGAAACATGCGGCGAAGCACGCCTCCACATGATGCCCGAGCGCCTCCCTCGTAATGTTGTCTAGGTCTGAGGCCCTCCAGAAGAGAGCCCCGGAGCCTTGCCCAAGGAGGGCACCGGGTGCGCCTTCCTATGTGAGGGAGGGAGGCACCCCAGCTGTGGGTGTGGATCCTGAGGTGGTGCCGCTGGAGACGCCACTCTCCTGAGGCCCTGGGAGGAGTAGCTGCTTCTTCTTGGGGATGGCCTCAGGAGGGTACGGGGTGCTTTTGTTATCGGGGTCTTTGATCCCAGCGGCTTCGAAGGCGCACTCAAGGAAGCACACCGCATCATCTTGAGGATGTTGTAACCTTTGTGGGTCACTCCCATAAACTAGGCCAATGCTAGATACCCAAGGATGGCATTGTACGGCAGACGGATGTGGGTGACGTCAAAGTCGATGAGCTCGGTGTGGTAGTTGTTACGCCGAAGGTGATAGGGAGGCGGACCTGCCCTATCAGGGTGGTGGAGCCGTCGGTCACTCCTGAGAAAGGCTTGGTAGGCTGAAGCTGATTGTATGGCACTTGAAGGCTGTCGAACGTCTGGACAGACAGGGCATTGAGCCCCGGGCCGCTGTTGATGAGGGTCTTAGTGACTTGGACGTTGCTGATGATGGGTGAACAAAGGATTTGAAGGACGCCATCGGTCGCCACGCACTTGAGCTGGTCCGCCGAGCTGAAGGTGATGGCGCACTTATACCACCTGAGCAGGCGCGTGGCCTTGAGCTTGGGAAGGGCCGTGCTCACCTCACGAGCAAACTGCTTGAAGATGTGCTGGGAAGCTGGGGCCTGAGCGCCGCCCAGGATGCATGTGATAGCATGTGGCTCCTGGAAGCCCCCAGCCCCCTCGTCCTGATGGTGATCGTCGTTCCTCCTTGGTGGTGGCGGCAGCGGAGGGAGGCCAGCATTGCCCCGAGGACGGTTCTCATGAGGCTGGTCCCTCCAGGCGCCCTCGCGAGGCTGGTCGTACCAGTGGTCCTCGCGAGGCCAGTCGTGCCACTCCTGACGGGGGCCGCGGTCGTCCCAGCGTCCCCCACTTTGTCCTGCTCCTCGGCTGTAGCCCCGGTCGTTGCGCTCGAGGCGCCAACTGAAGCGTCCATCTCGAATGGCCTTGAGCTCTTGGCAGTCATTGGTGTTGTGGCTGTGTATGTTGTGGAAGGCGTAGAACGGATGGCTTCTCCTAGACGACCCAGGGTGGTCCCAGCTGCGCTTCGTGTCCGGCTCCACCGCGAGCACGGCTACTCCCTTGCGCTTCACGTCCTTGGCCTTGGCCTTCTTCTCTTTTGGGTCGGTAGCAGGGAGCTCGAGGAGGGAGAGGCGCCCCTCCTCAGCTCTTGCGCACTTTGTCACCATGTTGAACATCTGCAGGGCCGAGCATAGCTCCTCGTGGATGGCGAGCTCCTCCTTGATCTTGACGTCACGGACGCCATTGGAGAACGCAGAGATGATGGCCTAGTCTGTCATCTTGGGGATCTTGAGGCGGACGCTATTGAAGTCCTGGATGTACTTTTGCAGGGTTTCCCCTGGTTGCTGCTTGATGCTTCGTAGGTTGCCTGCGGCTGGCGGGCGGTCGTGAGTGCGCTGGAAGTTGGCAACAAAACGCTCGCGCATCTCGCCCCAAGAGGAGATCAATCTCATGGGCAGGCTTAGGAGCAACGAGCGCGCACCATCCTTGAGGGCCATGGGAAACCAGTTCGCCATGACCTTCTCGTCTCCGTTGGCTACCTTGATGCTCAACTCGTAGAGCTGCAAGACCTCTGCAGGGTCGAGGGTACCGTCATAGCACGGAGGCAGGTCCGGCTTGAACTTTCCTGGCCAGATGACGGTGCGTAGCTCGGGAGTAAAGGCTCGATAGCCTGCTGTGGTCACCAGAGCCTGTCGTGGTGGTGGTGCCTGGTATTGGTACCCATGCACCGCCACCGCAGGCGGCACTCTTTCTTGACGTGGTTGTGCGGGGAGTGCAGGAGCGTTTTCTTGTGGTCGAGGGACCTCGTGGCAGCTTCCTTCTTTGTGCGCGGGCACACGGCGTGGCAGATCATGCCGCGGGACCATGCGTCTTGGGGCAAGGATAGCGTCTTGATGTGGAGGAGGCGGGGGCGCTTCGTGAGCCGCGCGTCTCGGCACGAGGGCGCCATCTTGATGCAGAGGCGGCAGAGGCGCTCCGTGAGCTACGTCACCCGCAGCTGGTGGAGGGCGAGGAAGCGAGAGGGGTGGTGCGGGAGAGCCCCCAGCAACGCTGACGAGCTCGGCGATGCGGTCCAGCCAGTCCTCTTAGAGGTCATCGACCGGGCGGAAGCGCAGGAGCTCGCATGCCATGAGTAGCACGGCCTGCGCATCCGTGGGCGCGTGACGAGCATAGGATGACGAGCCGGCCGGGGTCAGCGACGGGGTGGCGGTGCGGCTGTCCCGCCCCACAGAGGGGTGCAACAATGATGCTTGCTACTCGTTCGCTGCCGGGCAGTGGCGGCGTTGGTAGCGGGTGATGGAGAATGGCGGGGCGGTCCGCCAATGGGTGTCATCTGAGCGATGCGGCGGCGAGGGCAGCGCGGCGCTTAGCACGGGCTCGGCGAGCGTTAGACATGGATGCGATGGAGCAGTAGAACGCGGATCAAAGAAAGAAAGACTGCAGCGCACCCCTACCTGGCGCGCCAAATGTCGGATTACGAGTTCTGGCAACACCCTTGAGGTTCGAACTCTGGGGTGCGCACGAAGATCTCTCTCCCCCTAGCTCATGCTCTCACCGCGATCTCAAAGCCTAGCTCGCCGAACCCGAGGAACAAGAGACACAAGAGTTTATAATGGTTCCTACTCCATTGCGGTGTAATACCCTACTCCAGTGTGGTGTGGTGGATTGCCTTGTAGGCTGGGGATGAACAAGTAGAAGGGAAGAACAGCCTCCTAAGGAGAGGTGTTCTTGAGCTCGATGAGCTTGTGTGTTGCCTTGGTGGAATGGATCAAGTCCCAGATGAGTTCTCCCTCCTAAGGTGGTGACTAGTCCTATTTATAGAGGCTCGGGTCCTCTTCCCAAATATTAGGCGGGAAGGGATCCCACGACGGCCAATTTGAAGGGGGGCAACTAGTACAAGTTATCCTGACAAAAGGTGGTCTTTGCCTGCCAAAGGCTCTGGTGGTGATGACGCCGTGGGCTCCGCGATGACCTCCATCATGCCGTCCTATTGGTCTTGGTCTCGTTGCACCGATATGGAAACCTTTGCCTGATGCCTCGGGACTCCTCGCCTGCGCCTGCCTCTTTAGCACCAAAGAGACAACCAGTACTCTGCGCGCGCTAGCGCTCACCTAGCGCTTGCCTATCCTTGGTCGTCATGGCTCACGTCACGGAAATCTCACCTGGTGCCCCTTGCCTTGATCTCTCCTCTCATCGCGAGCCAGCCTAGTGAGGCTGCCCCTAAGGAGGTCTTGTGTCATCTGCCTCGCGAGGCTTGGCCCCTCATGAGGGTCTTGAGTATTTGTTGATGAAGATGGGCCGTACCAGGCCGCTGTTGGAGTCGCAGACCGAGTACCGGGCGTCTCGCGAGGAGATCAAGTAGGCCGAACAGATAGTGGGTGGTAAGCCCTTTCTTTTGCAGAGTAAATTCAGTAGTCCAAAATATGCCTTGCTCACTCGACTATGGAGTTCTCCAGACGCCTTTGTGGATCTTCCGAGGAGTGCCGCACAATTCTTCCAGGTCCAGGAGGGGAACACCATGGAGAAGCTCTTCTGGTCACAGTACCTGGAGCCAAAGCGTCTGGTGTTGCTGAACAACCAGATGATGCAGCTGGCAGAGCTACACAAGATGTCTGGTTTGGCCATGAAGGACGTGATAGTCCGCCTCTGGCCAACCGAACCCATTCCTAACAGTTACTTCGGCCTGGTGAAGCGACTTGCCGACATGCTGCCCCAAACTGAAGCCTTCAAGCGCTCGGCGTGCATCGAGGGTGCACGGATGGCCTTTGCCCGCGTCAAGATGCAATGGGCGAAGATGAAGGCCACTGTTTTGGCAACCGAGGGCCTACCGCAAGCCGGAGCGGTATTTTGACGACATCCTAGAGGATGCCCAGATAGTACAGGGCTAATGATCGAAGGATATCATGTTTGTATGAATGTATCCGAGCTGTCTAGGTGTTATTTCATGAACCAAGGTTTTGTAATATGTTTATGCCTTTATCTGAAATTATTTTCCTCCTGCGCGGCCGTTGTTATGCCTGAGAGTTTTTCAGTCGTCGGCTTCAGCCCCCACGTAGATGCTACAGAGGTTTTCGGTATAGGGCACGTCCACACTTCACCCAACGTCTTGGTCCGTAAAGGAGGTGTCTGTGCAGCGAACTAGGCAATCATACTATGCGGCTTTATCGTTCTCACTTAGCCATAGGAGTTTGACAATGGGACTAGGAACTAGCCCCTAGTATGTGTGCGGCTATCCGAACTTGGATGCCTTAGGCGCATCACTGGATGAAGGCCAGTCCGTCGTATAGTATGGAAGAAATCGCAAGAGATTTATGGTGAGTCGCCGAATCACTGACCAGCTCTCGCCATATCATGACAGTCAGTTTTCGGCTTTCCTCTACCGAGGTGCTTTACCGGACAAGCCAGAAACACAATTGCAGTAGTTCTCCCTTTACCACCTTAAGCAAATAATCAGAACATAAGGTGGCAACCACAGGAGCTGGGCAACCCAACTATTGACCAAAGACATGATATGGAGTTGATGCATATAATGCAATGTTCAGGATGCCGAAGTGTACTTCTAAAAGTGTTCGGGCATCCTCTTTCTTTTTGAAAATATGTATGGCCGGATAGAGCCCCTGGTACTGAAGCTGTACCAGAATGTATATGTGGCAATCTTTGCACAAACAAGGAATGCAGATTATGAAACAAACCAAGATCGTTCGAGGGTTGGTAAAAACTTGTTTTCGTTGTAATATGTTTGATACGTCAAGACGTGCTATTACAGATAGTGCCAAGGCTTTTTTACCTGCGAAAATTTGTACACAAGCGAAAGCTGTATATGTGGCCTAAAAAAGATGGTCTTGAAGATCTCATTGATGCACTGCCGCACGTGTTTGTCGCTTTTGTCCTTGTGGAAAAGATTCCTTGAGAGGAACGGTCCACGGACGTTTATACGAGAACGGGCCCAGAAAGAGTCCCTGTGCGACTGTGAAGTAGCTAGGCTTTAATGCACCTGTTATATTTGAAAAAGAAAAGGATCAAAGAAAAAAAAGGTCAAGGTCACATAGGGTCGAGCCGCACTATGGACCTATAAGTATTGTGCCTCTGTCATTGCCCAGGGTATTTTGAGTGCGTAATTATGCACACACGGTATATATGTCGCGGATGTGTGTGGCGATAGACGGAGGCAAAACTTCTAGTCTAGCTCTGGAGTTACCGAGCTGTCATCATGTAGAGTAGACCGGACGCGTTTAACAGTGACCAAGGGCTTGATGGCCAATGAGGTGTTCGGCCTAGGGAGGCTGCTCTGCACTTCAGTCGTGACAACCGCGGTGTGCTCCTTAGTTCAGAGGGAACGCTCCGTGTTTCCATTGACTGTGATAACACCACGGGGTCCGGGCAGTTTGAGCTTTAAGTAATCATAATGTGGGACTGCATTGATGCGGGAGAAGGCGGTTCATCCAAGCAGTGCATGATAACCACTGCGGAAGGGGACGATGTCGAAGATCAAGTTTTCGCTTCGGAAGTTATCCGGCGAACAGAAGACTACTTCCCATGTTATTGAGCCCGTGCAGCGGGCTTCTACGCTGGGTATCACTCCTTTAAAGGTGGTGTTAGTAGGCTTGATTCTTGTTGGGTCAATACCCATTTTGCGGACTGTGTCTTGATAAATCAAGTTAAGACTATTGCCGCCGTCCATGAGGACTCTAGTGAGATGGTATCTGTCAATGATTGGATCGAGGACTAGAGGTGCCAAACCTCCATGATGGATACTGGTCGGGTGGTCCATGCGATCGAAGGTGATCGGACAAGCCGACCATGGGTTGAATTTAGGGGTGGCAGGCTCTACGGCGTAGATGTCCCTTAGCGCGCATCTGGGCTCGCTCTTGGGGATATGAGTGATGTAGATCATGTTCATTGTTTTCACCTCAGGGGGGATTTCTTTTGCCATAGCGTGTTCGGTGAGCGGGGCTCTTTATCATCCTCACTTGGCGGTCCTTTCCCCTTATGTTCGGTGTTTAACATACCGGCCTGTTTAAAGACCCAACAATTTCTGTTGGAGTGGTTGGCAGGCTTATCAGGGTTGCCATGAATTTGGCAAGGCCGATCGAGTATTTTGTCCAAATTGGATGGACCTTCTTTTTTTCCTTTGAATGGCTTCTTCCACTGAGCGGATTTAGCGCCACTGAATCCGGCATTGACCGTTGTGTTTTCGGTATCTTCATTGTTGCTTCGACGCTTGTGTTTGTTGTGTCATGGCCTTCCGTTGCCATCTCTGGCTTCGGAGGTGCCGGGGTCTGATAGAGGCAAAGGTGTCCCATCTTTCGATGAGATGGTGGCTATCGTTTTGGAGGAAGTTGACTTTGATGATCCGACTACGAACGTGCGAGGACGTCGCGCCTTAGCAGTCGCTAAACCAACTCCGAAAGGTTATTGACCATGCCGGAGCACAATCAACCTGACCATGAAGGTCTATTTCCTGCAGGCAAACGAAGAACAAGCAAGCAACTAAGATTGCAATCTGGATATTGTGAATATAAGAGGAAAGCTTTATTGATCAAAGATGGGGTTCTATGATGCCTTTGTTTGGTTGTTGAACACAAACGAAGTATGCGAAGTTGCAGCTATGGAGAACTTTAATCTAAACAAAACCCAAAGTCTAAATGATGCCCTAAGGGCTGTATATTTGGAGGAAGATGGGGGAAATTTCGTGGCCCTTGGAGGAGGGGTCTGAAACCAACCCTAACTCTTGTTTCCCCACACATACGGACTCTAAAAATAGCCTATACTTAAGTATTTCAAAAATACATGGGCCTGGCCCAATAATAAGTTGACGCAGCACCTAGACTAGCCTCTGGACGAAATTTATGAAGTGGCATCTTGTATATTTCATCCAAGGCTTCATGCACTCCTTATGGTGGCTTCAAAGTCCTGAAATCATCACTTGTAACTCCGTTCTTGATCCCCTTGCGCATGCCATCATCTCCATGCTTGAACTTGCTCCCAGGTTCATCTTTCTTGTCCAATTTAGGCCCTTCATTTGTAAGCAACACAAATGTATCCAATTTAGGCAACATCATATTCGCATGAACATTAGAATCGTTACCAAGAAACGAAAGTACCTGATAATTCAATTGGCGTGCGCGAGTTCTAGTAATCGTCCTGTATGTATAGCAGTAGGGGCTGTGGGTGTAACAATGGTATTGATGTCCTCATCATCCTCCCCTTCTTGAAATGAAGTCGTCCTCGACGAAAGCTCATCTTCCTCACCCAAATAAGGCTTCAAATCTGCAATGTTAAAAGTGGGACTAACCCGAAAATATGCAGGCAACTCAAGTTAACACCTTAAAAGGACCAGCAGCACGTGGCATTAGCTTTGATTTGCGCAAATTAGGAAATCTATCCTTACGCAAATGTAACCAAACAAGATCTCCACGTGCAAACACAACATGTTTTCTACCCTTATCTCCAGCAAGATTATATTTAGCATTCATACACTCAATGTTTTCCTTAGTGAACTCATGCATTTTTAAAATCAATTCAGCACGTTCTTTAGCATCAAAATTAACCTTCTCCGAAGATGGAAGAGGCAACAAATCAATAGGTGCACGAGGTAGGAAACCATACACAATTTCAAAAGGGGACATCTTAGTAGTAGAATGCAATGAACGATTATAAGCAAATTCAATATGAGGCAAGCATTCTTCCCACATTTTCTTATTATTCTTCAAAATAGTCCTAAGCATAGTAGACAATGTTCTATTGACTACTTCAGTTTGTCCATCAGTTTGGGGGTGACAACTACTACTAAAAAGTTGTTTACTCCCCAACTTAGCCCACAAACATCTCCAAAAGTGGCTAAGAAGTTTAGTATCACGATCTGAAATAATAGTATTTGGCACACCATGTAAGCGAATAATTTCACGAAAGAACAAATCAGCAACATTAACAGCATCATCGCTTTTATGACATGGTATAAAGTGTGCCATTTCGAGAATCTATCCACGACAACAAATATGCTATTCCTCCCCTTCTTAGTTCGAGGTAAACCTAAAACAAATTCCATAGATATATCCTCCCAAGGAACACTAGGTACATGCAAAGGCATATATAAACCATGAGGATTGAGTCGTGACTTAGCTTTTTGACATGTAGTGCAGCGAGCAACAAAACGCTCAACATCCCGTCTCATCTTTGGCCAAAAGAAATGTGTAGCAAGTATATCCTCCGTCTTGTTGACGCCAAAGTGTCCCATTAATCCTTGATGAGGACATGGCTACCACAGTTACACCCATATCCCCTGCTGTTTTACCTCTTGGAACAGTTGCTAGAGCTCAGATACGCCAATTAAATTATCAGGTACTTTGGTTTCTTGGTAATGTTTCTAGTGTTCATGAGAATATGATGCTGCCTAACTTAGATACATTTGTGTTGCTTGCAATTGAAGGGCCTAGCACAGACAAGAAGGTTCAACATTGGAGCATGGTCAAGCACGGAGATGAAGGTGCGTGCGAAGAGAACAAGAACGAAGGTTCAAGTGGAGATTTCTAGAATTTGAAGCCACCATGATGACATACAAGAAGATGGACGAAATATACATGATGTCCTTTCATAAATTTCGTCCATACCTTATTATTGGTGCTGCGCCACCTTATTTTGGGCCAGGCCCATGTAATCTATTTTTAGAGTCCATATTGTAGGGGAAACGACTTAGGAGGTGTTTTAGTCCCACCTTGCCAAGGGTGGACAAAATCCCCTCTCTTTTCCCTATAAATATAGCCCTTAAGGCATCCTTTAGACTTGGGTTTTATTTAGTTAAAAGTTAGCCATCGCTGCACATTCGTGTACTTCATTTGTGTCCAACGACCAGACCAAGACCGCTTATGAAACCCCACTTTTATCAATACTTCACCCATATTCACAATATTTAGATTGCTTAATCATATTCTTGCTTGTTCTTCGATTGCTTGCAGGAATAGACCTTCGCGGTCAGGTTGATCGTGCTCCGGCGTCGTTAATAACCTCACGGAATTGGTTTAGTGATTGCTAAGGCGCAACGACATTGCACGTTTGTAGTCAGATCGTCAAAGTCGTCTCCACCAAATCGATATTTATCTTCTCATCGAAAGATCAGGACCCTCGCCTCTATCAATCCTCCTCCATGCGCCTCTTGCAACAACAAAAGGCGAATGGAGCTAGCTGGAATGCATAGCTTGTTAGCATGAAACACAAATCCATCATTAAGAACGAACTTGTTCCAAGTTCTCCCTTCCTTACAATTCTGCAATACATCTTTAAATTCAGCATCATGCACGTATTCATCTTTGATGGTGTCCAAACAAAATATTTTAATGTCAAGTTGTGAAAGCATAGTATAATGACGAGACAATGCATCAGCAATAACATTTTCTTTACCCTTCTTGTGTTTAATGACATAAGGGAAAGTCTCAACGAATTCAACTCATTTAGCATGTCTACGGTTCAGTTTTGCTTGACTTTTAATGTGTTTCAAAGATTCATGATCAGAATGTATACCAAATTCTTTGGCCATAAATAATGTTGCCATGTTTCTAAGGTCCGAACAAGAGCATATAATTCTTTATCATAAGTAGAATAGTTCAGACTAGGCCCACTCAATTTTTCAGAAAAGAATGCAATAGGTTTGCCATCTTGTAATAACAAACCTCCTAATCCAATTCCACTAGCATCTCATTCAAGATCAAAAGTCTTATTAAAATCAGGAAGTTGGAGTAAAGGAGCATGTGTCAACTTATCTTTCAATACGGTGAAGGCTTCTTCCTGTGCGGTACCCCAAACAAAAGGCACATCCTTCTTTGTAAGCTCGTTGAGAGGTGCATCAATGGTGCTGAAATCTCTCACAAAACGCCTATAGAAACCAGCAAGGCCAAGGAAAGTCCTCACTTGTGTGACTGTTAATTTTGGTCTGCGGCCAACTCTCAATAGCTTCAATCTTGGCTTTATCAACTTCAATTCCCTATGGAGTAACAACATAGCCAAGAAAAGATACTCGGTCGGTGCAAAAGGTGCACTTTCCAAGGTTACCAAACAAACGTGCATCACGTAGAGCAATAAAAACAGCACATAAATGTTCCAAATGTTCCTCCAAAGATTTTCTATAAATCAATATGTCATCAAAGTAAACTACCACAAATCGTCCAATGAAAGCATGTAAAACTTCATTCATTAACCTCATGAAAGTACTAGGTGCATTAGTTAACCCAAAAGGCATGACTAACCACTCATATAATCCAAACTTAGTTTTAAATGATGTTTTCCATTCATCTCCCAATTTCATACGAATTTGATGGTATCCACTATGCAAATCAACTTTGGAGAATATTGTAGAGCCACTCAATTCATCAAGCATATCATCTAGCCTAGGAATAGGATGACGATTACGAATAGTAATATTATTAATGCCTCTACAATCAACGCACATACGCGATGTACCATACTTTTTCAGCACTAAAATGATAGGAACAGCACAAGGACTATGGGATTCACGTATATAACCTTTGTCGAGCAGCTCTTGTACTTGATGCATGATCTCCTTCGTCTCCTCTAGATTGTACAATATGGTGCACGGTTGGGTAATGATGCACTGGGAATTAAGTCAATTTGATGCTCAATCCCTCAAATAGGTGGTAATCGCGGTGGCACGTCTTGTGGAAAGACATCAGCGAACTCCCGCAAAATGTTAGTGACAGCAGGAGGCAAAGAGGAAGGCACGTCCTCGAATGCAAATAATGCCTCTTTGCACACGAAAGCATAGCAAACAGATTTGCTAAAATCTAGATCATCAATATCAGATTTGGTCGCAAGTAAACATGCACTTTTCAATTTAATTTCAGAAGCAACACTAGATGGTTTATTATTAGGCTTCATTTTTTTTCTCAAATTCTTTTGCCACAATCTGATTTTCACTCTAATTTTTCTTTATTAGCTCTTTTAGTATCATCTTTCAAAATGGAATCAGGAGTCATAGGAAGCAAAGTAATATTTTTGTCCTTATGAACAAGAGTATACTGATTCTTTCTACCAAGGTGTACAATATTTTTATCAAATTTCCATGGTCTACCAAGCAATATGGAACATGCTTGCATAGGTACCACATCACAATCAAGATAATCAGCATATGTAGAGATACTAAAATGCACACGAACAATACGTGTAACCTTAACCTTGCCGTTGTTGTTGAACCATTGGATGTAGTAAGGATGTGGATATGGTCTTGTGGTGAGAGATAGCTTCTCCACCATCTCCATGCTAGCCAAGTTGTTGCAGCTCCATCCATCTATGATGACGTGAAGAGAATGTTCCGTCACAACTCCCTTTGTATGGAACAAATTATGGCTCTGACTTTTCTTAGCTTGTGTAACCTGCACACTCAAAACACATTGAGCAACTAAACATTCATAACTTTCAGCATCTTCAGCAGCCATGTATTGCGTCTCATGATCAGAATCATCTCCACCATGTTCTTCATGTGTAATAAGAGCCAAAGTCTCCTCATCATAGTCACTAGCGGACTCATACCCACCATCCTCAGTAACAATCATCACACGCTAAGATTTGCATTCTCTCGCAAAATGTCCTCTGCCCTTACAACGATGACAAATAATATCACTTGTGTGCCCTGTTGATGCCATGGAAGAAGAAGAGTTCTGCGCAGGCCCAGCAGGTGTGCTCTTAGCAGATAGTGGTGGTTGTGCCTGCTTTCTTGTATCACGGCTGGAGGTGGCACCTGATGGAGGTGCTGGTGCGGTAGAAGTAGAGGATGCATGTGGTGTCCATGATGAAGATCGACCTGCAGAAAAGTTAGTTCGCGCCAATGCCTGTTGATCCTCCACTTCATGTTCAGCTTTACAAGCAAGATGGAATAAACGAGTAATATTAGTATACTCTTTATACTCTAAAATGGTTTGAATCTCTTTATTTAATCCACCCATAAAACGTGCAAGCATAGCTTCATTCTCCTCAACAATACCACATCTAATCCAAGTTTGTAATTCCTGATAATATTCTTCTTTTGAATTTTTCCCTTGTCTTAAACGCTGCAATGTTTGAAGTAATTAACGTTGATAATATGGTGGAACCCAACGAGTACACATAGCAGTTTTCAAAGAAGGCCAAGTAGCTGGAATAGGATATAATCTACAATGTTCAGACCACCAAACGTAAGCAAAACTAGTGAAAGCACAAACAGCAGCAGGAACATGTCTCTCCTTGCGATATTGTAAACATGTAAAACTTTGTTCAGTTTCTAACTCCCAAGTAAGATATATATCAGGAACATATCTACCCTCAAATGGTGGAATATTCAACTTCAGTTTAGGAAAAAGGTCATGATCTCGTACCTCAGGTGCTGGTGCAGCCCTACCGTTGCGATGATATACCTGAGGACGACCTGGTGGTGGTGGTGCTGGTGGTTGCACGTAGTTCTGATTTTGATCAAGCTCATCCTCGTAATGGTCCTCCACCTCTGCAGTAGCAGCAGGAGCTACAGAAGCATCAACAGTGGCACCAGAATGTTGCCCAGGGTCAATGGGAACGCGTTGTGCTCGTCCGACTTGATTTGGAAGGCGACGTTTTGTTGTTGTAGAGGTGCGATAGGTGCAGCCTGTTGCGGTGGTGGAAGACGCGCTAGCAATTCATTAAGCTTGTTATCGAGCTTTGTTTCGAACATCTTCTCAATGCCATCTATCTTCTCCATGGCCTCTTCAAATCTGTTTAGCACATCTTGCACCTGTCCACTCATCATTTGCTGAAATTTACCATGCAACTCCTTATTCGTCATGTTCCCCCAATCAGTATCGTTGGCTTGTGATCCTGCCTTGGTTAGCAGCAAGAGAAACACACAAGAATATGATCCTACAGACTACTAACAAGAGGTGGTGGTGGGTGTCACAAATCCGTCAGGCAAGTATCAAATTCTTACCAGTTCTTACCCAGCAGCAGGTGGTGATCGGCAACCGTCATAGTCAAAACTCTCAAAGCTTGGATAGAGCGATTACCAGGGAGAGTCAAACGCATGACGTAGATGTATGTGGATCTAGGAAAGCTTATAATACGGTATTGTTCTGGTCCTAGGCTAGACTGTGCTAGAGACGCGAGCCTAGAACACAAACAAAATCACGGCACTGCACGTAAACAAGGGAAAAGCACACTCTGGATTTTTTCGCTCTGTTTTTTTTGTGCTCCTCTTTTTTTCCGCTCCTTTTTTTGCGAAGAATCACTATAATGGCGAGTGTCTCAAAACTCTTCCCTCGTCAAACTGACATGATGGGCACACTTCTTTTGACTTTTTTGGAAATTAGGGCAGCGACGATGAAAAAGTGCGACAAAAAATCACTATGATGACACATGGCTCAAAAGACTCTGAAAAGCCTAAAAATAGGATAGGGAAAAATATTTTTGCCTGTCAAAATTTTGGCCTAAAAACTGCCCGGGGGTCTCCAGACATTTTTTTTAAAACCTACTCGGGCAAGGAAACACGAATTGGAAATTAGACGGATCTCGAAAACACACCTAATATGAAAGGAACTCGGATTGGTGGTGGATATATGGTGGTAGGATATGGCAGCGGTGGTAGTATATGGATACGGATTAGTGGTGGTATATGGATACGGATTGGTTTTGCTATATGGATACAGATTGGGGGTGGTATATGGCAGGGGCGATGATGATGGTGCGGCGGCGGCGTGACAACTTATGACCAGAACTTGAAACTCTAATAGACTAGACTCTAAGACCAGCAACTAGATACGACGATGCAACCACAAACTCAACAAAGAAAAATACTGAAAAGACTATGCAAAGGCTGAGACTGGTTCGGATATGATGAACTAACCCTTTTTTTGGCTTTTTCGTGGATTGTAGGTATGAAGAACAGACTCGATCTAAACTACGAAAAACTGTAAAATCTCACCGAGCAACCTAAAAATCTGATACCACTTGATAGAGGCAAAGGTGTCCCGTCTTTCGATGAGATGGTGGCTAATGTTTTGGAGGAAGTCAACTTTGACGATCCAACTACAAACGTACGAGGACGTCGCGCCTTAGCAATCGCTAAACCAACTCGGAAAGGTTATTGACCACGCCGGGGTACAATCAATCTGACCACGAAGGTCTATTTCCTCCAGGCAAACAAAGAACAAGCAACAAACTAAGATTGTAATCTGGATATTGCGAATATAAGAGGAAAGCTTTATTGATCAAAGGTGGGGTTCTGTGACTCCTTTGTCTGGTCGTTTAACACAAACGAAGTACGCGAAGTTGTAGCTATGGCGAACTTTAATCTAAACAAAACCCCAAGTCTAAACGACGCCCTAAGGGCTGTATATATGGAGGAAGAGGGGGGGATTTCGTGGCCCTTGCAGGAGGGGTCCGAAACCAACCCTAACTCTTGTTTCCCCACCCATACGGACTCTAAAAACAACCTATACTTAAGTATTTCGAAAATACATGGGCCTGGCCCAATAATAAGGTGACACAACACCTAGACTAGCCTCTGGACGAAATTTATGAAGTGGCATCTTGTATATTTCGTCCAAGGCTTCATGCACTCCTTATGGTGCCTTCAAAGTCCTGAAATCATCACTTGTAACTCCGTTCTTGATCCCCTTGCGCATGCCATCATCTCCATGCTTGAACTTGCTCCAAGGTTCATCTTTCTTGTCCAACTTAGGCCCTTCATTTGTAAGCAAAACAAATGTATCCAATTTAGGCAGCATCATATTCTCATGAACATTAGAATCGTTACCAAGAAACGAAAGTACCTGATAATTCAATTGGCATGCGCGAGTTCAAGTAATTGGTCCAGTATGTATAGCGGCAGGGGTTGTGGGTGTAACAATGGTATTGATGTCCTCATTAGGGTCGCTGGTATTGTTGCTTCTATTAGCTAACCAGCTGTATTCTCCCGCGCAAAAGCGGGTCATAAGTGCGGTAAGGGCTGCCATGTACTTCGGCTTTTCTTGGCCGAGATGTCGGGCGAGCCAATTGTCCCGGGCGCTATGTTTGAAGGCCGCAAGGGCCTCGGCATCCGGACAGTCGACGATTTGGTTCTTTTTGATTAAAAACCTAGTTCGGAGTTTGTGGGCTGACTCTCCAGGTTGCTAGACTATATGACTAAGGTCATCGGCGTCCGGAGGCCGGACATAGGTGCCTTGGAAGTTGTCTCTAAAGGCATCCTCGAGATCTTCCCAGCTACCAATGAAGTTTTATGGGAGGCTGTTTAACCAGTGTCGTGCTAGCCCTTTCAGCTTTAAGGGAAGGTATTTGATGGCGTGGAGATTGTCGCCGCGAGCCATGTGAATATGGAGAAGAAAGTCTTCGATCCATACCGTGGGATCGGTCGTTCCATCGTATGCTTCAATGTGTATGGGTTTAAACCCTTCTAAGAACTGGTGCTGCATTACTTCATCGGTAAAGCATAAGGGTGTGGGGCGCCTCTATATCGGGCAACATCATGGCGGAGTTCGGATGACATCCGTATTCGATTTTTGGCCCGGGTGAGGTTATGCCTATCGCGCCAGGCTTGCTTGCCATCGTCTTGCGTTGGGGCACGCCCCCTTGATCCGTAGATTGATCTGGCCTGACTAGCTCTATTGTCCAGGTCCTGGCGTAAGTTTTGGGTATAGCCCGGAGCTGCTACCTCCTGGCCTCGACGGCGAGGTGGTAGGGGCTGTTGTTTGGCATAAGTAGCCGGTTTATCTCACCCATGTGGTGGTCGGTCTGGTTCATCAGCGCGGTCATATCTCAACGGTATTGTCTCAAGGGCCTCATCGTCAAATTGCGGTAGTAGCCGACACTTCGGATAACTCTTTGTTGGGCGCTCGGGGTCGTATTCTTCGGCATCTAGGACTTGGGTCCATCTATCGTTGAGGGTATCTTGTTCGGCTTGGAGCTGTTGCTGCTTCTTCTTTGAGCTTCACACAGTTGTGATTAGCTGAGGCTTAAAGCGCTCTTGCTCGAGGGGTTTTTCTGGCATGATGAAGTCTTCATTGTCGAGGCTGACATCATCCTCGGAGATCGGTAGTAGTTGCTATCTTCTGAATCCTCATTCCCGACCGGTTCGTCGGGGTTGACTCGTCCCTCCCCCCAATCATCCTGTTCGGATGTAGGATTGACGGGGTCTTCAGATTCATCGGCATTGTCCAAAGTGTTATTGTCTCCGGTGTCGGTATTGCTGTCCTTTTCGCTGACGTCGATGTTTCGGTGGTGCGTCCGCGGGCTTATCCTCACTCGGATCTTTCCTGGCTTTGTCGTCATCCTCTTTGGGTGTATCCACCATATACACATCATAAGTGGAGGTAGCCCTCCAGCATCCGTTGAATGGCGGGTCTTGGATTTGGTTGTCTCCGGCCTCGTCATCCATACCGTCTAGCACGTCGGTCAAATCCTCGACAGTGGCTATTAAGTGGGTGGTGGGTGGGATGTAAAATTCCCCGCTCTCAGCCTCTAGTCCAGGCTGGGCGTAGTTCGGAGGTGACGCTTCCATAATGGCAATAGATCACATTATGTCCAAAGCCTCATTTAAGAGCGAAGGCCGGACGGGGGACCGAGGACCTGCAGGGCTGGGATGGCAGATTCCAGATTATGCTTACTAGATGCGGACCTCGAGAGTCCATAGTTTGCATCCTGAGGTGGGTTTGACTGTCCGATGATGGGGAGAGTCCTATTTGACTCCAGGTTCGCCGAAGACATAGCTGCCTCCGGGTCTCCGGAGAAAAGTTCCATAGTAGGAGAGGGTCCGGTGGGTTTTAGATACCCATCTTCGGATCAAGTAGTCTGCCCTGGATCTAACGCCAGGGCAGGGATGATAGTTGATCCTTGAGCGGTGCCTGATGATGAGTCTGGTGAGTTTCACTCTAGTAGCAAAGGAAAAGTGGTCGAGGCCATGAACCCTTCGAATATCAAGTCTCCTCGGATGTCGGTGATGTAATTCAGGCTCCCGAATCTGATCCGATGACCAGGGGCGTAGTTATCGATCTGTTCGACGTGACCAATCGAATTGTCACGCAGAGCGAAGCCGCCGAACACAAAAAAGTTGACCAGGGAGGAAGGTTTCCCCGGAAACAACATCGTCGTTTATGATTGAACGAGCCAACAAACCTTCTGCTGACGACACAGTGGAACTCTCAATGAAAGCACCAATGTCGTTGTCAAAACTGGCCGATCTCGGGTAGGGGGTCCCGAACTGTGTGTCTGAGGATCGAAGGTAACAGGTGACAAAGGGGACATGATGTTTACCCAAGTTCGGGCCCTCTTAATGGAGGTAATACCCTACTTCCTGCTAGATTGATCTCGAGGAGTATAGGGGTTACAAGAGTTGATCTACCTCGAGACCGTAATGGCTAAACCCTAGATGTCTAGCCTATGTAAATTCCGATAGCCTCTACGGACTAACCGCTCCGGTTTATATAGACATCAGAGGGGCCTAGGGTTGTATAGGGTCGGTTTACAGAGAAAGGAAAGTACACACCCGCGGACACCAATCGTGCCATCCACGCAAAGGAGAGTCCCATCCGGACACAAGGGAAGGCCTTCTACCTTGTATCTTCACGGCCCATCAGTCTGGCCCATGTCACATAGCCCAGACACCCGATGACCCCATAATCCAGGACTCCCTCAAAGGTGTATCCTCAAACACCACCACCCCCTCCACAGTCCCCCACCCGGCCCCTCCCCCCCTCGAACCCTGGCTCGCGGCCGACGCTGGCGCCGCCGCCAACCCCTGCTAGTATTCCCATTCCTCCTAGCTTAGATAATAAAGTTTAGGTTACCCAGCGATTCCCATACCGTCTCCCCACTCCCCTGAGTTTTTAGATGAGGCCTGCGGTGTCCCTGCCCGCCAGATCCACATCTCCTGATCTAGAATGTCACCACCTAAGCTCGACCAAGTATCCCGGGGAGCCCGACGAGCATTCAGCCAAGAAGAGGTTTATCATGGCCTCTCCGACGGACGTTGGCGAGGTGGCTGTCGTACGGCCTGACCTGTTGATACCGGAGCAACACGTCACCACAGAAGCCGGCAAAGACGTTGACTACATTGCCATGCCAAAGGCTTCATGTCAGCGGGCTAGCGTATTACTATATCTCGAGAAAGCTGGCTATGACATCAAGCTCGTCGACAGCGACGGCTTCATGCGGGCCATGTCACAGGTTAAGTGGTCCATCCCCAACCCCTATGGTTCAACCCTCATCAATCACTTCAACGGCTCTGCCGCTGATCTCCTCTGCCAAGCGGTCAAGGATTTGCGATCCTTATATGCCATCAAGCCCATTTTTTCATTTCTAAAGGACACGTTATACGGCGACGGCTTGGGATTCTCAATTTCCAAGCTAGATCTCATCGACCATGACCACGAGGAGGGCACCCACGAAGGTTCTTCCAAGGTGAAACAGCCCATCCTTCACAAGTCACAACCCTCGGCGTCAGCCTCGATGGAAGCTACACAAACATGAAGTCTGGGTTGTACACGTTCTGGGCGCACGGCACCAACTGATGCGGAGCATCCCACGATCATCCCCATGGACACACCTACACCTCCAATGACACCACTTGGACCAATGACAAGAGCCCGAGCCAAGGCTGTCGAAGATAAGGTGAACTCACTCCTCTCTGAACTTCCACTTTCTATGCATGAGACATGGTTACTACCTAAGTCCGAGTTGTTGTGCATGATCAGGTACCAACACTACCCTCCCGAAAATGCACATGAAGATGTACAAGTCCCCAAGTTCACGGATGAAGAGAACCAACAGAAGGAGTCAAGTACACCTCCCAGGCCCCGGACATTCGTCCACGTCCCCGGACATCCGGCCCCTAGAGCTTCACCCACCAGAGCCGCTCAGCCGCCAGGACACTACAGGCCCCGAACATCCGGCCTCGCCAACCCGGACATCTGGCCCTTCCCAAGCCCCCGGATATCCGGCCTCCAGCCCGGAAATCCGGACCCCTCCGAAGCCGAGAGCAAAAAACCAGCCGCTCAAGCCCGGACATCCGGCCTCCTCAGCTCGGACATCCGGCTTCGTGTGAAAGCCCGGACATCCAGCCCGACGCCCGGACGTCCAGCCTCCCCTGTCTGCGCACAGTGAAGGGCCGAGGCCCGTGTACCCCTTCTCCCCCTAGACTATATATACTCCACCTCGTCCTACTTTCGAGGGTTAGCAAAGGATTAGCTCATATTTTGTGTGAGAGCTTTGCTCATCCACTTGGACACCTTCTCCTCGGAGATTCGAGCCTCCACCGGAGAAGATCCCCCAAGCAGATTCAAGACCCCTATTAGGGAAGAACTCAACACCTTCTCACGGAGAAGACCAGCTACCCTTGTATCGTCCTTAGTTGTCCGTGGATCATGTATCTTCCCTTATGTACTCCAGGATCTAGCACATGTGTGACTTATTCGTGTTGGTTTAGTGTTTCCTCTTGTGTTTCCCCTTGTGTCTTCCCTTGTTTCCCCCCTTGTGCTCCTTGTGTTCTTCGCGGGATACACTTGTTTCATGAAAGATCAGGCGATTAGGGTTCCACCCTATATCATCTTGGCAGAGCCACGTTGATCACGATTTCGGAGCCTCCCCGTTGTGTTTTCTAGCCTAATTTTTTTGATTTCGTCCTAAATTCGAAAATTCCCCACCAAAATAGCCCTAAATGTTTTTTGTGATTTGTTGGTGTGATGAAGTTTTGTTGGATTTGATCCGCAGATTTCGTGTGTTGCAGGTAGATCTAGGTTTCCATCCACTTTTCCCCAATTTCCATCCACAAATTTATTCGAAATTTACCCGGATTTGACCTCTCCTCGCGAAGATCTTCGAATCCATCCATGGATCCAGAGCCCGGACAACCGAACCGACAAGCCCGGACATCCGGCCCCTGGCAGCACCACTTCCTCTCCACCGCCCGTTTTCCGTCCATTTTTCGCCCAATTTTGTTCCGGTGCCCACATATACTTCCGCATACCTCCACCACTTACGCATAGCACCACCATATACCACATACACAACCACCGCTTACCAACTCCAACTCTGACAATTTTGGTCCAATTTTGCTTTGAGAATTTGAGTTGCGGTACCGTGTCCTACTTGTGTTTCGGCTATTTACGTACGGTTGGACATCAACATCACCGCCGCTCATCCTCGCCACGGACGCGTCATCAACAACGACAACCTCGACCACACCTTGGTATTCGTGCCACCATTTTGACACATTACCGCAAGCAAGACTGGTAACCTCATCTTGGTATTAGACATATCACTCTTGCCAATACTTTGATAAGCCATCATAGCCTTACTCCTTTGCATTGCTTACCCATCGAGACTAGCCATTGAGTATTTCCGGCAACGAGACTTGTGCACATTAGTGATAATACTTCCCATAGCATACATACATCATTGTTGCATATCATGGTATCATCTCTTGTGTCACAAAGTTGTCATCGCATACACAATTGCTATCTTCGTTTGTCAAGCATCGCATGAGAAAAGAGCTCAAACATCAAAGAGCCAAACAAGCTTTTAAGCAAAAGGGAAAGATAAGCAAAGAGCTTTTAAGCAAAAACCATAGCATCATACAACATTACGATTGTCATACTCGATCATCCTCGATCATCGCATAGAAACACCTTGCATAGAGCATACTTCGGATAGAAGTCGTTGCATTTTTGCTAAGTAGGTTGTGCACAAGTTCTTCGTATCCGCCTATTGCGCAATCGTGCTAGCGTCTCTCTAGTGTTGTGCAACAAGAGCAATGTCGGTGTCAAAACCGGCAGATCTCGGGTAGGGGGTCCCGAACTGTGCGTCTAGGCCGGATGGTAACAGGAGGCAGGGAACACGATGTTTTACCTAGGTTCGGGCCCTCTTGATGGAGGTAAAACCCTACGTCCTGCTTGATTAATATTGATGATATGGGTAGTACAAGAGTAGATCTACCACGAGATCAGAGTGGCTAAACCCTAGAAGCTAGCCTATGGTATGATTGTATGTTATGGTTCTTGTCCTACGGACTAAAACCCTTCGGTTTATATAGACACCGGAGAGGGTTAGGGTTACACAAGGTCGGTTACAAAGGAGGAGATATCCATATCCGTATTGCCTAGCTTGCCTTCCACGCCAAGTAGAGTCCCATCTGGACACGAGACGAAGTCTTCAATATTGTATCTTCATAGTCTAACAGTCCGGCCAATGGAGATAGTCCGGCTGTCAGGAGACCCCCTAATCCATGACTCCCTCAGTAACCCCTGAACCAGGCTTCAATGACGATGAGTCCGGCGCGTAGTATTGTCTTCGGCATTGCAAGGCGGGTTCCTTCTCCGAATACATCACAGAAGAATTTGAATACGAGGATAGTGTCCGACCCTGCAAAATTAGTTCCACATTCCACTGTAGAGAGAATAATATTTTCGCAGATCCAATTTGCTGGCTTGTTTTGGCAGCATGACATTATGTCATGGCCCGGTGATTATTCGAACCGTTTCTCTTAACCAGCCCCGCACATAACGCGAGGTAGTTTTTCAACTCATCTTGTCAAAGCAGAGATCGTGTCCCCTTATTACAGGATTCTCATTAATACGGGCGTGGGTAACCCAATCGCGCCATCAATTGCGGCGCTTGGGGGATAAGCGAGTTTTACCAAGCTAGTGGGGGCACTTAGCTTCGTCCGCCCATATAAAGGGATAAGGATTCACCTTTCTATCCATGCCTTCTTCCTCCTTTGCCCATCCGTCTTCGCACACTCGATCTCTAGTGCCCAAGTCCGCACTTCCCACCTCGACCTTCTCCAATCATGTCTGGAGCGGGAGGCAAGTGGATGGTCTCCTCCGTCACGGAGGGATACATCAAGAAACTGAGGAGAGCCAGATACCTGCCCGACGACATCGCGCACCGGCTCCCAGATGAGGGGTAGCTCATCCCCACCCCTAGGCCCCATGAGAGGGTAGTATTCCTCACCCATTTCCTCTGCGGACTGGGATTCCCTCTCCATCCCTTCATCTGGGGGCTCATGTTTTATTACGGCCTGGACTTCCACGATCTGGCCCAAACTTCATCCTCAACATCTTGGCATTTATCGTCGTGTGCGAGGCCTTCCTCCGCATCAAGCCCCCACTTCGGCTTAAGGCTGAAGACCTTCAAAGTCAAGCCGAAGGTAGTGGGCGGCCGCCAGGCAGAGTGCGGAGGCGCCATGGTGGGCAAGATGACCAACGTAACATGGCTCAAGGTCTCCTTTGTGGAAACCATAAAGGGGTGGCAATCGTGGTGGTTCTATATCACCGAGCCGCGCGACCCTGCATGGGCAGCGGCCCCCGAGTTCCGATCTGGCATCCCCATGCGGCTCACCTCCTGGAAAGAGAAGGCCCTGTCCTGGGGTAATTCGAAAGAGCTGACCGGACTCCAAACATGTATTCAAAACATGCTGGACAAGAAGCTCAAGCTTGTCAATATAGTCCAAGTTATGCTCATCTGCTGGATACTCCCATGGCAACAACGGGAGTTCAACTTGTGGGAGTTTAATCCGGCGCAGCACCGAACTCTGAACAGGCTCTTCGACACGACTCATGAAGACGCCTGGAGGGTGCTATTCAAAAGCGCCGAGGTCCCCCCTATCACTGAGGATCGCGGATTCAGCGCGAAGCGCCAAGCCAGTGCGGTAAGCTGCTTTACCTTTCACAGGATACTTATTTTATATAGATTGACTCTGTGCGGGATCTAAATTCCCATACCTTTGACAGGACTGGCAGAAAATGGCCGGACAGATCGACTGTCCGGCTCCTTTGCCGAAGGCCCCGCAGACGATCTTCTGACGAAGATGTTAACTCCGGCCCCTTATACGGTGTCGGAGAAGACCAAGAAGGCCAAGGGGACTCGAAAGAGTTCCCGACGCCAGGCGTCGTCGGACTCATCGTCCGAGGACTCTGCGGCGCACTCTTCCCCCAAAGACGAGGAAGAAGAAGAAGAAGATGCTCCCCCACCGACTGGGGGAGACAAGAAAAGGAAGGCCGCCCCAACCAAGGAAGCCAGAGGGTCCAAGAAGGGAAGGACTCTCCTTTCGGACGGTTCCACCGCCGCCGACGAAGGCGAAGACAAGTGGTTCCCCAGGGTCAAGCCCCCGGGGAGATCGTAAGTATTCGGATACCAGAGTAACTCATAGGATTACTTTGTCGCATTGCTTTCTCTAACGTCGAACGCAATTACGCAGGCCGCCACGAGCCAGCATTGATGTATCATCGGACGGCTCCTTGGGCTTGTCAGACATGGATAGCGATCCAGTCCCGACCGCCACCTCCCCTCATCCTGTTGACGACGCTGAGGTATTGTCTCAAGAGGCACCGGGTCGAGGGGAGACAGTCCTGGAGGTGCCTCAAGGCGACCTTTCGGAATCCGGGAGCCGAGGGGACGGGGCCCCTGAGAGCTTCGAGTTTGGCCCTCAGCCGAACACCGCGCTGGACCCTCCATCGGTTCCGGGCTCGGGCAGGCGGCATCCTTCTAAGAGGGGCAAGACGCCTGTGCAGGTGACCTCTGTCCATCCAGAGGTGCCGGACAATTTGCTGGAAGCGCTTCGCAGCACTTCCATCGACGAGGAGCACCGCACTATCATGAGTGTGGTGATCCAGAAGGTTCAGTCCGCCAAGAGTGGATTGACTGAAGCTTGTGCCAGCCTTCTAACAGGCTTCGAGGTAAGTGTTTTAAAATGTAGTAGAAATATTACCACATAGACAGTAGCCCCTGATGCTCTGTTTGGTGTTCACAAAGAAAAGCCGAACAGAGGATCAAATAATATCGCAGGAGTCTAATATAAGTATGTTAATATGCATATGCAGGCTTCTCTGCTGGCGTCCGCCGCACTGACTGCGGAGGTCGCCGTACTGAAGCAGGCCCTCGAGGGGTCCCGGAAGGAGCTCGGCCTTGCCAAGAGGCAGCTTGAGGAGAACAAAGGTAGGTAATACCCCGTCTATAGATGTGTATATAAAAAAGGGCGCGATTGCAAAATGACAGGATCATTGTATGTTTGCCAGGGGCCACGACCGAGGTGGTGACCCTGAAGCAAGCGCTAGCCCAGGCTGAAAAGAAAGCGGCCCAGGAGCGCACCGAGCGAGAGAGGCACGAGGCTCGGGTGGGTGAGGTGCAGCAAGAGCTCCAGGCTCTCATGACAAAGCACGAGGCGTTGGAGCTTGACTCGAAGACGCGAGAGTCTGAGCTTGCCGCGGCCCTTGAGAGCGCAAAGAGTGCCAAGGCCGAGGCGCAGAAGGCCCTCCAAGAGATCGACACGATGAAGAAGATAGCGGCTGGTAAGGCTTTCTATATGCAAAGCAGGCATGTAAAAGTAAATTACCAATTACTTACCCGAATCCGGAGCTCTTAAGGAGCATTCGTAGATTTGCCCTGCAGTATGTTCGATGCCGCACAATTATACCAGGCCGAGGATGGAAGCTCGATGGAGAAGCTGTTCTGGTCTCAGTATGCGGAGGCCAAACATCCGGTGCCAATGAGCGACCAACTGAAGCAGATGGACAAGCTACATAAGGCGGCCGATCAGGCCATGAAGAGCTTCGTAGTCTGACTGTGGCCTGGCGACGCCCTTCCGAACAGCTTCTTCAGCCTAGTGCGGCGGCCTGTGGATGCCTTCCCGTGGCTGGAGGTCGTCAAGTGATCTGTCTGCATTGAAGGTGCACGCCGGGCTTTTGCCCGTGTGAAATTGCAGTGGGTCAAGCTAGACGTCGTGAAGCTGATCAAGGATGGGCCGCCAAAGGGCAAGGAGCACCGCCACCCCGAGATGTACTACGAGGGTGTTCTGCCGGGTGCCCGTCTCATCGCGGATGAGTGCTCAAAAGATGTAATATTTGAATGAGACATGCTTGTGTGATCCTATATGATGAAAACTTGTTTCATATGTGCTATGCAACGCTTGTGTGAATTTAAAATATTACCTTCTATTTGGCCGTTTATCCAATCTGAGAGATGGCTAGTCCTCGGCTTCTGACCCATGCCACGAGTGCTGGGGTGTTCAAGATAAACCTGAGCACTCTTGTTCCCATATTTGGGTCCTTCGAGGGAGGTGCTCAGCACAACGAACAAGGTAACCGGACTAATAATGCTTTATCACTCTCACTTAGCCATAGAATTCTATAATTTTAAATTTCGGTGAAGCCCCTGGTATTCGGAAGGCCGAATACGGGGCGCAATACACGCCTGTAAGCCGGACAGGGCCGGCCCCTCGCCCTAAGCGGCATAAGTCTTTAGGGACTCAAAAAACCTCGCCGAACAGCGACCAGTCTCTCGCCTTATCATGACAGTCAGTTTTAGCTTTCTCTACTGAGGTGCTAAGCCCGGCAAAACCGGGGCACAATCGCAGTAGTTCTCCTAGCGCTACCTTAGCCGATAGAGCGGAACGTAAGGTACCAAAACATAGGAGCCGGGCAAAACCAACATTTGACCGAAGACATGATTCGGAGCTGATGCGTATAATGCTATAAGTTTGGGGTGCCGCACTTGTGGAAGTGTTCGGACTTTTCACACCGCATTATGGGGTACGTAAGCCCCTGGTGTATTGGTCGTACCATAGTGTACGGTTGCAAGGCGTCATTAATGAACACATAGATATATATATATAACAAGAATGCAATAGTAGTCGCAATGTCATGCATTATTTATTAAAAATTGCGTTAAAGCAGAGTGATACAGATAGTGCGATAAGCAAAGAGTAGGACTATGTCCCTCCCAAGGGCAAGCTGAGGAATGATATTAAATTGAATATTTCACTCGTTACTGTGATCAACCTGGGAATTCCGTGGTATAACGTAGCTATCTGCCTCCTTGGTTGCTGCATCATGTGTTCGGCAATAGTGCTGCCAGACAGTGTTTCCAGAGATTAAGGTCCTGAAAGAAAAAGAAAATAACCTAATGGGTAGCCCCTAGTGCGGTTTAGGCCGTGTCTTGGGGCGTGCCGTAGTTGTGCCCCCCTCCCCACCTGTGCCCATGGTATTTTTAATGCGTAATTATGTACGCATGGCACGAGCTTCGCCGCTGGGCTGCGATTGGGGTGGCCGCCGTATTGCTACGCGAGCTCAGATCGCGCCAGGCGGTCTATTTGCCGATTGCCCCGAGCGTGCTTGAAGGTGTCCGGGCTTTGAAGTGCCGAACTGGTTGATTGCCTTGAGAGGCTGCTTTGCGCTTCTGCTGCGAGGGCTGCGGTGTTCTCCTCTGTTCGGAGAGAGCGCTCTGTGTTTCCATTGACTATAATAACTCCGCGAGGTCCTGGCATCTTGAGCTTGAGGTATGCATAATGCGGTACCGCATTGAATCTAGCAAATGCAGTTCGCCCGAGCAGCGCGTGATAACCACTGCGGAACGGGACTATAATGAAGATTAACTCTTCACTTCGGAAGTTATCCAGGGATCCGAAGACCACTTCCAGTGTAATTGAGCCTGTGCAATGGGCCTCTACACCTGGAATGACGCCCTTAAAGGTCGTTTTCGTGGGTTTGATCCTTGAGGGGTCTATACCCATTTTGCGCACTGTGTCCTAATAAAGCAGGTTCAGGCTATTGCCGTCGTCCATGAGGACTCGAGTGAGGTGAAATCCATGAATGATTGGGTCTAGGATCAGTGTAGCGAATCCGCCATGACGGATACTAGTGGGGTGGTCCCTGCGATCGAAGGTGATCGGACAGGAGGACCAAGGGTTGAACTTTGGGGCGACTGGCTCCAACGCATATACGTCCCTAAGCGCACGCTTCCGCTCCCTCTTGGGGATGTGGGTTGCGTATATCATGTTCACCGTCCACACTTGCAGGGCAATCCTCTTCTATCCTCCAGTGTGCGGCTGCCAGGGCTCCTCCTCGTCATCGCTATGCGGCCCCTTGTCCTTGTTTTCAGCAATTAACTTTGTTTGGATGGCTTTTTCCGCTGGCCGGGTTTAGAGCCTTTGAATCCGGCATTGACTGCCGTATCCTCAGTATTTTCGCTGTTAATGCGGCGCATATGCTTGTTGCGACGGGACCTACTATTGCCGTCCTTGGTATCTGAGGTACCATGGTTCTTTGATGTGTTATTACTGCGAGCCAGCCAGCTATGTTCTCCCACACAAAAGCGGGTTATGAGCGTCGTGAGAGCTGCCATAGATTTCGGCTTTTCCTGACCAAGGTGCCGGGCTAGCCACTCATCTCGGATATTGTGCTTGAAAGCCGCTAAGGCCTCCGCATCCGGACAGTCGATGATTTGATTTTTCTTTGTAAGGAACCGAGTCCAGAATTGCCTGGCTGATTCTTCTGGCTGCTGAATTATGTGGCTCAAATCATTGGCGTCTGGTGGTCGCACACAAGTGCCCTGAAAGTTGTGAGGAATGTGGCTTCCAGATCTTCCCAACAGCTAATGGAGTCCGCTGGCAAGCTGTTAAGCCAATGCCGCGCTGGTCCTTTGAGCTTTAGTGGGAGGTATTTGATGGCGTGTAAGTCATTGCCGCGGGCCATGTGGATGTGGAGGAGGAAGTCCTCAATCCATACTGTGGGATCTGTTGTGCTGTCGTATGATTCAATATTTAGAGGTTTGAAACTTTCTGGGAATTGATGTTCCATTACTTCGTCTATGAAGCATAAGGGGTGTGCGGCGCCTCTGTATTGGGCTATATCTCGACGCAGCTCGAATGGGTCTTGCCTGCTATGTTCGGCCCGGCCGGATTTGCTTTTACTGTATCGAGCGTGACGTTTGTCGTCTCGCAGAGTGGTGCGCCCTCGTGATCCGTAGATCGATCTTTAATGCTTTGCCTTGTCCTCCAATATGTCTCGCAGGTCTGGCGTATCTCCCCATGCCTTTTTATTTGAATGGAGTTGGGGTGGAGGCTGAGATTTTGGCTGGAATGCCTCTATCGCGGCCACGAGGTGGCCGATCAGCCATGTCATACGCTTCTTCCTCCAGTCGGGGTAGTAACCTACGTCTTGGGTAACTCTTGGAAGGGCGCTCGAGTTTATATTCCTCGGTCGCGAGGACTTCAGTCCATTTGTCAGCTAGCAGATCTTGATCAGCTTGAAGCTGCTGCTGCTTTTTCTTCAGGCTATTTGCCATGGCCATGAGCCGGCACTTGAAGCGCTCTTGTTCGACGGGATCCTCTGGGACGGCGAATTCATCGTCGCCGAGGCTTGCCTCGTCTTGGGAGGGGGGATGTAATTTTCATCCTCCTCCTCTCCGTCTGCCGCTCTCTCAGGAGAGCTGGCTCCTTCATCCTCCTACTCTAAATCTTGCTGGAGGGGTTTGTTGTTTTCTTCGGCACCATCCGGAGTGTTATTATCTCCTGTGCCGGTATCACCACTTTTTCTTTGGCGGGACTTAGAACGGCGCCGCTGACTTCAGCGTTTGGGTTGCTTCTTGGAGGGGTCATCCTCCGCTATCCCGTCGCCATTGCCTTCTTTGGGTGTATCCACCATGTATATGTCGTATGACGAGGTGGCATTCCAGTGCCCTATAGGTGCTGGTTCATGCTTTACCTCCAACATCGTCGTCCATACCGTAGATGTCTTCGGAGTCGAAGTCGAGCATGTCGGTTAAATCATCGACAGTGGCTATGAAGTGGGTGGTGGGTGGGCGTCGAATTTCTTCGTCGTCCGCATCCCAATCATGTTGGCCGTAATCCGGCCAGGGCTCTCCTGACAAAGAGAGAGAGACCTTAGTGAATTCAGAATGTCAACGAAGGGCGAGTGCTGAAAGATATCCGCGGCGGTGAATTCCATGATCGGCGCCCGATCAGATTCGATTGGCAGGGGCGCGGATGGTTCGGAGTCCGGAAAATAGTCCGGCACCTTGGAGTCACGGGCTACGCAGAGGTTTAGGCTGGTGTTCGGCTCGATCACCATTGACACTGCAGCCCCTGAGGCGGTGTTTAACCACTCGTCCTCAACTGGTGCAATTGGCTACGAGCTGAGGGTCGGAGCTGATGCGGGCGCAGCCTCTGGGGTATTGTTCGGCGACAGAGCTAGGTCATACCCATCGCGACAGTGCGGCGCGCCCGGCTACGGCTCGAATCCGTCGAAGATCAAGTCTCCGCGGATGTCGGCTGTGTAATTCAAACTTCCAAATCTGACCTGATGGCCAGGGGCATAGCTTTCAATCTGCTCCAGATGGCCAAGGAATTAGCCCGCAGTGCAAAGCCGTCGAATACGAAGATCTGTCCGGGGAGAAAAGTATCACCCTGGAACGCATCGCTATCGATGATAGTAGGAGCCATAAAGCCTAATGGCGACGACACAGAGGAACTCTCAATGAAAGCACTGATGTCGGTGTCAAAACCGGCAGATCTCGGGTAGGGGGTCCCGAACTGTGCGTCTAGGCCGGATGGTAACAGGAGGCAGGGAACACGATGTTTTACCCAGGTTCGGGCCCTCTTGATGGAGGTAAAACCCTACGTCCTGCTTGATTAATATTGATGATATGGGTAGTACAAGAGTAGATCAACCACGAGATCAGAGAGGCTAAACCCTAAAAGCTAGCCTATGGTATGATTGTATGTTATGGTTCTTGTCCTACAGACTAAAACCCTTCGGTTTATATAGACACCGGAGAGGGTTAGGGTTACAGAAGGTCGGTTACAAAGGAGGAGATATCCATATCCGTATTGCCTAGCTTGCCTTCCACGCCAATTAGAGTCCCATCCGGACACGAGACGAAGTCTTCAATCTTGTATCTTCATAGTCTAACAGTCCGGCCAATGGAGATAGTCCGACTGTCTGGAGACCCCCTAATCCAGGACTCCCTCAAGCATTTTTGTGAAATCCAGATTTTTGCTCATCCTTGGTTGCCCAAACCCACTTATCTTTTTGCGTGTGTGTTTCCGTGTACATTGTATTTCTTGGTCTACTTGTTACATTGCAATCTTGCGAATCTTTTCCAACATTATTGAAGCTCACTTACAATTGCAGCAAAATTTGTGCCACCATCCTAACCAAGCTCCACCATATGCCTTTACTTGTGCAGGTGTGAGAAACCAACAAGAACTAGTACCAATTGTGCTATTTCCTTGTCCTACATTGGAGTAATCATCGATCCACTTTCATCTTCGGTCAAGGTACATTTGGTATTCGTTCTTCTCTTTCTACCACTCACATTTTTCTTGGAATGACGGTGATAGGGGCAAAGGTGTCTCGTCTTTCGATGAGATGGTGGCTATCGTTTTGGAGGAAGTCGACTTTGACGATCTGACTACGGACGTGTGAGGACGTCGCGCCTTAGAAATCGCTAAACCAACTCCGACAGGTTATTGACCACGCCGGAGCATGATCAACCTGACCACGAAGGTCTATTTCCTGCAGGAAAACGAAGAACAAGCAAGAAACTAAGATTGCAATTCAGGATATTGCGAATATAAGAAGAAAGCTTTATTGATCAAAGGTGGGGTTCTGTGACGCCTTTGTCTGGTCATTGAACACAAACGAAGTACGCGAAGTTGCAGCTATGGCGAACTTTAATCTAAACAAAACCCGAAGTCTAAACGACGCCCTAAGGGCTGTATATATGGAGGAAGAGGGGGGAATTTTGTGGCCCTTGGAGGAGGGGTCCGAAATCAACCCTAAATCTTGTTTTCCCACACATACGAACTCTAAAAACAGCCTATACTTAAGTATTTCGAAAATACATGGGCCTAGCCCAATAATAAGGTGACGCAGCACCTAGAATAGCCTTTGGACGAAATTTATGAAGTGGCATCTTGTATATTTCGTCCAAGGCTTCATGCACTCCTTATGGTGGCTTCAAAGTCCTGAAATCATCACTTGTAACTCCGTTCTTGATCCCCTTGCGCATGCCATCATCTCCATGCTTGGTCTTGCTCCAGTGTTCATACCTCTTATCCGTGCCAAGCCCTTGATTTGTAAGCAAAACAAATGTATCCAATTTAGGCAGCATCATATTCTCATGAACATTAGAATCATTACGAAGAAACAGAAGTACCTAATAATTTAATTGTCATGCGCGAGCTCTAGTAATTGGTCCAGTATGTATAGCAGCAGGGGCTATGGGTGTAACAATGGTATTGATGTCCTCATCTTCCTCCCCTTCTTGAAAGTCGTCCTCGACGGAAGCACGTGGCATTAACTTTGATTTGCACAAATTAGGAAATCTATCCTTTGTAACCAAACAAGATCTCCAGGTGCAAACACAACATGTTTTCTACCCTTATCTCCAGCATGTTTATATTTAGCATTCATACGCTTAATGTTTTCCTTAGTTAACTCATGCATTTTTAAAATCAATTCAGCACGTTCTTTAGCATCAAAATTAACCTTCTCCGAAGATGGAAGAGGCAACAGATCAATAGGTGCATGGGGTAGGAAACCATACACAATTTCAAAAGGGCACATCTTAGTATTAGAATGCAATGAAAGATTATAAGCAAATTCAATATGAGGCAAGCATTCTTCCCACATTTTCTTGTTATTCTTTAAAACAACCCTAAGCATAGTAGACAGTGTTCGATTGACTACTTCAGTTTGTCCATCAGTTTGGGGGTGACAAGTAGTAATAAAAAGCAGTTTAGTCCCCAACATAGCCCATAAACATCTCCAAAAGTGGCTAAGATATTTAGTATCAAGATCTGAAACAATAGTATTTGTCACACCATGCAAGCGAATAATTTCACGAAAGAACAAATCAGCAACATTAGCAGCATCATCGCTTTTATGACATGGTATAAAGTGTGCCATTTTCAAGAACCTATCCACGACAACAAATATGCTATCCCTCACCTTGTTTATTCAAGGTAAACCTAAAACAATGTCCATAGATATATCCTCCCAAGGAACACTAGGTACAGGAAAAGGCATATATAAACAATGAGGATTGAGTCGTGACTTAGTTTTTTGACACGTAGTGCAGCGAGCAACAAAACGCTCAACATCCCGTCTCATATTTGGCCAAAAGAAATGTGTAGCAAGTATATCCTCCGTCTTCTTGACGCAAAAGTGTCCCATTAATCCTCCTCCATGCGCCTCTTGCAATAACAAAAGACGAACGGAGCTAGCTGGAATGCATAGCTTGTTAGCACAAAACACAAATCCATCGTTAAGAACAAACTTCTTCCAAGTTCTCCCTTCCTTAAAATTCTGCAATACATCTTTAAATTCAGCATCATGCACATATTGATCTTTGATGGCCTCCAAACCAAATATTTTAAAGTCAAGTTGTGAAAGCATATTATAATGACAAGACAATGCATCAGCAATAACATTTTCTTTACCCTTCTTCTGTTTAATGACATAAGGGAAAGTCTCAATGAATTCAACCCATTTAGCATGTCTATGGTTCAGTTTTGCTTGACTTTTAATGTGTTTCAAAGATTCATGATCAGAATGTATAACAAATTCCTTGGGCCATAAATAATGTTGCCATGTTTCTAAGGTCCGAACAAGACCATATACATCTTTATCATAAGTAGAATAGTTCAGACTTGGTCCACTCAATTTTTTAGAAAAGTATGCAACAAGTTTGCCATCTTGTAATAACACACCTCCTAATCCAATTCCACTAGCATCACATTCAAGATCAAAAGTCTTATTAAAATCAGGAAGTTGGAGTAAAGGAGCATGTGTCAACTTATCTTTCAATACCATGAAGGCTTCTTCCTGTGTAGTACCCCCAAAAAAAGGTACATCCTTCTTTGTAAGCTCGTTGAGAGGTGCAGCAATGGTGCTGAAATATCTCACAAAACGCCTATAGAAACCAGCGAGGCCAAGAAAACTTCTCACTTGTGTGACCGTTTTGGGCTGTGGCCAACTCTCAATAGCTTCAATCTTGGATTTATCAACTTCAATTCCCTGTGGAGTAACAACATAGCCAAGAAAAGATACTCGGTCGGTGCAGAAGGTGCACTTCCCAAGGTTACCAAACAAACGTGCATCACGTAGAGCAATAAAAACAGCACGTAAATGTTCCAAATGTTCCTCCAAAGATTTGCTATAAATCAATATATCATGAAAATAGACTACCACCAATCGTCCAATGAAAGCACGTAAAACTTTGTTCATTAGTCTCATGAAAGTACTAGGTGCATTAGTTAACCCAAAAGGCATGACTAACCACTCATATAAACCAAATGTCAGGACCCCGATTCCAAGTCACATTGATCTAGCCGGTAACACCTCATATCACATTGTGGCCTCACGCACGGTACCCCCACGGGTGTCTCCTTACCATGGCCCGGGACCGTTTGCGCCTTTTGGCTCACGTATATGATAGTGTCGCTAGCATCCATATGATAGAGAACCTAGGCCGACATGGCTAGTCGTGAACCCAAAGAAGCACAGACCTATGGAGACATGCATACATGAATCACATCGAGCATGTTGGTCATCAGCGAGTGAATCCGGGCTGTAGCACTGGGCTAATAGGACTCCGGGGAACCCGGGCTGTAGCAGGCTAGGCAAGACTCCGGAAGTCACCACGTGACATTTCCCCGAAGGGACAGACATAGGAACGAAGTGAAACACATGCCGGCCAGTCAGGTGTCCTGAGTAGTAGTGCTGGGCTAGCAGGACTCCGGTGAACCAGGCTGTAGCGGACTACTATGGCTCAAGGCGAACTAGACTACATTTCCCCATAAGAGAGGCTACCAAGGATAAACAACTAGATTGTCGGATCCCACACATACCAAGCATTTCAATCATGCACACAATATGCTCGATATGTGCAAATACAACATGGCATCACAGCAAAACTCTACAACTCAAGTACTTTATTTAAAGGCTCTAGAGAGCCATACATAATAAGTTCATACAGGTAGGGGTCACATGACCCGACACTCAAGTCATACAAGCATACAAGCACCTGCGGAAGCAAATAGTCTGAGTACAGACACTAGAAAGAAAGAAGGCTTCTCGAAGCCTGTCTATCTACATAAGGCCCTCCATGGCCAGGATCACCACCTGGGTGGCAAGTCACTCATCGATGTCGAGGTCTACATAGAACCCATCGGAGGGGGCGGTGTTGTCGTCTGAAAACAGTAATTAAGCAAACATGAGTACAAAGGTACTCAGCAAGTCTTACATCAGAACCTACTATACATGCTCATTCTCAAGAAGGTGGTGGAGTTATTGCAGCAAGCCAGCTTTGACTCTTGGCTAAGCTATCCTACAAGACACCACTAGTAAAATAGTTTTCGCACACGAGTCCACTAATCACCAACACAATACTCCATCGGGGATCCTCCCTCGTCATCCTACGAGGGGGCCATCCTCGGTACTCACACTTATCTTGAGTCTTTTAGTAGTAACCATTAACTTATCTATGAACTGTATAGGCAACCAAGTAGTCCTTTACCGCGGACGCGGCTATTCGAATAGATGACGTTAACCCTGCAGGGGTGTACTTATTCATACACGCTCTCACCACTTACCGTCATTTACACGACATGTACTCGGCAACCTTCAAGCGGAAGCCCAATGAGGGTGTCGACCATGACCTACCTAAACACTCAAGTCTCTAGTCCAGGTTTATCGCCTATCCAGGTTCCAGCCGCAGGGAGTCCGGCCGAGGTTTCCACATACGGCCCCGAACGATGTGAACAGGGTTCCCGAGACACCAAACGGGTGACTCGGTGCACCGTGCCACGGTGTATCTACCGCATCATAGCCCACCCCTAGGGTCAGCGCTACGCACGGCCGCCAACACATAACCTACAAACACCAGAAACTGTTTGCAACTCCTGGACAGAGTACTAGGGTGATTAAGAAGCCGAGAGGGTCAATTAAGGATCCCAATTCATGGTAGTAGTTGATTCTTAAAATCACACATACAGATCTCAGTTCTTAGGGACGGCCTCAATGAAACAACCCACCATGTACTCCTACATGGCCTCTCATCGATACCTTTACCAAATCATGTTCAACACAACCCTCACATTACCGACATAATCATTTCACTCTAGCCCATCACCCAGATGAACCAGACCTGACACAACTCTAAGCATAGCAGGCATAGCAAGGTAGGAAATTCAAACATGGCTCAATCAACTCCTACACATGCTAGTGGGTTTCATCTAGTTACTGTGGCAATGACAGGTCATGCAGAGGATAAGGGTTCAACTACTGTAGCACACAACAGTTTGAAATGTTGTTGTCTTAATGCAGTAAATGAGAGCAGAGGCGAGAACATGGGATTGTATCGATATGATCAATGGGGTTGCTTGCCTGATGGAGTGGTAGTAGGGTACTGCCCTTCAGTTGGATACTCGGAGATATCCTCGGAGGCAGAACCTACCACGAAGGACACACAGAACATAATCAACACATGACAATATGCAACAATATGATGCATGCTATGACATGGCAAAATGATGTGTCCTACCTAATGCAATGTGAAACAAGTTGAAATGGGTCCATTTGAATCAAAGATTCAAATGAAAGTTAAAGTTCTTATGCATAATGAGTGTGTTATCTTGTTTCACCTAAACAGCAGAGTTAAAGTGGTTTGTCATGCATGAAACCATTACAGATGGATAGATTGAATTTTTCTGATCATTTTTCATATATAATTTGTTTGATTTGGAGCTATGGTTGATTTTCTATGATTTTTAGAAGTTTTCAGCAATTAAAAGAATTTCTAGAATTGTTTTTATTCCAAAATTCCTTTTATTGCGTCAGCACTGCGTCATGCTCGCGTCAGCAGTCAACAACGCCTGGTCTTGGTCAAACCTGACCAGTGGGGCCCACTGGTCAGTGACTCTGTGCACTATCTAAGCTTGTTAGTCCTAATTAATTGGGCAGGGCCCACTAGTCAGTGACTACTAACTAAACCAACCTAGTTAATTAGCACTAACTAGACTAATTAGTCGAGCAGGGCCCGCATGTTAGTGAGAGAGAGGGGGAGGTCGACCCGTGTCAGCGGGGTCAACCTCGCCGGTCAGCGGTCAAGCTTGCCGGCGTTTAGCCGCCGATGAGGCCACACGCGGTGGCGCGCTGCGGGATTTGCCCACAGGGCACCATTTGGTGCGCGGAGAGCACCTACGTGGAGATGGGACTTGCCCGCATCCAACCACGGTGGTGGTATGGCCGGGGAGTGGCCGGAGCATCGCCGGCGACGAGCTCGGCGGATGCCGAGGCTCGGGTGTGCTCGTGCTCGTGGCTGCGGTGGCCTAGGCGATGCAGCGAAAGAACCTACAGCATCTACGCCACGCGGGGAGTGTGACGGGCACAAGCCCGTGACAAAATGGTCGCCGGAGCATCGCCGGCGACGTGGTCAGGCGGCGATGCGTTCAGGCACAAGACGCACGGCATCTATGGTGTTCTAGGGGCGAAACGAAAAGCACAGGGAGGTTCAGCAACTCACAGGGAAGCCGCAGGGAGGGTCGGTGTGCTCGGGGAAGCTCGGGTGCGGCGGATCGACGACGACGATCAACGGCGGCCGAAGGTTGAAGACGATGGTGGCGGGGACGATGTAGGGGCTCCGGCGTCGTGCAGCTCGGCTGGTCGACATAGTCAACGACGGCGAATCGTCCGGACACGGTGAGAGGGCATGGGGACGGTGTTGGACGCGGCTGCGGCGAGCGGCGGTGACGGTGACGTCTCGGGCGATGTCGGGGAGGGCGAGAGAGGGAACCAGAGAGAGAGAGAGTGTGTCTGGGAGCTCGGGGAGAGAGAGAGGGTTCGTCCCAGGGCGACAGGTCGACGAGGGGAGCGGCTGGGCAGCAGGCAGCTGCGTGGCAAGCATGATGTGCTCGCCGTCGAGCACCTGCCTGCCTGTGCTGGCGAGAGCAAGCAGCTCGCTTGCACAGCAGGTGGGCTGGGCTGCTAGGTGGGCCGGCCAGGTGGGCTCAGGTAAGTGCTTTGCACTGTTTTCTGTTTCTCTTTTATTTATTTTCTGTACTGTGTTTTGAAATAGAATAAATACTATTTCATTTGCAAAAACTCTGGAAATATTCAGAGGCACATTTGAGAATATTCTCAACTGCCTAAAAATGCTTCCAAGATTATTTGAGCACTTCAAAATATTTATAAGATTTAAAATGCCCAAATTCAAATACTTATGACTTGGTTCAAAAATCCAGAGTGGCCCCATAAATTGTAGAACCAATTTTGGCAGAGGTTTAAACCAGAACCAAAAATGGTGGGCTTTTATGAAGGGCATTTTGGGTTCATTGAAATTCCAATTGTTGGAATTTAGCATTTTCAGGGGGGTGTTGGGGTTGATTAGCCCCCATTTCAAGTTTAAAAGAAATTTAAACATGATGCACAAGTTCAACCAACCCTAATGCATAACAGGAAAGCAGGGATGTGACAACTCACATCCACTCAAAAGAATCGCGTCCCGAGATTCAGGACTCGTCGGGAAGGAGGGGTACTCAAGTCGAAGACAATCCTCCCTTTCCCAAGTGGCTTCCTTTTCGAAATGGTGTGACCATTGAACCTTGAGAAACTTGATGTTATGGCGTCGAGTGGTACGCTCGGCTTGATCAAGGATACGAACGGGATATTCCCGATATGAGAGGTTATCTTGTAGATCAAGTGTTTCGTGGTCCACTCCACGGATAGGATCCGCGAAGCAACGCCTGAGTTGAGAAACGTGGAAGACACCGTGGACTCTGGAAAGATGCGGAGGTAGTTCCAATTGGTAGGCAACTTCTCCTCGTTTGGCAAGAATGCAAAAGGGTCCAATGTAACGAGGAGCCAATTTGCCTTTGATACCGAAACGATGGGTTCCCTTTAACGGAATAACCCGAAGGTAAGCCTTCTCGCCGACTACACAAGCCATGAGCTTATGTTTACGATCATATTGGCTCTTTGACGAGAATGGGCTGTTTTCAATTTCTCACGAATAATGCGAACCTGCTCTTCTGCTTCCTGAATCATATCCGGGCCAAAGAGTTGTCTTTCCCCGGTTTCTGACCAGTTAAGAGGCGTTCGACATTTTCGTCCATAGAGAACTTCGAAAGGAGCTTTTCCCAAGCTAGCTTGATAACTATTGTTATAAGCGAACTCCGCGAATGGAAGGCATTTCTCCCAACCCATTCCGAATGAGATGACAGAAGCTCGGAGCATATCTTCCAGAATTTGATTGACTCGCTCTACTTGACCACTTGATTGAGGGTGGAAGGCGGTGCTAAAAGATAGACGAGTTCCCATAGCATTTTGGAAACTTTCCCAAAATCGAGAGGTGAAGAGACTCCCACGGTTTGAGTTAATTTCCAATGGAACACCATGAAGAGACACTATTCGGGAGATGTATAAATCAGCTAGCTGGCTAGCGGTGATACTCTCACGAATAGGTAGAAAGTGGGCCACCTTGGAAAGACGGTCAATCACGACGAACATAGCATTATTCCCTCTCTTGGTCCTGGGAAACCCAGTAATGAAATCCATACTGATTTTATCCCATTTCCACTCAGGAATAGCCAAAGGTTGAAGGGTGCCAACAGGCCTTTGATGCTCTGCTTTAACACGATGACAGACGTCGCAACTAGAAATGTATTGAGCAATTTCTCTCTTCATCCTAGTCCACCAAAACCTCTGGCGTAGGTCTTGATACATTTTAGTACTAGCGGGATGAATGGTGAGAGGGGATTCATGAGCTTCCTTAAGGATCAACTGACGTAGATGTTGTTTCTTGTGAACCACTAAGCGGTTCTCGAAGAAGACAACACCTCGCTCATCCATGGAAAAACATTTAGCAACTCCGCTAGCGATGTTTTCCTTGATCCGAGATATGCCCTTGTCATACCGCTGGGCGGTTATGATCTGATCCATAAGGTTAGGCTTCGCCACCAGGGTGGATAGGGATCCTCGAGGAACTATGTGAAGGTTAAGCTTACGAAATTCCTCATGGAGAGGTGGTTGACTTTGTTGTAACATCAGGTTGTTACAATAAGATTTACGACTTAGTGCATCAGCCATGACATTGGCTTTGCCCGGGGTGTAAGTTATTCCTAAGTCGTCATCCGAGATCAACTCGACCCAATGTCTTTGCCTGAGATTCAAATCCGGTTGGGTGAAGATATACTTCAAACTTTGGTGATCGGTGAAGATCTCGCAACGATTACCGAGAAGGTAATGTCGCCAAGTTTTGAGTGCATGGACTATAGCTTCAAGCTCTAGATCATCCGTGGGATAGTTTTCCTCATGGGGGTGTAATTGTCGTGAAGCATAGGCAATCACCTGACGATCTTGCATGAGTATGCAACCTAGTCCTTGTCGCGAGGCATCGCAATAGATAATAAAGTCCTTGGAGAAATCTGGTGGTACCAGTACGGGAGCAGATGTCAGGCGTCTTTTCAGTTCCTGAAAGCTGAACTCGCACTGTGGGGTCCACTCGAACTTTTTATCTTTCTTGAGGAGTTGAGTTAGTGGTTTAGCAACCTTGGAGAAATTCTCGACGAAGCGGCGGCAATAGCTCGCTAAGCCAAGGAAGCTCCGAACTTGCTTGACCGTCTCAGGTGGAGTCCAATCAAGGACAGCTTGAACTCGCTCGGGATTGACAGCAATACCCTTACCAGAGATTACATGCCCTAGATAGGTCACTTCTGGGAACCAAAATTCAAACTTGGAGAATTTGGCATAAAGGCAATGCTCTCGAAGTTTCATCAATACCAGCCTTAGATGTTCGGCATGTTCCTCTTCATTCTTGGAGTAGATGAGTATATCATCGAGGTATACTACGACGAACTTATCCAAATACTCCATGAAGACCGAGTTCATTAACCGGGAGAAGGTGGCTGGGGCATTGGTTAAACCGAAGGACATGACGGTGTACTCGTATTGGCCATAACGAGTAACGAACGCCGTTTTGGGAATGTCCCTGTTTCTGATTTTGATTTGATGGTAGCCCAACCTCAAATCCATCTTGGAAAAGACTGAGGATCCAGCAAGCTGATCATACAGATTGTTGATCCTGGGAAGCGGATACTTGTTCTTGATAGTGACCAAGTTGATAGGTCGGTAATCTACAACCATCCGATCTGTTCCATCCTTCTTCTTGACGAAGAGGACGGGGCAAGCCCAAGGAGAGGAACTAGGACGGATGAAACCCTTTTTCAAGGACTCATCGAGTTGGTTCTTAAGCTCGGCTAGTTCTAAGGGTGCCATCTTATAGGGTCTTCTAGAAATTGGAACGGTTCCTGGAACAAGGTCTTTCACAAACTCGACATCCCTGTCAGGTGGAACACCTGGCAGTTCTTCTGGAAAGACATCCGGAAAGTCTCGGACTACCGGAATATCTTCGAGGTCTGGAAGGGGGTTGGCATTTAGGGAGTAAAGCTGGCGCTTGGCCACTCGAGTTAAGACATTGACTATCTTGCCCGATGGGTGAGTAAGTTGAACGATTCTAGTGGCACAATCAATCTTAGCATAATGAGCTGACATCCAGTCCATACCCAAGATGATGTTTATGTCCGAGGACTTGAGAGCTATTAAGGATGCAAGGAAGACAAGTCTATAGACAAGAAATTCATTCCCATTCCTTACTCTAGAAATTTGGCATTTGGAACCCAGAGTTTGAATTACAATGGAAGTGGGCATGTCACAGAATGTGTGTTATGCAATCGAGCATAGCTCTCAGATATGAATGAATCAGATGATCCAGTATCGAAAAGAACAGATGCCGGATGGCAATTAACAAGGAGCGTACCAAGGACGATGTTAGGATCCTCATGAGCCTCCTCAGCTAAGACATAGTTGACATGGCCACGTGCAGTGGTGGCTGGCTTGGCGTAGAATGTCTTTCCCGCTGGCTTACCACGACCAACGGACTTTCCAGACTGATTGGGGTTGTTGTTCTAGGGACACTCTCGACTGTTGTGACACGGCTCTCCACACTTGAAACATGTCACAACATTGGGGCATGGAGCAGCATTAGCAGCGGGGCCACCATAGGGCTTGGACGGTGCAAACTGCTGGTTGGGACGAGGCGCCTCAAAGGATGGCCTCGGAATGAACCTGGGTGGCAGTGCCGTGCTAGGAATCCACACCCGGCGCTTCTGAGATCCAGAGCCGGATGAAGAGCCAAAATCACGAGAGTGCTTGCGTGAAGCGTCATAGTCAGACTGGCCTGTCTCAGCACTGATGGCTTTATTGACCAACTTCTGAAAGGAGGTGCACTCGTGTAGACGAAGATCACGGCGAAGCTCAGGGCTAAGTCCCTTGCGGAACCTTGCCTGCTTCTTAGCGTCGGTGGATACCTCTTCAGGAGCATATCGTGCCAGATTCCCAAATTCACGACTATATGCATCCACAGTCAGTCTTCCTTGGGTGAAATTGCAGAACTCTTCCCTCTTGCGATCTATGAGACCTTCCGGGTTGTGATGCTCATGGAAAGCCTCACTGAATTCAGCCCAAGTAGTGATTTGGCCGACCGGGCGCATAGCCTCAAAGTTTTCCCACCAAAGGCTAGCAACGCAGCATAGGTAACCTTATCAGCTTCGGCTACGTTGGCAGAACGTAGCTTGTGTGTGATGCTGCGGAGCCAGTCATCCGCGTCGAGGGGCTCAACGGAATGATTAAACTTTGGTGGGTACAACTTGATAAAGTCATTGATTGACACCAAGTCATTTCGCTGATGGCGTGCAGTGTTCTGCTCAATCCGCTCCAGCAAGCGGTTAGTCTCACGCTTGTTTCTTTCCGCCTCCAGCATAACTTCGGCCAGGGAAGGCGGGTGAGGCAGATTTCACCCCTAGCTGCACTGGCTTCTCCTTGCATCGGGGCAGCAGGGTTGCTGCGGGTGTTGACCATCCTAGGAGAAAACAAGACAACGGTTTAGACAAGGATGGCACAAACTTAGCAACGAAGTGCAGAATGTAATGGATAACATGGAATGCTAAGATGTTCAGTGCACGACATGGTAATATAGATACTGCCATATATATACCATTGGTCATACACACCGTACATAGTTTGGTACAAGCCCATGGTAGAGTACAACTACGGTGAAAGACATTACATCTCATCGGAGGCATTCCAAGCTCCTATACATTATTTTTCTACACCTCCGGAGCGTGATACACACCAAGTCGTATCCCACGGGTCACGCAGGACTGTGGAGAATACAACTATTACAATACTAGTGAAACTACTACTAGCTCAGACGGCTCCGTAGTAATCCTCATAGAAGTCGCCATCAAAGCCTGGAAGTGGAACATGATCATCTGGGAACAGACGGTCCTGCGGAGTCTGCGGACCATAGGGACTCGGATGTGGGCTTGGTCCCACGGTGGTGGCAGACGGGGACCATGAGGAGGGGTGATGCCTCCTACATCGCGCCAGTCCATACAATCCGGCAATCCAGACCGTACAGGGTATAGGTCCCTCATGTCCATGTATCCTGTCTGCACCGCAGGTGCAAACCGAGTCAAAGTGGCCCAATGATCAGAACGAGTGTGGAAAAGCTCCATACGCAAGGCCCGATTTTCGTGGTACTTATCCTCGAGCATCTCGGCAGTGGTGCGGAGTAGTGACTCCTCATGTGAAGAATCATAGTACAAAGCCTGATAGTACCCCTGTGCTCTAGGAAGGGAGGCTGGCATGTAACGGAAATCGGTGTTCTGTAGCAAGGCAGTCCTGGCTCGAATGATAGTCATCATTGAATAGCCTGCATCCTGCACAGACATCTCAATAGTGACCCCAAGTACATAGGAACAGTGAAGGGGCTCAGTGGCTCCAGGATAAGAGGGATATATCCTGACGGTACAGAGGTACTGGCTCTGGTTGAAGTCTCTGAACTGCTCCTCGACGGTATATTCCGGATACCACCGATAACCTGACTCGACCATCACTCGAACCAACATGGCCATGTGGCCGGGCACATCGAGGCACCGGGTCAGACGAACCACTTGGTTCTGTGAACGGTTGGCCATCTGAAAGCACAGAATAATGCAAAGGCATTAGAATTTTCTAGGGGAAATCGGACAACATAACGTCTGTAAATGCCCAGAAAAAGATTTGAGACATCCACAACAGTTTGCAATACCACTCAACAACATCATATCAAGGTTCTGATTCAACTGGCAACATACTAAAAGTAGTAGAAACTGTACTGAGGCTAGTAACAACAATCCTATAAGCTACTACGGATTATTAACACGTGAACCTGATAGAAGAAGAGAGCCTAGTCCTTAACCCACGTAGAATGAGAAGAGAATGACTCAGATCAGAGGGCATAAGGTAAAGGAGTAAAAGAGCCTTACGTTCCCTCCCACAATCAATTCCCCTACATCTGGAGGTCGATCTTCATCATGGACACCATGTGCATCCTCTATTTCCACTGCACCAGCACCTCAATCAGGTGCCACCTCCAGCCGTGATACAAGAAAGAAAGCACAACCACCACTATCTGCCAAGAGCACACCTGCTGGGCCTGCACAAAGTTCTTCTTCTTGCATGACATCAATAGGGCACACAAGTGATATTATTTTTCGTCGTTGTAAGGGAAGAGGACATTTTGCGAGAGAATGCAAATCTCAGCGTGTGATGATTGTTAATGAGGATTGTGGGTATGAGTCCGCTAGTGACTATGATGAGGAGACTTTTAATGATGACATCAATACCATTGTTACACCCACAGCCCCTGCTGTTATACATGCTGGACCAATTACTAGATCTCGCGCACGCCAATTGAATTATCGGATATTTCGTTTCTTGGTAACGATTCTAATGCTCATAAGAATATGATGCTGCCTAAATTGGATACATTTGTTTTGCTTACAAATGAAGGGCCTCGCTTGGACAAGAAAGATGAACCTTGGAGCAAGTTCAAGCATGGAGATGATGGCATGCGCAAGGGAAACAAGAACGGAGTTACATGTGATGATTCCAGGACTTTGAAGCCACCATAATGACTACATGAAGCCTTGGACAAAATATACAAGATGCCACTTCATAACTTTCATCCAGAGGCCATTCTAGGTGCCGCGTCACCTCATTATTGAGCCAGACCCATGTATTTTCGAAGTACTTAATTATAGGCTGTTTTTAGAGTCCATATGTGTGGGGAAACAAGAGTTAGGGTTGGTTTCGGACCCCTCCACCAAGGGCCAGGAAATTCCCCCTCTCTCCTCCATATATACAGCCCTTAGGGCATCATTTAGACTTTGGGTTTTGTTTAGATTAAAGTTTGCCATAGCTGCAACTTCACGTACATCGTTTGTGTTCAACGACCAGACAAAGGCATCACAAAACCCCACCTTGATCAATAAAGCTTTCATCTTATATTTGCAATATCCAGATTGCAATCGCAGTTTCTTGATTGTTCTTTGTTTGCCTGCAGGAAACAGACCTTCATGGTCAGGTTGATCGTGCTCCGACGTGGTCAATAACCTCTCGGAGTTGGTTTAGCGATTGCTAAGGCGCGACGTCCTCGCACGTTCGTAGTCGGATCGTCAAAGTCGACTTCCTCCAAAATGATAGCCACCATCTCATCGAAATACGGGACACCTTTGCCTCTATCAAGTGGTATCAGATTTCCAGGTTGCTCGGTGTGATTTTATAGTTTTTCGTAGTTTAGATCGAGTATGTTCTTCATACCTATAATCCACAAAAAGTCAAAAAAATTAGGGTTAGTTCATCCTATCCGATCCAATCTGAGCCTTTGCATAATCTTTTATGTATTTGTTGTGTTGAATTCGCGGTTGCATCGTCGTGTCTGGTTGCTGGTCTTAGTGTCTAGTCCTTTTGAGTTTCGAGTTCTGTTCACAAGTAGTCACGCCGCCGCCGCATCATCATGATCATCACAGCTGCCATATACCACCATCGTCATCACCGCTACCATATACCACCATCGTCATCACCGCTGCCATATACCACCATCGTTATCACAGCTGCCATATACCACATATCCACCGCCATCACGATAATCCGAGTCCACCTCCATCGCCGATTCGCCACCAGTACGACTTCCACTTTCCTACATATATCTGCCACCAGTCCGAGTTTCCACCAGATTCATCTCCGCCACCAGTTCTAGTCTGATTCCAGTATTTGTTGCTTTGTTTTCGAGTTCCAGATCACGTGATACTCCGAGTCGTGACAGAGTAGGACTCCCCAATTTTCGAGCCACCCGCAGAAGAAAAATAGTTCGAAACTCAAAAAAAATTAAGTCTAGAAAATTCTGGCTAGGCAATTTTTGGACCATTTGTAGACTTCTTCGAAAAAAAATTGTTGCGGAGCAAACAAAAAGAGGAAAAAATGTGAAAAAGAAAAATAAAAAAAATATTCAGAGCGTGCTCCTCCCTTGTTTACGTGCAGCGCCATGATTTTGTTAGTGTTCTAGGCTCGCGTCTCTAGCACAGTCTAGCCTAGGACCAGCACAGTACCGTCGTTGAGCGTTTATTCAACTTTGCATCTCTGAATTAATTATTGCTGACCCTTTTTGCTTCCTTATTATAAGCCTTCCTAGCTCCACATACATCTACATCGTGCGTTTGACTCTCCCTGGTAATTGATCTATCCAAGCTTTGAGAGTTTTGACTACGACGGTTGCCGATCACCGTCTGCTGCTGGGTAAGAACTGGTAAGAATTTGAGATTTGCTTGATGGATTTGTGACACTCCACCATCGCCATTTTCTAGTAGTCTGTAGGATCATATTATTGTGTGTTTCTATTGCTGTTAAGCATGGCAGGATCACAACCCAATGCGATTGACTGGGAGAACATGATGAATAAAGAGTTACATGATAAGTTTCAGCAAATGATGAGTGGACAGGTGGAAGATGTGCTAAACAGATTTAAGGAGGCCATGGAGAAGATAGATGGCACTGAGAAGGCGTTTGAAACAAAGCTCGATAACAAGTTTAATGAATTTCTCGCGCGTCTTCCACCGCCCGCTGCACCTGTCGCACCTCTACAACAAAAACATTGTCTTCCAAATCAAGTGGGACAAGCACAACGTATTCCCATTGAGCCTAGTCAAACTTCTGGTGCTGCTGTACCTACTATTGGTGCTTCTGTCGCTCCTGCTGCTACTACAGAGGTGGAGGACCATTACGAGGATGAGGTTGATCAAAATCAGAACTACGTGCAACCACCAGCACCACCACCAGGTCGTCCTCATGCATATCATCGCAGCGGTAGGGCTGCACCACCACCTGAGGTACATGACCATCTTCCTAAACTAAAATTGAATATTCCACCATTTGAGGGTAGATATGTTCCTGATATATATCTTACTTGGGAGTTAGAAACTGAACAACGATTTACATGTTTACAATATCCTGAGGAGAGACGTGTTCCTGCTACTGTTTGTGCTTTCACTAGCTTTGCATCTGTTTGGTGGTCTGAACATTGTAGATTATATCCTATTCCAGCTACTTGGGATGCTTTGAAAACTGCTATGCGTACTCGTTGGGTTCCACCATATTATCAACATGAATTACTTGAAAAATTGTAGCGCTTAAGGTAAGGAAAAAATTATGTAGAAGAATATTATCAGGAATTACCAACTTGCATGATTAGATGTGGTATTGTTGAGGAGAATGAAGCTATGCTTGCACGTTTTATGGGTGGATTAAATAGAGAGATTCAGACCATTCCTTAGTATAAGGAGTATACTAATATCACTCATTTATTCCATCTTGCTTGTAAAGCTGAACGTAAAGTGCAGGATCGACAGGCATTGGCGCGAACTAACTTTTCTGCAGGCCGATCTTCATCATTGACACCACGTGCATCCTCTACTTCCACTCCACCAGCACCTCCATCAGGTGCCACCTCCAGCCGTGATTCAAGAAAGCAGGCACAACCACCACTATCTGCCAAGAGCACACCTGCCGGGCCTGCGCAGATGACAAGGACATCAATACCATTGTTACACCCACAGCTCCTGCTGCTATACATACAGGACCAATTACTAGATCGCGCGCACGCCGATTGAATTATTAGGTACTTTCTTTTCTTGGTAACGATTCTAATGTTCATGAGAATATGATGCTGCCTAAATTGGATACATTTGTTTTGCTTACAAATGAAGGGCCTAACTTGGACAAGAAAGTTGAAACTTGGAACAAGTTCTAGCATGGAGATGATGGCATGCGCAAGGGGATCAAGAACGGAGTTACATGTGATGATTTTAGAACTTTGAAGCCACCATAAGGAGTGCATGAAGGCTTGGACGAAATATACAATATGCCACTTCATAAATTTCGTCCAGAGGCTATTTTAGGTGTTGTGTCACCTTATTATTGGGCCAGGCCCATGTATTTTCGAAATACTTAAGCATAGGCTGTTTTTAGAGTCCGTATGTGTGGGGAAACAAGAGTTAGGGTTGGTTTCGGACCCCTCCTCCAAGGGCCACGAAATCCCCCCTCTTCCTCCTTATATACATCCCTTAGGGCGTCGTTTAGACTTTGGGTTTTGATTAGATTAAAAGTTTGCCATAGCTGCAACTTCGCGTACTTCATTTGTGTCCAACGACCAGACCAAGACGTCACAGAACCCCACCTTGATCAATAAAGTTTTCATCTTATATTCGCAATATCCAGATTGCAATCTTAGTTTCTTGCTTGTTCTTCGTTTGCTCGCAGGAAAACAGACCCTCGTGGTCAGGTTGATCGTGCTCCGGCGTGGTCAATAACCCCTCGGAAGTTGGTTTAGCGATTGCTAAGGCGCGACATCTCGCACGTTCATAGTCGGATCGTTAAGGTCGACTCCCACAGAAACGATAGCCACAATCTCATCGAAACGTCAGGACACCTTCGCCTCTATCAAGTGGTATCAGATTTCCAGGTTGCTCGGTGAGATTTTATAGTTTCCGTAGTTTAGATCGAGTCTGTTCTTCATACCTATAATCCACGGAAAAGCCAAAAAAATAGGGTTAGTTCATCCTATCCATACCAATCTGAGCCTTTGCATAATTTTTTCTGTATTTGCTTTGTTGAATTTGCGGTTGCATCATCGTGTAAAGTTGCTGGTCTTAGCGTGTCGGAGTAAATGACCACGGGTAGCCTAGCCGGCTCCCCCTGGCCTTTCTGAAAAAATTACGAACCGATCCGGCCCTCAAGAATCCAAGACGCGGGGCCGCCTTCCCCTGGCCGGCTGTCTCCCAGGCCGACTATCGGAAGGCGGCCCGACTCCAGCCTCATGTAGAAAGCCACGGGAGGGCCGGCTCCGAGAAGCCGGACGCGAGAAGGCCGGCTCCAAGAGGCCGGCTCCCACAAAGCAGTCACGATCGTACCCTCAAAGTCTGCATCCACGTAACGGCGATGTGACGACGCGTGGCTACAGTAAAACCTGCCACCCCGAATCCCGGAGCACGCCTGGCACAGTGCGCCGTACGGGTGGCCATGACCCGTCCGGCGCGGCACTGTTGCCACGTTGACCCTGATGTCATCCACGACGGGCTGCCAGAGTGGCCCACGGGCAGTGAGCCCCTTCGGGTAGAGAGACACCCGAAGGCGGCCTGGCCTCCCCCAGTCGGTCCAAGACAGAGCCGGCTCTCCCAGCCGGCTAACCAACCCCTCGAAGGAGACGCCCCATTAAGGAGACAAGACGAGGTGAGGCTACAGCGATCACCCGCCGGACGGCGGCGCTGTAGCCACGCCCACCTCGACGAAGCCCTCGTCACCAGGATTGAGCAATAGTAACCAGCCACTGACAAGGCCCTGGACAGTGGGGCCTACCTGTCGACCCAGGAGCCGGCAGCCGGCGGGACCCACCAGCCGGCGGGCCCCAGCAGCCGGCGCAGAAGCCGGCGAGTGTAGACACAGACGGCTAGGCCCCATGTCCAGCCGGATTACCATTGTACCCCCCGGGGGTAGGCCTATATAAACCCCCCGGGACACCCATGCAAAGGATTGATCCCTGCTAGTTCTAAACACCACATAGGGAGGAGAAGAGAACGGGCAGAGCCCTTCTTCCTCCTCTCGCCAAACAGCTCAAGGAGCATTGTGTAGCTACTTGTTCATCTAGTGATCATGCGGAGACCCCGTAGAGCAGCAGTAGGGGTGTTATCTCCACGGAGAGCCCCGGAGCTGGGTAAGATTCGCCGGCGTGCATGTCTTCGCCTCATCCCGCTTCTAGGCACCGGCGACGTCTTACTGGCTCCCACAATGATAAGCCACCCGTTGGCATATGTCGCACCTACCACCCGACATTTGGCGCCCACCGTGGGGCCAGGTGCACCGTCGTCCGGAGACCTGTTCTGGACGGGAACCTTCTTCCTCCCCCGCGAGCGTAGCCAGCCCGGCACGCCCGATGGCGCTTGCCACGACGCGCTGCAAGGCGTCACCAACGTCTGCGCAGTGAGCGGCCTCGCCGATCTCCTCGACAAGACCCTCATCTCCGACGAGCTCGTCTCCGACGCGGGCACCGACCACCTCGCCAACCTCCTCTGCCAGCTCCATGTCTCCGGCGAGCCTGCTGTGGACTTGGAGTCGGTTGGCTCCACCGATCCGATGCCTGTCGACTCCGACACGGCCTCATTCGACACCTTCCCCACCGACATCACGATCTACAACGACCCGCTTCCCCGGGCCGATGGCTGCGACGCTGTCACCACCGAGGTGATGGTCATCGGCCATGGCGACGCTGCTGATGAGAGCGCCCACGACGCCCCACACGCGGCGTTCCACGACTTGTCCATCCCCCTCCCGGCCGACGCCGACGCTGAAGCACTGGAAGCCCGCAGCCTCGCCCTCCTCGCGGAGGGCCGGAAGTTGGTTTCCATGAGACGCCTCGCTGAGGCCCGCCGACACGAAGCCGACCGCGCCCCCTTTGGCACGCCGCCCCCAGGCGGGCCCAGCCGGGTCGGCGTTGTCAGACAGCGCGGCACTGTCGTTGCCGACACGTTAGGAGTCGACCGCCCAGTCTACGCCACTCCACTCGAGAACCTGCGCGCCGCCCAGGCGGCCGTAGACGAGCTAGACGGACTGGGGGCCGAAGATCTCCCCCACACGACCCGACGCATCCAACAGCTAATCAATGCAGCCGCGCAGCGGCACAAAGCCGACGCCCGCGCGGAAAGCCCTCCCCCACGCCGAGATCACGGCACGACATCCTGGACGCCGACTACGGGTAGAGACCGCGCGCGGCGCGAGAAAGAGCCGGCTGTTAGCCGAAGCCAAACCCGAATCTCCATCGAGCGAGACGCAGAAGGCCACCCTCAGGCCGTGGAGTGGCGGGGCAACCCGCCTCCGCCTCAGCCCCGTGGAGAGAGATATCCCACCCCGCCGCCTGTTGCGCATCCGACTCTTAGCGGCCGGCTGGGTCGCCGCGAAGGAGTCGGCGAAAACGACGCCCGCCATCGGATCGACCGCCAAGCGCGATCCCTGGCGCTGGAAGAAGAAGACGATGTCGGTCCGCCTTGTTTCAGCCCCCGCATCCACGACGAGCCCTTCCCCAAAGGGTTCTCGCTCCCAAGAGACACGCCCAAGTACAACGGCTCTGTGAAGCCGGAAGATTGGTTGATTGACTACTCCACGGCGGTTAGCATAGCCAATGGCAACCGGCGCGTTGCCGTGAAGTATGTGCCCCTCATGCTGCAAGGCACGGCGCGGACCTGGCTCAACAGCCTCAAGCCATGCAGCATCAACAGTTGGCTAGATTTCACAGAAGCTTTCGTCCGCAACTTCACCAGCACCTACAAGAGGGCTCCCAAGCCTAGACAGCTCTCTTTGTGCGTACAAGGCCCCGCCGAGTCTACTCGCGACTACCTCACGCGTTGGGCCGAGCTCCGCAACTCTTGCGAGGGGGTGCACGAGGTGCAAGCCATAGAATACTTCACTGCCGGGTGCCGAGAAGGCACCCTCCTCAAGCACAAGCTTCTCTGCGACGAGCCGACTACCCTCGATGAGCTTTTGGACATAGCGGACAAGTATGCCACCGCCGACTCCTCAATGAAGACCGAGGTCCGGGTAGACGCGTCCGGGAAAGTACTCAACCAGGCGCCCAAGACGTCGGCTGGGGATTCCGGCCGACGCCCACACCCGAACGACCACAAGCGCAAGGGCCCCGCGCCGCCTCCCGCCAGTCGGCAGGTGGCCACAGTCGAAGGCGAGCCGCCCGAAGGGCGGCCCGTGCCCAAGAAACCCAAGGGCGACCGGCCGGCTTGGCAGCCAGCCTTCTCCTACGAGAAAACTCTCCACGCCCCGTGCAAGTTCCACAGTGGCGCGAAGCCGTCCAACCACACAACCCGGAAGTGCCATTGGCTCACCCGAATCTCCAAAGGCGAAGGGCTCGCGCCGCCTCCGCCTGCCGGTCCGCCGCCTCCAGCTCCGCCGCCGCCGGCTCCGCCGCCGCCGGCCGCTCGGCCCGCAGTCGGAGCCGTGCACGATGAGTTCCCTGACGAGCATGATGCCTACGTCATCTTTACAAGCCAGCACGAAGACCGGCGCAGCAAACGCCGAGAGCACCAGGAAATCGGCATGGTCGCTGCCAACCCCGCTGAGCACATGCATTGGTCAGAAAGACCTATCAGCTGGAGCCGGGCCGACCACCCAGACGTGATGCCATCTCCCGGCTCTTACACGTTGGTTCTGGATGCCACCTTTGCAACGGACAGACACGTCGCCCGTTTCTCCCGCGTGCTGATAGACAGCGGGAGTAGCATCAACATCTTATATCGTGACACCCTCAAGAAGCTGAACGTCAAGCCGAAGCAACTCATGCCTACCCGGACAGTGTTCCATGGCATCGTACCTGGCCTGTCCTGCGCCCCCATTGGCAAAATCAAGATTGATGTACTCTTTGGGGACAAGGAGCATTTCCGCTGGGAAGCGATCTGGTTTGTAGTAGTGGACCTCGAGAGCCCCTACCATGCATTGCTTGGCCGACCTGCCTTGGCCAGGTTCATGGCAGTTCCCCACTATGCATACCTCAAGATGAAGATGCCGAGCACCAAGGGCATCATCACCATAGCCGGCGATTACAAGAAGTCCTCCGAGTGCGCAGCAGCCAGCAGCCGGCTGGCCGAGTCCCTTGTGATTGTTGAAGAGAAGAAGATGTTGGACCGGGTCGTGGCCATGGCCGGAAGCAGTCGGCCCTGTCCCCCGATCCCAAGGAGTATGATGCCCAAGGATCTTTCCAGCCGGCCAAGGAGACGAAGAAGATACCTCTTGACCCCGAGCACCCAGAGAGGTTTGCCATCATCGGGGCAAACCTAACAGCAAATAGGAAGGCGAGCTTGCCGATTTCCTCCGTGAGAATCGGGACATCTTTGCATGGTACCCCAAGGACATGTCGGGTGTTCCGAAGGAATTCGCCGAGCACAAACTACACGTCCGAGAAGACGCAAAACCAGTCAAACAACCCCTCCGCCGACTGTCGGAGGAGAATTGTGGGAGAGGAGATAGCCCGGCTTTTGGCAGCCGGCTTCATTATGGAAGTTTTCTTTCTAGAGTGGCTGGCCAACCCGGTCCTCGTGTTAAAGAAGAACAACAAGTGGCGCATGTGCATAGACTACATGAGCCTCAACAAGGCCTGACCCAAAGAACCCTTTGCCCTGCCGAGGATTGACCAAGTGATAGACTCCACGGCCGGATGCGAGCTGTGGAGTTTCTTGGATGCTTACTCAGGATACCACCAGATAAAGTTAGATCCGGCTGACCGCCTGAAGACTGCCTTCATCATGCCATTCGGAGCCTTCTGCTACCTGACTATGACATTTGGCTTGAGAAATGCCGGTGCCACTTTTTAGCGTTGCATGCAGAAGTGCCTCCTCAAGCAGCTTGGCAGAAATGCCCACGTCTACGTAGACGACATTGTGGTGAAGACGGAGAAGCGTGGCACCTTGCTGGAAGATCTCAAGGAAACATTTGAGAACCTATGCCGGTTCCAAATCAAGCTCAACCCCGAGAAATGCGTGTTCGGAGTGCCAGCCGGCCAGTTCCTAGGCTTCCTGGTCTCCGAACGCGGCATCGAATGCAACCCGGCAAAGATCAAGGCCATTGAGAGAATGGCGATTCCCACCAAGCTTCGAGACGTCCAGAAGTTTACCGGATGCTTGGCCTCCCTGAACCGCTTCATCAGCCGGCTCGGAGAGAAAGCTCTCCCCCTCTACCGCCTCATGAAGAAGACCACTCACTTCGAGTGGAATGACCAAGCCGACCAAGCTTTTCACGAGCTGAAGAAGATGTTGGCCACACCGCCGGTCCTGGCAGCACCGACTGAGAAAGAGCCCATGCTCCTCTACATCGCCGCAATCAGCCGGGTGGTCAGCACCGTCATCGTAGTCCAACGCCCAGAAGAGGGCCGAGCCCAGCCGGTCCAGAGGCCGGTGTACTATTTGAGCGAGGCACTGTCTGCCTCGAAGCAGAACTACCCGCACTACCAAAAGATGTGCTATGGCGTGTACTTTGCCGCCAAGAAGCTGAAGCCCTACTTCCAAGAGCAACCCATCACGGACGTATGCACCGCCCCGCTGGCCTAGATCATAGGTAGCCGGGATGCATCCGGCCGGGTGGCGAAATGGGCCATCGAGCTGGCCCCTTACACGATCTTCTACCAGCCTCGCACCGCCATCCAGTCCCAGGCATTGGCCGACTTCCTCGTCGACTGGGCCGAGACCCAGTACCTGCCGCCGGCTCCCGACTGCACTCATTGGCGCATGCACTTCGATGGGTCCAACATGCGCACCGGCTTGGGAGCCGGCGTCATCCTTACCTCTCCCAAAGGCGACAAGCTCAGATACACGCTGCAAATTCACTTTGCCGCCTCCAACAATATAGCCGAGTACGAGGTGCTCATACACGGGATCCGGCTTGCCAAAGAGCTCGGCATTCGCCGGATCCTATGTTATGGCGACTCGGACTTGGTGGTCCAGCAATCATCCGGCCACTGGGATGCCCAGGACGCAAATATGGCAAGCTACTGCTTCCTCGTTCAGCAAATCAGTGGGTATTTTGAAGGATGCAAGTTCCTCCACATACCGCGAGCCGACAACGAGCCAGCTGATGCTCTGGCTCGAATAGGCTCCACCCGGCAAGCAATACCAACCGGTGTCTCTCTACAACACCTCCTCAAGCCGTCTATCAAGCCGTCTCCAGAGTCCGATTCCATCTTCATGCCGCCTGACCCTGACGCGGCCGGGTCCGGCTCGAAGAACCAAGCAGGTGACCCGGGGACTTCGACAGTCGGCCCAGGGACATCAGTAAGCGGCTCGGGGATTTCCGTAGTTACGCCCGACCCGGGGACTGCCACACCCGGCTCGGGGACTGCGGTAGTCGGCCCGGGGACTGCACCAACACAACAGCCGGCGGCCGACTCCAGCATTTCACCACCCAGCCCGCCCGCCCTGGTCGCAGTAGCCACATTGGCAATAGAAGAAGTCGCAGCTCCATCATGGGCTCAGTCCATCCTCAACTTCCTAATAAACCAAGACCTGCCGGCTGATGAAACAGAGGCAAGACAAGTCCAATGCCGAGCCGGAGCATACACAATCGTCAACAGAGAGCTCGTCAAGCGCAGTGTCATTGGAGTCCTCCAGCGATGCGTCGAGCAAGAGAAGGGCATTGCAATCCTCAGACATATCCACCAAGGAGAATGCGGCCACCATGCGGCCTCAAGATCACTCGTCGCCAAAGCCTTCTGCCATGGTTTCTTTTGGCCGACTGCTTTGGATGACGCCAAGGAGTTAGTTAAACATTGCAAAGGGTGCCAACTCTTCAGCTCCAAGCAACACATGCCGGCTTCAGCACTCAAGACCATCCCCCTCACTTGGCCCTTCGCCTTTTGGGGACTGGACATGGTGGGCCCATTCAAGACGGCGCGCGGCGGCATGACACATTTGCTTGTTGCCGTGGACAAATTCACCAAGTGGATTGAGCCAAAGCCGATCAAGAAGCTGAATGGGCCGACTGCCGTAACATTCATCGCAGATATAACAACTCGGTACGGCGTGCCACACAGCATCATCACCGACAACGACATGAATTTCCCCAAGGGAGCCTTGGCACGTTTCTGCGTGAGGCAAGGCATCAGGTTGGACTTAGCGTCCATTGCCCACCCGCAGTCAAACGGCCAGGTCGAGCGAGCCAACGGCCTCATCCTTTCCGGCATCAAGCCCCGACTGGTCGTACCACTGGAGCGTTCAGCCGGCTGCTGGCTCGATGAGCTGCCGGCCGTCCTCTGGAGTCTGCGCACTACTCCAAACAAGTCAACCGGCTTCACTCCTTTCTTCCTCGTGTATGGTGCCGAGGCGGTCATCCCAACCGACATCGAGTTCGACTCACCTCGGGTAGCCATGTACACGGAGGTGGAGGCCAAGGAAGCACGAGAAGACGGCGTCGACCTGCTAGAAGAGGGCCGGTTGTTAGCCCTCAGCCGGTCCGCCATCTATCAGCAGGGCCTGCGCCGCTACCACAGCCGGAAGGTCAAGCCAAGATCCTTCCAAGAGGGCGATCTTGTGCTTCGGCTGATCCAGCGAACAACCGACCAGCACAAGCTCTCGGCCCCTTGGGAGGGCCCCTTCGTCATCAGCAGAGCTTTAGGCAACGACTCCTACTACCTAATCAACGTGCAGAAGCCGAAGGCACGAAAGAGAGACGACTCCGGCAAGGAGTCAGAACGACAAGGAACGCCAACCTCCTCTGAAGATTTTACAGTTGAAATACAGTATGTAACACGCCAACTTTTGTACTATGTACGAGACAATAGGCCCCCCGAGGAGAGCTCGGGGACTGCCATCTTTTATCTATGAATGAAGAGTATCATGCTTATGACCTTGTCATTACATTTACTCTTTTCGTCCGGCACCGGGTTCGACTAGTCGGCCCGGGGACTGGCCTCCTGGAGTTATATTAGAAGTCCTACCCGCGGTCAGACAAGTAGTGTGCCGGCACCCAAGCCTTCTCTAGCCAAAAGTCACAGTTTGAAGAACCGGCTGTCCGGCTGGCAAGAGTTAAAGGCAGGAAAGGACGCCCACACGAAAAACGGCTAGGGACTAACGGACTAATATAATAAAAGCCGGTTTTTCTCCCACCGCCGACCGACTACCAGAGTAGCCGGCCGGCCAGCTTCCATTCACCTCACTTCAGTCTAAAAAAGCTCGAGTACTTACCTCCCCAAAAGGGGAAGGGGCAAAGGAAACATCCTAAGGACAAAAAGCATACGTAAATGGAAGCCAAACACGCACACAATAATATTTACATAAAAGACCTTCAAGAGGCCAGCATTCAACATAGTTCGAATACACCCCCAGTGGGTGGAACTGCGCAAGCTTAATAAAATTGTTCAAAAGGCAACAAGCAGGAAAAAACAAGGACGTCAGACTAAGCCAAGGGAGCGACTGGCAAGTCGGGCAGGTCGGTGGAGACGGCAGTGCCGGCTGGAGGAGTGGCCGGCTGGCGAACCTCGGCATGATCACCGCGTCCCGCAGAAGGCGTGCTAGCACGCGCATCATTGCTGGAGGCACGATCAGGCTGAGGCTGGCTGGCCGTTTCACCGGCCGGCTCAACGTCTTCGCCCTCCTCTCCTTCGTCGTCTTCACCTTCATCGCTGGAGGCGATCTCCTCTGCCGAGTCTTCACCCGCTGCCGGGTCCAGCCCGAACCACTCCTCCGGCTGGGCAACACCGTCATCATTAATTTCAGGAGCAAAGACGCTGATGTCAGTACACTCGGCGATCGTCGAAGCGCGCTGAGCGATAGCCGGCCGCACCTCCTCCAGCTCTTCGTCGGCCTCCAGCCGCCAGGTGCGCAGCTGGTCCAGGTTCAGCCCCGGATACCAAGCTCGGACGAACTCCAGCGCCCGCCCAGCTCCAAGCCGGGCTGCCGACGCCTTCCATGCCTCGAAGCGGCCAACCGCAACCTCCAGCCAGTCGGCAGTCTGGCTCGGGGTGCGGGGAATCGTCTCGCCTGGCCAGAGGGTGGCCAACACCTGCGCTCCGGCGCGCTGGAGGCGGCGGAGCATATGATGAGCCGGCTGCAGCCGCGCTTGGACCGCCAAGAGTTGCTCCTCAAGCGTCCGGCTCGCCTCCGGCGCAATGTCGGCCCCCGCCTGACGGCGCGCTTCGCAATGGGCCTCGATGGTTTGGGTAGCGAAGACGGAGTAGCCGGGAAAGTAGTCTGCATAGAGAATAAAAAGCAGCACAAGTCAGAACACAAATCAGGCGGCAAGGGGCAACCAAGGAGCAAGGAAGGCGGCTTACCATCGATCAAATCCTCAATACGGCCCAAGCCTTCATTCAGCGATTGCCTGGTCTCAGCCCAACCCACCGCTTCAGTCTCAAACTCGACCTTCAGGGCGGCTTCGTTATCCTACGCCTTCTTCAGGGCCGCCTTCTGGCTCTCCTCCTGGTCAGCCAGCTTCTTGGCCAGGCAGTCACGCTCCAGGACCAAGGCGTCGTACTCGGTTTCCTTGGCGTGAAGGGCGGCTTGTGCCTTGCTGAGCTGCCCCCTGAAGTCGGCATTGGCTCCTGCGAGCACAAAATACAAAAGAAAAACCAATATGGTGAAGTCGTCCAGGAAGATCCGACCCGACTGCTCGGCAGTCGGCCCGAATCTCGGGGACTAAACCCAGTGGGTGCGCTGACGCGCCCCCACAGGAGATGAACGAAACCAAGTACGCACTCTGGCTGCTGATCAGGTCTTCGGTTCTCCGGCCTAGCTCCTGAGCCTGGGAGTTGAAGGCAGCAGCGCGGAGGTTATGATACTCCTGAAAGAACAGACAGGAGGCGGGTATAAGATGGTTGTCAGAACCTGGTAAGTTCCGAGCCGCCTGCGCAGCAGCCGACTCGGAACTCGGGGACTACACCCAGTGGGTGCGCTGACGCGCCCCCACGGAAGAAATCAAGAGAACAAAACAACCAAGACTAGAAGACTCACCCGGATGACGGCCCGCGTCGCAAGGAACTCCTGGATGTATTGCTGCAGCGAGGCGGCTTGGGCCTGAAGCCGGTTCCGAACCTCTTGGGCCGCCACGTTCATCTCGCTCGTCCCCCCGCTGGGAGTCCACGTTCAGCTGCACCTCGAGGCCGACTCCTGCTTCCGGCTCACCTTCGGCCGGCTGCTCTGGCACCGCAGCAGATTGGCCACTTTGGCCCGCTCCGGTCGGCGCCGTCTGCGGCGTCCCTTCCATGGAGGCCACATGGACCTCCCTCCTCTCCATCACCGGCGGTTCTTGGTCGACCTCCTCCAACGGAGGCACAGGGATGTTGGGGGACACGGCTCGGATGGGAATGACGAGCAGCGGAGGCGGGTTGTGCGAGGCCTCCGCCTCCGTCTCCGCGGCTGCCGCATCCGCCCGGGCCTTAGCCGCCGCGTCGGCTTGCTCCTTCATCGCCTGGGCGGTCCTCCGCTCCGCCGCCTCCCGCTCCTCCCACGCCTCCCGTGCGTTCCGCTCCGTGGCCTCCCTAAGGTCGGCGCGGGGATCCACGCGACGGGAGCCTGAAGACCCTCCAGTCGGCCCGACTACGGAGCCGCCTGGCCCCCTCTCAAGGGAAAGTGGTGCCCTGTCCGGCGAGCAAAGAGGTTTAGAAGAGTTTCGGTCGAAAGGGACAACGAAAGATATATAGAAAGCATTCGACGACTTACGCCAAGATTGCCTGCGGCTGTTTTACCGCCTTGCGAAAGCATGCCGCCTTCGCGGCTGCCTCATCTCGCTTGGTCGCCGCCGTGGAAGCCTTGGATTTCTTCGGTCGGCTGCCGAAGAGGATCGACGCAGCCCGGCGCTTCTGCGCGCTGCCGCAGGCAGAGGGTGCGGCGGACGAGCTCGCGCCTTGACGGTCAGGCGTCGCTGGCAGCACGGGGCGACTTCGACCTCGGCATCGTCCGGCAAGTCCTCGAAGCCGGCCCTGAGCCCTGCGCCTCCGGCCTCGTCGCTTTCCCCCACAATGGCGTCTTCCATGGCGGCCGCACCCAGGTCCGGATCGTCGGCGTCGTCCACCGTGCGGTCGGGGAGGAGCTGGCGCTCTACCCCTGCGGCCCCGGTCGTCGGCGGAAGGAGAGGGTTCTGTTAAGAGCAAATCAACTAATCATAAGTCGGGTATCATGAGGCCGGCTACCAACGAAAGAAAAGAAGGAAAAACTTATGACGGGCGGAGGGTTGGCGCGAGAGTACGGCTCCTTGCCATAGCGCCAATCCTCGGCGAGCTTGCAGTTGGAGATATAGTTCACCATGTAAGACACCTCTGCATGAGGCATCTCCCTGGTGCTCAGCCGGCTTGGGTCGAAGCGGTCTCTCATCTGACAAATCATGTGAGGCCGGCTTTGGAGGGCAAGTACCCGGCGCTCCACGAAGGCGGCCACCAAGTCGGCTCCGGTCAGGCCCTCCGACTGGATCATCACCCGAAGCCGGGAGACGGCTGCGTTCCTGGCCTGAGACAACGACCTGGCCCGGTAGCACCACGAAGGTCGCCTCCCAGCCGGCGGGCCGGCTTCATAAGCCGGCAGGTTGACGTAGTCGCCTTGCTGCGCGACGTTCTTCACGTAAAAGTAAGATTTCTGCCAGAGCTTCACGGATTGGATCAGCGGGATGGGCGGGAACGGGTTGTTCTCGCCTGACCGCCTCATGGCAATATAGGCTCCGCAGGGGGCGGGCACGCCCGCGACGACGGTGCCGAGCTTGCTCTGGAAGAATTCCCCCCAGAGCTCGAGCGTGGGGAGGACCCCAAGGAAGCCTTCGCACAGGGTGACGAAGGCCGACAGCAGCATCACCACGTTGGGCGTGAGGTGATGCGGCTGGAGGTTGTAGAATTCGAGAAAGGCTCGAAGGAACCCGCTCGCCGGAAGGCCGAAGCCACGCAGGCAGTGCGAGCGGAAGATCACCCGCTCGCCCTCCTTCGGTGCCGGCGAAATCTCCTTCTCCGGCGCTTGACGAACCCGCACGAAGTTCTCGCCGGGCAGGCGTCGCGTCTGGCGAAGGAACTCGATGTGGTCCTCGTGGACGTTGGAGCCATCCCACGAGCTCGACAGCGCCATGGGAGCAAGACGATGTGGCGGCGGAATGGTGCAGCGGTGGGTGGCTGCGGCGGCGGGAAGAAGAAGAAGGAGGGCGAGAGGGGGCGGAGCGAGGGAGAGCGTGCGAGCCTCTGCCGCTCCCCCTCCTCCCCCTACTTATAGACCCGCGCGGCGGAGCCGAGGAGGCGTGGCGTGGGGGAACGTGGGGATCAACTGTGCCCACTCCCCCATGTCACGCGATTATTGCCCCCTAATGGCGTATTAAAATCGCCACGGGAAGAAGAGCGGTCCGCATGGGCCGCAGAAGATCCACGCTCGGGCCGAGGCCTAGGAGTGGCGGGCCCGGGCCTGCGGCGGCGTCCCGTCTCGCGCGTGCAATGGCAGGGTTTCCTTGTCACGTGGCCCGCGGGATGGCCTGCGGTCAGCTCGCGGGTCGACCGCGTTCCCGCCTACGAGAAACGGAGCTCTCCGAAGACGGCACACACAAGCGAAGCCGGCCCCTGAGGATAGGAAGCTGACCAAGCTTCTCGTCCCTTTGTCAGCCTCGAAGCTCGCTCAGCTTCGGGGACTACTGTTGGAGTAAAGGACCACGGGTAGCCTAGCCGGCTCCCCCTGGCCTTTCTGAAAAAATTACGAACTGATCCGGCCCTCAAGAATCCAAGACGCGGGGCCGTCTTCCCCTGGCCGGCTGTCTCCTAGGCCGACTATTGGAAGGCGGCCCGACTCCAGCCTCATGTAGAAAGCCGCGGGAGGGCCGGCTTCGAGAAGCCGGACGCGAGAAGGCCGGCTCCCACAAAGCAGTCAAGATCGTACCCTCAAAGTCTGGCACAGTGCGCCGTACGGGTGGCCATGACCCGTCCGGCGCGGCACTGTTGCCACGTTGACCCTGATGTCATCCATGACGGGCTGCCAGAGTGGCCCACGGGCGGTGGGCCCCTTCGGGCAAAGAGACACCCGAAGGCGGCCTGGCCACCCCCAGTCGGCCCAAGACAGTGCCGGCTCTCCCAGCTGGCTAACCAACCCCTCGAAGGAGACGCCCCATTAAGGAGACAACACGCGGTGAGGCTACAGCGATCACCCGCCGGACGGCGGCGCTGTAGCCACGCCCACCTCGACGAAGCCCTCGTCACCAGGATTGAGCAACAGTAACCAGCCACCGACAAGGCCTTGGACAGTGGGGCCTGCCTGTCGACCCAGGAGCCGGCAGCCGGCGGGACCCACCAGCCGGCGGGCCCCAGCAGCCGGCGCAGAAGCCGGTGAGTGTAGACACAGACGGCTGGGCCCCATGTCCAGCCGGATTACCATTGTACCCCCGGGGGGTAGGCCTATATAAACCCCCCGGGGACACCCATGCAAAGGATTGATCCCAGCTAGTTCTAAACACCACATAGGGAGGAGAAGAGAATGGGCAGAGCCCTTCTTCCTCCTCTCGCCAAACAGCTCAAGGAGCATCATGTAGCTACTTGTTCATCTAGTGATCATGCGGAGACCCCGTAGAGCAGCAGTAGGGGTGTTGTCTCCATGGAGAGCCCCGAAGCTGGGTAAGATTCGCCAGCGTGCATGTCTTCGCCTCATCCCGCTTCCAGGCACCGGCGACGTCTTACTGGCTCCCACAATGATAAGCCACTCATTGGCATATGTCGCACCTTCCACCCGACATAGCGTCTAGTCCTTGACAGTCTTGAGTTCTATTCACAGGTTGTCACGTCGCCGCTGCCATATATCACCACCGCATCATCATCATCGCTGCTGCCATATACGCCACCACATATCCGCCGCCATCACGCCAATCCGAGTCCACCTGCAACATATATATATCCGCCACCAGTCCGATTTCCACCAGATTCATCGCTGCCACCAGTCCGAGATTCCACCAGATTCATCTCCGCCACCAGTCCTAGTCCGAGTCCATTAATTGTTGCTTTGTTTTTGATTTCCGGATCATGCGATACTTCGAGTCGTGACAGAGTAGGACTCCTGAGATTCCGTGCTGCCTGAAGAAGAAAAATAGGTCCAACCTCAACAAAAAAAACTAAGTCTGAAAAATTCTGGCTAGGCAGTTTTTAGACCATTTGTAGACTTTTTCGAAAAAAAATTGCTGCGGAGCAAAAAAAGAGGAAAAAAGTGAAAAAAAATTCAGAGCATGCTCCTACCTTGTTTATGTGCAGCGCCGTGATTTTGTTAGTGTTCTAGGCTCGCGTCTCTAGCACGGTCTAGCCTAGGACTAGCACAGTACCGTCGTTGAGCATTTATTCAACTATGCATCTCTGAATTGATTATTGCTGACCCTTTTTGCTACCATTATATAAGCCTTCCTAGCTCCACATACATCTACGTCGTGCATTTGACTCTCCCTGGTAATCGCTGTATCCAAGCTTTGAGAGTTTTGACTACGATGGTTGCCGATCACCGCCTGCTGCTGGGTAAGAACTGGTAAGAATTTGAGATTTGCTTGACGGATTTGTGATTGTCCACCACTTATTAGTAGTCTGTAGGATCATATTCTTGTGTGTTTCTATTGCTGCTAACCATGGCAGGATCACAAGCCGATGAGACTGACTGGGAGAACATGACAAGTTTCAGCAAATGATGAGTGGACAGGTGGAAGATGTGCTAAATAGATTTGAAGAGGTCATGGAGAAGATAGATGGCATCGAGAAGGCGTTCGAAACAAAGCTCGATCACAAGTTCAATGAATTGCTCGCGCGTCTTCCACCGCCCGCTGCACCTGTCACACCTCTACAACAACAACAACATCGTCTTCCAAATCAAGTGGGACGAGCACAACACGTTATGATGCGGAGCATCCTACGATCATCCCCATGTACACTCAAGCATACGCCTTTGGACCTAAGGTGAACTCGCTCCTTTCCGAATCTTCCCTTTCCGCATGTAAGACATGGATGCTACTTCAAGTGCGGACCTTGTGCATACTCAGGTACACCCGAGGAGTCCAAGGAGAGCCGAAGGACCAAGGCCAAGCGTGTGCGGGAGCGAATGAAGGAGAAGGAAGAAGAGTCTGCTGCTACAGCAGCCGGACATCCGGCCCTTCACGAGCCGCCGGACATCCGGCCCAGGTCCCGGAAATCCAGACACTGCCGAACCTGAGAGCAACAAGACCAACCCCACCAGCCCGGACATCCGGACATCCGGCCCTCCGCGAACACCCGGACATCCGGCCCGTCGCCCGGACATCTGGTCTTCCCTGCCTGCGTGCAGTGCATCTGGGCCGAGGCCCACGTACCCCTTCGCCCCTTAGACTATATATACTCCCCCCCACCAACGTTTTAGGGTTAGCATTGTGATAGCTCATTTGAGAGATAGAGCTTCGCTCATCCATATCGGATCTACTCCACGAGAGAGACCGCGGCCCCTCTACGGATAAGATCCACCTTGGATTCAAGACCCCTCATGGGAAGATCCCCTTGTGGATTCAAGACCTCCTCACGGAGAAGAACCGGTAACCTCTTGTATCGTCCGTTGTTGACTTTGGATCATGTATCTCTCTTTGTGTTTCGAGGATCTAGCACATGTGTGATCATACTTGTTGGTTTGAGTGTTCTCTTGTGTTCCCCTCGTGATTTTCCCCTCGTTTCCCTCCTCGTGTTCTTCGCGGGATCTGCTCCTTTCGTGAAAGATCGGGCCACTAGGGTTCTACCGTACGTCATGTTGGTATCATGAGCCACGTTGATCACGATTTCGAAGCCGCCCCTCTTCGTTTTCTAGCCTAATTTTGTTGTGTTCTTCCCCAATTTCGAAAATCCCGACCAAAAATAGCCCGAATTTTTTTGTGATTTGTTGGTTTGAGGAAGTTTTGTTGATTTTGATCCATGGATTTGCTTGGTTTCGAGTGGATCTAGCATATCCCCAAGTTTCCCCACTTTCCATCCATGAAATCCCATCAATTTTGCCCCCAAAATCATCTATTTCCGCCCCAAATCGAGTTTCGAAGTCCAAATCCCAATCTAGAATCGTCGGGCCGGACATCCGGGCCTCAGGCCGGACATCCGGGCCATCCGGCCAGACATCCGGGCCCCAAGCCGGACATCCGGCTCCTGGAGCATAAAACCCGCACGGTTCTGGACATCAGCCCCCGGATATCCGGCCCCCACCCCCGGATGTCCGGCCCCTGTACATTTCAGCTTCCCGGTTTCACCGTTTTGTCCATAAATAATTCATCCGGAGTCCGTTTTTTATGTTCTTTAGCTTGTTGAAAAGCTCTTGACATCCCCCTTCCAACAAAAATACTACCATAACCATTTGACTCCATCAAATTTTTGGAACTTTGGCATCTTTGCCTAGGGCTTCCACCACAACCTCCGCATAACCACCACCGACTTCCGCAACCTAACCAATTTTGTTCCTTATAGCATTTGTGGTTGTTTGAGTTGTGATTTGAGTCTCCTAAGGTGCCTAGGCTACTTAGGGACGATTGCTTCTTCATCAACCACCACCACCACCATAACTCCCACGTAAGCTTGCCCACCGTACACTTCCACCACCCCAACTTAACCCAATTTTGTTAGTGTTGTGAGTTGTGTCTCCTAAGGTGTTTCGGCTACTTAGGGACCGTGCTTCCAACTCCGACACTGTGTAAAGTCAACCTTACCCTCAACTTCCACATTGCCTACTCACAAAACACATCATTGCATTTCCGCAATCCTATTGAGCTTCCGCAACCACCACCACTTTCCCGCTACCATTATTTGACATTTGACATTTGAGATTTGGAGTTCGCGGTTTTTCCGTTTCCTAAGGTGTTTCGGCTACTTAGGGACGAGTCTCCATCATCTTGGTATCTCCATCAAGATCACTGCCACTCATCATCGCCAAGGACGGTAACCTCCATATCATCTTGGTATCGTGGTATCCCTCCATTGTATATTCCCTTGCAATTGCATTGATAACCCCTAGCCCATTTTGCGTCACTTGCCTATCGAGACTAGACATTTGAGTATTGCCGGCAATGTTACTTGTGCACATTAGTGATCTACGCCATACATTGCATACATACCATATCATATCGGTATCATATCATCCCTTGTGCCTCAAGTTTGTTCCCGCATATACACAATCGCTATCTTGGTTTGTGCATTTCGGAAAGTGGCCATATACGAAAAAACAATAAGCTTTTAAGCAAAAGAAAAAGAGTGAACAAAGAGCTTGTAAGCAAGTGCCATAGCATCATACCACATTGCATAAGATTGTCATATTCGATCATCTTGGATCATACCACCGGAACATCATATACATATCATACATGGGATAGAAGTCGTTGCATTTTTGTCTCCTATAGGTTGTGCACAAGTGTCGTATCCGCCTATTGAGAAATCATGCTAGTGTCTCTCTAGAGTTGTGCAACAAGAGCATTTTCCGTGGATTCCACATTTTGAGCTCATTCCTTGGTTGCACGACCCCATTTATCTATCCGTGTGTGTGTTTCCGTGTGCCACATATTGCTATTGGTCTACTTGTTTCACTTGTGAATTTGTGAATCTCTTTCAACATTATTGACTCTTGCTAACATTTTGCATCAAATTTTTTGTGCCACTATCCTTACCGAGCTCCACCATAAGCCTTATTTGTGTAGGTGTGAGAAACCGACAAGAATTGGTACCAATTGTGCTATTTCCTTGTCCACATTGGAGTGATCATTGATCCACTTTCAACTTTGGTCTAGGTACATTTGGTATTCCTTCTTCTATTTCTATCACTCACATTTTTCTCTTGGAGTGATGGATAGGCAAGGCATTTCATCTCCGGTCTACCACAACAAAGACGGCGTGAACAACTACATCACCAAAGCGTCAATCTTCGATCTACAACAACAAATGCAAGGCGCACAATCAAGATTGCGAGAGCGCATCAAGAACCTATCCATTGACATTCGCCACTCCGAAGCGAGGAAAAGGGACTACATCGACAACAAGCTTTCCGCACAAAAGGAGGAACAAGATGCAAGGATGGAGGAGATTCGAGCCTTGTTGATCAACCATTCTTCCCCTTCATCATCCTCAAGGCGGTGGCATTCAAGTTACAAGTCTTCGGAGCGCAAAAATGATGCAACGCAAGTCGTCCAGATCCACATCTCCATGGCGACCACCATCACGTTCGTGATCCACATCGTCATGAAGGGCAAGTCACCTCCAAGCATCATGTGCACGACGACGACGAACGCCATCGAGCTCAAGTACGACAACAACACCATAAACATGAAGATGCTCAAGATGCGCCTACCTACAAGTCCCAACAAGCCCTACTTCACGCCAAGTACAAACTTCATGACCACAAGATAAGACCGCGAGACGAGCACCACCAAGATGGCGCTACGGCTACTACCACCACCACTTTGGCATCTTCGCCAAGTGATATCAAGGCATCTTCGCCTTTGGACGTACGGCATCTTCGCCTACTTCCCGTGAGTTCGCCTACATTGACATCATCAAGTACAAGACGACCAACTACGAGCGAGGGCGACACTTCCATCTTCGAAAGCCTCCCAAGGAAGATGGCCGAGCATGGTACATTCCCTTCGGTCATGGAGACGAGCTACGAGGTGCCACATCATATGGGCCTCCTACAACAAGACGACGACAAGAAGGTCGAGCAAGGGCCATCCCCTTCCACAACGGCGACGAGCACGAACCTCTTCAACAACATGAAGACGTCCCCCATATTCGACTCATACTCCGAGTCAAGCTACGAGAACGCACATGCGACCTTATCTTTGGCATTGGAGGAGAGTGATGATGTGCCATCTTCGGCCTTCATCCACGGCTACGACCACGACATGATTGAGCATGGAGACATTTGCACCAACATCTCTCAGACACCCACATATAAAGAGATGCCCCAATTGCCATGTGAGGAGAGCCACCACCCCATGAGTGAGATGAGTGACTCCACCATATATGACATTGAGTGCATTTCCTATGAGAGGATGAGTGCAACCACCACTAGCCCCACACTCGAGAGCATCCAAGAGGGAGTGAGTGAGCCACCACACTTAGTGAGTGAGGTACTTGACACGGCACGTGAGGCCACTATGATTTCTAACAACTTAACCTATACTTCGAGTGTGTTTTCTTTGGTGCTATGTCTCCTACATGATGACACGCCTATCCTCGATGAGTCCATACCTCCAATGGAGACAACGATGGCCATGGTGGACGATGATGCACCCCCACATGGTTCCATCAAGATGAATATGACCACGACTTGGTCTTCGACACCTCACCTACAACACATGAGCGATGCCCCAAAGGTAACATAGGTGATGGTGCTTCTCTTTTCCCACTAGTGGACTATCTCACCAATGATTTCTTGCATGATGTTGATCAACCTATTCCCATGCTTCATGCTAGTGCGACTTCTTCATGTCATGACTTACCTATTTATGATAAATATGATGATAAGCATGTTGATTTGCCTAGTTGTGATGCTATGCTCCATAGGGTATCTTGTGAAAATTCTTTTGGTCACATCATGTTTGGCAATCCATTAACCTTGTCATATGCTATGAGTGAGATATCCCATATTGCATCATTTCAATCTCAACATAGTGACTATGCATGCCCCATTCACATAAATCCCATTTGCACTTATGGCATAGATGACGAGATGATGGTCATTGGCTTTTGTTTCTCTTGCGATGACATTGCCATGCTTCCTTTACATGATTTGCGCAATTAATCTACTATGCCATGCCATGATCACAATGTTCCAACTATGCATTGTTTTGGATGTTGTCAATATTCTCCATGTGATGTTTCCACTAATGATCATGAGGAGACCCCCATAGTTTCCTCATACATATTAGGAGATTTTGATGCATTCCATACTTTTCATGATTCCCGTAATTGCTTGCACCATATGCATTCCATGCATAACAATGCTCTACATATTTCCCATGATGCATTACACAATTTGGGTCTCCATTATGCTATACATAACAACAAACCTATCATGATGGATGACATGTTTCTCTATCATGCATCACATTTATTTGAGCATTGGATATTTTGTGCTAACCAACACATGCACGTGCGCATCATGATGGATGATGTGTACATCTACCACGCACACACAATTTTCCCTTTGTCTTTGTTTTGTGCAGGTACTCACGTATACTCGTCAACCTCTCAATCCCAAGAGTTGACGAAACGAGCTCTTGAGAGCAAAGATGACTTGGGATCCCGTGGACTATCCTTACCACCGTTCCTTTCGCGCAACGACTATGCGCATCTCTCTCACTTGGCTCTCACACGGCTATGGGCTATATACCGCTTGTCGCTTCATGCTCATTTTACCATGTTCACTTTGCATGATATGCTTGCTTCTATGCCTTTGCCATGCAATTGTGACCCTTTCTTGCATCTACCCATGATTCACCATTATGCTACTCCTATGTGTATTTGCATGCTTGGTGGAGATCCTTGTTGCTATTGCCATGTTTATCATGTGCCTCATGCTATTGATGCTATTTTCATCATATCCTCCTTTCATGCTTGTGCCATGTCATGTGAGTTATTCATGCACACTATTTGCACACATGACATACTTGACATGATTCCTTCTAGTACGTTGCATCTTCGCACTACTAACTTGCTTGCCTTGATTCATATGATTGCTTGCTTTGTCGCATCACCCATGTTACACTCTTACTTGCTTTCTTGGGTTGATGACATATATGTTCATGCCTCTCACATGATATATTTTGTTCATTGTTGCTTGCCTCCAATTGTTGCATCTATTGATCGTGGAGAATTGGACACTTTACTTGTGATGCATGCTTGCTTGATTGAGCCTATTGTATTTGGTTGTTCTCGCATCATATGCCTCCATACCATGAAATGATCCCTTGTCCTTTCTTATGATGAGCATGATGCTTACACTTGTTGGGTATTTTACCACACGAATAATAGGTTTTGCATCTCCGCTAACCTCATTTGTTTTTACGAGTGTTTGTCATGTTATTTCATGTTGAAGGATTCACAAGGTGATACCGTCATGAGACAATTTGGTCATGTGAAGGCATACACGATGTGCAACACCAACATTTGCGAGAATCTCCTAAAGGTGAACTCCTTCCCTTTGAGCCATCCTCAATTATGCATATTGGATGGGTCACTCTTTCATTGTTGTTTCCTTCTTCTTGTCTACATGTTACATCTATTGGACGGACGACCGACATTGGAGATGGAACCCTTGGCCTTCAAGTTGAGGAGCTCTCGGATTTATTGGATGCACCTTCGAACCTCCACTCATGCCACGACATCGAGCATTGGTATACCAACACCTCCATATTTGTTGATTGTGATCACACATGTCATGCTCGATGGACATATCATGCACATGACAAATTTTCATCTTATGCATGGATTGACTCACATCATGATTGCCTTGTGTTCCCATGTCATCCATGATATATGAGCTTATGGAGGAGCTACATGGGAGATTGGCTCTATGGACCTTCAAGTTGAGGAGCGATCGGACTTATTGGATGCACCTTCGAACCTCCACTCATGCCAGGACATTGAGCATTGGTACACCAACACCTCCATACTTGTTGAATGTGCCCACACATGTCATGCTCGATGGACATATCATACACATGACAAATTTGCATCTTATGCATGGATTGACTCACATCATGATTGCCTTGTTGCATCTTGTATTCCCATGTCATCCATGATATATGAGCTTGTGCATTTCATTATAAAATTTGTTGTGATATACCTTGATGGCATATTCAAACATCATGATCTTATTGCCTACCATCAATTGCATGATCACATCACATTGAGCATCCATTACCATATTCATGCTATTGATAAACCTTCTCACTATGACATCATTTTGCACCGTGGTTGCATTGATCACATTCACAATACATTTGTGTGCACAATGAATGGTTTTGCTCCCATGAATGATTTGCATACCATTCCATATCTTTTGGATAAGCTTCATGCACCTTGTCATGATCAATCTTGTCGCACGAACTCTTTCTTATTTGATGGACACTTTGTGTGCGCTAACCATTGTATTTCCAAGTGTCGTTTGTGTTTGCTCTTTTTCCATGTATACCACTCCGGCCCACCTTCGAGTACATGGATTGCACCATGTATTCCTCTTCGTCCAACTACAAGTCCGTCCATGACAACCGTTTCCATGGTGATGAGGTTTTCGATCCGAGGTCGGATCTTTCCCAAGGGAGGGGAGATGATGCGGAGCATCCTACGATCATCCCCATGTACACTCAAGCATACGCCTTTGGACCTAAGGTGAACTTGCTCCTTTCCGAATCTTCCCATTCTGCATGTAAGACATGGATGCTACTTCAAGTGCATACCTTGTGCATACTCAGGTACACCCGAGGAGTCCAAGGACAGCCCAAGGACCAAGGCCAAGCGTGTGCGGGAGCGAAGGAAGGAGAAGGAAGAAGAGTCTGCTGCTACAACAGCCAGACATCCGGCCATGGCCCGGACATCCGGCCCAGGTCCCGGAAATCCGGACACCGCCGAACCCAAGAGCAACAAGACCAACCCCACCAGCCCGGACATCCGGCCCCTCCAGCCCGGACATCCGGCCCTCCGCGAACGCCCGGACATCCGGCCTTCCCTGCCTGCGTGCAGTGCATCTGGGCCAAGGACCATGTACCTCTTCGCCCCTTAGACTATATATACTCCCCCTCCACCTACGTTTTAGGGTTAGCGTTGTGATAGCTCATTTGAGAGATAGAGCTTCACTCATCCATATCGGATCTACTCCACGAGAGAGACCGCGGCCCCTCTACGAAGAAGATCCACCTTGGATTCAAGACCCCTCACGGGAAGATCCCCTTGTGGATTCAAGACCTCCTCACAGAGAAGAACCGGTTACCTCTTGTATCGTCCGTTGTTGACTTTGGATCTTGTATCTCTCTTTGTGTTTCGAGGATCTAGCACAAGTGTGATCATACTTATTGGTTTGAGTGTTCTCTTGTGTTCCCCTCGTGATTTTCCCCTTGTTTCCCACCTCGTGTTCTTCGCGGGATCCGCTCCTTTCGTGAAAGATCGGGCCACTAGGGTTCTACCTTACATCACGCTCCCATTGAGCCTGGTCAAACTTCTGGTGCTGTTGTACCTACTGTTGGTGCTTCTGTCTCTCCTGCTTCTATTGTAGAGGTGGAGGACCATTACGAGGATGAGGTTGACCAAAATCAGAACTACGTGCAACCACCAGCACCACCACCACCAGGTCGTCCTCATGCATATCATCGCAACGGTAGGGCTGCACTACCACCTGAGGTACATGACCATCTTCCTAATCTAAAATTGAATATTTCACCATTTGAGGGTAGATATGTTCCTGATATATATCTTACTTGGGAGTTAGAAACTGAACAATGATTTACATGTTTACAATATCCTGAGGAGAGACGTGTTCCTGCTGTTGTTTGTGCTTTCACTAGCTTTGCATGTGTTTGGTGGTCTGAACATTGTAGATTATATCCTATTTCAGCTACTTGGGCTGCTTTGAAAACTGCTATGCATACTCGTTGGGTTCCACCATATTATCAACGTGAATTACTTCAAAAATTGCAGCGTTTAAGACAAGGAAAAAATTCTATAGAAGAATATTATTAGGAATTACAAACTGGCATGATTAGATGTGGTATAGTTGAGGAGAATGAAGCTATGCTTGCACATTTTATGGGTGGATTAAATAGAGAGATTCAGACCATTCTAGAGTATAAGGAGTATACAAATATCACTCGTTTATTCCATCTTGCTTGTAAAGCTGAACGTGAAGTGCAGGATCGATAGGCATTGGCGCGAACTAACTTTTCTGCAGGTCGATCTTCATCATGGACACCACGTGCATCCTCTTCTTCCACTCCACCAGCACCTCCACCAGGTGCCACCTCCAGCCGTGATACAAGAAAGCAGGCACAACCACCACTATCTGCCAAGAGCACACCTGCCGGACCTACGAAGAGCTCTTCTTCTTCCATGGCATCACAGGGCACACAAGTGATATTATTTGTCGTCGTTATAAGGGAAGAGGACATTTTGTGAGAGAATGCCAATCTCAGCGTGTGATGATTGTTACTGAGGATGGTGGGTATGAGTCCGCTAGTGACTATGATGAGGAGACTTTGGCTCTTATTACACATGAAGAACACGGAGGAGAGGATTCTGATCATGAGACGCAATACATGGCTGCTGAAGATGCTGACATGTAAGAATGTTTAGTTGCTCAACGTGTTTTGAGTGTTCAGGTTACACAAGCTGAGCAAAATCAGAGGCATAATTTGTTCCATACAAAGGGAGTTGTGAAGGAACGTTCTATTCACGTCATCATAGATGGAGGGAGCTGCAATAACTTGGCTAGCATGGAGATGGGGGAGAAGCTATCTCTCACCACAAGACCACATCCACATCCTTACTACATCCAATGGTTCAACAACAGCGGCAAGGTTAAGGTAACACGTACTGTTCATGTGCATTTTAGTATCTCTACATATGCTGATTATGTTGATTGTGATGTGATACCTATGCAAGCATGTTCCTTATTACTTGGTAGACCATGGTAATTTGATAAAAATTATGTACACCATGGTAGAAACAATCAGTATACTCTTGTTCATAAGGATAAAAATATTACTTTGCTTCCTATGACTCCTGATTCCATTTTGAAAGATGATATTAATAGAGCTAATAAAGCAAAATAGGAGAAAAATAAGAGTGAAAATCAAATTGTGGCAAAAGAATTTGAGCAACATTTTGCAGGAGTTCGTTGATGTCTTTCCACAAGATGTGCCACCGGGATTACCACCTATTCGAGGGATTGAGCAACAAATTGACTTAATTTCCAGTGCATCATTACCCAACCGTGCACCATACCGTACCAATCCAGAGGAGACGAAGGAGATTATGCATCAAGTACAAGAACAACTCGACAAAGGTTATATACGCGAATCCCTTAGTCCTTGTGTTGTTCCTATCATTTTAGTGCCGAAAAAGGATGGTACGTCGTGTATGTGCGTTGATTGTAGAGGCATTAATAATATTACTATTCGTTATCATCATCCTATTCCTAGGCTAGATGATATGCTTGATGAATTGAGTGGCTCTACAATATTCTCCAAAGTTGATTTGCGTAGTGGATACCATCAAATTCGTATGAAATTGGGAGATGAATGGAAAACAACATTTAAAACTATGTTTGGATTATATGAGTGGTTAGTCATGCCTTTTGGGTTAACTAATGCACCTAGTACTTTCTGGAGGTTAATGAACGAAGTTTTACGTTCTTTCATTGGACGATTTGTGGTAGTTTACTTTGATGACATAGTGATTTATAGCAAATCTTCGGAGGAACATTTGGAACATTTATGTGTTGTTTTTATTGCTCTACATGATGCACGTTTGTTTGGTAACCTTGGAAAGTGCACCTTTTGCACCGACCGAGTATCTTTTCTTGGCTATGTTGTTACTCCATAGGGAATTGAAATTGATAAAGCCAAGATTGAAGCTATTGAGAGTTGGCCGCAGCCCAAAACGGTCACACAAGTGAGTAGTTTCCTTGGCCTCGCTGGTTTCTATAGGCGTTCTGTGAGAGATTTCAGCACCATTGCTGCACCTCTCAATGAGCTTACAAAGAAGGATGTGCCTTTTGTTTGGGGTACCGCACCGAAAGAAGCCTTCATGGTATTGAAAGATAAGTTGACACATGCTCCTTTACTCCAACTTCCTGATTTTAATAAGACTTTTGAGCTTGAATGTGATGCTTGTGGAATTGGATTAGGAGGTGTGTTATTACAAGATGGCAAACATGTTGCATACTTTTCTGAAAAATTGAGTGGGCCTAGTTTGAACTATTCTACTTATGATAAAGAATTATATGCTCTTGCTCGGACCTTAGAAACATGGCAACAATATTTATGGCCCAAGGAATTTGTTATACATTCTGATCATAAATCATTGAAACACATTAAAAGTCAAGCAACATTGAACCGTAGACAAGCTAAATGGGTTGAATTCATTGAGACTTTCACTTATGTCATTAAACACAAGAAGGGTAAAGAAAATGTTATTGCTGATGCATTGTCTCATCGTTATACTATGCTTTCACAACTTGACTTTAAAATATTTGGTTTGGAGACCATCAAAGAGCAATATGTGCATGATGCTGAATTTAAAGATGTATTGCAGAATTGTAAGGAAGGGAGAACTTGGAACAAGTTCGTTCTTAATGATGGATTTGTGTTTCGTGCTAACAAGCTATGAATTCCAGCTAGCTCTGTTCGTCTTTTGTTGTTGCAGGAGGCGCATGGAGGAGGATTAATGGGACACTTTGGCGTCAAGAAGACGGAGGATATACTTGCTACACATTTCTTTTGGCCAAAGATGAGACGGGATGTTGAGCATTTTGTTGCTCGCTGCAGTACATGTCAAAAAGCTAAGTCACGACGCAATCCTCATGGTTTATATATGCCTTTGCCTGTACCTAGTGTTCTTTGGGAGGATATATCTATGGACTTTGTTTTAGGTTTACCTCGAACAAAGAAGGGGAGGGATAGCATATTTGTTGTCGTGGATAGGTTCTCGAAAATGGCACACTTTATACCATGTCATAAAAGCGATGATGTTGTTAATGTTGCTGATTTGTTCTTTCGTGAAATTATTCGCTTGCATGGTGTGCCAAATACTATTGTTTCAGATTGTGATACTAAATTTCTTAGCCACTTTTGGAGATGTTTATGGGCTAAGTTGGGGACTAAACTGCTTTTTAGTACTACTTGTCACCCCCAAATTGATGGACAAACTAAAGTAGTCAATAGAACATTGTCTACTATGCTTAGGGCTGTTTTGAAGAATAATAAGAAAATGTGGGAAAAATGCTTGACTCATATTGAATTTTCTTATAATCGTTCATTGCATTCTACTACTAAGATGTGCCCTTTTGAAATTGTGTATGGTTTCCTACCTCGTGCGCCTATTGATTTGTTGCCTCTTCCATCTTCGAAGAAGGTTAATTTTGATGCTAAAGAACGTGCTGAATTGATTTTAAAAATGCATGAGCTAACTAAGGAAAACATTGAGCGTATGAATGCTAAATGTAAACTTGCTGGAGATATGGGTAGAAAACATGTTGTGTTTGCACCTGGAGATCTTGTTTGGTTACATTTGCGTAAGGATAGATTTCCTAATTTGCGCAAATCAAAGCTAATGCCACGTGATGATGGTCCTTTTAAGGTGTTAGAGAAAATAAATGATAAAGCATATAAAATTGAGCTGCCTGCAGATTTTGGGGTTAGTCCCACTTTTAACGTTGCAGATTTGAAGCCTTATTTGGGTGAGGAAGATGAGCTTTAGTCGAGGACGACTTCATTTCAAGAAGGGGAGGATGATGAGGACATCAATACCATTGTTAAACTCACAGCCCCTGTTGTTATACATACTGGACCAATTACTAGAGCTCGCGCACGCCAATTGAATTATCATGTACTTTCATTTCTTGGTAATGATTCTAATGTTCGTAAGAATATGATGCTGCCTAAATTGGATACATTTGTTTTGCTTACAAATGAAGTGCCTTGCTTGGACAAGAAAGATGTACCTTGGAGCAAGTTCAAGCATGGAGATGACGGCATGCGCAAGGGGAACGAGAACGGAGTTACAAGTGATGATTCCAGGACTTTGAAGCCACCATAATGAGTGCATGAAGCCTTGGACAAAATATACAAGATTCCACTTCATAACTTTTGTCCAGAGCCTATTCTAGGTGCCGCGTCACCTTATTATTGGGCCAGGCCCATGTATTTTCGAAGTACTTAAGTATAGGCTGTTTTTAGATTCCGTATGTGTGGGGAAACAAGAGTTAGGGTTGGTTTCGGACCCCTCCACCAAGGGCCACGAAATTCCCCCTCTCTCCTCCATATATACAGCCCTTAGGGCATCGTTTAGACTTTGGGTTTTGTTTAGATTAAAGTTCGCCATAATGCAACTTCGCGTGCTTCGTTTGTGTTCAACGACCAGACAAAGGCGTCAAAGAACCCCACCTTGATCAATAAAGGTTTCATCTTTTATTCGCAATATCCAGATTGCAATCTCAGTTTCTTGCTTGTTCTTTGTTTTCCTGCAGGAAACAGACCTTCGTGGTCAGGTTGATCGTGCCCCGGCGTGGTCAATAACCTCTAGGAGTTGGTTTAGCGATTGCTAAGGCGCGACGTCCTCGCACGTTCATAGTCGGATCGTGAAAGTTGACTTCCTCCAAAACGATAGCCACCATCTCATTCAAATACGGGACACCTTTGCCTCTATCAACTTTGGCTCTTATTACACATGAAGAACACGGTGGAGATGATTCTGATCATGAGACGGAATACATGGCTGCTGAAGATGCTGACAGGTATGAATGTCTAGTTGCTCAACGTGTTTCCAGTGTGCAGGTTACACAAGCTGAGAAAAATTAGAGGCATAATTTGTTCCATACAAAGGGAGTTGTGAAGGAACGTTCTGTTCGCGTCATCATAGATGGAGGGAGCTGCAACAACTTGGCTAGCATGGAGATGGTGGAGAAGCTCTCTCTCACCACACGACCACATCCACATCCTTACTACATCCAATGGTTCAACAACAGCGGCAAGGTTAAGGTAACACGTACTGTTCGTGTGCATTTTTGTATCTCGACATATGCCGATTATGTAGGCTGTGATTTGGTACCCATGCAAGCATGTTCCTTATTACTTGGTAGACCATGGCAATTTGATAAAAATTCTGTACACCATGGTCGAAATAATTAGTATACTCTTGTTCATAAGGATAGCCATATTACTTTGCTTCCTATGACTCTCGATTCCGTTTTGAAAGATGATATTAATAGAGCTAATAAAGAAAAACAGGAGAAAAATAAGAGTGAAAATCAGATTGTGGCAAAAGAATTTGAGCAACAAATGAAGCCTAATAATAAACCGTTTAGTGTTGCTTCTGAAATTAAATTGAAAAGTGCATGTTTACTTGCCACCAAATCTGATATTGAAGATCTAGATTTTAGCAAATCTGTTTCCTATGCTTTTTTGTGCAAAGAGGCATTATTTTCATTCGAGGACGTGCCTTCCTCTTTGCCTCCTCCTATCACTAACATTTTGCAGGAGTTCGCTGACGTCTTTCCACAAGACGTTCCACGGGGATTACCACCTATTCGAGGGATTGAGCATCAAATTGACTTAATTCCCGGTGCATCGTTACCCAACTGTGCACCATACCATACCAATCCAGAGGAGACAAAGGAGATTATGCATCAAGTACAAGAACTGCTCGACAAAGGTTATATACGCGAATCCCTTAGTCCTTATGCTGTTCCTATCATTTTAGTGCCGAAAAAGGATGGTACGTCGCGTATGTGCGTTGATTGTAGAGGCATTAATAATCTTACTATTCGTTATCGTCATCCTATTCCTAGGCTAGATGATATGCTCGATGAATTGAGTGGCTCTACAATATTCTCCAAAGTTGATTTACGTAGTGGATACCATCAAATTTGTAAGAAATTGGGAGATGAATGGAAAACAACATTTAAAACTAAGTTTGGATTATATGAGTGGTTAGTCATGCCTTTTGGGTTAACTAATGCACCTAGTACTTTCATGCGGTTAATGAACAAAGTTTTACGTGCTTTCATTGGACGATTTGTGGTAGTTTACTTGGATGACATATTGATTTATAGCAAATCTTTGGAGGAACATTTGGTACATTTACGTGTTGTTTTTATTGCTCTACGTGATGCACGTTTGTTTGGTAACCTTGGAAAGTGCACCTTTTGCACCGACCAAGTATCTTTTCTTCGCTATGTTGTTACTCCACAGGGAATTGAAGTTCATAAAGCCAAGATTGAAGCTATCGAGAGTTGGCCGCAGCCCAAAACGGTCACACAAGTGAGGAGTTTCCTTGGCCTCACAGATTTCTATAGGCATTTTGTGAGAGATTTCAGCACCATTGCTGCACCTCTCAACGAGCTTACAAAGAAGGATGTGCCTTTTGTTTGGGGTACCGCACAGGAAGAAGCCTTCACGGTATTGAAAGTTAAGTTAACACATGCTCCTTTACTCCAACTTCCTGATTTTAATAAGACTTTTGAGCTTGAATGTGATGCTAGTGGAATTGGATTAGGAGGTGTGTTATTACAAGATGGCAAACCTGTTGCATACTTTTCTGAAAAATTGAGTGGGCCTAGTCTGAACTATTTTACTTATGAATTATGATAAAGAATTATATGCTCTTGTTCGGACCTTAGAAACATGGCAACATTATTTATGGCCCAAGGAATTTTTTATACATTCTGATCATGAATCATTGAAACACATTAAAAGTCAAGCAAAACTGAACCGTAGTCATGCTAAATGGGTTAAATTCATTGAGACTTTCCCTTATGTCATTAAACACAAGAAGGGTAAAGAAAATGTTATTGCTGATGCATTGTCTTGTCGTTATACTATGCTTTCACAACTTGACTTTAAAATATTTGGTTTGGAGGACCATCAAAGATCAATATGTGCATGATGCTGAATTTAAAGATGTATTGCAGAATTGTAAGGAAGGGAGAACTTGGAATGAGTTCGTTCTTAACGATGGATTTGTGTTTCGTGCTAACAAGCTATGCATTCCAGCTGGCTCCGTTCGTCTTTTGTTGTTGCAGGAGGCACATGGAGGAGGAATAATGGGACACTTTGGTGTCAAGAAGACGGAGGATATATGAGGGAGTCCTAGATTAGGGGGTCTCCGGACAGCCGGACTATCTCCATTGGCGGGGCTGTTAGACTATGAAGATACAAGATTGAAGACTTCGTCTCGTGTCCAGATGGGACTCTACTTGGTGTGGAACGAAAGCTAGGCAATACGGATATGGATATCTTCTCCTTTGTAACCGACCTTGTGTAACCCTAACCCTCTTCGGTGTCTATATAAACCGAAGGGTTTTAGTCTGTAGGACAACAACCATAACATACAATCATACCATAGGCTAGCTTCTAGGGTTTAGCCTCTCTGATCTCGTGGTAGATCTACTCTTGTACTACCCATATTATCAATATTAATCAAGCAGGACGTAGGGTTTTACCTCCATCAAGAGGGCCCGAACCTGGGTAAAACATCGTGTCCCATGCCTCCTGTTACCATCCGGCCTAAACGCACAGTTCGGGACCCCCTACCCCAGATCCGCCGGTTTTGACACCGACATTGGTGCTTTCATTGAGAGTTCCTCTGTGTCGTCGCCGTTAGGCTTGATTGCTCATACTATCATCGATAGCGATGCGGTCCAGGGTGAGACTTTTCTCCCCGGACAGATCTTTGTATTCGGCGGCTTTGCACTGTGGGCTAATTTGCTTGGCCATTTGGAGCAGATTGAAAGCTACGCCCCTGGCCATCAGGTCATATTTGGAAGTTTGAACTACACGGCCGACATCCGCGGAGACTTGATCTTCGACGGATTCAAGCCGCAGCCGAGCGCGCCGCGCTGTCACGATGGGTATGACCTAGCTCTGCCACCGAATAGTACCCCAGAGGCTACGCCCGCATCAGATCTGACCCTTAGCTCGGAGCCAACTGTGCCAGTCAAGGACGGGTGGTTGGACACCGCCTCAGGGGCTGCAGTCTCAACGGCGATCGAGCCGAACACCAACCTAAACCTCTGCGCAGCCCGTAACTCCAAGGAGCCGGACTCTTTTCCGGACTCCGAACCATCCGCGCCCTTGCCAATCGAATCCGATTGGGCGCCGATCATGGAATTCACCGCCGCGGATATCTTTCTACACTCGCCCCTTGGCGACATTCTGAATTCACTAAGGTCTCTTTCTTTGTCAGGAGAGCCCTGGCCGGATTATGGCTAGCAGGATTGGGATGCAGACGACAAAGAAATTTGACGTCCACCCACCACCCACTTGGTTGCCACTGTCGATGATTTAACCGACATGCTCGACTTTGACTCTGAAAACATCGACGGTATGGATGATGATGCAGGAGACGAACATGAACCAGCGCCTATAGGGCACTAGAAAGCCAGCCCATCATATGACGTATACATGGTGGACACACCAAAAGACGACGACGAGGAATGGAAGGATGCACCGAAGGCTTGTCCCCTCGAGAAGCAGTCAAAGCGACGGCGTAAGCGCCACCCCAAATCCTGCCTTGGTAGAAACAACGATCATACAGACCCAGCGCTAGAGCAGGGCGAGGCATTGCCGGACCACGACAACACGGAGAATCAAACTGAACAAACCAATTCTGTCAAAGATAATTGTCCGGACGACATAACACCGGACAGACACCTGGAGCAGCAGAATGCCCGTCAAAAGGCTTGTTGCCACCGCGAGGAGTCTGAAAAAGCAGAAGCAAAGACTCAAGGCTGCGCAGGACACACTCCAAATCAGATGGAGTAAAGTACTCAACACAGCAGCGAAGTACGGCGGCAATCGCCCCACCAAGAGCTACCCAAAGAGGAAGTTGCTACCTGAATTCGATGAGGAGGCCGTAGACCCCCCACAACCAAAAATTAAAACAGCCATCTGGCTGGATAGACGACCTCACAGCCAACATAAAGCGGCGAGCAATGCCACACATAAGACAATACGCGGTCTACGCGAGGGCTCGCATCAAAAGGACGGCGAAACCAGATCCATCTATGGACCACGCAAGCGTGCTCTAGCATACGATGCAACACAACAAACATCCGAACAACGTGGTACACCCAGATACAGGGGTGCCGCACACCCCCTATGTTTCACCGATGAGGTGCTGGACCATGAATTTCCAGAGGGATTCAAACCTGTAAATAGAGAGGCATACGATGGAACAACAGACCCTCGGGTCTGGATTGAGGACTATATCCTCCATATCCATATGGCTCGGGAGATGATCTCCACGCCATAAAGTATTTACCCCTCAAACTCAAAGGGCCAGCTCGGCACTGGCTTAAAAGCCTCCCCGAATACTCCATTGGAAGCTGGGAAGAGCTCGAAGACGCTTTTCGGGCAAATTTTCAGGGACTTGTGTCCGACCTCCGGACGTGGACGATTTGAGTCATATAACTCAACAGCCCGGAGAGTCAGCCCGAAAACTTTGGAACAGATTTCTTACTAAAAAGAATCAAATTGTCGACTGTCCGGACGCCGAAGCCTTGGCAGCTTTTAAGCATAGCGTCCATGACGAATGGCTTGACAGACACCTCGGCCAAGAAAAGCAGAGAACAATGGCAGGATTAACAAGCCTCATGACCCGCTTCTGCATGGGTGAGGACAGCTGGCTAGCCAGATGCAGCACCAGCGACCCCAGTACATCTGAAGTTAGAGATGGAAACGGGAAATCACGGCGCAACAGCAATAACAAACGCCGGAATAAAGAAGACAACACGAAGAGCACGACAGTAAACGCCGGATTCAAAAGCTCTCGGCCAGGTCAGCAAAAGCCGCCCTCTAAAGGCGCCAGAGACGAACTGTCCAGCTTAAACAAAATTCTGGACAAAATATGTCAGATCCATAGCACCCCCGGTAAACCCGCTAATCATACCCACAGAGAATGTTGGGTCTTCAAGCAGTCCGGCAAGCTCAACGCCGTACAGAAGGGGGAAGATACACCAAGCGAAGACAAGGATGAGCCTCTCAAGCAAGACACTAGGGAACAAAAGAAATTTCCACCAGAAGTCAAAATAGTAAACGTGTTACACGTGATCAAGGGGAGAAACAAAATGGCACTCCCAGAAAATTATGCCCAAGGGCCTATCACCGCGGAGTCCTGCCACTGGTCGTCTCAACCGATCACTTTCGACCATCGTGATTACTCAGCAAGTATCTGGCATGCAGGATGGGCTGCCCTGGTCTTAGACCCAATAATTGATGGGTACCACTTCACACGAGTCCTGATGGACGGTGGCAGCAGTTTAAACCTGATATACCAGGACACAATCTGCGAAATGGGGATAGACCCAACAAAAATTTACCAAAGCAATACTACCTTTAAAGGAGTAACGCCAGGCCCAGGGGCTCATTGCACGGGCTCCCTGCTACTAAAGGTTATATTCGGCTTCCCCGATAACTTCCGTAGTGAACATTTAACCTTCCACATCGCTTTGTTCCAAAGTGGCTATCAAGCACTACTCGGACGCAAAGCTTTCATTCGCTTTAATGCAATACCGCACTACGCTTCCCTCACACTCAAGATGCCCGGCCCACATGGCATCATTACAGTGAACGGAAGTATTAAGCGATCTTTGCATGCCAAAGAGAGTGCGGCTGCCTTGGCAGCCACACACTAAAAACGGCCCGACCAACTAAAGCATTTATCAGGTCGTCAAGACCTCGGACACGGTTAGACGAGTCCGGTGCAGCTATATGTAATTCATACCGGATCAATGGCCACACCCCTATTACAAATACAAGGGGCTCAACGCGCGCAGACAAGTGGCAATTTTTACACATCTCGAATTATACATGGTTTCTTTAAAAACTATCTTTTTGCACGACAACTTTTTCACCTAAGTTCCTCTCTTTTACAGATGATCATCGTGCTACACCTGTCCAGGATATGGCACAACGGAGATACAGGCGCAGACGTGCAGCAGGGACCCGCTCCAAGGATTCTTTTTAGATTAAGACCCTGCGTAAACCTTTTTTACTGTCTCTTGTTGATACACATCCACCGAATTCTCTGCACAATTGAGAAGGATGCTGACGTCTTGGCATGTGGCCACGTCAGAATAATGCACGTACCTGGACACAAGGGGCTTCTTACAAAGGGCACTATTTAGGCCCGGTTTATACCATAAAGACTGAATACCTTAGGGAGTATTCGGCGTCGCGAGTTTGGCATTATATGCATCAGCTCCAAATCATTGTCCTTCGTCAGATGTTGGGTTTGCCCGGCTCCTGTGTTTTGGTGACTTATGTTCCGCTTTACCGGCTAAGGCAGCACCAGGAGAACTACTGCGATTGTGCCCTGGTTCACCCGGACGAGCACCTCAGTAGAGAAAGCCGAAAACTGACTGTCATGATATAGCGTGAGACTGGTCAACCACTCGATGAACTATAGGGATGTTAGAATTCCTCCTCCTTAACAAAGTGTCGTTTCCCGGTCAGGCATGTATGCACCCCGAGATCGGGAGAGTGCGGAGCCACCAGGGGCTATCTAGTAGCCCCATTGTCAAACTCCTATGGCTAAGTGAAAGTGTTAAAGCATTATAGTCTGGTTGCCTTGTTCGCTACGCTATCACCTCCTTAATAGGACCAAGACATTGAGTAATGTGTGAACACCGGTTTTTTCGAGCACCTCCGCATTATATGTGTGGGGGCTGAAGCCGACGACTGCAATCTTTCAGGTTATACACATGTATACATAAACGGCCGCACAGGAGGCATCATATTACTTTTGGGCAAAAGTATAAACACAACCTTATAAAATTTCATAAAAACATTGTGTCTACAATGGGAATACATGTCACTCAAACATAATATTCTTCGACCACTGGGCCTCTATCAAACGAGCACCCTCGAGAACATCCTCGAAATAGTGCTCGACAGCCACTCGGCCTATGGCCGAACCCTGCGCCGCAACAACGGTAACGTCCATCTCCGCCCAGTATGCTTCAACACGGGCAAGGGCCATCCGCGAGCCTTCTATGCATGCTGACCTCTTCATCGCATCAATGCGCGGCACCGCACCAAGGACCTGCTGCACTAAGCTGAAATAGCTGTTCGACTTTGGCTCTTCCGGCAATAACTGATCCACAACAGACCTCATGGCGAGTCCGGACAACCTATTTATTTCGGCCCATTCGGCTAGCTGGTCAGTCAATGAAAGCGGACGCTCTGGAACGTTGAATTGCGACCAGAACAGCTTGTCAACTTCACGATCTGTTTGACCCTGGAAGTACTTGGCCGCATCAGCAGCGCTCGCCGCCAAGTCCATATACACATCTGCCAAACTCCACAGCCGATCCAGAGGGGCATACCATGGATCTCCGAACTTCCTCCGCAGCATGAAGGCTTCCCAGCCGCAATATCCCCGGCTTCCCGCAGCTCCTCCTTCTTTGCTCTCATAGCAGAGCGGGTGTCTTTATCCGCCATCGTGACCTTCTCAAGGTCCGTTGCCTTCATCCAGTTTTCTTTTTCAAGGGCCTGGAAATCGTCGGCAGTGTCTTTTAATTCTACGGCCGTCTTGGCCATTTTCTCTTGGCTCTCGCAATGTGCGGGCTTCTCGGCTTTCAACTCTTCGGTCGCCTTCAAAGAAGCCGCATTGCTAATCCTCGCTTGTTCCTTGGCTCGGGCAAGTTCTGCCCGCAAGGTTTCCATGGTGGCAGCTCCATCTGCAGTCACAACATATTAAAGATACTGGCATCCTGCTACTCTTATGATGTGGCATTTACCAGATAATAACACTTAGCCTGTGCCTCATTAAGCCTCTTGTTAACAAGCTCGATGTCGGCGTCTGCCGCATCCAGTTGCCGTTTTAATTTGGCAAACTCACTAGTCCGGCTAGCCACCGGAGCTTCCACCGCCTGCACATAAAGGTAGTCCGGTTATTACTTGGGACTATGATCCTCTGTTCTCCGCCGTTCTCGACGACAAACAGAGTCTCAGGGGCTACTATCTACACAGGGCACACCTAACATGTGTGGTACTATCACGTACCTCAAAGCCTGTTAGTAGATTCATAAAAGCTTCATGCAATCTGCTTTTGGCGGATGAAATTCTTTCCATCACCGTACCCATCAGCATATGGTGCTCTTCTGAGATGGCCGCTCGGCCCAACAGCTCCCTCAGAACGTCTGACCGCATACCCGACGGTGCCAGACTCTTTTGTCTGTTCTCTTCGGGAGCCGGACGCTGGGGACTTCGGGGGTCTATGGGATTATCTTCTGGCCTCACCGGATCCAGAGAGGCCCTCCGTGACGACACTTCGGGGTCGCCCGCTTCTTGAGCGGAGGAGTCCGAGGGAGGCGTTTCGCTCTCCATCATCTTTGGAAGAAGATCCCCCAAAGACGAGCTCAGCTGAGAAGGGCTAAGGCCCGAACTGCAAGATATATGCGGTGGTTATTTTCTCAGAAAAAAGATAGTATGCCTTCACTATTAAAGCATTTTTTGGATCACTTATGACTCGTTGGAGGGCTGATCCCCCTGCAGACTTTGTGCGGCAAAAGCACCCCCCGAGGCAGGACCCTCTATGGGAGACTTCTTCTCCCGTTTGGAGGCATCGGCTTCCGGATCTTCGGAAGCAGTCCTTTTCCTCCCCCGGTCACCCTCCTTCATGGAGGCGCTCATTACCTCGGTGGGAACTGGCAGTGATGGGGGCCCGCGTCCGCCCGTATTATCCCCCCCTGTATCTTCCTTCGAAGATTCCGGGCAAGGTGCGAGCTCAAGCATCTTTTCCAACACCGGATTTTCCATACCCTCAGGGAGGGGGTCCAAACACCGAATCATCTTCGCCTTTGTTAGCCAGTCCTGGTCAAAGAACAAACTCTCAGAAATAACTCTGTGATGAATAAATGACAGTGTGTTCGGCTAGAGGATTTCTTACATGTTCGGCGGCGCGGTTACTGCTCAGGCCCACGTCCTCGGTAGTATCCGGACACTCTATTTGGGGTCCGAAAAATAACTTGTACATCTCCTCGTGCGTCAGGCCGAGGAAACTTTGAATGGCACGCGGTCCTTCTGGGTTGAACTCCAACAATCTAAGGGGCCAGCGTTTGCAAGGCTGGACTTGATGAACCAGCATAACTTGTATTACCGCAACCAAATTAAAATCTCCCTCGAAGAGATCTCGGATGCGGCTCTGCAGTATAGGCATGTCCTTGGCTGGACCCCAGCTCAGACCTCTGCTAATCCATGACATCAGTTGTGGTGGGGGCCCGAGCGGAAAGTGGGGGCAGCCGCCCACTTGGCACTTCTAGGAGCTGTGGCATAAAACCACTCCCGCTGCCATAATTCGGACACATCTAGAAAGGAACCGTTCGGCCATGCAGCTCCTGCCATCTTGCCTATTCATGCACCTCTGCACGCTGCAAGTCGCCCCTCGATCACCTTCGGCTTCACTTCAAAGGTCTTGAGCCACAAGCCGAAGTGAGGGGTAATGCGGACGAAGGCCTCACACACGACGATAAATGTCGAGATGCGGAGAAAGGAGTCCGGAGCTAGATCCTGGAAATCTAGCCCGTAATAGAACATCAAACCCCTGCCGAAGGGATCTAGAGTGAGGCCTAGACCTCGGAGGAAGTGGGAGACGAACACGACGTTCTCGTTGGGTTCGGGAGTAGGGACGATCTGCCCTCGGGCAGGCAGCCGATGCGAAACCTCGACGGTCAGGTATCTGGCCTCCCTCAACTTCTTAATGTCCTCTTCCATAATGGAGGAGGGCATCCATTGGCCTTGAAAGTTGGATCCGGACATGATTGAAAATCCGGAGCACCTAACCTGGGCTTTGGGTGTTAGAACTCGAGGCAAGGGAAGGGTTCGATTGAGCACAAGAGGGCAAAAAGCAAAAACCTTGTCCCTTTATAAAGAGGGTGAATATCAAGCGTCCTCTCCGTAGCCGTTTAGGACTTGCCTATAATCTAGGAGTCCTAGACACGGTTGGGTTACCCACGCCCGTATTGATGAGAATCCCGTAATAAGGGGACACGATCTCTGCTTTGACAAGACGTGTCGAAAAACTGCCTCGCGTTATGTGCGGGGCTGGTTAAAAGAAACGGTTCGAATAATCACTGGGCCATGACGTAACGTCGTGCTGCCAAGACAAGCCAGCAAATTAGATCTGCAAAAATATTATTCTCTCTACGGTGGAATGTGGAACTTATTTTGCAGGGTCGAACACTATCCTCGTATTCAAATTCTTTTGTGATGTATTTGGAGAAGGAACCCGCCTTGCAATGCCGAAGACAATACTGTGCGCCGAACTCATCGTCATTGAAGCCTGGTTTAGGGGCTACTGAGGGAGTCCTGAATTAGAGGGTCTCCGGACAGCCGGACTATCTCCATTGGCCGGACAGTTAGACTATGAAGATACAAGATTGAAGACTTCGTCTCGTGTCCGGACGGGACTCTACTTGGCGTGGAAGGCAAGCTTGGCAATACGGATATGGATATCTCCTCCTTTGTAACCGACCTTGTGTAACCCTAACCCTCTCCGGTGTCTATATAAACCGAAGGGTTTTAGTCCATAGGACAACAACCATAACATACAATCATACCATAGGCTAGCTTCTAGGGTTTAGCCTCTCTGATCTGGTGGTAGATCTACTCTTGTACTACCCATATTATCAATATTAATCAAGCAGGACGTAGGGTTTTTGTAACATCCCAAATTTTCAATTTGGAATGTTATACATTAGATCATCATGCATATCATATTTTATTTTGCAGTTTGGTTGATCCTAGAAATTCTACGCAACTCAATGACCCACGGAGAGAGTTGGGGGTTTCGTTATTTTCATATTTGAGTTCTCTCAAATTTTGAGAATAGGATCATTTGATTTTATTTATTTTATCATCAATTATTTCTATTACAAAAATATGAGAGAGGGAATAAAATGACTTTCCCAAAATAAAGAAATATTGAGGATTTAATAAAAAATCAAATAAGATTTTATTTCGGAGTTTTTCGGTGTTTTATTTGAATTTAGGAAAAATGTGCGTTTTTCAAAATTGCATTTAGGGCCCAAATAAATGTTCACCTTGTGCGGCTTGATTTTAGAAGCCCGTGAAAATTTATTTCGGAATTTTTGGAGTCTGTTTAGTATTTCTTTTTATTTTTCTTCCGAGCGGAATAAAAAACACGAACCGACTTCGGCCAATACCCGAGCGGTACACCGCCCGGGGGCAGCCTTTAAATAGCGCCGCCCCGCCTCGATCCGCGCGTGCCGCCGACGATCCTGCCGCCCGAGGTTCGTCATGCCTCGTTTTCCGTGCCGAAAAAAAGGAGAGAAAAAAAATTCGGCGTTCGTCGTTTTCCTTTTTCTCGGATTAAATCCGCGATTTTTCTGAGCGCGATTCCTGATCCGATTTTCGTTTTAGTTTAACATTTCGCTTGTTTATTGGAATCAGGCGATTCAAGCGCCTAGGGATTCGTGTCGAAACCCTCTATCCGTTTAACCAACTTAAACAAAAGTTTGCTACTGTAAAATTTGCCCTAGATCCAGATTACTAGAATGAAGTTGTTTTCTTTCGCCGTTTGACTTTCGTTGCTTCGTTCGATTTGATTCTTTTTGCCAACCGGAGTTCTTAAGTTGAACCTTCTAGTTAGATCTGTTATTTGAGTTTTACCTGTGCATTAGATGAGTACTTACTGTATGCTTGTTTGTTTGTCTGCGATAGAATACCCGGAGTGCGCCGCCTGTTACTTCGAATCGTTAGGTTTCGTGGATCATCATCAAGGCAAGTAACTCTTTGATCATACCTTTTCTACCACCCAGTTTTATTGCATTAGATCAATCCTCACACATTGCATGATTAGGATCTAATTAAATTGTGGGATGGGAAGTAGATGAGGTAGTACCTATTACCTGTTTATTATCGAACCTTTGGGAGTTACTTCTACATTTGCTTATTATGCCATGCTATGCTAGTAGACGTGGATTGGGTGAGTGATGTCCATGACAGATGTGAGATTGTTAATTAATGGTTTATCTAAGGTGGCAACTTAAACACACATCTGGGTGGATTGAGGCACCTGGGTATTCTAGGACTTGCCTGTTTTCTTTTGGACCACCACCCAGGCTCAAAGGGATCATGAGACTATTCATACTAGAAACTTCCGTGTGCAGCCACAAGCTATTATGGGCTCTAGCATAGTTGACTAAGTTGTGCGAACTCTTACAGTGGTAGACTAGCAGATGTAGGGGATGTAGGTTGTACGGTCTAACCGATCGTAAGGTGCTAGCGCTTCTGAAAGACTATGTCTTGGTCATCCGTCTTCTCAAACACCATGTAGTGCGAGAAACCAAACGGAGGCGATCGAGTCTTGTGGGGAAAAGTGCGCAAACCTCTGCAGAGTGTAATAAACTAATCATGGTTAGCCGTGTCCCCGGTTACGGACATCTTGAGTATCTAGTACTTGGATTATCATGTGAATCTCAACATGTTACTCTAAATTAATTTTGTTGGGTTTTGTTTAATGATGATGCTTAATTGGGATTGAGAATGCTGTCAACCATTCTCAATGTTTAACAACCACCATGATAGTAATTAAATTGTATTCCTTTGAAGTAGGGAAAAATTGGCTTTATGCAAAACTGTAACCATAGAGCTTTCCACTAGCCAAATATGCATATAGTATAGCTGTTTCATTCCATTACTCTCTATGTGTTACATTGCCAGCATATTCCATGTGCTGACCCATTTTCGGGCTGCAATGTTAATGTTGCAGACTTTTCAGACGATGATTAAGGAGTTTTTAGGTCGTGGTTCTATACTCAGTGATGCCGTTGGAGTTGATGGACTCACTTATCTTCCAAGCCTTCCGATGTTATCGTTATTAGATGGCCTTAAGCCATATTTATTGTAATAAGTTCTCTTTTGAGACACTCGATGTAATAAGTGTGTGATTGCTACTCTGCTATAAATCCTCCGAGTACTGTGTGGTGTTAGCATTACTGATCTAGGGATGACACCGGAGCACAGAGATCAGACTGTTTGAGGTCTGGTCGCTATAGAGATGGTATCAGAGCACACGCTGACTATAGGACACGACCACTAAGCACAAGACCTAGATCACTATTCACTCTCTTCTCTTCTGACCTCTCATCTTTTCTACTCTTTAGGATGGCGGATGCAAGGAACAATTTCACGCAACCGGATGAAGATACACCCTTTGGACGACACTTGAAGGAAGTCACTAGATACCTGAATATAGGAGTACCAAGCTTCACGGGAACCTACAACGCCACTTTACCTGAAGAAGAGCGCTAGATGATTCAAGTTCAAGTTCCAGGAAGAACGTTCATGCCAGTCACTGAGCCCATAGAGTTTTCTTTTGATGCACCAACTTGGAGTCTAGGAAAGAGCATGGCAACTCACATCGCCATGGGACACATTGGAGAAGTCTACCGCAAGGATCTCAAGGATACTATCTACCAGATTTGTGGGCGCCGAGATGAGCACTGGGAGATGATCAGCACCAGGAAGGATAGATCAATCGCAGCTTTTATCCAGGAGTTAAATCAGCACATTCGACGACAGGAGAACCAGATGTGCGCCGACATGATAGATCTGAAGAAGGCTAAGACTAAAATCAAGGAACTGGAGGAAGAACTCAAGGCTACACGTGAAGATTATGAAGAAGAAATTGAAGTATTGGTGGAGAAGAATGACGACCTGATCAAGAAGATTGGAATATTTATGGGAGGCCCTACGCCAGTAGATGAAGACGAAGAACCCCAAAAAATTAGCCCGGAAGACTACATCATCATCGACGGCACCGACTCGGAAGCAGATAGTAGCGATGATGACTTTGTTGATGAAGCTGGAGCAGATATCATGGAGTCAACGACCGTAGAATATTTCTAGTAGACCACCTCATCAGTAGTAGTAGTCCACCCTGTAAATATAGTAATCTGAGCACTTTTGCGATAGATAGATCGATTGTATGCCCTTGTTTGATTGAATGAAGTGAATTGTTTGCTTTTGCCTCATGTGCATATGGGTAGTGTTTTCTCTTTAGACCCCCTCTATTCTTATATCTCATCTTTTCTAAACCCTCAGATGCCTCCGAGACGTGACCCCAGATTTGCCTTTCCACCGGAGCTCACCCAGTTGATCCAGCAGCAGAACACATTGATGCAGTTACTATTCCAGAATCAGAATCAGGGGAACAACAACAACAACCCACCACCACCACCACCTATTGACCACTTAGCCCGTTTTCTTAGGCTGAATCCGCCGGTGTTTTCCAGTAGCACCGAGCCGATAGTAGCAGATGGTTGGCTCCGCAAGACAGCTAGGGAGTTGACCACAGCAGGATGCACAGATGCGGAGAAGGTGAAGTTTGCCGCACATCAGCTAGAAGGACCCGCAACATCATGGTGGGAGAATTTCACAGCCACTTTCCCAGTTGACACTGTCACATGGGACCAGTTTCAGCAGGCTTTTCGTATTGCACACATTTCAGCAGGAGCTATGGCCATGAAGAAGCGTGAGTTTCGCAACTTGCCCCAAGGAGGAAGGACAGTTGGCCAGTATGTGGAGGAATTTAGTAAGTTAGCACGTTATGCCCCAGATGACGTCGTTACGGATGCAGCGAAGCAGGAGAAGTTTCTGGAAGGACTGAATGATGAGCTGAGCATGCAGTTGATGGTAGAAACCTTCAACAACTACCAGGAGTTGGTAGATCGTGCTCTTATGATTGAAGGGAAGCAGCAGCAAATTGAGAATCACAAGAGGAAGTATGGACAAGGAAAGTACAATTCAGGAGCTCAGCAGAAGCCACGTTTTACCCCTAGACCGAGAGGACATTTTCAGCATACCCATGGAGGAGGTAGCACGCACAATCACAATGGCACCAAGAATGGAAATGGCAATGGAGGAAGCAACGTCCAGAACCGCACCAACCCCAGCCAAGAAGGACCTAAGCCAAGTCACTTGCTTTAAGTGTTCGAAGACAGGACATTATGCCAATGAATGTCCTGAATTACAAAATGGAAATAGCAATGGAAGTTCAGGGAAGAAGCCGAACCCTTTTAACAGGGGACAGGTGAACCACGTTAGCGTGGAGGAGGTTGAAGCTCAGCCTGATGCAGAAATAGGTAAGTTTCTGGTTAAGTCATTTACTGCACTCGTTCTTTTTGATACTGGTGCATCGCATTCATACATCTCAAGGGGATTTGTGGATAAGTATAACCTACCAACCCAAGCCCTTAGGTCACCCATGTTAGTAACCTCGCCTGGAGCAGAGTATGTGGCTAGTCTATGGTGTGATCGGTTACCATTAAGGATTGGTAACTATGTTTTTCCCTCAGACCTAATAGTATTGGAATCTCAAGGATTGGATGTGATATTAGGCATGGATTGGTTATCAAAGTATGAAGGGAATATTGAATGTGCTAGTAAGTCAATTTTGCTTACCACTCCAGAAGGGAGAAGGATCAAGTATGTATCCCGGCATGTGCCAAAGAGGACTCAAGTAAATTGCCTAACAGGAGTTGTGCAGGAGGAAGTACCAGTGGTAAGGGATTTCCCTGATGTATTTTCAGAGGAGTTACCAGGCATGCCGCCGGATAGAGATATTGAGTTTTTGATTGAGCTATTGCCAGGCATAGGGCCAATATCAAAGAGACCATATATGATGCCAGCAAAGGATTTGGTGGAAATTAAGAAGCAGATTAAGGAATTACTGGATAAGGGATATATTCGCCCAAGTTCTTCACCTTGGGGATCGCCAGTACTTCTAGTGGAGAAGAAGGATGGATCGTTAAGGATGGTTGTTGATTATCGAGGATTGAATGAAGTAACAATCAAGAACAAGTACCCACTACCTATGATCAACGATCTGTTTGATCGATTGCAAGGCGCTAAGGTATTTTCCAAGATCGATCTGCGATCAGGATACCACCAGTTGAAGATTCGAGAATAGGATATTCCGAAGATAGCTTTTACCACCAGGTATGGTCTGTATGAGTATACCGTTATGTTATTTGGTTTGACTAACGCACCTGCCTATTTTATGAACATGATGAACAAAGTGTTTATGGAGTTCTTGGATAAGTTCGTCATAGTGTTCATTGATGATATCCTGGTTTATTCGAAAAATGAAGAGGAGCATAAGGAGCATTTGCGTTTGGTACTTGGAAAGCGCAGAGAACATCAATTATATGCCAAGTTCAGCAAATGTGACTTTTGGTTGAAGGAAGTAGGATTCCTCGGACATGTTATATCTAGAGGAGGTATAGCAGTAGATCCCGCTAAAGTTGAAAATGTGACCAAGTGGGAAGCCCCAACAACAAATGGAGAGATCCGGAGTTTTCTCGGACTCGCAGGATACTACCGGAGATTTATTGAGAATTTCTCAAAGATTGCAAAGCCTACGACTGAGTTGTTGAAGAAGGATACCAAGTTCATATGGACAAAGGAGTGTGAGGCTAGTTTCCAAGAGTTGAAGAAACGCTTAGTTACCTCACCAGTATTGATTTTACCATACCAGACCAAGGATTATGAGGTGTATTGCGACGCTTCACGTCGAGGACTTGGAGCAGTGCTTATGCAGGAAGGGAGTGTTGTTTCATATGCCTCAAGACAACTGAAGCCTCATGAGTTAAATTATGCCACGCATGATTTGGAGTTAGCAGCCGTAGTGCATGCATTGAAGACATGGAGACATTTTCTCATTGGAAATCATTGTGAGGTGTACACGGATCATAATAGTTTGAAGTACATTTTCACACAGAAGGAGTTGAATCTCAGACAAAGGAGATGGTTGGAGCTTATCAAGGATTATGATATGAAATTGCATTATCACCCTAGAAAGGCTAATGTAGTAGCTGACGCATTAAGTCGCAAGAGCCATGTCAATACATTAATGATGGGAGGAATACCAAGGGAGTTAGCGAAAATCTTCGTGAACTATGTTTAGAAATAGTTCTGAGGGGCTATGTGGCAGCAATGGAGATTCAGTCAACCTTGATGGATAAAATCAGGGAAGCTCAGAAAGCTGACAAAGAGATTGCCGCTATAAAGGAGAAACTGAGCAAAGGAAAAGCTAAAGGATTTCGTGAGGATGAGAACGACACCCTATGGTTTGAAGACCATGTTTACGTGCCCAATGACCCGGAGATCAGGAAGTTGATTTTGCAAGAGGCACACGACTCACCGTATTCAATTCACCCAGGAAATACCAAGATGTATTTGGATTTGAAGGATATTTTCTGGTGGACCGGAATGAAGAAGGATATTGCGGAGTATGTAGCAGTTTGTGATGTATGCCAGAGAGTAAAGGCAGAGCATCAGAAGCCAGCATGGATTGCCAATACCCGAATGTTAGTGGGATAAGCTAGGCATGGATTTTATCACGGGATTACCCAGGACTCATTCAGGCTATGACTCGATTTGGGTTGTAGTTGATCGATTGACGAAAGTAGCTCATTTCATCCCAGTAAAGACCACTTACACCAGTGCTAAGTTGGCAAAGATATACATGACCAGGATCGTATGTCTGCATGGAGTTCCAAGGAGTATCGTATCGGATAGAGGAACCCAGTTTACCTCAAAGTTCTGGAAGCAGTTGCACAAAACTTTGGGTACCAGGCTAGAATTCAGTACAGCTTTTCATCCACAGATAGATGGACAGACTGAGAGAGTCAATCAGATTTTGGAGGCTATGCTGAGAGCTTGTGCGCTATATTACGGATCTAGTTGGGACGATAATTTGCCATATGCAGAGTTCTCTTACAACAACAGTTACCAAACCAGTTTAAAGATGGCCCCTTTTGAAGCCTTGTACGGAAGGAGGTGCAGGACACCATTGTTGTGGGACGAAGTTGGAGACCGCCAGTTGTTTGGACCTGACTTGATTAAAGAGTCTGAACAGAAGGTGAAGTTGATTCGTGATAGGCTCAAGGTAGCCCAGTCCAGACAGAAGAGTTATGCAGATTCTAAACGAAAGGAGACAGTTTACGAAGTCGGAGACAGAGCTTATCTTCGAGTATCTCCACTTCGAGGAACAAAGCGTTTTGGAGTTAAAGGGAAGTTAGCACCACGATTTGTAGGACCATATCGAGCTTTGGAGCATATGGGAGAAGTGGCCTACAAGTTGGAATTTCCCGAAGGATTGTCAGGAGTACATGATGTGTTCCACGTCTCCCAGTTGAAGAAGTGTCATGCGGAGATGGCTGACATACCGTTGAGAGACACAGTGCCATTGGAAACTATTCAGTTGGATAACGATTTGACCTACGAGGAGAAACCAGTTAAGATTCTCGAGTTTGCCAGCCGAGTTACTCGCAGCAAAGTTATTAAGTTTTGCAAAGTTCAGTGGAGCCACCACACGGAGGATGAAGCCACCTGGGAACGAGAGGAAGATTTGCTCAAAGACCACCCTCACCTATTTTCTAGCCAACCCGAATCTCGAGGGCGAGATTCATCTTAAGGGGGGTAGGTTTGTAACATCCCAAATTTTCAATTTGGAATGTTATACATTAGATCATCATGCATATCATATTTTATTTTGCATTTTGGTTGATCCTAGAAATTCTACGCAACTCAATGACCCACGGTGAGAGTTGGGGATTTCGTTATTTTCATATTTGAGTTCTCTCAAATTTTGAGAATAGGATCATTTGATTTTATTTATTTTATCATCAATTATTTCTATTACAAAAATATGAGAGAGGGAATAAAATGACTTTCCCAAAATAAAGAAATATTGAGGATTTAATAAAAAATCAAATAAGATTTTATTTCGGAGTTTTTCGGTGTTTTATTTGAATTTAGGAAAAATGTGCGTTTTTCAAAATTGCATTTAGGGCCCAAATAAATGTTCACCTTGTGCGGCTTGATTTTAGAAGCCCGTGAAAATTTATTTCGGAATTTTTGGAGTCTGTTTAGTATTTCTTTTTATTTTTCTTCCGAGCGGAATAAAAAACACGAACCGACTTCGGCCAATACCCGAGCGGTACACCGCCCGGGGGCAGCCTTTAAATAGCGCCGCCCCGCCTCGATCTGCGCGTGCCGCCGATGATCCTGCCGCCCGAGGTTCGTCATGCCTCGTTTTCCGTGCCGAAAAAAAGGAGAGAAAAAAAAATTCGGCGTTCGTCGTTTTCCTTTTTCTCGGATTAAATCCGCGATTTTTCTGAGCGCGATTCCTGATCCGATTTTCGTTTTAGTTTAACATTTCGCTTGTTTATTGGAATCAGGCGATTCAAGCGCCTAGGGATTCGTGTCGAAACCCTCTATCCGTTTAACCAACTTAAACAAAATTTTGCTACTGTAAAATTTGCCCTAGATCCAGATTACTAGAATGAAGTTGTTTTCTTTCGCCGTTTGACTTTCGTTGCTTCGTTCGATTTGATTCTTTTTGCCAACCGGAGTTCTTAAGTTGAACCTTCTGGTTAGATCTCTTATTTGAGTTTTACCTATGCATTAGATGAGTACTTATTGTATGCTTGTTTGTTTGTCTGCGATAGAATACCCAGAGTGCGCCGTCTGTTACTTCGAATCATTAGGTTTCGTGGATCATCAGCAAGGCAAGTAACACTTTGATCATACCTTTTCTACTACCCAGTTTTATTGCATTAGATCAATCCTCACACATTGCATGATTAGGATCTAATTAAATTGCGGGATGGGAAGTAGATGAGGTAGTACCTATTACCTGTTTATTATCAAACCTTTGGGAGGTACTTCTACGTTTGCTTATTATGCCATGCTATGCTAGTAGATGTGGATTGGGTGAGTGATATCCATGACAGATGTGAGATTGTTAATTAATGGTTTATCTAAGGTGGCAACTTAAACACACATCTGGGTGGATCGAGGCACCTGGGTATTCCAGGACTTGCCTGTTTTCTTTTGGACCGCCACCCAGGCTCAAAGGGATCATGAGACTATTCATACTAGAAACTTCCGTGTGCAGCCACAAGCTATTATGGGCTCTAGCATAGTTTACTAGGTTGTGCGAACTCTTACAGTGGTAGACTAGCAGATGTAGGGGATGTAGGTGGTACGGTCTACCCGATCGTAAGGTGCTAGCGCTTCTGAAAGACTAGGTCTCGGTCATCCGTCTTCTCAAACACCATGTAGTGCGAGAAACCAAACGGAGGCGATCGAGTATTGTGGGGAAAAGTGCGCAAACCTCTGCAGAGTGTAATATACTAATCATGGTTAGGCGTGTCCCTGGTTATGGACATCTTGAGTATCTAGTACTTGGATTTTCATGTGAATCTCAACATGTTACTCTAAATTAATTTTGTTGGGTTATGTTTAATGATGATGCTTAATTGGGATTGAGAATGCTGTCAACCATTCCCAATGTTTAACAACCACCATGATAGTAATTAAATTTTATTCCTTTGAAGTAGGGAAAAATTGGCTTTACGCAAAACTGTAACCATATAGCTTTCCACCAGCCAAATATGCATATAGTATAGCTGTTTCATTCCATTACTCTATATGTGTAACATTGCCAGCATATTCCATGTGCTGACCCGTTTTCGGGCTGCAACGTTAATGTTGCAGACTTTTCAGACGACGATTAAGGAGTTTTTAGGTCGTGGTTCTATACTCAGTGATGCTGTTGGAGTTGATGGACTCACTTATCTTCCAAGCCTTCCGCTGTTATCGTTATTAGATGGCCTTAAGCCATATTTATTGTAATAAGTTCTCTTTTGAGACACTCGATGTAATAAGTGTGTGATTGCTACTCTGCTATAAATCCTATGAGTACTGTGTGGTGTCAGCATTACTGATCCAGGGATGACACCGGAGCACAGAGATCAGACTGTTTGAGGTCTGGTCGCTACAGTTTTACCTCCATCAAGAGGGCCCGAACCTGGGTAAAACATCGTGTCCCCTGCCTCCTGTTACCATCCGGCCTAGACGCACAGTTCGGGACCCCCAACCCGAGATCCGCCAGTTTTGACACCGACAATATACTTGCTACACATTTCTTTTCGCCAAAGATGAGACGGGATGTTGAGCGTTTTGTTGCTCGCTGCACTACATGTCAAAAAGCTAAGTCACGACTCAATCCTTATGGTTTATATATGCCTTTGCATGTACCTAGTGTTCCTTGGGAGGATATATCTATGGACTTTGTTTTAGGTTTACCTCGAACAAAGAAGGGGAGGGATAGCATATTTATTGTCGTGGATAGATTTTCAAAAGTGGCACACTTTACACCATGTCGTAAAAGGGATGATGCTGTTAATTTTGTTGATTTGTTCTTTCGTGAAATTATTCGCTTGCATGGTGTGCCAAATACTATTGTTGCTGATCATGATACTAAATTTCTTAGCCCCTTTTGGAGATGTTTATGGGCTAAGTTGGGGACTAAACTGCTTTTTGGTACTACTTATCACCCCCAAACTGATGGACAAACTGAAGTAGTCAATAGAACATTGTCAACTATGCTTAGGGCTGTTTTGAAGAATAATAAGAAAATGTGGAAAAAATGCTTTCCTCGTATTGAATTTGCTTATAATCGTTCATTGCATTCTACTACTAAGATGTGCCCTTTTGAAATTGTGTATGGTTTCCTACCTCGTGCACCTATTGATTTGTTGCCTCTTCCATCTTTGGAGAAGGTTAATTTTGATGCTAAAGAACGTGCTGAATTGATTTTAAAAATGCATGAGTTAACTAAGTAAAACATTGAGCATATGAATGCTAAATACAAACTTACTAGAGATAAGGGTAGAAAACATGTTGTGTTTGCACCTGGAGATCTTGTTTGGTTACATTTGCGTAAGGATAGATTTACTAATTTGCACAAATCAAAGCTAATGCCACGTGCTGATGGTCCTTTTAAGGTGTTAGAGAAAATAAATGATAATGCACATAAACTTGAGCTACCTACATATTTTAGGGTTAGTCCCAGTTTTAACATTGCAGATTTGAAGCCTTATTTGGGTGAGGAAGATGAGCTTATGTCGAGGACGACTTCATTTCAAGAAGGGGGGGATGATGAGGACGTCAATACCATTGTTACACCCACAGCCCCTGCTGCTATACATACTGGACCAATTACTAGAGGTCGCGCACGCCAATTGAATTATCAGGTACTTTCATTTCTTGGTAACGATTCTAATGTTCATGAGAATATGATGTTGCCTAAATTGGATACATTTGTTTTACTTACAGATGAAGGGCCTAGCTTGGACAAGAAAGATGAACCTTGAAGCAAGTTCAAGCATGGAGATGATGGCATGTGCAAGGGGATCAAGAACGGAGTTACAAGTGATGATTTCAGGACTTTGAAGCCACCATAAGGAGTGCATGAAGCCTTGGACGAAATATACAAGTTTCCACTTCATAAACTTCATCCAGAGGCTATTTTAGGTGCTGCGTCACCTTATTATTGGGCCAGGCCCATGTATTTTCGAAATACTTAAGTGTAGGCTGTTTTTAGAGTCCGTGTGTGTGGGGAAACAAGAGTTAGGGTTGGTTTCGGACCCCTCCAGCAAGGGCCACGAAATTCCCCCTCTCTCCTCCATATATACAGCCCTTAGGGCATCATTTAGACTTTCGGTTTTGTTTAGATTAAAGTTCGCCATAGCTGCAACTTTGCGTACTTCGTTTGTGTTCAACGACCAGAGCAAGGCGTCACAGAACCCCACCTTGATCAATAAAGTTTTCATCTTATATTCACAATATCCAGATTGCAATCTCAGTTTCTTGCTTGTTCTTTGTTTGCTCGCAGGAAACAGACCCTCGTGGTCAGGTTGATCGTGCTCCAGCGTGGTCAATAACCCCTCGGAAGTTGGTTTAGCAATTGCTAAGGCGCGACGTCTCGCACGTTCATAGTCGGATCATCAAGGTCGACTCCATCAGAAAACGATAGCCATCATCTCATCAAAACATCGGGACACCTTCGCCTCTATCAGAAATTTAGTATCACGATCTGAAACAAAAGTATTTGGCACACCATGCAAGTGAATAATTTCACAAAAGAACAAATCAGCAACATTTACATCATCATCACTTTTATGACATGGTATAAAGTGTGCCATTTTCGAGAACCTATCGACAACAAAAAGTATGCTATCCCTCCCCTTCTTTGTTCAAGGTAAACCGAAAACAAAGTCCATAGATATATCCTCCCAAGTAACACTAGGTACAGGCAAAGGCATATATAAACCATGAGGATTGAGTCGTGACTTAGCTTTTTGACATGTAGTGCAGCGAGCATGATGCGGAGCATCCCAAGATCATCCCCATGGACGCACCTACACCTCCAATGACACCACTTGGACCAATGACACAAGCCCGAGCCAAAGCTATCGAAGATAAGGTGAACTCACTCCTATCCGAACTTCCATTTTCTATGCATGAGACATGGCTACTACCTAAGTCCGAGGTGTTGTGCATGATTAGGTGCCAAGAGGGTCCTCCTGAAGATGTGCATGAAGATGTACAAGTCCCCAAGTCCACGGAAGAGGAGAACCAACGGAAGGAGCCAAGAGCATCTCCCAGGCCCCGGACATCCGGCCAAGGCCCCGGACGTCCGACCCCTGGAGTGTCTTCCACTACAGCAGCCTAGACGCAGAAGGCTACATGCCCCGGACATCCGGCCCCGGCAGCCCGGACATCCGGCCCTCCCGAGACCCCGGACATCCGGCCACCGGCTCGGAAATCCGGCCCCTCCGAACCCGAGAGCAACAAATGCCACCGCTCTAGCCCGGACATCCGCCCCCCCAGCCTAGACATCCAGCGTCGCCTGAAAGCCCGAACATCCGGCCCGACCAGCCCGGACATCCGGCCTCCCCTGTCTGCGCATAATGAAGGGCCGAGGCCCGTGTATCCCTTCTCCCCCTAGACTATATATACTCCATCCCGTACAACTTTCTAGGGTTAGCAAAGGATTAGCTCATATTTTGTGTGAGAGCTTTGCTCATCCACTTGGTTACCTTCCACTCAGAGATTCGAGCCTCAAGCGGAGAAGATCGCCCAAGCGGATTCAAGACCCCTCTTTAGGGAAGAACATCAAGACCTCCTCACGGAGAAGAACCGGTTACCCTTTTGTATCGTCCCTAGTTGTCCGTGGATCGTGTATCTTCTCTTATGTATTCGAGGATCTAGCACATGTGTGACTTGATCTTGTTAGTTTGAGTGTTCCTCTTGTGTTTCCCCTTGTGATTTCCCTCGTTTCCCTCTTTGTGTTCCTCGTGTTCTTCGCGGGATCCCCTCCTTTCGTGAAAGATCGGGCGATTAGGGTTCTACCCTACATCATCTTGGTATCTAGAGCCACGTTGATCACGATTTCGGAGCCTCCCCATTGTGTTTCTAGCCTAATTTTGTTGTTTTCGTCCTAATCCAAAAATCCCCACCAAAAATAGCCCCAATTTTTTTTGTGATTTGTTGGTGTGTTGAGATTTTGTTGGTTTGGATCCGTGGATTTGCTTTGTTTTGAGTGGATCTAGCTTCCCATCCTTTTTCCCCCAATTTCCATCCTCAAATTCCTCCGAATTTCGCCCGGATTTAACCTCTCCACGCGGTGTTCATCCTGCTCGTCCCCAGATCCAGAGCTCGGACATCCAGCCCGTCAAGCCCGTACATCCGGCCATCCACCCGGACATCCGACTCCTGGCAGCAAAATCTCCATCCACCGCCTCGTTTTCCGCCCAATTTCCACCAAATTTTGTTCCGGTGCCCACCATATACAATATACACTTCCGCATACCTGCACCATTTCCGCATAACCCAACCATTTTTGGACCGTTTCGCTCTCCGACACAATTTCTACTTCGAGGTTTGGGAATTTGAGTTGCGGTACCGTATCCTTTTGTGTTTCAGCTACCTAGGTACGGTTCGACATCGACATCACCACCGCTCATCTTCGCCACGGACGTGTCCTACATCATCACCGCCGTCCTACATCGTCATCAACAACGACCACCTTGACTACATCTTGGTATTCATGCCACCATTTTGACACCATACCGGAAGCAAGACCGGTAACCTCATCTTGGTATTGCACATATCACTCTTGCCATTACATTGATAGCCATCATAGCCTTACTCATTTGCGTCGCTTACCCATTGAGACTAGCCATTGAGTATTGCCGGCAACGAGACTTGTGCACATTAGTGATCATACTTCCCATAGCATAGATACATCATTGTTGCATATATTGGTATCATCTCTTGTGTCACAAAGTTGTCATCGCATACTCATTTTCTATCTTGGTTCGTCAAGCATTGCATGAGAAAAGAGCTCAAACATCAAAGAGCCAAACAAGCTTTTAAGCAAAGAGAAAAGATAAGCAAAGAGCTTTTAAGCAAGAACCACAGCATCTTACAACATTAAGATTATCATACTCGATCATCTTGGATCATATCATAGCAACACCTTGCATAGAACATATTTGGGATAGAAGTCATTGCATTTTTGCTAAGTAGGTTGTGCACGAGTTCTTGTATTCGCCTATTGTGCAATCGTGCTAGCGTCTCTCTAGTGTTGTGCAACAAGAGCATTTTTGTAGATACCACATTTTGGCTCACCCTTGTTTGCACAACCCCACTTATCTTTTTGCGTGTGTGTTTCCGTGTACCTTATATGCTTGGTCTACTTGTTAAATTGCATCTTGCGAATCTTTTCCAACATTATTGAAGCTCACTTACAATTGCATCAAATTTTTGTGCCACCATCCTAACCAAGCTCCACCAAAAGCTTTTACTTGTGTAGGTGTGAGAAACTGACAAGAGCTAGTACCAATTGTGCTATTTCCTTGTCCTACATTGGAGTGATCCTCGATCCACTTTCAACTTCGGTCAAGGTACATTTGGTACTCGTTCTTCTCTTTCTACCACTCACATTTGTCTTGGAATGATGGATAGTCCAAGTACTTCTACCAACCCACTCTTCATGGAGCAAGACGACGACATGAACTCCTTCGTCACCAAGAGTCACCTCTTTGGTGCACAATGTGCTTTGCATCAAGAGCAACAAGCTATGAGTGAACGCATTGACAACCTTGCCGCCGACTTGCGACTTTCCGAGCAGCGTACAAGGGACTACTTCGACCACAAGCTCGACGATCACAAGTAAGAGAATGACGCAAGGATGGACGAAATTCATGCTTTGTTGCTCAACCGCTCGTCTTCCACTTCAAGAAGGAGCCGTTCAAGCCGCCACTCCGACTTCACCCTCTCCGGCTCAAGTACACCGACATCGGATAATCTTCGCCGTGCCGCGCGCACTGATCGTCAAGCAAGCCTCAATCCGCTACGCGACACCAACTCTCAAGAATGCCGACAACGTCAAACTCAAGTGGCCTTTGCGCTAGCCCGAGAACGGCAACGACAACGCCAACATGAAGAGGAAGAGCGAGCGCGTCTACACCAAAATGCTCAAGATACCGAGGCACTACGTCAAGAACAACAACTCCGTGACGCTCAAGCACTTGCGGTGCAACAAGCTCTAAGTGATTCGAGTTGAGCCATAGTTGACCGAAGCCGACAAGCCCGTGAACAAGAGGAAGCACTTCGCGAAGAAATTCAAGAACGAAGATTTCAAGATCGCATGCATCGTCAAGTTCCTCATCGAGCTCGACAAGCTCCTCCACAAGCTCGCGAAGAAAAACAAGTCAATCAAGAGCATGAAGACAATGGAGATCCTCCACGACAAGAACAACATGAAAATAACTACCCTCCACGCCAAGAGCACCACGAGTTGCACAATCATCAACAACATGGGCGTCATCATCCCCGACCCCAACATAATGAAGAGGAACGTTATGGCAAACTCAAGTTCACCATGCCCAAGTTCAACGGAAGCAACGATCCCGAAGAGTACCTTTCATGGGCATTGAAGGTTGACAAGATCTTCCGTTTGCACAATTATGAAGAAGAGAGGAAGATCGCGATGGCATCCCTTGAGTTCCAAGACTATGTCCTCATTTGGTGGGAACAAATCATAGAGTGCCGAGAGGCAAGAGGTGAACCATCCATCACTACTTGGGCACAAATGAAGGATGTCATGAGAGCATGCTTCTTACCTACCTACTACAACCGCGACCTCTTCAAGAAACTCCAACAACTCAAGCAAGGAACAAAGAGTGTTGAAGAATACTACAAGGAGATGGAGATTGCAATGATAAGAGCCAATGTCACGGAAGATGATGAGCAAACAATGGCACGTTTCTTGAATGGACCCAATCATCCTATCAAGAAGATCGCTGACTTCCAACCATACTCAAATCTCATTGAGCTAGTGCACCAAGCTACCAAAGCGGAACGCCAAGTGCAAGATGATTTCAAGTATGCCAAGTTCTCATCCAAGTCCTACGGCTTCTCTAACAACCAAGCTTCAACGACTCCAACACCGGCTACAAGACCTTCTACTTCCAACATCGACAAGTCGACTTCCAAGAAAGCTTCGTCAACTACAAGTCATCCTCCTACGAGAAACTTCAAGCCAAGAGTTTCATCATCATCAACCCCAACCGATGAGACCGTCAAGACGAGTTCCTTCAAGTGTTTCACTTGCGGAGGCCGAGGACACAAGTCCTATGAGTGCACCAACAAGCGAACCATCGTCTTCAACGACGATGGCACATATGTGTAACATCCCAAATTTGCAATTTGGAATGTTATACACTAGATCATCATGCATATCATACTTTCTTGCATTTTGGTTGATCCTAGAAATTTCACGCAACTCAAGGACCCTCGGAGAGAGTTGGAGATTTCATTATTTCCATATTTTAGAGTTTTCTCAAATTTGAAAAGAGGATCATTTGAATTATTTATTTCATCTTCAAACATTTTTCCGATATCAAAAATATAAGAGAGGGAATAATATGACTTTCCCAAAATTGAGGAAAAATGAAGATTTAATAAATAGATCAAATTTTGTTTTGCCGGAGTTTTATTCGCATTTTATTTGGATAGGGAAAAATGCGTGTTTTCGAAAATTGCATTTTAGGTCCGGAGTAAAGTTCATTTTGTTCGGCTCATTTTTAGGAGTCGGGGAAAATTTACTTTAGAAATTTTGGAGCTCGTTTAGATTTTATTTTCTGTGTTTTTCTGCGCGCGAAACCGTTTAAAAAAAAACTCCCGCCAGGCCAGCCGGGCCAAAGGCCCAGCCAGCCGGCCACCGCCAGCCTCCCGTGCGCCGTGCGCTAGCGCAGGAGCCAGCCAGGCCGCCACCTCTTGCTCTAGCCGAATCCTTTTAGGATTCCAGGCTAGCCCTTTTTCCTTTGTTTTGTTTTCCTATTCCTATTCCTAGTCTATTTCTTGTCCCCTACCCCAAGTTTTCTCCTCCCCTCCCCAATATAAATACCCCAACACACCCCCTCTAAACCCATCAAATCAAACCCCAAGCCCTACACCACACCCCACGCCGCACCCTACACCGCCGCCGCGCCACCCCACACCCGCGCCGCCGCCGCACCTTGCCCACGCCGCCGCCGCACCTTGCCCACGCCGCCGCCCCACCTTGCCCGCGCCGCCGCCGCCCTACGCCACGCCGCCGAAGCCCCTCGCTGGAGACCTGGCCGGAGGTTGCCCCGCGTCTCTTTTCCTCGGATCGTTTTCTTCTAATCGTTCCGATTCTTTTCTTCTCTTCCGATTCGTTTTCTTTCCGGTTCTTCTCTAAACCGTTCCGGTTTGTAGATCAGTTTCTCGTTCGGTTTTCTTCTCCGAAACCCTAGATCGGATTCGTTTTCTTTTCCGATTTAGTTGCCTTTGGACCGTTCGCCGAACCGTTCGTCCTAACGAACGTGATCACCGGATTCTTCTAGGTTAACGAACGTCCGTTCGTTCAACCGTTCCTCTTTTCTTACTGTCAGATTTATTCCGCGATCGCGATCTCAGATCCGATCTTTGTTCTAGTTTATATTCTCGCTCGTTTATCGGAATCAAATGATTCAAGCGCCTGGAGTTTCGTTTTGAAACCGCCGTTCCGTCTAATCAACTTAAACACGTTTTTGCCCCGGTAAAATTTGACCTAGTTTCAACTTGCTAGAACCGAGTTGTTTTCTTCCGCTGTTTGTTTTTCCGTTTCTTTGTTCGGTTCATTCTTTTGTTCGAGTTTTACCTGTGCATTTGTTGAGTTCTTATTGTGTGCTTATTGTTTGTCTGTGATAGATTACCTGGATTGCGCCGCTTGTTACTTCGAAACCCTATGACTCGCGGATCATCAGCAAGGCAAGTAACACTTTGATCATACCTTTCTACAACCCATGTTTTATTGCATTAGATCAATCCTCTCACATTGCATGATTAGGATCTAATTAAATTGTGGGATGGGAAGTAGATGAGGTAGTACCTATTACCTGTTTATTATGAAAACTTTGGGAGTTACTTCTACGTTTGCTTATTATGCCATGCTATGCTAGTAGACGTGGATTGGGTGAGTGATATCCATGACAGATGTGAGTTGATAATTTTAATGGTTTATCTAAGGTGGCAACTTAAACACACATCTGGGTGGATTGAGGCACCTGATGTCTATCAGGACTTGCCTGTTTTTATTTTGGACCGCCACCCAGGCTCAAAGGGATCATAAGATCTTTCATGATAGAAACTTCCGTGTGCGGCCACATGCTACTATGGGCTCTGGCATAGTTGACTAAGTTTGCGAACTCTTACGGGGTGGACTAGCAGATGTAGGGGTTTTAGGTGGTACGGTCTACCCCACAAGTAAGGTGCTAGTGCTTCTGAAAGACTGTGTCTCGGTCATCCATTTCTCAAACACCATGTCGTGCGAGAAATCCAACGGAGGCGATCGAGTCTTGTGGGGAGATGTGCGCAAACCTCTGCAGAGTGTATAAACTAATCATGATTAGCCGGTCCCCGGTTATGGACAACTTGAGTATCTAGTACTTGAATATCGTGTGAATCTCATCATGTTACTTCTAATAAATGTTGTTGGGTTTTAATTATTTTTAATTGGGATTGAGAATTCTGTCAACCATTATCAATGTTTAACAACCACCATGATAGTTAATAAAATTATTCCTTTGCAGTAGGGAAAAACTGGCTTTACGCAAAATTGTAACCATAGAGCTTTCCACCAGCCATATATGCATATAGTATAGCTGTTTCATTCCATTACTATCTATGTGTTACTTTGCCAGCATATTCCATGTGCTGACCCGTGTTCGGGCTGCAACGTTAATGTTGCAGACTTTTCAGACGACGATTGAGGTGTTTTAGGTCGTGGCCCTATACTCAGTGATGCCATTGGAGTTGATGGACCCATTTATCTTCCGAGTCTTCCGCTGTTATCGTTATTAGATGGCCTTAAGCCATTTTTATTGTAATAAGTTCTCTTTGAGACATCGATGTAATAAGTGTGTGATTGCCACTCTGCTATAAATCCTTCGCTGTACTGTGTGGTGTCAGCATTACTGATCCAGGGATGACACCGGAGCACGGTAGACTTGATCCATTCAGGCCGGGTCGCCACAGAGAATGGTATCAGAGCACACGCTGACTGTAGGACACGACCACTAAGTTAAAGCCATAGATCACCATTCTCTTCTCATTTTCTAACTCCTCATCTTTTCTACTCTTTTAGGATGACGAACATGAAGATTAAGTACGCCCAACCGGATGAAGGCACACCTTTTGGATTGCACTTGAACGAAGTCACCAAGTACCTGAACATTGGATTACCAAGCTTCACGGGAACCTTCAACGCCACTCTGCCTGAAGAGGAGCGCTGGATGATTCAAGCTCACGTTTCGGGAAGAACATTCGCGCCAATCACGAAGCCTATAGATAGTGTTTTCAATGCACCAACCTGGAGTCTGGGAAAGAGCATGGCAGCTCATATCACCATAGGACGCATTGGAGAAGTTTACCAAGAAGACCTCAAGGACACTATCTACCAGATTTGCGGACGCCGAGATGAACAATGGGAGTTAGTCAGCACCAAGAAGGATAGATCCATTGCATGTTTCATCCAGGAGTTAAACCAGCACATTCGCCACCACGAGAACCAGATGTGCAATGATATGATAGAGTTGAAGAATGCGAAGGCAAGGATCATCGAGCTAGAAGGAGAACTGAAGTCTACACGCAAGGACTACATGGACGAGATCGTAGCTCTAGCAAGGCACAATGGCAATCTTAAGCAGGAGATTGAAGAACTCAAGAGGAAGTTAGCATCCCAGGAGGACAACGAGTACGTCGCATGTCTGGACAACTACATCATCATCGACGACACCGATTCGAATCCAAGTGAACCCGACTTTGACGACGAAGCTGGAGCAGATATCATGGAGTCTTCCACCGGTTCAAATTTCTAGATGACCACCAGATAGTAGTAGTATTCCCCCATGTAAACATTAGTTCAAGCACTTTTGCGATAGTTTTTGACCGTTTGTAAGCCCTTGTTTGATTGAATGAAGTGATTTTGTGTGCATTTGCTCATGTGCATTTGGGTAGTGTTTTCCCTTTAGACCCCCTCTATTCTTAATTCTCGTCTTTTCTAAAACCCTCATATGCCTCCGAGACGTGACAATGGATTTCCACCGGAGCTCACTCAGTTGATCCAGCAGCAGAATCAATTGATGCAGATGTTAGTCCAGAACCAGCAGAACAACAACAACAACAACCCACCACCACCACCACCTGTTGACCACTTAGCCCGTTTCCTTAGGCTGAATCCGCCGGTGTTTTCTAGTAGCACCGAGCCAATAGTAGCAGACGATTGGCTCCGCAAGATAGGAAGGGAGTTGACCACTGCAGGATGCACGGATGGTGAGAAAGTGAAGTTTGCCGCTCACCAGCTTGACGGATCCGCGGTAGCATGGTGGGAGAATTTCACAGCCACTTACCCAGTTGACACTGTCACATGGGATCAGTTTCAGCAAGCTTTCCGCACTGCCCATGTTTCAGCAGGAGCTATGGCCATAAAGAAGTGTGAGTTTCGCAACTTACGCCAAGGAGGAAGGACCGTGGGCTAGTACGTTGACGACTTCAGCAAGTTAGCACGTTATGCCCCAGATGACGTTGCTATGGATGCAGCTAAGCAGGAGAAGTTTCTGCAAGGGCTGAATGATGAACTAAGCATGAAGTTGATGGTAGCAAGTTTCAACAACTACCAGGAGTTGGTAGATCGCGCCATCATGATTGAAGGGAAGCTACAGCAGATTGAGAATCGTAAGAGGAAGTATGGACATGGGAAGTATAACTCTGGAGCCCCGCAGAAGCCCCATTTTGCCCCTAAACCGGGATTTCAGTTTCAGCACACCCATGGAGGAGGTAGCTCGCACAACCATAGTGGCCACAAGAATGGTAATGGGAATGGAGGAAGCAACGGTCAGAACCGGACCACCCCATCGACCCCAACCAAGAGAGATCTGAGTCAAGTCACCTGTTTCAAGTGTTCGAAGCCAGGGCATTATGCAAATGAATGTCCCGAAGGCCAGAATGGAAATGGCAATGGAAGCTCTGGGAAAAAGTCGAACCCTTTCAATAGGGGACAGGTGAACCACATTAATGTGGAGGACGTTGAAGATCAGCCCGATGCAGTAATCGGTAAGTTTTTGGTTAGTCATTTACTGCACTTGTTCTTTTTGACACTGATGCATCGCATTCATACATATCAAGGGGATTTGTGGATAAATATAACCTGCCAACCCAAGCCCTTAGGTCACCCATGTTAGTAAGCTCACCAGGAGCGGAGTTTATGGCTAGACGATGGTGTGATCGGTACCATTAAGGATTGGTAACTATGTTTTTCCCTCAGACCTAATAGTATTGTAATCTCAAGGATTGGATGTGATATTAGGCATGGATTGGTTATCAAAGTATGAAAGGAATATTGAGTGTGCTAGTAAGTCAATTTTGCTTACCACACCAGAAGGAAGAAGGATCAAGTATGTATCCCGGCATGTGCCAAATAGGACACAAGTAAACTGCCTAACAGGAGTTGTGCAAGAGGAAGTACCAGTGGTAAAGGATTTTCCTGATGTATTTCCTGAGGAATTGCCAGGCATGCCACTGGATAGAGACATCGAGTTTTTGATTGAGTTGTTGCCAGGTACAGGCCCAATATCGAAGCGACCGTACCGGATGCCAGCAAAGGATTTGGTGGAAATTAAGAATCAGATTAATGAGTTATTGGATAAAGGTTACATTCGCCCAAGTTCTTCGCCTTGGGGATCACCCGTACTTCTAGTGGAAAAGAAGGATGGATCATTAAGGATGGTTGTAGATTATCGGGGATTGAATGAAGTAACCATCAAGAACAAGTACCCACTGCCAATGATCAACGATCTGTTTGACCGGTTGCAAGGAGCTAAAGTGTTTTCCAAGATCGATTTGCGATCAGGGTACCATCAATTGAAAATTCGAGAGCAGGACATACCTAAGACAGCATTCACCACGAGATATGGACTGTATGAGTATACCGTTATGTCATTTGGATTGACTAACGCACCTGCCTATTTTATGAACCTGATGAACAAAGTGTTTATGGAGTTTTTGGATAAGTTCGTCGTAGTGTTCATTGATGACATCCTGGTTTATTCAAAGAATGAAGAGGAGCATAAGGAACATTTGCGTTTGGTTTTGGAGAAACTAAGGGAACATCAGTTATACGCCAAATTCAGCAAATGTGAGTTTTGGTTGAAGGAAGTTGGATTCCTCGGACACGTTATATCCGGAGAAGCTATAGCAGTTGACCCCACAAGGGTTGAGACTGTAACCGAATGGGAAGCACCAACAACAGTTGGAGAGATCCGGAGTTTTCTTGGACTCGCAGGATACTACCGGAGATTCATTGAGAATTTCTCAAAGATTGCAAAGCCTATGACTGAATTGTTGAAGAAGGATACTAGGTTTAAATGGACTGAGGAGTGTGAGGCTAGTTTCCAGGAGTTGAAGAAACGCTTGGTTACCTCACCAGTATTGATTTTTCCAGATCAGACCAAGGATTATGAGGTGTATTGCGACGCTTCATGTCGAGGACTTGGAGCAGTGCTTATGCAGGAAGGGAGAGTTGTTTCGTATGCTTCACGGCAACTGAAGCCTCATGAGTTGAATTATGCCACGCATGATTTGGAGTTAGCAGCCGTAGTGCATGCATTGAAAACGTGGAGACATTTCCTCATTGGAAATCATTGTGAGGTGTACACGGATCACAAGAGTTTGAAGTACATTTTCACTCAGAAGGAGTTGAACCTCAGACAAAGGAGATGGTTGGAGCTCATCAAGGATTATGACATGAGATTGCATTACCATCCCGGAAAAGCTAATGTAGTACCTGACGCATTGAGCCGTAAGAGCCATGTCAATACTCAAATGACAGGGAAAATACCCAAGGAGTTAGCAGAAAACCTTCGTGAACTAAGTTTAGAAATAGTTCCTAGAGGCTATGTGGCAGCATTGGAGATTCAGTCCACATTGATGGATAAAATCAGAGAAGCTCAGAAATCTGACAAGGAAATTGCTGCTATAACGGAAAAACTAAGCAAAGGAAAAGCAAAGGGATTTCGTGAGGATGAGCACGATACCTTATGGTTTGAGGACCGTGTTTATGTGCCCAATGACCCGGAGATCAGGAAGTTGATTTTGCAAGAGGCACATGATTCACCGTATTCGATTCACCCAGGGAATACCAAGATGTATTTGGATTTGAAGGAAACATTCTGGTGGACCGGAATGAAGAAGGATATTGCAACATATGTAGCAGTTTGTGACGTATGTCAGAGAGTAAAGGCAGAGCATCAGAAGCCAGCAGGATTGTTACAACCATTGCCGATACCTGAATGGAAGTGGGATAAGATAGGCATGGATTTTATCACAAGACTACCCTGGACGAAAGCCGGATATGACTCGATATGGGTAGTAGTTGATCGTTTGACGAAGGTAGCACATTTTATTCCAGTTAAGACCACTTACACCAGTGCTAAGTTGGCAAAGATATACATGACTAGGATCATTTGTTTGCATGGAGTTCCGAGGAGTATCGTATCAGACAGAGGAACCCAATTTACCTCAAAGTTTTGGAATCAGTTGCATGAAACTTTAGGAACCAGACTAGAGTTCAACACAGCTTTTCATCTGCAGATAGATGGATAGACCGAGAGAGTCAATCAGATTTTGGAGGATATGCTGAGAGCTTGTGCACTAGATTATGGATCTAGTTGGGACGATAACTTGCCGTATGCAGAGTTTTCTTATAACAACTGTTACCAAACCAGTTTGAAGATGGCACCTTTCGAAGCTTTATATGGAAGGAGGTGCAGGACACCGTTGTCATGGGACGAAGTTGGAGACCGTCAGTTCTTTGGACCAGATTTGATTAAGGAGTCTGAACGGAAAGTTAAGTTGATTCGCGATAGGCTCAAGGTAGCCCAGTCCAGGCAGAAGAGCTATGCAGACTCTAAACGCAAGGAGACAGTTTACGAAACCAGAGACAGAGTTTATCTCCGAGTATCCCCACTTCGAGGAGTTAAGCGCTTTGGAGTTAAGGGAAAGTTAGCACCGCATTTCGTTGGACCATATAAGATCTTGCAACGTATGGGAGAAGTCGCCTATAAGTTGGAATTACCAGAGGGACTGTCAGGAGTTCATGATGTATTCCATGTTTCTCAGCTGAAGAAATGTCACACCGAGATGGCGGAGGTACCGCTAAGAGATACCGTGCCGCTTGAAGCGATTCAGTTAAAGGATGACCTAACATATGAGGAGAAGCCAGTCAAGATTCTCGAGTATGCCAACAGAGTTACTCGTAGCAAGGTTATCAAGTTTTGCAAAGTTCAGTGGAACCACCTGGGAGAGAGAAGAAGAATTTCTCAAGGACCACCCTCACCTATTTTCTAGCCAACCCGAATCTCGAGGGCGAGATTCATCTTAAGGGGGGGTAGGTTTGTAACATCCCAAATTTGCAATTTGGAATGTTATACACTAGATCATCATGCATATCATATTTTCTTGCATTTTGGTTGATCCTAGAAATTTCACGCAACTCAAGGACCCTCGGAGAGAGTTGGAGATTTCGTTATTTCCATATTTGAGGGTTTTCTCAAATTTGAAAAGAGGATCATTTGAATTATTTATTTCATCTTCAAACAATTTTCCGATATCAAAAATATAAGAGAGGGAATAATATGACTTTCCCAAAATTGAGAAAAAATGAAGATTTAATAAATAGATCAAATTTTGTTTTGCCGGAGTTTTATTTGCATTTTATTTGGATAGGGAAAAATGCGTGTTTTCGAAAATTGCATTTTAGGTCCGGAGTAAAGTTCATTTTGTTCGGCTCATTTTTAGGAGTCGGGGAAAATTTACTTTAGAAATTTTGGAGCTCGTTTAGATTTTCTTTTCTATGTTTTTCTGCGCGCGAAACCGTTTAAAAAAAACTCCCGCCAGGCCAGCCGGGCCAAAGGCCCAGCCGGCCGGCCACCGCCAGCCTCCCGTGCGTCGTGCGCTAGCGCAGGAGCCAGCCAGGCCACCGCCTCTTGCTCTAGCCGAATCCTTTTAGGATTCTAGGCTAGCCCTTTTTCCTTTGTTTCGTTTTCCTATTCCTATTCCTAGTCTATTTCTTGTCCCCTACCCCAAGTTTTCTCCTTCCCTCCCCAATATAAATACCCCAACACCCCCCCTCTAAACCCATCAAATCAAACCCCAAGCCCTACACCACACCACACCCCGCGCCCTACACCGCCGCCGCGCCACCCCACACCCGCGCCACCGCCGCACCTTGCCCACGCCGCCGCCGCACCTTGCCCACGCTACCGCCGCACCTTGCCCGCGCCGCCGCCGCCCTACGCCACGCCGCCGGAGCCCCTCGCCGGAGACCTCACCAGAGGTTGCCCCGTGTCTCTTTTCCTCGGATCGTTTTCTTCTAATCGTTCCGATTCTTTTCTTCTCTTCCGATTCATTTTCTTTCCGATTCTTCTCCAAACCGTTCCGGTTTTCTAGATCGGTTTTTCGTTCGGTTTTCTTCTCCGAAACCCTAGATCGGATTCGTTTTCTTTTCCGATTTAGTTGCCTTTGGACCATTCGCCGGACCGTTCGTCCTAACGAACGTGATCACCGGATTCTTCTAGGTTAACGAACGTCCGTTCGTTCAACCGTTCCTCTTTTCTTACTGTCGGATTTATTCCGCGATCGCGATCTCAGATCTGATCTTCGTTCTAGTTTATCTTCTCGCTCGTTTATCGGAATCAGGTGATTCAAGCGCCTGGAGTTTCGTTTCGAAACTGCCGTTCCGTCTAATCAACTTAAACACGTTTTTGCCCCGGTAAAATTTGCCCTAGTTTCAACTTGCTAGAACCGAGTTGTTTTCTTCCGCCGTTTGTTTTTCCGTTTCTTTGTTCGGTTCGTTCTTTTGTTCGAGTTTTACCTATGCATTAGTTGAGTTCTTATTGTGTGCTTGTTGTTTGTCTGCGATAGATTACCCGGATTGCGCCGCTTGTTACTTCGAAACCCTAGGACTCGCGGATCATCAGCAAGGCAAGTAACACTTTGATCATACCTTTCTACAACCCATGTTTTATTGCATTAGATCAATCCTCTCACATTGCATGATTAGGATCTAATTAAATTGTGGGATGGGAAGTAGATGAGGCAGTACCTATTACCTGTTTATTATGAAACCTTTGGGAGTTACTTCTACGTTTGCTTATTATGCCATGCTATGCTAGTAGACGTGGATTGGGTGAGTGATATCCATGACAGATGTGAGTTGATAATTTTAATGGTTTATCTAAGGTGGCAACTTAAACACAAATCTGGGTGGATTGAGGCACCTGATGTCTATCAGGACTAGCCTGTTTTTATTTTGGACTGCCACCCAGGCTCAAAGGGATCATAAGATCTTTCATGCTAGAAACTTCCGTGTGCAGCCACATGCTACTATGGGCTCTGGCATAGTTGACTAAGTTGTGCGAACTCTTACGGGGTGGACTAGCAGATGTAGGGGTTGTAGGTGGTACGGTCTACCCCACAAGTAAGGTGCTAGTGCTTCTGAAAGACTGTGTCTCGGTCATCCGTTTCTCAAACACCATGTAGTGCGAGAAATCCAACGGAGGCGATCGAGTCTTGTGGGGAAAAGTGCGCAAACCTCTGCAGAGTGTATAAACTAATCATGATTAGCCGTGTCCCCGGTTATGGATAACTTGAGTATCTAGTACTTGAATATCGTGTGAATCTCATCATGTTACTTCTAATAAATGTTGTTGGGTTTTAATTATTTTTAATTGGGATTGAGAATGCTGTCAACCATTCTCAATGTTTAACAACCACCATGATAGTTAATAAAATTATTCCTTTGCAGTAGGGAAAAACTGGCTTTATGCAAAATTGTAACCATAGAGCTTTCCACCAGCCATATATGCATATAGTATACCTATTTCATTCCATTACTCTCTATGTGTTACTTTGCCAGCATATTCCATGTGCTGACCCGTGTTCGGGCTGCAACGTTAATGTTGCAGACTTTTCAGACGACGATTGAGGTGTTTTAGGTCGTGGCCCTATACTCAGTGATGCCGTTGGAGTTGATGGACCCATTTATCTTCCGAGTCTTCCGCTGTTATCGTTATTAGATGGCCTTAAGCCATTTTTATTGTAATAAGTTCTCTTTGAGACATCGATGTAATAAGTGTGTGATTGCCACTCTGCTATAAATCCTTCGCTGTACTGTGTGGTGTCAGCATTACTGATCCAGGGATGACACCGGAGCACGGTAGACTTGATCCATTCGGGTCGGGTCGCCACAATATGACTCCATGAGCGAAGGCAAAATGGAAGCCCTCGAGCAAGTCGCCATGCACCGCCAAGTGAACAATGAAGAAGAACAAGTCTTTTGTGATGAAGACTCAAGTCCCGCACTTGTTGTCTCCAAAGTCTTGACTCTCCAACATCACCAAGAAGAAGACCAACGATGCCACATATTCCACACCAATGCCGGCATCAATGGACGATCCGTCAATGTCATCATCGATGGAGGAAGTTGTCATAATCTCGCAAGTGAAGAACTTTGCTCCAAGCTCCAATTGCCCAAGACAAAGCATCCACATCCATACAAAGTGCAATGGCTTAGTGACTCCGGCACCATCCAAGTCGAGCATCGAGTACAAGTCTCCTTCAAAATCAGCGCCTACGAAGACACCTTGGAGTGCGACGTCGTTCGTATGACCGTTTGTCATCTTCTCCTTGGACGGCCATGGCAATTCGATAGAGGAGTCGTACACAACGGCCGAACAAACCACTACATCTTCAAGATGAAGGGCAAGGAGTACGTTCTCCGTCCAATGTCGCCAAGTCAAGTGATCGCCGACAAGCAAGCCACCCATCATGGAGACCATAGTGAGAGAGCGAGCCACCAAAAAGAGAGTGAGCCCCAGAAGCCAACATTGAGTGCCTCCACGATGAGCAAAAACAAAAACCTAGTTCTATTTGCCACCAAACGTGAGATAAGAGAAGTGTGTGAGAACCCATCTAGTGTCCTACACTACGTCCTCGTGTGCAAGGACAATGCACCACAAACTAACACTTCTCACACTCTTCCTCTAGTGTTGTCTTCTCTTTTGTAGGAATTTCAAGATGTTTTCCCCGATGTGCTACCTCTGGGTCTACCTCCTCTATGAGGCATTGAGCACCGAATCGACCTCATCCCCAGAGCACCTCTTCCGAGCAAAGCTCCATACCGTGTCAACCCCGATGAAACAAAAGAAATACAAAGGCAAGTAAAGCATCTCATAGACCATGGACATGTGCATGAAAGTTTGAGCCCTTGTGTCATTCCGGTCATTCTTGTGCCAAAACATGATGGTAGTTTTCGCATGTGCTCTGATTGTTGACCTATGAATGCTATCACCGTTCGCTATAAGTATCCCATTCCATGCCTAGATGATATGCTTGATGAGCTTAGCGGTGCCACTATATTTTCCAAAATTGATCTTAAGAGTGGTTACTATCAAATCCGCATACAAGAGGGTGATGAATGGAAAACCGCCTTCAAAACCAAGTCTGGTTTGTATGAGTGGTTAGTCATGCCTATGGGTCTTTCGGAAGCACCGGGCACTTTTATGCGCCTTATGAATCATGTCTTTCGCCCTTACATTGGTATATTTGTTGTGGTCTACTTTGATGAAATTCTTGTTCTTAGCAAATCTATCAAAGATCATGTCACCCATGTCCGCACCGTTTTGCAAACTCGTAGAAAAGAGCGCCTCTATGCTAATATGGAGAAATGCCTTTTTGGTGTTGATAAGCTCGTTTTCTTGGGTTTTGTTGTTTCTTCTAAGGGTGTTCATGTCGATGAGTCCAAAATCAATGCTATTAAGACTTGGCCGCAACCAACCAACTTGCATCAAGTGCATATTTCTCTTGGCCTTGCGGGTTTCTATCATCACTTTGTGAAGGATTTTAGCACCATTGCTTCGCCTTTGCATGCTTTGAGCAAAAAGAATGCGCCTTTTGTTTGGGGACCATCCCAAGATACCGCATTCAATGAGCTTAAGAATTTGCTTACTCATGCTCTCGTGCTTGCTTTACCCAACTTCGACAAACCTTTTGAAATTCATTGCGATGCTAGTGGTAATGGCATAGGAGGTGTGTGAACGCAAGAGAAGCGCCCCATAGCTTACTTTAGTGAGAAACTTTCCGGAGCGCAACTCAATTATCCCATCTATGACAAAGAGCTATATGCTTTAGTCCGTGTTTTGCATGAATGGGAACATTACCTTCGTCCCCATGAGTTTATCATTCATATCGATCATGAGACTCTCAAGTATCTTAAGGGACAAACAAAGTTGAACAAGCGTCATGCTAAATGGAGTGAATTTATTGAGTCTTTTCCTTATGCATCAAGTCATCAAGGGTAAAGAAAACATAGTAGCGGATGCTCTTTCCCGCATATGCATGCTTGTCAGACAACTTGAGTTAGATGTCATTGGCTTTGAGCATATCAAAGACTTGTATGAGAATGATGCAACTTTTGCTACTCCTTATGCCAAGTGTTTGTCGAATACATCTTGGGAACGCTATTACATTAAAGACGGATATCTTATGAGAGCTAACAAACTTTGCATTCCCGAGTCCTCTCTTTGTTTGTTGCTTTTGCAGGGATCTCATGGAGGAGGCTTAATGGGACACTTCGGGCGCGACAAGACATTCGCCACGCTCTCGAAGAACTACTTTTGGCCAAAGATGTTTCCGGACGTCAATCGTTTCACCAACCGATGTTCTACATGTCACAAAGCTAAGTCCAAAGCTCAATCTCATGGTCTCTATATGCCTTTACCAATTCCATACCAACCATGGGAAGACATTAGCATGGACTTTGTACTTGGTTTGCCTAGAACTCGAAATGGGAAAGATTCCATATTTTTCGTTGTGGACCGTTTCTCAAAAATGGCACATTTTTTTCCTTGCCACAAGATAGACAATGCTTCACATGTTGATAATCTCTTTTGTAGGGAAATTTTGCGTCTCCATGGTGTGCCAAAGACCATCGTCTCGGACCACGACGTCAAGTTCCTTAGCTACTTTTGGAAGACCCTATGCGCCAAGCTCGGAATCAAGCTATTCTTCTCCACGGTGTACCATCCTCAAACCGACGGCCAAACGGAGGTGACAAACTGCACACTCTCCACTCTACTTCGAGTACTCATCAAGAAGAACATCAAGGAGTGGGAGGAGTGTTTATGCATCGCTGAGTTTGCCTACGACCGAGCACGACATTGAACAACTGGCAAGACCCCTTTCGAGGTCGTCTACGAATTCAACCCTTTGTCACCATTGGATATTCTACCTCTACCACTCCAAGAGCGAATCAATTTGGACGCAAGTGCACGAGCGACGCATCTCAAGAAGGTGCATGAAGATACAAGAAACACTATTGAGCGCCAAGTACAAGCCTTGCCACCAAGCTCAACGTCAACAAGCACCCTATGATATTCAATATTGGAGACCTCGTGTGGCAACACCTTCGCAAGGACCGCTTTCCCCAAGAACACAAGTCCAAACTTCGACCACGCGCAGATGGACCATTCAAGGTGCTTGCACGCTACAACAACAACGCTTACAAGATCGACATCCCTCGTGACAAGTACTCCGTGAGCGACATCTTCAACATCAAAGATCTCTCGCCCTACCATGGTGATGAGGATTTCGATTCGAGGACGGATCTTCCCCAAGGGAGGGGAGATGATGTGGAGCATCCCAAGATCATCCCCATGGACGTACCTACACCTCCAACGACACACTTGGACCATTGACACGAGCCTGAGACAAAGCTATCAAAAATAAGGTGAACTCACTCCTCTCCGAACTTCCACTTTCTATGCATGAGACATGGCTACTACCTAAGTCCGAGGTGTTGTGCATGATTAGGTGCCAAGAGGGTCCTCCCGAAGATGTGCATGAAGATGTACAAGTCCCCAAGTCCACGGAAGAGGAGAACCAACAGAAGGAGCCAAGAGTATCTCCCAGGCCCTGGACATCCGGCCAAGGCCCCGGACGTCCGGCCCCTGGAGCGTCTTCCACTACAGCAGCCCAGACGCAGCAGGCTACAGGCTCCGGACATCCGGCCCCGGCATCCCGGACATCCGGCCCCTCCTGAGACCCCAGACATCCGGCCACCGTCCCGGAAATCCGGCCCCTCCGAACCCGAGAGCAACAAATGCCACCGCTCCAGCCCAGACATCCGGCCCCCCAGCCTGGACATCTGGCGTCGCCTGCAAGCCCGAACATCCAGCCCGACTAGCCTGGACATCCGGCCTCCCCTGTCTACGCATAGTGAAGGGCCGAGGCCCGTGTATCCCTTCTCCCCCCTAGACTATATATACTCCATCCCTTGCAACTTTCTAGGGTTAGCAAAGGATTAGCTCATATTTTGTGTGAGAGCTTTGCTCATCCACTTGGTTACCTTCCACTCGGAGATTCGAGCCTCCACCGGAGAAGATCCCCCATGCGGATTCAAGACCCCTCTTTAGGGAAGAACCTCAAGACCTCCTCACGGAGAAGAACTGGTTACCCTTTTGTATCGTTCCTAGTTGTCCGTGGATCGTGTATCTTCTCTTATGTATTCGAGGATCTAGCACATGTGTGACTTGTTCTTGTTAGTTTGAGTGTTCCTCTTGTGTTTCCCCTTGTGATTTACCTCGTTTCCCTCTTTGTGTTCCTCGTGTTCTTCGCGGGATCCGCTCCTTTCATGAAAGATCGGGCAATTAGGGTTCTACCCTACATCAGAGCAACAAAACGCTCAACATCCCGTCTCATCTTTGGCCAAAAGAAATGTGTAGCAAGTATATCCTTCGTCTTCTTGACGCCAAAGTGTCCCATTAATCCTCCTCCATGCGCCTCCAGCAACAACAAAAGACGAACGGAGCTAGCTGGAATGCATAGCTTGTTAGCACGAAACACAAACCCATCGTTAAGAACAAACTTGTTCCAAGTTCTCCCTTCCTTACAATTCTAGAATACATGTTTAAATTCAGCATCATGCACATATTGATCTTTGATGGTCTCCAAACCATTTATTTAAGTCAAATTGTGAAAGCATACTATAACGACGAGATAATGCATCAACAATAACATTTTCTTTACCCTTCTTGTGTTTAGTGACATAAGGGAAAGTCCCAATGAATTCAACCCATTTATCATGTCTACGGTACAGTTTTGCTTGACTTTTAGTGTGTTTCAAAGATTCATGATCAGAATGTAACATCCCAAATTTTCAATTTGGAATGTTATACATTAGATCATCATTGCATATCATATTTTATTTTTGCATTTTGGTTGATCCTAGAAAATTCTACGCAACTCAAGGACCCATGGAGAGAGTTGGGGATTTCGTTATTTTCATATTTGAGTTTTCTCAAATTTTGAGAATAGGATCATTTGATTTTATTTATTTTATCATCAATTATTTCTATTACAAAACTATGAGAGAGGGAATAAAATGACTTTCCCAAAATAGAGAAATATTGAGGATTTAATAATAAAATCAAACAAGATTTTATTTCGGAGTTTTTCGGTGTTTTATTTGAATTTAGGAAAAATGTGCGTTTTTCAAAATTGCATTTAGGCCCCAAATAAATGTTCACTTTGTCGGGCTTGATTTTAGAAGCCCGGGAAAATTTATTTCGGGATTTTTGGAGTCCGTTTAGTATGTCCTTTTATTTATTTTTCCAAGCGGAAATTTTTAAAAAAAAAAACGAACCGACCTAACGGGCCGTGTCCGACTAGGCTTTATAAGCCAAGGCCCAGCCCCCAACCCTAGCCGCCCCAGCCCCCAACCCTAGCCGCCGCCCACCCGCGCCGCCGCCGCCGCTGCCCACCGCCCTCGCCGCCGCCGCCACTGCCTGCCGCCGCCGAGGTTCGCCGCCGCGCCTCGTTTTTCATGCCTTCGGTTTTAAAAAAACCGATCGGTTTTCGTCGGTTTAATAGATTCGGTTCTTTTTAAATAGATCGTTTTTTCCGGTTTATTTATTTTAGCGAGCGTTCGTCGTTTTTCTTTTTCTCGGATTAAATCCGTGATTTTTTTGATCGCGATTCCTGATCCGATTTTCATTTTAGTTTAACTTTTCGCTCGTTTATCGGAATCAGGCGATTCAAGCGCCTAGAGTTTCGTCTCGAAACCCTCTATCCGTTTAACCAACTTAAACAAGATTTTGCTACTGTAAAAAATTTCCCTAGATCCAGATTACTAGAACGAAGTTGTTTTCTTCCGCTGTTTGACTTTCGTTGCTTCGTTCGATTTGATTCTTTTTGCCAACCGGAGTTCTTAAGTTGAACCTTCTGGTTAGATCTCTTATTTGAGTTTTACCTGTGCATTAGTTGAGTACTTATTGTATGCTTGTTTGTTTTTCTGTGATAGAGTATCCGGAGTGCGCCGCCTATTACTTCGAATCGCTAGGTTTCCCGGATCATCAGCAAGGCAAGTAACACTTTGATCATACCTTTTCTACTACCCAGTTTTACTGCATTAGATCAATCCTCACACATTGCATGATTAGGATCTAATTAAATTGTGGGATGGGAAGTAGATGAGGTAGTACCTATTACCTGTTTATTATCAAACCTTTGGGAGTTACTCCTACGTTTGCTTATTATGCCATGCTATGCTAGTAGACGTGGATTGGGTGAGTGATATCCCTGATAGATGTGAGATTGATAATTAATTGTTTATCTAAGGTGGCAACTTAAACACACATCTGGGTGGATTGAGGTACCTGGGTATTCCAGGACTTGCCTGTTTTCTTTTGGACCGCCACCCAGGCTCAAAGGGATCATGAGACTATTCATACTAGAAACTTCCGTGTGCAGTCACAAGCTATTATGGGCTCTAGCATAGTTGACTAAGTTGTGCGAACTCTTACAGTGGTAGACTAGCAGATGTAGGGGATGTAGGTGGTACGGTCTACCCGATCGTAAGGTGCTAGCGCTTCTGAAAGACTATGTCTCGGTCATCCGTCTTCTCAAACACCATGTAGTGCGAGAAAACAAACGGAGGCGATCGAGTCTTGTGGGGAAAAGTGCGCAAACCTCTGCAGAGTGTAACAAACTAATCATGGTTAGCTGTGTCCCCGGTTATGGACATCTTGAGTATCTAGTACTTGGATTATCATGTGAATCTCAACATGTTACTCTAAATTAATTTTGTTGGGTTATGTTTAATGATGATGCTTAATTGGGATTGAGAATGCTGTCAACCATTCTCAATGTTTAACAACCACCTTGATAGTAATTAAAATTTTATTCCTTTGAAGTAGGGAAAAATTGGCTTTATGCAAAACTGTAACCATAGAGCTTTCCACCAGCCAAATATGCATATATTATAGCTGTTTCATTCCATTACTCTCTATGTGTTACCTTGCCAGCATATTCCATGTGCTGACCCGTTTTCGGGCTGCAACGTTAATGTTGCAGACTTTTCAGATGACGATTAAGGAGTTTTAGGTCGTGGTTCTATACTCAGTGATGCCGTTGGGGTTGATGGACTCACTTATCTTCCAAGCCTTCTGTTGTTATCGTTATTAGATGGCCTTAAGCCATATTTATTGTAATAAGTTCTCTATGGAGACACTCGATGTAATAAGTGTGTGATTGCTACTCTATTATAAATCCTCCGAGTACTGTCTGGTGTCAGCATTACTGATCTAGGGATGACACCGGAGCACAGAGATCAGACTGTTTGAGGTCTGGTCGCTACACAGAATGTATAACAAATTCCGTGGGCCATAAATAATGTTGCCAAGTTTCTAAGGTCTTAACAGGAGCATATAATTCTTTATCATAAGTAGAATAGTTCGGACTAGGCCCACACAATTTTTTCAGAAAAGTATGCAACAGGTTTGCCATCTTGTACTAACACACCTCCTAATCCAATTCCACTAGCATCACATTCAAGCTCAAAAGTCTTATTAAAATCAGGTTGTTGGAGTAAAAGAGCATGTGTCAACTTATATTTCAATACCGTGAAGGCTTCTTCCTGTGCGGTACCCCAAACAAAAGGTACATCCTTCTTTGTAAGCTCATTGAGAGGTGCAACAATGGTGCTGAAATCTCTCACAAAACGCATATAGAATCCAGCGAGACCAAGAAAACTCCTCACTTGTGTGACCGTTTTGGGCTGCGGCCAACTCTCAATAGCTTCACCTCCTAATCCAATTCCACTAGCATCACATTCAAGCTCAAAAGTCTTATTAAAATCAGGAAGTTGGAGTAAAAGAGCATGTGTCAACTTATCTTTCAATACCGTGAAGGCTTCTTCCTGTGCGGTACCCCAAACAAAAGGTACATCCTTCTTTGTAAGCTCATTGAGAGGTGCAACAATGGTGCTGAAATCTCTCACAAAACGCATATAGAATCCAGCAAGACCAAGAAAACTCCTCACTTGTGTGACCGTTTTGGGCTGCGGCCAACTCTCAATAGCTTCAATCTTGGATTTATCAACTTCAATTCCATGTGGAGTAACAACATAGCCAAGAAAATATACTGGGTCGGTGCAAAAGGTGCACTTTCCAAGGCTACCAATTAAACGTGCATCACGTAGAGCAATAAAAACAGCATGTAAATGTTCAAAATTTTCCTCCAAAGATTTACTATAAATCAGTATATCATCAAAATAGACTACCACAAATCGTCCAATGAAAGCACGTAAAACTTCGTTCATTAACCTCATGAAAGTATTAGGTGCATTAGTTAACCCAAAAGGCATGACTAACCACTCATATATACCAAACTTAGTTTTAAATGCAGTTTTCCATTCATCTCCCAATTTCATACGAATTTGATGGTATCCACGACACAAGTCAACTTTGGAGAATATTGTAGAGCCACTCAATTCATCAAGCATATCATCTAGCCTAGGAATAGGATGACAATAACGAATAGTAATATTATTAATGCCTCTACAATCGATAGACATACGCGATGTACCATCCTTTTTCGGCACTAGAATAATAGGAACAACACAAGGACTAAGGGATTCATGAACATAACCTTTATCGAGTACCTCCTGGACTTGACGCATAATCTCCTTCGTGTCCTCTGCATTGGTACGGTTTGGTGCACGGTTGGGTAGCGAAGCACCGGGAATTAAGTCAATCTGATGCTCAATCCCTCGAATAGGTGGTAACCCCGGTGGCACGTCTTGTGGAAAGACGTCAGTGAACTCCTGCAAAATGTTAGTAACAACAGGAGGCAAAGAGGAAGGCACGTCCTCGAATGAAAATAATGCTCTTCGCACACAAAAGCATAGCAAACAGATTTGCTGAAATCTAGATCATCAATATCAGATTTGGTGGCAAGTAAACATGCACTTTTCAATTTAATTTCAGAAGCAACATTAGAATTATTCAGGGTTCGTTTGGAAATTTTTATGCATTAAGTGAGTTTTCAATGCATTTATGTGCATAATTAAAATTTGAACTAAATGCACATGCTCCAGTGCATATAAATTGGTTGAAAAATCAAATTTGTGTCCCTGGGTGCATGCTTAGGTCCCATGCAAGAAATGGGAATGAATTTCAGACACCAGGGCACCGTTGATTGTCGGCAAAACATTGAGATGCCTGGTTTTTAAATTCTAGTAAATCCAAAACTCGTCTGAAATTCATGAAACTTGGCATGCTGTCATGGAGCGACATCAACATGTCGTGGTAATTTTGTTTGTCCCATTTGGGGCATGTTAGGGTATATGCTTCTCACAAACCAGAGCTTCTCACAAACCAGAGCTTCTCACAAACCAGAGCTTCTCACAACAAGCATGATGGTTTCGATAGGGAACGTCCCACCTTTGGGGACGAAACTATATCCATTGGCTCTTATTGCTTTCAATTTTTTTCTTGTGTCAACATAGAACAATGGGAGTGTTGTGTCATTTTTTGTGATTTTTAGGGGTTCGTTTGGACATTTTTATCCATTGGTTGAGTTTTCAATGCATTTATGTGCATAATTCAAATTTGAACTACATGCCATTGCTCCAGTGCATATAAATTGGTTGAAAAATCAAATATGTGTCCTTGGGTGCATGTTTGGGTCCCATGCAAGAAATGGGAATGAATTTCAAACACCAGGGCACCGTTGATTGTCGGCAAAACATTGATATACCTGGTTTTTAAATTCTAGTAAATCCAAAACTTGTCTAAAATTCATGAAACTTGGCATGCTATCATGGAGCGACATCAACATGTCGTGGTAATTTTTTTGTCCCATTAGGGGCAGGTTTGGGTATATGCTTCTCACAAACCAGAGCTTCTCACAACAAGCATGGTGGTTTCGGTAGGGTACGTCCCACATTTGGGGATGAAACGATATACATTGCCTCTTGTTGCTTCCAAAAAATTTCTCGTGCCAACATAGAACAACAGGAGTGTTGTGTCATTTTTGTGATTTTTCGGGGTTCGTTTGGACATTTTATGCATTAACTAAGTTTTCAATGCATTTATGTGCATAACTCAAATTTGAACTACATGCACATGTTCCAGTAGATATAAATTGCTTGAAAAATCAAATATGTGTCCTTGGGTGCATGCTTAGGTCCCAGGCAAGAAATGGGAATGAATTTCAAACACCGGGGCACCGTTGATTGTCGGCAAAACATTGACATGCATGTTTTTTAAATTCTTGCAAATCCAAAACTTGTCTAAAATTCATGAAACTTGGCATGTTGTAATGGAGCGGCATCAACATGTCGTGGTAAATTTTTTGTCCCATTTGGGGCATGTTTGGGTATATGCTTCTCACAAACCAGAGCTTATCACAACAAGCATGATGGTTTCGATAGGGAATGTCCCACCTTTGGGGACAAAACGTTATCCATTGCCTCTTATTGCTTTCAATTTTTTCTCGTTTCAACATAGAACAACATGAGTGTTATGTCCTTTTTGTGATTTTTTGGGATTCGTTTGGGCATTTTTATGCATTAACTGAGTTTTCATGTGCATAATTCAAATTTGAACTGCATGCCATTGCTCCAGTGCATATAAATTGGTTGAAAAATCAAATCTGTGTCCTTGGGTGCATGCTTGGGTCGCATGCAAGAAATGGGAATGAATTTCAAACACCAGGGCACCGTTGATTGTCGGCAAAACATTGAGATACCTGGTTTTTAAATTCTCATAAATCCAAAACTCGTCTGAAATTCATGAAACTTGGCATGCTATCATGGAGCTACATCAACATGCCGTTGTAAATTTTTTGTCCCATTTGGGGTAGGTCTGGGTATATGCTTCTCACAAACCAGAGCTTCTCACAACAAGCATGATGGTTTCGATAGGGAAGGTCCCACCTTTGGGGACGAAACGATCTCAATTGCTCTTATTGCTTCCAAAAATTGTGTCATGTCAACACAGGACGACAGGAGTGTTGTGTCAATTTTTGTGATTTTTGGGATTCGTTTGGACATTTTTATGCATTTATTGAGTTTTCAATGCATTTATGTTCATAATTCAAATTTGAACTACATGCTCATGCTCCAATGCATATAAATTGGTTGAAAAATCAAATCTGTGTCCTTGTGTGCATGCAAGAAATGGGAATGAATTTCAAACACCAAGGCACCATTGATTGCCGGTAAAACGTTGGGATACTTTGTTTTTAAATTCTAGTAAATCTAAAACTCGTCTGAAATTCATGAAACTTGGCATGCTATCATGGAAGGGCACCCGACTTGCTGTGGTATTTTTCGTGTCCATTTTGAGAGAAGGCGCACTCGAATAATGATAGCCAACAAAGGCATTTTGAAAAAATAGTTGCCACTTTAATATCTCAAACGTTTGTATAATTCAAACCGTGTGTGTTCTGTTAACCATTCACGTGACGCCACGTGTCTTGGTTTTAATGGCTATAGGACGTGCCGTGTGGATAGCTGCTTGACTGAACGGGAGGCGTGAGAGCGCATTCTAGTGCACAGGCTCACCGAGAAGCATACAAGTTATTCAACACAGGATCTGTGCATCTCTTCAATGCAAACGGTTTAGATTACGGTATGCAAATTAAAGCAAGACTTCGGCGCTAAGCCAAGAGACACTGCGATTTATCAAAATATGCAGCTAAATATCAATATCACAAACTATTTTTGGAAACTAAAATTCAGTAATTAAGCATAGATTTCATTCATACTACAGATTAATCAGTCGTTCTCACCGGGAAACGTGACAGCCTTGGACTGCCGCCCGCCTCGCTCCCACTGGTCTATATTAATAGCATCATCGAGCGGCCGCACCCCCCCATCCTTGGCACACACACACAATTCCTCTCTCTCCGCCCGCATCCTCGACGCCGCTCTGTGTCCTCAAAGCCGTCAGTGTATGAGGATGCCGTCAAAGCGCCCCATCGAAGGGAGTGGCGATGTCGGGGCTGCTGAAGCACTGGAGCATGGCATGAATATGGAGACATAGGTTTCCGTCGCCACCGACAAGGTGGAGAACGAGGCTACCAACAAGTGGTGGCGGGTCGAGAAAGAACCGCAAATGACTCCAGCAGGCCTAGACTTCATCAACAACCTCCCCGATGATATGTTGATAGTCATCATATCCCTCCTCCCAATCAAATATCGGGCGAGGACAGCCGCCCTTTCCCGGTGGTGGCGCCCCCTATGGCTCTGCACCCCTGTCGACCTCCTCGACGCCCACAAGCTCTGCCATGGCTATCACAAAAGCTTGGATGCGTTCTCCCAGATCCTCGGCAGTGACGATGGCCCAATCAAAGGCCTTATCACGGGCAAGTTATGTTCCAATGGCAAGGACTGAGCCAAGCTTGATGAGTGGTTCCGACCCCCCGCCATAGATCAGCTCGAGAAGCTAAGTTATAATGATGGGCATATGCGCTTGCTGCCAATGTCCGTGCTCCGCTTCCCGCCCACACTGTGCCTTGCCAAGTTCATGAACTGCCATTCCCCCCCTAATGACGCGCCCTCTCTTTTTCTACCATGACTGGAGCACCTCGAGCTTGTCGCCGTCCGCATCCCAAAGGACGACATGGAGCGCCTCCTCCGCGGCTGTACTTCACTCGAGTTCCTTCGTCTTCAGGCGATGAATTGGTCAAGTACCTTGCACATCACCTTCAGGACTCTCCGGACTATTTATGTGTGTTGCTGGTGCTGCAACGAGAGATCACAAAAGGTGGACCACAATATGGTCATCAAGGACACACCTTCACTTGAGAGATTACTTGTAGTTGATCAACAAGGTCCAACAAGAATCAATGTCATTTCTGCACAGAAATTGAAAGTGGTGGGCTACTCATCTGTCAAATACTACAACTTTCAGGTACAACAGTCGCCTTATATACCTCTCCTTCTTGATATCAACGTCATTTCTAGTTTTTAAGATGTATGTTCATCTGTCATCCAGCGCGGCTTCACCTAGACTCTAGGCACAGTGAAGGTCTTGGCACTAGAATCTGTCGGCCCCAACCTGCACCAAGTTGTCAGTTGCCTGAGGTGCTTTCTGTGCCTGAAGAAGTTGTATATCGAGGTGATGTTCCTTACCTGTTAAATGTTTACCATAAGGGAGTTCAATTTTTTGCAACTTTTCCCAAGTTTACAATGACAATGTACTATGATTTCTGAAGGAATTTTGGAGGATTTTAGGACATACACCCTCACCCCATATTGCGTGTTTCATTCATATGGTTACAATTGTCCATAAGCATTTCTCCTTTGGATTCATCTGTACTAGTTTTCTTAGGGAATTTTTCATCCAATCCAACCTCTTGTGAAGAAGGTTACATATTTCTAGATTGTAATCAAATGCCCATGTTAATCATGCCAGATCGAAGATGGCATGTTGGTGCATTTTACAAATCCTGCAAACCAAATGGGTGTGTAGCAGTGTTCAAAACTGCATGTAGGCACAAACACGTTCTCTTCTTTTGCAGATAATAATAGGCCCGGAGGTGGATAATGTTTATAACGACTATCACATCGAATGCCTGGATCTGCATCTCTCAAATATTAGTTTGAACTCCTACCGAGGGACCTTACTGGAGATTACACTCGCCAGGTTCTTTCTTTCTAGAGCAAAGGTTCTGAGGGTACTAAGGTTGAGCACACATTTAATTAGGAAAGATGAATGGTATGATTATCAGAGCCGGCAGGTACTGCGGAATGGAAGAGCCTCCAAAAATGCCAAACTTCGTATTGGAAGAGCATATGGCAAAACAATTGGAAGTCATTGTGTCAAACCCATACATGACTTGTCAGCGGCTGATCCCTTTTAAGAAATGACGCAACTTACAATGTTTGAATTTGGGCGTTGTAATCTTTGAATTTGAACCTTGAAATATTTATGGTATTTCTTATATTGAACCGTTTCTGTTCTCTTGTCTCAATGCAAACATTTCATCCGAGTGAACCGCATGCCGTATATCGCACACACCTTGATCTGGATGACCGTTTCTTTTGTGTTGCCTAATCACAAATAGTTCATCCGAGTGAACTGTATGTTGTACATCGCACACATCTTGATCTGGTTGGCCATTTATTTTGTGTTGCCTAATCACAAATAGTTCACCCAAGTGAACCGTATGTTGTACATCGCACACACCTTGATTTGGCTGCCCGTTTCTTTTGTTCCTCCTCATCAAAAACGGTTAATTGAACTGAACCGTATGCCCTGAACCGCACACACAACTAAAATCTGAACCGTGTTTGATGCATCCATCATCGCAAACATTTTGCACCTTTTTAACAGTTTTTTACACCACCGTTTTTGATTATTGGATCGCACACAGTTTCTTCGAAGGGTCTATGATCATAGTGCCGCGGTAGCAGCATCCTTTAGTAGTGCTACTTCAGTTTTGAAATGTGCGTCTGCCTGTTATAGAGACATAAGCTTCTTGTATTTCTTTGTGTGGTCTGCTTAGCACGGTTGGGGTGTGACCTTTATATACGCAGGGGTTTGTTGGGAGGCACTCTTCGAGTTGAATCCGCAATGCATTCCATAGATAATCTGACTACTTTTTATGTTTTCATGAATCTCAGATACTGAACAACATCATAATTATTATGAGCTTGTGTGCATGAAAAGAATAAACCAGAACAATGCCATGGCTGTCAAACTTGGCATTAAGGGACTGAAATCAAGTCTGGATGCAATGCAATGCAAACTCTCTCCACCTATAGATTCATGCTCAAAATATGATCCTAACAATGATTCCGAGCTAGATATAGGGAGACCTGAGTCAATGTAGCTCCCTAGTGGAGGAGTCAGAGGCAGATGCCCTATCTTATTCACCCATCAAGGTGCTTCTCTAACTTTCCAAGGTTATATTGGTCGCACATATCTTGCAACTGATGCTTTGCATTGCTTCTACTTTGTTGCACTGCCATTAGCTTAGTTTACACATCTTGTATGTGAATACGCCATGCCTATCCATTTTCAGTAAATATTCCATCTGTCACCATACCATATTTATCCATTCAAATATTGTTCTTGTGTATCAAACGTTCAAAAGGAAGAGGGCGATTGCTGATCACGGAGGAGAACGAACAAAGTATTTGGAGAAGGTAGTGACGCCTGATAAATCAAATAGCCATTAGGTGTAGTTGCAATTTCACTAGATCCAGAAAACACGACCACAACTCTAGCAGACTCTAGCCCTACTACACTGGCCATCTCTGATGACCCAACTCAGTAGACCCCAACTGCAACAAACAGTATGATGATTCCAGTTGACATAGCACCAACTCTACAACGCAAAAACCCATTCCAGCAAAGAGTACACCAAATCCAGTTGCCAAATCCCTTTTTGAATGAGAGAGAGCCCCAATTGCAGCAAATAGGACTCACGTTCCACTTCTTCCCAGTTTAGGAGACGAGGCTTATATTGTTGTCAGGATCTTTGTGCACATCTTTCCTTCATAGAAAGATTATACCACATACAAAGAACAATTTCCAATCTTCCTCCGCAACTTACACGTAAGTAATGTACTAATGTTATTCATGGTAATTACCGCATATGTTTCTGCTGACAGAAGACACAAGATTTCATTCTTTTAAATAGGTGAGGACCAAACTAGATAGTCACGACGAGTAAGGGTTGGTTGCGCTTTTCAAGCACTCGTTGATGAAGTATCGTTCCAACCTGAGGCAAGCGCACATCAATGGAAAACCTCTAAACAAAATTTCTGTAAAGTCTCCGGTGCTACATTTATCAAACAGTGTCTGGAATAATCTTATTACACGTTGGTCTCATCTGCAGCGTAAGGTATTGTCTATGATATCACATCACAATTTGAACAACATTTCTGCATGTGCCTTAACATCTCACTTGTATGAAAACTGTTTGTAGAAGAACATTCATTCTCAAGGGACCACAAAATCTCGCAAGTATACTGCACACTGCATTGCTCTTGTGAGTACCTCATGCGTTGTATGACCATACTTACTTTCATAGCTGGTTGATTATGTAGCGTCACTGCACATGTTAGCCTCGTCATCCTCCATTTGGTGGACATTATAAGATTCGTATCGACTCTTACATAAATTTAGAATCAACCCAATGCTTTTGAAAAGGTTTAGCTCTGCAGTCCTCTTGTAAGGACTGAATGTCGTCTATCACTGTAGTTACATTAATAGCGACTCCCTGTGTCCCACAATATAACAGTGTTTTCTACAGTACACCAGTGTTCAAAACACTCTTATATTATAGGAAGAGGGATTGGTTCATTGTGTAGCATTCTGCATCTTATCTCCCTCGCCCACCATTTAGAAAAACATACCAGATCTATATTTGATCTTACTAAAAAGTTGAATACATAGACAATGGCAGTGCAGAAGTGTAGCACATTGCTCTTGTCAGTACATTTTGTCCTGTAATGCTTGTACTTCCACAGATTGGTAGTTGATTATGTGGCATCAATTTGCATCTTATCTTCATTATCCTCTATCCCTTCCAGTATTATCATATCTATAATTATTCTCTACAAAATGTAGAGTACATGCAATGCTTATGAAGAAGATTATATGCTAAAATTCTTGAGTTATCCTTCCATTGACATGGAGAAGGGCATTATAAAGCCGGTGTTAACTGTTAATGTAAGTCAATCCTTCTAAAGCCTTTATCCTCAACTCCTGTTTACTTTCCTCATACTCCCTATCGTCAACTGCTATTTAGTTTGTTATTTCTATTCAAATGCATGTTCGCAACAACATAAGATCCAAGTTTTACTTATAAAACCAAATTCCTTATTCCTACCATGCACATCACTCAATACTCCCTATATGTATGCTTGTTTTTGTGGATCTATAATCCAGTGTGTGGTGAAGCAGCCCACGTTTGCACCTTGTCATCTCTTGTTTTATCTTACTTATGTGGCGGATGATATGAACAACATGCTAGGCACATTAACCAAAATAGATACAATCATTGTCTTTGCCCTTCATCTATGCTTGTTTTGTTGACATGCTAATCCAGTAGTGTGGTGAAGCTCCCCGCATTATGCACAATGCCAAATTATGCTATTGATATTTTGAACTTACTCTTTATTTTCTAATTTGAAAGTGGAAGGAATTGATAGCATAGTTACCATCTTTGTTTATACACGTGCAAAACATGTCATCTCTCTGTTTGTTTCAGGGTGATATGCCTGATGGAATGCATAAGTGTGCTAAAGGATGTGAGACAAATGGAACATATACAACAAAGAAGGAAAAACATCTTGAAGATAGCGAGAGAACCCCAAAGTCTTGTCTTGATGCAGTGTTAATGTTACTTGAGACTAGCAGTCAGACAAGCTCACAGAATTCGTTGTCTGAATCAGTTCGACTTCTTCAATCCCAAGGTCTAGCAGAAAGGCATTCTGTAATTCAACTTCGACTTGAAGTCCTATCTCTAAGAAAGATTGCGGAGAACACCAATGAGAACCTTATTGCTAAACAGCTACACCTGGAAGCTATGACCGACATGCTAGGCCGGTCTCACAGCCATGCGCAACAGTTCCCGTGCAAGGCTAACCATTCTTGAACTATCTTGGAAGTGGTCTTTGGTTCAGTATTATTTTGTTATGCTGCAATGGCGCCCAGTTTTTGTAATCTGCTTCTTCGTTGCGCTTTATGATCACTGGTGGCAAACTTCGATGCCAAGTGGATGTAATATACCATAAATCATTTATTACATAGTGTAGGTTTATTCTAAGTTATTATGTCGTAATTAATTTATTGTATAGAGTAGGTTTGTTCTTAATTCCTACTATTTACCGTATATGCCATCATTCTCTATCTGAAAAAACGTCAAAAATTTGATGTAGTCGACCGGGCCGAAACATTCGCTTCCAACGGGCCTGCATTTTAATGGGCCACAATTGGGCTGGCCTGCAACTTTCTTCACTACAAAAAAAGACACTTCCGTGATGATGCATGTTTGTCACAGTAGGTCACATTTTCTGTCATGCATGTACATCCATGACGATTTTATGACAGAATCAAGATAGTCATACCTGTGTTGTCGTACAAGTGTTCCATGACATTACCAAAATTATCATCACGGAAGTGTCCACTTTCATGATGATAAATCGCGCGTCATGGAAGTGCTTTCGTCAAGGGTGACCGACACATGGCATCCACCGTAACGGGTCCCAGTTAAGCTATCGGGTCCGGTTTTGGATCCGATAACCTGCTAATAGCCCAGACCAATGAGGATCTTCCACGTGTAAGTTCTCATTGGCTGGAGGAAACACGTGTTGGCTCACCGTTGGGACATATGTCATCCATTCACTCGGCAGGAGGCGCCTATGATACGTCGACACATGGCACGACCCAACAGAGGCCCAATCCGGTGAAAAGGCCAGCCCGTTTGACTTGGTCAAAAGGTAGCTGGCCAGCCCACGGAAAGCTTGTTAACGGCCTGTTCGTATATAGCCCATTTACGGCCCGTTACGGCCTATCGAAATTAAGCCCGGTAGCTTCATCTGGGCCATCCAATATGATTCCAGTCCGTTGTAACTTTCGGACCATGTATGGCCCATGATGTCTTTCGGCCCATACGAGGCCATTTGTAACTCTTGGCCCATTAACCGCCCGTGGTGAATCTGGCCCGCAATGAACAATGTACCCCTTTATACCCATTAATAGCCCATTATTCCATTGGGCCGTTTCCAACCCGTGTTATCTTTCGGCCTTCTCAGGGCACATTTATTCTTGGGCTCATTTCCAGCATTCGGTTACTTATGGCCCGTTATTGGCCTTTTCTGCTTGTGGGCCAAATTCAGCCCGCGGTTACAATTGGCCCGTTTGCGGGCCGTTAATTCGTTGGGCCGTTCTCATAGCGTCATCAAATAAGGCCGATTAACAACGGCCCGTTATTGTCGGCCCATGAACGGATGATTCCAAATCTAGCCCGTTTATAGCCCATAATGCGGTCTATTATTGGCCCATGTTTGGCCTATCGATCATACGTCACGTAGAAGGCCCATTGATGCTATGGCCCGTAGAAGGCCCATTATTTCTATGGACCGTAAAAGGCCCATTGTTTCTACGGCCCTTATAAGGCCCATTGTTTCTACGGCCCGTAGGAGGCCCATGGTAACTACAGTAAATATGTAGCCCATGGTTATTGTGGCCTAGTTTTAAAAAATAGGTTATAGTAGCCACTAGCAAACCGTGGAAAAAGAACTGCAACCGCGGAAAAAGAACTGTACTGACTAAAAGCAAACAAATAAACAAGACAACAAGGAAATAAATAAGCAAGCAACTTACGCTAGGCTATCACGGCTATTAGACATATTACATCCACTAGGCATCAAAGTTCACCACCAGTGCAGATATAGGGAACAAAGCATCATATCATATACACTGGTTGTCAAAGTTGGCGACCAGTGCAAATAAATGCCGCAGCAAAACAAGTCCAGAACTGAAACCACTTCAGAAGAGCTCAAGAAACAATATCCTAAGTACCCATAATGCCGGCAAGATGCTTACCAAGCTTATTAACTTTCTCTTGTTTGGCGCTTAAATCCTCCAGCACTTGCTGTTGCACCAGAAAGTATGCATCTGAATTCTGCAGGGACTTCCTCAGTCCTTCAGGTTCCTGTCGCATAACATCTGATCGATGTATTTCAACTTGAAGTTGAGACTCAAGAAGCTGAACTGATTCAGGCAGCGAGTTCGAAGAGCTGGTGCCAGCAGTAGTAGCCAGTAACTCGAACACTACATCAAGACAGGACTTTGGGGTTGTCTTAGTGTCTTCAATATAGTTTTTATCAGCTTTCTTGGAGACCAACAGGGATGTCTCACTATCTTGAACCTTATCTGCATTACTTCCTTTACCATTGCATAACGGGGTACACTTCTCCAATATTTTATCCGCACTCTAAAAGAGAAACAAACAAACACATCACAGGTTTACAATGTAGTATATGAAACTCATTTTGGTAAACCAGTTCAGTAGTAAGGTGGACAGGATAACATCATGAAACAACATACGTCTATGTAGTATGGTCACTGTATGGTCTATATCATTCTAGTTTATGTTGCCAAATCAAGATAGATACAGTTCGAATCATATCTATTTAAGACAAAGCAGCATAGACAGAATATAAGTGTGGGAAACTACACAACAATAACAACACTTGTAATGTGCATGGCATGAGAACATAATATTTATTCAATTGAAACTGAAATCAACATAGAGCAAGTTACAACAGCAAACATGTTAAAGAAACAGGTTTAAAACATACCTGTTGCACCATTGGAGTTTCAATTGCATCCTTCGAATTTGAAATTAGTTGGTATGAGTACATACAGTGATGCAAGAGCAAAGTAGTATGAACCATAGCTACGGAACCTGACCTGAGAACAATTCTTCTTCTGCTTTAAGCGTTGAGCTGGGGTTCAGAGTGGTGGTCCTCGTGCTTTGGGCACTGCAGTTGCCTTACTAACTGCTCGTGTTCGGGTGCTCTATGGAGGAGACGGTGCCGTGTCAACTGGAACTGGGTTACTATCTGCTAGGGTTGGGGTTAGAAGGGTTGTGGCTGGTTCTTTTCCAACTGGGTAGGGGTACAATCTATGTGAGTCTGGGTTATGTGTGGTGGTGCTGGTTCTTGGGAAACTACAACCGTGGTTCTATCTGCATCGACAGGTAGCACGATCTTTTCTAAAGACCGTGTTTTTACTCCCACAAATACTGCCACCAACCCCTCCAACTGAAATGGCTGATAAAGAAGAAAAGTAATTGAATGTACAAACATTGTAAGCTAGACAGGTGCAATGGGTAGTAGGGAAGAAAACAAGGCATGAAATAATTCACATTTATGTTGTCTAACCAAACAGAATAGCGGGACATAATTTCACATATATGATGGCTAATTAAACAGGATAGCATGACACAGTTTCACATGTATGATGGCTAACTAAACAGGATAGAATGACATACTTCCAAATATGATGACTATGTAAACAGGATGACATGATATAACTATACGATGTGTCTATTAAAGTGGTTGGCATGCCATAAATCACAAACATGTCGTCGATGGAAACATGATGGCATGATATAATTCATGGATAGAATGACATAATTCAAAATATGATGGCTATGTAAACAAGATATGGTGATATAACTATATTACGTCTTTAGAAAATGGGTTGGCATGCCATAATTCAGATACATGATGTCTATGTAAACATCTTGGCATGATATAATTCAAATATATGATTTCTATACTAAGCAAGTGAGCAGACGGCAATCGCATATATGATGTGTCAACTAAGGAGATGGCATTCAATATTGTGTATATGATGTAAAAACTAAGCATTGCAATACAACATATGCATGATATGAATAACATAACCCTGCCAAGTTTGAGCATACACCAGAGGGGAATAATAGGACTGGTCATCTGCCTCTGAATCCTCCTCTGAAGAGCTATCTGTAACCAGCAAGATATCTGCTTCAGCAGGTAGCATTGTCTGCTCTAAAGACCTTGTTTTCACTCCAGATTTCTCCATCACCAATTCAAATGAATGATGCACAGGAAGAGCAGTTGAATATACAAACATTGTCGACAAATGCAACGAGAAATACAAAAAAAGGACAGCATGATATAGTTCACATATATGACGCTTGGCTAAACAGCATGGCATTGCATAATTCACATATATAATGCCTTGCAACAAGAGAGTATTGCATAATTCACATATATAATGTCTTGCAACAAGATGGCATCGCATAATTCACATATATGGTAATTAGACACTAAACAGGTGGCATTCACACAAAGCATGTCTAAACTAAGCAAATGACATAGCAATGCAAGATACCACACACACGATATGAGCAACATAACCCTGCCAAGTTAGATCATGCACCTCGGGGGGGGGGGATAGGATTAGTCATATGTCTCTGAATCCTCCTCTTAGGAGATATTCATAACTAGCAAGACATGCGCTTCGTCAGATAGCATTGTCTGCTCTGAATACCTTGTTTCCACATCAGATTTTTCCATGACCGTGTCGATTGGATGATGCATAGGAAGAATAATTGACTGTACTAAAATTGTTGACAAATTTAACACGTATAAAAATGATGGCATGATATAATTCACATATAAGATGACTGGCTAATCAGGGTGGCATTGCAAAATTCACATAGATGATGCCTGGCTAAACAAGATGGCATTGCAAGATTCACATATACGATAAAGAAACTAAACAGATGGCATTGACACAAAGCATGTCTAGACTAAGAAGATGACATATTTGATGTACAAAGTAAGCAATGCAAGGTATGCATGATATTACCAACATCAGCATGCCAAGTTAGAGCGAAGACCCCGGGGGTAAATAGGAGTGGTCTTCTCCTTCTGAATCCCCCTCAGAATAGTTATCTTCCTCTTGATTACGATCCGAAATGGGTGGAGGGGGGCTGCCTTTGCACCCACCATGGGGCGATGTCTGCATGGAATTTTATTGCCATGCAAGGCTTGTCTCTTTTGCTCTACATGTTCAGTTTCATTGTGTACAATAACTGACATGCATAGGAATAAAACATAGTGAGATTATGTAAGGAGTGCATGCACAAATCCAGAGTGATGATAGCAAACTGTGGATAGAACCAAAACCAATGATAGTAGGAAGATAATAGCTCTAGTTAAAAAATACATATAATGGTTCCTTTAATGTTTGTTTGCACCCAACATGAAACTCATAGTACACACCCGAGATTAAACAGATAGTAGACAGATAGTTCTGACTGCTGCCCCAATATGTACCCCACAACCATTTAAAAACTCAAGTTTAAGCATCAGTTTGGACCTGACTCAGAGTCTAATAGGTGAATACAACGATAAAATAGCATGTCATCATATTAAGAGATGCATAACGTAAGCAGACACGAAAGAGTGTGGCCTCTCTTGCAGACCCGTGTAGTCCTCAAGGTCATCTGCTCAGTTGATGATGGTAATGCAGTTGTCGTGGCAGCCAGCAACGGGGAAGAAGATATGAGGCGGTGAAAGATAGTCTGGAGAGCGGATCCCTACTGTGGTGAACCCTTCCGTCGTTGGAGCAACTGAGCTGGGGTGGAACACAGGCACAGCAGGAGCAGGAAAAACCACACAAGGTTTTCTTTGACACATATCTATAACCGAAGTAATTGTGTAAGGGCTTGTTTGAATTTGAGGATTCTAACATTGCAGGGATAGGAAATAGACAGGAATAGGATAGGAATGCACATGCAAAACCGAGAATTTAAAAACACAGGATTTCTGCCAATCTAGGTGTTTGATTCACAAGAATTGGAAGATCGCAGGATGCAAAGAAGCATGGTGAGATTAAGTCAAACCACAAGAAAATGTACGGTCATAATGCTATTATGCTACTATCTCTTAGTCTTGTGCTTCATGAATAGGAATTTGAAAAGGAGGACAAGTGGAAATTAAAATAACTATGGTTTTTCTTTCAAGGAGACACTAAAGGAACAAATCCTACAGTTTTCCTTTGCTCCATTCATTTGAGCCAAATTCATGAATAGTAGTACCATAGGAAACTTTCCAATTCCTATGTTTTTCCTTCACTTTTCCTTTCAAGCACTGGCGATTCTAGTAGGCCGGCTTGAGCAAGGAAAAGCCTACACTCGAAAAATGTTTTTGTGCTACTTATATTACTTTGTACTCAGGCCACTGCCCTACTAGCTCAACTCCCAGGCCCATCGACAAATGCACAGCTCAAACGCGCAGAGATAAATAATGATGGCATTCAAGAGAGTCCATCATGGATAGCTAAGTTGCCCAGTACCTCACTCCTTGTCATAGTAGGATAAAATAATTGTATTTCACGTTATTACGTGTGCTTAGTGGACAATATATATAAATGTAGAATAAAAAAGAGATGCAACAAGTGTATAACCTCTTTGGCGAAGCCATGTCGATCTCAGCGTGATTGGGTTGGTAGGTGACGATGCTCCGGCTGACTTGGCTATCGAAGGAGGGGAAGAAGATCTTAGGCGTCTGGAGATGGAGCACGGGGTACTGCTCCACTGTGATGGAAGGTTTCATCGTTGGAGCAGCTCCGGTGAGTGGTACGACGACGAGGCTGAAGCAGGACAAGAGAGACAATGTTAACCTGAGTGGAATTCTAATAGCATCTCCAATAGATGACGTAAAATACATAACCATAGAGTTCTCGATGTAAAATACATCAGCCGCTCATCTCTGAACTTAACTGTCGAAACTGAATTTAACTGTCGAAACCGAACTTAACTGTCGAAACTGAACTTTGCTGTCGAAACAAAATTTTACTGTCGAAACTGAATGCACTAGTAGCAGAAAAGTAGTAGCAGTGCGTGCGAGAGCCGGGGCAGTTGGTCGTCTAGCAGCATCAGGTGAGGCTACCCTAAGCCGCCAGCCACCACCGGCCAAACAGCTGCCCACTGCCGCCCGCGGCCGGCGGTGCGCCGCCCTGCCGGCACCGAAACCACTCCCCGCCGCCGGTCCGCCGCCACCTCGGCCATCCCTCAAGGCCCCCGTGTAGAGCTTTTTGTCTGGCGATCCCCATGCCACCGCCCCCACCCTGAACCCTAAGATAGATAGTGGGGTACTTCTCTGGCGAGCCCCCCCTCCCCGCTGCGGCTGGTTCCTCCTTAACTTCGGCGAGCCCCCCTCCCACCGCCTGAAAATCGACTGACTCAAAAGTCGATTCAGTCGACTGAAGTGTAGCTAAATCGGAGCAGCATCGCAAGCAAGAGCAAGAGCAAGAGTAGCAGCAAGAGCAAGAGCAAGAGCAATAGCAAGAGCAGACCAAGCAGGGGACCGAGAGCAAGAGAAGACCAAGCAGGGGACCTAAAGCAACAGTAGCTCCTACTGATGTGGACGTCGCTGCCGAGGGAGCGACGCCGTGGAGGAAGTGGCTGTCGATGCCGCTGTGGATGGAGCCGCGCCGTGTCGGTTCGGGACCAAGCGCCGGCAGCACCGTGAGATTGAATCAAGAAGAAAATGTGGCGATTAGTGTACAACCTCTTTGGTGGCGCCGATTAGGCCTCGGCTTCATCTGAGGAAACAGTGATGATGATGCTCTTCTGGTGGTGCAAGTGAAGACGGCGGTGTGGGAATGGAGGTGGCGAGAAAGATGAGGGGAACATCGGGGCTGCTCCTTGGAGGTGGAGGACGGGGTGGCTGAACCGGCGGGACAATGAGATCAACGACGGATCCTCATCCGGTACGGTGGATGAGAGACATCGAGGTGTTGTTGTGGACTACGTCGTCAGGGAAGAGGCTCTGGCTGGGTGGCGGATGGAGGAGGATGTGGGGCTTCGCGGGTTTTCGTGGCCTCAGTGTACAAATGGGTGGGTGGATGGGATGGGAGTGGGGAACCATGGCTTAGGGGTGCGCTTGTCCGAAATGTGGGGTAAGTTACAAAAGTACCCACACCAATTTGAGCTAGGCGGTTATTTCGGTTCAGGGGTATCACGGACATTTCGCGTGTCAGGATTTCACAGGAGGCGGGAGTTTTCGCGCGTGTTGTAATTTTGGAATAGCAAGGCGTGGGTTGAGATGGAGGGAGTTGTCGGAGCACAACGAGACAAAGATATATCTTAAATATTTCGGGGTAACAAGGTGCGGGTTGAAGAGGCGGGTATCGGTGTCAAAACCGGCGGATCTCGGTTAGGGGGTCCCGAACTGTGCGTCTAGGCCAGATGGTAACAGGAGGCAAGGGACACGATGTTTTACCCAGGTTTGGGCCCTCTTGATGGAGGTAAAACCCTACGTCCTTCTTGATTAATATTGATGATATGGGTAGTACAAGAGTAGATCTACCATGAGATCGGAGAGGCTAAACCCTAGAAGCTAGCCTATGGTATGATTGTATATTATGGTTGTTGTCCTACGGACTAAAACCCTTCAGTTTATATAGACACCGGAGAGGGTTAGGGTTACACAAGGTTGGTTACAAAGGAGGAGATATCCATATCCGTATTGCCTAGCTTGCCTTCCACGCCAAGTAGAGTCCCATCTGGACACGAGACGAAGTCTTCGTTCTTGTATCTTCATAGTCTAACAGTCCGGCTAATGGAGATAGTCCGGCTGTCTGGAGACCCCCTAATCCAGGACTACCTTAGTAGCCCCTGAACCAGGCTTCAACGACGATGAGTCCGGCGTGCAGTATTGTCTTCGGCATTCCAAGGTGGGTTCCTTCTCCGAATACATCACAGAAGAATTTGAATACGAGGATAGTGTCTGACCCTGCAAAATAAGTTCCACATACCACCGTAGAGAGAATAATATTTTCGCAGATCTAATTTGCAGGCTTGTTTTGGCAGCATGACGTTATATCATGGCCCGGTGATTATTCGAACCGTTTCCTTTAACCAGCCCCGCGCATAACGCGAGGCAGTTTTTCGACACGTCTTGTCAAAGCAGAGATTGTGTCCCCTTATTACGGGATTCTCATCAATACGGGCGTGGGTAACCCAACCGCGCCATCAATTACGGTGCTTGGGGGACAAACGAGTTTTACCAGGCAAGTGGGGACGCTTAGTTTCGTCCGCCCATATAAACGGATAAGGATTCACCTTTCTATCCACGCCTTCTTCCTCCTTTGCTCCTCTGTTTTCGCACACTCGAGCCCTAGCGCCCAAGTCCGCACTTCCCACCTCAACCTTCTCCAACCATGTCCGGAGTGGGAGGCAGGTGGATGGTCTCCTCCATCATGGAGGGAGACATCAAGAAGCTGCGGAGCCGGATACTTAGCCGCGAATATCGCGCATCGGCTGCCCGCTGCGGGGCAGATCGTCCCTAACCCAGAACCTTACGAGAGGGTAGTTTTCCTTCACCACTTCCTCCGTGGACTAGGGTTCCCCTCCATCCATTCGTCTGTGGTCTCATGTTCTACTACGGGCAGGACTTTCATGATCTGGCCCCGAACTTCATCCTCAACATTTCGGTGTTCATTGTCGTGTCTGAGGCTTTCCTCCGCATCCGGCCCCACTTCGGCATGTGGTCAAAGACCTTCAATATCAAGCCAAATGTAGTACGAGGCCAACAAGCAGAATGCGGCAGTGCCATGGTGGGCAAGATGCCCAACGTCATATGGCTCGAAGGCTCCTTCATGGAGACAATAAAGGGATGGCAATCGGCGTGGTTCTACATCACCGAGCCGTGCGACGCCAAATGGGCGGCTGCCCCTGAGTTTCGATCTGGATTCCCAACACGGCTCACTTCCTGGAAAGAGAAGGGCTTGTCGTGGGGTTCATCGGTGCAGCTGGATGGACTCTAGATATGTATCCGGAGTATGGCGAGCAAGAAGCTCAAGCTTGTCAACATAGTCCAAGTTATGCTCATCCGCCGGATCCTCCCATGTCAACAACGGGATTTTACCTTGTGGGAGTTCAACCCGGCCCAGCACCAGACTCTGAGCGAGCTCTTCGATATGATGCACAAGGATGTCTGGAAGGTGCTATTCAAGGGCACCGAGGTCCCCCCCTTCTCTCGCCGAGGACCGTGGACTAAGCACAAAGCGCCTAGCGCGTTCGGTGAGTTCAATACGTCCCGCAGGACATTTATTTTCCCTAGCTTAATTATGTGCGGGGTCTAATCGCCATGCCTTTGATAGGACTGGGTGGAGATGTCGGGGCAGATTAACTGTCTGGCCCCTTTGCCCAAAGACACTGCGGGTGCTCTCCTGACGGGGATGCTAACTCCGGCTCCTTACAAGGTGCCGGAAAAGACCAAGAAGGCCAAGGGAACCTGAAAGAGTTCCCGGCGCCAGGTGTTATCGGACTCATCGTCCGATAACTATGCGGCACACTCTTCCCCCGAAGACGAGGAGGAAGAAGAAGATGCTCCCCCTCTAGGCGGGGAAGACGAGAAAAGGAAGGCCGCCCCAACTAGGGAGGCCGAAGGGTCCAAGAAGGGAAGGACTCTCCTTCCGGACAGTTCCACCGCCGCCGATGAAGGCGAAGACGAGTGGTTGCCCAGGGCCAAGCCCCCGGGGAGATCGTAAGTATTCGGATACCAGAGTAACTCATAGAATTCCTTTGTCGCACTGTTTTCCCTAATGTCGAACATAATTATGCAGGCCGCCACGAGCCAATATCGAGGTATGATCGGACGGCTCCCTGGGCTCGTCGGACATGGACAGCGATCCAGTCCCGACCGCCACCTCCCCTCATCCTGCCGATGACGCCGAGGTGCTGCCTCAAGAGGCACCGGACCGAGGGGAGACAGTCCCGGAGGTGCCTCAAGGCGACCTTCCAAACTCCGGGAGCCGTGGGGACGGGGCCCCTGAGAACTCCGAGTTCGACCCTCAGCCAAACACCGCGCCGGAACCTCCAGCGGTTCCAGGCTCGGCAGGCGGTCTCCTTCTAAGAGGGGCAAGATGCCTGTGCCGGTGACCTCTGTCCATCCAGAGGTGCCGGACAATCTGCTGGAAGTGCTTCGCAGCGCTTCCATCAACGAGGAGCACCGTACTCTTGTGAGTGCGGTGGTCCAGAAGGTTCAGTCCGCCAAGAGCGGGTTGATTGAAGCCTGTGCCAACCTTCTAACAGGCTTCGAGGTAAGTGTTTTAAAATGTAGTAGAAATATTACCGCATAGACAGTAGCCCCTGATGCTTTGTTCGGTGTTCACAAAGAAAAGCCGAACAGAGGATCAAATAATATCGCAGGAGTCTAATATAAGTATGTCAATATGCATATGCAGGCTTCGCTGCTGGCGTCCGCCGCACTGACTGTGGAGGTCGCCGTACTGAAGCAGGACCTCGAGGGGTCCAGGAAAGAGCTCGGCCTTGCCAAGAGGCAGCTCGAGGAGAACAAGGGTAAGTAATACCCTGTCTATAGATATGTATATATAAAAGAGGACGCGATTGCAAAATGACAGGATCATCGTATGTTTGCCAGGGGCCATGACCGAGGTGGCGACCCTGAAGCAAGCGCTAACCAAGGCCGAAGATAAAGCGGCGAAGGAGCGCACCGAGCGAGAGAAGCACGAGGCTCAGGTGGGCGAGGTGCAGCAAGAGCTCCAGGCTCTCGTGGCGAAGCATGAGGCGTTGGAGCTTGACTCAAAGACGCGAGAGTCTGAGCTTGCCGCGGCCCTCGAGAGCGCAAAAAGTGCCAAGGCCGAAGCCCAAAAGGCCCTCCAGGAGATCAACACAATGAAGAAGATAGCGGCGGGTAAGGCTTTCTATATGCAAAGCAAGCATGTAAAAGTAAATTACCGATTACTTACCCGAATCCAGAGCTCTCCAGGAGCATTCGCGCATTTGCCCCGCAGTGTGGCTGATGCCGCACAATTTTACCAGGCCAAGGACGGAAGCTCAACGGAGAAGCTGTTCTGGTCTCAGTATGCTGAGGCCGGACACCCGGTGCCAATGAGCGACCAGCTGAAGCAGATGGTCGAGCTACATAAGGCGGCCGATCAGGCCATGAAGGGCTTTATAGTCCGGCTGTGGCCTGGCGACACCCTTCCGAATAGCTTCTTTGGCCTGGTGAGGCGGCTTGTGGATGCCTGCCCACGGTTGGAGGTCGTCAAGCGATCTGTCTACATTGAAGGTGCACGTCAGGCTTTCGCCCGTGTGAAATAGCATTGGGTCAAGCTAGACGCGGTGAAGCTGATCAAGGAGGGGCCACCGGAGGGCAAGGAGCACCGCCACCTCGAGATGTAATACGAGGGTGTTTTGCCGGGTGCCCGTCTCATAGCGGACGAGTGTTCAAAAGATGTAATATTTGAGTGAGACTTGCTCGTTTTATCCTGTGTTTATGAAAACTTGTTTCATATGCACTATGCAATGCTTGTTTGAATATAAAATATTACCTTCTGTTTGGCTGTTTATCCAATCTGAGAGATGGCTAGTCCTCGGCTTCTGCCCCCATGCCACGAGTGCTGGGGTGTTCGGGATAAACCTGAGCACTCTTGTCCCCATCTTTGGGTCCTTCGAGGGAGGTGCTTAGCACAGCGAACAAGGCAACCAGACTAATAATGCTTTATCACTCTCACTTAGCCATAGAATTCTATAATTTTAAATTTCGGCGAAGCCCCTGGTATTCGGAAGGCCAAATTTGGGGCGCGATACATGCCTTTAAGCCGGACAGGGCCGGCCCCTCTCTCTAAGCGGCATAAGTCTTTAGGGACTCGAGAACCTCGCCGAACAGCGACCAGTCTCTCGCCTTATCATGAAAGTCAGTTTTAGCTTTCTCTACTGAGGTGTTGAACCCAGCAGAACCGGGGCACAATCGCAGTAGTTCTCCTAGCACTACCTTAGACGATAGAGCGGAACATAAGGTACCAAAACATAGGAGCCGGGCAAACCCAACATTTGACCAAAGACATGATTCAGAGCTGATGCATATAATGCTATAAGTTCGGGGTGCCGCACTTGTGAAAGTGTTCGGACTTTTCACACCGTATTGTGGGGTACGTAAGCACCTGGTGTATTGGCCGTACCAAAGTGTACGGTTGCAAGGTGTCATTAATGAACACATAGATATATATATATAATAAGAATGCAATAATAGTCGTAATGTCATGCATTGTTTATTCAAAAAATTGTGTTAAGGCAGAGTGATACAGATAGTGTGAGAAGCAAAGAGTAGGACTATGTCCCTTCCAAGGGCAAGCTGAGGAATGATACTAAATCGAATATTTGGCTCGTTACTGTAATCCACCTGGGAATTTCGTGGTATGACGTAGCTCTCTGCCTCCTTGGTTGCTGCATCATGTGTTCAGCAATAGTGCTGCCGAACAGTGTTTCCAGAGATTAAGGTCCTGAAAAAAAGAAAAAATAACCAAACGGGAAGCCCCTAGTGCGGTTTAAGCCGCGTCTTGGGGCGTGCCGCAGTTGTGCCCCCCTCCCCACCTGTGCCCATGGTATTTTTAATGCGTAATTATGTACGCGTGGCACGAGTTTCGCCGTTTGGGCAGGGATTGGGGTGGCCGCCGCATTGCTACGCGAGCTCAGATCGCGCCAGGCGGTCTATTTGCCGATTGCTCCGAGCGCGCTTGAAGGTGTTCAGGTTTGAAGCGCCGAACTGGTTGATTGCCTCGAGAGACTGCTTTGCGCTTCTGCTGCGAGGGCTGCGGTGTGCTCCTCTATTCGAAGAGAGCGCTCTGTGTTCCATTGACTGTAATAACTCCGCGAGGTCCTGGCCTCTTGAGCTTGAGGTATGCATAATGCGGTACCGCATTGAATCTAGCAAATGCGGTTCGCCCGAGCAGCGCGTGATAACCACTGCGGAACGGGACTATATCAAAGATTAACTCTTCGCTTCGGAAGTTATCCTGGGATCCGAAGACCACTTCCAGTGTAATTGAGCCTGTGCAATGGGCCTCTACACCTGGAATGACGCCTTTAAAGGTCGTTTTTGTGGGTTTGATCCTTGAGGGGTCTATACCCATTTTGCGCACTGTGTCCTGATAAAGCAGGTTCAGGCTGCTGCCGCCATCCATAAGGACTCGAGTGAGGTGAAATCCGTCAATGATTGGGTCTAGGACCAGTGCGGCGAATCCGCTATGACGGATACTAGTGGGGTGGTCCCTGCGATCGAAGGTGATCGGACAGGAGGACCAAGGGTTGAATTTTGGGGCGACTGGCTCCAACGCATATATGTCCCTGAGTGCACGCTTCTGCTCCCTCTTGGGGATGTGGGTTGAGTATATCATGTTCACCGTTTGCACTTGCGGGGGAAACCTCTTCTGTCCTCCGATGTGCGGCTACCGGGGCTCTTCCTCGTTATCGCTACGCGGCCCCTTGTCCTTGTTTTTGGCAATTAACTTGCCGGCCTACTTGAACACCCAACAATCCCTGTTGGTGGGATTGGCTGGCTTGTCTGGGGTTCCGTGTATTTGACATGAGCGATTGAGTATATAGTCCAAGCTGGATGGACCCGGCGTACTTTGTTTGAATGTCTTTTTCCGCTGACCGGGTTTAGAGCCTTTGAATCCGGCATTGACTGCCATATCATCAGTATTTTCACTGTTAATGTGGCGCTTATGTTTGTTGCGACGTGACTTGCTATTGCCGTCCTTGGTATCCGAGGTACCATGGTTCTTTGATATGTTATTACTGCGAGCTAGCCAGCTGTCTTCTCCCGCACAAAAGCGGGTCATGAGCGTCGTGAGAGCTGCCATAGATTTTGGCTTTTCCTGACCAAGGTGTCGGGCTAGCCACTCATCTCGGATGTTGTGTTTTAAAGCTGTTAAGGCCTCTGCATCCGGATAGTCGATGATTTGATTTTTCTTTGTAAGGAATCGAGTCCAGAATTGCCTGGCCGACTCTTCTGGCTGCTGAATTATGTGGCTCAAGTAATCGGCGTCTGGTGGTCGCACATAAGTGCCCTGAAAGTTGTCGAGGAATGCGGCTTCCAGATCTTCCCAACAGCTAATGGAGTCTGCTGGCAAGTTGTTAAGCCAATGCCGCGCTGGTCCTTTGAGCTTTAGAGGGAGGTATTTGATGGCGTGTAAGTCATCACCGCGGGCCATGTGGATGTGGAGGAGGAAATCCTCGATCCATACTGCGGATCTGTTCTGCTGTCGTATGATCCAATATTTACAGGTTTGAAACCTTCTGGGAATTGATGTTCCATTACTTCGTCTGTGAAGCATATGGGGTGTGCGGCGCCTCTGTATTGGGCTATATCGCGACGCAGCTCGAATGGATCTCGCTCGCTGTGTTCGGCCCGGCCGGATTTGCTTTTACTGTATCCGGCGTGACGTTTATCGTCTCGCAGAGTGGTGCACCCTTGTGATCCGTAGATCAATCTTGCATGCTTTGCTTTGTCCTCCAATATGTTTCGCAGGTCTGGCGTATATCCCCATGCCTTTTTATTTGAATGGCGTCGGGGTGGAGGCTGAGCTTTTGGCTGGAATGCCTCTCTATCGCGGCCACGAGGTGGCCGATCGGCCGCATCATACGCTTCTTCCTCCAATCGGGGTAGTAACCTGCACTTTGGGTAATTCTTGGAGGGGCGCTCGAGTTTATATTCCTCGGCCGCGAGGACTTCAGTCCATCTATCAGCTAGCAGATCTTGATCAGCTTGATGCTGCTGCTGCTTTTTCTTGAGGCTATTTGCCATGGCCATAAGCCGGCACTTGAAGCGCTCTTGTTCGACGGGATCCTCTGGTACGGCGAATTCATCGTCGCCGAGGCTTGCCTCGTCTTCGGAGGGGGGCATGTAATTGTCATCCTCCTCCTCTCCATCTGCCGCTCTCTCACGAGAGCTAGCTCCTCCATCCTCTTGCTCAAAATCTTGCTGGAGGGGATTGTTGTTGTCTTCGGAACTATCCAGAGTGTTATTATCTCCTGTGCCGGTATCACCACTTTTGCTTTGGCGGGACTTAGAGCGGCGCCGCTGACGTCAGCGCTTGGGTTGCTTCTTGGAGGGGTCATCCCCCACTATCTCGTCACCATTGCCTTCTTTGGGTGTATCCACCATGTATATGTCATATGACGAGGTGGCTTTCCAGTGCCCTATAGGTGCTGGTTCATGTTCGTCTCCTACATCGTCGTCCATACCGTCGATGTGTTCGGAGCCGAATTCGAGCATGTCGGTTAAATCAACGACAGTGGCTACGAAATGGGTGGTGGGTGGGAGTCGAATTTCTTAGTGAATTCAGAATGTCGCCGAAGGGCGAGTGCTGAAAGATATCCGCGGCAGTGAATTCCATGATTGGTGCCCAATCGGATTCGATTCGTAGGGGCGCGGGCGGTTCGGAGTCCGGAAAAGAGTCCGGCACCTTGGAGTCACGGGCTTTGCAGAGGATTAGGCTGGTGTTCGGCTCGATCGCCGTTGAGACTGCAGCCCCTGAGGCGGTGTCTAGCCACCCGTCCTCGATTGGCGCAGTTGGCCCAGAGCTAAGGGTCGGAGCTGATGCGGGCATGGCCTCTGGGGTACTGTTCGGCGGCAGAGCTAGGTCATACCCATCGTGACAGTGCGGCGCGCCCGGCTGTGGCTCGAATCCGTCGAAGATCAAGTCTCCGCGGATGTCGGACGTGTAGTTCAAACTTCCAAATCTGACCTAACAGCCAGGGGCGTAGCTTTCAATCTGCTCCAGATGGCCAAGCGAATTAGCCCGCAGTGCAAAGCCGCCGAATACGAAGATCTGTCCGGGGAGAAAAGTCTCGCCCTGGACCGCATCGCTATCGATGATAGTAGGAGCCCGTAACACCCTCGATGCGACTGTATCTCCCACGTGTCGAGGCACGACTTAGAGGCATAATCGCATTGAAGGCATATGTCGCAAGTTAGGCAATCTTCACAACATCCCATGTAATATGATAATAAAAGGGCAGATAACATAGTTGGCTTACACACGTCACGTCAATCAAGTACATAAATAACATTACATCATCCAAACACTCATGGCCCGACTACGGCGCCAAAATAAAAGATAACCCAACATGCGACACGGTCCCGATCACCCCCAACTGGGCACCACTACTGATCATCAGGAAAGGAAACATAGTAACATTGAGAGTCCTCATCGAACTCCCACTTGAGCTCAAGCGTGTCTCCTGGAGAGGAATCATCAGGCCCTGCATCTGGTGTAATAGTAATCCGTGAGCCATAGGGACTCAGCAATCTCGCACCCTCGCGATCAAGACTATTTATGCTTATAGGTATGGCAAGGTAAATATATGTGGAGCTGCAGCAAGCGACTAGCAAAAATATGGTGGCTAACTTATTTGCAAAAGAGAGCGAGAAGAGGAGGAAAAGCGCGAGCGAGAAACTAAAGGAAAACCTGCGCAAGCATTACTCCAACACCGTGTCCACTTCCCGGACTCCGCCGAGAAGAGGCCATCACGGCAACACACTCAGTTGATTCATTTTAATTAAGTTGAGGTTCAAGTTATCTACAACTAGACATTAACAAATTCCCATCTGCCCATAACCGCGGGCACGGCTTTTGAAAGTTCAAATCCCTGCAGGGGAGTCCCAACTTATCCCATGACAAGCTCTCACGGTCAACGAAGGAATAGACCTCCTCCCAAGATGTTCCGATCAGACTCGGTATCTCGGTTCTTCAAGACACTTCGACAGGTTAAAACAAGACCAGCAACACCGCCCGAATGTGCCGAGAAATCTCGATAGGAGCTGCACATATCTCGTTCTTAGGGCACACTCACATGAGACATCCTACGAGTAAAACCAACCCTCAAGTTGCCCCGAGGTGGCCCCGCAGTCTACTCGGTCAGACCAACACTTAGAGGAGCACTGGCCCGGGGGGCTTAAATAAGATGACCCTCGGGCTCCGGAAACCCAAGGGAAAAGAGGCTAGGTGGCAAATGGTAAAACCAAGGTTGGGCATTGCTGGAAAAGCTTTAATCAAGGCGAACTATCAAGGGGTTCCCATTATAACCCAACCGCGTAAGGAACGCAAAATCCGGGAACATAACACCGATATGACGGAAACTAGGGCGGCAAGAGTGGAACAAAACACTAGGCGAGAGGCCGAGCCTTCCACCCTTTACCAAGTATATAGATGCATTAAAATAACATGGCAATATAATGATATCCCAACAAGTAAATAAATGTCCCAACAAGGAACGGCCTCCAATCTTCACCTGCAGCTAGCAACGCTATAAGAGGGGGTTGAGCAAAGTGGTAACATAGCCAATCAATGGTTTGATCGGACATGGTGGGTTAGAAGTTTGACATGGCAATTTGGGAGGCTTGAAAGCAAGTGGTAGGCATCGTAGCATTGGCATAGAAAAAGAGCGAGCAAACTAGCATAGCAAAGATAGTAGTGATTTCGAGGGTATGATCATCTTGCCTGCACAGTTGTCAGAGTTGACTGGATCCTCGAAAGCAAACTCAAAGGGCTCCTCGTTAGCGAACTCGTCTCCCGGCTCTACCCAAACAAGACAAACAAGCAACAAGGACAAAATCAACCACGTGCAAGGATCAAACACGATGATGCAAAGATGATATGCTATGCGGGATGCGATGCGGGATGCATATGCAAGATATGACAGGAAATGCATGAACCTGGCCTCAACATTGAAATCCAAGTGTTCCACTGGAAAGATGAGATTAAATCGCTCGAAAACGATATAAAGAACGCCGGAATCGGAGTTACGGTTTGGAAATGGCAAGCGATTCAAATATGACACCGGTCTGCGATTTACAGCAAGTAGCCATCTAAATGCAATGAGATGAACAAGCTACAGCACTCAAACATGACAAAAAATACATGGCAGGGATGCATTCAAGATGCTTAACAAAAGTCTAGCACTGAGCTACGGCCAATTCATCCATTAACAGGTTCAAACAAGCATGGCAAAACTGCATATGACAAACAGATTTCAGACTTTGTGAAATTAACACTTGTCTGGAATTTCAGATCAGGTGGCACTCTTCGGAGCAACAAAACTACATGATCTAGGACCTGAACATGGCAAAGGAAAGCATGGCATGGAGCTACTCAAAGTGCTTAAGAAAAGTCTCTTAGTGACCTTGAGCCAAAAGGGATTAGGAAATACAATTGCAAGCATGTGAACATGGCAAAAACATAATCAGTTCTCAGACTTGGTGAAAACTGGAGCATGCTGAAAACAGATATCAAGTAGGCATGTTTACGAGCTCGATGCACTCACTACGGTGCAAGTCATGATAAGATAAGCATACATCCATCAAGAATACATAAAATGCAAGCTATACATGGCAAGAACAATAACATAGCATGCATGGATAAACTACAACATCATCGGCAAAATTGCAAACAAGTTGACAATCTGCCCAGATTCACAAAGTAGCAAAAGTAGAGCTCGATTGACTCAAGCTAGGGTGCTCCATAATTGCAAACAAATACATGGATGGATAGAGAACTACAATATTAACAAAACATCCTTACTGATCATCCTCAAAAGAGGCACGGATCACTTGGAAACAACATGGACATATGGCATCATGAGATAAACAGATCAAGGACTTAGTGGAAATGCTAAGTCCCTGAAAACAGAATTAACAAGTGCACCACTTTGAAAGCTCGTGCTAGTCACCACACACATCACAAAAATACATGGGTGGCACCTCTAGAAAGATGTCAAAACCCTTAACAAAACATATGTAGAGCAACAGGGCATATCATGCACACAATAATCATGGCAAAAATGACAAAAAGCTAAATGGAGTAGCAGATCTGACAATTATCTCAAGTAGCCCTCTTCTAACAGCATTTCGGGCATCAATATGAACTCAAATGAAAATGATGCAATGGAATGAAATGATTTACTCTCTGAGATGAACATTTTGATATGCTATCTGCATGAATCGGAGCTACGGATGCAAAGTTACGAGACAATGAACATGAGCACATGGATCTGAGAAACTGGGACTTAGAAGAAAAAAAACGACCTAGGGTTTACTGTTCACCGGATCTGGATCCGGCGAAAAACACTGTAGCAACGGCGCGGAAGCCGAGGATGGACGGACTTGGCAGGCTCGCCGGCCGGAGGAGGTCGAGGGGCTCGCCGGCGTTGCTCTCGGGGGAGTACGGGATGGCGGGCGCGGCGTCGGGGAGGCAAGGGCGGCGCGGCCGCGGCGTTGGGGCGGCAAGGGCGGCGCGGCCGAGGTGCAGGCGGACGCCGGCGATGGCGGGCGGCGGCGCTCGCCGGCTCGGGCGGCCGGGCTGGAGGAGGATGGCGGCGGGGTCGCGAAGGAGGCGGCGCTCGACATCGGGCCCGCGGGGGCTCTCGCCGGGCCGAGCGGGCCGGTGCGGGAGCGGGTGGCGGCGCGCCACGTGGAGGACATGGAGTGGCTGGCGGCGGTGTGTCCGGCGGCCGGCGGACGTGTCCGGCCGCGCGGAGACGATTTTTAGGGTTTTGGACGAGGGGGGATCCGGATTTTCGAAGGAGGGGCTATATATAGGCATAGGGGGAGCTAGGAGAGTCCAAAAGAGGTGCGGTTTTCGGCCACGCGATCATGATCGAACGCTCTAGATGATGGAGAGGGCTTAGGTGCGTTTTGGGCCAAATTGGAGGGGTGTTGGGCTGCAACACACACGAGGCCTTTTCGGTCCCTCGGTTAACCGTTGGAGTATCAAACGAAGTCCAAATGATACGAAACTTGACAGGCGGTCTACCGGTAGTAAACCAAGGCCGCTTGGCAAGTCTCGGTCCAATCTGGAAATTTTTAATCCCCACACATGAAAGAAAGCTAGAAATGACCACCGGAGGAGAACGAAGCGCTGGAATGCAAAACGGACAACGGGGAAAATGCTCGAATGCATGAGACGAACACGTATGCAAATGCAATGCACATGATGACATGATATGAGATGCATGACAATGATAACAACACACGGAGACAAAGACCTGAACCCGAGAAAATAAAATAACTTAACGCCGGAAACGGCAAGAGTTGGAGTACAAATTGGGAAAGTGACATCCGGGGTGTTACAGAGCCATCAAGCCTAACGGCGACGACACAAAGGAACTCTCAATGAAAGCACCAATGTCGGTGTCAAAACCGGCGGATCTCGGGTAGGGGGTCCCGAACTGTGCGTCTAGGCCGGATGGTAATAGGAGGCAGGGGACACGATGTTTTACCCAGGTTCGAGCCCTCTTGATGGAGGTAAAACCCTACGTCCTGCTTGATTAATATTGATGATATGGGTAGTACAAGAGTAGATCTACCATGAGATCGGAGAGGCTAAACCCTAGAAGCTAGCCTATGGTATGATTGTATGTTATGGTTGTTGTCCTACGGAATAAAATCCTTCGGTTTATATAGACACCGGAGAGGGTTAGGGTTACACAAGGTCGGTTACAAAGGAGGAGATATCCATATCCGTATTGCCTAGCTTGCCTTCCACGCCAAGTAGAGTCCCATCCGGACACGAGATGAAGTATTCAATCTTGTATCTTCATAGTCTAACAGTCTGGCCAATGGAGATAGTCCGGCTGTCCGGAGACCCCCTAATCCAGGACTCCCTCAGCGGGAGTTTCGTAGCTTGAAATTTTGGCATAACAAGGCGAGGCTTGAAATTTCGGGAGAACAAGCTTAACATGTACCCAAAAAAAGACAATTCGCACCTCATCACTAGAGAGAGACATGTCCCATTTTACTTTATTACTACAAATGCATTCAAATACAACAAAAAAACTAAAAAATCGGGACAACAAACATAGCGTGTACAGTACCAAAACAATTTGCACTTCCCTCAACAATAAAAAAACAATGTGTGTTGTCTAGCATATGGACTAAATTTGAGTACATTTTCCCGGTTTGAATGGGATTGTACTCAGGTTAGTTATACAACCATCTAAATATTATCTTCAGAACACATGACATGAATATAGGAGAAGTAAATTCCTATATAAATACGAACTGCATGTACATACGATCTCAAATTCAAATATATGTATCATTTTATGTTGAATTCAAATCATAGTACATGTATGCTCTAGCTAGATGTTCGGAATCTAAACCATGTATGATATACTACGTACAATGTGTTTAACAAGCACAACACACACACACACAAACACCATTTATACTAGTAAGGTACACGTGCATTGCACGCATGAGATTTGGCAACCAAATTATGAATAAATAACACATTATATCATGTAAGCTTTGAGTCATATATGCATGATGTAGATGTTCGTTTAATTCTTATAGTTCATTTCATTCAAAATCATCTAGTTTCTATAAGAAAGCTAATCTATTTTAAGATTCATGGAATTGTGTGTTGTAAGGCATAAAGTAAAAAAAGATAATGGCAAATCATGTAGAAAAACATTTGGGCAATTCTGATACGGAAGATTCTAGAACAAAGAAGAAGTGCTTGTGTGTTGAGGTTTGTGCATTATGCTTAAGTTCAACCATGGACTCTTCTAGATTGTACATGTGGCAAAATATGGTGGAATCTAGATGATATCCAATGGCCAGTAGTGCTCAAATTTTCCATCTCTGCACCATCGGATTGGCCTCATCCAACGACCATCTTTCAAAGTTAAAGTTATCCGCACACTATATAAAAAATATATAATATTATATATATCGGGGTAAAGAAATAGATATGTGATGTGAAAGCCACCCATCATCTCCAATTAGAATAGTGTGTCCATGCACGGATGAAATGTGGCCAAACGATGTCTTCCATCGATATCTCAAATTCAAATCAGTCTGACCTTGTTCAATGTGTATACAGTACAACATGCTCGTTTCCAAACCACACCGTGCATATCTCAGTTATATTCATGCATGCATGGGTTTCAAACATCATGATCTCTTATTCAAATATTTGAATTCAACTTTACATTGATTATGACCTCACCTAGTCATTTACACCCACACAATCGTCTTCTCTTTTATAATTGTACCACTAACATTTTCCCGTGCATGCATGCACACATAGTACTAGTCGGCATTATCCATCACACACATGCAGTCTTTTTCTTTAGGTCGGTCTCCCATGCATACACACACACACACACCTCCCCCTCTCCATCATATCGGGCATTCTTTATCTCTCACGTGCATGCGCAACGATCGATGTTCCTCTATGTGTATGTGTATATATAGCTAGGTCTCTCATAGTTTCCCACACAAACCGATCAATCTATATATCTAGTGAGGTCTCACCCTCTTTCCCACGTCCACATCGATCAATCTATACCTCTCTATATAGGATTACCTAGCTAATACACACACATTAATTATATATCCAACGTCCCCCTCTCATCATCCATGCCTTTCTCTTCATCTCCCAGATGCGCGCACAATGGCGAAGACAGGGGTAGCAAGGGCCCTTGAGGGGGTACTGGATTAGGGGGTGTCCGGATAGCCGGACTATACCTTCGGCCGGACTCCTGGACTATGAAGATACAAGATTGAAGACTTCGTCCCGTGTCCGGAAGGTACTTTCCTTGGCATGGAAGGCAAGCTTGGCGATACGGATATGTAGATCTCCTACCATTGTAACCGACTCTATGTAACCCTAGCCCTCTCTGGTGTCTATATAAACCGGAGGGTTTTAGTCCGTAGGACGAACAGCAATCATACCATAGGCTAGCCTCTAGGGTTTAGCCTCCTTGATCTCGTGGTAGATCTACTCTTGTACTACCCATATCATCAATATTAATCAAGCAGGACGTAGGGTTTTACCTCCATCAAGAGGGCCCGAACCTGGGTAACACATTGTGTCCCCTGCCTCCTATTACCATCCGCCTAGACGCACAGTTCGGGACCCCCTACCCGAGATCCGCCGGTTTTGACACCGACATTGGTGCTTTCATTGAGAGTTCCTCTGTGCCGTCACCATCAGGAAGGATGCCTCATCCTGTCTTTAAAGACGGCACCGTTGCTAAGGGAGCTTTGGCTGTCGGCCAAACTCTCAGGCTAGGTGGTTTCCTTATGACTGCCTGTTCGGCTGCTGCGCCGACGATGACCTCTCAGGTCATCGAAAGTAATCTTCACGTCAGCTCGGAATTCGCCGAGCAGCTAGATCCAATGGAGCTCTCTTCCCTAAACGAGCTCTTGGATCGCATCGCCGCCCTGGGAGTCGCTACGGATTACGACCAGATTGGGCCTAAACCCTTTCTGAGAGAGATTAACTCTCCCCAGGTCACCCATCACGTTGCCGTGGTAGAGGGACAGTGCGGCGACCCTTCATCTATCTTAAGGACTAGCTATGTCCGGATTCCTGATCCATCCAAGCCGGATACCCGCGGAGGGGAGGACATCACTCAAGACCTGAACTTAAAGTCAGGCGACTAGCTAGATTCATTGGACAGCATCCATGAATCCAAACTTCCGAGTTCGGAAACTCCTTGGCCTCTGGGTCTCAGATTGGGTGAGGTTTCGGATTTGATTCCACCCACTCGTACATAAGCGATCTATCCCAAATAAGGCAAGAGCCCGAAGAAACAGTACATCATTACTGGGCCAGATTCCTCCTGGTTATGAATAGGATAAAGGACTGCCGCGAGGAAGACGCAATTTCATTCTTCTGCAATAATTGCACGGACAAGGGAATCCTCAATGCCATAAGTTGTCGTGATATTACACGCTTCGCTGACTTGGCGTCCATAGTACGAAAGTACTGTGCGATGGAAAGCGCCTGGAAAACCGAAATAAAATTTTGGGACAATCCGGCCCTGAATACAAACCCAGTCCGAAATAAAAGGGTGCATCATTGCCAGACACCCGAGTTCAATACCAAAAAGCAAAAGCCCTCTACAGGGCACGGAACCGTACTGGAAGGATGGCTTAATGGACCCTGTAAAATTCACAATGCAGAGGGCGCCACACCAACTGACAGCCTTAGAGCATGTTGGATACTCCGGCAGGTGGCAAAAATTGGCAAAGATCTTCTAATTCCAGAAGTCACAGAAAGCCACCCCAGAGACACCAGTACGGTATTAACAGTCTTCGAGACTTTCGCATCAAATAATATGCGAAAAAGAACACTCCGCACCCTTGTCAAAGTCTACCATGTAGCAACAATAAACCCATGGAGTGACACGGCTATTACTTTTAACGCCAGTGATGAACCTAAATTCTGAACAGCCCGAGCACCAGCCGCATTGGTCCTAGTCCAATAGTGGATGGCTTTCGTCTTACCAAGGTACTCATGGATGGCAGCAGCGAATTGAACCTCATTTATGAGGAAACCCTTCAAAAAATGGAAATAGACTGGAACCGCATTGAGCGAAGCAGCACAACCTTTAGAGGAATAATCCCCAGACAGGAAGCGCGCTGTACAGGAAAAATCACACTAGATGTGGTGTTCGGCACGCCGGATAATTACAGGTCCGAAGAGGTCACGTTCCAAGTGGCCCCGTTCAGTAGCGGATACCACGCTCTGCTAGGGCGGGAAGCGTTTACAATCTTCCAAGCAATACCCCATTACGGGTACATGAAGCTCAAGATGCCCGGGCCTAACAGAATCATCACTCTCGCTAGTGATCCGGACATAGCACTCCGCACCGAAAACAAGACAGCGGCACTGGCCCTCGAGGCGCTATCTGAAGCCCTAGCGGCTGAGGAACTGACTGTGCTGCGCTCCATGGTGAATTGGGATGATGTGATACTCGACAAAAGATCCAAGTCCACCTCCTTTAAACCGGTGGACAAAATAGTCAAATTCCAGGTCCATCCAACGGACCCCAATAAAACAGCTTCCATCGGGGCACGGTTAAACCCTGATGTAGACGCCGCACTGCGGGAGTTCCTATGAGAGAACTGGGACATTTTCTCCTGGCACCCTTCAGACATGCCAGGAATCCCATGCAGGCTGGCCGAACACAGCTTAAATATCCTAAAAGGATTCAAGCCAGTCAAACAGGCTCTTCGGCGTTTTTCCGAACCTAAGAGATAGGCCATGGGAGAGGAACTAGCCAAACTATTGGAGACGGATTCATCAAAGATATAAAACACCCGGACTAGCTAGCAAACTTGGTGATGGTACCAAAGAAGGACAAATCCTGGTGCATGTGCGTTGATTTTAAAGACCTTAACAAGGCTTGCCCAAAGGATCCCTTCCCCCTCCCCCGCATCGATCAAATTATCGACGCTACCACAGGACATGGTTCGTTGTGTTTCCTCGACGCATACTCCGACTACCATCAAATAAGGATGGCAGAGTCAGACCAAGCCGCAACGGCATTCATCACACCATATGGCCCATTCTGCTTCAACACAATGCCCTTTGGGCTCAAAAACGCCGGTGCAACATATCAGCGCATGATTCAGACATGTCTGGCAAACCAGATCGGCAAAACAGTGGAGGCATACGTAGATGATGTGGTCGTTAAAACAAGACATGTCGAATCTCTCGTAGACGACATGAGGCTAACATTCGATAACCTCCGAACATACGACATCAAGCTCAACCCGGAAAAATGCGTTTACGGCATTCCAGCCGGAAAGCTCTTGGGCTTCATTGTATCCGGTAGAGGAATTGAAGCAAATCCAGCCAAGATCCGAGCTCTGTCACAATTGGATATCCCGAAGGACCTCAAACAAATACAAAAATTAATCGGATGTGTGGCAGCTCTAAGCCGCTTTATCTCCCGCTTGGGAGAAAAGGCCCTACCCCTTTACCGCCTCCTTCGGCCCACCGAACACTTCGAGTGGATGGATGCAGCCACGGCCAGACTCGACAAAATAAAAGCCATCTTGGCAACAAACCCAGTCCTAGCCGCGCCAAACATTGGCGAACCAATGCTATTATACATTGCAGCAACCCATCAGGTCGTAAGCGCAGTGCTCGTCGTCGAACGAGAAACAGACAGACACAAATTCCCCCTTCAAAAGCCGGTCTACTATGTGTCCACTATCCTTACTCCGTGCAAGTCACGGTACCCGCGTTATCAAAAGATTGCGTATGTGGTATTTATGGCATCCCGGAAGTTGCGACACTACTTTTAAGAGTGTTCAATAACAGTAGCCTCAGAAGTGCCACTTAACAATATTATAAACAACCGCGACGCGACGGGCCGGATTGCAAAATGGGCCATTGAGCTCCTCCCGTTCGACATAACTTACAAGCCACGGCGAGCTATCAAGTCGCAAGTTTTGGCCGACTTCGTCGCAGAATGGACGGAGGCCGAACTCCCTAAAGAGTACGGCACATATTCAAACTGGGTCATGCACTTCGACGGCTCCAAAATGTTGGCCGGTCTAGGGACTGGCGTCGTTTTGACGTCCCCCATAGGAGACACAGTTCAATACGTACTCCAGATAATGTACACAGACTCCAACAATGCAGCCGAATATGAGGCCCTTTTACATGGTCTCCGGATGGCAGTATCCATGGGCATTCAACGCCTAGAGGTGCGCGGGGACTCGAACCTCGCAATATCCCAAATAAATGGAGACTTTGATGCCAATGATCCAAAGATGGCAGCTTATCGCAACGCCGTCCTAAAAATGTCAGCTTGGTTCGAAGGGCTCGAATTTCACCATATAGCCCAGGAAAATAATCAAGCGGCAGATGTCCTGGCACGCATCGCCGCAAAACGCGATGCAGCCCCCCTCCCCCAACATTTTCTTGGAAAGGTTGTTCAAGCCATCCGTAGTATGGGAAGGGGAACCCGGCAATAACAGCCCGGACCCAACCGCATTGCCCGACACCATGGGCGATCAAAAGCCTATAAAGTCCATGAGGGAGAGCTTTATAAGAAAAGCACTACCGGAGTCCTTCAAAGGTGCATCTCCGAAGAGGAAGGGCGGAACCTCCTGGATGAAATTCATGCCGGACTCGGCGGTCATCACGCTGCAGCTCGGTCCCTTATAAGCAAGGCCTTCCGTACAGGCTTTTATTGGCTGACGGCCCGGGCAGACACCCAGGACTTAGTCCAACGATGAGTCGGTTGCCAGCTTTTTGCAAACCAAAGCCATATGCCACCCACCGCCCTCGAAACTATCCCCATCACTTGGCCCTTCGCGGTCTAGGGGCTTGACATGGTTGGACCCCTTAAAGGCGGAACCCACAAGAAAAAATACTTACTGGTCATGGTGGATAAGTTCACCAAATGGATAGAAGCCAAGCCTGATAAGATGGCCGAATCCGGACCGGTGATAGACTTTATATCCGGGGTTGTACACTGTTACAGTGTCCCCCACAGCATCATCACTGATAACGGCATGAACTTTACGGCCGGCGAGGTAAAACTCTGGTGCAAAAACATGGGCATCAAGCTCGATTATGCTTCCGTCTATCACCCAAAAACTAAAGGCCAGGTCGAACGTGCAAATGGTCTTACCATGAGCGGCATCAAACCCAGATTAGTGCGGTCCCTTAAGGAATCTAATACGCACTGGGTAGAGGAGCTCCACTCCATACTCTGGGGGTTGTGGACCACGCCGAATCGCACCACCGGATACACACCATTCTTCATGGTGTACGGCGCAGAGGCAGTTTTGCCCTGCGACATAATCCATGACTCACCTCGAGTGCGCATGTACGAAGAAAGAGAAGCCGAGCTCGATCGGCAGGACAGTTTGGACGCCTTGGAGGAAGAGCGTGACGTGGCAAAAGCCCGTTCCGCGTTCTATCAATAGCAGGCTCGAAGATACCAAAGCGGAGAAGTACGGGCCAAAAATTTCAACGTTGGCGAATTAGTTCTAGCCTGCCGGACAAGAAAAAGGACAAACTCAAGCCCAAGTGGGAAGGTCCCTTCATAATTGACCAAGTCCTGACTGGTGGAGCGTACCGCCTGCGAGATGCATCGGATAACCAACTCGAGCCAAACCCATGGAACGCAGCCCGTCTCCGAAGATTCTATGCCTAGTGCCGGACTCTGTGTTCGTCTCCTTCCTCTGTCCATTTTTTATATACTTTCTGTCTTACATTTCTCTCCTTCTCCCCTCCCTCTCTCTTATAGCCTTTAAAGGCTCATAAAGCGACGCGCTATCCGCGCTCATTAAACCTGGGGCTTCTTTAAACAGAAGCTTATTTATACGGGCTTCATTCCCAACACATGTGTCACACTTCCGCATGTACCTTTTATTCACCATTATATGCATCGATATGACTTAAGTTTTGGCCAAGCTGGGTTGCCTGGCTCATGTGCTTACCCCTACATTCCCGATTGTTCGGCTAGGTGGTAAAGGGAGCACCTCTGCGATTGTTACTGTCGGGTCAGCCGGATGTGTACCTCAGACTGGGTGAAGCCGAAAGCTAGCGTTATTAAGGGAATATTCGGTCGGTGAACTAAAGATGATCTTTTTTTCACTTATTTATCTATACGCCCCCAGATGTTTTTCCTGCGTCTCCTTTCGCAGAATGGACATGCACTTTAGGGCATGCCTCCCAGGGAAAGGAACCCCTAACGGAACTATTCTCCCTGGAAGATGTTTCTTACTAACCATGTAATATAACATAACTAGTTGGGCACTTGTCTGTTCAAGCACTAATGACCCCTACTCCTGGTCTCCATGCATACCCCGGTTCTTATATAACCGCGAGGGTATTCGGACATACTCCGGACCGTCAGGTCCCGAGGTTGAAGCGAAAAGGTCGGCCATGACAAACGATCTACAATCCGGCTAGAAGGCATTACACATGTCAATTAAAATTACATAGTCAATCTGACTGATTGTATTCCTCTTCAATACCATCTAACAGGCTGTCTAGTTTACAGTCCTGTTGGGAATACTTTGCGGCCAATTCTACTTGGCCGTATACTAAGCTCACAGGGATCTCCTTCCCATCGGGCCCCATGGGTCCGACCTCGGCCATGTGGTTTGGGTCAGCCTTCGTGTACCGCATCTTCACCATGGCCCAGGCCTCCCTGGCGCCTTGACGGCAGGCCGACATCTTCCACAATCGGAAGCGCCGCTGCGCTCCCTTCAGCTTCTCTACAAGCTCTCCAAGGCCTTCGGGCATGGAGACGGATGGCCACAAGGCCTGGGCGATGCCTTGCATCACCTGCCAAACTCGCTCGTGCAGTTGTGAGAGCTCGAGAAGAAGGTCACCCTTAGAACCGGGCATTTCCTCTGCAGGACGACCTGTTAGCATACCTACAGACATTACTCTGTTAGTCAACTTCCTCGCCAAACTCTTTTTTCAAAGTTCATTTAAGCACTTACTTAATATGCCATGTCGAAGCCGCTGATTCTCCTTAACGGAGTCCAACAGCTGGGCACGAACATCCTTCAGTTCAACGCCCAGCTTGGTGTTGGCATCTTGGAGATCGTTCTTCTCTTGCCTCACCTTTGTCAGCACGCTCTCACCAGCCTTCAGCTGGCGTAGGAGTTGTTGCTTTTCCGGATTTAATTCGGTGCCATCTGCAATTTCATTTGTCAGATTTACACCCACGCCGCACTTCGCAAAATACTTATCTTTCGAAGCGTATATTACCAGAGGGGGTCTCCTTGGGCTCCCCTGCCGTGGCTAGTGTGGCCTCAAGTTGGGCTTTGCACTCTTCCAGCTCCTGGGACAGTAGGTTATTCTTTTCTGTAAGAACCTGCATAACAAATGATCCTTAAATCAGTTATTCTAACTATTTCAAGTCTTGGGGGCTACTGGTATATATATAATTACCAAAATTTTCTTACCTGTATGTCTTTTACATATTCCTCCGTGGTTCTGGCTAGACCATTTTGAGCGACACGGAGGTACGCATCTCCCGAATTGAAGGCATCCAATGCCTCTTGGGAGAAACAAGCGTCGCGAAGAACTATCCGTCGACGCCTGTGGTTCATGGCACTCTCCACCTCGGAATTGGTGGCAGACAGCCTGTCTGCATCCTCTGTCGGAGGAGCGTCCGGTGCGCGCCTTGTGTTCGCCTCCGCTTCCGGACCAGGCTTTGGAGCCTGGCTGGTGGAGGCGCGATTGACAACCTCTCCGGATATAGTCCAGCGAGGTCTCTTCGTCCTGAAGAGAGCACGAGCGTTAATATGCCTTGAAGGAATAACACCTGGGAATAAGATGGCACGCTATACCTTTGCGCCGGCATCTCAATCCGGACCGCACTTCTTTTCAGCCCACGGGGCCTTGCCGCCCCTCGTTGGCTAGTCGCCGCAGGCTCGGCCTCCCGTCTCAAGGACCTCCCCTGCAAAACACGGTTGTCATACGGCAATCGAAAACACGCGAGGATAGATCCCTTTTCAAAGTGCTGGGACTTCGGTCTCAGTTACCTGTGAGGCTGGGAGTAGCCCTGGGTAATCGGCCGTAATGGCACCAAGGCATTGTCCTTGCTCAATTGATGAAACACCCCATCAATCAGCTCCACAGATAAGTCCGGATCCTCTTGAGAGGCCGGGTCTAGGGACCGTCCCGGATCCTCGGGTTGTGGAGGAGGGCTGTTTATTTCTTTAACAGCCTAGCGCAGTTCCTGCGTTGAAGTCGTTAGACTGAATATTTAACGATGGGAATATAAAACGGATGGGCAAATAAAAGTGTCCACTTACCCAACTTGGGGGATTGTACATAGAAAATCCACCCTGTGGGTTGACATGGAGAAATTCCTCCTCTTCTCCCTTGTACAAAGCGGACAAGATCTTTATTAGAGCGGCAGCCGAATCCGGCCCCTTACGGCCATGGCGGGTGGCGTCGTCCTCCCCGTTGAAGTCCCACATGGGGTGGCCTCTATACAGAAGCGGCTGCACCCCTCGCATGATGCATGCGGCCATGACCCCAATCATGGTTAGTCCGGAATGAGCTAACAATATTATCCGGCCCATCAGGTAAAGAACGTCCTTGTCACTTTCCCTCTGAGGGGTCTGTGGACGCTAGCTTAGGCGCTTCTTTAGGGGAGAACTGTCGAACTCAGGGGGGCTGATCCGGACAGGATCCGGTAGCGGGACGTCCTTTATATAAAACCATTCCGAAGGGCAGTCCTCGGACGCCTTCTTTGGGGTTCCGGATAGATATCTGGTCTCGGCGATGCGCCACACTTCGTCAACGCCCACTTGATATATTGACCCCTTCTGAGAACGGGGCACAAGGCAGAATAGCCTTTTCCACAGTGCGAAATGAGCCTCGCAGCCCAAAAACAGCTTGCAAAGGGCTATGAAGCCCGCGATATGCAATATGGAGGCAGGCGTGAGGTTGTGCAGCTGGAGGCCATAGAACTCCAGGAGCCCCCGGAGAAACGGATGAATTGGAAATCCGAGCCCTCTTATTAAGTAAGGGACAAGGCATACGCGCTCTCCTTTGGAGGGATTGGGGGCGCTCTCCGCTTGCTCTCCGCCATTATAGGTGGCAAGTCCGGCTCGAACCGGGACCATATAGGTCGGGGGGAGAAATCCCTTGGTCTGGAGCGTCACTAGCTCACTGTGCGGGATGGAGCATCTCTCCCAATCTCCAGGCTGAGGGTTGGAAGGGCGAGAGGAGGAGCTACTGCGGCCGTCCATGATAGAATGGACCTCTGTCGGATATGCTCTGATGAATACTCGCGGAGGGGAGAAGGTGTGGTTTGGATCTAAATCCTCGTCCCCTTAAATAGGCGGCTCATTCACGCGGCTAGGGGTGTAAATGTAAAAACACCCTGACTTTTCGTATTCGTTTGACACGTGGAAGACGGCCATTATTGGGAGTAGAAGCCAAGGAGCGCCACATTTACAAGAAACCGGACATTATTCAACAGGTACACGGAATTTGGAGGAGAACCCCCCTTGCAATGCCGAAGACAATCTGCGCGCCGGACTCGTCGTCATTGAAGCCTGGTTCGGGGGCTACTGAGGGAGTCCTGGATTAGGGGGTGTCCGATAACCGGACTATACCTTCGGCCGGACTCCTAGACTATGAAGATACAAGATTGAAGACTTCGTCCCGTGTCCGGAAGGGACTTTCCTTGGCATGGAAGGCAAGCTTGGTGATACGGACATGTAGATCTCCTACCATTGTAACCGACTCTGTGTAACCCTAGCCCTCTCCGGTGTCTATATAAACCGGAGGGTTTTAGTCCATAGGACGAACAACAATCATACCATAGGCTAGCTTCTAGGGTTTAGCCTCCTTGATCTCGTGGTAGATCTACTCGTGTACTACCCATATCATCAATATTAATCAAGCAGGACGTAGGGTTTTACCTCCATCAAGAGGGCCCGAACCTGGGTAAAACATTGTGTCCCCTGCCTCCTGATACCATCCGCCTAGACGTATAGTTCGGGACCCCCTACCCGAGATCCGCCGGTTTTGACACCGACAGCCCTGCCCCCCATAACATCACTAAATATCGAGGCTAATATGAATGTGATCATTAGACAATTGCTAGTAAAATGGTTTAAGTTGATGGATTGGCCCTCCTCGTAAAGGATTAGCAATTCTTGGCCCCCTAGCTCATTTATTTTTCATGGCTCCTCCACTGCGCACAACAGCGCGCGTTCTCGCCCCCTCTCTTTAAATATCGATCTCGCACGTGTGCACTCCTTCATAGTCTCCCTCCACTTGGCCCCTCGCACCGACTACTAGCCCCCCACCGGATTTTGCCACATGTACAATCTAGCAGACTCCATGGTTGAACTTAAGCATAATGCACAAACCTCAAAACAGAAGTGCTTCTCCTTTGTTCTAGAATCTTCCGTATCATAACTGCCCAAACTTTTTGTCTAGTTGAATTGCCATTATTTGTTCTTACTTTATGCTTTACAACGCACAATTCCATGAATCATAAAATGGATTAAGGACTTCTTTGATTCAAAGGATTCTCAAAGGAATTTTGGAGGATTCTAATCCTTAGGAATTTTTCTTGTGTTGGTTGTTTGATTCGTAGGATTGTAAACCATAGGATTTTTTCCATAGGATTCATTTGCACTAGATTTCATAGGAAACATCCCATCCACTCAAACCTCTTTGAAAGAAACCTGTGTTTTTCTATGCACAATCAAACACTCGTACAATCCTGTAGGATTCTAGACGACATTCCACTCTAATCCCATGTTTTTCCTATTCCCGCGTTTTGGAAATCCTACGAATCGAAGAAGCCCTAGCTTTTTTTAAAAAACTAATTTATTTTGAATGACATGAACTATAAGAATTAAACGAAGGTCTACATCAGGCATATATGACTCAGAGCTTACATGCTATAGTGTGGTATTTATTCATAATTTGGTTGCCAAATCTGATGTGTGCAATGCACGTGTACCTTACTAGTACTTCAAGTATGTGCAAAACACGTAAATTAGAATTCCAATGGCACGCTACACAGTGTCTCTCTTACAGTTCATGAAGCCACGTGGCACATGTGGAGGCGTTGTCGCGACCTCCTTGTGTGGATTGATCACAGTGACGTGCTGCTTGTTCCAGAAGAATTTAGTCATTCTCTCGGAGCCACACTAGTGGACATGGCGGTACATGCACAAAGCGAAGATGTGCACGCACGCCATGCACGCACTCGTTCCCTCGCACGCACACGCGGGTACATGGGGATGCATTTTTGTATGAAGATCCACCCCATGTGATAATTTGACGCGTGTAAAGTCCTTCACTTCATTGATGGTCAATTAATACAGCGCATATCACGCATCTCATTTATTCGAGCATTGGATATTTTGTGCTAACCATAACAAGTACGTGCGCATCATGATGGATGATGTGTACATATACCATGCACACATAATTTACCCTTTGTCTTTGTTTTGTGTAGGCACTCACGTATACTCGTCAACCTCTCAATCCCAAGAGTTGACGGAACAAGCTCTTGAGAGCAAAGATGACTTTGGATCCCGTGGACTATCCTTACCACTGTTCCTTTCGTGCAACGACTACGCGCATCTCTCTCACTTGGCTCTCACACGGCTATGGGCTATATACCGCTTGTCGCTTCATGCTCATTTTACCGTGTTCACTTTGCATGCTATGCTTCCTTCTATGCCTTTGCCATGCAATTGTGACCCTTGCTTGCATCTACCCATGATTCACAATTATGCTACTCCTATGTGTATTTGCATGCTTGGTGGAGATCCTTATTGCTATTGCCATGTTTATCATGTGCCTCATGCTATTGATGCTATTTTGCTCATATCATCCTTTCATGCTTGTGCTATGTCATGTGAATTATTCATGCACACTATTGCACCCATGACATGCTTGCTACGATTCCCTCTAGTATGTTGCATCTTCACACTACTAGCTCACACCACTTGATTGCTATGATTGCTTTCTTTCTCGCATCACCCATGTTCCATTATTACTTTCTTTCTTGGGTTGATGATGTATATGTTCATGCCTCTCACATGATATATTTTGTTCATTGTCGCTTGCCTCCAACTTATGCATCTATGCCTATTGATCGTGGCGATTTGGACACTTTACTTGTGATGCATGCTTGCTTGATTGAGCCTATTGTATTTGGTTGTTCTCGCATGATATGCCTCCATACCATGAAATGCTCCCTTGTCCTTTCTTATGATGAGCATGATGCGTACACTTGTTGGGTATCTTACCACACTAATGATAGGTTTTGCACTTCCGCTAACCTCATTTGTTTTTCCGAGTGTTTGTTACGTTCTTTCATTTTGAAGGATTCACAAGGCAATACCGTCATGAGACAATTTGGTCATGTGAAGGCATACACGATGTGCAACACCAACATTTGCGAGAATCTCCTAAAGGTGAACTCCTTCCCTTTGAGCCATCCTCAATTACGCATATTGGATGGGTCACTCTTTCATTGTTGTCTCCTTCTTGTGGTCTACATGTTACATCTCGCTTATGGAGGAGCTACATGGGAGATTGGCTCTATGGACCTTCAAGTTGAGGAGCGCTCGGACTTATTGGATGCACCTTTGAACCTCCACTCATGCCACGACATCGAGCATTGGTACTCCAACACCTCCATATTTGGCGATTGTGCTCAAACATGTCATGCTCGATGGACATATCATACACATGACAAATTTGCATCTTATGCATGGATTGACTCACATCATGATTGCCATGTTGCATCTTGTATTCCCATGTCATCCATGATATATGAGCTTGTGCACTTTCTTAGCAAATTTGTTGTGATCTTCCTTGATGGCATATTCATACATCATGATCATATTGCCCATCATCAATTTCATGATCACATACTCATCTTGAGCATCCATTGCCATATTCATGCTATTAATAAACCATCTCACTATGACATCATTTTGCACTGTGGTTGCATTGATCATATTCACAACACATTTGTGTGCATAATGAATGCTTTTGCTCCCATGAATGCTTTGCATACCATTCCATCTCTTTTGGATAAGCTTCATGAACCTTGTCATGATCGATCTTGTTGCACGGACTCTTCCTTACATGATGGACACTTTGTGTGCGCTAACCATTGTATTTTCGAGTGTCGTTTGTGTTTTCTTTTCTTGCATATATACCACTCCGGCGACAACTTGGAGTACTTGGATGGCGCAATGTCTTCAACTCCGTCCAACTACAAGTCCGTCCACAACAACCGTTTCCATGGTGATGAGGATCACGATCCGAGGTCAGATCTTTCCCAAGGGAGGGGAGATGATGCGGAGCATCCTACGATCATCCCCATGTACACTCGAGCATATTCTATTGGACACAAGGTTAACTCGCTCCTTTCTGAATCTTCCCTTTCCGCATGTAAGACATGGATGCTACTTCAAGCGTGGACCTTGTGCATACTCAGGTACACCCGAGGAGACCAAGGAGAGCCCAAGGACCAAGGCCAAGTGTGCGCGAGAGCAAAGGAAGGAGAAGGAAGAAGAGCCAGCTGCTACAGGCCCCGAACATCCGTCCCCATGCCCCGGACATCCGGCTCCTCCCGAAGCCCCGGACATCCGTCCCCTTCGCCCAGAAATCCGGAGCACGCTAACCAGAGAGCAAAAGAATTGGGCAACTCCAGCCCGGACATCCGGCCAAAGGCCCGGACATCCGGCCCCCAGCCCGGACATTCGGCACTTGCCTGTGCGCAGAGATCGGGCCTAGGGCCCATGTATCCCCCTCTCACTTACCCCTTCATGGGCTAGCACTATATATACTCCCCCACCTCCTCCTAGTTAGGGTCAGCGTTGTGATAGCTCATTTGAGAGATAGAGCTTCGCTCATCCATATCGGATCTACTCCACGATAGAGACCGCGGCCCCTCTACGGAGAAGATCCACCTTGGATTCAAGACTGTTCACGGGAAGATCCCCTTGTGGATTCAAGACCTCCTCATGGAGAAGAACCGGTTACCTCTTGTATCGTCCGTTGTTGACTTTGGATCTTGTATATCCCTTTGTGTTTCGAGGATCTAGCACATGTGTGATCATACTTGCTGGTTTGAGTGTTCTCTTGTGTCCCCCTCGTGATTTTCCCCTCGTTTCCCTCCTCGTGTTCTTCGTGTTCTTTGCGGGATCCGCTCCTTTAGTGAAAGATCGGGCCACTAGGGTTCTACCCTACATCACTAGATGAACAGGAGCCCGTGGATGAACAGACGCAGTTGGAGGCTGGAGGAGGTCAACGGTGGATGAACAGTTTCCCGTGGAGGCTGGAGAAGGTCGAGGGTGGAGATGAATAGTATCCCGTTGAGTCCCGTTTTGCAGTAGCCACACCTCTCCCGATGAACAGGACCCCCGTTTCGACCATAGCGCTCCAACACATGTCCGCTTCCTCCATTTTGCGATACACCACACCCCTCCCGATCAACAGGACCCCGTTTCCACCGTAGGAGGTCCGTTTCCTCTGTTTTGCAGTATGCCAGACCCCTCCCGATGAACAGGATCCCGTTTCAACCATGGCCTGTCGAACACATGATGAGGACATCAATACCATTGTTACACCCACACCCCCTGGTGCTATACATACTAGACCAATTACTAGAGCTCGCGCACGCCAATTAAATTATCAGGTACTTTCATTTCTTGGTGATGATTCTAATGTTCATGAGAATATCATGCTGCCTAAATTGGATACATTTGTTTTGCTTACAAATGAAGGGCCTAGCATGGATAAGAGGGATGAACACTGGAGCAAGACCAAGCATGGAGATGATGGCATGCGCAAGGGGATCCAGAACGGAGTTACAACTGATGATTTCAAGACTTTGAAGCACCATAAGGAGTGCATGAAGCCTTGGACGAAATATACAAGATGCCACTTCATAAATTTGTCCGGAGGCTATTGTAGGTGATGTGTCACCTTATTATTGGGCCAGGCCCATGTATTTTCGAAATACTTAAGTATAGGCTGTTTTTAGACTCCGTATGTGTGGGGAAACAAGAGTTAGGGTTGGTTTCAGACCCCTCCTCCGTATGTGTTGTTTAGACTTTGGGTTTTGTTTAGATTAAAAGTTTGCCATAGCTGCAACTCCGCGTACTTCGTTTGTGTCCAACGACCAGACCAAGACGTCACAGAACCCCACCTTCATTAATAAAGCTTTCCTGTTTTATTTGCAATATGCAGATTGCAATCTCATTTTCTTGCTTGTTCTTCGTTTGCTCGCAGGAAATAGACCCTTGTGGTCAGATTGATCGTGCTCCGGCGTGGTCAATAACCCTCGGAAGTTGGTATAGCGATTGCTAAGGCGCGACGTCTTCGCACGTTCGTAGTCGGATCGTCAAAGTCGACTCCCACAGAAAACAATATCTATATCATCGAAACATCGGGACACCTTCGCTTCTATCAAGTGGTATCAGATTTCTAGCTTGCTTAGTGAGATTTTATAGTTTTTCGTAGTTTAGATCGAGTATGTTCTTCATACCTATAGTCCGTGAAAAAAGGCCAAAAAAATTTAGGGTTATTTCATCCTATCCGAACCAATCCAAGCCTTTGCATAATCTTTTCTGTATTTTCTCTTCTTCTTCCATGTTATCAATAGGGCACACAAGTGATATTATTTGTCGTCGTTGTAAGGGAAGAGGACATTTTGTGAGAGAATGAAAATCTCAGTGTGTGATGATTGCAACTGAGGATGGTGGCTATGAGTCTGCTAGTGACTATGATGAGGAGACTTTGGCTCTTATTACATGTGAACAACATGGTGGAGATGATTCTGATCATGAGACGCAATACATGGCTCTGGAAGATGCTGACAGGTCTGAATGTTTAGTATCTCAACGTGTTTTGAGTGTGCAGGTCACACAAGCTGAGCAAAATCAGAGGCATGATTTGTTCCGTACAAAGGGAGTTGTGAAGGAACGTTCTGTTCACGTCATCATAGATGGAGGGAGTTGCAACAACTTGGCTAGCATGGATATGGTGGAGAAGCTATCTCTCACTACAAGACCACATCCACATCCTTACTACATCCAATGGTTCAACAATAGCGGCAAGGTTAAGGTAACACGTACTATTCGTGTGCATTTTAGTATCTCTACATATGCTGATTATGTTGATTGCGATGTGGTACCTATGCAAGCATGTTCCTTATTACTTGGTAGACCATGGCAATTTGATAAAAATTCTATACACCATGGTAGAAACAATCAGTATACTCTTGTTCATAAGGATAAAAATATTACTTTGCTTCCTATGACTCCTGATTCCATTTTGAAAGATGATATTAATAGAGCTAATAAAGCAAAACAGGAGAAAAATAAGAGTGAAAATCAGATTGTGGCAAAAGAATTTGAGCAACAAATGAAGCCTAATAATAAACCATCTAGTGTTGCTTCTGAAATTAAATTGAAAAGTGCATGTTTACTTGCCACCAAATCTGATATTGATGATCTAGATTTTAGCAAATCTATTTGCTATGCCTTTGTGTGCAAAGAGGCATTATTTTCATTCAAGGACGTGCCTTCCTATTTGCCTCCTGCTGTCACTAACATTTTGCAGGAGTTCTCTGAAGTCTTTCCACAAGATGTGCCACCAGGATTACCACCTATTTGTGGGATTGAGCATCAAATTGACTTAATTCCTGGTGCATCATTACCCAACCGTGCACCATATGGTACCAGTCCAGAGGAGACGAAGGAGATTATGTGTCAAGTACAAGAACTGCTCGACAAAGGTTATATACGTGAATCCCTTAGTCCTTGTGATGTTCCTATCATTTTAGTGCCGAAAAAGGATGGCACGTCGCGTATGTGTGTTGATTGTAGAGGCATTAATAATATTACTATTCGTTATCATCATCCTATTCCTAGGCTAGATGATATGCTTGATGAATTGAGTGGCTCTACAATATTCTCCAAAGTTGATTTGTGTAGTGGATACCATCAAATTCGTATGAAACTGGGAGATGAATGGTAAGCAATATTTAAAACTAAGTTTGGATTATATGAGTGGTTAGTCATGCATTTTGGGTTAACTAATGCACCTAGTACTTTCATGAGATTAATGAACAAAGTTTTACGTGCTTTCATTGGACGATTTGTGGTAGTTTACTGTGATGACATATTGATTTATAACAAATCTTTGGCGGAACATTTGGAGCATTTATGTGCTGTTTTTATTGCTCTATGTGATGCACGTTTGTTTGGTAACCTTGGAAAGTGCACCTTTTGCACCGACTGAGTATATTTTCTTGGCTATGTTGTTACTCCACAGGGAATTGAAGTTGATAAAGCCAAGATTGAAGCTATTGACAGTTGGCCGTAGCCCAAAACGGTCACACAAGTGAGGAGTTTCCTTGGCCTCGCTGGTTTCTATAGGCGTTTTGTGAGAGATTTCAGCACCATTGCTGCACCACTCAACGAGATTACAAAGAAGGATGTGCCTTTTGTTTGGGGTACCGCATAGGAAGAAGCCTTCACGGTATTGAAAGATAAGTTTACACATGCTCCTTTACTCCAACTTCCTAATTTTAATAAGACATTTGAGCTTGAATGTGATGCTAGTGGAATTGGATTAGGAGGTGTGTTATTACAAGCTGGCAAACATGTTGCATACTTTTCTGAAAAATTGAGTGGGCCTAGTCTGAACTATTCTACTTATGATAAAGAATTATATGCTCTTGTTCGGACCTTAGAAACATGGCAACATTATTTATGGCCCAAGGAATTTGTTATACATTCTAATCAAGAATCTTTGAAACACATTAGAAGTTAAGCAAAACTGAACCGTAGACATGCTAAAGGGGTTGAATTCATTGAGCCTTTCCCTTATGTCATTAAACACAAGAAGGGTAAAGAAAATGTTATTGCTGATGCATTGTCTCGTCGTTATACTATGCTTTCACAACTTGACTTTAAAATATTTGGTTTGGAGACCATGAAAGCTCAATATGTGCATGATGCTGAATTTAAAGATGTATTGCAGAATTGTAAGGAAGGGAGAACTTGGAACAAGTTCATTCTTAACGATGGATTTGTGTTTGGTGCTAACAAGCCATGCATTCCAGCTAGCTCCGTTCGTCTTTTGTTGTTGCAGCAGGCGCATGGAGGAGGATTAATGGGACACTTTGGTGTCAAGAAGACGGAGTATATACTTGCTACACATTTCTTTTGGCCAAAGATGAGACGGGATGTTGAGTGTTTTGTTGCTCGCTGCACTACATGTCAAAAAGCTAAGTCATGACTCAATCCTCATGGTTTATATATGCCTTTGCATGTACCTAGTGTTCCTTGGGAGGATATATCTATGGACTCTGTTTTAGGTTTACCTCGAACAAAGAAGGGGAGGGATAGCATATTTGTTGTCGTGGATAGGTTCTCGAAAATGGCACACTTTATACCATGTCATAAAATTGATGGTGCTGTTAATGTTGTTGATTTGTTCTTTTGTGGGATTATTCGCTTGCATGTTGTGTGATGTAGGGTAGGAACCCTATAGCCCGATCTTTCATGAAAGGAGCAAATCCCGCGATGAACACAAAGAACACGAGGAGGGAAACGAGGGGAAAACACGAGGGGAACACAAGAGAACACTCAAACCAACAAGAATGATCACACATGCGCTAGATCCTCAAATACATAAGATAAGATACACGATCCACGAACAACTAAGGACGATACAAGGGTAGCCGGTCTTCTCCGTGAGGAGGTCTTGAATCCACGGGGGGGTCTTCCCTTAGAAAGGGGGCTTGAATCCAAAGGGATCTTCTCCGAAGAGGCCGCAGTCTCTCGCATGGAGGAGATCCGATATGGATGAGCGTATCTCTATCTCTCAAATGAGCTATCACAACGCTAACCCTATAAAGGAGGAGGTGGAGTATATATAGTCTAGGTCCACGAAGGTGTAAGTGAGGGGCGAAAGGTTACATGGGCTTCGGCCCGAGTGTCTGCGCGCAGGCAGGGCCGGAAGTTTCGGGGACGTCCGGAAGGTCCGGGCGCCGGAGGTTCCGGGCGAAGGTCCGGGCAGGGTCCGGGCTATCCAGAGAGTTGGCACACTCTCGGACGGCTTCGGTGCAGCAGGGCCGGAAGCTTCGGGATGACCGGAGGTTTCGGTGGCCGGAAGTTCCGGGCAGCGGCCGGAAGTTCCAGGCTTTCTAGAAGCTTGTCCAGGCTTCTTCTTCCTTCTCTTCCACGCTTCCCTCGCAGATGGTGTAGGTGATCCTTGGCGCTTGCACTCATCCTCATCATCCATGAAGCTCCGACAATACCTATGCATGCACGATGGAGGGTCAAGTAGTACACCATCCTCGAAGGGGTCAAGTGAGCACGTGTAAAGGAGAGGATTCACCTTTATGATGTGAAGTAGATGTCGCACGTGTCACTTGCGGAATGAACTCTTGACATGGTGATGTCCATAGGATGCTCCGCATCATCCCCTCCCCCTTGGGAAAGATCCTACCTCGGATCGAAATCAAAATCACCATGGGAAAGAGATGGCGTCACCGTGTAGTAGTGGTCGATCACCAAGTTCTCATCATCTTGAATCTTGAAATGGGCACTCTCCAATGTCGCACCGTCTCGTGATTCCTTTAAAAGGAGCAAGGAGAACAAACACTTGGAAAAACAAATGCGGTTAGCGTTAGTGCAAAACCAAGCATTCAAGAGGTGATACACCCAACAAGTGTTGTCATCAAGCATAGCATATGGTGTGACAAAGGATTGTGACATGGCATGTAAGCACATAAATTGAGCACAAAGAAGGGCATCATGGAAACAAGCATGTAAATGTGAGGTAGTGATGCAAATATGTGTAGCAAGAGAAGAAGCATCTACCTCAAGTTCATAGCAAGCATTCACAAATTGCTCAATGAAAGTTCTATGGTAGGCATATGCATCATTCACAACACCGAGTAAAATAAAGTGTCTAAACACATGGGACAAGTGCAAGACAATCCAAGCATAATGTGCATAGGGTGTAGTGAAGATAGTATGGCACTCAACACAATAGAAAGAGCGAGTATTCATCATGTGTGAGGCAATCAAGGCAAGCATGTAGCAATCATTGGGACATGACATATGTGAAGAAACGGCATTGTTGCAACCAAGCATATCATAAGGGCAACTAATCCAAGAATTGGATGCAACACACAATGCATATATATCATGATACATGGCAAAGTGGTGATTGTGAATGAATGCAATATCACTAACATGTGCGCAATCAAGGGGTCCAAGATGACAAATAAGTCTCAAGGTGCAAGCAACACAAGTAGTATGATCCACAATATTCATGCTCATGGTTTTGGGTTTCTCGAAGGAGAAGGATATCACCTTGAAAGCATGTCCTTGTGCGTCCTTCACAATGCCGAACCACAAGCAAGTATGATGTAGAGTCGTCGTGGTAGGAGGTGGTTCGCTCTCAAGAGATCGGATTGTCAACTCACGTGACGTGGAAGTTGACACAAGGTCCAAGTATCCTACACATGCACACAACAAAATAAAGAACGTATGCGCATGGTAGATAAACACATCATCCATCATGATGGTTCTCTTCTCTTGCACATAACCATTAGAAGCACAAGTGTGTGAATAATATGAGGCAACAATGGCAATATTCATGGCACTAGGTATATGGTGCAAAGAGGTAAGACAAGCATGCTTCACAAAAAATATGTCCAAATCTCCAAATATATGCGCGAATGCTATGGGGGCAAACTCATTATCAAGATTAGGGGCATTGTTGCTCTCAATACATGTCAAATCATCTAGCGTGAGAGATGCAACATATGGAGAGATATGACGAGAAGCAATAATAATCATGTGCAAGTATGAGTCATCGGTGATGCAACAAGGCAAGCAATCATAGGAAACAAGTCATGCAAGCTAGTAGTGCGAAGATGCAACATACTAGAGGAAATCATGGCAATCATGTCATGTGAGCAAATAATAGGAATAGGCAATGCACATGACATATCGCAAGGACAAACACAAAGCAAGATCATAGTATAATCATAGGCATGGGACACAAAGCAAATATGGCAAGAACAAGCAATATCTCCACCAAGCTTGCAAATACACATACAAGTATGAGAATCAATCATCATGTGTAATGCAAAGCGTGTGTCACAAATGCATGGCAAAGGCATAGTAATGAGCATATCATGCAAAGTGAACATGGCAAGATGGGCATATAATATGTAATGGACAATAACCCATAGCCAAGTGAGGGTCATGTAGAAGAAATGCGCGAAGACTTCGCGTGAAGAGAGCTGTGGGAAAGGCAATCCATGGGATCCCAAGTCATCATTGCTCTTTAGAGCTCGTTTTTTCAACTCGTGGGATTGCGAGGTTGACAAGTATTCATGGGTACCTACACAAAAGAGACACAAACCAAACAAGTTGTGCGCGTGGTAAATGTACACATCATCCATCATGATGAGTATGTGCACGTGTGAGTTAGCACAAGATAAGCATCGGTCAAAGAAATTTGATGCATGGTATAAGAACATGTCATCCATCATGAAAGAATAGTTATTGTGTATGACACGATGGGGATGCAAATTTAGCATACAAGTAGATGGCACATCAATAGCATGTTTATTCATGGGAAGCATATGGTGCACACAAGTATTGGGATCATGCAATGGATGGTCTGAATCAAAGTCTCCTAAAATGTATGAGGAAACTATGGGGGTCTCCTCATGAGCAATATTGGAAACATCATATGTAGAAAATGGACAACATCCAAAACAATGCATATCCGAAGCTAGGTGGTCATGGCATGGCATATGAGAGAAATGATGCAAAGGGAGCATATCAATATCATCACAAGAAAAACAAATGCCAATAACCATGGGCTTGTCATCTATGCCATAAGTGCAAATTGGGTTAATCTGGATGACATATGCATAGTAACTATGAAGAGATTGCAAATATGACATGTGGTTGATCTCATGCATATCATATGACAAGTCAAGCGGATTGGCAAACATGATGTGACCGAGAGAATTAACACAAGAAATCCTATGTAACATGGCATCACAACTAATAGACTCCACTTGGCAATCATCATACTCATCATAAATGGGTAAATCATTGCATGGGGAAGTCACACTAGCATGAAGCATGGAAATATGGGGATCAACATCATGCAAGCAATCAATGTCATGATAGTCCACTAGTGGGACAAGAGCATCACCTTCACCTATGTTACCTTTGTCATTCCACTCAAGAGGTGTAGGTGAGGTGGTAAAGACCAAATGGTGGTCATCATCATCAACTTGATGGAACCATGTGGGGGGTGCATCATATTCCACCATGGCCATCGTCTTGTCCAAAGGTAGGACATAGTCATCGTGAATCGGTGCGTCATCATATATGGGACCTAGCACCAAATGAGAAGACACAATAGAGGTAGAGGTCAAGTTGTTAGTGTTCAAAGTGGCCTCACATGACCTATCAACTATCTCACTCTCTCTATGTGGTGGTTCACTCACTCCCTCAAAATAGGTGCACTCAAACTCACATATGGTGGAGTCACTCATCTCACTCAAGAGGTGGGGGTTGTGGCTCTCCTCACATGGGAATTGTGGAAACACATCATATATGGGGCTAGTGGTGAAATCACTCTCACTCTCAATATGGTGGCTAAAGTCACTCAAGTCATCACATGTCGCCATGGTCGAAGGGAAAATCCCATGCTCAACCATCTCGTTGTTGTCGCGGTGGATGAAGGCCGAAGATGGCACATCATTACTCTCTCCTCCTAAGATGGAAGCATCATCCTTGCTTGCCACCGCCTCCAAAGCTTGGTCCTTGAGGTTCTTCGTAGTCGTACTTGTCGCCGGACCATCTTGAAAAGGATTCGAAGTAGACTCGGCATCGTCAATGGCACAAAGAGGGATGGCGGTGAAGTTGAACTTGGGAGCATCGTCTTGGAGCTCGTCGGGCTTGGATATCATGGTGGTACTAGCCTCATGCTCGTTCTCATGGAGCTTGGTCATCGCAAAGTGAGCTTGGGGTGGAGAAGCTTTGGCCTTCATGAGTTCTTGTTCCGCCTTGAGAGCACCAATGTAGTTGTCGTTGAGGGACTTGTAGTTCTTGAAGAAGATCGTCTTGGAGATGTCATTGTGCAATCCCATCATCAAGTGGAACTTCATCAAAATGGGGTCGTCCACGCCGGCTCGTCGCAAGGCAGTCTTCATCTCCTTGAAGTACTCGTTGATGGACTTGGATCCTTGGATGGTGTTCTCCAATTGGCGTTGAAGTTGTACCGTGTAGGTTGGAGGCACAAACTCTCGCAGCAAAGCTCTCTTCGTCTTGGGCCAACTCATGTTGTAGGTCTGTGAAGGTGTGTGAAGCCACCATGTGGACGCGTAGTCGTGGAAGTTCCTTATGGCGCAATTCACTTGATCTTCGGGAGGAATTTGATGTAGCTTGAGGTAGTCGTCCATCAAACGCTCCCACTCGAGATACTCCTCGGGTTCTTGAGTCCCATAGAAAGGAATCGCGTGTTCAAGGTCGAGGTTGTAGTAGCTCGTGGAAGTTGTGGACTTGAGATTGGGGAGCTTCTCTTGAGGTGTTTGTGGGCGAAGATGCCATATGTCCGTAGGCATAGATGCCTTGAAGTCGCTTGGCGAAGATGCCACGGGGGCGGTGAAGTCGTCGAGCGGTTGTTGGTGTTCAGCTCTTGACCTTCACGTCCTTGTTGGTGATGGTGTCGATGCCGATGTGATCTTGCCAGAGATGGTAGCTCGGAGGCATGTGCTCTTGAGCGTCTTCTCGAGGATGAGGAAGACCGCTTGTAGGACTTGATGAGGTCCTTGATCTCCTCCATTTGAGCTTGCATCTTGGCGTCGGTGGAGTTGTTCGTGGCATCGAACTCGTCGTTGTTGTTGTAGACCGAAGATGAAATGCCTTGCCTATCCATCACTCCAAGAGAAAAATGTGAGTGGTAGAAAGAGAAGAACGAATACCAAATGTACCTTGACCGAACTAGAAAGTGGATCGATAATCACTCCAATGTGGACAAGGAAATAGAACAATTGGTACCAATTCTTGTCGGTTTCTCACACCTACACAAGTAAGGCTTATGGTGGAGCTCAGTGAGGATAGTGGCACAAAAATTTAATGCAAAATGTTAGCAAGATTCAATAATGTTGAAAGAGATTCACAAATTCGCAAGTGAAACAAGTAGACCAATAGCAATATGTGGCAAACGGAAACACACACACGTATAGATAAATGGGGTCGTGCAACCAAGGATGAGCACAAAATGTGGAATCCACGGAAAACGCTCGTGTTGCACAACTCAAGAGAGACGCTAGCACGATTGCTCAATAGGCAGATACGACACTTGTGCACAACCTATAAGATGCAAAATGGATAACTTTCTATCCCAAGTATGCTATGTATGTATGGTTCCCGGTGTTTCTCACAAGGTGATCCAAGATGATCTTATATGCAATGTGGTATTTATTTCCTCATATCATGATAAATGTTTATTATTCATCCTAGAATTGTATTAACTGGAAACATGATACATGTGTGAATACATGGACAAACACAGTGTCACTAGTATGCCTCTACTTGACTAGCTCGTTGATCAAAGATGGTTGTGTTTCTTAGCCATAGACATGAGTTGTCATTTGATTAACGGGATCACATCATTAGGAGAATGATGTGATTGACTTGACCCATTCCATTAGCTTAGCACAATGATCGTTTAGTTTGTTGCTACTGCTTTCTTCATGACTCATACATGTTCCTATGACTATGAGATTATGCAACTCCCGTTTACCGGAGGAACACTTTATGTGCTACCAAACGTCACAACATAACTGGGTGATTATAAAGGTTCTCTACAGGTGTCTCCAAAGGTACTTGTTCAGTTGGCGTATTTCGAGATTAGGATTTGTCACTCCGATTGTCGGAGAGGTATCTCTGGGCCCACTCGGTAATGCACATCACTATAAGCCTTGCAAGCATTGTAACTAATGAGTTAGTTGTGGGATGATGTATTACGGAACGAGTAAAGAGACTTGTCGGTAACGAGATTGAACTAGGTATTGAGATACCGACGATCGAATCTCGGGCAAGTAACAGACCGATGACAAAGGGAACAACGTATGTTGTTATGTGGCTTGACCGATAAAGATCTTCGTAGAATATGTGGGAGCCAACATGAGCATCCAGGTTCCGCTATTGGTTATTGACCGGAGACGTGTCTCGGTTGATAGAGGCGAAGGTGTCCCGATGTTTTGATAAGATGGTGGCTATCGTTTTCTGAGGGAGTCGGCCTTGACGACTACGAACGTGCGAGACATCGCGCCTTAGCAATCGCTAAACCAACTTCCGAGGAGTTATTGACCATGCCGGAGCATGATCAACCTGACCACGAGGGTCTGTTTCCTGCGAGCAAACGAAGAACAAGCAAGAAACTGAGATTGCAGTCTGGATATTGCGAATATAAGATGAAAACTTTATTGATCAAGGTGGGGTTCTGTGACACCTTGGTCTGGTCGTTGAACACAAACGAAGTACGCGAAGTTGCAGCTATGCCGTACTTTTAATCTAAACAAAACCCAAAGTCTAAACGATGCCCTAAGGGCTATATATATGGAGGAAGAGGGGGGAATTTCGTGGCCCTTGGTGGAGGGGTCCGAAACAAAATCTAACTCTTGTTCCCCCACATACGGACTCTAAAAACAGCCTATACTTAAGTATTTCGAAAATACATGGGCCTGGCCCAATAATAGGGTGGCGCAACACCTAGAATAGCCTGTGGACGAAATTTATGAAGTGGCATCTTGTATATTTTGTCCAAGGCTTCATGCACTCATTATGGTGGCTTCAAAGTCCTGGAATCATCACTGGTAACTCCGTTCTTGTTCCCCTTGCGCATGCCATCATCTCCATGCTTGAACTTGCTCCAAGGTTCATCTTTCTTGTCCAGGCTAGGCCCTTCATTTGTTAGCAGCAGGGGGTGTGGGTGTAACAATGGTATTGATGTCTTCATCATCCTCCCCTTCTTGAAATGAAGTCGTCCTCGACGGAACCTCATCTTCCTCACCCAAATAAGGCTTCAAATCTGCAATGTTAAAAGTGGGACTAACCCCAAAATCTGCAGGCAGCTCAAGTTTATATGCATTATCATTTATTTTCTCTAACACCTTAAAAGGACCATCAGCACGTGGCATTAGCTTTGATTTGCGCAAATTAGGAAATCTATCCTTACGTAAATGTAACCAAACAAGATCTTCAGGTGCAAACACAACATGTTTTCTACCCTTATCACTAGCAAGTTTATATTTAGCATTCATACGCTCAATGTTTTCCTTAGTTAACTCATGCATTTTTAAAATCAATTCAACATGTTCTTTAGCATCAAAATTAACCTTCTCCTAAGATGCAAGAGGCAACAAATCAATAGGTGCACGAGGTAGGAAATAATAGAGGCGAGGGGCCCGATCTTTCAATGAGATGGTGGCTATCGTTTCGGTAGAAGTCGACTTTGATGATCCGACTACGAACGTGCGAGGACGTCGTGCCTTAGCAATCGCTAAACCAACTCCGAGAGGTTATTGACCACACCGGAGCACGATCAACCTGACCACGAGGGTCTATTTCCTGCAAGCAACGAAGAACAATCAAGAAATTGAAATTGCAATCTAGATATTGCGAATATAAGAGGAAAGCTTTATTGATGAAGGTGGGGTTCTGTGACGTCTTGGTCTGGTCGTTGGAGACAAACGAAGTACACGAAGTTGCAGCTATGGCAAACTTTTAATAGAAACAAAACCCAAAGTCTAAACGATGCCCTAAGGGCTGTATATATGGAGGAGAGAGGGGGAATTTCGTGGCCCTTGGTGGAGGGGTCCGAAACAAAATCTAACTCTTGTTCCCCCACATACGGACTCTAAAAACAGCCTATACTTAAGTATTTCGAAAATACATGGGCCTGGCCCAATAATAGGGTGGCGCAACACCTAGAATAGCCTGTGGACGAAATTTATGAAGTGGCATCTTGTATATTTTGTCCAAGGCTTCATGCACTCATTATGGTGGCTTCAAAGTCCTGGAATCATCACTGGTAACTCCGTTCTTGTTCCCCTTGCGCATGCCATCATCTCCATGCTTGAACTTGCTCCAAGGTTCATCTTTCTTGTCCAGGCTAGGCCCTTCATTTGTTAGCAGCAGGGGGTGTGGGTGTAACAATGGTATTGATGTCTTCATCATCCTCCCCTTCTTGAAATGAAGTCGTCCTCGACGGAACCTCATCTTCCTCACCCAAATAAGGCTTCAAATCTGCAATGTTAAAAGTGGGACTAACCCCAAAATCTGCAGGCAGCTCAAGTTTATATGCATTATCATTTATTTTCTCTAACACCTTGAAAGGACCATCAGCACGTGGCATTAGCTTTGATTTGCGCAAATTAGGAAATCTATCCTTACATAAATGTAACCAAACAAGATCTCCAGGTGCAAACACAACATGTTTTCTACCCTTATCTCTAGCAAGTTTAAATTTAGCATTCATACGCTCAATGTTTCCTTAGTTAACTCATGCATTTTTTAAATCAATTTAGCACATTCTTTAGCATCAAAATTAACCTTTTCCTAAGATGCAAGAGGCAACAAATCAATAGGTGCACGAGGTAGGAAATGATAGAGGCGAGGTGCCCGATCTTTCGATGAGATGGTGGCTATCGTTTCGGTAGAAGTCGACTTTGACGATCCGACTACGAACGTGCGAGGACGTCGTGCCTTAGCAATCGCTAAACCAACTCCGAGAGGTTATTGACCACACCGGAGCACGATCAACCTGACCACGAGGGTCTGTTTCCTGCAAGCAACGAAGAACAAGCAAGAAATTGAAATTGCAATCTAGATATTGCGAACATAAGAGGAAAGCTTTATTGATGAAGGTGGGGTTCTGTGACGTCTTGGTCTGGTCGTTGGAGACAAACAAAGTACGCGAAGTTGCAGCTATGGCAAACTTTTAATCTAAACAAAACCCAAAGTCTAAACGATGCCCTAGGGGCTGTATATATGGAGGAGAGAGGGGAAATTTCGTGGCCCTTGGTGGAGGGGTCCGAAACAAAATCTAACTCTTGTTCCCCCACATACGGACTCTAAAAACAGCCTATACTTAAGTATTTCGAAAATACATGGGCCTGGCCCTATAATAAGGTGGTGCAGCACCTAGAATAGCCTCTGGACGAAATTTATGAAGTGCCATCTTGTATATTTCGTCCAAGGCTTCATGCACTCATTATGGTGGCTTCAAAGTCCTGGAATCATCACTGGTAACTCCGTTCTTGTTCCCCTTGCGCATGCCATCATCTCCATGCTTGAACTTGCTCCGAGGTTCATCTTTCTTGTCCAGGCTAGGCCCTTCATTTGTTAGCAGCAGGGGGTGTGGGTGTAACAATGGTATTGATGTCTTCATCATCCTCCCCTTCTTGAAATGAAGTCGTCCTCGACGGAACCTCATCTTCCTCACCCAAATAAGGCTTCAAATCTGCAATGTTAAAAGTGGGACTAACCCCAAAATCTGCAGGCAGCTCAAGTTTATATGCATTATCATTTATTTTCTCTAACACCTTGAAAGGACCATCAGCACGTGGCATTAGCTTTGATTTGCGCAAATTAGGAAATCTATCCTTACATAAATGTAACCAAACAAGATCTCCAGGTGCAAACACAACATGTTTTCTACCCTTATCTCTAGCAAGTTTAAATTTAGCATTCATACGCTTAATGTTTCCTTAGTTAACTCATGCATTTTTAAAATCAATTTAGCACATTCTTTAGCATCAAAATTAACCTTTTCCTAAGATGCAAGAGGCAACAAATCAATAGGTGCACGAGGTAGGAAATGATAGAGGCAAGGGGCCCGATCTTTCGATGAGATGGTGGCTATCATTTTGGTAGAAGTCGACTTTGACGATCCGACTACGAACATGCAAGGACGTCGTGCCTTAGCAATCGCTAAAGTAACTCCGAGAGGTTATTGACCACACCGGAGCACGATCAACCTGACCACGAGGGTCTATTTCCTGCAAGCAACGAAGAACAAGCAAGAAATTGAAATTGCAATCTAGATATTGCGAACATAAGAGGAAAGCTTTATTGATGAAGGTGGGGTTCTGTGACGTCTTGGTCTGGTCGTTGGAAACAAACAAAGTACGCGAAGTTGCAGCTATGGCAAACTTTTAATCTAAACAAAACCCAAAGTCTAAACGATGCCCTAGGGGCTGTATATATGGAGGAGAGAGGGGAAATTTCGTGGCCCTTGGTGGAGGGGTCCGAAACAAAATCTAACTCTTGTTCCCCCACATACAGACTCTAAAAACAGCCTATACTTAAGTATTTCGAAAATACATGGGCCTGGCCCTATAATAAGGTGACGCAGCACCTAGAATAGCCTCTGGACGAAATTTATGAAGTGGCATCTTGTATATTTCGTCCAAGGCTTCATGCACTCATTATGGTGGCTTCAAAGTCCTGGAATCATCACTGGTAACTCCGTTCTTGTTCCCCTTGCACATGCCATCATCTCCATGCTTGAACTTGATCCAAGGTTCATCTTTCTTGTCCAAGCTAGGCCCTTCATTTGTAAGCAAAACAAATGTATCAAATTTAGGCAGCATCATATTCTCATGAACATTAGAATCGTTACCAAGAAACGAAAGTACCTGATAATGCAATTGGCGTGCGCGAGCTCTAGTAATTGGTCTTGTATGTATAACAGCAGGGGCTATGGGTGTAACAATGGTATTGATGTCCTCATCATCCTCCCCTTCTTGCAATGAAGTCGTCCTCGACGAAAGATCATCTTACTCACCCAAATAAGGCTTCAAATCTGCAATGTTAAAAGTGGGACTAACCCCAAAATCTGCAGGCAGCTCAAGTTTATATGCATTATCATTTATTTTCTCTAACACCTTGAAAGGACCATCAGCACATGGCATTAGCTTTGATTTGTGCAAATTAGGAAATCTATCCTTACGCAAATGTAACCAAACAAGATCTCTAGGTGCAAACACAACATGTTTTCTACCCTTATCTCCAGCAAGTTTATATTTAGCATTCATACGCTCAATGTTTTCCTTAGTTAACTCATGCATTTTTAAAATCAATTCAGCATGTTCTTTAGCATCAAAATTAACCTTCTCCGAAGATGGAAGAGGCAACAAATCAATAGTATCACGAGGTAGGAAACCATACACAATTTCAAAAGGGCACATCTTAGTAGTAGAATGCAATGAACGATTATAAGCAAATTCAATATGAGGCAAGCATTCTTCCCACATTTTCTTATTATTCTTCAAAACAGCCCTAAGCATAGTAGATAATGTCCTATTGACTACTTCAGTTTGTCCATCAGTTTGGGGGTGACATGTAGTACTAAAAAGCAGTTTAGTCCCCAACTTACCCCATAAACATCTCCAAAAGTGGCTAAGAAATTTAGTATCACGATTTGAAACAATAGTATTTGGCACACCATGCAAGCGAATAATTTCACGAAAGAACAAATCAGCAACATTAACAGCATCATCGCTTTTATGACATGGTATAAAGTGTGCCATTTTTGAGAACCTATCCACGACAACAAATATGCTATCCCCCCCCTTCTTTGTTCGAGGTAAACCTAAAACAAACTCCATAGATATATCCTCCCAAGGAACACTAGGTACAGGCAAAGGCATATATAAACCATGAGGATTGAGTCGTGACTTAGCTTTTTGACATGTAGTGCAGCGAGCAACAAAACGCTCAACATCCCGTCTCATCTTTGGCCAAAAGATGAACGGAGCTAGCTGGAATGCATAGCTTGTTAGCACAAAACACAAATCCATCATTAAGAACGAACTTGTTCCAAGTTCTCCCTTCCTTACAATTCTGCAATACATCTTTAAATTCATCGTCATGCATATATTGATCTTTGATGGTCTCCAAACCAAATATTTTAAAGTCAAGTTGTGAAAGCATAGTATAACGACGAGACAAAGCATCAGCAATAACGTTTTCTTTACTCTTCTTGTGTTTAATGATATAATGGACAGTCTCAATGAATTTAACCCATTTAGCATGTCTACGGTTCAGTTTTGCTTGACTTTTAATGTGTTTCAAAGATTCATGATCAGAATGTATAACGAATTCCTTGGGCCATAAATAATGTTGCCATGTTTCTAAGGTCCGAACAAGAGCATATAATTCTTTATCATAAGTAGAATAGTTCAGACTAGGCCCACTTAATTTTTTAGAAAAGTATTCAACAGGTTTACCATCTTGTAATAACACACCTCCTAATCCAATTCCACTAGCATCACATTCAAGCTCAAAAGTCTTATTAAAATCAGGAAGTTGGAGTAAAGGAGCATGTGTCAACTTATCTTTCAATACTGTGAAGGCTTCTTCCTGTGCGGTACCCCAAACAAAAGGCACATCCTTCTTTGTAAGCTCGTTGAGAGGTGCAGCAACGGTGCTGAAATCTCTCACAAAAGGCCTATAGAAACCAGTGAGGCTAAGGAAACTCCTCACTTGTATGACCGTTTTGGGCTGCGGCCAACTCTCAATAGCTTCAATCTTGGCTTTATCAACTTCAATTCCCTGTGGAGTAACAACATAGCCAAGAAAAGATACTCGGTCGGTGCAAAAGGTGCACTTTCCAAGTTTACCAAACAAACGTGCATCACGTAGAGCAATAAAAACAGCACGTAAATGTTCCAAATGTTTCTCCAAAGATTTACTATAAATTAGTATATAATCAAAATAGACTACCACAAATCGTCCAATGAAAGCACGTAAAACTTTGTTCATTAACCTCATGAAAGTACTAGGTGCATTAGTTAACCCAAAAGGCATGACTAACCACTCATATAATCCAAACTTTGTTTTAAATGCTATTTTCCATTCATCTCCCAATTCCATACGAATTTGATGGTATCCACTATGCAAATCAACTTTGGAGAATATTATAGAGCCACTCAATTCATCAAGCATGTCGTCTAGCCTAGGAATAGGATGATGATAACGAATAGTAATATTATTAATGCCTCTACAATCAACACACATACATGACGTACCATCCTTTTCCGGCACTAAAATGATAGGAACAGTAAAAGGACTAAGGGATTCATGTATATAACCTTTGTCGAGCAGCTCCTGTACTTGACGCATAATCTCCTTCATCTCCTCTGGATTGGTACGGTATAGCGCACGGTTGGGTAATGATGGACCGGGAATTAAGTCAATTTGATGCTCAATCCCTCGAATAGGTGGTAATCCCGGCGGCACGTCTTGTGGAAAGACGTCAGCGAACTCCTGCAAAATGTTAGTGACAGCAGCAGGCAAAAAGGAAGGCACGTCCTTGAATGAAAATAATGCCTCTTTGCACACAAAAGCATAGCAAACAGATTTGCTAAAATCTAGATCATCAATATCAGATTTGGTGGCAAGTAAACATGCACTTTTCAATTTAATTTCAGAAGCAACACTAGATGGTTTATTATTAGGCTTCATTTTTTGCGCAAATTCTTTTGCCACAATCTGATTTTCACTCTTATTTTTCTCCTGTTTTTCTTTATTAGCTCTATTAATACCATCTTTCAAAATGGAATCAGGAGTCATAGGAAGCAAAGTAATATGGCTATCCTTATGAACAAGAGTATACTGATTATTTCGACCATGGTGTACAGAATTTTTATCAAATTGCCATGGTCTACCAAGTAATAAGGAACATGCTTGCATGCGTACCACATCACAGTCAACATAATCAGCATATGTCGAGATACTAAAATGCACATGAATAGTATGAGTTACCTTAACCTTGCCGCTGTTGTTGAACCATTGGATGTAGTAAGGATGTGGATGTGGTCGTGTGGTGAGAGAGAACTTCTCCACCATCTCCATGCTAGCCAAGTTGTTGCCGCTCCCTCCATCTATGATGACGCGAATAGAACGTTCCTTCACAACTCCCTTTGTATGGAACAAATTATGCCTCTGATTTTGCTCACCTTGTGTGACCTGCACACTCAAAACATGTTGAGCAACTAAACATTCATACCTGTCAGCATCTTCAGGAGCCATGTATTGCGTCTCATGATCACAATGATCTCCACTGTGTTCTTCATGTGTAATAAGAGCCAAAGTCTCCTCATCATAGTCACTAGAGGACTCATACCCACCATCCTCAGTAGCAATTATCACACGCTGAGATTTGCATTCTCTCGCAAAATGTCATCTTCCCTTACAACGACGACAAATAATATCACTTTTGTGCCCTGTTGATGCCATGGAAGAAGAAGAAGAGCTCTGCGCAGGCTCGGCAGGTGTGCTCTTGGCAGATAGTGGTGGTTGTGCCTGCTTTCTTATATCACGGTTGGAGGTGGCACCTGATGGAGGTGCTGGTGGAATGGAAGTAGAGGATGCACCTGATGGACCTACAGAAAAGTTAGTTCGCACCAATGCCTGTCGATCATGCACTTCACGTTCAGCTTTACAAGCAAGATGGAATAAACGAGTGATATTAGTATACTCCTTATACTCTAGAATGGTCTGAATCTCTTTATTTAATCCACCCATAAAATGTGCAAGCATAGCTTCATTCTCCTCGACAATACCACATCTAATCATGCCAGTTTGTAATTCCTGATAATATTCTTCTACGGAATTTTTTCCTTGTCTTAAACGCTGCAATTTTTGAAGTAATTCATGTTGATAATATGGTGGAACCCAACGAGTACGCATAGCAGTTTTCAAAGCAGCCCAAGTAGCTGGAATAGGATATAATCTACAATGTTTAGACCACCAAACACATGCAAAGCTAGTGAAAGCACAAACAGCAGCAGGAATACGTCTCTCCTAAGGATATTGTAAACATGTAAATCGTTGTTCAGTTTCTAAACCCCAAGTAAGATATATATCAGGAATATATTTACCCTCAAATGGTGTAATGTTCAATTTCAGTTTAGGGAGATGGTCATGATCACGTACCTGAGGTGATTGTATATGGCGATGGTATATCTGGACTCGGATTGGTGGTTGTATATGGTAGCGGTGATGTATATGGTGGGGTGGTGGTATATGGTAATGATGATGACGATGGTGCAGCGGCGGCATGACAACCTGTGAACAGAACTCGAAACTCTAAGGGACTAGACGCTAAGACCAGCAACTCGACACGATGATGCAACCGCAAACTCAACAAAGCAAAACTCTAAAAAGACTATGCAAAGGCTCAGATTGGTTCGGATATGATGACCTAACCCTAATTTTTTTTGGCTTTTTCGTGGACTATAGGTATGAATAACATACTCGACCTAAACTACAAAAAACTGTAAAATCTCACCGAGCAACCTGGAAATCTGATACCACTTGATAGAGGCGAAGGTGTCCCAATGTTTCGATGTGATGGTGGCTATTGTTTTCTGAGGGAGTCGACCTTGACGATCCGACTATGAACGTGTGAGACGTCGCGCCTTAGCAATCGCTAAACCAACTTCCGAGGGGTTATTGACCATGCCGGAGCATGATCAACCTGACCACGAGGGTCTGTTTCCTGCGAGCAAATGAAGAACAAGCAAGAAACTGAGATTGCAATCTGGATATTGCGAATATAAGATGAAACCTTTATTGATCAAGGCGGGGTTCTGTGATGCCTTGGTCTGGTCGTTGAACACAAACGAAGTACGCGAAGTTGCAGCTATGCTGAACTTTTAATCTAAACAAAACCCAAAGTCTAAATGATGCCGTATGGGCTGTATATATGGAGGAAGAGGGGGGAATTTCGTGGCCCTTGGAGGAGGGGTCGGAAACCAACCCTAACTCCTGTTTCCCCACACATACGGACTCTAAAAACAACCTATACTTAAGTATTTCGAAAATACATGGGCCTGGTGAAATAATAAGGTGACGCAACACCTAAAATAGCCTCTGGACGAAGTTTATGAAGTGGCATCTTGTATATTTTGTCCAAGGCTTCATGCACTCCTTATGGTGGCTTCAAAGTCCTGAAATCATCACATGTAACTCTGTTCTTGATCCCCTTGCGCATGCCATCATCTCCATGCTTGAACTTGCTCCAAGGTTCATCTTTCTTGTCCAAGCTAGGCCCTTCATTTGTTAGCAGCAGGGGCTGTGGGTGTAACAATGGTATTAATGTCCTCATCATCGGTCATGTTTACATAGTTCTTGAACCCGTAGGGTCCGCATGCTTAAAGTTCGGTGACGATTTGTATTATGAGTTATGTGATTTGATGTACCGAAGTTAGTTCGGAGTCCCAGATGAGATTGGGGACATGACGAGGAGTCTCGAAATGGTCGAGATGTAAAGATTGATATATTGGATGACTATATTCGGACATCGGAAAGGTTCCGAGTGATTCGGGTATATTTCGGAGTACCGGAGAGTTATGGGAATTCGTATTGGGCCTTACTGGGCCATACGGGAAAGGAGAGAAAGGCCTCAAAAGGTGGCCGCACCCCTCCCCATGGTCTGGTCCGAATTGGACTAGAGAACGGGGGCGCCCCCTTCCTTCCTTCTCCTTTTCCCTTCCCTTTTTCCTATTCCATGTGGGAGGAGGAATCCTACTAGGACTAGGGAGTCCTAGTAGGACTCCACACTTCTGGCTCGCCCTAGGGGCTGGCCGGCCTCCCCTCCTCGATCCTTTATATACGGAAGCAGGGGGCACTTTCTAAACCCAAAGTCTAAATGAATTTGTACAATGTTTTTACCAGCGTTTTTTATCTCTACATTCTTTTTTAAAGAACTACATGCGTTGCCAATGCAAACAGTAGGATACCTCAAGCGAACGACATAACATGGCGAGACTGGAACATACAACAAGATGAAATGATTTTAAAAAAGAAATGACGCCGGCCACCCTAGTGCTGCGCACTTCTCTCGCGCCGCCCGGGAACCGCAACGAGTTGAGGAGAGAGCTGCTTCTGGAGGCTCATTGCCAAACTGCAGCGACGGTGCACACGCAGGAAGCGAGCAGCTTGTCGGAGATCCTGTGTTGATGAGGGTGTAGGAGGAGGGGGCGCTCGACAAGAAATTGAACTGCGAGACATAGAGCAGAGCAGTCAAATCCGAATAGGTAGACAAACATGGAAAAAAGCATCAAACGAACTTCACGAAGTAACTAACCGAGGCACAGGCCCGCGCAGGTGATGCTGCTTGGCCGAGTTGCACTCATTTCACCGGCGAACTGCACACCGGCGAAAGTGCACTGCACGCGCGCCCAAGAGCTGCAGCCACACCATACTGCATGGCATGACCCACCGAACCGCATAACAACCCCACTGAACTGCATAGCTGTTATCGCAAGTGGTGGCAGGTGGCTGGGGCAGGGGGGCTCGCCGGTGAGGGGAGGGGTAGAGATTAAGGTGGGGGGACTGCATTCGCCGGGTCGGTGGGTACTCCGGTGGGACGGTAGGGCGGTGCAGGGGGCCGCCCAGCCTGGATCCGGCGGCGTCACGGAAGGACCAGCGCGGACTGGATCCAGTTGCAGGGTGGCGCGGGAGGGCGGCGCGGCCTGGATCAGCGGCTGGGAGTCGCAGGAGGACCGGCGTCGCCTGGATCCGGCGGCGGGGAATCGCCAGGGGTGGGCGAAGGGGGGCGCGGCACGGCCTGGATCCGGCGGCAAGGCGGCGCGTGAGAGCCGGCGCGGCCTGGATCAGCGGCAGGGCGTCGCAGGAGAACCGGCGTCGCCTGGATCAGGCGGCTGGGAGTCGCCAGGGGGTGTGGAAAAGGGGGCGTGGCGCAGCCTGGATCCGGCGGCTCGACGTCGCGGGGTGCCGTCATGGCCTTGATCCCGTGGTGGCTTGTGCTGGCAGGTGGATGGGGGAGGGGTGGTTCGCCGGCGAGGAGAGGAAGGCCGCGGAGAGAGAGGTGGTGCGTTCATGGGGGAAGAGAGGTGGTGAGGTCGTGGGTGAGGGAGAGAGATGAAGGCGGTGGGTGGGCACGAGGAGATGGGGAGTGTCGTGGCCTGGCGGGCGGGTGGGTTGTGGTTAGGGTGTTATCAGAATAACGACGGGGTGTTATCATAATAAGGTCTTAAGGGTGTTATTAGAATAGACCCACCCTATATATATGACACTCTATACTCTATGTATAACACCCATTCATATAACGACGGGGTTTTCAAAGAGCACACGGTTCACTCATGAAAGCCATGTGTCCACTAAACTGTGGTCGATGCACTCCCCCACCCCTCTGCCACGCGCGCGATCTGAGTCGTGTGTTCAGATTGGCCAGAACCCAAGCCCCACGGATCGTATGTCTGCATCGTTGGATTCTCCTTGATCGAATGGCGATCCTCATCCCTTTCGACAACACATGTACATGTTTTCAAGTAGCCCCTCCCAATAAATGTTTTCAAATAGCACACGGTTCACACACGAAAGCCGTGTGCCTACCAAACCATGGCTGATGCCCCCCCCCTCGTTGCGCGTGCGATCTGAGTCGTGTGTTCTGATTGGCCAGAACCCAAACCCCACGGATCGTACGTGTGCACCGTTGGATGCTCCCAGATCGAATGACAATCCTCATCCCTTTTAACAGGAAATGCAGTCTGGCTAGGAATTGATTTATATGCAAACATGCACGGTAAATGCCAAAAAATGTCTTACAAATAGCACACGAGACCTGAAATGCGCCAGCAAATCAAACCCGTGGTAAAATTGTGATTGGTTTACGTGCGAAAAATTTAGATAAGAAACGATGAACTCACGTCTTCATTTCAAAATTAGTACGTCTTCATTTCAAACGAAATTATTCTGTTTATGCACACGAGCGCTTAGAGGCAACCGTTAGCATAGGCCTTTCCGCGTGCGCGGCGACCGGGGATATTTTCCACCCTTTTCACCTAGGCCGCCAACACCCCCCGCCCCACCGTCCGCCTGCGTTTCACTCAACTAGTCCACGCAATCTTCTTCGCCAACTCCCCCTCCCCCAGATCCACAGCAGAACCCTCTCCGGCGCCGCCGTGCTCACCCCGGGCGTGTGCCCGCTCTTCGGCGTCAAGCCTACCTCCACTGTCAATCCCAACACGTGGCGGCCCGCGCCTCACCGTGTTCGTTTGCTCGCCAGCCACCCTTGAGCATATCGATGCAGTAACCCTCGCCTCTCCTGTGGTCCGGTCGGGTTTGCATTAAGAAGCATGTTAGTTACTGCTCTCCATCACGGTGAGGCATATTTCCTCGCAATCCCTCTTCCAATTGCGTTCTGTATGTTCCCAAATTGGCTATAAAATAATGGAGAGCGTATATATGTTCATTATCTACCTTCTTACTACATATAAGTTGTATTTGTTCCAATAAGTTACTACCTATTTACAGATCGCGGGCGCCCGAGTCACACAAACTTAACAAATTAGCCGTGCATTTTCTGAATTATTGCATGGCATGTTTAGAAAGCTTGATACCAAGTTGTTAGTTTTATGCTTACCCTCCTTTCCTGAGTTTCGCATGTGTTCTCTGTAGATGCCGAGTAGCAGCGACAGCACTCATTCAGGCCATGTATCTTCATATAATTCGGACAACCCTAGGTCTTCAGCAGATTGTGAAGGATCAAGTAGTCTTAAATGGGATAGAGCTGCAGCAATTACCCTTCCGGTCAGGTCATGGAGGAACGCTCCAAGGAAGCCCACACACCAGCCTAATGGTGTATATGAAGTAACCGAGACTGATTTAATGTCCGAGGCTCCAACTAAACCAGATAAAGCATGCATGAGGTTCAGGAGTGTGTGTGGATTTGTTGGCAGGGCAAGGCTCAACATTAATCTGCCGGAGTTCCGGAAGGCTGACACAGAAACACAGCGAAGGATAGTCCGGGAGATCAAGGATCACTTCAATGTTCCAGAGCAGTGGAGAATGCAGGTGGAACACGCTGCACTGAAGAAGGCTAGAGATGGTTGGAGAAACTGGAAGCGCATGCTGTACAAGAAGTACTTGAGTGAAGGCAAGGGCCCAATCCCTGCATACCCCCAAATTACAAAGGCAGACTGGGCAGAATTCAAAAGGGTCAGGGCAACTCCAGAGTTTGCTGCGAAGAGTTTCAAGCAATCGGAACTTCGGAAGAAGAACATACACCCCCACTGTATGGGTGTGGTAGGATACTACGGCATGAAACTGATATGGGAACAGGAGGACAAAGAAGTAGTAGCGGCGGGTGGGAGTCCTGCCTTTTGTGAAATCAAGGGCGAACACGCTAGAGACTACTTCCGGGCACGTGCAAAGAGGCGTGATGACGGAACTTATTACTTTGAAAACGCACGTGACGCCAAACTGTATGAAGTGATGGTAGAGGCTTCCAAGATCCTTGGAAGGTTCTACCGGAACTTAGGGCCATGTGACATTCTGTCCATTGCTCTGGACACAAAAGAGCCCCCTGGTCATGCAAGGGGTATAGGTGTTAATGTCCCGCACAAGAGGGCTTTCACACTCAGCAAAGAAGAGAAGCTCAACATGAAAAAAGCAAGAAGTGAAATGAAGCAGAATGCATTGTTTGAAAAGTTGAAGAAGGAGATTTATCCGGCTATTCGAAAGGACGTTGAGGAGTCAATGATGATGATGCAAAATACTCTAACACTGACATATAGCCAGCAGATGGGAGGGGCGGGCATGGATGATGCTTCTTATTGTGGTACAACACTGCACAAGAGTAGTTGTGCATCAGCTGACCCCAGCGACACTGAGACTGTAGCTGCTCGTGATGATGCTATATCTGATCTATCTGGAATGAAAGACAGACTGAAGGGTGTTCTTACACATTATGAAAGTACATTAAAATGTGCAACAACCTAGGTTTGCCCACCCTTCTTGGAAGATGGCCTCTTCTTGGACAATGTGCCATTGAAGCCGGGCTACGTGAAGTGCTACGTCACTGAAGTAAAGCCTGGATTTAATGAATTTTCCCTGAAGAATGTCCTAGGAGACTTCGATGAGCAAAGGACCTTGGGAGAAACACACTTGCATCACATCAAGTGGCCACGAAAGGAAATAGAGTTCATCGATGAGATTCCTGAAGCCCCACCAATAGCAACCATTGTCGCCCCTCAACCAATGATGCTCTCCTTGCCAGACCAGCTCTCGCGGGCTGATGCATCAACCTGTGATCAGCCGGACCGACTTTGTGGCGTACATGCCATGTCATCCTCCACCCCAAAGCAGCCAGTGGCAAGGCCTACAACTGCTGATGACGCACCACCGGTTTAGATGTCGGCCGCTGAAGCAGCGGGCGAAGACCCAGCTGCAGCACATGCTCAGCAGACCAACCTGGTGGAACAGACTGCTAAGCAGTTTGATGCTTCGGAACCGCCTGCTAAGCAGTCTGTAGGTCCAGAACTGACTACTCGTCGGTCCGTCGGTCCGCAGGTGCGTGATCAGCATACCAATGTGTCAACACTTCCTGCTTAGAAAACCAACGCGTTGGCACGGCCTCCTCTGCACACTGACAAGTTGCCACTACCTGCGCAGAAACCTGACATAGCTTCAATGCATGGTTAGCAGTCCGATGCCTCTACTCCTACAGCCCAACAGTCCGTCACTGCAGCACCGCCAGCTCAGCGGTCCGGCATAGATAAATAGTTTGCTAAGAAGTCCGTCCAAGCTTCACCGTCTGCTCGATAATCTACCATGCAGGCAACCAGACGTTCTGCCAGAAATGCTTCAAGTACCAAGAAGGAAGTGGCGAAAAAGGCTACACCCACGACCATGAGGGAGCGCAGCGGGAAAGTGAAGAGGAAAGAGAACGATTGCCTCTTACTTAAAGAACTCATCGCCCAGAACCAAATTAACAGCAGCTTATTTGAATCGGGGAGTAATATTATTTCTGACGCCATGGATGATGAAGAAGTAGAATTGTTGCTTGCTAAAAGAAAAGCAGACGTACTTGAAGCACGCAATTACATCCATGGTCAGCCATTTCTTGTTGGCGAATACTTTGATGAGTCAGCTCCAGTTGCCGTGAGTTACATGAATATTGCATGGATCAAATGTCAGAAGGTCATCACCATTTGCTAGTCCATTACAACAGAGATCATTCCTGACACGATGTTGGTTCCATCATTGTGAGTTCCAAGGACTTACATCTCTTCTTCAACTTCAACGTGCTCGATGCCACTCTTGTTAGATGCATGATTTTGTAAGTACTTAACAAACTCTGATCAACTTCTCCATACAAGGCTGTAAATGATAAATAACTAACTGCATTTTATTCCTCTCAGGGGATTGAATGCGCGGAGAAGACAAAGTGAGAGTGTGTATTTCATAGATCCTGCATTAGCAAATGGCACATCATTACATGAAAAGGACCAACAGGACTGGGCCATTAACACGGTCGTCCGTATCTTCGAGAACACGTCCCATGAAGGATAAGTCAAGTAAACAACCACGCATACACTGATTGTCTTTCAGATTTCGACATCATTTGTAAGTTCATCGATTTCTTAATATGTAGCAATCACTGGATATTGGTATTCATTGTTCCAAAGAAGAACACAATTTACTACATTGATTCTCTCAGAGAGTCAACAAACGCTCATGATCTGACGCATCTTCAGGAATTCTTGGATAGATATTGAATTCTATGATGTTGAAATTAATTTGCATTCATATCTGGTTCAATAATTGATGTTGTCAAAATTCATCATCATTTGGAGTGTGCTCGCATTGTGGGAAACTAAAACAGGGAACCTGTTCAAGAGGAAACTACCTCTGCAGCATGAGATCATTTCTCCGGTAACACACTGAAATCCATTATTTTCGGAACATTTATCCAACAGTCTGCAAATACCTTTCCTTAAGCTAGTCAAATGTTCAAGCTTCTAAATAAACCTCTTTATATTTTTACAAAGAAAAAATAATACATCTAACACCTATTAGGTTGTTCCTAACAGGAAAAATACATGACTAATTCTATAAAAAAAATCAGTGTCCTCAGCAAGAAGCAGAGACCAACCTTTGTGGATACTATGTTTGCAGACACATGATCTCCATCTGCAAATCTGCTGATAGTTCTGAAGATCCTCGCGAATTAGTACCAGTAAGTCTATCTTAATTAATATCTTCTACTCTACTCATATGGCACATTCTGATCTTAAAAATACTGCAACTCATCTTAAAACCGAGGACCCCTGAACCGCTCCCGGCTGGTGAGTTGCTGATGGTTTGGAGATTTATCAGCGACTTCTTCCTAGATCACTACATCAATCCCATTGGTGATAATGAAGATTTCAGCATGCCTTCTCCTGAAACATTGAGTAAGAGTTAGCCGTTAAACATATAACGCATGGATCCATTGTTTTCCATCTGATGAGGTTTTCGTATTTCGTACATTATGATTAATTATGTAATGCATATATGTGTGGACAAATCATTGGAATTTAGCTAACATATGTTCAATTGCAATTGTTGCGAAATCTGGTGAATGTTCTTCCTGTGGACACTATTTGTTCAATTGAATATTGTGGTGAATTTGCTTTTTGCGTGTCGATTCAAAATGGGATATTTATGCTTATTTGTTCAATTGAATATTGTGGCAAATTTGCTTTTTGCGTGCCGATTCAAAATGGGATATTTTTGTTTTAACCTGGCAATTGCTCCACACACGGTTCAACTAAATGAGTGTGTGCGATCCACGTCGGAAAACATACGTCAATCGTATTGGAACCGTCGGTGATACATAGCAGATCGCAAACGATTCGCAACGCTACTATGTGTGCGTAGGTTCTCTAGAAGCATTTGTGATATCGCGTTATCGCACATGAGAACTGGGCGTAAACCGTGCCCAATGCAAAATACAATCCCAGTCGTATTTTTTTTAGGAAACGTGTGGGATCCCAAACGAAAAGCACACGTCACTCTTGCGGCAACCGTCGGTGATACCTAACAAATCACAAACGGTTTGCAGCACTTGTATGTGTGCGAAGGGGCTCTTGAACCATTTGTGATAGAACATTATCGCAGACGGTAATTGTTGGAAAACGTGTGCGATGGAGTCTAGGATGGCAGACGGGTTACGCAGAGAACTCAGGCGCGATAGGGCACAAAGCACACACAGTTCATATGTTGGCCCATGTGCCTTACATACTGTTTCCCAAACGGTTCGTTACGACAGACCGTATGGTTTCACTACGTCATTAGAAATGCTTAATGACCGATACCACATGTGCGAAAGAATTTAGTGTGTGCTGCATCGCACACGGTTACATTTTGGAAGGCCTCTTGATCACTGTTCCATATCCCCGATGGTTTCTGGGTTGTGTGGGAAGGACCCCCTATCGCACACACTCACATGGCGACGATTCCGAAGGCCGTCGTGGAAAGGGGTAAAAAACCGTTTGTTTAGGACCGGCATGCACCAGTGAATCCCCATTGGTCCGGGCTGTTAACGGGTTATCGAATCCAAATCGGAACCCGATAGCTTAACGGCAACACGTTATGGTGGATGCCACATGTCGATTACCCTTGACGAAAGCACTTCCATGACGCGCCATTTATCATCATGGAAGTGGACACTTCCGTGATGATAATTTTGATATTGTCATGGAACACTTCTACGACAGCACAGGTATGACTATCTTGATTCTGTCATAAAATCGTCATGGATGTACATGCATGACAAAAAATGTGACCTATTGTGACAAACACATATCATCACGGAAGTTGTTTTTTTGTAGTGAGTAAAACTAAAGGATTACACGTACAGGTCTCACAAAATAGAGAAAAAATATATGGAGTAAAAATGATAAAAAAATGGAGAAAAAAATATATGGAGTAAAAATGATCACAAGATGGAGAAAAAAATATATGGAGTAAAAATGGTCACAAAATGGATTATTACACAAACGGAGTAATTTCACATGGGATACACTCCGCACAAGTCTCATCTCAAGGAAGTACATATACTCCACATCAGAACAAGCCTCATGTCAAGCATATGAACAAGCCTCATCACAAGCTGCACAGTCTCATCACACGCAACACAGCCTCATCACAAGCATCAGAGCCTCAGTACTCTCATCTTCCATTACTGAACCCTCTCCATTAGCCCTAAGTTGTGTAGGGCATTTTGCGTACACCTCTTGAGGGCATGATAATCTCAGAGGTAGCTGCCCAAGACCCTCAAGCCTTTCCTTGTTCACATGGGGTGTTTTATACCCATTGCCCCAGCATGGTTCAAGATCTCAATCATGCACGTCTGCAGAGTTAGGAAAATTATGTTGAGCTTGTAAACCTCATAGCCTTCAAATTCCTCCAAAGCACTTACTTGAATTTTTATGCACATAGGTGCATATTAATTTAGCAAAGTGGTTTAAAAAGCACTTAACTGATTTTTTATGCACATAGATGCATATTAATTCAACAAAGTGGTTTAAAAAGCACTTAACTGATTTTTTATGCACATAGGTGCATATTAATTCAGTAAAGTGCTTTAAGCACATTTCTGAACTTTTATGAACATAGGTGCATATAAATTCAGAAATGTGCTTAAAGCACTTGGAATTTTTATGCACATAGGTGCATATAAATTCAGTAATTGTGTAACTTAAGTTGATTTAAAATTTTACTCCATCTGCTGTATTTGTTGTATCGACTAGTATATGTTTGTACTGCAGAAACCCAACTTCCTTACAAATCTTAATTTGGAGTACAAGAGTTGCCTTGTTGTCATTAACTCAAAAGGGAAAACCAGCACTAGTAGTATTATGCTGCACCTCTTTTTGCATAGTTGCTACTCATGGAATTCTAGTAGTGCAAGCCATGCCACTATAAATCTCTCTTTGAGTGTTGCATTGTGTCAGCAATTACACATGTACAGTAAAATCTTGCACAGGTACAGTAAAATCTTGCATTGTGTCACATGCCACTAGAAAGCTCTCTTTGACTATTCTCTTTGGCACATCGGTCGTTCATACATATCCTAACAGAAACTATAGAAGTACATATCAGCACTACTCCTTTGGCATTTATTTGTATTCTTTGGAGTACTCCCACCTAGGAGTACTCAGCAAAGCACCTAACTGAATTTGTTGCTTAATTTTTTTGCAAAGCACCTCACTGACCATATAAATTCAGCAGAGCACCTAACTAAACATATAAATTTGACATTTATTCGTGTTAGTTGTTTTAAAAATGTGTAATTGCATCAGTTGTTTTAAAAATGGAGTAAATCAACCATTTTCATACTGACCATATATTGCCTGTTGTGAACATTTTTAAACTGCCCATATATGTCAAGTTAATAGTAAATCAAGAAATGTAAAGTTAACAGTAAATCAAGTTAACTAGAAAGAAAGTCACTGTGACAATAATACTGTTACTGAAAATGGAGCAAGGCACCTACTCTTGATTTGTCAATTGATCTTGTTGTTGTTGCAGCTCACACAATTGACCTTTGATGTTGTTGCTATTCTTGTGATCAATTTTCTGCCGTGGAACATTTAGAGTAACAGTTTGCTCGAGTGTGATCTTCAGAATCCAGCCACAATTTACTTGATGAACCAGACAAGAGAACAACAGAGAATAAAGTTGAAGAACCAAGTACTCCAATCAGCAAACCACTCCAATCAGTAGATCACTCCAAGCTGGAGTACTAACACTATTGCAGGATGCTGCTAACGCGACACTATGATCAGAGACCCTTCGACAAAACTGTGTGCGATGCAATAATCGCAAACGGTGGTGTTAAAAACCGTCAAAAAGGTGCAAAATGTTTGTGATGACGGATGCATCAAACACGGTTTAGATTTTAGTTGCGTGTGCGATTCAGGGCATACGGTTCAGTTCAATTAACCATTTTCGATGAGGAGGAACAAAAGAAACTGGCAGCCAGATGAAGGTGTGTGTGATGTACAACATACAGTTCACTCGGATGAACTGTTTGTGATTTGGCAACACAAAAGAAACGGTCAACCAGATCAAGGTGTGTGCGATGTACAGCATACAGTTCACTCGGATGAACTGTTTGTGATTACGCAACACAAAAGAAACGGTCAGCCAGATCAAGGTGTGTGTGATATACGACATGCGGTTCACTCGGATGAACTATTTGCGTTGAGACAAGAGAACGGAAATGGTTCAATATAACAAACACCATAAATATTGCAAGGTTCAAATTCAAAGATTACAACGCCCAAATTCAAACATTGCAAGCTGCATCATTTCTGAAAAGGGATCAGCCGCTGACAAGTCATGTATGGGTTTGATACAATGACTTCCAATTGCTTTGCCATATGCTCTTCCAATACGAAGTTTTGCATTCTTGGAGGCTCTTCCATTCTGAAGTACCTGCCGGCTCTGATAATCATACCATTCATCTTTCCTAATTAAATGTGTGTTCAACCTCAGTACCCTTAGCACCTTTGCTCTGGCAAGAAAGAACCTTGCGAGTGTAATCTCCAGTAAGGTCCCTCAGTAGGAGTTCAAAGTAATATTTGAGAGATGCAGATCTAGGCATTCTATGTGATTGTCATTATAAACATTATCCACCTCCGGGCCTATTATTATCTGCAAAAGAAGAGAACGTGTTAGTGCCTACATGCAGTTTTGAACACTGCTACACGCCCATTTGGTTTGCAGGATTTGTAAAATGCACCAACGTGCCATCTTCGATCTGGCATGATTAACATGGGTATTTGATTACAATCTAGAAACATGTAGCCTTCTTCACAAGAGGTTGGATTGGATGAAAAAAATCCCTAAGAAAACTAGTAAATATGAATCCAAAGGAGAAATGCTTATGGATGATTGTAACCATATGAATGAAACAACCAATATGGAGTGGGGTGTATGTCCTAAAAGCCTCCAAAATTCCTTCAGAAATCGTAGTACATTGTCATTGTAAACTTGGGAAAAGGTGCAAAAAAATTGAACTCCCTTATGGTTAACATTTAACAGGAAAGGAACATCACCTCGATATACAGCTTCTTCAGGCGCGGAAAGCATCTCAGGCAACTGACAACTTGGTCCAGGTTGGGGCCGACAGATTCTAGTGCCAAGACCTTCACTGTGCCCAGAGTCTGGGTGAAGCTTCGCTGGATGAAAGACGAACATACATCTTCAAAACTAGAAATAACATTGATATCAAGAAGGAGAGGTATATAAGGCGACTGTTGTACCTGAATGTTGTAGTATTTGACAGACGAGTAGCCCACCACTTTCAATTTCGGCGCAGAAATGACATTGATTCTTGTTGGACCTTGTTGATCAACTACAAGTAATCTCTCAAGTGAAGGTGTGTCCTGGATGACCTTATTGTGGTCCACCTTTTGTGATCTCTCGTTGCAGCACCAGCAACAAACATAAATAGTCCGGAGAGTCTTGGAGGTGATGTGCAAGGTACTCGACCAATTCATCGCTTGAAAACGAAGGAACTCGAGTGTAGTACAGCCATGGAGCAGGCGCTCCATGTCATCCTTTGGGATACGGACGGTGACGAGCTCGAGGTGCTTCAGTCATGGTAGAAAAAGAGCGGGCGTGTCATTAAGGGGGGATGGCAGTTCATGAACATGGCGAGGCGCAGCGTGGGCGCGAAGCGGAGTGCGGACGTTTGCAGCAAGCGCATATGCCCATCATTATAACTTAGCTTCTCGAGGTGATCTATGGAGGGGGATCGGAACCACTCGTCAAGATTGGCTTAGTCCTTACCATTGGAACGGAACTTGCCCATGATAAGGCCTTTGATTGGGCCATCGTGACTGCCGAAGATCTGGGAGAACGCATCCAAGCCTTGGCGATAGCCATGGCAGAGCTTGTGGGCGTCGAGGAGGTCGACAGGGGTGCGGAGCTATAGGGGGCGCCACCATCGGGAAAGGGCGGCTGTCCTAGCCCAATATTTGATTGGGAGGAGGGATATGATGACTATCGGGGAGGTTGTTGATGAAGTCTAGGCCTGCTGGTGTCACTTGTGGTTCTTTCTCGACCCGCCTCCGCTTGTTGGCAGCCTCGTTCTCCACCTCGTTGGCAGCGACAAAAACCTCTGTCTCCATATTCACGTCGTGCTCCGGTGCTTCAGCAGCCCCGGCGTCGCCACTCCCTTCGATGGGGCACTACAGCAGCATCCTCGTACACTAATGGCTTTGAGGACTCGGAGCGGCGTTGAGGATGCGGGCGGAGAGAGAGAGAGGAATTGTGTGTGTGGCGAGGATGGGAGTGCGGCCGCTCGGCGATACCATTAATATAGACCAATGGGAGCGCGGCGGGCGGCAGTCCAAGGCTGTCTCGCTTCCCGGTGAGAACGACTTCTTAATCTCTAGTATGAATGAAATCTATGCTTAATTACTGAATTTTAGTTGCAAAAAATAGATAGTGCTATTGATTTTTAGCTGCATATTTTGACAAATCGCAGTGTCTCTTGGCTTAGCGCTGAAGTCTGGCTTTAATTTGCATACCGTAATCTGAACCGTTTGCGTTGAAGAGATGCACAGATCCTGCGTTGAACAGCTTGTACGCTTCCCGGTGAGCCTGCGGACCAGACTGCGCTCGCACGCCTCCCGTTCAGTCAAGCAGCTGTCCACACAGCACCTCCTATAGCCATTAAAACCAAGACACGTGGTGTCATGTGAATGGTTAACAGAACACACACGGTTTGAATTATACAAACATTTGAGATATTAAAGTGGCAGCTATTTTTTCAAAATGCCTTTGTTGGTTGTCATTATTCGAGTGCACCTTCTCTCAAAATGGACACGAAAAATACCACGGCATGTCGGGTGCCCTTCCGTGATAGCATGCCAAGTTTCATGAATTTCAGACGAGTTTCAGATTTACTAGAATTTAGAAACAGAGTATCTCAACGTTTTGACGCCAATCAACGGTGCCATGTTGTTTGTAATTCATTCCCATTTCTTGCATGGGACCTAAGCATGCTCCCAATCATTTGATTTTTCAACCAATTTATATGCACTGGAGAATGTGCATGTAGTTCAAATTTGTATTATGTACATAAATGCATTGTAAGCTCAGTTAATGCATAAAAATATCCAAACGAACCCCGACAGATCACAAAAAATGACACAACACTCCTGTTGTTCTATGTTGACACAAGAAAATTTTTGGAAGCAATAAGAGGCAATGGATATCGTTTCATCCCCAAAGGTGGGACATTCCCTACCGAAACCGTCATTCTTGTTGTGAGAAGCCCTAGTTTGTGAGAAGCATATACCCAAACCTGCCCCAAATGGGGAAAAAATTACAACGGCATGTTGATGCCGGTCCATGATAGCATGCCAACTTTCATGAATTTCAGACGAGTTTTGGATTTACTAGAATTTAAAAATCAGGTATCTCAATGTTTGCGACCGAGTGGCGGTGGCAGGGTGTTTGACAGTCATTCCCATTTCTTACATGGGGCCTAAGCATGCACCCAAGGACACATATTTTATTTTTTCAACCAATTTGTATGCACTGGAGCATGTGCATGTTGTTCAAATTTGAATGATGCACATAAATGCATTGAAAACTCACTTAATGCGTAAAAATGTCCAAATGAATCCCCAAAAATCACAAAAAAATAACACAACACTCCTGTTGTTCTATGTTGACACGAGAACAATTTTGAATGCAAAAATAGGCAATGGATATCATTTCGTCCCCAAAGGTGGGGCGTTCCCTACCGAAACCATCATGTTTGTTGTGAGAAGCTCTGGTTTGTGAGAAGCATATACCCAAACCTGCCCCAAATGGGACAAAAAATTTACCACGGCATGTTGATGCCGCGCCATGTTAGCATGCCAAGTTTCATGAATTTCAGACGAGTTTTGGATTTACTAGAATTTAAAAACCAGGTATCTCAATGTTTGCGTCCGAGTGACGGTGGCAGGGTGTTTGACATTCATTCCCATTTCTTGCATGGGACCTATGTATGCACCCAAGGACACAGATTTGATTTTTCAACCTATTTATATGCACTAGAGCATGTGCATGTAGTTCAAATTTGAGTTATGCACATAAATGCATTGAAAACTCACTTAATGCATAAAAATGTCCAAACGAACCCCGAAAAATCACAAAAAATAACACAACACTCATGTTGTTCTATGTTGACATGAGAAAAAATTTGAAAGCAATAAGAGGCAATGGATATCATTTCGTCCCCAAAGGTGGGGCATTCCCTACTGAAACCATCATGCTTGTTGTGAGAACCTTTGGTTTGTGAGAAGCATATACTCAAACCTACCCCAAATGGGACAAAAAAATTATCACGGCATGTTGATGCCGCTCCATGATAGCATGCCAAGTTTCATGAATTTCAGACGAGTTCTGGATTTACTAGAATTTAAAAACCAGGTATCTCAATTTTTGCGACCGAGTGACGGTGGCAGGGTGTTTTACATTCATTCCCATTTCTTGCATGGGACCTAAGCATGCACCCAAGGACAAAAGATTTGATTTTTCAACCAATTTATATGCACTGGAGCATGTGCTTGTAGCTCAAATATGAATTGTGCACGTAAATGCATTGAAAACTCAGTTAATGCATAAAAATGTCCAAACAAACCATGAATAATTCCAATTCTTTTATGACACACATATAGTTGCATGTTCACTGCAGATAAAAGGTCTAGCAATTCAAACACCGCCCATGGCCGCTGTGACCCCATTATGTAATTCAAATCGAGACGAAAAATCAAGTAGATCCCACACAGTTTATTATAACCAACCATGTGAGATGCAGCACAAAATATCTTGGTGCGACGACAACAGTCCACAGACCATTCTGAATAAGGGACCGTGTCTGATGACAGTTTGCGCGCCAGTTTTTTCGCTGAAGCGATTCCAAATTTCCGGCTCTCGCAGAAATATCTACCTCCCTGCCCCCTCCCCCTTACCAAAAGCCACATTTCCCCTGTTTACGCCTTCCTTTCCAAGTTGAACAGTTCACTCCTCGCTTGCAGCGCCGCCTCCTCGTCGGCGACCCTCCTTCATGCTGCTCAGCCTCGCCTACCCAGGCAGGTAATCCACACCTGACTCCCATCCTCCTCCTCCTTCCACATCCCACATGCCCCGACCGTTGGTGCGAGCGCGAAACCTTCCACCCAAATCACCAACCCCTCCACCAAATAAGCGCCGGCCTAGGCCATGGTGCACGCAGTATAGCCAGGATCTCAAGGAGAATTTGCCAGCGGAGAAGCAAATCGTGGCCGCACGCGCGGATGAGGTCGCGATGGCTGCCATTCGTGCCGAACCCCGGATCTTGGAGGAGTGCTCGCCGTCTAGGCCACCGTTGACGCCTCGAGCGCCAATGCCGTGACGCGGTTGGCTGCTTTAAATGACAGTTCATGGCGTTTTCTTGAGGCCACCGTCGGTGCCTTCGACAAAGACTACGAGGTGTTTTCTCAGCCTGCACGTGCTTACCTGATCTCGAGAGCCAGCAGGTTGGTGCCCGGCGCGGCTCAGGCAACTCAACACTACAACGGGGCCACCCATAATACGGAGGCCTCGCCCTCTTCCATGTCCAAGGAGCCAATCGTCATCGATATCTCCAACAATGAGGAGTAGCTTGTCTTATTATCTCACTATAAGGACCCATGTTCAGTTTGCTAGCTACTGCCTTTCCTTAACAAATTCTAGTGAATTGTGTTATCTACTTTTACCATGCAGTCTTTTGCTACAGTGTATATGTTCTATATGTCGTGCAATGTGGTGTTCAGTTAACTGCTTGGTTCAATTCTGCAAATGTGACATTCAATTCTTCAGGGTGCAATATTTCCAAGTTGTTAAGCATGCTTGGTTTGCTTAACTGTCTGATCTTCTATTACAAGTATGTTATATTGTGCAATGTGGTGCTCAGTTAACGCTTGGTTCATGTTTGTGGTGTTTAGTCAACTGCTTGGTTCAATTCTGTAATGCGATGTTCAATTGTTGTGGCTGCATTCTGTTATTGTATACCATGTGAGAAATAAATCGAATTTGGCTGCACTTAATACATGAGAAACATATGCAAGTGTTATGTTTCCTAGTTCTTAATCATGCTTGGTTTGGATAAATGGGTTTTCCATGGGGCTTGAACTAATCTGATGAATCTGCAATGTGCTTATTTTTCATCAACATATTTTACTGATAACATGCGAACCCTTACTTAACCCGATGACTAACTACCTTATATGTGTTGCAGGGAAACAATGGGAAGCACTGAGGTTTACAATATGGTACTAACTATTACACCTTGCCTTTTTATTCCTTTGCCCCATTTCCAATATAGAGACGATATTTATGCACATCCTTGTTTTTAGGGTTCACTGATGATTACCTCTCAAACCACCTCTATGGTCAGGAGGCGAGGAAAATTTTCATACAACACCCACGGTTCAATATTGAAGTGTTCCTGAAGAGGTCGAAGGATGGACGGTCAATCATCCACAGGCACTGGCCTAAAGTTGAAAAGACCTTCAACATGAATGAAGGCTCAATATTCGCCTTCCGCTTCAGCAGTTTTCCAGATGAGATACCGGTACCTCTTGAGCTTGCGTTGGTTTTCCCTTGAAGAGGAAAGGGTGATGTAGCACAGTAGCATAAGTATTTCCCTCAGTTTTGAGAACCAAGGTATCAATCCAGTAGGAGACTACACGCAAGTCCCTCGTACCTACACAAACAAACAAGAACCTCGCAACCAACACGATAAAGGGGTTGTCAATCCCTTCACGGTCACTTACGAAAGTGAGATCTAATAAAAATAATAGGATAAATATTTTTGGTATTTTTGTTGTATAGATTGGAAAATAAAGATTGCAAAATAGAAATAGAAGGTTGATATGAAAATAATATGATGGAAGGTAGACCCGGGGGCCATAGGTTTCACTAGTGGCTTCTCTTAAGATAGCAAATTCTATGGTGGGTGAACAAATTACTGTCGAGCAATTGATAGAAAAGCGCATGGTTATGAGAATATCTAGGCTTGATCATGTATATAGGCATCACGTCCGCGACAAGTAGACCGAAACGATTCTACATCTACTACTATTACTCCACACATCGACCGCTATCCAGCATGCATCTAGAGTATTAAGTTGATAAGAACAGAGTAACGCATTAGGCAAGATGACATGATGTAGAGGGATAAACCCAAGCAATATGATATAAACCCCATCTTTTTATCCTTGATGGCAACAATACAATATGTGCCTTGCCGCCCTTGCTGTCACTGGGAAAGGACGCCGCAAGATTGAACCCAAAGCTAAGCACTTCTCCCATTGCAAGAAAGATCAATCTAGCAGGCCAAACCACTGATAATTCGAAGAGACTTGCAAAGATATTTGAATTATGCATAAAAGATTTCAGAGAAGAATAAAATATTGTTCATAGATAATCTTGATAGTAAACCCACAATTCATCGGATCTCGACAAACACACTGCAATAAGAATTACATTGAATAGATCTCCAAGAGAATCGAGGAGAACTTTGTATTGAGATCCAAAGAGAGAGAAGAAGCCATCTAGTTAATAACTATGGACACGAAGGTCTATGGTAAACTACTCACACATCATCGGAGAGGCTATGGTGTTGATGTAGAAGCCCCCCGTGATCGGTTCCCCCTCCGGCAGAGCACCGGAAAAGGCCCCAAGATGGGATCTCACGAGTACAGAAGGTTGCGGCAGTGGAAATAGGGTTTCGTGGTGCTCCTGGATGTTTTCGGAGTATATGGGTATATATAGGAGGAAGAAGTACATCGGTGGAGCTGCGAGGGGCCCACGAGGGTGGGGGCGCGCCTACCCCCCTAGGCGCGCCCTCCTGCCTCGTGGCCTCCTCGCTTCTTTCTTCACATCCACTCCAAGTCTCCTGGATCACGTTTGTTCCAAAAATAACTCTCCCCAAGGTTTCATTCCGTTTGGATTCCGTTTGATATTCCTTCTCTGCGAAACACTGAAATTGGCAAAAAACAGCAATTTTCACTGGGCCTTTGGTTAATAGGTTGGTCCCAAAAATAATATAAAAATGTATATTAAAGCCCATTAAACATCCAAAACAGATAATATAATAGCATGGAACAATCAAAAATTATAGATATGTTGGAGACGTATCAATCATCCCCAAGCATAATTCCTGCTCGTCCTTGAGTAGGTAAATGATAAAAACGGAATTTTTGATGTGGAATGCTACCTAGCATAATTCTTAATGTAATTTTCTTTATTGTGGCATGAATGTTCAGATCTGAAAGATCAAGATGAAATTTTAATATTGACATAAAAATAATAATACTTCAAGCATACTAGCAAAGCAATCATGTCTTCTCAAAATAACATGGCCAAAGAAAGTTATCCCTACAAAATCATATAGTCTGGCTATGCTCCATCTTCACCACACAAAATATCTAAATCATGCACAACCCCGATGACAAGCGAAGCAATTGTTTCATACTTTTGATGTTCTCAAACTTTTTCAATCTTCACGCAATACATGAACGTGAGCCATGGACATAGCACTATAGGTGGAATAGAATGGTGGTTGTGGAGAAGACAAAAAGGAGAAGATAGTCTCACATCAACTAGGCATATCAACGGGCTATGGATATGCCCATCAATAGATATAATGTGAGTGAGTAGGGATTGCCATGCAATGTATGCACTAGAGCTATAAGTGTATGAAAGCTCAACAAAAGAACTAAGTGGGTGTGCATCCAACTCGCTTGCTCACGAAGACCTAGGGCATTTTGAGGAAGCCCATCATTGGAATATACAAGCAAAGTTCTATAATGTAAAATTCCCACTAGTATATGAAAGTGACAACATAGGAGACTCTCTATCATGAAGATCATGCTGCTACTTTGAAGCACAAGTGTGGTAAAAGGATAGTAGCATTGTCCCTTCTCTCTTTTTCTCTCATTTTTTCTTTTTCTCTTTTTTTCTTTTTCTTTTTTTTCTTTTCGTCCAGAGTCTCATCCCGACTTGTGGGGTAATCATAGTGTCCATCATCCTTTCCTCACATGGGACAATGCTCTAATAATGATGATCATCACACTTTTATTTACTTACAACTTGAAAAATTACAACTCGATACTTAGAACAAAATATGACTCTATGTGAATGCCTTCAGCGGTGTACCGGGATGTGCAATGACTCATGAGTGACATGTATTAAAGAATTATCAAGCTGGCTTTTCCACAAATACGATGTCAACTACATGATCATGCAAAGCAATATGACAATGATCAAGCGTGTCATAACAAACAGAACGGTGGTAAGTTGCATGGCAATGTATCTCGAAATGGCTATGGAAATGCCATAATAGGTAGGTATGGTGGCTGTTTTGAGGAAGGTATATGGTGGGTTTATGGTACCGGCGAAAGTTGCGCGGTACTAGAGAGGTTAGCAATGGTGGAAGTGTGAGAGTCCGTATAATCCATGGACTCAACATTAGTCATAAAGAACTCACATACTTATTGCAAAAATCTATTAGTTATCAAAACAAAGTACTACGCGCATGCTCCTAGGGGGATAGATTGGTAGGAAAATACCATCCCTCATCCCCGACCGCCACTCATAAGGAAGACAAGCAATAAATAAATCATGCTCCGACTTCTTCACATAACGGTTCACCATACGTGCATGCAACGGGAATCACAAACTTTAGAACAAGTATTTCTCGAATTCACAACTACTCAACTAGAATGACTCTAATATCACCATCTTCATATCTCAAAACAATCATCAAGTATCAAACTTCTCATAGTATTCAATGCACTTTTTATGATAGTTTTTATTATACCCATCTTGGATGCCTATCATATTAGGACTAATTTTATAGCCAAAGAAAATTACCATGTTGTTCTAAAAGACTCTCAAAATGATATAAGTGAAGCATGAGAGATCAACAATTTCTATAAAATAAAACTACCACCATGCTCTTAAAGATATAAGTGAAGCACTAGAGCAAAATTATCTAGCTCAAAAGATATAAGTGAAGCACATAGAGTATTCTAATAAATTCCGATTCATGTGTGTGTCTCCAAAAGGTGTGTACAGCAAGGATGATTGTGGTAAACTAAAAAGCAAATACTCAAATCATACAAGACGCTCCAAGCAAAACACATATCATGTGGTGAATAAAAATATAGCCTCAAGTAAAGTTACCGATAGACAAAGACGAAAGAGGGGATGCCTTCCGGGGCATCCCCAAGCTTAGGCTTTTGGTTGTCCTTGAATTTTACCTTGGGGTGCCTTGTGCATCCCCAAGCTTAGGCTCTTGCCACTCCTTATTCCAAAATCCATCAAATCTTTACCCAAAACCTGAAAACTTCACAACACAAAACTCAACAGAAAATCTCATGAGCTCCGTTAGTATAAGAAAACAAACCACCACTTCAAGGTACTGAAATGAACTCATTCTTTCTTTATATTGGTGTTAAACCTACTGTATTCCAACTTCTCTACGGTTCATACCCCCTGATACTAGCCATAGATTCATCAAAATAAGCAAACAATACACGAAAAACAGATTCTGTCAAAAACAGAATAGTCTGTAGTAATGATTTTGGGTGGAGGCCCTAATCGCCCGATATTTCACGAAAGGAGCGGATCCCGTAGTAATCACAAAGAACACGGGGAAGAACGGAGAGAGAACACGATAAGAAACACGAGAGGAATCACTAAACCGACACGAATAAGTCACACATGGGCTAGATCCTCGAGTACATAAGGAAAGATACACGATCCACGAACAACTAGGGACGGTACAAGGGTAGCCGGTCTTCTCCGTGAGGAGGTCTTGAGTTCTTCCCTAAAAGGGGTCTTGAATCCGCTTGGGGGATCTTCTCCGGTGGAGTCTCGAATCTCCGTAGAGAAGACTATCAAGTGGATGAGCAAAGCTCTCTCACAAACATGAGCTAAACATTTGCTAAACCTAAAAATGGGGAGTGGAAGGTCTATTTATGGCCCAAGGGGCGAATGGGTAAGTGAGGGGAAGAAACGGGTACATGGGCCTCAGGCCAAGTCACGCATGCAGGCGGTGGCCGGATGATCCGGGAGTTGGTCCGGATGATCCGGGTTGACGTCCGGATGATCCGGCTGTGTTGGAGCAGCTGCGGGAGGGCCGGATGTCCGGGACCTGGTCCGGACGTCTGGGTGTGGCCGGATGATCTGGGCCTGGGTCCAGATGACCCAGCTCTGAGATGATGCCTCGGGTGTCGTTGGGCACATTACCCGGATCGTCCGGGCTGGGGTCCGGATCATCCGGGCTGTGGCCGGATCGTCCGGACGGCGGTCCAGATCGTCCCCCCCCCCCTGCCGCCTCAAAGTTGGGAAACCGAAATCGTACGTATTAAACCAGGCTTGGAGTCGGGTACGGTGTTTGATTTGTAATGTAGTTGGTGGCCCATCGAAGTTGTGCATTCGGTATTTAAACACATCACACACCACCGTACCATCCATATTTTCAGGCCGCCGCATGTAGTGTATAGGGGATCTTCTGATCGACCACGTCTCCCTTGTGCGGCTTTTTGTGATGACACGCATATTTGTGGGCTCCCCGAGTGTATATATATCATCCCTTTAACCGATAATGAGGGGTATGTGTTGGCCATGAATGGATTCCTCCTAGTTCGTGTTAGGGCCGGTCACCGTCACATGTCGCTCAACCAAAGTTCGAGCTCATGCATTGTCAGGATTCCCTCCCACATGCTCGGATTGCTGGGTTCGACCTACATCGTACCCTGCGTATCTCGTCCTTAACTACCTTGCCTTCATGGTTGTTGTCTGTATCGAGAGGTAGGCACCACATCTAAGTTGTACATTATTCTATATTGAAAACACACATCACCCCTTCCCAACGTACATCATTTTGGGTCGCATGCAAGAGGTGCTGGTTTTGTGGTCCCTCTCGTGTGATTTTTATGATGGTTCAATCTATTGTCCCAAGCGGTTTATCGACAACAATAGTTGTCGTTTGACCAAACGATGGATTCATTGGTCCGTCTTACGGCAGGACATGGCGACGTGCATGTATGACCAAAGTATCATTATGTGCATCCGCCCCAGTGACACAAAGTAGGAGGTGGTGGGCCAACCATCCTAGCTAGCTACGACATTATGTCATTATAGATATATCCAAGGGTGCTTTCGGGTTTGTGAGGCAGGTGCCACCAAAGTTATGCATTGTGTATTTGAAGTTTTAAACATCACACCCAATATTCCTACATATATTTGGCCACTTCCCGATAGTTCTTGACTTCTGCCCCTCTCATCGATCATCAACGACGTGCCCAACCATGGGCCCGCACGATCAAAGTTGTGCATTGGAATTTTGAACATCATAGACCACCCTTTTCTGATGTAGGGTAGAGACTCTAATCGCCCGATCTTTCACGAAAGAAGCGGATCCCGTGGAAATCACGAAGAACATGGGGAAGTACGGAGAGAGAACACAATAAGACACACGAGAGGAATCACTAAACCGACACGAATAAGTCACACATGGGCTAGATCCTCGAGTACATAAGGAAAGATACACGATCCACGGACAACTAGGGACGATACAAGGGTAGCCAGTCTTCTCCGTGAGGAGGTCTTGAATTCTTCCCTAAAAGGGGTCTTGAATCTGCTTGGGGGATCTTCTCCGGTGGAGGCTCGAATCTCCATAGAGAAGACTACCAAGTGGATGAGCAAAGCTCTCTCACAAACATGAGCTAAACATTTGCTAACCCTAAAAATGGGGAGTAGAAGGTCTATTTATGGCCCAAGGGGCGAATGGGTAAGTGAGGGGACAAAACGGGTACACGGGCCTCGGCCCAAGTCATGCACGCAGGCGGTGGCCGGATGATCCGGGAGTTGGTCTGGATGATCCGGGCTTCGGGGGTTCGGATGATCCGAGTCGACGTCCGTATGATCCGGCTGTGTTGGAGCAGCTGCGGGAGGGTCGGATGTCCGGGACCTGGTCTGAATGTCCGGGTGTGGCCGGATGATTCGGGCCTGGGTCCGGATGACTCAGCTCCGAGATGACGCCTCGGGTGTCGCTGGGCACATTACCCGGATCGTCCGGGCCGGGGTCCAGATCATCCGGGCTGAGGCCGGATCGTCCGGACGGCGGTCCGGATCGTCCGGGCTTCTGCTGACTTAGCCCTTTTTCTTCTCCGTCTTCACGTCCATTTTCCTCTTCGGATTCTCCTCGCTCCTGGGCATCTCCATGGCTAACTCCTTGATACCTGAGTATGCACAATGTCTCCGTTTGAGGTAGTAGCCATGTCTCATGGTCATCGAAGTGGAATTGTGAGAGGAGAGATGTCACCTCAGTCTCGAGAGCTCTTGCACGTGATCGAGTCATGGGTCCACTAGGCACTTGATGATACGATGGTACGTCCATGGGGATGACCTTGGGATGCTCCGCATCATCTCCCCTCCCTTGGGAAAGATCCGACCTCGGATCGAAATCCTCATCACCATGGTATGGGGAGAGATCTTTGACGTTGAAGATGTCGCTCACGTGGGATGTCGATCTTGTATGCGTTGTTGTTGTAGTATGCAAGCACCTTGAATGGTCCATCGACTCGTGGTAGAAGCTTGGACTTGCGTTCGTTGGGGAAGCGTTCCTTGCGAAGGTGTAGCCACACAAGATCTCCAATGTTGAATATCATGTGTTGCTTATTGACGTTGAGCTTGGTCGCGATTCGTTGTACATGGAGCTCAATGGTGTGCCTTGTATCTTCATGCATCTTCTTGAGGTGGGTGACGCGGGCACTCGCGTCTATTTTTGTGCGCTCGTGTAGTGGTAGAGGTAGATTGTCCAATGGGGACAACGGGTTGAAGCCGTAGACAACCTCGAAGGGGGACTTGCCGGTAGTCGAATGTCTTGCGCGGTTGTAGGCGTACTCGGCGATGGGCAAGCACTCTTCCCACTCCTTGATGTTCTTCTTGATTAGCACGCGAAGAAGGGTGGAGAGCATGCGGTTTGTCACCTCCGTTTGGCCGTCAGTTTGTGGATTATAGGCCGTGGAGAATAGTAGCTTGATTCCGAGCTTGGCGCATAAGGTCTTCCAAAAGTAACTCAAGAACTTGACGTCGCGGTCCGAGATGATAGTATTTGGCACACCATGTAGACGCAATATTTCCCTACAAAAAAGATTAGCAACATGTGAAGCATCGTCTATCTTGTTACAAGGAATAAAATGTGCCATTTTTGAGAAACGGTCCACAACGACAAATATGGAATCTTTCCCATTTCGAGTCCCAGGCAAACCAAGTACAAAGTCCATGCTAATGTCTTCCCATGGTTGGTATGGAATTGGTAGAGGCATATAGAGGCCATGAGATTGAGCTTTGGACTTAGCTTTGCGACATGTAGAACATCGGTTGGTTAAACGATTGACGTCCCAAAACATCTTGGGCCAAAAGTAGTTCTTCGAGAGCGTGGCGAACGTCTTGTCGCGTCTGAAATGTCCCATTAAGCCTCCTCCATGCGATTCCTGCAAAAGCAACAAACGAAGAGACGAGTCGGGGATGCAAAGTTTGTTAGCTCTCATAAGATAGCCATCTTTGATGTAATAGCGTTCCCAAGATGTATTCGACAAACACTTGGCATAAGGAGTAGCAAAAGTTGCATCATGCTCGTACAAGTCTTTGATATGCTCGAAGCCAATGACATCTAACTCAAGTTGCGTGACAAGCATGCATATGCGGGAAAGAGCATCCGCTACGATGTTTTCTTTACCATTGATGTACTTGATGACATAAGGAAAAGACTCAATAAATTCACTCCATTTAGCATGACGCTTGTTCAACTTGGTTTGACCCTTAAGATACTTGAGGGTCTCATGATCGGTATGAATGATAAACTCATGGGGACGAAGGTAATGTTCCCATTCATGCAAAACGCGGACTAAAGCATATAGTTCTTTGTCATAGATGGGGTAATTAAGTTGCGCTCCGGAAAGTTTCTCACTAAAGTAAGCTATGGGGCGCTTCTCTTGCGTTAACACACCTCCTATGCCATTACCATTAGCATCGCAATGAATCTCAAAAGGTTTGTCAAAGTTGGGTAAGGCAAGCACGGGAGCATGAGTAAGCAAGTTCTTAAGCTCATTTAAAGCGGTATCTTGGGATGGTCCCCAAACAAATGGCGCATTCTTCTTGCTCAAAAAATGCAAAGGCGAAGCAATGGTGCTAAAATCCTTCACAAAGCGACGATAGAAACCCACAAGGCCAAGGAAACTACGCACTTGATGCAAGTTTGTTGGTTGCGGCCAAGTCTTAATAGCGTTGATCTTGGACTCATCAACATGAACACCCTTAGAAGAAACAACAAAACCCAAGAAAACGAGCTTATCAACACCAAAAAGGCATTTCTCCATATTAGCATAGAGGCGCTCTTTTCTAAGAGTTTGCAAAACGGTGCGGACATGGGTGACATGCTCTTTGATAGATTTGCTAAACACAAGAATGTTATCAAAGTAAACCACAACAAATATACCAATGTAAGGGCGAAAGACATGATTCATAAGGCGCATAAAAGTGCCCGGTGCTTCCGAGAGACCCATAGGCATGACTAACCACTCATACAAACCAAACTTGGTTTTGAATGCGGTTTTCCATTCATCACCTTCTTGTATGCGGATTTGATAGTAACCACTCTTAAGGTCAATTTTGGAAAATATAGTGGCACCACTAAGTTCATCTAGCATATCATCTAGGCGTGGAATGGGATATCTATAGCGAACGGTGATAGCATTGGTAGGTCTACAATCGGAGCACATGCGAAAGCTACCGTCACGTTTTGGCACAAGAATGACCGGTACGGCACAAGGGCTCAAACTTTCACGCACATGTCCATGGTCTATGAGATGCTTTACCTGCCTTTGTATTTCTTTGGTTTCTTCGGGGTTGACGCGGTAGGGAGCTTTGTTCGGAAGCGGTGCTCCGGGATGTGGTCGATGCGGTGCTCAATGCCTCGGAGTGGAGGTAGTCCCGGAGGCAGCTCATCGGGGAAAACATCTTGGAATTCCTGCAATAAAGAAGATAACACCAAGGGTAGATTGTGAGAGGTGTTAGTTTGTGGTGCCTTGTCCTTGCACAATAATACATAGTGTAGGACACTCAATGGGCTCTCACACACTTCCCTCATCTCACGTTTGGTGGCAAAGAGAACTAAGTTTTTCTTGTCGCTCATCGTGGAGGTGTTCGATTTGGGCTTGTGGCTCTCACTCTCTTTTTGGTGGCTCACTCTCTCACTATTCTCTCCATGATGGGTGTTTTGCTTGTCGGCGAGCACTTGTCTTGGAGACATAGGTAGTAGCAGAAACTCCTTTCCTTTCATCTTGAAGCTATAGTGGTTTGTACGCCCATTGTGGACGACTCCTCTATCGAATTGCCATGGCCGTCCAAGGAGAAGATGACAAACGGTCATTGGAACGACGTCGCACTCCAAGGTGTCTTCGTAGGCGCCGATTTTGAAGGAGACTTGTACTCGGTGCTCGACTTGGATTGTGCCGGAGTCACTAAGCCATTGCACTTTGTATGGATGTGGATGCTTCGTCTTGGGCAATTGGAGCTTGGAGCAAAGTTCTTCACTTGCCAGATTATGACAACTTCCTCCATCGATGATGACCTTGACGAATCGTCCATTGATGCCAGCCTTGGTGTGGAATATGTTGCATCTTTGGTCTTCTTCTTGGTGATGTTGGAGGGTCAAGACTTTGGAGACAACAAGTGCGGGACTTGAGTCTTCATCGCAAAAGATTTGTTCTTCTTCATTGTTCACTTGTCGGTGCATGGCGACTTGCTCAAGGGCTTCCATTTCGCCTTCACTCATGGAGTCATAAGTGCCATCGTCATTGAAGACCATGGTTCGCTTGTTGGTGCACTCATAGGACTTGTGGCCTCGGCCTCCGCAAGTGAAACACTTGAAGGAACTTGTCTTGACGGTCTCATCGGTTGGGGTTGATGATGATGAAGCTCTCGGCTTGAAGTTGCTCGTAGTAGGATGGTGTAACGCCCCGAGACCGATGTGCTAGGTGTCGTTCAGTTATTCGCTGGTGTTGCCTTGTCATTGCTTGCGTGTCATGCATTGCATATCATGTCATCACGCGCATTTCATTTGCATACGTGTTCGTCTCATGCATCCGAGTGTTTTCCCCGTTGTCCGTTTTGCAATCTGGCGTTCCATTCTCCTCCGGTGGCCATTTCTACCTTTCTTTCTTGTGTGGGGGTTAAACATTTCCGGATTGGACCGAGTCTTGCCAAGCGGCCTTGGTTTACCACCGGTAGACCGCCTGTCAAGTTTCGTATCATTTGGACTTCGTTTGATACTCCAACGGTTAACCGAGGGACCGAGAAGGCCTCGTGTGTGTTGCAGCTCAACACCCTTCAAATTTGGCCCAAAACCCACCTAACTCTGCTCCATCATCTTGAGCGTTCGATCACGATCGCGTGGCCGAAAACCGCACCTCATTTGGACTCTCCTAGCTCCCTCTATGCCTATATATACACCCCCCCTCCGAAATTCGCGGTTCATTCTTCCCCTAACCCTAAAAATTCTCAGATTCGCGCCGCCGGACGTTTCTTCCCGCGCCGGACATGTCCGCGCCGCCCGCCGCGACCAACCACGGCGTGCCACCTCAGCGCCGCCGTCCTCTCTCTCCTCCTCCACCGCGCCAGGCCCGCCGGGCCCGGATCGGACCCGCGGAGCCCAATCGGTCGCCGCCGCCCGAGTCTCCCCGCCGCCACTCAGATCCGCCGCCGCCCGAGTCTTCCTCCGCCGCCGCCTCCGAGCCTCGTCACCGGCGCCGACTCTCGCCGCCTCGCTGCCTCCGTCGCCGGACCTTCACCACCGCGGCCGGAAACGGATGGATCCCGTCTGGATCCGCACCTCAGGGGCCTCCTCTGCTCCTCCCCGACGGCAAGCCGCCGCTGCCGCCTCGCCGTTGACCTCGGGCGCCGCCGCCCTTGCCTCCTGGGATCACATCGGGATCGAGGGAGACGAGCGCCTCCGCCTCCTCCCCGCATGGGCCGAAGCTCCAAGGCCCAGCATCGCCGGCCCAGCTTCCCGCAGCCAACGCCAGGCCTCCTCTCCAGTCGCAGGCGCCAAGGCCCAGCGCCGCCTTGGCCTCCCAGGCCAGCTCCATCCGGCCCAGCGCGCCGCCCCCGCCTCGGCCTGCTTCCCCTCCAGCCGGGCCGAAGCCCGTGGTAAGAGAGCACCCAGCGCCCATTTTTTTTCCTTCTGCTGTTGGGCTTGCCCAGATTCGGCCCGATTCATGTTTTTTTCTGCGGAGCGATTTTGCCCATTTATCCAGGGATTGCCAGTTTTGCAGAATAGTCCTCCTAGTTCATGCATCTAATAACTCACTAACCGTGCATCGGTTTAAAATGTTTTACATATGAAACTTGCTCAGAATTTTGTGTAGATTAATAATATCCAACTTTCATCTATGTTTGAAATGTTAAAAATGTTGTTTGTTTAATTTTGCTCCTATGCCATGTTAAAATGATTTAATTCATAACTAAATAACCGTAACTCCGATTTTATTAATCTTTATATGTAATTGGGGTAGAAAAATGCCTAGTTTAACATGGTGGCCTTACTTTGCATGTTTAACAACCCTAAAATTTTGTTTAGGGCAGAACAGGACCTAATCTAAAATATGCATATGAGGAGTTTCCGGAATTGTTGTTCGTTGCTTCCGGCCTCATTTAACCTTGACTAGATAGGTAGTTTACATTTGCTTCACCCTCTTGCCATGTTAATCAACATTTAATATTGTTGGGTACATAAACGGGATCAAACTAAATAACTTATCGTGGTGTTCCGTCAATATGCAACTCGTTGCATATTTGAGCTCCACTTAATTTGTAGGATTGTTTGTGCACTTTGCCATGCCATGCTTCATTAAACCGGACACGCATCATACTTGTTTGCACATCATGCCATGTCTATGTGGTGGTTGTTTACTATGTTGTTTGCTTCTTTCCGGTGTTGCTTCTTCGGGTTGGTTCCGTTAACGTCGAGTTTGTGAGGACCCGTTCGTCTACGTCCGTTTGTCTTCTTCATGGACTCGTTCTTCTTCCTTGCGGGATTTCAGGCAAGATGATCATACCCTCGAAATCACTACTATCTTTGCAATGCTAGTTTGCTCGCTCTTTGCTATGCCAATGCTACGATGCCTACCTTTTGCTTGTCAGCCTCCCAATTGCCATATCAAACCTCTAAGCCACCATGTCCTAGCAAACCATTGATTGGCTATGTTACCGCTTTGCTCAGCCCCTCTTATAGCGTTGTTAGTTGCAGGTGAAGGTTGAAGTTTGTTCCTTGTTGGAACATGGAGATGTTGTTTCTTGTTGGAACATGTCACTTGTTGGGATATCACAATATATCTTATTTAATTAATGCATCTATATACTTGGTAAAGGGTGGAAGGCTCGGCCTTATGCCTGGTGTTTTGTTCCACTCTTGCCGCCCTAGTTTCCGTCATATCGGTGTTATGTTCCCGGATTTTGCGTTCCTTACGCGGTTGGGCTATTATGGGAACCCCTTGACATTTCGCCTTAAGTAAAGCTCCTCCAGCAATGCCCAACATTGGTTTTACCATTTGCCACCTAGCATTTTCTTTTCCCTTGGGAGTCGCGCTCCTAAGGGTCATCATTATTTACCCCCCCCCCCCCGGGCTAGTGCTCCTCTGAGTGTTGGTCCAACTTGTCAGCCGCCGGTGGCCACCAGAGGCAACTCTGGGCTGGCCTACCGGAAGTTTGGACGATCCGATGTGCCCTGAGAAAGAGATATGTGCAGCTCCTATCGGGATTTGTCGGCACATTCGGGCGGTGTTGCTGGTTTAGTTTTACCCTGTCGAAATGTCTTGTTGTACCGGGATACCGAGTCTGATCGGAACGTCTCGGGTGGAGGTATATTCCTCTCTGACCGTGAGAGCTTGTCATGGGCTAAGTTGGGACACCCTGCAGGGATTTGAACTTTCGAAAGCCGTGCCTGCGGTTATGGGCAGATGGGAATTTGTTAACGTCCGGTTGTAGAAAACCTAAAGTCGACCTTAATTAAAATGAATCAACCGCGTGTGTAACCGTGATGGTCTCTTTCCGGCGGGGTCCGGGAAGTGAACACGATTGTTGGAGTTATGCTTGACGTAGGTAGTCCAGGATCACTTCTTGATCATACTTTTATCGACCGTGCTTTGCCTTCTCTTCTCGCTCTCATTTGCGTATGTTAGCCACCATATATGCTAGTCGCTTGCTGCAGCTCCACCTCATACCTTTACTTCACCCATAAGCTTAAATAGTCTTGATCGCGAGGGTGCGAGATTGCTGAGTCCCTGTGGCTCACAGATTCTTCCAAAACCAGCTTGCAGGTGCCGATGAGTCCGTGCAGATGATGCAACCAAGCTCAGGAGGAGCTCGATGAAGATCTTGTGCTTTGTGTGGTTTCGTTCTAGTTGATCAGTAGTGGAGCCCAGTTGGGGTCGATCGGGGACCTTTGTCGTATTTGGGGTTCTTCTTTTATTTTGGTTCCGTAGTCGGACCATGAGTGTATTTGATTGATGTAATGTTTATTCATGTAATTGTGTGAAGTGGCGATTGTAAGCCAACTATGTATCTCTTTCCCTTATGTATTACATGGGTTGTGTGAAGATTACCTCACTTGCGACATATGCCTTCAATGCCGCTATGCCTCTAAGTCATGCTTCGACACGTGGGAGATATAGCCGCATCGAGGGCGTTACAAGTTGGTATCAGAGCCTTCCCCGACCTAAGGAGCCCCCACTGCTTGATCGTTTTTAGCAGCCGTTGTTGAGTCTAGAAAAATGTTTTGAGTCATTTAGGAATTATATATCGGAGAGTTTAGGAATTATTTTTACTTCCCAGTCTCCTCATCGCTCTGGTAAGGCATCCTGATGTAGAGTTTTGACTCTTCTCTTCTCAAATTTCACTAAAAAAAATTTTAGGATCACGTGGGTATCTTGGAATCGTTTCGATGGTTTTATGATGAGAACATTGTCTTGGTGCCTCCTGTCAGGGGTTTTGTGGAAGTGTCCCGGGGAGTTGAGCTCTGAGGTGTTGTCGTCATAATTTTATCGTTGCAGTTCTGGAATACCTGAGTTTAGTACGCCGACATCGAAAATCTCTTTTATGCAGTTCGTTGGTGAGATAACCTCGACGCCACCCAGTACTGGGGTGGGAGTTCGGGAGTATCGCCATAACTTGTATAACGGATGCTTTTCGAAGGTTGAGGTAGATGATTTCCGAAGGTTTCTTGGTTATGTGTTGAAGGATGGATACAGCTGGATGTAGGATTTGCTAGATTTGGGTGAGATATTATGCTTCCCCTATATACCCAACACTTGATTGCATAACCGGAAAATTTCGGGAGTTTCATAGGTGGGAATTCAAGTAGCTCTTAGGATATCTTTCCGACAGATGTATCATATGAAATTGGGGTTCGACGTCTAGTGGTCCGCCTATTCACGGTCGGTTTTACAGTGGTCTCGTTGTGTCTTAAAGAGTCCTTGGCTATGCCGACTCAGGGACGCTTCGTTTGTCATGTGCACTGCCTTGTACATGATGGTGCTGTACGATCGAGCCCGTGTAGGCCCCACCACGAAAACTTCGGACGAAATCTCTATCATATGTTTGTTCCGGCTTATTCTGCAAGCCAATCCTTTGTTTTTTGTTTTGAGTTGTGTTATCCAAGTTGCTTCGAAGTCAAATGTTGATTCCATCCCTTGTCTAAGTGGTGTTCTCATACTTCGATGTGAATACCAATCCTTCTTGATCATCGAGATTGTGCTTTCAATCCTTTTCAACCGGCATGTTTCTCTTCAAGTGGATCCGATCACTTCAACATTCGCAAGATCTATTATCATTTCTTCTCAACGGTGTTTGTTTCATCCGTCTCCAAGCTTGCCTTTGTTTTTTCCCGCCCACCCACCCTTTTTCTTCAAGGACTCAGATTTCTAATCAAGTATCCATCTTATTCATGGAAGTCTCTTCACTCTTTTCCTTCAATGTTCTTATCTGGTGATTCTCAGGAAGATTCTAACGGAGCTTCTAGTTCGTCATTCTTCGTTTCTTTTATCTTCTCCGGTGGTTTCAAGTCAAGCTTTGTTGATCATATCTTTTCCTTATTTCAATACCTTCTCAGACCGGTGCCCCTCATATTCATTCACTTCTCGCTATTCATTTTTTCCGGAGTGCTCAAGATATCTCGGAGATTCGTGTTTCCATTCTGCTTTCGTTCCAGCTTTTGCGAGGATGTTATCTCATTCAAGCCATTTAATACAACCGGTGCATTCTCCTCCTCAAGTAATCGTTCAACGGTGTATCTTTTGAGTGGGCCCTAACCCACAGGTCTTTTCCAGGATCTTACCTGACTCTTCTTATTTTCCCGGAGTTATTCTCAATTCTTTTTCAAAAGTTTGACGTAAGAATGATTTATCTTCAATCAAATGCATTTCCCCAAGATCGGTTAAATTCTTTTCATTGTGGCTCAACCTTTCCATTCTTCATTCCGAAGTACCTCAACAATTCTTGGTGGTGTTTCTCGTTGTCATTCTCATCATTTGAAGACCGAAGAAGAGTTTCTCTTTAATCTTGCTCTATTCTCTTCAAGATTCGTGATTCTAGCTTGTTGCCTTCCTCTCATAATTGCTTTCGATTGTGAGAATTCTTTTCACCCATCCGGAGCAATTCAAGATTCTTTTCAGTTTTTCATCCGGAGCCCATCATCTAAGAATTTATTCATTCTCAGCTTTCAGCTCTCTTTCTCTAAATCTTACCGGTGCATCATTCAAGTTTTTCTCTAATCAGCTCGTGATCTCTTCGTTCTCTTGGGTCTAAATTCTCTCAAGCATCTTCATTCATTTGCTAATTCTTCCCGGTGTCTTCCTTATCTTTTCTTTGTTCATTTTTAATTCCTATCGATGGTTCGTTGAAGACGTTCTCAAATTTATGATATATCTCTCTTAATTCTTTCTATGAGAATAAGTAATATGTCGAATCCATTGATTGTCATCAATTGAATTGGTGAAGGATAAGCATAATGTAATTCTTATTCTTGTTTCATCCAAGTGATTTAATTCCTTATTCCGGAGGTTCATCAAAATTCTCGATTTCTTTTGTTCATCTTTCTTTCCCGGAGTTCCAACCTCTTTCAATTATTTTATCACGAAGTTCTCTATCTAAATCATTGCGAGGCTTCAATCTTATTCTTTCCATAAGTCAATTGTTTTGGATCATTCTTTTATCACCGGAGTTCTTCATGAAGGTTCTACATGATTGGTACATCAAGGATTTAATGCCTTCTCCAACTTTTCATCGAGATTCTTTTCTAAGAAGCTCAAGTTTTCTTCATATTGTAATCCGGAGTGCAATTCTTTCTTCCGTATCAATAGAGGTGGTATTATGTCATTCTTGATAATTTGAGTTCATGTTCCATGATTCACATGCTGTTAAGAATGAGGTATTTTAAATCCATCAACCTATTCATTGGAATTATCTTGGGTTATATTCCACCTAAAGCCTTCCCTATGGCTTGGTGCTATCTATGTTGCTTATAAAAGACCCAAGTTCTTCATTTATCCTCCCGGAGAAATAAGTTTTCTCGTCTCCTTGTTCATACCAATCCAATTCTTTGCCCGTGAGTGGCAGGTGGTCACCTCATAGTATTTGAGTTGTATTCCATAAGACCATATCAAGCTTATTATTTTCATTGTTGGTTTTCCAACAACTCCGTTCTAGCTTTTGTTATAAGCGTGCTCCCTCGAGATCTTGTTTCCCTCCATTCATTCCAATTCCACTCTTTCATTTCATTCCGGAGGCTTTGTTTTGTTGCTATATTCATCCATCATCTCGTTTTGTCAAATATCATGTTCTTTTCGTGCTTGTCCATTTAACCGAAGAGTTGTGCCCTCTGCTCAGTTCTTTTCATCTTATCAAGTCTTGTATCACTTTTCAACCGGAGTGCTGTCCGACTTTGTTCTTCCTTGTTCCTCTTTCCTAACGGTGTGTTTTCAACTTCGTTCATCTCCGTTGCTTGTTTCTGTCTTTTGTTCAAACTCTCAAGGTTCTTTGGTTTCACTCATTGGTCAAAGAAGCAACTTAGTTTTACCTCTTCTCTGTCTCTTCCGTTTTCTCTCCGGTGCCATTCCAGATCTCGGGACGAGATCCTCTCGTAGTGGTGGAGTGTTGTAACGCCCCGGGACCGATGTGCCAGGTGTCGTTCAGTTATTCGCTGGTGTTGCCTTGTCATTGCTTGCGTGTCATGCATTGCATATCATGTCATCACGCGCATTTCATTTGCATACGTGTTCGTCTCATGCATCCAAGCGTTTTCCCCGTTGTCCGTTTTGCAATCCGGCGTTCTGTTCTCCTCCGGTGGCCATTTCTACCTTTCTTTCTTGTGTGGGGGTTAAACATTTCCGGATTGGACCGAGTCTTGCCAAGCGGCCTTGGTTTACCACCGGTAGACCGCCTGTCAAGTTTCGTATCATTTGGACTTCGTTTGATACTCCAACGGTTAACCGAGGGACCGAGAAGGCCTCGTGTGTGTTGCAGCTCAACACCCTTCCAATTTGGCCCAAACCCACCTAACTCTGCTCCATCATCTCGAGCGTTCGATCACGATCGTGTGGCCGAAAACCGCACCTCATTTGGACTCTCCTAGCTCCCTCTATGCCTATATATACACCCCCCCTCCGAAATTCGCGGTTCATTCTTCCCCTAACCCTAAAAATTCTCAGATTCGCGCCGCCGGACATTTCTTCCCACGCCGGACATGTCCGCGCCGCCCGCCACGACCAACCACGGCGTGCCACCTCAGCGCCGCCGTCCTCTCTCTCCTCCTCCACCGCGCCAGGCCCGCCGGGCCCGGATCGAACCCGCGGAGCCCAATCGGTCGCCGCCGCCCGAGTCTCCCCGCCGCCACTCAGCTCCGCCGCCGCCCGAGTCTTCCTCCGCCGCCGCCTCCGAGCCTCGTCACCGGCGCCGACTCTCGCCGCCTTGCTGCCTCCGTCGCCGGACCTTCACCACCGCGGCCGGAAACGGATGGATCCCATCCGGATCCGCACCTCAGGGGCCTCCTCTGCTCCTCCCCGACGGCAAGCCGCCGCTGCCGCCTCGCCGTTGACCTCGGGCGCCGCAGCCCTTGCCTCCTGGGATCCCATCGGGATCGAGGGAGACGAGCGCCTCCGTCTCCTCCCCGCATGGGCCGAAGCTCCAAGGCCCAGCATCGCCGGCCCAGCTTCCCGCAGCCAGCGCCAGGCCTCCTCTCCAGTCGCAGGCGCCAAGGCCCAGCGCCGCCTTGGCCTCCCAGGCCAGCTCCATCCGGCCCAGCGCGCCGCCCCCGCCTCGGCCTGCTTCCCCTCCAGCCGGGCCGAAGCCCGTGGTAAGAGAGCACCCAGCGCCCATTTTTTTTCCTTCTGCTATTGGGCTTGCCCAGATTCGGCCCGATTCATGTTTTTTTCTGCGGAGCGATTTTGCCCATTTATCCAGGGATTGCCAGTTTTGCAGAATAGTCCTCCTAGTTCATGCATCTAATAACTCACTAACCGTGCATCGGTTTAAAATGTTTTACATATGAAACTTGCTCAGAATTTTGTGTAGATTAATAATATCCAACTTTCATCTATGTTTGAAATGTTAAAAATGTTGTTTGTTTAATTTTGCTCCTATGCCATGTTAAAATGATTTAATTCATAACTAAATAACCGTAACTCCGATTTTATTAATCTTTATATGTAATTGGGGTAGAAAAATGCCTAGTTTAACATGGTGGCCTTACTTTGCATGTTTAACAACCCTAAAATTTTGTTTAGGGCAGAACAGGACCTAATCTAAAATATGCATATGAGGAGTTTCCGGAATTGTTGTTCGTTGCTTCCGGCCTCATTTAACCTTGACTAGATAGGTAGTTTACATTTGCTTCACCCTCTTGCCATGTTAATCAACATTTAATATTGTTGGGTACATAAACGGGATCAAACTAAATAACTTATCGTGGTGTTCCGTCAATATGCAACTCGTTGCATATTTGAGCTCCACTTAATTTGTAGGATTGTTTGTGCATTTTGCCATGCCATGCTTCATTAAACCGGACACGCATCATACTTGTTTGCACATCATGCCATGTCTATGTGGTGGTTGTTTACTATGTTGTTTGCTTCTTTCCGGTGTTGCTTCTTCGGGTTGGTTCCGTCAACGTCGAGTTTGTGAGGACCCGTTCATCTACGTCCGTTTGTCTTCTTCATGGACTCGTTCTTCTTCCTTGCGGGATTTCAGGCAAGATGATCATACCCTCGAAATCACTACTATCTTTGCTACGCTAGTTTGCTCGCTCTTTGCTATGCCAATGCTACGATGCCTACCTTTTGCTTGTCAGCCTCCCAATTGCCATATCAAACCTCTAAGCCACCATGTCCTAGCAAACCATTGATTGGCTATGTAACCGCTTTGCTCAGCCCCTCTTATAGCGTTGTTAGTTGCAGGTGAAGATTGAAGTTTGTTCCTTGTTGGAACATGGAGATGTTGTTTCTTGTTGGAACATGTCACTTGTTGGGATATCACAATATATCTTATTTAATTAATGCATCTATATACTTGGTAAAGGGTGGAAGGCTCGGCCTTATGCCTGGTGTTTTGTTCCACTCTTGCCGCCCTAGTTTCCGTCATATCGGTGTTATGTTCCCGGATTTTGCGTTCCTTACGCGGTTGGGCTATTATGGGAACCCCTTGACAGTTCGCCTTAAGTAAAGCTCCTCCAGCAATGCCCAACATTGGTTTTTCCATTCACCACCTAGCCTTTTCTTTTCTCTTGGGAGTCGCGCTCCTGAGGGTCATCATTATTTTACCCCCCCCCCCCGGGCCAGTGCTCCTCTGAGTGTTGGTCCAACTTGTCAGCTGCCGGTGGCCACCAGGGGCAACTCTGGGCTGGCCTACCAGAAGTTTGGACGATCCGGTGTGCCCTGAGAAAGAGATATGTGCAGCTCCTATCGGGATTTTTCGGCACATTCGGGCGGTGTTGCTAGTTTAGTTTTACGCTGTACCGAGTCTGATTGGAATGTCTCGGGAGGAGGTCTATTCCTTCGTTGACCGTGAGAGCTTGTGATGGGCTAAGTTGGGACACCCCTGCAGGGATTTGAACTTTCGAAAGCCGTGCCCGCGGTTATGGGCAGATGGGAATTTGTTAATATCCGGTTGTAGATAACTTGAACCTTAACTTAATTAAAATGAATCAACAGTGTGTGTTACCGTGATGGTCTCTTTCCGACGGAGTCCGGGAAGTGAACACGGTGTTGGAGTTATGCTTGACGTAGGTTGTTTAGGATCACTTCTTGATCATACTTTCTCGATCGTGCTTTGCCTTCTCTTCTCGCTCTCATTTGCGTATGTTAGCCACCATAAATGTTAGTCGCTTGCTTCAGCTCCACCTCATACCTTTACCTTACCCATAAGCTTAAATAGTCTTGATCGCGAGGGTGCGAGATTGCTGAGTCCCTGTGGCTCACAGATACTTCCAAAACCAGCTTGCAGGTGTTGATGAGACCGTGCAGATGACGCAACCAAGCTCAGGAGGAGCTCGATGAAGATCTTGTCCTTTGAGTTGTTTCGTTCTAGTTGATCAGTAGTGGAGCCCAGTTGGGGTCGATCGGGGACCTTGTCGCATTTGGGGTTCTTCTTTTATTTTGGTTCCATAGTCGGAACTTGATTGTATTTGGATGATGTAATGCTTTATTCATGTAATTGTGTGAAGTGGTGATTTTAAGCCAACTATGTAACTTCTTCCCCTATTTTATTACATGGGTTGTGTGAAGATTACCTCACTTGCGACATTGCTTTCAATGCGGCTATGCCTCTAAGTCGTGCTTCGACACGTGGGAGATATAGCCGCATTGAGGGCGTTACAAGTTGGTATCAGAGCCTTCCCCGACCTAAGGAGCCCCCGCTGCTTGATCGTTTTTAGCAGCCGTTGTTGAGTCTAGAAAAATGTTTTGAGTCATTTAGGAATTATATATCGGAGAGTTTAGGAATTATTTTTACTTCCCAGTCTCCTCATCGCTCTGGTAAGGCATCCTGACGTAGAGTTTTGACTCTTCTCTTCTCAAATTTCACTAAAAAAAATTTAGGATCACGCGGGTATCTTGGAATCATTTCGATGGTTTTATGATGAGAACATTGTCTTGGTGCCTCCTGTCAGGGGTTTTGTGGAAGTGTCCCGGGGAGTTGAGCTCTGAGGTGTTGTCGTCATAATTTTATCGTTGTTGTTCTGGAATACCTGAGTTTAGTACGCCGACATCGAAAATCTCTTTTATGCAGTTCGTTGTTGAGATAACCTCGACGCCGCCCAGTACTGGGGCGGGAGTTCGGGAGTATCGCCATAACTTGTATAACGGATGCTTTTCGAAAGTTGAGGTAGACGATTTCCGAAGGTTTCTTGGTTATGTGTTGAAGGATGGATACAGCTGGATGTAGGATTTGCTAGTTTGGGTGAGATATTATGCTTCCCCTGTATCCCCAACACCCGATTGCATAACCGGAAAGGTTCGGGAGTTTCATAAGTGGGAATTCAAGTAGCTCTTAGGATATCTTTCTGACAGATGTATGATTTGAAATTGGGGTTCGACGTCTAGTGGTCCGCCTATTCACGGTCGGCTTTACAGTGGTCTCGTTGTGTCTTAAAGAGTCCTTGGCTATGCTGACTCGGGGACGCTTCGTATGTCATGTGCACTGCCTTGTACATGATGGTCCTGTACGATCGAGCCCGTGTAGGCCCCACCACGAAAACTTCGGACGAAATCTCTATCATATGTTTGTTCCGGCTTATTCTGCAAGCCAATTCTTTGTCTTGTTTTGAGTTGTGGTATTCGAGTTGCTTCAATGTCAAGTGTTGATTCCATACCTTCCCCAAATGGTGTTCTCATACTCCGATGTGAATACTAATCCTTCTCGATAATCGAGATTGTTATGCCAATCCTGTTCTACCGGTGTGTCTCTCTTCAAGTGGATCCGATCATTTCAACATCAGCAAGATCAATTATCATTTCTTCTCAACGGTGTTCGTTTCATTCTCAACAGTGTTTTCCCACCCACCCACCCTTGTTTTCTTGAAGGATTCAGTTTTCTTGATCAAGTATCCATCTTATTGATGTGAAGTCTCTCCATCCTTTTCCTTCAATGTTCTTATCCGGTGATTCTCATGAAGATACTAACGGAGCCTCAAGTTCGTCATTCGTCTTTCTTTTCTTCTTCGGTGGATTCAAATCAAGCTTTGGTGTTGATCATATCCTTTTTCCTCGTTTCAAATACCTTGTCATGCCGGTGCACCTCATATTCATTCACTTCTTGCTATTTAATTGTTTCGGAGTGCCCAAGATATCTCGAAGATTCGTGTTTTCCACTCTACATTCATTCAAGATCTTTCGAGGTTGTTATCTCATTCAACTCATTTAATTCAACCGATGCAACCTCTCTTTCAAATCATTCAATGGTGTTTCTTTTGAGTGGGCCATAACACACAGGTCTTTTCCCAGGATCTTACCTGACTCTTCTTATTTTCCCAGTGCTATCCTCAAATTTCTTTTTGAAGTTTGACGTAAGAATGAGTTATCATCAGTCATATGTATTTCTCCAAGATCTGTCAAATTTTTTCATTGTTGGCTCAACCTCTTCGTTTTGATTCTTCCGGAGTGTCTAAATAATTCTTGGTGATGTTTCTCGTCATTTTGAAGACCGAAGAAGAGTTTCTCTTTAATCTTGCTCCATTCTCTTCAAGATTCGTGATTCTAGCTTGTTGCCATCCTCTCGTAATTGTTTTGATCGTGAGAATTCTTTTCACCTATCCGGAGTAATTCAAGAGTCTTCTCAGTTTGTTATCCGGAGTCCATCAATTCAGGTTTATTCATTCTCAGCTGCCAGTTATCATTCTCCTATCTTGCCGGTGCATCAATCAAATATCCTCTAATCATTTCTTGATCTCTTCGTTCTCATGTATCTAGTTTGTCTCAAGCACCTTCGTTCATTTGCTAATTCTTACCGGTGATGCACCCCTACTTCGATCATTTTCAATTCTTTCGGTGGTTCGCTCAAGTGTTCTCTTCCTTCTTCATCATATCAATTCATTCGTTGTTTCAATCCTACTGGTGGTCCATTAAGTTTATGTTATATCTCTTTTAATCCTTGATAGGAGAATGAGTAGTATGCCAAATCCATTTTTTGTCATCAATTTAATTGGTGAAGGATAAGCATAATGTAATTCTTATTCTTGTTGCATCGACTGAACTCAATTCCCTATTCCGAAGGCTCATCAAATTCTTGATTTCTTTTGTTCATCTTTCTTTTCCCGGAGTTCCAAGTTCTCTCAATTATTTCACCACGGAGATTCATCTAAATCATTACAAGGTTTTACCTTGTGTTCTCAACCTCTCTTTCTTTTCGTTACCTTTTGTTTACCGGAGTTCTCATGAAGGTTCTACATGATGGGTCATCAAGGATTTATATTCCTTCTTGAAGTGTTCATCAAGATTCTTTTCAGAGGAGCTCAAGTATTCTTTATCTTGCATTTTAAAGTGCAATTCTTTGAGCCGTATCATTCGAGGTGGTATTATGTCATTTTTGATAATCTTAGTTCATTTTTCATGATTCACATGTTATCAAGAATGAGATATTTTGAATCCATCAATCTCTTCTTTGGAATTATCTTGGGTTATATTTCACCAAAGCCTTCCCTAAGGACTGTTGCTAATTATGGTGCTTATAAATGATCCAAGTTCTTCTTTATCCTCCCGGTGGAAATATTTTTTTTCTCGTCTCCTTGTTCTTATCAATCCAATCCTTTTCCCATGAATGGCAGGTTGTCACCTCATAATTTTGAGATGTATTCTATAAGTCCATATCAAGCTTACTCTTTTCGTTGTTGGTTTTCCAACATTTCCGTTCAACCCTTCTCCTAAAGATGCCTTTTCAAGCTCTTTTGTGGCAGAAGTTGGCATTTTCTTCTCCATTCTTTTCCAATTATCTATATTCTATTCTTTCGTTCCAGAGGCATTGTGATGTTGCTCCTTTCAACCATCATCTCGTTTCATATAAGATCATGTTCTTTCCTGTGCTTATCCATCTAACCGGAGTGTTGTGCCTTTTGGCTCAAGTTCTTTTCATCTTATCAAGCCTTGCATCCCTTCTCAACCGGAGTGCTGCCCAAAGTTGTTCTTCCTTGTTTCCTCTTTTCTAACGGAGTGTTTTTCAACTTCATGCATCTCCGTTGTATTCTTTTTCTCGAAATGGCTTAACCTTTTCAAGGTTCTTTGGTTTCACTCATTGGTCAAAGAAGCAACTTAGTTTTACCTCTTCTTTTTCTCTTCCGTTGTCCCTCCGGTGCCATTCTAGATCTCGGGACGAGATCCTCTCATAGTGGTGGAGTGTTGTAACGCCCCGAGGCTGATGTGCCAGGTGTCCTCCAGTTATTCGCCGTCGTTGCCATGTCATTTGCTTGTGTGTTGCATCTTGTCATGTCATCATGTGCATTGCATCATCACGTTTTCAAAACTTGCATTCGTCCGGGTTCTCCGAGTTCTCTCTGTTGTCCGTTCTGAGCCCAATCACACTTGCACGCGCCCGCGGCATGTCCGAAATAGTATTTTTTAAGTGGCCAGAAATGTTCTCGGAATGGGATGAAAGTTGGCGTGTGGTCTTTTTATGTTGTTAGTAGACTGCCTGTCAAGTTTCATTGCATTCGAAGTTCGTTTGACGCCTCAACGTTTAACCATAGCGGCATTATAGCCGGTCAAACATCAGACGTTTTCGATCTCCGGAAATAGTTGTCGGGTTGATTCCCCCCTCTCTCTTCTCAGTCCACCACCACTCACCGTCAGGCCCTACCTAATCTCTCTCGTCAGCCCGCGGCCCTCCTCGCGCGTGCGTCCGAAAAGTTGTCCCGGACCCGACTCGGGGTGTCGCCACCGTTGTGTCCGGATCATCTCCAAACGTCTACAAAACATCTCCGTTTTCTCTTTTGGACTCCCTAAACCATTTATTCCGGTCCGCCCGATCGCGATCGGAGGATCCAAATCATCCCCTTTCGTATATATATATAGCCCCTAGTCCATTTTGGACCAAACCTTATTTTCTAGGGATCCTTCCCGGTCCAGCCGCCGCCGCCGCCCACCTGGTCTCCTCCTCGTTTTCCCCACCGAGCCAATCACCTTCATCCCTCGATTTTAGATCCATCCACAATCCCAGCCTCCTCTGCTCATGCCCGAGGCCTCCTCCTCGACTCACCCCATGTGAGCACAGCGCCCGCTTGCGCTTGGGCCAAGGACCCCGACGGCCACCCCGACAGCCCCCGCCGCCGGCGACAACATCAGCAGCCCCCGCGTCCCCGAGCACCTCTCCTCTCGTTCCCGCAGTGCCCCAGCTCCCTGCCTCCCGTGCTCGTCCCTGAGCAAGCAGCTCAGCGCCCCGCCGGCCGCCGCTGAACCAACAAAGGTGCTCCCCGCGCCATGGAAGCCACCGCAGGCCTCCACGTCGAGCTCCGCCGCCCCTGGATCTCCTCTCCCCGTGGAGCTACTCGAGCCCTGCCCAGAGCAGCCAAGTCGCCGGTGAGCTCCTCCGCCGCGCGCACCCCCTTCTCCTCTCCTTCTATTTCTTTTCCTCCCTCTGTATCTTCTCTGAATTTCCCCCGTCATGGCCTTGCAGTTCCCGCCGCGGCCCTGCTCCGTTCGTCGCTGTCTCCGTCAGATCGGACGAGTCCCTGCGCCCCGGCCTCGTCCCTGCCTCCAGGTCGCCGCTCCGCCTCCCGTTCCCATCGCGCCGCCGACGCCAGGAGCTCCTGCCGCCTCCGTTGACCTGCGCCCCTGCCTCTCCCGCTGCTGTCTGCTTCGCTGGGTCGAGCGAGCACTGTCACCCCGCCTGCGTTGACCCGCTCCAGCGCCAGCGTGGACCAGATCCAGCCGGCCCAGCTTGCTCTGCCCTAGCCAGCGTTCCCAGCCGGCCCAAGTGGCCTGGTGAGGCCACCCTAGCGCCCTTCCTATATTTTTTCCCTGTTGGGCTAGTCCGCCTCTGTTTCGGCCCAGTGTGGTTTTTTTTTCAGATCTGTGTATTTGTCTTTTAACCAGTGCACTGCATGTTTACAGAACTGCCCCTATGTTAACTTCTAATAACTTTTGAACCATGCATCCAAATAAAACATGTTATATATGTAAAATGCTCAGAATTTTATCTACTTACATAATCTGCCATTTTCATCTAGATTTAAAATGTCTAAAATGATGTTTGGTTAAATTTACTCCTATGCCATGTTAAAATGCTTTAATTCATAACTAAATAACCGTAGCTCCGAATTAAATAATCTTTATATGTAAATGGGGTAGAAAAATGCCTAGTTTAACATGGTGACCTTTATTTGCATGTTAAACAACTCTAAAATTGTGTTTAGGGAAGAACAGTACCATAACCAAAGCATGCTCATGAGGAGTTTCCGGAAATGTTGTTCGTTGCTTCCGGCCTCATTTAAACTTGACTAGATGGGTAGTTTTCTTTTGCTTCACCCTCTTGCCATGTTTAACAACATTTAGTATTGTTGGGTACATAAACGAGATCGAACTAAATAATTGATGTGGTGCTCCGTCAATATGCAACTCGTTGCATATTGAGCTCCACTTAATTTGTAGTTTTGGTTGTTGCACTTTGCCATGCCATGCCCTCTTTAAACCGGACATGCATCATTCTTGTTTGCATCATGCCATGTCTATGTGGTGGTTGTTTACTAGGTTGTTTGCTCTTTTCCGGTGTTGCTTCTTCGGGTTGGTTCCGATAACGTCGCGTTTGTGAGGAACCGTTCGACTATGTCCATTTGTCTTCTTCATGGACTCGTTCTTCTTCCTTACGGGATCTCAGGCAAGATGATCATACCCTCGAAATCACTTCTATCTTTGCTTTGCTAGATGCTCGCTCTTTTGCTATGCCTATGCTGCGATACCTACCACTTGCTTATCATGCCTCCTATTTTGTTGAACCAAGCCTCTAACCCACCTTGTCCTAGCAAACCGTTGATTGGCTATGTTACCGCTTTGCTCAGCCCCTCTTATAGCGTTGTTAGTTGCAGGTGAAGATTGAAGTTTGTTCCTCGTTGGAACATGGGGATGTTGTTCCTTGTTGGAACCTGTTACTTGTTGGGGTATCACTATATATCTTATTTAATTAATGCATCTATATACTTGGTAAAGGGTGGAAGGCTCGGCCCTATGCCTGGTGTTTTGTTCCACTCTTGCCACCCTAGTTTCCGTCATATCGGTGTTATGTTCCCGGATTTTCGTTCCTTACGCGGTTGGGCTATTATGGGAACCCCTTGACAGTTCGCCTTAAGTAAAGCTTTTCCAGCAATGCCCAACATTGGTTTTACCATTCGCCACCTAGCCTTTTCTTTTCTCTTGGGAGTCACGCTCCTGAGGGTCATCATTATTTTACCCCCCCGGGCCAGTGCTCCTCTAAGTGTTGGTCCAACTTGTCAGCCACCGGTGGCCACCAGGGGCAACTCTGGGCTGGCCTACCGGAAGTTTGGACGATCCGGTGTGCCCTGAGAAAGAGATATGTGCAGCTCCTATCGGGATTTGTCGGCACATTCGGGCGGTGTTGCTGGTTTAGTTTTACCCTATCGAAATGTCTTGTTGTACCGGGATACCGAGTCTGATCGGAATGTCTCGGGAGGAGGTCTATTCCTTCGTTGACCGTGAGAGCTTGTGATGGGCTAAGTTGGGACACCACTGCAGGGATTTGAACTTTCAAAAGCCGTGCCCGCGGTTATGGGCAGATGGGAATTTGTTAATATCCGGTTGTAGATAACTTGAACCTTAACTTAATTAAAATGAATCAACAGCGTGTGTTACCGTGATGGTCTCTTTCCGGCGGAGTCCGGGAAGTGAACACGGTGTTGGAGTTATGCTTGACGTAGGTTGTTTAGGATCACTTCTTGACCATACTTTCTTGATCGTGCTTTGCCTTCTCTTCTCGCTCTCATTTGCGTATGTTAGCCACCATAAATGCTAGTCGCTTGCTGCAGCTCCACCTCATACCTTTACCTTACCCATAAGCTTAAATAGTCTTGATCGTGAGGGTGCGAGATTGCTGAGTCCCTATGGCTCACAGATACTTCCAAAACCAGCTTGCAGGTGTCGATGAGACCGTGCAGATGACGCAACCAAGCTCAGGAGGAGCTCGATGAAGATCTTGTCCTTTGAGTTGTTTCGTTCTAGTTGATCAGTAGTGGAGCCCAGTTGGGGTCGATCGGGGACCTTGTCGCAATTGGGGTTCTTCTTTTATTTTGGTTCCGTAGTCGGAACTTGATTGTATTTGGATGATGTAATGCTTTATTCATGTAATTGTGTGAAGTGGTGATTGTAAGCCAACTATGTAACTTCTTCCCCTATTTTATTACATGGGTTGTGTGAAGATTACCTCACTTGCGACATTGCTTTCAATGCGGCTATGCCTCTAAGTCGTGCTTCGACACGTGGGAGATATAGCCACATCGAGGGCGTTACAGTTGGGGTATTGGAAAGGTTTGCGGAGGGGTTTGTGGAAGTTAGGTGGTGGTGGTCGAAGTGGGTATGCGGAGGCGTAGGCGGCGGTGGTCAAAAATTGCAGGAAATGTAGTTTGGTCAAAGGAAGCCGGATGATCCAGGCCAGGAGTCGGATGATCCGGGCAGATCCGGATGATCCGGGCGGGTCAACTCGCTCGGGGATGGCTCGGGATGAACTCGAAAACGGCCTCAAATTCGGGGATTTCGCGGATTTTGCAGGGATTTCGAGGTGGAGATGGTGGGGGGGAGGCTAGATCCACTTGCAACACAACAAACTCACAGATCAAAACCAACAAAACATCATCAAAACTCACAAATCACAATAAAAATTTTTGGGGCTATTTTTGTGGGTATTTTCGGATTAGGACGAAAACAACAAAATCAAGCTAGAAAACAAAGAGGGGAGGCTCCGAAATCGTGATCAACCTTGCTCATGATGCCAAGATGATGTAGGGTGGAGGCCCTAATCACCCATCTTTCACGAAAGGAGCGGATCCCGTGGTAATCACGAAGAACACGGGGAAGAACGGAGAGAGAACACAATAAGAAACACGAGAGGAATCACTAAAACGACACAAATAAGTCACACATGGGCTAGATCCTCGAGTACATAAGGAAAGATACACGATCCACGGACAACTAGGGACGATACAAGGGTAGCCGGTCTTCTCCATGAGGAGGTCTTGAGTTCTTCCTTAAAAGGGGTCTTGAATCCGCTTGGGGGATCTTCTCTGGTGGAGGCTCAAATCTCCATAGAGAAGACTATCAAGTGGATGAGCAAAGCTCTCTCACAAACATGAGCTAAACATTTGCTAACCCTAAAAATGGGGAGTAGAAGGTCTATTTTGGCCCAAGGAGCGAATGGGTAAGTGAGGGGACGAAATGGGTACACGGGCCTCGGCCCAAGTCACACACGCAGGCGGTGGCCGGATGATCCGGGAGTTGGTCCGGATGATCCGGGCTTCGGGGGTCCGGATGATCCGGGTCGACGTCCGGATGATCCGGGTCGACGTCCGGATGATTCGGCTGTGTTGGAGCAGCTGCGGGAGGGCCGGATGTCCGGGACCTGGTCCGGACGTCCGGGTGTGGCCGGATGATCCGGGCCTGGGTCCGGATGACCCAGCTCCGAGATGACGCCTCGGGTGTCGCTGGGCACATTACCCGGATCGTCCGGGCCGGGGTCCGGATCATCCGGGCTGAGGCCGGATCGTCCGGACGGCGGTCCGGATCATCAGGGCTTCTGCTGACTTAGCTCTTTTTCTTCTCCGTCTTCATGTCCATCTTCCTCTTCAGATTCTCCTCGCTCCTTGGCGTCTCCATGGCTAACTCCTTGATACCTGAGTATGCACAATGTCTCCGTTTGAGGTAGTAGCCATGTCTCATGGTCATCAAAGTGCAATTGTGAGAGGAGAGATGTCACCTCGGTCTCGAGAGCTCTTGCACGTGATCGAGTCATGGGTCCACTAGGCACTTGATGAGACGATGGTAGGTCCATGGGGATGACCTTGGGATGCTCCACATCAAGTAATCTGTAGGTTTCGAATACTTCTGTAACCCGAAAAATTCTGAAATAAATTGGTGGACATGAGGAATTTTTCTATTAATCATCTGCAAAAAGAATCAACCTAATCGCACTCTCCAATAAAAAATGGCAGTAATCTCGCGAGCACTAAAGTTTCTGTTTTTTACAGCAAGATCGCAAAAACTTCCCCCAAGTCTTCCCAAAGGTTCTACTTGGCACAAACACTAATTAAAATCATAAAACCACATATAAACAGAAGCTAGATGAATTATTTATTACTAAACGGGAACAAAAAGCAATAAACAAAAATAAAGTTGTGTTGCCTCCCAACAAGCGCTATCGTTTAACGCCCCTAGCTAGGCATAAAAACAAGAATAGATCTAAGTATTCTCATCTTTGGTATGCAATCCATAAGTGGCTCTCATAATAGATTCACAAGGTAATTTAGTTTTATTTCTAGGAAAGTATTCCGTGCCTTTCCTTAAGGGAAATTGGAATCTAATGTTTCCTTCTTTCATATCAATAATTGCACCAATCATTCTTAGGAAAGGTCTACCAAGAATAATAGGACATGAAGGATTGCAATCTATATCAAGAACAATGAAATCTACGGGCACATAATTCCTATTTGTAACAATAAGAACATCATTAATCCTTCCCATAGGTTTCTTAATAGTCGGATCCGCAAGGTGCAAATTTAAAGAACAATCATCAAATTCACGGAAACCTAACACATCACACAAAGTTTTTGGAATCGTGGAAACACTAGCACCCAAATCACATAAACAAAAGCATTCATGCTCTTTAATTTTAATTTTAATAGTAAGTTCCCACTCATCATAAAGTTTTCTTGGGATAGAAACTTCTAATTCAAGCTTTTCATCATAAGATTTCATTAAAGCATCAATGATATGTTTGGTAAAAGCTTTATTTTGATCATAAACATGAGGAGAATTTAGCACGGATTGCAACAAGGAAATACAATCTATCAAAGAGAAATTATCATAATTAAATTCCTTGAAATCCAAAATAGTGGGTTCATTGATATGTAAAGTTTTGACCTCTTCAATCCCACTTTTACCAATTTTTGTATCAAGATCTAAGAACTCCGAATCATTGGGACACCTTTTGGCTAAAGTTGACTCATCTCCAGTCCCATCATTATCAAGATTCATATTGCAAAACAAAGATTTAATAGGAGACACATCAATCACTTTTAGATCTTCATCCTTATTATCATGAAAACTGGAAGAACACGCTTTTATAAAGCAAACCTTTTTAGCACGCATCCTAGCAGTTCTTTCTTTGCACTCATCAATGGAAATTCCCATAGCTTTGAGAGACTCATTGATATCATGCTTAGGTGGAATAGATCTAAGTTTCAAAGAATCAACATCAAGAGAAATTTTATCCACGTTCCTAGCCAACTCATCAATATTAGGCAATTTTTCTTCAAGAAAAGCATTGAAATTCTTTTGCGAAATCATAAATTCTTTAACACTAGTCTCAAAATCAGAGGGCATCTTATTAAAATTTCCATAAGAGTTGTTGTAGGAATTACCATAATTATTAGAGGAATTACTAGGAAATGGCCTAGGATTAAAGTTTCCTCTATAAGCGTTGTTACCAAAATTGTTCCTACCAACAAAATTCACATCCATAGATTCATTATTATTCTCAATCAAAGTAGACAAAGGCATATCATTAGGATCAGAAGAAACACTCTTATTAGCAAACAATTTCATAAGTTCATCCATCTTTCCACTCAAAACATTAATTTCTTCTATAGCATGAACCTTTTTACTAGTAGATCTTTCGGCGTGCCTTTGAGAATAATTAACCATAATATTATCTAGGAGTTTAGTCTCCTAAAGTGATTTCCATAAAAGTGCCTCCCGCGGCCGAATCTAAAGATTTCTAGAAGCAAAATTCAATCCGGCATAAAAAATTTGTATGATCATCCATAAATTTAATCCATGAGTAGGGCAATTACGTATCATTAATTTCATCCTCTCCCAAGCTTGTGCAACATGCTCATGATCAAGTTGCTTAAAATTCATGATATCGTTTCTAAGAGAGATGATCTTAGCGGGAGGAAAATACTTAGAGATAAAAGCATCTTTGCACTTATTCCATGAATCAATACTATTTTTAGGCAAAGACGAAAACCAGGTTTTAGCACGATCACTAAGCGAAAACAAAAATAGCTTCAATTTAACAATATCATTATCCACATCTTTCTTCTTTTGCATATCACATAAATCAACAAAGTTGTTTAGATGGGTAGCGGCATCTTCACTAGGAAGGCCAGAAAACGGATCTTTCATGACAAGATTCAGCAAAGCAGTATTAATTTCACAAGATTCAGCATCGGTAAGAGGAGCAATCGGAGTGCTAATAGAATCATTATTGTTGGTACTGGAGAAGTCACACAATTTAGTATTATCTTGAGCCATCGTGACAGACAATCAATCCAACACACAGGCGGACAAGAGGCAAGCGAAAAGAGACGGGCGGAAAAGAGGCGGACGGAAAAGAAGGCGAATAAAATGGCAAGGGTGAAGTGGGGGAGAGGAAAACGAGAGGCAAATGGCAAATAATGTAATGCGAGGGATAAGAGTTTGTGATGGGTACTTGGTATGTCTTGACTTGTGTGTAGATCTCCCCGGCAACAGTGCAAGAAATCCTTCTTGATACCTCTTGAGCTTGCGTTGGTTTTCCCTTGAAGAGGAAAGGGTCATGCAGCACAGTAGCGTACGTATTTCCCTCAGTTTTGAGAACTAAGGTATCAATCCAGTAGGAGACTACACGCAAGTCCCTCATACCTGCACAAACAAACAAGAACCTCGCAAACAATGTGATAAAGGGGTTGTCAATCCCTTCACGGTCACTTACGAAAGTGAGATCTGATAAAAATAATAAGATAAATATTTCTGGTATTTTTGTTGTATAGATTGGAAAAGAAAGATTGCAAAATAGAAATGGCAAGTTGATAGGAAAATAATATGATGGAAGATAGACCTGGGGGCCATAGGTTTCACTAGTGGCTTCTCTCAAGATAGCAAATTCTATGGTGGATGAACAAATTACTGTCAAGCAATTGATAGAAAAGCGCATAGTTATGAGAATATCTAGGCATGATCATGTATATAGGCATCACGTCCGCGACAAGTATACCAAAAAGATTATGCATCTACTACTATTACTCCACACATAGACCGCTATCCAGCATGCATCTAGAGTATTAAGTTCATAAGAACAGAGTAACGCATTAAGCAAGATGACATGATGTAGATGGATAAACTCAAGCAATATGATAAAAACCATCTTTTTATCCTCGATGTCAACAATACAATACGTTCCTTGCTGACCCTGCTGTCACTGGGAAAGGACACCGCAAGATTGAACCCAAAGCTAAGCACTTCTACCATTGCAAGAAAGATCAATCTAGTAGGCCAAACCAAACTGATAATTCGAAGAGACTTGCAAAGATATTTAAATCATGCATAAAAGATTTCAGAGAAGAATCAAATATTGTTCATAGATAATCTTGATCATAAACCCACAATTCATCAGATCTCGACAAACACATCGCAAAAAGAATTACATCGAATACATCTCCAAGAGAATTGAGGAGAACTTTGTATTGAGATCCAAAGAGAGAGAAGAAGCCATCTAGCTAATAACTATGGACCCGAAGGTCTGTGGTAAACTACTCACACATCATCGGATAGGCTATGGTGTTGATGTAGAAGCCCTCCGTGATCGATTCCCCCTCCGGCAGAGCGTCGGAAAAGGCCCCAAGATGAGATCTCATGGGTACAAAAGGTTGTTGCGGTGGAAATAGGGTTTCGTGGTGCTCCTAGATGTTTTCGGGGTATATGGGTATATATAGGAGGAAGAAGTATGTCGGTGGAGCTGCAAGGGGCCCACGAGGGTGGGGGCGCGCCTACCCCCCTGGGCACGCCCTCCTGCCTCGTGGCCTCCTCGCTTCTTTCTTGACGTCCACTCCAAGTCTCCTGGATCACATTTGTTCCAAAAATAACTCTCCCCAAGGTTTCATTCCGTTTGGATTCCGTTTGATATTCCTTTTCTGCGAAACACTGAAATTGGCGAAAAACAGCAATTTTCATTGGGCCTTTGGTTAATAGGTTAGTCCTAAAAATAATATAAAAATGTATATTAAAGCCCATTAAACATCCAAAACAGATAATATAATAGCATGGAACAATCAAAAATTATAGATACGTTGGAGACGTATCAGATACATCTTTCTATATACCGTCTATGATGCTAATTTCGAAAGGTTTTAGATGTTGCATGTGAAACTTGCTGCTGGTGGAGTTGTGTAATGGGGTAGGTGAGTGCTGAAGCTATATCATGTTGTACTCCGATGCATTTCAATTATGAAATCATGCTTCCTTAATATGGAGATGAAATATATTATGTTCATGATATGAATGTCAATTAGAATAGTAAATGGATTATTAATAATAGGGCAATTAGCCCGCTAATTGGCCAATTAGCTTGCTAATTGGGTTTTTCTATTGCAAATAGTTAATGACAAAACACCGTGGGCAATGACCTCAGGCGACACACAAAGTTTCTAGGAATAAACCGTGTTTGATCAATGAACAATCACACACGACATTATCTTGAAAACTGTTTGCGTTACGTCACTTTACGCAAACATTTTCCTTGGAGTGACTATGTGGGATGTATATACGAACTGAAACGTTTAGCGGTGACTGACTGTGTGGGATGTACTTACGACCGGAAATGATTTTGCCTGTATAATTGTATTTTTAGCACTATTGTACGTATACTGTATTTGAGTGCTCGTCGGTCGCACACGACCTCATTTTGTCGAGCGTGTGTGCCAGGAGGGCATATTCCCGACGGTTTCTGGGTCGTGTGGGAAGGACCCTCTATCGCCCACACTCACTTGACGACGGTTCCGAATGCCGTCGTGGAAAGGGGTTAAAAACCGTTTGTTTAGCACCGACGCATACCATTGTAAGCTTCTGTTCCTCCAATCACTCCAAACCAAGGTATCAAGCAGTAGAACCTACAACAGTTACTCTCTTTTTGCACTTATGAGGGACGTGAAAACTTCAGTTTAAAATCACTTCAATCTTGTGAGATTTTAAAACGAAAATTCAGGTCTCTAACCAGGCAAAAGGGACACTATAGGCAACAAGTGACGAGCACCATGTGCCGACAGGAGCAGCGGGGGACTTCGGGCTCAAGGCGAACAATAGAGGAATAGAGCCAAAATCAAGTAGTGGAGTAGTAGAGGATTGGAGTTGTGGATCAACTCGAGAGGAGCGGGGGAGCAGCAAAGGATTGGAGCTGTGGATCAATTTGAGAAGGACACCAGAGCTGTGGCGGATGGCATAGCAGCGGCTAACCTCGGGCTCTCAATTGGAGCGAAGGAAGGCGGACGGTGGATAGTTTGGTACTTTTTCCAAGCGACAAATATATCGGAATGGAGGGAGTAGTATGTTCCTCGTGCAACCGCCGCCTTATCTTCTTCCTCCACTTCGATCTCCTTTCTTTCTCGATCTAGCTCCCACTCAACCCATGGCCAACATCTCCCCTGTCACTACCGAACAAGATCGACAGGGGAGCAGCACGGTGTTGCGCCGCCTTTGGCCCCGCCTTCTTTGTGCCGCACTGAATCTACTCATTGTGGTAGCCTGCTGGTCGAGCGCACATTTTGGGCGTGTTAGGGCCCGAAGAGTATATGGAGGAATTACTAAGAATTTCTATGGAAAATTGAGACGGATCTCGTATGAGTATGAGGAACTCTAGGGTTCCAGTATATTAGCCATGACAGCGATAAGGGAAAATCATCCAAAAGCATATTCTCTCTAGCCACAACCCGACTAGTTATAGGGGAGGGTTTAACCCAAATGGGAAAACAGTAAATCTCAGCTCACACACTATTACAACGGTAATAACAATCGACGGCTGTGATGAGTCGATAGCCACTGACCAATCCTAGCCATTGGATAACTGAATCGTTACCTATTACTTACTGAATCTAAGACAACTATATATGAGGGCCTGACATTGCTCCCCTCTTAAGACACAACGTGTCCTCACGTTGTCTGTTCTGCGGTGCGCCAAGCTTGAGTTGTCTCCTTGAAGAACTCAGGGAAAGTGTATTTGATGAAATCTGCATCTTCCCATGTTGCTTTCTCTGGGGATAAGTTTTGCCACTGAATGAACCACTGGCATGTTGTGTCTGGGCACTTGTCGAACTTGCAAAACAGCTGATGGTCCAGTTTTTATAGCGCCATCTTCATTTACCGTTGGAAGATGAGGGCTAGGAATAGATTTAGGACCAATGTGCTTCTTGAGTTGGCTCACATGTGGGTGTAACCGTTTTGGGCTGCGGCCAACTCTCAATAGCTTCAATCTTGGCTTTATCAACTTGAATTCCCTGTGGAGTAACAACATAGCCAAGAAAAGATACTCGGTCGGTGCAAAAGGTGCACTTTCCAAGGTTACCAAACAAACGTGCATCACGTAGAGCAATAAAAACAGCACGTAAATGTTCCAAATGGTCCTCCAAAGATTTGCTATAAATCAATATGTCATCAAAGTAAACTACCACAAATCGTCCAATGAAAGCACGTAAAACTTCGTTCATTAACCTCATGAAAGTACTAGGTGCATTAGTTAACCCAAAAGGCATGACTAACCACTCATATAATCCAAACTTAGTTTTAAATGCTGTTTTCCATTCATCTCCCAATTTCATACGAATTTGATGGTAACCACTACGCAAATCAACTTTGGAGAATATTGTAGAGCCACTCAATTCATCAAGCATATCATCTAGCCTAGGAATAGGATGACGATAACGAATAGTAATATTATTAATGCCTCTACAATCAACGCACATACGCGACGTACCATCCTTTTTCGGCACTAAAATGATAGGAACAGCACAAGGACTAAGGGATTCGCGTATATAACCTTTGTCGAGCAGTTCTTGTACTTGACGCATAATCTCCTTCGTCTCCTCTGGATTGGTACGGTATGGTGCCCGGTTGGGTAATGATGCACCGGGAATTAAGTCAATTTGATGCTCAATCCCGCGAATAGGTGGTAATCCCGGTGGCACGTCTTGTGGAAAGACGTCGGCGAACTCCTGCAAAATGTTAGTGACAGCAGGAGGCAAAGAGGAAGGCACGTCCTCGAATGAAAATAATGCCTCTTTACACACAAAAGCATAGCAAACAGATTTGCTAAAATCTAGATCATCAATATCAGATTTGGTGGCAAGTAAACATGCACTTTTCAATTTAATTTCAGAAGCAACACTAGATTGTTCATTATTATTAGGCTGCATTTGTTGCTCAAATTCTTTTGCCACAATCTGATTTTCACTCTTAGTTTTCTCCTGTTTTGCTTTATTAGCTCTATTAATATCATCTTTCAAAATGGAATCAGGAGTCATAGGAAGCAAAGTAATATTTTTATCCTTATGAACAAGAGTATACTAATTGTTTCTACCATGGTGAATAGAATTTTTATCAAATTGCCATGGTCTACCAAGTAATAAGGAACATGCTTGCATCGGTACCACATCACAATCAACATAATCAGCATATGTAGAGATACTAAAATGCACACGAATAGTACGTGTTACCTTAACCTTGCCGCTGTTGTTGAACCATTGGATGTAGTAAGGATGTGGATGTGGTCTTGTGGTGAGAGATAGCTTCTCCACCATCTCGATGCTAGCCAAGTTTTTGCAACTCCCTCCATCTATGATCACGCGAACAGAACGTTCCTTCACAACTCCCTTTGTATGGAACAAATTATGCCTCTGATTTTGCTCAGCTTGTGTAACCTGCACACTCAAAACACGTTGAGCAACTAAACATTCATACCTGTCAGCATCTTCAGGAGCCATGTATTGCGTCTCATGATCAGAATCGTCTCCACCGTGTTCGTCACGTGTAATAAGAGCCAAAGTCTCCTCATCATAGTCACTAGCGGACTCATACCCACCATCCTCAGTAACAATCATCACACGCTTAGATGGGCATTCTCTCGCATAATGACCTCCACCCTTGCAACGTCGACAAATAATATCATGTGTTTGCCCTGTTGATGCCATGGATGAAGAAGAGCTCTTTGCAGGCCCAGAAGGTGTGCTCTTGGCAGATAGTGGTGATTGTGCCTGCTTTATTGTATCACGGTTGGAGGTGGCAGCCGACGGAGGCGCCGGTGAAGCAGAACGTGTGGAAGTAGATGATGCACGTGGTGTCCATGAAGAAGGTCGACCTGCAGAAAAGTTAGTCCGCGCCAATGCCTGTCGATCCTGCACTTCACGTTCAGCTTTACAAGCAAGATGGAATAAACGAGTGATATTAGTATACTCCTTATACTCTAGAATCGTCTGAATCTCTCTATTTAATCCACCCATAAAACGTGCAAGCATAGCTTCATTCTCCTCAACAATACCACATCTAATCATGCCAGTTTGTAATTCCTGATAATATTCTTCTACAGAATTTTTTCCCTGTCTTAAGCGCTGCAATTTTTGAAGTAATTCACGTTGATAATATGGAGGAACCCAACGAGTACGCATAGCAGTTTTCAAAGCAGCCCAAGTAGCAGGAATGGGATATAATCTACAATGCTCAGACCACCAAACACATGCAAAACTAGTGAATGCACAAACAGCAGCAGGAACACGTCTCTCCTCGGGATATTGTAAACATGTAAATCGTTGTTCAGTTTCTAACTCCCAAGTAAGATATATATCAGGAACATATCTACCCTCAAATGGTGGAATATTCAATTTTAGTTTAGGGAGATGGTCATGATCTCGTACCTGAGGATGAGCCCTACCATTGCCATTATTTGCATGTGGACGACCTGATGGTTGCTGTGCTGGTGGTGGCACGTAGTTCTGATTTTGATCAACCTCATCCTCGTAATCGCCAGCAAAATCATCCTCCTCCGCATCAGCAACAGGAGCCACAGAAGTAGCAACAGCAGCACCAATAGTTTGGCCAGGTGCAAGAGGGAGACGGCTCGCTCGGCGGAGGGTTGTTTCATGATGTGTAGGTAGTCATCGTTGTTGTTGTTGTAGAGGTGCGTTAGGTGCAGCCGGTGGTGGTGGTGGAAGACGCGCGAGCAATTCATTAAACCTGTTATCGAGCTTTGTTTCGAACGTCTTCTCCATGTCATCTATCTTCTCCATGGCCTCTTCAAATCTGTTTAGCACATCCTGCACCTGTCCATTCATCATTTGCTGAAATTTATCATGTAACTCCTGATTCGTCATGTTCTCCCAGTCAGTCTCGTCGGCTTGTGATCCTGCCATGGTTAGCAACAATAGAAAACACACAAGAATATGATCCTACAGAATACTAACAAGAGGTGGTGGTGGCGGGTGTCACAAATCCGTCAAGCAAATCTCAAATTCTTACCAGTTCTTACCCAGCAGCAGGCGGTGATCGGCAACCGTTGTAGTCAAAACTCTCAAAAGCTTGGATAGAGCGATTGCCAGGGAGAGTCAAACACACGACGTAGAGGTATGTGGAGCTGGGAAGGCTTATAGTATAGTAGCAAAAAGGGTCAGCAATAATCAATTCAGAGATGCAAAGTTGAATAAACGCTCAACGACGGTACTGTGCTGGTCCTAGGCTAGACCGTGCTAGAGACGCGAGCCTAGAACACTAACAAAATCACGGCGCTGCACGTAAATAAGGGAAAAGCACACTCTGGAACTTTTTTTTTCGCTTTTTTTTTGCGCTCCTCTTTTTTTTTGCGCTCCTCTTTTTTTTTGCGCTCCTCTTTTTTTTTGCGAAAAATTACTATAATGGCGAGTGTCTCAAAACTCTTCCCTCGTCAAACTGATAGGATGGGCACAAAAAAAAAATTCACTTTTTTTTTCGGAAATCATGGCAGCGACGACGAAAAAGTGCGACAAAAAATCACTATGATGGCACGTGGCTCAAAAGACTCAGAAAAGCCTAAAAATAGGATAGGGAAAAAATATTTTTGCCCGTGAAAATTTTGGCCTAAAAACTACCCGGGGGTCTTCAGACTTTTTTTTTCCGAGACCTACGCAGGCAAGGAAACACGAATCGGAATTGAGATTGATCTCAAGAACAAACCGAATATGAGAAGAACTCGGATTGGTGGTGGATATATGGTTGTGGTATATGGCAGCGGTGGTGGTATATGGTAGCGGTGGTGGTATATGGATAGAGATTGATGGTGGTATATGGATACGGATTGGTAGTGGTATATGGATAAGGATTCAGAGCGGTGGCGGATAAGAAAAAGTGGTAGATGGGCGATGATGATGGTGCGGCGGCGGCATGACAACTTATGACCAGAACTCGAAACTCTAAAAGACTAGACTCTAAGACCAGCAACGTGACACGACGATGCAACCGCAAATTCAACAAAGCAAAAACCCTAAAAAGATTATGCAAAGGCTCAGATTGGTTCGGATATGATGAACTAACCCTAATTTTTTTTGTGTGGCTTTTTCGTGGACTGTAGGTATGAAGAACAAACTCGATCTAATCTACGAAAAACTGTAAAATCTCACCGAGCAACCTGGAAATCTGATACCACTTGATAGAGGCTAAGGTGTCCCGATGTTTCGATGAGATGGTGGCTATCGTTTTCTGTGGGAGTCGACCTTGACGATCCGACTACGAACGTGCGAGACGTCGCGCCTTAGCAATCGCTAAACCAACTTCCGAGGGGTTATTGACCACGCCGGAGCACGATCAACCTGACCACGAGGGCCTGTTTCCTGCGAGCAAACGAAGAACAAGCAAGAAACTGAGATTGCAATCTGGATATTGCGAATATAAGATGAAAGCTTTATTGATCAAGGTGGGGTTCTGTGACGTCTTGGTCTGGTCGTTGGACACAAACGAAGTACGCGAAGTTGCAGCTATGGCGAACTTTTAATCTAAACAAAACCCAAAGTCTAAACGACGCCCTAAGAGCTGTATATATGGAGGAAGAGAGGGGAATTTCGTGGCCCTTGAGGGTGGGGTCCGAAACCAACCCTAACTCTTGTTTCCCCACACATACGGACTCTAAAAATAGCCTATACTTAAGTATTTCGAAATTACATGGGCCTGGCCCATTAATAAGGTGACGCAGCACCTAGAATAGCCTATGGACGAATATTATGAAGTGGCATCTTGTATATTTCGTCCATGGCTTCATGCACTCCTTATGGCGGCTTCAAAGTCCTGAAATCATCACTTGTAACTCCGTTCTTGATCCCCTTGCGCATGCCATCAACTTCATGCGTGTTCTTGCTCCAATGCTCATCCTTCTCCAAGCTAGGCCCTTCATTTGAAAGCAAAACAAATGTATCCAATTTAGGCAGCATCATAATCTCATGAACATTAAAATCATTACCAAGAAACGAAAGTACCTGGTAATTTAATTGGCGTGCGCGAGCTCTAGTAATTGGTCCAGTATATGTAACAGTAGGGGCTGTGGGTGTAACAATGGTATTGATGTCCTCATCACACTGGGTGTATCTTGACTTCACCTAAGAACTGTAACTTATATGCATATTTGCTAATTTTTTCTGACTTATCGTGAATGGTCCATAGTACTTGTTTTGGAGTTTAAGAGCTCCTCTGAACCCAAAAGCAGCCAACCTGTATGGTGCCATTTTCAGATAGACCAAGTCCCCCACCTCAAATGTTCTTTCCACTCTTTTCATATCAGCATAGTGCTTCATTTTGTGTTGTGCCTTATGCAAATTTTCCTTGATTTGCTCCAACATTTGTTGTTTGGAACAAAGGAATTCTTGAGCTTCTATGTCCTCTGGAACAGGAATTGCTAGCTCACTAATTAAAGGAGATGGAAAACCATATAGAGCTTGGAAGGGGGACATCTTCAAAGCAGTATGATATGTGGAGTTGTACCAGTATTCAGCAAGAGGTAACCAAGACATACACTTCTTGGGTTCATTTGTGGTCATACACCTTAGGTATGTCTCCAAACACTGGTTGACTCATTCTGTCTGGCCATCAGTTTGAGGATGGTATGATGTGCTATACCTCAATTCCACTTTAAATGCATTGAAGATATCTCCCCATAGTTTACTTGTGAAGATTATGTCTCTGTCTGATATGATCAACTTAGGAGGTCCATGCAACCTAATGATCTGGTCCACAAATGCTTGAGCAACAGTGAGGACAGAGTATGGATGAGACAGTGGAACAAAGTGAGAATAGTTAGGCCTCGTTTGGTTCACAGGGTAGAAAAATCATAGGGATAGGGAAGTCATAGGAAATGAGATGACATGCATCTCAAATCCCGTGCATATGAATAGAACAGGAGATGCCCTTTGATTCACATCATAGGATTTTTTTCCATTGAGTCTAGGCTAATGTTTATTTTCCTATGAAATGTGGAGGATAGGAAGAATTCCTCCATACGAATAGGATTTCATTCCTACAAACCAAAGGGCTCTAAAGGAACTTTCCTTATAGAAATCCTATCCTATGAAAATCCTACAAAATTCCTCCAAACCAAAGGAGGCCTTAGTAAACCTATCCACTACCACCATTATGACTTCTTTTCCTTAGGAATTTGGCAACCATTCAATAAAGTCCATTGTAACATGCTGCCAAGCCATGTCAGTCACGGGTAGGGGGTCCAATAGGCCAGGTTGCAGGCAGTGTTCATGTTTTGCTCTCTGGCAAATAGGACATGCAGCAATGAATTGTTCTACCTCTTGCTTGAGACCAGGCCAGTAGAATATGTTTTTAATCCTCTAGTATGTTGCTCTCACTCCTGAGTGTCCTCCCACAGGTGAATTATGCAATGCTTGAATAAATTTAGTTCTCAATGCAGCATTATTTCCAACCAATATCTTGCCCTTGTATCTGATAATTCCAATCATGAATGGTGTAATCTGAATTAGCAGAAGGTTGTTGCAGCAGCAGTTGTTCCATTAACTGTTGAGACATTAGGTCCTGCTGGTAACTGGAAATGAGATCTTCTGCCCACACAGGTGTGACAGCAGACATAGCTAAGCAACTTGGGAGTAGTCTGGATAGAGCATCTGCTACTCTGTTTTCACTTCCTTTTTTGTACTGAATTTTGAAATTAAATTCCAGAAGCTTCATCATTAGTTTATGTTGTACTCCTTCAGTAATCTTCTGATCAGTAATGAATTTGAATGACTGCTGATCTGTTTTAATGATTAGCTCATTTCCTAGGAGGTAATGCCTCCATTTCTTGAGTGCTTCCAAGATAGCAAGATCTTCTTTTTCATATGTTGATAAGGCTGCATTTCTAGGGCATATAGAAGAACTATAGTATGCAAGTGGTCTGTCCTTGCTGCATTAGAACTGCTCCTATGCCTTTTCCTGAGGCATCTGTTTCCAATACAAATGGGAGAGAAAATTTTGGCAATGCCAATACAGGAGCTGTGGTTAGGGCTTGTTGAAGTGGTGCAAATGCTTGGTCGTGTTCTTGTTTCCATAAGAAGTGCCCTTTCTTGAGAAGATCATGTAGTGGTCTACAAATCATGCCATAACCTTTGATGTATCTTCTATAATACCCAGCTAGGCCCAAGAAACTTCTCAACTTTGTAACAAAATCTGATGTTGGCCATTCAGCAATAGCAACTATCTTCTTAGGATCAGTTACTACCCCTTTTTCAGATATGATGTGTCCCAGATATTCTACTTGTTGCACAGCAAAGACACACTTGGACATTTTTGCAAACAGCTGGTGCTCTTTCGGTAATTGCAGCACTATTTGTAAATGTTCTTTGTGTTCCTGGAGACTTTTGCTGTAAATTAATATATCATCAAAAAAAACCAGCACAAATTTCTTGAGATATGGACCAAAGATACTGTTCATCAGTGCCTGAAATGTTCCTGGAGCATTTGATAGACTAAAAGGCATCACTAGATATTCAAAAAGGCCCAAATAAGTTCTGAATGCAGTTTTCTGTATATCTTCAGGATGCATTCTTATTTGGTGATATCCAGACCTGAGATCAATTTTTGAGAAGTATTTTGCTCCATGTAATTCATCTAAGAGATCTTCAATCACTGGTATGGGAAATTTGTTCTTCACTGTCAGAGAATTGAGTTTTTTAAAGTCAGTGCAAAGTCTCATTGAGCTATCTTTCTTCTTAACCAGCAAAACTGGAGCTGCATACAGACTCTGACTATGTCTGATGAGATGTGCAGCTAGTAACTTCTTGATTTGATCTTCCATTTCTTGTTTCTGATGTTGGGGAACTCTATATGGTCTCACATGAGGAGGGGCTGCACCAGGGACTAGTGGAATAGTGTGGTCTAAAGCTCTTTTAGGTGGTAGTGCCTTGGGTCCTCAAAAAGATCATCATACTGCAATAGCAGCTTTTGGATTTGAGGAGGTGTTGGTGTTCCTTCAGGTGCTTCCATCAGTATGTTATGCACTTGTAGCAAGAACCCTTCCACCCCTTTATCTAGCAACTTGTTCATTTCCTCAGCTGGCACTTCTTTGACATTGTCAGAGTTGTTGAAAACTGCAGTAGTTACAGTTTGTTTCCCCTCCTTGGTGAAACTGAATGTTTTCTCGGGAATATTGAATGAAACATGGCTGACCACAGTCATCCAATCATATCCCAGAATAACATCATGACTTGGCAGTGTTAATACTCTAAAATTGTGAGTAAGTTTCCACTTTGCCATTTGAAATTCACAATTTGGAACCACTGTAGCAGACAGTAATTTCCCTCCCCCTGCTACTGCTATTGTGCTTTCCCTGACAGGTAGCAGCTGGCAGTTTTCCTTAATAGCAAAGTCTTGGTTAATGAAAGAAGATGTACTGTCAGAATCAAGTAAAGCTACTGCTCTCTTGCCATTGATATAGATGATAGCAGTAGGAGTTGGAACTGCCAATTGATGACCAATTGCATGAGCAGAAATAAACATTGCTTGTCTCTGTTCTGCTGATAGAACTGGTTAAATACAGGTGTGTGTGCCCTTTCTCTAGCAGTCACAGGAGTTCCTATTGCACTAGTATTATCATTTCTTCCTTGCTGAACAAAACCTGGAGGTACTGTGTTTCTGTTCGTTCTGATTGGAGGCAAGTTCTGCAGTTGTACGTCCTCCAATTGTTTAGACTTCTCTTTCTTTGCTGCCAATTGTTTCCTCAATTTCTCTATTCTCTCTTCCTGCTCTTCTATGTATTCCTGACGCAGTGTAGGAGATCGAACCACAGGTGCAGAACTGGAAGGATTATCCTGTTGGTGCTCTGGGTGAGATGATTTGACCAGCGTTTGCAGCACATTACTGATAGCTAACAACTGCTTGCTCAGGGCTAGAACCACTTCCTCTACTGTTCCCACTGTTGCCGAGATTTGGCCTTGTTTAGCCCCAATTACCTGGACTTCCCCTTGCAGTTTAGATACCTGACTCTGCATCTGGATGTTGTCTTGCTGCATAGCCCCGAAATCATCTCGCAAGGTTAGGACCTCTTGAAGATCCGCATCATCGATCGCTTTAGAGCGCCCCATCACCCGATCTGAAGCGAGAGGTAGGAATTTTACCACTTGAGGACCAGCAACCTGAATCTCACCTCAGATCCTGCCACTGCTGCGATCCATGCCTCCCTAACACACGAATCGAAGCTGGAACGCGGAATTTTACCGATTGAGCGATGTGCTCGAACAACCGCTCCCGCTCGGCCGATCTGTGTCCGAATGATCGTCGCCGCCAACTCCACCTGACCGCGCCCCGCCATCAACTCCGCCAAAATTCACCCCGCCGTTGCTGAAGGAGAAGAGAGGGTGGGATTCTTCGCTTGGAGAAAAAAATCTGCTTTTGCGCGTGATTCTGCCGAAGAATGAAGGCTCTGATTACCAATTTGTTAGGACCCGAAGAGTATATGGAGGAATTACTAAGAATTTCTATGGAAAATTGAGACGGATCTCGTATGAGTATGAGGAACTCTAGGGTTCCAGTATAATAGCCATGACGAAGATAAGGGAAAATCATCCAAAAAGCATATTCTCTTTAGCCACAACCCGGCTAGTTATAGGGGAGGGTTTAACCCAAATGGGAAAACAGTAACTCTCAGCTCACACACTGTTACAACGGTAATAACAATCGACAGTTGTGATGAGTCGATAGCCACTGACCGATCCTAGCCGTTGGATAACTGAATCGTTACCTGTGACTTACTGAATCTAAGACAGCTATATATCAGGGCCTGACAGGGCGCCACCTCCACCCTGTTTCTTCTGACTTGCGCCGCCCGTCGCGCCCAGCCTAGGAACGGCGTCGCATCATCTCCACGGATGCCTCCCCGGCGCTGCAGTGCCTTCATGCCTCTAAGCGGGCTTGGCAGCAGCGCGCGTGGCGGAAGAGGGCACCGGCAGCTGCGAGGAGGATTGAACAAGGGAAGCCGGAGATCTGGGAGCGATGGCATGACGGTTGACCTTACCTGCAACCTCTTGTGCCAATCTCCCCCCTGCCAGCGCCGCCCGGTCGAATCATTCACTTCTCGTGGCTCATCTCTCATGTTCATGTGTTTAGTATGTGATCTGATGCACTCAAAGATTCTATGTGTTTTCATGATAGAATTCGTCATTTGTTTTCATTCTTGAATTGTGTTGTTTTCTATCATTTGGAGAACCCATGGAAATTAAGAGCGTGTTCGGATTCACTCCGCTCCACAGCTCTGCTCTAGGAGCGGGCCGAGCGGTGCCGAACGCTACTACTCCGCAGAGTCAGAAGAGCGGAGCGGAGCAGACTGTAGTTCAATCCGGCGGAGTCGTTGAAACCGAGCTCCGCGTGCCACTCCCTGGCCTCCCGCGCAAAACTTCCAGGTTCGCTTGATCCAATTTTCTCGCTAGCGCGCAGCAACTACCTGAACCTCATACCCCGTTGTGTAGGGAGTGGAGTTAGTTAACGAACGTGGTAGCTACTCCCGATTTTTTGGGCCGGAGCCAATAATCCAGGAGCAGGGAGCGGAGTCAAGGATTCAAAGGAGTGGAGGAGATCCGAACACGCCCTAACTTCCACATGAATCTAATTCTGCCATGTTCTCTCAACCGTTGCCTATGTTTGGTGGCTTGGGGGAGTAGGCTTAGTTTTCTTAATCAGTTTTGGATTTCTCAAATTTTGGTGTGTGCATTTGGGCTTATGGAGTTAGCCATTTTGGTTGGTCTATTTTAATTACCGCAGGACTGGTTGTTATAGAGTTGGAGCAGAGGGGTTGAGCAACTACTGAGCTTATTGTAATCACAGCTGAGTGATAAGATTCTAGAATTGGCTCTCCTTTAGTCTGTAGTAGTTTTGTACTTCAAAAAAACATGGACGGCTTACTATGATAGGCAATACTAATAATATTTGTACAAAATATTGTACAACTCTGGTCATGCTTTTCTAAAATGTTTATATCTAACTTTACATTATAATCAGGTTAAAAAAATTCTATGTACAAGCTAGAATTCTATCCATGTCATCCCTAATATTCTGTTGTCTCTTCCGGCTCAAATGCTTGGCATCCAAAAGAGCAAAATAGCCACAATACTGCACACCCGTGGATCCTTCTCTGTATCTAAATATAAGCACTGCCATCCAGTTAAGAACAGTGCTATTCTCCTTCTTAAATGGAAATAAATAAATGGCACCTTCTAAAGGTTGTGTTAAAGATTTTTTTCTCTGTCCTTCTAAATTAGTTGTTGAATTCTCTACCTAATTGTTATGCATCCCTGCATATGATATTTAGGATTGGACTGGCAAGCGGACGCAAGAAGATCCTCTCTGTGTTTACATTCTTATATCTATATTTTCTATGCGGCCAGTCTGCTATTTCTTATGCAAATAAATTCTGTCAAACATACTATTAAAGCTTCTTAATTGGGTGCTAAAACTTCGCAAATGCTTGGTACTAAATTTTCTGGAACTGAAACTGCATAACAGTTTAGATATGATTTCCCTCTTGCCTTTTCATTTGCCAATGAGTTGCAAGAGTCAACTTGGCTCCTACTTTCTGTCTTTGGATCACTTACTTCTAATTGTTTAGAAAAAGAAACTTGCATGTTGGATCTGAATGGAAATAAGTTTTTAAATATACACCCCAATTAAGCAGCAGACTAATTAGTCTGTGAGATACAATTTCTTTTTTGAAATTTTGTGAGATACATTTTAACTTGTAGTGCTTCTTTATTTTTCTCACCTTCATTATTTGATGAAAAATTATGTTATTTTATTTTTGCCGGGCCAGGCTTGTCTATTCATACATTAAGCTATATACCCCCTCTGTAAACTAATATAAGAGCGTTTAGATCACTATTTTAGTAATACAAATGCTCTTATATTAGATTATGGAGGGAGTAAATGTTTAGTTTCTTATTTTTGTTATTCCTTATGGGTGGTACAAATGGCAAAGTGGCGGCCTTTCTTTTACATGGGTTTCTAATACGACAAGTTCAGCAATGACTCAACTGGCATTTTGATGTTTGTGGCTATAATTTCCGAAATTAAAGTTTACAAACAAATATATTTCTACTGCATATGTCAACAGGTTTGGGGAAGATGTGCGTGCAATGGTACTTATAGTTATTTCTACTTAAAGACCAATGCGGTCTCTTCCATGCACTTAGTCACTTTTTGTTTCCAATATCTAAATCAATTTTATAAACAAGTAACGATCAGGTTCGTGGAAGAGGTGTGTAGAATCCTCGCCTACAACTTTGCCTGCTTAAGCAAATCTATATCAGATTTCCTTATGCCCAGTTTTCTTCTTATGTCCAGTATCACCATGAGCCTTTTCTTCTTATGCACAAAAGGAAAAAATCATTGAAGATTTTACCATGAAAAAAATTGAGAGCTATGTTTTCTTGCGCACTCATAGATCATATTTTCATCTATTGTTTAATACTCCCTCCATTCCATAATGTAGTGTGCCCATGCTTTTTGAGATTTAACTTTGACCATACATTTAACCAACAGGGCGACTGCGGCAGGAGCAAGACAGATACCTTTGAATTTGTATTAGGAAGAAGTTTTCGAAGGACAATTTTTCAGTAAAATGATTTATGTATTATTGGTCTAATTTATGGTCAAAGTTGAATCTCGAGAGCGCACTACATTATGGAATGGAGGGAATACCTTATTTTGACACCCCCACCCAAGCCACCAGCACATGATCCAGGATTGTGATCGTATGATTGTAATTTTCACGTCTATGGCGGGGGATGCAGGTTCAGTAGAGTACTATTTCCAATGGTTATGAGCATATCCTAATTAATCAGATAGATCTTTTGGCTGCATCAAATTGGAGTTTTGGTTTTGTAATCCACCTTCCTTCCATTATGAAGGCATAATATTTTCTTATCACGTCATACTGCACTACAAATGGTTAAAACCCGCTGCCGATTAGAGAAACAAGAATAATGGTGCAAACTTCAGATAGGCATAGTTCTTCATCACTGTGCATTTTACTGGTCTAAGAGTTGGAGCAAAATTTAATGGCCTTGGTTTGGCTCGAATGCGTACTTCTTTTGGCAAATGTCAAGTAGCAGTCTCTGTTCTCTAGCTATGCTGCACTATCTAAGACTTCTCTATTTGACTAGACTTCTCTTTTCTTCTCAGGAAGTGAACTCAGGCTAGAGGCTTCGTTGGTGGTTGCACTCTTCAGAGCGTCTTCATGCACTTCATATATGTGAAGAAGAATTTCAAAAGTTATAATATCCTCACAGGAACACAACTGTATGAAACAAACAGTTGGTTCGCACTTCTTGAAACAGGGTAACTTCGGAATATGCAGATTGATCTTACATATTTAGAGATCACCATACTTTCAAGCAAGTTATATACACTCGAGTAGTTGCTTATTTCGACCGAAGTAAAACTTATGATTATTTTATCATTCATGGTTCTGTCAAGTCTGTATCATTTATCTTGAACAAATTGAAGGAGCAATCTAGGATACAGTGTTCTCATGGACAAAATCAGGGTAAATCCATTAACAGAACTACTACAAATAACGTAAGCAACAGATGCCTGTGAGATGATAGGGAGGTGGAAATTGTATCGTATGATGAAAGAGACTAAATGGTGCTTCAGTCAATGAACCGTATGATGTTTTGAACATTATGAAGTTGGGGCTTTAAAATCCTTCAAATTTCTAAATAGCTTGTTTTTTAACTGGTAGCTTGTTACATTTTCATTTTTGATCTGTTATTTAGGGATGTTTGTTTTCTTTGCTACCTGGTCTCTTTTACTCATGTAGAGGTACTCCCTTAGATCTCATAGGTTTTCATGTTTTGTTAAGCTTGGATATGAATTGCAACAGGCCTCCTTTTCTGATGCTTGTGTTGTGGTCCTCTTTGCTTTATCAAGTGGGAACTTACAAGCATTGTAAACCTCAATACAAGTAGAGTGATTCATGTAAAACAAATTGTTTTGTCTCTCCGGATGGTTTGGAGGAGAAGCACGTCTGTTGTTGGTATTTTAATGAATGCATTGTAATTCTCGCGGTAGCTTCTACTCCCTCCGTTTCTAAATATAAATCTTTTTAAAGATTTTAATATGGACTACATACAGACATATTTTAGAGTGTAGATCCACTCATTATGCTGCATGGGCCATGACCATCCGGTTTGTCGGTACACACATGTTTTTTTCATCAATACAGCCCGGTGTACAAGTCTCATTTCCCTTGAGGCTTTCCGAATCCTCCCAACTCTGCGTGCGGCGGCGGCAGCGAGCCCGCGTTGGAGATCCTGCAGGTCGCCTATGGTGGAGGTGTTTCTGTGCACGCACGACAGGCTCGATCTGGCGGTGAGGATGGCATGTCATTTTCTACCGCTGGTCAGTAATGGTTGCGGTTGATCCTCTCCTTGTCGACGCGCGCTTTGCGCACCGCCACCTGGATCTGCCGCTCGTGCTCCTTGAGCATCTCGTCCATGTTCCCTCCCGGCGGCACCAGCGGGCCGGAGTAGTTCATCCTCCGGTTCCGCCCTCCGTAACCCTGATGAATCACAAACACACCATCAGCGTGTGTCAAAGAATGCGTCGCGCTGCAGCAGCAGCAGCAAAATTTGACAGATACTCACAGGCACAGCTGAAGGGGCGTCCCTCGTGGGCATGGCGGTGTCTTTGTTGGCAGGGACGGGCCTGTCAAGCGCATTGGCGGGCTCGGCGACGTCGAGGCGGTTGTACTTGGAGTTGCTGTTCCTGGCCGCCGACGAGCTCGGGTGCAGGTCGGTGCCCCGGGACGTGGCGTAGGACCTCTGCGACGTCAGGTGCGCGGCGTGGTTCGACACCCTGACGGAGCTGGTCGTTCGCTGGAACCCGCGGCCGCGCTGGTCGTCTTTCCTGTACCACGTCGACCCGAACTGCCCGGCGTTCTGCATCGTCGACAGCTGCCCGGCGGCTGCCCGCGGCTCCATGCGGAATCCCGACATGCTGTCCTCCAGCGTGCTGCAGTGGTGGCTGCTGCTCTTTGGGTTGTTACGCACCTGCCTCCTCTGCAAACATAAATAAATTATTATTATGTAGTGTATGTATGTACGTACTAGCAAAAAGCCCCGTGCGTTGCAACGGAAAAAAATCCAATTATATTTTTAGCTGGGTCAGTTGGACAAACTATGCGTGGTCGATTGCGAATCAACCTGTGGTTGAGTTGGTTAGGTGGACAGTGGTATCCCCAACCCATCAGGGTTCAAATACTGGTGTTCGCATTATTTCTGGATTTATTTCAGGATTTCCGGCGATACGCTTTCAGTGGGAGGAGAACCCCATCCCACTGTGTCTCCTATGAGCAATGTGTCTGTCAAGATGACTTTGTAAATCTCAAGATGATATGCCGGCTCAGTCTCTCGGAGGTGCTCATAGAGGTAGGGTGTGTGTGCCTTCATAAGGGTGAGTGTATGCGTGTGTATATGAGCGCTTGTGTCTGTACTGATGCTCAAAAAAAAAATTATGTGTGGCCGATTGGCAGGTTATGACTTACAATTTTATTTTTTTCCGACCTGGCTTACAGTTCGTCGTCAGATGGGCTTCTTTTGTTGGGTTAAAATGGATGGCAGTAACGAAACCAAATAGCTTACATAAATTTAATTGAAATGGGACGAAACAAAGTGGGACGAAAGCAAGAATATCACCTCTTTTAATAGTAGGTATAGGCATAGGTATAGATATAGATGTACGTATAGAAACATAAACATGACAGATAATAATGATTTGAGTTCCTTTGGCGCGCGCGCACGTCGTGAGACATGAGGGATCGGATGAGCTGAGAAGAAATGAAATGAAGTACTAGTACGTACCTGGCGGTTTGCTCCAACGGCGTCTACTGGCTTGGGTTCGTCGTTTCTTCCGGGCTTCACGGACAGGGAGCCGTTGCCTGCTATGGTTGCCGCCGCGTTTTGCCTATCAACAACCCAAAAAAAAAAGAGTCAAAGTCACGTCGTAATTAAGGGCGGGAACCGTGGCGATCAATGCGAGTACCTCATGGCCTCCTTGCCGCGGAGCTTGGCGTCGTACTCTTTGCTTGGCGGGTACTTGGGAAAGCTCGACGGGTCACACGCCAACGGCTTGGTTCTGAAGAACTGATGAGATCCCATTTGCATTGCAGCAATGTGTCTGTCAGTCGCTGCAAAATCAGAGTATATAGCGTAAAACTACCGGTTTTCAGGCAAGAGTGGGTTCTGTAGAATTTGTTTTTTTTTTCAAAGACAAACCAAACCTAATTTGTGATAGGTACTCTATTCATGAAAAAAAGAAAGATAAAATGGGTGGTTCTACGGAGCCTTGCCTGAAAACCGGTACAAGTCGATGCTGCTGTGAGCGCGACGCTGGAAGAGAGAGGCTACTTACTTGGCTGTCGAGTGCCGAAGCTGCGGTGCCCCGGTGGGAGGGTTCGATGGCCAGCAGCGTGTCCACGAGGTCCAGCGCCGTGGGAGGGAAGTCCCGGAAGGTCTCGGCCGTCCGGCGCCTGTAGGGTCGCTGCGGCTTAAAGAGGGTCACGTCCGGCAGCTTCGCCTTGGCCCAGTACTCCTCAGACGGCGAACCGCAGAGTTTGAAGATCTTGTGCAGCTGCTCAATCTGCGCACTCACACAAGTGAGATCGAGTTTCATACTACACTACTAGGGAGTAAGTAGAGACCAAAATCAAATTACTACTAAGATGAGCTTAGTAGTTAGGAACCTCGGTCTGTCCGGGCATGATGGGCTTTCCGGCGAGCAGCTCGGCGAGGATGCAGCCGGTGCTCCACAGGTCGACCGCGACCCCGTACTCGGTGGCTCCGAGCAGGAGCTCCGGCGGGCGGTACCACAGCGTGACGACCCTGCTCGTGAGGTGCTGTGTCTTGGCCGGGTCGAAGAAGGTGGCCAGCCCGAAGTCGGCGATTTTGAGCACGCCGTTGTCGTCGATGAGCAGGTTGGACCCTTTGATGTCCCTGTGGAGCACCCCACGGCCGTGGCAATGGTGGAGCCCCGCCAGGATCTGCCTCATGAAGCACTTGACCTGCGGCTCGGTGAAGCGGAGGCCCGGGGTGGCGGCGAGGCCGGCGAGGTCGTGCTCCATGTACTCGAAGACGAGGTAGAGGCTGTGGGAGAGGCGTGACGTGACGATGCCCTCCAGCTTGATCACGTTGGGGTGGTCAAGCCGGCGCAGGATGTGGATCTCCCTCGCCATGAACCGCACGCTCTCCGGGTCCATGTTGACGAAGCGCACCCGCTTCAGCGCCACGATCTTGCCGCTCTGCAGGTCGCGCGCCATGTACACGTTGCTGTACGTGCCCTGCCCGATCTTGTCCAACCTCTCGAAGGTGTCGGCACGGCGGGGCAGCCACCCATGGACCACCTCCCCGGCCACGGAGGTTAGCCAGGACGGCCAGCCGGCGATCACGTGCTCGCCGGAGAACCCCTGGGGCACGCCCTGCGGGATGGGGTCCGCTGCATCATGGTCGCCGGTGTCCACGGTGGGCCGCCGGTGGTGCGTGAGCCCGGCTGTGCTGTACGACTTGTTGAGAGAGGCGACGACGAGCACCGGAGCCTTCTTCTGGGGTGCGGTGGTAGGCTGCGCCTTGGGCTTGACGCTGGACTCGGACCTGCTGATGACGGCGTGCACGACCGGCGCGACGACCGCAGAATCCTCCTTGGCGGTGAGAGTGATGAGCTGCTTCAGGGATTGGCTGGGCGCTTTCTGCAGCCGCAACCTGTCCGGCACCGGCACCGGCACGTGTTCCTCCTCGACAACCTGCTCCTTGGAGCAAAGGCTGCCCATGGTTGAGACGCCGTTCCGCCGGCCGGAGCCGGCTCCCCGTTTCTCCCCGACCGCCGGAACGCGCCTCAACAGCCGAGAGGAACGCGCGCGGCGGGGAAGACAGGCACGCGCCCGCAACAACCAGAGGTGTAGCTAGCTAGGCGGGGTACGGTCCTCCAAGAAGCGGTGGTCGTGGGAGCACGAATTTTTGTAACGTGCATGCCACCCATCTCTACTACCCAACCCATACTTTTGATTTTCAAACTACAACATGTTTAAAACCGAAAATCATATTTATTTTTTATTTTCATCTGGTTGACATGCCGTCCACTATATCAAATACTCCCTCCGTTTTAAAAAAAGTATCTCAATTTTAATACTATATTAAAGTTGAGACATTTATTTTGAGACGAAGAGAGTATCCTGTAGACAAGGTAGTTGGAAGATTATTATTGTAATACAACTGTCACCTACTATAAAACTAATCTGTTTTGTGCGACCCTGATAAACAAATTTTACGTGTGGATCCATTTGAACTAACAGTCCCATTTCATGTCTTAGGACACCCTCTCGAAATTATATTTGAAAGTAATTTTTCTTATTTTGTGAAATTAGACCCCTTCTAGCATATCCCCAACATAGTATTTTCTCATGTTATCATCTAGCTCAGATCACCAGCTCGACGCCCCTTATCCGAGATCCGCCGGTTTTAGCATTGACATTGATGGCCCACGCAGGTCCCATTGTTTGGTCACGAGAGCTCGATGTCGAATCTTCGAATCAACGATAGCATTGTGTAGCACCCAATATGCGGTCCTATCATCAAGGAACTTGAAAGTCCCGCAAATGATAGAAGCGCATATCGAAGACGCTTCGCAAGGTGGATATCATTATAACATACCATGTACTGAATAGATGAGAATACCAGATAAAGGCTTACACTCGCCACAAGCTACAACATGAATACATCACTATTGCAGGATGGTCCTAACGCGAACATGTATCTGTCGGTGTTCTGGGAACGGGGGTCCCCAGACTTGCCTACCTGCGATCCATGGCGTGGCTCTACGAGCGGGCTCGAACGGCCCATCTTCACCAACAAGCACCCAAGACCCTCGCGAGGGGCCAAGCCTCGCGAGGCGGACGACACAAGACCTCCTCGGGAGCGCCCTCACCAGGCTGGCTCGCGAGGGGCGGAGAGATCAAGGCAAGGCAAACCTCGCGAGGTTTGAATGATGTGAGCCATAACGATCAAGATCAGGCGGGCGCCAGCGCGCACAGTGTTCTTGTTTCCTCTTTGGTGCTAAGGAAGCAAGCAGGCGCGGAGTACCGAGGCCTCAAGCAAAGGTTTCCATATCGGTGCAATGAGACCATTGTTGGAAATATGCCCTAGAGGCAATAATAAAATTATTATTATTATATTTCTTTGTTCATGATAATTGTCTTTATTCATGCTATAACTGTATTATCCGGAGATCGTAATACACGTGTGAATACATAGACCATAATATGTCCCTAGTAAGCCTCTAGTTGACTAGCTCGTTGATCAACAGATAGTCATGGTTTCCTGGCTATGGACATTGGATGTCATTGATAACGGGATCACATCATTAGGAGAATGATGTGATGGACAAGACCTAATCCTAAGCATAGCACAAGATCGTGTAGTTCGTTTGCTAGAGCTTTTCCAATGTCAAGTATCTTTTCCTTTGACCATGAGATCGTGTAACTCCCGGATACCGTAAGTGCTTTGGGTGTATCAAACGTCACAACGTAACTGGGTGACTATAAAGGTGCACTACAGGTATTTCCGAAAGTGTCTGTTGGGTTGACACGGATCGAGACTGGGATTTGTCACTCCATATAACAGAGAGGTATCACTGGGCCCACTCGGTAATGCATCATCATTATGAGCTCAAGGTGACCAAGTGGTTGATCACGGGATCATGCATTATGGTACGAGTAAAGTGACTTGCCGGTAACGAGACTGAACAAGGTATTGGGATACCGACGATCAAGTCTCGGGCAAGTAACATACCGATTGACAAAGGGAATTGTGTACGGGGTTGTTTAATCCTCGACATCGTGGTTTATCCGATGAGATCATCGTGGAGCATGTGGGAGCCAACATGGGTATCCAGATCCCGCTGTTGGTTATTGACCGGAGAGTCGTCCCGGTCATGTCTGCATGTCTCCCGAACCCATAGGGTCTACACACTTAAGGTTCGGTGATGCTAGGGTTGTGAAGATATGTGTATGCAGTAACCCGAATGTTGTTCGGAGTCCCGGATGAGATCCCGGACGTCACGAGGAGTTCCGGAATGGTCCGGAGGTAAAGAATTATATATAGGAAGTGCTGTTTCGGCCATCGGGACAAGTTTCGGGGTTATCGGTATTGTTTCGGGACCACCGGAGGGGTCCCGGGGGCCCACCGGGTGGGGCTACCTGTCCCGGGGGGCCACATGGGCTGTAGGGGGTGCGCCTTGACCTAGATGGGCCAAGGGCACCAGCCCCAAAAGCCCATGCGCCTAGGGTTCCACTTAAGGGAAGAGTCCCAATGGTGGAAGGCACCTCTAGGTGCCTTGGGGGGGAGGGAAACCTCCCCTTGGCTGCCGCACCTAGGAGATTGGATCTCCTAGGCTGGCGCACCACCCCCCTTGGCCCTCCTATATATAGTTGAGGAGAGGGAGGACTTCAGACCTCAGCCTTTGGTGCTTCCCTCTCCCCTGTTACATCTCTCCCTCGTAGTACACGGCGAAGCCCTGCTACTGTGACGCCATGCATCCACCACCACGCCGTCGTGCTGCTGGATCTTCATCAACCTCTCCTCCCCTTTGCTGGATCAAGAAAGGAGGAGACGTCATCCGCTCCGTACGTGTGTTGAACGCGGAGGTACCGTCCGTTCGGTGCTAGGATTTCCGGTGATTTGAATCACGTCGTGTTCGACTACATCAACCCCGTTCTTCGAACGCTTCCGCTCGCCATCTACAAAGGTATGTAGATGCATCTAATCACTCGTTGCTAGATGAACTCCTAGATGGATCTTGGTGAAACGAGTAGGAAAAATTTTGTTTTCTGCAACGTTCCTCAACAGTGGCATCATGAGCTAGGTCTATGCGTAGTTCTCTTGCGCGAGTAGAACACAATTTGTTGTGGGCGTAGATGTTGTCAACTTTCTTGCCGCTACTAGTCTTATCTTGCTTCAACGGTATTGTGGGATGAAGCGGCCCGAACCAACCTTACACGTATGCTTACGTGAGACCGGTTCCACCGACTAACATGCACAAGTTGCATAAGGTGGCTGGCGGGTGTCTGTCTCTCCTACTTTAGTTGGAGCAGATTCGATGAACAGGGTCCTTATGAAGGGTAAATAGAAGTTGACAAATCACGTTGTGGCTTTCACGTAGGTAAGAAAACGTTCTTGTTAGAACCCTACTTCAGCCACGTAAAATCTGCAACAACAATTAGAGGACGTCTAACTTGTTTTTGCAGCAAGTGCTTTGTGATATGATATGGCCAAAGTTGTGATGAATGATGAATGATCTATATGTGATGTTCATGCTATTGTACAAGGAATCACAACTTACATGTCGATGAGTATGACGGTGACAGGATGATCATGAAGCCCCAAGATGGAGATCAAAGGAGCTATGTGATATTGGCCATATCATGTCACTATTATTATTTGATTGCATGTGATGTTTATCATGTTTTGTATCTTGTTTACTTAGAACGACGGTAGTAAATAAGATGATCCCTTACAACAATTTCAAGAAGTGTTCTCCCCTAACTGTGCACCGTTGCTACAGTTCGTCGTTTCGAAGCACCACGTGTTAATCGGGTGTGATAGATCCTTACGTTCACATACAATGGGTGTAAGATAGTTTTACACATGCAAAAACACTTAGGGTTAACTTGACGAGCCTAGCATGTACAGACATGGCCTCGGAACACAGAGACCGAAAGGTCGAACACGAGTCGTATGGAAGATACGATCAACATGAAGATGTTCACCGGCGATGACTAGTCCGTCTCACGTGTTAATCGGACACGGCCTAGTCGACTCGGATCGTGTAACACTTAGATGACTAGAGGGATGTCTAATCTGAGTGGGAGTTCATTAATAATTTGATTAGATGAACTTAATTATCATGAACTTAGTCTAAAATCTTTACAATATGTCTTGTAGATCAAATGGCCAACGTCGTATTCAATTTCAACGCGTTCCTAGAGAAAACCAAGCTGAAAGACGATGGCAGCAACTATACGGACTGGGTCCGGAACCTGAGGATCATCCTCATAGCTGCCAAGAAAGATTATGTCCTACAAGCACCGCTAGGTGATCCACCCGTCCCACAGAACCAAGACGCTATGAACGCTTGGCAGACATGTACTGATGACTACTCCCTCGTTCAGTGCGGCATGCTTTACAGCTTAGAGCCGGGGCTCCAAAAGCGTTTTGAGAGACATGGAGCATATGAGATGTTCGAAGAGCTAAAAATGGTTTTTCAAGCTCATGCCCGGATCGAGAGATATGAAGTCTCCGATAAGTTCTTCAGCTGGAAGATGGAGGAAAATAGTTCTGTCAGTGAGTACATACTCACTATGTCTGGGTTACATAACCGCTTGACTCAGCTGGGAGTTAATCTCCCGGATGACGCGGTCATTGACAGAATCCTCCAGTCGCTTCCACCAAGATACAAGAGCTTTGTGATGAACTTCAATATGCAGGGGATGGTAAAGACCATTCCTGAAGTATTTGCTATGCTGAAATCAGCAGAGGTAGAAGTCAAGAAGGAACATCAAGTGTTGATGATGAATAAAACCACTAAGTTCAAGAAGGGCAAGGGTAAAAAGAACTTCAAGAAGGACGGCAAGGAAGTTGCCGCGCCCGGCAAGCAAGCTGCCGGGAAGAAGTCAAAGAATGGACCCAAGCCTGAGACAGAGTGCTTTTATTGCAAAGGGAAGGGTCACTGGAAGCGGAACTGCCCCAAATACTTAGCGGACAAGAAGGCCGGCAACACCAAAGGTATATTTGATATACATGTAATTGATGTGTACCTTACCAGTGCTCGTAGTAACTCCTGGGTATTTGATACCGGTGCCGTTGCTCATATTTGTAACTCACAGCAGGAGCTGCGGAATAAACGGAGACTGGCGAAGGACGAGGTGACGATGCGCGTCGGGAATGGTTCCAAGGTCGATGTGATCGCCGTCGGCACGCTACCTCTACATTTACCTACGGGATTAGTTATAAACCTCAATAATTGTTATTTAGTGCCATGTTTGAGCATGAACATTGTATCAGGATCTCGTTTAATACGAGATGGCTACTCATTTAAATCCGAGAATAATGGTTGTTCTATTTATATGAGAGATATGTTTTATGGTCATGCTCCGATAGTCAATGGTTTATTCTTAATGAATCTCGAGCGTATTACTACACATATTCATAGTGTGAGTACCAAAATATGTAAGGTTGATAATGATAGTCCCACATACTTATGGCACTGCCGCCTTGGTCACATAGGTGTCAAACGCATGAAGAAGCTCCATGCAGATGGACTTTTAGAGTCTCTTGATTACGAATCATTTGACACGTGCGAACCATGCCTCATGGGAAAAATGACCAAGACTCCGTTCTCAGGAACAATGGAGCAAGCAACCAACTTATTGGAAATCATACATACTGATGTGTGCGGTCCAATGAGTGTTGAGGCTCGCGGTGGCTATCGTTATGTTCTCACCCTCACTGATGACTTGAGTAGATATGGGTATGTCTACTTAATGAAACACAAGTCTGAAACCTTTGAAAAGTTCAAGGAATTTCAGAGTGAGGTTGAGAATCAACGTGACAGGAAAATCAAGTTTCTACGATCAGATCGTGGAGGAGAATACTTGAGTCACGAATTTGGCACACACTTAAGAAAATATGGAATAGTTTCACAACTCATGCCGCCTGGAACACCTCAGCGTAATGGTGTGTCCGAACGTCGTAATCGCACTCTATTAGATATGGTACGATCTATGATGTCTCTTACCGATTTACCGCTATCTTTTTGGGGCTATGCTTTAGAGACTGCCGCATTCACTTTAAATAGGGCTCCGTCGAAATCCGTTGAGACGACACCGTATGAATTATGGTTTGGGAAGAAACCTAAGCTGTGTTTCTAAAAGTTTGGGGATGCGATGCTTATGTCAGGAAATTTCAACCTGAAAAGCTCGAACCCAAGTTGGAAAAATGCGTCTTCATAGGATACCCTAAAGAAACTGCTGGGTATACCTTCTACCTCAGATCCGAAGGCAAGATCTTTATTGCCAGGAATGGATTCTTTCTAGAGAAAGAGTTTCTCTCGAAAGAAGTAAGTGGGAGGAAAGTAGAACTTGATGAAGTATTGCCTCTTGAACCGGTAAATGGCGCAACTCAAGAAAATGTTCCTGAGGTGCCTGCACCGACTAGAGAGGAAGTTATTCATGATGATCAAGATACTTCTGATCAAGCTCCTACTGAAATTCGAAGGTCCACAAGAACACGTTCCGCACCAGAGTGGTACGGCAACCCTGTCTTGGAAATCATGTTGTTAGACAACGGTGAACCTTCGAACTATGAAGAAGCGATGGCGGGACCGGATTTCGACAAATGGCTAGAAGCCATGAAATCCGAGATAGGATCCATGTATGAAAACGAAGTATGGACTTTGACTGACTTGCCCGTTGAACGACGAGCCATAGAAAATAAATGGATCTTTAAGAAGAAGACAGACGCAGATGGTAATGTGACCATCTATAAAGCTCGGCTTGTCACTAAGGGTTATCGACAAGTTCAAGGGGTTGACTACGATGAGACTTTCTCACCGGTAGTGAAGCTAAAGTCCGTCCGAATCATGTTAGCAATTGCCGCATTCTACGATTATGAAATATGGCAAATGGACGTCAAAACGACATTCCTTAATGGTTTCCTTAAGGAAGAATTGTATATGATGCAGCCGGAAGGTTTTGTCGATCCTAAGAATGCTGACAAGGTGTGCAAGCTCCAACGCTCGATTTATGGGCTGGTGCAAGCATCTCGGAGTTGGAACATTCGCTTTGATGAGATGATCAAAGCGTTTGGGTTTACGCAGATTTATGGAGAAGCCTGCGTTTACAAGAAAGTGAGTGGGAGCTCTGTAGCATACCTCATACTATATGTAGATGACATACTTTTGATGGGAAATGATATAGAACTCTTGGACAGCATCAAGGCCTACTTGAATAAGAGTTTTTCAATGAAGGACCTTGGAGAAGCTGCTTATATATTAGGCATCAAGATCTATAGGGATAGATCGAGACGCCTCATAGGTCTTTCACAAAGCACGTACCTTGATAAGATTTTGAAGAAGTTCAAAATGGATCAGTCCAAGAAAGGGTTCTTGCCTGTTTTGCAAGGTATGAAATTGAGCTCGGCTCAATACCCGACCACGGCAGAAGATATAGAAGAGATGAGTGTCATCCCCTATGCCTCAGCCATAGGTTCTATTATGTATGCCATGCTGTGTACCAGACCTGATGTAAACCTTGCCGTAAGTTTGGTAGGAAGGTACCAAAGTAATCCCAGCAAGGAACACTGGACGGCGGTCAAGAATATCCTGAAGTACCTGAAAAGGACTAAGGAAATGTTTCTCGTTTATGGAGGTGACGAAGAGCTCGTCGTAAAGGGTTACGTCGACACTAGCTTCGACACAGATCTGGATGACTCTAAGTCACAAACCGGATACGTGTATATGTTGAATGGTGGAGCAGTGAGCTGGTGCAGCTGCAAGCAGAGCGTCGTGGCGGGATCTACATGTGAAGCGGAGTACATGGCAGCCTCGGAGGCAGCACATGAAGCAATATGGGTGAAGGAGTTCATCACCGACCTAGGAGTCATACCCAATGCGTCGGGGCCAATCAAACTCTTTTGTGACAACACTGGGGCTATTGCACTTGCCAAGGAGCCCAGGTTTCACAAGAAGACAAGGCACATCAAGCGTCGCTTCAACTCCATTCGTGAAAATGTTCAAGATGGAGACATAGAGATTTGTAAAGTACATACGGACCTGAATATAGCAGATCCATTGACTAAGCCTCTCCCTAGGGCAAAACATGATCAACACCAGAATTCCATGGGTGTTCGATTCATCACAATGTAACTAGATTATTGACTCTACTGCAAGTGGGAGACTGTTTAAAACCGAAAATCATATTTATTTTTTATTTTCATCTGGTTGACATGCCGTCCACTATATCAAATACTCCCTCCGTTTTAAAAAAAGTATCTCAATTTTAATACTATATTAAAGTTGAGACATTTATTTTGAGACGAAGAGAGTATCCTATAGACAAGGTAGTTGGAAGATTATTATTGTAATACAACTGTCACCTACTATAAAACTAATCTGTTTTGTGCGACCCTGATAAACAAATTTTACGTGTGGATCCATTTGAACTAACAGTCCCATTTCATGTCTTAGGACACCCTCTCGAAATTATATTTGAAAGTAATTTTTCTTATTTTGTGAAATTAGACCCCTTCTAGCATATCCCCAACATAGTATTTTCTCATGTTATCATCTAGCTCAGATCACCAGCTCGACGCCCCTTATCCGAGATCCGCCGGTTTTAGCATTGACATTGATGGCCCACGCAGGTCCCATTGTTTGGTCACGAGAGCTCGATGTCGAATCTTCGAATCAACGATAGCATTGTGTAGCGCCCAATATGCGGTCCTATCATCAAGGAACTTGAAAGTCCCGCAAATGATAGAAGCGCATATCGAAGACGCTTCACAAGGTGGATATCATTATAACATACCATGTACTGAATAGATGAGAATACCATATAAAGGCTTACACTCGCCACAAGCTACAACATGAATACATCACTATTGCAGGATGGTCCTAACGCGAACATGTATCTGTCAGCGTTCTGGGAACGGGGGTCCCCAGACTTGCCTACCTGCGATCCATGGCGTGGCTCTACGAGCGGGCTCGAACGGCCCATCTTCACCAACAAGCACCCAAGACCCTCGCGAGGGGCCAAGCCTCGCGAGGCGGACGGCACAAGACCTCCTCGGGAGCGCCCTCACCAGGCTGGCTCGCGAGGGGCGGAGAGTTCAAGGCAAGGCAAACCTCGCGAGGTTTGAATGATGTGAGCCATAACGATCAAGATCAGGCGGGCGCCAGCACGCACAGTGTTCTTGTTTCCTCTTTGGTGCTAAGGAAGCAAGCAGGCGCGGAGTACCGAGGCCTCAAGCAAAGGTTTCCATATCGGTGCAATGAGACCATTGTTGGAAATATGCCCTAGAGGCAATAATAAAAGTATTATTATTATATTTCTTTGTTCATGATAATTGTCTTTATTCATGCTATAACTGTATTATCCGGAAATCGTAATACACGTGTGAATACATAGACCATAATATGTCCCTAGTAAGCCTCTAGTTGACTAGCTCGTTGATCAACAGATAGTCATGGTTTCCTGGCTATGGACATTGGATGTCATTGATAACGGGATCACATCATTAGGAGAATGATGTGATGGACAAGACCTAATCCTAAGCATAGCACAAGATCGTGTAGTTCGTTTGCTAGAGCTTTTCCAATGTCAAGTATCTTTTCCTTTGACCATGAGATCGTGTAACTCCCGGATACCGTAAGAGTGCTTTGGGTGTATCAAACGTCACAACGTAACTGGGTGACTATAAAGGTGCACTACAGGTATTTCCGAAAGTGTCTGTTGGGTTGACACGGATCGAGACTGGGATTTGTCACTCCATATAACGGAGAGGTATCACTGGGCCCACTCGGTAATGCATCATCATTATGAGCTCAAGGTGACCAAGTGGTTGATCACGGGATCATGCATTATGGTACGAGTAAAGTGACTTGCCGGTAACGAGACTGAACAAGGTATTGGGATACCGACGATCGAGTCTCGGGCAAGTAACATACCGATTGACAAAGGGAATTGTATACGGGGTTGTTTAATCCTCGACATCGTGGTTCATCCGATGAGATCATCGTGGATCATGTGGGAGCCAACATGGGTATCCAGATCCCGCTGTTGGTTATTGACCGGAGAGTCGTCCCGGTCATGTCTGCATGTCTCCCGAACCCGTAGGGTCTACACACTTAAGGTTCGGTGACGCTAGGGTTGTGAAGATATGTGTATGCAGTAACCCGAATGTTGTTCGGAGTCCCGGATGAGATCCCAGACGTCACGAGGAGTTCCGGAATGGTCCGGAGGTAAAGAATTATATATAGGAAGTGCTGTTTCGGCCATCGGGACAAGTTTCGGGGTTATCGGTATTGTATCGGGACCACCGGAGGGGTCCCCGGGGCCCACCGGGTGGGGCTACCTGTCCCGGAGGGCCACATGGGCTGTAGGGGGTGTGCCTTGACCTAGATGGGCCAAGGGCACCAGCCCCAAAAGCCCATGCGCCTAGGGTTCCACTTAAGGGAAGAGTCCCAATGGTGGAAGGCACCTCTAGGTGCCTTGGGGGGGAGGGAAACCTCCCCTTGGCTGCCGCACCTAGGAGATTGGATCTCCTAGGCTGGCGCACCCCCCCCTTGGCCCTCCTATATATAGTTGAGGAGAGGGAGGACTTCAGACCTCAGCCTTTGGTGCTTCCCTCTCCCCTGTTACATCTCTCCCTCGTAGTACACGGCGAAGCCCTGCTACTGTGACGCCATGCATCCACCACCACGCCGTCGTGCTGCTGGATCTTCATCAACCTCTCCTTCCCCCTTGCTGGATCAAGAAAGGAGGAGACGTCATCCGCTCCGTACGTGCGTTGAACGCGGAGGTACCGTCCGTTCGGTGCTAGGATCTCCGGTGATTTGAATCACGTCGTGTTCGACTACATCAACCCCGTTCTTCGAACGCTTCCGCTCGCCATCTATAAAGGTATGTAGATGCATCTAATCACTCGTTGCTAGATGAACTCCTAGATGGATCTTGGTGAAACGAGTAGGAAAATTTTTGTTTTCTGCAACGTTCCTCAACAACCATGACCAGCAAGACGGCAAGACCGAGGTCACCATGGAGCCCAAGGAGGTGTCACCACCAGAGCCTTTTGCAGGCAAAGACTGCTTTTGTCAGGATAAGCTATACTATCTGTCCCCTTCCAAATTGGCCGTTGTTGGCTTCCTTCCCGCTCAATATTTAGGGAGAGGACCAGGGCCTCTATAAATAGGACTAGCACCACCATAGCTAGGAGGGGAGATCCGACAACGACAAGTTCACCAAGCATAAGAACACCTCTCATCAGAAGGCTGTTCTTCCCCTTGTATTGTTCATTCTCAGCCCAAGAAACAATCCATCACACCACACTGGAGTAGAGTATTACACCACAACAATGGCCCAAACCAGTATAAATCTTGTGTCCTTTGTGTTGCGAGTTCGTCGAGTTAGCCCTTGAGATTTTAGCGAAGTTAGGACGTGGATCGATAGGGGAAGATCTTCGCGCGCATCCTAGTGTTCGAACCTTGAGGGTTTTGCCGGAACCCGAGATTCGACATTTGGCGCGCCAGGTAGGGGTGCGCCGAAGCTCCTCTTCCGTCGCTCCGCGTCCCGTTGCTCCATTGTCTCCATGGCGAACGCTCGCCACGCTCGCGCTGAGCGCCGGGCTGCCCTCGCCGCCCGCATTGCTCAGACGGCTCCCGTCGGCGGGTCAACCCGTCATTCTCCGTCGCCTGCCGCCAACGCCGCCACCGGCCTGGCGGGGAACGAGCAGCAAGCATCCTAGATGCACCCCTCGGTGCGGCGGGACGGCCACACCGCCACTCCATCGCTGACCCCGTCCGGTTCGTCATCCCACGCTCATCGTGCTCCCGTGGACGAGTAGGCCGTTCTGTGCATGGTGCGCGAGCTCCTGCGCTACCGCCCCATTGACGACCTCTACGAGGACTGGCTCGGCCGCATCGCCGAGCTTGTCAGCGTCGCAGGGGGCTCCCCTGCGCCGTCCCTCTCGCTGCCTCGCCTTCCGCCAGCCACGGGCGGCGTGGCCCATGGAGCGCCTCCACCACCTCTGCCCCAAGACAGAGTCTTGGCGCCCAGGCGCATGGCTCCTCGGCGTGACCTGCCACGTCCGGCGCCCGCGCAAGAAGAAAGAAGCTGCCAAGAAGTCCCTCGGCCGCGAGAAAACGCCCCCGCGCTCCCTGCATCACCACAGCAAGACCGCGTGCCACCTGCGGCGGTGGTGCGCAGACCCCATCAAGGACAAGTTCTTCACCAGCGTAGAGTCCCGGTGACCACGGCAGGCTGCCGCGCCTTCACCACTGAGCTGCGTAGCATCTCTTGGCCAGGCAAGTTCAAACCGGATCTGCCTCCTCGCTAGACGGCACCCCGACCCCGCGGAGTTCCTGCAGCTCTACGAGCTGAGCATCGAGGCGGCCAACGGCGACGAGAAAGCCATGGCGAACTGGTTCTCCATGGCTCTCAAGGATGGTGCCCGCTCCTGGCTCCTGAACCTGCCTCCAGGCTCAATCTTCTCCTGGAACGAGATGCGCGACCATTTCGTTGCCAACTTTCAGGGCACTCGCGACCGCCCACCGGCTGCTGGTGGCCTACGCCGCGTCAAGCAACAACCAGGCAAGACCCTCCAGAAGTACATCCAGCGCTTCAACAACGTTCGCCTCAAGATCCCTGATGCGGAGCATCCTACGGACATCACCATGTACACCTTCATAGCACATCAAGCTCCAAGTGGACCTACCGGACTTAAGGTGAACTCCTTCCTACTTAGCTTGCATATGGATACGAATGGAACATTGTTGCTACCTCACCAAGATACACTATGTCTCATTAGGTACGAAGAGGAACGCCACCAAGAGGCTCAGGAGCACCCCCAAGGAGAAGAGGAACCACCCCAAGGCCACGCGGACCAAGACGGAGTGCAACAGCAGCAAAACTGGAAGTCCCAGGTGACCCCGTGCGCACGGGCCCCCGAGACCCCGTGTCCACGGACTACCCAGGAAGTTGATGCTGGAGCACCCCATGCGCACGGGCCTGTACCGTGCCCACGGGACCCCCGTGCGCACGGGCCCAACTTACCCCGTGTGCACGGGCCTCCCAGGATGGACGGCTGTGATCCCCAATCCGAGCCCCTCTTCATCTACTTCGACCACAAGACTATATAAACCGTACCTAGGGCTATGTTTAGGGTTAGCAAAGTATGAGATGAGATATTTGTGAGCTTTGCTCCTTCTACCTTCCCACTTGTGGAATCAAGGCCCCTTTGGGAAGAATCCTAGTGGATTTCAAGACCTCCTCTAGGAGAAGACTATCTTCAAGACCTCATCTCCTAGGAGTGGGAAGAACTTTTCCATTGTATCTTTCCTTTGTTTGTGTTTGTGACTTGTGGATCTTGTATTGCTATTCTAGTGGATGTGTAATTGGAGAATTGTTTGAGTGATTTCCTCTTTGTGTTCTTGAGAGTTTGCCCTTTTCCCCCTCCAAGTGTGAAAAGATTCCCCTCTAGGATTTCATCCTATATCATTTTGGTATCATGAGCAAGGTTGATTCACATCTTGGACTCCCATCCCCCCATTTTCCAGCTTGATTTTGTTGTTTTTCGTCCAAATTCGAAAATCCCCACAAAAATAGCCCAAAACTTTTTTTCTTGTAATTTGTTGGATCTTGTGAGATTTGGTTGTTTTGATCCACGAATTTGGAGTTTGGCAAGTGGATCTACCCATCTTCCTGCTTCCCCACCTTCCAAACCCTCGAAATTGTCCTTATCTTGGAAAATCCCCATGGATCCGGAGCTTGTCATCCGCTCCCAGAACCCCCGTGCACATGGGCCCTCGAGACCCCGTGCACACGGGCCTCACTTATCCCGTGCGCACGGACCATCCAGAAACTTCCGGCCATCTTTTGTTTTGCACCATTTTGCTTTCATACCAACACTCGTGTTCTTCCGCACTATCTCTCGTGGTTGTTTGAGTTTCGGACCACGGTTTCTCTTGTGTCCTAAGGTGTTTCGGCTACTTAGGCGCATTTGGACATCATCATCGCCGCCACTCGATCATCAACTCGGACACCACACCGGCTTCAACAACTTCATTCTTACCGTAAGATCGGACGGTAACCGCGACGACATCTCACCCTTGCTTTTGCATTGATAACTCGAGCCATTTCGCGTAGCTTACCCATCGAGACTAGCAAGTTGAGAATTGCCGGGCCACGCTATTGTGCACCGTAGTGATCTTGTTACCATCTTAGTGCCATAAGTCTCTCCCATGCATATCTTACATACTTGTCTCATATCATACTTGGCTCTAGCTTCAAAAAAAACAAGAAAAACTTTTAAGCAAAAGAGGAGCAACAAAGAGCTCGTAAGTAATAGCATCAAGCCATTTTTCATATCATCTTCAACACCTCATACGTAGCATAGTTGGGATTGAAGACGGCACGTTTCTCTTATAGGTTGGTGCACATGCGTATCTAGCCCATTTGAGCAATCGAGCTAGCGTCTCTCTAGTATTTGCACAACAAGAGCATTTTCCGTGGTTGCATATTTTGAGCTCACCCCTTGGTTGTGCGGATCCCATCTATCTTCCGTGTGTGTGTTCATAGTGATACCATTGGGTTTGATCTATTTGTTTTTACTTGCATTTTTGTGAATCCTCTCAACCTTATCGACATCTTGACTAGCATTTGCTTGAAATTTTTGCCACCATCCTAACTGAGCTCCTCCATAAGCCTTTTACTTGTACGTGTGAGAAACAATTCCCGGTACCAATTCCCGTATTATAGCATCACGTGAGATCGTACTTGTTACATCCACAATCTTCGGAAAAGGTAATTTTGGTTTTGTTCTCTCATTTTTCCTACTCACCACCACTTTCTCATGATGGATAGGCCGAGTTCTTCTACCAATCCACTCTTCCTAGAGCAAGATGGCGACATGACAAACTTCATCACCAAGTCGCAACTCTTTGGCGCACATCAAGCTTTGCATCAAGAACAACTTGCTTTGGGCGACCGCATAGACAACTTCACCACCGACCTACGACAATCCGAGCAACGTACAAGGGACTACTTCGACACATCATTGAGTTCCCTCAAAGACGATATCCGAACCATGATGGTCAATCGCTCTTCTACAACTTCGTCCTCTTCACGGCGGAGACGCTCAAGTCGGAAGTCTTCGTTACGGCCATGCAATGCAAGTACCACGTGGCACCGTCATCATCTTCGAGGCGACCGCCAAGACCATGAAGAGCGACCTTCGGGACGAGAGTTGGCTTCTCTACCACCCCCGTGCACACGGGACCCCATGCCCACGGCCTCCTGCACCCCCGTGCGCACGGGCTCTACAGAACAACACCATCGACCCCAGGGCTGCGGCTTCGACAACAACTTTGGCATCTTCGCCTTTGGACGTACGACATCTTCGCCTACTTCCCACAAGTACGCCTACTTCGACATCATCAAGTCCAAGGCGATCACCTACGAGCGAGGGAGACACTTCCATCTTCGGACGTCCCTCAAGGGAGATGGTCGAGCATGGGAATTTCCCTTCGGTCATGGAGACGAGCTACGAGGTGCCACATCATTTGGGCCTCCAACAACAAGACGGCGACAAGAAGGTCGAGCAAGGGCCATCCCCTTCAACCACGGCGACGAGCACGAACCTCTTCAACAACATGAAGACGGCGCCCATATTGGACTCATACTCCGAGTCAAGCTACGAGACCGTTCATGAGACCTTATTTTTGGTCTTCGAGGAGAATGATGATGCCATATTCGGCTTTCATCCACGTCTACGACCACGACATGATTGAGCATGGAGACATTTGCACCAACATCTCTCCGACAACGACATGTGACGAGATGCCCCAATTGCCATGTGAGGAGAGCCACCACCACATGAGTGACATGAGTGACTCCACCCTACATGACATTGAGAGCATTTCCTATGAGAGGATGAGTGTGACCACCACTAACCCCACACTTGAGAGCATGCCTCACATCCTATGTGAGGTTGAGAGCCATTTGAGTGACTATACCAACCATATGAGTGAGAGCATCCAAGAGGGAGTGAGTGATCCACAACACTTAGTGAGTGAGGTAGTTGAGACGGCATGTGAGGCCACTATGGTTTCTAATGACTTAACCTCTACTCCGAGTGTGTTTTCTTCTTTGGTGCTAGGTCTCCTACATGACAACGTGCTTATCCTCGACGAGTTCATAACTCCAATGGAGACGACGATGGCCATGGTGGAATACTATGCACCCCCCACATGGTTCCATCATGATGAAGATGACCACGACTTGGTCTTCGACACCTCACCTACACCACATGAGTGGAGCCCCATAGGTAACATAGGTGATGGTGCTTCTCTTGTTCCACTAGTGGACTATCTTCACATCGATTGCTTGCATGATGATGATCACCTTATGGATGCACCACATACTATGTCTTCTACATGCTTAGATGTGCTACCTATTTATGATGAATATGATGATGAGCATGTTGAGTTGCCTAGTTGTGATGATATGCTCCATAGGATATCATGTGAAAATTCTTTTGGTCACATCATGTTTGAAAATCCATTGAACTTGTCATATGCTATGAGTGAGATATCCCATATTGCATCATTTCAATCTCAACATTGTAGCTATGCATGCCCCATTCAAATAAATCCCATTTGTACTTATGGCATAGATGACGAGATGATGGTCATTGGCTTTTGTTTTTCATGTGATGATATTGCCATGCTTCCTTTACATGACTTGTGCAATTCATCTCATATGCCATGCCATGAAAATTATTGTGTATCGCATAATTACATCCCTTGTGTGCACCATATGCATTCCATGAATAACAATGCTCTACATATTGCTCGTGATGCATTACATCCTTGGAGTCTCCATTATGCTATACATAACAACAAACCTCTCATGATGGATGACATATTTCTATATCATGCAACTCATTTATTTGAGAATTGGATATTTTGTGCAGACCAACACAAGCCCGTGCGCATCATGATGGATGATGTGTACATCTACCATGCACACACAATTTTCCCTCTGTTTTTGTTGCGTGTAGGTACTCATGTATACTCGTCAACCTCTCAATCCCAAGAGTTGACGAAACGAGCTCTTGAGAGCAACGACGATTTGGGATCCCGTGGATTGTCCTTCCTACCATTCTCTCCGCGCAACGACTATGCACATCTCTTCTACTTGGCTCTCACAAGGCTATGGGCTATATATCACTTGTTACTTTATGCCCTTTGTACCTTGTTCACTTTGCATGTTATGACTCTTTCCATGACTTTGCCATGCAATTGTGACCCTTGCTTGCAATTACATGTGATTCACCATTATACTACTTCTATGTGTATTTGCATGCTTGGTGGAGATCCTAATAGCTATTGCCATGATTTCTTTGTTCCCAATGCTTTTGATGCTTGTTGTGTTGGGAGAGTCATTATGCCCCATTGCTATTTACATACGCCCTCTCACCAATACATGGACGATGCTTTGCTAATATCTTGCTTTCATGCTTGTGTTATGTCATGTGCATTATATATGCCCACCATTTACACACATGACATGTTACTTGTGAAGCATGTTTGTTTGCTTGAATTTATTATAGTTGGGCGTACCCGCATCATATGCCTCCACGACTTGTCACCCTACCTTGCCCTTGCTTATGATACACATGATAAATTCACTTGCTGGGCATTTCCCTTCCCGAATGATAGGCTTTGCGTTCACGCTAACCTCATGGGTTTTTCCAAGTGCTTATCATGTTCTTTCGTTTTGAAGGTCTTGCAAGGTGGTACCATCACGAGCTATCTTCGTCATGGGAAGGCATACACGTTGCATGGCACCAACATCTTAGAGCACCTCACCGGGCACCAAGGCATCAATTCCTACCGTGTACATGGCGATACGGTTTACGATCCGAGTTCGGATCTTTCCCAAGGGGGAGGGGATGATGCGGAGCATCCTACGGACATCACCATGTACACCTTCATAGCACATCAAGCTCCATGTGGACCTACCGGACTTAAGGTGAACTCCTTCCTACTTAGCTTGCATATGGATACGAATGGAACATTGTTGCTACCTCACCAAGATACGCTATGTCTCATTAGGTACGAAGGGGAACAACACCAAGAGGCTCAGGAGCACACCCAAGGAGAAGAGGAACCACCCCAAGGCCACGCGGACCAAGACGGAGTGCAACAACAGAAAAACTGGAAGTCCCAGGTGACCCCATGCGCACAGGCCCCCGAGACCTCGTGCCCACGGACTACCCAGGAAGTTGACACTGGAGCACACCGTGCGCACGGGCCTGTACCGTGCCCACGGGACCTCCATGCGCACGGGCCCAACTTACCCCGTGCACACGGGCCTCCCAGGATGGAGGGCTGTGATCTCCAATCCGAGCCCCTCTTCATCTACTTCGACCCCAAGACTATATAAACCGTACCTAGGGCTATGTTTAGGGTTAGCAAAGTATGAGATGAGATATTTGTGAGCTTTGCTCCTTCTACCTTCCCACTTGTGGAATCAAGACCCCTTTGGGAAGAATCCTAGTGGATTTCAAGACCTCCTATAGGAGAAGACTATCTTCAAGACCTCATCTCCTAGGAGTGGGAAGAACTTTGCCATTGTATCTTTCCTTTGTTTGTGTTTGTGACTTGTGGATCTTGTATTGCTATTCTAGTGGATGTGTAATTGGGGAATTGTTTGAGTGATTTCCTCTTTGTGTTCTTGAGAGTTTGCCCTTTTCCCCCTCAATGTGTGAAAAGATCCCCCTCTAGGATTTCATCCTATATCAATCCCCAAAGTGACAGATGAGGCCATCATCTCCACGTTCTCCGATGGCGTCCGCGACATCAAGATGAAGGAGGAGCTCGCCATCCACGAGGAGCTGTGCATGTCTTTGGAGTTGTTCAACCTGGCGACCAAGTGCGCAAGAGCTGAGGATGGGCGCCTCTCCCTCCTCGAGCTCCCGGCTGCGGACCCGGAGGAGAAGAAAGCCAAGGCCAAAGACGTGAAGCGCAAGGGAGCAGTCGTGCTCGCGGCGGAGCCGGACACAAAGCACGGCAGGGACCTGCCCGAGTCATCGAAGAGCAGCCGACCGTTCTGCGCCTTCCATAACCTGCATAGCCACAACACCAGCGACTGTCAAGAGCTCAGAGCCATTCGAGAAGGACGATTCGGTCGATGCCCCGAGCGCAACGACCGGGGCTACGGCCGAGGAGGAGGACGTGGTGGCGGACGCTGGGATGACCGTGGCTCGCGCCAAGAGTGGCGCGACCGGCCTCGTGAGGAGCGCTGGCACACTACTAGAAAAAGCCCTATTAGTGGCGCACCTGTTTTCGTTAGGAATGGCGTACTATAGGTGCGCCACTATTAACACGCCACTAGTACAAGATAGTAATGGCGCACCTCTGGTGCGCCACTACTTACCCTTAGGTGCTCCACTGGTATTCCCTCTAGGTGCGCCACTAATAGCCTTATAGGTGCGCCACTAGTAATAAAGGAAGGTGTGCCACTAATAAGGGCTGAAATGCGCCACTAGTAATGTATTTGGAAAACAAAAAAAATCCAAATTTACAGAAAACAACCTATAAGGAAAAATAATTTAAAAACAAAAAATGAAATAGAATCATAATTTTTATTATAGCAAGAATATTACAATGTCTTTACAAGTATCTACTAAAAGAAAAATTACAAGGAAATAAAAGAAAATTCTAAAACTAATCTTCTAGTAATCTTTTCTTCTTTTACTTTACTTTATCCCTGCAAAGATTGATAGAAATATGTGAGAATGAACATTGCAGAGAAGTGAAATTGAGCAATTATTTGCATCCGACATCGAAGATCTAAGATACCTTGAATCATAGACATGGGTCATTTCATGAAGCGAAGAGTCTATGCCATTCAGGATGCATTGTTCCCTGTCACAAGAAATTAATTATTCAGTAAACACAGTCCTAAACTTGGAAAACCAGCAAGTTGAATATGCATGCATCTTACCTCCCTCGTTTGCTTCCAGTTAGTCACTTGCGATCAAGATGTCCCTTCCTCCTTCCATGGTTTGTTGACAACCTTCAATCCCTGATTAGATTAGTAACGGAATCAGGTCAGCAGAGGGGGTCTGAGTAGGAACTATAAAAACTGTATAAATTACAAATCTTGGCTCCGGCAAGAAAAGAAAAGGAACCAAATCTGCACTGCTTGTTCTTTTATTTTGGATTGAAATCAACAATACAGATTGCAGGGACAAGGCCAAGAGGAAAACTGAAACGCACGCGGTGTAGGGAAGGAGACGGCATGGTGAGTTCAGAGATGCAGGGCAGGGGTGAGAGGAAGGGAGAGGAGGCGACTGCTTACGGGGGTTGGGTGTAACGCCCTCGATGCAGCTATATCTCCCACGTGTCGAAGCACGACTTAGAGGCATAACCGCATTGAAAGCAATGTCGCAAGTGAGGTAATCTTCACAACAACCCATGTACATAAATAAAGGGGAAAGGTACATAGTTGGCTTACACTCGCCACATCACACAAATACATAAATAAGTCATTTCATTCATCCAATACACTCAAGGTCCGACTACGGAACCAATATAAAGATCAACCCCCAAATGTGACAAAGTCCCCGATCGCCCCAACTGGGCTCCACTACTGAGCATCTGGGAAAGACACGTAGTAGCGACGAGAGTCTTCAACAAACTCCCACTTGAGCTCGGTCATATCATCTGGAGCGGTATCATTGGTCCCTGCATCTGGTTTTGGAAGTAATCTGTGAGTCACGGGGACTCAGCAATCTCACACCCTCGCGATCAAGACTATTTAAGCTTATAGGTAAGGCAAAGGTATGATGTGGAGCTGCAGCAAGCGACTAGCATATATGGTGGCTAACAAACGCAAATGAGAGCGGGAAGAGAAGGCAAAAGCACGGTCGAACAACTATGATCAAGAAGTGATCCTAGAACAACCTACGTCAAGCATTACTCCAACACCGTGTTCACTTCCCGGACTCCGCCGAGAAGAGACCATCACGGTTACACACGCGGTTGGTGCATTTTAATTAAGTTAAGTTTCAGGTTATCTACAACTGGACATTAACAAATTCCCATCTGCCCATAACCGCGGGCACGGCTTTCGAAAGTTCAAATCCCTGCAGGGGAGTCCCAACTTAGCCCATCACAAGCTCTCACGGTCAACGAAGGATATTCCTTCTCCCAAGACATTCCGATCAGACTCGGCATCTCGGTTACAAGACATCCTCGACAATGGTAAAACAAGTCCAGCAACACCGCCCGAATGTGCCGACAAATCCCGATAGGAGCTGCACATATCTCGTTCTCAGGGCACACTCAGATGAGCCAAATGTTGCGTAGGCCAGCCCAGAGTTGCCCCTGGTAGCCCCATACATCGCTCAGTTGGACCAACACTTAGAGAAGCACTGGCCCCGGGGGGGGGGGGGGGTTAAATAAAGATGACCCTTGAGTCCACGAAACCCAAGGGAAAAAAACTAGGTGGCGAATGGTAAAACCAATGTTAGGCATTGCTGGAAGAGTTTTATTCAAGGCGAACTGTCAAGGGGTTCCCATTATAACCCAACCGTGTAAGGAACGCAAAATTTGGGAACATAACACTGATATGACGGAAACTAGGGCGGCAAGAGTGGAACAAAACACCAGGCATAAGGCCGAGCCTTCCTCCTTTACCAAGTATATAGGTGCATTAAGATAAACAAGATAATATTGTGATATCCCAACAATAAACATGTTCCAACAAGGAACGATCTCCAATCTTCACCTGCAACTAGCAATGCTATAAGAGGGGCTGAGCAAAGCGGTAACATAGCCAAACAACGGTTTGCTAGGACAAGGTGGGTTAGAGGTTTGACATGGCAATTTGGGAGTCATGATAAGAAAGTGGTAGGTATCGTAGCATAGGCATAGCAAAAGAGCGAGCATCTAGCAAGCAAAGATAGAAGTGATTTCGAGGGTATAGTCATCTTGCCTGCAAAGTTCTTAGAGTTGCCTTGATCCTCGTAAGCGTACTCAACGAGCTCCTCGTTCACGTACTCGTCTCCCGGCTCTACCGAAACAAGAACAACAAGCAAAAGGAACACAATCAACCACGTGCAATGCTCAAACAACATGATGCAAACATGGTATGATATGCGGGATGCGATATGTGATGCATATGCAAGATTTGCAAAGGAATGATAGAACCTGGCCTCAACATGGAAATCCAAGAGTGCCACTGGAAAGAGGAGTTGATTTCGGTTGAAATCGATATAAAGATCATCGGAATCGGATGCACGGTTTGGAAATGGCAAGCAAAACAAATATGCCACCGATCTGCGATTAACAGCAAGTAGCCTTCTAAATGCATTAAGAAAAATATGCTACAGCACTCCAACATGACAACAAAATAGATGGAAGGGATCCACTCATAATGCTTGACAAAAGATGAACACTGAGATACGGCTAATTCACTCAATAGCAGGTTCAAACAAGCATGGCAAAAGTGCAAAAGATAACAGGTTTCAGCCTTAGTGAAATTAACAGCATGACAGGAATTTATCATCAGGAAGCAATATTTAGAGCATGAAAACTACATGCTACATGAACATATCATGGCAAAGCAAGGCATGGCATGAAGCTACTCTAAGCATATAACAAAAATCCCTTAGTGACCATGAGCCAAAAGGGATAAGAAAATACAATTGCAAGCATGTGAACATAGCAAAAACATAAACAGATTTAGACTTAGTGAAAAACTGGAGCATGCAAAACAGATTAACAAGTAGGCATGTTTACGAGCTCGATGCACTCACTATGAGGCATTGCATGATAATCTAAGCATACACCCAGAAAATATACATGGCATAGAAGCTAGACATGGCAAGAACAACAACATAGCATGCACGGATCAACAACAACAAGCTTGGCAAAATTGCAAAACATGTTAATAATCTGCCAGGAACATTTTATAGCAAAAGTAGAGCTCGATTGACTCAAGCTAGGGTGCTCCATAATTGAAAACAAATACATGGATGGATAGAGCACAACAATATCTACAAAACATCCTTACTGATCATGCTCAAAAGAGGCACGGATCACTAGCAAACAACATGAACATATGGCATAAAAATAAGGACAGGGCAAGGACTTGGTGAAATCTAAGTCCCTGAAATCAGCATCATTGAGTAAGCTACTTTGCATGCTTGTGCTAGTCACCACAAAGATCACAGAAATACATGGCAAACACCCGTGTAAAGATGACATGGCATTCTTCAAAACACATGTAGAGCTCAGGATCATAGCATGCACACATTAAACATGGCAAAAATGACAAAAGTGCATTTGCTGAAATAGATCTGAAATAATCATCACATAGCCCTCTTCCAACAGCATTTCGGGCATCAACATGTGCTCAAATGAAAATGACGCAATGAGATGAAACGATGTACTCGTCGAGACGAACATTTTGATATGCTACATGCACGAATCGGAGCTACGATGCGGAAGTTATGGCATGTCAAAGTAAGCAAAAATATTAGGGTTAGGGACGAAAAAGTCAACCCCGAGATCGTCTCAGATCTGGATCCATCCGGGCGCGGACTTCGAGGTTCGCCAGAGGGGAGGTCGCCGGAGATGCGCCGGAGCTTCGAGGGACCGGAGGAGAGGCCGGGGTGGCCGGATCCGGCGACGCTGCGGCGAGGCCGCGCTCGGACGCGGACGGGGCAGCGCTGGCGCGGCTACCGGTGTCGGAGGTTGAGGCGGCGCGGGCGGCGAGCAACTCCGGGCGGCGGCGCGGAGGCGATGCGGCGGCGCAACGAGGAGGCGCGGGCCGCGGGAGATCGAGGCGGCGGCGGGGGCCCTCCCGGGCTTCGGCGGGCCGCGGACGGCGGCGGGTGGCGGGTGGCCACGTGGCAGGCGGCGAGTGGCGGCGGCGATGTGTCCGGGGCGCCCGGACGTGTCCGGCGCGCTGAGGACGAAGGGGGCTAGGGTTAGAGGCGAAATGATCCAGAATTTGGAGTGGCGGTTCTTTAAATAGAGGTAGAGGGAGCTAGGAGTCTCCAAATTGAGCACGGTTTGCGGCCACGCGATCGTGATCGAACGCTCTAGATGATGGGAGAGGTGTAAGTGGGTTTTGGGCGACTTTGTAAGGGTGTTGGGCTGCAACACACACGAGGCCTTTTCGGTCCCTCGGTTAACCGTTGGTGTATCAAACGAAGTCCAAATGGCACGAAACTTGACAGGCGGTCTACTAGTAGTATACCAAGGCCGCTTGGAAAGTATCGGTCCAATCCGAAAAAGTTTAACCCCCACACATGAAAAGAGGTAGAAAGGGACACCGGGTGACATAGGAGCACCGGAATGCAAAACAGACAACGGGGAAAATGCTCGGATGCATGAGATGAACACGTATGCAAATGCAATGCACATGATGACATGATATGAGATGCATGACAAAGACAAAACACACGGAGACAAAAAGCCGACACCGAGGAAATAATATAACTTAGTGCCGGAAACGGCAAGAGTTGGAGTACAAATAAGGTAAATTACATCCGGGGTGTTACAACACTCCACCACTACCAAAGGATCTCGTCCCGAGATCTAGGACTGGAAAAACTCCGGGTACTCAAAACGGAGGTGGTCCTCGTGTTCCCAGGTGGCTTCACGGTCGGAATGATGTGACCACTTGACTTTCAGGAATTTGATTGACTTGTTGTGAGTCTTGCGCTCAGTTTCTTCAAGAATAGCAACGGGGTGCTCACGATAAGACAGGTCTTCTCAGAGATCAATGTCTTCGAAGTTGACGGTGCGGTCAGGAGTCTTGAAGTACTTGCGGAGTTGAGAGACATGAAACACGTCGTGCACGTTTGCAAAGTTGGAGGGAAGCTCAAGTTGATAGGCGAGATCGCCTCTCTTGCTGATGATCTTGAAAGGACCCACGTATCTAGGGGCAAGCTTCCCTTTGATACCGAAGCGACGAGTACCTTTCATTGGAGAGACGCGGAGGTGGACATGGTCTCCGATCTCGAAAGCCAAGTCACGATGTTTGCTATCATAGTAACTCTTCTGGCGTGATTGCACGGCTTTGAGATTATCACGAATGAATTTGCACATCTCTTCTGCCTCTGTGATCAAGTCATTGCCAAGAAGTTGACGTTCACCAGTCTCTGACCAGTTAAGAGGAGTACGACACTTCCTGCCATAGAGAATTTCGAATGGGGCCTTGCCCGAACTCGCTTGAAAGCTGTTGTTGTAGGAGAACTCGGCATATGGAAGACAATCTTCCCACTTCATACCGAAAGAGATGACGCAAGCACTGAGCATATCTTCGAGAATTTGATTTACTCGCTCGACTTGGCCACTAATTTGAGGATGAAAAGCTATGCTGAAACGGATGTTGGTGCCCATGGCCTTCTGAAAAGAATCCCAAAACTTGGAGGTGAAGATGCTGCCACAATCTGAAGAAATCAACTGCGGAATGCCATGCAGAGAGACAATCCGGGAGGTATATAGCTATGCCAATTGAGCCGCTGTGATAGATTCTTTGATAGGAAGGAAATGAGCCACTTTAGTGAGTTTGTCGATGACAACGAATATAGCATCATTGCCACACTTGGACTTTGGAAATCCAGTCACGAAGTCCATCTCAATATGGTCAAACTTCCATTCTAGAATGGCAAGAGGTTAGAGGAGACCAGCTGGTCGTTGGTGTTCTGCCTTCACTCTTCTGCAGACATCACATTCATTCACGAACTGAGCAATCTCACGCTTCATTCGAGTCCACCAATACGACTGCTTGAGGTCATGATACATCTTTGTGCTTCCAGGGTGGATAGAGAGGAGTGAATTGTGAGCCTCGTTCATAATGACTTTACGAAGGTCACCTTTAGGCACAATAATGCGATCCTCGAAGAATAGAGTATCCTTGTCATCAAGACGATAGCACTTGTACTTGGGTTGACTCTTGGCAATCCCAATCTTCACCTTCTTCACCATAGCATCAAGAAGTTGAGCCTCACGAATCTGATCTTCCAAAGTAGGAGAGACTTGGAGGTTGGCGAGGAAACCTTGAGGAACAACTTGAAGGTTGAGTTTGCGGAAAGCTTCACAAAGCTCGGGTTGGTAAGGCTTGAGAATCAAACTATTGCAGTAAGCCTTTCTGCTCAATGCGTCAGCAATTACATTGGCCTTGCCTGGAGTATATTCGATACTCGGATTATACTCTTGAATCATTTCGACCCAACGAGTCTGCCTGAGGTTGAGATTAGGCTGAGTGAAGATATACTTGAGACTCTTATGATCAGTGAAGATGTCCACTTTTCTTCCCAATAAGAGATGTCTCCAAGTTAAAAGAGCATGGACGACTGCCGCCAACTCGAGGTCGTGAGTGGGGTAGTTCTTTTCATTGGGCTTCAACTGGCAAGAGGTATAAGCCACAACTTTCTTCTCTTGCATCAACACTGCACCAAGACCTTGAAGAGAAGCATCACAGAAGACCTCAAATGGTTTGGATTCATCAGGAGGAGTCACAACTGGAGCAGTGACTAACTTCTCTTTCAGGGTGTTGAAAGCGATGTCACATTCAGGAGACCAGACGTACTTGACGTGCTTCTGGAGAAGGTTGGAAAGAGGCTTCGCGATCTTAGAGAAGTTCTCAACGAACCTTCGACAATAGCTTGCGAGACCAAGGAAGCTGCGGAGTTGCTTCACGTTCTGAGGTGGTTCCCAATTCACAATTGCAGACACCTTCTCAGGATTAACCGCTATGCCCTTGGCAGAGATGAAATGCCCAAGGTAGAGAACCTCATCAAGCCAAAACTTACACTTTGAGAACTTCGCATAGAACTGATGTTCTCTGAGTTTATCCAGCACCAAACGCAAGTGCTTGGCATGATCCTCCTTGTTCTTGGAAAAGACCAAAATGTCATCGAGGTAGACCAAGACGAAGTCATTTGTGTAGGGGTTGAAGATGAAGTTCATCATGCGAGAGAATGTTGGCAGAGCGTTGATGAGGCCGAAAGACATGACAGTGTATTCATATGAACCATAACTTGTTCTAAAAGATGTCTTAGGAATATCTTCTTCACGAATGCGAATCTGATGATAGCCCATACGGAGATCAAGCTTGGAGAATACTTGAGCACCTTTGAGTTGTTCAAACATCTCGTTGATGTTGGGAAGTGGGTACTTTTTCTTTATGGTCTTCTTGTTCAATGGACGGTAGTCGACACAAAGTCGGTCCGTTCCATCCTTCTTCTTCACAAAAAGAACTCCATAACCCCACGGAGAAGAACTAGGTCGGATGAGACCCATTCGCTCTTGAATATCGAGTTGCTTCTTCAGCTCCTTCAACTCTTCAGGTCCAAGCTTGTAAGGACGTTTGCAAACAGGTTCCGTGCCAGGCTCAAGATCGATGACAAATTCAACTGGCCGGTGCGGAGGCATTCCTGGGAGCTCTTCTGGAAAGACGTCTTGATATTCGCAAATGACTGGAATTTGAGAGATGGCATCCAGCTCGCCCTTCTCATTGAGAGAAAATAGTCGGATGGTATCATCCCTTGCGGCAAAGACAATTACATCCTCAGACGAATGAGTTAGTTGAATCTGCCTGGCAGCACAATCAAGGTGAGCCTTGTGCTTAGAAAGCCAATCCATTCCAAGAATAAGATCGATATCCGAGTTACCAAGGACCACTGGAGAGGATAGAAACTTATAGTCGCCCAACGTGATAGTAACATCCGGGATCATAGCGCTTGCATTCATGAATTTACCCAGAGAAACAACTGATAACTGCCTAGGCAATTCTTGTAAAGGCAACTCATGCTTAGAAACAAATGGTCTCGAGATGAAACAATGCGATGCACTAGTGTCAAAAAGAACTTTTGCAGGAATATCGTTAACAGGAAGGTTACCCATGATGACATCCGACGAGTCCTCTACCTGAGCTGCATTCATCAAGTTGACCTTGGCATACTTGGGGTTATGCTTGACCACTGCGGTGCTAGCAGCTCTCACCAGAGGAGGAGGGAGATGCCTCTGATTGAAGCATTTGTTGGCATAGTGACCCTTCTGCTAACACTTGTTGCACGTGACCTCCGAGAGCGGATGGTGATACGGAGCACTTGATCTTGGAGCTTGAGACGAAGTCTTGTTCTGAAAGCCAGGGTTGGGTGGGTGGGAAGATCCATTGCCACCTTTGCTCTTCTGCTGATAAGGCTGACGGAACGAAGGAGGAGGAAGCCAATACTTTTGCTGCTTAGCCACTTGAGTTGAGGAAGAAGGAGTTGCATCTCTGAATTGCTTCTTGGAAGCATCACACTTGAGTTGAACAGTCTCTTGCGTCATTGCCATATTGTAGAACTCATCGTACTTCTTAGGCTCAAAGAGGACGAGAGCAAGTTGGAGATCTTCTCTGAGGCCACCCCTGATCTGATAAATCATGCTCTTCTCGTCAGGGATGTCCTGCTTGGCGAAACGAGTGAGTCTTTGGAACAGAATGTTATACTGGTAAACAGACAAGCTGCCTTGCTCCAGGTTGCGGAATTCCTCACGCTTGCTTTCAACAACACTCTGAGGAATGTGATGAGCTCTGAAGTCTTGACGGAATTCATCCTGGGTAATCACACGGCCTCCTCTGGAATCTTTGTATTGCTGAAACCATTCTGCAGCTTGGTCTTTGAGTTGGAAGGAGGCAAACTTGACAAAGTCCTCAGGCCTGACGTTGCTGCACTCGAAATGCTTGCATATATCCACGAGCCAATCATCAGCGTCTGAGGCCTCGACACAGTTGCTGAAGGTCTTAGGCTGCTTAGCGAGGAACTGATTGAGTGTAGCAAACTGATTCTGATTGTTGCCATGGCCTTGGTTGCGCTCTTGCAGAATTTGCATGATCAGCTGCGTGTTTGCATTGGTAGCGGCCATCACAGCTTGCCATGCCTCCGGAGGTGGAGGTGGTGGTGGCGGATCCTGATTCTGATTCTGACCCTTAGCAGGAGCCATCCTGAAGAGGGTGACATCCGTTAGCATCTTGACAGACATATATTGAAGCTGAATCGAATGAATAGAAATTGCAACATATAGTCTTCACATCCGAACAAAATGAACGAATGCATTCCAATTGAAATGGTCACATTTCCATAAATTGAGAAGCCACTTAGATAGAGGTAGAAGAATAAAATAACAAGGTACGGACAAGAACAAATACTTGGTGAGGATTACCCAATCACAAACCAAATATCCACGGAAGAAGAACTAGAGATACATGAATTCCCACCTATGAAACTCCTGAACCTTTCCAGTTATGCAATCAGGTGTTGGGGATACAGGGGAAGCATAATATCTCACCCAAATCTAGCAAATCCTACATCCAGCTGTATCCATCCTTCAACACATAACCAAGAAAACTTCGGAAATCATTTACCTCAACCTTCGAAAAGCATCCATTATACAAGTTATGGCAATACTCCCGAACTCCCGCCCCAGTACTGGGTGGCGTCGAGGTTATCTCACCAACAACTGCATAAAAGAGATTTTCGATGTTGGCGAAACTCAGGTATTCCAGAATCTCAACGATAAAATTGTGACGACAACACCTCAGAGCTCAACTCCCCGGGACACTACCACAACCCCTAAATATCAGGAGGCACCAAGAACAATGTTCTCGTCACAAAACCATTGGAACGATTCCAAGATACCCGCGTGATCCTACAAAAATTAGTGAAATTTGAGAAGAGAAGAGTCAAAACTCTATGTCAGGATGCCTCACCAGGGCAACGAAGGGACTGAGGAGTAAAAGGAATTCCTAACTCTCCGATATATATATAATCCTAAATGACTCAAAACATTTTTCTATACTCAACAACGCCAGCGATTCGATCAAGCAGGGGGCTCCTAAGGTCGGGGAAGGCTCTGATTACCAACTTGTAATGCCCTCGATGCAGCTATATCTCCCACGTGTTGAAGCACGACTTAGAGGCATAACCGCATTGAAAGAAATGTCGCAAGTGAGGTAATCTTCACAACAACCCATGTACATAAATAAAGGGGAAAGGTACATAGTTGGCTTACACTCGCCACGTCACACAAATACATAAATAAGTCATTACATTCATCCAATACACTCAAGGTCCAACTACGGAACCAAAATAAAGATCAACCCCCAAATGCGACAAAGTCCCCGATCGCCCCAACTGGGGTCCACTACTAATCATCTGGGAAAGACACGTAGTAACGACGAGAGTCTTCAACGAACTCCCACTTGAGCTCGATCATATCATCTGGAGCGGTATAATCGGTCCCTGCATCTGGTTTTGGAAGTAATCTGTGAGTCACGGGGACTCAACAATCTCACACCCTCGCGATCAAGACTATTTAAGCTTATAGGTAAGGCAAAGGTATGATGTGGAGCTGCAGCAAGCGACTAGCATATATGGTGGCTAACAAACGCAAATGAGAGCGGGAAGAGAAGGCAAAAGCACGGTCGAACAACTATGATCAAGAAGTGATCCTAGAACAACCTACGTCAAGCATTACTCCAACACCGTGTTCACTTCCCGGACTCTGCCGAGAAGAGACCATCACGGTTACACACGCGGTTGGTGCATTTTAATTAAGTTAAGTTTCAGGTTATCTACAACCGGACATTAACAAATTCCCATCTGCCCATAACCGCGGGCACGGCTTTCGAAAGTCCAAATCCCTGCAGGGGAGTCCCAACTTAGCCCATCACAAGCTCTCACGGTCAACGAAGGATATTCCTTCTCCCAAGACATTCCGATCAGACTCGGCATCCCGGTTACAAGACATCCTCGACAATGGTAAAACAAGTCCAGCAACACCGCCTGAATGTGCCGACAAATCCCGATAGGAGCTGCACATATCTCATTCTCAGGGCACACTCAGATAAGCCAGACGTCGGGTAGGCCAGCCCAGAGTTGCCCCTGGTAGCCCCGGACATCGCTCAGTTGGATCAACACTTAGAGAAGCACTGGCCCGGGGGGGGGGGGGGGGGGTTTAAAATAAAGATGACCCTTGAGTCCGCGAAACCCAAGGGAAAAAGGCTAGGTGGCGAATGGTAAAACCAATGTTGGGCATTGCTGGAAGAGTTTTATTCAAGGCGAACTATCAAGGGGTTCCCATTATAACCCAACCATGTAAGGAACGCAAAATCCGGGAACATAACACCGATATGACGGAAACTAGGGCGGCAAGAGTGGAACAAAACACCAGGCATAAGGCTGAGCCTTCCACCCTTTACCAAGTATATAGGTGCATTAAGATAAACAAGATAATATTGTGATATCCCAACAATAAACATGTTCCAACAAGGAACGATCTCCAATCTTCACCTGCAACTAGCAATGCTATAAGAGGGGCTGAGCAAAGCGGTAACATAGCCAAACAACGGTTTGCTAGGACAAGGTGGGTTAGAGGTTTGACATGGAAATTTGGGAGGCATGATAAGCAAGTGGTAGGTATCGTAGCATAGGCATAGCAAAAGAGCGAGCATCTAGCAAGCAAAGATAGAAGTGATTTCAAGGGTATGGTCATCTTGCCTGCAAAGTTCTCAAAGTTGCCTTGATCCTCATTAGCGTACTCAACGGGCTCCTCGTTCACAACTCATCTCCCGGCTCTACCCAAAAAAGAACAACAAGCAAAAGGAACACAATCAACCACGTGCAATGCTCAAACAACATGATGCAAACATGGTATGATATGCGGGATGCGATATGTGATGCATATGCAAGATTTGCAAATGAATGATAGAACATGGCCTCAACTTGGAAATCCAAGAGTGCCACTGGAATGAGGAGTTGATTTCGGTTGAAATCGATATAAAGATCACCGAAATCGGATGCACGGTTTGGAAATGGCAAGCAAAACAAATATGGCACCGATCTGCGATTAACAGCAAGTAGCCTTCTAAATGCATGAAGAAATATATGCTACAGCACTCCAACATGACAACAAAATACATGGCAGGGATCCACTCATAATGCTTGACAAAAGATGAACACTTAGCTACGGCTAATTCACTCAATAGCAGGTTCAAACAAGCATGGCAAAAGTGCAAAAGATAACAGGTTTCAGCCTTAGTGAAATTAACAGCATGACAGGAATTTATCATCAGGAAGCAATATTTAGAGCATGAAAACTACATGCTACAGGAACATATCATGGCAAAGCAAGGCATGGCATGAAGCTACTCTAAGCATATAACAAAAGTCCCTTAGTGACCATGAGCCAAAAAGGATCAGAAAATACAATTGCAAGCATGTGAACATAGCAAAAACATAAACAGATTTAGACTTAGTGAAAAACTGGAGCATGCAAAACAGATTAACAAGTAGGCATGTTTTTTTGCGGGTGAACAAGTAGGCATGTTTACGAGCTCGATGCACTCACTACGAGGCATTGCATGATAATCTAAGCATACAGCCAGAAAATAGACATGGCATAGAAGCTAGACATGGCAAGAACAACAACATAGCATGCACGGATCAACAACAACAAGCTTGGCAAAATTGCAAAACATGTTAATAATCTGCCAGGAACATTTTATAGCAAAAGTAGAGCTCGATTGACTCAAGCTAGGGTGCTCCATAATTGCAAACAAATACATGGATGGATAGAGAACAACAATATCTACAAAACATCCTTACTGATCATGCTAAAAAGAGGCATGGATCACTAGCAAACAACATGAACATATGGCATAAAAATAAGGATAGGGCAAGGACTTAGTGAAATTCTAAGTCCCTGAAATCAGCATCATTGAGTAAGCTACTTTGCATGCTTGTGCTAGTCACCACAAAGATCACAAAAATACATGGCATACACCCCTATAAAGATGACATGGCATTCTTCAAAACACATGTAGAGCTCAGGATCGTAGCATGCACACATTAAACATGGCAAAAATGACAAAAGTGCATTTGCTGAAACAGATCTGAAATAATCATCACATAGCCCTCTTCCAACAGCATTTCGGGCATCAAGATGAGCTCAAATGAAAATGATGCAATGAGATGAAATGATGTACTCGTCGAGACGAACATTTTGATATGCCACATGCACGAATCAGAGGTACGATGCGGAAGTTATGGCATGTCAAAGTAAGCAAAAATATTAGGGTTAGGGACGAAAAAGTCAACCCGAGATCGTCTCAGATCTGGATCCAGCCGGGCGCGGACTTCGAGGTTCGCCGAAGGGGAGGTCACCGGAGATGCGCCGGAGCTTCGAGGGACCGGAGGAGAGGCCGGGGTGGCCGGATCGGGCGACGCTGCGGCGAGGCGGCGCTCAGACGCGGATGGGGCGGCGCTGGCGCGGCTGCCAGCGTCGGAGGTTGAGGCGGCGCGGCGGCGAGCAGCTCCGGCCGGCGCGGGCGGCGAGTAACTCCAGGCGGCGCCGCGGAGGCGATGCGGCGGCGGGCGCGGGCCGCGAGAGATCGAGGCGGCGGCGGGGGCCCTTCCCGGGCTTCGGCGGGCCGTGGACGGCGGCGGGTGGCGGGTGGCCACGTGGCAGGCGGCGAGTGGCGGCGGCGATGTGTCCAGCGCGCTTGGACGTGTCCGGCACGATGAGGACGAAGGGGGCTAGGGTTAGGGGCGAAATGATCCGGAATTTGGAGTGGGGGTTCTTTAAATAGAGGTAGAGGGAGCTAGGAGTCTCCAAATTGAGCACAGTTTGCGGCCACGCGATCATGATCGAACGCTCTAGATGATGGGAGAGGTTTAAGTGGGTTTTAGGCCACTTTGGAAGGGTGTTGGGCTGCAACACACACAAGGCCTTTTCGGTCCCTCGGTTAACCGTTGGAGTATCAAACGAAGTCCAAATGGCACGAAACTTGACAGGCGGTGTACCGGTAGTAAACCAAGGCCGCTTGGCAAGTATCGGTCCAATCCGAAAACGTTTAACCCCCACACACGAAAAGAGGTAGAAAGGGACACCGAGTGACATAGGAGCGCCGGAATGCAAAATGAACAACGGGAAAAATGCTCGGATGCATGAGACGAACACGTATGCAAATGCAATGCACATGATGACATGATATGAGATGCATGACAACGACAAAACACACGGAGAAAAAAACCCGACAACGAGGAAATAATATAACTTAGTGCCGGAAACGGCAAGAGTTGGAGTACAAATAAGGTAAATTACATCCGAGGTGTTATATTGGGTGTCGAGATGGAAGGAGACGCCATCGTCCTTGGCCGTCAAGGATCTTGTGGATGTCGTCGAGGACGGATGAGTTGAAGTCGCCGAGGTCGAGCATGCAACTCTTGACCAGCACCGCCGTGCCGCGGATCTTGCCCTCCTTCCATGCCTGCTTGTTCTTCCCTGTCGGCCCGTGCAGCAGCAGCATCTCCGACATGGCTGCGGGCGCGAGGAGGGAGGGAGGGATGGAGAGCTGTGGAGGTGGAGGGTGGCTAGGTGGGGTGGAAGGAGTAGGACGCGGTGGCGGTGGTTGCCGCAGCCTGTTGATCTGAGGCCTCGCTCCCTCCTAGGAAGAGACGGAGAGGGGAGAGGGTGGGGGCACCGGTGACGGGATGCAGGGCGGGGCGGAAGGTCGACGGTGAGGCTAGAGGAGACGAGAACGCCGGTGGGGATGGGGATAGGAGGTCCACGGCGGCGGCGGCGAATTTGGAGGGGATCGATTCGAGGGGAGAGGAGGAGGAAGCATTGTGTTGTGTTGTGTTGCTTTGGTTGGGTTGGATTCTCTTTTCACCAGACAAAAATCCTCGAATAATCAGGGTCGGTCGGTGCAGCACATAGCAATGGCGCACCAGGGGGTGGTGTGTCATTGCTATATAGCAGTGGCGCACCACCACCATGGTGCGCCACTAATATGGATAATGGCTATAGCCATTTTCTAGTAGTGGCAGGATCAGTCTCACGAGAGCGCCTGGAGGGGATCAGCCTCGTGAGGATGGTCCTCAGGGCAACGCCGTTCTCCCTCCACTACCGCCACCACCAAGAAGAAATGACGACCACCATCAGGACGAGGGGGATGGGGGTTTCTAGGAGCCGCCTGCCATCGCTTGCATCTTGGGCGGAGCTCAAGCCCTAGCCTCGCAGCGTATCTTCAAACAGTTCGCTCGTGAAGTGAATGTAGTCCTCCCCAAGCTCGAGGCCACGCACCCGCTCAGATGGTCCAAGTGCGCCATCACGTTCATCTCGGCAGATCAGCTCAAGTGCGCGGCTACCGCCGGCGCCCTCCCGATGCTCTGTTCACTAGTCATTAGCAACGTGCAAGTTACCAAGACTCTCATCGATGGCGGCGCATGGCTCAACGTCCTGTCCGTCGACACGTTCAACAACCTCCAAGTGTTGTATGATCAGCTTCAGTCCACCAAGCCTTTCTCAGGAGTGACCGACGGCTCCACCACCCCGATCGGGCAGGTCCGCCTCCCCATCACCTTCGTACAGCGGGACAACTACCGCACTGAGCTCATCGACTTTGACGCCGCCGACATCCGTCTGCCATACAATGCCATCCTTGGGTATCCGGCCCTGGCCAAGTTCATGGCCATGACGCACCACGGCTACAACAACCTCAAGATGCCAGGAAGCAGCAGGATCATCATAGTCCCCTGCGAAGAAAGAGATGCGGTGTGCTCCCTCGAGCGCGCCTTCCAAGTAGCGTCAATCGAAGACCCCGGCAATAATGCAGCTCGGTCCCCTCCTGAGGTCGTCCCCAAGAAGAAGAAGTGGCTACTCTGTGCCGGACCTCAGGAGGGCAGCGCCGCAAGTGGCACCTCGTGAGGATCAGCGCCCACACCTGGGGCGCCTCGCTCTATCGCATAGGAAGGCGCGCCCGGCTCCCTCCTCGGGCAGGGCTCGGGGGCTCTCTTCTTGAAGGCCTCAGACCTTGCCAACGTCACGAGGGAGGCGCTCAGGCACCACTTGGAGACGTGTTTCGCGGCCCGTCTCCCTCAGGAGGACACTGGGCAAGGAGCGCCCGGCGCTCAGGAGTTCATCACCAAGGTATCTCAGGAGCTTCGGGAAGCAAGAGGAATACGCGGCGACCGCCGCCCACCTGGCGTTGCTCCCCACCCAGGCGAGGGTGGTGAGCTGCGCGTCTGCATCGACATACCAGGGCTCAACTGAGCCGCATCTCAGGAGCGCTTCTGGCCTTCGCGTGTTGGGCGCTGCGAAGGTCCACCTCACAGCTAGTTCGTATGCTGTTCGGCCTGCCGAGCGTGGCTGCTACCTTCCAGCGCAACCTGCGGAGCGTCATGGAGGTCAGGAGGCCAGGCACCACGTAGTCCTGGCGGAGATGGCGACGGTCCTCAAGGAACCGCTAGGACCCCAAGAGCCTCCTGAGGCACAGGGCCCCGGTGGCTCATTTGGAGCAACCCCTTCGCTGCATACCTTCAGCTGCCTCAACACCCCTTCATCAATGGAACCAGGTGACATTTTCCAATTTCATTTAGCTAGGAGCGCCCAGGGGGCTGCATTATTCCCAGGCTGCGTGGGTCCGTCCCTATGGCATGTATCCCTTATTTTTTATGTCTTTAGCTTATCCTTGCTGGGGGCACCCCTCGGGCTGCATCATCCCCAAGCCGCTCGGGCTAGGCCCAGTGGTGCATATCGTTCATGCATTTACCTGAGCTAGTTTGCCTTCCATGCTTAATCTATCTATGATCATCACCTGCTTTATTGTCGCCCACCGTGGGAGCCATGCGCTGGTCGTCTTTCTTCAGGACCCTTCAAGTGAGAGGGTTAGGCACGGCGTTTGTGCTCGGGTCCGTCCCTGCAGCGTCGATAAATCCAACAGCTGAGCTCTATCTAGCGGGCCGACCCCGTTCACGTCACCTCCTAGGGCCATTGGTGCTTGGCTTTCTCACGCGATAACCTTAGGAGATTCGTTCGGCGCAGGTTGTTTGACCACCTCGCAGGACCAACAGCGAACAAGAATCAAGATCAGGCACAACCCGCCTTGAGGTAGGGCCTCGTGAGTCCCGCGCTGGCTCACCAGTGCCCAAACACACCTCGTCTAGCCCTGCCATGCAAGCCACGTGTCAGGGCGGGGCTCTACATGCCTCGGGGGCTCTCCGCAGTAGGGAGTCCCCTCCCACGTACCAGTGGAAGCACCATGCTCCGTGCTGGTAGTCGACACTGCCGAGGAGCGGCTATGCTTGTGCAAGTGCGGAAGCGCCATGGTCCGTCCTGGTGATAAACAACTGAGGGCGGCCTCACGGCCATATCAACCTCAGGGAGCCTCCGGGCTCAGTGTCTGGCCTCAACGCAATGCCTCCCCTCGGGAGAGCCACGCGAGGGGGCTGGGCACGGGGGCTGCGCTCGGGTCATGCCCAAGCGTATGCCACCCCGCCAGGTCCCTCGGACCTGGTTGTCGCGTGCCCCTCCCGAGCCGAGCCTCGGTGAGGACAAAGGTATGAAGGTTGTTTGAACATCAAGGGGGACTCCTGAGCATCGCGACTCAGGAGCCTAACTGACCACGTAGCCCCTCACTCCTTGGTCCATCCTGATCTCCGGTCGGCCCAACGGCGGTTGAGGTATGCACGGGGTTGGGCTCCGCCGACGTAGAACACTAATCCTATTGTCGCGCCTCCTTCCTATAAGCTATTTGCACGCCAAGGGGGACTCCTGAGCATAGCGACTCAGGAGCCTAACTGGTCACGTAGCCCCTCACTCCTTGGTTCCGTCTTGGTCTCCGGTCGGCCCAACGGCGGTTGCGGTATGCGCGGGGGCGGGCTCTGGTGACATAGAACATAAAGCAAATAGGAAGAATATCGCAAAATCTCAAAACAAATATTACAAGACATATTGTTCTCTCAAACGTCAAGCACAAGTTTAAACGCCTCCACGAGGCATGATGCGTGTTGTATGAGTAAAATAGGAAAGTTGCCGCAAGCAGGTCACCCCTGGACACCGCCATCGCCCATAGAAGGTGCTCCTCCCTCGGGGGCATCGCCGCCCACAGCACAAGCTCGCGCGATGAGTCTGTGGCATGGACTCCAGGGGCGGCGACATGCGCCACCGCGGCACGGCGACCAAGGCCACGGCGTGCGCGCCGACGCTCGTCGCCTCTCCCTCCTGAGCCCCCGGCTTGGGAGTACAGGGGTAATGGATACCCGGGAGGAGGCCGCTCGCACCAAGGCCTCGTCACCACCTGCATCGTCGCCTCGTCGCGGCGGTGGGCAGGCCTCTTCTTCGGCGGGAGCGGTACCAGCCCATCGAGGGGAGTTTTTCCTTTCTCCGCCGCGGAAAACCTTCAGATGGGCGCCATTGGTGCTGGCAATGGTGCGAGGGGGGAGAAGCAAGCGAAATGGGAAGAGATGGGCGACGGGGGCTCCGCCCCCTCCCATTTATAGCAGGAGAAGGCCAACCAGCGCCCCCCCAAGATCACATGTAATGACTGTTTTTCCTTGCATGTCGCAGGGACTTGTCAAGTCGGGCAGTTGCCGAGGCAGCGTGGGGAAGCGGAGACGCCCACGACCAATCAACCGCCACACGTCAACCAAGGCCGCAGGCTATTGGGGCTCGCGGCCCTCCGCACTTGACCTTTGGCTTCGCCTCGAAGCCAAGCCCGAGCACGCCTTGGGCTCAGGGGCTACTGATCGGCATTCTAGGAATGGGGGTCCCCATACTTGCCTGCCTGTGGCCCACGGCGTAGCTCTGCGGGCGGGCCTGAACGGCCCATCTTCACCAACAAGCACCTAAGACCCTCGCGAGGGGCCAAGCCTCGCGAGGCGGACGACACAAGACCTCCTCAGGAGCGCCCTCACCAGGCTGGCTCGCGAGGGGCGGAGAGTTCAAGGGAAGGCAAACCTCACGAGGTTTCAATGACGTGAGCCATGACGATCAAGATCAGGTGGGCGCCAGCGCGCACAATGTCCTTGTTTTCTCTTTGGTGCTAAGGAAGCAAGCACAGGCGCGGAGTGCCGAGGCGTCAAGCAAAGGTTTCCATATCGATGCAACGAGATCATGACCAGCAGGACGGCAAGATGGAGGTCACCATGGAGCCAAGGCGGCGTCACCACCAGAGCCTTTTGCATGCGAAGACTGGTTTTTTCAGGATAAGCTGTACTAGCTGTCCCCTTTCAAATTGGCCATTGTTGGCTCCCTTCCCACTCAATATTTGAGGAGAGGACCAGGGTCTCTATAAATAGGACTAGCCACCACCATAGCTAGGAGTGGAGATCCGAAAACCACAAGTTCACGTAGCACAAGAACACCTCTCCTCAGGAGGCTGTTCTTCCCCTTGTACTGTTCATCCTTAGCCCAAGAGGCAATCCACCACACCACACTAGAGTAGGTTATTACACCACAACGGTGGACCGAACCAGTATCAATCTTGTGTCCTTTGTGTTGCGAGTTCGTCGAGTTAGCCCTTGAGATCTTAGCGAAGCTAGGACGTGGATCGGTAGGGGGAGATCTTCGCGCGCACCCCAGTGTTTGAACCTTGAGGGTTTTGCCAGAACCCGAGACTCGACAGTATCAGAGACCAATCGGCGAAACTATCTGCGATGCATGAATCACAAACGGTATGGTAATAAAATCGTCACCAATAAGATGAATTGTGTGCGATGGCGGATCCATCAAATACGATTTAGAAAAGAGTTGCATGTGGGATACGTGCATACAATTGATACATACAAACTGTTTGCGATGAGCCAAAACAACAGAAACATCAAGGTGTGTGCGATAACGGCATACATGCCAGTTGGATAAACTGTTTGCGATGAGCGGAAACATCACAAACGATTACCCAGGACAAGATGTGTGCGATAGAGGATATACATGTCACTTGGATGAACTATTTGCGATGATCCAGAAGGACACCAATGATTCATCTTAACAAGATGGGTCATATGCAGCAAACATGTGAGTAATAAGAATTGTGTGCGAAGACCGATGATAACACAAACTATTCCTCCTAATAAGCTATGTGTGTTGTGGGGAAACGATTGCTGGTAAAGAGTTGTCAACGATTTAAGAAATCATCACCAACGGGTTCCGTAGTTTAATCTGTACGTGATGTGATTTGCATAGTCTACTGATGAGGACATCAACACCATTGTTACACTCAAAGCCCCTGCTGCTATACATACTGGACCAATTGCTAGAGCTCGCACACGCCAATTAAATTATCAGGTACTTTCGTTTCTTGGTAATGATTCTAATGTTCATGAGAATATGATGCTGCCTAAATTGGATCATTTGTTTTGCTTACAAATGAAGGGCCTGGCATGGATAAGAGGGATGAACACTGGAGCAAGACCAAGCATGGAGATGATGGCATGCGCAAGGGGATCAAGAACGGAGTTACAAGTGATGATTTCAGGACTTCGCAGCCACCATAAGGAGTGCATGAAGCCTTGGACGAAATATACAAGATGCCACTTCATAAATTTCGTCCAGAGACTATTTTAGGTGTTGCGTCACCTTATTATTGGGCCAGGCCCATGTATTTTTGAAATACTGAAGTATAGGTTGTTTTTTGAGTCCGTATGTGTGGGGAAACAAGAGTTAGGGTTGGTTTCGGACCCCTCCTCCAAGGGCCACAAAATTCCCCCTCTTCCTCCATATATACAGCCCTTAGGGCGTCGTTTAGACTTTGGGTTTTGTTTAGATTAAAATTCTCCATAGGTGCAACTTCGCGTACTTCGTTTGTGTTCAACGACCAGACAAAGGTGTCACAGAACCCCATCTTGATCAATAAAGCTTTCCTCTTATATTCGCAATATCCAGATTGCAATCTCAGTTTCTTGCTTGTTCTTCGTTTGCCTGCAAGAAACAGACATTCGTGGTCAGGTTGATCATGCTCCGGCGTGGTAAATAACCTCTCGGAGTTGGTTTAGCAATTGCTAAGGCGCGACGCCCTCGCACGTTCGTAGTCGGATCGTCAAAGTCGACTTCCTCCAAAACGATAGCCACCATCTCATCGAAATACGGGACACCTTTGCCTCTATCAAGTGGTATCAGATTTTCAGGTTGCTCGGTGAGATTTTATAGTTTTTTCGTAGTTTCGATCGAGTCTGTTCTTCATACCTATAGTCCACGAAAAAGCCAAAAAATTAGGGTTAGTTCATCCTATCCGAACCAATCTGAGCCTTTGCATAATCTTTTCTGTATTTGGTTTGTTCAATTTGTGGTTGCATCATTGTGTCAAGTTGCTGGTCTTAGCGTCTAGTCCTTTAGAGTTTCGAGTTCTATTCACAGGTTTTCACGTCGCCGCTGCCATATATATCACCACCGCATCATCATCATTGCTGCTGCCGTATACCACCACCGCACCAACTTCATCGCCGCTGCCATATACCACCACCACATATTCACCGCCAATCCAAGTCCATATCTGCCACCACCTATCCGCCACCATCACGCCAATCCGAGTTCCACCAGATTCATTGCCGCCACCAGTCCGAGTTCCACCAGATTCATCTCCGCCACCAGTCCTAGTACAAGTCCAATATTTTGTTACTCTGTTTTGGATTTCCAGATCATGCCATACTCCGAGTCGTGATAGAGTAGGACTCCAGAACTTTCGTGCTACCCATAGTAGAAAAATAGTTCCAAACTAAAAAAAAAAACTAAGTTTGGAAATTTTTGGCTAGGCAGTTTTTAGACCATTTGTAGACTTTTTCGAAAAAATTGTTGCGGAGCAAAAAAAAGAGGAAAAAAGTGCAAAAAACGTGAAAAAATAAAAAAAATTCAGAGCGTGCTCCTCCCTTGTTTACGTGCATCGTTGTGATTTTGTTAGTGTTCTAGGCTCGCGTCTCTAGCACGGTCTAGCCTAGGACCACCACAGTACCGTCGTTGAGCGTTTATTTAACTTTGCATCTCTGAATTGATTATTGCTGACCCTTTTTGCTACCATATTATAAGAATTCCCAACTCCACATACATCTACGTTGTGTGTTTGACTCTCCCTGGTAATCACTCTATCCAAGCTTTGAGAGTTTTGACTATGACGGTTGCCGATCACCTCCTGCTGTTGGGTAAGAACTAGTAAGAATTTGAGATTTGCTTGACGGATTTGTGACACCCACCACCAACTCTTGTTAGTAGCCCGTAGGATCATATTCTTGTGTGTTTCTATTGCTGCTAACCTTGGCAGGATCACAAGCCGATGAGACTGACTGGGAGAACATGACGAATTAGGAGTTGCATGATAAATTTCAGCAAATGATGAGTGGATAGATGCAAGATGTGCTAAACAGATTTGAGGAGGCCATGGAGAAGATATATGGCATGGAGAAGACATTCGAAACAAAGCTCGATAACAAGTTTAATGAATTGCTCGCGCGTCTTCCACCACCACCACCGGCTGCACCTAACGCACCTCTACAGTAACAACAACAACAACAACAATAACAACAACAACAACAACAACAATAACAACGACTACCTCCACGTCGCGAAACAACCCTCCGTTGAGTGAGTCGTGTCCCTCTTGCGCCTGGCCAAACTGTTGGTGTTGCTATTGATACTTCTGTGGCTCCTGCTGCTGATGCGGAGGAGGATGATTATGCGGGAGATTACGAGGATGAGGTTGATCAAAATCAGAACTATGTGAAACCACTAGCACCACAACCACCAGGTCATCCACATTTAAATAATGGCAATGGTAGGGCTCCCCCTCAGGTATGAGATCATGACCATCTCCCTAAACTGAAATTGAATATTCCACCATTTGAGGGTAGATATGTTCCTGATATATATCTTACTTGGGAGTTAGAAACTGAACAACGATTTACATGTTTACAATATCCTGAGGAGAGACGTGTTCCTGCTGTTGTTTGTGCTTTCACTAGCTTTGCATGTGTTTGGTGGTCTGAACATTGTAGATTATATCCTATTCCAGCTACTTGGGCTGCTTTGAAAACTACTATGCGTACTCGTTGGGTTCCACCATATTATCAACGTGAATTAATTCAAAAATTGCAGCGTTTAAAACAAGGAAAAAATTCTGTAGAAGAATATTATCAGGAATTACAAACTGGCATGATTAGATGTGGTATTGTTGTAACGCCCCAAGACCGGAGCTTCAGATGCCTTCCTTGGTTTTCCGAGTTTCGTCGGGTAATTTGTGTTGTCTATTGCATTCATCTTTGCATTTGTGCATTGCATCATGTCATCATGCCATCATGTCAGTTTTTAACTCAACTAAATAAATGGCATGGATCTTTGATCCATTTAAATCGAGGGAATTCACATGGTGAGTTCTCTTTATAACATATCCTCCTAATATTTAGGGAGCTATTATAAAATATTCCATTAACTTGGAATCACCCATAACAAAATTGCACTACTCTTCAACTCTTCCCTTACCCGACTAAACCTCCTATCCTTCCTTTTCGACCTTTTAAGTTAAATTGCAAATTGGGTTGAAATTTTACGTTCTCCATTAATGTTCCAAATCTGCCCATAAATCACATCTATTGTGTAGGGTCACCTCCTATAATTTCAACCCATTTGGAGTTCATTTGAATGGGTTTCGAAATTCAAACTTGCCGAGTTAAATCCAACGCGTGTGGATTTTACTTCCTCTAAAAAATCCTCAGGCCATTTTTGTCAAATTCCTCGTATTTTTGCGAGTCCGGGAAATTTATCCGCGTACTCAAATTCTTTCCCTAACCTCCCTCTTTCCTTTTTTTCTCCTTAATTGTTTTCTGCTGAAGAAAATAAGAAGAGGAGAGAGAGAGATAGATCAGGCCCTTTTTCCCATCCCTGCGGCCCATTCTCCTTCCAGGCCCAGCCGGCGCCCTTCCCCTAGGCGCAACCCCTTTATACTGGGCCGGCCTCTAAGGCCCACCAAGTTCCTAACCCTAGTCCTCGCGACCGAACCCCCCCTCCTTTGATCTCTCCCTCCTTCGTTCCCACACGCGCCGCCATCTCTCTCTCGCTCGCTATCCTTCCCCCCTCGCTCCTTTCCTCCCTTCCCAAGCGCCGTCACTAGGATCCCCTCGCTCAACTCCTTCACTCCCTCGTCCTCCTCGACATCGCCTTCCTCCCAGCACCACGAGCCTGCTCCGCCGCCTCCTCACCTCCCATGCCGCTGCTGTGCCGGCCAGCAACAACCATTGCCGGAGCTCCTCCTCCCCGTGTCTCCGTTCGCCGAAGATTCTTGTAGCCTCGCTCGCCCGTGCTCCCGCAGCCCCCTCGTCCAGGAGCTCCACGGGGAGAGGAGCAACGATGCCCGAGCGCTCCTCCTCGCGACCCGCCGCTCCGGCGAACCACACCACCGGCGACCACCTTCAGCAGGCCCCTCTGCCATCGCCCCTGCATCCTCGCCCGCTCCGCTTTGACCAGTTCACCAGGTCCCTTGCACCAGCGCCGCGAATTCCTCCTCTGCTTGCAGTTTCGCTGTTGCGCCTCCCTGACCTCGCTGCCTCCGCGGGGAACTAGTAGCACATCCACCTCGCCGTTGACCTCTTGTTGCCGTGGACCCAAGGCCACCGCACTGTACAACTATAGCAAGATGCACCCTGGGTTTTGCCAAGACTCTATGTTGGACCTTGTGGACGACTACAGAACCCGAGACCAGGATTTTCGCCAAGTCCCTCGATGACAAGTGCATGACTACGCGGATTGTACCAAGTACCCCTTTGTTTTGTTGAGACCGGCAAGTCCGAAGACCGCGTGTACCTCTACCATTGCCAAGTACCTCTCGGATCCGACAAGTACCCCGATGACATGTGTACCACCACGCCCGAAGACCTTGGATGCGCCAAGTTCTACTACATGGACCGCCAAGTTCCTGTACCGGTGACTCGAATCATCTACGAAAACGTGTACCTCTACCGCCGTCTTCGGAATCGCCAAGAACGCCAAGTACCCCAACGCCCGATGCCTGGAACGACTACCGTTGTTGTGGATCCGACAAGACCAAGTGTATGGCTACCGTTGACATGGATTCGTCAAGTTCCTCGATGACCGTGTACCACTATCGCTCCCCGAACATGAACGACCATTTCCTCTTCGACTCGTGAACTACTACTTCCACTACCATCGCCGAGGACCGATAGTACCACTACTTCTACTACCGTCGCGGAACGACTACTTCCTCTTCTTCCTTTACCGGACTCGAACCACTCCGTAATTGCACTTTTGGGCGGTATAACCGCCGGAATGATGCCCGTGGACCGTATGCATGTGATGTATTGTATGAGATACCCATGTTTGCACCATGGTCGAATCGTTGCTTGCTCGGTCCTCCTTGTTTGCCGCTAACCCGTGGGAACCCAGTTACCGGGATCACCCCACCATCTTGCATGACACGCTCATGTCATTTTTCCTTTTGCCCCGGTATCTCCATGAGCTACCGGAACCGATATGTTGCCGTGGCATCATTTTCAGATTTCTTGCCGTGGCATCCCTTTCGTTTCCGCCACGATGACTAATGCTTCATAATATGCTCATGTCAACTTTTAATAAAAATTGCATAAACTTGCAAATGTTATTCGCATCATCATAACAACATCAAGAATGTTAAAATTGTTGTTTGCATTAAATTGCTAAACGCATATGGGGATTTACTGGAATTGTTGTTTGATGTTTCCGGCCCCATTTAAATTGCTTAGATTGTGTAGTTTACTTTTGCTTCATCTCTTGCCATGTTTAAAAACATTTAATATTGTTGAGTACCTAACCGGGAGTGAACTAAATAATTGTTGTGGTGTTTCGTCAATATGCAACTCGTTGCATATTGAGCTCCACTTAATTTGTAGTATTGTTTGTGCACTTTGCCATGCCATGCCTAATTAAACCGGACATGCATCATACTTGGTTGCGCATCATGCCATGATTATGTGATGGTTGTTTACCATGTTGTTTGATTCTTTTCGGTGTTGCTTCTTCGGGTTAGTTCCGATTATGTCGTGTTTGGGAGGATCCATTCGACTACGTCCGTTTGTCTTCTTCATGGACTCGTTCTTCTTCCTTGCGGAATTTCAGGCAAGATGACCATACTTTCGAAATCACTTCTATCTTTTCTTGCTAGTTGCTCGCTCTATTGCTATGCCGCGATACCTACCACTTGCTATATCATGCCTCCCGTATTGCCATGTCAAGCCTCTAACCTACCTTTCCCAGCAAACCATTGTTTGGCTATGTTACCGCTTTTGCTCAACCCCTCTTATAGTGTTGCTAGTTGCAGGTGAAGATGAAGTTTGTTCCGTGTTGGAACATGGATTTGGTTGGGATATCATTATTATCCCTTATTTACTTTAATGCATCTATATACTTGGTAAAGGGTGGAAGGCTCGGCCTTCTGCCTGGTGTTTTGTTCCACTCTTGCCGCCCTAGTTTCTGTCATACCAGTGTTATGTTCCTTGATTTTGTGTTCCTTACGCTGTTGGGGGAATGGGACCCCCTTGACAGTTCGCTTTGAATAAAACTCCTCCAGAAAGGCCCAACCTTGGTTTTACCATTTGCCACCTAAGCCTTTTTCCCTTGGGTTCTGCAGACTCAAGGGTCATCTTTATTTTAAACCCCCGGGCCAGTGCTCTTCTGAGTGTTGGTCCAACTTGTCAGCCGCCGGTGGCCACCAGGGGCAACTCTGGGCTGGCCTACCGGAAGTTTGGACAATCTGGTGTGCCCTGAGAACGAGATATGTGCAGCTCCTATCGGGCTTTGTCGGCACATTCGGGTGGCTTTGCTGGTCTTGTTTTACCATTGTCGAAATATCTTGTAACCGGGATTCCGAGTCTGATCGGGTCTTCCTGGGAGAAGGAATATCCTTCGTTGACCGTGAGAGCTTGTGATGGGCTAAGTCAGGACACCCCTGCAGGGTTTTGAACTTTCTGAAGTCGTGCCTGCAGTTATGGGCAGATGGGAATTTGTTAATATCAGGTTGTAGAGAACTTAACACTTAACTTAATTTAAAATGAATCAACCGCATGTGTAGCCGTGATGGTCTCTTTCCGGCGGAGTCCGGGAAGTGAACACGGTTCTTGTGTTATGCTTGAACGTAAGTAGTTTCAGGATCACTTCTTGATCATTATAGCCTCTTGACAGAGCTTTGCTTCTCTTCTCACTCTCATTTGCGTAAGTTAGCCACAACAAATGCTAGTGCTTGCTGCAGCTCCACCTCACTGCCTTTTCCTACCCATAAGCTTAAATAGTCTTGATCGCGAGGGTGTGAGATTGCTGAGTCTCCGTGACTCACATATACTTCCTGTGGGAGTCCTGGATTAGGGGGTCTCTGGACAGCCAGACTATCTCCATTGGCCGGACTGTTAGACTATGAAGATACAAGATTGAAGACTTCATCTCGTGTCTGGATGGGACTCTACTTGGCGTGGAAGGCAAGCTAGGCAATACGGATATGTGTATCTCCTCCTTTGTAACCGACCTTGTGTAACCCTAACCTCTCCGGTGTCTATATAAACCGGAGGGTTTTAGTCCGTAGGACAACATACAATCATACCATAGGCTAGCTTCTAGTGTTTAGCCTCTCCGATCTCGTGGTAGATCTACTCTTGTACTACCCATATCATCAATATTAATCAAGCAGGACGTAGGGTTTTACCTCCATCAAGAGGGCCCGAACCTGGGTAAAACATTGTGTCCCCTGCCTCCTGTTACCATCGGCCTTAGACGCACAGTTCAAGACCCCCTACCGAGATCCGCCGGTTTTGACACCGACATTGGTGCTTTCATTGAGAGTTCCTCTGTGTCGTCGCCGTTAGGCTTGATGGCTCCTACTATCATTGATAGTTATGCAGTCCAGGGTGAGACTTTTCTCCCCGGGCAGATCTTCGTGTTCGGCGGCTTTGCACGGCGGGCCAATTCGCTTGGCCATCTGGAGCAGATTGAAAGTTACGCCCCTGGTCACCAGGTCAGGTTTGGAAGCTTAAACTACACGGCCGATATCCGTGGAGACTTGATCTTTGACGGATTCGAGCCTCTGCCTTATGCATCACGCGTTCACGATGAGTACGATTTAGCTCTACCATCAGACAGTGTTCAGGAGATCGCATAGGCAGCCGCTCCGACCCTCAATTCGGAGCCAGTTGCGCCGTCCATGGACGGGTGGATGGAGCCCGCCACGGAGTCCGTACCCTCAGCGGCGATCGAGCCAAACATTGACCTTACCTTGCACGAGAGCCGTGTTGTTAAACTACCGGATCCTTCTCCGGTCACGGACTCCGAGCCGCCTGCGCCCGTTCCTATCGAATCTGATTGGGCGCCGATCATGGAGTTTACCTCCGTGGATATTTTTCAGCACTTGCCCTTTGGCGACATACTGAACTCATTAAGGTCTCTCTCCTTGTCAGGAGGATCCTGGCCGAACTATGTCCGGCAGGACTGGGATGCGGACGATGAAGAAATTCGCGGCCCACCCACCACCCACTTAGTAGCCATTGTCGATGACTTAACCGGCATGCTCGACTTCGACTCCGAATACATCGACGGTATGGACGACGATGCGGGAGACAAAGAGGAACCACTGCCCATAGGGCACCGGACAACCACCACATCATATGATATATACATGGTGGATACACCCAAAGAAGGCAATGGCGACGAGATAGCGGAGGATGACCCCTCCAAGAAGCAACCCAAGTGCTGACGTCAACGGTGCCGCTCTAAGTCCCGCCAAAGCAAAAGTGGTGATACCGGCACAGGAGAGAATAACACTCCGGCAGACATATCACTCTTGCCATTACATTGATAGCCATCATAGCCTTGCTCCTTTGTGTCGCTTACCCATCGAGACTAGCCATTGATTATTGCCGGCAACGAGACTTGTGCACATTAGCGATCATACTTCCCATAACATACATATATCATTGTTGCATATATTGGTACCATCTCTTGTGTCACAAAGGTGTCATCGCATACTCATTTGCTATCTTGGTTCGTCAAGCATTGCATGAGAAAAGAGCTCAAACATCAAAGAGCCAAACAAGCTTTTAAGCAAAGAGAAAAGATAAGCAAAGACCTTTTAAGCAAGAACCATCGCATCTTACAACATTAAGATTGTCATACTCGATCATCTTGGATCATATCATAGCAACACCTTGCATAGAACATATTTGGGATAGAAGTCGTTGCATTTTTGCTAAGTAGGTTGTGCACAAGTTCTTGTATCCGCCTATTGTGCAATCGTGCTAGCGTCTCTCTAGTGTTGTGCAACAAGAGCATTTTTGTGGATTCCACATTTTGGCTCACCCTTGGTTGCACAACCCCACTTATCTTTTTGCGTGTGTGTTTCCGTGTACCTTATATGCTTGGTCTACTTGTTACATTGCATCTTGCGAATCTTTTCCAACATTATTGAAGCTCACTTACAATTGCATCAAATTTTGTGCCACCATCCTAACCAAGCTCCACCAAAAGCTTTTACTTGTGTAGGTGTGAGAAACCGACAAGAGCTAGTACCAATTGTGCTATTTCCTTGTCCTACATTGGAGTGATCCTCGATCCACTTTCAACTTCGGTCAAGGTACATTTGGTACTCGTTCTTCTCTTTCTACCACTCACATTTGTCTTGGAATGATGGATAGGTACTTCTTCCAACCCACTCTTCATGGAGCAAGACGACGACATGAACTCCTTCGTCACCAAGAGTCACCTCTTTGGTGCACAACGTGCTTTGCATCAAGAGCAACAAGCTATGAGTGAACGCATCGACAACCTTGCCGCCAACTTGCGACTTTCCGAGCAGCGTACAAGGGACTACTTCGACCACAAGCTCGACGATCACAAGCAAGAGAATGATGCAAGGATGGATGAAATTCGTGCTTTGTTGCTCAACCGCGCGTCTTCCACTTCAATAAGGAGCCGTTCAAGCCGCCACTCCGACTTCACCCTCTCCGGCTCAAGTACACCGACATTGAACACTCTTCGTCGGGCCACGCGCACCGATCGTCAAGCAAGCCTCAATCTGCTACGCGACATAGACTCTCAAGAGCGTCGACAACGTCAAACTCAAGAGGCCTTTGCGCTAGCCCGAGAACGGCAACGACAACTCCAACATGAAGAGGAAGAGCGAGCGCGTCTACACCAAAATGCTCAAGATGCCGAGGCACAACGTCAAGAACAACAACTCCGTGACGCTCAAGCACTTGCGGCGCAACAAGCTCTACGCGATTCGAGTCGAGCCGTAGCCGACCGAAGCCGACAAGCCCGTCAACAAGAGGAAGCACTTCGTGATGAAATTCAAGAACGAAGATTTCAAGCACGTGTGCATCGTCAAGTTACTCCTCGAGCTCGACAAGCTCCTCCACAAGCTCGCCAAGAACAACAAGTCAATCAAGAGCATGAAGACAATGGAGATCCTCCATGACAAGAACAACATGACGATAACTACCCCCCACGCCAAGAGCACCACGGGTTGCACAATCATCAACAACATGGGTGTCATCATCCCCGACCCCAACACAATGAAGAGAAACGTTATGGCAAACTCAAGTTCACCATGCCCAAGTTCAATGGAAGCAACGATCCCGAAGAGTACCTTTCATGGGCATTGAAGGTTGACAAGATCTTCCGTTTGCACAATTTTGAAGAAGAGAAGAAGATCGCGATGGACCCCCTTGAGTTCCAATATTATGTCCTCATTTGGTGGGAACAAATCATAGAGCGCCAAGAGGCAAGAGGTGAACCACCCATCACTACTTGGGCGCAAATGAAGGATGTCATGAGAGCACGCTTCGTACCTACCTACTACAATCGCGACCTCTTCAAGAAACTCCAACAACTCAAGCAAGGAACAAAGAGCGTTGAAGAATACTACAAGGAGATGGAGATTGCAATGATAAGAGACAATGTCATGGAAGATGATGAGCAAACAATGGCACGTTTCTTGAATGGACTCAATCATCCTATCAAGAAGATCGCCGACTTCCAACCACACTCAAATCTCATCGAGCTAGTGCACCAAGCTACCAAAGCGGAACGCCAAGTGCAAGATGACTTCAAGTATGCCAAGTTCTCGTCCAAGTCCTACGGCTTCTCCAACAACCAAGCTTCAACGACTCCAACACCGACTACAAAGCCTTCTACTTCCAACATCGACAAGTCGACTTCCAAGAGAGCTTCGTCAATTACAAGCCATCCTCCTACGAGCAACTTCAAGCCAAGAGCTTCATCATCATCAACCCCAACCGATGAGACCGTCAAGACGAGTTCTTTCAAGTGTTTCACTTGCGGAGGCCGAGGACACAAGTCCTATGAGTGCACCAAAAAGCAAACCATGGTCTTCAACGATGATGGCACCTATGACTCCATGAGCGAAGGCGAAATGGAAGCCCTCGAGCAAGTCGCCATGCACTGCCAAGTGAAGAATGAAGAAGAACAAGTCTTTTGTGATGAAGACTCAAGTCCCGCACTTGTTGTCTCCAAAGTCTTGACTCTCCAACATCACCAAGAAGAAGACCAACGATGCCACATATTCCACACCAAGGCCGGCATCAATGGACGATCCGTCAAGGTCATCATCAATGGAGGGAGTTGTCATAATCTCGCAAGTGAAGAACTTTGCTCCAAGCTCCAATTGCCCAAGACGAAGCATTCACGTCCATACAAAGTGCAATGGCTTAGTGACTCCGGCACCATCCAAGTCGAGCACCGAGTACAAGTCTCCTTCAAAATCGGCGCCTACGAAGACACCTTGGAGTGCGACGCCATTCCTATGACCGTTTGTCATCTTCTCCTTGGACGGCCATGGCAATTCGATAGAGGAGTCATCCACAACGGCCGAACGAACCACTACATCTTCAAGATAAAGGGCAAGGAGTACGTCCTCCGTCCAATGTCGCCAAGTCAAGTGATCGCCGACAAGCAAGCCACCCATCGTGGAGATCATAGTGAGAGAACGAGCCACCAAAAAGAGAGTGAGCGCCACAAGCCAAAATTGAGTGCCTCCACGATGAGCGAAAACAAGAACCTAGTTCTATTTGCCACCAAACGTGAGATGAGAGAAGTGTGTGAGAACCCATCTAGTGTCCTACACTACGTCCTCATGTGCGAGGACAATGCACCACAAACTAACACTTCTCACACTCTTCCTCTAGTGTTGTCTTCTCTTTTGCAGGAATTTCAAGATGTTTTCCCCGATGAGCTACCTCCGGGTCTACCTCCTCTACGAGGAATTGAGCACCGAATCGACCTCATCCCCGGAGCACCTCTTCCGAACAAAGCTCCATACCGTGTCAACCCCGACGAAACAAAAGAAATACAAAGGCAAGTAAAGCATCTCATAGACCATGGACATGTGCGTGAAAGTTTGAGCCCTTGTGCCGTTCCGGTCATTCTTGTGCCAAAACGTGATGGTAGTTTTCGCATGTGCTCTAGTTGTAGACCTATCAATGCTATCACCGTTCGCTATAGGTATCCCATTCCACGCCTAGATGATATGCTTGATGAGCTTAGCGGTGCCACTATATTTTACAAAATTGATCTTAAGAGTGGTTACTATCAAATCCGCATACAAGAGGGTGATGAATGGAAAACCGCCTTCAAAACCAAGTTTGGCTTGTATGAGTGGTTAGTCATGCCTATGGGTCTTTCGGAAGCACCGAGCACTTTTATGCGCCTTATGAATCATGTCTTTCGCCCTTACATTGGTATATTTGTTGTGGTCTACTTTGATGACATTCTTGTGTTTAGCAAATCTATCAAAGAGCATGTCACCCATGGCCGCACCGTTTTGCAAACTCTTAGAAAAGAACGCCTCTATGCTAATATGGAGAAATGCCTTTTTGGCGTTGATAAGCTCGTTTTCTTGGGTTTTGTTGTTTCTTCGAAGGGTGTTCATGTTGATGAGTCCAAGATCAATGCTATTAAGACTTGGCCGCAACCAACCAACTTGCATCAAGTGCATAGTTTTCTTGGCCTTGCGGGTTTCTATCGTCGCTTTGTGAAGGATTTTAGCACCATTGCTTCGCCTTTGCATGCTTTGAGCAAGAAGAATGCGCCTTTTGTTCGGGGACCATCCCAAGATACCGTATTGAATGAGCTTAAGTAGTTGCTTACTCATGTTCCCGTGCTTGCTTTACCCAACTTCGACAAGCCTTTTGAAATTCATTGCGATGCTAGTGGTAATGGCATAGGAGGTGTGTTAACGCAAGAGAAGCGCCCCATAGCTTACTTTAGTGAGAAACTTTCCGGAGGGCAACTCAATTATCCCATCTATGACAAAGAGCTATATGCTTTAGTCTGCGTTTTGCATGAATGGGAACATTACCTTCGTCCCCATGAGTTTATCATCCATACCGATCATGAGACTCTCAAGTATCTTAAGGGACAAACAAAGTTGAACAAGCATCATGCTAAATGGAGTGAATTTATTGAGTCTTTTCCCTATGTCATAAAGTACATCAAGGGAAAAGAAAACATAGTAGCGGATGCTCTTTCCCGCATATGCATGCTTGTCACACAACTTGAGTTAGATGTCATTGGCTTTGAGCATATCAAAGACTTGTATGAGCATGATGCAACTTTTGCTACTCCTTATGCCAAGTGTTTGTCCAATACATCTTGAGAATGCTATTACATTAAAGACAGATATCTTATGAGAGCTAACAAACTTTGCATTCCCGATTCCTCTCTTTGTTTGTTGCTTTTGCAGGAATCTCATGGAGGAGGCTTATTGGGACACTTCGGACGCGACAAGACGTTCGCCATGCTCTCTAAGCACTACTTTTGGACAAAGATGTTTCAGGACGTGAATCGTTTCACCAATCGATGTTCTACATGTCGCAAAGCTAAGTCCAAAGCTCAATCTCATGGTCTCTATATGCCTTTACCAATTCCATACAAACCATGGGAAGACATTAGCATGTACTTTGTACTTGGTTTGCCTAGAACTCGAAATGGGAAAGATTCCATATTTGTCATTGTGGACCGTTTCTCAAAAATGGCACATTTTATTCCTTGCCACAAGATAGATGATGCTTCACATGTTGCTAATCTCTTTTGTAGGGAAATTTTGCATCTCCATGGTGTGCCAAAGACCATCGTCTCGGACCGCGACGTCAAGTTCCTTAGCTACTTTTGGAAGACCCTGTGCGCCAAGCTCGGAATCAAGCTACTCTTCTCCATGGCGTACCATCCTCAAACCAACGGCTAAACGGAGGTGACAAACTGCACACTCTCCGCTCTACTTCGAGTACTCATCAAGAAGAACATCAAGGAGTGGGAGGATTGTCTACCCATCGCCGAGTTCGCCTACAACCGAGCAAGACACTCAACAACCGGCAAGTCCCCTTTCGAGGTCGTCTACGGATTCAACCCTTTGTCACCATTGGATATTATCCCTCTACCACTCCAAGAGCGCATCAATTTGGACGCTAGTGCACGAGCGACACATCTCAAGAAGGTGCATGAAGATACAAGAAACACCATCGAGCGCCAAGTACAATGCCTTGCGACCAAGCTCAACGTCAACAAGCACCCTATGATATTCAACATTGGAGACCTTGTGTGGCTACACCTTCGCAAGGATCGCTTTCCCCAAGAACGCAAGCCCAAACTTCGACCACGCGCGGATGGACCATTCAAGGTTCTTGCACGTTACAACAACAATGCATACAAGATCGACATCCCTAGTGACAAGTACTCCGTGAGTGACATCTTCAAATCAAAGATCTCTCGCCCTACCATGGTGATGAGTATTTCGATCCGAGGACGGATCTTCCCCAAGGGAGGGGAGATGATGCGGAGCATCCCAAGATCATCCCCATGGACGCACCTACACCTCCAACGACACCACTTGGACCAATGACACGATCCCGAGCCAAAGCTATCAAAGATAAGGTGAACTCACTCCTCTCCGAACTTCCACTTTCTATGCATGAGACATGGCTACTACCTAAGTCCGAGGTCTTGTGCATGATTAGGTACCAAGAAGGTCCTCCCGAAGATGTGCATGAAGATGTACAATTCCCCAAGTCCACGGAAGAGGAGAACCAATGGAAGGAGCCAAGAGCATCTCCCAGGCCCCGGACATCCGGCTAAGGCCCCGGACGTCCGGCCCCTGGAGCGTCTACCACTACAGCAGCCCAGCCGCAGAAGGCTACAGGCCCCGGACACCCGGCCCCTTCTGAGCCCCCCCGGACATCCGGCCACCGGCCCAGAAATTCGGCCCCTCCAAACCAGAGAGCAACAAATGCCACCGCTCCAGCCCGGACATTCGGCCCCCAGCCCGGACATACGGCGTCGCCTGAAAGCCTGGACATCCGGCCCGACCAGCCCGGACATCCGGCCTCCCCTGTCTGCGCACAGTGAAGGGCCGAGGCCCTTGTATCCCTTCTCCCCCCTAGACTATATATACTCTATTCCGTACAACTTTCTAGGGTTAGCAAAGGATTAGCTCATATTTTGTGTGAGAGCTTTGCTCATCCACTTGGTTACCTTCTCCTCGGAGATTCGAGCCTCCACCGGAGAAGATCCCCCAAGCGGATTCAAGACCCCTCTTTAGGGAAGAACATCAAGACCTCCTCACGAAGAAGAACCGGTTACCCTTTTGTATCGTCCCTAGTTGTCCATGGATCGTGTATCTTCTCTTATGTATTCAAGGATCTAGCACATGTGTGACTTGTTCTTGTTAGTTTGAGTGTTCCTCTTGTGTTTCCCCTTGTGTTTTACCTCGTTCGCCTCTTTGTGTTCCTCGTGTTCTTCGTGGGATCCGCTCCTTTCGTGAAAAATTGGCCGATTAGGGTTCTACCCTACATCACTACTACTTTGCTAACCGTAGAAAGGAGGTAGAGGAGGTCTATATATAGTCTAGTGGGAGAAGGGGTAAGTGAGGGGGCGAATGGGTACACGGGCCTCGGCCCAATTCATGCACGCAGACAAGGGCCGGATGATCCGGACGGGGGTCCGGATGATCCGGGACCTCGTCCGGATGATCCGGCTCCGCCGAGCAAATTCTGCAAGATTCGGCCGTCCCGGTGTAAGGATTACCCGGATGATCCAGGGGTCGGCCCAGATGATCCGTCTAAGCCCGGATGATCCGGACGGCGGCCCGTACGTCCGGCCTGACTTCAGCAGCCGCTCCATCTTCTTCTCCTTTCTTCCGTCTTCTCTTCCACGCTTCCCTTGCGGATGGTGTAGTCGTTACTTGGCGTTTGCACTCCTCCTTGACACCCTTGAAGCTCCGAAAATACCTATGCGTGCACACGGGAGAAGTGTCAAGTAGTATACCATCCTTGAAGGGGTCAAGTGAGAATGTGAAAAGGAGATGATTCACCTTTGTGTATGTGAAGTAGATGTCGCACGTGTCACTTGCCAAACGGAATCTTGACATGGTGATGTCCGTAAGATGCTCCGCATCACACTAAAACCAACAAGATTGATCACACATATGCTAGATCCTCGAAACACGAGAGGAGATACAAGATCCACGATCAACAAAGGACGATACACGGTAACCGGTTCTTCTCCAAAGGAGGCTTTGATGGTCTTCTCCGCGAGGAGGTCTTGAATCCAATGGGATCTTCTCCGAAGAGGGTCCGCGGTCTCTCTCAAGGAGTAGATCCATTGTGGATGAGCAAAGCTCTATCTCTAAATGAGCTACTACTTTGCTAACCCTAGCTAGGAGGAATAGGAGGTCTATTTATAGTCTTAGTGTAATTGGGGGCGAAGTGAGGGGGTACATGGGCCTCGGGCCCGAATCCTGTGTCCAGACAGGTACCGGACGTTCGCTGGGGACCGGTCGTCCGGTGGCTCATGGGCGTCCGGACGTCTGGTGGCTTCCGGACTTCCGCTGGTTCCGTTCTATGATGGAGGTGCCAGACGTCCGGTCACTTCGGACTTCCGCTCATTTTGGGTCGGGTGTGGTGGCGCCGGATGTACGGTCATGCCGGTCGTCCGCTCGCTGGAGGGTGTGGCCGGTCGTCCGGTCTTGGCCGGACGTCCGCTCGCTGTAGCTCTCGGCTAGGGCATCAGGCTCCAGACGTCCGGTCCCGACCGGTCGTCCGGTGGCTGGGGCTTCTTCCGCAACTCTTCTTCTTGAACTTCGCGGTTGGTGTTCTCGCCGTCTTATCCATTGGGTGTAGTCGCTCCGTGTCTCTCCTCCAAGTGCCGGATCATGCATAGTGTTCCCGCTTGAGGTAGTAGCCATGTCTCATGTATAGGAAATGGTAGTTCGGAGAGGAGCGAGTTTACCTTCTCTTCGATAGACTTTGCTCGTGCCCTTGTCATTGGTCCAAGTGGTGTCGTGGGAGACGTAGGTAGGTCCATGGGGATGATCTTGGGATGCTCCGCATCATCTCCCCTCCCTTGGGAAGGATCTGACCTCGGATCGAATTCTTCATCACCATGGTAGGGCGGTAGATCCTTGACATTGAAGATGTTGCTCATGATGTACTTGTCGCGCGGGAGGTCGATCTTGTAAGCGTTGTTGTTGTAGCGTGCAAGCACCTTGAAGGGTCCATCCGCTCATGGTAGAAGTTTAGACTTGCGTTCGCTGGGGAAGCGGTCTTTGAGAAGGTGTAGCCACACAAGATCACCAATGCTAAATACCAAGTGTTGCTTATTGATGTTGAGCTTGGTCGCAAGTCGTTGTACTTGGCGCTCGATGGTGTGCCTTGTATCTTCATGCACCTTCTTGAGATGGTTCACACGTGCACTTGCGTCCATATTGATGCGCTCTTGGAGTGGTTGAGGAAGAATGTCCAATGGTGACAATGGGTTAAATCCGTAGACGACCTCGAAGGGGGACTTACCGGTAGTTGAGTGTCTTGCGCGGTTGTACGCGAACTCGGCGATAGGTAGACACTCCTCCCACTCCTTGATGTTCTTCTTGATGAGCACGCGAAGTAGAGCGGAGAGTGTGCGGTTGGTCACCTCCATTTGGCTGTCGGTTTGTGGATGGTACGCCGTGGAGAAGAGTAGCTTGATTCCGAGCTTGGCGCATAGGGTCGTCCAAAAGTAGCTTAGGAACTTGACATCGCGGTCCGAGACAATTGTCTTTGGCACTCCATGTAGACGCAATATTTGCCTACAAAAGAGAGTGGCAACATGTGAAGCATCATCTATCTTGTTGCATGGTATGAAATGTGCCATCTTAGAGGATCGGTCCACAACAACAAATACCGAATCATTTCCATTTCTAGTCCTAGGCAATCCAATTACAAAATCCATGCTAATATCTTCCCATGGTTGATATGGAATTGGGAGAGGCATGTAAAGGCCATGGGATTGAGCTTTAGACTTAGATTTGCGACATGTAAAGCATCGCTTGGTGAAGCGGTTGATGTCGCGAAACATCTTGGGCCAATAATAGTTCTTGGAGAGCGTAGCGAAAGTCTTGCCGCGTCCAAAATGTCCCATTAGTCCTCCTCCACGAGATTCCTGCAAAAGCAACAAACGAAGAGAAGACTCGGGGATGCAAAGCTTGTTAGCTCTCATAAGATATCCATATTTGATGTAATAGCGTTCCCAAGAGGTATGCGACAAGCATTTGGCATAAGGAATAGCAAAAGTAGGATCATGCTTATACAAGTCTTTTATGTGCTCAAAGCCAATGACATCCAATTCAAGTTGAGTAACAAGCATGCATATGCGGGAAAGAGCATCCGCCACAACATTTTCCTTACCTTTGATGTACTTGATGATATAAGGAAAAGATTCAATGAATTCACTCCATCTAGCATGACGCTTGTTCAACTTGGTTTGACCCTTAAGGTATTTAAGCGTTTCATGATCGGTATGAATGATAAATTCATGAGGGCGAAGATAGTGTTCTCATTCATGGAAAACTCGCACTAAATCATATAACTCTTTGTCATAGATGGGGTAATTGAGTTGCGCTCCAGAAATTTTCTCACCAAAGTAAGATATGGGGCGCTTCTCTTGCGTTAACACACCTCCTATGCCATTACGACTAGCATCGCAATGAATCTCAAAGGGTTTGTCAAAGTTGGGTAATGAAAGCACGGGAGCATGAGTAAGAAAATGCTTAAGCTCATTGAAAGCGGTATCTTGGGATGGTCCCCAAACAAAAGGCGCATTTTTCTTGCTCAAGGCATGCAAAGGTGAAGCAATGGTGCTGAAGTCTTTCACAAATCTAAGGTAGAAACTAGCTAAAGCAGGGAAGCTACGCACTTGATGCAAGTTGGTTGGTTGTGGTCAAGTTTTAATTGCATTGATCTTAGAGTCATCAACATGAACACCCTTAGAGGAAACAAAAAAACCAAAGAAAACGAGCTTATCAACGCCAAAAAGGCATTTTTCCATGTTAGCATAGAGACGCTCTTTTCGAAGAGTTTGCAAAACGGTTCGAACATGGGTGACATGATCTTTAAGAGATTTGCTATAAACAAGGATATCATCAAAGTAGACCACAACAAACTCACCCATGTAAGGGCAAAACACATAATTCATAAGACGCATGGAAGTACCCGGTGCTTCTGATAAACCCATAGGCATGACTAACCACTCATACAAGCCAAACTTTGTTTTGAAAGCGGTTTCCATTCATCACCCTCTTGTATGCAGATTTGTTAGTAACCACTTTTAAGATCCATTTTGGAAAATATAGTGGCACCACTAAGTTCATCAAGCATATCATCAAGGCGTGGAATGGGATACCAATAGCGAACGTTGATAGCATTGATAGGTCTACAATCGGAACACATGGAAAAGCTACCGTCTCTTTTTTGGCACAAGAATGACCGGAACGGCACAAGGACTCAAACTTTCACGCACATGTCCATGGTCTATGAGATGCTTTACTTGCCTTTGTATTTCTTTGTTTTATTCGGGGTTGACGCGGTAGGGAGCTTTGTTCGGAAGTGGTGCTCCAGGGATGAGGTCGATGCGGTGCTCGATGCCTTGTAGTGGAGGTATTCCCGGAGGTAGCTCGTCAAGGAAAACATCTTGGAATTCGTGCAAAAGAGAAGACAACACAAAAGGTAGAGTGTGAGAGGTGTTAGCTTGTGGTGCGTCGTCCTTGCACAAAAGGATGTAGTGTATCACACTAGATGGGTTCTCACACACTTTTCTTATCTCATGTTTGGTGGAAAATAGAACTAAGTTCTTCTTTTCGCTCATCATGGAGGCACTCGATTTGGGCTTGTGGCGCTCACTCTCTTTTTGGTGGTTCGCTCTCTCACTATTCTCTCCACGATGGGTGGCTTGCTTGTCGGCGATCACTTGGCTTGGAGACATAGGGCGAAGTACATACTCCTTTCCTTTCATCTTGAAGATGTAGTGGTTCGTTTAGTCATTGTGGATGACACCTCTATCAAATTTCCATGGTCGACCAAGAAGAAGGTGGCAAACGGTCATTGGAACGACATCACACTCCAAAGTGTCTTCGTAAGCTCTGATTTTGAAGGAGACTTGCACTCTATGCTCGACTTGAATAGTGCCGGAGTCGCTTAGCCATTGGAATTTGTCAGGATGTGTGTGCTTCGTCTTGGGCAATTGGAGCTTCGAGCAAAGTTCTTCACTTTCTAGGTTATGACAACTCCCTCCATCGATTATGACCTTGACGGACCTTCCATTGATGCCGGCCTTGGTATGGAATATGTGGCATCTTTGGTCTTCTTCTTGGTGATTTTGAAGGGTCAAGACCATGGAGACAACGAGAGCAGGACATGAATCTTCATCGCAAAAGACTTGTTCCTCTTCATCATTCACTTGCCGGTGCATGGCGACTTGCTCAAGTGCTTCTATTTCTCCTTCACTCATGGAGTCGTATGTACCATCGTCGTTGAGGATCATGGTTCGCTTGTTGGTACACTCAAAGGACTTGTGGCCTTGGCCTCCGCATGTGAAGCATTTGAAGGAACTTGTCTTGATGGTCTCATCGGTTGGGGTAGACGATGATGAAGCTCTCGGCTTGAAGTTTCTCATTGTAGGAGGATGACTTGGGTTTGACGAAGCTTTCTTCTAACTCGACTTGTCGACGTTGCTTGTAGAAGGCTTGGTTGAAGCTTGGGTGTTGGAGAAGCCGTATGACTTGGATGAGAACTTGGCATATTTGAAGTCATCTTGCACTTGACGTTCCGCTTTGGTGGCTTGATGCACTAGCTCGGTGAGGTTCGAGTATGGTTGGAAGTCGGCGATCTTCTTGATGGGGTGGTTGAGTCCATTCAAGAAACGTGCCATAGTTTTCTCATCATCTTCCGTTACATTGGCTCGTATCATTGCAATCTCCATTTCCCTGTAGTACTCTTCAATGCTCTTGGATCCTTGCTTGAGTAGTTGGAGTTTCTTGAAGAGGTCTCGCTTGTAGTAGGTAGGCATGAAGCGTGCTCTCATGACATCCTTCATTTGCACCCAAGTAGTGATGGGTGGTTCACCTTTTGCCTCTCGGCGCTCAATGACTTGTTCCCACCAAATGAGGACATAGTCTTGGAACTCAAGGGATGCCATCGCGATCTTCTTCTCTTCTTCATTGTTGTGAAAGCGGAAGATTTTGTCGACCTTCAATGCCCATGAAAGGTACTCTTCGGGATCGTTGCTTCCATTGAACTTGGGCATGGTGAACTTTAGAGCATGATTGGTTTGCTGCTAATATTTGGCTAGCCAAATGTTGGCAATGCCAACACTTGCCAACTATTGGCAGCTTTCTGTGAGATGGCAAGACGACTCGGTAACCAACCAAGTAGTAACCAATATTTGGCACAATGCCAAACATTGGCATGCCAACTTTTGGCACCAAACCAATTATGCTCTTAGCTTGCCGTAGCGTTGCTCTTCATTGTGTTCGGGTCAGGGATGATGATGTCCTTGATGAGGAGGATCGTCTCTCACAACTTGCTCTTGTCGTGGAGGATTTCCATTGACTTCTTGTTCTTGTTGAACTTGATGTTCTTGGTGAGCTTGTGGAGGAACTTGTCGAGCTTAACGTTGCACGCGAGCTTGATATCTTCGTTCGTGAACTTATTTGTGAAGTGCTTCTTCATGTTCATGAGCTTGTCGGCCTCGGTTGGCTATGACTCGACTCGATTCTCGAAGGGATTGTTGCACCTCAAGTGCTTGAGCATCTCGCAATTGTTGCTCTTGATGTTGTGCCTCGGCATCTTGTGCTTCTTGGTGTAGATCTGCTCGCTCGTCCTCTTTGTGTTAGCGTTGTCGTTGCCGTTCTCTTGCTTGCCCAAATGTAGCTTGGTTTTGATGATGTCGTTGTTCTTGAGAGTTGTTGTCATGTAGAGGGTTGTGGTTGGCTTGACGATCTTGGCACGCGGCATGACGAAGAGTGTTCGATGTTGGTGTACTTGAGCCAGAGATGGTATAGTCGGAGTGTCGACTTGAGCGACTCCGTCTTGATGAGGACGAAGTGGAAGAAGAACGGTTGAGAAACAAAGCACGAATCTCGTCCATTATTGCGTCGTTCTCTTGCTTGTGGTCGTCGAGCTTGTGGTCGAAGTAATCTCTTGTACATTGCTCGAAGAGTCGCAAGTCGATGGCGAGGTTGTCGATGTGTTCGCTCATTGCTTGTTGCTCGTGATGCAAAGCACGTTGTGCACCAAGAGGTGGCTCTTTGTGACATACGAGTTCATGTCGTCGACTTTCCCGATGAAGAGTGGGTTAGTAGAAGTACTTGGCCTATCCATCATTCCAAGAGAAATATGTGAGTGGGAGAAAGAGAAGAACATATACCAAATGTACCTTGACCGATGTTGAAGGTGGATCAAAGATCACTCCAATGTGGAACAAGGAAATAACACAATTTGTACCAATTCTTGTCGGTTTCTCACACCTACACAAGTAAAAGCTTATGGTGGAGCTCAGTTAGGATGGTGGCACAAAATTTGATGCAATTGTTAGTGAGCTTGAATAATGTTCGAAAAGATTCACAAGTTTGCAATGCAACAAGTAGACCAAGCAAAATAAGGTACACAGAAACACACATGCAAAGAGATAAGTGGGGTCGTGCAACCAAGGATGAGCCAAAATGTGGAATCCACGAAAATGCTAGTAAGCTTGGTGAAGACAATGATTTGGTAGACCAGTTCCAACTACTGTCTCAGTTGTATGTCTGGTTGGAGCGGCTGAGTATTTAAACTCGAGGACACATAGTCCCGGACACCCAGTCCTGAACACAGAGCTCAGGACACCAAGTCCTCACCGTATTCTCTTTGAGCTAAGGTCACACAGACCTCTCCCAATCACTCGTGGTAAGTGAGGGAGTCCTGGATTAGGGGGTGTCCGTATGGCCGGACTATACCTTCAGCCGGACTCCTGGACTATGAAGATACAAGATTGAAGACTTCGTCCCGTGTCCGGAAGGGACTTTCCTTGGCGTGGAAGGCAAGCTTGGCGATACGGATATGTAGATCTCCTACCATTGTAACCGACTCTGTGTAACCCTAGCCCTCTCCGGTGTCTATATAAACCGGAGAGTTTTAGTCTGTAGGGAAAAACAACAATCATACCATAGGCTAGCTTCTAGGGTTTAGCCTCTCTGATCTCGTGGTAGATCTACTCTTGTACTACCCATATCATCAATATCAATCAAGCAGGACGTAGGGTTTTACCTCTATCAAGAGGGCCCGAACCTGGGTAAAACATCGTGTCCCCTGCCTCCTGTTACCATCTGACCTAGACGCACACTTCGGGACCCCGTACCCGAGATCTGCCGGTTTTGACACCGACATTGGTGCTTTCATTGAGAGTTCCTCTGTGTCGTTACTTTTAGGCCCGATGGCTTCTCCAATCATCAACAGTGATGCAATCCAGGGTGAGACTTTCCTCCCCGGACAGATCTTCGTATTCGGCGGCTTTCCACTGCGGGCCAATTCGCTTGGCCATCTGGAGCAGATCGAAAGCTATGCCCCTGGCCATCAGGTCAGATTTGGAAGTTTGAACTACACGGCCGACATCCGCGGAGACTCGATCTTCGACGGATTCAAGCCACAGCCGAGCGCGCCGCACTGTCACGATGGGCATGATTTAGCTCTGCCGCCGAACAGTGCCTTGGAGGCCGCACCTGTGTCCGCCCCGACCCCTAGCTCGGAGCCGATCACGCCAATCGAGGATAGGTGGTTAGACACCGCCTCGGGGGCTGCAATCTCTACGGCGATCGAGCCGAACACCAGCCCTATTCTCTGCAAAGCCCGTGACTCCAAGGAGCCGGACTCCTCTCCAGACTCCGAGCCCTCCGCGCCCCGACCGATCGAACCCGATTGGGCGCCGATCATGGAGTTCACCACCGCGGACATCTTTCAGCACTCGCCCTTCGGCGATATTCTGAATTCACTAAAGTCTCTCTCTTTATCAGGAGAGCCCTGGCCGGACTATGGTCAACAAGGTTGGGACGCGGATGATGAAGAAATTCAAATCCCACCCAACACCCACTTCGTAGCCACTGTCGATAATTTAAACGGCGTGCTCGACTTTGACTCCGAAGACATCACGGTATGGAGGAGATGAACACGAACCAACGCCTATAAGGCACTGGACAGCCACCTCATCTCATGATGTATACATGGTGGACACACCCAAAGGAAGCGACGACGAGGAACACAGGGATGCAACGAGGGATCGTTCACTCGAAAAGCAATCAAAGCGGCGACGTAAGCGCCGCTCCAAGCCCCGCCTCGACAGAGACAGCAGTCATACAGACCCAACCATAGAGCAGGATGAGCCGGCGGACGACAAACATGCCTTCGAGCAAGCGTCCGAACAGGGAAACTTGGATAAACAAACCGAACACCCCGTCCCCGGCGAAAACAACAGTCCGGACAACCTTACACCGGATAAACTCATGGAGTAGAAGAACCTCCACAAAAGGCTCATCGCCACTGCGCATAGCCTGAAAAAGCAGAAGCGGAAGCTCAAAACTGCGGAAGATGCACTCAGAATCAGATGGAGCAAAGTACGCAACACCGCAGACAAATATGCCGGCAGTCGCCGCACAAAAAGCTATCCAAAGCGAAAGCTACTGCCTGAATTTGACGAGGAGGCCTTAGAGCCCCCGCATTCAAAAAATAGGAAAGCCATCCGGTCGGATGGACGACCGCATGGCCAGCATGGAGCGGCAAGTGGCGCCGCACACAAGCCGGCACGCGATCCACCAAAGGATCCGCATCAAAAAGACGGCCCAGCCAGATCTATATACGGGCCAAGAAAGCAAGCTCTAGTAAGCAATGCAACACAACAAATATCCGAACATCACGGCACACCCGAATACAGGGGCGCCGCACACCCCCTATGTTTCACCGATGAGGTGCTAGACCATGATTTTCCAGCGGGATACAAGCCTGTAAACATAGAGGCATACGACGGAACAATAGACCCTGGGATCTAGATCGAGAATTATATCCTCCACATACACATGGCCAGAGGAGATGACCTCCACGCCATAAAATACTTACCCCTCAAGCTTAAAGGGCCAGCTCGGCATTGGCTCAAAAGCCTTCCCGAAAACACCATTGGAAGTTGGGAAGAGCTTGAGGATACTTTTCGGGAAAATTTTCAAGGACCTATGTCCGCCCTCCGGATGCAGACGATCCCAGTCACATAACTCAACAGCCCGGAGAGTCAGCCCGGAAATTCTGGAACAGATTTCTTACTAAAAAGAATCAGATAGTCGACTGTCCAGACACCGAAGCCCTAGCAGCTTTTAAGCACAACGTTCGAGACGAATGGCTCACCAGACACCTTGGCCAAGAAAAGCCAAGAACAATGGCCGCATTGACAAGCCTCATGACCCACTTTTGTGCAGGAGAGGACAGCTGGTTGGCAAGATGCAGCACCAGCGACCCAAGTACATCCGAAGTTAGGGATGGAAACGGAAAACCCCGACGCAGCAAGGACCAGCGCCGGAATAAGGGAAACAGCCCAAAGAGCACGACGGTCAACGCCGGATTCAAAAGCTCGCGGCAGAATCAGAGAAAGCCGCCCCTCAAGGATAACAGGGACGAGCTATCCAACTTAAACAAAATCTTGGACAAGATATGTCAAATAAACAGTACTCCCGAGAAGCCTGCGAACCATACCCACAGAGATTGTTGGGTTTTCAAGCAAGACGGCAAGCTCAACGCCGAACACAAGGGGCTCGACACACCAAGTGAGGACGACGATGAACCCCACAAGCAGAGCACCAGGAAACAAAAGGATTTCCCACAAGAAGTCAAAATAGTAAACTTACTTCACGTGACGAACAGAACGGTGCCACAAGAGATACGCGCCATACGGCCTATCTCAAAGGAGTCTCGCCAATGGTTGTTAAAACCAATCACCTTCGACCATCAGGATTACTCTAGAAGTATCCGGAACGCAGGCTGGACTGCCTTGGTATTAGATCCAATAATCGGCGAACTCCATTTTACAAATGTCCTGATGGACGGCGGCAGTGGTCTAAACCTGTTATACCAGGACACAATACGCAACATGGGGATAGACCCAACAAAAATTCGCCATAGCAAAACCTCCTTTCAAGGGGTAATGCCAGGCCCGGATGCCCGTTGCATGGGTTCTCTCCGGCTAGAAGTTATGTTCGGCTCCCCCGATAACTTCCGTTGCGAACAGCTAACTTGCCACATCGCCCCACTCTCAAGTAGCTATCAAGCATTGCTGGGACGTGAAGCTTTCGCCCGCTTTAACGCAATACCGCATTATGCATCTCTTACGCTTAAGATGCCCGGTCCACGAGGCATCATCTCATTAAAGGGAAAACATTGAGTGTTCCTCCCGCGCGGAAAATAGTGCGGCTGCCTTGACAGCCCCACAATAAAGCGGCTTCACCAGCCAAAGCATCTAAACAGGTCGTCAAGACCACGGACACGGCTAGACGAGTCCGGCATAAACATACAATTGATAAAGGCTTAATAGCCATATGGCCCTGTACTAGGGGCTCCGCGCATATGAAACAAGAGACAATAAAGCTCAATTTTACCCATTTCGATTCATACTTTGTTTATTTAGTATAACTCATGTTCGGCACGATCTTTCTTTAACTAAGTTCCTCTCTTTTTTACAGATGAACACCGTGCTACGCCCGTCCAGGATACGGCACAACGGAGACACAGGCGCAGACGTGCAGCAGGGACCCATTCCAAGGATTCTTTTCAGATTAAGACCCTGCGTAAACCTTTTTACTGTCTCTTGTTGATACACATCCCCTGGTTTCTTGGTATAACCAAGGAGGAGGCTGGCGTTTTGGCATGTGGCCACGTCAGAGTTTTGTGCGTACCTGGACACTAGGGGCTTATTACTAAGGGTGTTATCCCGCCCGCCCTCATAAAGACCGAATACCTTAGGGAGTGTTCGGCGTCGCGAGTTTGGCCTTATATGCATCAGCTCCGAATCATGTCTTTGGTCAAATGTTGGGTTTGCCCGGCTCCTGTGTTTTGCTGCCTTACGTTCTGCTCTATCGGCTAAGGCGGCACTAGGAGAACTACTACGATTGTGCCCCAGTTCGGCCAGGCGAGCACCTCAGTAGAGAAAGCCGAAAACTGACTGTCATGATATAGCGTGAGACTGGTCAACCACTCGATGACATACCGGAATCTTTAGGATTCCTCCACATTAACGAAGGGCCGTTTCCCGGCCAGGCACATACGCGCCCCGAGTTCGGGCGAGCGCAGGCGCCACCAGGGGCTATATAAGTAGCCTCAATGTCAAACTCCTATGGCTAAGTGAAAGTGATAAAGCATCATAGTCCGATTGCCTAGTTCGCTGCGTATCACCTCCTTTGTAGGACCAAGATGTTGGATCAAGTGTGAAAATGCGCCTTCTGCGAACACCCCCGCATTATGTGCGTGGGGGCTGAAGCCGACGACTGCCATCTTTCAGATTATATATACATATATTTTAAACGGCCACACAGGAGGTATCATAATACTTGCAGGCACAAGTATAAAAAGCTTCTACAATTTATCAAAATATTGTTTTACAATAATACATGCTATTCGAATATAGTATCCTTCGAGCACTGCGTCTCTATTAAACGAGCGCCTTGCAGAACTTCCTGAAAATAGCGCTCGTCAGGTACTCGGCTTCCATCCGAGTCTGGGGATGCAACAGCGGTGGCTTCCACTTCCGCCCAGTATGTCTTGACACGGGCAAGAGCCATCCGCGCACCCTCTATGCACGCTGACCTCTTCATCGCATTGATATGCGGCGCCGCACCAAGGAACTGCTGCACCAAGTTGAAATAACTTTTCGGCTCTGGTCTCTCTGGCCACAGATGACTCACGACATACTTCATGACGAGTCCGGACAACCTATTTAGCTCGGCCCATTTGGCCAAACGATCGGCTAATGACAGTGGACGCTCTGGATTGTGGAACTTTGACCAGAAGAGCTTTTCCACTTCGCGATCTTCTTGATCTCGGAAGTGCTCGGCCGCATCTGCGGCACTCGCTGCTAAATCCAGATAGGTGTCCGCCGTACTCCACATGTGGTCTAACGGAGCATGTTTAGGATCACAGAACTTCCTCCGCAGCATAAAGGGCTTTCCAGCCGCGATTTCTCCGGCCTGACGCAACTCCTCCTTCATAGCTCTCATCACAGAGTGAGCATCCTTGGCATCGGCAACGGCCTTCTTCAGGTCCGTCTGTTCCGCCCGATCTTCTTTTTCAAGAAGCTTGCAACGGTCAGCAGCGTTCTTCAGCTTCGCGACCATCTTGGCCATTTCCTTCTTGCTTCGGCAGTGAGTAGCCTGTTCGGCTTTCAGCTCTTCAATTGCCTTTCCGGCAGCCGCATCACTTTTCCTGGCTTGCTCCTTGGCTCGGGCATGTTCCGCCCGAAGATTCTCCATGGCAGCAGCACCATCTGCATCAAGCGCACACATCATAAGATACTGACATAAAGCTCCTCTTACCAGGCGCCGCCGAAGGAATTACATACCTTGTGCCTCGTCAAGCCGCTTGTTGACAAGCACGATGTCGGCATCTTCCACGTCAAGTTGCCGCTTTAGCTCGGCAAATCCATCAGTCTGGCTGGCCACCAGACACTTCGCCACCTACGTATAATGGCAGCATATTAGACCTGGGATTATGATCCTCTGTGCGCCGTCACGTTTGACAACACACAGAGTCTCAGGGGCTACTATCTACATAGGGCACATCTTATTTATGCGCAACCGTCCAAAAAGGGTACATTATTTCGCGTACCTCAAAACCTGTCAGTAAACTCCTGACGGCCTCGTGCAATCCGCTCTCCGTGGATGAAATCTTCTCAATCACGGTACCCATCAATGCACGGTGCTCCTCTGAGATAGATGCTCGCCCTAGCAGATCCTTCAGCTCCTCCGACCGCGCACCAGACGGCGCCAGACTCGTCCGATGGCCCTTTTCGAAGGCCAGACGCGGAGGGCTTTGGGGGGCCATATGACTACCTTCCGGCCCCGCCAGATTCGGAGAAACCCTCCGTGACGATACCTCAGGGTCGCCCGCCTCGCAAGGCGGTACGGCAGGGGGAGGCATTCCGCTCTCCATCATCTCTGGAAGAAGATCCCCCGAAGACGAGCTCTGCTGAGAAGGGCTAGGGTCCGAGCTACAAGGTAAATTTTTGATTACTTTTCTCAGATATAAAACAGGGATTTCTCTCATTTCTTAAAAAGAAAACTCCTCTCTACTTACGGCTCAGTGGAGGGCTGATCCCCTTGAGGGCATAATTCGGCCGAAGTATCCCCCAGCACAGGACCCTCTGGCGAAGATTTCTTCCCCCGCTTTAAGGCCATGGTCTCCGGGTCTTCACAGGCGGTCCTCTTCTTCCCCTGAGGAGAGGAATTTTCGATTCCTCCCTTCCGGACAACCTCCTTTGAGGAGGCTGTAGCTCCCTTGTCCCCTCCCTCGCTTCCCTTTGAAGGCACAACCTCCAACATCCTGACTAGCACGGGACCCGACGTGGTCTCGGGGAGGGGGGCCAGACACCTGATTAGCTTTGCTTTCGCTATCCACTCCTGTTTAAAGGACAACTCTTTTAGGGGAAATTTTATGATAAATATACGGATAGCGAGTCCGGGCACAAGGCTACGTACTTGAGTATCCGGACGATTGCAGCTCAGACCTGCGTCCTCCGTAGAATCCGGACACACTACTTGTGGTCCGAAGAACAATTTGTACATCTCCATGGGCGTCATGCCAAGAAAATGTTGGAGAACTCGTGGTCCCTCCGGGTTGAACTCCCACAGGCGGAGGGGGCGACGTTTGCAGGGCAGAACTCGGCGAATTAACATAACCTGCGTCACCATGACTAGACTGATGTCTCTTTCTAGGAGATCTCGGATGTGGCCCTACAACAGGGGAACGTCCTTTGCCGGGCCCCAGTCTAGCCCCGTATTGACCCATGACGCCAGTCGTGGCGGGGGACCCGAGCGAAAGGCAGGTGGCGCTACCCACTTAGGGGCCCTGGGAGCGGTAATATAAAACCACTCTCGCTGCCATAAGCTGGACTCCTCTTGAAAAGAGCCCTCGGGCCATGGAGTACCAGCATTCTTGCTTATAAAAGCACCTCCGCACTCCGCATGCCGTCCCTCGATCATCTTCGGCTCTACTTTATAGGTCTTGAGCCATAGTCCGAAGTGAGGAGTGATACGGAGGAAGGCTTCACACATGATGATGAATGAGGAAATATGGAGGATGGACTCCGGGGCAAAGTCGTGAAATTCCAGCCCATAATAATACATGAGCCCCCTCACGAAGGGATCCGTCGGGAAGCCTAGCCCCCGAAGGAAGTGATACATGAACACCACACTCTCACCGGGCTTGGGAGTGGGAATGACCTGCCCTTGAGCAGGCAGCCTATGCGAGATTTCGTCGGTCAAGAACCTGGCCTCTCTCAACTTCAGCACGTCCTCCTCCGTGACGGAGGAAGGCATCCATCGGCCTCGAAGGTCGGAATCGGACATTGTCGAAGGTCCGAAGCGTCTGAAATCTGGAGCCTTGGGTGTTGGAACTCGAGGCGAAGGGCGAACTCGTTTGAGATTGAAAGGAAGGAGTAAGGCCTTGGTCTCTTTATAAGAGGTTGAAAACCAAGGGCCTTCCCCATGACCGTTTGGGACTCACCTTTGATTGAGAAAATATACCAACGGGTATGGTTGGGTTACCCATGCCCGTGTTGATGAGAATCCTGGAATAAGGGGACACGATCTCTGCTTTAACAAGACGTGCCAAGGAAACCGCCTCGCTAAACGCGCTAAGGTGGGACAATAAAACGATTCGAATAAAGACTTGGCCGTGGTGTGATGTCACGCTACGGAATACGTCAGCAGATTAGATTTGTGTAAATATTATTCTCTCTATGGAAATATGTGGAAACTTATTTTGCAGAGCTGGACACTACCTTTGTGTTCAAAATCTTCTATGAAGTACTTGGAGGAGGAACCCGCCTTGCAATGCCGAAGACAGTCTGCGCGCCGGACTCGTCGTCATTGAAGCCTGGTTCAGGGGCTACCGAGGGAGTCCTGGATTAGGGGGTGTCCGGATGGCCGGACTATACCTTTGTCCGGACTCCTGGACAATGAAGATACAAGATTGAAGACTTCGTCCCGTGAACGGAAGGGACTTTCCTTGGCGTGGAAGGCAAGCTTGGCGATATGGATATGTAGATCTCCCTAGCCCTCTCCGGTGTCTATATAAACCGGAGAGTTTTAGTCTGTAGGGAAAAACAACAATCATACCATAGGCTAGCTTCTAGGGTTTAGCCTCTCTGATCTTGTGGTAGATCTACTCTTGTACTACCCATATCATCAATATCAATCAAGCAGGACGTAGGGTTTTACCTCCATCAAGAGGGCCCGAACCTGGGTAAAACATCGTGTCCCCTGCCTCCTGTTACCATCTGACCTATACGCATAGTTCGGGACCCCCTACCGAGATCCGCCAGTTTTGACACCGACAGTAAGTCTTCAGGTGACTTCCGAACCTTCACAAACTTGGTCACTCGGCGATCCACAATTCCTCTTGGATGCTCTACACCATGACGCCTAACCATCTGGAAGAAGCACAGTCTTCAAAGGTAACAAGCGTCGGATTCATGCAGGATCAATCTCGTCAGTGATGCTCAATCACTTGGGGTTTGTAGGTGTTTGGGTTTGGGTTTTGGTTTTCCTCACTTGATGATTTTCACTCAAAGTCTTCGGAGGATGGGTTGCTCTCAAATGACAAGTGTCAGTTTCTCTCGGAGCAGCCAACCAGCTAGTGGTTGTAGGGGGTGGCTATTTATAGCCTAGGGAGCAGCCCGACATGATAAGACATAAATGCCCTTCAATGATATGACCGTTAGGTGGATAGATATTTTGGGACAACTTGCTCATAGCACAGCAACGGTCGGAATTTTGAGTAGCAAAATCCTCAGGGCTATCATGTTCCTCACTTTGTAGGTAATCCGCACTGGCGAATTCCTAACTCCTCAGTCAGAACAAATTCCTCAGAGACCAGAAGAACTTCGTCTCTGTCACTTAAGAATATGACTAGACTATATGAGATTTCCAATGGCTTCACTCGAAGGGATTGGTAGGTGTAGGATTTTGAGTTGAGCATCACAAGGAAAATTTTCCTTAGTATTCCTTTAACAGTACGGTGTTTCCTATGACTCAAGAAAGAGAAAATGAAACTACAAAAACAAAAGTCTTCACGCTTCATGTTCATTTAATGAATACCAAGTCTTCAAGGTCACACCAATTTCTTCACTTTCAAAGTCTTCAGAAAGTCTTCAGAAATCCAAAGTCTTCAGTCGAAGAACTTCATTTTTAGGGGTCGACTTTCTCTGTAAATATCAAACTCCTCATATACTTATAGACCTGTGTACACTCACAAACGCATTAGTCCCTTAACCTATAAGTCTTCAATACACCAAAATCACTAAGGGGCACTAGATGCACTTACAATCTCCCCCTTTTTGGTGATTGATGACAATATAGGTTAAGTTTTCAACGGGGATAAACATATGAAGTGTAAATACTGATATTGAGGAATTTGATTGCAAGATATAGAAGAACTCCCACCTGAATATGTGCATAGTGAGGTATTTGCTTTTGAAGCATTGCACACTTGAATATTAGAATCATGGAGATCTCCCCCTATATCTTGTAATTCATACACGCATTTGACATATCACAATGAAGTGTTTGAAATGCATGATGAAATATGGTGACTAATGTAATTCAGCATGCGTGCACTAGCATATATGAGGAATAAGCATGCAGATAGACAAATCAAAAGTGTCAGAGCACCATCAGATTTAAGTTTACAACTCGATCCGATAAATTCTCAGAAGAACGAGAGTTGTAACTAAACAAAAAAACGCCCATATAGAAAGACCCGCTTGAAGACTAACTCAAAATTCGCCCCCTTTGTCATCAAATGACCAAAAGGATCAAATATGAGGACTAACGCCCCTGAAGAATATCAAGTTGATGAAGGAGCGCTAGCGTTATTGGGGTCATTTGTCGTGGAAGGGCATGCCACAGTGTCGTCCAAGTCTTCATTCTCATCGGTGTCGCGCGATGAAGAATATGAACTGGCCACCAAGGAAGGAACCTTGACCTTCTTGAATTTCTTCGGTGGAGGCGCAGACCAGTCAAAATCTTCCTTGAGACCCATTTTCTTCAGATCTTCTTCACCATACAGATGAGACAGAATGGCCTAGGTGCGAACGAACACTTCATGGAGGTAGTAATGGTTTTTCTTCACCGCATTGTGTATAGCAGTCATGTTGTGAAGAAATGAACCAAACTGATGCTTAACCCATTTATGATTTCGATCCACCTTCTGGTGAAGACTAAGAAGTAGCTCACGGTCAGTCATCACACGTGGAGCTGTGGCTTGAGGAGTAGACTTGGGTGCATTGGCAGAGTCAGGTGTGGCAGAGTCATCATTGGTGGAATAAGAGACAGCTTTGCGAAACTGACCATCCAATGGACGAATGCCTTCATCTATAACAGCTGGTTCCTTGCCCTTGTCATCAACTGACGAATAGGTCTGCTTGAGGACTTCAATCGGGGCCAAGTAGCTGAGGTGATTCTGAAAATCAGCTTTGTAGTTGAGTGAAGACCTTGTCCTGAGGAATCTCATAATCCACGGTGCATAAGGCTTCATCTCAAACGGTGAAAGTGCAACATTTGCCAGAGTCCTCATGAAGAAATCGTGATAATTGACAGGAATACCATGGACGATATTGAATACCAGATTCTTCATGATGCCAACAATTTCCTCATTAGATGAGTCGTGGCCTTTGATGGGACTCATTTTCCTCATTAGAATGCGATAGACAGTTCTGGGCACAAAAAGTAATTCCTTCACGAGGAATTTGGTTCGTGGGGCTTGACCTGGCTTCAAAGGTTTCATCAGAACTTGCATGTAGTGATTTGTAAGCTCAGGTTCACTGTAAATGCAACGAGCTTCTTCAAGGGGAGGACTGAGTGGTAAGGCACGAAGCAATTCAGTAGCTGGTGCTATGTAGTGAGTGTTTTCAGACATCCAGTCCAACACCCATGAATTCACATCTTCAGAATCTTCTGTGATGCGCAGCGTCGCATAAAATTGAAGAATCAGTTCTTTATTCCAATCGCAGATGTCAGAGCAAAAATTTAACAGTCCAGCGTCGTGAAGAACACTAAGGACTGGGACGAAGCACGGCAGAGATTCCATATCCACGTGAGGAATGTGCTCATGGTAGAAGATTTTGTTTTTGTTGAACAACACTGAGGAATAGAAATTTGCTCGACTAGCAGTCCAGAAACGCCTCTTCCTTATGCGAGCAAAATCATATGGGTTGTAGTGTTCAAAGAATACGTGCTCGCCGAAGAAATCATCAGCCTTGAACTTTTGCTTCCTGGAGAATGGATCCTTTGGCTTGAGTAGAGGAGTGTTAGTGAGTTGCATCACGACCTCAGGAATCTCAATCGCAGGTTCTTCAGGCTGAGGAATTTCTGGTTCCTCTTCAGTGGTAGTCTGCGTCTTCAAATGTTCAGCAGCAGCAGTTTCTTCAGCACTAGTGGCTGGAATTTCTTCACGTACAGATGAAGTGGGGTGAGTTTCTTCAGAGCCCATTTGAACAGTTTGTGCAGGGGACTGATGTATTTGCTGCAACAGTGTGAAGATTGGAGAGTTTGGATGCTGACTTTCCCAGAATTCATCACTCATCACTGGGGTGGAGCAGCCAATATCCACATCTTCATCTTCCATTTCTTCAACGCCAGCCTCTTTAGCTATGAACTGAGGCATAGGCGAGGAGATAACAGGTGTTGAAGGGATCGTATCCACTTCAATTTCTTCATCAATCTGCTCTGACGAAGCAGCAAAATGATTTTCTTCATCGAATCCGTTAGGGATCTCGTATTCTTCACCAAAAGGAACAAGGTCCTTTGATGGCATGGTTGAGATTGGAACAACATCAATGGGGTTTGCAAATGAGCTAGTCAATGGCTTCATCTTCTTCTGAGCTGAAGAATCTGATGCAGTTGATGCCTTCCTTTTCTTCACAGCTGCACGCTCTGCAGCCTTGGTCTTCTTCACATCTGATGCAGATGGAAGGATCGGAGTTGGTGTTGGCGCAGGAGGAGCAGAGGAATCTGGTTGATTTTCTTCAGGCACAACTGATGCAGTTGCCCTGATTTCTTCATTTTCTTCAGGCGCAACGCTAGTGGATGCCCTGGCAATTTCTTCGGCGGCTGGAATGCAGTCATCAGCCCTGGAACTCACATTTTCTTCAGCAGCCTGATTTTCATCAACGTTGCTGGCATGTTCTTCAGTTGGCTGAGCAGATGCTTCAGCCTGAGGAATTTCCTGTTGCGTTGGGGTAGCAACATTGGAAGTGAACTGTTCAGTTATCTTTACAAATCTGACTTTGGCTCCTTGCCAATCAGCATAGTAGGCTTTGAAGTCATTGCTGAGGGTTTTGATTTCAGATTAGATTTTTACAAGTTCATCAGTTGTCATAGTGACAACATTGTTCTTCAGAAATTTCTCCTTCTTATATTGCGCTTTCTTGATCTTCCTGGCCTTCTCATATTTCCATTTTTCTTCTTGGATAAAATGGGTCAGCATGTGACTTTGGCCAGGAGTCAACTTGAAATTAGGCTTAGGAGTGTTTGGGTCCTTGTGCCAAACATCAATGTATTCGAGGATCAACTTGGGATCCAAAAGCAGTGGCACATCTGTTCCCTTGGCTCTAGCGGCCCTGACTTCCCTATCTCTGATGATTTCAGCAAGTTCATCATCATCAGTTTCGTCTTCTTCAGACGACATTTGGAAGGCGACCTGCTTCTTCTGAGGACATGGGCGAGCACCTCATCCAGCAGTGGCCTTTGTCTTCAGTAGAGAGGGTCCCGTTGAAGAATTTGGTGCAACTGAGGAACTAGCTGAGACACCTGAGACCATGGAGATGCCTGCAGTCCTTTGGCATGAGGCAAGATGCACAGGTGCTGAGGACTTTGTCGGAACAGCCAAGGACTTTGGAGGAGCTGAGGATTTTGAAGGAGCAGGAGCAGCATGAGGAAGTGGCCTTGAGAACTTTGAAGATTCTGGCCATGACGACATAGCTGAGGAACTTGGCCTTGAGGGCACTGTTGGTGAAGCACTTGGCTTACGCGCAGACTTCTTTGACATAGCCTTCTTCGGCTTGACAGCAGAGGCCTCAGTAGAGGCAGCAGCAGCAATAGAGTCTTCATTGAATTTCCTTACTGCTTCTCTGGCTTGCGTGGCCAGCTTGGCTTGGCGCTTTGCCCATTCGTCAGGATAATCCTCACCGCGCTTGAGGTTGGTGGGATCAGCTATTTGGCCAGGTGCCAATGGAGGTCTTGGTCATGGAGGATTGAGTGTGAATTTCTTCATGTATTTGGGAGTAACATACCTGTACTCCCTCCACTCTCTTGCCCATCTCCTCTCTATTCTTTGGATGCGCACTTTGCGCTCATTCTTGGTTTCCTTGCCATGAGTGGCCTCATCAGGGGTGCAATAGTCCTTATATATGTCATCAGGGATCTCAAAAGCAGTATTGACCTCAGGCCTCTTTCCTCCTTTCTGTGGCTTCTTACCGTCAGCCATTTTCTTCAGTTGAGGAATTTGAACAATGGAATTCTCTGAAGATGTATGCAACTTTTCTTCAAGGAATGCTGCAAATGAGTTGAGTTGATGAGAACCTAGAGATTCAGCAGCGGACATGAGTACCTGTGAACAGAGTATAGTCGCGAGGAATTTGGAGAGGTCATATGCGTTCTCAGAAGTTAAAAAAAACAAGTTTGAGGAATTTGACCAGACGAGTCTTGAAGAATTTCACTAAGCGTTCTTAGTCTTAGGTTCCAGAGTTGTACAGATCAGAAATCCGCACAATTGAGGAATCTTGAAGAAAAACATAGCTTAGAGAAACGAATCAAGAACAGATGACATGTTAGGTGTTTTAGTGTGTGAGGATATGAAGAAAAACACCTTTGAGGATTTTGCAGAAATCATTCGAATCAACGAGGGCAGTAAAAGTAACTTTTAATTACCCTGAACGAAGAACACGACGAACTGGAGTGAGGAGATGTGAAGTTTATCAATGTGGATCTTCCACGCCCTAACTTGGCGGAGGAAGATAGCTACGGCGGCGGTGGAGTCGTGGTAGTGAAGCTCTTCCTCACCGGCGACGATGAAGTAGCGGCGGCGCTAGGGTTTGAGAAGCTCGAGCTGGAGAGAGGTCGAGCGGAGTAAAAGAGGTGAGGAAGGGGAGAGGGGTATTTATAGCCATGGTGAAAACCGTTCGCCCGAAGAATTTGAACGAACGTGCCCCTGACCCTTCTCATTCGCATGACATGTGTCACCCACGTACTGAGAAGTGGAGATCGTGTTAGATCATGGGTGAGTGGATAAGTATGTCATGGGATGCTGTACAGTTTGAGCGGCAAAGCCGAAAATTGGATACGGTAAGTTAAAAGTTCTGTTCGCAATTTCTTCAGCTGACAAGGACACAATGAAGATTTTGAACGAGTTTCAATTAGAACACACATGAAGAATTTTTGAATAGATTGGGTTGAGTATAGCATAGAGGGGGAAGGGTCCAATCACATTCACTTAGCAGAAAAACCAACTTGAAGAAGTAGCCATAAGTGAATACTGTAGAGGACATAAACTCATATATATATATATATATATGAGTTTATGTCCTCTACAGTATTCTGATCACAGGATCAGAATAATATTCTGATCACAACCTGACCTGCCCCGCTAGTAGTACGTTGAACTTCCCTGTGAACTAGGTTGAACTTCTACCAACATTGCCCAAATGGGGCTTGCGATATACCGTTGGAAAGCTATGGACACCAATATCAAGACCCAACTTAAATTTTTGGAAAAATATAAGCGGTTTAAGAGCAGTTTTGAAAACCATTTTTTCTTCACACAAAAAACATGAATTGTATTTTCGATCGCATTTCTAAACCGTTTATCGGAATGAGGCATATAATATGGCGTTGGAAATCTGCTGCAAAACCGCTCCTTCCACATGTTGAAAGTTTTCTCTAATTCCCTATGGTTAAAGAGTAATTTGAAAAAACATAAAATTTCATAAACCGAACAACTGAGTTCGTATTTTCGATGTCATTTCCAAACGGCTAATCCAATGGATGCATATGATACGGCGTTGGAAAGCTTATGAAAATGCGCTACTTTTTCATCTTGAAAGTTTTTTTTTCTAATTCTGAATGGTTTAAGAGTAATTTAGAAAATGGTCCAAGTCCTTCTGAGTTCGTATTTTCGATCTAATTTTTTAACCGTGCGTCCGAATGCAGCAAATGATATGGCGTTGGAAAGCTTGAAAAAATGCGAAACTTTTTGGTATGTATTGTTTCCCCCAATTCTTTTCGGTTTTAAGTCAGTTTAGAAAATGGCAAAAAACTTATTTTCGCCGTAATTTCTACAAACTTTAACGGAATGGGGGAAACAATATACCGCTGAAAAGCTACGGAAAATGCGAATCTTTTTCATGTTGATGGTTTTCTCTGATTCCTAGCCGTTTTCAAGTAATTTCGAAAATGGCGAGATCATGCGTTCTGCCTTTATTGCGAAACAGATTCTTCGAAAATGCACCACGTGAAGAACCTGAACTTCTCGGTGCGTGTACCTGAACTTCACTCTGTTTTTAACGTGATTTTTTTGCTCGTAGGTCTCCATCCACTGCTCGTAACTCTCCATCCACTCACCGGAATTGAGCAAGTGATATACCAGTGGAAAGCTGCTGTAAGCACATAACTTTCCCGTGTTGATCGTTTTTTCATACTCGCGACAATTTTAAAAGTTTTTCATCTCAAATTCATTCACTATAGTAGTCGAACTTCCTGTTGTTTACATGTTGAACTTCCGTGACGTATTTTCGTTTGTAATTTTCTCATCCATTTCGTTAATGTGTACACAAATGTTATTCTTTTTGTACAAATCTCTCTCGCAATAATTTTTTAACTTTCTCCAACAAAGGACTTGAACTTATAACAACAAAACTTTTTGCCTTTGCTTTTTTTATTCTTTTTAATACAAAATGCACACCGTGTATTACATGAACTTCTAGCAGTTATCAACCTCTACTTCTCTTGGTTACATGAAAATATTTGAGTTTTTTTATGAATTTTTAATCTTATTTTTCTTAATCCTTTTTTATGAATTTTGAAGCGCTCTATTTTTAATAGTTGAACTTCTTGTTATTTTATTTTTAAACTTCTAGTTTCCATTCTTTAATAACGAGGAAAATATGAGTTTTCTATAATCATCGAACTTCTCCATCTTTTTAATATGGACTTCCTGGTTTTATTTCTTAATCTTTTTTATGAAATTTTGAAGCGTTATATTTTTTAAAAAGTTGAACTTCTTGTTTTTTATTTTTGAACTTCTTGTTTCCATTCTTTAATAACGAGGAAATCTGAGTTTTCTATAATCAACGAACTTCTCCATATTTTTAATTTGGACTTCCTGGTTTATTTCTTTTAGTAACGAAAAAAATCCTACTTTCTGATAGACATCGAGCTGCTCTATTTTCAAATTTGAGCTTCTAGGTTTATTTTAACAGAGAAAAATCATTTTTATAACATTTGTTTGAGATGCTTTTTAATGACCTTCTTTGGGTTTGTAACAAGCATTGAACTTCTTCATCTTTTTAATTTGAACTTCTTATTTTAGATTTTATTTTTTAACTTTATCATATTGGTTTTGTACTAAAAATTGAACTTCTCGGTTATCTAAATTTGAACATCTAGGTTTTTATATAACCCCTTTATTATTAAAAAGGTGACTTTCTTTGGTTTTGTAATAAACATGTTGATGGTTTAAGAGCAGTTTTGAAAACCATTTTTTCTTCACACAAAAAACGTGAATCGTATTTTCGATCGCATTTCTAAATCATTTATCGGAATGAGGCATATAATATGGCGTTGGAAAGCTGCTGCAAAACTGCTCCTTCCACATGTTGAAAGTTTTCTCTAATTCTGTAACATCCCAAATTTTCAATTTGGAATGTTATACATAGATCATCCATGCATATCATGATTTATTGCATTTCCATTCCGCAATCCTCGAAATCCTAAGCAACTCAAGGACCCATGGAGAGAGTTGGGGATTTTCCTGTTTTCATATTTGATTTTTATCAAATAATGAAACGAGGATTTTGATTTTAATAATTTTTCTCTCCGAAATATTTCATATTAATCAAATGAGTGGAGATAATATTACTTCTCCGGAATAATTGAAATATTGGAGGAAAAATATTAAAATAATTTATTGGATTTTATTTGGTTTTATTCATATTTTATTTGCATTAGAAAAATTGCACGTTTTCAAAATTGCATTTTAGGGCCAAGAAAATGTTCAACTCATCCTAAATATTTTATTTATACGGTGAAAATTTGTTTTGGCATTTTAGATTTTTATTTATTTTTCTAGGATTTTTCTTCTGTTGGCGGAATTATTAAAAAAATATCTCACGCCCGACTGGGCCTAAGGCCCAGCCGAGCCAGGCCGGCCCGAGCCGCCACCGCCACCCGCGCGCGCGCGCCGCCACCGACCCGTACTCCAAGTCCGAGCCGGACTCCCCACCGCTGCCGCTGCCTTGCCCCTTCCCCAAGCAGCCGCCGCCCCCTCCCCTTTAAATACCCCCCCCTAGGAGCCCAAGTCGCCACCACCCGCAGCCCCTCGCCCCGCCGCGTGCAGCCCCTCGCCCCGCCGCCTCCCGCCGCCGCCGCCGCAGTCCCGCCACCCCGCGCCGCCCCGCCGGAGCCCCACCGGAGCCGAGCCAAGGTAGCTGCCGCACCGCCCTGATTTTCTAAAGAAAAACCGTTCGGGTTTTTTTAGAAACCCTAGTTTTCGTTTTTTTCTAAATAGATCGGTTTTTCTCCGGTTTATTTATTTAGCGAGCGTTCGCTCGTTCGTTCATTTTAACGAACGCGTTCTTCGTTTAGATCGAGATAACGAACATTCGTTCGTTAATCTGTTCGTCGATTTCTTTTTCTCGGTTTTATTCCGCGATTTTTCTGATCTCGATTTCGGATCCGATCATAATTTCTGTTTTTCTTCTTGCTCGTTTATCGGAATCAGGCGATTCAAGCGCCTGGAGTTTCGTCTCGAAACCCTATTTCCGTTTAATCAACTCAAACAAGTTTTTGTTACTGTAAAATTTGGCCTAGTTTCAGATTAGTAAACGAAGCTTCTTTCTTTCGCCATTTGACTTTCGTTGCTCCGTTTGATTTGATTCTTTTTGCGTACCAGAGTTCTTAAATTGAACTTTCTGGTCAACCTCTCTTATTTGAGTTTTGTTTGTGCATCGTTGCTTGTTACTTATGTATGTTATTGTTTGCTTGCGACAGAATTCCCGAGTGCGAAGCGTGTTACTACGAGTCTCTAGGATTCGCGATTCGTCAGCAAGGCAAGTAACACTTTGATCATATCCCATTATTACCCAGTTTTTATGCATTAGTTCCAATCCTCAAACATTGCATGATTAGGATGTCATTAACTTGTGGGTTGGGAAGTAGTTATTGAGGTAGAACCTATTGCCCTGTTACATTCAAACCCTTGGGAGTTACTTCTACGTATTGCTTATATTGCTATGCTATGCTCGTAGACGTGGTTTGGGTTTGAGTGAAATTCATGACAGATGTGAGATTGTTAATTAATGGTTCAACTTAAGGTGGCAACTTAATCAAATAACTGGGTGCATTGAGCCACCTGGGGAACCCAGTGTTGTCTGTATTTTTTTGGAAATCCCGGGGTACCCGTGTGATCTTCCTATGGACTGCCACCCAGGCTAAAAGGGAACTGAGATGATTCATGCTAGAAACTTCCGTGTGCAGCCACAAGCTATTATGGGCTCTAGCATAGTTGAGTAAGTTATGTGAAGCTCTTGAAGAGGTAGATCAGCAGGTAGTGGGTTTTTGGTAGGTTTGGTATGGTCTACCCGGAGTAGAGAGTTAACGTTTCTGAAAGACTGTGTCTCGGTCATCCGTTTCTCAAACACCATGTAGTGCGAGAAATCCAACAGAGGCGATCGAGTCTTGTGGGGAAAAGTGCACAAACCTCTGCAGAGTGTACAATCTAATCATGGTTAGCCGTGTCCCCGGTTATGGACAATTCTTGAGTATCTAGTACTTGGGTTATCACATGTATCTCACCATGTCTAATTAATATTGTTGGGTTGTTAATCACTTTAATTGGGATTGAGTTGGGGTTACCTTCTCAATGATGTTTCAACCACCATGATAGTTAAATTAAATTCTATTCCTTTGTTGTAGGAAAAAATTGGCTTTTCGCAAAAAACTATAACCATACAGCTTTCCACCAGCCATGTATGCATGTAGTGATAGCATTATTCTGTTTCTGCTCTACTGTGTTATATTCCCAGCATATTCCATGTGCTGACCCGTTTTCGGGCTGCAACGTATTATGTTGCAGACTTTTCAGACAAGGAGTAAGGTTCGTTAGGTCGTTGTCATGCAGCTCAGCTATGTCGTTGGAGTTGATGGACTCACTTTATCTTCCAAGCCTTCCGCTGTTATCGCATTAGATGGCCTTAAGCCATATTCGTGTAATAAGTTCTCTTCAGAGACATTCGATGTAATAAGTGTGTGATTGCTACTCTGTTATAAATCCTTCGAGTACTATGTGTGTCAGCATTACCGATCCAGGGATGCCACTGAAGCATAGAGACTTGACCATCTGAGGTCGGGTCGCTACAAGATGGTATCAGAGCACACACTGAGTGTAGGACACGACCACTAAGATAAACCCTAGGTCACACTTATCTTCTCATTTCTGACTCCTCTCCATTTTCTACTCTTTAGGATGGCAAAGATGAAGAACAAGTTTGCACAACCGGATGAAGACACACCTTTTGGACGCCACTTGAAGGAAGTCACTAGGTACCTGAACATTGGAATACCAAGCTTCACCGGGATGTACAACGCCACTTTACCAGAAGAAGAGCGTTGGATGATTCAAGTACAAGTTCCAGAAAGGACGTTCTCGCCAACCTCTAAACCCATAGAATTTTCCTTCGATGCACCAACCCGGAGTTTAGGAAAGAGTATGGCAGCCCACATCACCATGGGACGCATTGGAGAAGTTTACAACAGGGATCTCCAGGACACTATCTACCAAATATGTGGGCGCCGAGAAAAGCAATGGGAAGTAATCAGCACTAAAAAGGATAGATCCATTGCAGCTTTCATCTAGGAGTTAAACCAGCACAGTCGACGTCAGGAGAACCAGATGTGTGCGGACATGATGGATTTGAAGGAGGCGAAGACTAGGATCATCGAGCTGGAGGAAGAACTCAAGTTTACCCACGATGGATATGAGGAGGAAATCAAGATCCTACCGGAGAAGAATGACGACCTAGTCAAGAAGATCGGAGTATTCATGGGAGGACCAGCACCAATAGAAGAAGAAGAACCCAAGGAAATACGCCCTGAGGACTACATCATCATCGACGATACCGATTCCGATCCTAGTGATGATGACTTGGAAGACGAAGCTGGAGCAGACATCATGGAGTCTTCCACCGATCAAAATTTCTAGATGACCACCAACTATTAGTAGTATTTCCCCCTTGTATATAGTAGTAGTGAGCACTTTTGCGATAGTTCTAGACCGTTTGTATGCCCTTGCTTGATTGATTGAGTGAAATGATTGTGTTTGTCTCATGTGCATATGGGTAGTGCCTTCTCATTAGACCCCTTTTCTATTCTAAATCTCTTCCATCTAAACCCATCAGATGCCTCCGAGATGTGACACCGGTTTTGCCTTCCCGCCGGAGCTCACCTAGTTGATCCAGCAGCAGAATGCCTTGATGCAATTGCTAGTTCAGAACCAGGGAAACAACAACAACAACAACCCACCGCCAGTGGACAACCTAGCCCGTTTCCTAAGGTTACAGCCGTCGGTATTTTCCAGTAGCACCGAGCCTATAGTTACTGATGATTGGCTATGCCGTATTGGAAGGGAGTTGACCACCGCAGGTTGCACAGATGCTGAGAGGGTGCGCTTTGCCGCACATCAATTGGATGGACCAGCTGCCTCATGGTGGGAGAATTACACAACCACTTTTCCTATAGCCAATGTCACTTGGGACTAGTTTCAGCAAGCTTTCCGCACCGCCCATGTCTCAACTGGAGCTATGCAGATGAAGAAGCAGGAGTTTTGCAACCTACGCCAGGGGAACCGTACTGTGTCTCAGTACGTGGATGAGTTTAGCAAGTTATCACGCTATGCCCCTGTTGATGTGGCCACAAATGCTGCGAAGCAGGAGAAGTTTATGGAAGGGCTGAATGATGAGATGAGCATGCAGTTGATGGTAGCAACCTTCAACAACTACCAAGAGTTGGTAGATAAGGCTCTTATGATTGAAGGGAAACAGCAGAAGATTGAGAGCCGCAAGAGAAAGTATGGACAAGGGAAGTATAACTCAGGAGCTCAGCAGAAGCCTCGCCTAACCCCGAACTCAGGAGGACCTGTTCATAACCATGGAGATCACAACAACACTGGAGGAGGATCACATAACCACAGTGGTGCTAAGAATGGGAATGGGAACAGAGCTAACAACAATCAGAACCGCTCCAACCCGTCCACTCCCGCCAAAAGAGACTTAAGTCAGGTTACCTGTCTTAAGTGCGGGAAGACAGGGCACTATGCCAATGATTGCCCCGAAGGAAGGAATGGAAACGGAAATGGAAGCGCTGGGAAGAAGCCCAATCCATTCAACAAAGGACAAGTGAACCACGTTAACGTGGAGGAGGTTGAAGAGCAGCCGGACGCGGTAATAGGTAAGTTTTTGGTTAAGTCATTTACCGCTCTTGTTCTTTTCGATACTGGTGCATCACATTCATACATATCAAGGGGATTCGTGGATAAGTTTAAACTACCAACCCAAACCCTTAGGACCCCTCTTTTAGTGAGTTCACCCGGAGCAGAATATATGGCTAGCCGATGGTGTGACCAGATACCCTTAACCATTGGCACACATGTGTTTCCGTTCGACCTAATTATCTTGGAGTCACAAGGATTGGATGTGATATTGGGTATGGACTGGATGTCAAAGTATGGAGGAAGCATTGACTGTGCGAGTAAGTCAATTTATCTCACCACCCCAGAGGGAAAAAGGATTAAGTATGTGTCTAGGCATGTGCCAAAAAGGAGCCAAGTGAAGGCCCTTACAGGAGTTGTTCAGGAGGAAGTGCCAGTAGTAAAGGATTACCCGGATGTTTTCCCAAAGGAGTTACCAGGCATGCCGCCAGACAGAGACATTGAGTTTTTGATGGAGCTATTGCCAGGTACAGGACCAATATCCAAGAGACCCTATCGGATGCCCGCAAATGATCTGGAAGAAATTAAGAAACAGATCAAGGAGTTATTGGAGAAAGGATACATCCGAAGAAGTTCATCACCTTGGGGAGCCCCAGTACTTTTGGTTGAGAAGAAAGATAAATCCCTAAGGATGGCTATTGATTATTGAGCCTTGAATGAAGTGACGATAAAGAACAAGTACCCACTGCCGATGATCAACGATCTGTTTGATCAGTTGCAAGGAGCTAAAGTGTTCTCAAAGATCGATTTACAATCAGGGTATCATCAGTTGAAGATACGAGAGAAGGACATACCAAATACGGCGTTCACAACGCGATATGGATTATACGAGTACACGGTCATGTCGTTTGGACTGACTAACGCCCCTGCCTATTTCATGAGCATGATGAACAAGGTGTTCATGGAGTATTTGGACAAGTTTGTTGTGGTGTTTATTGATGATATCATGGTATACTCGAAGAACGAGGAGGAGCACAAAGAGCATTTGCGTTTAGTTCTCGAGAAGCTCAGGGAACACCAGTTGTATGCTAAGTTTAGCAAATGCGAGTTTTGGCTGAAGGAAGTCGGATTCCTTGGACATGTTATATCAGGAGAAGGTATAGCAGTAGACCCCAGCAAGGTTCAGTCAGTCACTGAATGGTTGGCACCCACCTCAATTAGCGAGATCCGCAGTTTTCTTGGACTCGCAGGATACTACCGGAGATTCATTGAGAATTTTTCCAAGATTGCAAAACCAATGACTGGACTGTTGAAGAAGGATACCAAGTTTAAATGGAAAGAAGATTGTGAAGCAAGTTTCCAGGAGTTGAAGAAACGTTTGACTACAGCCCCAATGCTAGTACTGCCAGATATACATAAGGAGTTCCAAGTGTATTGCGACGCCTCTCGCTTAGGACTTGGATGTGTGCTTATGCAGGATGGAAGAGTTGTTTCGTATGCCTCACGACAACTAAAACCTCATGAGTTGAATTATGATACGCATGATTTGGAGCTAGCAGCCGTAGTGCATGCGTTGAAGACTTGGAGACATTACCTTATTGGAAACCGTTGTGATGTGTACACGGATCACAAGAGTTTGAAGTACATCTTCACCCAGAAGGAGCTGAACCTTAGGAAGAGGAGATGGTTGGAGCTTATAAAGGATTATGACATGAAGCTACACTATCATCCAGGAAAGGCCAATGTCGTAACAGACGCATTGAGTCGGAAGAGTTATGCTAATATCCTTGAAAGTAAAGGACTATCAAAGAAATTAGCAAAGGACATCATGGAACTTCGATTAGAGATTGTACCTAGAAGGTTCATTGCCACAATGGAGGTTCAGTCGAAATTGCTGGACAAGATTCGGGAAGCTCAGAAAGATGATAAAGAGATTGCCGAGATAAAGGAGAAGATGGGCAAAGGAAAGGCCAAAGGTTTTCGTGAGGATGAGCACGATACCCTATGGTTTGAGGACTGGATTTATGTGCCCAACAACCAGGAGATCAGGAAGTTAATACTTCAAGAGGCCCATGACTCACCATACTCGATACACCCCGGAAACACCAAGATGTATTTGGATCTGAAGGAACGTTTCTGGTGGACTGGTATGAAGAAGGATATTGCCGAGTATGTAGCCGTATGTGATGTGTGTCAGAGAGTTAAGGAAGAACATCAGAAGCCAGCATGACTGTTACAGCCTATGCCGATACCTGAATGGAAGTGGGATAAACTTGGCATGGACTTTATTACTAGATTACCCAGGACTAAAGCAGGATATGATTCCATATGGGTAGTAGTTGATCGTTTGACCAAAGTAGCTCACTTCATCCTAGTGAAAACCACCTATACAAGTGCAAAGTTGGCCAAGATCTATATGTCCAGGATCGTATGTCTGCATGGAGTTCCGAGGACCATCGTATCGGATCGAGGAACACATACTTCCAAGTTTTGGCATCAGTTACACCAGACTCTGGGAACGAGATTGGAGTTCAGTACTGCGTTTCACCCGCAGACAGACGGACAAACTAAGATAGTCAATCAAATTTTGGAGGACATGTTGAGAGCCTGTGCGCTAGATTATGGATCTAGTTGGGATGACAATTTGCCGTATGCAGAGTTCTCATACAACAATAGCTACCAAGCCAGTTTGAAGATGGCACCGTTTGAAGCCCTGTATGCACGCAGGTGCAGAACACCATTGATGTGGGATGAGGTAGGAGACCGACAGTTGTTTGGACTAGACTTGGTTA